>NC_091456.1:161365994-164363494 GCF_027789765.1 Dendropsophus ebraccatus | reverse complement strand
CATCCCTTGAAGGCATGTGGAAATTAAATATAAAAAAATTAGAACTAAAAATGCAGTTGGCTACTTCAAGACATATTAGAACTCCCACGGTATGCCAGCAATTGACAGCATGACAGCATATCACCATGTGGTGTCTTGCAGTAACCCATACCATAATTGTGTTCTAATTTTTATACATTTTGTTCACACATCCTCTGAAGGTGAACCAGACACACTTCAGTCTGCCAAGTAGGGGATACCTTGTTAAATGCTTAGGTTTCCCATTGATTTCAATGGGTTTCGCTACCCCAGTCGAGCTTTTGAGTGTTAAAAATGCCTGACCCGAGTAACGAGCGTTCAAGCATTTTAGTGCTCGCTCAACAATAAGGGCCCTATTCCACGGGCCGACTCTGAGGAGCAAAAGAGCGCTTGTTTGCTCCTCGTTCCCCGCTCGCTGCCGCCGCTATTCCATGTGTCGGCAACGAGCGGGAGAGTGTGGGAGGGGCCACGGGGAGGTGCGGGGGGGCTGCCCCGGTTATCGCCAGATGTTTCGGGCAGCCCATAGAGGATAGTGGTGGTCTGCTGCTGCCGTTCCTTTTCTACAGAATATTTTGGTCGTACAATTTAAATGCGACTTACTGTCACACGAACAAAGTCACCCTATTACCCCAGCCTCATTGCTGCTGCTGCATATCCATCCCTTACACTCTCTCTTTCCCCAGGGATGCATTCATATCCTAAACATTTCATAGTCCCAGCATTTGTATACATCGGAGCTTTGAAACGCTTTTAACTTCCTTATTTATAATTCATAGGGTTACAGATAGAGGGTTACAGATAGGGCAGGAAGAAAGAGTATATATAGATAGATATAGAGTTATATAATGGCTCACTATATATATATATATATATATATATATATATATATATATATATATAGTGAGCCATTATATAACTCTACATCTACCTATCATCTATCTATCTATCTATCTATCTCCTATTTATCTATCTCATATCTACCTATCTATCATCTACCTATCTATCAGTCTATCTATCTATCTATCTATCTATCTATCTTCTATCTATCTATCTATCTATCTATCTATCTATCTATCTATCTATCTCCTATCTATCTATCTATCTATCTATCTATCTATCTATCTATCTATCTATCTATCTCCTATCTATCTATTATCTATCTATCTATCATCTATCTATCTATCTATCTCCTATCTATCTATCTATCTATCTATCTATCTTCTATCTATCTATCTATCTATCTATCTATCTATCTATCTATCTCCTATCTATCTATCTATCTATCTATCTATCTATCTATCTATCTATCTCCTATCTATCTATCTATCTATCTATCTATCTATCTATCTATCTATCTATCTAACCTCGCTCTCTCTCTCTCTCTCTTTCTTTCTCACTCTCTTTCGTATATTCATCTATCATCTCATATCTATCGTCCTTCTTCCTTCCTTCCTTTTCATTTACTTAGTCCCCCCCCCCCCCCTCCTATTATTCCTGCTATGTGTCTTTCTTTTTGCAGCTTTCTTTGCTTACTTTTTAGGCACAATTAGAATAAAGTGTTTATTTGGGTATGTCACTACTACATGGTGTTGCTTGAAAAGCCGGGAGCCCAGGAGCCCAGGCAGTGAGCACAGGGGAGGAAGTGGGGAGTCATTGCTGCACATGGGAATGGGAATTTGGAATATCGCACACACAATGTCAAATACAGAACAATAAAACATG
Organism: Dendropsophus ebraccatus; assembly: GCF_027789765.1. Taxonomy (NCBI): domain Eukaryota; kingdom Metazoa; phylum Chordata; class Amphibia; order Anura; family Hylidae; genus Dendropsophus; species Dendropsophus ebraccatus. The sequence continues at coordinate 164,361,754 of NC_091456.1, read as the reverse complement.
TTTTACAGAACAGAAGATGTTTCCCTTGCATAAAATTGAAACTTATAGTCCGATTAGTAGCCAAATAGGCTGGTGGTGCCCAGTGTAATAAGACCAGTGATCAGCTGATCACTGAGCAAATGCTCATTTCTCAAGTGACAGCTCAGTTCTAAAGGCCCTACTTAACAGAACGATTATTGCTCATAAACTCGCTCCAACGGCCGCTCGTTAACGATCACTAAACGATTTTTTTTAGCGAACGATAACACACACCACACGTGGGAACTTGAACGATATATGTAGTGTAATGATTATTTGGTTGCATGGTCGTTTAAAACGTTTGCCGGGGTGATCATGACCATACAACACACCTATTTTTTTTAACCTTTTTACGAACCGATTAGCGAATTATCTTTCAAAGACCAACAATTTTTTTTTGACATGCTGAAAAACAATTTTGAACGACAATATAACGATTTTGCCTTTGTCGTTCGCTCGTTTACACAATTACACGAAGCGATTATCGTTAACGAGCAGTTGTTGGAGTTAGTTTATGAACGATAATCGTTCCGTGGAATAGGGCCTTTACATGCCTAAAATCATCATTCATCAGCTGTACATCTCCCTGTGTAATAATGGATGTGCGGATGGGCTGCACAAATAGTCCAGTGCCGGACTGGCCACCGGTGCACCGGAGAATCCTCCAGTGGGCCCCCACCTTTAGAACCTGCACTAATACTGACTGACATGTTGTTTCTTACTGGTTCTTCATTGGTGGGTCTCCAGGATCATTTTCTCTGGTGGGCCCCAGATACCCCAGTCCGACACTGTAATAGTCTCAGTAAATGAGTGCTGATCAACAGGATTGGCGCTCGGTTACTAAGCAGATCAGGCCATTTAATACAGCCACCCCAGAAGTCAACCTGTTGCTCTTCAACTGTTCCCAAACTACAACCATGCTTGGACAGCCACAGGTATGATGGGAGTTGTAGTTCTGCCACAGGTAGAGAGTCACAGGTTGGGTAGCCTTGCCCTGCTGTGTGCTTCATATACATTGGGGTCATTTATTATCCCTCAATCATCTCATTTTTGTCCTCTTGAACGCCAAAGTGTGTACATGTCCTCATGTCATCACTTGTCATTTGACCCGTTCATCTTCTGAGTTTTTTTTTATTTCCAGAAAATAGGGCACGGCTACAGCGATGTATGTTTCCTCGATAAGGCTCATTTTTGGTTCAAGCTACTGTAAAAAATGTATCAAACATGGTGTAAAGTGAAACTGACTCAGTTGCCCCTAGCAACCAATCAGATTCCACCTTTCATTCCTCACAGACTCTTTGGAAAATGAAAGGTGGAATCTGATTGGTTGCTAGGGGCAATTGAGCCAGTTTCACTTTACACCATGTTTGATAAATCTCCCCCATGAAGTGTAAATTACTGAAAAGTAATTCCCTTACCAGTCTGCGCCAATGCCAGCCTGCAAATGACAAAAATACAAAAATACACCTTGCACAATGCAGTCGGCATGTCTGACACTCAGCAAACAATAGTAAATACCCCCATTGTTTGCACTAGACCCATGAATGGTTAAAGCTCTCTGAGATTTGTAATGTACTCCTATTAAAAAATCTGAAGTCTTATCAGTCTTATCAGCAGTACTTATCAGTTGCTGTATGTCCTGCAGTAATTCATGTATTCTTTCCAGCCTAAAATGCAGGAGAAGTTTTCTATGGGGATTTGCTACTGCTCTGGACAGATACTGACATGGACCAAGATGGCAGCAGAGAGCACTGAGAGCAGAGAGTGTCAGACAGAAAAGAAAACTCTACTTCATGCAGGACATACAGCAGCTGAAAAGTACTGAACTATTGGATTTTTTTTTTTTAATAGAAGTAAATTACAAATCTGTATAACTTTCTGGCACTAGTTGATTTGAAAGTTTTTTTTTTTTGCTGAACTACCCCTTCAAGGGCAAAATATATACTGACACTCTTTTGGCATATAAATATTAGCCTAAGGATACATTGGGCGTATACTTTGGCAGATATGGTATGAACACTGAAGATTGTACACTTTTTTTTTTTCTTTTACTGGTAGACAATCGGCCATGTTGGAATTTTGGAGGCCAGTTGCAGCCTGTGACTCTTTTGCCATGTAACAGCTGTGCCCCCCACCCATAGAAGCCTAGCCCAGATAAAGGAACAGATCAGTCAGTACACTGTTGCCAACCACTGGTCTTACTATGCTTTGTACTATTTATTACGACACGCCCTATTGACAAGGAGAATGGAAACACCAAGTTGTCAATGTATACGTTGTTCTAATGTATGAAACATAGAATGTTAGGACGAGGAGACGCAGTTGTTCTTTTATGGGTACGACCTGTCAGGAGAGCCGGCAGATAGTCTGTAACCCCCTATTTATCCCCTTTTATGTCTTCCTTTTCCTTTGGGAGGTCAGTGACTGCAGATATATACTACTTTCTGCTCATCTATGCAATGGTCCGCTACATCCATCAAGAATCCTGAATGGCATAGGTAGCAAGTTATGTAAATGTGTGCAAAGTGCAAGAGAAAACAAGTGCAGACAATTGGCATATTGTTCGGGTGTTAGAAGAAGCCAATCCATTAGCTGTGCCGTTCAGGGTTAGGATGCCTCCTAAAGCCTGGAGTGCAGCAATATTCCTCTTATAACATTCTATTAGCAGCTTCTGTTCATTCACTGACTGGGCTGAAAATGTGTTTATTCTCCAAGAAACTTTTTTCTTTTTCTTTTTTTCCCCCTGTGGAGTGGATGAATTTAGCAGGAAAGTAAATGTATTTCTGTGGCGTTAATGTAAAGGGTCACATCCTATAGAGAGCTGTTTACTATGCAGTGGCTCAGTATCAAGGCTGCCTCACTCCGGGATTTATTTTTATAGCACACCAGACATTGTACGGCTGGGGCATCGATTATTAACTCTATATATGCCAGCGCCGCACATTGTCATCCAAGAGACACACAAGTGGAAAGTCCACTATTGGATGTACAAAAATGCTGGCTGCTTGCTGTGTGAGTCCACTGTATTTAACTATAAGGGCCCATTATCAGCCCTTATGGTTAAATACATAGGTGCAGGAGCAGACTACCTTCTGCCTTACCCCTTATATACTGCAGTGTGTAAGTTACCCAAAGTTCATTTACATGCTGCAACACAAAAAAGGGTTAAAAAGCAGAAGGGAAGGAGATCTCTGCTTCACTGCTCATGCACTGATAACCCCTGACCTCTACACGGTGCACTCACATTTTGCTACTTGAGTGCAGCAGTTGAGAACAGATGTCAGGGGTTATAGGTGCAGTGAAGCAGAGATTTCCCTGTCTTCTGCTTTTTAACCCTTTTCTGTGTTGCTGCATATACGTGAACATTGGGTCACTTACACACTGCAGTACATAAGGGGTTAAGCAGAAGAACACACGGCGGCTCTTACCTTCCCCCTGCTGCACAGGCCCCATAGCAGCTGCCTGTCCTTTCTCTATGGTAGCTACGCCACTGCTAATAATCATTGAATTATAGACCAAAGTAAGATATTAAGAATTGCTGAGATTTGTGGTTCTACATGCTTAAAAGGGTTTCAGAAACGTTTCAGATGGGTGTCCAACTCCCAGCACCCCCACAATTAGTTGATTGAAAGGGCTGTGGTAAGGACTGCAGCCTCTTCATTGTTTACCAGGCACAGCGCCATACAATTTATAGTGGCTTTGCCTGGTACTGCAGCTCCATTCACTTTCAGATGCTGCATTAGCACACACAGCCACTACATAATTACAGGGCTGCCTAGTGGTGTCAGGACCAGCTGCTGCAGAACCTCTTTTTTTAAGAGGGGATTTCTGACCACCACTGAGAATGTGCCTCATGTAAGGTTTGTCATTTGATGTTTTTTTCTTTTTTTTTAAGTGGGAAAAACTGTATGTTTATTTAAAGGTGTGTGGCATTTCCCAAGTTTTTTTTTATAGTTAGATGTGTAATTCCATCTTTAAGCATACCTATCATTAAAAAAAAAATAACAAACACAAAAAACACATTTCTTTCTATATTTAGCTGTAGATGTGTACTTGATATAGCACAGCCAGAAAATGTTGTGTATAATCCGCATATTTTGGATCATGTTCCTTTCTCTTTTTTTTGGTTTCTGTATATCAGTGTACTCTAGTCACTCTAGAATGATCTGTTAGGACAGTAGTAGTCTCATGTACAATGGGGGGAGCACTGGATAAATAATAATAATAATAATAATAATAATAATAATAATAATAATAATAATAGTAATATATTTTTTAAATTTACATAGAACCAACTGCTGCACTTTACAATTCTGGATAAAGAAGGGGGCATGTATAACATACATCTAAAGTCATAATATCTACCTTTTTTCCAAATATGCACAAAAAAAACCCCATTTAATCAGTTACATGACTTTTAGGAGTCAAGAAAAATAGGATTAAAGAATAGATACTATACATGTGCAGGAACTATATATATATATATATATATATATATATATATATATATATATTGTGGACATGTCACTGGTAAAGTGCTCGAGGGGATGTACATCTCACCCAGGTTGATACACAGTGTGAGATGGTGAGTCCAGGAGGCATCTGTGCTCAGCAGTGTTATGCTGCTGAGCTATTATTTATTATTGCCGGGCCTGGACTTACATGGAATGGCAGGTAGGTTTTGGTAGTGGGACTTGCCATTCCCTCCCCCTCGATCCAGTGTGGGTTTTGGGATCAGGTGAGCTCTGATCCCAATCAGCCTGAGAAGGCAAAAGGTGGGCTCAGTGTACAGGTCCTTGCTCTCTCAGCCAGGAGTGACCAGCCTGCATGCTGTTTGGTGAGAGCTGGGAAGACAGCCGCTGCTGGGGCCTGTTCACACCCCGCAATACTGATCACTGAAGTGCCAGAGAGGTAACCTGCTGTATTAGTAAGCGCCCAGACGGGCAGGACTTTTTGTTTTGTTTATTCTCACTGCACAGTGTTGCTGTATTTATGTTGCTGGACCGTTTATGCTGCAAATAAACACCCAAAGCTGTTTTATGAGCCCAAGTTTGCTGCCTGAACTGTGTCCAAACACACCATCCCCCGGGAAGATCCCTACAATTGGTGCTGCGGAGCGGGCAAAACGGTTGCTAGGGGCAACGGTGTGCATCAACTTGGCTACAGCTGCTTATGTCCTGGGTGAAGGCTGCGGCTTCACTCCAAAAACAGTCAAGCAACATGGAGGAGATGATGAAGCAGTTAATGCAAGTGAATATGCAGCAACAACAGGCTCTGACAGACGCTAACCTACGCCATGAGCAAGCATTGGCCGCACAACAACAGGCATTGGCCGCACAACAACAGGCTCAGGCAGCCGCTAAACAGGATCAGGCAGCCGCTAATCTGCGCCATGAACAGACAATGGCTGCACATCAGCAAGCAATGGCTCAACAACAGAGACTTATTGAGCACCTGATAGCAAAGCAAGAGGCGTCTGCAGGTGCTAATCCCCAGCTGGTGGCAGCAGCCGCGCCAGAGACTTTGTCTGTGAGAAGAGCTGTGCAGCGTGCGCTGCAAAAGATGACTGCTGATGACGATGTTGAGGCCTACTTAACTGTCTTTGAGCGTGTGGCTGAGCGAGAAAAGTTACCCTCCACTGAGTGGGCAGAGGTCATTGCTCCCTATTTAACAGGCGAACCTCAAAAGGCCTACTATGACCTCAGTGAGCAAGAGGTCAAGGACTATCCTCGGCTAAGAGCAGAGATACTCGCCCGACTAGGAGTTACTGCTGCTGTCCGTGCCCGGAGGGTCCGCAACTGGAGCTACAGTCTGGACAAGTCAGCGAGGTCCCAGATGTACGACCTGATTCATCTGGCAAGAAAATGGTTGGAGCCAGACACCTCTACTCCTGCCCAGATCCTAGAGAGGGTCGTGATGGATCGCTACCTCCGTGCCCTTCCTGCTGATCTACAACGCTGGGTGGGACAAGGCGACCCTAGGAGTGCCGACGAACTCGTCAGCCTTGTGGAGAGGTTCCAGGCGACCGAGGACTACCTCCGTGATGTTCCTGCAGCACCGTCACCTCCCCGGAGTGCCAGATCCGTGCCATCATCTGGTAAGAGACTTCCATCTATTGGGGGAGTGTGGAGGGGTGCTGATAGAGGGAAGAGCGCTCAGGAGGTGTCTCAGGGGCAAAAGACTGGTGGGGGACCCCGGTGGCTAAGTGGCCCTAAAAAGGACTCCCTGCCAAGGAGACCAGGCCCTATCCAGTGCTGGAGATGCCACGAGACGGGACATATGTCTGCCCATTGCCCTCTTACCTCTGAGCCCATGGAGTGTGACGCTAGCCGGCGTCAGTCGCTATTTGCGGAGCCGTCTTTTGTTGCAGTCACTGGACTAGAGACTGAACCACAAGTCTGCAACATTACTGTAAATGACTTTCCTGTTAAGGCGTTGCTGGACTCAGGAAGCCTTGTCACCCTGGTGCATGCCAGCCTGGTGACTGGGGACTTTGTGCCAGCAAGACATATGAGTGTGGTATGCATACATGGCGATACAAAGGTTTACCCTATAGTACGGGCTAATGTCGGGACTGAACTAGGCGCTGTACAATATGAAGTGGGTGTGGTTAAAAATCTTATGCATAATGTTATATTGGGGCGTGATTTTCCTTTGTTCTGGGCTCTATGGGGAAAACAACAATCCCCTGAAAGGAGTGAGGAGACCCCTAAGCCTATTGCATTACCCACGGTAAATGATAAAAATGTACAGGAGGAATATGATGCTTTTCCTTTGCAGGTCCTGGCTGGTGAGGAAGAGGCTCCTCCCACTGCGCAAAATGTTCCAGACTTAGAGGTGTCTAGGGATAATTTTGGTACTGCACAATTACAGGACCCCACTCTCAAAAATGCGAGAGAGCAGGTCACTGTTATGAATGGGGTACCTCAGGAACCAGAAGCTGAGAAAAAATTTCCACATTTTTCTATGACTAATGATCTCTACTACAGAGTCACTAAAATTAATGATGAGGTTGTGGAACAGCTTCTGGTGCCTAAGTCGTACCGGCGTCAGGTACTCGACATGGCCCATAATCATGTCCTTGGGGGCCACTTGGGGACAGATAAAACGCAGGAGAGAGTCCTCCAGAGGTTTTATTGGCCTGCGATTTATGCTGACATAAAAAAATACTGTGAGTCGTGCCCCACATGTCAGCTTAGCGCTCCAGTGTCGCATTTTCGCAGTCCTTTGGTCCCACTCCCCATCATAGAGGAACCTTTTGACCGGATCGCAATGGACTTGGTGGGTCCCATTGTAAAGTCGGCTAGGGGACACCAGTACATTCTAGTGGTGTTGGACTACGCGACCCGCTATCCTGAGGCTGTACCCCTAAGAAACACTACCTCTAAAACAATTGCACGGGAATTGTTTTATATGTTTTCCAGGGTGGGGATCCCCAAGGAAATCTTGACTGACCAAGGTACCCCATTTGTGTCAAAGGTGATGAAAGAGCTATGCAAACTGTTTAAAATCTCACACCTACGTACCTCTGTATATCACCCACAGACAGACGGGTTAGTGGAGAGGTTTAATAAAACCCTGAAACATATGTTAAAAAAAGTGGTGGAAAAGGATGGTCGTGATTGGGATCACTTACTACCTTATCTGATGTTTTCTATTAGGGAAGTACCCCAAGCGTCCACAGGGTTCTCTCCCTTCGAATTAGTCTATGGTCGTCACCCTAGGGGTTTATTGGATATAGCGAAAGAGACATGGGAAAGTGAGTCCACCCCATACAAGAGTGTTATAGAGCATGTAGCACAAATGCAGGACCGTATAGCCACTGTAATGCCCCTAGTAAGGGAACACCTCCAGAGGGCGCAAGAGGGCCAAAGCAGAATTTACAATCGTTCTGCAAGAATCAGGACATTTAGCCCAGGTGACCGGGTACTCATACTTGTTCCCACGGTAGAAAGCAAATTCTTAGCAAAGTGGCAGGGTCCCTATGAAATTGTAGAGAAGATCAGTGAGGTCAACTACAAGGTACACCAACCAGGTAGAAGGAAGCCTTTCCAAGTTTATCACATAAACTTGATCAAGCCCTGGAAAGACAGGGAATCCTTGGTGGCGACAAAGCCTGTTGGTCATCTGTCACCACCAATCCCTCCGGTCAGGATTGGTGACACCCTATCAGTATCCCAGAAGCAGGAAGCTAAGGAGTTCCTGCAGAGAAATAAAGACAAGTTTTCTGACCTACCAGGGCGTACGCATCTCATTAGTCATCATATTGAAACTGAGCCTAGAAGCAGAGTAAACCTGAAGCCCTATAGGATACCAGAACCACGGAGGGAGGCGGTATCATCCGAGGTAAAACGTATGCTTGACCTAGGAGTCATTGAGGTGTCCCAGAGCGAGTGGTCCAGCCCGATTGTGTTAATCCCAAAGCCCAATGGAACTTGGAGGTTCTGTAATGATTTTAGAAAGTTAAATGAGATCTCCAAGTTCGATGCCTACCCCATGCCCAGGGTAGATGAGTTGATAGAAAGGATGGGTAATGCCAGGTACATAACTACCCTCGATCTCACTAAGGGCTACTGGCAGATCCCACTCACTCCTGAGGCTAGAGAGAAGACTGCATTCTCCACCCCTGATGGGCTCTTCCAATATGTAGTGATGCCATTCGGGTTACATGGAGCCCCTGCCACTTTTCAGAGGTTGATGGACTTGATTCTGCGACCACATCGTGATTACTCCGCTGCCTACCTCGATGATGTGGTCATTTTTAGCCCGGATTGGGAAAGTCACCTCTGTAAGGTCCAGGCGGTGTTAGATGCCATAAGTGATGCGGGGTTAACCATCAATGCAGAGAAGTGTGCACTAGCCTTAGAGGAGGCCAAATACTTGGGCTACATTATTGGGAGGGGGTTAGTGAAACCACAACTAAATAAAATCGAGGCAATACAGAATTGGCCTCAACCCCTCACAAAGAAACAGGTCAGAGCTTTCCTGGGTATTACGGGCTATTACCGTAGGTTTGTGCCAAATTTTGCCTCAGTTGCAGCCCCACTAACTGACCTGACAAAGGGTGCGAAGTCCGCAATGGTGACATGGACTCCAGAGGCCGAGAAGGCTTTTCAAAGCCTCAAGTCTGCCCTGTGCCAACAACCTGTGCTAGTTACCCCTGACTTTAGGCGAGAGTTTTTGGTACAGACAGACGCCTCTAACACAGGGTTAGGTGCCGTCCTCTCACAGGTCGTGAATGGCGAGGAGCACCCGGTGATGTACTTAAGCAGGAAACTATCCCCGGCCGAGAAAAACTACGCCATAGTTGAGCGAGAATGTCTGGCAGTGAAGTGGGCCCTAGAATCCCTGAGGTACTACCTACTAGGCAGGAGGTTTAAGTTAGTGACAGACCATGCCCCCCTAACATGGATGAAAATAAACAAGGAGAAGAATGCAAGGGTGACTAGGTGGTTTCTGTCCCTACAAAACTTTAATTTCACTGTGGAACACCGGCCAGGGAAATTACAGGCAAATGCTGACGCCCTATCAAGGGTACACTGCCTGTGGGGACAATACGCTCAGCCCTCCGGTCTGAAGAAGAGGGGGGGGATATGTGGACATGTCACTGGTAAAGTGCTCGAGGGGATGTACATCTCACCCAGGTTGATACACAGTGTGAGATGGTGAGTCCAGGAGGCATCTGTGCTCAGCAGTGTTATGCTGCTGAGCTATTATTTATTATTGCCGGGCCTGGACTTACATGGAATGGCAGGTAGGTTTTGGTAGTGGGACTTGCCATTCCCTCCCCCTCGATCCAGTGTGGGTTTTGGGATCAGGTGAGCTCTGATCCCAATCAGCCTGAGAAGGCAAAAGGTGGGCTCAGTGTACAGGTCCTTGCTCTCTCAGCCAGGAGTGAACAGCCTGCATGCTGTTTGGTGAGAGCTGGGAAGACAGCCGCTGCTGGGGCCTGTTCACACCCCGCAATACTGATCACTGAAGTGCCAGAGAGGTAACCTGCTGTATTAGTAAGCGCCCAGACGGGCAGGACTTTTTGTTTTGTTTATTCTCACTGCACAGTGTTGCTGTATTTATGTTGCTGGACCGTTTATGCTGCAAATAAACACCCAAAGCTGTTTTATGAGCCCAAGTTTGCTGCCTGAACTGTGTCCAAACACACCATCCCCCGGGAAGATCCCTACAATATATATCACACACACATACAAACACACACACAAACACACACACACACACACAATATGTGTGTGTGTGTCTCATGTATGTATAGCAGAGCTACATATATCAGTTTGTGTGTGCAGCAGAGCCTTGTGTGTTTAATACATGTGCTGCAGAGTTCTGTATCTGTTTGTACTGTATACAAATGTCATAAAAACTCTTTAAAAAACACATTCATAAAAACAAAGTAATACAAAACAACACAGAAAGAATAGCACAGGACAGGCATTGCAGAGTAATATCTCTTATGAGTGTAATACAGGTGCCTTTCCTAATACTGTTGCAAGTCCTGGATTGATCACAGATCTAATGACCCGAACAGAAATCATCCTAAGGATCTATGATGCTTCCAGTTCCGGTGATTAGAGTAGCAGTCAGGAGGCCGTAATACTCAGAAACATCCTCATATCCTTATGTCAGTCTGGCCTACCTTGAATAGCTGACTGTAACTACATGCACCATTTATTTCAGGGGTCAGGAGCTGACGACAGGAGCTGACTGTTAACTCCATCTCCGATGTTGGTGACATTAAGCCCTTCACTGTCTTTGACCACTAAAATAAATGTAAAATTTTTTTTTTTCTTGTGCACCCCATAGTCAGCTGCCTCTTAAAGTCCAAAAATTATTTCATTAGTATTTTAGTTTTTTTTTGTCTTACACCATAGAAATATATATATCGCCGTCAACCAAATAAGTTTGGGCACCTCTGCTGTATATGTACATAATCTCTTTAAGCTTGCTGAGTGGGCGGAGTCTTCTTGATGTGATGTAAGCAGCATGCTGTGTGTTCTGACCAATCACGTGAAGGGAGAGGTGTGACTGCCTCTCCCTCCTCTCTCTTTTCTAGTTACCGTTTTAGGCCATGTGCAGACTACGTAAGAGTCTCTAAAAAGATCATCCCAGCCGTTACTGCATCCGAGCCTGCATAAGAACTCCCCACTGCACACTATGGAGCATGCAGCCGGAGCCGCTGGCTCCACAGTGTGCACTGACAGGGTTTTCTGCGGCCGCTATTCAATGAACAACGGCCGCAGAAAATTGACATGTCAGTTTTCTAGAGCACCGCGAGAGATCCCGGCCAGAGTGTATACTATGTGTATACGCTCGGCCCAGGATTCCATAGAAGACAAGGCAACGTATATTTTCGTAAAAAGTTTGGCCGTTGTTGTCGATTGCAACAACGGCTGTACATTTATGAAAATATACGTTGGGTGAACATAGCCTTACACTAGATGAAATTTTTTTTCTTATTTAGAAGATACCCAGAGATCCTGCTGGAAAAGGAAACGTCAGGCCATACAAATAATAATAATAATAATAATAATAATGATAATTATACTCCTCTTATATTCCTCTAGATTTCCCCCCAAAGCAATTACAATATATTTGTGTAGATATGGAGGAGATTTATCAAACATGGTGTAAAGTGAAACTGGCTCAGTTGCTCCTAGCAACCAATCAGATTCCACCTTTCATTATCCAAAGAGTCTGTGAGGAATGAAAGGTGGAATCTGATTGGTTGCTAGGGGCAACTGAGCCAGTTTTACTTTACACCATGGTTGATAGTATAAATATAAATAGATCTAGTAGATTAGATAGATAGATGGATAAATAGACAGACAGAGGTTCATTATACACATTGTATTTCCCTTGTATATCACTGTCAGTATATAAAATATTAAGTAAATTACAGTCTTTCCACCTTAAAGAAAGTATGATGAATGCCCTTGTGTAATCCCCAAATGGGAAGTCGACTACATAAACATAGAGGCCCACAGACTATACAAACATAGAGATATATACCCTAAGCTTCATAAAAGAGCCCTTGTTGCTCTATGAGCCTATGTGGTACATTGTATGATGAGTAGAATACACAAAACCTGGATATGTAACTTTAAGGTTTTTATAGTAAGTAGCCCCCTACTGGAATTTACACAACACAGTCTATTATTAGTCATAGGCCAGGATCACTTTGTCAGTGCCGCCTGCCAGCTTGTTCCTGCACACATACGTTTTATGCAGATCAATGGTTTCCTGGCATAACCTTTACGTCACTCCACCAGTTGGTTTCCATTATGATACAGAATCATTATTTGTGCTCATGTATGATGCTCACGTACACCGGGCCAGTCTATGAACAGATTATAGCTCTACTACTATTACTAATACTACAACAACAGCAACAGTAAATTATTTCTCGGTTCTAATCACATTATATTTTGACCTGACCTTTTTTCTTTTTACCAATCTTGGATGTTACATGAGTCATGCCATTGCATCAATTCATCAGTTCTATCCATCCTTTACTGATGTTATTTATACTTATTCCACAAAATCATGGTCAATATTCCTCTCACTATTTTGCACTGATGAATAATGCGGGTGCTGAGACCCCACCATTTGCTAAAATGAAGAGGCAGAATAGCTCAGCAGAATCCAGTGCCCCTTTATTTCTGATTGGTCCATTCTGTCCCATGTGTTAGTATTTACTAGTCACTATAACACGTCAAACCTTTATTTTTTATTTTTATTAAATGATATTCTTTAAAGGGGTATTCCAGAGAAAAAACTATGGTTTTCAAATTAAAATTCAATTAAAATTCAATTCAAATGAAGTTATACAAATTTTCAAATTACTTCTATTTAAAAATCTCCAGTCTTCCAGTACTTCTCAGCTGCTGTATGTCCTGCAGGAAGGGGTGTATTCTTTCCAGTCTGGCACAGGGCTCTCTGCTGACAACTCTACCCCAGACAGGAACTGTCCAGAGCAGTAGCAAATCCTAATAGAAAACCTCTACGGCTCTGGACAGTTCCTGTCTCTGACAGAGGTGGAATCAGAGAGCACTGTGTCAGACTGGAAAGAAAACACCACTTCCTGAATGACATACAGTAGTTGATAAGTACTGGAAAACTTTTTTTTTTTTTTTTTTTTACTAGAAGTAATTAAGAAATCTGTATAACTTTCTGACACCAGTTAATTTTAAAACATTTTTTCCATTAAGTGGATGGGACTAATCTGTAATACCAGACACAACCCATGAGCAAGAGGGGTGCTGGATTTGAAAAACAAGCTGAACTCTGCTGCTATTTTAGCCAAATATCTGTAATAATACTGGAAGAACATGCTGTCCATGAAGGTAGCAAAGCCGCTGATACCAATGAGCATGTCCTGTCTAGCAGTCTTTCCTGAAGTACACGCCGACCATTTATCATCCGATTCATAGACGTCCTATGTAAATTATTTTGAATAAAAATTGGTCCCAATAATAGCATTACATAACTACAAGCTGGAATCCGATGCATTTGGAATGAAATGTTGTGGATGTTATTGTTGTTTTCATAGGATATAAATCAGCTCCTAATGCTGTTTTGCGCACATCTGCTGGTGTGCGGCGTGATCCAGCTGACCCTTGTCAAGTGATTCTGAAAAACACTACATGGTCTATCCCAGTCCCATCCCTGGATTTAATACAAACCTTGGCAGATGGTCAATGCCTGAAACTGCGGACTGCTGCTGCATCCCTTTAGAGGTTAAAGGGATTTTCTGGCTATGATCAGTTACAGTCCCCCCGATCAGTACCACAAAGCGGCTTTTTTTGGAGCACCATGGCTGCCTGGCACACTGACTTCAATATGAGTTTGGCTATGTCTAGTAATAATGTTCAGCCCATTCAAGTGAATGAACTTGTGCATGGCTGCTCTACAGTACAGCTGTACGCCTCTTAGTAAATCCTACGAATCTGAGGCTGCCACATGGCAGGCACAGAAATCTACGACAGCAGGCCATGCCTGCGCCCTCCTCCCCCCCATGGCTGCATTCTCCTGCCTGCCTATCAGGCAAATGGGGCTTATGTCTGGAAAAAAAAAAATCATGATTTTTGTGCACATCAAGGGGTTACAGTTGGTTGGTTGCAGTTTGCGGTTTTCGAGGCATAAAATTTATGTGAATGGAGCATTATTCTTGGAATAGGACCCTTTTAGCTGGAATAGACCATAAGTTGTTGTACATACATGGTACAATATGCCGAACCCGGCAGCAGCAGATTTAGCAAACATTAGTATAAGGTATATGGCCACCTTGATATGAAAGGGCTGCTTTAACCCCCTCCCGCCGCCGCGCAGTAAATTAACATCGCTGCAGCCTATGCTTGATACTGCAGCGACGTTAATTTACGTGCAGGATGTCACAGGCGCAGGAGCTGCGCCTGTGTCATCCGCGGTGGTTCCCGGCTATCAGTGAAAGCTGGAAAATCCACCTCAACTCTTAGCACCGGAGTTATGAGAGTTAACCCTATAGATACTGTGGTCAGCACGACCGCTGCATCTATAGGGTTTCTGACAGAGAATTATCCCTCTATAGAGGGAGAATTCTCTGTCTGGTGTCCATCGGGGCTCTGCAAAGGCTTCCGGTTTCCTGGCTACGGAAGCCGGCGTGGGGAAGGCTGGGAACGCGGGGCGCGTGCCTGTAAGCTCTGCCCCCTCTCTCCCCTGCCATTGTCAGAAGACCGTAAGAGCGGCAGGGGACAGAGGAGAGGGGGCAGACATAGGGACATAACATGACCTGGGCATTAAGGAATCAATGACCCCAGGTCATGAAAGGGTTAACATAGTCTTAAAGGGGTAGCGCGGCGCTATAAAATTATTCACAGAATAACACACATTACAAAGTTATACAACTTTGTAATGTATGTTATGTCTGTGAATCGCCCCCTTCCCGTGTCCCACCGCCCCCGCCCGTGTACTCGGAAGTGTTGGTGCATTATACATTACCTGATCCGTGTCGCGCATGTCCTCCATCTTGTGCCAAACATCATCTTCGGCCAGGCGGCCAAATCGCTGCCGCCGTCTCCCCTTTGCCACGTCATAACTGTGCTCAGCCGCGATTGGCTGAGCACAGTTATGCTCAGCCAATCGCGGCTGAGCAGCTCTGTGAAAACAGAGGATGTAAGGCTGATAACTATATAGGCAAACTGACAGTTGAATACACATATAACTGTGCTTTCAGTATGCAGATCACACAGCAGTACATACTTACCTACTGATCCGGCATCCTCTTCTGCGGCTCTCCCATCCAACCGGTGTCTTCAGGCTCCACCTCCTCCAGAATGATTGACAGAGAGAGGAGGCAGGGCCTGAAAACAGTGGCTGGACAGAAGAGATGGAGAAGAGAATGCCGGATCACTAGGTAAGTATGTACTGCTGGGCGTTTGGCAAACTGACAGCATGGATATATGTATCTCTAGCCAATGGACATAAACAGGTTCTCAGTCCTACCACTAATCCAGGTGCTGGACAGCTTATTCTACAAGTACTATTTAAAGATACAATCACTGCTCATTAGAATTAACCCTTAGCGTTCATCACATTCCCAAACCATAATATTGTGTAAGGCTCCATAGATCCCAATGCTATCTCGGTATGAATCATGCTTCGGACATGACATATATTTCAGCTCACAGCAGAATATTTATTTGCAAACTTGGGAAGCAGAAGGTTTGGTAGGAAGTAGCAATTAAGTTTATAGGAATCTTCTGCTCACAAATCTTAGTTTCATGAAGTGAAAGGTTTAGGAGTAGCTGAGTCAGACCTGGCCGTATTTATTTCTTGGCCTAAGTCTGGAATTTTCCTCATACTGATGATGATGCTACATACGGCTGGATATTATTTTACAAATGCACAAAGGAAGCCTGCCAATGAATGAGGTAGATAAAGTTGTTTAAACTTTGAACCAATATTTCAGTTGCACTGAGACTTTTCTGGCCATAATATTTTACTAAGCGAGCTGAATATATTACAAAAGCATTCGGCCTGACTAATATTACTTGGGAGATACAGGCCTCTGTGCTGGGAGCTTGACATGTGTGCTTTGGCATGGAGCCTGGAGGTAGGAGGTTTTTATATTTCGTTTTTTTTTTTATGTTTGATGTAGACTGTGATATTGTGAAGCTTACACCTTTATAGACAGGCCGAGCTATTCATGACGATGATGAAGATGATTATTTACTGCATGGAATGAGTCATGTTCGTCCCTATTCCAATCAGCCTACAATCTCATCTCATAGACCTTAAAATTAAAGGACCTTTTACATGGGCCGATCATTGGGAAGGGGCATTGCTAGAAATGCCCCTGCGGCCATAGTCGACTCATGTAAAAGTGACAGTGATCGTTCATTTAGAGCAGGCTGCAAAAATTCTAGTTGTGGGCCACATGTCTTACTGTGTAAACAGGAGATGTAAGACTGGTAACTATATAGGCAAACTGACAGCCTAATGTACTGTGCTGTTAATTTGCAGATCACACAGCAGTACATACTTACCTGTGATCCGGCATCCTCTTCTTTTTCTCTCATGTCTTCAAGCCCCATCTTCTCCAGAATGATTGATAGTGGTAGAGGGCGGGTCCTGAAGACAGCAGCTGGACAGTAGAGATGGAGAAGGAGTGCCGGATTACTAGGTAAGTATGTACTGCTGAGTGTTTGGCAAACTGACAGCACAGATATATGTATATGTGTGCTGTCAATTTCAATGGCTGCACGAATGATACATGGATTGTTTGTGGAGCCCGGTCAACCGATTTCTCAAGCCATGTAAAGGCACTGCAAATGAGCGCTGATCTCACTTAGCTCATATTATCTAAACCTCCTAAATATAAATTCATAATGTAAGAAGTAAAAAAACACAGAATGTTCTGGTTTTGGCACTTGCCTGGGGAAATCTCCAACTCCCAAGGGTTTACTTCGGTAAAAAAAACTTTTTCTATGAAATAAATTGGTGTCAGAAAGTACCCCTTTAAAGTGTTACAGTCTTTATAACTTTCAAAATCTAAATCAACAGTAGGTGTGAAATAAAGCAAGTTTGCAATTTACATTCATTATTTTTGTTGTTGTTATCATGCTGTAAAACAAAGCTGAACTTACCAGAAATCCAGGTCCAGTCTCCTGAAGGCAGATTTCTGACTAAAGCTGGTTGGAAAAACAGACTAAACACAGGAATTCCGGCCAGTACAGAGAGTCACGGCTCAATGTGTCCATCAATCACATGACAGCCTTCTTTCTGTGAGCACTCAGATGACCTGGGAAACATTGGACTTCCTGTTTTCTTACTCTTTGAGAAAAAAAGAGTCAGAAAACAGGAAGTGCCGTGTTCTCCATGATAAAAACAACAACAAAAAATGAATGTAAATTGCAAACTTACTTTATATTACATCTACTTGTGGTTTAGATTTTGAAAGTTATAATGACAGTGACACTTTAAATGTGTTTTACCTAAATGTTAGGAATGAGTATAATGATCCAGGGCAGTGAGTTCCAGAGAATGGGTGCAGCATGGGAGAAGTCCTGCAGATGGAAAGCGTATTTATATTTACATAGGTCCCGCCCCTTTAATGACCATTTTGCATATCAGTCCTTCAAAAAACTGGATTGTACATCTTCAAGTTCGAAAATTATAGCAATAGGGAATATACAATAAGAATCATATTTCTTTCTGATACCTTTAAGAGCTATAGAATACACTTCAAGTGGTAAGTCACAAATAATTACAATTTCACCATAACTTTGAGGATGCATTCTCTGATGACTAAATTTTTTCCCTTTGCATTTACATAGACACTTTAAGAAACAAAAAAGGCAATGAATAAGATGATAAACATTTTGTTGTGGCATGTATATACCAGTTTACTTAGTGTTCATCCAAAATAAACATTCACAAATCATATATACAAAAATTATCATAGAGAAAAGATAAATACAGCAAGATTTTCCTATCCAGTATAGGCTCTATCAAATTTGGAGACATTCCAATCCAAATGTTTAATTTCCTGTTCATGTGGCGAACAATCCAAACTATAGGGACTCCCATGGACACATAGTAATTTTACACTAGGACATAATGTGACAAATATCAAAATACCCAAAATTATGGTCATCAATAAAATGATCAAATACATTATTTAAAGGGGTTGTGTTACGTAGACAAAGTGCTTTCCATATGACGTCCTGGGTTTTCATATTTGGCTAGTACTTTTAGATTCCAAATCCTTGACATTTGGGATTCTAGAATAATTTTTTTGGGCTAAATAGTAAAATGTAAAGTACCATTTGGCAGATCTTCATAGGCACACCATAAGAGAGAGAGACACCATACACTGGACAACCTCAGAATGTGTTTGGCAGGGAAAAGAAGGTAATTTTGTGGTGTACCTATATAATTAACCTGATGTGGCAAACTAAGCAGGTACCCAGGTACCTTGGATCACTTAAATGGATTTCTTGCGGGGGAAACTGCGATACTAGATACAAGCTGTATATAGCAGTAACTATAGCAGCTGTTTCTCACATAAGGTACTTGAACCCCATTAGTGTTGAGCGAGCACTAAAATGTTTGAGTGCTGGTTTGAGTGGAGCAAGTTTGAGTGCTCGACTTGTCTAACAAACCCTATTGAATTCAGTGCGAAACTCGAGCATGCAGTGCCAGACCCTTAGGAGGGAGGAAAGCCTTGTCCATGCCAGAGATACTTTTCGCAACACACAGGGCAATATACCTAAAGTAAGGTACTGGCCCCAGTAGGACAAAGAGCGTATATGCTGACGTATCCTATTGCAGTTCTTAGAAGTCTTGGAAAGTTTGCTCAACCCAGCGCAGGGACCTGGGACCTTGTACTACCATAGCAGGACAGGTAATCTGACACTATAGGGTAAAAGGCGGTCACATTCGTGAATCTATATGTGAGTATCAGAGGCCGAGTACATTTCTACATTGGACAGGGCCCTCAAGACTCTCCTCTACTCTACCCTGCTGTCACAACCTTTCCTTACTACCTCCTGCCTGCACCTACAGTTACCAAAGTGTACTTAACCTATACACCTGCTCACATTTGGGTTATCCAAACCTCAAGCGCAGTACCTGTTTGTCCTGACAAGTGCCCAAGGGACCAAACACCCACCTAGCTGCCACAACACCTCATAGCTACCCCGGCTCACAGCATTTACATCCAATTCTCTCTTGAAACCACTAATTTTTCATCTCTCTATGGGGATTAACATATATGTTTGCCTTAGTTTAATATGTTTGTTACAAGGGGACTGAGGCATGGTTATCACCAACTAAAGACAGAGCAGCCTCAACTGATATTCTACTCCCAGGAATGCTGCAATACAAAACAGCAGTATTCTATGCCAATACTCCAAAGGTCCAAAGGCTTAAAGTGTCACTGTCGTTCCCTGTGTAACCTATGGAGAGGGGATGAAGGAGGAGGGAGATTAGTCGCCAGCAGAGAGCAGAGAACAAAGGATTACTCAGCGGGAGCTGTGTGAAAGCAGATATTCAGAGATCAGAGAGGTCAGTGCTGGCCTCAGAGGAGACAGCCTGGTGATGTGGCTGTAAATTAACTCTTTGTTGTCCTGTTTTGGTGCCTCACCTCCCTCCACCCCTCCACTCTCCATAGAGAACAATGAAGACAGGGGGGAGAGCTTCAAACCTTCTTCTATTGCCTCGCTATCACCTACCTCTATTGTGTACCAGTAAAGCAGCTTTGACATTCATGGCCTGTTGGAGCATGCCGGGGGTTATAGTTTTATAGCAGCCATAAGATGAGGATCACTAAAAGTAAATATATAATTGTATACATGGAAGACAAATGCATGGAATCCTCTGTCTGAATTCTGTGAAGAATAATATCACAAACTTTCATAATGAGATTAGCGCACAGTCCTGTGATATCTTATTGATTTGTATAGCTGACACTGCATTGTGAACTTTCCTTTTGAAATGTACAAGTCTTTTCTGCAAGACACAAAGCAATTTCTGTTATTTGCTATCATATTATCATAATAACAATATTATGTAAAACTATTGAGCAGAGAATTTAGCGGTGCCGTGAATACTACGAAAGTCATTCGGGTTTTATTGTCAAGGCTGTGAATGACACTGTGTTGTTAGTATATGAGAAGCTGGATTGTATGCAGACACAGTGAAGCTGTATTTGACTGCCATCTCACACATAGAGCTTTTGTTTTAATGTACCGTATTTTCTGGCGTATAAGGCGACTGGGTGTATAAGACGACCCCCTGACTTTTAAGAAGTTTGTCAGGGGTTCACCTTATATTCCAGAAAATGTTGACCCCTGCCTGACCGCAGCCCACAGGGGTTAAGTGCAGCTGCGTCTCCTGGCCCGTTCCTGGTGCAGGCAGTATGACGTACACTGACTGCGTCTGGCACCCCCAAAGCCGAGCGTTTCATTAGAGAAGTTTGGGTACTTCCAGAGCCTCTGTCATTCTCCCGAAGCTCTCCTAGCAGCTGAGCTTCTCCGATGAGACACTTGGCTGCTTGGGAGAGCTTCGGGGATCTCTGGCGCAGGCAGTGTACGCCAGGAGAACGGGTGGATGTCGGGAATGGGCCCCAGCTGAGTTTTTTATTTTTTTTTATAGTGGTCGCCCTATACAGTGGGAATGTGGACATTTTTGAACTCCCCCATACCTGGCGTATAAGACAACCCCCGACTTCTAAAAAGATTTTTCAGGGTTAAAAAGTCATCTTATATGCCGGAAAATACGGTAAGTTTTATGAGCAGTGAAAAAAGCAATGTATTATCTAGTGACCAAGACTGATAGGGAGGCAAAAAATTTGCCCTTACCTAACCACAATCTTGTATGTACAGTAGGGACAGATGATGTTGTTGCTCTTGAGCCAATAGAGAAAGGGCCTTGCCCAGGTTGTCTGTATCCCTTAAAGTGAATGTACTATCAGGTACATTCGCTTTAAGTGTTGCACATGAATAGAACGGCGCCGATGGCGGGAAGCAGGCCCGTTCCGCCCCCCGTGGGAGGAATCCCCCACCCCTCTATGACACGGCTTCATTATAATCAATGGAGATGCGTCATAGAGGGGCGGGGGTTTCCTTCCACTGGGGCAGGCCGGCCTGCCTCCAGTGCTTCAGCCCAGTGCTTGGAAATAGACCGGCACCATGCGCCATGGTTTAAAAAAGGACTGTGGCACCGGCGCTGTTACATTCATATGCAATACTTAAAGCGAATGGTACATTTGCTTAAAGGTGGCTGTGCACCTTAATAACTGAGAGACAAACAACCATTCAACCATCAGTTATCATTCCTGTCCACCCCCTGTTCTTCCCACACACAGGCATATTCGGCAAGATTCTCTATGGCTCTGGCTGCGGCTTATCGCTCCCAAAACAAAGGGGCCCCTATCTGCACTGACATCATTTGTCAGTTTTCAGTATGGAGAGACCCATACATCTTATACCGAGAGCCCCGTACACCTTTAGGTGTTGACGTTGGGTTTGCCATTCCGTACAAAGTGTAATGGGGTCTCTAGATGCTCCAAGGTAATCGTTGTAGGTGGAGATAGGTTTCAGGCCTGATGGGAAATCTTAACCTTCCCCATTTAGAACACATGAACGCTCGCCCATGCCATGTGTTTAGGGAGGGCGGAAGAGGCAACTCTTGGCCAACAGTTATTGAAGGTATATGGACACCTTTACAATCTTCCCCATTTACTTGAATGTTTGGCATATATCTGATCTCTATGGGGAGGCATAAGCCACTGCCAGACTGCTTTGGTGCCGGCATATCTCTCTCAGAACAAAAGGGTCAAGCAGTGAAAATCCTCACACGTTGCCCATACCTCCATCTCAGTAGACCCTGCTGTCAGCTGACACTTATCTCTCCTGTCCTCCCAATACACATGAACGTTCGGTTCACCTCAATCATCTTCCTCCTCTGATGTTCCAATGGTGCCCGGATGGTTGGCTGAATAGGCAAATGCTAGTGCATTAGCTGCTAGCATTGTTCGCTGGCTGCATATCTCCGCATGTAATATGATGGAAACAGAAGATCTCCTGAACCATCCGGCAAGTATTCATGCAGCTCTTCCATTGAGTTGGTCCATCATTCCAATAAGCTCTTTACAGTGCATGTAGGCCCATCTAATTGGGATCTAGGGCTCCACTCTTGTCCACTGGTTACGTCTTGCATTGCAGCTCAGTTCCGGTCACTTAGATGCTTCTAAAATGCAATAACAGTCATAATCAATGGACAATATTTGGGCTGTTTTTGAAAAGAATTCCCCCAAATATTTATTTCTACAAACAACGAAAACAAATAATTCACATATTTTTTCCCATCAATTATCGGATGTTTTTTTCTTCTTTATTTCTAATAACCGATCTCAAGGAGTTTAGTTAAGTGTCCTACACTAAACACACAAACTCCTATACTTAGAAAACAGAAAGGCATAGAAGTCAGCTAACCAAGCATGCCAGAGTTTATACAGAGAGCCGTAAAGCGAACCTCCGCGCTACGCATTTCATAACAGACCTATGTATATAGCTGTGCAGTCAGCCAGACAAAGAAACACACCAGATTTACAGAAAATATTTGGAGTAGCAATGATATTCTTGTTTCGGCTGCTCCGGTTGCATTTACACTGAGGAAACTGTCCATTGTGCTGAGCTGGAGATAAAATGCTGCGCTGGTGAGGTCCCATCAATCTTATAGAGCACAGAATGCGGAGCACAATCTGATCTGACAGCATGAAAAGAAGCATTGTGATAAGCTGAGCCGGTACTGGAATTTCACTATCTCTCCTCCATAATTCAATAGGGCCCTAAATAAAGGAGCTATATTAAATGTAAGAAAATAAAGTACTCGGGGTAGCAGAGAATAGAAGGACTGAGTCTATTGGTAAAACACACAAAGAAGCAATAATATTATATAATGATGAAAAACGGACTTCAAAAGATGGGAAACTTCTTTCAAAGAGGGAAACTTCAGTTATAAAGCAATACGTTCTATCGGGACTCTAGATTTCCAGCGTTTTTTTTACTACTTTTCAGAAGCAGGGGCGTAGGTAGGATTCACGGGGCCCCATAGCAAAAATTTGTACGGGGCCCTTACGCACAACACAAAGCACTGCATATATATATATATATATATATATATATATATATATATATATGCTTTACTGCTGGTGCACTGATAACCCCTGACCTCTGCACTGATTTCTGCACATTTTCCTTTCCTACTTGATAGCCAGCTGGAAAACAGAGGTCAGAGGTTATTGGTGCAGTAAAACAGAGATCTCTGTCTTCTGCTTGTTAACCCTTTTTTTGTGTTGCCACTGTTCAGAAGGTTATCTATAAGGAATGAAGTCATATCCGGGCCCATACATCTTATGTGATAGTTGGGAGTTCCAAATATTTTAATGGAAAATACCTCAATGCTCTGCTCATTTGGGCAGCCTTAGAGTACTATTACACAGGCAGATTATTGGGCTGGAGTGTTGCTAGAAATGCTTCTTTGGCAGATAAATGGCCCTTGTTAAAATGACAGCGATCAGCGGAGGAGCGGGAAAGCTTCTCGGTCAGGCTGCAGAATTTGCCACTGTCAGCTGCACATCATCTTGTGTAAACAGGCGATTAGTGGCCAAAAGCAAAATGAAACTGATAGCATGGAAATGCATATATGTTTGCTGTCAGTTTCCAGATCACAGAGCAGTACATACTTACCTTCTGTGCTGCTGTGTGATCCAGATCACAAGCAGTGCAGAAAGTATGTACTGTACTCCTGTGTGATCTGGAAGCTGACAGTACGGGTATATGCATATTTATGCTGTCAGTTGACATAGCTGTATGTTGACATAGCTGTTTGTACAGCCCAGCTGCTCAATTTGTTGTGCCATGTAAAGGCAATGCAAACGAGCACTGATCTCACCAATCTGCGCTAATGTGCCTCCTCTCAATGACAGTCCTCTTTGTGTGTCGAGTTCAGGACAACACCCTGGAACTTGGATAGAGGGTGGGAGATCCAGCACAGGGAAGGTCGCCTTCTGACTTTGTGGAAGGGATTAGAAAACCATTATCAAGTGCAAAGCCTAAAATCCATAATAGCGGAACAATTACGAGGTGTGTAGCATTAGCGTATCTTTTATTTGCCCGTGCATATATACACAATGACATGCATACATGTATTACGCAATACGCACTGGGAATGCTAGGCTGCAGCATACAGTCAGCTCAGCAAATCAAGATGTCTCAGTGAGCCTCCCCTATTTGCCTTGGAGAACTCAAATACATTGTGAAGATAATAGACAGGATGGACTATGATAGACGCCTGGTCATTACAGGGTTAATAATTGAATCCTTATAGTGCTAAATGCTGGATTCTGTAACCCTCCCTACACTGACAATTTCAGAACATTCTAAGCCCTACTCGGTCCGCTCTCCCTCCCTACACTGACGATTTAACAACGTTCTAAGCACTACTCGGTCTGCTCTCCCTCCCTACACTGACGATTTAACAACGTTCTAAGCACTACTCGGTCAGCTCTCCCTCCCTACAATGACTAACTACCACTGTGAATATTACTGCCTAACTAAATTCAGATGCTGTCCCTGCTCCTTTCACTATCCCTACTGAACGGCACAAGAATCAGGAAAGACTGTGAGAAAATCTGTCTCAGTGTTGCAGTTCCATAGCATGTACGTAATAACGTTAATCGTACACGTTCATTGGCTCTTTCAAATTGGTGGCAGGAAACTTACGCAGTTGCGTACATCGCATAACAAATGTTTGCATGTTCGAATATGTTTGAAAATGATTGTTATAACTATTATGATCATCAAACAAATTGTTCTTGATCTGCAAACACAAAAAATTAGCATCACGTTCGTACAAACATAGGGACATTTAAGAAAATGTCCGCTCATCACTATTTAGATGCACTTGTAGATAAAGACAGCGGTACTCACCTCTTTATGCAATACAATCGTTTATTGTGTACAATCACCGACAAACGTGGGAGACAAATTGACAGAAGCAGGGGTGTAACACCCCTGCTACTGTCAATTTGTCTCCCACATGTTTGTCGGGGATTTTTTACAATAAACGACCGTATTGCAAAAAGAGGTGAGTACCGCTGTCTCTATCTACAAGTGCATCTATATATCCAAGCCTAACCGCAGCAGAGCATCACATTGGTCGGCCGACGATCTGGTTCTGAGTTGGCTAACAAGCTGCCTATAAGTGATACAAACTGTGCTGAATTGCTATCTTCCTTTAATTGTTCATCACTATTTAGGATGTCAGATTCTTTGTATTGAGGATTTGTTACTTTTATAGCATTAACATATTCTATGTCGTTGTCTGTCATCTCTCCTATTAGTCTATTACCCCCAGTGGGATCCACAATCTAATGTCCCTATCTCCAAGTGCACATAGCCATACTAGAACAAATTCTATAGAAATCCAATTATATAGAGTGAGAAGAAAGCGAAGAATCGGGAGCAAAACTTTACGAGCTTTTTCCTCCTCATTTCACCTGATCACCATTAAAGTCAATTGCATTATAAACTCCAATGTGGTATAGAGTAATGTGGATAAAACGCTGTGGAATATGTCAGCTGTGCATAAAAAATAAAATATTGTCGGTAATATTACACGCTCTATCAATATCATTACCCTATTGTCTTAGCTAATTGTTTTCTGGGCTGGTTAGGTAAGTCACTCTCACGTTTTGTGGCTAGTAAATTCTGTCTGATGGCCGGATCAGATGTCTGTACAAACTATTTGTAATAAAATCCCCACCCCACTTGACATACTAAAGATGCTCAAATCTCTATTTAAACTAATCTGACATCAAATGTGCGGTAATGAGGATTCGGTTACATCCCAAAGTGTTTCAGACATTCTTAAGTGGAGCAAATCGGCCCTCGTTTTCCACCTTTGGTTTGTCTTCACACGTAGTTTATAGGTGAAGATAAATTTATTACAGTTAACGTTTGTATAACGCATTTACATTTTTTTTTCCATTAGCGTTACACTGGTTATGTATTTTTAATATTTACCGTTTTCTCGGTATTTCCTACTTAATATTTGGAAGGCGTCAAGTGTTGGACAGAAATATGAGCAGAATTTTTACGTTCGTATGAATGATACCTGTATGCCTTCTTCCAAGACTTTCTAATATATGTGACCATGAATGGTGGATTAATGTAAAGTAGAGCTCCAATTTTTTTATTTTTTTAGAATTACAGAATTTTGGATATAAAGAAAAAAAAAGTTATTCTCACATGAACTGTGTACCAGAAGTTAATCTCATGTAATTCAGTAAATATCAGCTGCTGTATGTCCTGCAGGAAGTGGTGGCAGTGTATTCTTTCTAGTCTCACACAGTGCTCTCTGCTGCCACCTCTGTCCATGTTAGGAACTGTCCAGAGCAGGAGAGGTTTTCTATGGGGATTTGCTACTGCTCTGAACAGTTCCTGACATGGACAGAGGTGGCAGCAGAGAGCACTGTGTCAGACTGGAAAGAATACATCACTCCCTGCAGGACATACTGGATAACTACTGGACAGTTTGAGATATTTTAAATAGAATTAATTTGCTTCTATTTTTTTCTCTCTCAGAAGTACCCCTTTAAAAAAAGAGAAAGAGTGTTAAAAGGGAACAATCCACTTAAGCTTCTTGATCCTTAGGTTATGTTCACACAAGGTAATTTTTTTTAGTAAAGAACGGATGCTGATTGCAATGGAATCAGCGTCCATTTTTTTTTACTGCAGGGGCAGCGTTGCATTGAAGTTAATGCAATGCCGCCTGCTGTGTTTACACATTGTCATTTTTACGGCCTAATAGCTGTTCACACAATGTAATGTGCAGGGATAGCCGCACATTACATTCAAGCAAATGGCTTATTGATTTGCGGGCCCACCTGGCGGTGCCCGCAAATTAATAGTGAGAAAAGAATGTTCCTGCAGCCGATACAGAGGTATCAGCTGCAGGAACAGGCTAAATGCGGCCCGGCGGCCGGCAGTTTGACTATGTAACAGACACTGTTAAACACATTATGAACATAGCCTTAAAGGAAAAATGTCATCAGAAAATGACCTATTGTTTAAATCTAGTTGTTATGCTAAGATTTTTTTTAAGGATTGTGGGTAATTATTTTTTCTAATTTTTCATTTTGCAGTCTGTATTTTAATTTGATCCTAAAGTTTCCATTCTGACCACTAGACTTAAAAATAAGTTGAAACTTCCTGTTCTGTTCATTTCTTAACAGTGCCCTCCTTATCAACACAGACTAGTGTAGAGATATGAGCTACTGTACATACAATAGCTGCTGCTCACAACCTCCTAGTTCTATAAAGACCAAAGAGCATGCTCATTACCTTTTCTCATTCATAAGACTTGAGACAGGTCCTGTCTATTGTTACCTATGCCTCATGTGGCTTGCTGTAAAGCATATCTGTAAATGCTATTAAAATAGTACAGGCAAGATGGCAGCCTAAAATAATGCACAAAAACAACAACAACAACAACCAGAATATAGAAACATTAAAAAAAAAGAATGTTTCAGCATTTGGCTCTAATCAGTAAATACACATCTGTGTGATATATGGTTTTAAATTCTAATAATGATTACTAAGAATAATTAGGAAAAATTGGGTGTTATTTTTATTGTCTTTATCTTTAGATTTTTATGGCTTGGCTGTACTTTGAATTTTAAATGAATAACATATTTTACAACAGAATGACAACAATCCCAAGTATTGCAGTGTACATGGAGGTGGTGGGGGCGATGGTGGAAGACCCGCACACAGTAGATTGCTATCAAGTTGGTTAGTTGGTAGCTTGTAGTTGTTATTACCTTAGTTTTAGTTAATAATTATGTATTTGCAGATTCCAAAAAAAATAAAAAAAATAAAATAATAATAAAAAATTAATCATTAGCAGCATCAAAAACCCTTATAACATATAGACAAAATAAAGAGAAGCCAGTAAGATGCTGGATCACAGCATTTCCAAAATGGAAGGCTTTGTGGAATATTCCAGGTGTGCAGTACGATTATTATTATTATTAACCCTTTGAGGACCAGGCCCAAAATGACCCAGTGGACCGCGCAAATTTTGATCTTAGTGTTTCCGTTTTTCCCTCCTCCCCTCCTAAGAGCTCTAGCACTCTCAGTTTTTTATCTACAGGCCATGTAAGGGCTTATTTGTTACAGGAATAGTTGTACTTTGTAATGGCGTCATTCATTTTCCCATAACATGTATGATGGAATCCCAAATATATTATTTATGAAGATATAAATTGATGAAATCGCAAAAAAGAATGCAATATGGTAACGTTTGGGGGGTTCCTGTGTCTACGTTATGCACTATATGGTAACAGCGACATGATACAATTATTCTATAGGTCAGCCCGAACACAACCATATGCAGGTTACACAGATTCTCTAATGTTATATATTTTTTTTAAATGAAATCCTTTTTTTTGGCAATTAATTATAAATAAAATGGGACTATTGTGACGCTTATAACGGTTTTATTTTTTCACCTACGGGGCTGTATGGGGTGTCATTTTTTCCGCCATGATCTCTAGTTTTTATTAATACCATATTTGTGAAGATCGGACGTTTTGATCACTTTTTATTAATTTTTTTATATATATAATGTAACATAAAATCGGTAATCTGCGCACTTTTCCCCCTCTTTTCGTGTACGCCGTTTACCGGTCACAATGACGCTTGTTATATTTTAATAGATCGGACAATTACGCACGCTACGGTATATTATATGTTTATCTATTTATTTATTTTTATATGTTTTATTTATATAATGGGAAAGGGGGGTGATTTCAACTTTTATTGGGGGAGGGGTTTTGGGGTAGTGTATTAGTGTTTTTAACTTTTTTTTTTTTACACATTTGAAGTCCCTTTGGGGGACTTGTACATAGATTAGTTTGATTTTTACACTGATGAATGCTATGCCATAGGCACAGCATTGATCAGTGTTATCGGCGCTCTGCTCATTGAGCCTGCCTGTGCAGGCTTAGAGTAGCAGAGCGCCGATCGGACCGCATGGAGACAGGTAAGAGACCTCCAGCAGTCCGTTATACCGATCGGGACCCCCGCAGTCACACTGCGGGGGTCCCGATCGGTAAGTGACAGGGGTCTCCCCCTGTCACTTACACTTAAACGCCGCGGTCGCGCCGTGATCGCGGCGTTTAAGGGGTTAATGACACGCGGCAGCGCGATCGCTGCAGCGTGTCATTGCCGGTGAGGTCCCGGCTGCTCACTGCAGCCGGCCC
Organism: Dendropsophus ebraccatus; assembly: GCF_027789765.1. NCBI lineage: Eukaryota > Metazoa > Chordata > Amphibia > Anura > Hylidae > Dendropsophus > Dendropsophus ebraccatus. The sequence continues at coordinate 164,332,416 of NC_091456.1, read as the reverse complement.
CCACCTCCTATGAAGCGCGCTCCGCTCCGGAGCGCGCTTCATAGCGGGAATAACACCCGTGACGTAAGGTTACGTCATGGGTCGTCTGGGGACAGACTTCCATGACGTAACCCTACGTCCAGGGTCGTCTAGGGGTTAATAATAATAATAATAATAATAATAATAACAATAATAATAATAATAATAATAATAATAATAATAATAATTAAGTACTCACAAAAATTGGACCAAAGAAGTATACTTTGTGATGTTGGACTGGGGACAGAATCTGCTGGGCAACATGATCCACCCACCTAAATATTGTATAGATTCACAAAATTAATTCATAGCAATATTATTTTGTAATAATATATACCAAGATGTGTATAGCGAAATAAATAAACAGTAAAAGTTTACTAGCAAAGCCAGCACTCGTGTGAGTATATGTTCTCGTGACTACGGAGAGCTAACACAGAGGAACTACTACACAAGGTATCTCTCGTACGCTATACACATCTTGGTATATATTAGTGCTGAGTGATTTCGGACAGAGTGGGTGTCCAGTATGATGTGGATGGACTTTACATTCTATAGATTTAGCGCGGTGTTGGTTATTTATTGTGAATATTATTTTGTAATAACAGCGGCTTCCATGAGCAGGAGAATGCACTCAGCTTTTTTTCAGGAATAGGTTGAGGAACATGGTAAAGAGATCAATGTGTGGGTTTGGCTTCTAAATTCCCCAGATCTCAGTTAGATCAAATATCTGTGGGATATACCGGCAAAACAAGTCTGATCCATGGAGACCGCTCCTCAAAACTCATGGCACTAGATACCCCAGGATACCTAAAGAGGTCTTGTGGAGTCCAAACTTTTCTACAGGTCAGAGCTATTCTGGCACCAAATGGGTGGATAGATAGGAAGACTACAAAACATTAAAGGGGTTTTCTAACAACCTGCTCTTTTTCTTCTTGTAGCCTAATGTCTTGTCTGGTGTACATCCTGTAATGGACTTCCTGTTCCTGTGTACACTCTAGCCTGAAATTCATCCAACTATGTGAAAGGAATTATTGTAAAGAAGGTGTAGTGAGAATGAGCTAGAGTTCCCATATCATTTAGTCAGCCATACACTTTTCCTTGTAAATGGAAATGTGTGATCAACTACAATGCAGTCAATAGATGTCAGAAAGTTATATAGATTTGTAATTTACTTCTATATAAAAATCTTAAGTCTTCCAGTACTTATGAGCTGCTGTATGTCCTGCAGGAAGTGGTGTATTTATTCCAATCTGACACAGTGCTCTCTGCTGCCAACTCTGTCCATGTCAGGAACTGTCCGGGGCAGGAGAGGATTTCTTTGGGGATTTGCTGCTGCTCTGGACAGTTCCTGACATGGACAGAGGTGGCAGCAGAGAGCACTGTGTCAGACTGGAAATAATACACCACTTCCTGCAGGGCATACAGCAGCTGCTAAGTATTGGAAGTCTTGAGATTTTTAAATAGAAGTAAAGTACAAATCTATATAACTTTCTGACACCAGTTGATTTACCTAAATTCAACTACACCAAGATACAGATAAGATTACAGTGTCTAAAAGAAAAAAAGAGGGATTCACCTCTTCACATCATTATTCACAGAAGGACTTATAGACATTGAAGTAGTTTGCATCTTCACACTTTCGGTACCTGGGACATCCAGAACCTTCTATATCACTGCAGCAGTCAGTTCACTCCAGGTGAAATGCGCCATGGATTGTCACACATTTATATCCATGCTTAAAACTGTTCTTTAAAGTTATAAAAAAAAAACATTCTTAATAGTAAAACCTAGTAGAAAACGCTATAGATTACGGCAAAATTTACACACCCTTATTTTATGAAAGTGACACTTTATAATCTTTCATAATCTCCCGTGTCTTAAATTTCATAGAGTTTCTTTGAAACCTCAGAAACATCAGGATTTTACAACTTTTCAGAACTTTTCTGTTTGATGTAGGTGATGTCATTTGTTATATAGCTCACAAGAATGTGTTTTTTTATGATTTGCTAACCTGATGCAGAAATGGCCAATAAGAAACAAACGGCAGTGGAAGCAGATTACTTACACATGAAACGGACTGGAAAGAAAGGAAGGGCTGTCAAAATCTATTTTATATCAAATATTACAGAGTCGCATATTAATACGATTGGAAAAAAAAAAAAGACTATCAAGCTAAGCCTGTCTGTTTCTTTGTTGATCCAGAAAAAGACATGACAACCCCTGTGAGAACGGAAAAAAACAATGGGGGACACACATAGCATAATGTGCATGATGTGACATTGTGGGGTGCTACTCACTTTGGGCGGTCATGCTACAACCACAGCACTACCAGAAGCTTAGTAGATACCCAGGTGACTGGTATCATATGCAGAATGGATGGATGATTCTAAGAGAAGTTAGCATGGATGTTCCAGGCACTGTGCAGAAAAGCAGAAGTGTTGCAGCGTGAAGAAGGTTATTACTTGAAACGCTTTGTCCGCAATATATTGAATTCAATTTTAAAAGGGTACTCAGAGGAGATTTTTTTTTTTTTTTAAATCAAATGGATATCAGAAAGTTATATAGATTTGTAATTTACTTCTATTAAAAAAACCTCAAGTCTTCCAGACTTATCAACTGTTGTATGTCCTGCAGGAAGTGGTTTTACAGTGTGACAAGGTGCTGTCTGCTGCCACCTCTGTCCATGTCAGGAACTTCCAGAGCAGGAGGAGTTTTCTATGGGGATTTGTAAGGGTTGCACAGACATTACTAACAATGCTGCACGATAATCAAGCCATCTAATAGGCCCTGTAAACGAACCCCGATCTAGCAGATAGATTATTAGGCCGTGTAATACCACCCTTAAAGAGGACCTGTCACCCCCCGGGCCGGGGTGACAGGCTCCCGACCCCGTTACAGCCCCCTATACTTACCTGATCCCGCCGGGTCCCTGCTTCCTGAGTCGGTCGGGTCACGGAGATATCAGCTCCCGAAGCCCGGCGCACGCGCTCACAGGAGAGTCTGACGCTCATAGAGAATGAATGGGGAGTCCGATGCTCCGTCATTCTCTATGGGCATCGGACTCTCCTGTCAGCACGCGCACCGGGCTTCGGGCACTGATATCTCTGTGACCCGACCGGATCCAAAAGCGGGACCCGGCGGGATCAGGTAAGTATAGGGGGCTGTAACAGGGGTCGGGAGCCTGTGACCCTGGCACGGGAGGTGACAGGTCTCCTTTAAGGCCCTATTACAGGGGCCGATGTTGAGGAGGAAGCGAGAGCCGACCTGTCAGATCAGCGTTAGCTTCCTCCTCGTTCCCCACTCGCTGTCTGAGGGAGCTGTGGAGGAGCTGGCCAGACTATTCGGGTGGCCTATAGGAGATTATAGGTGATCACAGGTGGTACAAGCAATAGAACCAGTGTCGGACTGGGGTATCTGGGGCCCAACAGAGAAAATGATCCTGGGGGCCCACCAATAAAGAACCAGTGAGAAACAACATGTCAGTCAGTGTTGGTGCAGGTTCTAAATTACCAAAAACTGCATAAAGACATAAAGGAAGACAATAGCTTATATTTGTGTATTTGTATATTATTCTCATATCTACTGATGTAACAGAACTAAATATGCCCTTTACCTGTTTTAACTGTGCACCCTATAAATAGCCGCAGAATTGGAATGCAACTTAACAATGCTGTGTTATTCTCCATTGTACGCTGTATTAAAGAGATAATATGCTGCCATTGAGAAGAATGAGACGGTGGCACTGAGAGTTTCTATGACTTTGTGGCAGGGAGGACTTAGTGTGACTTTGTACAGACCTCTCAGGCTCCGTGCACATGGCTCCATGGTATGCACCATACCTACATTCCTAAGTACAGCTTCATATAATATAAATGTGGTGCCAAGTGACAAACTCAACATCGGAAAAAAAATCAACTTTATTGCATCTATTTTATTGACTGAGCTGAATTTTTTTTTTTTTTTTTCAGGTCTCGGTATATTTTGTGAATTTGTTACCTTAACAACGATTCCCGAGATGCAACATATTCAACCTTTAAATTGTTGCATTCTAGAATAACAAGTACAACTCAGTTCTAGCTTAAAAAAAAATAAATAAAAAAAATCTGTAAACCCTTAGATTTTACTTGTGATTGTAAAGCCTTCCAGTGGAACGGTCACGAGATTTATCATGTACTTGCTATCCTCTAAGCAAATTGCATGAAAATACCTTTGTTTTGTTTATCATGTGGTCTATAATCTTCAGCCATGTTGACACTTCCTACTCAAATTACCGTTCCAGAAATCTGATAAGTGAACTTGGAATGTAGAAATTGTGTTCAGATAACACATCAGCAAACCTGCACTAAGCAAAACAGTAATTAGCAGATAAGACCTGCCCTATTCTGCCGTCTCCAAATGAGCAATTTGCCAAATAATAAAGGACATTTAGTGCATTGTTTTATTAGGACCACTGTCCGCAATTCCACCTACATTGCAGGTTGGCTTTCAATTACTTGGCTTGTAATCGAAAGCAATTCAATAGCGGTCGCACAAATACCTGTTTGGTCAACAGCTATTCCTCCTGATTGACCCCATACACGTCTGTGCCTAAAAGAATTGGGCATTGACATTTAAATTGCTGTCAATTTTTGAGGGAATTTAAACGATAATCGTCCTGTGTAACTGCAGGCAACGATTGAAACATCGTTCGTTTGTCCTTGAACATTGATTTAGATCTAAACCTAAAATCATCGGTAATCGTACGCTAATAGTTTGTTAATCGTTCGCTGTAGTTTCGCATTTGTTCGCTTTAATTCCGCATTCGTTCACTAATCGTTCAGTGTAATTGCACATGGTTCATTGTTTTGCTGGGATCAGATGGAGTAAACGATCATAGTAACGATCGTAAATAACGACTATCGTTATGTGTAATATGGTGAACGATTTCAGGTTTATCATAAACAATCTAGTATGCGATCGTTTATCGTTAGTCGTTAATCGTTAAAAATCACTTTCGACCCTTAGCCGACTATTAGGACTATAGGCAGACGAGATTTTTAAAGATTAACGATAAACATTCACAAATTAGATTTTTTATCGTTAACCTGAAATCGTTCACCATATTACACAGAACGATATTCAGGTACAATCGTTATCATGATTGTTACTATGATCCTTTACTCCATCTGCAGAAATAACAATGTGCAATTACACTGAATGATTAGTGAACGAATGCAGAATTACAGCGAAAGATTGGCGAACGATTAACAATGATTTTAGGGTCAGATCTAAATCAACAATCAACGACACATGAACAATTTTAAATTCAAATAATTTTTGGCACGATAATCGTCACGTGTAATAGGGCCCTTACAGCTTTGGTAGCAGCTTATCTCTTCTAGAATGATAAGGTCTGCTACAAAAAAAAAAATCACAAATGCCTAAACCTTCTCTCCCCTGAAAGAATCGATTTTAGTTTGACTATATATCTTCAATAACTGTTGGCGGAATGATGATTCATCTGGCAGTTATTACACCCAGCCTTCCCTTATACGCGGCTGTCCGGCTAAAGAATAAGATTGGGCAGTGAAAATACCGTACATCATTGCTGACCTTTCTCTCAACTGACTTTCTTTGTCAGTAGAGAGTCGGGTGGCCCTAGTGTATACTTTTGGATGACTATAGTATAAGGTGTAAGGGCACAGCCAGACTTGCCATTGGATTTACCCAGTTTTACCTAATATTTATGGGACTTTAGCTGATATTACACAGAGCAATTCAAAGGTGCAAGGGAGCGCCGACCTGTCAGGTCAGTGCTTGCTTGGTCCTCGTTCCCCACTCACTGCTGGCGCTATTACACGTGCCAAAAGCGAACAGGTAAGAGGCAGGGGCTACAGGAACTGCAGTTAGCTGCCCAGGTGACCGCTGGATCATCCGGGCAGCCGATAGCGACGGTCTGCTGCCGCCTGTCCCATTACACGAGCGATGGCAGCATATCGCTGATATCTGGATCATTGACTTTTCAACATGTTGAAAGATAACGATCAGCCAACATCGTGCATGTTGGCTGATCGTTGTTTTCTATTACACAAGACGGCCGATATCGGCTGGGTGTGGCTGATAATCGCTTTGTGTATTAGGGCCTTTTATATTTGGAAATTCACAGTAGAATTGTTTGTAAGATCAAAAAGGATACATCCTTTGTTACCAGCAATAAAATAGGAAGATTTCCTACTGATGTAACTGGCGAAAAAACCTGGATAAGAACAGCAGCGTTGTCTGAGCCAAAGGACATTGGTATCCTACAACCCCCACCTCCTGCTGACATTGTTGTTATCACAAGTAGAAACAGACATACAGGACACTTCTACTGGATGTGTTCAGTACAACAATACAACAAGTGGCAAGCAAAAGTGTAAACATCATTGAAGGTAATAAAACAGTCAATAACGTCCAAGTATGTAAATGTCAAGGTTCATTAAAAATGGAAAATATGGGGGATTTTCTATGAGGTAACCTTGATGGTCTATCCTTGGAATAAGCCTAAATGTAGGGAAGGGGTGGGGTGGGGGGGCGGGTGGACTCTAATTCCTTAAGGCATGGACTCCACAAGAGCTCTGAAGGAGTCTGGTATCTGTCTCCAAGACATTGGCCACTGATTCTGTTAGTTGTGAGGTGCGGCCTCCATAGATTGGACTTGTTTTTCCAGCACATACCAAAGATGTTGTATTCGATTTAAGTCTTAGGAATGTGGAAGCCGAGACAACACCTTGAACTCTTCATCATGTTCCTCACACCATTCGGGAACAATTTTTGTTGTGTGGCTGGGCAAGTATTCTGCTGATATCCAGCCATTAGATACTTGACACAAGACCACAAGCTCTTCTGTTTTGGAGATGCTCTGACCCAGTCATCTAGTCATCACCGTTTAGTCCTTGTAAAAGTCCTTCAAGAAATGATTGTCCACTAGAACCCTAGTTGGTAATTTGAGAACTGTCACTAACATAATGGGGGGACATTTATGAAGTCCGGCGTTTTTTACGCCGGCTTGCAAATGTCCCCGCAGCTCCGCAGCTCAGAGGATTTATGTAGAGGCGCATTGTCTCTACATAAATCCCGATGGCACAGAGCCAGTCCGTGCGAAAATTTTTAAACCTACGCTAGCTCAGAGCTGGCGTAGGTTTCAGTATAATTTTTTCACAGAAAAAATGATAAATGGGGCGCACACAGAGGCCATGCCCCCTCTGCGTGCAGGCGCACCCCCGTAATGCCACCTCTCCACCCGCTGGCAAAAAAAAAAAAATATAGTTTGCAAATATTTTTACGCCGATTTGCCCCATCTGCGCCTAAAAAGGCATTTATGCCTTTTCATACATGTCCCCCAATATGTCTACATTGCAGATCTAATTCTCAGGAAATGTTCAGGAAATTTACGCTTTAACACAGAACTATAAGGAAACCTATGAAGGAGCATGGAGGCACAAGAATTAAAAAAATAAGAAGTATTCAGCATGCCCAGCGGATTGTAAAATTCCAACATTTCATCGTGGACTGTGGTTCGTCGGTCATTAGCTTTTACAGGCTTTAAACTATTTTTAGCTATGCTTAAGGGCCAGGAGAATCTGAATTGTGTTGGTGTTAAAGTCTTGCCATAAGGCAAGTTACTAAATGCTGTTATAAAAAACGTAGGGTCTTATAAAACATAGGGATTTTTCGTGGAGTTGAGTGCTTTTGGAAACAGCCTAAAATCATTCAACACAACACACAGAACAATAGTTGTTAGTTATGATCGTTACTAAGATCGTTCACTACTTCTGATGCCAGCAAAAGAAGAAATTATGGGGGTGGGGGGGCATTTTTCAAGGTTACGGCAGGTGGTTTGGTGGTTAAAATTAAATAAAACATCATAAAAAAAATTACGGCAGGGGCGTTCTCCAGGGAGAAGGTGCAGATTTGCCCCTTCTCCCGGTGTACGCCTGCCATATCCCCCATTTGCCTGCTGGGCGGGAATGGAGGGGTTTGGGGGGTGCAGCAAGGCGGGGAGGAGGCGTGACCTCATGTATCATGATCATCAGGCGTAAATCATGACGCAAATCTACAGCAGCTGGAAACAGGTGTAGATTTGGTACGCCCGGCGCACGGCCAGCTGGATTCACTTAGATGTGTGGGCCTCTTAGTGAATTTTGCTGTGGAAAAGGGGAGGGACCTAATTTAAGACCGTCGAGTATGCCAGTCTTGATAAATCTCCTTCATGTGTACATACAGGGAATATTTAGCGAACATTTAGTGAGCGATTAAAGATGATTTTAGGGTCAGCCTAAAAGATGTGATCAACAACACACAAACATTTTTTTTGATTGTTGCCTGCATACACACGAAACATTTATCATTTAAATGATATATCAATTTTTTGCGCGATAATCGCTCCGTGTAATAGGGTCCTTAGGCTACATAGCGGATCTCAGGTGTTATATCAGGAATATGGACACTTCTAGATTTTTACAATACTTCATGTGAATGAGGCCTGAGGCTGTAACAGGTACAGGCGGTGTAGAATGTATACAATGAACATGGTTTGCTTCATATTAACATCACTTGACATGTACACTTTTAATTAACACTAAGAACAAGTTGAAAATTGTATCACATGTAAGGCCAAACCTTTGACCCATAGATGAGTATTTTTGATAACAAATCTTGAAGGGGGGGAAAAAATGCTTTTTGGTTTCATACTTGATTTCCAGTGCAGTCACCAACCAGTTAATGTGCTTTCTTGAACTGGTTTGAAGGAATACAGTTACCTCTCTGTTATTCCCATGAGTGGTCATTGCCACAGGGAAGTAGCAACGATCCAATTGTCTGCAGTGTTGTCAACATTATGTTTAAACAGAGGATCATTCATGGTTAAATCCCGTATCTACAGACTCGAAGTCAATGAAAACATTCCATGCAATGTTTGACCATAGAGAAATCACAGGAGAGTTTTTGAAGGGTGGTGAGATAGGAAAAGTTGACTTTATGAATTGTCAGTATTTTAAATGAGGCTTTTTACATTCACCAGGTATAGAATGTTTTTATAACCAAGCTTTATCAAATATTGTATAGAAAATAATCAAGGTTCCATGAATGACATTTTGCAATATTGGGATGGTTAAGATGGTTAAGATTTCTCGAATATGAACAATTCATTTATTGTCTATGGCGTCCACCAGGGAAGATTTGAGTGTATGATGAGGTTGCCATTGATGGGGTCCCTGTTTCTTAGGTGGCCCCAAGACAGGAGTATATAAACTTTTACCACTGGACTTCATCAATAACTTATTCACCTCCATAGACCACCAGAACAAAAGTCCTGGCCTTCTGTTTATTAAGAACTAGCCCCAAGATTAACCACTTCCTTTGTAATTACTTATGGAAAAACATTGGGTATTTTGGATTTTTTTTTACTTGTACTGTTTCATCTGACATTGCTATGCAGTTATGCAGCTATTGCCCTGCAGAAGAATCATAGCCCAGGTAGTAATAGTTCCTTCTTTTAATTGGTGGTTTCCTAGCATGCAATCTTAATGCAGCAGTGCTTGCAAAATAGGGCTGATTTGGCATTGTCATCACAATTTGTGGGTGAAATTCTAACCAAATCTAATTTGTGTTAAACATAAAGCTCATTTTTATCAGGGAGCTTTGCCTAGCCTACTACAGGGAGCGATTATCTGCCTGTGTAAAAGGCCTTTTACACAGGCCGATTGTCGGCCAGGAGCATTGCTAGAAACGCTCCTGTGGCCGGTATTTGGTCTGTGTAGAAATTTCAACGATCAGCTGAGACCTGGGCAAACGCCAAAGTGTCATAAGCCACACATCTTCCTCGAGAATAATTGACAGCCGGGGAGGCGAGGCCTGAAGATAGAGCCAGCGGCCAGAGGAGTGGAGAGACATGCCGGATCACAAGCAGTACTGGCTTGGCAGTCCTCTGACGGAGACACGTTACCAGATAGACTTTCACCACCAAATTTTTCTTACTGCCTCAATAGACTTAAAATGAAAAATTAGGAAACACAAACCTTAGTCTGATCCAGTAATCATACTCCTTTCCAGCTTTCCCCTACATCTGACAATCTCACTCAGGCCTCATGCACACCATCCATGCCATGGTCCGCACCACGATAACTGGAGGGGGATTGCGGCATGGATCACTCAAAATTCCGCCCCCTGCTGTCCGTCAGTAGAGATGACAGGAGTGCAGAAGACGAATACTCGCATACTCCCCCCACATGTTCACTGGCACTGGGGGAATAGGCGAGTAGTTGTCTTCTGCGCTCCTGTAATCTCTGCTGCTGGGCGGCGGGGGTTGGGGGGGTGTTTCCGTGCCATGATCTGGCAATTTTACAACACATGTGATTGCAGCCTAAGGCCATGTTCACATGGCGTAAGAGACCAGATGAGGCCGGATGATCTTTGGCGCTGCTGAGTTCTGATGCGGGCGCACACTGTGAAGCTTGCGGCCAGAGCCGCTTGCTTCATTGTGTGAAATGACAGGGTTTTCTGCTGCCGCTATTCACTGAACTGACATGTCAGTTCTTTGAGGCACCGCAAGAGGTCCCAGCCGGAGCCTATACTATGCGTATACTATGCGCAGGGATCCAATAGAAGGCTAAGTAGCATAGCTTTTTGTAAAAAGTACGTCCGTTGTTGCCGATTGCAACAACGGCCGTACTTTTACGAAAAGTTACGTTGTGTGAACATAGCCTAAATATATATTAGTAAGAAGTAAGGACATATAGAAGGGAAAATGGCTCTTGGATAAGATTACACCAGGTTATCTGTTGCCCATAGCTCTGCATAGAATATTTTTTAAAGTTGCTTAGTTTTTGCAAAGTTGGATCTAACCTTTAACGGAATAATGCAGATAATAGTAAAGGCCGTAAAAACACAATCTCATGGAATATTTTAGAAAGAAAATAAAAAACGCTGAAATTTATTCCATGGATAGACAAAAATTCAACTTAAATTTTATGACGTGTCAGTAAATACACCGATAGTTGGCAGCCGTGGTTAAATCCAGAAGAAAAGTCAGTGCCGAATGTGAAAAGATTTAATACGACTCAGGTTTATAAATTGCTCAGTGCATTAAGCGAACATACACACATGACAGATTTACCATTTAAATAAAAACTACATCTCAGAAATATGCATAATATAGCATTTTGACTCGATGCTGCTTAATACTATCAAAATATTACCAGCCACAGTAGGAAGGTTACAAGTTCACATTATTGATTCGAGCAAATGCAAGGGAGGGGGGAAAGAAAAATTCTAAGGTTTGTTTCACTTGCAAGTGTTCTCACCATCCATTGATTTTAAAAAACCGAAGAAGAAGAAGAAAAGAAAAAAAAGGCGAAAGCTGCATCGTTTAACACTGTAATTCTCAGCAGGCAAATAATATTGGAATTTAGAACTTTCAAAGTCTCGACCGTCTGGTGGTGATAGCTACATAGAGAGACAAGGCTTTCATTTTTACAAGCTGCGGCTATTGACTATGACTATTTTATTAAAAGCTTCTTAACACGTCTCAAGGCGATCCTTCATATTCTGCAAACACCTTAATGTATGTAAATATGTGTGAAGCGCTTAGGACCGGGGGGATGCAGAGAAAGGGGGGGGGTCTGTCTTTGCAGATATGTAGCAGCCTCACAGGTGCAAAACGGAGCGATGTAAAAACAATGGACACATGAAAGGCCGGCCGCATTAACAGCTGATCAACAGCTGATTGTTCATGCTGGGAAAGACGCCATCGCATGCTCTGCTATTAGCACTAGTTGTTGATTCAGACTGGTAAGGAAGAGGAATTCCTCTCCAGACGGACTCTGGCTATTGATGGACATGACTACTGATGATAACACCACAGTCACTGGGTTTCTTTGAGCCGGCTCGTGTTCCTTTATGCTGTAATTTTTATCTGATGCCGAAAAAAAAAAAAAAAAAAAAAAAGACTGAAAATAAATTGTGTTCTAGTTCAAGAGACGGAGAAGAAAAGGGCATCAAATAATTCTGGGAAATGCGGCTAATCTGGTGATATAGAGAATTCATACAGGGGTGATCTGTGTTGTTGGTGTGTCCTTTCCCTTCTTCGCCGGGCAGGAAATTGGAGGCAGTAGAGACATAATAAATCTGGGTGGTGGTGGCCATGATGACAGCAATGGCTACATGAGATGTATAGGTGCCACACCACCAAGTTACTACTAATTTGTTAAAGCAGGAAGGGGAGATAGACATAGGAAGTGCCCACTGTAAAGAGACGGAAAGTGCTAGCTATAGAGTAATGGATGAGATTAAGGAGAGGAGGGTCAATCCAGATGGAGTAATACTCCTGGATGTCTGCAAACCCCATATGGTCCTATCCTGTCCAATATTAGTGCATCACCAGGACAGATGCTTATTCTCCAAATAAACTGGGTTCTCAACTCCTGCAACCAGTGATTATGAAAGTAATATGATGTCTCCAATCACCCCTCTCCCCAATGCTCAGTTAAAGGGAGACTACTGTGAACATTTTTTTCTTTAAAATCCACTGGTGTCAGAAAATGAAATAGATTTGTAATTTAATTCCATTTTTTAAAAAAAAATTCCAGTCTTCTAGTACCTATCAGCTGCTCTACGTCCTGCAGGAAGTGGTGTATTTTTCCAGTCTGACACAGGGCTCTCAGCTGCCACCTCTGTCCATGACAAGAACTGTCCAGAGCCGGAGAGGTTTTCTATGTGGATTTGATACTGCTTTGGGACATTCCTGAAATGGACAGAGGTGGCAGCAGAGAGCACTGTGTCAGACTGTAAAGAATACATCACTTCCTGCAGGACATACAGCAGCTGGAAGACTTAAAGTTTTTAAATAGAAGTAAATTACAAATCTATATAATGTTAATGAAAACAGTTGATCTGAAAAAAAAAAAAAAATAATAAAAAGAAAAATAAATATATATATATATATATATATATATATATATATATTTTTTTTTTTTTTTTTTTTTTTTGCCGGAGTACCCCTTTAAGGGTCTTCTGAAGCCTCTTGTGGCCTCCATGACAAATCTACTCTTGCAGAAGATCAGCTGTTTGACAGTATACTGTAATACATACATTTGGCAGTGTACTGTACAAAGTGTTAGGTGATGTTCAAGTCTCTTAGGGGAGCTTTTTTTTTTTTTAAATTAAAACCACATCTAAGTAACAATTTAAATCAACACCTTTCCCTATTTTTCAAATAAATATTGTAAATGCCAAAATAAATTAAATGAAAAATGGCCAGTTTTTGGTCACCTTAAGGCTATGTTCAAACAACGTAAAGAGACCGGCCATTCACGGAATGGCCGGTCTCTGCCCAGATCATCCCGGCCGGTACTTAAGTACTGACCGGATGATCTTTCCGGCTACAGTGTTCTGATGCGGGGGCATCAGCGCGCGCCCTCATCAGAACTTCACATAGCACACAATGAAGCAAGCGGGCGGAGCCATTTGCTTCATTGTGTGAACTCACAGGGGTTTCTGCGGCTGCTGTTCACTGAATTGCGGCCGCAGAAAACTGACTTGTCAGTTATTTGCGGGTCTGCATGCGATCCCGGACGGAGCGTATACGATGTGTATATGCTCCGGCCGGGATCCCATTGAAGTAGAGGCATTGTTCAACCCCGCACAAAGTACGGCCGTTGTTGCCAATGGCAACAACGGCCGTACTTTTACGTAGTGTGAACATAGCCTAAGTCTGAAAAAAAAACATGGAATGAAAAGCAATTAAATAAATGAATCCTCACTTAGCCCTGGAGATAGAAAAGTTCTAACATTATAGTAGTCAAACTCAAAAGCGTACCTGTCATTTAAAAAAAAAAACAACAACAACAAAACTTTTGATATATTATACCAAAAGTTTTTTTATTTTTATTTTTATATGGCCTAGATGGATTCATAATGTTATGTTCATGGATATTGTATGTGTGTTTGTTATATATCAGTACATATGAATACTGTACGTTTGTTGGAAGATATATCTATGTGCGTGTGTAACTTACGAGAACCGGAGATATTTGTAGTATAGCCGTGACTGTGGAAGGGGATATTTTCCTCCCCACCAGACTTCCTGAGCAGTAATCCTATAGAAAAACAAACTGCATTCAGTTTCTCCCCATCCTGAAATAGTTGATAATTTAAAAAAAAAAAAAAGCTTCTCACTTAATGACACAGCAAATATTACTATACTAGAAGATCTGTGGAACCTACACATGTAATATTATAAATGTATCCTACAGTCCATATCATAGTACAGCTGTTAGATTCATGGAGAATTCTATCACGTATAAATATACTATTAGCATGAGGAGAAGTGAAGGGAAGAATGTGATGTGCTACATATAAGTTCATGTGATGTATATTATATTATTTGTGATGGTTAGGTCAATGCCTCATGCCCCAGACAGGGCATGTACTGGGTGCCAAAGGGGAGGGCCAACAACCCATCGTGTCTTGGTCGGCAGAATTCATATTTTTTTTAGCAACTTCTTAGTAATATCTGTTGCTTTTAACGTGTAATCTTACTAATTCTGTACATAGGTTGGTATCCGAATTTTTCAGATATTAGAATGGAACATACGGTGATAGCCCATGGGCCTGTGAAAGAGGATCCCTGCTCAGATAAGTCTTACCCTCTTGTCTGTACTCTGTGGGAATCTCCACAACCCCAACCACAATGACAGCTAGTCAAGGGAAAATAGCCAGGGGGGGGGGGGGGGGGTCATGCCAGCCATGTCTTCTATAAGGGATGGAGGAGGGGAAGGAGACAAGACCAGATTCTTATATCTCTAGATGGGGAAATGGGATGGTTCTTTTTAACTGGCTACAAGTCTTAAAGTTTAAAAGAACTCAAAAATTTGTGGAAACTATTAATTTATTCATTTTATTTATTTGTATAGTGCTGATATATTCTGCAGTGCTATGCACTGTTTACTACATCAGTCCTTGTCCCCATTCAGTCTCATTCTAACTATACAAACAAGGAGAGGACATGAAACCAAAGACCCCAGTGCTAACCATACTGGTACTTTTGAGACTTTTTGAGACTTTTTGAGACATTTATTATATATATATATATATACATATATATATATATATATATATGTGTGTATTGTAGACGTGTCACGAGAGAAGTGGTCGAGGGGGTGTACATCTCACCGAGGTTGATACGCATGGTGAGGTGGTGAGTCCAGGAGGAACCTGTTTCTCAGCAGTGTTATGCTGCTGAGATTGTTATTTATTTTTACCGGGCCTGGACTTACATGGAATGGCAGGTAGGTTTGGTAGTGGGACTTGCCATTCCCTCCCCCGATCCAGTTTGGGTGTTCCCATCAGGTGTCCTCTGATGAGCCTGCAAGAGGGTAAAAGCCCTGCAGAGTGTATAGGTTTAGCTCTCAGCCAGGAGTGAACAGCCTGGGTGGTGTGTTTGCTGAGAGCTGGGACTACAGCCGCTGCTGGGGCCTATTCACACCCTGCAATACTGCTTATCGAAGTGCCAGATAGGTGACCGGTATGTTAGTAAGCGCCCAGACGGGCAGGACCTTTTGTTTTGTTTTGTTCTGTTCTTAAAAGCACGGTGTTGCTATATTTCTGTTGTGAAGGACTGTTTATGATACAAATAAACATCAAGCTGTTTTTATAAGTCCAAGTCTGCTGCTGAACTGTGTCCAAACACACCATCCCCCTGGGAAGATCCCTACAGTATATATATATATATATATATATATATATATATATATATATATATATACTCAATCGGGGTATATTGTTGTACCAATGGATGTAATCAAACAAAACTTAGTGGCCATTCTAAGTTATAGTCAGTCAATAATATATTAGACACATAACATCAGTCAAAAGTTATTGATCACAGCCGGTCTCCCTGCTGGGAACTGCTCTGATCAGAAGATCTAGCCAGGGAGAGAGATCCTCTTTTCGGCCGGCAACTCATTCTGTCAATATTTTCTCATACACGTACACTGTGAATATTAACAGACTGAATGGCCAGTAATGGAGTCAACTGCGCTGCTGCAATCTCTCCCTGGCTATATGTTCTGATCCCAACGCGTGCTAGCAGTGACACCCGCTGTGATCAACAACTTTTGATAGGTGTGATGACATGTCAAAAGTAAATTTTAGTGACAGGTACTCTTTAAGGCTTCACTCTTACAATAGCAGTCAAGTGTGTAGTGTAACTCTGTTTCTTTCCTTTCTGCTTCCATAGCACCTTGCAAATCCAGTCCATCAGTAACCCCTTCTCCTTCCGCATGCCATCTATAGTAGTCTACTGTAAATTACCCTCTTCAAGGCTGCTTTGTCATATTGACACTCTCTGGATATTCTGGCATAGAATAATATACAAGAACACTGTGGAATTGATAGACAGTGATGGGCAGGCACAGTATGTGGGCAAAATGTGTGGCCACCTTAAAAGAGCTGCAGAGAATATACAATACCCAGCAGAACCTCATAGTCATTAGACAAAGCCATTCCACAAATTACATAAAGTAGTATTACATTATGTATACAGAATGCATTACAGATGCCAGGAAGGCATATTATGGCTTTGACATAGATTGATAGGTAGATGATAGATGGATGGATGGTTAGTTAATAGTCATCTTTAAAAATACTTTGTAAGTCAGGACCCTCTCTTCTATAACTTTCTATAATATAAAATAATTTCTGCAATAAAATGACAATAATGTTATTTATTCTAAAACAAAAAAAAGATAACCTGTAGTCACTCTCTGAACGCATGGGAAAGAATGCTAACCTGTCTTTATGGCGGTGTCAATGACTGTGACTGCCCTTCTGTTAGTTCAGCTAAATCTTCCATTGTGTTACATTTGACAAGGAACAATGACGATGTGACAACTGCTAATTGTGGAGTGATTTCCCAAAGACAATGATAGGTGACAATACTAGATAGACATCATGATAGACATTGTATTACATTCAGTCTTGCAGTATCATGTCTTCTGAATATTTCAGTTTAATATTTCTCTTTTTGGAGGGACAACATTTTAAAGAATAAAAATTTACCTATATATATATATATATATATATATATATATATATATATATATATATATATATATATATATTCTATCTATCTATCTATCTATCTATCTATCTATCTATCTATCTATCTATCTATCTATCTCCTATCTATCTATTATCTATCTATCTATCTATCTATCTATCTATCTATCTAGAATCAAAAGCAGGTAGACGGCACTCCAGTCAAGTAAATATGTGCAAGTTTATTCACCTGTATATGTACAACGACGTTTCGACTCTAACATGAGTCTTTCTCAAGCTTGAGAAAGACTCATGTTAGAGTCGAAATGTCGCTGTACATATACGGGTGAATAAACTTGCACATATTCACTTGACTGGAGTGCCGTCTACCTGCTTTTGATTCTCTATTCTGTGGAGTTGGGGGTCGACTTCCTAGGACGTGCACCCATCGGCAGGAAGCCATTCGACTTTGAAGTCAGGACAGTGCTGTTCAGCCATTACCTTTTCCCATCCATCCATCCATCCATCCATCCATCTTTATATTGAAAATTGGCAAAGAGAAAGTTAGAGCAAGACTCAAAGTTTTTAAGGCCTCTGGTGAATTTAATTGGGCGATGTTTTTCCAGGTGGGATGTGTGGGCAATAAAGATGAGTTTAAAAGGACATACGAACAGTGATATGATTGTTGGTGCATCCCAATTGCTCAATTAATTGGGCTTTCTGAAGGCTCTGTAAATGAATGCTGAGCACAGTGATTGGGCTTTTCTTTTTAATGAAAATCTTTATTTTCACTTTTTTTAAAAAAGAAAAAACATATAGAATATTTAATACATTATAATTACGATACCCCCAAAAAATCCCAAACCCTAACCCTAATAAATACATAAATAAGTAAAGAAATAAATCCTTTAACCATTTTGAAGTTTCTCATATTCTATAATACACATTTCTCAGTTTTCAGTCCTAGGACTTGCAGGGGCTTACCATCTTCTAACAATAAGCAGTCTAGCATAGATTAAAAACCTAATCATCATCCCCTTCTCTTTCTTTGATATTTGATTTCTTTCCTTTAATATGTGTTGTATCTCCTAGGATCTCTGACTCGGGAGATTGGAAGTTTTAACCAATTTTTTCTGATGTTCTCATATATACTTGTAGCCTAATATTCTTTCACAATACCAAAACATATGTCCATTCCACATCTTGGGCAATTATCTTCACCCCTAAAAGGTAGGCGTATAATATAAACAATGTAGAATATTAAATTGTAGTGTTGAATGAGACCTTCCTCATATTTCTATGTACAGTATGGTCTCCCATTGTGCCTCCCCTACTTCTTTTTTTTCCTTCTGCCATTTTTGTCTACTTTAATTTCTCCACCAGATGATTATATACTGTTGAGTTTCTTTTTTCTTAATAATCTGTTTCCTAAATTCCTCTATGAAATTACTAGTAATACATATCACAATCTTGTTCAAATTGGGGATCGCCTTGTCTTGTGGTTGTCTAAACCTTACATAGACAAATCAAGCATTGGTCTGTAACTCGAACTCTTAAACACTTTCCCAGTTCTTTACTTCCCCTCTAATGGTATGTGCACACTATGGAATCCGGGCGGATAACCTGCCACGGATTCCACCGTTTACCCCCGCTTGCGCCCACATGCATCTCCACCCGTGCCATAGACTCCATTCTATAATCAACCTGTTTATTCTTTGGGCGGAAGACGGAATCCATCTGTGCATAGAAAGGAGTGTGAGGCATGAGCGGCGGTTATCCGCCCGGATTCCATAGTGTGCACATTCCCTAATTCCCCCAATTTTTCACTTTGCTCAAATATTTATTTAACCATTCTATAAAAAGAAACAGAAAACTTTGTTGGGGTTCTGGCATCCTCTCTGAAACCTGTTTGTGTGTTCATCTGAATTTACAGATGAAGTAAAAGAAATGATGTTTCACACAACGAAAGAAAAGTGCCATATCCTTTCCCCTTAGACTTTGTATTGCTCGCTGCATCCAGATGTAGAGCACCACCCCACTGCATATGACTGTTGTCAATGGTTCCACTCCCCGCTGATCAATTTAACTCCGTAGTGCTCGTCTATTTTTCTATTGCCGTTGTATTTATTTACCCACATTAGTGAAAAGTCCAACCCCTCCCCTTTAATGTCCAGGGTTCTCTTTATTCCCTTCCATATCCTAAAGCAGCGTTTTCCAACCTTGGTGCCGTGGCACACTAGGGTGCCAGGAGAACCTGCCAGGAGTGCCGTGAGAGCCCGGTGGGAAATGTGCACTGTCTCTTTAAGCAGCTTCTCGGGATGCACAGATCGCTTTGATGTTCCGCCCGCACAGTGAGCAGGTGGAACATTAAAGTGAGCAGAATGTAGGAGCAGGACCTGTCAGCTTTCTGTTCCTACATTCACTCGCATAGGCCGCCGGCACTTCATACCTGCGGCCTATGGGACACCGGGACGTGACCTTTCTGGCAGGTGTGATGATGTGACGTCATCACGCCTGCCGTAGGTCCCGTCCCCGCGGCTCACAAGATGGAGCCAGAAGAGGAAGGAGAGCTGCTCCCTGCAACCACACAGCATGAATTAGGTGAGTAGGATGTTTGTTTTTGTAGGGGCACCTCTGGGGGCATTATTAGTTCATGGGGGCACCTCTGGGGGCATTTTAAGTTCATGGGGGCACCACTGGGGCATTATTAGTATATGGGGGCACAGCAGGGGATCCTACATACAGGGGGCATCCCACATTCCTACTCGCTTTACTGCACATAACACCAAACAGCGCAGTTACTTTGGGAGCCTACAGGATAGAGAAAGGAAAGGAAGTTGCTAGAAATGTGCAGAGCCTAAATTGTTTGGCTCGCAGGTTCTGAAGAGATTAAACGTAGCTGGAAGAAATCATCATGGAGGACTGGGCCGGATGGAGAGGAAAAGGGAATGTGATGCCTCAGATCGAAGAAGACGTCACCTGTGAGTTACTGTATGACAGTTTTCTTATTTTGTAGAACATTATTTAGCAGGGGTATCCCAAGGTAATTTTTTTTCCCAAGGGGTGCCCCGAAGGTGAAAAAGGTTGGGAAGCACTGTCCTAAGGAGTGACTTGGCCATGACCCAATCTTTCCAAAACCCCTACTCCAACCAAGGAGATGAAAAATGTCCAAAAATGTATTTTGCTCCCAGTGTATGAACCAGAATAATTGGGAGGCTAAGAAATATTTACTCATGTCAGGCCACCGTTGCAGCGTTTCCTAATGGGAAATCCCTTAAATTTCACTTTTTTTCGCCACCCATATGAGTGAAGTGAAGGATGCCCTAATTCTTCTAAAATATTTTTCCTTAACCCAGATTGGTGCTGCACCAAAAAGATGAAGTCATTTAGGCAATAGCAAATAGCGTTTTCATTAAAGTAATCCTATCAGCTTTAGAGATTTTCCATATTTTTTTTTTCAATTCTTTTATGATTAACTTTGTGTTTCAATCATTACATTCCAGTGATTGGGCTTGTTATTGGGAGTATGTTTGGCTGGTGGCTTAGGGTCCTAAGCCACCGGATTTGCATCAGTCAGTATTTTAACCCCTAGACGACCCTGGACGTAGGGTTACGTCATGGAAGTCTGTCCCCAGACGACCCATGACGTAACCTTACGTCATGGGTGTTATTCCCGCTATGAAGCGCGCTCCGGAGCGGAGCGCGCTTCATAGGAGGTGGGGGCCGGCTGCAGTGAGCAGCCGGGACCTCACCGGTAATGACACGCTGCAGCGATCGCGCTGCCGCGTGTCATTAACCCCTTAAACGCCGCGATCGCGGCGCGACCGCAGCGTTTAAGTGTAAGTGACAGGGGGAGTCCCCTGTCACTTACCGATCGGGACCCCCGCAGTGTGACTGCGGGGGTCCCGATCGGTAAAACGGACTGCAGGAGGTCTCTCACCTGCCTCCGTGCGGTCCGATCGGCGATCTGCTACTCTAAGCCTGCACAGGCAGGCTCAATGAGCAGATCGCCGATAACACTGATCAATGCTATGCCTATGGCATAGCATTCATCAGTGTAGAAATCAAACTAATCTATGTAGAAGTCCCCCAAAGGGACTTCAAAAGTGTAAAAAAAAAAAAGTTCAAAACACTATTACACTACCCCAAAACCCCTCCCCCAATAAAAGTCTAAATCACCCCCCTTTCCCATTATATAAATAAAACATATAAAAATGAATAAATAGATAAACATATAATATACCGTAGCGTGCGTAATTGTCCGATCTATTAAAATATAACAAGCGTCATTGCGACCGGTAAACGGCGTACACGAAAAGAGGGGAAAAAGTGCGCAGATTACCGATTTTATGTTACATTATATATTAAAAAAAATCAATAAAAAGTGATCAAAACGTCCGATCTTCACAAATATGGTATTAATAAAAACTAGAGATCATGGCGGAAAAAATGACACCCCATACAGCCCCATAGGTGAAAAAATAAAACCGTTATAAGCGTCACAATA
The DNA here is from genome assembly GCF_027789765.1 of Dendropsophus ebraccatus. Taxonomy (NCBI): domain Eukaryota; kingdom Metazoa; phylum Chordata; class Amphibia; order Anura; family Hylidae; genus Dendropsophus; species Dendropsophus ebraccatus. The sequence goes on along the minus strand of NC_091456.1, from coordinate 164,310,836 downwards.
GGCCTATTTTATTAATATTTAATTGCCAAAAAAAAGGATTTCATAAAAAAAAATATATATAACATTAGAGAATCTGTGTAACCTGCATATGGTTGTGTTCGGGCTGACCTATAGAATAATAGTGTCATGTCGCTGTTACCATATAGTGCATTACGTAGACACAGGAACCCCCCAAACGTTACCATATTGCATTCTTTCTTACGATTTCACCAATTTATATCTTCATAAATAATATATTTGGAATTCCATCATACATGTTATGGTAAAATGAATGACGCCATTACAAAGTACAACTATTCCTGTAAAAAAAAAGCACTTATATGGCTTGTAGATAGAAAACTGAGAGTGCTAGAGCTCTTAGAAGGGGAGGAGGGAAAAACGGAAACACTAAGATCAAAATTTGCGCGGTCCACTGGGTCATTTTGGGCCTGGTCCTCAGAGGGTTAACCAGATGAGGCAATAAAGGGAAATGGTCACCTCACTGCTCACATGCTCTGCACAACAGTTATAAGGTGCTGGGGCTGGCAATAAAAAAAAAAACAACAACTTTAAATCGCTGCCCCTGGCACCTGGTGATGGCGCATTGGCACAGAGCTGCAGCGGCATGTAGTCATGCTGCCTCTGCCCTCTTCCCAGCCACTGATGATTGATTGGCAGCCTGAGCGCTAGGAACTTGCAAAGGCCAGCCTTCAGGCTGCCAATCAAGTGTGAGTAGCTGGGAAGAGGGCAGAGGCAGCGCTTAAAGGCCGAATTACATGGCATGATATTGAGGGGTTCCCCCTCATTTCCTGCTTACTGTCTGTGCTATTAGACACACAGATAGCAAGCTGGGAGGAACAGGGAGTAGTGGGAGGGGCAGTAGTGAGTAGCGGGAGGGGCTGCGCGGACGATCCTTACATTGTTCGGATGGCGCATTAAGGTCAGAGTTGGTCTGTTGCTGCTGCTACTCCTCATGTAAGCTGATCATGGCCTTTTAAGATGTCTTATTACGCCAAACGATTATCGGCTGGAACGGCCAGTAATCGGTCAAGTACGACCAGTAATCATTTTGTGTAATAGGGCCTTAAATGCCACAGTGGCTTTAACAAAATGCCTAGTTACTGGGTGTAGAGAATGACAATTAAAGATTTATTTATTTTTTTTTCCAAATTGCCAGGACACTATTAGGCATAGTGTCGGAGAGCTGTGCTGGGCAGCTATAAAGTACTGTGGCCGCAACCAGGGAGGTGACAGATTCCTTTTACCACTATAAATCTCAGTAAGGCTATGTTCCCACAGCGTAAGAGACCGGCCGTTCCATGACCCGGCCAGATCACGGAATGGCCGGTCTCTGAAAAGATCATCCCCGCCGGTACTGCAGTACCAATAATCTTTTGAGCCGCAGAGTTCTGATGCGGGAGCATCTGTGCATGCCGAAATCAGAACACTCCACTCACTCGCTCCTCAGTGTTAGAAAAATGACATGTCAGTTGTTTGCGGCGCCGTGAAAGATCCCGGCCTGAGCTTATACTATTTGTATACACTCCGGCCGAGATCCCATAGAAAAATAGGCAACATATCTTTTCGCAAAAAGTACGACCGTACTTTTACGAAAAGATACGTTGAGTGAAAATAGCCTAATAAATATTAGTAGAAACTACATGAACCCTTCTTTTGCTTCAAACTGTAATGTATTATATGGTGAATGCTGTTGGAAACCGATACGTATATACACATTATAAATGTGAGATAGATAGATAAATAGATAGATAGATAGATAGATAGATAGATAGATAGATAGATAATAGGTGGATCATTGCCACATGAAAAATACCTATCACTTCAATATGGTATTCCAAAAATGATACATAAAATTCCAGGATATAATAAGCACAAACATGCCGGTCTGTGGGCTAGTGTCCAAGTCTGTGTTTCCTTGACATCTCGGCCTTGCTACGCCAGCAGCGATAATATATACACTTTAAAAGCACACACTTAGCCCCTGTATGATACCTCAGCTTTCAGAATTTAATATCAGTAGATTATGCAGTTGTGAAAGAAAGTATTTCAATGTCATGGAAACATTATCTGGACTCAGCAAAAACCTGATAACATTTTACATTTCCCGATACAAAGTTTCAATTTAGAAAAAATAAGAAAAAATGATAGTAATAAAAACAGAAAGATAGAAAAAAAAGCTAAATAAACTGATGGTGGATCATTATATATAGGTAGGTGACAGATAGATAGATAGATAGATAGATATATGTTGATATGGACATATTTAAAAATTCTTAATAAACAAAAAGTCTTCCATGTATAGTGAATAGAGATGAGCGAACCGGGTTCGGGTTTATGTCGATCTGAACCCGAACATTCGGTATTTGATTAGCTGGGGCTGCTGAACTTGGATAAAGCTCTAAGGTTGTCTGGAAAACATGGATACAGCCAATGACTATATACATGATTTCCACATAGCCTTAGGGCTTTATACAACTTCAGCAGCCACAGCTAATCAAATGCCGAAAGTTCGGGTTCGGATTGACTCGAGCATGCTCCAGGTTTGTTAATCTCTAAAAGTGAACATTAAAATAAAAAAGTCTGGCATTCTGGGAAAAAGAGTCAATTGCATGGGAAAGAATGCAAACCTGTCTTTAGAGTGGTGTCAATGACTGTGACTGCCCTTCTGTTAGTTCAGCTAAATCTTCCATTGTGTTACATTTGACAAGGAACAATGACGATGTGACAACTGCTAATTGTGGAGTGATTTCCTAAAGACAATGATAGGTGACAATATCAGCAATCTCCTAGTGTCAACTTCAATACAAAGCTACTTACTGTAGACTTTTAGCCTATGCAGTATGTCCAATGTTCAGCACAACCAAGATTTCTTTTCACAAGCAACTATAAATCCCTTAAGGGCCCTATTATACCAAACGATTATCGTCCGTTCTTGGCCGTCTGCGATTTGGTGTAATAGCTCATATTAAAAGGCAATGATCAGTCGACATGCACAATATCGACTGAGTGTTGTCTTAAAACATAACCTCTTAAAACATCAATGATAGCGTCTTCTGGTTGTCGCTCTGTGTAATAGGAGTGGTGACAGCAGACCGGTGCTGTCCTCTATGGGCCACTTGGATGATCTAAGGATCATCCAGGCAGCTCCCTCCCCACTCCTCGCTGCTTAATGTAGGCAGGAGGCGAGGAACAAGCGAGCTCTGGCCTGACAGGTTGGCACTCGCTTGCTCCTTAATATTGGCCCGTCTTATAGGACGCTAAGGGCAGGAATAGATATCATGAATTGTCGCAAACATTGATAAGTATTGGCCTTTCTACTGATCAGGTAGTGTGGGTGCAATATAGCCCACATGTAGGAGGTTTACTGTAAAATATCCCAAAAAATGCTTTCTCTAGATAAATTAGTCAGTACTTGGCTAAAAGACAATTTGATGGTGGCCCTATGTCAGGATGTGCAGTGGAAAACAGTCACCCCATTTCTGCTGTTCTCAAGTCACTAGGATTAAAGATGATCGAAAATCGGGAATTGTCAGGTTCGATCAAACTCGAACCTTCTTGAACCTTCAGCATTTGATTCCCAATGCCTTCCCGTTCCGTGGGGAAGGTGTAGACAGCCCGAGTACCACCAGGAAATCAGGGATACAGTCTAGGTAATAGTAGGTAAATCTACAATTACTGAATGTAAACCTGCCTGGGATAAATATATATCTAATCATAAGAAAGGTATTAATACAAGAGCAGACTGGATAGACGAGATGGCCTCTTTCTGCTGATAATCTTCTATGGTTCTATTTCCATTACTTTCTTTCTTCCTTTCTCAAATCCCTTCTTCCCTTTTGCCTCCTTTCCTCCCTTTTCCTTTCGAACTTCCTTCGTTCCTCCCTCACAACCTTAAACCCTTCCTTTCTTCTTCCCTTTAAACCCTTCCTCCCTCTCTTCTGTCCTTTACTTTATCTTCCCTTAAACCCTTTCTTCCTACCCTTTTCCTTCATTCCTCCCTGAAACCCTTCCTTTCCCTTTTTCTTCCTTCCTTGATTCCTACCTACCCCCTACATCTCTTTCTTTTCTTTTCTTCCGCTTCCCTTCCTTCCTTCCTTCCTCTCTTCCTTTTCTTTCCTTTTTCTTAATTTATTTCATTTTCCTTAATTCCTTCCTTCCTCAAACTGTTCCATTCTTCCCTTTCTCTTTCTTCCCTTTTCCTTCCTCCATGAACCCCTTCCCTCCCTCCCTCCCTCCCTCCCTCCCTCCCTCCCTCCCTTCCTTCCTTCCTCAAATCCTTCCTTCCTTCCTTCCTCAAACACTTCCTTCCTTCCTTCCTTCCTCAAACCCTTCCTTCCTTCCTTCCTTCCTTCCTCAAACCCTTCCTTCCTTCCTTCCTCAAACCCTTCCTTCCTTAAACCCTTCCTTCCTCCTTCATGGATTTAATGACAATTAGGACTATTATTGTGCACTGCCTACAAGAGGGCTTAACAATCCTATCCCTCAATTCAACAAAATGCTTTAGGGTACAAACACCCACACCGTATACGCAGAAGATACGCAGCAGATCTGCAGCAGATTTGATGGCGCAGATTTGATGCTGTGTTCAGTTATTTAGATCTAATTTGTTGCATATTTGTTGTGTATTTGCTGCGTATTTGCTGCGTATCGCTGCAGTAAATACGGTGCGTATACGGTGTGTGTGTTTATACCCTTAAAAAACAATAAGGATCTAGTTAAATTTTAATCTGTTTGCAAAAATAGGCAAAACTGTTGAATTCTGCAATATTGACAAAAAATTGGCAAACCCCATCAGCACCACTGGATAATCTTGTAATGCTAACCTAATGCTTCTGAGCCCAGGCAATGATTTCCTCCCTATAGTGCTCATCTTCTAATATTTACTGTAAACACAATTGTGTTTGATTTCCTACTCGTTCTGTTTACGGTAGGTTAAACAGGGCAGAACATCACTTTCCTCAATAGTCAATAGAGTGCCAACAATGCAACAAAAACACCAACTAACATAAAGAAACAAAACCTCAATTAAAGATATATATTTTGTCGTAATCATCTCAAGTGGGGAGAAGCCTTCACAGACTTACCATTATGACGGATTAGTAACTGCACATTTGAAATATTTGAAGTGATGCTGTCAAACGCCTGCTTTCTAAAGCATTTAAAGCATATGACTCATTCCGACTGCGTACAGCGGTGGCTGTAATCACATCTGAGCAATTGTGCGCTGTGACAAGTCTTTTCTTAAAGCCACATGGTGTCAACCACTGATTAATGTTACCTTGGCTCTTGGCCAAGAAATCGGAGCATGAATACGGATGTATTTCACTCTCTCGCATCCAAAGACAGTCCTATGTGTTTACCTTGCCTGTTATCCCAATGAGCAAAACATGGCATCAGACTTTAATGAAACAACACTCCGGAAGAGGAAACAAGCTTATTTATATTTAAAGCTTCATTCATATTTCATATAGAATCTCTAATGCAAATTCATTGAAAAACAATGGGGGAGATTTATCAAAGGGTGTAAAATTTAGACTGGTGCAAACCACCCACAGCAGCCAATCACAGCTCAGCTTTAGGCAGTGCTGAAAGGAAAGCTGAGCTGTGATTGGTTGCTGTGGGCAGTTTGCACCAGTCTAAATTTTACACCCTTTGATAAATCTCCCCCAATGTGTGTAGTAGGCACACTTACCCCGGTACTTTGTTATGTCTACGAGCATTGTAATTTCCAACAACAATTATAATGGGATCTGCCAACTTTTAATGTCTATGGTAGAGATGATCGAACAGCGCTGATGTTCAGGTTCGTTCGAACTCGAACCATCGATATTTAACTCCCGCAGTCTTCCCGTTCCGTGGGGAAGGTGGAGACAGCCCGAGTCCCGCCTGGAAAAGAGGAATATAGCCTGGGCCATAAGTTGTATTCCTGTTTTCCAGGCGGGATTCAGGCTGTCTACACCTTCCCCACAGAACGGGAAGACTGCGCGAGTTAAATGCCGATGGTTCGAGTTTGTACGAACCTGAAAATCAGCGCTGTTCGATAATCTCTAGTCTATGGCTGCCGTAACTGCCCATGCACATGAGTGGGGCCACCAGAAACATACATAATTATAGCTCATTACTAGAAATGAGAAAACTTCATGAAATGAGATTCATTATAAACTTACCGAACCAAACTTTTTGAATGTTCTTAGTTCAAGATGGAGGCCGTGAAATTTAATACACATAGAAAGCTAAAATGAGCATATGCTTACCTCTTCACACACTCCCAGTGTCCTTCTACTGGTCTCTAATGTCATCCACTGATCGCTGCCGCCTCCACTTCCTGACTGTGAAGAGAATGACAATCTGCTCAGCCAATCACAGACTGAGACGGGATAGAGCCAAGACCAATGATTGGCTAAACGGCTGTAACTCTTATCTCAGTCAGGAAGTGGAGGTGGCTTCGATCAGTGGACACTGAGGGAGGGCAGACAGGTAAGTATTAATGAGAAAACTTCCTTAACTGCACTAAAACAGCCAAACACCTTCTTTTAGCTGCCCTTAATGTGATTCATTTAAGGTTAGGTTCAGATGAACCCGAACTTTGCTTCCAAGTTCGGTGAACCTGCCGAACTGAACTATTAGAAAGTTTGCTCATCTCTTCTCATTATCATTTCAATAGGATAGGAGAATGAGGTGTTGTAAGAACATCTTGGGTTTCCACATTTCTTCTGTGGGTACAAAAAAAATCTGGATTTGTTTAAACCCAATGGTCCCAATTAGGGATGGTCCGAACCGAACCCTCGGTAATGATTCCCGCTGTCTGCCCGCTCTGTGGAACGGGTGGATACAGCGGGAGGACCGCCTGGAAAACTGGGATACAGCCATAGCCATAGGCTGTATCCCAGTTTTCAGGGCGTTGCTCCCGCTGGACCCGCCCGCTCCACGGAGCAGGCAGACAGCGGGAATCTGCTGTCGAGCGTTCGGGTTCATACGAACCCGAACTTCGTCAGGTTCGGACCATCCCTAGTCCCAATCCCTCTTTAGGATGTGACTGTTGGGAGGTGAATGCACATAAGATCGTCAGTTTATCCTATAGCTACAAATTACTGAAAGAGCATCATATCAATGGGACAGGTCTGGGCCATTGCTGACTATGTTCCCTGATCTTGTGTAAAGCGTATCAGTAAATGCTGTTAAAAACAGCTCAGACAAGATGACTGCCCCCATAATAATGTACAAAAAATATATGTCAGTATATGTCTCTGGTTAGTGTACAAACAATAGACAGTACAAACATATTTCTAGTAGTGTGCTTACATCTGGGACTGTAACCATGACAAGGTGGCATCTTTTGCGATAAACCATGATCATAGATGGTGATTCTTTACTGTAAGAGCAGTGAGACTAGGGAACTCCCTGCCATATGTCCCTATGATGGGTGATTTTTTAACCAAGTTAAAAAGGGGCCAATATGCGTTTGGTCAGGAAGGAATTTCCCCCTTATTACGAGACAATTGGCATCCATTTCATAACATTTTTTTCTACCTCTGGATCAGTATAATAAGGTTGTACAGTACTTGATGGACCCATTTTTTTCAATGCTATCAAGTAACTGTATCAATAGGTATGTCTCATGACAAATTTGACCCATGGCTTCTATTTGGATCTGATCTGGCTGCCAACAATATATACAATTTGCAAAATATTTCCTGTGAATTTTTTTTTGTATCTTTGTTTGTATCTTACATAGATAATACATCCTTAAATATAGGAAATCCCAGTAGTAGTTGTAGGTGTCTCTCAGACATACCCAGTAAGCATTAAAAGCTGATAAGCCTCTAAGAAGGTGATAAGTGGAGGCTAGTGTCTCAATGGAGCAGATAAGGACTTATTATAGTTTGCTATTAATACACTTCCCCTAGAACGTGTATCTTATTGTATGGCCCAAGAAAGAAAAAAAAAAAACATACAGTATCTAACCACAAAAATACTATATGGTTTCAGTATGTTTATTCAATAATATATTTTTTTCTTATTTTATGCTCTTTTAAAAACAGGATCCCATTACTAAGACCCCCATTAGCCTTCTAAGGGGGACACAATTTACAATGATATCTTTGGGTTTTTATATAATGCATAGATATGCAGGGTACATCCATCCTTTGAAGTACTTCCCGTTATGGTTGATGGACGTTAGAGTGAGCCCCTAATTTTTTTCATAGTTGGCCCTTGGATTAGAGCTTTTATGGACTAAGGGTAGGTTCCGACTATGATGAGTTCAGGCGGATTCTGTCGCTAGTACCCGCACATGGCCATGCGCCTTTCCGCTGGCTCCATTGACACCATTCTATGGGCGGGCCGATTCCACTATCCTCCGAAATAATTGACATGTTTCGACGGAATGTGGAATCAACCTGTGCATAGAATGGTGTCTATGGCACGGGCGGAGAAGCACATGGCCGCGAGTAGGTACTAGCGACGGAACCCGCCAAAATTTATCCACGCGGATTCCGTAGTGTGAACCTACCCTTACACCGGATGCGTTTGCACTTTTGCAAGGAAAACTGTAAATGGGTTCCAAAGAATGATCTGATCTATTTTAACATTTTATTTATACAAAATAGTTTGCAAATGCATAACATAAAAATTTCCTTCTAACAAGACATGACCCGGGGTGAGCTTTGCCCGCTATGCACAGAAATTCGGTTTTAAGTAAGTTTTTAATAAAGGTCATTGCCTAGTTTGCTTTAAAGTGAAACAAATGTTGAAGCTTTAGATTAGCTATTTATTAGGAATGATCTTATATGTAATCACTATCTGCATTTAACCATCTTAAAGTGGTTATCCAGCGCTACAAAAACATGGCCACTTTCTTCCAGAGACAGCCCCATTCTTGTCTCCAGCTTGAGCGTGGTTTTGCTGCTCAGTTCCATTAACCCCTTGCCTCCACAGCCTGTTTTGGCCTTAATGCCCAGGGCCTATTTTTCAAATCTGACCTGTCTCTCTTCGTGTAGTTATAACTCTGTGATGCTTTTAACTATCACGGTTATTCTGAGATTGTTTTTTCGTGACATATTCCTCTTTAGGTGTTTGGTTGATACACTCAGTAGTTTTTTGTGAAAAACACAACATTTGCACAAAAAGTAGAAACATTTACATTTCTTTATATTCAAAATTCTCTTTTTCTGAGAAAAATTGTTATGCCACATGAATTAATTATTACTGCAACATCTACAACATGTCTACTTTATGGTGACGTCATTTGGTGAACGTCCTTTTACTTTTTAGGATGTTAAAGGGCTTTGAAATTTTGCAGCAATTTTTCAAATTTTTAGGAAAATTTCAAATTCAGATTTGTTTAGGGACCAGTTCAGTTCTGAAGTGGATTTGTGGGGCCCATATGTTAGTTACCCCCATAAATCCCTCCATTGTAAAAACTGCACCCCTCAAGGTATTCAAAGTAACATTTCATAAGTGTATTAACCCTTTAGGTGTTTCGCAGAAATTTAAGCAAGTTAGAGGGGAAATTTAACATTTAAATTTTTTGGGCAGATATTCCATTTTAATTCATTTTTTTTCCTTTAACACAGCAAATACTAACTGAGAAATGGAACTCACTATTTATTCCCCATATTCCAATGTTTCTAGAAATCCCCCACATGTGGCCTCAGTGCGTCACCTGACTCAATCACAGGCCATAGACATGACAGAAGCCTTATGTATTTTTGGGGTCTTTTCTTATTTAGGGTTTTTTATAGTCATTATACCATGTCACAGAGGCCTTGCGGTGCCAAAATATTTGTGTAAGACAAGTTGACGTTTCCATCGGTACAATTCTGAGGGACATGTGATACCCTGATCATTTATTAAATTTTTTTATGAGATGGTACGAATAAAAAACACAATTTAGAAGCTGTTTTTCATAATTTTTTTGTACGCCATTTTCTATACGACACATATGACATGTTATTGGTATTCGTCAGACCGGTACGATTACATTGATATCCATTTTATATAGCTTTTGTTATAGTTTATGGCATTTATACTATAAAAACTGTTTGTGTCTTGCATATTGTAAGAGTGGTAATATTTAAATTTTTTCGCCAATGGAGTTATGTGAGGTTTTTTTTTGTGGCATAAGCTGATGTTTTTAGAGGTTCACCTTTTGAGTACATGTGACGTTTTTTTATATTTTTTAGGGGGCAGGATTAACAAAAAAAGTAAATTTTTGTTAGTTTTTTTTAATGGCGTTAATCGGGTGGAATAATTAATGTAACGGGTTAATAGATGGGGTCATTACGGATGCAGCGATACCAAATATGTGTACTTTATTTATAGGGGATCATTAATAAAGGGAGGATGGGGAATGTGTATATTTATTTATTTATATTTATTTCAATAACTTGTTTTATTTATTATGTATTTATTTAATTTATTTATTGTAAATAATTATTTCTTCATGTATGTATGTATGTACGTATGTATGTATGTACAGTATGTATGTGTGTGTGTTTATTTTTTTTTTTTTAAACTTTCACTTTTTCACATATATAATGCATTACAGCACATGATCAGTGCCAGGAGAGGAAGCACTGGGGGGGGAGCGCCGGGAGAGGAAGCACAGGGGGGGAGGGAGAGCGCCAGGAGAGGAAGCACGGGAGGGAGAAGGCTGGGGAGAGGGAGCAAAGGGAGGGGGAGCATGGGGAGAGGGAGACAGAAGGCTGGGAAGGGGGAGCAAGGGGAGGAGGGGGCGCAGGGTCGGCTCCGGCAGAGAGCGGGTGCCTGGGAGGAGCTGCTTCCTCTTATCACCCAATCGGCGAGAAGAAGCAGATCTCCCCATAGACGCTGCGTTCGCACCGACCGCGGCGTCTTTGGGGTTAACTGCCCGGGGGGAGCGTGGCCCCTCTCTGGTCAGTGGCTGCAGGAGGAGGCTGTGTGACACAGCCTCCTCCTGCTGCCCGATCTCAGCCAGGGACAGTGGGGGGAGACAGGGTAAGCATGACGTCCAGGGACGTCATGATGCAGAATGGCACTGCTTTTCATGACGTCCCTGGACGTCATATTGGGGGAAGGCATTAAAGTGAATGGAGCTTAATTGAAGACCGCACCTGAACTGGAGACAAGAGTCGTGTTGTCTCTGAAAGAAAGTGGCCATGTTTTTTTAGCACTGGATAACCTCTTTAACTAGAATCAACTAATGATCTAAATGAAAGAATGTGGACTATTTTCTAACTATATTTAATCAATTTGGCCTTAAATTAATATTTGTAAACAATATGGTTGAGATTTAGAATTTCAATAATACAGAACTTCACTCTGGGAATCCTGTTTGCTCTGAAATGTTCGGCCCCATTAACACGTTCAGTGATTTTCAAGGTCCGTGAATAAAGTCCGCAATCAACTTTCATGATCTGTGAAAAATCATTCGTGATTGCATCCGTTTTTCACCCATGTCCGTGTTTTTCATGGATCTGTTTGAAGCTTTTTAAATGACACTTATTACATCACATCCGTTATTTTCACAGATTGCACAGATGTCAGATTTATTCAGTGCATGAAAAACATGGATCTCTTAGACTTAGGAAACTAATATGTACACACCTATCACAGCAAAGCCATTATAATTGAGAGGGGAATTTTAAGCTGCACTTTCTTGGTAGAAGCACCCAGAACAGGTTAATCAGGATATATATATATATATATATATATATATATATATATATATATATATATATATATATATCTTAGTGTATATAGCATAGTATTTATGACAGCGGAAAAGGATTATTTCCTATATATTTTCTGTACGGAAGTGGATTATCATATCCAACATTGTAACAGTGTGACATTCAGTACAGTAAAATGAGTAACTGGTAATGATAGACTATATATCTATCAGCAGTGCTCTGTTATGTGTCACATGGTGCTTACGGCACTGAGTGTTAGACACACAGGCTCGGGTTGAATCTTTGAGATAGTTGTGATCATTCTAACAAGTCTACTTTGTGACACTGAGATACAGTGGACTTTTTTATACATTACACAATCATAAAAATAGCTCTCTTGTCTTGTAAAGATATCACATATTAATGCAGGGAGGGTAGCACCTCTAATAGAAAAAATGCTTTTCTCCGAGCTGTCCTTAGGATGTCTCATCTCTATCTGGTACGGTGGTATTCATGATCCATCAGTGTAATGACTGTAAATGAAATGATGATTATTTCTAAGAATCCATCACTAAGGAACACGACTGGAGGGAATACCTAGAAATAAGAGCTAATGCCGACTAGGAACAGGTTGTTGTGCTCCATCAAATCTACTAGGATAATTATTGAAATAGATAAGAGCATGTAGGGTACTAAGAATGACCTCAGGCTTCATAGGCTCACGTCAGGTATGGAGATATCTAGATGGAAAGTGGAAAAGCTCTTGGAATGGGGTATAGCTGGATATAAAAAATTGGGGGCACCACCTGTGATACCCAAGGGGAGCAGTTATATTTTGTTGTCTTTTGGTAAAAGTGGTACAACTAAGGGCCCTATTATAGGGAAAGATTATTGTTCGAAAAATCATTATATTGCTGAAATGTAAGCAATAATCTTTCCGTGTGTATGTAGGCAACAATCAAACAACTAACAAAAATTTGTCCGTATGTTGTTGATCTGACCATAAAATCATTGTTAATGGGAACCTGTCACCCCCCCGTGCCGGGGTGACAGGCTCCCGACCCCCCGTTAGAGCACCCTATACTCACCTCATCCCGCCGGGTCCCGCTTCTGGAGATGGTCGGGTCACAGAGATCTCAGCCGCTGCAGCCCGGCGCGCTCCTCAGATGAGTCCAACGCTCATAGAGAATGACGGAGCGCTGGACTCTCCTGTCATTCTCTATGAGAGTTGGACTCATCTGAGGAGCGTGCGCGCTGGGCTTCGGGCACCGATATCTCCGTGACCCGACCGGATCCAGAAGCGGGACCCGGCAGGATGAGGTGAGTATAAGGTGCTCTAACGGGGTGTCGGGAGCCTGTCACCCCCTCACCGGGGGTGACAGGTCCTCTTTAAAGGAGAAAGTTTGGTGAAAATTTTTATTAAAGTTTTGTATTGCACCTAAAAAGTTAGACAAATCACCAATAAACACTTATTACAGGAAATGCACATAAAGTGTTTTTTTCCCTGCACTTACTACTGCATCAAGGCTTCACTTCCTGGATAACATGGTGATGTCGCTTCCTGGATAACATGGTGATGTCACGACCCGACTCCCAGAGCTGTGCGGGCTGTGGCCGCTGGAGAGAATGATGGCAGAGGGATGCTCAGTGTCCCTCCAGTGCCCTGTGTCCCTCAGTGTCCCCCTGCCATCATCCTCTCCAGTAGCCACAGCCCGCACAGCTCTGGGAGTCGGGTCGTGACATCACCAATTTATCCAGGAAGTGAAGCCTTGATGCAGTAGTAAGTGCAGGAAAAAAACTCTTTATAAGCATTTCCCGTAATAAGTGTATATTGGTCATTTGTATAACTTTTGGGAGGCAATACAATACTTTAATAAAAAATTTCGCCGGACTTCTCCTTTAATCGTTCACTAATCATTTGCAAATCTTGCGGTGTAAGTACACATTGTTCGTTGTCAATTATGATCATTGGTGTTCTAGAGTATAGGAACGATCAAAATGATGATCGTAACTAACGACTATCGTTTTGTGGATTATGGTGACTGATTTCAGGTCATGCACAAAAGTTCAACGTTTCCAACCCTTACCCAGTGGTCCCTAGTAAGCTCAAACAACTCTTTTTGTCAATGTAGATGTTTCAGTGATACAAAGTGCAGGAATGAGACCTCTGGTCAATAAGATTCTGTGAAACAGTCTCTGTGCAACAATCCAGGCAAAAGCTATTTAGGAATATGTAAACTATAGCTATATATTTACTAGACCACTGCTTTTAGAGCAGAGTAATGGTTGGTAACCTAGACAATGAAATATCAACAATGGGAGAAAAGGAGCTACACATAAGAAGGAGACCAAGTTTGCTAAATGATTGTATTTGCAAAAATGTTCAACTTGACAAGTTTTACAAGTATAACCATATTAGTTGACATGGGAATACCCCTTTCAGGATATACAATGTATCATTTTCATTTAATAATTGAATATTAAATAGTGTTATGACCACAAAATATTAGTTTTAAAGTACTAAGTTAGGAGTTTTAGTGAATCTTTAGAAATTCTCCATGAGATTTATTGATTCTCCATGAGACAAGGCAGCCCAATTCGCTGCGGATATTGAACCGTTCACATCGATTTTCCCATCTGCAATCTTAAGATTGTATTGTTTCTTCTTTAATCAACAAATAGTTTGCAGTTTAGTATAAAAATACTTAAAAAAGATCCACTCACTTTGGTTAAAAGCTGAAAAAGCTCTATAACGATTGGCCCGTTGTAGGTTATGTTCCCACTTCAGGTACATAATGTAGACGTCATAATATAGACGGGCGCTAATAATGTTATGATCTTTATTAGCAGCCATCTATATTATGGGATGACCATCTTACCTCGCTGTGGTAAATAATAGCCTTAGTCTTAATAATAGTATATTACCTGCTGTACATGCCTGCTTTTACGTACCTTTTGTATTTTATGTTTCACACTAATAAAAAGGCAATGCAGCTTCTATGACCCTCCCGTGCAAGAGGGGGAAGATCTGGGTCAAGAGAGCGAAAACAAACAACAGGCCTTTCTACACTGGTTGTCACAGCTCAGCACTATGAAGGAAGAAAATTTGTTGTTGCAGTGCCAATTATGTGTCTGGCCATTGACAGCAGTGACCATCTACTTTGTGTTCAGTGGTGTGGCTATCATAACGGCAGACCATGCCTCTGCTACAGGGTCCATGCACTAAGGCACTAAGGCCCTTTAACTATGAACATTCATGAATGCTCGCAGTTAAATGCTGTGGCACTCTGCTATTGGCTTCCTGTCCTGCCAGTCTCTCTTGTGGCCAGAGGCAGCATTGCACCTCCAGCCACAAGACAGCCCCCTCCCCATTCACATACTCAACTGGCCCAGTGCAGTCCCTCAGTGTTCGTTCTCCCAGCTCCCCAGCACACAAATGATGTCACTTGTGCACTGGGGAGTTGGTACAATGAAGGAATGCACGGGGACTATGTGGGGCCTGTACTTTTTTTTTTTCCTATGGGGACCCATAAATCCTGGTTGTGGTTGAATGAATGAGGAACCTGGACTGCTATGGACTGGAGCCATATTATCTTTGACAGTAATTCCAGGTTCTGTTTGGGCTCCGGTTGTGTTTGAGCGTTTAGGCCCTGTGAGTGCTGCAGTTCTGCCTTTGCTGGATCGATGATCTGGGGAGCCATCACATACAACAGACGGTCACCCCTAGTGGTGATATGATGGACACCAACATGTCAGTGATATATGCAGGACATCCTGTGCCACCTGTTGCTTCTCATATGGAACCTGTATGCCTTCATGCCTAACTGTATATCATCTTGTGTCCAGGCTAGAGGCACCCAACAAGATACTAGAGCCTTTTTTCAATAGTACAGTTTTTCCTAATAATTTTAGTCTTCCATTTAAATTTAGATATCCATTATATTTATCATCATTGCATTCACACATTGCATTGCATTCTGACAACAGCCTTGTTGTACTTTTTTTTTTTCCCAATGAGTGTGTGCATTCATCTCTCTCTTGTCTTATAATTGAATCTGAATTTTAGAAACAATGTGATTGTGCCAAGTAAACAATACTATATTTCCACTAGACAATACTCAATTTTCACAGTTTGATATTGGGATTCCATAATGCATGCACTTAAGGTTTAGTTTGTATGTGGCCGACCCGTGTTACACTGCCCATATAATAACATTATTCTTCTCGATGTACTAGTTAGTGATAGCTTTATGCTTCATCTGCCTTTGTGGAAAGTGCCATATTTAGACTAGATGGTCACGTATTAATGCATCCTTTCATGAATGTATTGAGGGTAACCTTGACTGAGAATGCTATAGATCACTTACATGCCATTAGTGACTTTTCTTGATCACATTTAGTTATCCTTAATGCTTTTGAAGAAAAGGAATCTCTATCCTAAAAGTCTTCATTGTGGTACATGTATTTCATAGGTCATGGTTTCCTGAATAGTATATACAGGTATGCTATTGTTGAATCTGAATCCATCACCAGTTTATAGACAGTAATTCTTCCATGCCTAACCTGACATCTTATAGTTATGCAAAAGAAAACTTGCAATAGCCTATATACCATAATTAATGGTATATTTATTAGCATAATGGGTTGTTGAAGGCCAAAGAAGACAAGAACAAGAGGACAAAAGGATAATATTCCAAAGAATGCCTTGCCCGGAGTGTACCCTGTTGTATAGGAAACACAATGGTCATAAAGGGGCCCATCTGGTCAACACCACCTGAGAAGATCAAAAATCACAATGTACAATGACCCTGGTACCCTGGAAAATTCATGGTTTACTGCTAGAAATTGCATAAAAAAGTATTTATAATCTTTCTATAGTCAATGAAGTCTAAAGATAAGGATTCGTAAGATGGAGCTTCTCGGAGAGCTGTAAAAAATTGGATCCATTTTACATTTAAATTACTTTAATGGGTAACATGGTAAAACAGTAGTTAAAATGATTTGCTTATCACTTCCAACAATGTATAATGTTTAGTTTTTTAGTAGATGAGCAAAGCATGCTTCATTATGATTTGTACGGAGCAGCACGCTCTGCCATAGGCTGTATTCCAGGTGATCCTCGGGCTGTCTCTACCTTCTCCATGAAGCAGCCAGAGATCAGGATTCAAAATCTGAGCATGCCACTTCGTACGCATCAAAAGAAGCATGCTGTCAGCAGCCGGCCCCCTGAAAACTCCGACAGTGTCCCTGGTAACCAGATTGGCCAGGTGCAGGGAGCGCATGGATGGGGTCACTGACGACTGGCCCGGCCAGTTGCTATTGGCATGGCGGCATTTCTCTTTGTTGTAGCCGGGCTTCACCGCCCCAGCCGATCGGCATTTTTATTTACTAACTTGACAGTCAGCTGTGAGTGTTAGCCTGGAGCTGGAGCTTATAAAGTATCCTCCCCTGTGTGTTGTTCCCTGCCTGCAGTAGAGCTTCAGTTCCTGAGTGTCATTGTGACCTATCATTTATTTCTGATTGTTATCCTGGTTACCTGATTTTGGCTTTGACTTTTTACTTTTTTTTTTTTTTACTACGTTTAGGTATTGCGCTGATCGGTTGTTGCTGACTAGGACTTCTGACTATGAATTGTTGTGTTGGTCTGTCTTATCCACGTTCTTGCCTCACACCTGTGCAGGTTAGGGACTGTCGCCCAGTTATCCGCTGCCAGTTACGGCAGTTGAGGTAATTAGGCAGAGACAGTGGGGCGGGTATCTCGTGTTCTCCCATCCCTGAGTCCTGACACATGCTTTGCTTATCCCTACTTATGATATTGTGCCATATCAAATTCAAGACGAGTACTTCTCCCATTTGGATCTGCCAAAAGTCCACTGTTGGATCAGCCAAAATTTGTTTTGATGACTATAACTGTTTGATAATTGGCCTTCCCCTCTCTAAACTCTCCCCTCTCATGTCCATCCTGAATCCACCAGCCAAGTTAATTTTTCTGTTTACCCACTACACCAATGCCTTTCGCTGTGCCAGTCATTACACTGGTTACCCATTTAGCAGACAGTACCATATAAACTCCTCTTGGTCACCCACAAAGATCTCCACAGATCTGCACCTTTTCTACTCATCTCTGTCTACCACCCTTCCTCTCTGTTTTGCCAATGACCTATGTCTAGTGTTGAGTGAACTTGCCAAACAGTTTGTTTTCTGCAATGTTCTGTGAACGCTTGCTATTTGACTACCGGTGGCTGGAGAAGTTGGATGCTAAGGAGCAGGGAGTAGTGGAAAAAATGGGCACAGTCATGGGCAGTCTCCATGTTTTCCCGGCAGCCCTAGAGGGGCATCCAACTTCTCCAGCCGATAGGAGTCAAATGTTAAGTATTCAGGATCGGAGAACATTGCCAAACCCAAACAGTTTGGCCTGTTTGCTCAACACTACTTATTACTAACATCTTCTGATGCCCAGGGACCAGCAGCAATGATAGAGTAAAAAGATAGCAAGGACACATCCAACATAGTACAGTGTAATTAGAGACTGGGTAATAAAGTGAAGCTCACTTTAACCTTGTCAATAATTTGCTGTCGGCTGCCGATCTCTCTGTGTGACAAGATATGTGTGGCCAATGGCTGATGAAAGGAAAGGGCTTCATGACTCTCAAGCAGTGTAATAGGCCCTTATAAGCAAGTGGCGATCTAGTAGATTGGCTCTGGTTTACATTCAAGTCAGGGCATGTAATACAGCCTTAAAGGGGCACTCTGGGGAGCAGTAAAAAAAACAGGGAAAAAAGGGGGTGGTGGGAACATAATAATGAAGTAATACTTACTTGTCCCTGTGTTCCTGTAGCGCCACCAGTCACTGTTAACTTCCAGTGTCCTGTATCTCCTGGGTTCCTGCGTTATCATGATACCAAAGGGACTACTTGCTCAGCCAGTCAGTGGCTGCAGAGGTGTTCTGCCCCGGTCACTGATTGGCTGAGTGGGCATTTCTGAGTAGGCTTGTAATGACATGGGGCCAGGACCTGCAGGAGATTGGGTAGGATCCATGAATGGTTAAGCTGCCTTGCGGTGCCCGTGGAACAGGTAAGTATCACATCATCATCATGTTTCCAACACCCCTTGCCCTCTCCTTTTTTTTTTTTCTTTCTCCAGAAGGTACATTTAAGGATTTTCAATGATACAATTATTTAATAAGGTACAGGGTGTGTTTCCTGTCTTATGCAATTACACACACACACACACACACACACACACACACACACACACACACACGACTATCTTAATACCCTGGTATATTGAGTGCACATGTGATTCACATAAACTGTATTACTAGCACCACTTGAATAATTGATGCCTCTTAGTTGCTCTGTCTATACAGTTTTGGTGACATGATTGACTGACATGAAAATACCTGGATGAAGCGGAATATATTCATCTGTGTTCTCCTTTTCATTGTACTCCATCATTTTCCTAATAGTGGAAAATGGTTGATAATGGCCCTGCAAAGGATTGTGAGTGCTCTCAGTCACAATCATAACAAATGGGAGCAAGGAAATTAAAACTCTTATCCTATCCTTTTTATAAGGGATTTCCCTAACTGGGTATTTGCAGCTTTTCAACAGCCTGCATGCAGCTATGAAAACTGTACCTTTATTTAATCATGTTCTAGAGTGCATTTATGGCAAATAGTATAGGAACATAGTATGTAAACATCTCTATAGTTTTTTTTTTTATTCTTTTTTTTTGCATTGATATCCCAACAGCAAGAGAGCACAGCTTTCAATCTTACTGGTGCCTCTTTCTTCTTAGTTAAGCAGAAATTAGTTAAACTGGTGGTTTTTGTTGGGATTGTTCAACCATGTGTGTAGGGGTTACCCAGTTATATCTTGATGGCAGATATCAGGACAAAGGAGGGTTGGGTAGCATGGATTTAAAGAGATTGTACGAGAATAATTTTTTAAAAATAATATTAGGAAGTACAGTATATAAAAATACTTTCCCTAATTCCTTACAGCTAAAATTCAGACATTCGCTTTTTGTCAACCTTTCTTCCCTACTTGTTGGAACAGGAATGGTCCCAATAAAGCCATCACTAAAAAAGTCAGGACACCACCATTAAATGAGGAACCAGGAACCATCTGAATGCCAGTTATAGGGGATTGGGGGAGGTAAGTATCACTTTTTCATATTTATATTGTATACCAGTCACTTAAGATTTAACTTTTATCCCCAGATTATCCATTATAACATGTCCAGCCCTTTGTTCACAGGGGAGATAAGCTGCTCTCTGTGATGTCTGGCAGTGAATTATTTCAGGAAGAATATGTGTTGGCCTATCCAGCATTGAACAAACATTTACTTAATTTGTAAAGACCATCTTAAAGTGGTAATCTGACACATTTATTTTTAACTGTCTGATAAATAAACAAATATTGATAAATAAAGTCCCTTTACTACTTTCCAGAGGTCTTTCATGATTTCCTTTGGCCTCTGATACAAACTGCTGCTCTGTTGTCTGCAGCACAAAGTCCTGTCTGGTGTACATCCTGTAAGAGACTTACTGTTCCTGTGTAAGTGACTCTCTAGCCAAGAATTCAGGTAACTATATATCCCTCTCACTATACTCTCTTATCTATAACCCCTCCCAATTAGTGGGAGGAGATAGAATGGCTGAATTCCAGGCTAGAGTGTCCTGTGGAAAGGAACAGAAATTCCAAAATTGATAGGATGACTTATTGCTTTGGTCGGAGTTTGCAGTACTAGCTTGAAGTGAGACCTGGTGGAAATCAGATGAATGACTCAAGAGCAAGTGGGTATCAGCCTGTAGTGGAATAGGAGAACCACGTTGTGGGTTTGTACATTGGTATAAGGTGTATGGGCCTCTCCAGACCTGACCCAACCCCCTTTGATCTGGGAAAGATAAACCTTAGCCAGAGCTCTCTTACTTCGGCTTAAGCCTCCCCTCCCAATCGAGAAAACAGGATCGCTTGGCTACGCTGAACGCTCCTGTGCATAGGAAAAACGGGGACTGGATGGGAGAGATAACCAGTGGCTGAATGATTAATTGGCCATCAGTTATTGAATGAGTATGGCCACCTTTAAGGCCCTATTCCACGGGCCGACTGAGGGAACAAGCGAGCGCTGTCAGTGCTCTTTGGCCCCTCGTTCCCCGCTCACTGCCGCCGCTGTTCCACGTGTCGGCAGAGAGCTAGTGAGTACGGGGGGCCGCGGGGAGCTGCGGGAGGGCTTTCCGATCGCTGATGCTCCTGGCAGCCCATAGCATATAGCAGTGGACTGCTGTCACTGCTCCTGTTCCATTGGGCGACGGCAGCAAATCGCTGCTATATTAGTCGTTTGTTTTTCAACATGTTGAAAAACAAACGACTGCTACAATCAGCCGACATGAACGATGTCGGCTGATCGTTGCCTTCTGTTCCACAGGACGATTATCGGCCAAATATGGCCAATAATCGTTCCATGGAGTATGGTCTTTAGAGAATGGAGGTCGAAATCTGTATACGGCATGCATACACAAATAGTGGAATGTTTCGATTAAATACTTTTTTTTATGTATTTTACTTTAGATACACTGAAGCAATAAAGATTATTTGCAATGGTAAAATTGTATAATGATACAAACCAATGTAGATGGTGCCATATTGTGGATGATGCTATAAATCTGTGAAGCAACCACCACACTAGTAATGGCAGGGTGTGGATAAATATTAGCTATTGGAAAAGATATATGAGAAACACCAACTTAAACATTTAGCCGGAGAGAACATTATGCGTGTAGGGTAAATTACCAAAGTACAATTCTGTGGAGAAAATGTATTTTTTACATAGCTCTTAGAAAATAGACACGCTGTCGGTTTAGTCACTATGGGGCCTATTTTGTCAGATATTTCAGCTGTGCCTGGCTGTTGTGTATTCTTAAAAGAAGAGCTTTGACTACCCGGTACCCAGCAGGCGTACGTTCTCAAATGACAATGACAAACAAAAAATGTACAAAAGGGCACCAAGAGAATGACTGTACTGCCAGGGTTTCTTAATACATCCCTTTTGCAAATAGGTGCATGCTTCCTCATTATTGCTTCATAAAAGGTCAAAAGAAATAGCTGGTACAAAAAAGAAGTGTTAAGAAAGATATTTCCGAGTAAAGGATGGTAGAAAGTTTTCTTTTCGTTGAGGCTTTATTCTTCTTTTTAGGTTTTATTAGTTATTAGTAAAATACAATGTGTTATAACTTTACACCAGAACTGATGCTAGACCTAATGTTGAGCGAGCACTAAAATGCTCCAGTGTTCATTCGAGTTTTTCAATGCTCGACTTAAGTAACAAACCCCATTGAAACCACATCTCATTGAAATAGTTTGTCCGTCAGTTATTGAAGGTGTATGGCCACCTTTACCCAAGCATCTCGAGGTGCTTGGTTGAGCATCGACACATCAAGTATCGCACTATGCTAGACTGAGCATGCTCAATCAACACTAAAAAAGAAGTCAAGAAGATGTGATTAGCCGAGGATCTGGCATTTCCATGTCCCCTATGAACATACACTTATCCCCTATCTTCTGTTAATGGCTGCAATACTCCACTCGGACATTTTCTCATCATCATGAATCAAGGCAAACAAAGAACAAAAATAGTTTCATTCAAACAATATAATGTATTGGTGCAAGCAACAATGCTCTAGATAATCAAAAGCTTTAAAGGTGCCCACACACATTATACTAAAGTCGCCACTGGTGGTAAGTTTTTCCAACTCTATAAGGCATATGGTTGTCTCCCGACTCTACACTAACATATGATATAATATGGAAAGAAGGGATGGGTGGCAAAAATGCAGCATACTTGTCCCTTCTCTCCAACAACATCATCTGTTGGCCAATAGTCATGATACACCTTATGGAGTCATCTGATTTTTGTGTAAGGCACTTTTAAAGTTTTGATTGGATGTTATTGAATGCATTATAGATTGTATACGTTATATTGTTTGAATCAAACTATTTTTTTTTTTTACCTTGTATTGTTCTGGGAGCGACAGGCCACCACCAAAGTTGTCCAGCTGTGGCTAGCCCCATTCCATAGAGAACATATGAATAGTGTTGAGTGGACTTGTTCGGGTGTTCGACTAAAATGTTCGGATTCGGCAACATTCTCCAAATCCGAACACTCTGCATTTGTCTCCCAGTGTCTGGAGAAGTTCGCTACTGCCCTAGATGGTCCTGGAAGCCTGGCAGCCCTATAGCGGAATCCAACTTCACCAGGAGCAAAATGCTGAGCGTTCAGGTTGCCGACCCAAACTGTTCAACAACTCCGCTCAACACTACACATCAATGTTTGCTCATGCCCAATGTGCATGTGTATGGAAAGGTCTTGAGAAATCACTGTTGGGTGCAGAAACGTTTGTCTGACAATTATTGCATAAGCCAAGCTTTTGACCAAATGCTGAAGTTCTGTGAGGTCACGTATAACTTTTGAGGTATAGTCATCAGACATCAGCAATAACGGTCTGCTCAAAAAGTTAGACAAAAATGTAGAAGCGCCTCCATGATCTTTACAACTTTACAGTAATACAGAAATATAGCTCCCTAAGAACATACATGTTGGAAGCTTTATTATGTAATGTGACATATTTTTCATAATTGCCACCCTTGGGGAAATAGATCCTGAATAAATAGTTTTGTCTCTCAAGATTCACAGGCAGATCATGAAGTGTCTCACTGTGCAGGCAAGGAAGACAAGCAATTATCTCCAAGGGGAATTTGATGAGCATTTATGTCTCGTTGCTTATCTTGTCTTCACATTGTTCCCAAGCCTAGCTATCTGCTCTATTTATGTCTTCTCGTCTTTGTCACCTCTAAAAAAAAAAAAAATGTGAGCATACTCTTTCTCACAATCTACTTTTTGGCTAATTTCATATGTAAAATGATTGTATCTTGGGCAAACATGGTAAAATAAAGTGTTCCTCTCATTGAAACCAATTAAAAAATAACATTAGACAATTGGTAGCTGACTAAAATCGAAATATAGTCTTTGAAATATTACTGGATAGATATACAGAATAAGGGTACCATTACACAGCCCGATGGGGGCCCCATAATAACTGTAAACGAGCTAGATCGGTGCTTGTTTACTGGCGCTCGTTTTTAGATCGGCGGTCTATTACACGGCCCGATAATCGTTTAACAAGGGCTGCATGGACATCCTTACTGATGTCCTTGCAGTCCTTACTTAAACTGCATACATTTACCTATTCATGGTCCAGGGCTCTTCTTGCGGTCCGCTTCTCCCCAGGTCCCGCATGCTGCAGCTCCAGAGCGGCCTGTCTTAGCTGACAGGCCACTCAGCCAATCACTGGCCTGCGGCGGTCCCGGCTAGTGATTGGCTGAGCGGGCTGTCAGCTAAGACAGGCCGCTCTGAAGCTGCAGCACGTGGGACCCGGGGAGAAGCGGACCGCAAGAGGAGCCCTGGACCATGGATAGGTAATACTTTTGCATACTTTGCAAATCGTCAGTCTCCGGCCGCGCACCGCTTTTACACGTAGCGATGGGTGGTCAGTGCCCAACAATTATAGGTCCAAACCTATATCAACGATCAGCCGATGATCGTTGTCATCAGTTGATTGTTGTGTTTATTACATGAAATGATAATCGGCCAGATAGGGCCGATTCGGCCGATTATCGTTCCGTGTAATAGGGCCCTAAGGTCATCTAAAAGCAAGTTAGGGAACTATTACACAAACTGATTAATGGCTGTATGATGTCGACTGATCGTTGAGCCATCAACGCTCCACATGATAGGAGCGGAGGCGGCAGACCACCATTCTCTTCTATTGGCCACCAAGACCATCACAAGATCGTCCGGGCAACAAGCCCCCCCTTCTGCGGCTTTCCCATCCCCCCGCTCGCTATTGGTGCGTGTAATAGCACAGACAGCTAGTGGGGAACAAGAAGCAAGCGAGCGCTAGCCTTACAGGTCAGCACTCGCTTGCTCTGAAATAGTGGACCATGTAATATGTAAGTGTCTTCAAACAATATGATTATTCCTAAATCACCGTATGACAAACAGTTGCCTATCTCAAACACAAACACCCTAGGCCAGTTTCATAGAAATTCCCTCAAATTCTGGTGTTTTTAAATTATTTTTTATACAAATTCACATTCAATTTACTTAGGATGTTTTCTCATATTAAGATTTATCAACGTCTGATCTGAAGGCATCGAACTGCTGGAGCTCCGGATCACAAAACTAGGGATCTCATGTTCTGCTTGAGTACTGTCCCTTGGTTTGGTGAGGACGGAAAGCAGGTAGGAGAGATAACTGATGGACATAAGTTATTGAAGGTGTATGGGGATTTTAAAGCGAATGTACCATCAGGTACATTTGCTTTAAGTTTTGCACAGGGATAGAACTGCGCCATTTTTTGAACCGTGTCCTGGTTTGCACATACTGTGTTGTTCTATTCCTGGGCACCGGCCGTTGATGAAGCACTGGAAGCGATCTGGCCCGCCCCCAGTGGGAGGAAACCTCTGCCCCTCTTTGACGTGGCTCCATTAGAATCAATGGAGCTGCATGACAGACGGGCAGGGCTTCCTCCACTGGAGACGGGCTGCCCTGCCTCCAGTGCTTCACCACGGGAATAGAATAGCACCGTACGCACAAACCAAGACAAGGTTCAAAATAAGGACCGCGGCACTTACTTCCCCGCGCCGGCACCGTTCTATCCCTGTGCAAAACTTAAAGTTAATATACCTGATAGTACATTCGCTTTAAACCCTGGGACATTGTTATATCAAAAAGTTTGACAGTTAAGTGGAACCTTTTCTTTTTACAGAGATGAAAATTGATTATGGTGCTAAAAGGATTAAAAATTCAAGATCTAAGATTTGTAAAAATGCCCGTAAAGCTTCTCAGTGGAGAGAAGAAGGGTAAACCACTGCCAGACAACTCCAGAAGTGGCTTATCTTTCTGAGAACAAAAAGGTCAGAAAGTTAAAATTCGACCTGGCATATCCTTCTTTTTCTAGACATTTTCTGGTTGAGGAAAGGCTCCCATACACTTTATACAGTCGGTTAGTTTAGAGGAAGTCGGTGGGTTTAGTGTACTTTTAAAAAATGTGTATGGGACTTTAAAGGGGTACTACAGAGAATTTTCTCAGATCAACTGGTGTTAGAAAGTAATACAGATTTGCAAGTTACTTCTATTTAAAAAACAACAACAACTCTTGACTTCCAATACTTATCAGCTGTGTATGTCCTGCAGAAAGTGGTGTATTCTTTTCAGTCTGACACAGTGCTCTCTGCTGCCACCTCTGTCCATGATAGGAACTGTCCAAAACAGGAGAAGTTTTCTATGGAGATTTTCTACTGCTTTGGACAGCCCCTGACATGGACAGAGGTGGCAGCAGTGAACACTGTGTCAGACTAGAAAGAATACACCCCTTCCTGCAGGGCATACAGCAGCTGATAAATACAAAACTATATATAACTTTCTGACACCAGTTAATTTAAAAACATTTTTTTTTTCTCCGAAGAACCTTTTTAACAGTGCAATATTGTGGTACTTCATCATATAGATCCTTTCAGGATATATCTTGGGATATACAGTCACTGAGAGAATGTGATCACTAAGGAAACTTACATATATATATATATATATATATATATATATATAAAATAATGTATAAATAAATGTAAAAAATAATGTAAAATAAATTAATTTAATCAAATACAGATTTGATTAAATTAATCTAAATAAGTAAATTACAAACATGTTGCAGAAACAATGACAGCAATATAAACAAAGGTGTTCGACAAATGACACAATGGCTGCATGACCCCTGAGAGTCACATTCTAATCTTACAGTAACAATCCATCTTAGTGTTTTCCTCTTTGCTATTCAGGTTTCAGATCTGTGGTCTCTGCTAGGTCTTGGCATGTAAGGGAAGTGTTGACATGTTCTCCTGTTTTACCCTCAGGTATATCTTTATACTGTCTTGTTTGTTGTGGTCTTCTCCTTTGTTCTTTTATTCTAACCCTTTTGTGTCAGACATAGTAAGGATTAAAAAAAACATAAACCAGTTCAAAATAACCCAAGACTCTTCAAATAAGAAAAAAAAGGAGATGTTGATGTACTTAAAAAACGAGCCACACAAGACTATTGTCATGATACTGCTCCTTTCTAAATTATTCCTAAACCTTTCGTTTTCTTTGCTCCACTAAGCTAATATTTACATGGATAAAAGGGAAAGGAAAGGATGAGCATGGATAATGGAATACAACTAAATTGTCGGTTTCATAAAATGTACAGCTCGTGCATATCATCTGGTCTTTATCGAGACAATTATATTAGACGTATCTTCTTGTCACTGGTTGTCTTTGCCAAGTCATCAAATTTTTCATGAAAACATAGACAGACATTTTTATTTAACCACTGTCTAAAATTAAGGGCTAAAAGTAAAAGAGATAGAAACTGTACTAAATGTATTAGGCTGGGTTCACACTACGTTTTTGCAATGCGTTTTTCATCCATTTTTTGAAAAAAATGGATGTAAAACGGATTGCAAAAAACGGAGGCATTTGTGTGCATCCGTTTTGATCCGTTTTTCCATTGACTTCCATTATAAAAAAAACGTTGCTGACACTATTTTTTTGTCCGTTAAAAAAACCAGATCCGTTAAACGTATGCTGAAAACGCAGTGTGAACCCAGCCTTACGCTGTGTGATAAATTCAGTGCGTATTGCTACATAGGCTCCGGGATCTCCGGAGCTGACATACCACAACCCGGCTGATGGACTGGCCACTCAGCAAATCAGTGACTGGAGTGGGACACCTCTGCAGTCACTGATTGGCTGAAAGGCCAGTCCATCAGCCGGGAGAGGTCTTTTTCCCCCGAGTCATGACATCATCCCAACTGCTACTCTGTGGGTAGAGGTTGTTATAAAATGCGTACGTTTGAACTGTTGTAGATTATTTTTGCTAGTAGGTATGCATTAGCGTACTTTGTCCGTTGAAATGATTTCTTTTGGGGGTGTTAAAGGGCAGACCCTGAACAGGGCAAGGATTTAGTATAGATGATTTAATGTATAGATAGCTGATTGTGGTGGCCCAAATAGGCTGGCGTATGCTATGTATATGCGACATACGTAGGCATTGTTGTATTGTAACTGTGGTTTTTACTTATTTGTAATATTGTTATATATTGAATAAAAAAACCATAAAAAAAAACTGTACAAAAAATTGTTTTCACACCTACTGAACAAATCTGACATGTAACTAGAAGGATCATGGAACAAACTGCATATAGTGGATGAGGTCAAATTTAGCGTTAGTGATCTTAAACACTCAAGTCTGGGCGTTTAACATACTGTAGAGCTAATAGGTCGTTTAAGCTAGAGCTAATAAGTCTGGGCGTTTAACATACCATAGCTAATAAGTCTAGGGCCATGCAGTATTTAAGCCTATGAAGTACAAGAAGGGATGCCAGGGGCACAAAATACTAACGGCCCTATTACACAAAGCGATTATTGGCCATATTTGGCTGATAATCGATTTGTGTAATAAAAGGCAACAATCAGCCGACATGAACAATGTTGGATAATCGTTGTCTATCATTATCTTTTAACATGTTGAGAGACAAACGACGTGGAGAGCAACGATCTGCTGACATCGTGCCGTGCAAAAAGAGCGGTGGCAGCAGACCGCCACTACCTCCTATGGGCTCCCTGGACGATCTAGAGGGACCCCCCATCCTCGCAGCTCCTTCCCCCCCCCCCCCGCACTTACTCGCTTGCGGTTGGCAAGTGTAAAAGTGCCGGCAGCGAGCGGGGAACGAGGAGCAAGCATGCGCTAACCTGACAGTATAATAGGGGTCTAAATGTTACGCAGGGTGGCTTGGAATCTCCAGACATATGTGAACCCAGTTTTACTGTAATAATTTGTATTGATGCCAAATTTTTTAAAGCTTAAAAAACACAGAAAAAAAAACTAAAAACCTTTGTATGGCTATGTTCACACAACGTTTTTTCAGCTCCGTTTACAATGACGTCCGTCATTTTAAGTCTAAAATAACGGACGTTATTTAGCTGTCTGGCCTCCCCTTAGTGCAATGACTGGTGTTTGTACATTATTCTAGTTTGGGGTTACTAATCGCTCTTTGGATGTGGCTTAACTGAAAAGTCCATTGAATTTAATAGTAAAAACTTAGAAAGAACGGTGGAAAAAGAAAAACTGCGTGTGAACAACTAATAAAAAACGTCCCCTGTTTGCAAAAGACGTCCCAAAATAAGGATCATGGTCATTATTTTGACATCCGCGATAGAAACGTCCATTCTTCAATGCATTGGGTGCATTGGACGTCCATCTTCCTGTTGACTTTAATGCATTCCCATTGCAGTCAGTTAAATCGAGGCAAAAACGGACGTTTTTTTACATATCAAAATCGGGAGCCTTTTCTTTATTTTTGACGTTGTGTAAACATAGCCTATACCTGAAAGTTTTGTAAAAACATTTGACAATAAACATTAAAAAAACAACAAAAAAACAAAAACAAGAAACCATTAGAATATCAGGCTTTCAGTGAAGAATTTTAATCTTTTGAAATCGCATAATTTAAAACATTTTTTTTTTTTATTTTGAGTAGGAATTTTTTTTTTCAATTTTGTGCTATACTCCCCTCACCTTTATAAGAAATGTGATGCTGATTCAATTTAAAATAACGTTTAGAGTCATATGAACAACTGTGTGAGAAAAAATTCTGGAGACAAACTATCCGGGACAGGCGTCCCCTCATTACCAATTGCATTTCTGAATATTTTGTAAACATCTAATTAACAAACATCCTCGACACAGAGAAAAACCAGCGATCCCCCTAATGAGAGAACCCGACATCTCCCCGTGGGACGGCTCTCACCGTATCATTTTTAATTTGCCATGAAGCATAACATGTCATTGGGATTACTAATTTATATTGTTGTTGCTACATGTCTGTTATAGTACTAACAACTGGCTGAGGGTTGTTTGTTTTCAGGGGCAGGTGAGACTGGTCTTGTACTCCCTGGGAAACAGACCTATAGTGAGTCCAACCTATAAACAATGCCCTCATTGTATGAGTTTCCTTTGTATGCTCAGTAAAGACAGATATAAACTTTCAAAATGAGTAAGTTAAAGTCATGATGATAATTTTTTTATTTTATTAATGACAATATAAGGAGGAAAAAAATTGCTATATGTACATAATCATATACCATGTATTTAAAAAAAAAGTTTACTCTGTGTCCTGGAACTCCTGCCCCATAAAAAAACAACAGTTTTTAAAAATCAGCGGTGTAATATCAATGTTCTCCCAGGACAGCAGTGGACATTGGTAAATGAGCACCCAGTGAGGTATTCACTGGGACCTCCTATAATGCACACCCAGTGGCTTCCTATAATGCACACCCAGCACCCAGTGACCTGGTATGATGAACAACAGTCACCCAGTAACTTGGTATACTAGGCAATGGCTTTACTGCTCCTACAGAAAAAACCCCACAATCCATCCTCTTCTCCTCTCAGTCCCTATATCTATGTATGTCTCTCCTGCTGCAACCTACTCTCCACTATACACAGCCGACTGGCCGGCTCCAGGAAGCCAATCACCTTATGTAGAGGGGGTGGACTGACATCACAGTGGGGTTTGCAGCTGATTGGATGGGCGTAATGGATTATGGATTGCAAAGTGAATCTGACAAATTTTCAAATCAATACGAAGTGAATTTAATGCCCGATTTGTGGCGAATCAGAATTTGTCATATTTACTTAGCTTACCTCTACATTTATTGTATAATTTGAGGTACATTTGAGAAAGGAATTAAAGTAGTGTTCCGGAGATTATTATTATTATTATTTTTTTTTTTTCAAATCAACTGGTACCATTAAATTTTATAGAATTGTAAATTTCTTCCATCAACTTTCTGACACCTGTTGATATAGAAGCTATTATTTTTCCTCTGGAGAACCCCTTTAATAAAACAGCACAATATATTCCTCTTAAATCAATCTTACTAATAATACCAGTAGTAACTGTTTGGAGTAGTAGACACAGTGGTGGGCGAATCTCTTGTCATTCCGGTTTCCTACTAGTGTCACAATGATTAATGATTTCCTTGCTATATGGTAAAGCCATGTGAAAAAGGGAACACGTTAAAAGTGTTGGTAGCAAGAGGTCACACATTTGAAAATTACATACTTTATCCTCAGGTATTTTCTACCTTCCAAAATTATCATGAAAATTCCAAGGTTCAAAAGGCTTTGTGCTTGGGTTAGCTAAATTTACAGCCCAAGTGTTAGATGACATGCTGTTTTTTTTTTTTTTCCTAAGGTTCACTCAAAAGTCTTCAGTTGTCTGTCATCGGCCCAAAGTAAGACGCAGAAAATCCAAAGCTGTTTGGAATGTGTTGATGAAGAGGACACTCTAGATGTTACAATATACTTGTCTACAAAGTGAGTGTGAAGAACTAAGCTGAGAAGTTGCAGAAATATTAATTCTACTTGAAGAAGCTTAAGAACCTTATTGCCATTCACTTGAAGAAAACCATGGTGCTGAAAGTGTCCTCTTCAACCTTTCATTGTGAAGTCCAAGCCCAGGGTAATATAACTGGTCTTCTCCTAAAAAACTTTCTATCCGAGTGGAATTTCAGTCGCTTATGTTATACTTAACCCTATAATGACTTAATCTCTATTGGAGGATTCAAGAAGGTGTTGAGTTTTTTGGGGTCAGTATAAGGTTGCGTAGAGTATTTGGTAAATTCGATTTTCTGCTGCTACTTTTTGATTCTATAGTTCATAAAAAGAAGATACACTGCTGTATGTGGAGATTCTCTAGTAATGCCTTCAATGATCGTGGGAAGAAAAAAATCTGTAATAATTGCAGAAATGGGTTTAAAGAGTCAAGGTATAGCTATTGGAAGTTGCACCTAAGGGCCCTATTGCATGGAGCAATACTCTGCTGATTCAGGACAATTAGACAGATTATCCCTCCGTGTATTGTAGACAATGATAATCTGATGACAACAATCATCAGCTGATGAAGTCTTTTGATTCTGCCGAAAAATCATTGTCCGCCGACCGCGCGTTGTTACATGTAATAGCTTCTGCCGGTGCTTGTGCCACTATGTGTAATAGCTTCTATCAGTGCTTCTGCCTGCTCCCTGGTGTCTTCCAGGCTTCTGCCCATTGCCCACTGCTCGCAGCCACCGCTGGAACTTCTGGGCCGGTGACCAGCCAGTGATTGGTTGAACAGCCTGTAAATTCAGAGACCGGCTTTGCAGTTCTTAAGGCGGCTGCGGGCAGAAGCCAGGAAGACATCTGAGAGTGGGCAGGAGCACCGGGGAGCGTGGACAGGTATGTAAAAAACTTTATTAGTTTACACTTAAGGCAAGGGCTGCCCAGACATCGCTACCGATGTCTGTGCAGCCCATACTACACGATAGTCAAGCCGTGTAATAGGCTCTGTAAACGTGTGCTGATCTAGCAGATCGGCAATCATTTACATTGGTAATCAGGCTGTAAAATACGACCCTACACGGCCCGATATTAGGAGCAAAGGAAAGCTGATCTGATAGGTCAGCTCTCACTTGCTCCATAGTTCGAAGTTGGCGCTATTACACGCACCAACAGTGAGCAGGTAAGAGCAGGCGGTGTGCAATATTCTGTATCACATAAGAAGTTACCAGTATTACAAAGGTCACATGATAGATGGGGGAAGGGTCGTTTTCTACGAGCAGTAACCAGTGCCCAATAAAAGCTCTGATCTAGGAAATTAGGAAATCATTGCTGGTTCATTGCTACATGGCTTAATGATTGTGCGGCCAGAGCTGCAAGAGAGATGGCCAAATCATTTGTGTGACCCTGTATTCATACAATGATATTATATGTCTCATTGTTGGCTTCTGGTCCCCTGTTAACACAGTTGTCTAGCTGACTAAGGGTGATTTCTAAAGGGGCTACCCAGGTTTAAAAAAAAAACATTGCCCCTTTCTTCCAAACTCTTTTCTCCAGTTTGGGTGGGGTTTTGCGATTAGGCTTATTCACTTCAATGGAAGTGAGTTGCAAACTTCCAGCTGAAAGTGGAAACAAGAGTGGTGCTGTTTCTGGAAGAAAGCAGCGATAATTTTGTAAGCCTGGGTAACCTTATAACTTCTTTAAGGTTGCGTGATTCCAGTTATCAACCAAAGAATGATCAAAAGCTTATTCGTTGGCTGATCTTTGGGCCTTGGGCAATAATTAGCCTGTTCTGCCTTTACTTGCCCCACTTAAAAGACCTTTAATTGTTACAGATTGTACATTTTGGCCCAGACGCTTTAGGTTGCATCTCTGGAAAAGTGAATGAGAATGGAAAAGAAAGGTCACATGCATAGTTGCCCTCCAGTTGTTGGTAATGCACAGTTTTGATAGATTATAAGTAGAGATGAGCGAAGCACCGGAAATTCAATTTACAGGCTTTGCGAATTTTGGGTCAAATTCGTTAATATTCGTGAATCGAATCTCAACATATTTTCACTGATTATGTAAGGCGCACACTCCATTCACTGATCCCAGTAAATTGGTTTAACTCAACAGGACTGTACAGTGCCCAGTGCCCAGTGCGTGAATAATATGGATTGTTTCTTCACAGGTACCAGTGAATTCCTATAGGCACCCAGTTACTTAGTTACTTGGTAAACTGGACACTTGGTTGCCAGCTACGACAAACAATCACCAACAATCAGCCCTCCTATCCTATCCTCTCTGTCCCTTTATCACTCTGTTAGGGCCCTATTCCACCAGACGATTATCGTTCAGATTATCGTTAAATCTTTCGAATCTAAATGATAATCGTTCGGTTGAAATGCAGTTAACGATTAACGACCGAACGATAAATCGTTGAAAGCTTTATAAGACCTGGACCTATTTTTACCGTTGCTCGTTCGCAAAACGTTCGCAAATCATTTGCATTGAATAAGACATCGTTTGGTCGTTCGCAATAGATACGAACGCAATATCGAATAAATAGCGAAGAAAAAACGAGCGCAATTACGATCATAAGTAACGATTATCGTCTACAGCTGATTGGACTGGTGCTAGGGATTATGGTTTATCCCTTTTTTTCATCCAGTGACGCTTCAGACAGCATGTGCGGCTGCCATTTTTTTTTTTTGGGGGGGGGAAATTTCCTTAACAAATTGGCGGAAATTCGCAGTGAATTTTGATTTTAAGTGCAGACCTCTTTTTGGCTGGATCAATATCTGGTTTCAATATCTGTTAAAGTATCAGTTGATTCCTTTAGTGCTTATTTACATTTTTTCCCATTATTACCATATTTGTTATATTGGGCTCAGGAGATTAAAGAAAGACATTAAGCATTTTATTTTTTTACAAAATTTTGCAATGATGAAACAACAATAAAAAAGGATTAAAAAGCCCTGTTGTAGAATATGACAGCACTAGATGAATTTACCATGTAGCGGAATATATTTATTTTAGAATATTTTTATTCAGTCTAAATGTAAAATGTACGCAAAAAATTTGTAGGTTAATAAAAATGTGTAAAAAATTTTAATTTGCCATTTTTCATCAAACTCTACTAGTTTTACTTTGTCAGGGTAGATTGATAACGTCTGGAAAGTATTACATATATGGACCGGCTGAAGCATATGTGATATTAAGAAAATCCACTTATGGTTGTGTATACCGTATCATTGCTCTAGTCACATCTGCCAGCACAGCCTTTCAGTGAGAACACCCTGGGCTACAGGATATGGCCACAAGCTAAAGGGATACTTAAATGGCTCATCAGTCAAGAAGCAGAAAATGAAGCATAGAAATCACCTCGGCTTAAAAACAAGGCATGTACTGAGTTGTCTCATATAGTAAAAACACACAAAAAATCATATCTTGTATTAGGAGTCAGGCACCTAAAGGAAAGAAAAAAAATTGTCATCAGTAATATCCATAAAAATAGCTTCATGCAAAAAGGACAAATACAAAAACAAGTCAAAAGCAACAATCACATTAGAGGGATGTGTGAAGAGCCTCCTACATAGGATTTTTAATATATTCCTTTAGTTTTTTTTTAGCTTTCCCTTACTACAGCTCCTTGTTACCCCTGTGGCAATTAATTAATTATTTGTGAAAATCCTGAAAATGGCAACCCATTAAAAAGAACCTCTAGTCAGAAAACGCCTATTGTCCCAATCATCCATCATTTTGCATCTATTATGGTACATTTCTATCCCTGCCATATTACTGAAGACAGACAAAGCAGGATCACACAATTGACAATACTGACGGAGCTGAACTGCTCCTACTTCCCTCTTCCTTTCCGTTACCTCTCTACATCACAGAGCATGTCTGCATAAGATGTCTTCTATTAGAGCTGATTTGGTCAAAACAGATCTCCAAAAATTTGGATGCTGAATAAGTGTAAGGGCCAGTTCACACAGAGTAAAACTGGAGGAATCCCGACAGTCTCTGTGTCATACTGGTAGTCTAAGGGAGGCTCGCGCGCCTCCTTTCTCCACGCATCTCTGCTCGGAAGAAAGAGAGGAGGCACGCGAGCCTCCCTTAGACTGCCAGTATGAAATGAAGACTGGTGGGATTCCGCCAGTTTTACTCCATGTGAACTGGCCCTTAGGATTATTCTGCATCCAAATTTTTGGAGATCTGTTTTGGCCAAATTGTCTCTAATAGGAGAGATACTATGCAGACATGTTCTTAGATAAATTTTGTGTGAACTAGCCATAAAAGTGTCCATACACCTTCAATGATCGTGCGGGCAACAGCTATCTTTCCAGTCCTCCCCAGACACAGTAATGTCCAGCACAGACAAAAGTTCCTGTGTGCTCTATAGGGAGGGGTAAGCTTCACCCAAATATCTCTGGTGGTGGCTTATCTCTCCAAAAACAAAGGGGCCATACAGTTAAATTTTTTCACCCCCGACCATTATCTTCACAGAAATATTCTGTTGGTGGAGTCTTGGAAAGCTCCCATACACTGTATACTGACGACTGAGCAGCAGATTTGCTGATATAAGGATAAAGTATATGTGGACCTTAAAGGCTCTATTCCACAGAATGATTATCGTCCGTCACGGCCGATAATTGTCCCGTGGAATAGAAGGCAACAATCAGCCGACATCGTTCATGTTGGCTGATCGTTGCGTTGTTTTTCTTTCAAACATGTTGAAAGACAAACGACTCATGGAGCAACGATCTGCTCCCATCGCTACGTGGAATAGGAGCGTTGGCAGCAGACCGCTGCTGTACACTATGGGCTGCCCGGACAATCTAGCGATCACCGGGGCAGCCCCCCTCCGACTCACTCGCTAATACATGCGGCAGCAGCGAGCAGGGAACGAGGAGCGCTGATAGCGCTCGTTTGCTCCTCTCGTCGGCCCGTGGAATAGGGGCTTAAGTTTGGGGAAAATTCTGACCAAAATCAGATAATTATGAACAGGTTTTATCATCTCTATATTTGAGCATCCATGGTGCACATCTGCTGTTTTTCACCAACAAACTTGATAAACAACCATTTATGACAATTGAAAAAACATAACAAAGAAGATTATGGTTTCCAGGGACAAGGCCAAATAAAAAGTTTAAGGGCATGCTCACTGAACTTTTATTTTTGTTGAAAATAGTACCTTATTTTGATAATTATGGGAGTAAATAATGATCATAATCATTATTTACGGCCACAATTATCAAAATACGACCCTAAGGCTAGTTTTTTTTCTTTTTTTATAATATGTGTTATAAGGCTATGTTCACACTACATAAAACTACGGCCGTAGTTCTCCCAGCAGAACTACGGCCGTAGTTTTGCGGGGTGGAACATAACCTTACTTTCAATGGGATCCCGGCCGGAGCGTACACACATCGTATACGCTCCGGCCGGGACCTATGCGGCGCCAGAAAGAACTGACATGTCAGTTTTCTGCGGCCGGAATTCTGGCCGCAGAAAGACCTGTCAGTTCACACAGTGAAGCGAGCGGCTCCGGCTGTTGGCTACGGGAAGCTCATCAGCGTGCGCCCGCATCAGAGCTCTGCGGCCGGAAAGATCACCCGGCCGGTACTTAAGTACCGTTCGGGATGATCCGGGCTTAGACCTGCCGTTCCGTGACCCGGCCGGGGTCACGGAACGGCCGGTTGTTCACGTAGTGTTCGTGTAAAATCTCTAGTTTATGTCCAGCTTTAAATTCTGACTCTTGCGTAATAGTAAAAATAATAATAATAATAATAATATTAATAACAACAACAATAACAGTAATAGTAGTATTAATAATAATAATAGTTAATAATTAAAGTAATGCTAATAACAACAATAACCAAAGTTATCCATATTAATACTAATAGTACAAAAAGCATATTTATAACATTAATCACACATAAAAATCAAAAGTAGTAATTACTACTACTACTACTACTACTAATAATAATAATAATAATTTTATTTATTTATGTATTGATTACCAGCTTTTTTAAGGAAGATAATTAGAAAGTAGGTGTTAAATAAAAAAAAAGTTTTATTAATTTTTAGAATACAAGTTTTTTTTTCTTGTAATGTGTAGCAGACGAGACAGTTTGCTTTTTTTTCTATGAATTTATAGCTTGATAACCTTACTTTTACCTCAACCACAACTTTTTGGCAGCTATCCACAGGTCTAGTTTCATTCACAACTCTAAGCCCCATCCTGGACCCAAGTTTATTCTAGACTCTAACCAACTAAGATCTCTAATCCTCCACTTTAAATCTACTACCTAAACTATGTAAGGAACTTCCAATAACATCACTGTTACAGCTCAGGATGTAACAACTATGCTGTCATTTGTTTTTATATTAGACGTTTAGCGTTGTATGAGAAAATAACAGAGTATTCACTTTATAATATTCTAAATTAAAATAACACTGTCACAGGGTGAAAGAAGATATTTATGGACCAGACCAAGCTGCTTTCCAGTTCAGCCTATCAGGTCATAAGAGGCTGGCTTTATAGAGAATCTTTTTTTGTGAGGAATGGGAATTTTTTTTGCACAACATTTTAATCAATGTATAAGGAAGATATGGAAAGGAGCCCTCCAAGAAGGACAAATCGTGCTTCACATAGTGTTAAATCTTCTCCAATACACCCACTGTGTTTCCCCGAAAATAAGACTAAAAAACAGGCACTTTGGGGGAGATTCATCAAACTGGTGTAAAGTAGA
Organism: Dendropsophus ebraccatus; assembly: GCF_027789765.1. Classification (NCBI taxonomy): domain Eukaryota; kingdom Metazoa; phylum Chordata; class Amphibia; order Anura; family Hylidae; genus Dendropsophus; species Dendropsophus ebraccatus. The sequence continues at coordinate 164,272,965 of NC_091456.1, read as the reverse complement.
ATTGGCTCAGTTGCGCCTAGCAACCAATAAGATTCCACCTTTAATTTTCCAAAGAGTCTGTGAGGAAAGAAAAGGGGAATCTGATTGGTTGCTAGGGGCAACTGAGCCAGTTCTACTTTACACCAGTTTGCTAAATCTTTTGGGGTATGTCTTATTTCTCTTCCCCCCCCGGCCGGTGGGAGAGAAATAAGACATTCCCCTAGGACCTCCCCGGAATAGTTACAAGAGGACATCAGCAGTGGGATGTGCCGTCTGGTTAGACTGCATTGTGCAGTGAGACATGTGGCAGCATGCAGCGGGACATGCAGAGGACGTGGGGGCCCATGGAACAGGCTGCCTGAGGCACTGGTTTGGAGGATTTACGAGGGATAAGTTGAGTCCTGAATGGCGGAGGGTGGCAACAGGCAGCCTTACTTTCGGGGGGTGCCCTAGTTTAGAGTAGGGGTGCCTTATTTCAGGCTAGTTGGTAGGGTAGTTGGGAGTGTCTTATTTTAAGAGGGCGCCTTTTTCGGGGAAACCCGGTATATATTTTAAAGGTTTTTGTCATCTCTATACCAACTCTGAAGGAACACTTCTCATCACACCTTCATTAGGGTCTGTATTTCATGTTGGTTTATCCTCTTTCTCATTATCCATCTTATTGTAAAGGATAGTCAGCTAATTGCTCTCAGTATGAAGTAGCTAGTACCTAGTAAAATAAATCCACTAAAGGACAACCAGTGAACTGGTCAAACATGGGAACCCAAGGCTTATTGATGCAAACTGAAAGTTAACACTAGTCTATTTGGTCTTCTTCTATGGAAAAGCTACTGTAGAGCAAATTTCTGAAAAGAATACTGCTGATAGAATATCAGAACACAGCATGCTGCCTATGGGGCTCTCTGCTAAGCCCTGTCCACCACTAAAATCATCTACAACGGGCACATGAACGTTGGAACTGGAACTCGTATTAGTGAGGTAGTGTAATGCTCTGGGTAGTGTTGAGAAACCATGGGTCCTGACATCTTATGGACCATACAACTTAACATTCTATCTACCTAAACATTGTTGCAGACGAAAGACCTTCATATACCATCAATAACGATTGGTTGTCAGTTATGACTCCCGGCTGCCGCCCGTCCTTTCTATGCACAGGAACATGTTGTATTTCTGTGTATCTATGTTGTCTATGGGGAGAGGAGGGGCAAGCCACAGCGTGCGCTCTATAGCAAAAAATATTAGGTATCCCAAAAAACATGCAACCATAGTTGTCCTTCATGGACAGTTGGTTCCAGGGTATTGATGATGCAATTAGACGAAAGAACATTTTTTTAACAGGTTTTATTTAAATTTTGCACTACAACACAAGAAAGAACAAATTAATCATCAAATGATGATGATGGTTTCTTAAAGCAAAGACAATGGACAAAACCTTGTTTATAAAGAATAATTACAATATAGTGTAAAATTAGAAGAAGGAATGTCAACCACAGAAATTATGTTATAAGTTATGAGCAGTAATGTAAGTCATTGAGCAAAAGCCTAAACACTAGAGTTGAACAAACTTTGAGCATGCTCGGGTTAGTCCAAAGCCGAGAATGTGACATTTGATTAGCAGTGGCTGTTGAAGTTGGAGTTAGCCCTAGGGAGTCTTAGGCATAGGGTTGCATCCAACTTCAGCAGCCACCACTAATGAAATGCCACATGCTTGGTTTCTGATGAATCTAACCATGTTCACGTTTGCTTGAATCTACTGAAGACCACAACTTCAGTCAACCATGTCACATACCACGTCCTCACTGATCCCACCCCGAAACCTTACTCTGATCCAGATCTCTAAGTGAGACATTATGTATTTAATCTATAATTAAGACGTAGATTAAGGGATACTAGCCATATTTTGTCAAATTTGCTTTCCCAACTGGTCCCTGTCCTCCCGATACACAGGGGAATTTGACACGACTGAGTGTCCCCTTGTCCTCTATTTGGAGGGGAGGGCTAATCCGCAGCCAGACAGTTCTGGCTCTGGCTTATCTCTCCCAGAGATAATTCTGTGGGCTGTACATGCAGCTTGTGGCAGAAGTATAGAGTATATGGGACTCTCCCTGCGGTCCACCAACAGATGATGTTGATGTAGAGACGGGTCGGGCATGATACACCTTATATCAAGGATTTAAGTGACTTGAACTTTTGACAGAAATATAAGGTATATGGAGACTTTTAGTTATTATTCTGTTTATTTTAATAAAGAGATGATATATTCCACTGCACGGTCCAAAAATACATAGATTGTCATCATTCATATTGGTTCCTCACCCCATGTGGATTACAATCTGAATTCCAAAATAACCCATAAGTATATTTTTGGAATGTAGGAGAAGATGGCAGTACCAAGAGGTAAATACAGTAAAAATATAAAAACTAGATATTGCAATTGATAAGTCTCAAACCCAGGACCCTGGTGGGGAACAGTGTTAACTAGAGATGAGCAAACCGGGTTCGGCATTTGATTAGCGGGGGCTGCTGAACTTGGATAAAGCTCTAATGTTGTCTGGAAAACATAGATACAGCCAATGACTATATCCATGTTTTCCACATAGCCTTAGGGCTTTATCCAACTTCAGCAGCCACCGCTAATCAAATGCCAAAAGTTCGGGTTCAGATCGACTCAAGCATGCTCGAGGTTCGCTCATCTCTAGTGTTAACCACTTGTACCATCCATACATGAAATAGTCAATTCTTTAACAATCTCTTTATCAACATTTTATTTTATTAGTTACACGTTAGTTGATAGATATTGGCTCAAAGTCTTTATAATTAGTAAAATCTAATGCTCTTTTTTTTTTTTTGAGAAAAAAAACACATTTTTTTTTAGCTACAAACATGACTTGTTGTTTTTATCAGCTTTGTGCATGAGTCAGTTTTAATAAACATCTTTAACATTTTTACACTGTATTTATAAGAGAAATGTTTTGCATTGTTTCATGTTCTAGGAAAAGAAAAGTGCTCTATTTAAGTAATGTGCTCTGCCGTAAGCTCACCGCATTAAAGGAGCAAGTCTGGTCACCTCAGCTTAAACAATTTGTCACCGCAACAACCTGCGCCTTTTGTGAAAATTCAACATAACAATCACAGGATAATTAGCCCAAGTTTCAAACTCAACTTAAGTGCTCCTTAACTATGTTTGTGGTAACTCCAATCCTATCCGAGCCAATCCTAGCTCTGTGCCGAGGACAATTATCTATATGTTGACAGACAACTCATTGGTTTCGTATAGCAGCACATGGATTTAACAATTAGACCGACTAATTCTGTAACAAATAAAATGACTTAAGGCCAATCAACATAATATCTATTTCTACAAAGCAGAAAATGGATGGCGGAGATGAAAGCTGGGAATGAACAAGTCATTCACTTTTAGTTTTGCCTTTAAATCTTTTTTAATTGTATTTTATCTAAATGCTCCCTAACTAAGATGGTGATATGATGGCTTGGGGAATGCTCACTTAGGGTCCCCATACACCTTATACTTTTGTTGGCTGTACCAGACGCTTGCCATTAGTATAAGGTGTAAGGGGCTCTCCTGACCCTCCACTTACACATGATATTAGTGGGGATAAGGCTCGGGCCTGAAGGAAAAGGACTATCGTACCCCTTTATTTTTGGCGAGATAAGATTCAGCCAGAGCTTTCTGACTGCGGATTAAATGGGAAGTCCCACCAAATTCAAAGACAAACAACCAAATTCAAAAGACAGACAGGCATTGGGGTGCAGGAAAATAATAAACAACTAAACTCACCTGTATGAACAGCTGCTGCTGCCCTAGGCACTAAATCTTCACTCACAATTAGAATCATGATTTTCTAGTTTCATTATATTGATATCTGATTAGTCTTATGCAGACTTATACCAGATCTGACCAATACCACCATATCCCCCCCCCCTGAAAAGACACCAAACAACAAAAAGTTGTTTCCTTCCCCCCTGCTCCCTGGTTCTGCCCCCCTGCAAGGTGCTGCCCAAGGAGGTGTCTGGAAACTGGGTACATCACACTCCCAGTTCTTCAAGCTGCACCGTCAAGGCACGGCTAAGCAATTGCCCACTCAGCAAGTCAGTGACTTGGATGGCGTCCCTCCCCAGTCACTGATTGGCTGAGCGGGCAATTGCTCAGTGGGAGACATGCTCAAGAGCTGTCAGTAAGACCTGGAAGCGTCGCTACATGGCACAAAGGTCAATAAGTTTACTTGGTTTATCATTTTCTCTGCACCCCTCTGCCTTCCTCCCTTTTTTGTATTTGGTGGGACTTCTCCTTTAATGCTCCCCTCCCCATAATAAACACCAGTTATTGAAGGTGTATGGGGACTGTTAGTGTTATTGGGAGAGATCCATTAATTGTAATACTATAACCCAAGGGTAGATAGAAACTACAGGATAGTCAGTTTAACCCTGATGATGCAGTGTATGGTACCTGATCTACCTGCTTGTAAAGGAAATAGGTTATAGTGTTTTGGTAGATTCACCTCTGTCGTTATAATACTGTGTTAATGTACTGAATTACTTGATTTTGCTTTACATGAATACACCTCTGGTGGGTATTCTCTAAAATCACATCATCTATGTCTCCCAATTCTAGAGAAATCTCTCTCCCAAGAGGACTGGATCAAGCCATACTGGTTAGTTCTAGCCCTAACTATTGCCTTCCTACATCTACTACCTGTCCAGAGCTGGTATTATGTGACTTAAAGAGAATGTACCATCAGGTACATTCATTTTAAGTATTGCCTATGGATAGAATGGCACCAGGAAGCTGGTGCCCATGAATAGAACATCGCTGTTCATTGGAATCGGCCCGCGGTTCAAAGAAAAAAGGACTGCTGCACCGGCTTTCCCACGCTGCCACCATTCTATCCATGGACAATACTTAAAGTGAATGTACCTGATGGTTTATTTACTTTAAGGTACCTACACACCTTCAATAACTGTTTGAAAGTTATCTTGTGTCCTCTCTAATAAATATATATATATATATATATATATATATATATAGGAACATTTGGAATGGCTAAATGTTCATGCTTCCCTTTGGGGAGGGGAGAGGTAAGCCACCTCCAGACTGCTCTGGTTTTAGATGATCTCTCCGATAACAAAAGGTTAGGGCAGTGAGATTCAGGAAACCCCCATGCCTTTTTTTTTTTTACTGCCGCTATCGGTGGGTTTGGTTCACTTTAGTATAAAGTGTATGAAGGCCTTTACATGCCACAAAGTTTATTTACCTTCATTCTACAATAAATCATATGTCTGAAACATCTTTTAAGTACTGCCTGTTAATTATTTATTTTACTGTATTCAAATACAGCAGTTATTTTATACTGTCATGGTCAATTTCCCATAGATGTCAATGGAGCTCACTATTACTTTGACAAAAGGCATGGTTTTTCCCACTTTTTATGTACATATTTTAATGTTATTTTAGTGTGTGTAACTATAGCTTAATACTGGTGGCTTCTCAGGTGGCAGGGCCCCCATCAACCATAAATCATTTATAACATTGGGGTCTTATCTAGCAATGCACTCAGCTATACATTTTACAACACAGATATAATGCTGGTGGTTGGCATCCACTCGGATGTGCCTGACTTGACACCTAATACCACCATGCTGAATTTGCTGCTCCGCCTCCATGTCCGCTGATCTGTGATTTTTCTTCTAGCATCTCTCCTACTTCCAGCTCCATGGCTACAGGTCCTGGTCCACATATAGAGGCTGCAACCCTTGATTGTGGCTTCTTGACCCTTGCTGGGTTAAACCTCCTGTTGCTGACCAGCACTACCAACTGAAGCTTCTTTCTGCTACTTGTTTAACCCTCACTGAACTGTACTGTGTCTCTTGCTGTTACCTCCAAACTGCAGACCAGTTGCACTGGCCTCCCCTTCACCTGTATCCCAGGTATCTAGCACCAGTACTGATTGGACTGCTTGGCCAGCTGTTAACTGTTACTCTTATTGAAGCATTTGAATTCCAGCTTTCATATATAGGAGCAGAATAAAAAAATAAAACTCAGAGGATACTTAGACTATGCTCCAAAATTTGATCTTGGGTCACACCGGTATGGTACAGTAGGTTGATACCACTGGGACGTTACAACTGACATCTTCCCCATGTAACATTTATAATACCTGTGTCTTTTTATGTCTCACAGGGGCCTTTACACCCCATTAAAACAAAGACTAAGTTTACTACCTCTGCCCTGCTGTAGCTACCCCTCCCCCTTAGATGACATAATATACCACTGTCTTAAAGGAGAACTTCAGGCAGTACACTTTTTTTTCAATATGGTCGGGTAGGGAGTGGGTGATAACAATAACATCCACTAAGTTCCCTGGCTCCAGTGATTGTGCCCCCCGCTTCGGTCACCGGTTGCTTCCTGGTGGTGAGAGGGGACCTGAGATGCAGGCACCAGAAATGGAGTCAGGGAGGTGTGTAGATGTTATTGCCCTGCCTGAGTTTCTCCTTTAAGGTCCTTATACATATTATACTTAGCATATGGGCTCTCCTGACCAACCTCTGACGGGTGATGTCGGTGGAGATAGGGATTGGGTATGACGGTAAATCGCTGCCTGACACCTTTGTTCTGAGAGAGATAAGCCACAGCCCAAACTCTCTTCATACGGCTTAACTGTTGGCCATGCCGAATGTCCCTGTGTATCGGGAGGGCAAGACCGAATGGAAGAGATAACTGATTGGATTGTTTGACCATAATTTTTTGAGGATGTATAGGGACTTTTACACTTTCACAAACCAGTATTTTTACAACAATTTTCATGCCTTTTTGGAAGCTAAATTTCGCTTATTTTTTGTAATAAAATTGCTTTAAAGTTAGACTATTAAATATTATATTTTTTACTTTAGCTTTTACAATGTTTTTTTGCTTGCTTAAACTCTTGCACTCTTCCACTAAACGCATGATTTTAAGTCTTTATGTTCATCAATATTCATGATATTCTACATCAACCTATTAAAGTTACAGTATAATGGAAATCCTCAAAATTAGCAACACCTGTTTATCCTTACAGGAAAACTGTACTTCCGTCTTCTAAGGAAATGGTTGATTTTATGGTCCTAAATTATGTTCCTAAATTACGACGTTGTAAGCAGATAATCTGAGGCCAACATGGCCGATGGTAAGCTTTAAAATTAATAAAACCTAAATTTTTTTCTTAAGTTCACATCTTGTAAAGGGGAGAAAAGGAGAAAATATGAAGCTACCAATAAATAACATGAAGCAAAGCCTTCCAGACAGCAAAAGTTCTCAACCTGTGATAGGAAAGCAGAACATAAGTGAAAAAGTATGCAGAGGTCTTATAAATAAGTGCAAGATTTACAATCATAATTTAAACATAGTCTCTGCATGTTCTATCGACTGAGGAAAATGTAGCTAGGAGTTCATATGTTTATAGTCAAAACTCACAGACAAAGTCTCAGGAACAAAAAGGTACAAAAAGTTTTTCCTTGAAAAACCTTATTTTGGAAAAAACAAGACAATAATAAAAAAAAAAAAACTATGTATAGCTGCCAAAATATAATTATGGCATTAGTAATAACTAGAGGCGGGTGAACCAATGGGGTATGAATGGTAGTCAAGCCAAATTTCACAAAACATTTGTTAAAGCGACTCTGCATTTACCAACCCACTCCAGCAAACCACGAGTGCCATCCGTTTGATGAGAGTAAATCCGGTCGTGTGTTTTAGAATGTCCGGTGCCTTGGTTAGAGCAATAATGGTCTTTTAAACTGCAGCACTGGCGTGGCCTAGAGTGTCTTTGCCCCAGGTCTGCCATGCCTCTCCTTTCTTCCTCCTCACCTCCTCATCATTAGGAACACCCCCAGGCAGGTTTTCTATTCATCACCGGTCTAAACAGTGACCATGTGCCATAGCAACACAGGTGCACTGTTTAGATGAGCAATGAATAGAAATCCTGCCTGGGGGCATTCATAATAATGAAGAGGGTGGGGAAGAAGAAAGGAGAGGCGTTGCAGACCTGGGGCAAAGACATTCTAGGCCACATCAGTATGCGTGGTGCTTTAAAAGATAATTTTTTGCTCTAACCAAGGCATCAGGCACATTTTAAAAGACATGACCGGTAAGGATTTACTCTCATGGTTGGGTGGGTTGGTGGATATACTTTAAACTGGGTTGGTGGAGTTGCGATAAAACTCAGAATGTTTGGGATTTATTTTGGTTTAAATTTGCCTTTGTTCCTGTGCACTGAGTAGCCCAGAGATATAGTAAGTCGTGCTCTGTACCATCCCAGCAGCCCAGAGAGTCCTGTCCTTGATAAGAGTTCCTGCTCCTAAATAAAAAATGACAGATTCTCCAAATTAAATGCAAAATGTATCTTGGGAGATGTGCCCATCTTTGTTAAAAACTAGGAAACAACTGATATGGCCACCATGGCAGCTCATCTATACTTTGTCAGCCAGCTGTCCCTGAAATATGTAAAGGGGAAGTTCTAATGGAGGTCTGATTGATTTTCCCCTAGATTTTTACTATAAAAGATAAAGCTGTAAATTTATCAAGGCTTGTACACTCAATGGGCATACTGCCATGACACCCCTTTTAGGCTGCCATCTAACATGGCAACCCATATGCTTTTAGTGATTGCTTATGGAGAACAAAAGTAACCCCCTCTGTCAAGCTTCCAAGATGTCACAGTCACCATTGACTGAGACACCTTAGTGGTTAAAAATCCTTGATCAGAGCTGTCCCAGATCCCGGTCATTGCAGCAGGGTATCAACTGTATATCCTAGTTGCCACCCTTGGCAGATGGTGTGGGTTCTGTAACAAGATCTGCATTGTACCCTTGCCATCCCATAACATAACTGTACACCCATTTGCAGTAAGACACCCCAATAATGGACCTACAAGTAAGGTTTAATACTGTACACTGCATCAGAGAAGAACAGTCTTCGAAAAATGGTACACAAAAACACAAAATCTCATGTTAATCCAATTTTTTCAGGTATTTCATTCATCTATCAAGTTTTCACTTTGGCTGCAGATACAATTACAGAATTATTCTTGTACAAGTGCTTAGAATTTTTCCTTTTTTGACTTTTTTTTACAAAGCAATTTATTTTTAAATACCTGTCATGTTCGCTGTATCACTGCTGCTTTAATTCAACAATAAAAAAAATCACTGAATGAGAGCTCTTTGTAAGTAACAGCGGTAATTCCAGAGTTTCGAGGTAATCACCGAAATAATTAGGTACCCAACTAATTACACCACCACCGCAGGTAACATTAAAGTATTAACGTAATAGATTCATTCGGGGTTACTGATTGTGTGTTTTGTTTGATCTTTTTTCTCCCTTTTCTTAATGAATCGTTCATTGATATTTAGCAAAATAGATATATCCATGGTTCTATTCTTCAGAAATTAATGTTGTCTGGTATATAAATCAGAAAACTCACCATCCAGTACCATTTAAAAAAAAAAAAAAAAATTCTGTAATTTAATATTTGGGCATAAACTTAGCATGGCTTTACCAGGTGCTGGTCGGGCAGAGATTATGCGACTTTTGATTGGTCTGTGGCCAGCCAGGTAGGCGAGGTATGGCATGAAGTGGATGTGCCATCTCCCTGCACCAGCTTGAAGCTGGCATAGATTTATGTGAGTACTCAAACTTTTGCCCTATCCTGATGGAAGTTACCAATAAACTGATGTATCAAAGCATAATTTGTCAAGTAATAAGTTTATCTATTGACCTATAATGGCCTGGCACAGGTTTTCACTGAGTGATGGGGCAATCCATGACATCTACAACAGTTTCCCAGGTACCTTTGGTAGAACACCCATTCAATCATCAGCTATTCCTTCCTTCACTTGCTTCCATGAGGATAAAAAGCGATTGCCAGATACCTCCAATTGTGGCCTATGTCCATGGAGAACAAAACAACTGGGCAATAAAATTAAACATGCCAAATCTTCTTTTCTCTATGATCGTCAGTTGGGGAGATTGGGAGCCCCAATACACATAAGATAGTCAGGTGGCCTGGCTAAAATATTAAGGTTTACGTGACTTTCCTCCGTTGTTTTTAAGGACCTGATTCCCTTCTTTAAAGGAGAAGTCTTTTTTTTTTTAAGGCAGGGGCATGGGGGAAAGTAACAAAGAGTATTAACTCATCTCTACCCATGCCTCTTCAGCCCCAGATCGCCGCTCTGGGACCTCTGCCAGGCTATGGGATCTCCAGCGCTGTACACGTCACAAACCAGCTGATGGACTGGCTGCTCAGCCAGTCACTGACTGGAGCAGGAAGCCGCTCAGGTCACTGATTGACTGAGTGAGTCCCCAGGCAGTCTCGCCATTCACCACAGGCATGGGGAGAAGTAAGTTAGGACTCATTATTGCATTCCCCTCTGCCCCTGACAAAATTTTTCTTGGAGCCTCATGTCAGTCCCTGTAGTCACTATCTCAAACTATTCTACATGAGGGCACTTGTGACCCATGACCCTACATGTGCTGGTGATGGTGCTGCCATAACAGATATAATAGAAGGTACAGTGTACAATGGGGATAAGAAATGAATGCAGCACATGCTGCCAATTGATTAGTATGGGCGAGAAAACCAGGTCTTCTATATGAGGTGCAAATAACTGTACAAGTAACGGTTTATTACCATGTATGCAATTTAATAATATAACCAAAAATGTACCGCAATAAATAATGTGTGGAGCCTGCTGCTGTACAATCCGGTGGTTGAAATAACATCACGTCTCTCCTAAAGTGAGCAAGTATGGCGTGTAGATAAAAGTGCTGATAATTGTTTGTTTGGAATGTTAAAGATATGTTTGTATAGATGGAAGGTAGATATCCCAGCGGTTGCAGGCATAACTGGATGTATGAATAAGCTAAAGTTTCAGACCTGTACTCTGTAACATGATATCAGCCACTATTTTGGTTAACACACTTACTTGAAAATCTTTGAACCAAATAAAAGTGTCAAGAAGATATCACACGCATCCAGTATACACTGCTCTAAGCCTGTGTTACATTCCTGATATGTTTTATTAGTGTTATTTTTTTGAATTTACATATATATCTTTCCCTTAATATTGCTGGGTACAAGGAAAAACTGTTTTTCCAGCTCTACAAGTGAAAGAGTTTTAGTAAATTTATCTTGTCATGTTATGCATTATTTTATTCAAAGCTGAATTTAGGGCCCTATTCCACGGGACAATTATCGTTCAGATTATCGTTAAGTCGTTCGAATCTAAGCGATAATCGTTCGGTTAAATATCAGTTGACGATTGACGACCGAACGAGAAATCGTTGAACGTTTAATAAGACCTGAACCTATTTTTATTGTTGCTCATCCGCAAATTGTTCGCATTGAATAAGATGTTGTTCGGTCGTTCGCAGTAGTGACGAACGCAATAGTGATGACAAAATGAACGCAAAAACGATAATAAGTAACGATTATCGTTCCATGTAAATGGGTGAACCATTTCAGGTCTTTTGGATCGTTTATCGTTAACGATTATGCGAACGATAATTGTCCTGTGGAATAGGGCCCTTGGTTACAATAAATACTACACCTACTTTTGAGCGAACACTAAAATGCTTACATGCTCCTTACTGGAGTCGATCATTTTCCCATGTTTGAGTGCTTGACTTAAAGGGGTGCTCCAGCATGGGGACACTTTCTGGGGGGGACCGGGGAGGAGGTGGCTGAAATAAAAGACATCCACTCACTTCCCTGGTTCCAGCGGCGGGTCACTCATCGCGGCGCTACGTCTCAGGGCCGCTCAGCCACTCAGTGAAGGAGTATAATCCAAAAACAATTTGACCACCAAGACCTTATGTGCAATATGCTATAAATAAAGAAAATCAAAATTTGACAAAATCAATTCTTTATTGTTTAAAATAAGCAGTAGGAAATGCCAAAAATCTACACATGGAAAACGACACCCCAGGTAGAGCATAATAGGGCGACCTCATGATAAAGTGAGCATGTGCGTTGTAAACCGCTAGTAAACAAATACACCAGTATTCACAATGAGAGGAATAACCATGTAAACCATAATGTACTAGGCAGACAGCCTGATATACAATCATAAGTAAGGTGACTGGTGCACAATATGATCGACAAACGCCAAATGCTCTACATACCCATAGTCAGTACACTGCTCCCCTGGGATGCCGCCAAACCCCGACGTACGTTTTGTCTCCTTCATTAGGGGGTGACGTCATCCTAGCAGGACAAAGGTTATATAGTGGATCCCCACCAATAGTATGATGGTAAAGACACCTGTGGTCATTACATGGCGCATGTCGTGTGTAGTTCAGGTTGGTCCCTCCGGCGGAGGAGGTGGACCGCAGGGAACACGTCACCGCGCTCCACCTCCACCACCATAGTTTAATTTGGAGACTGTGCTTGGTTTGTTCAGAATTTTAGTATCAGTGAGGTACTTTTTCTGTGTATTTCCTTTTTGGATACTCAGTGAAGGAGGCGGGATCCGAGCGGACTTCAAACGGATCCCGCCTCCTTCACTGAGTGGCTGAGCGGACCTGAGACGTAGCGTCTCGGGCGGCGTCAGACACCAGGAAGCGGCCGGGAACCGGGGACCGGAGCGCCACGGTGAGTGACCCGCTGCTGGAACTGGGGAGGTGAGTGGACGTCTTTTATTTCAGCCACCTCCTCCCCGGTCGCCCCCAAAAAGTGCCCCCACACTGGATAACCCCTTTAAGTAAGGAAGCCTACTGAAATTAATGGGAAACTTGAGCACTTAACCAGGTCTGGTTACTGCAAGACACATTAGAAATGCGGTTGTATGACGTCAATTGCCACTATACTGCCAGAGTTCTAATGTGTCTTGCAGTAATGTATTGCAATTTTTCTTTAAAATTTTTGCATATTTCATTTACACCTACCTTCAAGGGATGAAAAGTTGAAAAAATAGGATGAAAAATGCAAGACAAGCCTGCAACTCACTTTAGCACTCCAGCAGTATGCCATCAATTGGCGGCTTACTGCCAGAGTTCTTATATGTCTTGCAGTAACCCAAGAACCTTGAGGTGCTTGGTCGAGAAAAAGAAAATCAATCAAGCATCCCAATGCTTGATTAAGCACTGTGCTCAATAAAGCATGCTGGCTCAACACTAGTCCCTATGTAAAAGTTTTGCACACATCAGAATGCAACATAAATATGTTCATACATCAGATATCAACTAGCGGAATGCCGTCAGTATCTGATGGAGTGATGTAAAGCCACTGCCACTGGGCTCATGGAAATGATCTCTGGAGTGAAGTATCATACCTCTCTATTTAGCAGTTTAATGGATGTAAAGGTTTGGTGAAGGAGGGATAATGTTATGGAGGTGTTTTTAAGGAGCTGACCTAGGCCCCCTTAGTTTTAGTTAAAGAGAAATCTGGATTCTTCAGCAGAGGGGGATTCTGGTGTGGAAGAACTTGATGGAGCCCTCATCCCCATGCAACACCTTTGAGATGAACCAGAGCAGTGATTGTGCGTCCGTCCCTCCTCCAACATCAGTGTCTGACCTCAAAAATGCTCTTTTGGATGAACGGGGAAAAAATTTCCACAGACACTTCAAAATCTTAAGGAAAGTCTTTCAAGAGTGGGGAGTGGAAGTGGTTATACCTGCACATAGGGATAAACTACATATTAAAGGGGAAGCCTGGTGAAAATTTTTATTAAAGTATTGTATTGCCCCCCCCCCTGCACTTACTACTGCATCAAGGCTTCACTTCCTGGATAACATAGTGATGTCACTTTCTGGATAACATGGTGATGTCACTTCCTAGATAACATGGTGATGTCACACCCTTACTCCCACAGCTGTGCGGGCTGTGGCTGCTGGAAAGGATGATGACAGAGGGACACTGAGGGACACAGGGCACTGGAGGGACACTGAGCATCCTTCTGCCATTATCCTCTCCAGCAGCCACAGCTCTGGGAGTCGGGTCCTGACATCACCATTTTATCCAGGAAGTGACATCACCATGTTATCCAGGAAGTGACATCACTATTTTATCCAGGAAGTGAAGCCTTGATGCAGTAGTAAGAGTAGTGGAAAAAGCCCTTTAGAATCATTTCCCGTAATGTGTATATTGGTGATTTTTATAACTTTTGGGGGGCAATATAATACAAAAATTTTCACCTGACTTCTCCTTTATTGCCTAAGGATGTTCTAAGCGCTCCTGTAGGTGTAATATGTAGGTATTTGAACCCCTTAACATCCACAATATGGCTATATACGTTCCTACTGCCGATGCCCCATGCAGTAGGAACATTCCTGTCATGAAGAAGTTTAAATGTGTGCGGGGCTGCTTTAATTTGATCATCCTGTACAGATTATTGTCCTAGCTATCAGACAGCTCCCTGTCATTAATCCCTAAAGCGCTGTTATCAACAGCGATCACAGCGTTTAGGGAAGTCAGTGACAGACAGAGTTAAAAAGGGTTAAAAAAAGTTTTTAAAAATATAAAAAAGCTCACCCCCTTTCCCATTATACAAATAAAAATATGTAAAAAAAATAAATAAAAAATATTATATATATCGTAGTGTACAGAGTTTTCCGATCTATTAAAATCCAACAATATTGTTTCTGCAAGGTGTAAAGCCTAAACAAAAACAGTGGGGAAAAAAAACGATAAAAAATTAATAAAAAGCAATCAAAAGTTTTCTTTGACACCAATGTGATACCAATAAAAGCTATGTCATCATGGTGCAAACAACGACACCCCAACCAGCCCTGTAGGTAGAAAAACTGGATATCCGTGCATCAATTACCTTTAGTCATGAAGGGGTTAATCCTTTTCTCCTTAATGTGTAAATTGATAAATAGATCACATTCTGACATGATCTTATGAAGATGCAGAAATGAGCGATGCTATTTAGACATTAATTTTACAATGCGTTTAGCGCATACATTTTATGAAAAAAATGGATGCATAAAACGGATGCAATCGTGTGTCATCCATTTGAATCCATTTTTCCACAAAAGCAGCATTGACAATGTTTTTCTGCCGATAAAAGTAACCAATTAAAAACGGATATGTTGAACGGATTGCAAAAACACAGTGTGAACCCAGCCTTACATCTACACAACATACAAATTTTGTAAGAAGTTCGTTCTCCTGCCAGAACAATTTCTCTATCTATCTATCTATCTATCTATCTATCTATCTATCTATCTATCTATCTATCTATCTATCGACATAACTTATAAGTTACAGTAGCAAGAAAGAGATGGCTTATTTTTTTATTATTTTTTATAAATTTTTTATATTACCACCAAATTTTTTTTTTTTTTAATATGTAGTTCCTCTCTCTTTATATTTTTATATTTTGTGCCTCTATAGGAGGGTTTTCCAACCTTTGGCTCTCCAGCTGTTGCTCTTCCATCATGCTAGGAGTTGTAGTTCTGCAGCAGCTGGAGAGCGTCAGGTTGGGAAATAGCGCTCCATAGAATAATGTGTAATAACATACAATTACCTTGTGCAATTACATAGATAAAACAATAGGAGTTGCAGAGCAGTTTATTTCGCAGCATCCCCAACCCATGGATGTCAGGAAAGTTAATGGCCACATTCGGCTCCTGAGCTCATTTAGAACATATAATTACGGTTTCACTAGAGAAGTATAATCCACTTGCTTACCGGAGAACCCTTAAACGATAGAGACGAAGGTATAGCTAGTTTATACTACAAGAATTAACTTTATGATATTGCTATAAATTTAATCACCCATAGCTCCTTGAGAAACCGGTCCTGTCTCCAACTTTATAGATCAAAAGGATGACAGGTTTCATAAAGAGCACACTAAACCATAAACGGTGAATTGCCTTTACTGGTCTGCCCATTGTGTTTCCTTTATGGAACTGCTCTGTTTAACTGAGTGTAACGTAAAAGAGGATCACTGGTCTGTTGCTCAGTCAGAATAATTGCTGCCAATAAAATTCAGGCTACCTCTGGAGGCAACGGGGAACAGTCCTGTGTTATAGACTGAAAGGAGAGGAAATACTGCTGTCTCCAGATACTCAACTATTCAGCAGCCAGGAAACTTTTTGAAAATTACCCCATTTAGTAATAATACTTAAAACGATAGCCATTATAGATATGTAGCAGCCTGGATTGAGGGGATCTCAGAGGATAGAGGTTATGATGAATGGTAATAACTCTCTCCCTCTTCCTGAGGTAAATACGGCCACAGAGGTTAAAGAGAGGGACTGTACCTAGCTCTTTGGTGATGATGGTACTTGTAGTTCCCGCTGGGGTTTCTCTATCACTGTTACATGAGGTGTTAATGGAGAAGCACTTGAAGGTGATGAGGTGCAGAGAAAATCAGACAATAGGGAGTCGAGGCAGTGAGGTGCAACAGTTATAACTTGAACAGTTTCTTCATGCTTAATATCTCTCTACATGGCCGACTGCCAGAGATGGGTCACTGATGTTGGTGTGTATGAGTCGCCCTGTTGTGTGCTGGTAGGTAGTGAACCAGAACCCAGTGAAATGGGAGTCGTTTAAGGGTATCTGGGCCGGGCCACAAGCCACAACGTTTCAGATCCCAGAAATGACTAAGGGTATGTCGAGAAGTTGCCCCTCAGTGTGCACACCTTGATGGGTAAGTAGATCAGGTTTGCTCTCTTGGTAAGTTCATCGGTAAAATAAACTCCTTGGCTCAACAACTCCCATAGGTCACACTTTCTTCTTTGGTTGTGGTGCTGACTCCAATAAATCACCTCACAGAAATCTCCTCACAGGCTGTAGTCTCCTCAGAGGATGTTACTCCTGCTACAGCTGCGCTCGACCATGCAACAACTCCCTATGCCAACAACCTCTTGAGGGGAGATCATTAGAATAGCTCCGCCCTCTTTCTGGACCCCTCTCCTGGCTAGTATAGTACATATCGAAGCAGTTGGTGTTGCTATGGAAACTCCTTGAGAGTGGTGTGTGTGAAAAATAAAGATGCCCCATCTTCAGTATGGCTCCTCTCTATAAGGCCCCGTTCCCACTGAGCAGAACTAGCGGAATTCCGCGGCAGAATTGTCCGCCGCCGAATGCCGTTAGCCTCCCGCTCATAATGGGAGTCTATGGGAGGCGCGCACTCCTGCTCTGTCCGCGCTGAAGAATGAACATGTTTATTCCGCTAGTTTTGCTCAGTGGGAACGGGGCCTAAGGGCCAGTTCACAGAGAGTAAAGTCGGTGTAATTCCATGGCAAATAGCTGGTCATTTGGAGAGGTTAGGAATACCTAGGAATGTTATTCTACTATTTTTTCCCCTAAAAAGTGACATTTACTATAAAACAGCTATTCCATAGGTTCCAGCTATTACATTAAGTTTGGTTTCTATTGCTATTAAGTGCCATAGATATACAGAGGTTAGGTTAATCCCTGGTACTTGGCTTGAAGTCTAAAAACCCTGGGCATACATATATTTTTGATCAGTCACCATGTGGCTGACCAAGGTCCCGTGGGATCATTTATAGGAATGATTGTTTCAACATGCCAGATTAAACTGGCAGACCACTATGGTTTAAAAAAAATCACAGTGAGCTTGTGTAAAGTGGAAAATCCAAGCACAGTAATTATATATTCAGCAGGCAATAGTTGTGATTGATTGTTTGCATGTAATTTACAGATGAGGCTGGACCAAAATGGCCAAAAATGACTATAATCTCATATGTGTGACCAGCTAAATTCTGATAAACATACACACTACGCTAAGATGTCAAATGATTTATCAGTACTGTATTTTGTTTTCAAATTAGAAAAAATGAAGAAAATTCTATGTTTCCAAAAAGAACAAGAGTGATTGGCTTCATATCGGCTGGAGCGTATACACATAGTTTACGCTCAGGCCGGGATCTCTCACGGCACCGTAGAAAACTGACATGGCACCCTTTCAGTGCACACTATGAAGCGAGCGGCTGCAGCCGCACACTTCATAGTGTGCTGTGGAGAGTTCTGATGCGGGCGTGCTCAGACCGGCCGGGATAATCTTTTCAGAGACCGGTCTCATACTACGTGGGAACATAGCTTAACAGATGGGAAGAGATGCATACTGTGAAGTGCTCTTCCCAGCTGTATCTCAGGATTGCAGTAAAACCTGCTGTGATCAATAACTGAATAAATTCAATAACTTTTTGGCATGTAAAAAGTTACTATAAAGGACAGTAACACTTTAATTAAAGGTGATTTACAGGGCTTCTCCTAAAGGTTAATGTCTACAGATGAACGAACCACAAGCACACTCGTGTTTGTCCGAACCTAAATGCTCTGTATTTGATTTGTGGCTAAAGAAGTTGGATGCAACCCTAAAGGCCCTATTACACAAAACAATTATCAGCCGATATCGGACGTTACGGCCGATAATCATCTTGTGAAATACAACACAACACCATGAACGATGTCGGCTGATCGTTTCTGTCGTTTGTCTTTCAACATGTGGAAAGACAAACGACTTATATAGTAACGATCTGCTGCCTTTGCTGTGTGGAATAGGAGCAGAGGCAGCAGATTGCTGCTATCTGCTATGGGCTGCCCGGATGATCTAGTGATCAACCATGCGGCCTCCCGCAGCTTCCTGTGCCCCCCCCGCTCTCACCTGCTTGCTGCCGACGCGTGTAATGTAAGAGCGCTGGCATTGAGCGGGGAACGAGGAGCAAACGAGTGCTGACATAGCCCTGTGTAATAGGGGCTTAAGGCTGCCTGGAAAATATGGATACAACCAATGGATCCCTAGGGCTACATTCAGCTTTTTCAGCCTCAGGCAATCAAATGCAGAGCATTCAGGTTTGTGCTCAACATGCTCGTACAAAAGAACAGATCCCTAAGGATTGAATCCTTGGCCTTATTTTTACCAGTTAATATAATTTTTGCACCCAAAATACTGTTTATTTGATTAGAGTAATGACTTCAATTTCAAGACCAACAATTTCAAGACCAACAATTTTTGCAAATTTAGCAAAAATAATTTGGGACGAAGTCCAAATGGGAACTTAAAGGGGACCAATGGGCTACAAGAAGGGCTGCATGCACCTTGCAACCGGCTTTCATGTGGTATTGGGGTGTCCAGGCTTCGTAGGCTTCAAGTTCACTATCGAGCCTTCTTGCCTGTCAATCACCCTGTAGAACGCGCTGACAAGACAGAGAGCTGTGACTAGTCACAGCCCAGATGACTAGTTCATGGCTTTCCCCCTGCCTTGCGGGAGTAAAATGCATTTTACTGAAACCTACAGAGCCCGGAATCCCTAACACCACAGGAGAGAATGCAGCCAGTCTGTGAGCCCAATCAGCACAAATATCCGGATTGGTCCCCTTTAGTCTCCATCCAGAACACAACAGCAGGATCAATTGGAATTGTTTGTGAGGCCCCATCTAAATAATGATTCAATATATAATGTATATAATGCATATACTGTAATATATAATGGGTGTTATCAGTTGGGAATGTGACCCTACACTTTCTGGCATTGTCAACTTTAGATGGTCTCAGATGGTATACTGTAACACCTAGTTGGTTATTAAGTCATACATTTTTAGTCAGAGTTACAGAGACCACATGTATCCTTTAAGTTAAAAGGTTTTACCATTAGCTATAAAATGCCCTTTATTATAGTCAAAATCTATATATTTCTCTAAAAGACCCTCTTTATTGAAACTGAATGTGTCATTAGAAAACCTGTTGTCCCATTTTTATGTTAAAGGGGTACTCCGGCGAAGCTTACTTTGAACAGAGCTCAACCTCCGGAAGTCTGACGTCATGGCATGGCTGCGTTCAAGCATCACCATTATGTGCCGTGATGTCAGCTGTAGAGGACGTCTATTGCTTCAGGCTTTGTCACTGAGCCTGTATATGCCTATGGAGGACACTGGAGGGGAGGCATGGTCATATGCTCCTCCATGTCGGCCATCTTATGGACAGACTCACCACAGAGCAGGACAGCCCAGCCTTGATGAGGAGAGCTCTATGAGGTACCCAGGGAGCTGCTGTCAGTAAGTGCAGTGAGTACACTTACTAATACTATACACTAAACTGTTTTACTATTAAGTGGCCAACCCCTTTAAGTCAGCTAATGGTGCTAGGAGCTGCACTTCCCCAATAGATAAGCCCTTTAATTAGTATAAATTTCTTATGACTTATACTCTAGTAAACATCTGCCAATTACTACTTAGATTTGAAGATTTCCCCTACATAATAAGTTCTTTATAACCGATCTGCTGTAGTATAATTTTATAGATCAGGAGCGAATAGTTTTCATCTTTTAATTCCAATATTAGCCACTAGTCTAGTCAATTTCTATTGCAGCTGCCTCGATGGGAGCATATGGTTAAATCCAATAAAAAGTTCTAAAACTCTTTCGCTGTACTTTGCGGTGTCCTTTCATAATATTATTTTAATTCAGAAGCTTCTTATGTGGAAGTTAAGGTTTGCCAGGCTGATCCAATTTTCACCTTTGTAAAATGACTTCTGGCCTGTATTCATTTTTTTTTTTTACCACAATGCCGCGCTTTGTTCAGTTTTTGGAACTACGGCTAGGGTTGTCCTGTTAATGGATCATTTGTGGCTAAAATAGCATTATGCTCATTACATGAGCTATGACCTGAACTCATTTGTCACTAACACTCATCCAATGTGCCTGATCCACAGTGATAAGAGTCATTTCAAAATGTCTAAAACATGTGCTGCATTTGTTTATTAGTGTATGATCGGAGAATTTTTTTCAGATGTTCTTTTTCAATTTTATCCAGAAACTCAAACTCAACTTTTTTTTTGAATACTCAATGCCAGATGACTCACAACTTCTGTGCAATGTAAAATGTCGATGACATATGGTGTCTATACCAGGTGCACACAACTCATACCTTAGTTTGATATATGAATTTTTACTTTCTCGACAGGATGGCCCTTTTAAAATGACACATGACTCTTTTCAGTTTCCAGATCATCCCAGTTGGATTCATTTGTTTGTGTTCTACAAGATGGTAACATTTCGTACTACTTGTAAGTTTTATTAAGTAGTGCTTGGCGTTATTAAGAGTTTTTAAGTTTATTCCATTTATAAAGCTGTTCCATAAGATGGTTTGTGATGAAGCGGGTTATGTTTCCTGACTTTTCTCATATTTTCCCACTTCTTTATTCAAAAGCCAAGGAAACTGATCTGATGATTTTGATGACTTGTGGCAACTCCTTTGCCCGTCACCACTATTCTTGTAGTCTGAGAAGGCCCTTCCTCATAGAGGGCCTTCTCAGACTACAAGGACAGTAGTGACGGGCAAAGGACTGGCCAACGGGATATTGAGATTTTGCAGTTAACCATTCCACGTGGGCATCCTCTTTCCTGTGGTTCATCCATGAAAAGCTGTTGCCCATCCCCCTCCCTCTGCCTCTAATGGGCCTCTTTGCCTTTTAATCACCCCCACAGAGCGCACTGAATGGCAGAGAGCTGTGACTAGTTGCGGCCTGGACACTGTCCAGATGACTAGTTCTTGTCTCTCCCCCTGCACAGCATTTAACCTGGAAATAAAGATACCAAGCAAGCAACCCCCGACATAGAAGGAGACCTGCTTGCAACATCCCTGTGGTGTCCCTGGGAGCATAATGTGCTGATTGGTTCCCTTTAATAAATTAATGTTCAAAAGTGCTGAAATATTTTTCAATAAACAATCCCCACGTGTCTGCTTTGTTTTCATATCTGTTGGCCTTGGTTCTGCCCACCTTATGGAATCCACTAAAATGGTCACACATGCTCGGTTCATCTTTAATCCCTGGTGTAAGTATTAGCAGGGTATACAGCCAAAGTGCTAAGTGTAAACCCAATTGAGGGCAGGAGGGGGGGGGGCGGGGAGGGGAGAAGAGTATAGTAAAGTAAATAATTTTACCTAAAAAAGTCCCATTGCTACTTGTACATTATGCACTGTATTTGGTATCCTTTTGATTTTACTAAACTTGCTTAGTGGGAAAACTCCTTTACCATCTCTTAGTAGGTAAAACCAAAAATATATATCGTATGTGGAGGCTTCTTTCTTTTGTTTAAACAGATGATGTTGGGAAACCACTTCAATGCTTAATTCTTTTATTCTCCCATAAAATAAACCAAGCTGGGCATGTATGTGTGTGGAAGAATAAAAATCAGTCTGGCAGACCGGGTCTGTTGAAGTTAAAGGGGTTATCCAGTATTAGAAAACACAACACCTTTCTTCCAGAGACAACACCACTACTTCCAGTACAGGTGTGGTTTGCAATTAAGCTCCATTCACTTCAATAGATCAGAGATGGAAAACCACCACCCAAACTGGAGACAAGAGTGTTGTTGTCTCTGGAAAAAAGTAGCCATGTTTTTCTAACACTGGACAACCCCTTTAAAGCATCATGATGTACACTGACCCAATTGGCGTGCAATCCATTCTGCAGCCAGAAGTTTGGGTATCCATGGATACAATCACGCCGGGTCAGTTCCATACACGAGCCTCACTCTGATCCAATAGGGCTCGGAACTGACTTTTTCAATGTATCCATGTAAACCTGAACTTCCGGCAGCAGAATGGGTTGCATGCCAACTGACATCATGACAAGTAGACTTTTAAGTCACTTTTTGTACATAAAGACCATATTACACACCTACAGCCATGCTGTACATAGCCTGGCTTAATGATTGTGTGGCCAAGGCCTATTACAGCCGTATTACATGGGAAGAATTTTTTGACAGGTTGAAAGTTAGCATTTGCATGTAAGGCGCCAATCGGGAAATATCTGCCCGATATCTGACTTATCTAGCTCTGTGTCATAGGGCTTTAAGCCTCCACTGTGGCTAATAGAGGGGGTCCTCTAATAAGTCCTTTGGAAATAAGGTGTTGAGATGACAGAACTTTAGGAAACTTTCCAGCTAGGCTCTATTGTGGATACACAAGATTAAATATACAATAACATATATCCGAGTACTTTGTTGAAAGCAGACTGACCTTGGTGCACCATTTATCTCCTGTTTGTTGGGATCACATGTACCATGCTTCACAAACGTTTGAAAGCAAATTAAAGACACTTTGCTTACGGACACAAGTTTATTACAGCTATGAACAATTCTATTGAAGAACATTCTCTAGATCTCAATTCCTCCTCATCGTACGTCTACTGACCTTGATGACACTGGAATTCTCGTTTCACATTGTAAACGCTTTTTTCATCAATGAATATTAACTTAAAAGCCTGTGAAATTAGAACATCATTTATTATGCAAAACAGAGTAAACTTGCTGCCGATTCCCACAGAACAACATTATCGAAGAATGAATCTGGATCTGGGATATTATAAGGGATTGCTAGGTACACATTGTGCTATACATTTCTATAGAAAAATAAGCAACTCTAGCAGCAGTTTCACAAAAAAAACGAAAAAAAAAAAAACAACACAAAGAGATTAGAGCGTATTATTGAAATTCAGATTTTCAAGATGCTAGAAAAATATTGAAATGATATTATTCAATGAAAAAAAAATAATCTTCAAATTAAAAAATAAAATAAAAACTCACTCTGAAGCAATTATGAACCAATAGAAATTTTTCAGACGTTGACTAAACCTTTGCTTGATTGTACTTTTAACATATTTTACTTCCATGCCCACACCAACACTAACGCACTTGGCGGGACGTCTGTGCCCTGACCTTGCCTAGGAATCCTATCCAAGCCTGAAATCTATGCAGCCTCAGTTTCCATAGAAACCCAGCACTGCGAACGTGTATTAAGAAGTGGCAAGAGTCTTCCGTAGGCAGCTTTGTGGCAGTCAGATTTCTCAAATACATTGGCAATAAAAAAAAAAAAATAATTGAAATGATGTAAAACAATAAAAGAACACTGTGAGATCATACAACGGTATTTGCTTTGTGGCATCAAATTATGAAAGAAAGTTAAATGAAGAGTGAATATTTTTTAATTGATTCATTTTCTAATATATTTTCATAGAACTAATAGACAAAATAGTTAAACAATAAAATTCTAATTTCCTCCAGCTGCCACTAGGGGAAGCTTAATGTATACTTTTATTTAATTGAGTTCAATGTATAAACAGTATGCAGTAAGCTCCTAAGCTCCCTCTTGAGGTGGTTGGAGGCAGCAAAAATTGTATTTATTAAACTTATTAGAGCCCGTTCACACTACGGAAAACAATCGGAGATTCTGAGTGGAACCCTTGCCCGGGAACTCTGCCTGTTTAATGGGAGGCCTCACGCGCCTCTGCTCATTGCGCCTCTCCGCTCAAAGAATTGACATGGAGAGGCACCTTACTGTCCATTCTTGACACGTGCACTCTTCTATCCTCATTCTCTGTGACGGCCTCCAAGATGTACACTGACAAGAAAAAATGCTCTAGCACTGTCTATCAGGATAGCTCATCTCTCTGTTCTGTCTGAAAAACCCATTTAATGGCCAGTAGGAATCTATAGGTTTACATTTGTTGTATCTACTATGCCTAAAAATAATAATAACAATAATAATAATTAAACAATAAAATATAGGCAATACATTCACCTTAATGATGCAACTGTCTAAATAATACAGCGATGTTTTTGTTTATTTTTTATAGTAGGATTCTTAAAGCCATAGCTTTTTATTTTTCTGTGGATGTAGCTGTACATGGAAAGACTTTTTTTTTTTTGCATAATGAGTTATAACTTGCATCACCACCATTTTAGTGTATGCATGAGTACATCATGGGGGTATTAAAGAAGTAAAAAAAAAAAAAAAAGAATTAAAAACAGCTACTATCTTGCTTAAACAGCACCACCCCTTTCCCTAGGTTGTGTGTAGCATTACAATTCAGCTCAATTCCCCCCCAATTGAACTAAGCTGCAAAACCCACACCCAAACTGAGGACAGCCTGCATAGAGTGGACTCAGAAGTTGGGCCCTGCTCCATACCTGGCGCTGTCTGCTTTGCTGTTGGTTATTATCTGTTTAAATGCTTCTGTTAAAGCCTACTGTAATGTTTAAACAATTCTGGTGGCATGTCATTGGTAGTACAGTGAACAGTCAATCCTAGGCCTCTGTGGCTGCCATGACTGAACTATTGATACTGCCAGCAGCAATAGAGCTCTGATTTGATGGATCAATGTAATACTATATTATTACATTGGTTCCTCTGAGCAATCAAGCAATTTATCATACAAATCGCCTAGGGCAGTGCTTCTCAAACTGTGAGGCGGGCCTCACCAGTGAGGCGCCCCCTAGTTGTTGGTGAGGCCCAGCTGAGGAGCCAGTTTTCACAAAAGTGACTATGATCTGCACTGTCCTTTTGCTGTTTGCAAAAATCTCCATTTTAGCAACATTATTAACTTATTTTGTACTTTCTTTATTAGTATAGAGAGCTTGGGAGATGAGTGAAAGGTGGCCCTAGCATTATTTCCAGCTTTTAAATGGACTTTCACCACAGATAGTGAGGCCCAGTCATCCTCTTGGTCAGTCTGGTGAGGTGCAAGCATTGCCTTGGTCTGTTGGGTGATGCTCCAGTAGAAAATGTTTGAGAAGCGCTGACCTAAGGGACTAAAAAGGTATCAAAAAGTAAAACATTTAATAAAAATCCCTTCTTAATAAAAAAATACTTTCCATTTTTTATATAAATATTATTAAAAAACAAAAAAAATAAATATAAATAATAAAATAAATTTTAAATAAAATAAAAATAATATTTACTGATCCCCTATGATAAACACTGTATGTGAAATACAAAAACAATCTTGTATTTTTTTACATCATATCCCAATAAAAAAAATTACTACAAACCAATTAAACAATGTCCAGTCTACTTTAAGGCTATGTTCACACTGCGTATGAGTCCGTCCGTAGTTCGTACGCCGCCGTACATGTGCGGCTGAAACTACAGGCGTGGGAAAAATAGACATGCGGCCGGATGCGTACGAATAGGGAACATACGCCCGTAGTACAGTTATGCTTCCCTAGCTTGTTTTGAAGCGATCTGCGGCAGGTCATTTACTTGGAAATCTTCGCCCAGCCCTGTAAACCACACAGAACCTTTTGGATCGAAAAATCAAGTTCAATTTGGCTGAAATAAGTACTTTGTACGGGACCGCATGGAAATCCACGGCCGTGAGTTTCAACATTTCCGTCCTCAAACAATGGTCTTGTTCAATTTTCACGGCGCCGTATCCGATCCGGCTCATACGTAGTGTGCACTGTGCGGGCGTATATCGTATACTTTCAAGCGAAAGCATCAACCTCAAAACTTTGTGCGTATATTCGCGGTTCGCACTACGGCCGGAATCATACGCAGTGTGAACATAGCCTAAAACTGTACCAATAAAAATGACGGTTCTAGGGATCAGATCAAGACACTTTTAGGCACACATTTACAAAAAAAAATTATAATTTTTCAAAACTAGTAAACAAAAAAAAACTCTACAAATTGGATATTTTTGTAATCATACTGATAACGAGATTTTAACCATAAGATAAATGGCATCTAAAGGTTTCCTTATTTGCAAAAATGCATATTGTTTTAATTTGAACTTAAAAATAATAGTTTTTTGGTATTTTTAGTATAGAACAAACCCTCATATGGCTCGGTATATGGAAACATTTAAGAGTTAAAGCCCAACAATGAAAATTGGCTATGACTATAAGGGATAAATTTTGCTCCATTATTTTGGTATAAGTAGACCTCTATGGAAGTCAGTAGTTTACTGGAGATACTCATAGGACAAGGTAGAGCGCCATCCGATTTTTAATGGAGAAGTATGTTCCATGTGCATATTTGCCTACATTACTGAGGTTTCTGTGATTATATGTTCTGTTATTCAAACAGCTGTGGCTCTTTACTTTTTGAACATTGATGCATGAATAATGTGTCACCTTATAATTATAGCTATATGAAATGTATGTTTTTTTTGTGTTTTGCTTCTTTTGAACAATAGAAGGGGTGTGAATACAAACTTAACTTTTAATTATATGCAAATAAAAATCAATACCCCTAGGAACAAACAGCAGAAAATGTTATTATACAAAGTTACCCAACACACTGAAGCAGCCGCAGTACAAACCAAACTATTGTTTATTACTGTTCTGGATCCAAATCACTGTAAAGCATAATAGAGTGGTCTTACCTGGTTCATAAGTGCTGAATCCTATCACACATCCATACAAGACCCCTAAATACAACATAAAAGCTGTTGTTATTAATAAAAAGCCCCCTCCCCTAATAAAAGTTTAAATTACCCCCCTTTTCCCAGGTTATAAATAAAAATAAATAAATAAATAAATAAACATGTTTGCTATTGCCTCGTGCATAATCGCCCGAACTATTAATTTATCACATTCCTGATCCGCACGGTAAACGGCGCAAACGCAAAAAAATCCCACAGTGCTAAATTACGCATTTTCGGTCGCATCAAATCCAGAAAAATTGTAATAAAAAGTGATCAAAAAGTCACATATGCGCAATCAAGGTACCGATAGAAAGATCACATCATGGCGCAAAAAATGACACCTCACACAGCCCCATAGACCAAAGGATAAAAGCGCTATAAGCCTGGGAATAGAGCGATTTTAAGGAACATATTTTTGTTAACAATGGTTTGAATTTTTTACCGGCCATCACATAAAATAACACTTATACATGTTTTATATCGTTGTAATCGTAACAACTTGAGGAACAATTATAACAAGTTTTACCTCAGGGCGAATGGCGTAAAAACAAATACCCCCCCCCCCAAATAAACAAAATGCTTTTTTTTTTTTCAATTTCACCACACATTGAATTTTTTCCTGCTTTTCAAAGGCACTTTATGAAAACATTCAGCTTATCATTGCAAAGTACAATTAGTGGTGCAAAAAATAAGGGCTCATGTGGGTTTCTAGGTGAAAAATTTAAAGTGCTATGACCTTTTTAAGCACAAGGAGGAAAAAACGAAACCGCAAAAAACGGAATTGGAATTGGCCCGGTCCTTAAGGGGTTACAGGGGTTTTCCAGCAAAAATCTTTTTCTTTCAAATCAACTGATATCAGAAAGTTACATAGATTTGTAATTGTCTTCCCATACTTATTAGCTACTATATGTCCTGAAGGAAATGTTTTATTTTTAGTCTCACACACTGTTCTCTGCTGACATCTCTGGCCGAGACAGGAACTCTGTCTCGGTTTTCTATGAATCCCCATAGAAAACCTCTCCTGCTCTGGACAGTTCCTGTCTCGGACAGAGATGTCAGCAGAGAGCACTGTGTCAGACTGGATAGAAAACAACATTTCCTGCAGGACATACATTAGCTGATAAGTATGAGAAGACTTGAGATTTTTTAATAAAAGTAAATTACAAATCTATATAACTATCTGACACCAGTTCATTTGAAAGAAAAAGATTTTCACTTTAAAGACCCTATCACTAGTGCTGAACAGAGTGGCCGAACTGTTCAGGTTAAGCAACATTTTCCAAACCTGAACTCTCGTCTTTTGACTCCCCACGGCTGCAGAAGTTGGATGCAGCTATAAGAAGCTCCCTAGGGCTTAACCCAAATTCTGCAACCACAGTGAGTCAAATACTGAGTGTTTACAGAACATTGCCTAGCCTGAACAGTCTTTACGCTCAACACTACCATCAACACCCTTTGTGTTTCATAAAGATCAATGGCATTTTCTCAAATAGAAAAGATAGACAATGAATGGTGGACTGCAAATTACAATCATTCTCATCTGTGAGGCCTAGTTTTAAAGGGGTATCCCACTCAAGCATAACTTTTCATATGCTGCTGCCCATGGTGAGACTAACAATTCCTTCCATACTTGTTATTATCTATTCAGTCTCGTTCCCCTAGTCTCTCCGATGTAAACAAGTTCCTTGCAGGCTTTGTCTGCAACTTTTTACCTCCTTTATAATGCTGGAAGGGTTAATCTGAGATCAAGTTTCTGATGGACTCACTGTAATTATCCCTCCTGGCATTACAAAGTTGCACATAGAGACTTCACATCAGGGGAAGGAGACTTAAAGGGGAACTCCGGGTAGAGGTTTAAAAAAATGAAACTTCTGCAGAAGCATAACGCATTACTTACCTGTCTATCCCAGTTTTGAAACTACCAAAAATCCATTTGTTTGGGGGGGGTTTGCTCTGTATTGTGTTTCTGTCTGGTTTAGCATTTCCCAGAATGCAATGCTTTCCCTCAGCTGACCATCACAGCCCCCACCCATTACAATCAGAAAAATTAGTGCTGCACCTGCTTCTGGCTGGTCTGAGATGGTGAATCAGTTAGGGGATTGGGTTATCCAGCCAAGCCTCCTGTGACGTCATGCCCTGCCCCCTGTCTGCATCATCAGCAAACACACACAATGTGAGACAGAGGCATGAAGATTTGTCTCCTAAGGTGGGAGAGCAGAAGGAGCAGGAGACAATGTGAATTTGCACAGGGGCCATTTCTTTTCACTTCATGGATTTCTATCAGCTACCAGTGTGACAGAACCGTACAGACACAGTAATACATTGTATAGACACATATATATAACTTTTAACCCCTTAAGGACAGAGCCTGAAATGGCCTTAAGGACAGAGACAAATTTTATGAATATGACCAGTGTCACTTTATTCATTAATAACTTTGGGATGCTTTTACCTATCCAGACGATTCTGAGATTGTTTTCTCGTGACATATTGTACTTTACATTTCTGGTAAAATGGAGTCGATACTCATAACGAATCTTTATGAAAAACACCAAAATAACGTGAAAAATTGTGAAAAAATGCATTTTTCAAACTTTGAAACCTTTCTGCTTATACAGAAAATAGTTATGCCACATAAATTATATATTAAATAGCATTAGCAACATGTCTACTTTATGTTGGCGGCATTTATTAAACTATATATAATTTTTTTTAGACAAAGGAAGCTTAAAACATTAGCAGCAATTTTCCAAATTTTCTGTAAAATTTCAAAATCAGATATTTTTAGGGACCTGTTCAGGTTCAAAGTTTATTTGAGGGGACTGTATGTTAGAAAGCCCCACAAAGCACCCCATTTCAGAAACTGCACCCCACAAACTCTGCAAAAGCACATCCAGAAAGTTTTTTTTAACCCTTTAGGGGAGTCACAGAAATAAAAGCGAAGTGTAGAAATAGAAATTTGAAAATTTTAGTTTCTGTGCAGAGATTTTATTGTAATCCAATATCTTTCATAATGATAAACCTATTAGCAGAGAAATGCACCCCAATATTGATTGCCCCGTTTCTGCAGTTTATAGAAATACCCCATATGTGGCCCTATTGCGCTATTTGACGCAACCACAAGCCTCAGATATAAGGGAGCGCCTAGTGAATTTCAATGGCTCCGTTATATTTGGTCATTTTTGACCGTACCACTTCAGGTTGGCAGAGGCTCTGGGGTGCCAAAACCTAAAAAACACCGCTAAAGGGACACCATTTAGAAAACTGCACCCCTCAAGGAATGTAACAAGGGGTGCGGTGAGCATCTGGACCCCACAGGTGGTTCGCAGATTTTCAGAACAATGTGGTGTAAAAAAGGAAAAATTCTATTTTTTACACTAAAATGTTGTTCTAGCATTCATTTTTCATCTTTACAAGGGGATAAAAGAAAAAAAAAAACACCAAACATGTAGCGCAGTTTCTCCCGAGTACGGAAATACCCCACATGTGGACATAAAGTGCCAAGCGGCCGCAGGACGAGCCTCCAAAGGGAAGGAGCGACAATTGGCCTTTGCAAGCTGGATTTTACTGGAATGGATTTCAAGGGCCACGTCGCATTCACAGAGCCCTCGTGCTGCCAAAACACTGGAAACCCCCCACAAGTGACCCCATTCTGGAAACTACACCCCATAAGGAATCTAACAAGGGGTTCAGTGAGCATATGGACCCCACTGGTGACGGGCACAAATGTGGAACAATGTGACGTGAAAGGGAAAAATTAAATTTTTTCACTTTCACGGCACAAATGTGGCCGTCATCAAGGGGTCCATATCCTTACTGCACCCCTTGTTAGATTCCTTGAGGGGTGTAGTTTCCAGAATGGGGTCACTTGTGGGGGGTTTCCAGTGTTTTGGCAGCACGAGGGCTCTGTAAATGCGACATGGCGTTCATCATCCATTCTGGCCAAATCCAGCCTTCAAAATCCAAATGGCGCTCCTTCCCTTGGGAGGCTTGCCCTGCGCCCACATGGCGCTTTATGTCCACATGTGGGGTATTTACGGACTCAGGGGGAATTGCTCTACACATTTTGTGTGTTTTTTTCTCTTTTAACCCCTTGTGAAAATGAAAAATTTAAGGCTAAACCAACATTATAGTGTAAAAAATTTAATATTTCATTTTCACGCCATATTGTACCACATTTGTGCCCGTCACCAGTGGGGTCCATATGCTCACTACACCCCTTGTTACATTCCCTGAGGGGTTTAGTTTCCATAATGGGGGCACTTGTGGGGGGTTCAACTGTCTTGGCAACACAGAGGCCTCTTAAATGCAAAATGGTGGATTCGGGTGTCCCTTCCTTCATACACTCTAAGGGTACGTGCACACTGCGGAATGGCGAAGGATAACCCTTTGTGCATTCCGCAGCTGGCACCCGCCGGCGGACTGATGGAGGCGCACGTCTCCGCTCGTGTCACACTCCATTATATGCATTACCCATTATATGGATTCTGCCCTCTGTCCAATGTGTTCATTCTTTGGACGGACGACGGAATCCGCCCGTGCATAGAATGGAGTCTATGACACGGGTGGAGACGCTCGCCTCCATCAGTCCGCCGGCGGGTGCCAGCTGCGGAATGCACAAAGGGTTATCCTTCGCCATTCCGCAGTGTGCACGTACCCTGGATCTGTAAGTGTACCCTGAGGTACTCTCACAGAGTGTGTAGAATTTCACGCCATACCGTCATCTCTTATTGGGACGGTACTGGCGGAAAAGACGTGTCTGGGGGGCAGCCTACGCTACGCTACCCCCAGACACGTCACTGGATGATGAGGATGATGAGGATGAATGGAGGAAAGAAGGATCCCCCCATTCATCCTCACTGGCTGTTTCGGTGTCGGAGGCAATAATAACGTATGCGTCCGCCACCGAAAACACCCTGGGGGCCATCTTTATACGGGGATTGGTATATGTGGTATGTAAATGTGTAGTGGTGTAGTGTAAAACTTTATTTCATGTAGTGTAGTGTAGTGTTTTTTACGTGTTTTTTTGACAGTAATAAAAAATATTCCTTTGCCAAGAAAGGAGCTGCTGATAAATGCCGCACTTATGAAACCATGGGAAACAACATATAAAAAGTGGAATACCCCTCTAATCTTCACAACAGACTAAAGGGCCTTTAAAGGGGAACTCCAGGTAGAGGTTAAAAAAAAATGAACCTTCTGCAGAAAGCATTAAGCAGAAAGCATTACTTACCTGTCTATCCCAATTTTTAAACTACCAAAAATCCATTTCTTTGGGGGGGGGGGGGTTGTTCTGTATTGTGTTTGTGTCCTTCCTGGTTGAGCAGTCCCCAGAATGGAATGCTTTCCCTCAGCTGATCCCCACAGTCCCCCACCCATAGTACACTGCCACCATTCTCCACTCAAAAAAGTAACATGATTTTTTGACAATGAACGATTAACGATAAAGAAACTCAAACGGCCCCTATTGCGAATGCCCTGAAATCGTTCACCCAATTACACAGAACGATGATCATTACTCATGATCAATATTGCGTTCGTCTTGTTGTCTCCACTGCATTCGCTGCTACTGTGAACAACATCTTATTACAGGCGCATGATTTGCGATAAAAATAGGTCCAAAACTCTCGTTGGTCATTTAATCGTTGTCTGCTATTACACTAAATGGTTATTGTTCAAATCAGAACGATTTAAAGTTTTTTGAACAATAATCGTTCTTTATAACACCACCCTAAGGCTTACCCCCAACACCATGCATTTATGACTTTAGGATGTATCTGTAGTCAAAAAGTCTAACAATCCAGCACCCATACGGTTTATTTAATAAAGGGTTCAATAAATGTTGTTGTCCGTACAAACTATTGTTTTCCAGGCACCATGCGTCCTCCGTAGCTGCGTCCTCCCCTTGATGCAGCGGCATTCAAGAGTGATGGAAAAATTAGACATTCAGTTTGGGAGGGAATATCAGGAGTTCAGCTTCAAACCTATTAACTTTAAGACAGCATAAGTCTATCTAGGGAAATGTAAAGAAATGGCAGATGGATATCCGGCCCTAGATTGCAGATGGGAGGTTAGAAAAGAATAGATATAGCAGTGTATTATTTGCCTATAAGTGATACTTACAGTCAGAAGGAGCAGGTAAGATCACAATGTTCAAAAGAAGACGGAACAGCAGTGTCAAGACCGGAACACAACACGCTGAGATTACTGAAGAATAACATTTCATGTGGATCACAAGCTTTTAAGTAGACTGAAAAAAGGCCAAAAATATTCTGCATCACTTAATGTATAGCAATGCTTAGAGTGTGTTATCATCTAGCTTGGCATGGCATAACTATCTACATAAATAATTGCAATATTTATAGATTGAAAAACTTGGCATTGCCTATAACAGCTGTAATACCTAGGTCCAAACAAAGGCCACCAGTACTCAGATACCCCCAGGACTTATAGTATGGCAGAATTTGATAGCCTGCAAGCAGTGGCAAGGGTATCGTGCAAGCATGCATCAGTATAAGAAGTGACAAATTAAAGGATCATTTACCATTACATGGCTGAACTGGAGTTAATGGTAAGAATGAAGATTTAAATGGGTAATAGAACACAGACAGAAATTGAACAGATGACAAAAATAGCACTGGAATAATTTAACTTTGCCTCGCTTTTCCTTTATGTCAATGGGACCTTGAGGTTTTTGGGGAAGGTTTTTATAAAAACCATGCTGATTTTCAAGCTGTTGTGGAGACAGTTTTCTTTCACATGATTTAGGCAGGTTTGTCATTAACCATGTGAACTTACCCATAAGCTTTGCAATTTTAGGTGCTTTTTTCAGCTGCTGCTTGGCATTAAAGGTATTTACTTTTATTGTATGGGCAAACATTGTGTCACTGAGGTTAAAGCAACTCTGTATCCACCAACTTACCCACCAAACCTTCCGTGTGATGAGAGTAAATACTTACTGGACATGTGTTTTAAAATGCGCCTGGTGCCTTGGTTAGAGCAAAAAATATATTTTAAAATAGAAGTCTGGCGAATATTTTTAGTACCACTTTATACCATGTTTGATAAATCTCCCCCAAAGTGCTTTTTCCCCTGCACTTACTACTCCATCAAGGCTTCGCTTCCTGGATAAAATGGTGATGTCACGACCCCACTCCCAGAGCTGTGCAGGCTGTGGCCGCTGGAGAGGATGATGGCAGAGGGATGCTCAGTGTCCTTCCAGTGCCCTGTGTCTCTTAGTGTCCCCCTGCCATCATCCTCTCCAGCAGCCACAGCCCGCACAGCTCTGGGAGTCGGGTCGTGACATCACCATTTTATCCAGAAAGTGAAGATTTAATGCAGTAGTAAGTGCAGGGAAAAAAGCACTTTATGTGCATTTCTCATAATAAGTGTATATTGGTAATTTGTATAACTTTTAGGGGGAAATACAATACTTTAATAAACATTTTTGCCTGACTTCTCCTTTATTCTGTAACAGGCAAGTCAAACTGGTGTGGCCTAGATTGTCTGTGCCCCCAGGTCTGCAATGCCTCTCCTTTTTTCCTCCCCACCTTACTTATCACAAGGACTACCCCCAGGCAGAATTTCTCCTATTCACTACCTGTCTAAACAGTGCGCATGTGCTGTAACGACACAGGTGTAGTTTAGACGAGCAATTAATAGAAATCCTTCCCAGGGGCATTCCCAATGATGAGGAGGGTGGGGAGGAAGGAAGGAGAGGCCTTGCAGACCTCGGGCAAATACACTCTAGGTCATGTCTGTCATACATTTTTCTTCTTTTATACTAGAATACCCCTTTAAAGAAAAAGTCTGGGCAAATTGATATCTTTAACAAGTGCTGGGGAGGGGGAGGATAAAAGAAATAATGTGCCTTTACCTCCCCACTGCATACTGCTACTCCAGTTCCTGGGTCCCAGGCTGATTCCTGGTCTAAGCAGGAACTCAGGTCGAGATGCGGTCTGCTCAGCCACCCAGTGGCCATAACGGGTTCCTGACTTGGCCACTGACTGGCTGAGCTGACCGGACACATCCCGACCTGGGTCCCTGCTCAGACCAGGAAGGGGCCGACGACCCGGCAACTGGAGCGGCGGTAGGCAGCCACCAGCGCTGGAGAGGGGGAGGTAAGAGCATGTTATTTTTTTTATCTTCCCCCCTCCCCAGCACTTAGAAAAAAAACAATTTGTCTGGACTTCTCCTTTAAGTGATAATCCATTACAGAATCAAGTAAAAATGTACCAGGCAAACATAAAAAGTTTAAAATATAAAACAAAAAAGCTATTAAACTTTGCCAATTTTTGTGACAGAAGAAAATAAAAAAAATACTAATTACATTTTTCAGAAAGACTGCAGGGCTGTAATAAATATAAATATTATAACAGGCCTACTGTGCCTACAAAAATATTTATAAAATTAAAGAGTTTTTCAATTTAACCTTTACTTTTTTTTAGTTTATTTTTTTTTTTCGTGAAAAGGCCATAAAACTATAGCAATGTAATATATGATCGAGGAACTGGGGTTTAATCCTGCGGCACACAAATCTTTAAATGTCAATAGCTTTCTGTATTAGGAATCTGTTCATAAAAAGTTACATTCTGTTTATGTGGATGTTTTGCAGACTTTATTCATAAAGTATAGCGCGACACAAAATGAGGAACTGCAAGCCCGCTGTTCAGAAAAAAGAAGGGGAAAAAAAAACCTTTTACCATATTTTCATTGCTTGTTGAAAGAGTTTGGACGTAAAAAAAAAAAAAAAAAAGTGGAAAAAGTGAGTTTTAACATCCTCGTTCTTGTTAGCAGCAGACCCCAGAAGCGGATTTAATGTGACTATCGATTGTACAGTAATGGACTAATAAATTTGTGCCACATTCTGTTCAGTCTAGATTGCATCTCGGAATTACTGTAGAAGTGAAAAAAAAATATTATTAGAAAAAACTTACAATTTATTTTATTTCTACTATAATTATAACAGTAATATGAAACAAATTTCGATAACAATTTTATATGAGCTATTATAAGGAATGGCAACTACAAGAGAGTCCTAGGGTGATGCCATCACACTTTGGAATTAATAGTCAAGAGTTTAGCATTTTAAGAGGTCCTACCTCTTTTGCTCTTTGGCGCTCCACTTGCCTCTTTCTGCCTTTGCTGATAACTTATGCAGAGAGTGGGACAGGAGCATGTTGCTGGTGTTGCAGGCCAGTATGGAAAGTCCAATACCTATTTATTATTGCCCACAACATGCTTCCACCCCCTCTTGTATGCGTAGGTTATCAGCAAAGACTATCAGAGGTAGGTGGGGTGGAGCACTGGAGAGCAGAAGAGGTAGGATCTTTTCTGCTGTCCGGTTCACCCCTTTAGGCTAGGTTCACACTACGTAAACTAACGGCCGTTGTTTTCACCGGCCAGACTTTTGCGGCCATTGTTTAATTTTGATTCCTAGCATGATTATAAACAGGATGAAACAGGTCATTTACTTTAAATACTGCGCCCAGCCCGAGAAACCACTCAGAAAATTTCTTACATCAAAATCAAGTTTAATCCGGCAGATATAAGTTTTACTTTTGCAGCCGCATTGAAATCCACGGCCGTTGTTGCAGTATTACTGGCCGGAAATAATTGACATATTCATTTTTCACGGGGCCGTATAAACAACGGCCGTTATCTGATACGTAGTGTGAATTCAACGGCCGTAGTTACATTGCATTGCAGTCATTATAGGGAACCTCAAAACAATGGCCGTAGTTTTGCGGCGCGGACAGTGGCCATTATTTTACGTAGTGTGAACATAGCCTTAAGTAGTTAGCATTTAGACAATTTATCAATGGTTTATTGTTTTTTTGAACAATTGTTTATTTGCTCAAAAATTTGTGACTTTGCCTATGTCATGCGCAAACATTTTCAACTTTTTTTTACACCAGTTTTCTGGTAAAAGGGTTAATAACCCCCTCCATTATTTTTAAATACCCACTAGGCTCTTCTGTAGGGTCAAAAACTAATCTGCAGAAGGGATAAAATGTGTATTCCAGAAACTGTTTATTTATATGTTGCTGGTACTGGAGTAAATATAGAAAAACAAGTGATACTTACCTACCTTGGTCCCCGCACCTCCTCTGATTTCTACTTGGCTTGTCTCTCCCTGCTTCCAAAACAAGACACTGGGACAAGATCTGCCCACCCAATCACTGCTGAAGTGAGACATTGCTGCATGCAGCGACTGATGTAGTGGGCATATGGACATATCATCTTGGAAACATGAGCAGTTGGGAACTGGAAGGAACTCCAGCAACATATCCATTTTTTTTATACTCCAGAACCCATTTTAAAACATACTTGTCATTATATTCCCATTGTCATGTCCTTAGACTCATAATAGAATTGGATATTGACTGAAAGGGCCACTTCACATGGTATTCGTAGTCTCCTTACAGGATCCACCCCTCTGTCAGGTTCCTTCCTTGAGGGACAACTGGCTAGTCCTGTGTTCCAATACTCTTAATTGAGGCTCCATGGACTGTTTTACATATTTTTATTTCCTAGGGGGCAATGCACCTAGGTTTTCACTGTGTGAAGCACTTTAACTAGCAGCCTATAATATCTTTATTAGCTGGTCTCGCTGAGGTCAGTGATTTTTTTGCAATGGTGGTCTACTAGGCATTGTGCCCACCAAGCCTAAATTCTACTCCACACTGATGAGGGGCAACATCCCAAAACAGCTGTTTGTGGATGGATACCTGGCTTTGATATTTCCCTTGTCATGATCTTAGACTTGTAATAGAGTGGGTTATTGACTAAAGGGGCTGCTTAATATGGTGGCTGTGGTGGTCTCCTTACAGGAGCTACTCGTCTGCTAGGTCCTTCCCGGTAGGGATATCTGGCTAGTCCCATATTTCAAAATTCTTAATTGAGTCTTCACAGACTTGCATTATAATAAACTTGACATGTCACAGAGACCTGTGAAAAGTTTTGATCTGTCAGACTGATCAGTAGAACGCCAGGAGAACTCTGTGCGCAGCCTGATCTGCTCAGGCTCTTTGTTTTGCAACCAGGGCAGGTATATAATGTAAGTCTATGCGACCATCCAGGATGGATGAACACAGAGTAGAGAGAAAGTCTATGCTGTGCGTCTACTTCTCCTGGCTCACTCTCTTGATTGGTCACGACACTCAGACCCTGACCAATCAAAACTTTTGACATGTCTTTGAGACATGTCAAAAAGTTTTTATAATGACAGATATTCGTTAAGTAATAGTCGTTTGTCATGATCTTTCGATCATTTCGGCTAATCGTTGCCTTTTATTACACAAAGCGATTATCGTCCATAATGGCAGATAATCATCCAAATACGGCCAATAATCGCTTTGTGTAATAGGGCCTTAAGAGATAGCAAACACCTACCTCCATATTTCTTAACCCCTTGCCTCCGCAGCCTGTTTTGGCCTTAATGACCAGGCTCATTTTTCAAAATCTGACCTGTCTCACTTTATGCGCTTATAGCTCAGTGATGCTTTAACGTATGCTAGCGATTCTGAGATTGTTTTTTCGTCACATATGCCACTTTATATTAGTGGCAAAATTTTGTCATTACTTTGTGTGTTTTTTGTGAAAAACATCAAAATATCATGAAAAATTTGAAAATTTTGCATTTTATGAACTTCTGAAATTCTCTGCTTCTAAAAAAGGAAGTCATAGCACATAAATTAGTTACTAAATCACATTACCAATATGTCCTCTTTATTCTGGCATAATTTGGGAAACATTTTTTACTTTTTTAGGGTGTTACGGGGCTTAGAAATTTATTAGCAAATTATCACATTTTGTGAAAGTTTCCAAAACTGATTTTTTTTTAGGGACCAGTTCTTTTTTTAAGTTGATTTAGGAGGCTTGTACACTGGAAACCCCCATAAGTGACCCCATTTTGGAAACTAGACACCTTAAAGAATGAATCTAGTGGTATAATGAGCATTTTAACCCTACAGGGGCTGGAGGAAAGTATTCACAATTAGGCCTTAAAAAAATCGAAAATTTTAATTTTCCAATAATATATATGTTTAGATTAAAGTTTCTCCTTTCCAAAAGGAACATGAGAGAATCTGCACCCCAAAATTTGTAACACAGGTTCTCTTGAGTACAACGGTACTCCATATGTGGGCGTTTGAGCGCCAGGTGCGTTTGCAGTGCCCCTGTAGTGTCAGCAGAATAGAATCCCCCCAAAAGTCACCCCATTTTCGAAAGTACACCCCTCAAAGAATTCATCTTGGGGTAGGATGAGCATTTTGACCCCACATGCATTAGAGGAAAGTATTCAAAATTAGACAGTAAAAATGAAAAACACGAATTTTTCCAATAATATGTTCGTTTAGTTTGAAATTTCTCAATTTCACAAGGAAAAAGAGAAAAAAAGTACCCCAAAAATTGTAACGCAGGTTCTCCTGAATACAACGGTACTCCATATGTGGGCATAAACCACTGTATGGGCACACAGCGGGGCTCAGAAGGGAAGGAGCGCCAATTAGCATTTTCAGTGCAGATTTTGCTGAAGAAGTTTCTGAGCGCCAGGTGCGTTTGCAGCGCCCCTGTAGTGTCCGTAGAAGAGAACCCCCCCAAAAGTCACCCCATTTTGGAAAGTACACCCCTCAAAGAATTCATCTTGGGGTGTGGTGACCATTTTGACCCCACAGGTATTAGAGCAAAGTATTTAAAATTAGACAGTAAAAATAAAAACTCGAATCTTTCCAATAATATGTTCGTTTAGTTTAAAATTTCTCAATTCCACAAGGAACATGAGAGAATCCGCACCCCAAAATTTGTAACGCAGGTTCTCCTAAGTACAACAGTACCCGATATGGGGGCATAAACCACTGTATGGGCACACAGCAGGGCTCAGAAGGAAGGGAGCGCCAATTAGCATTTTCAGTTCAGATTTTGCTGAAGAAGTTTCTGAGCCCCAGGTGCGTTTGCAGTGCCCCTGTAGTGTCCGCAGAAGAGAACCCCCCCAAAAGTCACCCCATTTTGGAAAGTGCACCCCTCAAAGAATTCATCTTGGGGTGTGGTGACCATTTTGACCCCACAGGCATTAGAGGAAAGTATTCAAAATAAGACAGTAAAATTGAAAAACTTGAATTTTTCCAATAATATGTTTGTTTAGTTTGAAATTTCTCAATTTCACGAGGAACAGGAGAGAAGCTGCATGCCCAAATCTGTAACGCAGGTTCCCCTGAGTAGAACGGTACCCCATATGTGGGCATAAACCACTGTATGGGCACCCAGCTGGGCTCAGAAGGGAAGGAGCGCCAATTAGCATTTTCAGTGCAGATTTTTCCGAAGAAGTTTCTGAGGGCCAGGTGCGTTTGCAGTGCCCCTGTAGTGTCAGCAGAAGAGAACCCCCCCAAAAGTCACCCCATTTAGGAAAGTACACCGTTCAAAGAATTCATCTTTGGGTGCAGTGAGCGGTTTGACCCCACAGGTATTAGAGGAAAGTATTCAAAATAAGACAGTAAAAATGAAAAACTTGAATTTTTCCAATAATATGTTTGTTTAGTTTAAAATTTCTCAATTTCACGAGGAATGGGAGAAAAAATGTACCCCAAAATCTGTAACGCAGGTTCTTCTGAGTACAACGGTACCCCATATGTGGGCATAAACCACTGTATGGGCACACAGCAGGGCTCAGAAGGAAGGGAGCGCCAATTTGCTGGAGCAAAACTGCAGCTAGTAATGGTTATTAGAATAGCGCAGTTACTAAAATACAATAAAAAATGAGATTACAGGTAATGTGGGGTGGTTACGGATAATCTGGGGTGGTTATGGGCAACCTGCGGTGGATACGGGCAACCTGCGGTGGTTACGGGCAACGTGGGGTGGTAACGGGCAACGTGGGGTGGTTACGGATAAACTGAAGTGCTTATAGGTAATCTGGGATGGGAACCTGTAACGTGCGGTGGTCGGGGGCAACGTGCGGTGGTCGGAGGCAACGTGCGGTGGTCGTGGGCAACGTGCGGTGGTCGGGGGCAACGTGCGGTGGTCGGGGGCAACGTGCGGTGGTCGGGGGCAACGTGCGGTGGTCAGAGGCAACATGCGGTGGTCAGAGGCAACGTGCGGTGGTTAGAGGCAATCTGGGGGGAATTACATG
Source organism: Dendropsophus ebraccatus (assembly GCF_027789765.1). Lineage (NCBI taxonomy): Eukaryota > Metazoa > Chordata > Amphibia > Anura > Hylidae > Dendropsophus > Dendropsophus ebraccatus. Next base: position 164,231,681 of record NC_091456.1, on the reverse strand, counting down.
TGATTAGGGGCAACCTGGGGGGGTTACAGACAATCTGCGGTGGTTATGGGCAACATGGGGTGGTTACAGACAATCTGTGGTGGTTACGGGCAACATGGGGTGGTTACAGACAATCTGGGGTGGTTATGGATAAACGGAAGTGCTTATAGGTAATCAGGGGTGGGTACATGTAATTTTGGGTGGTTACGGCAATCTGGAGGGGGTCACTGGCAACGTGTGTGAGTTAGAGGCAACGTGCAGTGGTTACGTGCAATATAGGGGGTTACGGGCAATCGGGGCTGATTACGGACCATCTGGAGGGGGTCACTGGCAATTTGGGGTAGTTACAGGCAACGTGCGGCGGTTATGGGCAACGTGCAGTGGTTGTGGGCAACGTGCGGTGGTTATAGGCAATGTGTGGTGGTTATAGGCAACGTGCGGTGGTTATAGGCAACGTGCGGTGGTCAGAGGCAATCTGGTGGGAATTACATGTGATTAGGGGCAACCTGGGGGGTAACAGACAATCTGCGGTGGTTATGGGCAACATGGGGTGGTTACAGACAATCTGCGGTGGTTACGGGCAACATGGGGTGGTTACAGACAATCTGGGGTGGTTACGGATAAACTGAAGTGCTTATAGGTAATCAGGGGTGGGTACATGTAATTTTGGGTGGTTACGGCAATCTGGTGTGGTTACGGGCAATCTGGAGGGGGTCACTGGAAACGTTTGTGAGTTAGAGGCAACGTGCAGTGGTTACGTGCAATATCGGGGGGTTACGGGCAATCGGGGCTGATTACGGACCATCTGGAGGGGCTCACTGGCAATTTGGGGTGGTTACAGGCAACGTGCGGTGGTTATGGGCAACGTGCGGTGGTTAGTGGCAACGTGCGGTGGTTAGTGGCAACGTGCGGTGGTTATGGGCAACGTGTGGTGGTTATGGGCAATGTGCGGTGATTACGTGCAATCTGGGGCGGATACGGGCAATCTGGGGCGGATATGGGCAACCTGCGGTGGTTACGGGTAATTTGGGGTGGCTAGGGGTAATCTGGGAGTAAACTGCAATTATTACTATAATAAAAAGTGTGTGTTTTATTTTTTTGTATGTTTTTCACTTTTTGTACTTTATACATTAATTTTCACTGTATTACTATGATTACTGTGATATTTTCTATCACAGTAATCATAGTTCAGTGACAGAGACCAAATTGGTCTCTGTCACTTTAAATTTTCTGAGATAACTGATTCTGGAGCGCATGCGCACTTCAGAATCAGCCTGGACGTCGAGGAGGACGGAGCTCCGTGGATCAGGTCACGTATGTGGGGACGGGGGGGTGACTGGGGGACGGGGGTGACTTGGGGGGGGGGCACGGTGACACTTTTTATCCCCTGTCACCAATGATTTATGGTGACAGGGGATAAAAAGTGCTGATCAGCACTGGGAACAGGCGATCGGCGGTATATAGTATATACCGCCGATCGCCTGCTCCGGGACCACACGGGGGGGGGGTCCCCGATCACTGCCCCATGCTCTCCGCTACCTCCGGTGGCGGAGAGCATGGGGCTTTGATCACTAATTCATTTCCATCCCTGCGAACAAACATCGTTTGTTCGCAGGGATGGGGGCGGCCATCTTGGATCTGATGGCCGCCCGGGTAGGGTGATCGGGGGGCTGATCTGGGGTCTGAGGGGACATTTTTCATCTCCCCCCACCGTGGATTCACGGTGGGGGGAGATGAAAGCTATCGGCGGCGCCGGTAATGCCCGATACCGGCGGATCGCCGCTAAAACGGTAGTAGCGGCGATCCGCCGGTATCGGGGGACGAGGGGAGGGGGCCAGGGGACACACATTGAGTGGCGGTGGGGGGAGGCAGCATTCTGCAGCCTCCCCCCGCCGCCCGATCGGCGGGGGACACTGAATCTCCCCATAGATGCTGCGGTCGCATTGGGGGGTTAACTGCCCGGGGGGGGGAGCGCGGCTCCCCTCCGGGCAGTGGCAGCAGGAGGAGGCTGTGTGACACAGCCTCCTCCTGCTGCCTGATCTCACCTAGGGACAGAGGGGGGAGGCAGGGAAAGCATGACGTCCAGGGACGTCATGATGCGTTCTGCCACTGCTTTTCATGACGTCCCTGGACGTCATATTGGGGGAAGGGGTTAAGTAGTCAGAGAATGTACAAACCTCCAAAAAGATTTCTCAAACATCAATACATAGGTAGAACATCCTAGAAGGTTTTCTTTCAAAATTAAAAAGGAAAAGATCTTTCAACTTAAGATTCTTTATGTTATATGCAGGTAGCATAATCCATCTTTCCGCATTTCATCCCTCAGGCTCACCTGCCTAATGTTACATGTCGGTTGTTTTTAGTTATTGATCTTTGTGTTTCATTCCATTCATTCCTCAGATTTTGGTTATGAAACTCTGTTATACAGTGGCTATTACAGTGTCCTCAAAACACAAGATTGTATACTTCACCTCAATGGCCCCTCTTCTGAGTCTTTAGATAGATATTTGTCTGTTTGTTATAATTGCTATAAAGAACCATGTTGTTTTACCTGTTACGTCCAGTAATCCAGTCATATAAAGGCTCCAACAATACATTGGAACATCTGTGAAAAAGAGGATGATTATTATTATTATTATTATTATTTTCATTCACCCTTATTTTCAGTTACATTTATGTCCAGAGATTTCACCAGGTCCTTGCCCCAAAAGGCATTTGGTTCAATGGGCTCTCTTCATATCTGTATTTTACGATGAACACTATTGGTGCCTGATAGACCCCACTGACTTACAATGTGGTCCATCAGGTTCTGCCCATGACATCCATCATTTCGACAAATAGCCTTTCATGATCAAAGAGTCAGATGTGAATGTAGCGTAAACCATAGAAAAAAAAATAAAACTCAGCATTTAGATCTGAATATTTGTGTAAAGCAGTGACCCATCCATTGTTTCAACCCCAGCTAAAATGGATTTATTAAACAAAAAAAAAAAAAAAAAAAAGACTCTGCACTGCTAAAAGAAACCAAAATATGGAAAACAATCTGTATAAAATTTGTCTCACTGCTGTGCCTCCAGCAATGATTTGTAGTGAACGGGGCCGGACTGGCCATCTAGCATTTCAGGCAAATGCCAGATGGGCTGGTACACTCTGTGGGCCAATTTCATCTTCCTCCGGGCCCAGTTACTCTCTCCCCCTTCCGTAGGGGAATGGAGTCGCCAGGCCAGGAGGAAGATGGGATCTGCTCTCAGAGGGTCAGTGTTGGACTGTCCAGCGCTCCAGGGCCCCAGGAATCCAGGACACCTCTGAAATGCCAGAGCTGAGTTTCAGTCCCAGTCCGACTTTGGTGGTGACACTCTGCAGTTTGGAGACCCATGTTCTACAGGAAGGGGATGCTGAGATGTTAACCGCTTTGGTGTGTAACTCTGTTATCTATATACTGATGTATATACTATGTGGGCAATTTATCAAACAAGGTATAAAGCAAAACTAGCTTAGTTGCCCCTAGCAACCAATCAGATCACACCTTTCATTCCTCACAGACTCTGAAAATGAAAGGTGGAATCTGATTGGTTGCTAGGGGCAACTGAGCCAGTTTCACTTTAAACCATGTTTAATAAATCTCCCCCTATATGTTTAACATAAAATAATAGGTAATTTTCTGATTACACATTCCCTTTACCTTCATGTATGGTTATAGTGGGTCCTCCAGAGCAACAAATGGTTATTGTAGTTGCTCTTCACTCTGGTTTCAGAAAGATGGTTCTGAACAGGGGGCTTTATTGTGTTAACTAGGCATTGACTAGGTATTATTTATAAATATATTATTATTATTATTATTATTATTATTATTATTATTGCTAGAAATGTATGCTTTATGATAAAGGAAAGTTATATTTTGTATACTAGTCATTAAAGGGAATGTCCTTTTTTATGTTATGAATATGTGACATAACTCTCTTTGTACAACAGGTGTTAAGGGAAAAACTAAGAATAGTGTCTCCCCCCCTTGAAGGAATTCATGGGTCAAACCCCCACTGATCAGAAAGTGATGATGTATCCCAAATTCCAATGGTCAGCAGCACAACCATGCAAATACATGGAATAACTCTTCATCCATAAATAACGGTGAAGGCAACGACGGGCTCTAGCCTGACAAACTCCTAAGAGATCGAGAAAAAGTAGAAAATAAATACTTCCATTATACTGTAAAAGCTTGGCTGTTATGATGTTTTATTCACCAATGTGATGTTTTGACCATAGGATGGGACTTCAAAAAGTGTGTGATAGGATTGCAAATCCTAGTGATATTATTACCAAACCTTGTTTAGGAGTAGTATTGAGTCAGAATGCTTGGTTGACTTGGGGTGTTTAATCGAGCTCGATGCTCAACTGAGCATCTTTTGCAAAAAGCTTGTTGAAAGGTTGCTGAGCCAATTACAAACTTTAAGGATTTAGAAATGCATAATACATTTCCACGGGCCTTTGAGGACAATGACGTTCGGAAAAAAAAAAAACATATAGAAACACATACATTTTATACTCATCATCCCTCTAGTGACGATCGCCGCTTAAATTTTCCACTGGCTGGGCTCCCATCAGCTCCGGTCAGCGTCTTTGGATCCCCCTCACTTCCGGGTTCCAGTGAATAGAATGGGAGAGAAAAGGCTGCTGGGGCACATGCGCAACGGCAGCTTTTTCATTGGCACATGGCTTCCAGCTTGCTCAGCCAATCAATGCCGGGCTTGTCCTTTAAAGAGGACCTGTAACCCCACATGCAGGGGCAAAGCCTTGCCGACCCCCCACTAGAGACCCTTATACTTACCCCGTACGCGCTCCAAGTCCCGGTCTTGGAGCCGGAGAATGAATGGAGCCGTCATTCTCTATGATCGTCGGACTCATCTCTGATGCGCGTGTGCTGGGCTTTTGACGGTGATATCTCGGCAACAGGAGTGGCTCCAGGAGCGGGACTTCATGCACGGGATAAGTATAAGGGTCTCTAGCGGGTGGTCGGCCGGGCTCTGGCCTGGCACGGGGGGGGGGGGAGGGTAAAAGGTTCCCTTTAAATCCATTGATGTGTGTGGTGGGGATTATACTTATCGCTCCGGTCTTCTATCTTCTATCTTCACTACTGCTGCTCAGACAATCAGCACCTGCAGCGGTGTCCAACCTCAGCCACTCATTGTATGAACGGCAATACTGAAGATAGAAAACTGAGAAGCAAATGTATTTCCCTCCCATCAGAGCACAGTCTGGCCCCCAGGAGGGTTAACTTAACCCCCAATGGGCAGACTGTCACTTTGTACGGTTTTAGGTTAACCAGGTTACCTCCGCTCTGCCAAGCAGGGGGCACCTGGTTAAATGCTTGAGTCTCCCCTTGTTTTTAATGTTGTTTTTTTTTTACTCAAGTTTTACTCAAGTATTTTTGTGCTTACTCAAAACTATTCAGTTGACTGGATTTCATCATCATTCAATGACAATTCTTAGTTCTCTACATGGATATTTACTGGTTTGCAACTCAATTGTGCAAACCAGTAAAGAGACAGATGTGTAGAGGTAATCTGTTCCCAGTCAGTGAAATCTAAGAAACTGGAACATTTTATAGAGCAACAGAGGAAAGTAAAACCTTTACTGTGCATATGAATTTCCATTCAAGAAGCTGTGTATAATGCCAAGGTTTCCATGTTTGTCTACAACCTGTGAATTACAGGGTAGCTATCTATTGAATTGTTTTATCTTTAATGAATAACGAGTTGCTACTGAGTATATTGTATGTTTATTGGGCTGAACAGGATCGTCTTCTGCAGAAAGTTTCCAATTGAAATTTTTTTTACTCTACTGACAGTTTTTAGATCTGTGTCTTGGCCTTGTCCAGCAATATAATTTCAGCCATATTGGTTACAGTTACTGGGTCTGTTGCAAGGAAAACCCTTTTCAGGAATCCTATTTGGATAACCTTTCAATTTGGATGTCCTAAAGGGGTACTCCAGCGTGGGGGCTATTTTTAGATGTGGCCGGGGAGGAGGTGGCTGAAAGAAATGACGTCCACTCACCTCCCCGGATCCCGCCTCCTTCACTGAGTGGCTGAGCGGACCTGAGACGTCACGTCTTGGGCCCGAGTCAGACACCCGGAAGCGTCCGGGAACCGGGCACAGGAACGCCGCGATGCGGAACCCGCCGCTGGAACCGAGGAGGTGAGTGGACGTCTTTTCTTTCAGCCACCTCCTCCCCGGAGACATCTAAAAATAGCCCCCACGCTGGATAACCCCTTAAGGCACTATTACCGAAACGATTATCCACCGCTATGGACGATAATCGTTTTGTGTAATAGAAGGTAACGATCGGATGACATGAACAATGTCGGCTGATTGTTGCAGTTGTTTGTCTTTTAACATGTTGAAAGACAAACAACTAATAAAGCAATGATCTGTTGCCGTCGCTCAGTGGAATAGGAGCAGCGGCAGCAGACTGCTGCTATCTGCTATGGGTTGCCTGGATGATCTAGCGCTAACCCAGGCAGAATCTCCATACAGCCATCATGGAGTTCAAAGAGGGTGGGCTAATGGGGACTGAGGACCGCTCAGAGTGGAGTGACGACAGCTCTGCGCGAAATGGGTGTGAGAGTGGGAGCGATCTCACCCACTACGGCATCCCTGGATGACAAAGAAATCTCCATTTAGTCGTCACGGGGTGCAAAAGGGGCGAGCCAGCAGGGGAACAGGATCACTCAGGTTAGAATGTGATGTGCGATCCCACTGTGTGCGATGGCCCAGGGGAGTAGACGCATAGAAATAGAAGTAGGGGGGTCATCAATGGGGCCGTGATTTTGCTTGCATAAAGTGACGGCAATGTGGGAACATGGCCTTGGGCATCCAAAAATAATTCAGGGTGGGTAGGTTGGATCCAGTTGTTCTCTGCTCTGATAAAAAAAAATCTTGGAACATTTAGGTGGAGTAAATGACCAAAATGGAGGGGGCCATACCCAAAATATCCAATATAAACATATAAACAACTTATGCACCTCCTAAAGCTAATGTACCCCTGGTACATCGCTTTTTTGTTTCTTACATGAATAGACTAGTGCCGGCACGGGATGTCGGTGCTGCAGTTCTTTTTTTTAAAACAGCTACCTAGTTCTCACACACGGTGCAGGTCTCGAGGAACGGCCACGCATAAAGCACTAAAGGCAGGCCTCTGGCCCCCAGCTTGACTAAGCCCCTTCACTTCTTTGACGTGGCTCCATTAGAATCAATGGACCCACGTCACAGACGGGACGGCATATCAACACCTTGGGGGATGGCTGGCCTGCCTCCAATGCCTCATGCCAGGCTGGTGCTCGGTAATAGGCCAGCACTGTGCGCGGGACAAAGGCAGCGGTTTAAAAAAAGGCCTGTAGTACCGCCATTCCCACGCTGGCCCCGGTCTATTCATGTAAGAAACAAAAAAAACAATATACCGGTGGTACATTTGCTTTGAAGTGACATAAATGTGCAGGTGCCATGTGCTGTGGCTGTGAACTGCTTAATGCATGAACAATGGTTAAAATAATCTTCTCTCTTACTGAATGTACCGCATTGGCATTTGTGATTTGTTTGTTGGGAAAAAAAATCACCAGTGTCGTAACTCAATAGCAAATAATGTCCTAAGTGCTCTTATGATTGCAGTCTGAAAAATCCAATGCCACTCCGGTGCTGAAGTGAAATGAACCCAGTTATGGTTTGTTATTTTAGTGTCACACTATTTCAGGAGATTTCTTTTTAATAGAATTGTATTTGTTTGTCATGTAGCAGCCAGGTACTTTACTGATCTTATGAATAAATGTTTTACATGCTTTCAAATAACTTAACCATTAAGCTACCAAGGATGGCAACATTTTCTAGATTATCAATTGTTTATATGGCCTCCAATTCATTGTTATAGGGATATTTTGGTTTCCAAAAAGTTGAACTCAACAGGCCATTATAAAAAAGTTATGCAACTTTCTATGAAATGCATGATTTTCTTGGTCTTGACTAGGTGTACATATTACCAGTGGTTATATACATTGATATATAACTGGATTCACCCTAGGGTGGCATCCAACTTTTCCATATGACAGAAGTAAAAATTTTGTAGACTCGGTCCCCAATATCTGATAGCTGCTGCGAGCGGCGCAGTACAGAGGAGCATCACAGCGTGACTCGTCTTTGTACCCCCTTCGGGACCCATTGTTTTATGGGTCCGGGACATTACGGGTCCGGGACATTACGGGTCCGGGACATACGGGTCAACATTTTTCACTTTTACTGATTAGAGTTAGATATTGAAATATGTTCTTTTTTTAAATCTTTCTATATTTTTTTTCTTTGTACACTGTTACTGGGCTGACCTCTTTCCTGAGCTGTTTTATGCAGTGACATGCTTTACAGCAAGCCTCACAGACATAGACGGAAATTTTCCTATTGAGATGAACGTGAAACCTTACTGAGCATACTCTGTGACCTTTGAAGAGGTCATTCAACAGGGAGCTGCTATTATCTTATACTATTGTTATCTATTTACCAGTGTCACCTGTCGCTGTAATTTTTTACAGATTACTTTACAGCAGCCTCCTCATATCTTCACAGACAGAACAAGGAGGGGCAGCTTTGGGTGGCAATACATGGCCTGATGATCTTTGTAAGTAGTGATGAGCTGCCAAAATGTTTGGGTTTCGGCAACATTTTCCGAACCTGAATGCTCAGCATTTGCTTCCCAGCAGCTGCAGAAATTGAATGTCTGCTTAGAGACTCCTGTGGCGGTATCCATGTTTTCCTGGCAGCCCTAGGGCAGCATCCAACTTCTGCAGCTGTGGGGAATCAAATGCTGAGCGTTTGGGTTCGGACAGCATTGCCGAACCTAAACATTTTGACAAGTTTGCTTCACAGTAGTTGTAAGCGAACACCAATCTATTAGATCGCCACTCGCTTACAAAACCTATTATTACATGGCTTAAGAATTGTGCAGCAGGGGCTCCACGGGCACTGTTGATGATGTTCATACAACCTTTACTTTATATATAAAATAATAAAGTTATGCTTAACTGTCCAGGCTCACCTGGTGTCCTTGGGCCTTTTCCCGCGTCCCCGCTCCCTGCAGCAGGCGCTGAATCTTCGGAATCTGTCTCTTCAGTGACAGTCCGCTCAGCCAATCAGTGATCAAGATGGGAAAGCAGCAGTGTTTGGCTGAGCAGCTGGGGTGAGTGGGGAACATGGGGTAAAAACAGCAGGACACTGGGGGGAGCCTGGATAGGTAAGTATAACTATTATTATTTTCTTTACGCTGTCATCAGCCACGCATCACTATTACAAGCAGCGATGGGAAGCAGGCGGCTAAAGTTTTTTTTAAATCTTGAAAGACAACAATCAGCCCACGATCGGTTCCTTGGCTGATTGTTGTCTTTATTACATGGATCCATATCTGCCCGAAATGGCCTTATTTGGCAGATAATTACTCCGTGTAATAGGGACCTTAAGGCCATATTACACGGAGCAACTATTGTTTAAAAATTCACTACAACAATCAAAAATGAGCGATTATCCGTCCGTGTAATAACACCCAACGATCAAACGACGAAGGAAAAGGCGTTCTTTTTTGTCTTTCAAAATGTTGAAAATTTATCATTGGTAGTCCACCGATTGTTCACATATCTGTTCGTGTGATAAGTCGTTCACCAATAAAACATGTTGTGTGGGTTGTCTTGGGGAACGTTTAACGATCATATTATGACCTAAAAACAATTGTTCATAACAGTAATTGGTGATGTAATAACCTCAGAATCGTTCTCTACAAAATCAATAGTTTTCACTAGCGATAGATTGTTATAGCAAATCTTTAAATGATAATTGCTACGTATAATAGGGTCTTTAGTTTAGACTTACTCGTAAGAATTAAAACTGCAAGATTTTAGGATTATTTTATAATATAGACAGTAAATGGAAAATAAGAAAAAAAAAAACACCAAAAATTCTCAAAAAAATAAGTTTAACACAGAACTTGATTTAAACAATAGGTCATTTTCCTGATAAATCATATACCTCACTGCCACCATCACAAAGTTCACAGAGAAGAAGTATTGCTGTGGCTATGCTGACCCACCAGAACAGATAAGGACAACCAAGTAATATCCTGCTATCTCAGTCCTGAAGCTCTGTCCAGTATCCCGGATCATTAGGTGTTAGATAACAGGAATTTAGCTACATTTAGGTTAATTTCTAAACATCATCTACTCCATGATATCCTGTTTAGAAGAAAAGTGCCATTTATCTGTACTACCATGTAAAGTTCTCTAATGTCATGTAATGTGACTATTTCAAAAGCAAATAGGAATATGTAATCGGTCAGCTGTTAATCTCCCCATGAAGCAGACCAGTAGTCGTGTTTCTTCACTCTGCTGGGAGTTTCGGCTGGCATGTCGTAGGAATATGGTTACAATCGCAGTTCAGTCTTTTTGTGTGGTATTTATAGCCTGATCTGGTGAATGTCAATCTTCACTTTATTGTTATTCTCTAAAATCTGACATCTTACCTTGGCCTCTGCTTTAAAGGAAATCTCGCACAATGACAAAGTATTTGTTTTATTGGACTCCTTAAACATATAATTTATGAGAAATATATCACATGAAGGATTTTAGATCACTTCCAACCATTGCATTTAAAACAATGAAGAAAGGGGGTCTAATATTAACTGAACCTTTGATGACTAATACGGAAATTGTCTGCTTATTCGTGTTCTTGGATTAAGACTTTCAGAAGAAAATGTAACATTCACAAAATATAGACATTTATCTGCAGTATATATGTTTTATTTAAAGTCTCAGGACACGTCATTAGTTTTAGTGCTTGAGTTTAGAAGCCGAAACGGTGTCGAAACGCTCAGCAATAAAGAAAGATTCATATGAAACGTTATGTGCACCTGCACTTTCTTCTGATTCTGTAGCAAAGACTTACAAGGTTGCAATAATAAACCAATAATGATAACATCAGTGCTGGGGATAACATATTGAACATGTTAAATAACTGTGGATAACAAAAAATGTCCTCAGCTGTTGTTGCAACTTTTTGCGTTGATCACTTTTGAACCACAAGAGATATTGCAAACCCGATTGCGGCAGTTAATTTTTTATAAAAATTCTGGTCCTCTTTGCTATGCTACATGATCACGTTTCTATAGGAAAAAAACAAAAAGATAACCCCTTTGCTGTAATTTTCCCTTTAGTTTATGTATAGTTTGGTCCCACTTGAAACTGATGACCAATTGAAAAAGGATTGCAAAAAGATTTTCATAAATGACAGTCTCAGCTTTTCAATTTGTTGTACTTCCCTGAATAGAACGTCTATTTTTTTTCCCCAAATGGAAATCAATTAAAGGAGATCTCCAGCAATCCCATAAAAAATGAAATACCCAAAAATACATTTGAAATACACAAAAAGCATATACCGATTGTTTGACACCTTTGCCACTTGTCCACGCTACTCCTAGCCCTAGATTCAACTGATCCTCGTTTTACATCATGGCACCTTGCCATGAAACTACATCTCCCAGCATGCATTGCACCTCAAAACCAACTACTTGGTACCAACTCCGCCTTGGAGTATCTGCCCACCACTGGCTCAATTTGCTTCTGCTGAGCACAGTAAACACATGGGAGCACATTTATTAAGACTGGTGTACTCATTAGAGATGAGCGAACCTTGAGCATGCTCGAGTCCATCCGAACCCGATCGTTCAGCATTTGATTAGCGGTGGCTGCTGAAGTTGGATAGAGCCCTAAGGCTATGTAGAAATCATGGATATAGTCATTGGCTGTATCCATGTTTTCCAGACAACCTTAGGGCTTTATCAAACTTCAGCAGCCACCGCTAATCAAATGCCGAACGATCGGGTTCGGATGGACTTGAGCATGCTCGGGGATCGCTCATCTCTAGTGCTCATACATCTGTCTTAAAATAGGCTCCACCAGACTGACTAAGAGGCGCACACTTCTCAGTGAATGTCGCAACCTGCGCTTGGTGCAGGAATTGCACAAAAATCCATTGCAGGTGTAAGTTTTTTTCCTGGTTTACACCCATTTCCAGATGCAAACCTTCATGAATTAGGTGCGCTGTTCCTGTCTGCCCATCAGTGCCCCAGATTTTCCCTTTTCCATGGCATCCAGCAGGGGCCCATTCTGATAAATGTTCCCCAGTATCTATCTATTCCTCTACATAGATAGATCAGAGAAACAGAGAGAGATAAAACAACAGTGTCTCCTTTCCCCTGTACTGCTCAGGAGAGGTTGTTGTTTTCCTGCCCATGGCCAAGTAATCACTATGTGATGTCAGTAGTGGGCGGGTTACAGATGAGGTGTTACAGCTTGCCTGGCAACAGAAGAGACACAGATCATGTTATTTGGTCTCAGAAGGAAGGAGGAGTAGGACAGAGGAGTGGACCAGGAAGTGAGGATTTATAGCATTGTCAGGCTGTGAGTCCAGATGTGCTGCAGACAAACTTAATAGATACCTATTACAAACAAGCTTAGATTATGGGTGGGGATTGAACAGGGTTAAAGCTTCCTTAACTGGAGTTTCCCTTTAAAATCCATTGTTCCTTACATTGAATTAATAAGACTTGCAAAAAAGGACAACTGTGAATTCCATTGTTATAACTTCTTCCACTTATTATTATATTAATCCTAATGTTAAATAGATAGTTGGAATATGATGGCAGACCAGGGTAGAAATGTTCCATACTGGAAGCTATGGAAAACTATGGCTGATGTATGGTCAGTCAAAATAAAACCCAAATCAGTGGGCTCTAAAAAGCTGACACGAATCATGGACACATATGATCTCCGCCTTATAGATTTGGCCATTTATGTACATTATTAGCTTTTTTTTTTTTTTCATCTGCGTTGTCTATTAATATCTATATATTTGGTGAAATACATTATACCAAAATATAACATTAAAGTAAGATTATATAAAATATCTTTCGCATTTTCACAGACTTTTCTTCCAGAAAGAGCTTACAAGAACCTGTCAATCATTTCAACATCTTCTATATTGGTGACATAGTCATTTAAAGAATGCATAAATGTCACATAGTCGATGGAAGAGACGAAAACATTTTTATATCTGTCCTTGCCATGCCCCCCTCTCTCTCACACTCAGGTTACATTCCTGCTGGTAATTTACATAAATGTACAGAAATTCGGGAAACTGAATGCACAATTGAAATATGTTAAGGTGAACATGATGCAGAAAATGTGAACTTTTCCTGTGTCCTACCCACTCATAGAGTATTGTGTATTAGTGCGTGAAGATGTTACAGATGTACAGCAATCCCTGAACCTGGATAATGGAGCCGCCATACTGAGAATACCATTACTGGTCTTACAAAGGCTTCCATTTATTTGTCAGTATTTTTGTTAAAGTCAAGCAGATTTCTATTGATATATATTACAGATTTATCGGTACGATATATACCAAGAGGGGGCTCTAGATACGTTAGTTACAGTATCTATCAACTTAAAATTTCACCTTATTACATTTGTTTTAATTATAATGTCTAGGTCCAGGTATCCACACATGCTGCTAGGGGGACATCATGCCTGCAGTCCATCTACAATGCTTTAGGGGCACAGTAAGGGCCTGTTCACACTACAGAATCAGTGCTGGAATTCTGTGTGGAACTCCCCAGCATGGATTCAGCCAAATAGGTGGGCTCGCGCACCTCTACAGAACGGATGGCGCAGACTCTGGGTCCGCACACACTGTTGCGCACAGGATTTATGTAGAGGCAGTGCGCCTCTACATAAATCTCCGTACTGTCGGTGCTGCTGGGACATTTTTACGCCCGGTGCAGAAAACGCTGGACTTAATAAATGTCCCCCTATGTGTATACACTCCGGCTGAGATTCCTTTGAAGGCAGCACTACCTTAGTTCTGTAGGAATCACAGCCTTTTTTACAACGGCCGTGATGACCACGGAACTTTCGTAGTGAGAACATGGCCTTAGCATGTAATATTGTGGCAAGTTGTGTAACTTGCATCAGTGTGAGAATTACCAATACTGTAATATTGTTTTGCTTTTGCCTGTGAGAGATTAAGGGTCCTATTAGACGACTTTTAATTTTCTCCAATGCCAATGGCTGTATCCCAGTTTTCCAGGTGTTCCTTACGCTGTATCCACCCACTGCACGGAGCGAGCAGACAGCGGGAGTCAGCCGCCGAGATTTCTGGTTCATACGAACTAGAAATCCGGCAAGTTCGCTCATCTCTACTAAGTATGTCTCTGGTAATACAGCTTATATGCCATAAAGCTTGAAATTGGTAGAGTCACAGTACAGCTGTGTGTATAAGGGCCTTAGGTTGCCAATACATTTCCAATAGCTGTCAGCTGAATCATTGCTTGATGACAGCTATTTTTCCTGTCCGGCTCCACTCCTCCCAATACACAACAGCTCTGGCAGAGGCTTTTTTTCCAAGAACAAAGGGGTCAGGTAGTCATTTTCTATAATACCCGACCAATATCTCCACTAATATCATCTGTTGGTGGACCCCCATACCCCTTATACTGACAGCCGAATCTGCTGCGAGCACTGGGTACAGTCAATATAAGTATAAGGTATTGGGGACCTTTAGGTTGTCTACACACCCACCAATATCTGTCAGCTGACTGATTTTTGGTCGCTTTATCTCTCTCGTCCGCAAGCTTCAGACAAAATGCTCTGGTGATATTTTATCCCTCTGAGAATGAAGGGGTTCGGGCAATGGGAAATTGGGCAGCAGCACATAGGCGTATAGGCCCCGCACCCTCGGCAGCCATTTAAATGGGTGGCCAAGAAGTCTAGGCCCCACCCCCGCTAGGTCGACCCATTTCTATGGCCAACAAGGGGGCAGAGCCTAGATACAGACAAGGAGTTGCGAGGCCTATGACAACAATGTGGGCGGGGCAATGTAGCACAATGTTATGAAGCCCCGCCCAGGTGGCACAATCCAGCAACAATAAAAAGCATTTTTCAGTGGGTCAAGCACCAAGAAATCTATTATAAAGTAAGGTATGAAAACTGCAGAATTGAGGCTTTACAGCTGTGTAGAGACGTATCACTTTAAAGGAGAAGTTTGGTGAAATTAAAAACAACAGGGCAGGGGTGGGGAGGACATAATTAACAAAGTATACTTACCGGTCCCCATGCCCCTGCAGAGCGGCATCCACAGGGTGAGAAATAGCCTACTCAGTCAGTCAGTGACTGCAGTGGTGTCCCGTCCAGTCACTGACTAGCTGAGTGGTGCAATCCATCAGGAGGGAAAGATGGTGCAGGTCCTAGAATGGAATACAGTACTGTTGGGGCACAGGGACTGGTAAGTATACTTTTGTTATTATGTTCCCCCTACTCCCAGTCTGTACTGAATATTTTTTTGGTTGTTGGGCTTCTCCTATAAGCTATAGAGGGCTTCTAGTAATGCACCAACATACACAATTGATCCCTATACCCTGCTTGATTTCTATTGAATCCCCCATAAAATAAGCTACACCAAGCATCATAACAGACAATTGCCTTAATAAGTTTAGGTTTACACATTAACCCCTTAATTACCGAGCCCATTCTGGCACCAGGCGTTTTGTTTCGTGTTCCGTGAGCGTGTTGTCTCCAACCAATGACATGGATATGGTATGTAGATAGAGATTGTAATTTTTCTACTGGATCTATTTTATGGCACACATCGTGACCTTCCTGAATATTGCTTGTTTAAATTAGCGAGGAACATTCTAAAAAACCCTCCATAGTAATGTTTACTTAACTAAGAACTGCATGAGCCGCCTCTTGTTATTTTAAAGTACCAAGGTGAATTTTTATACGTGTTATTTGATTGACTGTCACCCTGTTAATAAATACTCGGAGCAACCTACCAACTTATATTCTCCTCAAAGTGACATTATTTACGTGCCATATTCCAGAGATAAAGCAGCCCCTTCCTATCCCAATATCTTTCATCACACAGCTCAGGCGTTCCTCAGGAATGCCGTCTCAATTTGTCCCGTCTCCTTCTTACTCCTCCTATACAACTTCAACACAATGGGAGATGGCTGTGAAGACAAGTTTTACTAATTCTTTTTCCCACAGGAGACAATTGTGAAAAATTGTCTACTGAATGGGATTTTAACAATTTTTTTTTTTTTTTGCCGTAAGGTCAAATCAAAAGAAAACTGATAGTGAAACTAAATAGGGCCCTTAAGGAAAGTTAAGTCAACCTCTACAAGTTCCTGGTGCAGCAGGAATCACTTGATTGACAAGGGCCGAGCCACTGACTGTATTATCTTTGTAGTATATCACATGTCAAAACTTCCCTCCTAAGAATAACAGAAATGACCTCTGTGGTGCCACAAGCCTTTTGTGACCTTTTTAGTAGCCATAACAGTGGCTAAAACAACACAAATACATCAAGCTGTGTGTTTTTTTTTAATAGGACTTGGTGAAGTTTTACTTCAGACTTTGCAGTTAGCTCAGTAAAAAGAAAGAAAAAAAAAAGTTTGACTAATAAATTAAAAGACCAAAACTTGTTTCTGTTATCTCATTATATTTTTCTGTCACTTTTTTTCTAGAATAATTTGTACATTATTTCTATTATTTTTTATACCCAAATTATTATTATTATTATTATTATTATTATTATTATTAGAAATAAAATGTATAAATAATTATTCAAGAAAAAAAAGTGACAGAAAAATAATTATATATATATATATATATATAGTTTTTATTTTATATTGTTTATTTATTTAAATTAGGAATGGGGAACTATCTACCCTCCATCTGTTGCAAAACTACAATTTCCCCATGACTGTATAGACAAACCTTTAGCTTAGGCTGTCCAGGCATGATGGGAATTGTAGTTCTGGAACAGCTGGGTTCCCCATCCTTGATTTAGATCAATATATTGTCAATATCAACATATGCTGAATGGGGCTCAAAATATAAATTCCAAATTAAAGGGCTTATACAGAATTAGATAAATAGAGCCACTTTCTCCCAAAACAGCGCCACCCCTGTCTTCAGGTTGTATGTGGCATTACAATTCAGCTTTATTCACTTCAATGGAACTTTGCTGCAAACCCCACACTTAACCTGAGGACGAGTGGCACTGTTTCTGGAAGAAAGGGGACATGTTTTCCTAATCTTGGGTAATACATTTAATTTATCTCTATGGGGAAAATAACTGTGATATAGCTGTGATATCCAGCATCCCTCTCTCCGACTCTCCTGTTCAGCTCTCCTTCCACCACTGTGCCTTCAAACCTCCCCTTGTCTCCTCTGACAGTCAATCATTCTAAAGGAGAAGGCCTGAAGATACATCAGCGGCCGGAGAGGAGGATGGGAAAGCCGAAGAGCAGGATGCCGGATCACACAGCAGTGCAGAAGGTATGTATGCAGTGCTTACATGATCTGAAAACTAACAGCATATATATGTATATCTGTTCTGTTTCCCTTTGCTATGAACTACACTATTCACAGAGGGACGTGCTGCAAATAGCAAGATATTTTGAATAGAGATAATATCAAATGTCAAAAACCATTAACGTCAATGGGAGATAAATGCTTGTTTCTTGGAAACCTAAATTTGACCACTTGGAGGTCACCAAGTCCACAATGACACCTCAGACATTGATGCAAACACCTCTGAAATGCAACTGGGGAAGCATGTCTGGGTGCATCTAACACGCCCAAGATAGAGTATTATGCCACTATCACAGCCTCTCAACAATACACTCCAAACACAATATAACCTCTCTTTAAAGTTGAGAAACCTTCTTTCCTCTACATTAGCATGTACAGAAAGCCAAATTGTCCTGCACCCCTTTAAATCACGTTGCCTATGACAACCACAGATGGCATAGACAAGAGGGAAATCAAACCGCACTCACCGCTAACTGTCATTGTGTGTGTGATGTGGTCAGACACATCCTGGCGGCAGGTGATATGTAACAGTTGCTGTTTTTTCTTTCT
Source organism: Dendropsophus ebraccatus (assembly GCF_027789765.1). Classification (NCBI taxonomy): domain Eukaryota; kingdom Metazoa; phylum Chordata; class Amphibia; order Anura; family Hylidae; genus Dendropsophus; species Dendropsophus ebraccatus. Next base: position 164,213,695 of record NC_091456.1, on the reverse strand, counting down.
CAACTGTGCGCAGAGCGCAATAAACTGTTCTGCGACAATTTTTAGCTAACAGGAACTAAGCCAACACTGGCGTATAATATGCTTATAAAGTGTTATGTATGGCGGCAGCCGGTATATAACAGAGTATTTTTTTTTACATAGCGCAAAAAGGTGTCTTGCGTCAATTTGAAAGTAACACCAAATAGGCCGACACAGGTATATACAGGAAAATTATACACTGCCTGTCTGTTGTCCTGGTAGTCTATGAGCTGTATGGACAGAACTATATGCTGTAGTGTGCATTAGCCCTAAGAAAGGCTGTCTTGCTTGCCTAAAATCTGTGAAAATCCTTACTGTCCCTACTTCAAGATCTATCCCTCAACTTCTCCTGCAACAATTAGAATGTGAAGCCTATTCTTCACCATAAAAAAACAGCTACCTACCTGTCTGTGAGAATAAGCAGCTGATGTGCTGTGTATTGTAGTAGCCCTAAGAACGGCTTTTGGGGTCTTTCCTGCCTACAATTAGCTAAAATTCTAACTGTCCCTACTCCAGTATCTATCCCTCACCAAGCATGGTGGGAGGAGAATATGATTTTTTCTGCGTTTTGCTCAGATACTCAATCAAAAACGAGTACATTGAATAGTATAATATTATATCGAAATGCTACTTGATCGAGTACTACTCGCTCATTTCTAATTTTGAAGCATGACAAAAAGATATCAGCCAAGCATTGGATGTTTTTCAGCTCCTTGACCTATCGCTGTTAATTTTACACGCATGCGAAAGAGCATTTCTAGTGACGCTCCTGGCCCATGTAAAAAGCCCTTTAGACTTCCCCAAAGTCATGTGCTCCTTATCTTAGTAACTTTTCATGGATAGTCGGACTAACTACATAAAGTTTTCTATAGTGACCGTAAGACTAGAAATAAACCTACTCGTGCATCCAAACACCCTTTAAGCTTTCCCCAATGTACTGAATCATCAGTTCTATAAAGACGAACTGTGTCTGGCATTTTTAAGCTGTAAACTCCGAACAATAGAGGGCAATAGATCTACAGGCAAATTGCCTATTTATTGTGCCCAGGTAATCTCACAAGGAGTCGGACGGAAGAAATGGCACAGAAGGACAATAGATCACTCCCTTTACGGCATCATTATTGTAATTTGCAAGTCATAGCATTGCACTTTTACATTGTATCACAGCTTAGTTTAATGGAAGGATTTAATTCAGCTTTTTACTATTGCCTTGTGTATTTATATGTATCTTTTCCAGTTGATTTGAGGCTATGGTGACATTGGTCTTGTTTGGAGGTGGTAAATCTAGCTAATAATTAAGAAGGCCTTTCCATCTTTAAGTATTGTTTATGTACCTAGCATTAATGGTAGTAAATGACAAGGTTGTGTAATGATAAGTCGAGTAGAGCGGCTCCACGGACGGCTTTAATCAGAGGTAATATATGCATCCAGTGATGTAATGAATACTGGATTTATGTGTATATAGAACATGTATATTCGGTAAGATTAATGCTTGTAGTAAATATGCCATCCGCATATGTTTTCATTTTCTTGCATCTAACATGTACTTGGGAGGCTTTTTCTTTTTTATTGCATTTATTTTGAAGTGTTTTCACAATTTATAGCTAAGCTAGGTGACAATCATTCTGATCACCATTGAGTCGATTTCCAAGAAGAGCATTTTTGCCCGGTTATGTAGTTACACGTAGCAAAGACAAAATCATGGTGACAAGCTTTGCCATCCAGGACAAAGGAGCCTTCTGTTTGTTTTACTCTCTATCTCCTCTTTATGACACTTGGGACAATCCCCCCCTCTCCCCCACACATCTATTTTCTAAGGGCCGTATTACGCAGAGAGATAATCGGGCAAATCAGACCAATTCGGCTAATTAGTGCTCAGAGTAATTGATACAACAATCATGATCATCAGCTGATTGTTTCTTTAGGTCCAGACCTAAAATCATAGGGCGTTGAATACATGCATGTTATAGTGATGCATGGCTGATGGCTGATGATTGTAGTATAAAATAATAAAATATTTACCTTACCATGTTCCCTGGTGTCCTAGGGCCTTTTCTGCTGCTGCCGTTCCCTCTAGCAGATCGCCACTTGTTTAAACTTTATGATTAGGCGATGTAATAGGACCCTAAGGAGCTCCTCTGGAGATGGGAGAACTGCATTGTCACGTGTTAAAGGAGAAGTCCGGCAAAAATTTTTATTAAAGTATTGCATTGCCCCCCAAAAGTTATACAAATCACCAATATACACTTATTACGGGAAATACTTATAAAGTGCTTTTTTCCCTGCACTTACTACTACATCAAGGCTTCACTTCCTGGATAACATGGTGATGTCACGACCCGACTCCCAGAGCTGTGCGGGCAGTTTCAGTCAAACATACACTCACCGGCCACTTTATTATGTACACCATGCTAGTAACGGGTTGGACCCCCTTTTGCCTTCAGAACTGCCTCAATTCTTCGTGGCATAGATACAACAAGGTGCTGGAAGCATTCCTCAGAGATTTTGGTCCATATTGACATGATGGCATCACACAGTTGCCGCAGATTTGTCGGCTGCACATCCATGATGCGAATCTCCCGTTCCACCACATCCCAAAGATGCTCTATTGGATTGAGATCTGGTGACTGTGGAGGCCATTGGAGTACAGTGAACTCATTGTCATGTTCAAGAAACCAGTCTGAGATTATTCTAGCTTTATGACATGGCGCATTATCCTGCTGAAAGTAGCCATCAGATGTTGGGTACATTGTGGTCATAAAGGGATGGACATGGTCAGCAACAATACTCAGGTAGGCTGTGGCATTGCAACGATGCTCAATTGGTACCAAGGGGCCCAAAGAGTGCCAAGAAAATATTCCCCACACCATGACACCACCACCAGCCTGAACCGTTGATACAAGGCAGGATGGATCCATGCTTTCATGTTGTTGACGCCAAATTCTGATCCTACCATCCGAATGTCGCAGCAGAAATTGAGACTCATCAGACCAGGCAACGTTTTTTCCAATCTTCTACTGTCCAATTTCGATGAGCTTGTGCAAATTTTAGCCTCAATTTCCTGTTCTTAGCTGAAAGGAGTGGCACCCGGTGTGGTCTTCTGCTGCTGTAGCCCATCTGCCTCAAAGTTGGACGTACTGTGCGTTCATAGATGCTCTTCTGCCTACCTTGCTTCTAACGGTTGGCTATTTGAGTCACTGTTGCCTTTCTATCAGCTCAAACCAGTCTGCCCATTCTCCTCTGACCTCTGGCATCAACAAGGCATTTCCGCCCACACAACTGCCGCTCACTGGATGTTTTTTCTTTTTCGGACCATTCTCTGTAAACCCTAGAGATGGTTGTGCGTGAAAATCCCAGTAGACCAGCAGTTTCTGAAATACTCAGACCAGCCTTTCTGGCACCAACAACCATGTCACGTTCAAAGGCACTCAAATCACCTTTCTTCCCCATACTGATGCTCGGTTTGAACTGCAGGAGATTGTCTTGACCATGTCTACATGCCTAAATGCACTGAGTTGCCGTCATGTGATTGGCTGATTAGAAATTAAGTGGTAACGTGCAGTTGGACAGGTGTACCTAATAAAGTGGCCGGTGAGTGTATAATATCCTGACCAAAGGTTTATTCAGTTTTCAGAGCTATATCTTCTGATCTCCCCATACACATGAACCCTTTTGTCAAAGAACAAAAGTTTGCATCCAACATGCTCTATACTTCTTTCCCCCTACGTTATTTATCAAGGGAGAGTTGAGAGTCTCCCATACTCATGATTAGCTTATTGGCCAGTTTTGTCAAAATTTGTAGACTCAGCCAACATCTCTAATGTGTATGAGAGCCTTTAGCAAAGGGATAAAGCCAACTTGGACTGGTAAATTTCTCCAGGGTATTGCCTGCCTCTATGGCAAATATATTCCTTTGTATGAAGCAAAATAGTCAAAAATTATGTATCCATGTGAAATGTGAAACCGGGGCAAACTGTGGGACCTGTGATGGCATCTAATTTGGTTTTTAAGAAACTTTCTCATAAATCAGGCTTAGACTGGGCAAAAGAATATCAGAGAATGCTTTATTGGGTCCAGATTCTTAAATAGTAATGCACCATAATACAAAAGATTGCTAAATCAAAGATTTATGTCTTTTTAAAAACGTTGTTAAAAACCCAGTATAACCACCATTTCGGTTCCCATTTTTGTTCCATTAAAGTCATAAGATGACAAAACATATTGGGGGAGATTTATCAAACTGGTGTAAAATAGAATTGTCTTAGTTGCCCCTAGCAACCAATCAGATTCCACTTTTCATTTTCCAAAGGACCTGTGATGAATGAAAAGTGGAATCTGATTGGTTGCTAGGGGCAACTTAGACAATTCTATTTTACACCAGTTTGATAAATGTTCCCCATTGTTCTTGGCCTTAGTTGTACTGAAATACAGTATTTACCTAAACCAAACTGCTTATCTGGTACCAGCATAAGCTATAGCCATACACATCATTCCCTGTTGTTATTGGGGCACACAATTTAATCTCCCAATTGAGACCTCTGTGCCCAAGGAAAATATACCAGCAAAAGGGCAATATTACATGGGCTGAATACTGGACAATCAGCGTTTATGCACTTTAAACTCAAAGTACTGTGTATCTGTTTAAGCTGTCTCAGTTCATAAGATATGCATTACCTTGAAAATGTGGGGTATCTTGGTCTCCACTGCCAGGATGCCCCTAGTATTGTAGTTAACCCCTCCAGAATTCCCTTAGTATTGTAGTTAACCACTGCCACTTTTGTACAGCCAATGAAATCATTGTTATCGGTGACACATCGCCCTTTATAAACAGGCAATGTGTGGGTGATAATAATAAGTTTAATGGGCGCATGATTAATCAAACTCAATTAACCTCTTCAGGACCAGCTAATTTTAGCTTCTGTAGTTATGACTTTGGAGGCCTCAGTGAGGCCTCTGGTTGTCAAAGCTACCAATGGGACTCTGCGACTGCTTTTTAGAGCCCCAATGGTGAACAGAGGAAGATTTTTCCTTCTGTTGTTCCTATAGATGCGACGGTCGCATTGACCACAGAGTTTATAGAGTTAACTATCGCAACTGAAATGTGATTACGGTCCCGATAGTTGTAGCCAGTGGATGGCACAGGCAAAGTTTCTGAGCACGCTTCATCCATGGACATTCCAGCATGTCTATATGTGGGAAGGGGGTTAACCCAGTCGTTCATAGACTCTGTAAACAAATGCTGATCACAAAGATTGGCCTTTGCTATTTGGAACACTAACTTCACTCTGATAAAACAAGGACCTGTGTTACTTCCTACGATCTCAGTATTGACAATGGTGACTGTTATTGTGATAAGAGGACAAGGCAAGCAGAGGAAATGCTGCTGTTACACAGTACTACTTGCCTGCATATACTGATATACTGGAAGAGGAAGTAACATGAGAGTTTGGTGCCACATCTGCATCTTGATCTGACAACCTGAGATTAAGATAAGCCCAAATGAGATTATTACAGCAAATAGAGATGTTAAAAAGTACAAGAAAGTATTAATAAAGGCAAGAATAAGATTTTATTTCTTAAGTAAAAAGTGGTGAGCAGAGAGCCGGGTAGAGAAGCACCTAGCCATGCCCTTCTCTTGGCTCAGACACCAACTCATCACTGCACTGCACTGCTATTCTGATGGTCCTTGAAAAGTGTAAATTTTTTTTGCTTATAAATTAATGTTTTATACTTTTTTTTATCTACAGTACTTTTAACTGCTGGAGTTTCCTTGGGCAGCGCTTACTCATATGGACTAATAATTTTTTTTTGCACCTTGCTCAGCCAACTAATCAGAACCTTTCATATTTCTCTGTAACGTGATTTAAAAAGTTTTGTGAAATGATAGTAACACTTTAAGGTTTCACGCACATTACCATAAGGCTATGTTCACACAACATACTTTTTATGAAATGAACGGCCCTTGTTTTCAATTTAAAAAAAAACGGGCAACCTTTTTTTCCTGCAATGATTTGCACTAAAGTCAATGTAAACAACGGCAATTATTTTACACAATGTATTGAACAACGGCCAGTGATTACTACGGCCGTCAAAATAATGATCATGTCAGTTATTTCCGGCCGCTATCTATAGACTTCAGTGCAATTTTTATTCAACACTATGGCCGTTATTTGATCCTCAAAACAATGTCCATTGTTTTGAGTGCCAAATAACGGCCGTTGTTTATACACTGTGTGAATTTAGCCTAAAATAGCTACGTTCCAATCCAGTAGCCACACAAATCTATGGAACCATAATAAATTTTATTTTTATTACATATGGAGGCATTCAAAGGTATTCTTTCCCAAAGAATAATGCAGAACTTAACAACATCGCTCCTGTTTATTCCAGCATTGATGACTCTCTTATCGGCAGTAGCAGTGCGGCCATACAAGGGATATCCCAGGACATCCCAGACTCCTTTCCTTTTGAATTTGGCGCAACGGGTCCAAGCATAGCAAACTGCATTCAGTGCTGTATAGATTAGACAGAATTGGGATGGTTGCTCCAAATGGATCATTCAATGGTAATGTGAACAGTGCCCAATGGTTTGCAGTCAGGTTCATGCTGTGATTCTGCAAGTTTTATTGGTGAAATGTTGCTGCAGTTGCAAACTCCAAATGCAAAAAACTTAAGTGAAACGCAAAATCGTAAATAAGATGCGACTAGAGGTGAGCAAAGCAGTCGGAAATTCGTTTTGCGAGCTTCACAAATTTTCGATCAAACTTGTAAAAAGCGAAGAAGGAAGATGAAACTGCACTCACCAATAAAAACATCTTCACAAATCAACTCTCGATGAATTTCATTAAAACAGCCAAAACTATAGTAGCTGCAATACTGGGACTATTACAGAAGGTCGACTTTGTTAAAGCATGTTGTTGTAAAAGTGTCATAAATTGGAAAATCACAAATTAAAACAAATTTCAATCAGCCAGTCACTCATCCAATTTCCGTCATTCCTCTCCTCTCTGTCCCTATATCAGTCTGTTAGTCTCTCCCTGCTCTGCTGTAACTGCCTGCTGCCATCCTGCTCTCTCCTACACACACAGCCGACTGGCCATCTCCGTTACCGAACCTCCTTATATAGAGGGGGAGGTGCTGACATCACAGAGGGGCCTGCAGCTGATTGGACCTGTGCTAGGTATTATGGTTATTCCCTATCTCCTGCCCAGTGACGCTACAGACAACATGTGCGGCCTCCATTTTCTGCAAATTTCCTTAACAAATTGGCGACAATTGACATTGTGATTCACAGTGAATCTTGATTCGACATGTTTGCTCCGAATATCTCTAGACGTGACATTATGAGAGTAATGGTTTATCCCTGTTAGTACATAAAAAGACATAAATACATCACAGCACAAAGCCTAAGGTTAGCCGATCCCTACTTCTTTTTTGCTAATGTACCAGTGCAGCAATGGCAGCTTCCTCTGTGTCAGCGCCTGATGGCCGTCTTATCATGACATCTAATATGTAGCTGAACTGTTATTTTTAAAGTCACTAATGATACAAGTTAAACACAGAAAATCTGACAAAAAACAATTATTCAAGAAAAATAATGGACAGAGGAGACCTCATATGGCAGTCGTTGTACACTATCTGCCCGAGCCGGGATTGATGAAGGGCAGATTATTTAGAAGACGTCCTGCTCATGGCCTTAACATAATTGATAATTCTCTCGCAGAGATAACCTGAAGCTTCTTTTAGGACACAATTTACTTCCAAAACCCCGGCAGAAATATCAGTCTGTATGGACGACAACCATACGTAGTATTTCCTCACTTCCTAAATGCATTTATCTACTTGCAAAGGTAAAGAAGATAAAATGTTAATGATACAATACAATGCTGCTGTAACTATGGGGTATACGCACTGGTCGTCTGCACAGGCTTCTGATTTGGCCATGTAATTAGCCAGAAATGTTATGATGTTCTTATGTGATAGATAGATAGATAGATAGATAGATAGATAGATAGATAGATAGATAGATAGATAAATAGATAATAGATAGATAATGGATAGATAGACAGATAGATAGATAGATAGATAGATAGATAGGAGATAGATAGATAGATAGATAGATAATAGATAGATAATGGATAGATAGATAGATAGATAGATAGATAGATAGATAGATAGATAGATGATAGATAGATAGATAAATAGATAGATAGATAATAGATAGATAGATAGATAGATAAAACGAGATAAGATATACTGTAGATAGATTCATATAGATAGATAGATAGATAGTATAGATAGACAAATGAAATAAAGAGGTAGATGGATAGATAGATAGATAGATAGATAGGAGATAGATGGATAGATAGATAGATAGATAGATAGATAGATAGATACATAGATAGGAGATAGATAGATAGATAGATAGATACATAGATAGGAGATAGATAGATAGTATAGATAGATGGATAGATAGAAAGATTGATATATTGATAAATATTAGAGTAGATAAAATACAGACAGAAAAATGAATAGATAAATAGCGTCATTGTGATCAAGTTAACACAGTCTACATATCTAGATAGAGTGATAGATCAAACTATTTATCCTATCTATCTATCTATCTATCTATCTATGTGTACTTACACTGATGAATTAATAATTTATTTTCCTTAATTTATAATATAGATTTGACCAATATTGGTCAAATCTATATCTATCTATCTATCTATCTATCTATCTATCTATCTATCTATCTATCTATCTATCTATCTCCTATCCCCTATCCATCTATTATCTATCTCCTATCTATCTATCTATCTATCTATCTATCTATCTATCTATCCATCCATCTATCTCCTTTCCATCTATTATCTATCTCCTATCTATCTATCTATCTATCTATCTATCTATCTATCTATCTATCTATCTATCTATCTATCTATCTATCTATCTGTCTATCTATCTATCTCCTATCTCTATCTATCTATCTATCTATCTATCTATCTATCTATCTATCTATCTATCTATCTATCTATCTATCTATCCATCCATCCATCCATCCATCCATCCATCTATCTATCTATCTATCTATCTATCTATCTATCTATCTCCTATCCATCTATTATCTATCTCCTATCTATCTATCTATCTATCTATCTATCTATCTATCTATCTAACTTCTATCTATCTATCTATCTATCCATCTATCTATCTATCTATCTATCTATCTATCCAAAGAAAAAGAGTTGTGCAGCATTCTTCAACATATGGGTGCCTAGCGGTCAGCACTTGAAGACCAAAAGTGCAAAGTATACAAATAAGAAGAAAGCCGCAGAACTCCGGATACAATCAAAATTGATCACACTGCTTGAAGAAGCTCTTAATGTGAGAGCAAAACGTTGCATGTTGTTTGGGTGAAATAAACAATACAGGGGAGATTTATCAAACATGGTGTAAAGTAAAACTGGCACAGTTGCCCCTAGCAACCAATGAGATTCCACTTTTCATTCCTCCCAGACTCTTTGGAAAATGAAAGGTGGATTCTGATTGGTTGCTAGGGGCAACCAATTTACGTATCCATCTATTCACCTACAACTACATATATATTAGATAGATAGATAGATAAATAGATAGATAGAGAGATAGATAGGAGATAGATAGATAGATAGATAGGAGATAGATAGATAGATAGATACATAGATAGATAAATAGACAATAGGTAAGATATAGTCTAGATTCACACTATGTAAAAATAAAGGCCATCATTAGGCGTTATTGCACAAATAATGTCATTTGCACAATGATGCCTCAAAGATGGCCTTTATTTTTACATAGTGTGAACCTAGACTTAACAGATATATAGATAGATGGATGAATGAATGAATAGAATGAATGACTGTGTTCTTTTAAAATTATGTCCGTCATTTAACTTATTGGCTGTCCGTCAGTGCAGCGACGGCTGTAGGTACATTTTTCTAGATTAGATGGACTGATTGGCCTTTGGATGTATCTTTAATTGAAAAGTAATTGAATTTAATTGTAAAAGCTGTGAATTAACGGTGAAAAAAGAAAAACTGTGTATGAACAACTAAACAATAACGTCTGTTGTTTGCAAAAATAGTTGTCATTATCATTATTTTGACTTCCGCGCAGACAACGTCCCTTATTTAATACACTGTGAGCACTGGATGTCCGTCATTCCATTGACGTCAATGCATTGCATTGAAGTCAATTGAAAAGCGGTAATAAAGGACTTCATTTTAGGTTGTGTTCACACGTACAGGCTCTGCAGCAGATTTGATGGCGCAGATTTGAAGTTGCAGATTCAATGCAAAGTAACTCTGGGTCATCAAATCTGCTGCAGATTCAAATCCGCGCCATCAAATCTGCTGCAGATCCTTTACGTGTGAACACACCCTAGGGAAAAGCGGATGCCTTTTCTATCTCTCTCTCTTGTTTTTTTTTTTTACTTAGCCATAAGTAGATAGATAGATAGATAGATAGATAGATAGATAGATAGATAGATAGATAGATAGCCTTGTAGACAGATAGTTCTTTCTAATTAGACAGATCACAGGAAGATTAGAAGCTGCAATCAATTTTTTTTTTCTTCAAAAAAAGTTTTTGCGCTGAAATCTATTACAGAGCTCTGGTTGTATGTGGATTCCTGCCACCAGCTGGGCCATATAACTGTCAGGGGGATACAGAGACGGGTTTCTGAGCTCCTTCTGCTAATGCAACATTCAGGAATGACATGCAATTTGCTAACAGGAAACAGGAAAATGCATCTTTTGTTAGAACTATGCAAACTGAAGAAGATGATGTTAATGTGCAATAAGGTAAATCCATTTCTAAAATGAAGCAGGGAGCTGGAGAAGTCATCCTTCACACTGGAAACAAGTAATTGCCCTCTCCAAATTGATGTATGTGGGTGAAACAAGGTTTACTTTAGAAGAAGACATCACGGTGGGACGTCCGAGCCTTGGGGAAGCTAAACGTTGACATTCTGGTTAAACAACTGCCATCCGTCCATTAATATCAATGAGATTGGTGGAGGGCAGCATACACACTGCATTAGAAGTAGAAACTATTTATTAAGGTTTAAAACTTTGACTCATTTAGTGATTAATTAATTTATATATATTTTTTTTTACATATTTGATTTTGCCACAATGGATTTTCATTTTAGTGATGAAATTGGAAAAAGTCTTAGATTCTAAAAAACAGTTTCACTTCAAAAGAGTTAAAACTAAAGCATAAAGGTCCACACAGACATTCAGTAACTGATGGCCGTCAGTTGTTATATCCAGTTCGACGCGGCCGAGAGATCCTACGTTCTCTATGGTGGGGTTAAGCTGCAGCTGTAGAGATCTCTAGCTGTGGCTTATCTCTCCTAGAACAAGGGGGCGGGCAGTGATTTTCCATCACGCCTGACCCTATCTCCACTGTCAGCATCTGTATACCGTTGAAAGTAACGGGTACGGCCGATTAAAGTATAAAGTGTATGGGAACCTTAAGACTCTTGATATTTAGAGGAGGATAACACATTTCACCAATATTTTAGGTGACGTGTAAACCAGAGTTTCTGCAGTTCACTTTAAGATCATAGCCTTGGGGTTATTATAATGTAATATATAGTAGAATAGTGGTCATACGGCTTAGGAAAGTGGATACTGATAGGTCCCATTTCTTCAGTGATTTTGGTTTTGTTCTCGGCCCTCTGCTGGCTCAGCAATGTGGTTAGGTGGTTTCATTGGGGATTTGTTTTCGGGATAAATAGTTAGAATCTGGTAGCCAAATAGTTCTGATATCAATTAGGTTAGCTGATTCATCAATAACAGACAAGATAAAATCAGAATAGGTGGACAGAATCATAGTTGGAGGCAAGTGGAGATAAGCAATGATCAGGCAGCTTAGTGTGGACTAAACTAAATTGGGTTATCATGTGATGTATTTTTAGTGGTGAGGGAGCAACTGCAAAGCGCCTTTATAACCAAGCAGAAGAAGTGGATTACACTTGGAAATTCAACATGATTGTCCAAATTTTTTTTTTTTTTTCAATAGCTGGAGGTGGTGAAAAAAAAAAAAAAAAGTAATACTCACCTACCCTAACCCCCCACACCTGTCATTCCAACAGCTCCCAGTCCCCTGGTTCCAGTAATATGTTGTCCCCACTAAGGATTAGCATAGCAGTACTGTTCCTGTAGTGATAATGCATGTGTGGGATGAAGGAGAAGCTGAGATGAGTGTATACCAGGAGCCATTGGAATGGTAGCTGCAGGGGATCAGGGGAGGTGAGGAACAGTTCTTTAATATTTTAACCTTCGTTTCACTTAAAAAAAATAAAATAAAATACAAAAACAACCACTTACTGATATTTTGAACCCATGTAAAATAGATAGCATATAGTCCCAAGCTTTGTGTCACTTTTACAAAGTGATTTAGCATAACAGATTGTGTACTCTCTAAGCTGTGGTCTCTACAGAGTTAAACATTGACAGTGTAGTTTTTAAGGCACAGATCAGAGATTATGAGCCTTTCACACAGAGATGCTTGCGAGGCTTAGGTGAATCGCTTTCCCCCAAGTCCATGTCACACTATTCTGATTTATCCATGGGACATTATTCAAATGGCTGTCTTAAGCTATAATTTTGTTGCTTTTTTAGATTGACAAGAAAATGTGTCTGTCAGTTCACATGCATATTCCAGCTGTCCTTTCAGCTACTCCCTGAACCGCTCCATGCAATTTTATTCATTTACACGTTTAACTGAAATATAAGACTGGATCATATACTACTGTCCTAATTACATCTGGGCCGGGGAGGGGAATGTGTGTACAGAATCTTCTATCTGCCAGAGGCCAAAGGGACATTCATTCAGAAATGTGTTGGATGGACAATATCATCCAAGAGGAAAAGATGAAAAAGGAAACAGATTAAAGATAGAAAACTGAATAAAATAAATAAAAATGAATACTTATTAACATGGCAGAAATATAAAGTAGATGCATAAGTAATAGGAAGAAATTGGATAGTTAGATAGATAGATAGATAGATAGATAGATAGATAGATAGATAGGAGATAGATAGATGGATAGATAGATGATAGATAGATAGATAGATAGATAGATAGGAGATAGATAGATGGATAGATAGATGATAGATAGATAGATAGAAGATAAATAGATATATAGATAGATAGATAGATAGATAGATAGATAGATAGATAGATAGGATATAGATAGATAGATAGATAGATAGATAGATAGGAGATTGAAAGATGATAACTATAACTACAACTCACAGAATGTCTTACATATATGAAGCTCTCAGAGAATGCTGTGAGTTGTAGTTTTTGAGAGGAAAACCCCTTGAGTTGTCTGCTTATTTGTACTTCAAATCCCAGCACATCTTGAGGGCTGTAGACTGCAGTAAATGCTGGGAGTTGTAGTGTCTGCAGCTATTGTACTTGAAGGGTCCTAGGTGCCTTTTACACTGGATTCTTTGTGTGGGATTAAAATATATACCTCAGTGTGTGGAAGTGACCCCCAGAACAGCTTAATTACTGTTGGGGCACAGGTGGGAGACATGTACTGTATGTGGCTGCACAGGTGGGAAACATGTACTGTATGTGGCTGCACTGGTGGGAGACATGTACTGTATGTGGCTGCACAGGTGGGATACATGTACTGTATGCGGCTGCACAGGTGGGAGGCATGTACTTTATGCGGCTGCACTGGTGGGAGACATGTACTGTATGTGGCTGAACTGGTGGGAGACATGTACTGTATGTGGCTGCACAGGTGGGATACATGTACTGTATGTGGCTACACAGGTGGGATACATGTACTGTATGTGGCTGCAGAGGTAAGAGACATGTACTGTATGTGGCTGCACAGGTGGGATACATGTACTGTATGTGGCTGCACAGGTGGGATAAATGTACTGTATGTGGCTGCACAGGTGGGAGACATGTACTGTATGTGGCTGCACTGGTGGGAGACATGTACTGTATGTGGCTGTACAGGTGGGATACATGTACTGTATGTGGCTACACAGGTGGGAGACATGTAGTCTATGTGGTTGCACAGGTGGGATACATGTACTGTATGTGGCTGCACAGGTGGGAGACATGTACTGTATGTGGCTGCACAGGTGGGAGACATGTACTGTATGCGGCTGCACAGGTGGGAGACATGTACTGTATGTGGCTGCACAGGTGGGATACATGTACTGTATGTGGCTACACAGGTGGGAGACATGTAGTCTATGCGGTTGCACAGGTGAAATACATGTACTGTATGTGGCTGCACAGGTGGGATACATGTACTGTATGTGGCTGCACAGGTGGGAGACATGTACTCTATGTGGCTGCATAGGTGGGATACATGTACTGTATGTGGCTGCACAGGTGGGATACATGTACTGTATGTGGCTGCTTAGGAGGGAGATGAAAGAAAAAAACAACCATGCTGCAGGGGGAGGGGGGCACAGTTATTGGCAAAAAAGGCATAAACTTACAATCAAACATCAGCATCAGAGGGTGGGGGGCTCTGTGCTTTCTCTTACACCGTCCACCCTCTATCTGACAGCCTGAGAGACACACTGACCATAATCACTCACTGTCAGAGGTGCTGCTGTTGCTCCTCTTCGTAGTCCTGTCCCTGGCAGCCATAACCCTGCAGGATCCCTCCAGCCCCTGTCATCAGATGCTCTCCCCTTTCCTCCTCACACAAGGTATGCCGGACGGTGGAGTACAGGAGGGAGAGAGGCTGTCAGCAGCAGGAGGAGAGAGAAGAGAAGAACCAGCCCCAGTCGGCCACAGCATCCAGTGACTTAATGGGCCCCCAGGAGAAGGTGCTGATGCCGCCTGAGAGGCCCACTATAGACATGTGCCTTGCTGAGCTGACACTTTAGAGTCTGAGCCTGGTGGGCCCCTCTATTGGCCTGGGCCCCAGTGCAGCTAAACAGGCTGCACAAGTGATATATCTGCCTCTGCACAAAAGGGACTTGTTCACACTGAGCAGTAAATACAGACAAGCATTCATAGATAGATAGATAGATAGATAGATAGATAGATAGATAGATAGATAGATAAATAATAGATACATAGAAGAAAGACAATAGATAGATAGGAGATCAGTGCTAAAAGTAGCCACTGAAGACACCCACCACTAAATAGTATACTGGGATGAAGACAATGGAAAATAATGAAACAAGGGGACAGTTTCATCAATAAAATTTCCCAGAAATGCAGGTAAACGTATGACTTGGCACCAGAGTAACACCCATGTACATGGTTACCATATTAAGTGTAACTGTAATCTTTACAAACAACTGATCTAAGCTGAGCAGTTACTGTATATGTGCGTTGAACCACAGTGGTGACATGGGTATGATTGACTACTTATATTGATCGTTGATCATTCTAGTCTTGCTTTAAGTCATGTTCAGACCTCAACTCGGTCCTGTGCCCATAAGATAGGGCCCTGACTGAGTTTTTAGTCACAATTCAGTGCCTGAATTGTATGTTTTCTTTGCACCAGTCTGAACTCTGTTCTGTTCTAGTACTAGCTGTGTGGTGATTGATGGATTTTACTGCACCCGTCTGGCTTCTTCTACTAGCCTTGTTCTGGGCTGCAGATGGTTTAAACTGAGTATTGATGGACAGTTGCCTTTGCCACTCATTTCCATTCCCAGTCTGTGTTCTGTGTGTTCTGGATGTCAGAAGGCCGGTCCAATTACACCCTGGATCAGGAATTTGACATCAAATAAGAGGTCCCCTTATGTTCCTGGACCTTTCTAGCAATAGTCTTTTGTAACTAGAGCTGGCAGTTTCAGTCTGTCCCTGTCTTCTATCCCTTAAATCCATCTCCCCAGAGCTATGTGGACTTACTGAAATGGAGTTGGGATCAGATTGGCCCAACATACTACACTTCCTCATCACCAACACTCACCTTCCTGCATTGCAGCAAAGAGTTTGGCACATACTATTTCTTGGGTTCTCTGCACTCATATTTCATGAGTGTTTTTTTTTGTTCCTGCCCTCTAATGTGTTAAATGACATATAGTCAGACTCCAACCTTTGCGCTAGAATGTCTTTTATACATCAATACTGTATCCTGTATCATATGTATGTGACGTGTTTTGTAACATAAGCGGATAGGCTACTGTGCTCATTGGGGCCCGATGAAGGGCGTTGGCTCAAATGTTGCAACCATTTCCAAAGACATAGTTTAACCAATATACGGTATCTGTCTAATAAATACTACGGTATACCATTTCTTCTTCTAGATTTGGAGAGAACCCAATATGCCTACAGGACTCAAAGGTCATAGTGGAAAAGACCACAATTTGGTACTGCCTTTTGAGCCACTGGAGTTTACAAATGACCTATTATGGGAATGCACGAACCTCCAGAGATTCGGATTGTGTCCTATTTGTTTTTGGATTCATACTTCTTATTATTATCCTGCAATTGCCCATGCAAAGTATGCACAGTAACAAGGACTCCTATCAAAGAAAGGAATCCCTGCTCATGTACAGTACACTAAGCGGCTAAGCCAGGTGCAAAGCCTACAAATTTAGAGAGCAGAAGTTGTGATACATCTAATGGTCCTATTAGACTAAGCGATTTTTAACGATTAACGATAAACGTCATTGTTTATCCTTAACCCGGAATTGTTCACCATATTACAAAGAATAGTCGTTAGTTACTTTCGTTACAACGATCGTAACTACGAACGTTTACTCTATCTTATCCCAGCAAAAGGAGTAATGTTCAATTACACAATGAACGAATGAGGAATTACAGCGAACGATTAGCAAACGATTAACGATGATTTTAGAATCAGATCTAAATCAACGATCAACGACACACAAATGATTTTTCGATCGTTGCCTGCAATTACACGGAGCGATTATCGCTTAAATTCGAACGACAATGATCTTCCATACGATAATCGTCCAGTGTAATAGGGCACTAATGCTGCTTATTGTGTACAGGAACAAAATAAATTTAAAACGAATCAAAAATATTAGAAAATTCAAATTTTTGGATGAAATTTAGACCAAAACAAATCAATTCCATCATTTTTCCCATTACATATGAATGATTCTAATTAAATTGGACATGCATATGTGTGTAGATAGAATGTAGGTGGACCCATAGATTCATCTCCTCTGGTCAGTCCAAGGAACCTTAGTGTGATATAGTGTCAAGTCTATCTTCCGCCTTGTATTACACCGAACCAACTAGCGATTAGGATATTGCATTTTTCTCGCTCTAAGAATTTATTTACATAATCATTTTATTTCCTAGCAAAAATGCTTACAATATTACACCAGAAAGTATGAACACCAGATGGGCGAATCCATCATAAGCTACCTAAACCCGTCAAGCACTTTTAATTAGCTGAGTGAATGCATTTTTCTAAAATACAATGGAAAAAACACACAAGGTACAAGCTCCCTTATAATAAAATGTCCATACTTTTCTGTGAAAAATCCCGTCTGAACAGCCCTGGCTGCAGTCAATCACTCTAAAAGCCACTGATGGTTAATTTGATTTACCAATATAAAATGCAAATGAACTGGTTAAGTGGAGTGGCAGACAGTGCACGGCTGATTTTAAGCCATCAGGCTAAATAGAAGCAGACAGAGAACTGGCTTTGCAAGAGAAATTTTAGCATTTTCGTTTGATTAGTGCTACAAAAATTTAATTAGCCTGACTAATTACAGGACAAATTGCTGCACACGAGAGAACAGGCAGAGCCGTTTTATCTGAGCAATGCCCCATGTGCATTTTAGCCAAAATGCTATCAGCCAATTTGCAATAGCATTATTAAATGAAGAGGACGGCACAACTGTCCCCAGCGCTTGTAGACCGGCTAATATAATTAATTATGGGAGAAGAACATGCATCTACCCATATGTCATGCACAAGTCTCATTCTTTTGCCTTGGAAATTTTGTTTGTGAATAAAAACAAGCAAAAAGTTAAACTCACCATCAGGGACCAATGCATATTCCTCAGGGATCTAAACTTATTGCAGGGCATGAAGGGGGCTAAAGCCAAGCCAACTTCTGGTGTAACTCCAAGGTAAGAAAAAATTGCTTCTCCAGCTTTATGCAAAAAAAATAAATAAATAAAAAGTTTATAAAACACCCCACATTATTAGTCCATATTTAAAAAAAAATGTAAAAAAAAAATATGCAGCTTACATTGTATGCTATGCAGCCAAGTATATATGAGCAGGCACCCCTGCCTTTTCCCTGATTCAGTATTGATACTTCAATTTTAATCTGAATTTAATCCAGTGGCCAATTCAAACAAATTGACACGAAAAGAAATTCAATAAATTCCCCTACTTTGCTTGTTGCCCAGGTCCTTATTTCCTATAAAGTCAAGTTGACACATACTGAGTGCTAGGATATAATTATGGTGTGCTTTTTTTTGTAAGATCTAGCATGCAAATTGAGTAATACATGCAACGACTGAATGACGCAGGTTGACATTGCTCACAGAAATTTAGTTTTGAGTAGAAACTTGAAAACCATTGCTTTGATTATTCTGATAAATATAATAATAATAATAATAATAAATTTATTTGTATAGCGCCAACAGATTCCGCAGCGCTTTTTTTCCTATGCATACAGTACAGAGGTACATAATACACAGTTAAAGGACAACTCCGTCGAAATTTTTTTTGGCTTATTTAACACACATTACAAAGTTATATAACTTTGTAATGTGGTTAAATACCCGGTCTGGCCCCCTTCCCCCACTTTCCGACTCCCGACCCCCCACCCCGGAAGTTAAAGAATGTATACATTACCTATTACGGTCGTCACGGTCCTCTTCTCTGGTGTCGGGTGACGTCAGAGCTGGGGGACGGTCCGGGTCTTCTTCCTCTTCGGCGTCTTCATTGAGAGTGAATGGGAGAGAAAAGGCTGCTGGTGCACATGCGCACCAGCAGCCTTTTCATTGGCTAGAGCGCATCACATGGCTTCCAGCTTGCTCAGCCCTGATTGGCTGAGCTTGCTGGAAGCCATGTGATGCGCTCCAGCCAATGAAAAGGCTGCCGGTGGGCAAGCGCACTGGCAGCCTTTTCTCTCTCATGGACCCGGAAGCAAGAGACATCGCTGGACGCTGGACGGCGGACGCAGGTGACGGTGAGGCGGACAGCGGGCGAATGGAGTGGCGATCGTCACCGGAGGGATGGTGAGTATGGTGTCTGTGTGTGTCTGTGTTTTTTTTTTTTTGGGGGGGGGGGGGGGTCCCGCCGGAGTTTTCCTTTAAATTGGAATAAATTAGAACATAATAAATAAAAATAACAAAAATACAAAGTATAAACGAGACCTGCTCGTTGGAGCTTACAGACTATAATTTTCGTTGACACCAGGCATAAGTGCTTTATTTGTCCATGGTCCAGCCATTATACATAGTTAGAAATACAGGATGAGCCAGTAACAACGCCAATGTCTGATGCAAGTAAACATAAAAAGTGCAGGAACCGTCAGAGATAGAGCAAGGGAAACAACAGAAGGGGGAAACAAGTTTAGGGAATGTTATAGGCGAGCCTGAAGAGATGAGTCTTCAGGGCACGCTTGAAACTGTGAATATTGGGTATGAGTCTGATGTCTTTGGGTAGGGCGTTCCAGAGAATTGGTGCAGCACGAGAGAAGTTTTGGAGGCGGGAATGAGAGGTTCTGATTATGGAAGATGTTAAGGTTAGATCATTTGCAGAGCGCAGAGCACAGGAAGGATGATAGGTGGAAATGAGGGAGGACATGTATGGAGGGGCAGAGTTGTAGAGAGCTTTATGGGTGAGGGTGAGGAGCTTGAAGTGGATTCTGGATTTAATGGGTGACCAGTGCAGTGACTGGCACAGAGGGGAGATGTCGGTATAACGGCTGGAGAGGAAGATGAGTCTGGCTGCTGCGTTCAGGATAGACTGGAGAAGGGAGAGCTTAGAGAAAGGAAGACCGATTAGTAGGGAGTTACAGTAGTCAAGACGGGAATGGATCAGGGCGACAGTCAGAGTCTGAGCGGTGTCAGTGGTGAGAAATGGACGGATTCTGGAGATGTTTTTGAGATGTATGAGATGAGAAGTTTGTCATAGGCTATGT
The DNA here is from genome assembly GCF_027789765.1 of Dendropsophus ebraccatus. Classification (NCBI taxonomy): domain Eukaryota; kingdom Metazoa; phylum Chordata; class Amphibia; order Anura; family Hylidae; genus Dendropsophus; species Dendropsophus ebraccatus. The sequence goes on along the minus strand of NC_091456.1, from coordinate 164,193,546 downwards.
TCATACAACGTCACAAAAACAGAAAAGGCGCCCGCTTTTTTTATTTGAAAAGTCGTCTGTTTTTACCGCAGTTTAATTGACTTTAAAGCAGTGCATTGAATTCAATAGAATGACGGATGTCCAATGCACAAAATAATGATCATGACAATTATTTTCGGACGTTTTTTGCAAACACAGGATGTTATTTTTTAGTTCTTTACACACAGTTTTTCTTTTTTCACCGTCCTTTGACCGTTTTTACTATTAAAGAAGCACTCCAGATTTCTTTTTTATTCGTCCCCCCGCTGCATACTGGCACGTATACTCACCAGCAATGATCAGAGTCCCACGGTGCGGCTTCGTTCCAGTCCTGACGCGCCATTCAAATCCCATGCACGTTTACGCCACCACTCCAGTGATTGCTCTTCTGTCTCCATGTTGATTAAAGGACACTGATCATCGCTGGTGAGTATACTTGCCAGTGCCAATGGGGGGGGGGGGGGGCGGGTTGCGGGGGGAACTGGTTTCTTTCCAGTTTGATATGGTGCTCTCTGCTGCCACATCTGTCTGAACTGTCCAGAGCAGGAGAGGTTTTCTATGGGGTTTTCCTATTGTTTGAGACAGTTCCTGTCACAAACAGAGGTGGCAGCAGAGAACACCATATCAAACTGGAAATAAAACTCTACTTCCAGTAGGGCATACAGCAGCTAATAAATACTGGAAGACTTTTTTTTTATATGGAAGTAATTCACAAATCTGTATGACTTTAGGACACCAGTTGAGTTAATTTTTTTCTTTGGAGTACGCCTTTAAAGCTGCTCACAGACAATAGCTGTTGTGATCCTTTAAATTAAATCAAATCTTGTACCCCCTGAATACCTACTGAACATAAATGTGTTGCCCATGTCTGTGGTTTTATTTTTTTTTTTTTTTTTTGGGGGGGGGGGGGGTAAATAGTGTCAAGGGGGTGGGGCTTATGGTACCCTGGGCCCTAGCACTCGTATTCCTCAATGTGATCTATGCCTGCCCCTAGGTAACATAAGCCTGGCTTTTTCACAGGACTTTTTTTGTGAAAACAAAACCATAGATACAGGTAACAAAGCTATGTTGTGGTTTCTCTTGAGATCTATCCAGCAGTGCTGCCAGTTCTGTATACGGTCAGGGGTATGTGTGTGTGACAAATTCGCTGTAAAAGAACTTCCAGTATTTAGGCATGTTCATAAAATTACGAACAATGGCCGTTGTAGTGAGTGTCAAAAAATGGCCGTTGTTGCACTGAAAATTGCATTGATTTCAATTCTCAACAACCGGAAATAATTGACATGTCAATTGTTTCCACAACTGTACCAAACAACTGCCATTGTTCAATACATTGTGTAAATGATGGCCATTGTTAATATTGACTTCAATGCAACACATTTTTCTATGACAGGAATGGCCATTGTTTTAATTGCAATAAAATGTCATAAAAATATGTTGTGTGAACATAGCCTGAAAATCCATGATGGTCTTAGATCACAGAATTTACCCATGTAATCTCTATGATATGTCCAAAAATCATTCTCCTTGGATTTCCCCTTATGCTTATGAGAACTGATTTTATTCTATGCGGCTGCAGTCCGAAAAGGACACTGGGGACACTGCAACAGGACACTGGGGGAATGTGGAGAGGTAAGCATAGGATGTTTATTATGTTCTCTAGCAGGGCAACATTAATTTAAAAAAATTATTTACCTGCAATGGAAAAGTATGAAGCGAACATTGCAAAGCGCATTGCGAACTTGAGCGAACTTCGAATATGTTTGGGTTCGTCCAAATCCGAAATCTCCGCTTTTGATTACCAGTAGCTGAAGAATTTGTATTCAGCCTAGGGAGCCCTGAAAAACATGTTCACACAACATAAATTTTCACTAAATAACAACCGGCCGCTATTTATTGAAAATGAAAATAACATTGTGTCCTATGGAATCCCAGCCGGAGTGTCTGTATACACTCTGGCCGGGATTCCATGCGGCCACATAGAAAACTGATATCTCAGTTTTGTGCTGCCGCTATTCATTGAATAGCAGTCTCACAAAACTGACAGTGCAGACAATGTAAAGTGCAGCTCCGGCCGCACTTTATATTATCTGCTATGGTGATTTGGAATGCGGGCACACCCGAATGCGCAGGCATTCCAAATCAAAAGAAGTGAAGTTCATCCGGACGGTACTGATGTACCAGCTGGCGTGAACTTAACTTACAGCAGTTGTTCAGTGACACAGCCATGTCACAGAAGGGCCTCTGTAATACATTGTGTTAACCAGGCTGTATCCATGCTTTCCAGGCAGCCTTCGGGCTGCATTCAACTTCCTAAGCCTAAAATAATGAAAATCAGAGGGTTCGGGCTCAAAGGAACTCGAACATACTCAAAGTACCCCTAAACTCGCTGAGCTGGATTTTCTGTGCATGGTCCAAAGAATGTGAACTGAGTAGTGAGGCATATGGTATACGCCTTTCTGCTCAGTGAGTGTAGAGGAGCCTTTGTCAGGAGATTAACAGTAGAAAATGTGGATTTAGTAGATTCTAAGAAAGGCTATGTTAACACTACGTAAAAGTACGGCCATTTTTTCCAATCGGCAACACCCGGCTGGGTCACAAAACTGCTGGTCCAATAGAAGTCCATCTAGTTCATGTGATACACAGCAGGGACTGAATGTGTTGCACGCTAACTTTTCCCGGCTCCTACTCCTGATCAATTACGATATGAACACTCAGACCTTGATTAATGAATACTTTTAACTGTGTATGTCACTCTTAGTGATGAGCGAATACAGTTCGATCGAATAGATATTCGAACGAATAGTAAGGTATTCGATCTTTAGAATATTATCGAATAGTTCGACGAATATTCGAGAAATATTCGATAAGCTTTCAAATCCCCCAGCTTCCGGTTTTTACCTCCAAGTGGTCGAATAAATGTTTTTCAATAATCGAATACTTGTTCCCATAGACTTTAATGGGATCGAATATTCAATCGAATATTTGGGAGATATTCGTTTAAATATCGAATATTCGAATATTTCACTATTTGCTCATCACTAGTCACTCTGACATGTCAAAAGAATGTTTTAGTGGCAGTGCCTATTTGAATTTATATCTATGAATAGAAAATGGCATCAAAATCTCCTCATATTGGGCATGCTGCACATAAGCTGGAATGACACAAGCAGTTTTTGTGGACGTTTTTGTGCAGTTTTTTTTAAACCTCTTAACGACGCATGACGGGTATACCCGTCATGCGGCCGTTAAGTGTAAACAGAGAGGGTCCCCGGTTGCTATGTGCAGCCAGGGACCGCGGGTATTAGCCGGCGCGGCCGATCGCCGCGGCCGGCTAATTAACTTTTCAAATGCAGCTGTCAAAGCTGACAGCTGCATTTAGATAGTATATGTGCCCCCTGTCCCTGGTGTCTAGAGGGGGATCTCCCCCCCGCGATGCGATCGTGAAGGGGAGATCCACTTGTACTGAGCCGGCCAAGGCTCCGACGCTGTTCCCGGCTCAGCAATCTGGATCATTGCTCTATTATATACACAGGATCAATCTCAATGGGAGATCAGTTCTGTGTATATAGAAGTCCCCCAGGGGGATTCATATTACTGTAAGTGAAAGTAAAAAAAAGTGTTTTTATTAATAAAAAATCCCCTCCCCTAATAAAAGTCTGAATCACCCCCCTTTTCCCATTTTACAAATAAAAATAAATAAAAAAATAAACATGTTTGCTATCACCACATGCGTAATCGCCCGAACTATTGATTTATCATATTCCCAATCTCGCACGGTAAACGGCGTAAGGCTAAAAAAATCCCAAAGTTCAAAATTGCACATTTTTGGTCGCATCAAATCCAGAAAAATTGTAATAAAAAGCGATCAAAAAGTCGCATATGCGCAATCAAGGTACCGATAGAAAGAATGCATCATGGCGCAAAAAATGACATCTCACACAGCCCCATAGACCAGAGGATAAAAGCGCTATAAGCCTGGCAATGGAGCGATTTTAAGGAACATATATTTGCTAACAATGGTTTTAATTTTTTACAGGCCATCAGATAATATAAAAGTTATACATGTTACATATCCTTGTAATTGTAATGACTTAAGGAACATATATAACAAGTACATTTTTTCATAGGACACACGGCGTAAAAATGAAGCCCCCCCCAAAGAAAAATAATTGCGTTTTTTTTTTTATTTCACTGCGCATATAATTTCGCATTGCGAAGTACAATTAGTGATGCAAAAAATAAGGGCTCATGTGGGTCTGTAGGTGTAAAAATGCAAGTGCTATGGCCTTTTAAGCACAAGGAGGAAAAAACGAAAACGCAAAAACTAAAGTTAGCCCGGTCCTTAAGGGGTTAAGCAAACAAAGGAATAATTGCAAAAGAGAGGAGTTTGATTGTTTCCACATCAGTGTAACATGGAGCGATGTGTTGCCGCACCCATCTGTGCCAGTATTTGAGCCTGATCTGGGCCTGTTGACCGAGTGGGCTCTGAACCTTAGAGTTTACCAAGTGGGCTCTGCACTCTAGAGTTGACCAAGTTGGCTCTGAACCCTGGAGTTCACCATGTAGGCTCTGAACCCTAGAGTTGACCAAGTTGGCTCTGAACCCTGGAGTTCACCATGTAGGCTCTGAACCCTAGAGTTCACCATGTAGGCTCTGAACCCTAGAGTTGACCAAGTTGGCTCTGAAGCCTGGAGTTCACCATGTAGGTTCTGAACCCTAGAGTTCACCATGTAGGCTCTGAACCCTAGAGTTGACCAAGTTGGCTCTGAACCCTAGAGTTGACCAAGTGGGCTCTGAATATTAGAGTTGACCAAGTGGTCTCTGAATATTAGAGTTGAGCAAATGGGCTCTGAACCCTAGAGTTGACCAAGTGGGCTCTGAGCTCTAGAGATTAATCTCCAGCCACTGAGATTCAAATAGTGAGTCTTCAGGTTCGAGTGAACCCTAACTTACTGTAAGTTCTCCCATCTCTACTAAACCCCAGTGCAAAATCTGTTACTAGAATGATAATTATTTTATAACAGAGTGGCCTTTGGGAACCTATGTGGGGGTGCAACCCCAATCTATGCACCCCTTTACTATAAAAATATATATAAAAAGGCTCAAGCTAAACACATACTTTTTTTTAATGCTCTTTTTTTTATGGATTTGGTTCCATTCCTTCCTTCATACGGTTTCATCCCGTCTATCCATTATATCAATGCAAGTCATTACTACAATGAGCAATACGACTAAGTGCAACAAAATGTGCAAACAACTACATATGGGCGGCTTGTGCCCCATTGAAATGCGCTGCGGAACAAGCCACTAGCACATATGACTTTTTTGTTTTAATCCTTTGAGAAAGACAAAGCATCTGCTATAGGTCAGACTAATGATATAGATAACTGGTCCATGAATTCTTAAGAGGAAGATGGGTGAATTAAAAGTAGTGTAAGGTAACATGTTTAATCTGCATCACAATGCCGGGAGCTAAAAAAAACCTCCCAATGTGGGGCAACAAACTGATGTAAATTGAGGTTCTAGTGTTGCAAATAAGGATTCATTAGATCGACCATATAATTGTAATGACAAAAGACAGCAGGCCAATGAGGAATAAAAGAAAATCTTCCTAAGAGCAAGATCTAATAAAACATGATCATCTGTTCATTTGTGAGTGACACTAAGCAGTCTATGTCTCAGCCTCATGAGATACTCCTCTTCTTTTATTTCACAATATATTCCCTAAAGTATTAGTTACACAGTTGTATTAAACATTCAGAGTTTTTCATGATAATAGAGAGATACCGTTTCAAGACGTGAATATATTTTAGATGCCTGAATGGATGTGTGTGATGTCTGATGTGACCATTTGCCCACCTTTGTGCCACAATGAATACCCTGTGTATCTGAACAAAAGTATAGGATGTCTTCTTCCTTCCCTATAGTTCTCCTGACCTGAGTTTTGTCGCTTGGTACAACTTTTCAGTTCCCTGAGAATTGGGACTTTGGCCCAAGTTTATTGGACATTTTTCCAGCTGCAAAATAGAGGAAGGTAGCTATATATGAGATAGAGGATAGATACATAGATAGATAGGAGATAGATAGATAGCATCTTGTGAGAAGATCGAAACGTTGCATCTCCTGTGTGTTTTTCGCATTTTTTGTAATAATTAGCACTTTTTTCATCTATGCTGGTGTGCTGCAGAACATCATTTTGTATTTCCTGGGATCCCGAGCCAAAGTACTTACTCTGTACAGCACCTGCTTCACCGAATTTGGAAGTGCGGCTTTCTCTTTTCTCTTTCTGCATCTAGATAGATAGATAGATAGATAGATAGATAATAGATTGATAGCTAGATAGATAGATGGATAGATAGATAATAGATTGATAGCTAGAAGATATATATATATATATATATATATATATATATATATATATATATACTGTATATATATATGTATATATATATATATATATATATATATATATATATATATATAGGAGATAGATAGATAGATAGATAGAGTCGGGTGCAAGCAGCGTGAGAACCTTGGATTCATGAATCCACAAAAAGTGAATGAAAAATAATGAAAAAACGGTGTCTTATTCCATCCATGTAATGGTACAGCAACCTTTCAATTCTCTTGCAGAGTCTTTTTGAAGAGTCTTGAAAGTGATGGAATTGAAATGTTGCAGTAATACTATGTGGATGGAACTAAATATATTTTTTTCATCATTTAACTTGGTGTTGTTGTGCTGCTGTAAGCTATACTTATTATAGATAGATAGATAGATAGATAGATAGATAGATATATAAATAGATAGGCATAACTACCGCCGTAGCAGCCATAGCAGCCTTTCGGCACACTACTAAAATACATTGGGTGCCCGAGCCATCATCATTTGCAGCATCCAGTGGCTGAGTTGGCCTCCTTGGTGCTACAAATGTCCTTTTAACTGCAAGTGCACCTGGCAAGCATTTGTAGTTAAATGGTAAAAGTTATGTCTACACTTGATGGGTTTGTGGTGTGTGTGTTTGTGGGGGTGGGGGGGGGGGTGGCAATGGGGCAATGGTAAGACTGTTACAGAGGGAGAGAGGACCCTGTCTGGGAGGGAGAAATTCTGGAGATGATTGCGTGAGGAGTGTGGGAGCAGAGATGGAGGTCTTGTGAGGATCGGAGATTACGTAAGGGATTGTATTATAAGATGAGATCAGTGATATATGGAGGGAACAGGTTGTGGACAACCTTGTTTTTCATTCACTTGGCAATGGTTAACTAGTAAAGGGACTGGCTGAGGGGAGAGGCAAAGAAGGAGTAAGGGGAGGTGGATGGCGCATAGGCAGTAATTTTTATCCAGGAAGCTCCAGTTCTAAATAAAATGAACACATCTTGCACCAGACAAGCATGTGAAACTAAATAAATTCAATCCTATAAGTAGGCATCATGATCAAAAGTTGGGAGATGGCAATGAATCGGTGATTGTTGGACAGACTGGGGTCTCTTTTGCCCACCAGGGAAAATGGTTCCCATGTTTGACTTAGACTCTAGTAACAAGAGTTTGGCTGATATGTAAGGATTAGGGATGAACGAACCTTGAGCATGTAAGAATCCTAACACTTTGCATTTGATTACTGGTGAAGAACTTGGATACAGCCCTAAGGCTGCTTATAAAACATGGATACAGCCATAGGCCATAGGCTGTATCCATGCTTTCTAGGATTCCTTAGAGCTGCATCCAACTTCTTCAGCCAACAGTAATCAAATGCAAAGCGTTAGGATTCTTACATGCTCAAGGTTCGTTCATCATTAGTAAGGATCTAGTATCAGACCTTAAAAGGACCACTATTGTCGTTCAACTTTTTTGGGATCCATAATTAGAGAAACAATGGCCTACACTATCCTACATCAATATTAGAGCACATTTCTAAAATCTCTATTATACAAATATAAACATTCCACATTTTTGTCAAATAACCCTCATAGTAAAAAAAAAAAGCAAAAACACCAAAAAAGTTTCACCTGTACGACATGCCTATAAAAAAGAACTTCCACTAACTGTAATAACACTGCTTGTTCACACGTTGCATATTTCCCCGCACTCACATTTTTCACGTTGATCCTTTCTTTCCTCCGTATAAAAGGGAATATAATATAGTTTTTTTTTTTCCTGCAAGCAAAACTCTTTCAAGTGTTTTAAATGTTTAAAGGTGCTGAAGTTTAGAATTGAATTCCAAGTGCTTATAAAAATGAAACTAACAATTTGAAAATGCTTTACACTGAGCAGACCTAGAAATTGACCACCCTCAAGCGTAGGCTTTTTATGAAACAGTGAACCACTCCAGTATTTTAAATTGCACAGCCTAATATGGAATGATTTCAAATGATGAGAGATCTTTTTAGCATGTGCTTTCTTTTATTAAGTGAAGCAGCGTTTTAGTACAGCTGCTAAGGAGGCATTAAATATAGACACAGAGAGTACAGTGCAGCCTCTGAGCAGGTAGTGCACATTTTCTTTTTATGTTCCTCTCATTTTTTTTTTTTTTTCGTTTTTGCTCTTGCATACTTTCTATTTGTGCTTCCTTAGCAATGAATAGTTGTATTTTTATACCTTTTGCTTTTTATTAAATTGAGAAGTGCCATCTGTATTTTGTACCGTGAAGCTTTGCAAGAATAAATGTTCCTTCTAAGCCGCTGTTGTTATCGAGCACTTTCCTAGATTGGATGATTCATAAGGCAGCATATCTCTAATTTACCATCCTCCCATCACATTTGGTATTTCTATACGCAACTTGAGAGTGCACAAGTTCAGGATACAAGTACGTTAGAAAGTTGGGGCAGTTTGGGTTCAAGACTAATGAAAATAAAAAAAAAAGTCATAATAATAAAATAATAAAAATAATAATTTTTATAATAATAATATTAATCATCATCATCATCACATTCTTAAAAAAGTACAGGTATGATTTAAACTAAAGTAAAGTAATCTTTTTCATAATCTAAAAAGACAGAACCAATTCTATTCTAATTTGGTCAGCAAGCAATGTATATTGAACTATAACTTTATCGAAATCTACAGCAGAGTCCCTTTAAATTTGTACATATATATTTCAAAATTTCTTTCTTTACACTTGTAGAATGAGCTGGCATAGACAAATCTAATAAACCATGTTATACTAGCTTCATCTGAGGAGACCGCAAAATATCTCTTGTGATTAGAGATGAGCAAACCTGGAGCATGCTCGAATCGATCCGGACCCGAACTTTCGGCATTTGATTAGCTGTGGCTGCTGAACGTGGATAAAGCCCTAAGGCTATGTGGAAATCATGGACATAGTCATTGGCTGTATCCATGTTTTCCACACAACCTTAGAGCTTTATCCAAGTTCAGCAGCCCCAGCTAATCAAATGCCGATCATTCGGGTTCGGATTGACTCGAACCCGAACCCGGTTCGCTCATCTCTACTTGTGATCTTACCAAGTACCTGATTTTCTTGAACCTCAAATGGTCCAGAAATGTTCATTGGAGTTTATGTCAGGTCAGATGACAGGCAAAGTTATGCTTCATCTATTTGTTATGGTATTAAATTTAGAAAACAGTCAGGGAAGGAACAGGGTAGACACAGAAAGTGAACCCTAAACTTGTCCCCGTCCACTGTGCACAAACTAGTCTAGTAGCCAGTGAGGGTAATAGGAACTAGGGGTCATATATATGACTTTAGGGGTCTGGTCCAGAACGTGATTGAACTGGCCCACTGATCATCACAAGGAACACATGCATGTAACACATCTTGACTGGCAGGGAGCTATTCAAAATTCCCACCGAGTGATGCAGATTTGTGGCTCCTTGGGATGTTGTGGACACTGTTGGGTATCCATAATGTCACCTGGCAGGTGGCATCAGCTCCAGGTGATAAGGAGCGCTTAGTTCAATTATTTGAAATTATTTGTAGGAGAGTGGTCAATCTATGAATTGTGTGTTATGTAATACTGTACATACCATATGTGAATTATTATGGATTGATGGTTATAAATCAGATAGGACTTATGGGACAAGCATAAACATCTTGTGAAATCATTCATAAGAGGTGAGGTACAGTTACAGGCTTGCCAATGGTTCTATGTTGGGGTGTGTTGTTTGGATGTTAGATATGTTGGGGTATGTTGTTTGGATGTTAGGTATGTTGGGGTATGTTGTTTGGATGTTAGGTATGTTGGGGTATGTTGTTTGGATGTTAGGTATGTTGGGAAATGTTGGGCACAATGTTGAGGTATGTTCTTTGGAGAAACATCTGTAAACCCGGAGGTGGGGGGTGTAATGCAACACTCAATATTTGGAGAAACGTTTGCAGACTCAATAGGCACTGCGGGAGTGCTTGACAACCATCCTTCACTGGCTGAATTAAAATTCCCATCAGTATGCAATCTAAAAAAGCTAAATCTAACAGTGTGACCTACTTTGTGAAGCAGTCTCTAACTGGACAGGTCAGACAGAAATTGAAGATGGGGACCCTGGTAAGAAGATGAATAAGCCAATGAGCCCATGCCATAGTATACTAAGGAACTTGGTGGTTAAGTAGATTCATGTCTGGCGATTCTGATGGCATGTTGAAGAGCTGAACATGACTCAGGATGGAGTTGGAGACAGTAAGATGGAAATACCTCTGCATAGGTTCTCTCTGTTCTTTTGTTACACTCTATTACCTTCAGTTGAACCTTTCTTGGAATTTGAAGTTGAGGAGTTGAGATGTGTAACAGTGGAAAGTAATCCACAGAGATCATGTACAGTATGTCTTCTCCCCTTGCTAACGAGCCATACCTCTCCACTATATGGTTTCTCACACCTTTAACATATTTCCCAATGTCTCATTGCTGCTTAGTTGAAAGTATTTGGGTAGAAACCTCAGGGGTCTGTGAACTATGAGTGGTTATAAGTGAAGGATGTTAGTCCAAGGGTAAGAAAATCATGGAGGGGATCATCCAGGGTCACTCCAAGCTACCATTATGACACTTTGAGTAATTCTTACCGCTAAAGGATTTGAAGAAAAACAAGCCTCAGGGATCTGATAAAGACATTAAACTTGTTTCACCATATTTTCTAATGTCAACCAACAAAAAAACTCTACACCCCAAAATTCCTCTCATTTTGTGCTAAAAGTGGATGTGTCGTGGATATGTCCCTTTAAAACCCACCATAACCGACATATTTATCAAACAAACTGTGATTTTTTAAAATGGGTTTTCCATTCAAAATATTAGCCACTTTTAGCGTTGTGGGAAGGTTAGGTTTAGTTTTGTCATGTGAAAAATATGCAAGGGCAGGAGACACTTTAATCTGTCGGTTTAGGAAACTAAAACGCTGATGTGTAGGGTTGTTGAAAGCCTGACTGTGGCTATGTTCACACAAAAGGCGGCTGCTTTCTTAAAAAAAATACAAATAAAAATGTTCGTTATTATCAAAATGTATTTGAAGTCTGTGACGGGGCGATTATCAGAGAACACACTGGGATGGAGCAACTTATAGAAAAGGAGGAGAATTTATTGAATCCAACTGTATGAAGCAGGTAATCCAATGCCAATAGAGTCCACCCATACGGATTTAGCAAGAGTCCACACAGTCTATCAGTCCTCAGGTCCCCATGGAGTTCTTCCTCTTCATCCCACCGGGTGCTGTGCTCACATCAGCTCCTCTTCTCTCCTCATAAATCTTCTGAGTTCTTGGGGCCCCAGGATCTGCCACAGCCGCAGCTCCTGGCTTCTTCACGATCTCACAATCAACTCCCTTCTGTCTTCTAAATTCTTTTCTTCTGCCCAGTCTGTTGGGGGTGGGGGTCTGCATAACCTACAGCCCCCTGCTCCACACCTAGTGTCCTTATAAGTTCCCCAGCAGAAGGTGACAAGACTCCATGCTGCCCTGCCCCCTTCCTCCTTCTCCAGACTCCTTGTCTCTGGGCAATCTGTAAGGATGCGTATTGTTCTCACAACCAGGCACCTTGTCACAACCTCTCCCCCCTCAAAAAAAAAATGTGTACGATCGAGTGACCTTAACAGGCCACTTGGGAAGTACACAGACAGATACATTGCTTCATGACTCATCTTGCCTTGATAAACCATCAGCGTTTTGATGCTGCCCCCCCCTTCGGTATTGTATGGTGAAGTTGTAGGGCTGTAGGGCCAGGCTCCACCTCAGTAACCGGCCATTGTCCCCAGAGATTCTATTTAGCCAGGTGAGGGGATTGTGGTCAGTTACTATAGTGAATTCCCGACCATACAGGTAGGGTTTAAGTTTCTTGAGAGCCCACACTACAGCCAAGCACTCCTTTTCAATGGTGGCATAAGCCACTTCTCGGTCCAGTAGCTTCCGACTAAGGTAGGCGATGGGGTGCTCCTCTCCGGCTGCGTTTACTTGGCTCAGTACAGCTCCCAGTCCATAGGTGGAGGCATCAGTTTGCACAATGAATCGTCGTTTATAGTCTGGGGCAGCAAGAACAGGGGCAGAGACAAGGGCATCCTTCAACAGGTTAAAAACTTGGTTGCAGGCTGGGGTCCAGGTCACCACTCTTGGCATGGTCTTCTTGGTAAGGTCTGTCAGAGGCTTGGCCATAGTGCTGAAATGAGAAACAAACTTTCTGTAATAACTGGCAGTGCCCAAAAAAGCCATAACTTGTTTCTTTGTGGGGGGGATAGGCCAATCTCTAATAGCCTGTATTTTTGCGGGTTCGGGCCGTAGTTTCCCCCCCCCTACTCTATGCCCCAGATATTGCACCTCGCCCATGCCTATTTGGCATTTGTTTGGCTGAATTGTTAAGTTGGCCTCCAGAATCCGGTCGAGAATGATTCCTACTTGATGCAGATGATCCTCCCATGTGTCGCTAAAAACTGCTAGGTCATCCAAGTAGGCGCAAGCAAAGTCCTCACAACCTCGAAGTAGCTGGTCCACCATTCGTTGGAAAGTTGCGGGGGCATTCTTCATGCCAAATGGCATAGTGAGAAATTCAAACAGACCGAAGGGAGTAATAAAAGCCGACCTCTCTCTCCCTTCTTCGGTCAATGGGATCTGCCAGTATCCTTTACTAAGATCCAAGGTGGTGACAAAGCGAGCTCCAGCTAGTCTGTCTAAAAGCTCATCAACGCGGGGCATTGGGTAGGCGTCACTTACAGTTTGATCGTTTAAGCGTCTGTAGTCCACACAAAATCTGGTACTCCCATCTTTCTTGGGTACCAGCACTACTGGAGAGGCCCAGGGGCTGTGAGAGGGTTGTATAACCCCCAGGGCTAGCATCTCCTCAAGCTCTTGACGCATTGTGTTCCTCACTGCCTCAGGCACTCGATAAGGCACTTGCTGGATTGGAGAGCTCCCTTGTGTGTTCACGTGATGTTGGGTGAGTCCCGTTTGCCCTGGTCGAGAGGAGAAAGCCATCCTACGCTGATAGAGCACCTCACACATTCCTCTTTTTTGGTCAGGATCTAGGTGGTCCTCCAGGGGAACATGTTCCACAGTGGCCAGGGCTTTTGCTGCTTCTATAAGGTCTGGTAGTGTATCCTCTTCTTGCCCCTCTTCTGGGACAAGTTGGCACATTGCTATCAAAGCAAGGGTTCGTTCATGATATTCCTTAAGCATGTTCACGTGGACAGTCTTTTGGTTGAGCCCCTGCTCGTCCAGAGCGAGAAGATAGTTAGTGTCATTAAGTTTTCGGAGAACTCTAAAGGGACCCTCCCAGGTGGTCTGTAGTTTGTTTTGTGGGTGGGGAATGATCATTAAGACTTGTTGTCCCTCAGAAAACTCCCGGTAGCGAGCTTTGCGGTCGTACCACGTCTTCTGTCGGGATTGAGCCATCCGCAGATGCTCATGGGCAAAACTAGCCAGGTGGGCCAGGTTCTCCCGAAGTTTCAGGACATATGGCACAACAGGAATTCCGGTATCCTCTATTTGCCCCTCCCAATGTTCCCTTAGGAGGGTTAAGGGTCCCCTTACTCTTCGCCCATATAGTAGCTCAAAGGGTGAGAATCCTGTGGATTCCTGCGGAACCTCCCTGTATGCAAAAAGGAGGTGGGGTAGGTACTTTTCCCAGTCTGGGTCAACCTGAGTAAATGCCTTTAGCATGTTCTTCAGTGTTCCATTAAACCTCTCACACAGTCCATTGGTTTGAGGATGGTATGGCGTAGTCCTGATCGCCCGTACCCCACAGGTGCGCCATAGGCATTGTACCAGCTCAGACATAAATTGAGTGCCCTGGTCAGAAAGGATTTCACTAGGAAATCCCACTCTAGTGAAGATACTGACCAAGGCCTCAGCTACTTTAGCCGCAGAAATATTTGACAAGGCCACTGCTTCCGGGTATCGGGTGGCATAGTCTACCACAGTGAGGATGTATTTTTTCCCAGACTTGCTTGGCTTGGCCAGTGGCCCAATAAGATCGACAGCAACTCGTTGAAAGGGCTCCTCTATGATGGGAAGAGGCTGCAGGGGTGCTTTTGGGTGGTCACCGACTCGTCCCCTGCGCTGGCATACGTCGCAGGTTCTGCAGAAATGAGCCACTGCTTGTGAAATTCCAGGCCAATAGAAGGCTTGAGTCAGCCGCTTCTCAGTACGGGTTTTGCCTTGATGACCAGCCATAGGAATTTCATGGGCAAGGTGCAATAATCTAACCCTGTATTTCTGGGGAACAATAAGCTGTTTGCAATATGTCCAAGGCTTAGTAGGGGAGCTAGCCTCGGTAACCCGGTATAGAAGCCCATTTTCTTTGATAATCTGTTCTCCATTTTCTCCTCTCTGCCCCACCTCCACCCTGGCTCTGAAGCTGGCTAGGGTAGGGTCAATGTCTAGTTCCTCCCTAAATTGAGCCCTATCCCAAGTGATATTAACGTCTGCCCCAAGAGAAGAATCACTCACCAGTGGAGACAGGGGTCCAGGTGATCTTGCAGGTGGCACATTCACCAGGGTTTCCCTCTGGGCTTGATTCCGGGTCACTGCACCCACGAAATAGCAATGCATATTCCCCACATCGTTTCCCAGGAGAACATCAGCAGGCAGACCGCTCATCACACCGATCGTGCACTGTTTGGCGCCAAAGCCATAGTCCAGCGCCACACTTGCCTTTGGTATAGTCCTTCTGGTGCCCCCAGCCAGCTCGATGTTTATTCCGGGTCCCACCTGGATAGCTTCTGGCTGAACTACTCGGGGTTCAGCTATGGTAAGAAAGGCTCCTGAGTCTCGAAAGCCTGTAACTACTTGGCCATCCAGCATAACCTCCTGCAGGTGATTGCTCCGAGGGTCAGAGGGGGGCGTAGAAGTAGTATGAACCCCATACACCCCAAGGGGTGGAACAGTCAGGTCCAGTTCGTTGGGATAGTCATTTTGCGTAGGTGTTAGTCCATCCTCTATTGAATGGGCCTCCAGGTAGTGTATGGGCCGAGGTGGTGTAGGGCGAGCCCCTCTACGTGTAGCTGGGCAGCTGGATTGTAGGTGCCCCGGCTGCCCACACTCATAACACCTGCGTTCGACTACTTTTCCTCCGTGGCGCATTCTGGAAAAGTTTGGGATGGCTGGAGGGTGGTACCCCCTTGCAGGTATATGAGGTGGAGTTTGGTTCTGTGTTCTAGCAGCAGAGACTTGTGGAGGGAGTACTTGGGGTTGAGAGGCATGGGTGACCTGCTGATTACCCCCCAATAGCTTCTTCCACTGGGGTTTAATTGTGAGAACCTCGTCAGCCAAAGTCGCTGCTTCTGTTAGAGTTGCTGGGTTCCTTTCTCGCACCCATTCTCAGATCTCGGCTGGGCATTTGGCAAAGAATTGTTCCTTTAGGATAGCTTGCAGTATTGTGTCCACAGTGTAGGCCCCCTCTCCCTCCAGCCACCGCCGGCATGCTTGGGTAATTTTATGAGCATACATTTTGAGGGAACTCTCCCCATTGCAGGACAAGGAACGGAACTGTACCCTGTAGTTCTCGGGGGTTACTGCATAATGCTCGAATATGGTTTGTTTAATCGTTTCATAGTCTCGGTTATATTGAGGGTCCATGGCTCGGTACGCCGCTGCAGCTCCCCCTTCCAGAAGCCCCACAAGATGACGGACCCACTCTGCGTCTGGGACTTCCATTAATTTACATTGGTGTTCAAAGTCCTGGAAGAATCCCTCAATGTCCTCCTCGCGGAATGGCTTAAAGTCTTTGCGGGACACTCGTGGGGATTCCCTCCTATAAAATGTTGTGCCTGTGGATTGCTCATGCTGCAGAGTTACCATGTCCCTTTCATGGGCTCTTCTAATGGCCGCCCTCCTATCATCTGCTGTCACATCTGCCCCAAGCAGGGCCAGTTCCTCCTCCACCCACACAAGCCTCCGATCTTTTGGGGTATTTACCTCTAGGGAGATCTCCTCTGTTCCTTCTCGAAGGCTCAGCTGCTCCAGGGCTTCAATCAGCTCCTGTTTGGAGAGTCCCTTGTAGCTGAGGCCCAGCTCCCGAGCCTTGCCTTGGAGAGTCATCATAGTCCAGTTGTGGTATCCTGAGGCTGTGGCCCCACTTGTTGCTTGGTGGTTCTCCATCCCCTGGGCTCTTATCCCAGCGCTGCCAACCAGTTTGTGACGGGGCGATTATCAGAGAACACACTGGGATGGAGCAACTTATAGAAAAGGAGGAGAATTTATTGAATCCAACTGTATGAAGCAGGTAATCCAATGCCAATAGAGTCCACCCATACGGATTTAGCAAGAGTCCACACAGTCTATCAGTCCTCAGGTCCCCATGGAGTTCTTCCTCTTCATCCCACCGGGTGCTGTGCTCACATCAGCTCCTCTTCTCTCCTCATAAATCTTCTGAGTTCTTGGGGCCCCAGGATCTGCCACAGCCGCAGCTCCTGGCTTCTTCACGATCTCACAATCAACTCCCTTCTGTCTTCTAAATTCTTTTCTTCTGCCCAGTCTGTTGGGGGTGGGGGTCTGCATAACCTACAGCCCCCTGCTCCACACCTAGTGTCCTTATAAGTTCCCCAGCAGAAGGTGACAAGACTCCATGCTGCCCTGCCCCCTTCCTCCTTCTCCAGACTCCTTGTCTCTGGGCAATCTGTAAGGATGCGTATTGTTCTCACAACCAGGCACCTTGTCACAAAGTCAATGTAATGACGGCAAGCCAATACACATAGGGAGACATTTATGAAGACCTCTGGCCTTAAATTATGCCCCCCAATTGCCCCACTGGATTCACTAAGAGGCACACCCCTCTAATTGAATTTGGCCTGACCTGAGCAGGTATAGATTTCTACCGTGATTTACCCAGTGTGGGAGGAGGCCACACTACCTCCTCACCTTACTGAAAGGGGGGAAATCTCTGCTTTCCACCGGATGTACGCCAGGGGCGCAGCATTCATAAAAGTCCCCCAAAGTGTATTAAATAACAGATGTTGTTTGCACGAACATCAAATTAATGTCCTTGAAAATTATTCACAGACATTATTCTGAAAGCATCAGATGTTATTTTTTCACTATCTTTAATACTAAATTCAATGGGCCATCAAAAAAAGAACCACACCCAAAAGGGCCTGGACTATAATAATGTACCAGCTGCCGTCACTGTAATGACAGGCGCCAGAGTATATCAAACAACAGATGTTATTAAATACTCAAAACAATGGATGTTGTTTTGAGTATTAAATAAAAGCCAGGAAAAAAACTGCAGGAACACAGCCCATCTTAGTAAATGAGACCCAGTGTTTTTTATTTGAAATCTTTTCTTTATGTTTATATAACCCCTCATTCCCTTTCATTCAAAATTTAGATTGTCTGGTGACTGGCTCATCCACTTTAATGTGCACTACCTTATCTATATACACTGGCTATACCATGACACAGATAAAACACTTTTTGCCTATTATGTCACCCCTATTCCTCATAGATTGTAAGCTCTTGTGAGCAGGGACCTCATTCCTCTTGTTAGAATGATTAGTGCGTAGTTCTGTATTGATGTCAGATTTTTTTTATTGCATCTTTAGAACTGTACAGAGTTCCAGAATTTTTTGCACCTGCAGATAGCAACCAGCCCCCATTATGCAGGGAGAAGGCTTGAATCCTGAGCCCACTCCATACACATACATACATACATACATACATACATACATACATACATACAAGTTAAATATCAGAAAGTGGTTAAATCACAGTATAATGAGTAAAATACAACATGAATGTTAAATATTTTTGGCCAAAATTTTGCAAATTATAGCGACAAAATATAACATTTTACTAGGACAGATAATATAGGGTATACCTTACCACTGAAAAAGAAATGACATAAGATTGTGTCTGGCATATAATATGGTAACTGGATTCAGCAATGAAATGGTTACAGCTGCATTCCTTGCTTTTGAAATCATCTAGCTCCACACTATCCGGAGGGAGAAGCACACCAACGACGGTGGTAATTATCGCCCGTATTATCGGCCTGAGAGCCTATGGATGTGTCGTTATGTATCTTTTTCTAGACATGAAATAAGGCAAGCTGTCAATCACTCCTCATGCCCTTATTTTTTACATGACTTTCGTCTTCTCGCATAGCTGAAGGCTTTGAGAATCTCTCTATTGTTCACACTGATGTTACAGAAAGAAATTTCATTTACTGAATTGTGCTAAAAATCGTATTTCAGGTATTTCTTTTACTTGGAGAATAAGCTGACAAGAGATTTAATCCACTTCTTGTGTCTTCTTAGCTCCTCTGTAAGGGAACCTGGGCCCAGAATAGTGCGAGCCCCAGCGCTAGGCTCCCCAAGACTGTCCCTGCCTATTTGCCTACCAGACCCTAGTTGATCGGCAACAACTTGGCGACATAGAATGAGACAAAACAGACAAAATGAAGAAGAGTCAGACAGATACAGATCAAACTGGAGATAGAAGAACAGTACTAAAATAGCAGGCAAAAATGGAGATCAGAAGGACAGCCAAAGAGGTCAGAATACCAAGCAATCCGATCCGATACAAAATATCAACTCAAGCTACAAAAGACTATCGCATGCAATGACCCAAAGCACAAGCAGACTGCTTATGAGATTCCAGAGTCCAGATCCAGGGCGTGAACACTGACAGGAAAGGGAGAAGGGTGGGAAAACCAACTGTCCATCACTGCTCAGTCTAAACCATTTGCAGCTTGGCTGAGGCTAAAAGAAGAAACCAGACAGGTGTGGTGAAACTTGTCAATCACCACACAGCGAGTGTTGGAATTAGACAGAATTCAGGCTGGTAGAAAACATGCACACTAAATCATGGCAAGAAACGCAGTCTCGGCTGTACTTTATGGGCAGAGGACTGCAATGAGGTCTGAACAGGGATGGACATAACCATTTTATTTAATATTATATCATTAGTTTTTTTTTTTTGTCCCGCCCCAGTCACTTGCTGGCTGAGCGGACACTCCTGAGCCGGGTCATGACATTGTAGGAGTGGGAGATCCAGGAGCCTAGCGACAGTCAGTGAGCCTGTGACTTGGTGCTGCGGAGGCATGGGCACAGATAAGCAGAGCTTCTTTATTATGTTGCAGTACCCCCTTGCCTGCAACAGATTTTTCATTTTTGCCTTTAAAATATGAAAGTCCATAGTCTTTAAAAAAGTATGACATATGCAAAAAAAAATAAAAATCAATGCAGAGGGAGAGATAGGAAGAAATAGAGAAAGCGTAATATTAGATAAAGTTATGCTAGAGATTGGTTAGATATAATAACAATCATGTATGTGTGTTATAGAGATCCTGAATATGTAGCATAATACTCCATGAGTGCCAGAGGTTGTGTTAGAACTAGAGATGAGCGAACCGGGTTTGGGTTCGAGTCGATCCGAACCCGAACGTTTGGTATTTGATTAGCTGGGGCTGCTGAAGTTGGATAAAGCTCTAAGGTTGTCTGGAAAACATGGATACAGCCAATGACTATATCCATGATTTCCACATAGCCTTAGGGCTTTATCCAACTTCAGCAGCCACCGCTAATCAAATGCCGAAAGTTCGGGTTCGGAACGACTCGAGCATGCTCCAGGTTCGCTCATCTCTAGTTAGAACCTGAAAGGAAGTAACAGGTAATAAAGTGCAAGGCATGTTGTATTATTAAGGTTTTCTCCTCCTAAGCTCTGATTTTTAAATGCTGTGGCATACAAACCAGAGAGAGTTAGTCCTTAAATATTAGCAATTCATAACTTCTCCGTTATGCTTAAAGGGTTTTCTAAAACTTTAACATTGATGGCCTATGTCCAGGTTTTACTGGCAGGATTCCGACGTCTGCCATCCCTGCTTATCACCTGTTCGTCCGAGCCATGGCCCTAGCTTCCTCACAATAAAAAAAGGTTGGCGGCCATTGGATCTGCTTATTGTCTAGTAGCAATGCTGGGTTACTATAGCTTAGCATCAATTGAAGCTCATGGAAGTTGCTCTACAGCAGCGGTCCCAAACTCGCGGCCCTCCAGCTGTTGCAAAACTACAATTCCCATCATGCCTGGGACAGCCAAAGCTTGCTTTGGCTGTCCCAGGCATGATGGGAATTGTAGTTTTGCAACAGCTGGAGGTCCGCGAGTTTGAGACCCCTGCTCTACAGAAACCTGCCACCACCACTACATAATGAAGTGGCTTTCGACCCTGTTTATCGTGTACAGGATAGTTAATTAGTGTTTGATCCGGACGTCGACACTCAGTTGGTCATTGTAAAAGTTGCAGAAAATCTCTTATTTCTCAGTCATCTTTTTCTAGAATTTGAAGTAAACATTTACCAACAAAGTGGAACCTCCCCAACTCCCTTGCACTTCAATGGATAGGATGATGTCCATAAATCTGATTATATAGGGATAATGACATTATGGGAATCTTGTTATATTAGTCTTTATTTAGAAATGTGCAGGTAAAGGTATGAGCGGCTGAACTATCTGTAGATGGGTTAAGGGACATTCTTCACATTTTTAGACTGTCATAGCTTATCCCAAGCTTAGGAATCAATGCAAATTTTTGGTTTAAGCTGTGGGTATTACAAACAGAGATTAGTGCGCTCCCACTTCAGAGCTGTCACTGTTAAAGTGACAGATGCTATTAACATTCTGTAATAAGTGGTCGGGATCCTCTCTTGCCATTCTCGGCCCAGAACCACTAAAGCCCCTTAAATTCTAATGTTTTCACTGCGATAATCTCTTCTTTTATAAGTGATTACTTTGTAACATTCAACAAGTCATTATTCAGTAAGTCCCCATCTTTTTACAGGCTTTGTCCTGCATTATTTTGGGACAGATATTGTGATGGAATTAGTAAAATACAACAATTTATTTCCATCTATTACAAGAAAGAGGTTTGCTAAGGGTACGTAACATGACAGTTGTCATGGCTTGTACCTGAATGAACATGGGTTTGTATTCATTCATGTGTTTGTTCATTCATCTAGAATATGTACGATTAAGATCAAATATCCCAATCACCGTAGGGCTATGTTCCCACAACGTCTTTTTAGTGGAAAAATGGCTGTTTTTTTGACAATGACACATGTTTATTAAAGATCATGATAATTAATAAGGTCCATCATTATAAAAAAATTGCAGTTTTTCACCTAAAAAAAGACATAGTGGGAACATAGTCTAGATAGGAAACTTTAGGCAGATAAAACTTCTTATGCAGAGAGGAATGTGGACAACCTGCATATTCCTTCTTCCCTTTGATTTAAGGCTTAGTTCACTTAGAGTTTTTTTTCCTTCTGCCCACAGATTGCAACATGAAACCCATGTGCTGTTGTTGTTTTTTTTTAATAACATATTTTTATTATTTTCTCACAGAAAGAAACAACAGATACATTCACATGAATGCATAATGAGGAAGTTGTCACGGCCGCGGCGGCGTCCCGTGTTTCGGGCCGCCGCCGCAACCTCCTCCTGCCCCATGCAGCCGCCGGGCTCCTTGTGCAGGGACCCGGGGCTGCTGCTAGTTCGGCCCCTGGGGGCGCCTCACCTCTCCTCCGCTCCTGTCTCTCACTGTGCCGGCCGACGCGCGCGTCCCCGCCTCCTCGGGCGCGCGCGCGCCAGCTGTCTCAGATTTAAAGGGCCAGTCCGCCCCTAATTGGTGTATGCACACAATCACTCCCTATAAATTCCAGCCCTGCCCCACTACAGGTGTTGGAGCCTCTACATGCTTCCCATAGCGTTTGGCCCAGCTCCCTGTTGTTTCTGACCTTAGTCCTTGTCCCTTGTTCCTGTCTTCAGTCCTTGTCTCTAGTCCTTGCCCGCTGCCTTCCCATTGTTCCTGAGTCCTGTCCGCCACCTGCGAGCACGTCTACAGTCCTCTGCCTGCACTATCTCCTGCCTACTGCTCCTGCCATGCCTCGCCTGCCGTCACTAGCAACCAAGCCAGGGGTAGCGACCTGGGGGTTGCCTGTCGCAGCAAGTCCATCCCGCCTTGCGGCGGGCTCTGGTGTAAACCAGCGGCCCCTTAGACTCCGCTCCCTGGTGAGGTTAGTGCTATCGCTAGTGACGGTCCAGTGGATCCACTATTCCAGGCGTTACAGAAGTGCATATACACTTTCCAACTCGTTTTATAGACCTTGATGGGTCTAACTTAATGAACATCATAAGGAATATGTACCATTACCTTGACCCCATAACATGGCTGGAGACATTAACACAGGGGTTCCATCTCCTGATCACAAAAATAGTACTTGCCTTCCGAGATTCTATATCTCGTAGTCTCAGAAAAAAAGAGTAACTAAAACAAACTTCCCCTGAAAACCCCAACCCCAACCCCCTCCCTCCCCTCCCACCCCACTCCGTACTTGGCAGTCACCCAGCTCGATGTATTTGTAAAGCACCCAGCATACCCTTCAAGACTTCAGTGTTGTACCAGCCCGTACTTCTGAACGGGAACATGAGATCGTCTATGTCAGCTCTGGAGAAATGGTGAACAATAAACAATTTCCATTTGGTAAAAAATTTCTTTACCTCTTTCTCAGAAAGAAGATTTGCTCCAGGGAGTTTACATTTTGAACACTCCCGCAAATAATGTGCTGGTGCATCTCTGTAGGATAGATTAAACGTGTACGTTGCTCTATGCAGAATTCTGAAAAGTGTTTCCCGCCACTGTTCATTAGTCATATGTCTATGGATACCTTCCCAGCCTCTCAGCAGTTGAGCTTGTATGTCTTGGTCTCCCAACTCCGTCTCCCATGCTTTAAAGATGTTCAGTGTCTCCTTGCCAAGTAATTGTTGTGCTGTTGTTTTTAAATACTATCCACACTATAGAACATAAAGCCCAACATTTTTCAGTGTGGATTAGAAATCATAATCAGAAGCACAGGTGACTTTAAGACACAGATTCCATGCAACGTCCATGCAGAAAGTGCATTTAGAAGGCAAAGGGTGACTCCATTGGGGCCAACCAAATCCAAATCCGAGGCATAGTATACGGAAATTCCATTGCAGAAGAAGGTAAGAGTAAGATTTCTTTTACTAACTTTAATGAATTAACAAATTAACATAATAAATATCATTAAGGACACAAAAAAGCCACCGCAAAGAGGATGGGGAGCAAATAGAGATGAGTAAACCAAATCTTACAAACAAAGATTTTTTCACAAAAACTGGGAACGAGTTTGTAAAGATGGCGATGGCACAATAAAATATACATAAATTAAAGCAAAAAAGTATTGGATATACTCACCTGTCCACAATCCCCCTCCTACAAGTCTCCAGTTACTCCACCCACCTCCAGCCCGCTCTGTCAACCACTGACTGACTTAGACGGGACAGCACTACAGCCAATGATTAGCTAAGCAAGCTATCACTCCATAAAAAGTCAGTCAGTTATTGGTTAGGCAGGCTGTCACTCCAGAGATACTCCAGTATAGTTCTTGTTGTGTTTCCTCACTGTTGAGCTTCTCACATTTGTTCCCAATTACCCTCATTTGCCGTTTCATAGACAAACAGCTCACACCCTATAACTTTTTGTGCTTTAACTGAGCATATGCGACCAGTATACTTAAAGTTACACTGTCACCCCCTTTTTGCATTATGACTCCTCCACACAGGTGTAAAGGGTAGTGCGGGTGTGGCCTAGACCTTTAGACCTTCCAATGGCTGCCAAGGGGGGAAGCCTATGCGCTGATGACATCGTGGAGGGGGGTGGGGGCCTACAGTGGTGATGTGGGCGTGGCTTTGCGGCCACAGCACCACTTAGCCCTGCCCACATGACCACCGTAGGATCCCTGCAAAATTTACACCTTTACACCTGTGTAGGTAAGTCATAATGCAAAAAGGGGGTGAGAGCTGGACAACAAGTCAAATTATAAAAGAACTATAAACTTTACATTTTGGGCCAGTAAGAGGTGAGTGATTATGTCAGAAAATACTGAAAAAATTTAATTACTATAGTTCAAGGATTTTTACTTTATATTATATACTTCATAGTTAAGTTTTTATACTAAAATATCCCCTTAGATCACTAAACATGCATACTATTAACAAAGCTGATTGAAACTATGGGTTGATTGCTGGGATTTTGACTTGCCTACAATCCTGCAGACTGATTATCAGAATCTAATGAGGGACTTCAACAATAACATTATATACGGCAGTTGCTTATATTACAATTCCCTAATATTATAGTGACTACAGTGATTCTAAAACGCCCTCGGTAATACTTCTCCTCCGTGAAGACTAATAGAAGATGCTGTGTAGAGGATAGTTATCCCCTGAACCCATCAATTATTTAATTGTCCCGTTTTACCACATCTAATTACAAGGGGTTTTATGGCCGACGTGTGACACTAATTTCCAACTTAGAAGAATGTAATGTCACCCTAGGCAGGTTATGGCAGCGCATTCATAAAGCAGAAAAAATAATAAAAAGTGATTCATTATTAAGACTCTCCTTCGAAGGTTATAGTTTCAGGTGGTTGAGCTGCAGTTTCTACGGAAATATATGTCTATACTGTACATATTGTAATGTAAAGTATATTATAATATAGTATATAATGGATTAGACTATATCATAGTATAAAGTACAAAGGCTGCAGGAAAACCTTTAGGCTATGCGCACACACAGTAAGACACTGGCCGGGCCGGGTCACGGAATGGCCGGTCTCTGAAAAGATCATCCCAACCAGTACTGCAGTACTGGCCGGATGATCTTTGCAGTGGCAGAGTTCTGATGCCGGTGCATCCGTGCACACCCGCAACAGAACTCCCCACAACAGTGTGCACTGACATGGTTTTCTGCGGCTGCTATTCATTGAATGACATGTCAGTTGTTTGTAACATCGGTAGATATACACTTTGGTCGGGATCCCATAGGAAGCAAAGGCACATATATTTTCATAATAATCCCAGTCGTTGTACAACGGCCGTGGTTTTACGTAAATATACGTTGTGTGAACATAGCCTTAAGTTGTACAAAGGCAAATTTCACCAGTCATTAAAGTTTATGGTGTGTTCCTAAACTTTTATTGAATCTAACAAAGCATTGTGCCATGTTCCCTGGGAAGCCAAATTAGCTCTTATTCTAAGAAAAATTATTTCTACAGTTTAGTGTCATATGGAGTCTTGTATGGGACTTTATGCAGTCATTGGGGAATATGTTAAGCCATCCATGCCATAGTGTATCAGGTAAAACTTTTTACAGACACCCGGGCCCAGGTTTATCAACTTGTCTGAATACAAAAACTGTCTGGTTATCCCAAAGCAACCAATCACAGCTCAGCTTTCATTTTGGCACCAAAACGCTGTTGATGTATGCAGATTGAGGCTGTAATTTTTATAAACAGCCGCATTTTGGCAAAAAATCTGCAAAGCAGGCAAAAAAAAAAAAAAAAAAAAGACGCTGTGGTAACATAGCCATGTTTTGCTTTTACATTACTTTGTATGAGCCTAGCCCTTAAAGCAAATGTACCACTAGGAACATCGATATGGGCTTTTTACATTAACAGACTGGTGCAGGCAGGGGTATGCCGGTCGCATTGTCCTTTTTCTGAACCGACGCTCGCTTTCCATGCATGGTGCCGGTCTATCCCTGAGCACTGGCCGGGCATTTAGAACTGGGGGCAGCCCCCGACCCCAGTGGGAAATCCTTTCCTCTCTATTAGAATCAACGAAGCCGCCTCATAGAGGGGAGATCGTCACACCGGGGCACGGCGTGTCCAACCCTAGTGCTTAATGCTCGGCCAGTAATGCTTAGTAATAGACCGGTGCCGTGCATGGTCCGTTAATGTAGGAAGCCCATAGCGATGTACCTGGTGGTGCATTCACTTTAAGTTAAGGATTTTGGTCTCTGCCTCGGTATGTTGTGCCTTTTCCTCTAGAACCTATTGTAGCATGATAGGCTGGATGGACATTTGTCTTTTTTTACTCTTTACAAACTATAGGTGAATTTATTAATTTCTCCATCCAGAGAATATAGTAAATTTATTTTAAGCACAAATAAGCAGTTTATTTTTCAAATTATAGATGACAAATGATACCTTCTAATTTGTCACATTAAAAGGACTTGAAAACTTCACAGGTCAGGTATAGCCCATGCTTTGCTTTTGATCTTATTCTACGTGTAAATGGCGAACTGCATTTCGTTCAATCTCATTAAAACAATTGACATTTAAAGTGACAGACCATGTGCTGCTCTTAGCAGAATAAGAAAGAAAATCAATGTCTGTGGAGAGAGTAAAGTTTATCAGGGTAACATGTGAGTAATTAGTAGAGCGAGGTACAGTATGAGTGATGGGCTGCACTACTTCACTGTCTGCAACAGCTGCTTTATATTCTACCTCCTAAGCCCGGGACTATTACAGGCACATTAGTAGATGAGGCAGCATCTGCTCTTGGTTTCAGAATATGACAATTGTACTCTTGCGACAGATTGAGGTTTATAGAGACAACATTGTCTCCTGTCTGCAGGCATCATCCTAACACCTCTGGGCTCTTCATCTCTTATATCCATCATCGCCTCTTCTTACTGTCCATGGAGAATACCCTCTATTTACATCTATTGATAAATGAATTGGAGTCAAGTTTTTTTTTTTTCTTTTACATGCAGTAGAGGTTAAACTCTAAACCTTTATTAACATATTCCTAATCTAGAAATTACACAGGACACATATGAAGCTTCTTGTTAAGTGTTATATACAGTAATGTGCAGTACTACTCCCAAAGCAGCAATGGGGCAGCACAGCATTAAGGCCCTAATACACAAAGTGATTATCGGCCATATTCAACGGAAATTGAAATAGAAGACAACAATCACGATAAGGCTATGTTTACGCAACGTTTTTTCAGCTCTGTTTAAAATGATGTCTGTTATTATCAGCCTGGCCTCCCCTTAGTGCAATGACTGGTGTTTGTACATTATTCTAGTTTGGGATTACTAATTGGCCTTTGGGTGCGGCTTAATTGAAAAGTCCATTGAATTTAATAGTAGAATTGGAGAAAGAACAGTGACAAAAAAAACTGTGTGTGAACAACTAATGAAAAACATCCGCTGTTTGCAAAAGACGACCGAAAAAAATTATTATGTTCATTATTTTGCCGTCCGTGGTAAAAGCGCCCGTTATTCAATGCATTGTGCGCATTGGAAGCCCGTCTTCCCATTGACCTCAACGCATTGCCATTGCAGTCAGTTAAATCGCGGCAAGAACGGATGTGTATTAAAATATCAAAATCGGACGCCTTTTTTCTATTTTTGAGACACTGTGTGAACATAGCCTAACAGTGATCTGCTGCCATCGCTCTGTGGAATAGGAAAAGCAGTAGGAGACCGCGGCTATCTTCTATGGGCTGCCTCAGCCAGCGATCACTCGGGCAGCTCCTCGTAGCCCACCCGGCTCTTACCCGCTTACCCGTATCAGTGCCGTCAGCGAGTGGGGAACAAGGAGAAAGTGAGGGCTGACCTGACAGCTCCCTCTTGTCGCCCCGTGTAATAGAGGCTTTACAACTTGGCTCTTTGGGCATGATAGCATGATACTGGGGGAATAGGAGTAAAACTATTAGGGGCAGCAGGGAATGAGTTAAATTTGTAAGGGACCATCATAAAATTACTACAGTCAGAGAAAGTGTTAATTATAAAGATGACCATATTAGATCAAAGGGTATTCACTAGAATCACTAGAGATGAGCGAACCTCAAACACACCAGGGATTGTCCGAACTGAAACGCTCTGCAATTGATCAGTGGCTGAGGAAGTTTGATGCAGCCCTAGGGAGTCCTGGAAAACATGAATACAGCCTATGGTGTATGACTGTATCTATGTTTCCAGGCAGCTATAGGCTGCATCCAACTTCAGCCACTGGTAATTAAATGCAGAGTGTTGCAGTTCGGACACATCTGAGTGTGCTCAAGGTTTGCTCATCTCTAATTAATACACAATGTGACTAAAAAATTCCTCTTTGAATGACATGATTTGTCATGTGAAAAACACTGCTAAAAGCACAATGCATTTACACATTTACATCTAGAACTCTAGAGGAAAACAGAAACGCCCCAAACTGCCTGAGCCAAAACATGCTGCCTTTGGAAAAAATAGCACTAATTCAAAAATCTTGCCCAAAGTGGACAGAAAAAAAATATATAAAAAAAATCATTAGTTTTAATACATATCGCACACACCATTTATATTTAGAAACAATTTGGTTGATTTATTTCTTTGTAGCAAACATACTAAAAGAAATGTGACTTTTTTCCCCACAATATGGCACACCGGACACTTAAAGGGGATATCCAGGATTAAAAAAAAAAAAAAAAAATCACACAGCTACTTTCTAGAAAAAGCTCACCACCTCGGTCCTCAGGTTGTACGTGGTATTACAATTTATGTCCATGTACAGGAGGACAGGAAAGGTGCTGTTTCTGAAAGAAAGCAGCCATGTTTTTGTAAGCCTTGATAACCCCTTTAACCCCTTAGCGACCCATGACGTATCTGATACGTCATGGTGCCGCTCGGGGTGTTCAGAGCGGGGTCCCGCCGGGACCCCGCTCTGAACGGCGCTGATCCCGGCTGACACGTGCAGCCGGGCAGTGCCTCTATTAGCCGGCGCGGGTCCCGTTGCCTCGCCGGCTAATTAAGCCTCTAAGTGCAGCTGTCAAACCTGACAGCTGCACTTAGATGCTGTGTTCACACTGCCCTGGTGTCTAGTGGGACGGATCTCCCCCCCGCGATGCGATCGCGGGGGGGAGATCCGTTCTTCTGCCCGTGCCGGGCCTCAGCGTCGGAATGACGCTGATCCCGGCTCGGCAATAGATTGCTATGGCCTGCAGCAGGCCATATTAATCTATGACCGATCTAATCGATCTTTGCTGTGTATATACACAGCATTGATCTCTATGAGAGATCAGTGCTGTCTATATACAAGTCCCCCAGGGGGGCTTCTAGTTACAGTAAAAAAAAAAAGTAAAAAAGTGTTTTTATTAATAAAAAATCCCCTCCCCTAATAAAAGTCCAAATCACCCCCCTTTTCCCATTTTATAAATATAAATAAATAAATAAATAAATAAACATATTTAGTATCGCCGCACGCGTAATCGCCCGAACTATTAATTAATCACATTCCTGATCTCGCACGGTAAACGGCGTCAGCACAAAAAAATTCCAAAGTGCAAAATTGCGCATTTTTGGTCGCATCAAATCCAGAAAAAATGTAATAAAAAACGATCAAACAGTCGTATATGCGCAATCAAGGTACCGATGGAAAGAACACATCATGGTGCAAAAACTGACACCTCACACAGCCCCATAGACCAAAGGATAAAAGCGCTATAAGCCTGGGAATGGAGCGATTTTAAGGAACGTATATTTGTTAACAATGGTTTGAATTTTTTACAGGCCATCCGATACAATATAAGTTATACATGTTATATATCATAGTAATCTTAACGACTTGAGGAACATGCATAACAAGTCAGTTTTACCATAGGACGGACGGCGTAAATGCAAAACTCCCCGAAATCAAAACAAATTCGTTTTTTTTTTCAATTTGACAGCGCAAATGATTTTTTTCCGGTTTCGCAGCATATGTTATGGAAAAATAATGCCTGTCATTGCAAAGTACAATTGGTTTCGCAAAAAATAAGTGCTCATATACGTCTCTAGGTGAAAAAATGCAAGCGCTATGGACTTTTAAACTTAAAATGGAATAAGCAAAAGCGCAAAAACGAAAATAGGCTTTGACCTTAAGGGGTTAAAGAGGAGCTATAGCCGAGCCCCAAAGATGAAATGTTACTAACATGAAATAAGCTTTGTGCCCTGATTACACAACATTTTTGATATCTTGATACGCCCTCCTTTTCCTGAGATATCTTGGTTTATAGTTTCACAATTCAGAGAAAAGTCATATAGGAATGGACTTACAGCGAATGTACCATCATGAACAACAGTAGGTTGTCCAATAGTCTTCATGAAGCCCATCTACGGATAATCGAGTAATTAGCTAAAAAGTTACTTTCATGCACATACGGTTTGCTGTGAGACTCCTTCTCTTACCCTTCTACTTAGCCAAATGTTCCTTTTTCCTAGAATCGCACAATTGGAGCATTTCCCAGTCACATAATGATTGTTAATGGTCAAATAAAACTTTGGGGGAGATTTATCAAACTCGTGTAAAGTAGAATTGTCTCAGTTGCCCCTAGCAACCAATCAGATTCCACCTTTCATTCCTCACAGATTCTTTGAAAAATGAAAAGTGGAATCTGATTGGTTGCTAGGGGCAACTGATTCAATTCTAATTTACATGAGTTTGATAAATCTCCCCAAAGTGTTTCCAAAATTTGATTTGTGATGTGGAAGAAATAATGACAATATTGATTGTATACCTGTAACCAGTGGATGGATGTGATCACCAGTGGACCAAAGCTGTGCAGATGTCTCACCGACCAGCAGCTGGGACACCTGTGCTTAGTGACCACCCACAGACAGGGATCTACAGGACGTACCTCCCTCCAGCTGTTCCTGTGATATATGTGAAGTATTTTATATAATCATCAGAGAATTGTCTGCTAGACCCTGTATACATGGAATTGTCTTTAAATTCTCATGAATTTGCCAAGAAAATACCATATGGATTGATAAATTTGATATACATAGAGATAAAGAAGGACCCTTACCATGGCCTTAATGGTGACACAATCCCGTTGCTTCTAATGCCACCAAAGAATATCTCCAAGAACCTTTTATTAAATTAAAGTAAATCTACCATCAGGTACATCGCTGTTTTTCTTACCTTAATTGTTCTGCCCCGTGCACCTCCTGGTTCCTGTTTTCGGTGGCGGTGTTTTCCCCGAGCACCTGCCCACCCCAAAGCACTGAGAGCAGGCCCACCGCCGCCCAGTGTGGCGATATCCCATCCCCTCTGTGACACAGCGCCATTGATTCTAATAGAGCCCTATCATAGAAGGGAGGGGGTTTTGTTACACTGGGAGGGGCGACAAGTCACAAGCGCTCGGCACAGAAACTGGGCAGTGTTTCAAAAAAAGCACCATGGCACCGGGATCCCTGTATGAGGATGTAAAGAAGAATTTTTAATAAATTAGCATATTGTCTTTATATCTGTGTACAGTCTTAATTCCTTTTCTTTCGGATTGATAGACTTCATCAGGATTTTTGCTTTGTGTGTGTAGAAGGTTTAGAGGTGTGCACTGGAGGAAACAAAATGTTTTGTTTTGTTTTTTTCTTTTTTTAAAACTGGTGTCAGAAAGTTGTACAGACTTGTAAAGTACTTCTTTTTAAAAAAAATCTCAGGTCTTCCAGTACTTATCAGCTGCTGTATGCCCTGCAGGAAGTGGTGTTCTCTTTCCAGTCTGATACAGAGTTCTCTGCTGTCATCTCTGTCTGTGACAGGAGCTGACCAGAGCAGTAGCAAATTCCTATAGGAAACCTCTCCAGCTCTGGACAGTTCCTGTCATGGACAAAGGTGGCAGCAGAGAGCACTGTGGAAAGAATACACCATTTCCTGCAGGACATACAGCAGCTGATAAATACTGGAAGATTTGAGATTTTTAAATAGAAGTCATTTACAAATCTGTATAACTTTCCAGCACCAGTTTATTTAAAAACAAAAAGGCTGTTTTTTTTAAAGTGTTTAAAAAGTACCCTGACCCACCCTGTTCCTGTGTGCCAGAATTTTTGCTGCTTCACACTTGGCTTTACAGCAATTGAGACACATTTACTGTATAATGCTTTGTGCACAAAAAAAAAAAAGCACCTTGCTCATCTCCCTTTAAAGGGGAGTGACATTGACATGAAATGGGTGTGGCCTAAAATTCTAAATATCGAAATAATGCTGGTTCATTTTATCATTAGATAGTTTCAGTAAATTCTCCTCTCTTTGTTTATTTACCACGCCTTAATTAGTTTACGCAATCTCTGAGGC
Organism: Dendropsophus ebraccatus; assembly: GCF_027789765.1. Lineage (NCBI taxonomy): Eukaryota > Metazoa > Chordata > Amphibia > Anura > Hylidae > Dendropsophus > Dendropsophus ebraccatus. The sequence continues at coordinate 164,161,206 of NC_091456.1, read as the reverse complement.
GCATGAACTTGTCTGCTGCAGCATAACCACTAAGTTATTTATAAAGACTCACTTTGAAGCTAAGATTTAGCCGCCCTCCCGTGTGATTCCAAACATACAAGTATTATAATTCATACTCAAATGATACAAGCTGAAATATTCATTACGAGAACCTAAATTATGTAGAAAACAGCAAGGTTGCAGTTGTTGTCAGAAGTTGTCACACTTCTCATCTGGTTTATGTCCCACAAGGCACAATGATTTCAATTATACCTCACAAAGACTTTTTCAACACCATTGAATAATTTATCTCTCGCCAGCACCGAGCAGAATAACCTTCATCTCTATTGTATGCATGGAACTTATGTAGTATCAACAAATCCAATTTAAATCAACATCTATAAAAAATTACTGAGAGGTGAGGATGCCTCCTTGCTCAGTTCCTTTCCATTGAGAGAGGAACCCATCCACTTAATGTGCCAAAGGTTAGTGGCTATTACTGCCAAGCAAGCGTCCTAGGTCAAGCATAGTGCTCGATTGATCATCGGGGTGCTTGGTCGAGGTTGATGATTGACTAAGCACATCATGGTGCTCGGGGTGCTGTTAGAGGACCGGGCCAATTAAAATTTTTGCGTTTTCGTTTTACCCTCCTTGTGCTTAAAAGGCCATAGCACTTGCATTTTTCCACCTAGAGACCCACATGAGCCCTTATTTTTTGCGCCACTAATTGTACTTTGCAATGGCAGGCTGAAGTACACTGCGAAACCAGAAAAAAAATTCAATGTGTGGTTTTTACACCGTTCACCCTGGGCAAAAACTGACTTGTTATATATGTTCCTCAAGTCGTTACGATTACAACGATATGTAACATGTATAACTTTTATTGTATCTGATGGCTTGTAAAAAATTTAAACCATTGTTAACAAATATATGTTCCTTAACCCCTTAACGACAAAGGGCGTATATTTACACCCTATAGCTCTGAACCGTGGCGGTCCCGGGTGCCGCTTGTAGCCCGGGACCGCAGGTATTAGCGGGCACGGTCCGATCGCCGTGCCCGCTAATACAGTAATCAGATGCAGCTGTCAACACATGACAGCTGCATCCGATTACCGGATTCAGCTTATCCCTGGTGTCTAGTGGAGGAGATCGCTCCTCCAGGATGTTATCCCGGAGGAGCGATCTCCGTTTCTGAAGCCAGCCGGGGACTGCTTCAAGATGGCGCCGTCCCCGGCTCGGCACTTGTTTACTTCCGGCTGCAGCAGCCGGAAGTAAACGAGTGCCTATCTCATGGATCTCTGCAGCATATCTATGCTGCAGAGATCTCAATGAGAGATCAGTGCACTTATACTAGAAGTCCCCTAGGGGGGCTTCTAGTATAAGTGTAAAAGTTAAAAAAAAAAGTGTCATTATTAATAAAAATCCCCCTCCCCTAATAAAAGTCTAAATCATCCCCCTTTTCCCAGGTTATAAATAAAAGTAAATAAATAAATAAACATGTTTGCTATCGCCGCGTGCATAATCGCCCGAACTATTAATTAATCACATTCCTGATCCCGCATGGTAAACTGCGGTAAAAAATCCCAAAGTGCAAAATTGCGCATTTTTGGTCACATCAAATCCAGAAAAATTGTAATAAAAAGCGATCAAAAAGTCGTATATGCGCAATCAAGGTACCAATAGAAAGAACACATCATGGCGCAAAAAATGACACCTCACACAGCCCCATAGACCAAAGGATAAAAGCGATATAAGCCTGGGAATGGAGCGATTTTAAGTGACATATATTTGTTGACAATGGTTTGAATTTTTTACAGACCATCAGATACAATAGAAGTTATACATGTTATATATCGTTGTAATCGTAACGACTTGAGGAACATATATAACAAGTCAGTTTTACCCCAGGGCAAATGGCGTAAAAACACATTTCCCCCAAATAAACTAAATTCTTTTTTTTTTCAATTTCACCACACTTTGAAATTTTTTCTGGTTTCGCAGTGTACTTTATGCAAAAATTCAGCCTGTCATTGCAAAGTACAATTAGTGACGCAAAAAATAAGGGCTCATGTGGGTCTCTAGGTGGAAAAATGCAAGTGCTATGGCCTTTTAAGCACAAGGAGGAAAAAACGAAAACGCAAAAAACGAAATTGGCTCTGTCTTTAAGGGGTTAAAATCGTTCTATTCCCATGCTTATAGCGCTTTTATCCCTTGGTCTATGGGGCTTTGTGAGGTGTCATTTTTTGTGCCATGATGTGTTCTTTCTATCGGTACCTTGATTGCGCATATGTGACTTTTTGATCGCTTTTTATTACAATTTTTCTGGATTTCATGCAACCAAAAATGCCCAATTTTGAACTTTGGGATTTCTTTGCGCTTGCGCCGTTTACCATGCGAGATCAGGAATGTGATTAATTAATAGTTCGGGCAATTACGCACGTGGCGATAACAAACATGTTTATTTATTTATTTTTATTTATAACATGGGAAAAGGGGGGGGTGACTCTGACTTTTATTAGGGGAGGGGCTTTTTATTGATAATAACACTGGGGTTAGGGTTATTCCCCCTGGGGGACTTCTAGTATAAGTGCACTGATCTCTCATTGAGATCTATACTGCATAGATATGCAGCACAGATCGATGAGATAGGCACATTGATTGCTTCCGGCTGCTGCAGCCGGAAGCAATCGAGTGCCAAGCCGGGATCAGAGCTGGGATCAGCAGGTCATGGAACGGCCGGTCTAATACGACATGTGAACATAGCCTAAAAATGTATTTAACTGATGTCATGAAGTTATATAGATTTGTAATTTACTTCTATTTAAAAATCTCAAGACTTCCAGTTCCTATCAGCTGCTGTATGTCCTGCAGGAAGTGGTGCATTCTTTCCAGTCTGACACGGTGCTCACTGCTGCCACCTCTGTCTGTAACAGAAACTGTCCAAATCAGCAGCAAATTCCCATAGAAAACTTATCCTGCTCTGGGCAGTTCCTGACAAGGACAAAGATGGCAGCAGAGAGCACTGTGTCAGACTGAAGAGAATACATAACTTCATGCAGGACATACAGTAGCTAATAAGAACTGGAAAGCCTATGTTTTTTAAAATAGAAGTAAGGGTGCGAGCAGGGGCGAGTGGTGGAATCCATAGGAACTTCTCCATGCTCATTCCTGTGTGCATGCACCCTAATTTACAACACCAGTTGATTTGAGACAAAAATGGTTTCTCCAGAGTACCCCTTTAAATGTTGTCTATTTAATAGGGGTTTCGGCTTCTTACCCAAACCTTCCTGCTTTTTTTTTTTTACTTAGTATTAAGCCTCCACACATCAAGCAATAATAAGTATTTTTTTGGTGACCAAAATGACACTCAAATTTCTGGTTTAATGGAATTTTATGATTTTTTTTATATATATTTCTTCTGTATGTAGGTTTTTATGACCCTTATCAAAGTAAGAATTTATTGATGACATGTCACACGTTATTATGTTGTTCTTTAACACCTCAGTGTCTGAACAGAGGCTTCACCTGTATCACTCAAGCAGATCCATACATTACATTTGCTGCGGAGAATTGAATAGATGTATATAATTTACGGAATGAACAAATGCAGTGAATGTTTTTGTAGGGATCATAGTAAAAACAGATTTATGAGATATTCAGTTTCAGAAAAAAAATCTTGGCTTAATGAAAGCAAATCTCACTGAATTGTTGGCCTTATAACAAATTTAACATAATAAATTTTTAAAAGCGAAGGGATAACCGTATATTTTATAGTGAAACTCAGTATGTTATTCTATTAGTAAGTTTACCCTTCCAGCTACTTTATAAATGGTAACGCCTTTCGATAGACCAACAGATTTCGGGGATATTTCCCCTTTGAATGTGGTTATTTTCTCTATGATAAAAACGTATTGAAACTATTACTTGGCCATAGGCGATAGATATTTTATGTGTACCTAATTTAATATGCTTATTTATTAATTGGTTTGTATGATTTTTTGACCTATTCATGGTAGTAATAATATATTATTGTGGCTTATTTTGTGTCAATGATACCTGTCAAATGGTGGGTGGAACTTTTTTAGTTTTATTCTCTTTGGATAGCTTTGTAAAGCACCATCTTGCTTTAACTTAGCATGTTCATTAAAGCGACTTTGTACCCACAATCTGCCCCCCCCCCCAAACTGCTTGTACCTTCAGATAGCTGCTTTTAATCTAAGATCTGTCCTGCGGTCCATACGGCAGGTGATGCAGTTATTGTCCTAAAAAACAACTTTTAAACTTGCAGCCCTGTGTCAAATTGATGTGGCCTAGAGTGTGTGCCCTAGGCTTGCACCACCTCTCTGTCCCTCCTCCCCGCCCTCTTCACCATTAGGAATGCCCCTGGCAGAACTTCTCCTATTCCTCACTTGTCTGACCACTGCACCGGTACCTTAATAATCCAACACATGTGCAGTGTTCAGATAGGTGATGAATAGGAGAAAACCTGCCTGGAGCATTCCTAATGATGAAAAGGGTGGGGAAAAGGGACAGAGAGGGTGTGCCAGCCTAATGCACAGAAACTCTAGGCCACGGCAGTTTGACACAGGACTGCAAGTTTAAAAGTTGTTTTTTAGGACAATAACTGAATCACCTGCCGAACGGACCCCAGGACAGATCTAGGATTAAAAGCAGCTATCCAACAGTACAAGTGATTTGAGGAGGGCAGATTGTGGGTACAAAGTCGCTTTAAATTAATAGATTGTCTTCTTTTATATCACTAAAAAATGTTCACAGAGGGTAACCACTCACACTATCCCGTGTCACCTGTGGGTCTCATTATGTTATTTTATTTAGACAAAATAAATTCTAAATGGTCATTTACCTATTTTAGGAATGGGAAAGGAACCCACAAAAGATGCCTAAAACACACCCCTGACTTTACAACATGATATTGACTCTCTTGTCAGATAAACTATAAACTGACATATCTTAGGATGGTATATTAAGAAACTGTAAAAGTGGAACAATGGGGCGCAGCAATCTGATATTAGTTGGGGGAAACATCAGGCGCATCATGAGAAAATATTACTTTACTGAAAGAGTGGTAGATGCTTGGAACAAACTTACAGCAGATGTGGTTGATGAATCTGCCCTAGGCGGGAGGGTGCCTGAAACAAAGCTCTGATTTTACAGAACAGTAGTGCTGATCACTGAGCCAGTTTGGGATAAGAGATCTGAAGGGCAGGGCAAAATAGGTTAGGTTTAGGTCTGAAAGTATATTGTAGAATGGGATTGGAGTGGTGGTGTCACAGCAATTTGTCAACCATAAATGTATTTATACATGGATTCAGACAGCATGGATTTTCACGTTCTTCTTTCCACAATGCAAAATTGAAAAGAAAAAGACATGGATCCACTAGAATCAATGTTACGCTGGAATTTAGTATGTCGGACTGGTTTTCACATGCCGGTTTGAAGACAGAGAAAGCAAGCCAAGGCTAGACTAGATATAATACAAGGCAGTGTTTCATTGAATCATGGAAAACATGGCATCCAGACGTTATTCACTCTTCTCCAGTGCACCATGTATTATGAGGCAATACATGAAGATGTAATAAAGTGTCTGTTGACAGATAATCTGTCAGGAATCGGACAGCAAGACAAGACAACACAGTGAGCCTTAAGCTCAGCCCCGCCCACTGTCCTCTACCTATTTGCCACAATCCGCCCTAAGATGGCGGCGAGCAACTGGGCGTCAGTCCCTGCACTGGCTAGGTGGGACACAAGGACAAGACAGACAGACAAAACACAATAAAGAATGGTCGACAGTCCGGGTCACAACAATCGGGCAGCAAAAGTACAAAATCACAATCCAAAGGCGAGGTCAATAAACAGGCAGTATGGTCAGGGGCAGGCAGCAAGCAGGAATCGTCAGAAATACAAAGCAGAGTCAGAATAAACAGAGCAAGAATAGCAAACACAGAACCAGGCAGAGACAAGCTCAATATCCGGCAGTGAGAGGCAGGCTGGCAGACACTATATAGGAGACCAGAGGTCCAGTGCAGGAGCTGATTGGACCAGACCCCTAATCTCCTCAGAACACCTGGGGCAAGAGCAACCTGACTGGCAGGGAAAACAGTCTATCAGACTAGCTAACCAGCATCAGAGTTAACTCCGGAGTGGCCAGGAGTATCTCAGGCAAAGCGGGTGTGGCTGAACACACAGAAGGAAATAGAGCAGTGTTCAGACAAGGTTCAGGTTACTGCTCAAGACATACAAAACACTGAATATCAGCGCCATCTCAGCCGCGCAGCATGAGCTGAGGGGCGCACGGAGTTCATCCCAGGCACATTCATGACATAATCTTTAAGAAAAAGATATTCTTACTTGTCCATCTTCTGGTCTTGTTGTCAATCGTGACCCGTGAACCACACAAATTGTATTGTTGCAAATGTTCCAAATCTAGTCCAAGGGGCGACCTACCTATCAAGACAACACCGACATTGAAAGCTTGGGTCAACTTTCAACCACAATAAAGAGTGTCTGTGTTAATGCAAAGTATAACTGGCTGAAGAGGTCTAAGCAGCATTAGTACGGTCAGTAGGGTATAAGCATTTGCAGATGTTTAGTCCTTAAGTTCAAAAGACTTTAGATTGAACAAGTCGGTGACAGGGGTATCACTCTACGAGGCCATCGTACACTGCGGCCTTCTCAGGACTTGCAAGTAACGTGACACCTAATGGTTAAAAAAAATTCCACAAAGCAATTGTCTTATTTCGCAATAGGTCCTTGATCCATGAAACATTTGATAATACCATTTTACCCTTCTCCACCTGTTTAATGTTACTCCTCCTCCCTCCATCTACCTTTTCCACACAACAAGACAATCCCAAGTGTGTGCCATTTAGGTGACACCAAGTCTGTGAATCTCAAAGAGCACAGCCAATTAACATAAAACAAAATCAACAGAGTCTCTATGGAGTCGTGTTTCCCCCTCGCACAGAAAGCCGAGTATGGAGAATAGGTAGCTCTGGAACAAGCCTTTCAATGAGGACACTTTGTCTATGAATGGAAACCTTACATTCTTTGTTAATTTAACAAGCTGTGTCTGTTCTCTCTGATAGAAATTGTATGGGAGAAGATTGAATTAAGTAGTTTTTATGTTGTTTCAAAGCACTTGTGCATTTTTCTAAAGATCGTCTTACTTGGCCATGTAATAAACTCTTGTTTTACTATAATAGTGAAGTATATTGTAACAGCACAAGTAGAAACAGGGTTTCGGATGTGAAGGCTAGACAGGTCCCGGTGTTCTTCGGTGGGGATCGTGCAACACTTTTTGAGAAAATGAAAACAGTTTGACATTGATATATTGTTCTTTTTTTTTTTTTTAGAATTATAGATTCTTGATTTAGCTTAGAATTCTAAAATTGTTGCAATGTATTATGTTGTAGAATAAACATCCAGATGATATCTTGGAAAGCTTTACCCACTCATACATATCTGCAATGCCTAGTTGTATATAGAGGCTGAGTTATTTAGATAGAAACAGAGTTTCATGTTGTGTGTGTGTATGTGCCTGTGTTTGTGTGTGTGTGTGTGTGTGTGTGTGGGGGGGGGGGGGGGGGGGTAGGTTGACCAGGGGCAAATTAAAGGATCCCAGTAGCTCTTCTATCACATATGACATTTATACTAAACAGTGGTAGTTGGGGATCCCCATACAGACATCACAGAAAAACTTGGTCTGACATCATCCAGTAGTGAAGAAATGGTGAATCTTTATTCAAGCATCATACACAGTGGCAATGTTTCCACCCATTAGGTACTTATCAAGCCTTATTAAGGCTTGATAAAGATCCAATGGGTCGAAACATTGCTCATTCTGGAACACTGGGTTCTTTACAATTTTATATTTACATTCTACAACTGCGGAAGGAGCTTTCTTGCTCTGAAACACGTTATACTGCTGCATACGCATTTCATTTATCTAAATCAATAAATCTTGGAAACCAAGTCCAGTTCTCATGGAGTATTTGCACTAGGATTACAAAGCTTTTCCCATGCACCTCCTGCACCTCTATAGTTTTAAGGCCTTCATGGGTAGTTTGTGTCTCATGAAAAAAAACACTGTGTATACATACTGCCCTATGAGGAGCTTTGTATATTTTTTTCTAGCTATTGCATTTACCAAATAAAGCTCTAAACCAATTTCTAGTCAATGATTAACATGTGGTTCCACTTATATAGTTATATATGCTAATAACATGTTTATTTATATAGCGCTAACATTTTACATAGCGCTGTACAGAGGTTGTCTTTACTGACAGTGGGGCCCACAGTTCGAACCAATGTTTAAGATATGATGTAAAGGGATTGTCCAGGCTGAGAAAAGCATGGCAGTAATTTTCCAGAAACATCACCACTCTTGAATTCATTTTGGGTGGGGTTATATTTAGGTGAATGAGTTTTATTACAATACCGCACCCAAACGGGATACAAGAGTCATGATGTTTCTGGAAGAAAGTGGCCAAGTTTTTTATGTGCTGGATAAGCCTTTTAAGATATTTCTCTGTAGTCAAAACTGGATGTGGAGCATAGATAGGTATGACCTAGCTAATATGACTGATAAAACCAGGACTAGAAGGCATCTTGGCTGGTTTCAGAACTGTTGGATGGACCTGGTAGTTTAGATAGTTGTATTGAAACCCTTTAGGGTATAAACCCACACACCGTATACGCAGCAAATACGCAGCAAATACGCAGCAGATTTGATAGTTTAGATTTGATGCTGTGTTCAGTTATTTAGATCTAATCTGCTGCGTATTTGCTGCGTATCGCAGCAGTAAATACGCTGCGTATACGGTGTGTGGGTTTATACCCTAAATCATTTATTTTTCACTTTTTGGAGTGGTATGTCTTAGAATAAAACAATTGTATGTTGTAGTTAAAGATTTATTTTATTGGATATATTGGCTTCATGTCAGTAAAAAAACAATGTTTGTAACTGCACATACACTAAGAACAAAAAGTTAAAGGTAATAGACCAATGCGAATGCGGGTAATTTTGCTAATTATTAAAATAAAGCTAACTTGATGGCAACCAATGGGGAAATCATAATACTTTAATTTAGGTGTTAACTAGTGCTTAGCGAGCTCTCTTGATCGAACATTGGGTTGCTTGATCAAGCTTGATGCTTGACTGAGCACCTCATGGTGCTCCGGGGGCTGTTTAAACATTATTATTATGTCAGTGTGTCAATCATTCATGTTGATGCTGGGAGCTTCACAAACATTTAAATATGAATTCCAATTTTTGTATATTTTGTTCACACATCCCTTCAAGGGACAAAATATACAAAAATTTTAATAAAAAAACAATACCTAACTGCAAGACACATTAGAAATTGTGCTATGCTGTCAATTGAGTTCTAGTGTGTCTTGCAGTTAGGTATTGCATTTTTTTTTTGTTTGAATTTTTGTATATTTCATTTATATATCCCTTCAAGGGATAAAATATATATAAAAAAAATTGAATAAAAAAATGCAATACTTAACTGCAAGACACATTAGAAATATGGTGCTATGCTGTCAATTCACAACATACCGTCGAAGTTCTAGTGTGTCTTGCAGTTAGATATTGCATTTTTTGTTAGAATTTTTGTATATTTCATTCATATATCCCTTCAAGGGATAAAATATATAAAAATAATAAGAAAAAATGCAATAGGTAAAAGAGGCACCCTCTGCTCTTTCGAGAAAGGGGCACCTCCTTAAATGCTCGAGTCTTCCACTAATTTCAATGGGGTTTACTACTTAAGTCGAGTCCTTGTAGTGTTCATTTATTTCCATTCTTTTTTTGTTTTAATGGTTACTTCCCCAATTGTAAAGAGCTATAAAATATGTTGGTACAATATAAATAAATCAGCTTAACAAGACACAGCAGTTGGCACTACGGATTTGCATCCAGTCGGTATAACATGTAGGAGGATTTGGTGGATATTGCTAATGAACGGGGGTGCTCTTTCTCACATATACATAAGCACTAAGAGTATTAACAAAAGAAGAAATATGAGCTGGCACTCTCTGAGTTCAGTAGACTTTATTCTTAAAATTTCAATTAAACCCAGTTCACTGTCGGGCGACCAAGACGCTAAAACCCTTCCAATCACTGTGACAGCTGTTTCGTGCATAACTGCACTTCTTCAGTCTTCTCCGATAAATGCCAGCTCATATTTCTTCTTTCGTTGACAATATAAATAAAGATTATTTAAGTGCCATAGGGATTGAGAACTTTTAACTGGCTGATATATCTACACCTACCATATAACTAGAGTAGATTGATTCTTTGAGAAACTTGATTGATCTCCATCGTGGTGGCTGTTTATACTCATGGCCCCATCTGTTAACCCTAGGATAACTATGAGAAAGTAAAATATTTCAAAACCTAATGTAAGAGAACAATTAAAAGTTTTATATGTATTGGTGATTTTTATTTTTACAGAAATACTTAGGGGAAAAAAAAACTACAATGTACGCCATTCTGCCAGCCTGTAGATAATTGCCCGTAGCAGGTTTGACAAAATAGATGTCTCTGTTGAAGACGGCGGCTGCTGTTTACTCATTTGTTACATCTCTTATATCAAAAACATATTTTTAAAGCCATAATCGCTCCTTTTATTACCACAAAGCATTTTACAATGATAATTAAGTTGCTAGCAGTCCTTTGTAAACATGTATAGCTCTACAGCAACGTGCCCTGATATCTTCTGTATACACCTACCATTATAAGAATATGGAGGTGGTATATTTAAGTTGTCAGAAAAGAAAAAAAAAATACCCGGTTGCTGTCAGTGTGTTGGAGGAGCTGAAAAGCAGGTGTCACATTGTATCGGATGGGAAAAGCATAGAATCTCCTCCATTGTTTGCTTTGTTCTAGACAAAGAGGCCATCTTTGAAAAAAGACAGGCAAGATTATAGTGTCATGCTATAAATGTAGAGTACATTTTTCTTACCATTGTTAAGGCACAAAATAGATGAAAATAATAAGGCAGGGCTTCAAAGCGCCGCCAAAAATAATGTATGTATGGCCGGTATATATTATTCTTTCAGGGAAGAATACAAAATAAACTAAAAAATGAGGCAAACATGAAAACAAAGAAAAAAAATGTAGAACTAAAAAGTGACAAAAACTAATGTTTCATTTGAATACTTTTGAATAACTTTTACATTTTTGTTTTTCACATGAAATAAAATTCATATCATGTTAAAATATTTCATACCTCGTTTCTACTTTTTTTGGAAAATGTTTTAGACTAGAAAAAATGATAGCAAAGCTCAAATGGAAATTAAAGGGGTCTTCTGGAGATAAATTATTTTTTTAATATATAAAAATAAAAAGAAATGATAGTCTCCTGCCCTGTCCCTACACAGCTGCCTTTGTCATGGCTCCTATTCCCTTGTTGTCACAGCTTCTTACTGGTTCCTGTGAAGTCCCTACAGGAACAGCCCGCTTAGCCAATCACTGGCTGCAGTAGTGTCCGACCTTAGTCAGTGATTGGCTAAGGTGGGCAACCAGGAAGAAGAAGTGGTGAGTTGGGAATGGTAGTAGGGGAGCAGGTAGGCATCACTTCTTTTTTTTTCTTTTTTACACCACCCTCAACGATATCTTTTTTTTTTTTTTAAATGATCCCTGGACAGATCCTTGTAGACATATTATACATCTATAAGCGAAAAATTCCAGGTACTATCTTGTGAAGTCTTAGAGGGGATCCCCTACTAACAAGTAGCAGTCCTGGCTCTAGCTGACCCAGGATGTTTCTGTATTACTGTATATGGAGTAATATTGATCTACAGTTGCTTTATAAAATTTTGATGTCAAATTTTTTTCTAAAATTTTATTTGACGCCTAAGCCAGGTTACTATGGTGGAAGCCAAAGTTTACCCAGACTGGACCTTGACCCTAGAAAAACTCCAAAAATGCTGTTCAAGGTTATAGAGGAATGTGTGGGTGCATCATAAACGCATTAACCTATTGCCAGCCTGATTATGCCACTAACAAAAAACACTTTTTTTTTTAAACATAATGGCCACAAATGTTGAGGTCTGGATGTGGATGCTCACTGCAGTACAATTCCTCTTCCTTTTTTTCTTTCTCCCCCAGGTGGCCCCTTTTTCTATTATTGCTTTAGGTCAGGTTAAGTTTGACTCCCTCCCCCTGACTAATTCCCACCACCACCACCAAATTGCCTCCAATTTTCTATAAATATTTTTATACAATGTTTGTATTGTGATTTTATACTATGTTATGGCCTTTCAATTTTGCATATGAATATTACTCAATTCACAACAGCGGTAAGAAGCTGAGAAAGAAATCTGCAGGATGATTTGCTCGTTGGTACACAATGCCTCCGCTATGGTTTAGGAGTTGTTTATCTATTTAAGGCTATTCTTAAATAAATCTGTCACCGCCTTTCACCCAAAAGGGAGTGTGTGTCTTTTGTGGCGTTCATGTAAGTTTAGGCTGCATTCACACGTTCAGCGTTTTTCCTGGTCCGTGAATGTAATCCGCTAGCTACCCGTGTGATCAATGCAAAACCGTCCGTGTTTACATCCGTTTTGGATCCGTGTTCGTGTTTTTATGGATCTTTTTAAAGCATTTTAAATTACATTGATTACATCCCATCTGTGTATATCCGTGAAAAACACAAATCTCATTGATTTCTATGGGGTTCCATGCTATGCTTCCGTTCCGAGTTATGACATGTCCTATTTTTAAATGGAATGGATTGGAGATCCGTGGAGAGCACTGAACATGTGAATAGCCCAATACAAAGCAATGGGCTATAAATTTGTCAGTGCAGACAGATCCGCCTTGTTTTTTTTTTTTTTTGCTATGGGGGAATACTTAAAGGGGTTCCACTTTATAGTAAAATTGTTCAGTGTACAGTATTAGTATAGTGTACTCACTGCACTTACTGACAGCAGCTCCCTGTGTACTTCTAAGAGCTAAAATCAGATTCCCCTGCTCCAGACTGGGCTGTCCTGCTCTGTGGAGAGTCTGTCCATTAGATGGCTGACATGAAGAAGCATGTGACCATGTCCCACCACCCCCCATTGTCCACCACTGAGCCTGTATTAGCCTATGGAGGACACTGGGGGCAGAGCATGGTCACATGCTCCTCCATGTCAGCCATCTTATGGACAGACTCATCACAGAGCAGGACAGCACAGCCTAAAGGAGGGAAGTCTAATTTTAGATCTATGGGATACACAGGAAGCTGCTGCCAGTACGTGTAGTGAGTACACTTGCTGATACTGTACACTGAACTATTCCACTATAAAGTGGCCAACCCCTTTAAAGAAGAATGCAAAAAGTGGCTTGGATTCCTGCTGATCTTTTCTAAAGATATCATATATTAGACTTTTCATTTCTTTCTTAAAAGCTCCTCCTTTTGTCTCCTCGAGTTCTTTTTTTCTTTTTATAATCTCTCATTAATAGCCTATTTTGGAGCTCATTCGCTTTCTCAAGGTAAGAACTATCTGTGCTATCAATTCTTCTGAGCCTCAAAAAAGAGATGGCACAGATTCACCCCTTGTACCTGACGTACCCCTGCCATATCCCAGCTCGCTAGATGGGTGAACGGAGGGCTCGGGGTGTGGGTCGGGTATCCTCCTTATGTGCCTCATTCATCATGATTTACGCCTGCTTGTAAATTAGGATTCAAATGAGGTGTAAATCAAGATTCAAATCTACACCTGTAGATTTGGTACACAAGGTGCAGGGTCGGGTGCACATATTCTGTAAGAGGAATGCGTCTCTTAGTGAATTTGGCCGGAAAAAGGGGGTGGGGTCAAATTTAAGACCGGCATTGAAGTACGCTGGTCTTGATAAATCCCCCCCCCCCCCATTTACGTTTATGTGTAAACACAGCCTAAATGCTCTGCAACAGCTTTGAGAGAGGAGAAGGCAGGGTGGAGGACTGTGATGAACAGCTAAGGGAATGTAATGCGTTCTTGTAGTACTGTGTACAACTGCTCAACCAGCAAGTACAACCACAAAATAAAGACTGATTAGGGTTCAGGAGGGAAGTAATTTTAGAAAAAACTGAACTCAAGAACAAGAGGGCACAGTGAGAGGTTAGGTTGGGAAAGATCGGAAGCAACAAAGGAAAATATTACTTTATTAAAAAAGTAGTAGATGCTTGAAACAAACTTCCAGCAGATGTGGTAGGTAAATTTACAGTAAGGGTGCTTTCACACCAACCGGATCTGCAGCGGATTTTACGCTGCATATTCGCATCGAGATCCGCTGCGGATTCAGTTCCATTCATCCCTATAGAGCACATACTCGCAGCGAGATTGACATCCCACTGTGAGTATGTACGTTGAACCCCCGCTGCCCGCAGCCTGCCGCTGAGAGCATACATTACCTGGTCGGTGTCGTGGCTGTGTGTGAGGCTCCTGGCTCCGGTCCCGCTGAGCGGGATCGGAGTCGGGAGCCTGACATGCGAATCCGCAGCGTTAAATCCGCTGCAGATCCGGTAGGTGTGAAGGTACCCTAACTGAATGTAAACCTGACTGGGATAAACACATATTTACTCTAAGATAATAAGAAAGGGAATACCAAGAGGGCAGACTAGATCGACCAGTGGAAATCTGGTAAAAAATCTTCCATGTTTCTATGCCCATTTCTACATGAGAATTTAGTTATTAAGTTGCAATACTGCTCTGCCAGTATGGAGAAACAATGCATAACAAACTGACCATAGTAAGGCTAGGGGTGAATTGCCATAACAGCACTGAAACCTGATGCCAAACAGGTTCACAAGCCAATTCTTGGGGGAAAACCAAAAATCACTATGGACCATAATTTTTTTTTAAAAAAAGGTTCTTCAGCTACTATAACATGCCAATTGGTCAGATAACAAATGTATGATTGGAGCAGGTAAGGCAGCAGGGCCCAACACTAATTCAAAGCCAAAGTGGATTCCGTGCTCTGTTGACACTAGTGGCTGTGCAGGTGTCATTACCCTACACTGAAATGGATGGCTATAATAGAAATGCATTTTTAGTATTTATTGAACAGAAGCTCATGGCTACTCTTGTCTACCTTTATACTGTGATCAATGTAATTAAAGAAATCAATGGTGCTCTAATAGACAATGGCCCCAGATTACTAGAGATATCATTGCAGATGAGCAAAGGTTGAGTACCTACCCTTTATTGATCCTAATTTTTCACTGAAATGGTTGATAATAGCTGCTACTATGAGGACTGAGTGGGGGGGGGGGCTCTCTAATCTTAACTGTAGAGTTGGTTTGGTTTGGTTTTATCATCTTTTCACATTACACATAGTGTAATAGGAAATGCTAAGTGGACATGCTAAGGACACACTAGATTAGAAGGTAATGAGAGCATGGTGACAATACGGAACACCTGCAGATGAATGGAAGTGGTCTACAACAGCGCAACCTCAATGAGCAAATGACTGGGGGTCGGCATCTGTACAACAGGATAATTAAACATTGATCTGAACATCAATGACCCATAGAGGGAAATGAAGAAATTGGGATAAATAATATAGAGAAAAAAAACCTGAACTGTTTACGTTACTAGAAATTGTGTCATTTGTAACACTATCCAGCTATGAAATATATATCAGCTAGATGTTTTGTAAATATGTTACACATGGTTGGGTAAGGCTGGGTCCACACTACGTTTTGCAATACGTTTTTCTTTTTTCATCCGTTTGAAAAACAGATGCATTTGTGTGCCTCCGTTTTTCCATTGACTTCCATTATAAAAAAAAAAAAAATGGAAAACACATCCGTTTTTTATAACGTACACAAAAATAAGGTCAAGTAAATTTTTTTGTGAAAGAAAACGGACGCGTTTTCTTTTTAATGGAAGGTAATGGAAAAACGAATGCACACAATTGCATCCATTTTTGCAAAAACAGATGGAAAAAAAAACGGATTGCAAAAATGTAGTATAAACCCAGCCTTATTTTGTTAGCCAGTATTTACACTGGTATTACATCTTCTTTGTCTGATAATAGTTGAGTGCAAAGGTCCAAACTGATCCTGACAAATCTCATACACTTATAATAGATCAGTTATTTATTTTTTTTTGTATGTATCCAGTTGGCTCCAATGAAGTCAGATATGGTACGACATCAACGTTAAAGATTTGCATAAAAGTTGGTGTATGCATATTTAATTGTGTGTTTCGTTTATGTGTGTGAGTGAGCAAGGGTAGGTCACACAGATACAATGTAAGTCACAGTACACATGGTCTATACTAGTTAACTAACACGTCTGGTTCAGTCAGTTTATGGAGTGAATGAGCCTACTGTACACCTGGCTGGGTGATCGAAATTATATCTTATCTGGAATATTAAAATAAGCAAGTTCTTACTGTATTCGACTACTTAACCCTTAGGGGACACAGCCAGTTTTCATTTTTGCGTTTTCGTTTTTCCCTCCTCGTGTATATAAGGCCATAGCGCCTGCATTTTTCCACCTAGAGACCCAAATGAGCCCTTATTTTTTGCACAACTAATTGTACTTTGCTATGGCAGATGTAATTTTTGCCTAAAATGTGCCGGGAAACCAGAAAAAAATTATATGTGTGGTGAAATTGAAAAAAAAAAATGTTTTTTTTTTTATTTGGGGGGGGGGGGGGGGGGGTTGTTTTTACTATGTTCGCCCTGGGGTAAAACTGACTCGTTATATATGTTCCTTAAGTTGTTACGATTACAACGATATGTAACGTGTATAACTTTTATTTGATTTGATGGCTTGTAAAAAATTAAAACCTTTTAAAGAAAATATATGTTCCTTAAAATCGCTCCGTTCCCAGGCTTATAGCGCTTTTATCCTTTGGTCTATGGGGCTGTGTGAGGTGTCATTTTTTGCGCCATGATGTGATCTTTCTATCGGTACCTTGATTGCGCATATATGCCTTTTTGATCGCTTTTTATTACAATTATTCTGGATTTGATGCGACCAAAAATGCGCAATTTTGCACTTTGGGATTTTTTTGCGCTGACGCCGTTTACCGTGTGAGATCAGGAATGTGATTAATTAATAGTTCGGGCGATTACGCACACGGCGATAGCAAACATGTTTGTTTATTAATTTATTTATTTATTTTTATTTATAAAATGGGGAAAGGGGGGTGATTCAGACTTTTATTAGGGGAGGGGATTTTGTGTTATTAAAAATACATTTTTCTTTTACTTTACACATATACTAGAAGCCCCCCTGGGGGGCTTCTAGTATATGCACTCTGATCTCTCATAGAGATCCATGCAGTATAGTTATACTGGATGAATCCATGAGATCGGTGTTCTATTACTTTTGGCTGCTGCAGCCAAAAGCAATAGAATGCCGAGCCGGGATCAGCGCCATTTCGGTGCAGACCCCGGCCCGGGATGGATGCGGGGATCGCCCCCCTGCAATCGCGCCCCGGGGGGGGGGGGCGATCCCCCCACTAGACCACCAGGGATGGATATGAGCAAGTATTTAGAAGCAGCTGTCAACTTTGACAGCTGCTTCTAAGTACTTAATTAGCGGGCACGGCGATCGGACCGTGCCCGCTAATAGCCGCGATCCCGAGCTACATGCGGCACCCGGGATCGCGGCAGTTCAGAGGGGGGTCGCCGCGCGACCCCCCTCTGAACTCCCATAGCGGCACGAGGACGTTCAATAACGTCCTGGTGCAGCTATGGGTTAAAGGGGTTGTTCACCAAAAATGTTTTTCTTTCAAATCAACTGGTGTCAGAAAGTGCCAGAGATTTGTAATTTATTTATTTTTTTAAATCTATTTAAAAAATCTTGTCTTCCAGTACTTATCAGCTGCTTTATGTCCTGCATGAAGTGGTATTCTTTTCAGTCTTGAGAGTATGAGAGATTTTGCTATTGCTCTGGGCAATTCCTGACATGGACAGAGGTGGCAGCAGTGAACACTGTGTCAGACTGATTAGAATACACCACTTCCTGGACAACATAGAGCAGCTGATAAGTACTGGAAGACTTGAGATTTTTTAGTAGAAGTAAAATACAAATCTCTGGCACTTTCTTGTCAGTGGTATTCTTTCCAGTCTGGAGACCAGGAGAGGTTTTCTATGGGGATTTGCTACTGCTCTGGGCAATTTCTGACATGGACAGAGGTGGCAGCAGAGAACACTGTATCAGACTCAATAGAATACACCCCTTCCTGCAGGACTTACAGCAGCGGATAAGTACTGGAAGACTTGAGATTTTTTTGGTAGAAGAAAATTACAAATCTCTGGCACTTTCTGGCACCAGTTGATTTGAAAAAGGGAACAGCTAATTACAGCATCCGGCTGCAAATATAATAAATAGTGCCATAACCAGAGATGAGTGAACTTACAGTAAGTTTCATTATCATACTTACCGAACGCTTGGCATTTGAATCCCGCTGGGTAGACAACATGGATACAGCCCTAGAACTGCATCCAGTTCATGAACCAGACTTACTTCAAGTTCCCTCATCTCTAGCCATAACTTTAGCCATAAATATAATCAAATAGTGCCTTAAAAAAGTGATGATGGTAAATGTAACACTCCTACTTTTACCACTTCCCCGTTTCATCCAGAACATATAATTTGTGTTAAAAAAAGTTAAGAGAATACATTAACTGTTAAAAATGTAATCCATTTTCTGAAAATTTCAAGTAAAAAAAATGTTATATATAGATTTTTTTTCCCTTGGGATCTTGTATCCTATCTTTCCGAATTGTGGGAATATATGAGGTGTGGATGACCTGGTTCAGATAAAAGGGTGGTCTGGTTTTGGTCAAGGAAAGTTACTGAACCTGAAGACAAAGTAAATATATCTCGAAGATAAAAATGTAATATATATGCAATCTCGTACAAACACAAATTTTCTTCACACTTGCTATGTGTCATATAAAATGACATTCTGTTATATTATATGAAAAATAAAAAATGATGGTGTCAGGGACCATAAAGAATTATTAAATATAAGGTTGCAATTTATTTTTTTCTTAAATTATTTATGATGACCAATGTTTTGTAAAAAAAAGCCTAAAGGCGAGTGACTAATAAAGATTTGATTGAATGATTTTTTTTGTTTGTGTTTTATTCCTGAAATAACACCAGAAAGTTAAAAAAAATTGTATAGAATTTTGTTTTTTTATGTTGTGACATCTATCAGTGAGAACTACCCAACATTATTTTCATCTCTAAGGGCCCGTTCACACTACGGAATCGGTGCCGAAATTCCGCTCGGAATCCTTAACTGCGGGCTCTGCTCTGAATCCCCCCTGTCATCTCTTTTAGGGTACGTTCACAAGTACCGTATCTGCAGCGGATTTCTCGATGTGAATTTGCAGTGAAACCGGCTGCGGATCCTGTACTGTGAAACTGAATGGGTCCCATACACGCTGTGTGTATGGGACCCGGCCCCTTTAACCCCCCACCCCGCGGCTGCCCGCCCACCCACAGCCCCGGTCCCGAGCATACATTACCCGCTCAGAGTCGCGGCTGATGCTCCCGACTCCCCTCCCTCTCCATCAGCCAATCAGACAGCACTGCTGCATGTATGGAACCCATTCAGCTTCACAGTACAGGATCCGCAGCTGGTCTCGCTGCGAATTCGCAATGAGAAATCAGCTGCGGATCCGGTATGTGTGAAGCTACCCTTAATAGGAGGCCTCACGTGCCTCCGCTCTACGCGCCCCTCTGCTCAAAGAATTGACATGTATAGCTATTTGTTTACTAACTGAGCTGGACGGGAATGATGACCGAGTTGTGTCCCCTGTGCTTCAATCTGGTGTCCATAGACAAATATAGCCAGAGCAGAGACAAGGCTGGGCCACCTATGCCCCCTGAACCGGTCCCCCAGATGATGTGAGGGCCACTGCCATGTAATGATCATGGTTGGCCCGCAAAGGAGGGCAATAATCTTTCAGCAATCCAACGATATATGTTTCTTTAATAATATACAGTAAGGGGGCAGAGTTAGGCCAGAGGTGGGCCTAACTATTCATAACAGAGCCAGCTTTGACAGCTATGATAGATCTGTTGTCAAATGGATGCCAAAATGTTTGCATCCATATCATGGCCCCTAGTTCTGGACCTACCATAGGAGTTTGATTGAAGCAAGTACGAGGCCTGATGCTCCATTCAATGTCTATGGGGCAGATTAAAACAGCATTATTTGTGTAAATCAGTGTAACATGAATACATGAGCTTTAAAAGGGTTATTACAGAGAAGTGACATTGTCTTCATCTTTCATTGGCATGCAGTCTCTGCAATCACAATTATGGCGTGGCAGGTTACACATATGAATTAAAGGGGTTAGCCACTTTATAGTAAAATTGTTTAGTATACAGTGTTAGTAACTGTACTCACTGCACTTACTGACAGCAGCTCCCTGTGTACCTCATGGAGCTAAAATCAAACTTCCCTCCTGCAGGTTGTGCTGCCCTGCTCTGTGGTGAGTCTGTCTATAAGATGGCTGACATGGAGGTGCATGTGACCATGTCCCACCCCCCAGTGCCAATCAAAGGCACATACTGTCTCAGTGTTGGACACTTGGGGGTGGGACATGGTCACGTGCTCCTCCATGTCAGCCATCTTATTGACAGAATCACCACAGAGCAGGACAGCACAGCCTGGAGGAATAGAGTCTGATTTTAGCTCTATGAGGTACACAGGGAGCTGCTGTCAGTAAGTGCTGTCAGTACACTTACTAATACTGTACACTGAACTATTTTACTATAAAGTGGCCAACCCCTTTAAGCAATCTTCTTACGATATAATTAGTGATGAGCGAATACTGTTCGATCGAATAGATATTCAATCGAATAGTGAGATATTCAAATATTTAATATTCGTACGAATATCCCGCGAATATTCGATAACTATACGGGATATTCGTACAAATATTGAATATTCGAATATCTCACTATTCGCTCATCACTAGATATAATACTAAGGGGTGGATTTTCAACACCAGACCCTATTATTTTGGGATGGCCCCTGAGTTGTCTGCCTGCTTCTTACCTCTCTCCTCCATAGAAGGAGCACATTAATGTTCAGCCAGAGTCATGGCGGACAAAAATGTTAGCTTAACAAATATTTGGTTAATAACAGTTATAAATGTTTGGGCACCTAAAGTCCAAAGCCCAGTCTTATTCAAGACTTTTCTGGGGAACCAGAACAAATTTCACAAGACTAAATATATTGATGATAAATTAATTAGATTCGGTTTCCTTGAGTGTTACTGCAAAATTGCTGAACTGTAATAGTGATAAAGTTTGTACAACTGACGAAAACATTCATCTAGTATCCTTTAGTATTCATCAAAGAAGGACAAAAAAGCTGTGAGGTATAAGACAATAACAATAACAATAAATAAATAGATAAATAAATAAATAAGTAAATAAGTAAATGAATAAATACATCCCTGACTCAACAACATTCTAGTTACTTTAAGACTATGTTCCCAGTAGGGATCATAGTGGGAAAAGGCATCCGTCTCTTAATATTGTCACAGAAAATCGTAAATAATTTCAATTAAAAAATCTCAAGCCTTCCAGCACTTATCATCTGCGTTATGTCCTGCAGGAAGTGGTGTTTTTTTTTGCAGTCTGACACAGTGCTCTCTGCTGCCACCTCTGTCTATGACAGGAACTGTCCAAAGCAGGAAAGATTTTCTATGGGGATTTGCTACTGCTCTGGACAGAGGTGGCAGCAGAGAGCACCGGGCAAAGGGAAGGACAAACAGCAGCTGATAAGTAGTTGAAGATTTGAGATTTTTTAATAATTTTTTAAGCAAGAAAAGCTTTTGAAAGACGATTTTTGGCCGAGATCCCATTTGAACTGTTATTACTATGATTTGCAAAACTAATCATAATAACTTCTATTAATCAAAATTAAAATTAACTGTTTAGTTTGTTGTAAAACATTTCCCTCTATCTGCACTATTCTTCTAATATTGAGTTTACAGTGCTAGGTTACATTACAACAAAGAAAATGCCAACATCACATTTTACCGTTTAAATGAGCTCCTGTAGCTTTACTTTCCTTCTAGTTTTTATTTATGTTATCGTTTTATTTAGTTTAGTATAGTATAGTTGTATAGAGAAGCAATAGAACCAGTCATGCTTTTTGGTTGCCTTTGTTAAAGTACACTTTATTGACAAAGCTCTTACCATTTCCCTTGTGATATTAAGAAACGACGAAGTGATATTTTCCTTTCCTTTTTTTTTATTGCATTCATATTTCGGTTCCAAATTACAGACGAGCAGGAGTTGCTGAGATTCCTAAATTCTGATGATCTAACAGCACACATATGTACTTATCTTTTACAGACATAATCACTGTGTCATTCTTTTCACTACCACAAAAGATGGATATTGCCAAAGTGTTCTTAAAAAGGCTCCATTAATTATGCAGAAGATAAGAGTTTCAACAGGGATATACAAAAGATATTGTTTATCTTTTTCACGGCGAAAGTAAATTAAATATTTCTCCATGTGTTTGGGAACGCATTTAATCATTGATTAATTTGGGAAGGCTTTTAGAAATGTAAAAGGAAATGGGTTGAAATGGGTCTCGGATCATTTTGAAAATCGGCATGGCGGAACATTAAATGTTATTTGTCGACACGATGTAAAGATAAATAATTGGAATGGCAATTATACAAAATATGGTGATAATACACAAAATTTACATATGCAAAGATGTATAATTGAAGAGTACATTAATTGTTTGAAGTGTCTGAACAGGTTTCTATTGGTTGCTGGAAAGACTGGAAGTAGTACAAAAGTGTTGAAGGAGAATTCTGGAGAAAAATGTTTATTAAAGTATTTTATTGCCCCCCAAAAGTTATACAAATTGGCAATATACACTTATTACGGGAAATGCACATAAAGTGCTTTTTTTCCCTGCCCTTACTACTGCATCAAGACTTCACTTCCTGGATAACATGTTGATGTCACAACCTGACTCCCAGAGCTGTGTGGGCTGTGGCTGCTGGAGAGAATGATGGCAGAGAGATGCTCAGTGTCCCTCCAGTGCCCTGTTTCCCTCAGTGTCCCCCTGCCATCATCCTCTCCAGCAGCCACAGCCCGCACAGCTCTGGGAGTGGGGGCGTGACATCATCCTGTTATCCAGGAAGTGACATCACCATGTTATCCAGGAAGTGAAGCCTTGCTGCAGTAGTAACTTTTGGGGGGCAATACAATACTTTAATAAAAAATTTTGCCGGACTTCTTTAAAGAAGGCATGGTGAAAAGGGAGGTTCTCAAATACAGGGTGGGGGGGGGATCAGTTTCTGGGTCCAAAGCCGCGCTAAAAAAAATGTTGGACAGACATCAGGAAAGACTTAAAGGGAACCTGTCACCATAAACATGCTACCTAATCTATTGGCAAAATGTTATATAGCAGAAGGAGCTGAGCAGATTACTATATATCTTTATGCAGAAAGTTTCCATATAACTTGTCGCTT
This sequence comes from Dendropsophus ebraccatus, assembly GCF_027789765.1. Lineage (NCBI taxonomy): Eukaryota > Metazoa > Chordata > Amphibia > Anura > Hylidae > Dendropsophus > Dendropsophus ebraccatus. The sequence continues at coordinate 164,137,742 of NC_091456.1, read as the reverse complement.
GATCCTACCATTGAGTTACACTGTCCACTGGACTTCTTAAAGTGTCATTGTGGTTTTAAAAAACTTTTGAAATGTCATAGAGACATGTCAAAAACTTTGATTGTTCCGGGTTTTCAGACCCGCACCAATTGGAAGAACGAAGCTTAGAGCGGTCCTCTCCCAGCTCTGTGTCATGTAATCAGTCAGGTTCATAATGTAAGTCTATGGACTTACAGATTATGCTAACACAGAGCGGGGAGCGGATGCACTGCAGCGTTGTCCTCTCCCCACTTATTCTCCCGATCGGTACTGGTCTGAACACTCAGACCAGGACAGATCAAAATTTTTGACTTGTCTCTATTATATGCCAAAAGTTTGTATGATTAGAGGTACACTTTAACCCTTAGACGACCCAGGGCGTATCGTTACACCATGGAAGTCTGTCCCCAGATGACCTAGGGCGTAACTGTACGCCCTGGGTGTTACTCCGGCTATGAAGCGTGCTCCGGAGCGGAGCACGCTTCATAGCAGGTGGGGGCCGGCTGCAATCAGCAGCCGGGACCTCACCGGTAATGACACGCTGCAGAGATCGCGCTGCCGCGTGTCATTAACTCCTTTAACTCCTTAAATCGTGGAGCGACTGCGGCGTTTAAGTGTAAGTGACAGGGGGAGTCCCCTGTCACTTACCTATCGGGACCCTGATTGGTAAAACGGACCGCCGGAGGTCTCTTACCAGCCTCCCTGCGGTCCGATCGGCGATCTGCTGCACTAAGCCTGCACAGGCAGGCTCAATGAGCAGATCGCCGATAACACTGATCAATGCTATGCCTATGGCATAGCAATGGTCAGTGTAAAAATCAAAGTACTGGATGTAAAAGTCCCCCAAAGGGACTTTAAATGTGTAAAAAAAAAAAGTTAAAAACACTAACACACTACCCCAAAACCCCTCCCCCAAAAGTTGAAATCACCCCCTTTCCCATAATATAAATAAAACATATAAAAATAAATAAACAAATAAACATATAATATACCGTAGCGTGCGTAATTGTCCAATCTATTAAAATATAACAAGCGTCATTGCGAACGGTAAACTGCGTACACGAAAAGAGGGAAAAAATTGCGCGGATTACCGATTTTATGTTACTTTATATATAAAAAAAAATTAATAAAAAGTGATCAAAACGTCCGATCTTCACAAATATGGTATTACTAAAAACTAGAGATCATGGCGGAAAAAATGACACCCCATACAGCCCCGTGGGTGAAAAAATAAAACTGTTATAAGCGTCACAATAGGCCAATTTTATTTATAATTAATTGCCAAAAAAAGGATTTTATTTAAAAAAAATATATAACATTAGAGAAATCTGCGTAAACCTGCATATGGTTGTGTTCGGGCTGACCTATAGAATAATTGTATCATGTCGCTTTTACCATATAGTGCATTATATAGACACAGGAACCCCCCAAACGTTACCATATTGCATTCTATTTTTACGTTTTCACCAATTTATATATTCATAAATAATATATTTGGAATTTCATCATACATGTTATGGTAAAATGAATGACGCCATTACAAAGTACAACTATTCCTGTAAAAAACAAGCACTTACATGGCTTGTAGATAGAAAACTGAGAGTGCTAGAGCTTTTAGAAGGGAAGGAGGGAAAAACGAAAACACTAAGATCAAAATTTGCGCGGTCCACTGGGTCATTTTGGGCCTGGTCCTCAAAGGGTTAAAGCAGAATAAGGAGGGATTTTAATACAATTTCAAGCTATACTACATATTTCCCCACAAAGATATACAGCAATATGCTCAGTTCTTACTGTTCTATAACAAATTGTCTATAAATTAGATAGCATTGGTTTGGTGACAGGTTCCCTTTAAGGATTCGAACCTGTATAGTCTGGAGGAAAGAGGGTAAAGGAGGGACATGGTTGACACTTTTAAATATGATAAAGGTCTAAATAAAGGTCAGGAGAGACATGTTTTTAATTTAAAAAAGTGGTAGCTGCTTCCAAGATAGGTTTAAGGCTATGTTCACACAATGTATGAACAACAACTGTTATTTGGCATTCAAAAACAATGGCCATTGTAGTGGGTATAAAACAACGGCCTTTGTTGCACTGAAAACTGCAAACAATGGCCGTTTTTCAATACACTGTGTGAACAATGCCCATTGTTTGCATTGACTTCAATGCAGCACATTTTTCTATGACAAGTACGGACGTTGTTTTAATTGCAAACAACAGCCATTCTTGTCTTAAAAAATTCATTGTATGAACATTGCCTAAGGGAACCCAGGAGATGGATGGAAGAAAGGGACATACAGACAGTGTGAGCCCTAGTGCTAGGCCCTCAAGACTGTCTTTGCTCACATGCAAGCCAGGCCCTAGGTGGTCGGCAACAATTGGGTGATGTTCCCTTCAGTGCATAAGTGAAACACAGAACAAGGCGAGACAGACAAACACAATAAAGAATGGTTAGTAAGATACAGATCAAACCGGAGTTATCAGAACGGTACAAGTACAGGGGCAAAAACAGTGTTCAGGGCAGGCAAAGAGGTCAGAATTTTAAGTAATCCAATCCAATTTGAAACGTCATCCCAAGCTACAAGAGGCTATTGCAAGCAAAGTCCAAGACCACAAATGCTCTGATCTCCAGACCACACAGAGCACTGACTGACAGAAAAGGGAGATGAGTGGCACAGAAACCTGTCCATGACTACTCAGTCTAAATCATCTGAAGCCTGGCACTAGGCTAGCAGAAGAAACCAGACAGGTGTGGTGGAACCTGTCAATCACAGCAAGTACTAGAATCAGACAGAGTTCAGACTAGTACAAAAAAAACCATTCAATTCAGACACTGAATCATGGCCAAAAGCGCAGTCTTAGCCATAGTTTACAGGCAGAGGACTGCAACAGGCAGGACAGACTAGATAGACCAGGTGAGTTTCTTCTTCTTCTATGTTTCTTCCTTTTTAGCCTCTAGGGATTTGGGCATATACTACTAAAAACATTCATATATAGGAGAGCCAACCTTATCAGAAACATCTTTCACATGGGCTGATTTGTCAGATTATTGAGCTTTAACTTTCTACAAATGGGTAATACCTACAGTTGAGGGAACTTTGAGCGGCATTCGATTAGCAGTGTCTGCTAAAGTTTGATCCAGCCCTAGGGAGTCCTGTAAAACATGGATACAGCCTATATCTATGTTTTCCAGGACTTCCTAGGACTGCATCCGACTTCAGTAGCCTCCATTAATCAAATGCCTGTGTTTGCTCTACTCTAGTAACATCACCTATATAAGGTAAATTTCGATGAAGTGGTGAAACATATTTTCTAGGTGCTAGTAAGCCACCCTGCCATGCCAGATGTTAAAGTGTGCCATACCAGGTGTTAGACCACATAATAGAATATTTGCCCAAGATAATAAAGAGTCTAAGAACATCACTCTTCCTATCTGCTATATAGTTTTATTAGTACTGGCTGCATGGAACTTTTTAGCTATGCTTTATAATGCTGGGGTATTATCAGGGACTACCTCTTATTTGAAGTCTGAGGCAGGACTCAATTTTCTCAACTGCTAATCTGAGTACAGTATATGAAATTGCCTGATGTCCCATAGACTTGTAATGCAAATGAGAGGTACCTATTAATGGGAGTGTATCGCCTAGATTTTTTTTATTGATGAGAGCCAGACACTAGGACAGTGATTTTTTTCTAACCTGTCTTTATTTTCTTACTGTATTATTTTAATTTAGAGTACATTATTATGGGGGCTGCCATCTTTCCTAAACTATTTTTAACAGCATTTAGTAACATGCTTTACTGCAAGCTTCATGTAATGGACATAGACATGTATGAGACTCTTTTTGAGCATGCTCAGTTACCTTTATATGGATCATTCTATGGGATGGGGGATGCTGATATGTAAGCAACAGCTATGGTCTATCATTGTCCTCTATATACTTTGTTAATAAGGAGGGCTGATAAATAATCTATACAGAACAGGAAGTCTAAGCTTGGGGCCATATTACGCAGCCTGACATTTAATGAATTTGAGTGCCGATCTACTAGAGTCCTTTTAGGACTAAACATTTTTGGCAAAAATGAGTGCCAGCATGATTGTCATTTGTTTTAGAAAGCATGATGAATCAAGCAGTCGGCCCACATAAGGGCGTCGGTTGAAATGTATTGCTATTGGTCACACATCCCTTGTTCACCCAGGGGGATGTGCACCCAATAGCGATATATTTTGCCGTAATACAAAAGATGTGATACGCTAATGATAGGGTGTTACATGAGTGTTACATGGGCCGATTATAGGGTCCTTGAGACCTCTGAAGGTGTCTATCAGTTTCTGGCAACAAGAAATAAGCAAAAGATATTTTAAAAAGTGCTGTTGCCTTGGTGGTGTCCAGTCCAAGCTAATCTCCACTACATGGTGACTTCTTGACATAATGAAATAACCACAAACATAGAACAAAAAAGCAGCACTCACCCAAAAGTTTTAAAGATGCCTAAGGGTCTATTTACACAGAAAGATTATCTGACAGATTATCTGCCAAAGATTTGAAGCCAAAGCCAGAAACAGACTATAAACAGAGATCAGGTCATAAAGGAAACCCTGAGATTTTTCCTTTTTTCAAATCTACTCCTGGCTTTGGCTTCAAATTTTTGGCAGATAATCTGTCAGATAATCTTTCTGTGTAAATGGACCCTTACTCCAGGAACATAACAATCAGTGTACATACAAGTGCATTCAACAAGAGCTATGACCGTTTCATGACTACTATTGCTTCTTCCAGGTCACACGTGGAAACGCCTGTTGGGCCAAGTACTGGTTGAGACAGTTCATTGCTGTAGGGGATTGTATGGGCATTTCCTGAGTGGCAATATGTCAGCAGGAAACATTGAGCCAGTAGGATCAGGCAACATCAGAATTAGGATTAGGTATATTAGTACAGATTTTTTGTTTTTATTTTGTATGCAGTATAGTGCGTCACTGTGGCTTCACATATACTTCTTTTGTTTTTATGTTTTGGATAGTAGGAAAGACAAACCCAATGCTAGTGATTGTGAGTTAATACTAGATAAACCTTGAACCAGTATGTGTTATATTTGAATATCTGGCAGCTCTCAATAAAGAAGAGGGCTTGTTAGTAGTACTGGCTTCTCTAATGTAGGTTGAGTCAAAAGTCTCAGAACACCTTTTTATTTCAGATATGAACACAATTCTGGACTTCTTGAGTCAAAATCATACATAACCTTCCCATTAAAAACCTGCCCTTGATCAGTATGGTGGCTTTCATATGGTAGCCATGATCCGGACTTATGCCTAAAGATAGACCCCCTCATCCTTTACTTGCTTGGATGTTCAGATATGTTTCTGAAATAAAAGGGTTTCCTGAGACATTTGACTTACCCTGTATACCACTTTAGGGTGAAGTAATGAACAAGCCTAAGGTTAGTGGAACAGTATAAACTAACCAACCGGTTAAACCATCAATAAACATTTCAAAAAGTGAGGCTATGTTCACACACATAGCCTCAGTGTTTTGCTCAGTATTTTGCAACCAAAACCAGGAGTGGATTGAAAATACTGTTAAAATTGAGTGGATGACCATCATTTAATGGCAAATAATGGCTGTTATTTCAAAACAACGGCCATTGTTTAAAATAACAATAATTATTTGTCATTAAATGGGGCCATCCACTCAATTTCAACAGTATTTGAACATAGCCTTTCTGTGTTATCCATCCACTCCTGCATTTGGTTGCAAAAGACTGACCTAAATACTGAACAAAATGTGTGGGAATGTAGCCTTAAGCTATGTTAACACTCTGTCATGGAACGGCCGGTCTCTGAAAAGATCATCCCAGCCGGTACTGCAGTACTGGTCGGATGATCTTAAGCACCGCAGAACTGTGATGCGGGCACATCCGTGCGCGGCCACATCAAAACTCCCAACAGCACACTATGGAGTGTGCGGCCGGAGCCGCTCGCTCCATAGTGTGCACTGACAGGGTTTTCTGCGGCCGTTATTCACTGAATAGCTGCCGCAGACAAGTGACATGTCAGTTTTTTACGGTGCCGCTAGGGATCCCGGCTGGAATGTATACCATGTGTATACACTCCATCCGGGATCCCTTAAGCATGATTTTCTTTTCTAATCTAAGTAACATTGCCAGGGCGTTAGGTCTAATGCAAACAACAGTAGTACGACTCCTTACGACATCCAGAAAATAAGAAGCCACAAGAGGCAAAGGTAGAAGTATTTCATACCATACTCTATGGGGGAGATTTATCAAACATGGTGTAAAGTGAAAGTGGCTCAGTTGCCTCTAGCAACCAATCAGATTCCACCTTTCATTTTCCTAAGAGTCTGTGAAGAATGAAAGGTGGAATCTGATTTACACCATGTTTGATAAATCTCCCCCTATATCTTTACATGTCGGTTCTAATGTATCACATGTATTTTCACACCATTGGGCGGTATTTTTGGATGACTGTCTTTTTGAGGCAAACTGTATACAGCCATATTTTTATAATTATAGCCATAAATGAAGAACATGATCATTACTTTACATTACATTACATATTTTCACCTCAAAATGGCAGCTGTGCAATAATACGGCCAAAAAAAAAAAAAAATTGCCTTGAGGCTATGTTCCCACTACTGGAATGTGCCATCATTTAGCGGGGGAAGGCGACCGTCTATTGATAATAACAGCTTCAAATGATCATTATTGCGGTCCTCATTATGGGTATACGTTTGCCTTTCCTCGCTTAATGATGGCACATTCTTATAGTGACAATATAAACTTAATGTTATATGGAGACATTGAATATGATAATAAATGGGCAGTAAGGAAATCTTTATATATTCCATCATCTTCCATAGCATCTTATATTACCGAGGCACCATAAAACAAAGACATCATACAGGAATGGGGACTTCTTTTGTACGTTTTAAGGTAGAAGCCATTTTTTTTTTTTTTTTTTTTTACAAAGTATGCAAAAGTAAACGAAATAATGTAATTTGTGCATGAATATTATTTTGTGTTAACATCAGTTTTATTACTATATTATTATTATTATTATTATTACTACTACTATGACTACAACTACTACTACTACTACTACTACAACAACAACAGCAACTACTACTACTACTACTACTACTACTAATAATAATAATAATATTTTGTTAATCTTATATATTCCTTGTAGGCCTCAAAATAAATCAACGTCAACATCAAGCTTTGCTTCCCTGATAGACAAATGGGCTTCTCTTATGAAAATGACAACCTCCCAAGGTAATCTACGCCACGCCCTAACCTAGAGACCAAAATATCAATGATAGGTATACTGAGTGGCTTATATGGTTTTTATTGCACTCAGAAAAGAGAAAGTCTTGAGAGACATAAAGAACAACGGAAGACCTCACATGGACTGTTTATAGAAGGTGCCGTCATGGTCTTCTAAGAGCTGCTCTCTATAAATTTATCTATAAATATATTTATTTACGACACTATTAAACAAACCTTATGGAAAAGCGATTTTTTATGTGGCCGAGCATTTACTATAAATAAACATTAAATGGGTCTGAGTTTACATGATGTCACTGTGTTCATTAATGGGATCTATAGTATTATAACAGGACGACTATGAAAATGTCATTAATAAGGCTAATAGTGATTTTCTGCTGACATGGATGATTCTTCAGACTCACACAACAGTGTTGGAATTTCCATAGTTGTAAATGAACAGTATGTTAAGTAGCCGGTGTAGTTCTCCGTCAGCAATCAGCTTTGGAAAGCTTTACTGTAGTGTAATTATAGTAAGTACGTATAGTAAGTGTAGTCACTCCAGCTATTGAGTACTAAATCTTTGTCACATTTTAATCCCCAAATCCTATGGGATTTGTTCAATTGAAAATATATTCGGCTTTGTACTTTAATGAAGTAAATGAGCGTTTGATGAGAAACACAGGATACATTTATTACAACATAACCTCCTTAGCTGTAAAGAAAAGTTACTTTCTCTTAATTCATAGCATACAGTCTATTCTAGCTAGCTGATAGAGAAAAATTAATTTTAATAAAAAAAAAACAAATAAAACAAAGTTATTAAAATATAAAAACAAAAATATTAAACTGTTACTTATTTTTCAATTTTTTATTGTCAATTATGTATGTAAAAATATTTTGTTCCTGATTTTTATTTTTTTATTTTTATTGTTAATATAAAATCAATTGATATCATTTCCATAATCTGGCATTTTATCCATTTTTTTAACATGCAAATATGAAATTATTAATCCTTAGAAAGCCATACATGTGCTTTCTAACTTTTGCAAATGATCAGATTATAACATTGAAAAATCACTAATATTATTGGAAACCAGAACAAACAATAAAATAGATGCACATTTTTGCAGAATGTTTTTGAACCTACTTGTGCAAACATTTTTAAATAAATATTTGACGTCAAATAAATCTAAAAAGTAAATACATAATAAATAAAAAAAATTAAATTAACTAATAAAAAATAATTAATTTATTTATCAAACAAACATACCAGTGAAAAAGTCACAATATAATTTGTTGGCAACATTGGCATCAGTGATAGTAAAAGCAATGCTATCTCAATGCCAACAATACATTAACTAGCAGAGAAGGTAACGTTATACAGTAAATACATAGAGAACATAAAAATAAAGGATACAAAGGTAGTTATCCTAGGAAACCCAGGCTTCAAGAGGTTTTTGTGCCATAAGTCAATTTTTTCTCCTTTTTCTTGTCCTACCATAGATTTGTTCTGCTCATGCTAATGAAGACCTAATTCATTACACCACTTACTAAACACAATGCAATGCTTTCTCAATGGTACATTTACCTGACAAATCCCCTTCTCTCCAGCTTTGTCCCAATACAAATCTTCTTCATATAAGTTTTTTTCTCTCTCTCCATCTTCTTTGCTGCATAATCCCAAGAATAATGTAGCTTTTTCCCTACAGAAGAACAGCGTTACCTCTTCCCCTTATAAATCAGACTAATGGAGCCTGTAGATTAGATTGATCTTTTCACTATGTGGTTTTCTCCAGCATTTGACATACTTTCTTGCTGCTTAAAGAATCCAGGCTCTTCTCAAGTGCCTATAAAGATTTTTTTTTTTACTTTTTTTTTTGTCAGCCATTGTCCATTTAATTTTTTTTTAGCTTTAACAATGTCCCGTACAGAGAGTAAAAAAAATGCAATTGCTCTCAGGACTCACCTAGATTTGGTCTAGTATTGAACACAGTTGTCTGATTCAGATCTCCCCTAACAAATCAGATGACATCTATGTGGATGTCACAAGATTAGACTACAATGACAGTTCACTTATCCTTTTGCAGATCAATTCTCCCACAATGCATCTGTCAGACAACTCTCACTCAGTAAAAGCAATTTTTCTTGCTGTCTGACACTGTAATTGCTCTGAAATTTTCAATGAACGTTTTACAAGATCTCCCCTGAACCATGATGAAAAACTTAACTTTTGCAAAAAAAAAAAAAAAAGAAAAATGAGAGGCTGACAGGAAAAAGATAAAAGGACCCTTTCTTTCTCTCTTTTTTTTTTTGTATTTCTTTCTTTGGTCCCGTGCTGGCTCGAACAGGAATTCTTTCATATCATCAGCAAACTGTTGAACAGAAGGATAGATTACATCCCATTTATTTCGTCAATCAGATTAAAAGCTCTCCTTTACTATGTCCTTTACTGGAGAGCTGTTTATGATACCTGCCTTAAGGCTCCGCATTGGTTCAGTATATCATTCTAAGAAGACAAGGAAGCATAAAAAACATATTTTAAATAAATCAATTGAATATAAAAAAATGTGATCAAATGAGCTGTTAATAACATGAGGGCAAATACATTTTACCTAGAAATGGGTGAGATGTAATATGTCTAGGTATAATATTGGATATTTCCTGGACTTCCTGTGTGTTATCTAGGTCTATAAGGGCTGCGTTCAGGGAACACTATATTGTTATTTAACTAGGCTAAATAAAGATGATGTAATTACAGGTGTACTGTCTCTTTTGTCATAGAACATTCTGTTAATTTAAATTTTTATTTTAAAATATGTAAGTAAAGAATTTAGATTTTTTTTTTATGATATGGTGTCACTATCTATAATTATTCCTGATGTTTTGTAGTTTTCACAATGGCTACTGGGCATCCAATAGCATGACACTTCCTGTTCTGACTAAATTGCTTCTCTACTATAGACTGACACTTCCTGTTCTGACTAGATCACTTCTCTACAAGAGGATGACACTTCCTGTTCTGACTAGATCACTTTTCTGCAATAGGATGACACTTTATCTTCTGACTAGATCACTTCTGTACAATAGGCTGTCACTTCCTGTTCTGATTAGATCACTTCTGTACAATAGGCTGTCACTTCCTGTTCTGATTAGATCACTTTTCTACAATAGGCTGACACTTCCTGTTTTGGCTAGATCACATCTGTACAATAGGCTGACACTTCCTGTTCTGACTAGATCACTTCTCTACAATAGGCTGATACTTCATGTTCTGACTAGATCACTTCTCTACAATAGGCTGTCACTTTCTGTTCTGACTGTATCCCTTCTGTACAATAGGCTGTCACTTTCTGTTTTGGCTGTATCACATCTGTACAATAGGATGTCACTTCCTGTTCTGACTAGATCACGTCAATGCAATAGGCTGTCACTTCCTGTCTTGACTAGATCACTTCTGTGCAATAGGTTGGCACTTCCTGTTCTGACTATATCACTTCTCTACAACAGACTGACACTTCCTGTTCTTACTTGATCACTTCTCTACAATAGGCTGACACTTTCTGTTTTGGTTAGATCACATCTGTACAATAGGCTGTCATTTCCTGTTCTGACTGGATCACTTCTGTACAATAGACTGTACTGGCTAGATCGCTTCTCTGCAATAGGTTGACACTTCCTGTTCTGACTAGATCACTTCTCTACAATAGGCCAAGACACTTTGTTCTGTCAAGATTACTTTCAATTAATTTCCCAGATAATATTACAGTAAAAGGTAACATTTCGGGAAGATGGAGACAGATACCACAGGATCCATAGGTATTTAGGGCAGTTAACTTCTTTCTACTCTCCCTACACAAACTACAACTGCTGGCACAAATACCTGTGTATCACTACATGTGAGTGTGCTATTTCTACACTTGTTATAACTTTCAGTTTACATAAAAAAGTTTAAAGTTTGGGATTAATAATTGCCCTTTGGATGCGGCTTAATTGAAAAGTCCATTGAATTTAATAGTAAAAACGGAGAAACAATGGTGAAAAAAGAAAAACTGTGTGTGAACAAGTAATAAAAATCGTTTGCTGTTTGCAAAAGATGTCTGAAAATAATTATCATAATCATTATTTTGCCGTCCATGATAACGTCCATTATTCAATACATTATGTGCATTGGACGTCCATCTTTCCGTGGCTTCAATGGACGTTATTTTAAATTGCAAAAGCGGACGCTTTTTCTCAATTTTTGACGTTGTGTGAACATAGCCATATGCAAATAAAACGTTGCCTATATGTGGTGGCCAATAACGATACAACTTTGCTAATACCACAGGCTTACTGGCAAAATGATGCTGCTATTGGCCACCACATGTAGGCAATGTTTTATTTGCATTATAGGTTAAACACTTTCTTTCCTAGACAGACATCGAAGATTGACAGAAGAAAAATACCGAATGGACTATCTAACACTGTGCATAGGATATTTCTAACACTATACAGCCAGGTTATCTGCTCACACTATTTTCTAATTTTTAATACATACATTCTTCCAGAATTTTTCATTCATGTATTATAATAATAATAATTATAATAATTATTATTATTATACCCACACATAGGGATTTGCTACTGTTCCGGACAGTTCCTGTCACTGACAGAGGTGGCAGCAGAGAGCACTGTGTCCCACTGGAAAGAATACAGCACTTCCTGCAGGACATACAGCAACTGATAAGGCTAGGTTCACACTGCATTTTTGCAATCCGTTTTTTAATCCGTTCTTTCAATCCACAATCCGTTTTTTCAATCCGTTTTTTCATCCGGATCAAAACAGATGTTTTTTTTGACGGACACAAAAACATAGCTGACACTACTTTTGTGTTCTGAATTTTTAACCTTCCTCACAATAAGATATAATGTAAGTGAAAATACATTATCTTAGACAGTCAACCCCTTCTTCGTTCTTCTTCAAGTCTCCTTATTTCATTGACCAGGGTTATGTGTAAAAATCTCAAGTACCAAGTACCAAACATAACTTTCTACCTTTACTAAAACTAAAAAAAAAAATTCTAGAATTCCTGAATACAGTAACGTGCCACGGTGTTTGGCTGACTTTAATGTTTTTTAGTCAACTAAGCAAAAGTTCAGGGGAAGTACAGTGGTTAGTCAAGGTCTTGTCAGGGCTATAGTGGGCTGGGCAGTGGGCCCAGATGAATATCGGCCAAATCCCTAAGAAAGTATTAAAAGAAAATGTTGGAGGCAGGAGAAAGATGGGAGGGCCAAGACCGAGATGGACTGATTATGTCAATGCACTTGCTGCCCTGGCAAGAATCTTGGTGTGGCCAAGGTTTAGCTTGGCTGTAGAGACATAAGACTTTTAACATGTTTTATAAAAATATAACATTTAACTTCACTGCTAACTGGTGGCTCATAAATTTACGACTTGGTATAGTTTTAACATAGTAGTAGCTCGGTACTGTCACTGGTCCCACATAAAGTCATGTTATAAAGTAATGATGATAATTTTAATGGATATGTAATTATGTAATATGATATCAATATGTAATATTAGCCAAAACTACATAAACTATAGGCAACCACTGTTGTATGTAAAATCCCTAAATACATGTAAATTGGTAAGTAATGCCTGAGCCGTAATGCTACCTCAACATAGCCAAACTAAAGCAAAAAGAACAAAATTGAGTAATGTAGCAAGAATTTTATTTCTGATAATATTTAAAATACAAAAAATACCAAAAAATGAATCAACACTATAAAAACAGGTTGGCAATCCTGGAGAGATGTCACATGTAACAAAGGACACGAAATTCGCGTCAGGGTGGTGGCGTCCTGGAGAGTGAACAGATTTTGTGACCCTCTGGTAATATATGCGATTCATATATGGGGTGGGACGGGATTGTATGGCAAGTATAGGATATTTTTCCAATGTGACAGTTATGCACTTAGCACTTTATATCCGGTCCCAGTGTTCTTCTTTATGAATTGCTCCTGTATAATTATGTTACATGTGACATCTCTCCAGGATTGCCACCCTGTTTTTATAGTGTTGATTCATTTATTGGTATTTTTTGTATTTTAAAGATTATCTGAAATTAAATTCTTGCTACATTACTCAATTTAGTTCTTTTTGGTTTACCGATATGTAATATAATACCAAAAATTTCAGTTGGGAGCACCAAAAGACGTCCGTCCGTCTGATAATGACAGACAAATATTGTTCATGATCATTATTTGTGGTCGTAATTATCAATAGACGGCCATCTTTTAGGGCTAAAATGACAACCGTTCTAGAAAGACAACCATCATTTTCCTGTTGTGGGAACATAGTCCAAGAGTTTTTTTAATCAAATATATTTGAAGAATTCTGGCAATGTTCATTAGATATTATGTCGCGTGAAGATACAACTAATTTATCACAATGGCTAATGATGTCTGATGACATTGGTGCATCTTTAGATATTCTGGCCAACCTATTGGTTGGCTTAGGGTGGCTATGCAGGGTTAATCCTTTCTACATAGCTATGTCCACTTGCTTCTACCCTTTTCATTATTCTTATCCTAACCATATCCTTTTCTGAAGTGAGCCATTATAGTTAAGAAAACATTGAGCATGGTCAGGTTTGTCCAAGCCCAAGGGTGGGGCATTTGAATACTTATGGGTGCTGAAGTTGAATAAAGCCCTAGGGAGTCCTGGAAAATATGAACACAGCCATCATTCAACTCCAGCATCCAACTTCAGCAGCCAACGTTAATTAAATGCTGAAGGCTCGGTTTTTGGTCCAAATTGTGCCAGGTTGCTGACTTATTTGGAACAGTAAATTTCCCCTGTTGTGCACTGAAATCACAAGTGTTAACTCAATTAACATGACTCAATAGCGTAGCAGACCATGTAATTAGGTCCAGCTAAGTATACACATTCAACATTGTGTGAACAGATCCTTTCTGTGTTTTTAATCCACTCCTGGTTTTGGTTGCAATATGAGGACCACAATACTGACTGAAATATATGTAGTGTGAACCCAGCCTTACATAGGAAGTGGTTCAAACATAGTCACTACCTGACTACGCTAGGGATATCATAGTGATGGGGCATTCTCCCAGATGCTTTATGTGTATGGCAGAGCACTTTCCTCTAGAAGTTTTCTGCCAGGTCACAAATAGGGTTAAATAGACCCATGGAGGGGTTGATATTTCTATGAAGATACTCCCTTTATTCTCTGCATATACACCACATGATCCTATTTAGCCTTTAAGGATGAATAACAGCCCATAAGATCACTAATAAAGCTTAAAGTGACATTGTCACCCCCTTTTTGCATTCTGACTTCTCTTCATAGATGTAAAGGGTAAATATAGCAGTTTGCGTACCTTACTTTACATCATACGTCATGGTGTTTGTTCAAGTAAATAGTTATTTTTTTATCATCTGCAGATTGTGCTGAGTGGGCGGGGCTTCACAGCAACTGCGCGACTTTGCCCCACCCGCAGCACCACAGTAGGCCCCACCCCTCAGTGAGGTCATAGGCACATAGCCCCCCCCCCCGACAACCATTGTAACAGGCTGGCCTAAAGGTCCAGGCCCCACCCCCGCTAGGTCGGCCCATACCAATGGACATCGAGGAGGCGGGGCCTATGTGCCAATGATGTCACGGAGGGGTGGGGCCTACGGTGGCACAGTAGCCATGCAGCCCGGCTCACTTAGCACAATCCGCAGATGATAAAAGATCACTTTTTACTTGAACAAGCACCATGACGTATGATGTAAAATAAGGTATGAAAACTGCTAAACTTACCCTTTACACCTGTGTAGAGGAGTCAGAGGGGGTGACAGTGTCACTTTATGGAGATTGAATTATTGCCTTGTTTTTGTCCTTCATAAACCAAAGGGTTGTGGTTGTGCTTGCCTTTTTTCGTTTGTTTGTTTGTTAAAAAGATGACCCTTGCAGGATTTGAAGTTACCAGAAAAAACATAGGGGTAAATTAGAAGAGTATTCCACTATGAATGAACTTTCTGTCCAGACACAAAACATAAAGAAAGTCCTATTATTACCTATCTACGTTCCACCGGTGTCCTCCTAAGTCAACTTTAGTCCCCGGCAGATCAATCCTGCATCCACGTCTGAGATGGACTCATTTAGAAGTGACAACCCACTCAGCCAATCACAGCAATTGTCAGTAATTGGCTGAGTGGGCTGCCACTGCCAGATGACCAAGTGATTCTGTCTTAGAAGTGGAGGCAGAAACGTTCAGCCGGCCACCAAAGATGACATAGCAGGATCCCAGGGGTAAGAATTGGGCTGTTTGTTATGTTCTGCACCTGGGCAGTAACACATGGGTAAAAGCGCTTAAATTAAGTCTTTTGGGCAATCTACACCATGTTAGAAAAGTGGGCAAGGCCTGACACTGATGAGGCATGGCTTCTCGCAAAGGTGACGTTGCTGACCCTGCACGCCAAATTCACTCCAATTTAACAGGCGTAAATAGTTGTTGAAATCTATACTCTACTATAGATTATAGACTATACTCTATACTATATATATATAGTAGGTGTAGATTTCCAAGTCAGAATTATTGAGAAGTGTGTGCCTTGCAATAAATTTGGCATGGGCGAGGGGGAGATTTTACTTTAGAGGGACATCTCTACAAATATTAATAAAGTCCACCATTAATGTATATGTATCCAATAGTGCCATTGATTTTTAAATATTGGTTAAACCTAAAATGCCTCATTTCCAAACATGTCATCATTGTGGGAGGAGCTTAGTTGTATACAAAGACAGCAGTGATTGGAGAGGTATTGTAAGTGGATTACTTAAAAAATGCTGGAAAATTACTGGGAAAAAAATGCGATATTACAATGTAGAAAACAAGCAGTAAAGACGTATTCAAAATGTTAGTATAAAAATAAATTTGTCGCTTGTTCTTGTCTTACCTTCAAATGGGAATGTGAAATCTAGATCTACGAGGGGATGACATTTCTGAAATGTATCTGTTCACAATGCACAAAATCCTTGATTCTTGTGCCACCCTTTTAGTGCGATTTCTGGGCCGTGCCTTGTAATTTCAGGTCATGGATTGTATGGTTACTAGGGGAACACCTCGCTGCCGGGTGGATGTATATAATGAAATGGCCATTTTTTTGCTATGGAATTAAAAGGTCTACACACTCTAAGTAGATGTGTTCCTGGAATGCTAAAAGCCTTGTAGTATGTGCTCAGATTCAACTTTGTTTTTATTAAGTCAGCATAATGAATTGACTTTAGAGTAGGTATGTGGCATATTTTTTTTTTTCAAGTGCATCAATATTATAGTGATGCACTTTAGCAAGTGAACTTTTTTCCCCCCTATTCTCTGTGCAGAGATATAGTTTTATGAGACCGAGAAATAAGTGCAGGCTGCTGCCATTTGTACAGAGAGCAAAAATCAATAGGTGCTCTACAGCTGTTATTGATAGTTGCATTAGGAGCACTATGTGTTATTACATTTATACGGCTCTTCACTTTACAAATGCTATCTCTAGAAAGCTGCATTTATTTATTGAGGGAGCTTTACATTTGTCACACAAAATAATGTATGATAACTGCCAATTCATTAATGTAGCTCTGGTCCCTCAAGCACTTTAGGAGTTAAATTATGTTAAAATGACATTTTCTCCTTCAACATAGAACACTGAACTCATTTTATGTTTCAATAATTTCCTTGTAGGTGTTTGGTGTTTTTAATGGGATTGTCTCATTTAGGTTAAAATCCTGACGGGTTTCAATTCTAGGTTTGGTGCATACAATGAGATTGGGGCCATAGACTTCAATTAACCACACGTTATGCGAAAGCAGTCATTTGGGGGCATATATTGTATATTGCATGAATGATATTTGCCTCATTTGTACCAAAAATTTAGTTAAAGGGGTACTCCAGTGGGAATTTTTTTTTTTTTCAAAACAACGTGTCAAAAAATGCCAGGAATTTGTAATTTATTTCTATTTACAAATCTCAAGTCTTCCAGTACTGTACGTCCTGCAGGAAGTGGTGTATTCTTCCCAGTGTGACACAGTGCTCTCTGCTGCCACCTCTGTCCATGTCAGGAACTGTCCAGAGCAGTAGCAAATCCCCAAAGAAAACCTTTTCTGCTCTGGACAGTTCCTGACATGGACAGAGGTGGCAGCAGAGAGCACTGTGTCAGACTTAAAAGAAAACACCACTTCCTGCAAGACATACAGTAGCTGATAACTAGTGAAAGACACAAGATTTTTTAACAGAAGTAAATTACAAATCTCTGGAACTTTTATGGCACCAGACGATTTTAAAGATTTTTTGTGAACTACCCCTTTGAAGACTTAAAAAGATCATGTGGTCTATATAGAGAGAATAACAGGAGTAGCTTCAGTGCAATATCAAACCCCTTTATGGGTCTATTTAAAGTGACACTGTCACCTCCTTTGTGCATTCTGACTTCTCTACACAGGTGTAAAGGGTAAATTTAGCGTTTTTCATATCTTATTTCATATCATACGTCATGGTGCTTGTTCAAGTAAAAAGTAATCTTTTATCAACTGCAGATTGAGTTAAGTGGGCGCCACTTAGCCCCGCCCAACAGTTGGCCCCGCCCCCTTGCCGGCCATTGTAACAGGCTGGCCGAAAGGTCTAGACCCCACCCCCTTTACGTCGGCCAACCAATGGGCATCAAGGGGACGGTGCCAACGGTACCATTGTGGGCGGGGCAAAGTGGTGCTAATGCTGCGAGGCCACGCCCACTTAATACAATCTGCAGTTGATAAAAGGACACTTTTTACTTGAACAAGCACCATGACGTATGATATGAAATAAGGTATGAAAACCGCTAAATTTACCCATTACACCTGTGTAGAGATGTCAGAATGCACAAAGGGGGTGACAGTGTCACTTTAAAGAGACTCTCAGCAGGTTGCCTAAGCTAAAATATCTTTTATCACAATTCTGCTTCTACATGGAGTACCCCTTTGAATATGATTTTAATATAGCTACATGACACCAAAAAACATCCATTTTAACAAATATAATAATAATAATAATAATAATAATAATAATAATAATAATAATAATACATTTAGGGTACACATGTAGCTGCAAAAACATGGTTAAAAACAGCCACAAATGAGTATTTCCATCTCAGCATGTTTTGTTCTATTCCAGGGGAGTCAAAGTCCAGTAGTTGCACAACTACAATCCCCATCAAGCCTGGACAGCATAAGCTTTAGCTGTCCAGTCATGATGGAATTTGTAGTTTTGCAACAGCTGGAGGGTCACAATTTGACACCTGTGCCCTATTCATAGAGGCATAGCAAGCTGATTTGTTGAGGTCTTACTTCTGGGACCCCCATTGATTCCAAAAGAGGGGATCTCCAATCAGAATAGAGTGTGTCACAGCTCTATTCATTCTCTACAGGAGCTGCCATCAATAGCCTATGGGGATCACTCGTGTCCCATTAGAAGGACCCCCTTGATCAGCCCAAGTTTCTGTGAATACCCCTTTAATAAAAAATAAAAAAATTACTAAGAGATGGGGGCCCCCATGTTTTTCAACCAAAAGTCTCCACAGTAATCACTGAATTTCCGTTGATTTTACTAACGGCGATCCTGCAATTTCTCTTTCTTTCTGCTTTTTTGACAAAATAATTTTCTTACTGTTTAGTTCCCTGGTAACGGATGATTGTACACCATCAGCACCAAGCCATCCTGCAGTCAACTTCCTGCAAAGTACACATTGTTTAGGAGACAATAGGTGACACATACAAAAAGAAAAAAAAGACAAAATAAAATTAAGTAACACCACCTTTCTAAACGACCTCAAATTTAGACTTGATCCATTAAATTTAACTTTCCTTATTTCCAATGCAATTAGTCTCTCTTCATTGACTTATTCTCGAGAAAACTGTTTATTATTTCATTGTGTGATAAAAAAAGAACAATATGAACGTTCTTCAAAACTTTTTAAAATTTTATCATAGCCACAAAAAACAAATACTAATGTACAATGATGTCAAAGGTAAAGTGTTTATTCTTATCTAGGTAAGGTTTTATGTACCACAAAGCACTCTCAAAAGATCTGCAATTTATGGTCCTACATGGCTGTCAAATCAAGACCTTATGGGCGTCATCAGATATAATTTACTCCCTCAAACCTTGACATTTAATGATGCTTTGAGAATGAATGAAAAATTTTGTTGGTAGTTAAGGTTTGTACCATTCATCTAAGTATATGTTATGAAAATTACATACATAGGTGCCTGAAAGTTTTTGAACAATTCAAAAGTTTATATATTTTGGCATAAATTGACCTACAAAGAAGTCCTGAAAGTAGCTATAAAGGACCAAATTAAAGAAATGAAAATGAATATTAGACTTGATGATTTATTCATTGAGGAAAATTATTCATTATCGTTAGAGATGAGCGAAGCACTGGAAAACTGAGTTGCGACGTTCACAAATTTTTACCACAAAATTTGCAAGCTTCGCAAACCAAACTTTATGAATCAATGCATACAGTACTAGAGACAAGCGAACCTCGAGCATGCTTGAGTCCATCCGAACCCGAGCATTCGGCATAGCGGGGGCTGCTGAAGTTGGATAAAGCTCTAAGGTTGTCTGGAAAACATTAATACATGGATATGTTTTCCATATAGCCTTAGGGCTTTATCCAAGTTCAGCAGCCCCCACTATGCCGAATGCTCGGGTTCGGTTGGACTCGAGCATGCTCAAGGTTCGCTCATCTCTATACAGGTCCTGTCCACGCTAACCCAGCATCCTCTTCTGAGTCTTAAGCTACATGGTTTGACAATCACTGGCTGAGGCGCTGTCCGTGCTCAGTTAGTCAACTCTGCAGCCAGTGATTTGCTGAGCAGGCTGTCACTTTTGTGCCTTAAGAGTGACAGCCTGCTCGGCCAATCACTGGCCGCGGTGCTGACCCTTCTCAGTCAGTCAGTGATTGGCTGAGTGGACTGTCACTCTCTGCTCAGCCAATAACTGACTGGGAATGAACAGTGGTGTGGCCAGTGATTGCCTAAGCGGACTGTCACTCTTGAGTCACAGCCTGCTCAGCAAATCAATGGCCCTGGTGCTGCCCCTCCAGTGATTGCCTGAGCGTGCGGCGGAAGACACAGAAGAGGACACCAGGGAAACGCAGACAGATAAATAAACTTTGCTATATTGTGTTGCATTTTTCTTGTCTGTTGTTCTGTGTTCACACTATATAGGATAGGGACTGCCGACCAGTTTTCAACTGTCGCTTAGGACTGTTGCGGCAAGTAGGCAGGGACAGAGGAGTCGGTGCCAGTGTCAGGGCTGCACCTGTCCTTGGTCCCATATATCCTGATAACATGGGCGTGATAGTACTATGGTTTGCGCCTGATTTGCTGCATTTGGGGCAGGACAGGCTGCAATCTTAAGATTGTATAGCGAAAAATCGCAAATGGTGTAAATAAAGATTCATTATTTTGATTACTTGGTGCTGCCTTGGAATCTCTTTGAATTAGACCTCCACTATTGACAATGAATTCTGAATTATACCAGTTGATTTCAAATGAAGACATCTGACAGCTAAATTCCACGAGAATGTAAGTCATGCAAGAAGACAACAGCCAAAACTTAATTTAAAGGAGAAGTGTGGTGAAAATTTTTATTAAAGTGTTGTACTGCCCCCCAAAAGTTTTACAGATTAACCATATACACTTATTACAGAAAATGCTTATAAAGTGCTTTTTCCCTGCACTTACTACTGCATCAAGGCTTCACTTCCTGGATAACATGGTGATGTCACTTCCTGGATAACATGGTGATGTCACTTCCTGGATAACATGGTGATGTCACTTCCTGGATAACATGGTGATGTTACTTCCTGGATAACATAATGATGTCACGACCCGACTCCCAGACCTGTGCGGGCTGTGGCTGCTGGAGAGGATGATGGCAGGGGGACACTGAGGGACACAGGGCACTGGAGGGACACTGAGCATCCCTCTGCCATCATCCTCTCAAGCAGCCACAGCCCGCACAGCTCTGGGAGTCGGGTTGGGACATCACCATGATATCCAGGCAGTGACATCACCATGTTATCCAGGAAGTGAAGCCTTGATGCAGTAGTAAGTGCAGGGAAAAAGCACTTTTTGTGCATTTCCCGTAATAAGTATATATTGGTAAACTGTATAACTTTTAGGCGGCAATACAATACTTTAATAAAAATTTTCGCCGGACTTCCCCTTTAATAGAAATGTTGTGGATATTCAGGACTAGAGATGAGCAAACCTGGAGCATGCTCAGTTTTGTTCAAACCTGAGCATACAGCATTTGATTACCAGTGGCTGCCTGGAAAACATGTTTGCACTCCCTAGGGTTGCATCCAACTTCTTCAGCCACTGGTAATTAAATGCAGCACGCTCAGGTTTGAATGAAATCGAGCATTGCTTACCTCTATTCAGGGCCTACATGTATCAACAATTAATGGAAATGTTTAGATGTACTGTAGTTATTGCTGCAGAAGGGGGTCTCCTCAAATACTTCACATACTTTTGCCCTTTACAAGTGACATTGGATAATTTTCCTCAATAAATTAATAACTAGGAAATCAAGAAAGACCTATGGATCTAAATCTGTAAAGTCTAAAGGACAGAAGGAGGACATGATCCAAACCTTAGAACATGTAAAAGGGCTAAATAATGTTCAGGAGGGAAGAGCTTTAAGGTTGGGTTCACACACAGTATATTTCAGGCAGTATTTGGTCCTCATGTCAGGTCCTCACTGCAACCAAAACCAGGAGTGGATTGAAAACACAGTAAGGCTCTGTTCACATAATGTTGTAATTGAGTGGATGGCCGTCATTTAATGGCAAATATTTGCTGTTCTGTTAAAACCACGGCTGTTGTACTGAAATAATGGCAGTTATTTACCGTTATATGGCGGCCATCCACTCAATTTCAACATTGTGTGAACAGATCCTTTCTGTGTTTTCAATCCACTCCTGGTTTTGGTTGCAATGAGGACCTGACATGAGGACCAAATACTGCCTGAAATATACTGTATGTGAACCCAGCCTTAAACTGAAGACAGGAACAAGGGGACACAATCTCAGGTTAGTTGGGGAAAAGATAAAAAAACAAAAACATGAGAAAATATTACTTTACTGAAAGATTAGTAGATGGTTCCAGCAAATGTGGTAGGTAGCTCTATGGTAAGGGCCATAGTAGACAGCCCGGTCAATATAGTAAACAAGTGAAGATCTGCTAGATCAGCGCTCATTTACTAAGCCTAATACACGGCTTCAATATTGTGCAGCAAAAGCTGTACGGACATTGTTAGTTATGTCCTTGCTGTGAAGTCCATATATTACCTATCCACACTCCATGGTGTTCTCTTTGCTCCTACCTGCTGTTTACAGTGCAACTTTAGAGCAGGTCTGTGAAGTGACAGGTTGCTCAGCCAATCACTGGCCTCAGTGGTCCTGTCCCGACCAGTTATTGGATGAGCAGTTTGTCACTTCACAGACATGCTCTGAACTTGAACCAGCAGCTGCGGGGAGGGAGGAGAAGAAAAGTGAACACTGGGGAGCAGGCAGAGCTAATGTATGTACTTTTTTATTTTATTTACAGAGTCATCAGCTGTCTACCGAGCATTGCTATTACATGTAGTGGTGCGCACTCCATGGCCGATGATTTTAGGTCAGGACCTAAAGACACCATCAGTTGATGATCATTGTCGTTGGCTGATCAATGTCTTTATTACACGGAATGATGATTTGCCGAATTGGCCTGATTTGGTAGATTATTGCTCTGTGTAAAAGAGCCCTAAGCGAATGCAAACCTGTCTGGGATATATATATATATATTTAGATAATAAGAAAGGAAATACTAAAAAGGTAGACTGGATGGACCAGGTGGGCTTTTCTGCCAACAATCTTCTATGTTGCTGTGAATATTTTTGACTCATTTGAAAGATTTCGTTACATTTTGGACTTGGGTAAAACTGATGTAGTTTTAGGTCAAATCTATGCATAAATTAATAAATCCTGAAGAGTTCACATATTTTAAAGTAGCACTTTAAACAAAGAGAAGTTTCATGTTTATAGGTCAGTGTTTTTTTTTTTTCAGCCTTATCATCAATGTAACGGTGTCGAAAGAAAAAGTAATGTGGAAGATACCAAAGTTACAAATATATAGCATGCAGTAAAATATTCTCTTTCCGTCTCTACATTGGAAAGATTAATCTATCACAGTGCAATATGGTTCAATTACCAGACTCATTTATCAGACAGTAAGATGTGGAACTGTAGAGAGAGGTTAAAATGTCACCAAGGGTATCTTCATCACTTCAATATCATTGCCTTAAAAGGCACTGACCAGAATAAGCAGATGACCTAATTTCAAAATTATTATAGTACCAAGAACTCAGTTTCAACATTATAATTCATTTTCTAGAGAAATATTTCAAATTTATTATCAGTTTCCTGACGTATAATGGCTAATCGTTAAGGATAGGCACTTTAACATAATATGAATACGCATTTCTCCATAGGTAATGCCACAGTTTCTGCATTAGCATTATTGACTAAGGTACATTAAACTTCTTCACTAATACTTAATGGAAGGTTAATGTAAAAGTCATAAGATTAAATGGCTTTTACTTAAAAGAAGTATATTGATTAAAATAACTTAGTGAGAATTTTAAAGCCGTTGAAATAAAAGCAGTCACACTTTTATATCATTTCATTCGAAAAGAGTGCGAAATATTGGACCATGTGAGGCCGATGTTACTGGAAGTTATTGTTTTAATTGTTCTCAATACTGTAATTGGGCGGCATTTCTAACAAATTGATATTTCAGGTTGAGAGGGAAGATATTATTTTAGCTAATTGAGAGAGATTTCTACAAGGCACCTGCCATTAGGCTCCTTCTGACCTTCTGTATTGGATTTTTTTTTTAGCCATGTTCTTGGCTCTCTCCTGAAGACGCTTGAAGGGTTCTTCTGCTGTTCTTTTTCTTCCGACAGGCTCTGTTCACACTGGCATTATAATTTAACTTATTTACTTAAGTTATTATTTAACTTATTACAGGATTCATGGTGGACATAGTGGATAGCTACAGTGAACGGGAGTTTTAGATCTATTTTTATGCTAGTTGGTATATACTATTATGTGATGGCTTAAAGTGTACCTGTTGTTATAAAAAAAAAAAACTTTTGACATGTTTTTGAGATGAGTCAAAAATTTTGATTGGTCCAGGTTGGTACAGACCTGTACCGATTGGGAGATAGAGAGGGAAGAGGACCACAGGACCGCAGTTGAAAAAAGAGTTGGGCTCCATAGGTCCCCATTAAAAGCCAGTAAGTTGTTTTTTTTTTATTTCAGAGCAGAGAGTGAACGCTCTGCAAGCTGTCTTCTCCTAGATCTATCTCCCGACGATCAGTATGGGTCTGAACACTCAGACCCATGTCTCTGTGACATGTAAAAAGTTTTGATCGGTCAGGTTCTGACTGTTCAGACCGTGACCAATCGGGAGAACCAGAGGGGAGACAACCGTGCTGCTTTGTGTTTCTCTTCCTGCTCTTTGTACGTGTGAGCAGGACAACATTTCAGCATACATCTCAGTCATGTGACACAGAGAGTCAAGAGAGTGCACTGATTCAGACTTCTCCCAGCTTGTTCTCCTGATTGGTTGTGGTATGAACACTCAGAAATGACCAATCAAAACTTTTGACATGGCAAAAGAGTTATCTAATGACAGGTCATGCTGGGTACCAGAGCAAAAAGGCCAATAACCTTTTTGCCAATATCCTGTAATAAAATATTTCATACTTACCATCTTGATCCCAATGACACTCTTGCTGGCCAGTTTTCAGGAAATTCGTAGATCCTTCTTTTCCAGCTCAGTATTCAAATGAGCTACGATGAACCTGATAATTTGAGATGAGTCTGCTGTATTCATTAAGATCCCCCCTAACAATGCAACCCATCCATGCCCCTGGACCTTGTTTGGCATTTAGTCTTCAGGTTCCATTCAATCCTTCTGCAGCGGCATTCTCCTGTACATGCGTGGTACACACATGCTCTGGTGCCGGATCCAACAAAAGAAGAGGATGAAGAAAAATGTCAATCAAGTTGAAGGAGGTGGGGAGAAGACCAGGGTACATCGTCTGCGCTCATTTGCATAATGAATGCAAAGGAAAAACAATACTGGACCACCATCCAGGACATCACTGGGACTAGGATGGTAAGTATATAGGACTTTATTACAGGGTGTAGGATGTTTTCCCTGGTCCCCAGAGTGACAGGTTCCTTTTACCAAATGAATTTGACACTGTAACTCTTGTTCAATGGGCATTGATATAGGCATCAACCTCAGTACTAAGGAGTCCATCATTTACAAACAATTATTAGATAAAATGGTTCTTTACCCTGTACCCACTCAACAAAGGATCCTCACCAACACTTTGGAGGAATTATGGCCCTGTTTGTATTCTCTTGTATTCTTTTCAGACATGCCCTAAACTTACATAGCTATGGGTAGATATATCACTTTTAGGATACGTTCACACAATGTACAAGGAGGTAAAAAAAGGTCATATTTTAAATTATAATAATGCTCTCTATTGAAGTCAGTGGGAAATTGGCCGGCAGTGTATACAATTAATAGAATAACAGCTGTAAAACAATGAACATGCCCTTCAACAACTGCCAAAATTTGCAAATTAGGGCTGAATTTTCACCTTAAAATGACGTCCGTCAAAAAATATGGCTTAAAAAAATCTGTGAACATACCCTTATCTCATATCTTGACTTTTCTATTAAAAGGCATTTAAGTCATACCCACCAAATATAAATCTTCACCATGTAATATTCTAGCAATGCAACAGTCAATAAGTAAACACTGGAAGATTTATTCCATTTTATTGATTAATTCAACATATATCTATGAATCTTTTAAACCCTAGGCAATGGCTCTATACAAAATTTAATGTGTGGAAAAGCAGTTGTTATAGTTAACTCCCCAGTAACAATTGCACTGTATCACCTTTTGGTATTCATTCATATTACTTTGATACTCTCTTTCTTATATCTCTTTTTATTTTTATTTTTTTCTTGACATTTCATTGTTTATATACACTATGACATTAATAACTACTGTACCCTAGATAGTGTGGACTTTTATTTTGCTATTTTTTATTTTAAGGTATTATTTAGATATGATGGATCCATTATGATCTTTTATGATCAGTTGTAATTGGTTTGAAAAATGGTCTATAATCTATTTAATTATGATGGTTTATCCAGATTTACAACAGTTTTCTTTGCTGGAAGCAATCCTGTAGCACATTATACTATTTTGACCCCCAAAAAGCAACTGAAGAGTAATACCAAAGCCTTTGGTAATGTTAAAGGGGTAGTGTGGTGCTAAACATTTATTCACAAAATAACACACATTACAAAGTGATACAACTTTATAATGTGTGTTATGTAAGTGAATGGCCCCCTTCCCCGTGTCCCCCCCCCCTGGAAATGTGGTGCATTTTACTCACCGCATTACTGTCTACCCCCGGCCGCCATCTTGGGACAATGACAACATCATCGGGAGGCCAGCCGAACCGCTCCAGATGTCCCTCATGCCCCTTCTGCCACATCATCAGCTGTTCAGCCGAGATTGGCTAAGCATAACTGTGCTCAGCCAATCACGGCTGAGCAGCTGATTATGCGGCAAAGGGGGGGGGGGCGGCTGGAGGGGCAGCTGGAGCAGTTCGGTTGACCTCCCAAAGATGTCGTCATTGTCCCAAGATGGCGGCCGGGGGTCGACAGTAATGCAGTGAGTATAATGCACCACACTTCCGGGGTGGGGGGATTCGGGGAAGGGGGCCATTCACTTACATAACACACAATACAAAGTTGTATAACTTTGTAATGTGTGTTATTTTGTGAATAAATGTTTAGTACCACACTACCCCTTTAAGGCTTCTGTTTCATTTTTCACAATAAAAAAAAACAACAACACTATACAGTGCAATATTTGCCAAAAGTAAGTCATGACCAAGGCCATTATAAAGAAGAGGGTACCATCAATCGCTGTTTGGATCTGACAAACAGTTTTGGAGCTCCCGACATCTTTATGAATGAGGATACCGGGAAGGCTAAACTCTGTTCTTTAGCATATTGTCCATATTTACGGACCATGCACTGAACAGGTAAAGGCCCCCATTTATAGTATACACCAAGGAGTATGAAGAAATAAAATGAACAGCACTGATCATTTCTTTTCTGCTGCCCTTCCCATCATTCTCACTTTTCCGTATCATTCCATCTTTCAGTCTTCTAACAGAATACAAAAAGGCTCACAATCCATCTTCTGTTCAAAGTTACTCATGTTGCTATGGCCCCATTTACACAATTGTGATTTCAAAATTATTTATTTCTGCCAAGACAGGGACTGAATCAAAAGTAAAAGACTAGAATACATTTTCTTTTATGTTTCTCTTGCATTTTGATTGTTTTTAGAAAACGGTGAGGCAAATTAAAATGAACAGTGTAATCTTAATGAGGCCTTATGGGTAGACATGAGTGAATTATTCAAAAGTTCAGTTTGGCAAGTTCACTGAATTTTAATCTAAAGTTTGGGTTTCTCTGAACCAAACTTTAAACAAACCGGAGGACTAAAACAGCTAAACAATTGCAGACATTTAGCTGTCTTACTGCGGTTCCAAAAGGTTGCTCATCATACTTACCTGTTGTGCTGCCCAGATATGAGCACTTGGTTTAGGGGGCTCGGCTCGCTCATCTCTACTTAGGAGGCATAGATAAAAAATTAATAAAACACCACCAAATCTAGTAGAAGTATGAAGTCAAACCTTAGCTAGTTGGTATCAAAACTGTTTGATCCATGATTAGAAACCAAATAAACACTTTGAAAATGATAGTAGCTTAATAAATTGTTAGTGCAATTAGATAAATAGATAAATAAATATATAGATATAAGATAGATAGATAGATAGATAGATAGATAGATAGATAGATAGAATTTTACCCTCCTTGATCAACAAGAATTTTTTAACCAGAAAATAAAATCAGCTGATAAGCATTTGCTTGCTTGTTAACTCATCACTGGAATTATTACACAAATCAATATTGGTCTGTTTGACAGATAATTGTCCAGTGTGAAAAACAAATATAAACATAGAAACACATAGGGGGAAAGTTATCAAAGGAAAAGTTGTATTTTTCGGCGTAAAATGGCCAGATGCAAATAAATTTATTAGCATCTGGCCATTTTACACCAGCTTCACCAGGGGAGCGGGGCAGGGGGGGAGGGGGCGGAATGGGGGTGTGGATTCTAGGATTCACTTCATTTATCATTTTTCTGGCTGAAAAATGATAAGGAAACCTACACCAGCTCTGAACTGGCGTAGGTTTCCTGGCGCACACACTGGTGCATGCGGGTTTTATTTAGAGGCAGTGCGCCTCTATAAAAATCTCCGTACTGTTGGCTCTGCTGGGACATTTTTACGCCAGGCGCAGAAAATGCTGAACTTAATAAAACTAAAAAAAAAATTCCATCTGGCCGCAAGAAAAACTGACTTATCAGTTTTGTGCGGATGCTATTCATTGAATAGCGTCCGAGTCACAGAATGGCTGGTCTCATACCATGTGTGAACATGGCCTAAAGCTGCATTACACATAGCGATTATAGTTTAAAGATTTGCTGTAGCCAAAGATTCTGAGGTTATTACATTCACTGATCACTGTTATAAATGATCGTTTTTCCGTTGTTATATGGTCGCTAATCGTTCCTCAGGACGACCCACACAACATGTTTTATCTGTGAACGACTTATTACACGAACAGATATGAGAACGATCGGCAAACTACCAATGATAATTTTTCAACATGTTGAGAGACAAAAATGAACGATTTTTCGTTCATCATTTGATCATTAGGTGTTATTACACAGACAGATAATTGCTCATTTTCCATCAGTATATGGAAATTTTAAACAATAATCCCTCTGTGTCATAGGGTCTTAAGTTCTAAAAAGCATTTTGTGTCTACATGACTAGTAAGGCTCTATAAAAATTGTATGGAAACCCTATGTGCTTTATTATATACCTATAGTGGTGCCTTGGATTATGAGAATAATTCGTTCCGGGACTGTGCTTGTAATCCAAATCACTCTTAAACTAAAGCAAATTTTCCCATTAAAAAATTGATTCCTAATGCCCCAAAATATAGATTTTTTTATTCTGAAGAACATTTAAAAAAAAACAAACAAACATCATATAAATATCTTATATTATGAGTTACTGTCCAGTAAAGGAGAGGATGGGAAACACAAGGGCTGACAGAGACTTCAGGGAGTATGAAGGAATGAGCAGGGTATAGGTAGGCACATACATGCAGCACTCTCTGTCTGGGGAGAGAGGGGTTACAGCTATGGAGAGATTACCTCCACAGTCCTGTCCCCGGATGCAAGCCCCAGCTTAAAGTGGATCTGCTATGATTTGGAATGTGAGGGAGACTTCCTGTGTCAGAGTACATTGCTGTAGACCCCGCTATGCAGACCATGCCTCTCCCCCACTCCCCCTCCCATCCAGTACAGGGAGCTTTTAAAACAAAGCAATGCTCTTAAACCAAGTTACAATTTTGAAAAACTGTGAGCTCTTCTTGCAAAATGCTCTCAATCCCAGTTACTCTTAAACCAAGGTACCACTGTATTATGTTTATAGTTTAGTATTTTTTTCAATTTAACAATAAGGCACTGAGGTTATCAGATCTCCTTACTCATTGCTGTCCTTTTCTACCAGCCGAGAAAATGAGTCGACATTATTAATTATTTTTTGAGGGGAGGAGATAACCTGATTTCATTCTGTGGTCTCTCCATGTTCTTCTAATTTTCCTCTTTTTCATCTCTTTGTTCGCGTTACGCATTACAAACCAGTCCTCATGGTATGTGAAAGCATGTGAAGAGTAAACTGTACTATTCATCCAGTTTACTGTGGACACAGATAAAATATCCTGTTATTATATTCATTATCAGACTCTCTGAGAATAGTCAATAACACTCAGTTCCAAGGAGAAAAGTCACACAGAGGTGATAATAACCTTTAACAATACTGTAGTCATTCATTCAGCAACTATTGCTTCCTTTAAGAAAATTCAATAAACATTATGGGTAATAAAGTAATTCAGAATAAGCACAGAAGGGATGCTGATGTTTACACTGGTTTGGTAATTGTGCATTGTTCCTCTCTGCATTAGGCTCATTTGTCCAATTTTTACATAGTCAATATGTTGCTTTTTTTTCTCTCTACAGTTAACTCGTGTTGTTATAAGGTTTATGCCATTTAAAAAATCTATACAAATATATCTTCACATTAACACGGTGCGCTTTGGAAAATCCTTCCTTCAATGTGCTGATTTGAAGGTTCTCCTACCTAAATTTTAGTATGCTTATTTAGGGCCCTATTCCACGGGACGATTATCGTTTGGATAATCATTAAATCGTTTGGAACTAAGCGATAATCGTTCAGTTGAAGAACGGTAACGATTAAGCGAGGAACTCGATCGCTTAATGAGACCTGGACCTATTTTTATCGTTGCTTGTTCGCAAATCGTTCACATGGAATAAAACGTCATTCGCAGTAGCGACGAACGCAATAGTGACGACAAGACGACCGCAAGAACTATCATAAGGGTGCCTTCACACCTACCGGATCCACTGCGGATCTCACTTCTGCGGATTCGAAGCGAGAACTGCTGTGTATCCGGTATCAATTCACCCCTATGATAGCACATATTCGCAGCGGGATTCACATCCCGCTGTGAATATGTGCTTTAACTCCCTGGTGCCCGCAGCTCTGC
Organism: Dendropsophus ebraccatus; assembly: GCF_027789765.1. Lineage (NCBI taxonomy): Eukaryota > Metazoa > Chordata > Amphibia > Anura > Hylidae > Dendropsophus > Dendropsophus ebraccatus. Next base: position 164,106,565 of record NC_091456.1, on the reverse strand, counting down.
CATCGCATCCCCCATCCCCGGTGGCGGCACATCCCCCCCATCCCGGCCACATATACCCATCAGCCCATCTCCGGCCCGCCGCCGCAAGCATACATTACCTGCTTGGCGGCGCGGCTGCAGTGAGGCTCCCGGCTCTGGTCCCGCTCAGCTGATCTGAGCGGGACCGGAGCCGGCAGCCTCACTGCAGCCACGCCGCCGAGCAGGTACTGTATGCTCACGGCGGCGGGCCGGAGATGGGCTGATGGGGAGATGTGGCCGGGATGGGGGGGAATGCACCAGGGATGCGACGGCGGGGCTGCGGGCACCAGGGAGTTAAAGCATATATTCTCAGCGGGATGTTAATCCCGCTGCGAATACGTGCTATCATAGGGGTGAATTGATACCGGATCCGCAGCGGTTCTCGCTTGGAATCCGCAGAAGTGAGATCCGCTGTGGATCCGGTAGGTGTGAAGGCACCCTAAGTAACGATCAATATTCTGTGTAATTGGGTGAACAATTTCAGGTCATTCGCAATAGCGGTCATTTGAGATTGTTTATCGTTAACGATTATCTGAACGATAATCGTCCCATGCAATAGGGCCCTTAGTGTAGAATTCTTAAGGGTTATAGATACCATGCAATTTTTATTTGTTTTTTTTTTTTTTATCTTGAAGGAGTACTATGGAGGAAAAGAATTTTGAATTGGGTCAGAAACTTATACAGATTTGCAAACAAGCACTCTTAATCTTTGAAGAGTAGAGTTTGTAACTTCTATTTAAAAAAAAATATTTCAGGTCTTCCAGTACTTATCAGCTGCTGTAGATTCTGCCGGAAAAGGTGTATTCTTTTCAGTCTGACACAGTGCTCTCTGCTGCCACCTCTGTCCATGTCAAGAACTGTCCAGAGCAGTAGCAAATCCACATAGAAAACCTCTTCTGCTCTGGACAGTTCCTGACATGGACAGAAGTGGCAACAGAGAGCACTGTGTCATACTGAAAAGAATACACCACTTCCTGCACGACATACAGCAGTTGATAAATACTTGAAGGGTTGAGATTTTAAATAAAAGTAAATTACAAATCTGTATAACTTTCTGACACCAGTTGATTGTTTTCTCCTCCGGAGTAGCCATTTAAAAAGCTAAAGAAAAAATAAAATAAAATAAGCATAAGCAACTATATAGACTGTTCAAATATATTTTCATTTTGTTTATACAGCTCATATCTAGACCCATGTATCTATAGAGGACAATGAAGGACCCCACTATAACAATACAGTAAGGCCAATTGGCAGAGGCTGTGTCATGAAGATTAGTAATTGAGTTTCTAGTAGAGTAATATGATAAACATTTTTATTTCCTCGTATTAAATGGTAGTAGTTAAAGCATCACTGCAATAATAAAAAAAAAAAGTAAAGTAAAAAAAATGTCATGTCATTTTTTAGCTATTTTAGTAAATTATCCTGTCCTACTTTATAGGTAAATATTTTACGGAATAAATATGGAATACTTGCAGAGAATATACTATAGAAGTTCATGTGTTTTTGTAATATATCTTACAAAAGATAAAATGGAAAAGTGAGATATGATTTAAAAGGAACAAAGCACTTGAGGATGATTACATACTCTATGTTGTTGGTAAATAACCATAATAAGATTTAAAAAGCAAATTAAAGATGCATTTAGACTCATTTATAGAAAAATGTACATAGTAAATCAAAAAATAAATAAAAATATTGTCTTCCTGTAGTAGTCAGCACAAAGGGTTAATCCATCCAAATGGAAATGTGATGAGAAAAATAAAGCATTAAATGTGGCTGCATTACCAAACAGAGCCTCTGGACAAGCATGGTTCCATTTCTATAAGAAAGCAGGCATGTTTTTCTGATCTCTTTTAGAAACTTTAAATGATACATGATAGAGTGTCTGTAATGAGATCTGGTGATAACATACTTTTTGGTCAAATACATTATTTAAAGGGAACCAATCACAAGCAAAATTGCCACGCAGCCTTACATTCACTGTTATAAAGGCCCCAGCACTGCTTCTAAACAGTGCTGGGGCATTTATAACAGTGGATGTAAAGCCGTGTGGCAATTTTGCTTGTTATTGGTTCCCTTTAACCCTTTGAGGACCAGGCCCAAAATGACCCAGTGGACCGCGCAAATTTTGATCTTAGTGTTTCCATTTTTCCCTCCTCCCCTTCTAAGAGCTCTAGCACTCTCAGTTTTCTATCTACAAGCCATGTAAGTGCTTGTTTTTTACAGGAATAGTTGTACTTTGTAATGGCGTCATTCATTTTCCCATAACATGTATGATGGAATTCCAAATATATTATTTATGAAGATATAAATTGGTGAAATCGCAAAAAAGAATGCAATATGGTAACGTTTGGGGGGTTCCTGTGTCTACGTAATGCACTATATGGTAAAAGCGACATGATACAATTATTCTATAGGTCAGCCCGAACACAACCATATGCAGGTTTACACAGATTCTCTAATGTTATATATTTTTTTTAAATGAAATCCTTTTTTTTGGCAATGAATTATAAATAAAATTGGCCTATTGTGACGCTTATAACAGTTTTATTTTTTCACCTACGGGCTGTATGGGGTGTCATTTTTTCCGTCATGATCTCTAGTTTTTAGTAATACCATACTTGTGAAGATCGGATGTTTTGATTACTTTTTATTAATTTTTTTTTATATATAATGTAACAAAATCGGTAATCCGCGCACTTTTTTCCCTCTTTTCGTGTACGCCGTTTACCGTTCGCAATGACGCTTGTTATATTTTAATAGATCGGACAATTACGCATGCTACGGTATATTATATGTTTATTTTTTTATTTATTTTTATATGTTTTATTTATATAATGGGTAAGGGGGGTGATTTCAACTTTTATTGGGGGAGGGGTTTTGGGGTAGTGTGTTAGTGTTTTTAACTTTTTTTTTACAAATTTGAAGTCCCTTTGGGGGACTTTTACATACACTAGTGTGATTACACACACCGATCATTGCTATGCCATAGGCATAGCATTGATCAGTGTTATCAGCTATCTGCTCATTGAGCCTGCTTGTGCAGGCTTAGTGCAGCAGATCACCGATCGGACCGCACGGAGGCAGGTAAGAGACCTCCGGCGGTCCGTTTTACCGATCGGTAAGTGACAGGGGATTGCTGCAGCGTGTCATTACCGGTGAGGTCCCGGCTGCTGATTGCAGCCGGCCCCCACCTGCTGTGAAGCGCGCTCCGCTCCGGAGTACGCTTCATAGCGGGAGAAAAACCCAGTGTTTCTGGGGACAGACTTCCATGGCGTAACTATACGCCCTGGGTCGTCTATGGGTTAAATAATGTTTTTGACCAAAAAGTATAAGTCATCCCTTTTAGCTCTCCTATTAGCCCCTGAAAATATTTTTTTTTCTTGTACTTTACGCTAATTAAAGCTATTTAAGTATGTGGGCTTTCCTTATAAGCAAAGTAGTCATGGCTGGCAGAAGATTTCCTCTGTAATGACATGTATGGTACATTTGCATGCTAATTGGATGCTTTGTCCCTTCACGGAGATGATGCCACTCTTTCAGAGCCAATTTAATCGCCAGTAGCTCAGGATCTCCTATGGTGTAATTTCTCTCTGCTGGAGTAAAGGTCTTCGAGTAAAAGCCACAAGTTCTTGTCCTCCCTGACGAATCCAACTGAGCTAGAACATCTCCAGCTCCGACATAAGAGACATCCGCCTCCAGAAAGAATAGCCTGATGGGGTCCGGACAAGACAGAACTGGAGCAGAAGCAAAGGCAGACTCCAACCTAGTGAAGGCGCGCTCAGCTTGGAGCAGCCACTGCTTGGGGTTAGCGTTCTTTTTGGTAAGGGCCACAATCGGCATGACCAGGCAGGAAAAACATGGGATAAACTGCCAATAATAGTTGACAAACCCCAGGAATTGTTGTAATACTCAAAGTTAAAAGAGAAGAAGAACTGTCCACAGCTTTGCTGAAACCATCTACAGACCATGGTCGGAGATGATATACCAAAGAAAAGGAAGGCTGGATTGATGGAACATGCACTTCTTCAACTTGTCTTAGAGACTATTGGCCCTTAATCTTTGCAATACTTGCCCTCCATGGCTCACATGGGTCTGCAGATCTGGGGAATAAATTAGGATGTCATCCGGGTACACAATGACACACGGGTAGAGATTTCGGAAGTAATTGACAAATTCCTGATAGACAGCTGGGGAATTGAATAACCCAAAGGGTATGACCAGATTCTCAAAGTGCCCATCTCTGGTGTTGAAAGTGGTCTTCCACGGATCAGATTATACCTGCCCTGCAGATTTAGCTTCATATAGATCTGAGCGCCATGAAGACAATTAAACAGTTCTTAGATCAAGGGCAGGAGATACCTGAAAATACAGCAGCAGTTTGTAGATACAGGATGGAACTGCAGATCCCTATAATGCAGTAGCCTAGTAGTAGTACAACAGGCTAGAATAGAGAATCAGGGCTGCTGTCAAAGGTCTGTGTGGTCACAGAACAGCAATGGGAAGGGGAGGTTGTTCAACATGGACCAATCAGGAAGTGAGAATAACAGAGCTGTGCAGGAGGACAGTGACAGAAACCACTCTATACAGCAGTGTGAATAGCTAAATGTAAGTGCAGGCACATAATAGAAAGAATGGAGAGGATGGGAAACACAAGGACTGACAGAAACTGCACGAAGGAATGAGCAGGACATATAGTATGTGCGCACATACATGCAGAACTCTCTGTCACAGATTACCTCCACAGTCCTGTCCCCTGATGCAACCCCCAGCCTGAAGTGGATCTGCCATGATTTGGAAGGTGAGGGAGAGTCCCTGGGTTGGAGTACAGTGCTGTAGACCCCACTTTGCAGACCTTCCCCTCCCTCACTCCCTCTCCCGCCTAGTACAGGGAGCTCTTAAACCAAAGCAATGTTCTTAAACGAAGGCACAATTTTGAAAAAACTGTGAGCTCTACTTTCAAAACGTTCTTAATCCAAGTTACTCTTAAACCGAGGTACCACTGTCTGTGTGTGTATATATATATATATATATATATATATATATATTTTATTGACTTTATATATATTAGACTTCATTCAAGCGCAAGACACAATCTATACTAGATATAATTGAACCTTTACATAGATACGTATGTAACCCTTGTTTTGTTGAACCTTCAAAACCTTTAAATGTGTTTGGCCAAATCAATACAATAAAAGAATATTTCTGCTTTTAGAAATGTCACTGTATGTAGTGCTTCACCTTAAGTGAATTATCCTTCTCTTTAATATCAATTATTCTCCTACAGAACAATTTAATGACACCATGGCGGTTCCACCATCATTTGTCCTTGGGTAGTTTGACCCTTTTAACTTAGAAGTTCCTTGCCTTCTTCCATTTTACAATAAATTTTCCTCTGTATGAGGTAACTAATTGCTCTCTTTTATTATATCCCATCCAGAGCATAGTCTATCACTTTCCCTTCACCCCCCGTTTTAGCATACATGTCTTATGTATTGATTGGCATCACATAACAGTACTAGAACATTGTTCTTTTTTTAAAACCAGACATAAGTGGTTGGAACGCATGTAGAAAAGGCAAATATCTCTGAAACCTGTGAATTAACATGCTAAAAATGTCATTAAGTCCAGAGGATTTGTCCTCACAGATAAAAGAGCTGCGAAAAGGATTCTATTTAAAGGAGCCATAGAAAAAGCTCGAATTGTGAATCCTTCAATAGGGATTTCTATAAAATTGTGTTCACTTTAGATTAAGTGACCAGGTCCATTTTCATCTGCAGGAATGCACTAGCATAAGGCCCCTTGGCACATATTAACCTCTTAGTGACCAGGCCACTGTGTTCAAAAAGTCATATATTTTTTATTTTTTATCTACAGGACCCAAAATGGTCTTTTTTTGTCAACATCAATTGTACTTTATCTTGGCAAAAGAGAATATAGCAAAAGCGGCACTCACCAGTATCCGTTAAAATATGCTTTATTGGGACAGTAAAGGCATCAGCAAAGGGTGCTTTCCACAAAAATTAAAGAGCGAGGGCCGTTTCACATGTAAAACGCTTTTTCTGAGCCGAGAAGAAGCGTTTTATACGTGAAACGGCCATCGCTCTTTAATTTTTGTGGAAAGCACCCTTCAATGCTTCAATGCAGGTATACTAAGGCCATTTAAATGTTGCTATCAGTTTTAACAGTGGCATCTAAATTGTTAAATAGCCGGAGTAAGTGCTCCGTGCCTGTTATTAGCATAGGTTCCCAGCTATTCCCAGCTATTAAGAATCCAGGGCAGGTACCAGATCCTAAAAGATACCTGACCAGACCTTGAAGTTAAAATAGAACACCATTTACACCTATTACACCCCCCACTGCTCCAATATCAATGCTTTATTTATATAGCAGTAGTGATGATGTATTAACTTTTAATTCCCAACAGAGAAACTTAAACCATGGGTTAAGTGAAAAATATTACGGGGAATCAAAAAAGAATAATCTTAGCAGAACCCTTGTAATTCTGTGGTTATCACTTTGAGAAAGTGAGACAGTGTCAGTACAGTATCGCCAAAATTTAAACAGTTTCGGAGCTCTCGGCATCATCATGAATGATGATGCCAGGAACTCTTGAATTCCGTTCTGTAGCATATGGTCCACATTTACGGACCGTGCACGGTTTGTGTGAATGCCCCCTTAGACAGTAAATCTGAAGCAATTTTTTCTCCTTCATTTAACACAATCTATCCTGCATATGTGCCCTGCGCAGCTGTCTATGCTATGTAATCTACAGTAGATATCCTTAGGCGAGACTCTGGCTATCTCCCACAATATTAGCAGACTCTCTGGCTGTTGTAACCCTTCTAATAATTTTATAAGTTGTAAACATTTTAATCAATACAAATCACAGAAATGGACTCTATTAAAGGAGGCACTCATATCCTAATTGTATGCACATTAAATATAAGTGATATTATTCAAAATGTCTTGGTGATCCAAAGGCTCTAGCCTTTGTAAATTAAAAGATTCCCATTGCCCAGAATTAGTACAGCATGAAGCCTAATAAAAACTTCCTTGCGTCTTACACTTTCTCAAATAAAGATACAAGTATATTATTTTACAGAGTTTCCGGGGAGTTACTGATCTTCCAATTATCAATATACCCGCTGATCTTCTGCCAGTAATATGGTGTCTCACAGCTTTAACAATAAAAGTGTGAAATAATGAGACAGAAAATATCCAATTGTATGAAGTAACAATGTTCCAAATTGTCCATCTGATGGTTACAACCCCTAGGGCTACATAGTGGCTGTCACAATAATCTGCATATCTAGAAAAGAGCACATATGAATGAGGTCAACTCTAGAAAAAAGCCTCTAAAAAGTCCAAGAAAATGTTTTTAAACCTCTATATTTTACTACAGAAAAAAACACTGGTTCTGGATAACATATGATTAGGATATGCCACCCATGTCTTACCAGAAAGGGGTTCAACCTACATGATCTCTGCTTTGATTGCCAGAATGAAGTGGCAAAAGTGCAAAGAAATTGGAGTGCCACTTCTTGTTCTTTCAGCGGGAATAATGCGGGAAAAATGTTTTATTTTAATAGATCAAACGATTATGCACGCTATTATATTATATGTAAATTAACTTTATTATTTTTAATTGTATTATGTATAAAATGGAAGGGGATTGGTGATTTTCACTTTTTGATTGGGGGAGAGGCCTTGGGACATTTTTTTTAAAACTTTTATTAATTTTTTTTTACACTTTTTAGGGGACTTTTACATTAATACATTTGATTACATACACTGATCCCTGCTATGCTATGGCTCACTGTTATCTATGATATTCTGATACAGTCTGCCACAGGCTTGACCTGACTGCACGGATGAAGGCAAGAGACCTCTGGCAGTCAGGCCATACGATCGGGACCCCCACAGACACACTGCAGGGGTCCCGATTGGTAAGTGACAGGAGATGCTCCTGTCACTTACACTTAAACTCCACAGCCGGCAGCATGTAAGGGGTAAATGGCGGGCGGTTGCCCACCATTGAGGGTGAGGGCCGGTCCTCCCCGGCTATGGAGCAAGCTCAGCTCCTTAACCCACTTCATAGCCTGGGACCCCGGCAGGGGGTACATTTACGCCCTCCTGCGTTAAGGCCCAGGCAGCGGGGGCGTAAAAGTATACCCATGGTCGTTAACTCCCCATAGAAGTCATGAAGGCATCCAGAATTCTGGACAGCTCCAGATGTACATCCAAAATCTGTCATGTCATTCCAGTTGCATTACATGGAAACCTGGGCTAGCGCTAGCATCCAGGCAATTGCCACTGGTTGTACTGGCCCTTTCACCGAATGCATTCCTAATCAGGAGTACATACAGTTAAATGCAGTGCCCGGCATTCACAAGGCCTGGAGCCATTGGTTCCAACCCTGGCTGGGACCAATTGGTTCCAGCATTATACCTCTGGCCACAAGAGACTGCTATCCCCCCCCCACCAAGGCCTGTGGTTCAGTGCACATCACTCGTTTTTTAATGAAAAGCAATCAATGATGGTTCCTGATCGTAAAAAAACGCCATGGATGTATGAAGGGGGCCAAAATCCAAGGTTGGACATATTGGAAATACACTCTTTTCCAGTGTTATCTAGGCAGACAGTGCAAGATATTTTTGCTTTATGGCAGCTGCAATTAATGAGAGTTAACGGTCAGATGGGCTACCAAAGTCTCCAACAACAAATATAGTAATACCCCAGAGAAACAGATAGTCCCGCACTCTATGTAGGCCATAAAATCTTCATATTTATTGGACGCAAATACAAAATAGTACAGTACACACAATGGGACATCAAAGTAGGAAAATCACTCAATTATATGTAAAAGAAGAACGATTGATGCACCTTGGACATACCAGTCCTTAGTCATGATGACTGTTAGAATCGATCAATCATTCTTCTTTTTCATTTAATGGAGTAATTTTTCTTCTTCGATGTTCCATGGTGGTATATTGTACTATTTTTATATGCTTCCAATAAATATAAAGATTGTATGATCATCAAGTGCTGGACTATCTGGTTCTTTGGACTAACACAATAACAGTTTTTTTTGGTCATCATCCTCCCTTCCTTGATGTAAGACACCAACCCCCGCAGAATTGGTTTAGTGGAAGCAGTATTCTAAGTATATGTATTTTTTCGAGGCCTTCAGCAGGAGATTTAACCAACCACCAGTTGAAACGGTGGACGGGACAACTGACAGCACTTCCTGCATTTGGTCTCGCCCTCTCTTTTTTTTTTGCTGTTTGTAAAGATCAAATGTTCTTAGTGCAGAATTTCGACTGCAGTTTTCCAGCAAGTAAGACACCTAGTGGCCAAATTTATAGCATTATATTTCATACAGAAAACATGCAAAAAAATAAATGAAGTAAGTTGCAAAGATTATTTCACCTCCCCTGCTGATTTACCATTAATTATTGAAAATGACTGTGCCCATTTAAATAATATGTCTAATTTTTTTCTGATAATACATTTCCTAATATATATATATATATATATATATATATATATAATTATATAATCAATAATCTATCACTAAGGTTTTTTTTATGTTTTTTCTTGCTTTCAGAAAGCATTAAAAGTAGAATAGAATGATAACTGCGGCAAAATAAACAAGCACGACAAATGAGCATCATATTTTGTTGTCCACCCACACAATTGCATAGCATGCAGAATATTATTTGATTTTTATAAATAGGGTGTTCTTCTCTCTCTCTTTTTTTTTTCACAAAACACGATGCAGCCCTTAGTAAAAAAAAAAAGAAAGCCCCATTTTTTTTTGATAGTGTAAATATTTGCTTTGGAAACGCCATATGAGGGATTAGTTATTTTAAACTACAAAAGTAAAATTACTAATAATGATTGGTTTCAAGTAATTAAATGCTTTTATGCAAATTCATGAACCGTAAATATGACCTGGGAACAAAAGACTGCTTAACAGTTAGTATTAAGCAATACATTAGTGTATCAATTAAACAGAACTCGGTTTGGATGAAAAGCATGTAGATGTGTTACTATGGAAACATGAATGGTGTAAGGCGTAACACCCAAATTGAAATGGAGATACGCTGCAAAATGTTTGCAAATATGTCTAAAAACTTATGTTCATTTACAAATTACTAATTGAATGTGATTTTCACAGTGGGAAACACAAACATTTCCTTTCTTCCTTCTGTTTATCGGTTTACAAAATGGAAGAAAAAGTGTCAGTGCAAATCAAGTGCAAATTTGACTGATGTGGAAAAAAAAGTTTTTGCATTCAGAATATAATTTAAACATAAGAGAAACAAACAGATATAGTAAGAGATATAGAAGAGCTTATGTCAATTCTATCCCTGGGCATCCCCCATTGCAACTGACTAAATCCTGACGTATCCATAATTTTTATTTTTTTTATTTATTTTTTTCATTGTCTCCTGCGCATTTGCAAATTTGTTGTTACAGGTAGCAAGTTTTTTTTTTTTTTTTTGGGCCAAAAGACTTGATCCCTTATGGATTTTAGTGTGCCCTTCAAGCTTCTTTACAGTGGTTTTCTCCTCTAAGGCTAATTTGTAGGGCTTGTCAAGTTAGATATTTTTTCCAAATACATTTATTTGGCAAACTTGCTTCCTCCTCCTCCTGATATGGCTGCTCTTTTCCACCAACTTCTTCAACCACCAGTAATCAAATGCCAAACGATCGAACTGGAGCATGATAGAGTTGTGCTCACCCTTAGAGGTCGGTAACCTTGACAATGAGATGTCATCAGGGGGAGGAAAAGAAACATACCAGGAGAAGGAGTTCAGTTTGCTAAGTGAATATTTTTAACTTGACAAGACCTACAACTTTGCGGTTATGTTCCCACTTTTCAGAATGGGAACTTATCAGAGGAATGCCCCTGTCTCGTTAAATAGATGGTCATAGAAAGTAGGTTCTCTGCACAAGAAAATTGCAGTTAGGGTAGTTTTATTCACAGTTAAAAAACAGAAAATGAGTATTTTTTCTGTCTACATGACTTTCATCAGACTCGCAAAGACGTGAGCATGAGTCGCATGGGTAAGAAATCCGGGTAGTGCAGTAATATCTTCAGCTTGGATGCTGGATGTGTCTTGAGAAAATCACAACCAGTTGGGTCCTGATTAATGGAGGGGCCAGGAGTGAGGGGACAGCGTCCGCCGCCACATGCTGCTCAGCTGGTGCCCAGACCCTCCATTACTCAGGGCCTAACTGGTCGTGATTTTTGCAAGACACACCCAGCATCCAAGCTGACGATATTACTGCACTACCTGGATTTCTTACCCAGCTGGCTCACACTCATGTCTTTATGAGTCTGATAAAGGTTGTGTAGACTGATTTCCAACTCATGTGAATAAAACTTGTGCAGAGTACTTACTTTCTATGATTCAGTGGGCTTGACCTTTCTCCAGCATCTACTCACCACTGCTACTAGTACGTGGACCCATGACACAATAGATGGTCAATAATAATGTTTTTGATCTTTATTAGCAGGCATCTATTTAACAAGAAGGATGTGTTTCCCTGATATGTTCCCAACGTGGGAACATAGCCTAACTATACTAATTGAGATGAGAATACCCCTTCAAGGAACCATGCGACACAAGTGAAAAACGCTGGTGTGTATGGTCACAAAATGCTGTAAAACTTGTCATTAAAGAATTGTAATTTCTACATTGTGCTAGAATATACTGAAGGCTAATAGAAATGAAGGCTTAGGATGGGCTTTTTATCTAATAAAGCAAGGTCATATTGCTAACAAGTGCCGTCACTTATGATCATTGGGCATATGACCTCTAGGACACTTTTTCTCTTGAACAGTGATACCTGACCAATCACTATAAAGTAAAGTATATTCCAGCACCATAGACCGCTTCAGGTTTCGTATTCAAAGGCTTTATTATGAATCCACATACATCAAGAAATAAAATACGACTGTTGACGCGTTTCGGCATTGGCACACGCCTTGTTCACAACATAGTCTCACTATGTTGGGGAACTGCAGCACAGCTCCATTTATTTGAAGGCTGAGAGCACCTCTCAGTACTGGTGATGATCCCAGAGGATTCTCCAACATCATAAAATTGACACATAGACTAGTGACATTACCATATGTAAAGGAGAAGGAAAAAATCCACAAAAATAAAACTTAACAAGCACGCAGAGTACTGCTGGAGTGCTGCTAAGTAACTGTACTTACTCATCCCAGAGCACTGCTCTCACAACTCTCGGGACAGCTGCCAGATGTCATTTACAGCCAGTGTCCTGGTACATGAGTGTTCCAGCTCCTGCAATTTCACAGCCCTGCTGATGTATTACCCACTGACTATTAGTGGCTGTAGTGGGGTCCTGCCCCAGTCACTGATTGGCAAAGCGGACAATCCATCAGACAGGTATATTTTGTTGCAGCAGCAGAAGCTGCAGGAGCTAGTCAACTATCAGAGATCAATAAGTGCTGCAGGGGAAAGGGTAAGTATACTTTATTTATTTTTTTTCTGTGTACCCTGCCCTATTATTTTCTTAGCCCTTAATATATGATTCCTGCAAAACACATAGAGGGGAATTAATCATTATGCGCCCCTGGTGTACACCATGAAGAACGGAGCAGATTTGTCCCATTTTCGTGGCGTAAGCTAGTCGTATACCCCACTTGTAAGCCAGAAAAAGGTGTCTTCAGAGAAGGTGTCGTTTTTTGTGCAATGCCTGCTCTGGGCACAGGGCCGGCCAGCTGTACTGGCAATTACACAGCTGTACTGTAATTACACAATTACACAATATATTGCACCTTTTTGCAGGATCTGCGTATTGCTTGTAAGGTGGGTGGTCAGTGGTGCTCGGCATGGCCTGAAGAAGACATTCCCTTACCCTATGCTTTATATATTTTACAATGTATGCCTACACAAAGGGTTGCATTTTAGAATAAATCTACACCGGCCCGCTATGGGTACAACATGGAAGCCTCTGGTATGCCACATTTATAGAAAGGTGTAGGAGAGAATCTTAATAAATTCTGCTCAATGACCTTATTAGGTTTATTTATGTATTTATTTATTTGTTTGTTTGGAATAGTAAAAAGATTTTTATTAAATATTTATAAAAACTTAAGTTTGAAATTAAGGGAATACAGTAAATATAGGTTATTTTGTTTTGCCATAATTAAAACAATTTTTACTGTTCAAGGTTATATTCTTTTAAAAATATTAAACAAGGTTCTCTGAAGGTTCACAAGGCTTTTTAATTATCACAAAAATAAAATAGCACAAAATAAAAGAACACTTCAAATCCAAGGATTTCCCAAAGACAACAACAAAAACAAATTATAGTCTGCTAAAGAAAAACCTCTGTACAAACTTGTGTATGTAATTAAGAAAACTAAAATACATAAGATTATTTTAAGATGTGTCAGAGCGGTTTTTAACCTCTAATTGATTTTCTTTTAATCATCTTTGACTATTCAATTCCATTAGTAAGATTTTATACTTTAGTTAGTTTAAGAAAGGAATCCTAAATAATAATAGGGGGACTCTTTGCACCATACAATTCAAAGGAATAGAAGCAGCACTCATCATTTTGGGAAAAAATAATCTGTAGCTTTCTTCCAAATGTCCTGTCCTTGATAAAAAAAAAAAAAAAAATGTTTATACAACCAGGATCTAGGTATCCAAAGCTCCTTTTGTGGTGAGGTTGTCTGAGAGAAGAAACTATATTTCTATACTACAGATGTGACTATCAGAGAATAAATGAAGGTATATATTCTCAATATAATCACAATTTAAAAAAAAATGGATTTTAACCCCTTAAGGTCAAAGCCTATTTTCGTTTTTGCGCTTTTGCTTATTCCATTTTAAGTTTAAAAGTTCATAGCGCTTGCATTTTTTCACCTAGAGACGTATATGAGCACTTATTTTTTGCGAAACCAATTGTACTTTGCAATGGCAGGCATTATTTTTCCATAACATATGCTGCGAAACCGGAAAAAAATCATTTGCGCTGTCAAATTGAAAAAAAAAACGAATTTGTTTTGATTTCGGGTAGTTTTGCATTTACGCCGTCCGTCCTATGGTAAAACTGACTTGTTATGCATGTTCCTCAAGTCGTTACGATTACTATGATATATAACATGTATAACTTATATTGTATCGGATGGCCTGTAAAAAATTCAAACCATTGTTAACAAATATACGTTCCTTAAAATTCAAATTCAAATTCAAAAAGCCTCCATTCCCAGGCTTATAGCGCTTTTATCCTTTGGTCTATGGGGCTGTGTGAGGTGTCAGTTTTTGCGCCATGATGTCTTCTTTCTATTGGTACCTTGATTGCGCATATACGACTTTTTGATCGTTTTTTATTACATTTTTTCTGGATTTGATGCGACCAAAAATGCGCAATTTTGCACTTTGGAATTTTTTTGCGCTGACGCCGTTTACCGTGTGAGATCAGGAATGTGATTAATTAATAGTTCGGGCGATTACGCATGCGGCGATACTAAATATGTTTATTTATTTATTAATTTATATTTATAAAATGGGAAAAGGGGGGTGATTTGGACTTTTATTAGGGGAGGGGATTTTTTATTAATAAAAACACTTTTTTACTTTTTTTTTTTACTGTAACTAGAAGCCCCCCTGGGGGACTTGTATATAGACAGCACTGATCTCTCATAGAGATCAATGCTGTGTATATACACAGCAAAGATCGATTAGATCGGTCATAGATTACTATGGCCTGCTGCAGGCCATAGCAATCTATTGCCGAGCCGGGATCAGCGTCATTCCGACGCTGAGGCCCGGCACGGGCAGAAGAACGGATCTCCCCCCCGCGATCGCAGCTGCACTTAGAGGCTTAATTAGCCGGCACGGCAAAGGGACCCACGCCGGCTAATAGAGGCACTGCCTGGCTGCACATGTCAGCCGGGATCAGCGCCGTTCAGAGCGCCGTATCAGATACGTCATGGGTCGCTAAGGGGTTAAAGGGGTTGTCCGGCGATGAAAAATTATTCACAGAATAACACACATTACAAAGTTATACAACTTTGTAATGTATGTTATGTCTGTGAATGGCCCCCTTCCCCGTGTTTCCCCCCACCCACGCTAGACCCGGAAGTGTGGTGCATTATACTCACCGCATCTCGTGTCGTCCACGGTCTCCGATCCTCAGCAGTGACGTCTTCTTCGGGAGGCCGGCGGATCTTCCCGAGTGCCGGCCACCCTCTGCAGCGTCATCCGAAGCTCAGCCGCGATTGGCTGAGCATAACTGTGCTCAGCCAATCGCGGCTGAGCGGCTGATGACACGGCCACGTCATCAGCTGCTCAGCCGCGATTGGCTGAGCACAGTTATGCTCAGCCAATCGCGGCTGAGCTTCGGATGACGCTGCAGAGGGTGGCCGGCACTCGGGAAGATCCGCCGGCCTCCCGAATAAGACGTCACTGCTGAGGATCGGAGACCGTGGACGACACGAGATGCGGTGAGTATAATGCACCACACTTCCGGGTCTAGCGTGGGTGGGGGGAAACACGGGGAAGGGGGCCATTCACAGACATAACATACATTACAAAGTTGTATAACTTTGTAATGTGTGTTATTCTGTGAATAATTTTTTATCGCCGGACAACCCCTTTAATGTTATTCCTAAATATATAAAAGTTGTAATTGTAAAAATCAAATATAACATAGAAACCTTGTCACTTACTGATGGGGACCCCCACAATGTCACTGCAGGGGTCCGGATCATTTTAACGGACCGCTGGAGGTCTCTCACCTTCCTCCGTGTGGTCCGATCGGCGCCCTGCTGGTTAAGTCTGCCACAGCCAGGCTTAATTAGCAGAGCGCCTATCACACTGGTTAATGCTATGCCTATGGCATAGCAATGATCAGTGTGTGTAATGTAAAAATTGTATGTAGAAGTCCTCCAAAGGGACTTAAAATGTGTGTAAAAAAAAAGAGAGAAGATTCATCCTACAAATCCCAAACTAGGTAAATCGACCTAACCCTGAAGAGCCGAAAAGAAAATTAAATGACCAGATGAAAATTATAGTGATGAGCGAATAGTGAAATTTTCAAATATTTGATATTTGTACGAAAATCTCCCGAATATTCGAATATTCGATAGAATATTCAATCCCATTAAAGTCAATGGGAACAAGTATTCGATTATTGAAAAACATCTATTCGACCACTTGGAGGTAAAAACTGGAAGCTGGGGGATTTGAACGCTTATCGAATATTCGGCGAACTATTCGATAATATTCGATAGATCGAATACCTTACTATTCGATCGAATATCTATTCGATCGAACAGTATTCGCTCATCACTAGAAAATAACAACCCTTTCCAAACACTTTCTCTGAGTATACCACTATCCTTGGACATCATTCCAAGCTGTGAACTATAAAACTCTGTTGGGACTGTACCATTTTTCTTTAGCCTGGCATTGTATAGTGTGCATGATGAAGGTACAATAGTTAAAGGGAAACTATCAGCAGGTTAGACAAATCGAAACTGCTGATATCTTCTAATTGCAAACGGGACACTGAGGATGAAGGTAAGTTTCTTAATTTCATCCTCGGCACTGTTTCACTGAAGTTAGTAGGTTTATCTTTAGGCTAATCAGGTGGCTTGGAGCACTGTGGGCTGGACCAATGCTCCCAGAGCATCGATCCGCACCCAACTGGCCCACTCCTCCAAATGGATAGCAATGGGGACAGCCATATTGGTGCTTGCAGGTGGTAGTCCCATCCTACTTCAAAACACCCGATTAATATGAAGATAAGCTTACTAACTACATGGAAACAATGCAGAGGATAAAGGTAAGAGACTTAACTTAATCCTTAGTGCTCCGTGCACAAAAGGGAGATATGAGCAGGTGAGATTTGTCTAACCTGATGATAGTTTCACTTTAAAATTTACTTTTCCCTAGCAACAACCAGCACCTTTGAGAAAACAATAGCTTCTAAAACATCTACTATATCATAATATGGACACTTTTTCAGGGGGGGGGGCTGCCTGAAGATACAGCCATGGCTAGAGAGTGGGACGGGAGAGGAGTACAGTGCAGAAGGTATGTATGTGATGCTTGTGTAATCTCAAAACTGTATCCGTGCTGTCAGTTCCCATGGCCACACAACAGATACAAGGATCATTCGGGTGGTCTAGTCGCTTGATTAAGTGCCCCATGTAAAGGTACTTCAAACAAACACCAATCCTGCTGACTAGTTGCTGCTGGTGGCCTAGAAAAGGACCCTAAGCGTGACTATATAGTGTAAAGTGACTGTAATCTGACTGTGTAGGCTGTACCCCCCAACACACACACGATAATAGCAATATGGTCTTAAAAGTTCTACCTGTAACAACAGACTGACTTTGTAGTATTGAGGAACCTCCTGTTAAATCAATTGGCCATGCAGACCATAACACATTTGGCTGTTTAGTCTGAACCTCCACTGGTGTGCAGTCTGGACTCTTGTATGAACAGTTTATCAATATAGTCTGGACATCCAGTGCCATCTTTTTTTAAAGGTCCCTACTTTTTGTTGCAATACAAAATAATGACAGAAGTGAGAACTTAGTAAACAATGTACTCAAGATCTTTCCATGTACTCTAATAGACAAACTCATTACGACTCTAGGCACTTATCCACTTCAAAATGTAAAATTCTACTAAATATTATTGTAAATAAGCCTGACATTAATATTTTCTAGATATTATCATATTAGTTTCAGAGGTTTACAAGTGTATATTAGCATTACAGAACGGTAAGCTCGAGATAAGTGATTAATAATATACACATTGCCCTAGTAGAAGAATGTTAATGGATTATAGCATACTGCAGAGTACAATTACTAGAACAAAGAACCGTGTCAGTCATTGTCTCATTTCTCCTTCATTTGCATTGTTTTTAACCTGAATGCTTCTGTTGTTCACTCTACAGCAAAATTAGCTTCACGGCCTCATTAATTTACTTTGTAGTAAACTGTACCGTCTGAATACCTTTTTTTAGGATGTTTGAAATATAGCTGAGGTTTAAAAAAATGTTGTGCTTATTTTTTACTAGGAGAATTAAAAATGGAGAATATTCTTTTATCATCTTATATTTTTCGATGGCCATAGACCTTCAACAACTGATGGCTAAACCATTGTTCAGTCGTCAGTTATCTCTTCCTTCCACAGCCCCTGTCCTGTCCATACACAGTAACATTTGGCACAGCCAAGCATCCCTGTGGTCTCAATGAGGAGGGAAGTGGTAGGCCACAGTCAGAGCGCTCTTACTGTGGCTTATCTCCGCACAGAACAAAGGGATTTGGGCAGCGAATTTTCATCACGTCCAACCCCTATCACCACTGACATCATCTGTCTATGGTCATTCAGGAGAGCTTATTACACCTTAAACCGAAGACCCAACCCACCTCGAGAGGGCTCTTGGGATCCAGTGATAATATGTAAGCTTTGGATGTTTTTTTTATTTAATTTCAGTGACTAAAGGCCACCAGAAACATCAAAATTCAGCAGAAGACACAGTTTTTGGCAGGACTGGCTGACCATGTAACATTTATTTTCAAGTGTATAGAAATATTATGCCTTTGCCAAGAGTGATAATGTTTAGCATGATAGATTTTAACTGCCTTAGCCTTTTCTTTTAAAGATAAGACACCACAGGAACTGTCTGGCAGCAGCTTATCTTCCCTATCCCCATGCAGTACACATGAACATACATACGGGCTAAATATTCATGTGTATACATATAAATTAGTAAAGAAACGTAAAATTATCCACAAAGCACCATCTTATCCCTTCTAAGTAATTTACATTTCAGCATAAGGCTAGATTATCGCCGCCTTCTGACCCTCTATCACACGTATATAACAAAAACCTGTTAAAACCAGCTGGGGAGGGCCACGGCCCCATTTACTTTGATGGCTGGAATGTTGACAGCTAGTGTATACGTTCAGTTAATTTCCCACATACGTATATACATTTTCACTCAATTTCAAAAGCATGATTTGCTAAGTTTGGACCATTAAAACAAATGGGACCATTGGCTTTCAGGACACGGGTAAGTTGCCAGTGGATTTTGACAGGTTGCCGATTTATACGCACAAAGAAGGACCAAATCATGGTATGAACTAACTCTTAGTGCTATAATTTTTTAACACATTTGGGTATCAGTACAACCTTTCACACTACAGACCAATGAGTCAGACTCCCAAGCAACCAATAACTGCTATCAAGTACAAATCCACAGGGAGTAATGTGTCTCTGTATGTTATTTAATCTGTTTCTATACTAAGACCTTGATGTCTAAAAATGTGCCCTCACCATACTGTTACATGGGAGCAAAATATTAAATGACCAAAGAAAATTTTACTCTCCTGATTCTGCAACCGTGAGTGCAGGCACAATATAGACAGTCACCAACTATACTGGCTAGAACAGCTTGACTTTACCTGTATAGGGACCAACCATCCTTCAAAAACATCTAGAACAAAATGGAACTTTACTAATTTACTAATGCTCTTGTTGTTCTCTATCCATGTTCCAAACTTCAAAACAAATGGAAGCCCATAAGCTCCATTCACTTCAAGGGAACTGAGATGAAAAACTGCACCCAAGCTGGAGACAAGAGGGGTGCTGTTTCTGGAAGAAAGCGGCCATGTTTTTCTAAGCCTGAATAACTCCTTTAACCCCTAAAGACAGAGCCAATTTCGATTTTTGCGTTTTCGTTTTTTCCTCCTTGTGCTTAAAAGGCCATAGCACTTGCATTTTTCCACCTAGAAACCCACATGAGCCCTTATTTTTTGCGTCACTAATTGTCCTTTGCAATGACAGGCAGAATTTTTGCATAAAGTATACTGCGAAACCAGAAAAAAATTGAATGTGTGGTGAAATTGAAAAAAAAACGCATTTTGTTTATTTGGGGGAAATGTGTTTTTACGCCATTCGCCCTGGGGTAAAACTGACTTGTTATATATGTTCCTCAAGTCGTTACGATTACAACGATATGTAACATGTATAACTTATATTGTATCTGATGGCCTGTAAAAAATTCAAACCATTGTCAACAAATATACGTCACTTAAAATCGCTCCATTCCCAGGCTCATAGCGCTTTTATCCTTTGGTCTATGGGGCTATGTGAGGTGTCATTTTTTGCGCCATGATGTTTACTTTCTATTGGTACCTTGATTGCGCATATACGACTTTTTGATCGCTTTTTATTACAATTTTTCTGGATTTGATGCGACCAAAAATGCTCAATTTTGCACTTTGGGATTTTTTTGTGCTGACGTCGTTTACCGTTCGAGATCAGGAATGGGATTAATTAATAGTTGAGGTGAATACGCATGCGGCGATACCAAACATGTTTATTTATTTATTTATTTACTTTTATTTATAACCTGGGAAAAGGGGGGTGATTCTGACTTTTATTAGGGGAGGGGGCTTTTTATTGACAACAACACTTTTTTTTACTAGGGGACTAGGGGACTTCTAGTATAAGTGCACTGATCTCTTATAGAGATCTCTGCAGCATAGATATGCTGCAGAGATCCATGAGATCGGCACTCGTTTGCTTTCGGCTGCTGCAGCCGAAAATAAATGAGTGCCGAGACGGGGACGGCGCCATCTTGGAGAGGTCCCCGGCCGGCTTCAGACAAGGAGATCGCTCCTCCGGGATAACGTCCTGGGGGAGCGATCTTCGCCACTAGACACCAGGGATAAGCTAAATCAGGTAATCGGATGCAGCTGTCATGTTTGACAGCTGCATCTGATTACTGTATTAGCGGGCACGGCGATCGGAACGTGCCCGCTAATACCTGCGGTCCCGGGCTACAATCGGCACCCGGGACCGCCGCGGTTCAGAGCAGGGTCGCCGCGCGGCCCCGCTCTGAACGCCCTTACAGGCAATAAGGTGTAAATATACGCCCTTTGTCGTTAAGGGGTTAAAGATGTACAGAGAATACATCTATGTGAATATGTCCCAAAAAAGTATGGTAACCCGTGGCATTATCCACCTTGATAATATATTGAAAACTGGAGAAAATTCACAGCTCCTAATAACTCCAAACTTTTTGTTCCATAAGCATATAAAAAATTACAAGAACAGATAAAAACATCACGCCATCACGTTTCAGGGTCATGCCCCATATTTGTGATGTTTTTATCTGTTCTTGCAATTTTTAATATGCTTATGGAATAAAAGTTTTGGAATTTTTACCCTTTAAAGACCGGGCCAATTTCAATTTTTGCGCTTTTGTTTTTTCCTCCTTGTGCTCAAAAGGCCATAGCAGTTGCATTTTTTTCACCTAGAAACCCCCATTTTTGCACCACTAAGTGTACTTTGCAATGACATCCTTAATTTTTGCATAAAGTATGCTGCAAAACCAGATAAAATTAAATGTGTAGTGAAATAAAAAAGAAAAGAAAAAAGAAAAGAAAAAAGAAAAAACGCTTTTCTTTTTATTTGTGGAGGTTTGGTGTTTACGCCGTTTGCCCTAGAGTAAAATTGACTTGTTATGCATGTTCCTCAAGTTGTTACAATTACAATGATATGTAACTTTTATTTCATTTGATGACTTTTAAATTTTTTTAAACCTGTTAAAAAAAATAAATGTTCCTTAAAATCGCTCTATGACCATGCTTATAGTGCTTTAATACTTTAGTCTATGGGGCTGTGTGAGGAGCCATTTTATTGCACCATGATGTTTTCTTTCTATCGGTATCTTGATTGTGACTATGCTTTTGATCGCTTATTATTACAATTGTTCTGGATTTGAGGCGATCAAAAATGCACAATTTTGCACTTTGGAATTTTTTTTTCGCTTACGCCATTTACCACGATAGATCAGGAATGAAATAAATTTATAGTTTGGGCAATTACGCAAACAGAAGTACATGTTAGATATCTATATACTTTGGCTATGCAAAGTATCTTTTAACCCCTTCACGTCAGCCATCTGTATATATACGTTCCTATTGCACATGCCCCGTGCAGTAGGAATGTACATATACGTTCCGGCTTTGACGGGGCTTTGTGATGAGAACGGGATCGCTGCAGGGACAGCGATCCCGCTCTCATCTGTGTACAGCACCGGAGATAATGAGAATCAGCTGCGATCCCGCAGCTGACCCCCATTAACCCCTTAGTGACCGCCGAAACGGCGGTCACTAATGGGCCGGCGCCGCCGCTGTATTTCATCTCCCCCCACCGTGAATCCACGGTGGGGGGAGATGAAATAAGTAAAAATCAGACCCCAGATCAGCCCCCTAGTGCCCCAGTCACTAACCCCCCCTCCCGCGGTGGCCATCGGATACAAGATGGCCGCCGCGATCACTGTGAACAGACTAATGTCTGTTCACAGTGATCAAGCAAGAAAAATGAATGAAAGCCCCATGCTCTCCCCCCCCTGTGGGGTCCCGGTACAAGCGATCAGCGGTATATACTATATACCGCTGATCGCTTGTGCCATGTGCTCCAGGCACTTTTTATCCCCTGTCACCATGAATGATTGGTGACAGGGGATAAAAAGTGATGTCCCCCCACCCCCCAAGTCGCCCCCCCACCCCCCCTGTCACCCCCGTCCCCCAGTCACCCCCCCTTCCCCATATACTCACCGGATCCACGGAGCTCCTTCCTCTTCCGTGTCCTGGCTGGTTATGAAGTGCGCATGCGCTCCACAACCAGCCAAGCTCTGAAAATTTAAAGTGACAGAGACCAATTTGGTCTCTGTCACTGAACTATGATTACTGTGATAGAAAATATCACAGTAATCATAGTAATACAGTGAAAATGAATGTATAAAGTACAAAAAGTGACAAACATACAAAAAAATAAAACACACACTTTTTATTATAGTAATAATTACAGTTTACTCCCAAATTACCCCTAACCCCCCCCCCCAGATTACCCGTAACCACCGCAGGTTGCCCTTAACCACCCCAGGTTGTCCGTAATCACGTCAGATTGCACGTAACCCCCCAGATTACCCGTAACCACCGCACGTTGCCCATAACCACCACACGTTGCCCGTAACCACCGCACGTTGCCCGTAACCACCACACGTTGCCAGTGACCCCCTCCAGATTGTCCGTAATCACCCCAGATTGCCTGTAACCACCCCAAATTACATGTAACCACCCCAGATTAGCTATAAGCACTTCACTCTATCCGTAACAATTCTAGATTGTCTGTAACCCCTCCAGGTTGCCCGTAACCACCGCAGGTTGGGCATAACCACCCCAGATTGCCCGTAATCATGCCAGATTACATGTAACCCCCCAGATTGCACGCAATCACCGCAGGTTGCCTCTGACCACCGCACCTTGCCTCTGACCACCGCACGTCACCTCTGACCACCGTACGTCGCTTCTGACCACCGTACGTCGCCTCTGACCACCGCACGTCGCCTATGACCACCGCACGTCGCCTATGACCACCGCACGTCGCCTATGACCACCGCACATCGCCTATGACCACCGCACCTTGCATCTGACCACCGCACCTTGCCTCTGAACACCGCACCTTGCCTCTAACCACCCCAAATTGCCAGTGACCCCCTCCAGATTGCCCGTAACCACGCCAGATTACAGGTACCCACCTCAGATTACCTATTAGCACTTCAGTTTATCCGTAACCACAGCAGGTTGCCTGTAACCACCCCAGATTGTCCGCAACCACCCCAGATTGTCCGTAACCACAGCAGGTTGCCTGTAACCATACCAGATTGTCTGTAACACAGCAGGTTGTCCGTATTCACCCCACGTTGCCCATAACCACCCCAGGTTGCCTCTAACCACCCCAGGTTGCCTCTAACCACACCAGGTTGCCTCAAACCACACCAGGTTGCCTGTAACCACCCCAGGTTGCCGTAACCACAGCAGGTTGCCTGTAACCACCCCATGTTGACCGTATCCACCCCAGACTGCCCGTAACCACCCCAGACTGCCCGTAACCACCCCAGACTGCCCGTAACCACCCCAGACTGCCCGTAACCACCTCAGACTGCCCGGAACCACCCCAGATTACCCGTAACCACCCCACATTACCTGTAATCTAATTTTTTCTATTGTATTTTAGTAACTGCGCTATTCTAATAACTGTTACTAGCTGCGGTTTTGCTCCAGCAAATTGGCGCTCCTTCCCTTCTGAGCCCTGCTGTGTGCCCATACAGTGGTTTATGCCCACATATGGGGTACCGTTGTACTCAGGAGAACCTGCGTTACAGATTTTGGGGTACATTTTTTATCCTGTTCCTTGTGAAATTTAGAAATTTCAAACTAAACCAACATATTGGAAAAATTAAAGTTTTTCATTTTTACTGTCTAATTTTGAATACTTTCCTCTAATACCTGTGGGGCCAAAATGCTCATCCTACCCCAAGATGAATTCTTTGAGGGGTGTACTTTCCGAAATGGGGTGACTTTTGGGGGGATTCTATTCTGTAGACACTACAGGGGCGCTGCAAATGCACCTGGTGCTCAGAAACTTCTTCAGAAAAACCTGCAAAGAAAATGCTAATTGGCGCTCCTTCCCTTCTGAGCCCAGCTGTGTGCCCATACAGTGGTTTATGCCCACATATGGGGTACCGTTCTACTCAGGAGACCCTGCGTTACAGATTTTGTGGTGAATTTTCTCTCCTGTTCCTCGTGAAATTGAGAAATTTCAAACTAAAGGAACATATTATTGGAAAAATTCGAGTTTTTCATTTTTACTGTCTACTTTTGAATACTTTCCTCTAATACCTGTGGGGTCAAAATGCTCACCACACACCAAGATGAATTCTTTTAGGGGTGCACTTTCCAAAATGGGGTGACTTATGGCGAGATTTTACTCCGCTGGCACTACAGGGGCACTGCAAACCCACCTGGCGCTCAGAAACTTCTTCAGCAAAATCTGCATTAAAAAAGCTAATTGGCGCTGCTTCCCTTCTGAGCCCTGATGTGTGCCCATACAGTGGTTTATACCGACATATGAGGTACCTTTTTACTCAGGAGAACCTGCGTTACAAATTTTGGGGTACTTTTTTTCTCTTGTTCCTCGTGAAATTGAGAAATTTCAAACTAAACAAACATATTATTGGGAAAATTTGAGTTTTTCATTTTTACTGTCTACTTTTGAATACTTTCCTCTAACACCTGTGGGGTCGAAATGCTCACCACACCCCAAAATAAATTCTTTGAGGGGTGCACTTTCCAAAATGGGGTGACTTATGGCGAGATTTTACTCCGCTGGCACTACAGGGGCACTGCAAACACACCTGGCGCTCAGAAACTTCTTCAGCAAAATCTGCATTGAAAAAGCTAATTGGCGCTCCTTCCCTTCTGAGCCCCGCTGTGTGCCCATGCAGTGGTTTATGCTCACATATGAGGTACCGTTGTACTCATGAGAACCTGCGTTACAAATTTTGGGGTACTTTTTTTCTCTTGTTCCTCGTCAAATTGAAAAATTTCAAACTAAAGGAACATATTATTGGAAAAAATTTGAGTTTTTCATTTTTACTGTCTAATTTTGAATACTTTCCTCTAACACCTGTGGGGTCAAATTGCTCATCCTACCCCAAGATGAATTCTTTGAGGGGTGTACTTTCCAAAATGGGGTGACTTATGGGGTTTTTTCTCTCTGCTGACACTACAGGGGCACTGCAAATGTACCTGGCGCTCGGAAACTTCTTCAGCAAAATCTGCAATGGAAAAGCTAATTGGCGCTCCTTCCCTTCTGAGCCCCGCTGTGTGCCCATGCAGTGGTTTACGCCCACATATGGGGTACCGTAGTACTCAAGAGAACATGTGTTACAAATTTTGGGGTGCTTTTTCTCTCATGTTCCTTTTGAAAATGAGAAACTTTAATCTAAATGTATATATTATTGGAAAATTTTAATTTTTCATTTTTTTACAGCCTAATGGTGAATACTTTCCTCCAGCCCCTGTAGGGTTAAAATGCTCATTATACCCCTAGATTAATTCTTTAAGGTGTCTAGTTTCCAAAATGGGGTCACTTATGGGGGTTTCCAGTATACAAACCTCCTAAATCAACTTAAAATAAGAACTGGTCCCTAAAAAAAAAATCAGTTTTGGAAACTTTCACGAAAATGTGGTAATTTGCTGATACATTTCTAACCCCCGTAACACCCTAAAAAATTAAAATATGTTTATGAAATGAAGCCAGAATAAAGAGGACATATTGGTAATGTGACTTAGTAACTAATTTATGTAATACAACTTTCTTTTTTTAGAAGCAGAGAATTTCAAAGTTCATAAAATGCTAATTTTTTCAATTTTTCAAGATATTTTGATGTTTTTCACAAAAAACACACAAAGTAGTGACCAAATTTTGCCACTAATATAAAGTGCCATATGTGACGAAAAAACAATCTCAGAATGGCTAGCATACGTTAAAGCATCACTGAGCTATAAGCGCATAAAGTGAGACAGGTCAGATTTTGAAAAATGAGCCTGGTCTTTTAGGTGCAAATAGGCTCGGTCTTGAAGGGGTTAAAGACCTAAGAAAGACACAATTTGTACATTACATCACATCTAATATATGTAATAACATATGTAGTATATCTGTAATATACTGTGGATACCAGTCACTGTAATAATATTCAAGGTGCAAAAATGAATGGATGGGTATCTGTAATTCCATTCATTGTGACTTGCATATCATTATGCCTACAAATGGGTTCCACCAGCATAACAGAAGACTGTTCCACCCAATGCAAGTGAAGTGCTTGTTTCCTATTCAACCCCAGTCAATGTGTTATAGTTAATATATGGAAATCCTTTATAATATTCATGTTAGACTTTTAATCAAATTATTAAAGTAATTAGTCTAAATAAAACAGATGCCATTAGCGAAAGCTCTTGAAAACTCATGAATTGTAATCTTTTGTCTGGCAATTCTAATCCCTTTTATTTTCATCAGATCATATCATACTTTTGTCTGCAGTATGTTATTTTACCTGAACGACCCTTGAGTGAATGTAACGGCAATAGCAACATCTTTAGAACCACAATGTTAATTGGTAGACATGTACTGAAGAACACAGAAAAGGGAAACACTCATCTACAAGGCAGGTGCTCTCGGCAAATATAAAGTCATTAGAATTACAAATAAGCTACTTATGTACATATACCCTCCCTCTCTCTCATATGTTTCTCTTAGCATCAACATATTCTGCAACCCAAAGTAAGGATTACATAGATTCTATAACCTAAAGATTTATGGGGTTACTCATCATAAGTCCTAATCTCTTATCTTGTCATTGCAGTTAAAAAAAAAAAAAAAAATTCCGATAAACTAAATTCAATTTCTCACAAATTGTTCAGCATACGCTGTTAGAAAACTAGAGTCTATGAAGTGAAATTTAACAATAGATTTGCCCATAATTTTTTCTTACAAAGTCACAAATAATATATCAGGCGCCAACAGGCATGCCACACAAACTACACAAAGTGTAGACCATAAAAAATTTAAAAAATTAAGGACAAGATTCGATAAAAGGTGTAAATGCATGATGAACCAGCCACTTTGAGGAAAACTACAGCAAAAAATTAAAAAACATGTTGATAAATGGCACCATGTACTTGATACGTGAATCTTTCAATATTTTAACATGCCTGATTGCTTTGAACAAACACTATTTGCACATAGACCAATAAGTTGATCACAAAGTGCACCCTTTGTGATAAGCAATAATATGTAGGGAAAGCTGGCATTAAAAGTGACCATACATCTTCAATAACTGACAGTCGAACAATCGTCCAGCCATCAGTTATCTCTCCTGTCCTCCCCATACATAGCAGCACAGCCAAGTGGTCCTGTGTTCTCTGTGAAGGATGGTTAAACCATAGCCAGAGGATTATCTTTTCGAGAACAAAGTGGTTAGACTGTGATTTTCTATCAGGGCCGACACCAAGCTCCACCAACATCAACTGTCAGTGGTCGGTAAGGAGAGCGCCTTATACCGACGGTCAAATCCACCACAATATGGCTGACAAAAGAATAAGGTGTAGGACCTTAAGTGTTCAATTTTTGCTGTAACACCACTTTAAGGCAAATAAAGCATTACTCCAGATTACTTAGAGCTTTACTAAGATCCTTCAGAAGAGATGCTCTTAGTAACTTCTGACCATTTTTTAGCCAGCCCCCCTTCCCCCTCTTGTATATTAGTATTTGGAGCTTGCAACCCAGGGCAGAAGAATCTGGTGATGGTTCCCTTTGCATGAACCTTTCAACCTTTGCATAAATTCTTCAAATTGCTGTTTGTTACAAATTCAGTTCCTCTTGGAGGTAGGGGTCCTCCTCAGGTTCTAAACATCTAGTTACAAAGGGGATAGGACAACCCATAAACCTGAATCTAAGCCGAGTAAACATCCAACAGAGAAGAATTTTAGAAGCAAACAAATCCCTAGTTGTAGACTTTGTTAAATCAAGACGGTGAGAAGGTTAGAAGGTTCAACCCAATAAGAAGATCTAAAGAAGTTTGTCAACAAGTTTGGGAGGTTGTGTCGAGAAACAAAGTTGGAGATGCAGCTGGGATGAAGGTGAGAAATCCAGCACAGTAGTTAGTGACAAGTCAAGCCACTATAGCAGCCATATTGTATTATGGCATGCCCTTATATTGCACTGTGTGGTCTAATATAGTTCTGACACTTGAAATAGTTTTCTACAAATACTGAATACATAACCAATTTTGTGCCTTTTCGACACCTTTCTATTTTCAGTTTGCCCCCCAAATAGAGGTTCAGATAGGCCTCGAGCTTGTTCAAACCTACTGATGTCGAAGGGTCTTTTTACTAGTTGCCATAGCAACTGATGCCAGTGGAAAACTCAGCCCTGTGTTCATCCCCTAGAAAGCTTCAACAGATGTCCTCAACAAATTGGCATGAAAAGAATTTGGTCTTTGTACCTTGTTAGAAGATAAAAATCAAACAAAAAGATGTCCCCGCTTTCACTGCTGGTAACCATCCCATTAAATATGTAGAATTACACCTCTTACAGGGAACTAGTCAAAGCTCTCACACCCACCCCAATTCCTTTGGCTTTTTGCAGCACATTTTGTTTTAAATATTTATGCTCGTATTTCTACACGAAGCACTAGGGCATTATGCTCGGCAGCTGACATCGCCTGGCAGTGCAATGCTGGAAGCAGCTGGTTAACAGTAGAAAATGAGAGCGAGATGATAAATTATTGAGTTATATGAACAGACACCCATTAAGGATTGGATCTTTTCAGGAACAGATTTTGTGTCTTTGCACAGGATGCAAAGAGTGGAGATGATGAAAAGTGAATTGGTGCTGGTCTGATTTATCTAACGCCCATTGTGCTGCCCAGCTGAGTTTTCATTAAAGGCATATACACAAATGTAACATAGTTTGTCTTATGCAGCAGATCTTCATTTGTCATTTGTCACTATAGTGTTGCTACTGTAGAGAAACCTGGGAGGAGATTTATCAATATATATATATATATATATATATACTGATTTCAATGCTGTACCGAGCATTGATCTTCTAGATCGGCACCAGCTTATCAAACCTATTACACGGCTCGAAGATCATGCAGCAAGGGCTGCACAGACACAGTTAGTAATGTCCATCTAGACTGAATCTAGAACATAATAATGTTTTTCCTTACCTGTCTAGACTGCCCTGGTTTCCTTCTACCTGTCCTCTTCTCACACCAGCCACAGATGGAACTTCTGAAGCCAATCACTGGCCTACATAAGACAGCACTATGGGCAGTGATTGGTTGAGAGGCCAGTCAGCTTTGGTAAGTGGGGAAGCGGCAGGAGGACACAGTGGAAGCTTGGAGAGGTAAGTTTATTGGTAAGTTTATTACACTTTCATCAGCTGCTGACCGCACACCTCTCATTACATGTAGCAATGCACGGTCGGCGACCAATGATTTTTAAACTCACTGACAACGATCAGTTGCCCAATCATTGTCTTTATTACACAGGAAGATATCTGCCCGATTCTACCTGATTGGGCAGATAATGGGACCCTAAATCCCTACTCTACCAGAAATCTGCACCTGATTGGAGCTGGCATGGTTTATGCCTCTTTATAGGTATAAATTATTGTAAATTGGGCACAGGAGTCTCCTCTGCACCTTGATGCACTCCCCACCCTCATCCATCTTCAAGGCGGGTGAAGCACAGACTGGCAAAAAGTTACATAGCTTTCATAAACTAGGATTGGGCAGAAATTTGCAACTGTTTGCTAATTATTACCAGGAACAGCTTTAATATATTCCCTCTATTATAATGATGGAAGTTTTGACTTACTATACAATAATGTTTAAAAGTGGAAGAAAAAGTAAGAAGAGTATAAGGCCAACATGTTCTCAAAGAAACAAAAATTTGCAAGGAAATGTAGGGCAAAGATGGGTAAAGAACAAAGAAGTGGAAAATAGTAAGAGTATTTCTTAAGTAGTGACGAGCGAATACTGTTCGATCGAATAGATATTCGATCAAATAGTAAGTTATTAGTTCTATCAAATATTATCGAACAGTTCGCCGAATATTCAAAAAATATTCGATAAGCGTTCAAATCCTCCAGCTTCCAGTTTTTACCTCCAAGTGGTCGAATAGATGTTTTTCAATAATCGAATGCTTGTTCCCATAGACTTTAATGGGATCGAATATTCAATCGAATATTTGGAAAATATTCGTACGAATATCGAATATTCACTCATCACTATTAAGGAAATGTGTGATCAAAGTTGAATAGTGATGGAGAGTAGAGGTCCTAGATATGGGAGATAAAATACGAAGCACTGTCAAAGAGGCATGCAGAAGGGGGGAATGATTTCCTAAGAAAGGAGGGAGCACACCTAGTTTCAACAGAGCAACACAATTGGTAGGGGAGGAAATATAACACTGGATACCTATATTGGAAGGAGAGTGGTATCATATGGATCTAGAGCTGACTGTCTCTGCTTTTTTTGAAGATGTAAGTGCAAATAATTCTGCCTCCCTGTTTGTCAAACTAAGCAACATAGGTACAACTAGTACTACTGGCTTTCCCTAAATGATGTAGACAGAGACAGTAATGCCGCCCCACTTTTCCCCCTATATTATATAGAAACTGGTAGGTATGCTCCCCTATTTTTCCCTCTAAATATGTAACAGACAGAATTGTCTGTCTCTGCATGTAATTGATTCAGGCAGGGATACTACTGCCACTCAGTATCAATAAAGGGGCTCATACACCTTCAAATGTTCAACTAAATGTTCCTTTGACTGAAAACTGATCATCTCAACCCCCCCCCCCCCCATTATACTTGCATGCTTGCTTCACTGTATATGCATACATTTTTAATATGGAGATTGGAGTTGCAGGGAGATTGGATTTGCAGCTAAACAAAAGAACAAAAGAATAGGGGAGATGATATTTAGTATACCCAGTCCCTCTTTCCCCCAACACCATGTGTTGGTGTATAATTTGGAGACCCTCATACACATTAGAGGCTCGGACAGTACCTCCAAAATCTGTGGGTGTGATAAACATTGATCAAACATATTTGGCCAACTTAAAGGGGTCTTCCATCTCAAGCAATATAATTTACCTTGTAGGGCTCATCAAGTTCAATATTTTTGCAAATACATTGATATGGTTGCTCGTTCCCTCCAACTGATGAGAGCTCATTGTCTAGTTTACCAACCACCACTCTACTCTAAAAGCAGTGGTTTGTCTAGAATATATATATATATATATATATATATATATATATATATATATATATTATAGCAATATATACAGCAGTCAGCCCACTGTTATTAGAGAAAAGAGTTGGTCGGTAATCTAGACAACAATTTGTCAACAAGGGGATGAAAAGTCTGGGAATGTGTCTAGAAGGAGGCAAGTTTGCTAAATAAAGAATGTATTTCTATACCTTTGCTAGTTGAGATGAGAATACCCCTTTAAGAAATAAAATATTGTAATACCTAAAAAAGAAGACAGCTGGAAAGGCAAAGACTGTTGATGAGAAACTGACTATTATTATAATAAGAATTTTATAAAGGAGTGAAATGGTTAAATATATGGTTTTTCATCTATGTTTCTTATTTGTATCTGCGTAGTTCAAAGGATGACAAAATGCGTGTGTGATATAGTAAATTATCAATGTAGCTGGCTCGCCTAAGCATCCTAGGGACATGCAGTATTTTCATGTTCCTGAAATCAGTGTGTGCACCCGCAGTTATCTTCTAGTCAAGGTTCCCCAGAAAATTGTCCACTTGATTTTGTTTGGATTATTATCGGTAATTGCCCTCATATTGAGAGCTGTAATATATCCCAGGGATGCTGCAGTGTGTGGGGCTTATTATAGATAAAATAAAACATAATTGTTCATTGACCAAGATTACATAGATTCACATGATTGCTGATATCCATAGGACATTTGAAGATTTGTTTCTAGACTGTTTTGTTCCTTGATACGTCCCTGCTACTCAACGATTCTCTACATGTAAAATGTTTTGTATTATTCTAGTATGTTATTAGGAAAACAAGAAGCAAAGAGGAATATGTATATTTTTATATATATATATATATATATATATATATATATATATATATATATATATATTCATTCCTTTTATATCCAATAGCTTCTATATAATTATCAACTAAAGAATATAGCCATTCGCTGCTGGAATAAGAGTGTCCACTGCCATGCACCAATGATAAATAGATAAATAGAAGCACAGAGATAGATAGATACTGGGGGCTATTTATTGTTTGATACTGTGTTTAGAGGAAATCTACCTATTGGAGCTCTCTATAGGACACCTGTATACCAAGAGAATACTGGGGCAAGTATTTTTAATACTTGGGGTGACTGTCTATCTATTAGTGTGAGTGACATATCTACCTAATGAGACCGACCTACTCCTTTTTCCACTTACCTAACAACTTTACTGTGCAGGCCAACTAGGGGGCATTATCACTGTTTAGGGCACCATAGATTGAGGTAAGGCAACTGAATATGTTTATCTGGCAAGTTCTGCATGGATGATTTGTGGCTTAAATAAATCGTCCTGATAATCTGAGACAGACAGACACGTAAAAAAAAATGACCCACCCCAATCAGAGAAAATGTCACCTGTGAATCACTGGATGTAACTGCACTGTATTCTCTTATATCTTCTTCAGAGACAGTGTAGAGCTGGTATGTACCATTGGGCTGTGTATAATCTTTTTTTGTGATAATCATTTTATTATTACTTTTTAGTATTAAGAAGGATAGGGCTTGTGCATAGAGCTCACAGATACTTGGGACGTTTACACGGCAACTAAAAACCTAGTGCTATTTACCCCCAAATGGTAAAAATGAAAAGAACAGATAACTGCAAATAAAATACCCTTTGCCCAGTGCTGTAGATGAGAGATGTGTAACGCCTGGAGTAGTGGATCCACTGGACCGGCACCAGCGATGGCACAAACCTCACCAGGGAGCGGAGTCTAAGGGGCCGCTGGTTTTCACCAGAGCCCGCCGCAAAGCGGGATGGACTTGCTGCGGCAGACGACCCCCAGGTCGCTACCCCTGGCTTGGTTGCTGGTGACGGCAGGCGAGGCGTGGCAGGAGTAGGTACTGACAGTGGCATGTAGGCGTACCGCAGGTGACAGGCTGAACGCAGGAACAGCAGTGAGACGGGAAGCAGGAACCAGGGACTAGGAGTAGGGACTGGGTAGCGGGCAGGAAACAGGAACAAGGACTAGGCACCAGGTAGTGGACAGGTATCAGGAACAACAGGGAGCTGGGCCAAACGCTATGGGAAGCATGTAGAGGCTCCAACACAGGGGACAGGGCATGCTGGGATTTATAGGGAGTGATTGGGTGCAACTACCAATTAGGGACGGACTGGCCCTTTAAATCTGAGACAGCCGGCGCGCGCGCGCCCTAGGAGGCGGGGACGCGCGCGCTGGCCGGCACAGACGGAAGGCGGAGCGGGACGAGGTGAGGCGCCCCCCGGGGCCGAACAGACCGCAGCGCGGGGTCCCTGCACCAGGACCCCGGCAGCTGCCTGAGCTAGATGGCGGTCGCGGCGGCGGCCTGGAGCACGGGACGCCGCCGCGGCCATGACAAGATGCACCATTAAAACAACTTTTACTCATACAAACAACTCTAAAAATAAAACTTAAAAAATAAATATAATATTGCCCTAGAAAAAGCTGGAGAGGGTAAAACCATAGGAATCCTTTGTGTAAGGTATGTTGTATTTTTATCCTCTGAGTGAAACAAATTGTTGCTTTTTATTGGCATATGGGTACACACTATGGCTTTGTTCCTACTATGTCTTTTTTTATGGCCGTTTGTTGAAAGTGGACTGATATTGAAGACATTTTTTCAATACTAGTCAATCTTATTTTTAAGGGGCAGGTTATACTTTTTATTGATACTATTTTGAAATATGTATGGCTTTTACAAGGGGACTTTGACACAACATTTTTTTAGGGCGACAATAGGGCCATACTATTGCCTCAAAAATGATCAGCAGATCAATACTTTAATACACTGATCTAGTCCTCTAGTACAGTGTATTGAGCCTGTCAGCATAACATTGAAAACCAATGTACTTGGTACTCAGGCATCCATAGCAGCCCTGTGGGCCTTAATGAACTATGGCTGCCATGAAGACCCATAAGCATTGCAGTGTCCGGACTGTGGCATGTAGAAGGTTTATCTGCCAGGAACTGAGGTTTCTAGATTCCTGGTAGATACAGTGGGGTCCGACTGTCACATTAACAACCAAGCTCCCGTGATCCCTGTATGGGAGACCCGTGGGACCTTATTCTAGACCCACCAATAAAAGGTAGAGGCCTAAAATAAATACACCAATG
This sequence comes from Dendropsophus ebraccatus, assembly GCF_027789765.1. Classification (NCBI taxonomy): domain Eukaryota; kingdom Metazoa; phylum Chordata; class Amphibia; order Anura; family Hylidae; genus Dendropsophus; species Dendropsophus ebraccatus. The sequence continues at coordinate 164,071,670 of NC_091456.1, read as the reverse complement.
ACTGATGTAAAAATGGGTATTGGTGGTCATTAAGAGGTTAATCTTTTAACCTTATACAACTCTGTAGAAACATAAAAATATTAAAGCTCTTAGAAAGCAAAAGGAAAATAAAAACAAGCAAAAAAAATTGCTTGTACAGGAAGGGATTAATATAATTTTAATATACAGTATAGAAAGGTTAACTATTTGTTAACCATTGTTAATGAAAATGAACTATTATTTGCACTCAAGCAGCACAATTACTTTTGTAGATAATACATTCTTATATTTAAGGCTTGTAGTGCTATGTTTCCATTTGTTTAATGTATACTCCAGCTTTTGCTTTAAGCATACAAAAAAAAAATAATAGTTTTTGTTGATTGTATATTTGTTGTTCTTGTCTAAACTTGTGGTTTTATGTTTCTTTTATTACCTTTATATATTTAGTTCGATTTGTTGTTTACCCAGAAAACTATTTTGCTTTTAAGAATTGTGGGCTTGTATTTTTATGTAGATTATTCTTGCATTTTAATTTCCTGAAATCACTCATGTTAAATGGGTGCATTAAGTGTAAGTATTCCAAATAAACAATTCCGTATTAAGGCTTTTATTTAAAAAAGAAAAATGCTTTTTATCTTAGGGCTAAGTAATTCGTAATGCATTCCGTAATTGATATAAAAGTTAGAATCTAATGTACATTTTGCTGCTATTATATATTTTTGGTTTGCTATTAGACTAGTTTTAGGTCTTGATAATAATGTAAAATGTGTCAGGGAAATGTTTACATTCTGAAATTTCAGTTTTCAGGTATCAGATTCATATATTCTATAAACATATTTACTAAATCTGGAAATATTACAGAGAAATATGAACATGAACTACAAAGGATTCAGAAAGGTAACAGTGACTGCGAAGGAAGTGGCTGGATGGTTTTAATAGAACACTCACTGGACAAGGTATACCAATTTTTGAATGTTGTCACAATTTTCTGAATGCTGAAGGAGTACAGGGAAAATAGAAGAGCATTATACTATATGGCCTGCTCCCCTGCTCCTAAACCAAAGTGCCCGGTCTCCACTTCCACCCATCCTGTGACATGCACACTCAGCCAGTCACTTTGCTCAGTGATTAGTTTCTGTCCACAAGGTACATCACAGGAAGGAGGAAAAGGAAACTCGGCGCTTACGGCAGGGCCGTTTTAATACATTGGTGGGCCCAATGCACAGCCCTCAAGAGTGCCCCCCTTCTCCCTTTTTGCCCCAAGTAGTATATAGACCCCATTGTGCTAGCTCAGTAGTATATAGATCCCTGTGTGCTGCCCCCGTAGTATATAGCCCCCCTGTGTGCTCCCCCAGTAGTATATAGCTCCCCTGTGTACTTCCCCAGAAGTATATAGACCCCTGTGGGCTGCCACCAGTAGTATATAGACCCCAATGGGCTCCTTCATTTCTATATAGTCCCTGTGTGCTCCTCCAGTAGTATATAGCCCCTGTGTGCTCCCCCAGTTATCTATAGCCCCCCTGTGTGCTGCCCTCTGTAGTATATAGACCCCTGTGTGCTGCCCCCAGGAGTATATATCACCTCTTTGCGCTCCCCCAGTAGTATATAGCCCCCGTGTGCTCCCCAAGTAGTATATAGCCCCTGTGTGCTCCCCAGTAGTATATAGCTACCCTGTGTGCTCCCCTAGTAGTGTATAGCCCCTGTGTGCTCCCCCAGTGGAATATAGCCCCCTTTGCGCTCCCCCACTTGTATACAGCCCCCCTGTGCTCCCCCATTATATAAACCCCCTGTTCTTCCCCTCCCATATAGCATATAAGACACACCAAAAAAAAAACAACAGTTATACTCACCATGGTCCGGGCGTCTCCACTTCTCATCACTCTTGTTGCCGCAGGCAGTGCTTTGCCCGCGGTTACAAGAGGCCGCGCTCTCCTTGCAGTTTCGGAGCTGGCGCTCAAGTGACGTCACTCGGGCGATGACACCACAAGGAGAGCGCGGCCTCTTGTGACCGCAGGCAAAGCACTGCCTGTGGCCACAAGAGTCACTGACAGGGAGGGATCTGATGGCTCCTGCTCTGTCAGTGCTGCTGCAGGTAACTATAAGCGCTCATAGTTACATTGCAGAGCACACCGACGGGCGGGGGGCCCTGCAGGGGGCCCCATCAGGATGGGTAAGTAGATTACTTTCCCATCCTGATGCCCCCCCTGACAGGCTGTCGGCCGGCGCCCTGTGCAACCGCACTGGTCGCACATCGCAACGGCCGGTCTGCTCAGGGGGCCCTTTAACCAGTGGGCCCGGTGCACAGGCACCATTTGCCCTATGGTTAAAGTGGCCCTGGCTCACGAACAAGTTAGTGGTGGGAAAGTATACTGGTTAGTATACTGCTTTGTTGTTTTCCCTGCAGTCCATGCCTCCTATGAAAGAAAACACATTTTATTGACACAAAATGGTGACAAAGGTCCATATAGTCATACATGGCACAGCTTCCTATTATTAACTAAATTACCAATATCTTTGACAGGAAGATTGGAGAAAACTAATAACATAAAGAGATATGGTCTAACTTTCATTACTTGTTGTATAGTTACATATAGACTGGACTTCAGGCTAAAACAAACCAGGTTGGTTAGTACTATTAAATTCAATGGTAAGAAAATTAGAGATGCGTGAACTGAACTTCACCAACAGATATATTTTTTTACAAACTGTTAAAAAAGTTCAGCAGCAAATTTTAATACACATAGAAAACAAAAAAGAGTCTATACTTTTCTGTCCTCGCTCCCCTGGTGTCCTCCTACAGGTCTCCGGTGCCCCCCACTAATCTCAGCTGCCTCCAGCCCACTTAGCCAATTACTGTAATAGGACAGTGCTGCAGCCAGTGACTGACTGAGCCGGCTGTCACTCCTGAGATTAAAGTGACAGCCTGCTCAGCCAATTACTGACTGAGATGGGAGAGCACTGCAGCTAGTGATTGGCTGAGTGGGTTGTCACTCTCCTCTCAGTAAGGAAGTAAAGGAGGCTCTGATCAGTGGGAGACACTGGGAGAGGTAAGTGTTGATGAGTGAAATTGCTGGACTTCACTAAAACAGCTAAACTATATTTAATATTGTTACAGGGAAGGAAACAAGAATTTACCAGCACCACATAATGATCAGTTACAGCTCCATTGTATATCTGATACTGAAATTGTTGACTGTAAATAGGAAGAAAGTTGATTGACATTGCTTTGGGGTATAATGAATCAGCAAGAACATGGACATTCATTTTTTTGAGGCAAAATGGCTGCAATATTGCAACTGACAAGGGAAAAAAAGGTTTCTACAATATGACCAAATTTGGATGCATGTTTGAGCACGCCGTGACTTTAAGGCAACCGAAAGGATGAAAATGAATTTTGGGAATGTATGTCTAGCAATTAAAGGGGTTGTCCACTTACAACAATACTTTTTTGGATAAACACAGAGGAATCCAGTAATTTGCAGGGAAACCTGAAATCAATTACTCTAGTACCACCACAGGATAAAAAAGGGTAGGAAAATAGGAATTACAGTTTCCACTGAATAAACTAGGCTACTTAGATACATGAATATGATAGGTTCTCTAAAGAAATACTCTTTGCAGCTAATTTCTACTCTTGCTAAGAGATGAGGTCCCCTCTACATTAGGTTAGATTTCTGTTCCAGAAAATCCTTGAAAATCCTTTAATTATGCTTTACTTATTTCAGGAAATTATCCTAAAAAGAGAAAATAAATAAATAATAAATAAATAATAAATAAAACAGATAATATGATTGATAAGACATTACAGATACAGTAAGTATATTATAGTGTTAATTTTTAGAAAAGATTCTTTTGCACATTATGTTACACAGCAAGCTAAGAAAAAACACAAGGTTAACTGACTGTTTAAATATTTTATAATAATTTATTGCTTAATGTTGACTTTGCAACATTAAACAATAAAGAACACTGAAAAAAGGGAAACAAGTGGAAGATGTTTGAAGGAATCTCTGACTTGTCATACAGTAACTGTAAAAGTACAAAGTTAGTCCATGGAAAGTCTCATTTGAAGATTTGGTTTGGTCTGAGGCGTGCGAGAAAATAAATACTGAAGCTTTCTCAACAAAACAGTGTAGAAAAACTTCCTTTGACAAACAGATCTGTGGCAGTAGTGATGTGCACAATTACACAAAGAAGTTTTTCTATATGAGAACAGCTACAAGATAAGAACTGGATTTAAAGTTCTGTATCCTTAGAAATAGCTCTAATAAACTTTTGTTTTTTTTTAATAACTGTAAAAAAATAATAATAAATGGTTCCTTAGCCCCCTGTTGATATCGCTTATAACTAAAGATGAGAACAACTTGAGCATACTCGAGGCTGATTGGCTGAGAGCAGAGATGGATTGAACTGCTCAAATACAGTTTTCTATGTCTTTAGCAGAAAGCAGCAGACTCAAAACTGAGGGAAGGAGACATAAAAGGTAAAGACATGTATAGGATGAATTGTTAATTTCCAGGATGGGGAGGGTATTGATTCAACATATATTTTATTGAACCGGATAACCACTTTAAAGGGTACTGAGCTGCAGTACACATTGTGACGTTTCTTTCTTAAAGGGGTATTCTGAGTGTTTTTATTTTATTATTATTTGCTCAGCCTTGGGAAACACAAAAGAAACACTGTGAGCTCAATGAAACAATGGCCAAAGTGGGACACCAGAGTGGCAGCTGATTGGCCGAGCATGCAGTACATGCACCAACTCCTAACACAAGGAGCATTGTTTAATTGGGCTGTCTCCAGAATAATAATGACAGCAGGAGCAATGAATGTATTTGGTTTGTGCTGAGTACATTTTACATTTATAAAAAGTAAACTCAGAATACTCTTTCAAAAATTTCTGGTCCCAACAGACCAGGAAAGATCCCACACTGAATATCTACACAAATATGAAATTGAAAAAAAATCACATGGACTGTAGCAAGCTGTCTCTAGATCATATTTAGAGATGAGCGAATAGTGAAATATTCAAAAAATCGATTCGATTAGCCCCTGATATTCGTATATTCCATCGAATATTGAATCCCATTATAGTCTATGTGAGAAAAATACTCGAGACTTTGAAATCAATATTCGACCACTTAGAGGTCACCAAGTGCACAATGACACCTCAGGAAATGATGCCAACACCTCTGGAATGCATCTGGGACACCATGGGAAGCATTCCTGGCTGCATCTAAGTTTTGGGGGTCCCTTCCTACCCAAGGTCCCTTTTACACAGGACAATTATCGTTTGCTAACTATTGTTCACTAAGCATTCGCTGTAATTCCACATTTGTTTGGTCAAGTTTCGCATTTGTTCTTTACTTGTTCAGTGTAATTGCGCATTGTTCATTGTTTTGCTGGTATCAGATGGAGTAAACGATCGTAGTAATGTTCGCAATACGAACTAATGACTACAGTTCTGTGTAATATGGTGAATGATTTCAGGTTAACGATAAACAATCTTGTTTGCAATTGTTTATCGTTTGTCGTAAACGTTAAAATTGTTTCGTCTAATAGGACTCTGAACACATACTTTTAGCCCTAACAAGGGCTTTTGGGGGTCCCTTTCTACCTAACTTCCCCTAAAAGCTTTCTCTTCCTGGTATACAGTCTGTCCCTTGCTTGCTCCAACCAGCAAGTGACACGAATCTGAAATCACCTTATTGTATACTCAGGAGGTCACATGGTTTAGCCAGCCAATTACAGTTAGAGCTTTTTTTTTTTAGTCCTGCCTATTCCTAGTGCCTGTCCCTCCCCCCTGCATGTTTATTGGCTGGAAAAAAGCGCCAGGGGGGTGGGAGTGGGTCGAATCAAATTTTTACTGCGTTTTCGTTCAAATATTCAAACGAAAAATAATAGCTTGAATAGTGTAATCACTATTCCCTCATCACTAATCATATTGTTTTTGTGTCATATTGGTGCTTTAGAACTTCTGCTATGCCTAACACATATTTCTTAGTAGAGTATAATATTACTTCTGCAAAGTGGTGATTACAGTGATACGAACAGTGCAACTATTGAAACTGAAGATGATTTTACTCCAATGAAAAAGTCAACGTTAATTCATCCTTGAATAGAACCAGACTGTAAATTACTTAAGGTCATCTCCAACCAACAAATGGGAATATTAAAGAGAGGCTTTAAAGCACTGTCTGTTTTATAGACAGAGCACGGAAAGGCTAAGCCAATAAAACACAACAGTTTCATCCTATACTTTAGTGTCTCTAAAAGGAGAAAATGCTCCGCCGGGCTTTGATGAGACAATCTAGCACCTTGTTAATAATACGTAGTGAAGAAAATGACTGTCATCTTTCTTTGATCTGAAGCAATAAATAAAGCAAGCAAACATCAGTCAAACTATGTGTCAATCATAACCACAAACATTTCAATTCATATCTGATGAGAGCTAAGATATACAAAGGCATTCACTGTACGCTACTGGATTTTTATATAGGATTGCTTTGAAATATGAACGGCTTTAAAATATTTTCCAGGCTTAAAACTTAAGCTTGTATTTTAGGTTCTTCTGTCCACTCTTTTCCCTAGATCAGCTGGAGAAACACAGTAAAAATACATTGAACTCTATGAGGGACATTTATGAAGACTGGCGTACAAGTACGCCAGTCTTAAATAAAGCCCCACCCCCTTTTTCCCATTTACCAAGAGTAAATCCAGCAGTCCCTGTGCAAGAAATCTACACCTGCTTCCAAGTTTTCCCCAACTCAACTTAGTTAATAAAGTTGAAAAAAGACAACAGTCCATCAAGTTCCTCTAGATCAACACAGTAAGGTTTCTTTATGTGGAAGACAAAAACCCTTGCCGTGAAACCCCTCACGTACTAAGCCGAGGATACGGCAGGCATATGCCAGGGAGAAGGGGTGAATCAGCACTTTCTCCCTGACATACACCCAAGCCACAGCCTTCATAAATCTCAGCCATTTACCAAAAGCGGGTTGCTCTCTAACATATAAAATGAAAGAGTCCACCCCCATTTAGTAGGAGATGGCTGAAATTTAACGGAGTTCTCCACTTTAAACTATTCCTACTTAAAAGATTCCCTTGACAATAAGCTTAACTCAACACGCCCTCCTGTTAGGACCCCCAGCAGTTAGATGTGACCTGTGGGGAAATTTGGCTGTACATGTTCACTTTCCTTGCAGCACCACCAGTGGTAAAAGAAAGCATTATAGAGAAGCTATTTAAATCAATGGATTGCCTGTACAATGCAGGACAGGACAGGTCCTCCATATTGTTGAGAGAACATGCTCGGTTGAGCACAGTGCTCATTTGAACATTGTGGTGCTCGGGTAAAGGTGGCCATTGGAGATGAGCGAACCTCGAGCATGCTCGAGTCCATCCAAACCCGAACGTTCAGCATTTGATTAGCGGTGGCTGCTGAAGTTGGATAAAGCCCTAAGGCTATGTGGAAAACATGGATATAGTCATTGGCTGTATCCATGTTTTCCAGACAACCTTAGAGTTTTATCCAAGTTCAGCAGCCACCACTAATCAAATACCGAACGTTCGGGTTCGGATGGACTCAAACCTGAACCCAGTTCGCTCATCTCTAGTGGCCAAATACCTTCAATATCTGACATCAATATATCTCCCACCCATCACAGAAAAGTTTTAGATTTTTCCATTCTAATTTTTCTATTTTTCTTCCCTTGAAGGGATGGTTAAACTAAATATACAAAACCTGCAAGACAGGTAATTTGTTGAGTTCCATCCAGTTCCTGTTCTTTTCTTTCTTGTGTCAAGTAACTTGTTTACTCTTAAGGCCTTATTACACTGAGCGATTTTGGTTTAAAAAATTGCTATAATGACCAAAAATAAATAATTATCTGCCCATGTAATAACACCTAACGATCAAATGATGAAGGAAAAATCGTTAATTGTTGTCTTTCAACAATTCACCGATCGTTGGCAAATCTGTTTGTCAAATAAGTCGTCCGCAGATAAAGCATACTGTGTGGGTTGTCCTGAGGAAGGATTAACAAACGTAAAAATTATTGTTTATATGGTTCATAACAGCAATCAGTGAATTTAATAACATCAGAATCGTTCGCTACTAAATCGCTAGTTATCATTGGCGATCGATCGTTATCTTTACATGAATCTTTACATGATAATCGCTACTAGTGATGAGCGAATAGTATTCAATCGAATAGTATGCTATTCACACTATTTGGTTGCATTTGAATATTGGAACGATAATGCAGTAAAAATTTGATTCACCCTCCCACATCCCCTGGTGCTTTTTTCCAGCAAATAAACATGCAGGGGAGGGACAGGCTCTAGGAATAGACAGGACTTAAAAAAAAAACTCTAACTGTGGTTGGCTGGATAAACTACATCACCTCCCTAATACATGAATAGTGGATTTCCGATTCGTGTCACTTTCTGGTTGGAGCTAGAGAGGGAGAGACTGTTCACCAGGGAGAGAAAGCTTTTAGGTAAAGTTAGGTAGGAATTGACCCCCAAAAGCCCTTGTTAGGGCTAAAAATATATATAAAAAAAACATATTTAGAAGCTGTTGTGAGACAGGCAGTGTGTTCAGACATCTACAGCTGTATACTGTGATTGCAGGATAATATCTGTTATCTTGCTACTATTGATTTGCACAGTCTGCATCCTGACAAGCCTTTTAATTATATTGTTGTAAAAACAATTCTATATCCGGTATACGGCTGTATACTGTGATTGCGGGATAATACCTGTTATCTTTCTACTACTGATTTGTAGTTATTGTTAATTTTCGTTATTACGTATTTTACACTGCACCTGATACGTACGCAAGTGCGTACCGCTAGACCGAAATGTATGCTTCTACTTTACGTTCATAATTTGTTTGTAAATGTTCGGCGAGCACAAATCGACCAAGAACATATATATATATATATATATATATATATATATATATTTTTTTTTTTTTTCATGTTCCAAACCTAAAATTGGGATGTTCACTCATCACTAGTTATAGATGCAGCCAGGCATGCTTCCCCTGCTGTCCCATATGCATTCCAGAGGTGTTGGCATAATTTCCTGAGGTTTCATTGGTTTCATTGTGCACTTTTCCAGGTCCCAAGTATTTTTATCCCATAGACTATATTGGCATTCGATATTCGTTCGAATATACGAATATCGGGAGCTGTTTGAATCGAATTTCAAATGATCAAATATTTCACTATTCGCTCATCTCTAATCGCTACGTGTAATAGGACCTTAGCAGCCTTTAATTATTATAATGACTTTCACTGGTCCTGTTATTATTATCAGCTCTCTCAGGAGATGAGATCTCAGTTTGGTCACAGAAGGTCACAGTGCCATATCTCTATTAGCCAGTTCACCTCCTAAGCCCAAGTTTCAATAATAGAAGGAAAGAAGGAGAGCGTTATGTGCAGAAAAACAGGATGAAGCCACAAAGAGGAGGGGCATAAAAACTTGCTCACCGGGTTGGGTTGTGCATAGGGCACAACACCGATAGAAGTATTGAGTGGAGAAACCCCGGCAGAAATGGGGTTATGAGGAGCTGCAGCCAAGGTCACAATCCAGCTTGGGGAATCCCTTCGGTTCAGAATCCGTTTGGCATATGGAGAAAAGGAAGACCAGGACGCACTGCTCTTGTGCATGGAATCTTTATTAGAATAGCACAATAGTGATGAGCGATTATGTTTGTATGTTTGTACAAACATGGCGCTAATTGTTCGTGTTCGCCAATCACAAACAACTAACCTTAGACGTAACTCTAGACCAAACTCTAGATGTTCGCTCATCATTACAGCACAATACAACAAACTAGCACTTGTTATCCAGCTAGTAGATGTTTCGGAAATTGGAACAAAGGGAATCATTCCGATTCCAAAACATATACTAGCTGGATGACAAGTGCAAGTTTGTTGTAATGTGCTGCCCTAATAAATATTCCATCCACAAGAGCAGCACCGATGGCAGTCCTCCTTTTTCTCCATAAGCCAAACCAAGTTTCAATAATATTACTTTTTCTTTTTTCTCCTTGTTTTCACTGGACCAATGAGTCATTCTTCCTCCTGCAGCTGGGAAAATATCTGACATCTCCAGTAGTACACTTGAACGTGTAGCTTTTTACTATTTATAGGGGAGGTTGCACGGCTTCTGTATGCACCTGTTATGTGCATGTCTAAAAGAGAGGCACTTGAGAGACCATCTTTGTCAGCCCATAAGAGTGCTTTGGTGCCAGATTCTTATTTAGAAATAATCTTCACGTGCCACTTATCTATAAGGCAGTTTGCCTACATGTGTAATGTGGAGATTTTGTTCATTTATCCGGGAGTGTGGCCTTTTTGATTCATGTAGGGAAACACTAGATTTCCAAAGCAATGAGCAGTGTAATTAGTTCTGAGGAGTGTTACTGTGGTTGTCTGTGCTCTGGGTTATACACTATAACAAGGCCAGTCTCAGAAAATAGACCAAGTATTCATTTTTATTCAATATACTTATCACTGTGCCAATGGATATATTATACGAAGAGTTGGAGCAGGTGACTCTTTTTTTTTTCACAATGCCATTCTTGTTCATGAACAGTGTCTCATATTGAAACTCTGTCTCATTCACTGTGATATATCTGAATTGCAATACAACTCACAGATTTGAACATGCCTGGGATTAACATATATCTATCTAAAGCCCCTATTACATGGGGCAACGAGAGGGAGTAAGAGAGAGCCGACCTGTCAGGTCAGTGCTCGCTTGCTCCTCGTTCCCTGCTCACTGCCGCACTAAGAGGTAGAGCTAGATCATCTGGGCAGCCCATGGAAGATACCAGCGGTCTGCTGCCGCCGCTCCGATTCCGCGTAGAGACGGCAGCATATCGCTGCTGTCCTCATCGTAGATTTTTCAACGTGTTGAAAAACAATAATTAGCCAACATTGTGCATCAACATAATTGTCTTCTATTACACTAAGATTTTCGGCTGTAACGGCCGAATAGGGCCAATAATCGCTTAGTGTAATAGGGCCTTAAGATAATAAGAAAGCAGTCACCAAAAAGGCAGACTAGATGGACCAGGTGGTCTTTTTCTGCCAACAATTTTCTATGCTTCTATGTTTAGGACAAGAGTGGTGCTTTCTATGTTTTCTGATTTTATTAAGATACTATATGGACATTGGGGGGGGAGCAAAGACTCTGCTCCAGGCAAGGTGGAAGGGAGTCTCTCCATACCAAGCTGTGAATAATATGTGGCAGCCCTTTAATATTTTAGTGCTTCAAACATGATATGAACCAAAGATGAAGAGCTAAAGGGGAATTCTTCTTATTTGTATAGCTATGGTGTAACCACAGGATAGGCCACTATCGCAGCACTAGCAATCCCACATTTTGAGACTAAAGTGTTCCCACTGTCCCATTGATCTCTATGTTGCAGTCCAAGGCTGTGTTAATCAATAGGAGCTAGAGATGAAGAGACAAGGGGGAGCGCTAGGTGGGACTTTCTTTATTTAAGACTGTGGTAGATACAGAAACAACTGAACAAACATCTGAAGTCAAATATTCTTTCCAGTCTGACACAGTGCTCTCTGCTGCCATCTCTGTCCATGTCAGGAACTGTCCAGAGCAGTAGCAAATCCCCATAGAAACCCTCTCCTGCTCTGGAGAATTCCTGACATGGACAGAGCTGGCAGCAGAGAGCATAGTCAAACTGGAAAGAATTCACCACTTCCTGCAAGACATACAGCAGCTGATAAATACTGGAAGCCCTGATATTTAATTGCTTTTCCTGGAGTATCCTTTTAGGTTTTCCCACCAGATTCCATAATTTTGCTCAAATATTCCATCAATGTCTGATCAGAAGGGGATCCTTTTATTAGTTATTTGTTAAATTGGATAGATAGAAGATAGATAGATAGATAGATAGATAGATAGGAGAGATAGATAGATAGATAGGAGAGAGAGAGAGATGATAGATAGATAGATAGATAGATAGATAGATAGATAGATAGATAGATAGATAGATAGGAGATAGATAGATAGAAACGGCAAGAGACCGCAGCACACCGAAGTAAAGAGGAATAGTGTTTATTCCATCATCAAGGTACATACAACGTTTTGATTCAATCCAGAATCATTGATAATGATTCTGGATTGAATCGAAACGTTGTATGTACCTTGATGATGGAATAAACACTATTCACCTTTACTTCGGTGTGCTGCGGTCTCTTGCCGTTTCTACATTGGGGATCCTACGCCATAGGACTTTCACTGCACAGCACCCACCGCTCTGGATCTGGATGTGCGGCTGCTACTCTGCTAGATAGATAGATAGATAGATAGATAGATAGATAGATAGATAGATAGATAGTAGGAGAAAGATAGATAGATAGATAGATAGATAGATAGATAGATAGATAGATAGATAGGGGATGGATAGATAGAAGATAGATAGATAATAGATAGATAGATAGATAGATAGATAGAAAGATAGGAGATAGATAGATAGATAGATAGATAGATAGATAGATAGTAGGAGATAGATAGGTAGATAGATAGGAAATAGATAGATAGACAAATAGATAGGAGATAGATGATAGATAGATAGATAGATAGATAGATAGATAGATAGATAGATAGATAGATAGGAGATAGATAGAAGATAGATAGATAGATAGATAGATAGGAGATGGATAGATAGATAGATAGATAGGAGAGAGATACATAGATAGATAGATAGATAAGAGAGAGAGAGAGATGATAGATAGATAGATAGATAGATAGATAGATAGATAGATAGGAGATAGATAGATAGAAACGGCAAGAAACTGCAGCACACCGAAGTAAAGAGGAATAGTATTTATTCCATCATCAAGGTACATACAACGTTTCGATTCAATCCAGAATCATTGATAATGATTCTGGATTGAATCGAAACGTTGTATGTACCTTGATGATGGAATAAACACTATTCACCTTTACTTCGGTGTGCTGCGGTCTCTTGCCGTTTCTACATTGGGGATCCTACGCCATAGGACTTTCACTGCACAGCACCCACCGCTCTGGATCTGGATGTGCGGCTGCTACTCTGCTAGATAGATAGATAGATAGACAAATAGATAGATAGGAGATAGATAATAGATAGATAGAGGACGGATAGATAGATAGATAGATAGATAGATAGATAGATAGATAGATAGATAAACAAAACATAACAATCACTGAACTCAGGGAGAACAGTGAAAAATTCCAATGGAGTACTCATTTACGAGTCTCCATTGATTGTCCCATACAAAAATTTGAATATGCAAAAAAGGGGTCCGTGGAGCCTCAGTTACGAGTCTCAAAACACGGGAATAGCCAGATATCCCTCTCTCCAGAGAAGGAAGCCCATTGCCAAGGGGTGCCTCCTAGTGGGGAGAGCACCAAACCACCCTGATACGTAGTCCCTCAGGTCCTCACTCTGTTGCGAGCTTTAGGACCCAAATAGGGAAACACCAGGGTGGCCCCTGTGAGTCAAAGTCTAACTCTGTGGCGAGTATAACGACATAAGACAAGGGTAACCAAGGCTAGGCATCCATCCACAGACTGCAGTTTTGGGGTATTTGCACCTCGTCAGTGTGGAGCAGGATTCTGGCTACTGGGGCAATGATAAATAGACCAACAAAACACAACAATCACTGAACTCAGGGAGAACAGAGAAAAATTCCAATGGAGTACTCATTTACGAGTCTCCATTGATTGTCCCATACAAAATTTGAATATGCAAAAAAGGGGTCCGTGGAGCCTCAGTTACAAGTGTCAAAACACGGGAATAGCCAGATATCCCTCTCTCCAGAGAAGGAAGCCCATTGCCAAGGGGTGCTTCCCAGTGGGGAGAGCACCAAACCACCCTGATACGTAGTCCCTCAGGTCCTCACTCTGTTGCGAGCTTTAGGACCCAAATAGGGAAACACCAGGGTGGCCCCTGTGAGTCAAAGTCTAACTCTGTGGCGAGTATAACAACATAAGACAAGGGTAACCAAGGCTAGGCATCCATCCACAGACTGCAGTTTCGGGGTATTTGCCCCTCGTCAGTGTGGAGCAGGATTCTGGCTACTGGGGCAATGATAAATAGACCATAGATAGATAGATAGATAGATAGATAGATAGATAGTAGAAGATAGATAGATAGATAGATAGATAGATGGAGATAGATAGAAAGAAAGAAAGAAAGATAGGAGATAGATAGATGATAAATAGATAGAAGATAGATAGATAGATAGATAGATAGATAGATAGATAGATAGATAGATAGATAGAAGGAGATAGATAGATAGGAGATAGATAGATAGATAGATAGATAGACAAATAGATAGATAGGAGATAGATAGACAAATAGATAGATAGGAGATAGATATATAGACAGACAGACAGATAGATAGGAGATAGATAGATAGATAGATGATAGATAGAAGGAGATAGATAGATAGATAGATAGATAATAGATAGATAATAGATAGATAGATAGATAGATAGATAGATAGATAGATAGATAGTAGGAGATAGATAGATAGAAAGAAAGATAGGAGATAGATAAATAGATAGATAGATAGATAGATAGATAGATAGATAGATAGTAGGAGATAGATAGGTAGATAGATAGGATATAGATAGATAGACAAATAGATAGGAGATAGATGATAGATAGATAGTAGATAGATAGATATATAGGAGATGGATAGATAGATAGATAGATAGATAGATAGATAGATAGATAGATAGATAGCGTACTGGATTGCTGCATGATTTGAATAAACACTTATTTTTTCACATTGAACCTGTGTGCCGTGGACTTTCCCGTGATAGATAGATAGATAGATAGAAGATAGATAGATAGATAGACAAATAGATAGATAGACAGACAGATAGATAGGAGATAGATAGATAGATAGATAGATAGATAGATAGATAATGGATAGATAGATAGATAGATAGTAGGAGATAGATAGGTAGATAGATAGGATATAGATAGATAGACAAATAGATAGATAGGAGATAGATAGATGATAGATAGATAGATAGATAGATAGATAGATAGATCGATAGATAGGTGATAGAAGATAGATCGATCGATAGATAGATAGAAGATAGATAGATAGATAGATAGATAGATAGGAGATGGATAGATAGATAGATAGATAGATAGTAGGAGATAGATAGATAGATAGATAGATAGATAGATAGATAGATAGATAGATAGATAGATAGATAGATAGATAGATAGATATTGAATGGATGGGATTGGAAATACTGGGATAATTTATTAATATGAACTATACCTTATTTTTGTTATTTAATTAAACCAGTTGTTATGTTCTCACTTTAAACTATTGTCTCAGGACTAGATTTAGCTGATTCCAAAATATTTGCTCTGCTGCACGTCTTCTGGAACATTTCCTTATTTTCTTTTGTTCAGCTGAGAAAGCAGTGAGAGCGGTTTTTCAATCAATATTTTAATGCCATGCCGGAGCTGTTTGTCAACAGGTCATTAGTGAGAGAGGAAGCCAACAAGCTGTTTTCAGAGTCAGCGCCAGAACCTGGTTATAAATAAATAGTCTTATTAAACTCTGTAAGCTATTCAGTTGCTTGCTTGATTAGAAACAGCATATATGTATCTAATGTCCCAACCAAATCAGCAGCACATATGAGGAATTATAGCATATAAAAGATTACAGATAAAATATCTATTAGATGTAGTGTTGGGTTGTATGGAGAAGTGTATTTCAAATGTTTATTTAGATCTAAGAGTTTATAATAGGAGAAGTAGATAGACATAATATGTTTCCCTGGCTGCTTTAAAAGAGAAGTACCATGAAAAAAAAGGCAAACAGGCAGGGGGATTTGGGAACATAATAAACAAGGTGTACATACAAGTCCCCATCCCTCCATAGGGCTGCTCTGGGGTCCCGCTGGCTGCCGCAAGCTGGCATTTTTAGCTAAAATCTGGGTACGTCTCATACCCGGTTCTTCTGGCTGCAACATCACAGCCCGGCTGATCAATTTCCTGCTCACCCAGTCGGTGTCCCGTCGCAGCCATTGATTAGCTTAGCGGGCAATCAATCAACAGTATATGGTATATGACAACATGCTATTACTTGATAAAACTGGAAAACATTCTCAAACAAAATTCCTCAGTATACAGTATTAGGCTATGTTCACACTACGTAAGCTACATAATAATCATGGCCATTGTGGCATATTTGCAACAATGGCCGTGGTTGCTACGTAGCTTACGTAGTGTTGCTTTCTATGGAATCCCTAGCGGCGCCGCAAGAAACTGACCGTTTTCTTGGCCGGTATTTACTGAATAGCGGCCGCAGAGAACCTGTCAGTTTACACAATGGAGCGTGCGTCATCCGGCCGCACGCTCCATTGTGAGCAGCGGGGAATTCGGACATGGGCGTGCACAGATGTGCCCGCACCCAAATTCAGCGGCAGTAATGATCAGCGGCCGGTGTCTTGCAACGTGTGAACATGGCCTTAGTAAGTGCACTCATTTCACTTACTGACAACATCTCCCTGTGGCCAACGCCTTTAAAAGATATGTTTAATATAAAATCAGTATTTAAACAATAAGTAATATTCTGATGACACATTCCCCTTAAGTGGTCAAACCCTGCCTCTTTGCACTTGGCAAGCTTTTTCCAAAAGAACATGCCATAGCCCTAGTTCTAATAGTCTACCAGCAACTGCATTTAGCACCACCTATGACAAACTTCTGTTATATCTCAATGACTCCTACTACTACTCAGCATGGTGGTGCAGTCTTTAGGCATCACCATACATGTCCCACAGAAAGACTAGGCCCTTTTTTGGCCTATTCTGATCTGTACCTACCCTCAGGGCCGTATTTACCACTAGGAACCTGTGGTCCGGTGCCTAGGGCAGCACCAGGTAGCAGAGGGGTAGCACCAGGGACTAGGGGGAAGGAAACAACTTCTTTTATTGTTTTTATATTTTTAGTCTCCCACCTCCTGTTCAGACTTGCCAGTAAATCTGGTGTCTTTTCAAGAGGGGGAGGGGGTGTGTGGTGGTATGGTGGTATTGGTCAGGTCTGGTGTGGTGGCTTTAAATATGATGCCTGTAGCTATCACCTACCAATCTACCAATCCATTGGTGAAATTTGTTTGTTTTAATCAGTCGAAAACCATGAAGAACACGATTCAGACAATGTTTCTACATGTAGAGAAATGCATGTGGCTGAAACCACGCTCCCATTTCTCGATGGTGCTAACAGGTGCATGAAGATGGGGCGTTTTTAGGTTCAGTGTCTAGGGCAGCAGAAGCTATTAATACGGCCCTGCCTACCCTGACAAAAGAAAAAAAAATACTGCGCGCTCAGATAATCATATTGTCTACTAAAAGTGGCACGCAACTGTTTACAAAGGAAACATGCTCAGTCCAGACACTGCATAAAGTTTACTTTCTTGTATACAGTACGTGCTGTCCGCACCTACTGTCTCCATCCCCACACCTTGTAAATCAGGGATGGGAAACCTTTGCCCCCCCCCCCCCTCCAGGTTCAATGGGAATTGTACTACCTATAGAAAAAACGCTGAACCCATAGAAAAAACGCTGAACCCAATGTACCAAAAATATCTAAATTTTATTACACTAATATCAATACATAAAAATACAATTATCAAAGAAAAACGAATCAAGCACTGAAAACTGGTGGCGCCCATGGAGAAGACATAGTTAGATATGGTACCCATGAAACATGCAAACAAAAGAAGACAATATAATAATATAAAGTGCACGTGCTGTGCTTCCCACAGAGAGGTAGGTAAAATATGATAGTATAGTCCCTAGTAACCATACCTTTACTGCAATGATAATTCCCCTCAAATAATTAAAGTCATGAATGCATATTACCCAATAACAATGGGTATTCTCCAGGACCCCTCCCCCCACATTTTTTTTTTTGGGGGGGGGGGGGGGTTGGTGATGACACCCCATGATGTCCCAAGTTATATATGGCTGGAAGGCTAAAGGTTCCCCATTCCTGTTGTAGGTTATGTTCACACAACGTATATTTTCGTAAAATCACAGCCGTTGTACAACGGCCGTGATTATTACGAAAATATACGTTACCTCTCCGTCTATGGGATTCCGGCCGGAGTGTTTGCACATGGTACACACTCTGGCCGGGATCCCTAGCAGCGCCAAAAAACCTGACATGACACTTTTCTGCAGCCGCTATTCAGTGAATAAAACCCTGCATGGATGCGCCAGCATCAGAACCCTGCGGCCAAAAAGATCATTCGGCCGGTACTGCAGTACCGGCCGGGATGATCTTTTCAGAGACCAGCCATTCCGTGACCCAGCCAGGTCATGGAACGGCCGGTCTAATACATGGTCTGCACATAGCCATAGACTGTAAGCCCTTGTGGCACAGTCCTCTATCCCTATGTACCAGTCTGTCATTTACTTTATGCATGTAGTTTTATCTTTATCTTTTGTATAGCACTCTGGAATCAAGACCTGCTAAAATAAATAAATTAATAAAAATCCAAATAATAATAATAATAATACATAAAATAAATAATAAGTACAAATGAACATAACATAAAAAATATAAGAATCCTTATACTAATCCTTTAACAATACATATTGTTACTTCTTGTCTCCAAAGCTTCTGTGTGGGTTCTTTCTAAAGGACCACCTTGAAATTCTACATTCTAGAATCCCGTATACAAGGAACATATTTTCCAAAGGCAAAGATTTATTTCAATAATTGCAACATAAGAAGCATCTCTGTATGCGGCCTTTTAAAATATACATTTTACTGGGAACTTTTGATGTAATCTAAGCACAACTTATTCCTTGACATCTTTGATCTTAAGGTTAGTGGTCTAATCTACCACACAACTGCATTTTTATTGATCTGTTCTCATGCTGAGCAAATCAAGTCTCTTTTTATAGGGTAGATTGAGCAAAGATAGTAAAACTGCCGTCAAGACAGAGTTTTAAATCAGTGTAATAACAGTGAAAGCTAAAGATAAGAATTTTATTACACTTCCAAACTTAACGTGAACTCCAAGTGTCATTAAATAGGTATGTGTCATTTACCAGCCTTGTTTATTTTAAGAGATACATTCGTTGCCACCCACATGTATCGGCTTCTTTTTTTTTTCCCCTTTTCTTTAGATATTTTATTTTTTTCTCTTTTGCTTTTTATGACTTTTCCAATTTAGTGACATGATGGGACATCTTTAGATAAAGGCAGGTCTCAGCATAAATACTCTCAGCAATGTTATGGTAATGTGTTCCAGACAGCTGAGTCAACTTGGCATTTGTGTCCGCTGTGATGTCAAAGTTGCAAAATCAAATATTAGTGCGAGGGATAAAATTATGGTGAAATAACACTCATTTGTATAGATGTAGCAGAGCTGAGACTGACATTAGTCAAAATTCATAGCACTATCAGAGCATGTTACCTGTGGTTTTACACAGGGCTGAGGATAAACTCACTACAAGTTCTTAAAGGGGCGCTGCCGCATTACAATAAATTTTACATGTCTTAGTTCTAGGACCTCTACTGATCCTTAGATACAGTCACATATAGAACACATTGGGCAAAGTCAGCTGTCTCGTTGTACCGACGGCCACTAATAAAGATCATGATTAGTGATAAGCGAGCATGCTCGTCCGAGCTTGGTACTCGTTCGAGTATTAAAGACGAGCATTTTGCGATACTCGAGAAAATGGCATCATCATTTTCCTGCAAGTTCAATTTCTTAGCCAATAAATATGGAGGAGACTCTTTGGTACATCATGCGATGACGTGCGACCCATACATGTCGATATCAGAGATTGGTTGGCCCCATCAGATGACCCAGGCATATAAGAATCTGGGCCGGCGGTGCTCGCCTCACGTGCATGCTGAAAAAGAATAGGGACAGAGCTGCTGCTTGTCAGGGAGAGCATTAGGGAGGGAATTAGCATTCCTGTAGGCAGTATGACACAGTCAGGGGTTTGTTGCTGAATGGGAGGTATTTTCCTCTCAGCTTGTCTTGCTCTGAGTAATGCAGAGAGCTAGGTTCAAGGACTGGACTGGAGTTATTAAGCCATTCCAGGTTTTTAGGCATTTCCCAACATACAAAGCTGAGCTGGGACTGAGGGCAGGGAGAGGTGGTGTGTGCTCAAGTCTGGAGTACACCTATGTGATCTGTCTAGGAGGACTGGTTGGACTGTGTTCAGACACATGGACTGTGTACAAGGCAGCTGCTGCTGTAAGGTCTGAACCAACACTTAGAACTTCTGTTACTGCTTTAATGGCCAAGCTGGAACTGCACTTATGTGTGATGGCAGCATGAAGGTAATGCTGGATTTTTGTTCCATTTGTTTTTGTAGTGTGAATAAACACTACGATTTGAACTGTGAATTGCCTGTTTTCCTCTGTCTGCTACCGCTACCTAGCTATACCTGAGCAACTCCCCCACAGCAGGGATACTAGACAAAGAACCCAACAGCCCTTGTAAGGGCTTAAAATTTTTTTTTTTTTTGGAGTACTCCTGACTGCTGGCTGGGACTTGCAGTGCAGCTACCACGATCTTAGCTGCACACTGTGAAGATCGACTGGTGGCAGAAAGGAGACAGCAGGTGCTGCATACAGACCCCAAAGAAGTCCTCAGTACTATTATTTTTTTTGTGGCTGGTGCTGCTGCTGTTGTACATTGTATTGCTGTGATTTGTAGTAAAAATGCATAGAACCTCATTGCTCATTGCCCTGTTTAAGAGGTGGCATACACCATGAAGCACCACTTACACACAGATTCTATACGACAACCTCCAAAAACCATTCTGACCAGTATCTGTTGTCATCTGCAGCCAGTCTGCAGGGTTGCTTTCTTTTTTAGTGCAGCCATATCCAACCTCACTGCTCATTGTCCTGTGTAACAGGTTCCATACACCATAAAGCATCCATGCATGCTGCCCCTGCTGTCTACTGTCCATTTCCGCGGTGTTCCATCATTTTCTGAGGTTGCCAGGTTTTCACGCAACCTTTCCTGGGCCGAGCTTGGGTCCACTGCAAAAATGCTCGAGTTTCTCATTGACTTAAATAGGGTTCGTTACTCAAAACGAGCACCCGAGCATTGAGAAATATTCGTCTTTATTCCCGCCACCCAAGCTTTTTAGTACTTGCTCATCACTAATCATGATCATTATTAGCGTCCGTTTATTAGATGACCGCCTTTCCCTGCTCTGTTCCTGAAGTGGCTAGGTTCCCACAACATTAAAGTGACGGTCGTCTTTCGGGATGGCAGTCATTTTAGCACTAAAGGATGGTCGTCTATTGGTAATGATGGGTGAAATTGATGTTCAAGAACATAATTTCCAGCCATCATTACCAAAAGACGTCCCTCCTTTAGCACTAAATCGACGGCCATCCTGAAAAACAGATGCCATTTTAACATTGTGGGAACATAGCCTAAAACATTATTAGTCGTTTATATGATACGGGAATTGCCAGCTGTAAAAACATAAGTAAAACAGACCAGTGAGGGACCAGGAACCTGAAGTGGCCGAAAATAAAAAGAGATGATGATAGTATTTTACACCTAATTATTCGTAATTTTTTTCATATCTTTATAGTAAAGGGGTTGTCCAGCACAAACTAAACATAGGCCATAGGCTGTATCCATGTTTTCATGGCGGTACTCGGACTGCATTGACTTTCTTCAGGTGGAAGGATTGAAATGCTGATGCAAACCCAAACTTTTGTCACATTCACTCATTTCTAGCGGTGACCATACAGTTTAGCTACAAGGCCAGTTTTACCAAAATTAGTGAGCTTGGCCAATTCTTGTGTAATATGTAAGGACAGCTTTACACTGCTGTAAGAAATGGTAGTGGACATCACAAGATCTACCAGTTTATACTAGTTCTTCTACCTCATGACTACCCAGTAATCCAGTAGAACGGAATGGGGAACATGTATCAAGACTGCCGTTTGAGTACGCCAGTCTTAAATAAAGCCCATTCTCCAGTTTAAGGACTAATTTACTAAGAGGCACACGCCTCTTAGTAAATCCAGTGGGCCCTGCCGATCCTGGTAGTGGACATCACAGGATCTACCAGTTTATACCAGTTCTTCTGCCTCATGACTAGCCAGTAATTCAGTAGAACAGAATAGGGAACATGTGTCGAGACTGCCGTTTGAGTACGCCAGTCCTAAAAAAAAGTTGTTTGCTGCAGTTGGTTGGGCCATGTTAAAGGGCCCCTAGCTTTCTTATGTCTAGGTGACTGCTCTCCAGGACATTTCTGCAGCTGTTGTTCGTATAACAATATGCAATCATAAAAAAGTATGTCTAAGTAAATCATATAATTTTATTACTAAAAACAAAAAAACTACATGGTGATTCTTTCCCTTATATTCTTTTTTTTGTGCACAGTTTAAAGGTAAGTATTCTCTTTTATGTATGGGAGCTGTGGGTCCCCTGGTCCACTTCCCCGACCAGGGAAATTGATTAGTTATTTGAAAAAGTTTGCTTGGTGAGCCCCCCCAGTAGTACCCTTTGTCCTTCTAGAGCAGGCATGTCCAAAGTCCGGCCGGAGGGCCATTTGCGGCCCGCGTTCCGAACTTTTACGGCCCCCCAGGTATCCAGCTTGCTATTATCTGCCTGTGTTACAAAGAATATAGCATGTAGCATGTAAAATGGTCGGCCCTCGCACATGTTCACTTCATCAAATTTGGCACTCTTCGAAAAAAGTTTGGACATGCCTGTTCTAGAGAGTAGGTAGCACTTAGGGACAGAAGAGAGGCCGCTTAGACAATCAGAGGCCTGTCACTTCAGACAATGCGGTGAGTTAGTACTTAGGGGCGGAGGAGAGGTATTGATGAACTAAAGGTTTGGGGCATTCCCCTTTTTCTTCTTTTGTCTGGTATAACCCAACAGGTGGATATGTATAACCTGTGGGAACAGCCTGAACTGTAACCTTCTTGTCCCGTATGATTTCAAAAATTGATTTTTTTCTGTTTACATAAAATTATAAATAAAGAGGGATTTTTTTTTCTGTAAACAAATCAAAGGAATCTTAACATTTTACATAAAAAACAAAATGTGTGAGAATATTACCTGGATGGGTGACTGCTTTTCTTGTAGACAAGCATAAGTGATTGGTTGCTAGGGGGCAACTAAGATAATTCTACCAACACAATTCTACTTTACACCAGATTGACAAATCTTTCCCAATGTCCTAAAACAGAGTACACAATATGTACTACATTTTTTAGAAATTTATTACAAATTTAATGTGTCTTGCACCTTTTTTCTCCGACTCTTCGTATTCTTCTCTGACTCTTTGTATTATCTTATCTTCCCCATTATGCTTTGCAGATACTGTGAGCAGGTTTCCTGTTACTCAGAATATTATCATGATACCTTTTGTACGTTGCTCGCAACTCAACGAGACTCATGACAACGCAGTGGAAGTATTTATTACAAGGAAAACCAAGTTCAAAATCTAAAGGAGGTCAAATCACCTTGACCTTGCTAAATCATGATAATGGCCTTAGACAGTGTAAAGAGGTTAAAAAGCACACACACTAGCAGTGTTACATAAAGAGACTTTAAAGTCACCCTTCCCCATAGGTAAACATATATCAAAGTTGACATTATACATGTTTTACGTACAATATGGTTTAAGTCTTTCTTCTATGGAGATGTGCTGCTTTACATTAATAAGAAATTTTACAAAAAAAAATCTTTTAAGTTTACACAATGCATTATTTTAATTTTATAATATAGAATAACAGTATTGGGCTATGTTCCCACTTCAGGAACATATCGGAGGAATGCGGCTGTCTCCTTATATAGACCAATGCTAATATAGATAATGATCATTGTTAGCGCCCATCTATACAGGAAATGGCTGCCTTCCCCCAATATGGGAACATTGTTTATTTGTTTATTGAGTTTTGTTATCATTTCTCTACCGCAGACATACAGTACTGTGCTAAAGTTTTAGGCAGTGGATAAAATGTGGCAACAACAGCCGTGATTAATACGAAAATATATGTTACGTTGCCTTCTATGGAATCCTGGCCAGGGCATATATACATAGTATATGCTCCGGCCGGGATCTCTAGCGGCGCAGCAAAAAACTGACATGTCAGTTTTCTGTGGCCACTATTCATTGAATAGCGGCCGTAGGGAACCTGTAAATGCACACAATATAGCACACGGCTCCAGTCGCACGCTCCATTGTGTGCAGTGGGGAGTTCTGATGTGGGTGCACACCAATTGTAACAACTGCAGTGCTTAATACGAAAACATACGTTACCTTGCCTTCTATGGAATCCTAGCCAGAGCGTATACACATAGTATACGCTCCTGCCGGAATCCCTAGCGGCGCCTTAGAAAACTGACATGTCCGTTTTCTGCGGCCGCTATCCATTGAATAGCGGCCACAGAAAACTCTGTTCCGGCCGCATGCTCTATAGCAGGGGTCCTCAACTGGCGGACCGCGGTCCGAACCCGGACCGCGGAGGCCAGCTGTCCGGACCCCTGGTCAGACCTCCTAACCGCCCCGGATCCGGTCCGTCCCGGGGCGGTTAGGAGGTCCCGCTCCCCACCGCACTGCCTCCCGCCCCATAGGCGTACTGTCCTTAGATGTCAGTACGCCTGTGGGGCTGGGGGCAGTGTCGGTCCGGCCCCCGGCTGATACGCGCTCTGTAGGGATGTCCCGGGGATTCCCCAGCAGAGCGCGCACCACAGACCTCAGTGTACGCTGCCGGCCTGTCCTTCCCGGAAGTTCAGGCCGGCGGCGTACGCTGAGGTCACTGATGCGCGCTCTGCTGGGGAATCCCCGGGACATCCCTACAGAGCGCGTATCAGCCGGGGGCCGGACCGATGGGAAGAGAAGAAGACAGCCGCAGCGGGGAACGAGGTGCTAGGTGAGTTGTTTTTGTTATTTTTTTTTTTTGTCTGGGGGGCATCTACAAGGGGGGAGCGCACAGGTGGACTATATACTACAGGGGGGACCTCACAGGGGGCTATATACTACTGAGGGGGCTATATACTACTGGGGGGAGCGCACAGGGGGCTATATACTACAGGGGGGACCTCACAGGGGGCTATATACTACTGAAGGGGCTATATACTAAAGGGGGGAGCGCACAGGGGGTTATATACTACAGGGGGGACCTCATACTACTGGGGGGGCTATATACTAAAGGGGGGAGCGCACAGGGGGCTATATACTACAGGGGGGACCTCACAGGGGGCTATATACTACTGAGGGGGCTCTATACTACTGGGGGGAGCGCACAGGGGGCTATATACTACAGGGGGGACCTCACAGGGGGCTATATACTACTGAGGGGGCTCTATACTACTGGGGGGAGCGCACAGGGGGCTATATACTACAGGGGGGACCTCACAGGGGGCTATATACTACTGAGGGGGGCTCTATACTACTGGGGGGAGCGCACAGGGGGCTATATACTACAGGGGGGACCTCACAGGGGCTATATACTACTGAGGGGGCTATATACTAAAGGGGGGAGCGCACAGGGGGCTATATACTACAGGGGGGACCTCACAGGGGGCTATATACTACTGAGGGGACCTCACAGGGGGCTATATACTACTGAGGGGGCTATATACTACTGGGGGGAGTGCACAGGGGGTTATATACTACAGGGGGGACCTCACAGGGGCTATATACTACAGGGGGAAAGCACAAGGGGGGCTATATACTACTGGGGGGAGCTCACAGGGGGCTATATACTACAGGGGGACAGCGCACGGGGGGGCTATATACTACAGGGGGAGCTCACAGGGGGCTATATACTACCAGGGCAGTCACCCCCTTTGTACCTAATATCAAAGGCCTGGTGAGAGAGAAAAAAATGCCAGTTTTCCCGCTAATAAGCAGCAATTCTGTATATAAATAGTTGAACGTTTGTGACAAAGTAACAAAACACCTTTCCTACTGATGTTCAGCTCGGACCTTCACCTGACAATAGACCCCGGTAAGTGGACCTTCACTAAAAGTTGTTGAGTACCCCTGCTCTATAGTGTGCAGTGGAGAGTTCTGATGCAGGCGCGCATGGATGCGCCTGCATCAGAACTCTGCGGCGCTAGAGATCATCCGGCTGGGATGATCTTTTCAAAGACCGGCCGTCCGACTGCAAATATTATAATCTAAAATATTAACGATTCAAATGGGCAAGTGCTAAAAATCATAAAAAAATTGTGATTTTACCACTGATGGGCTGAGTTGGTTGAATCCATGAAAATGTAAATGTTAAAATGGTTAAAGGGATTACTAAACCCTAATGATTACTCATTAATGGTTTCTGGGCGCAATAATTTATTGACTCTATTGGGTTACATCTTGGGAAAATCTAAATTTATGATTCTCCTTTCATGTGTGATATGTGGAAAAACTAACCCATTGTCCTTACCCTACCAAACAAATTCTCATTAACTGTGATTAGATGTGTATATAGGATGCACATTCAGAATTGTCACCAATATGATAATATGGGATTACTTATTGAAATGAATTTAGACACAAAATAAAGCTTTGACTGCCTGCTATTCAACGTAATAAAAATTCTCACTTGAACCAAGACAGAACTTAAACTTATGGTGAGCAGCGCTCTCTAAGGCTGCGTCCACACTACGTTTTTCTTATCCATTTAATGTATACTTTTTATGGAAAAAACGGATGCAAAAACAGATGCAATTGTCTCATCCGTTTGGATCCATTTTTCCATTATTAAAAAAAAAAATGGATCGAAACTAGTGATGAGCGAGTACTAAAATGCTTGGGTGCTCATTACTCGAAATGAATATCTCCCGACACTCGAGTGCTCGTTTCGAGAAATGAACCCTTATTGAAGTCAATGGGAGACTCGAGCATTTTTGCAGGGGACCCAAGTTCGGTAGAGGGAAGGTCGTGTGAAAACCTGTCAACCTCAGAAAATGATGGAAACACCACGGAAATGGACAGGAAACAGCAGGGGCAGCATGTATAGATGCCTCTGAGGCTGCCTAATGGCACCATTATGCCTAATTCTGGGCAACAGCCTGGTTAAAACAGAGGGACAGCAATGCATTCTGGAACCTGTAGTACTGAGTACATTTGCTCAACCAGGAAGTACAGAAACAAAAAAACAGAACAAAAAAACACAAAACAAATGGATTTTTGGTAGTTTCAAAACTGGGATAGGTAATAAATAATGCTATATGCTTCTGGAGAAGTTTCATTTTTTCTTGCCTCGATCCGGAGTTCCCCTTTAAGAAAAAATAAGAAAATATTAAATTTAGAAAAAAGTACAATATATCTATACATGGTGTCTTATTAACCTCTTAAGGACCCATGACGTACCGGCACGTCATGGATCACTGTCACTTAAGGACCCATGACGTACCGGTACGTCAGCCCTTTAAACGGGCGCCGCGGCCGGCCGGGTCCCGATCGGGGGAGATAGCCTGCTATAATACATAGCAGGCCATCTCTCCCTGTCGGCATGGAGGGTTGTTAACCCCCCCCATGCCGACGATCGCCGCTATTGGCTGATAAGCCCATAGCAGCGATCGCAACCTTTCCGGGCCATCGGTGGCCCGATGACCCGGAAAAAAATGGCGGTCGGTGCTGTCCGAGGACGGCACCGACCGCCATTACTGTAAAAAGTAATGGTGGTCACGGTACCACCGTCCCGATCGCCGTGAACGGCCGGCCAGCCGGCCGGCCGTTCACGGCGATCAAGTCCCCACAAGTAATAAATACCTGCTCCGGACCCCTCAGCTAGGTAGCTGAGGGGTCCGGAGCAGGTATTTGTACATTACTCACCTGTCCCGGGGTCCTGATCGGCGTCTTCCGGGTTCCCGGCGTCCTCTTCATCTTGTCGGGACTTCGGCTTCTTCCGTGAGTCCCGATCGGCTTTTTCCGGCTCCAGCGTCGTCTTTTTTCGTATTTTTCCGGCTCCAGCGTCGTCTATTTTCGGATCTTGCGCTCTGCTGCCCCCTAGCGGCTGATAAGTGTAATACACGTATCAGCCACTACAGGGATGTTCAGAATGTAGTAAAAAAAAAAAATTTTTTCCCAATTTTTTTTTCTTCTATTTTCCGCACCCTATCGCCGCTGAGTGTTGATCAGCATCGCACGAAAGTGCGCTGCTAATCAGCAACTCCTCCTTTTTGGTGTAGGGTGTTTTTTTTTAATATCCTACTGCCACGGTCTGCTGATAAGTGCCGAACATAAGTGCGGCATTCATCAGCAACACCATTTTTGGCGTAGGTTTTTTTTGTATACTTACTGTAAAAAACACGTAAAAAAACACTACATTACACCACACTACATTGAATAAAGTTTTACACTACACCACTACATACCCCATATACCAATCCCCATATAAAGATGGCCCCCAGGGTGTTTTCGGTATCGGACGCATACATTATTATTGCCTCCGACACCGAAACAGCCAGTGAGGATGAATGGGGGGGATCCTTCTTTCCTCCATTCATCCTCATCATCCTCATCATCCAGTGACATGTCTGGGAGTAGCGTAGCGTACGCTGCCCCCCAGACACGTCTTTTCCGCCAGTACCGTCCCAATAAGAGATGACGGTATGGCGTGAAATTCTACAAACTCTGTGAGAGTACCTCAGGGTACACTTACAGATTTAGGGTACGTGCACACTGCGGAAAGGCGAAGGATAACCCTTCGTGCATTCCGCAGCTGGCACCCGCCGGCGGACTGATGCAGGGGCGCGTCTCCGACCGTGTCATAGACTCTATCCTATGCATGGGCGGATTCCATCATCCGTCATTCCATCAACACGTTGGATGCAGAGCGGAATCCGCCCGTGCATAGAATGGAGTCTACGACACGGACGGAGACGTGCGCCTGCATCAGTCCGCCGGCGGGTGCCAACTGCGGAATGCACAAAGGGTTATCCTTCGCGATTCCGCAGTGTGCACGTACCCTTAGAGTGTATGAAGGAAGGGACACTCGAATCCAGCCCCCAGATGCCCACTCCCCCCCCCCCCCATCCTCGGAGTTAGTGGGAACATCGTCCGGGAACTGATCTTCCCACTGCTGGATAAAGGTCACCACCACCTGTACGGGGATAACTTTTATACCAGCACCCCCTCTTCCGGTCCCTCGCTGCCCGAGCTACTGTAGCTTGCGGCACGATCCGAACATATCAGAAGTAGTAATAGAGCCCTAATATTTAGCAGCCATGGAGCGGACCCAGCGCTTCTGGATATGAAGGACCCCGTATCGCACCAGGACAACATTTTCCAGGTGACGTCCCCCACACTGGAGAAAGGGAGACCCCAGAAGAAGTGCAGAGTGTGGGGTAACAGGGGGATCAGGAAGGACAACATTTTCCAGTGTGACACCTGTCCTGATCACCCCGGCCTCTGCATACAGGATCGCTCCAAGGCGCACCACACGTCACTGGGGTTCTACATTATCTAAATTCTGTCCCTTATTCCTATTTCAGGGGTCACGTTGATCCGGGGATTATTCTGATCGCCAATATGGAGTCGGGAAGGAATTTTTCCCCTGTGAGGAGGCTACTGTCGTCTGCCTCATGAGGGTTTTTTGCCTTCCTCTGGATCAACACAGGTTGAATTTGATGGACACCTGTCATTTTCAACCTTATAAACTAATAATTGGCCTAATACCCCCAAATAAATTAGAATTGTCCCTTTTCCCCAGCTAAATAGGTATGGCCGCCATTCCCATTAGAGGATGCCATGATGCAATTACAAAGCCTCTGTGCGGCCAGGACAGTAGAAACCCCCCACAAGTGACCCCATTCTGGAAACTACACCCCATAAGGAATCTAACAAGTGGGGCAGCGGGTATATGGCCCCCTGGTGACGGCCACATTTGGGACGTGAAAATGAAAAAAATGGTATTTTTTATTTTCACGGCACATGTTCTACACATGTGCCCATCACTAGTGGGGTCCATATGCTCACTGCACCCCTTGTTAGATTCCTTATGGGGTGTAGTTTCCATAATTGGGTCACTTGTCGGGGGTTTCTACTGTTCTGGCAGCACAGGAGCTTTGTAATTGCGACATGGCCTCCATCCCCCATTCCAGCCTCTAAATGGCGCTCTGTCCTTTTGGTGACTTGCCCTGTGCCCATATGGCAAATTATGTCCACATGTGGGGTATTTTCGTACTCAGGGGACACTACCCTACACGTTTTGTGTTCATTTTCTTTTTTAACCCCTTGTGGAAATGGAAAAAAATCAAGGCTAGACCAACATTTAGTGTAATTTTTTTTTAATTTTTACTCTAAATCATTGATCTTGTCTTGATTTTTTCATTTTCACAAGGGGTTAAAAGATAAAAAAAAACACAATGTGTAGAGCAATTTCCCCTGAGTACGGAAATACCCCACATGTGGACATAAAGCGCCATGTGGGTGCAGGGTAAGCCTCCAAAGGGAAGGTGCGCCATTTGGTTTTTGAAGGCTGGATTTGGATGGAATGGATTTCGAGGGGCCATGTTGCATTCAAAAGGCCCCTGTGTTGCCAAGACAGTTAAACCCCCCACAAGTGACCCTATTATGGAAACTACACCCCTCAAGGAATGTAACAAGGGGTGTAGTCAGCATATGGACCCCACTGGTGACGGGCACAAATGTGGAACAATGTGGCGTGAAAATGAAATATTAAATTTTTTACACTATAATGTTGGTCTAGCCTTGAATTTATCATTTTCACAAGGGGTTAAAAGAGAAAAAAAAACACAAAATGTGTAGAGCAATTTCCCCCGAGTCCGTAAATACCCCACATCTGGACATAAAGCGCCATGTGGGCGCAGGGCAAGCCTCCGAAGGGAAGGAGCGCCATTTGGATTTTAGAGGTTGGATTTGGCTAGAATGGATGATGAACGCCATGTCGCATTTACAGAGCCCTTGTGCTGCCAAAACACTGTAAACCCCCCACAAGTGACCCCATTCTGGAAACTACACCCCTCAAGGAATCTAACAAGGGGTGCAGTGAGGATATGGACCCCTGGATGACGGGCACACTTGTGCCATGAAAGTGAAAAAATGAAAATTTTCACTTTCACGTCACATTTTTCCACATTTGTGCCCGTCACCAGTGGGGTCCATATGCTCACTGCACCCCTTGTTAGATTCCTTGAGGGGTGTAGTTTCCAGAATGGGGTCACTTGTGGTGGGTTTCCAGTGTCTTGGCAGCACGAGGGCTCTGTAAATGCGACATGGCCCTTGAAATCCATTCCAGTGAAATCCAGCTTCCAAAAGCCAATTGGCGCTCCTTCCCTTTGGAGGCTCGTCCTGCGACCGCTTGGCACTTTATGTCCACATGTGGGGTATTTCCGTACTCGGGAGAAACTGCGCTACATGTTTTGTGTTTTTTTTTCCTTTTATCCGTTTGTGAAAATGAAAAATTGAAGGCTAGAACAACATTTTAGTGTAAAAAATACTTTAGTCTTTTTTCAAGCCATATTGTTTGGAAAATCTGTGAAGCACCTGTGGGGTCCAGATGCTCACCGCACCCCTTGTTACATTCCTTGAGGGGTGTAGTTTTCTAAATGGTGTCCCTTTAGGGGTGTTTTTTAGGTTTTGGCACCCCAGAGCCTCTGCCAACCTGAAGTGGTACAGTCAAAAATGACCAAAAATAACGGAGCCATTGAAATTCACTAGGCGCTCCCTTATATCTGAGGCTTGTGGTTGCGTCAAATAGCGCAATAGGGCCACATATGGGGTATTTCTATAAACTGCAGAAACGGGGCAATCAATATTGGGGTGCATTTCTCTGGTAATAGGTTTATAATTATGAAAAATATTGGATTACAATAAAATCTCTGCACAGAAAATTAAAATTTTCAAATTTCTTACACACTTAGCTTTTATTTCTGTGACTCCCCTAAAGGGTTAAAAAACTTTCTGGATGTGCTTTTGCAGAGTTTAGGGGGTGCAGTTTCTGAAATGGGGTGCTTCGTGAGGCTTTCTAACACACAGTCCCCTCAAATACACTTCAAACCTGAACAGTTCCCTAAAAATATCTGATTTTGAAATTTTACTGAAAATTTGGAAATTTGCTGCTAATGTTTTAAGCTTCCTATTGTCTAAAAATAATGAAATATAGTTTAATAAATGCCGCCAACATAAAGTAGACATGTTGCTAATGCTATTTAATATATAATTTATGTGGTATAACCATTTTCTGTATAAGCAGAAAAGTTTTAAAGTTGGAAAAATGCATTTTTTCACAATTTTTCACGCTATTTTGGTTTTTTTCATAAAGATTCGTTATAAGTATCGACTCCAATTTACAAGAAATGTGAAGTACAATATGTCACGAGAAAACAATCTCAGAATCAGCCGGATAGGTAAAAGCATCCCGAAGTTATTAATGAATAAAGTGACACTGGTCAAATTCATAAAATTTGCTCCGGTCCTTAAGGCCATTTCAGGCCCGGTCCTTAAGGGGTTAAGGGGTGCTGTAGTACATCAAAAAGCAAATGTTTGGGGGGGAAAGTACACATCCGTGTAAACTATCAAAGTGGTAAAAGTGAACACAAACTGTGAAATCAAACAACAACCAATGAAAAGTGAGATAAGTGCAGAACTTTAAACTTTTACAATGTGAACTGAAAACTATGAACCCATCAATAGTGACATCCCTAGTTGACTAATGTGACAAGTCACAATTCTAAGTGCTAACTGGTTTAAGCGCTAACCAACAAGCATGAGCACAGCTAGATAGATTTCTCTCTCATACTGTGCAAACTTACAATATGTATATATCCCAACAAATTAAACTGAAGGGTAACCATCATTTCCAAATTTCTGACATGTCACCAAACTTGTTAGGGTCCAAGTGCTGACCCTAACCCTACTTGCTTAAAGGAAGGGGCAGAGGGCCCTCAGCAGAGTGCGGCATCTGTTCCTTCCTGATCATCACTTCCTGGATAGACAAACAGAAACAAAAAGGTGACGATCTGACCACCTCTGCCCTATTTTGGCAACTGTTGGGGGTAAGGAGGCTGACATGTCAATATGAAAGTTATAGTCACGTCAATCGTTCTATGAAGTGATAGTTACCCTCCCCTTTAAGGCACAAACAGCATTAACAAACTATTACCTGTGGTGGTGTATATCCTAAACGTCATTTTTGTCAACTCCATTTCCTCACTCTCCTCCTCACTTTGCGTTACATCCATGACAACAACCTCACTGTCTGACAACCAGGTCTCACCATCATCATCAGACACTTCTTCCAACCCCGCTTGCAAGTCCCCACTCTCATCACCCACTGACTGCGTGAGCTGCATAGTTTGGGCATATGGACAGATCGACTGCTCCGGTTGCTGTGACTCAGGGAAGGGTCCAGAAAAGAGTTCCTGGGAGCATGGTGGTAGATCTGAATCCCTTCTTTCCCTGGAGGGGCCAGGCTGTCGGGAAGAAGGCTGAGCTAATGGAGCAAGGGTTCCACTCCCTTGGGTAGCGTGGGTGGACTGCGTGGAAGACTGGGTGGTGGATAAGTTACTGGACACATTATCCGCTATCCACGTGATCACCTGTTCACACTGCTGCAGTTTTAATATCGGTCTACCTTGAGACCCCGTAAGTTGGGCAAAGAAGCTAGGGAGTGGACGTCTGCGGTGTGCCACTGCTACCTCCTCAACAGGTGCTGCTGTGTCACCCTGCCCTGAACCACGGCCTCCTGGGGTTCACCATTTTATGGACACTGCACAGTCTGGAACTTAGATAGGCCTTGAGTATGAAATACAGAAATCAGGAAAAATACTTGTGCCCCCACAAGTTTTTGGGGGCTGTACGGTACAATCTGGTAGTGGCTGGACCTAGATACACGCTGTGATACACCCTTACAATGAGCAGTGAAGTTTTATAAAGGTGTTCTACAAATCCCAGCAATGCAGTGTAGTACCCACTAGTTTAGGGGAGGCTGTACTGTACAATCTGGTAGTGGCTGGACCTAGATACACGCTGTGATACCCCTGTCCAATGAGCAGTGAAGTTCTATGCAGGTGTACTACAAATCCCAGCAATCCAATGTAGTACAGCAGAACCACCAGCCCCAAAATAAAAAAAAGAGTACACTGAGCACTTCTTAGAGGTCTGTATGCAACACCTAATGTCCCCTTTCTGCCAGCAGTCGGTCACCACAGTGTGCTGCTGAAATCGTGGTAGCAGTACTGCAAGTCCCAGCCAGCAGTCTGTAGTATTACTATTAAAAAATGATTTGAAGCCCTGAAAAGGGCTGTTTGTTTATATTGCTAGTATTCCCTGCCTACTGGAATGCTAAATCCTACACTGACACTCTCCCTGAGAAGCAGCAGCTCTGTCCCTAATCTCTCACAGCATGCATCTGAAGCGAGTACTGCCGGCTGCGCGTTTTATATGGCAGGGTCATCTGATCTGGCCAACCAATCACTGCTTTCGACATGTATGGGTCCCACGTGATCGCAGGATGTACCAAAGAGTCTCCTGCATGTTTGTTGGCTGAGAAATAGCACCCAAACTTACAGGAAACAGATGATGAGATTTTCTCGAGTATCGTGAGATGCTCGTCCGAGTAACCAGTACCATGAAGTACCCTAATACTCGATCAAGTACCATGCTCGGACAAGCATGCTCGCTCATCACTAATCAAAACGGATGAGTTTTTTTTAACATGCACAAAAGTTGTGTAGACTAAGTTTTTCTGTCCGTTAAAAGTAACCAAATAAAAAAAATAGGAAAAAGGGAGTGTGAACCCAGCCTAATCTGTTAATTCTCTAAAAGAAAGGGTAAAGGGGAACTATCAGCAGGCTAGATGACTCTAACATGCTGATAGCCCCCAACTGTTTATGGGGCACCAAGGAGGAAGGTATGTGTCTAAGGGTGCATTTACACAGAGAGATTTAACTGACAGATTTTTTTAAGCCAAAGCCAGGAACAGACTATAAACAGGGAATAGGTCATAAAGGAAAGACTGAGATATCTCCTCTTCTCAACCTTCTGAAAAAGGACAAGTTAAAAGAAGATGACTTTCTATATTCAACTCTTCAATGCTCCCTAGAAGGTCATATTTTCAGGATTTTCTTAGTGGTTCACAGGTGCATCGGTTACCATATTCATTCATTATATCCGATATTCTTATACCATGACCTGTTTGCAGCCTTGAGCCCCGAGGAGAAACGAACCTTTGACTCAAATAAAAGAAAAGATTACTAAACAAATTTTAACCAACAGCTGTTTTGAACACCATTTTAGAGATTTGGCTGTATTTTCAATGTAGTAACACTCTCTATTTAGGTCAATGGGAAATTGGTGAATAGTACACACACTGTATAGAATAGCGTCCGTAATTGATTATGTCAAAATAATTAACAAGTTCGATATTTACCCACCTGCTTTTGTAAAAAAAAATATATACATATTTTACCTTTTTGCTTAAAAAATTCTGATTTTTACTGTGTGAGAATGGTAAAGTAGAAAAATAGAAAGATTTTAAATTGTAAAAATACCATTGGTACTTGTCTGCAAATATATTTTTTAAAAAGATTTTCAAAGAAGAAAAATATATTTTAAACTTAACCTTGACTTTCTGTTTTCTAAATGGTGTGCTGCGTAAAACCCTTTTGGCCATGTTTACAATTCCACTTTTAAGAAGCTTAGGGAACGGTAAAGCAAGACATTAAATGATTACAGGCCTTCATTTATCCCATGCCTTGCTTTTTAGTTCATCCTTAAGCTTTGAAAAATGTGGTTTGAGCTGAGTTGCTAGTAAATGTCTACATCATAAACCAACTACGCTTAATTTCCCATGATTAATAGTTTTTTTCTGAGCTTAGGCTCTCGATTCAACATGCTAGGGGACTTTATTACCCCTCACACTGTTGGTGAGGGTGGTCCAAGCAGGTCAAAGTCGAGGTCAATAGCAGGACACATATATGGAATGATTCAGGCTGAGTCTTTGCTAAGGTGAACATATTTTTTTCAGTAGTTTGATGGCTGAGGTATTAACAATTTACTATATGCAATATATTACTGAAATTAGTGAAAAACACACACAAAAGTGAACTTCGGGAAACATTTCAAGAAAGGTCACTTGCTAGGTTTATATATGATAAATTCTAAAAGACGCCATTATAGTATGGAAATTCTATTTTTAAAAAAATATATATATAGTTTTTATTTTTATATTTTTATTATTTTTTTAATAAGTGCAGTAGATGAATATATATAATTATATTTATTTATTATTTATCTAGTACATTTTATTCTTATTTTATTTTTTGTTCAGATTTTTTTCAGTTTTCCTTACATAAAGTATATTGCATTTGAAATTATTTTATACACAATATGAATTTTTGCCACACTTTTGCACGATTGAATGTTCTAAAATAGATTGCCTGAAAAATAAATTGTTAAAGAAGTTAATCTAAAAATTCTCAAAACAGAAGAACATAAACAGTATATTTTAATAGTCATACCGAAACCTAGCCGAAAGCAAGCTTCTTTTTCTAAAAAAAAAAAAAATTGAAAATATAAAGAAACTTCACATTATTCCTTTAGTTTGTTATTTTTTTTTTCTATTTAAACACTGTCATCATGGAATAAATAAGTTAAAAATCAACATCCATTAGCTACCTTTGCTTTAAAAAAAAATTAGAAACATATGTAGAAAAGATGCCGAAAGTTATATTCGCTCTGCTTTAACCATTTACATCAAAAGGACCCATAAAAGAACAAGGATAAAGATAGTGAGAAAATGTGAACCGATGTGGCTCTGACTGGAATATTGGAAGGGGGGTGCAGTAGCGACATTAAATTTTTTTGAAGTTATTCCCTTTGAACAGTTCCTTGTAACGCTGACAATACTTTAGCACTAAATAACAACATAGAACAATGTCAATGTAAACAGAACATCTCTCTAAAGATATAAAGTTTTGCATAGCTGACCTCCTCGGAGATGATATATATATATTTTTTTTTTTGCTTTATGTGGCTGCAGTCAGATACTAGATCAAGCTATTCTTTAGGCATGTAAATAGCCTAAAGAGATGTCCTCATATTACTTGTTGCTCAATCTATGCATTCATTTTGTCAACTAACCACAGAAGGTATGTAGAATTTCTTACCAAATCATTATAAAGCCTAAAAAAAACCACTGTAATAGATTTGTATTTTTTAAAGATACATGTTTTAGTTGCTTTATTTCCTCTTTTACGCTCTTTCCCTTGTTGGGTTCGCACACATTACCTGTACCTGTAGTTAGAAATATTTTTTTGATTGGTCAGGGTCATAGTCTTTAGACCATGGCCAATCAGGAGAACCAGCTGAGAGATGACCATGCTGCCATGTACTCCTCCCCCCACTTTGTGTCTGTGTGAGAATGGTTCAATAGACTTACAGTGTATGGGCTTCCTTGTCATGTGACACAGAGCTGAGTGAGATTGTGCTGAGAGTGGACTTCTCCTCATTCTACAGATCGGTCTTGGTCTGAACACTCAGACCCAGACAGATTAAAGCTTTTGACATGTTTTTTTGAGGTCTTCTCACTTTGAGTCTCTCTCGTTTTAAAGGCGTTATCCAATGCTACAGAAACATAGCCACTTTTGCCCTACTTCTGTCTCAAGGTCAGGTGTGTTTTGAAATTAAGCTCCATTTACTTCAATGGAACTGAGTTTAAACCCCCACCCAATCTGGAGACAAGCATGGTGCAAAAGTGGCCATTTTTTTGTAGCACTTAATAACCTCTTTAACTCATTTTCATAGAAAGTCAGTTAATCCATCATAACATGTGATGAGTAAATCTATTTAGAACAAATTGGATGCGTTCCAAGCAAACTCTAGTATGCCTAGTTGCTTAGGACCTAAGTGATGTTTTCTGCTATATTCCCACTCCCAAGCCCAGTGTGGACTGGAGGCTGCCTGAAAAAAATAGATACAGTCATAGGCTACAGGCTGTATTCATGTTTTCCAGGACTCCCCAGGGCTGCATCCAACTTCTTCAGCCACTGGTAACCAAATACCACATGCTAGGGTTCGAACAAACTTGCGTGTGCTCAATGTTCGCTCATGTCTACAATTCAGATTTTGCCTCATTCTTCCTGGGCCAGGTTCAAAGTGTTCACCCATTTAGTGTAATTAGTTAGCAGGAGATGCAAAGCTCATCACTGCTTACTGTACAAGAGCCAGGGTTACAGTTGTGGTAACCCAGAGTGGGCAGTTGTTATAAGGAAGGGAAGATGTTAGAGTACTACTTAGGCATTTGCCACGGTGGCCATGTGTGGTATGTGACCACCCCAGAATATACCAACACAAACCTGTTTTAGGTTGGTGTACTGCAGGTGTAGAGCAGAGGCACTAAAGAGTCCAGCAAGTACTTAAATAGGTGCAACTTTACTGTATAAACTTCTTAAAGGCAAAGTACATGTTATAACAGTCTCTCTTGAATAAAGGTGTAATACAGATACCTAGTAGTGAGTTGGTACCTAGTAGTGAGCTGGATACTTGAGATAGAATACTTGTAATCACTGCTGCACGCAGGTATACTGTTTAGCAGACTTGGAGACTTGAGAATACTTTAAGGACGTTAGAAAAAAGGCTCGGGTTACTTGAGATATACTTGACTTAGGTGAAAGTGAGCTACTTGAGGGAAGGGGGACCTATCCAGACACTTGGGTTCTCAGCTGGAGGGGCTCTAACCACCTTGTGTGAGTGAAGATCATCCACGGCTCTGACAATCCGCCTCTTGCTGTCCGTGGACACCGAGTGACATGCATCTTGGAACACAGGCCATTGGGGTGACTCCTCCTAGCACATTGTAGCAGAGTTCTTGGCTTAAATTGCTCTTATTTAACTGCTGTCTGTATGCTCCTGTCATATTTTCAGGATACTCTGGGCAATCCCTTTAAATGGGCTGGATGAGCGACCAAGCACGCCATGTACAGTATACCTGACAGTTCAGTATTTACAGAAGTTTTTAATGTCTAAGGCCGGGTTCACACAGCATAAGACACTGGCCGTTCTGTGACCCATGGGTGTCACAGAACGGCCGGTGTCAGTGAAGATCATCTCGGTCGGTACCAGCAGTACCGGCCGGGTGAACTTCATTTATGTTGAATTGGGATGCGGGTGCACCCGTGTGCGCATCCAAATTCACCATTGCACACAATATTAAATGTGTATGTGTATACACTCCGGCCAAAATTCCATTGATTTCAGCGCAATGCATATTTTGAATTAGTTGGATTAATTCAAAACATACATTGTGCGAACCTGGCCTAATAGAGGAAGGATGCTTCTCTGCTTTAAACTTCTACAAATCTGTTCTGCACAGGTGGCATAAGACATGATGGACTGAAAAGTATAACCACACATCAATTTATTAAAAATAAGAAAATAAGAAGAATTCATGTCCACTAATAATCCAGGATAAAGATAACTATAGCTATGTTTTCTATACAGGCTATTAGTTCAATTATCTAGAATTCTAAGCCAGCGTGCGGACACAATAAAAGGCAGTCAATGCAATACGCATGTCAAACACAAATCCCATAGCCTATATCTCCCTTCAGGTATAACATGTTTATAATCCCTTTGGAGATTCATATAACTTTCCTTGCTGCAATGAACCATCAAAACAACCAGAGGATAATGTTTGCCGGAAAGGTATCTAGGAGCACATTGCTTCCAGCAGTCTTATGGGCACTTTTCAAGGATGTGGAAATAGTCATTATTTGCCTAAAGGGGGATGCTGGGGGGAAAAGACAGAAATCCAAGCTGAAGAAGTCATGACAATCTTGTAATGGCAAACAATAGACAAAACCAACATTGCCTGGGAGGGGAAATTTGAGTCTACAATCTGTTAGATTTAGACACTCTGATAAGGAATAGGAAGCATTCTGTTCTCTGTCGTGAAAGGCAGAAAAAGACACAATTCCAGCCAGAACAGGTTGTGTAAAGCCTGTGTGCCTTGGGCTTAATAAGACACTTAAGTGCTGTTTAAGGGGCTTAAGAACTACCGCTTTATACTAACTGAATATTCCTTACTTTAGGGATAAAAGACCGGGAAAAATATATATATATA
Source organism: Dendropsophus ebraccatus (assembly GCF_027789765.1). Lineage (NCBI taxonomy): Eukaryota > Metazoa > Chordata > Amphibia > Anura > Hylidae > Dendropsophus > Dendropsophus ebraccatus. The sequence continues at coordinate 164,031,577 of NC_091456.1, read as the reverse complement.
TATTTCCAATAGTCAGTATATATTTTATATATTATTTTATACATGTTCTTTTTAGTTATACTGTATGTTTTTAGATATATACTTTTACATGTTATTTTTTACAGTTGAGGAGATTCACTGTGTTTGAACCCAGAACTTGTCATGAAAACTTTAGACAATTTAGCAAATTTTTGACCTCCGGACATGTATGCATCATCTCCTTTATATAGAGCTGTCCTTCCATAATTATCCTTACCTTCCACACTCCCACAGAGACCTCCTGTGGTGTCTATGTGTCCCCCACTAATTGTTGCTGCTGTCACTTTTGAGACTGACCTGTGTCAGCAAAAATAGCCCACTCACCCAATTACTTCTTCCTGCCAAGGGAGTGACACGGCCGATGAGGTGCAATATACACTGCTAACAAAAAAAAAAAAAAAAAAAAAAGGAAACACTCAAATAACACATCCTAGATCTGAATGAATTAATTTTTTTTACTAAATACATTGTTCTATACAAAGTGGAATGGGGTGACAACAAAATGACACAAAAATCATTAATGGAAATCTAATTTATTAGCCAATGAAGGCCTGGATTTGGAGTCACGCACAAAATTAAAGTGGAAATACACACTACAGGCTGATCAGTTCTCAGTACCTATGCTTTCTGGCTGATGTTTTAGTCATTTTTGAATGTTGGTGATTCTTTCACACTTGTGGTAGCATGAGAAGGACTCTACAACCCAAACAAGTGGCTCAGGTAGTGCAGCTCATCCAGGATGGCATATCAATGAGAGATGTGGCAAGAAGGTTTGCTGTGTCTGTCAGTGTAGCGTCCAGAGGCTGGAGGTGCTACCAGGAGACAGGCCAGTACACCAGGAGATGTGGAGGAGGCCGTATTAGGACAACAACCCAGCAGCAGGACTGCTTCCTCTGCCTTTGTGTAAAGCGGAATAGGAAGAGCACTGCCAGAGCCATGCAAAATGACCTCCAGCAGGGCACAAATGTGCATGTGCCTGCACTAATGGTTATAAACTGACTCCATGAGGATGGTATGAGGGCCCGACGTCCACATATGGGGGTTGTGCTCACAGCCCAACACCATGCGAGATGCTTAGCATTTACCAGAGAACACCAGATTGGCAAATTCGTCACTGGCATCCTATGCTCTTCATAGATGAAAGCAGGTTCACACTGAGCACATGTGACAGACATGACAGAGTCTGGAGACGCCATCGAGAGTGATCTGCTGCCTGCAACATCCTTCAGTATGACCGGTTTCGCAGTGGGTCAGTAATGGTGTGGGGTGGCATTCCTTTGGAGGGCCGCAATGCCCTCCATGTGCTCACCAGAGGTAGCCTGACTGCCATAAGGTATTGAGATAAGATCCTCAGACCCCTTGTGAGACCATATGCTGGTGTGGTTGGCCCTAGGTTTCTTCTGATGCAGGACAATGCTAGACCTCATGCGGCTGGAGTGAAGTCAGCAGTTCCTGCAAGATGAAGGCACTGAAGCAATGGACTGGCCTGCCCATTTCCCAGACCTGAATATGATTAAGCACATCTGGGACAGCATGTCTCGCTCCATCCCCCAACACACACAACTGCACCACAGACTGTGCAGGAGTTGCCGAATGCTTTAGTCCTGGTCTGGGAGGAGATCCCTCAGGAGACCATCCGCCACCTCATCAGGAGCATGCCCAGGCTTTGTAGGGAGGTCATACAGGCACATCTTGTCGCAACCTCAGCACCACAAGGTGTTCGGTCAGGCATAGTGCTCAATAGAGCATGGTCGCTCAACACTAATTGGGAGTAAAGAGATAATGATTATCTAAAAGCCTCTCTTTCTCATAAAGAAACAACGGTATGATTATCCCAATGTAAGTTGACACCTAGTTTATAGATTTTCCATTATTTTGATTTTGCACGTTCAATTAGTTATCAGGTAGGTAACCAGCAGCGCCTATGGATAATGGATTGCCAATAGAATTCACCAAAAGCACTAGCAAAATTACTCATTTTGGTTAGACAACCTTTTTTTTTTTACAAAGTCAAATGGCAATTTTCGTAGATCACTGTTGTTCCATAGAATGGATTACTGTTCTTCTTGACATATTTCTCTAATAAACTACTTGTATTATAGTAGAAGAAAAAGAAGTGATTCAAACAAGCCAGCACAGCATATCTTCAAGTATATGCATATTTAAAAATACTTACAGTTGTCTAATAAAAAAGAAGAAGAAAGGCGCAGGAGCAGATTTACTGCCAAGAATCCTCTTTTTAAGGTGCAATAAGAGTATTTGTAAACATTTTAACAATATAATTTTCTACCGTGAGTAAATACAATAATGTGTTAAGCAAACATTGATCAGTTATGGCTTATTTCAATATAAAGAAATGGTTCCTTTCATCTCCATCTTTTACTTCAAAGCTACTTTTAAAATGAAATTCCACAAAAGCCTGTACCATCTTATTTGAGGTATTTGAATCAATAACTTCTTTATAAGGCACTACAAGCTCACTTATGTTTCCTAATATTTTAAGGGGTATAATCATCTCTTAAAGTGTCCCTTTTATTTGGGAAAACTTTTGACATGTCAGTCAGATATGTGAAAAGTTTTGATTACTCGGGGTCTGAGTGTTCAAACTTAGACCGTTCTTTAGACGTGTTGCGACGGTTGTGCGGTTCATTCCCTGGCTGGCCGCGATCTCCATCCAGCTATACTAGACAGGCTCCATTTAAGTCTAGGAAGCCGTCTAGTGCAGCTGAATGAAGATCGTAACCAGTAGGGGAGTGAAACACACTTGTTTAGAAATCTGTCAGTGTCTGAACATTCATCTCATTGAAAAGTATTTCTAAATAAAGTGAAAACTTTGTCATGACATGACATATTACTAAGATATGCTATTAGTTTATGATCAATGGGGGGAGGGGAGGCTGTAGAATGTAGAGATTGCTTTACTGTTACCACTTCAGGAACATATCGGACAAAGCCATGATCCTTATTATCTGTCGTCTATATAACGTAACGAGATGGCCACCATTGCCCAATGTGTTCCCAGAGCATATATTGTAATATTTACGTACCCCTCTCTAACCTGGACAGTACTACATCTGGTTGTGGGGAACTGTTGCAAGCACCTTTAACTTATATTAAATTAAACAATAAAGGCAGATAACTGGGGTCAACTGTGGGGGCTAGGAAGTTGCAAGGGGGGGGGGGTATCAGTGTGTGGGATGCACTGCTACACCAGTTTCTAGTGCTATGAAATCTTTCTGCTCATAATTAATGGGGGGGGGGGGGGGGGGGTATGTCTTCAGTGCTTTGCCAGTTTAGTATTTTCATTAGAAGACTTGGCCTTAAAACAACCAGGTTGACACTTACCGAAGAGAGTACAAGAGAGCCCTAGTTGGGCCAAGGTCAGTAATAATATTAGATCAATGAGAATAAGCCTCTAGGGTTAAGTGGGACAATATATTTTTTTAAAGCTAAATTTGGAGCAACTGATTCACCATCAGGCTATGTGCACATTTAGTAAGAGACCAGCCGTTCTGTGACCTGGCCAGTCTTTGAAAATATCATCCCACATATCCTTATACACCATGAACGATAATCGTTTTAGGTAATAGGGCCTCAAGTGAACTATGTACATTATTCTGGAAAAACATCAAAATGAAAAGCAGCTAATAAAACCTCAGGAGAGGCTCAGAAATTGCACAGTTGTGACCAATAATTCAGTTTTCCACGTTTTATATCTCATATATTGCACATAGCTATGATACAGTGCTAAAAACCCCAGGCGAATGATATGACTGTCAAGGCATGATGTAAACTATATTTTTGTAACAGTTGTAAGGCTGCAGGTTCCCCATCCCTGCTTCATACGGTAGAATATAAAGCCTCATGGAAGCACCATATACTGACACACAACAGTGAAGATTTATTAAAACTGGTGCAAAGATACACAAATCAGATTCTACCTTTATTTGTCACAGCAGCAACATTGGCAGCTACCCTACTTTTCCTTTGCTCCAATTTTGATAAATCTTTTCAAAAGTTCTCATGAGGCCGATTGAAAGTATACGCATGGCCAGTGGGGTACTACTGCTCTGGACAGAGGTGGCAGCAGAGAGCACTGTGTCAGACTGGAAAGAATACACCACTTCCTTCAAGACATACAGCAGATGATAAGTACTGATAGACGTAATTTTTTTTAAATAGAAGTATTTTACAAGTCTGTATAACTTTCTGAAACCAGTGAATATGAAAACAATTTCTTTTCTCGGGAGGATCACTTTTACTGTCCTATCTTTGTTATATAATATGTGATTGTCTGTATTATTCCTTTTCTAACAATAACTATTTCTTATGATTTATATATTAAGTCACACACCACAAAAAAAAAAAAAAAAAAAAAAGGTTTAAAACAAAATGTCTGTAAATTATGTAAATGTATTTCTGATTTTATTTTTAGCATTGTGAGAATTTAAGCTCACAGTTTAACTTGGGTTTTATTTTTAGTTTATGAGAACAGTAGTTTAAAGTGCAGATTGTTCTTCTGTCAGATTTAAAATAAAAAAATAAGAGGATGTCTTTCTGGTACCTGTATAAAAAAAAAAAAATTCTAATATACTAAAGAACAGACTACTAGATTTTTCTTTCTCTATTGTAAGTAGTAAGGAGGGAAAAGAGGCTTAAACAAGGTCTATTAGCAGTAAATAGTTCTGCCAATATCCTTCACAGTAGGGAAACTCCTCCAGCAATTTTCACAATTAATTACCAGAGGCAAGCGTATTTATAATCTGGTGTTAATTTTGCCGTATGTGAATGAAGCCGGCTCTGGCACACTCAGGTTTTGTTTCTTTGCTACCAGTAGGATGAACTGCTTGTTCGGGTCATGCTGTGTCAAAGGAGTGCTAATGTGTTTATATAAACACTACAAGCAGCACCTGTTTAAATCTCACTCGTCTCTTACCATTACAAATAAGCAGAAGACACATAGAAACTCATAGGTTATAGTGGTGGGAGAAGGTGCATCCAGCCATTTTCTAAATGTTCTGTATGATACCATGTGTGAAAACTTATTTAAGAACTGCATACAAAGATAGACATGAACTCTATCCACAGATATGTACATGAATGGCACATACTATGTTTATGCTATAATACAATTAGAAGATTTATTTACAAGAATATGTGATTGAAACCTATAAATAAATACACAGATGGAATCTATTTATAAAAAATTATAAATGACCATATATATATATATATATATATATATATATATATATATATATATATAATTAGAACTATATATAAAGACATGTACCTGACACTTAGGGGCCTCTTCCATGGAGCAATTATCACTCTGCGACAACGAGACAACGATCAGCCGATGATCGTGTCATCGGCTGATCGTTTATTTGGGTTCAAACCTAAAATCATTGGGCACAGACCGCGCATTGCTGCGTGGAATAGTGATGCGTGGCTGGCATCCGACGGTTTCACAAGCACCATACTTTACCTAAACATGTTGCAGGTCTCCTCCTGCGCTCCTTCTGCCTCCCAGTCCCGCGCGCAGCAGGAGCTTCAGTGCGGCCTGTCTTAGCTTACAGACCGCTCAGCCAATCACGGGCCAGGACTGCCGCGGCCAGTGATTATCTGAGCGGTCTGTCAGCTCAGACATGCTGCACCGAAGCTGCTGCTGCATGCGGGACCGGGAGGCAGAAGGAGCACAGGACAAGACCTGGATAGGTAATGTATGGTGTTTAAACAAGGGCTGCAAGGACATCGGTAACGACCCTGTGCAGCCCTTGCTAAACGATTATCGTCCCGTGGAATAGCAGATCTAGCAGATCGGCGCTTGTTTACATTATTGATCCGGCCTCCATCGGCCCATGGAATAGGACCCTTAGGGGGATATTTATGAAAAATATGGCAGGAACGTACACCAACTGTGAGAGGAGATGCCACATGGAGAAATGGGAGGCACCTACCAGGGAGATGAGCACATAGGAGGGAGAGGGGTTAACTATCAGGAGAGATGTCTATATGGAGAGAGAAGATTACAAAGGGTGGTGCCTATGGAAGGGGGCTAACTATCATGGGAGATGACTACATGGAGGGGGGGGGGGTTAACTACCAGGGGGTGATTACCTACAGTAGATTCCCTGCATGGGGTATACTACATACTAGTGGGCTTACTACTGGGGTGGGGGGGCTACTTACAGGGAGTGCTTCCTACTAAGGACACTACCTATGGGGAAATAGCAACATGGAGGATACAACCTACTAGGGGGGCTACCTTCACAGGGAGGCCTAAGTACTATACAGATGCACAGATAGGGTCCTGACTATTATATAGTTGCACAGAGGGTCCTAATATGGGGCAAAAAAGGGTCTAACTACCGTATTTTACGGTGTATAAGGTGATTGGGCGTATAAGGCGATGGCGAATGTACGTCACAGGAGGCCAAGAGATGATGAAGAGTCCAGGAACGGGCCCCAGGTGAGTTAATTATTTATTTATTTTTATAATGCTTGTCCCATACGGTGGGGATGTAGCCATTTTTGAGCCCCCCACCACCACCACCAGCACCGTATGGGGGAACCATACCCGGCGTAAAAGATGACCCTTGACTTCTAAGAAGATTTTTCGGGGTTAAAAATTTGTCTTATACGCCGCAAAATACGGTACTATATATCCCTTACAAACTAGTACTGTTGGTATTATTAGTTGTAGTTTACTGGATTTAGTCAATAACAGTATGGTGGTAATTTTAGTAGTCATGGTGTGGTGGTAATGCCACTTGGTTACTGGTATTATTAGTAACATTGGTCTCGGTATACAGGATTTGGTCAGTGTGACAGTGATATGTATGGTAATGTTATTCATAACCATTTAACATAAGTTTAGGACTCCATATGACAATTTACTCGGGAAGGGGGGAGGGGTTGCAGATATGGGGGCAGTCAAGTTTGCTATGGGGTCCAGCCATTTCTATTTACTCCCCTGATACAGGTCTACCAGGGCCGATCGGCTTTACTAAGAGGCATACGCCGAGGAAGAGGGGGCAGGTCTTTATTTAACACTGCCGTACGAGTGCGCCAGTCTTGTTGAATATGTATAATTTGGGGGCAGTTGATGCAGAGACCCAAAAGTTATGTTACCTATATGGCCGGTCTATATTAGTACTATACAAAAAAAAAAAAATAATATTAAAAACTTATTCTAGAAGTAAACTTCTATTGAACTCTGAAAAGATAAAGTAGTGGCACTCACCAGTGTAAATTGTAGAGATCATCGAACAGCGGGAATTTTCAGGTTCGTTCAAACTCGAACCTTCGGCATTTGACTCCTGCTGGGTAATAGGCTGTATCCCTGTTTTCCAGGTGGTACTCCGGCTGTCTCCACCTTCCCCACGGAACAGGAAGGCAGCGGGAGTCAAATGGCGAAGGTTCGAGTTTGAACGAACCTGAAAATTCTGCTGTTCGATCATCTCTAGTAAATTGTAGTGCAGGTTCCTTTATTTCAATAACGCATAGACATGACCAGGGCGGACGCCAGAGAGGTGCAGGTGAAACTTCTATTGAACCTATATATAATCTATAGAGTTAAAAAAGGGTCTATGAGAGAACTGTGTATTACTCCTGAAAGAAGTGCTGCAGAACATGCTACTTCTTCATCAGTTTGTTCTGGTAATTTCTCAATTACCTGAACATCATTATGACAGCGCACACTCTAAGCAGCAGGCAATTTAATTATTGGTGCCTGTAGCACAGGGAGATAAAGGGATCTGCTCAAGATCATAAGGAGCCTGACACTTGGATTTCAAATCAAATTCACTTACTTCAAAGGCTCTGATGCTACAAGTGATATTACTGCTGCTCGGGGTTGTAGACAAAACACCGAGTAAATTGCTTCTGCTGCCACCTGGCAGAAATGTTTACTGCGCTCAAAACCCGGCAAAAGAGAGAAGAGAAATTGTCAAATTTCAAATTACACCTTTCTTGTTGATTGAAATATAGGCACTTCTTCATGGCAGCTCAATGACAGCAACGTGTTACCAGACACAAATATTAGATTTTATATAATTTCAAATTAACACAAAGTTGCATAACGCCAGATGCACGAGATGTTCGAGAAAGAAAGGAATCTGCAATATTATATTACATGACTTAGACAATTAAAGTGTTTCTGTCATGATATATGATATGTAAAAACAAAACAAAAAAACAAATATATAGTTAAAGGGGTACCCCAGTGAAAATATTTTAATTTCAAATTAACTGGTTACACAAAGTTATACAGATTTGTAATTTACTTCTATTTAAAAATCTCCAGTCTTCCAGTACTTATCAGCTGCTGTATATCCTACAGGAAGTGGTGCTGTCTTTTCAATCTGACACAGGACTCTGCTGTCACCTCTGTCCATGTCAGGAACTGTCCAGAGAAGCAGCAAATCCCCATAGAAAACCTCTCCTGCTCTGGACAGTTCCTGTCTCAGACAGCGGTGGCAGCAGAGGTCAGTGTGTCAGACTGGAAAGAATACACCACTTCCTGCAGGACATACAGCAGCTGATAAGTACTGGAAGACTTGAGATTTTTTTTTTAATAGAAGTAAATTACAAATCTGTATAACGCTCTGGCACCAGTTGATTTGAAAGAAAAAATATTTTCACTGGAGTACCCCTTTAATGGTTGCCTAATGTATGCTGTTGTTTTTTATTTTAATATCATTGTTTCAGTGGAACGTTTTGTCACCCATTGTGCTTCAAGCCGGGTGGGTGGGTTTTTAAAAATGACATTTGCATAGGCCAGAAGATCAATTAGTTTACTCAGTACAGGGACGTGTATAGCTGCTGGTCTATCATCATTCATCTTCTTCATCTTCACTGGGTCAGTCTGCACAGAACAGAAAGGCAACTGACATCACTTCCTGCATTGCAAATGTGTAGTATATTACCTTCCTTGCTGATCTCAAGTACATCTCAAGAATTGAAAATATTACACCCAAATATTACTCTATAGGCTATGTTCACGCAACATTTTTTTCAGCTCCGTTTGAAATGATGTATGTCATTTTGAGTCTAAAATAACGAACGTCATTTAGCTCCCTTGCCTTCCCTAAGTGCAATGACGGCTGTTGGTACATTATTCTAGTTTGGGGTTACTAATTGGACTTTGGGTGGGGCTTACTTGAAAAGCTCATTGAATTTAATAGTAAAAACTGTGACAAAAGAAAAACTGTGCATGAACAACTAATAAAAAACGTACGCTGTTTGCAAAAGATGTCCGAAAATAATGAGCATGTTCATTATTTTGACATCCACAGTAAAAACGTCTATTATTCATTACACTGGGGGAGATTTATTAAAAATTTACACCTTTTTTTTTGGAGTGGAAAAGTCCGCAACCGCATAGCTGCGCAAAATTTTGTGACTTTTCCCCAACATAGACTGATCATGCCTACTTCAGCGTAAGTAAGTAGGCATGATTTATCATGTGTGACTATCTAAAATAGTCTGCACATGTGTCGCAAACTCACTCCACACTAGAGGTGGTCTATTTCACCACCTATAATGTGGAGCCGGTATGCTCCGTGGGTCGGGTTCAGTGCACCCGGTCCACGGAGTGTAAGGGGTTAAGTAGTGATGCAGGAGAATCACTACTAACTCCCTGTGGCTGTACAGTAAGGAGGGGTGCATAGCGCACCCCTCCTTACAGTACAGGAGCAGGGAATCCCCTCATTAAGCCGGGATTCCCTGCCTACAGGGTTTCCCACCCAAAAGCAGAAAGCAGTCTGCTTCTGGGCGGGAAATTTAAAATCCCGGCAGAGAAGTTAGTCTGGCTCCCAGGGGCTTAAGCCCCTGGGACCCAGACTGTTGTGGCACTGCACCAGCAAGGAAGGGGGTTAAGTGCCCCCTTCCTTGCTGGGGCAGATGCAGTGCAATCTCCATGGGGGGGGTTACCTGCTGCTGCTTCTTCCTCCATTGTTGATAGCTGTCACGAGATGTCCCGATAAGCCCCACCCCCTATTCGGCCATTTCCGATGCAGGGCGGGGCTTACCGTCGTGGGGGCGGGGCTTATAAGGATATCCTGGGACAGCTAGCAACAATGGAGGAATCAGCAGCAGGTAACCTGTCCAACTGCACGTTACCACTTAATTTCTAATCAGCCAATCACATGGTGGCAACTCAGTGCATTTAGGCATGTAGACATGGTCAAGACAATCTCCTGCAGTTCAAACCGAGCATCAGTATGGGGAAGAAAGGTGATTTGAGTGCCTTTGAACATGGCATGGTTGTTGGTGCCAGAAGGGCTGGTCTGAGTATTTCAGAAACTGCTGATCTACTGGGATTTTCACGCACAACAATCTCTAGGGTTTACAGAGAATGGTCCGAAAAAGAAAAAACATCCAGTGAGCGGCAGTTCTGTGAGCGGAAATGCCTTGTTGAGGTCAGAGGAGAATGGGCAGACTGGTTCGAGCTGATAGAAAGGCAACAGTGACTCAAATAGCCAACCGTTACAACCAAGGTAGGCAGAAGAGCATCTCTGAACGAACAGTACGTCGAACTTTGAGGCAGATGGGCTACAGCAACAGAAGACCACACCGGGTGCCACTCCTTTCAGCTAAGAACAGGAAACTGAGGCTACAATTTGTACAAGCTCATCGAAATTGACAGTAGAAGATTGGAAAAACGTTGCCTGGTCTGATGAGTCTCAATTTCTGCTGCGACATTCGGATGGTAGGGTCAGAATTTGGCGTCAACAACATGAAAGCATGGATCCATCCTGCCTTGTATCAACGGTTCAGGCTGGTGGTGGTGGTGTCATGGTGTGGGGAATATTTTCTTGGCACTCTTCGGGCCCCTTGGTACCAATTGAGCATCGTTGCAACGTGTGGCCTACCTGAGTATTGTTGCTGACCATGTCCATCCCTTTATGACCACAATGTACCCAACATCTGATGGCTACTTTCAGCAGGATAATGCGCCATGTCATAAAGCTAGAATCATCTCAGATTGGTTTCTTGAACATGACAATGAGTTCACTGTACTCAAATGGCCTCCACAGTCACCAGATCTCAATCCAATAGAGCATCTTTGGGATGTGGTGGAACGGGAGATTCGCATCATGGATGTGCAGCCGACAAATCTGCGGCAACTGTGTGATGCCATCATGTCAATATGGACCAAAATCTCTGAGGAATGCTTCCAGCACCTTGTTGTATCTATGCCACGAAGAATTGAGGCAGTTCTGAAGGCAAAAGGGGGTCCAACCCGTTACTAGCATGGTGTACCTAATAAAGTGGCCGGTGGGTGTATATATATATATATATATATATATATATATATATATACACACTAAAATAAAAAAAAACATGATTTCTACCTATGCACCAACACCACGCAGTAAAGTTAATAGGTGAAGTGAATGAGAATGATTATCTTGTTACAATGACACCTGTCAAGTGGTGGGATGTATTAGGCCGCAAGTGAACAGTCAGTTCTGGAAACTGGTGCGTTGGAAGCAAGAAAAACGGACAAAAGAGAGAATTTGAGCAATTTTACATGAGAAAAACTGTGCTGGTTAGACAGAACACACAAGTCATTTTAGTGCCAAAAGACGACCATCTATTGATAATGACGGCCACAAATAATGAACACAAACACAAATAATGAAAACGCAGTCATTTTCCCGTTGTTAGAACGCAGTGCTTAAATAGGTTGTCCAACATTTATTTCTTATTGTAAATGTGAATAATTTGTAATCCATCCCTTTCCCTGAGTGGTTTTCTCTAACCTTTTTTCGCTGCTGTGTCCCTGGGCCTCCTCCTCTGTTGCTGCTTTTTAGATTTGTGTTTACTTACATAAAGAACTTCCAGGTCACAGGGGTCAGAAGTGACATCACAGCTCTGCAAGCCTGTAGCTCCGCCCACTCTACCTATAGGCAGGAAATGTCTGTATTACTACAAGTGTCTGTTGAGCAGCATGGTGGCTCAGTGTCTGCCAATTAGTTATGTTATCAAATCAACTAGTTTTTTCACACTTTTATCTGTTGTAGGACTACAAACCACAGCACACATGTACATGATAGGAGTTGTAGTCCTGGATTACATATACACTACAGCAGCCATCCTACTGGTGGGCGGGGTCTTAATGAGGCAGGATTCTGTTACCTCAGCAAGAAATAGATAGAATGGTGACTGACATGAGGTGAAGTCTCCTCTCTCCTCTCCATATTACACACAGCAGCAGCTCTGACCTAACACTGTGCATCTTTACATTACAATAGTAACAATATAGGGGAAGATATAGCAAAGTCTGTGCAGGGGAGCAGTTGCCCATAGCGACCAATCAGATTGCTTCTTTCATTTTTAAAAGAGGCCTTGGAAAATGAAACCTAGAATCTGACTGGTTGCTATGGGCAACTGCTCCCCTGTTCCTCTGCACAAGTTTTGATAAATCACCCCCTCATACTCCTTTATTTACTTTTTATAGCTCCAACCTATGCTGCAGTGCTGTACAGAGATTGTAGTCTGTCATGCTTTCCTTACTGCTGCAGTTTCTTTTGGGCTCAGATTATAGTTGTTAGGGGTGTGGCTAAAGAAATATATACATAACCCCGCCCACCTGATGACTCACTGTTCCCTCACTGGCAGGAACAGGAAACAGAAAGGGAACAGAATTTCACAGGAAGTAAAGAAAACACAGGCAGAGTGGTCATGTGACTAAGTCTGAGAACACAGTAAGCGCTCTAAATAAAAAATAGAAGTGTAAGTAAAATATGCAACACCCACAGAGGTCACTGCAATGCTAGTTTATTGAAAAATCATGAACAACCCCTTTAAATACTAGGTAGTACAGGTATGCAGTAGTTGGTGCCTACCAAAGTGGTTCAAGGAAGGACAATTAAGTAGTAATGAGCGAACATGTTCTTAAATGTTCGTATGTTCGTATGAACATGACGCTAATTTTTCGTGTTCACCGATCACGAACAATTTTTAAATAATCGGAATGGTTATAACAATCATTTTCAAACATGCGAATGCTTATCTCGTGATGTACGCAGCACCTGATAATCTGTAAAAATGTGCGTAACTCTAGACTGAAATGTACGCAACTGTGTCATTTACACTTTGCATTTAATAACCTAAACGCATGTGCGTACACCCCAATGTACGCTTCTACTGTACTTTTGTTATTTTTTTGTGAATGTTCAGGGAACTACAATTAAGTGAACGGAGACTGGTATGATTAACAAAGAGAGACTGTAGCAAAACTACTAGAAGAATACTAGCTGTAATGGCCAGGTGTCAGTAACACTAAACTAATAAAAAGAATCCGCAATCAGAGTCAAAGAGGAGTTGTGGTTTGGCATTTTTTCTTTGCTCTGGCTCTCCTCACCACTTCTTCCTTCCTCCTCCTTTTTCTCCCAAAATAATCTTTGCTGCCCAGCCCCCTTTTTTGCTCACACCATTGTTGCATTTCACACATGCACCAGGGCGCCATCTTCCCAGTTCATGTGTGAGCCACTGAAAAGACAGTGTGCAGCCTCAAGTGCATCTGCAAATGTGTAGAACATGAAGATACAGCATGGTAGCAAAAATTATTCATGAAGAAGGAGGAGGAGGAGGAAGGAGTAGTGAGGCATGCCAGAACAAATGCCAAACCACAACTCCTCTTTAACTCTTCATTATAGTAGGACACCCCAGATTGCGGATAATCCACTTCATGGACGCAGTAACAAAAGATAACTTGCTCACTAGGGGTCTGCCAACTATAACACTATGTTAGCACTTCGACTCGGGTTTGAGAACTGACAGATTCCGTTTAAGAATGCCTAAACTGATCGCTGTTGACGTCAAACGTTCCTAAAATGAGCATGTGAGCATTAGAACTAAAGCGTGGAAAATTGTAGAAGATGTCCTTTTATTATGAATCCCATTTTGTGTTATATGGGCAACGTGTGTGACTTAATTGGGGCAGAGGTGGCATAAGGATGCACTATGGGAAGAAGCCCAGTCAATGGAAGCAGTATGACATTTTTATTTTATTCTTTGTACTGAAGATACTAGAATTGATGTAAATTTTATAAATACACTTACCTAAACATTGTTGAGATCCACTCCTTCATAGCAATGGTATGTCATATTGGCATTAGGTTTATTCAGGTGTATAAAATGTCATTCCTAAAGAACTGTTGCAAAAAGTTTAAGGCGTTGACTTGGCTTTCAAATTCGTTAGATCTCAATACAGTGATCATCTGGGGATGTATGGCTAAAACAGCTGCTAATGTTGTGATGCCAGATACTATATGACAGCTTCTAAAGTCTTGTGGCGTCCATAAGAGCATGTTTGATGGCCTACACCATATTATGTAGTATTATTGTTATGGCTGATCAGTGTACTGCTAAACATCTGGAATGAGGTTCCTACAAATTCTGCTCATGTTCATCGCTTTAATTAAAAAAAAAATACTTCTAAACTATTGCTTTATTCGATATGACCAACATAACCCATCTCCATTGGATGGAATAAATGATTGTCATGGTATAATAGAAATAATTATGAATGTTAACAGTATTTTCTGGATGAGTAGATAACAATTATCATTATCTTAAATATGCATATTCAATTTACTAGTTTTGGGAAATGCAATTCTATGGTGAAGCTAAGTGACCCCTACAATCTGTATATTCCTGCACAGCACCACTCATGAATTCTCTACACAATGCTGCTCCTGGTCAGGGTCGAAGGGGTCAGAGCTTTTTTGTTCTAGTGATCTGTGGGGAGTCTCAGCATGTGTACTCTTACCAGTTAGTAAGTTATAGCATACCCTTGTCTTGCTGTATGGAGAAAACTCTGACAGTCATAGGCTATGTTCCCCCTATGGTATTATTTATAATGACGGCTCCAAATAATGTTCATGAACATTATTTGTGGCAGTCATTATGAAAATACAATCTCCTTTTGCTGTTCAATGACGGCCCGTTCCCATAGTAGGAACACAACTTTAGGCAAGTCCATGTACAGATACATTGGTGTCCAAATTTACATTTCGCCAATATGTCAGTGCCTCAAAAGTAGCATGATCTGAGCCCCTTTAACCCTTAGAAGACCCTGCCAATTTAAATTTTTGCGTTTTCGTTTTTTCCCTCCTTGTGCTTAAAAGGCCATAGCACTTGCATTTTTTCACCTAGAAACCCACATGAGCCTTTATTTTTTGCGCCACTAATTGTTCTTTGCAGTGACAGGCTAAATTTTTTCATTAAAGTACACTACAGAAAAAAATTCAGTGTGTGGTGAAATTTAAAAAAAAACCAACGCATTTCTTTTATTTGGAAGGTATTTTTTTACGTCTTTTACCCTGGGGTAAAATTGACATGTTATATATGTTCCTCAAGTCGTTACAATTACAACGATATGTAACATGTATAACTTTTATATTATGTGATGGCTATTCCCATACTTATAACGCTTTTATCCTTTGGTCTATGGAGCTGTGTCATTTTTTGCATCATGATGTGTTCTTTCTATCGGTACATTGATTGCGCATATGCGACTTTTTTGATCGCTTTTTATTACAATTTTTCTGGATTTGATGCGACCAAAAATGTGCAATTTTGCACTTTGGGATTTTTTTGCGCTTGCACCATTTACTGTGCGAGATCAGGAATGTGATTATTTAATAGTTTAGGCAATTGCGCACGCGGCGATACAAAACATGTTTGTTTATTTATTTATATTTATAACATGGGAAAAGGCGTGTGATTCAAACTCTTATTAAGGGAGGGGTTTTTTTTTTTTATTATTGATGACACTTTTTTTTTTCTTTTACACTTATACTAGAAGCCGCCCTGGGTGACTTCTAGTATAAGTACACTGACCTCTCATTGAGATCTATGCTATATAGTAATAAGCGGCCCCATTCTGAACACCGTAGACGGCCCTAGACACACAGGTACGTCCAGGTTACTAAAGTATTGTACTTCCCCCCAAAAGTTATACAAATCACCAATATTCACTTATTACGGGAAATGCTTATAAAGTGCCCTGTGTCCCTCAGTCTCCCCCTGCCATCATCCTCTCCAGCAGCCACAGCCCGCACAGCTCTGGGAGTCGGGTCGTGACATCACCATTTTGTCCAGGAAGTGAGGCCTTGATGCAGTAGTAAGTGCAGGAACAAAAGCACTTTATAAGCATTTCCCAAAATAAGTGTATATTGGTAATCTGTATAACTTTTAGGGGGCAATACAATACTTTGATAAAAATTTTCGCCTGGCTTCTTTAAATATTACACCCAACTGGTGACCCAGAAACCACAAGTGTCTGTCATGTGCTTCACAAATGGACTTATTTTTCAGTCTACTATTTCTTCATAACCTCATAAAGCAATCGTGATGATGAATAATAAATTTTATGATCAGTGTTTGCGGCATAAAAACTCATAATGTTGTCTAGATGATGTAGAAATCTAATGGATATCTTTACTAAGGATTCATATCAGCTAAAACATGAAAATGCTAAATAACTATAATGGTAGTTTCACACGTAATGTATCCACAGCGGATTTCACGCTGCGAGTTTGCCGCAAAACCTGCTGCGGATATCTCTCCTGTGAGTGTCAATGTGTTTATATACTCGAAGTGGGATTGTCATCTTGCTGCGAGTATGTAAGCGCCGGCCCCCATAATCCCCTGCCACCAGGAAGATACTTTACCTGCTCCACTCTGCCCACATCTGAGGCTCCCGGATGTCCCGCGCAGCCAATCAGTGACTGCGGCAGGGCCGTTCACCGATTGGCTGTTAGGTTAAAAAGACACATGGTACCTTTCATATATCTGTCTGTGCTTCCAGAACAAAAAATGGTTTTGTTTTATATTATAAAGAGTCAAAGAGGCTTTACCAAACTCCTGAAGTGCACACTGGATTTATGTAGAGACATCGGAGCTGCTTTAAAGGGGTAGTGTGGCGCTCAGAAATTATTCACAGACTAACACACATTACACAGTTATACAACTTTGTAATGTATGTTATGTCTGTGAATCGCCCCGTTCCACGTGTCCCCCCACCCGTGTACCTGGAAGTGTGGTGCAATATACATTACCTAGCCGAGTCGCTGTCGCCCGTCCCCCCTCCGCCGAGTCACAACTGTGCTCAGCCGTGATTGGCTGAGCACAGTTATGCTCAGCCAATCGTGTCTGAGCGGCTGATCACGCGGCTGCGTCATCAGCTGCTCAGCCGCGATTGGCTGAGCACAGTTATGCTCAGCCAGTCGCGGCTGAGCATTGGATGACGCTGCAGAGGGCGGCCGGCATTCGGAACAGTCGGAGCTGTTCGCCGACCGCCCAAAGAAGACGTCGCTGAATGAAGATCGAAGACTGGTGTCGGCACGTGACAGGTGAGTATAGCGCACCACACTTCCGGGTACACGGGTGGGGGGGGGGACACGGGGAAGGGGGCCATTCACAGACATAACATATATTACAAAGTTGTATAACTTTGTAATGTGTGTTAGTCTGTGAATATTTTTTTTACTGCCGCACTACCCGTTTAAGCCTTTTACGGAAATCTGCACCAGCTTGAAGTCTACATGTAGACGGAAATTGTGATAAATATGGAACAAGAGGAGGCCACATCCCCCCTTAGTGCAGCCATGCTCACTGTTGTGGCCCCTCTCCACTTCCATGTCGTGAGGGGCAAAAAGTCATACAAATGATCCCCCCCTACCCATGCAACATTATAATTCTCCCACTTTGTGTATATTTGAAAGAATGCAATGAGTTTGGTAAGGAACATGTCATAATCTATACAACAAAATTTGGCTGGTCACCATGTTTATAGCACTGCTAACCATTCTCCCCTAGAAATGCACTGATACAAAAGAGTCAATTTCACCATTCATGATTTCTTTCATACTACAGGCTATAAAGAGTAAATAACAGTAAATAAACCTTGAACGTTTTGAAAGCTTGTAGGAAAAAGAACATTTTTTTGTTCTAATAAATGTATTTACACAAAGATAATATAGGAATTTATGCCATTCTTTCCATTCTATTATATCAGTATATCAGTTATACCTTCATGAATATCAATAAACACCTTCAAAATAAATGCTGTGACCTACAATAAGTGGTAATTATAGTAAAGTTTTTCTTGAGTATGAAAGTTACCAAAGTACTTTTCAAGGTCCTTCTGGATACTCATTTATTTGTTTGTATTGACAAATACCAGAACATTCAACCTTTCCAATGTCCTACGATAAAGACGCTCTTAGTTTAAGGGGTTGTTTTACAGGAAGGAACATGGTGGCGGTGATCCATTATCTTCACAGGTCCAAAAACCCTTCCCCCCTCAGTAATCAGTTCTTATTGTTGAGATACCTCCATAAATGTGTAATACATGGACAAGACAGGTCCTGTAGTAATGGTCTCCATGACAAAAATCCTTTAAAGGGGAACTATCAGCAGGTTAGACCTGCTGATAGCCCCTTATAGTGCCGGGGACGGTGAGGAGGAAGGTATGTGTCTTACCATCCTCCTCGGTGCTGGTCCCACACTGTTAGCTGGCATAACCTTCAGCTGGGAACACAGGAGCACTGCCCCTGTTGATATACTCTATTTTGAAATCAAGCAGGCTTAGGAAGTGTTAAAATCTGGCAGAAACTTTCCTGGGAAACCTGTTTGTATAGACGAGTAGTATCCTGCAATGAGGATATCACTAGAGATGAGCACAACACGAGCATACTTGAATCTAATCCGGCATTTGAATAGCGGTGGCTGAAGAAGTTGGATGCAGCTCCAGGGAGTACTGGAGAACATGGATACAGCCATAAGCCAGAGGCTGTATCCATGTTTCCCTGGACTCCCTAGGGCGGCATTCAACTTCTTTAACCCCCAGTATTCAAATGCCAGACAATTGGACTCGAGCATGCTTGAGTTGCGCTCATCTCAAGATATCACTTATTGGTCCTCCAAGAAGTAACATCATGCTAGACCCTGAGACATCAATACTATGAGCCTAGCCTAGATCATCATCACTTACTTTCCACCTCAAATTTGTGAATGTTAAATATATTATTTATTTCTTACATTCATATACTATAATTCATAACTATTCTATAATGGGCTCTATGTGCCTTATATATGTTTTCCCATCCTCCATGGAGGAGAATAGCAAAAATACTAGACCTTCTATTACATGTGAGCATATACTTTGATGTAGAGTAGTAATTTTTCCCTGGTGTGCACATAGTTATATACAAAAGCCTGGGACACAGTTATGGCCGAACAAGAACAACTTGCTTTTGTTATGGAAATGGCTTCCAGACAGGTGTTCAAGAAAATAATCCACAACACAAACATATGGTACACTTCTTACCTGGTAACAGTTTCATCTGTTCTAAATCTCGAAAGAACAGAGGACTGTGAACCTTTAATGATGATCCAAACAGAACGCCCCTCACCGAATTCCAAAAACAAACAGTATTTCAAACCTCTAATTACTTTTGTCTACAATTTGTAGACAAGTGTTGCGGCTTCTCGAAAAGCTACAGTTAATTGGTTCTTCATTGTTTTGATAAATAATTCATGTTCTCCCTATGAAATTCAGCTAAATGAAGAGTGCTTAACATTTATTTTGGCAAAACCAAACATGTTTTTGTTGTTGGGGAGGAATAAAAGCCCACCATATGTTAAAACTGAAGGTTCTACACAAGAAAAGACTCAATTTAAAGGCATAAACAGTAGTTATTAAAATGGATTAGGCTTATTGACTGCTAAAGAAGGCAAAATGGAGGTCTAGCATATGGAGTCAGATGAGTGCAGGCTTGCTTTTTTTTTTTTTTCAGTGCTGAAGCAAGGACCTCAGACGTAGAAGAGGCCACCAGCTGTATCAGTATATACAGTCACAAAGGAGAAGAGGATTCTGGTCTTTCTGCTTTAGGCAAGAGATTGCCTTTGAGAGCAGCTGTCTACTTGAGACAATGTACTGGATAAAAAGCCAGCTTGTATCACTAAAATAATTTGTTGTCCTTTTTCTTTGCAGGGTTATTTAGAATTTTGAGTATGCTATGAAGAAAAAAAATCTGAAAATTTAAAATCAAATAAACAAAAAAAAATATATATACATATATAAAATGAGAACGACAAATTTTAATTAGATTGAAAGGGTTATTTTTTAAAAATTGTATGCTAGGAAATAAAAAATAGAAAATAAATTAGAAAATGTAAAAATAAGTAAAAAAAAGTAAATACATAAAAAATAAGAAAAACAAATTTTAATTAATGTAATAAATGGGCCACCCTATTGCCTAATTAATACAAGAACACAAATCCTTTAGAAACTTTCAGATTCTTTTAAAGTATGTACAAAATTAGGTGGAGGGTAAAATTATGAATTTCCCACCTGGAAGAAAGTGGCTTAAATTCTATCCAATTACTTGCCATGACAACCAGCTAAACACAAAGGCCTGGAATGGAAGTAGAGTACTACCTCTATAATCATCACTGTATGTCCTTCAAATCATGGATATGCAGCACCACTATCCCCATCTACTTCAGGGCCATAAGCCTACACAGTAATTGCAGGCTTTGGAACACTCCACTTAAGTGCATCAATAATATAGTGAGTGCACGTGTTCTTTAATTCTGCACCTGTAAATGGAGGAGAAAAATAAAAGAAAATAGCTGTAACAGGAAAGTGAAAAAAAATTAGGCAATATAGGAATATATTTAAAGCTGGATTGAAAAGCCGGCTGGATGATGATTACTGAGTCGCCCATTAATATATTAACCAATTAAAGACACATGCTGAAGTGAAAAAAAAAATTAAGATAGAAGTCCACCATTCCCCTATTCGTAAATTCAAGGCTTCTTCCTCTTTAGGACGGTAATTGGTAATATTAAATGAAGGTAGCGATTGTGACAGCATCCGTAATCTGCTTACCTCAGTCATCTTAATTACAATCTCAGCAAGAATGTCACCTTTTCAATAGACAGGAGGATGCGGAATATAAATCTAGAATTCAGAATAAAGGAAATTATCTATGGCTGTCATCTAGTGGTTATCTTCTCGTATTACATAGAGAATTTTTTTTTTCCAGATTCTTTTTGCTAATAAAATATTTGACATTTAAATAGAGCACTTGTAGCTTATAAGAATCATTGAATATCTGCACATTTCCACATAGCCCCTTTGAGGTATTGCTGTATTAGGTCAGGGCACGTAAGTAACATACACTAGTGTGAAGGTATTGTCTTTGTTCCCATTTAGGCTGCCTGACTGAGTCACTGTACTGTTTGGGGACATCCGCTACTAATACACAAGGTATTTCTTTACGCTTGGCTGAGCGGCACTCAGGGGATTCTGACAGATTGAACTGACGTGTTAACAATCTGATTGCAGATGGCACTGGAGCAAAATCCCAAAGTAGAAAAGAAGACTCCCATGACCCTCCTGTCATCTCCCTGTGTCCCAAGGAGAGAGTGCTACAACAGATCTTGGAAATGGTGATACACCAATCTTTCCAGTCACAGAATCCCAAAAGTGTTTCTGCAGATGTTTCACAATGCAATGAAGAGACAGGGTAGTAGGGATAAGATTTCAAAAGTAGTAGTTACATGGTATAGCCGACGCGGCTATAAAAAACAAAAAACAAAACACAGACTGACTTTACAATGCATAAAATATTTCCAACACATATTATAGAACACAACAGAGTTTTGTTACCGAGACTAAAGCAAAAAAACAAACAAAAAAAAAAAAACTTTTTGATTTGCATTCATACGTACCGCAGAAATGGTATATGTTGCATCGAGGTGTATGAGCAACAGTGAAACGGCAAGGCAATTTCTCAGACGATGACCCTATTATAATACTATTCCCGTGGATACACATTGGTCGCTCTTCTAAGTAAACATATAATGGCACTCTACAGTGAGCATAATATTGTATAATTCCTAACAATACCTCTAGAGAGTTCTTGAGAACTAACTTGCAATATCTAAATATTGCCCCATAGAGTGCCACACATGACCACAATAAGCCACCCTGCAACATTTTCACGTCTGCCACTCTCTCATTTACTTAATATTTTATAGCGCTGTGCTTTAGATCTGGAACGAGGAGGAGTCACTCCTAATACTAATACCTGGTGGCACCACTCTACTAGAGAATCATATATACCCACATGGCCCATGTCACCTTCTAGAAGTTACATCTTTTCTTAAAGGAGAACTCTGGGCTGGGGTGATTTTTGGCAGATCGCTGGGGGGGGGGGGAGGATTAAAGAAGTAACATGTTCTCACCTCCCCTGCTCCATTGCTGGTGCTGATATGCCACAGCTCTGTCCCCTGGCCGTGGCCAATTTTGGCCGCTGACTGGCTGAGCAGGCCTGGCACATCATGTCCTAGGTTCCCACTCAGACCAAGAAACAGGGACTGGAGCTGCATTAGGGGCTTGTTACTTCTTTCATCCTTCCCAGACAAAAATCACCCTATCCCAGAGTTCTTCTTTAAATATTTGATCTGATAAAGCATTGTTGTTTTTTTCTGTGACCTAATTGTGCCACACAAAGGATCCTGTGCCACGCCATCCACTGTGTGCCAAAAAGTACCCTTATGGCCCTATTCCACGGGTCGTCATAGAGGAGCAAACGAGCGCTGTCAGCGCTCATTTGCTCCTCGTTCCCCGCTCGCTGTTGCCGCTATTCAACGCGGCTGCAGCGAGCGGGTGAGTGCAGGAGGGGCCGCGGTGTGGGGGGGCTGCCCGGGTGATCGCCGATCGTTCGGGCAGCCCTAGGATACAGCAGCGTCTGCTGCCGACGCTCCTATTCAACGGAGCGACGGCAGCAGATCGCTGCTATATCATTCGCTTGTTTTTCAACATGTTGAAAAACAAGCGACTGCAACGATCAGCCAACATGAACGAATACGGCTGATAATCATTCCGTAGAATAGGGCCTTTAAACTTTAGATTACAGTTGATGAAATTGGATGATTTTAACCAAATCATTTGTCAGCAGAAATTTAAAGGGAACCTGTCACCCCCCTACAGCCCCCTATACTCATCTGATCCCGCCGGTTCCCGCTTCTGGATCCGGTCGGGTCACGGAGAACTCAGCCGCTGCAGCCCGGCGCGCGCGCTGAGAGATGAGTCCAATGCTCATAGAGAATGACGGAGCGCTGGACTCTCCTGTCATTCTCTATGAGTGTTGGACTCATCTCTCAGCGCGCACACCGGGCTGCAGTGGCTGAGATCTCTGTGACCCGACCGGATCCAGAAGCGGGACCCGGCGGGATCAGGTGAGTATAGGGGGCTGTAGCGGGGGGTCGGGAGCCTGCACGGGGGGTGACAGGTTCCCTTTTACATTTAATAAAGATTAGTGTTGATAAAGCACTAAAAGACTTGAGTGCTCGTTATTTGAGTCGAGAAATTTTTTTATGCTTTAATTCTCTTTAGTTCAAGTCCCATTAAAAACAATGACAGACTGTCATGGGGCATGCTCTTCCATGTGGCATGGGGATGGGAAAGTATGTGGGACAAACCTTTATTCAGGTCTTGATAAATACCCCCCTCCATGTGTTCTATCAGCCTTACATTGCAAAGAAGTTAGATTTATAAAATTGAGAAAGTTTACAAAACACCGTTACATTTCCAGCCCTAAGAGAGTAACAGAACTGAGACTGAACTTGAGTACTACCCAGTCCGGACTTATTTCTTTTATGATGAATGTGAGTTTGAGGATGGAGAGATGGGTTAGGGTAGCTTCACATGTACCGGATCTGCAGCGGATTTCACGTTGCGAGTTTGCAGTGAAATCCACTGCGGATCCTGGTAGTGTAAAGTTTAATGGGTCCCATATCTGCAGCGGAATTTTCATTCCGCTGCCAGTACCTGTGACCCGGTCCCTTTAACCCCTTGCAGCCCGCAGCCGCCGGCCTGAACCATACATTGCCTGCACGGCGCCGCGGCTGTGTGTGAGGTTCACGGCTCCCCTCGTTCCCCAAAAGCCAATCAGTGCATAGCCAGGAGCCTCACACACAGCAGCAGCGCCGAGCAGGTAATGTATGCTCTGGGCCAGCGGCTGTGGGGGGGTTAAAGGGGCCAGGTTACTTATACGCAGTGGAATTAGAATTCTGCTGCGAATATGTAACCCCATAGACCTTCACACTACATGGATTCGCAGCAAATTTCATTGCAAACTTGCAGCATGAAATCCGCTTCAAATCCGATACGTGTGAAGCTACCCTTAAAGGAATATTTCAATCAAACATAACTTTTGACACTTTCATCTATTCAGTCCCCTTCCCCCAGTTCTCAGCTGCTTCTTTCTGCTGAAGACACAAAAAACTTGTATAAGCTTTTCCCTCCCCCTCCCTTTTGAGACAGCTGATGTAAACAAGTCCCTGGCTGGCTTTATCTGTAATAATGTAGCTTCTTTGTAATCACCTAATCCCAGCCAGGGTGCATATAGACTGGCACAGGGCAGGGGATAGGAGATCCTGCTGGGGGCTTATGAAGAAGGCTGGAGATCTGGTGTGTTGTGCAGGCTGCTTTCAGGTGGCAGCTCCTCTCCAGTGTGTGCTTAGTGCTGCTGCCGGGATGACTCTCTCCTCCTAGTCTGAATCGGTATAACTTTCAAAAGGGGTGTGGCTTATAAACAGGGTGTGTCAATTATTGTTCAATTATCATCGAGGTTATATATTTAATCAACCGTGAAATTAATTTAGCCAGATAATGCACAGCCCTGCAAAAAGGCAGCCGCTTTAAGAAAAAAAAAAAGTTTGTTATTACCGAAATATAATTCAATTGAATGGAATGCATTAAGTCAGTGAAATTTCGGCTGCCCAATACACAAAGTGTATTAAATAACGGACGAATTAATGTTCCAGCCAATTATTCGCAAACTTTACTTTGCAAACAACGGGTGTTATTTTTACCCAAAGAAAAATCTACCACAAAATAATGCGTTTGCAATTCAAATTATAAATACTAGCCAAAGAAAAAAAATCCATGAGATAAAAAGATAAACAGAAGTACAAAACTGGAAAGGGGGATAGATGTCAGTGGGGTATGTGTGACTGAAATTATAAACCCAAGTGTTTAAATTAACAATCTAAGGAGGAACACCCCGTGTAAAGCAAGAACAATGAATTTATATTAACCCTTTCCCGCACGAGAACGTAACTGTACGTCCTCGTGCGGGTGTGGGCGTTCAGAGCAGGGCCGCGCGGCGACCCCGCTCTGAACCGCCGCAATCCGGGGGGCCTCATGTAGCCCGGGAACGCGGCTATTAGCGGGCACGGTCCGATCGCCGTCCCAGCTAATTAGATAATCGGAGGCAGCTGTCAAAGATGACAGCTGCCTCCGATTACCGGATTCAGACGTTCCTTGGTGTCTAGTGGGGGAGATCCCGGAGGAGCATTGTCCCGGAGGAGCGATCTCCGTTACTGAAGCCGGCTGGGCGCCGTCCCCGACTCGGCACTCGTTTGTTTTCGGCTGCAGCAGCCGAAAGCAAACGAGTGCCGATCTCATTGATCTTTGCTGTATAACTATACAGCAAATATCTCAATGAGAGATCAAAGTGTATATACTAGAAGTCCCCCAGCGCAAAAATATCCCAAAGTGCAAAATTGTGCATTTTTGGTTGCATCAAATCCAGAAAAAATGTAATAAAAAGCGATCAAAAAGTCGCATATGCTCAATCAAGGTACCGATAGAAAGAACACATCATGGCGCAAAAAATGACACCTCATACAGCCCCATAGACCAAAGGATAAAAGTGTTATAAGTATGGAAATGGAGCGAATTTAAGGATATATATTAGTTAACAATGGTTTGAATTTTTTACAGGTCATCAGATAAAAGAAAAGTTATACATGTTATATATCGTTTTAATCGTAATGACTTGAGGAACATATAAAACATATCAGTTTTTCCATAGGACACACGGCGTAAAAACACAATCCCCCCAAAGTAAAAGAATTGTGGGTTTTTTTTCAATTTCACTGTGCATATAATTTTTTTCTGCTTTCGCAGCATATTTTATGCAAAAGTTCATCCTGTCATTGAAAAGTACAATTAGTGATGCAAAAAATAACGGTTCATGTGGGTCTGTAGGTGTAAAAATGCAAGTTCTATTGCCTTTTAAGCACAAGGAGGAAAAAACGAAAACGCAAAAACGAAAATTAGCCTGGTCCTGAAGGGGTTAAATGACCTCCTATACGTGCTGGGCCAAAACACTGGTCAGTAATGACAAGTGTATATAGTGGAACAAAAATATAACCCACTAAAATGGCCAATAAATTATAAGTAAAAAGGCCTAAAATTGACCAGGAGGAAAAAAAAGCAACCAAACACAAAAGAAAAGGGGTAAACACCACCTACCACACTGACATCTTACCAGTCTCCAGCACAGACAGCCCGACGAATGTTTCTCTCACTTCATCAAGAGTTTTGTACTTCTGTGTATCTTTTTATCTCTTGGTTGTAATCATTTAATAAATTATTGGCCTAAATAAAGAATCATATGCTTTACCTATTTCTTTTTGCAATTTTTTTCTTCAAGCAGAAGCGTCCCAGAAGCTGTACCCTGACTGCAGTACACAGTGCAGTTCCCAAGTAGAATTGTGCACAAGACAATTTGTGGGAAGTTGGACGGCAGTCGGCTTATCAAAGTCCAATGTTGAACACAAGGTGGACACATTTTGTGGTGTCTACAAGAATGTGTTTTTTTTTTTTTTTTCAAATTCCCTGAATTCCAGCTGTAAAGTGCAACATGATCCAATAAAAAGTACTTAATAAACAAAAGAATTAAGGTATACATAGCCATATAGTGTATTAGACTAAAGTCATAGCAGCCCTAGTTATGTACTATATTTATTCAGGTAATTTTTATTCCTAATATACTATTTATGCTGTTGTTAGAATATTAAAGTATAAGTTATCTTTATTTTACATACATTTTGGTAATGTAACACTTTATTATAACACTATGAAATGTGCCTAGAAAGAACAATAAAAAAAAAATCTACATTTGAACTCTATTGAGAATATTTTAGGTAGCAATTCAGTTAAGAAAAAGAACAAAGAAACAAAAC
Organism: Dendropsophus ebraccatus; assembly: GCF_027789765.1. Classification (NCBI taxonomy): domain Eukaryota; kingdom Metazoa; phylum Chordata; class Amphibia; order Anura; family Hylidae; genus Dendropsophus; species Dendropsophus ebraccatus. The sequence continues at coordinate 164,004,487 of NC_091456.1, read as the reverse complement.
AAAGGGAAATCTGAAAAATGATTTAAAGCTACTGAGGTTTAGAGCTCAGTTTAAAGCTTTTGTTACCCTTCATAGAATATACATGCATGGAACAATAACGCTAACTAAAATAAGCAAACAAGTGCGCATTTACGCACTGTCCCCTTTAATTAGGAAAACACCAACTACTTGAAGGCTAGTTAACTCATACAAGATAAACAAGCATGTATACTTTATATCAAAAAAATCAGCTAAAAGTAGAATATTTAGCATATTATTATACAGTATTTTAAAGACATTGAGGAGTTGTATGAAATTAGGAAAATAAATTGGTATGTTTCTTTGTTTCTGTGTCAATCGTTCTATGAAGTGATAGTTACCCTCCCCTTTAGGCACAAACAGCATTAACAAACTATTAACTGTGTCGGTGTGTATCCTAAAATTCATTTTTGTCAACTCCATTTCCTCACTCTCCTCCACACTTTGCGTTACATCCATGACAACAACCTCACTGTCTGACAACCGGGTCTCATCGTCATCATCAGACACCTCTTCCAACCCGCTTGCAAGTCCCCACTCTCATCACCCACTGACTGCGTGAGCTGCATAGTTTGGGCATCAGGACAGATCGACTGCTCCGGTTGCTCTAAATCAGGGAAGGGTCCAGAAAAGAGTTCTGGGAGCATGGTGGTGGATCTGAATCCCTTCTTTCCCTGGAGGGGCCAGGCTGTGGGGAAGGAGGCTGAGCTAATGGCTGGACCTAGATACACGCTGTGATACCTCCGTCCAATGAGCAGTGAAGTTTTATAAAGGTGTACTACAAATTCCAGCAATACAGTGTAGTAACCACTAGTTTAGGGGGGGCTGTACAGTACTATCTGGTAGTGGCTGGACCTAGATACATACTCTGTGATACCCCCTTACAATGAGCAGTGAAGTTTTATAAAGGTGTTCTACAAATCTCAGCAATACAGTGTAGTACCCACTAGTTTAGGGGGGTTGTACAGTACTATCTGGTACTGGCTGGACCTAGATACACTCTCTGACAACCCCGCCAATGAACAGTAAAGTTCTATGCAGGTGTACTACAAATCCCGGCAATCCATTGTAGTACAGCAGCACCACCAGCCCTAAAATAAAAAAAGAGTACACTGAGCACTTCTTAGGGGTCTGTATGCAACACCTAATGTCCCCTTTCTGCCAGCAGCCGGTCACCACAGTGAAGAAATCGCGGTAGCAGCACTGCAAGTCCCAGCCTGCAGTCTGTAGTAATACTATCAAAAAACGATTTAAAGCCCTGAAAAGGGCTGTTTGTTTGTATTGCTAGTATTCCCTGCCTACTGGAACGCTAAATCCTACACTGACACTCTCCCTGAGAAGCAGCAGCTCTGTCCCTAATCTCTCACAGCATGCGTCTGAAGCGAGCACTGCCGGCTGTGCGTTTTATATGGCAGGGTCATCTGATCTGTCCAGGGCCGGCCTTAGGGTAAATAGCGCCCTGTGTGAAACCTATTTGGCGCCCCCCCTTTAAGGTAACATAAAGCTCCTTCAGCCTCCCACCCCTGCAAACAACATGCAACACCCTTCACCTTCCCCCCTCCTCCGCCATACACACAACTACCCTCCCCCGTCATACACACAACTACCCTCCCCCATGCACAAAAGTACCCCCCAGCCATTTACACAACTACCCGGGTACTCCCCCAGCCATACACACAACTACCCGAGTACCTTCCCAGCCATACACACAACTACCTGAGTACCCCCCCCCCAGCCATTCACCCAACTACCCGACTACCCCCCCAGCCGTACAAACAAGTACCCCCCCAGCCCCACACACAACTAGAAACTTTAAAGCCAAAGCCAGGAATGGATTTGAGATGAGGAGAAATCTCAGTCTTTCCTTCATGAACTGTTCTCTGTTTATAGTCTGTTTCTGACTTTGGCTTCAATAATCTGTCAGTTAAATCTGTCTGTGCAAAGTCACCCTTACAGATATCCTCCTGAGCAAGTAAAATGTACATGTAATGCTGTGTTTCCATATTTGCATTCAGAATGCATTTTTAAACACATGGAAAACAACGTCCCTATGGCCCTAAGAGCCGTGCCATATTGCCAATAATCCCCACAACATTGCACGGCTATTGGAGAGGAAATGGCAGCGCGGTTTCATCCATGTTTGGACACCAATGTGGTAAGAGCCTAAGGCTGGGTTCACACTGCGTTTTTGCAATCCGTTTTTTTTATCTGTTGTTTGCAAAAAACGGATGAAAAAAACGGATGCATTTTTGTGTATCCGTTTTAATCCGTTTTCCATTGACGGATCCTTTTTTTTTGACGGATGCAAAAACGTAGCTGATACTACTTTTGTGTCCATTAAAAAAAACGGATCCGTTTTTTTTTTCAATGGAAGTCTTTTGAAAAAAACGGATTGCAAAAACGCAGTGTGAACCCAGCCTAACACCACCTGCTGGCCACAAAAGGGGGAAAAACACTGGAAACAAATGGGAAGTTTTCCTGATAAATGCTATGTAACATGTAAGGGCTATTTTATAATACTTTATTGAAAAGTTTGTGTTTCTGTCTGGGGTTCTATGTGACCTGGAAATAAATAAAGTTGTGTATATATATATATATATATATATATATATATATATATATATATAATATGCAGCATGTATGCAGTGCATCATAGCTATCTATCAGCATCCCATCATAATTGGGCCGCGTTCAGATGACTTCAGCTGGTGTCTATGGTCAGACCGCTTGCTGCTGGTATACCACATGTAACAGGACACCATAGCGCGGCATATCCCACTATTCAGCCCGGTTACATTTGTGTATATCAATGGGAAGTGGCCTGACCAGTCACTGGCTGACTATATTCTGGCAATGAAAGTGAATGGGATCTGTCTTTTGTGGTCGGCTGATGATGGTGATGATGTATGGCACTGGCTGCACTCACAGGTATGCTGTGTATTAGGGACCCCCCATAGTATACACACATCTGGCCTCTCCTGCCTCCTTAGCCGTGACTTTTATTTATTACAGCAAGTCAGGTTTAACTCTTTCACTGCTTTTCACCATTTTTTTTTTTTATTAGCTGCAGGGTAAGGGTTAAACCTGTCCTGCCCTGATAAATCAGTTACAGATAAGGAGACAAACACAGCAGGAGAATGGAGTCACCCCTCCCAGCCCACTCCCAGCTACCTGGCAGAGACAGAGGTAAAGCAGGCATATTTCTCACACTGTCTTCTGTCAGGACGGGTCAGCCGGGGGAGGGGCGCTTCCTCTCACTTTCTGCTGTGGCCTCCAGTCTCCCTTCACAGAGCAGCTAAGCTGATTGGTGGAACAGCAGGGGAGCTCGTACTGTTCCACCAATCAGCAACAAAGATGCCTGCAGCAAGCATGGAGAGTGGAGAGGAGGATTAAACCACTGCAGGAGGCAGGAGGGGGGCGCTCTGGCAGACAGCTGCACATCTACCTTAGAAACACAAGTTAGATGTGCTTTCTGTCTGTCTGCCAGAGCGCACCAAACGAACTACTATGTGAGGAGGAGGCCAGACGCTCTGGCAGATAGACAGAAGGCACGTCTAACTTCTGTTTCTAAGTTAGATGTGCAGCTGTCTACCAGAGCGCCCCCCTGCTGGCCGGGGGTGAGGCACCCTGGGCAATCGCACAGGTCGCACACCCCAAAGGCCAGCCCTGGATCTGGCCAACCAATCGCTGCTATCGACATGTATGGGTCCCACGTGATTGCAGGATGTACCAATGAGTCTACTGCATGTTTATTGGCTGAGAAATAGCGCCCAAACTTACAGGAAATGGATGATAAGATTTTCTTGAGTATCGCGAGATGCTCGTCTTAATAACGAGTACCATCGAGTACCCTAATACTCGATCGAGTACCAAGAGAGCATGCTCGCTCATTACTAGTTATTACTCAGATTCAGCGTTGTCACATTAAGATCTCCAGTACATCTACCAAAAAGTATTAGGGCCCTATTACGGAGCGATTATCTGCCGAATCAGGCCATTTTGAGCAGATATCACTCTGTGTTATAAAGACAACGATCAGCCGGTAAGCTGATCTTTTGCTGATTGTTTTCCTTCAGCAAGTTTAAAAATTATTGATCGCTGACCGCACATTGCTCAATATAATAGTGATGCATAACTGATGGCTGATAAGAGTGTAAAGAAAATGATAAAGATTATACTTACCTGTCCATGCTCCTCAGATGCTGCCTTTTCACTGCTCACTGCAGTCGCCGCTAAAGTTTCTGAAGCTATGTCTGAAGTGACAGGTCTCTTAGCCAATCACTGGCCATGGTGCTGTCCTGTCTCAGTCGGAGATTGGCTGAGTAGTCTGTCACTTCAGAGACATCTACAGAAGCTTCACAGGCAGCTGCGATGAGCAGGAAAAAGGTAACAGGGACACTGCGGAGCGTAGACTGGTAAGTATAAGCTTTATTATTTTCTATGTAAAGCAAGGGCTGTATGGACATCACTAACAATGCCCATGAAGCCCTTGCCACACGATTCTCAAGCTGAACGCCAATGTAGCAGATTGGTGCTTGCTTACAATGATCATTGGGTCATGTACTATCTTCCTTAGTTGCCTTAAAAGAAATTTTACCATGAAAGATGTATTTCTTAAAAGTTGGAAAGCTATAGACTCACTAATCCCCCATGTGCTGAAATGTTTATAAACCATGTTACCCATGGTTGAGGCCAACCAGTTATCCTCTAGGTTAGGTCACTCATGCTCAGTTGAGTCACAGTCACCTGATCTGTCCCATTAGCACTGGCAAAGTAACAAAGATAATCATGCAAAACCAATAAGATAATAATTTACACTTTATATGTCCCCTCAATGGTCCATGCTGGGCCGGAATAGACCGGCCCCGGTCTGTTCATGTACCTAGTGGTACATTCTCTTTAAAGCATACCCGTCATGATGCACGCTGACCTGATCGGCATGAAATCCATTCTGCCACCAGAAGTTTGGTTATACATGGATATGACCATGTCGGGTGAGATCTGTCCACGACTCCTGTTGGATCAAAATGGAGCTTGTGCACAGTACCGACCCAGTCTGGTCCTATCCATTGATACCCAACTTCAAGTAGTATAATGGATTTAATACCAATCACTTTTAGGAGCCTAGTAAAAACGGATCAACATTTATTGACGCTGGTCACACAGAGGTGAAGGTATTTTAAAGAAATTCTATGTTATATACATTGCCATGTAATTTATTTATTCATTTGTATTGTTTTATCTTAAACCTTAAGGCAACATTCTAAGATGCAAATGAAATGACTCAATTTTAAAATCATAAACAACATAATATTTCCACTCAGAAGATGTATACGGCTAAAGCTTAATAGAGTAAAACATCATACTAGTTTATATGCCATTATATTCTTCCTGCTAGAACAATAATGGCATAATAAACAACATGCATAGCATTCTGGCTCACAAAGCTAATTTAATACTTACGTGTAGAAACCGTGCAGCCTGCAGAGTGATTGTGCAATGCTAAATGAATATTAAATTATTATTAATGTAATTATTCAAACTCGGTCATTTTGTGTCTCACAAAGGAATAACATTAAGCAGGTGGTGAACATGTATTTATTTTTGCTAGTCTTTTTGCTTGTTATTTACCTAGTTAACCTAAACCAAGACATAGTCATTGTGTTAATTATTTACCAGTCGAAATTTATTGTGGTAATAATTATTAGGTGAACAGAAGTCTAGATTATAGGTTGGGAGCGTGTGCCAGTTTCCCCAAAAGTAGAATTTTGGCTATTTTTGTTATTTGCTTAGCATTAGTGATGAGCGAATAGTGAAATATTCGATCGAATATTCGATCCCATTAAGGTCTATGGGAACAAGTATTCAATCATTGCAAAACATCTACTCGACTACTTGGAGGGAAAAAATGGAAGCTGGGGGATTTGAACGCTTACCGAATATTTATCAAATATTCGGCAAACTATTCAATAATATTCGATAGATCAAATACCTTACTATTCGATTGAATATCTATTCGATCGAACAGTATTCACTCATCACTACTTAGTATTTTTCCCAGTTGGAGAAGGCAAAGAAAAAGCAGTCGGATGACCTGTTGTTGATGGGACAATAATATACCTGCTCGGTGGTTTCTTTAGCCCCAGACACATGGGTTGGACCATAACACACTTTAATGCAGGTGGGTTGCAGCGATAAGGTCCTTACTTGTTTTAAAGTGTCCCTGTTGTTATAACTCTTAAAATGTTAATCAACAGTAGATGTGATATAAAGCAAGTCTGCAAGGTACATTTGTTATCCATGCTGTAAAACAAAGCAATACTTACCAGAAATCCAGGTCTTGTCTCCTGAAGGCAAATTTTCTGACTTGTGTCGGTTGAAAAAAAAAACAAGACTAAACCCAGGAATTCTGGCCAGTACAGTGAGTCACGGCTCAATGTGTCTATCAATCCCATGACTGCCTTCTCTCTGTGAGCGCTCAGATGGCCTTGTGCTGTCTCCAAATTATCAGAATAAATCCTTGGCTTAATGTCCTAACACCCCAAATCTAGCATCTAGGCTTATCTTAAGCTTGTTTAATGAGTCGTCCATCAAGCACAGAGTCCCAATATATGTTAGTGCTACATAAATCAAATAAAACAAAAAGTCATAAATTACACATAGAGTGGTGGCATCAGCTACATCTATCTCAACCAGGACCAACCAGACCGTTCCAGCCTCTCATCAAATTTAATCTATACCTGGTAAACCTCAAGTCATACCATTATGCAGAAGTTGTCTCCTACTTGGTCTAGCATTGCAAACCATCTAACATTTATTCTTCCTCGGTGGTCCATCCCTGGGGACCAACCCCCCTGGCTGACCCCAATGATAACACTTATCTTTTATAATGAATCCCCCCCCCCTTGCTGGACCCTTCTCAGCCCTGTATATTGTTGGCTGACTATCTCTAGAGATCCAACTTCATTCACGCATGGAGGGTATGGGATTGATAACCTTAAATACACAATGCTGGTTACCACATTCCCTGGTTCACAGGTCTACCTTACTTTCTAACCAAGATATCATGTTTCAAGTGTCCGTTACTGTTTTCCTAGCCTTCACAGTCCAAAATGTCTGGCGAGCCACCCTCTGCCTATACCCAGTCTACCTCTACTGGCTAAGGAAACTAATTAACCGATCAGTTACATAGATCTTGTGTCATTTACTCTTAAAACTCCCATGATTCTCACTGCCTGACTCTGCTTTTTTTTGGAAGTAACTAAAGCAAAGCCAGAGATAAGACAGGCAGACTGAAGCTGCACCTCATAAAATGCAATGGACTCTGGACAGGTAGCAAGGAAAGGCAGTGTGAAGCAATGAAGCAGTGTGCTTCATATCCTTCCAGGAACTCCTCTACTATACTACTGCACTTCTCTTGTGATTAGCAGAAATTTAAGCATGGAGGACATAGGAACGAGAAGGGATCTTGTTGAGAGAATGGGGTGTCTGAAAGCTACTATACCCAGATAGTTAATAGATGCTGATACAATCCTGTAGTTCACAATAAATCCTTCCTATTCTTGAGACTGACCTCTTGCCTACTGCCAAGGGTTTAAAATGTATGGATGTAACAGAGCTGGGATAGAACGTTGGCATAAAAGTGCTGGTGAGTCATATATAAGTAATATAAAGGGAGACAATTACAATCAGAGGGCAGCACTGTGTACTTGGTAACACAAGTATTTACATAGGGGGCTTCTGCCCAATACGTTATCAAATAAGTCGAGAACTTTGATTCACTTTCAGGCACAGCATGGACTTTCTGGAAGAGGCCGACAGGCTCACATTACACAGAAGCAGTTACACAGCCCGGGCTTCCTTCTATGTATAGCCATAGCTAAGCACTAGTGATGAGAGAACTTGTTAAACCCGAAAGGTCAGTATTTGGCTCCCAGTGGCTGGAAAAGTTGGATGCAGCCTTAGGGCTGCAAGAAAAACATGGATACAGCCTATGGCTGTATCCAAGTTTTTCAGGACTTCTTAGGGCTGCATCTAACTCCTCCAGCCCCCGGGAATCAAATGCCAATTGTTTAGGTTCGGCTGAACCCGAATGTTCGGCATATTCGCTCATGACTAAAAAGCACCACTCCTATTTCCTGTTTTCCATCTTAATTCCTTTGCTGCAAAAGATGGAATTCCCCTAACAACAGACAGTGGATAGCAGTTTACAGGGAGGAGTGACACCTAGTGGCCAAGACTAGCATTTACCTTGGGGTTAGCATTTATCTTTGGTAAATTAATCGATTTACAAATATTTTAGGAATTGCATGGAGAGAAGTTCTTTGAAACAACAGTGACCATTTGAAGAGATTGGCCTCCCTGGTGACAGAGATAATTATAGGGTATCCTGCTACTTGGCTCTCTACCGATCAATATATCTGTGGAAGAATCCACTAGTGTTCAGCGTTCCTGCAAAACTAACAAATAATAGACTGTTCATGTAATACGTGGAGTTTAAGATACTTAGGAGTAAGGGTGGTATTACACTGGACAATTTTACAGCGATTAACGATAAACGATCTCAAACGATCTCAAACGTTCGCTCAAACATCTCCCTTTTACACAGGGCGATGATTGTTAGTTACGGTCATTCTTGCGCTCGTCCTTTCCTGGCTGATAGACCAGGGAACGACCGAACAACGTGTTATTACACCGAACATTGTTTGAACGATATGTGAATGAATAACGATAAAAATAGGTCCAGATTCTATAAAATGATTAACGATTTCTTGTTGGTCGTTTAATTGTTGCTTGCTATTACATGAAACGATCATTGTTTACATTTTTCAAACGATAATCGTCCCGTGTAATACAGCCCTAACACTATTTGTAGCCACTCCGCACTCTGTAATAAGTGAGGGTCTTGAACAGGTGATCCACCCTATAAGCTCAGAATTTTCTAATAATAAGGTATATGCAACTACATTGAAAAAGGACTGAACTCGAGGGGGAATAGATTTGCTTTAAAAAGTTCAAAATTGAATAGTAGAATTAAAGTTTACTAATAGAGTCCTTTATGAGAAATAATGACTTGGCTAAATGCCTGGGTAAATAAACCAACAGGAAATAGTCGTGTATGTATCACATACTATTAGCATTCTTTAAACCTAAGTAAACAGTTGTTTTAACCAATGTTTTGATTGTCCCGGAACTGAAGTAACCCAATCCATTCATCCCATCTCAACTGTTGTTTGAGGTAACAAGACAGTACGCCTGCTGTCACTATGACCCTATCTAACCTCTTCACTTCTTGAGTTCAAGTCCAATTAACCTTTTGGAAGAAGCACAACTGTTCAAAAACACCCCCAGTCAATACAAACCTATAGTAATAATTTCTTTCCCTGGCTTGTGAAAGGGCAAGAGTCCAACCTCGCCCTGTTTCACACAAAAGCAGTCATTTGTCAATGTACTACATGAACATTGGTGGGCTTTACCAGGATTTGTTTCAACTGTGCTAATCAATTATATAGTCTATCTCTCTTTATTCAACCCTACATAGGCACATGTCCTGAAAAATTATTGTGTCAATGCACAGAATTAGTTACTAAGTAACCTAATTAAGAGAGGGGGGGGGGGGGCAGAATAAAAAAAAATTCCATGATTTATTTACGTCTCGCAAAACAACTCCGGGAAAACATATACAGTTGCATAAAAAATGGTTACCAACTTAATATTGTTCTCTACTAAAAGATACATAATAGAATTTATGGTAGTAAAAGCCTTTCAGGCAGTACTGCTTATATTTTTTATTAGGTCCATGCACACAGAATCTATTTAATGTCAATTTCGTACAGGAGCTTTGCTGCACTGAGTATTTTATTTTAGACATGCAGGACACAATGATAAATTGATAATTGACCCCGAGGCCAGAGCAAATAAAGAGCCACTGTTTTTCATCAGACCTACATGGTCACAAAAGAAAGGGGAATAATTCTAATTGAGCATGAAGAACTAAACAATTATTGAATAATCTATTATTTCAACTACAGCTCTTAGGAAGGGAAAAAAAAAGATGAACGCTATAAAAATAGAACAATTAGTCTTGTGGTATGAAGTAAACTGAATTATACACAGAAAGTTCTTTTTCCCAACTGTATTGCTTTTGTACAAATGTATGTGTGTGTAGGCGTCATAATCAGGGCCGTATTTACCACTAGGCACCCGTGGTCCAGTGCCTAGGGCAGCACCATGCAGAGGGGCAGCACCAGGGAGCAGGGGGAAGGAAACCCCTTTTTTTTTTTTCTTTTTTTTTTTAAGTCTCCCACCTCCCGTTCAGACTTGCCAGTAAATCTGGTGTCTTTTTGAGGGGGTAGGGGGGGGAGGTATTATCAGATCTGGAGTGGAGGTGTTGTTCAGGTCTGGTATGGCTGTGACGCCTGGAGCTATTACCTACCAATCCTGTGGTGAGAATTACTTCCGACAATATACAGATGGCTCTAATCATTGATTTAATGTGGAAATTTGTGTTTTAAGCAGTTAAAAACCATGACAATGCCATTCAGACAATTTTTCTACACGTGGAGAAATGTATGTGGCCGAAACCACGTTCCCCAAGATGGAAGCGTCTTCAGGTTTAGTGCCTAGGGCAGCAGCAGCTGTTAATACGGCCCTGGTCATAATAGGTCAATATATAAGGAAGGTATAGGCGTGTCCTATGAACAATAAACACAGACACAACTTATCTTAGCAAAACTAATTGTGACCTATACCAAAAATAGTACTGCTAAAGGGGAAAAATGTTTCGAGATCCTGAACCAATTGATTTCTCCATGGTCAGCCTGCCAATAACCCCTGCACAAAATTGGGAACCAACCACATAGTATTTTTCTCCTCATTTATAGTCACCCAACTGCACATCAGTGACCTAGCTGCTAGTAACCCATACCATCGCCTTGATCTCAGGTGAAGTCCAACAATACTGTTTAGTTTGAGGCTAGAGGCTAGAAATGGAATCCTAGGTTTCCAAGGGGATCATTCAAGGCACTCAGTATGTTAGTTGATGGGAAAACGTATCCTGAAGTGTTTTCCTATCGAGCTCTGAATCTTCTGTAGCAGAAAGTGGTGAAAAATTCTGAACCGGAACCTCATAGACCCTATTGATGTACAATGAGATCTCTCAGTATTAGTGTTGATCGGACTTGCCAAAATGTTCTGGTGCGGCATCATTCTCTGAACCCAAAGGCTTGGCATTTTATTCCCGGCATCTGGAGAAGTTGGATGCTACCATAGGGAGTTCTGGAAATCATGGATACAGCCAAAGTCTATATGCATGTTTTCCTGGCAGCCCTAGGGTGGTATCCAACTTCTCCAGACACTGGGAGTCTAAATGTTAAGCGCTCAGGTTCAGAGAATGTTGTCGAAGCCGAACAGTTTGGCAAGTCCACTCAACACCAATCTTGACAGATCCCACTGTAAGTCAATAAGGTCTATCAAGTGCTTGTGGCATTCACCATGTAACAGATTCAGCACAGGATTATGATTTCTGTAATAAATGTAAGCCATAAAGTAGGTATAACAATTACAGTGGGATGGTGAATCCCCATAAAAAAACTGACATCTCCCAATATGAAATAGGATGGGAGTTGTTAATATTATTGGGGATTCCTATCTCTCTCGTCCAGCCCCCATTCTCCTTATACACAGCAACCCTGTTCACGGCTAAATGATCATTATCTTTCGGTAGTTGGTTGGGAGAGCTCCATAAACCTTATATCGATGGAGATCTTTATGACAACTTTCTTCAAGGAGAAATATTACCCCCTTGGGCTTTATTCCTAAAATGTCTTTTCTAGGTGAAAAAGTGGCTTTTTTTTTTTTTTACAATGATGACCATTGTAAATAATAATAATAATAATAATAATAATAATAATAATAATAATAATAATAATAATAATAAAAAACTGCAGTTTTGAATTTAAAAAAATGATGGGCTTTGGTCTGACTTACTACAGAAATGCAAAAAAAAAAATCTGAAATTTTCTGTAACAAATCTGCCAAATCTGCCTTTACCCATCATCAGACATATGCTAAAACACACATATCAACTGTGCCCTCTGGTCCTGATCCTACTGACTATGGTAGAGAAGCCTGTATGGATGATCATATAGTAATTGTTCTTTGCGTATCTGTATTCTCCAACATGATCTGCCAGGAACTGAACTGACTAAATAGTGTATATATTATATATTAGGTAGCTGAAATGTAAGGTTTTGTTAGATGACCTTTATTTATTAAGACAAATAGAACCAGTGTAATTCCTCCAGAAGGAGCTCTCCATGAAGCGGGATGTCATTTGAGAGTTGGTATCTGGTGCTTTTGCTACAGCACTGAGGTTTCACCATGGGAATGCTAACTCCAGAGAGAGCAACCAAAGCTGTCATGACTAGAGTCTACATTATCACACTGACAGAACAGTGGCACCAAGCTTCAGGTAATGCCGGTGTAGGGTTTCTCAGCCTGCAGAATGCATTGCGTCAATGGGAAATAATGTTTCTGTAAAACAGCAAAACCATGAAAAAAAAAGAAAAAATTACTCCAAAGAACATGACCTAAATGTTGTGGGAATGAATTTTCTACTAAGCACAACTGATGGGTGGCATAAGATGTAAAGATTCCCCCTGCTATGATATATAACATAATAGTGTTCGCATTAATAACAATAATATTTATAGCAATAATTGTTTTCGGTCCTGAAAAGTAAGTTGTACAAATTGCTTATTTTGCTTGGACAATGACAGATTATAAGAATTACGTCCTTATGGGATTATTCCTTTAACTCTTTCCTTTGTGGATTACCAACCTTGCAGAGAGTCCCCATTCTATCTATATGGGGCATGGTTATGGTCCATCTGCTTATCAAACACCTGAGATGGTTTTAATTTAAATGTGACTTTCAGTGGAGTAAAAATGCAAGGAGACAAACGTGTGTACTACGATGGTGAACAGTCTATATTACAATCCAATCTGCATACAAAGAAATAGGGATGAGTGAATTTACAGTAGGAACAAAGCGAAGCGTTGCGATCCTATCTGTATTTAGCTGATAGGCCTCCGGGGCTTTGAAGTGTGCTCCGCTCCGTGCTGCTCCTCCCCAGGTGCTTGAAAAAAGATGGATCCAGTCCTGGGAAACTGAGAGAAATTTCCCAGGACGAGATCTATCTTTTCCCAGCACCAGGGGAGGAGCGGCACGGAGCGAAGCACACTTCAAAGCCCCGCAGCCCGGTGAGTAGAATGCTGGTAGGAACGTGGATCCCTACAAAGAAACAATAGAAGATGGCGCTCTACAGCTCACAAGTCCAAACGTTTATTGTGCATCACAGGTCAGGGGAAGAAAGCTCTGAGAAGCCACATGCAGGGACAGATGTTCTGTGGTCTGCATCCGCTTCATCTTGTATGATACCTCTAGTCAACACATTATTTTGTTACAATAATTACACAATATTCCTTGTGTGGTCTAACAAGCGATTTGTATAGAGGAAATACTATGTTCATCTGAGCATCTCTGTTTATATTGATAGGTCCCATGATTTTATTATCCTGGCACTGTTCAGTAAAATTGAATGTACTGTGCACCAGTATCCCCAAGTCCAGACAGAACATTTTAGTTTCTCAACCTAAATTTATAACCTTATGTTTATCCATGTTAAATTTCATTGGTTATGTCTTTGCCCAAATATTCAGCCTTCCCCGATCCCTGTGTAGTGTGATATTATCCTCCTCAGTGGTAACATCTGCACATGCTGACATTCTACTCTGCTAATCCCTCTACTAGGTAATTGATAGGTATGTAAAAAAAAAAAAAAAAAAAGAGAACCAACCTATTACTGACCCCTGTGATAGCTCCTAGTAACTGTGTCCAAATCTGGCTGATAAGTAGTGTTATGCGGACTTGCAGAACTGTTCGGGTTCAAAAATGTTCTCGGCAGAGTGCATTTGACATCCGGTGGCTGGAGAAGTTAGCAACCATCCTAGCACTGCTCGAAAAACATGGATACAGCCTATTGGTTGTATTCATGTTTTCCAGGACGCCCTTGGGTGACATCCAACTTTTTCAGCCACCAAGACTAAAATGCAGAGAGTTTGGGCTCTGAGAACATTGTCGAACCTTAACAGTTTGGCAAATCCACTCAACACTAGTGATAAGTACACACAGAATGTAAAAAAGCTATTTCATTTACAAGGAGTGGAAGTTGGGAGTCTGGAGGCAGCATACCCCTCCTCTCTTCATTCACAATGTATGAATGCTAAGCTGAGCCAAACATACAGTAATGTGGATGTGGTGACCAGGAGTAGAGATGAGAAAACTTGCCAAAAGATTGGCATTTGAATCCCACTGCCTGGAGAAAGTGGATGCAGTCCAAAGACTGCCTGGAAGACATGAAGGAGACTGCACAACCAAATAAGTATTCACTCTTTAATCACAGCAATGCAACGTATTTGGATGGGCGGTCTCCTTTGTGCTTTTTGGATTACTGTAACATACCCTGGTCCAGTTCGGTGAGACTTTCACCTGCATACTGTTTTGTCCTGTCATGCTGAGACTTTGTGGATTGCCATGAAAACATGGGAACAGCTTTCCCGTACATACGGGTACCTTAAAAATGTTCCAAAAATGTGAAGAATAAAAAAAAACTTAAAAAAGCAGTGTAAATGGAAAATTATATTAAATTATGATTAACATTTGGACCCTGCACTTCACTGGATAAAAAACAAATACAAGTAAGATAGCTAGCTGGAAGGCTGGCGAGGTTTCCGCGATTGGATGTTTCAGAGGAGAGGGAAAAAGCTACACCATCTTGATCAAAGTATTTATATACAACGATAGGGCAAATCCATGATCCAGGTAAACAATAGTCTGGCTGTGACTGCAAATAACACACCAAAAACAAAGAGCCACAGCCAAAAGTAGCCTAAAGTGGTTATCTTGAAAAATATTATAAAATGATTACATAGAATAGGGGTAATGCATGAATGAATACTGGCGCCCTGTGACCTCACCTACATGCAGCCTGGCCGGTGTAGACCAATGATTCCCAATTGGCGTATTGTTTGCTGTTGAAATAGCTTTTTATTATACTATTTTATCATATATATATATATATATATATATATATATATATAAAAAATTTTTTTTTTTTTAAAGGACAATTTTTTTCTTTGTTTTCAACTATTACAGAAAAAAAGGCTGTGAATGAAATTTTATATTCTTAATTTTCTATGTTGAAGAAGAGACCGATGGATTTAAATGAAAACTCAGAATTTGAAAAATTCCCCAAAATTAAACCGATTAAGCAAAGCTGCTCTGTGCACACAATTTATAGGAAACTTGTACAGTACTATAGGTAATAGTTTTATTGTAATGGGGCTAATCTTTCCATGTCTATACAATGGCCTTGAGATTGGCATGACTAGAACAGACAGCAAATAAAAAGGGCATCTGCCACGGGGGAATAAAGACAAAAATCAACAATTTGCATGGTGAACTAGGTTTACATTGTTGCAGCTCGTGTCACATTGTAGAGAACAATAGTATTAAAGCTCCCTTATGGCCCATTCTAAAGACCTGCCATGCTGCTTTCCAATAAGGAAACACCTCTCAGGCGACTTTCTCCTGGTGGGGCTTTGTTGGATCACAGCAAGACACTAAACTTCAAGCCTTGATCTTTCTCTAAGAGGAAGTTCAACTGAATTCAATTTGCTCCTCTGCCTTTTTGTAATGAAGCAGCATGGCCGTATGTAAGCCCCATGGTAATGCAGAACAGATGGGCAGCTTGTGTCTGATTAGATTGAGGACAGTATCTGGTGGTGGCTGTATGTTGCTTATTGCTTAATTTCACACTTGTTACAACAACAGCAGTTTAGAGAAAGAAAACCTCTCCTGTCTAATGAAGTACTTATCCGAGACATCGCAATATAACTTCAGAAACCTCAAGGGTCAGGCTATTATATTACATCAGCTCTCAAAAGGCATTATTCAACATAGCGTGAGTTTCTTAATATGAAGGCAATTACAAATGTATATGAGTTGAGGCAAAAAAACAAACAAACAAAAAAACCTATAGTATGTTATCTGTGTTCTGTATCTATCCAGCAGAGCAGCACCCAAGTAGCCATGTGATGGTGCCAATAGTCAGAACCTTGGTCAAGAATCGATGAAATACAAACAGAGAAGAGACCTTGGTGTTCAAATCCAGAGATTTATCTCCTCTCTGCTTGCTCAGTCACGTTTATTCTCAAAGCGGCTTCTGAACATTGCCAATATTGATGAGCGAACATCCCGATGTTCGGTTCGGATCCCAAAAAAAATGATCTTGATCGGTTCGTGTTTGCCGAACTAACTAAAAACGAACATACAGTAGAAGTATGCGTTTCAGTCTACAAATATGCATACAGATTATCAGGTGCAAAGCGCAAATTGCGCAGTTGAGAGATTTGTTTGCATGTTTGAATATGTTCAAAAATGATCTTAATAACTACTCCGGTCACTAAACAAATTTTTCTTGATCGGCGAACATGAACAAACGAACATGTACATGTACGCTCATCACTAATTGCTAATCGCTGAACTTAGCTACCATTTGAAAGTCCCATAAACAGTGAAAGACATGTCGGTTAAGCATATGCGTTGTTGCTTCATTCATACTGTGGACAATTGACCTGCATTCTTTTTTCAAATATGTTTTCTTGGATTTTATAATTTTAACATAGATAGCATACAGCCAAAACTATAGATGAGCGCAACTTGAGCATGCTCAAGTCAGTCCCAACCTGGAAGTTTTGCCATTTGATTACTGGTGGCTGAAGAAGTTGGATGTAGATCCAAGGCTGCCTGGAAAAGATACATACAACCATAGGGCTGCATCCAAACCTACTGAAATGCTGAGACTTGACAGACTTGAGCATGCTCAGGCTGGGTTCACACTACGTATATTTCAGTCAGTATTGTAGTCCTCATATTGCAACCAAAACCAGGAGTGGATTAAAAACACAGAAAGGTTCTGTCCACACAATGTTGAAATTGAGTGGATGGCCGCCATATAACAGTAAATAACTGCCATTATTTCAATATAACAGCCGTTGTTTCAAAATAACAGCAAATATTTGCCATTATATGGCGGCCATCCACTCAATTTCAACATTGTGGGAACAGAGCCTTTCTGTGTTTTCAATCCACTCCTGGTTTTGGTTGCAATATGAGGACCACAATACTGACTGAAATATACGTAGTGTGAACCCAGCCTTAAAGCGGCACTATCAGCAGGTTCGTCGCAAAGAACCTGCTGATATGTCACAGTAGCGATGTATGTCAGTAATACATAGCCACTACTTTAACCCCTCTCCTCCCCCACATTGTTGTTAAAATCGCTAAATGCTCTTATGCAAATTACTTGCATAGGAGCATTTAGGGCGTTGCTCTGGGCCAGAGAGCATTGCCACAGCCCGCCCAGCCCGCCCCCTCCCATCCCACCCACTATGCATATTCATAACTGCATAGTGGGCTGTAAACAGGATGGCTGCGCAGGAAAGCAGTCCTGTTGGAGACGGGCTGCTTTTTGCGCATCTGTGGACTCCCCGGGCCGCTGCTGATCCTCCTGGAGGTCCCTCAGGACGTAAGTATGAAGTTTATCTTATGCATACGTCCTCAGGAACCTCCGGGAGGATTGGCGGTGGCCTCTGGGCTCAAGAATGTGCAGGAAGCAGCCCGTCTCAGACAGGACTGCCTCCCTGTGCAGCGGCAGCGTATACAGCCCACTATGCAGTTATTAATATGCATATTGGGCAGGACGGGAGGGGGCTGGCTGGGCGGGGTGCGGTGTTGCTCTCTGGCCCAGAGAAACGCCCTAAATGCTCTTATGCTAGTAATTTGCATAAGAGCATTTAGCGATTTTAACAACAATACAGGGGAGGACAGGGGTTAAAGTAGTAGCTATGTATTACTGACATACATACATACTGTTCTCTGCGAAGAAGCTGCTAATAGTGCCGCTTTAAACATGTTTATCTTGCGATGTATGCAACTGTGTAATTTACACATTGCACCTCATAATCTGTACTCGTGTGTGTAACTATAGACCGAAACGTGTTCCAGAAGAGGTGCTAGCCTCTGTGCTCCCAATGAGTGAGCCAAGATGTCTTTGTAGTACCACTCCATTTTTCCATTATTCAAAATGGTCTTGGTGACCTCCATTCTTCTGGATGTGGGGGGCCCAATGGTTGGAGACTCCTGATCATTGGACTCCACACTGATCCTGTGGATAGGAAAGTTTAATCCAAGAATAGAGAAATTTCATTTTACTGTAGTAACAAGATGGTAAAAAAGTGCCCTTTCTCTTCTCCACATATTTACAACCCCTCAATAAGCTCCTACAACAACTAGGAAGTTGATCTCCATATCCGCAGGTAGCAACGGGACTGGATTTCAGTTTTAGGAACAATATTGTTTCTCAATGATAACTTCAGACTAACGCATGTACATCTACATCAAAACTATTGCCTACAGTCCCAATTTTTTTCTAGTCTTTTCTGTAAACCAAAAGAGTGAGGTTTTTTTTCTGGGCAAAGATTGTTCATGACTAGAAATGAATGACTCGCTGATCTCAAAGAAGCAAAGTGCTCCGCTCATCAAGCCCGTAGAGTTTCAGCACTGCTTCGGTCCCTACCAATCCTCTACCAATGCTGGGAAAAGCTGGATCCAATAGTGGGAAACTTCCCCCAGTTTCCCAAGATTGGATCCATCTTTTCAATGGCATCGGTGAAAGCGGAGGAGCACTGAAAGGCTGCAGGCTTGATTAGTGGAGCACTGATCAAACCAGGCGCTTTGCTTTGTTGAGATCAGCGATTCATTTACTGTATCTCTATTCATGATGTAACCTTAGAGTACCATCAATATCAGATTGGTAAAATGCCAACATCCAGCACCCTGTATGCCAAAGCCATGGTGCTGCAATACAGAACAAGACAGAGTTCGCTCTGTACATTGAGTATTGGTCATACTGAGTTACTGATGCTTAGTTCTCATACAGTTTAATGGAAGCTGAGCTACAATAAGGTCCTGTTCACATGACAGAATCAGCAACGAGATTCTGTGCAGAAACCCCCTGCCAATCTCTTTGAACAAGAGGGCTTGTGCACCTCCGCGCCTCTCCGCTCAAAGAATTGACATGTCAATTCTTTAAGAGGAGAGGTGCTTAAAGAATTGATTCGTAGTGTGAATGGGGCCTAACCAAGCTTGGCCACTACACAGTATACAGGGCTGCAAGCTTACTGTCCTTTTTTACTATGTATGACGACTAGAGATGAGCGAACTTTGGCTAAAACGAACCGATCCTGACAGCTAGGCCAGCAACAGGCGAACCCTCAGGTTAGGTCTGGGTTTGTCGAAATTTCCTCATCTCTATTGGCAACACCATGGTTCTGTCAATTTATTAGTTAGGTGTCAGTATCTTACCTGATATTAATAAGAATGAGGTCATGAACAAATTTTGCCTGGGAAAACTCTTTTAGAGCCTCCCAATAAAATATAAAAGTCTAGAGAAAATATCACAAACAAAACACACACACTAAAGGGCAATCCCGAAAACCATAAAATACATGGCTATCCCGATCCTCAATGTGTCTTTTACAACATGTAACAACTGATGCCTTCCAGAATTAAGTAATCACTGGAAGTTCAGTGAGGCGACAAATTTCCTAAAACTGAAATAATAGCAACAACATAAACAAAAGAAAAAAAAAAACACAATAAACAGAAACCACCTAATTTCCTGGTCTGTAATAGTTCTAGAAATTTGGATGTCACATTTAGTATTATAATTTATAAAGACCCGGCCTCATTCATCTGCTTTTTGTAGGAGAAAAAAAAAATAGAGAAAGAAAAACAAGTCTCAGCTGCTTTGCACAATTTTACATTGAGGTAATAAATAATTCAATGTGCTAATTTGACAGATGACTCTCCGGGAGCTTGGCCGGTACCATTACGAGCATCATTAGGCCATGATATGCATGACAAGCATTGGCCATTCAGCAAATGTCCTTCACTTGTTTACCCCTAAAGAGCTGTACCATGCACAATTAGCTAATGAAGCATTGCAAGCCTCTCTCCCCTGCAATTTCACTGTATCAATGCAGACAATGCAGAGGGAAATGACATAAAATAAATTATAAGCAATTTTAAATTTCTATGATTGCTTCATGCTAACAATCTGCATTCAGTAGAAATTGAGCAAAATGTTATTAAAAGAAATAGAAGAAAGGGAATTAGTTTTAGTCAGATTATACCTGCCATACTATTGCACTAATAAATAGTGTGACAGGGACCCGTAATAGCTGCTAACCTTGTTTTTACCCCTTGACAGTTAGAAATGTGCTGATAAAAATAGTTTTCTTTACAAATGTAGGAGTACTTACAGTCACCTTTCATTTCCCACCACTCTGCAGCACATCAGCTGAAGCTGTAATAAGGGCTTCGGGGGTTTCCATTAGCAAGAACCGGGATGTAAGGATGTAGCAGAGCTGAGCTGTGCTAGGTTTACGTGCAGTCCTATGT
The DNA here is from genome assembly GCF_027789765.1 of Dendropsophus ebraccatus. NCBI lineage: Eukaryota > Metazoa > Chordata > Amphibia > Anura > Hylidae > Dendropsophus > Dendropsophus ebraccatus. The sequence goes on along the minus strand of NC_091456.1, from coordinate 163,983,882 downwards.
AAAATCACTGATAACGTTGGGAATTAAAATTCACTGAAAGGGGTACTACGGAGACTAAAATATATATTTCTAACACATTACTTTAATAAATATATAATACTTTGTTATATATATATATATATATATATATATATATATATTTTTTTTTTATTATAGTTTTTCATTTAAATAGGCACTTCCATTGACTGGAAGCAGTACGGGACCATGCAGCCCTCTCTGCTGCCACCAATATTTGAAGTAGGAACTGCAGGGCTACCTAAGCCCTGCAGTTCCCTAGAGCTGATCAGCGACCATGTCAGGCAGCCTTCCCCTGTAAAAATATACAGTATATACAGTACATGGAGGGAAGGGGACCCTGCTCTGTATAGCTATGTGTGGCAGTGCTTCATCAAGCCCTGCAGTTTCCAAAACAAATATTGGTAGAAGCAGAGGGGGTTGTGACACCCCTTACCATTGCCAGTCAAAAGAAGTATATATATTTAGTTATTTTACAAAGTACAAAGTAATATAACTTTATTAAAGCACAGTATTAAAATATATGTCTCCGGAGAACCCGTTTAAGGTGGGTATACACAATAGCATATTTAAGTATCCTAGTAAAGATAAGTCAGTAGTAAAGATAAAAAATGTATGCTTTTTGCATACCCTGCTCCCCCCACTCACCACTGCTTGTTGCTACTTTCAAAGTGGGTCTTGTAAGCAGGACCTGACTGCTCAGCCAATAACTGTGCAGCGGTGTCCCGCTTCAGTGATTGTTTAATGGGAACAATGTATTGAGGAGACTCAGCTTGTAACTTGATTCATGTGATGAGAAGTGGGGAACCAGAAGTTGCTAGAACAAGACTTGCATGGGACTGGGGTGAGTGAGTATCATTTATTTTTTTCTATTTTTACTGCATCTAAGTAACATAACAAACATTTTTGGATACTGTTCTGCCGAACCTATTAATTTCAGTGGGGTCGACTGAGCATCTAATGTATATGGGGACCCCCCAACGCTCCTTCGACGACAGATGCCAAGAGTAAAAATTTTCTTTTGTTTGCATGACAACTTCCCCCCATTTACATTAAGTATATAGACTTGTACTGTACCTCCAAATTGCAATAATATACATTTTTTTCTCCAATTGATGAGTCAGATTTTATGCATGTATGTACCCGTAAAAAAGTACATATGAGTATAAAGTACATGTATGACATCGGACACAGGCTGTAGGGAAGCAATTGAAGAATGAACAGTTCAAGACAGGGCAGGCTATAATGTAGAATAGAGCCTGTACAGCAGCACATGGATGCTATGTATCTCTGTGGTACACTGGGTCAAGTACAAATCTGAATGTAAGAGTCTTCTTCTGATCCTACTGCGCTTGATCAACTATTTTTGCCTGTTTTAATAATGTCAGGGGACTCAGACTACATTTTCACCAAATCAACTAAACAGGCCCAACTGGGTCATGTGAGGCTATATGTCAAACTGTATCTACATTCAGTCCATATTCAGAACATGCAACATATGATCGACATTAACCACACGTTCAACCATATGGTCAACTTTCTAGAAAAGATTGATTTATTGATTTCATTGAGGACTCACAGACAATCTCCTGAATACACTCAAAGGCCATGTTCACACATCGTATGACACCGGCCGTTCTGTGACCCAGCCGTGTCGCAGAACAGTCAGTGTCAGTGAAGATCATCCCGGCCAGTACTGCAGTATCGGCTGGATGATCTTTATTTCTGTTAAATAAACAGAATCCCGCATCCCAATTCAACATTGCATACAATGGAGAGTGCGGCCGGATATGCACTCTCCATTGTGTGAACTGACATGTCTATGCGGCTGGTATACAATGAATAGTGGCCGCACAAAACTGACATGTCAGTTTTTCATGCGGCCGGTTGGAATCCCAGCCGGAGCGTACACTATGTGTATATGCTCTGGATAGGATTCCATTTATTCTAATACAACGTATGTTTTGCATAAATCATGGCCGTTGTTGTAAATTGCAACAACAGCTGGGATTTATGCAAAACAAACGTTGGATAAACCTGGCCAAATAGGGTATGATCTAATTCCTTTAGGACTCCAAATTCGCCGCCATGATAAAGACTTAACATCTAAACAAAACTGTGCACAATTCTGTAAAATCTGTCAATCATCTAAAAAAAATAATAATAATTTTTTTCAAATTAGAAATTAAGTGCCCTTGAAGTTAAGTCCATGTCTGGTTTTCTTGTACTTTATGACTATTGATTCCTAATCTGCAATTGTACATGGGCTGCTTATTGCACTGTAAGAAGGAGGCACAGGAGGTAATTGAACATTGACCATATGATGCAAAGCCCACCAAGCTCGACACTTTCTACCTAATGTTTCTCCATTTTCAGTCCGACCTCATTTGAATAAGACAAGCTCCTTGACTAAAACAAAACCTCCTGCACACGAGTCCTGATGGTAATTGCCTGGTAAACAAAACAAGACAGAGATTCATTGCCAGGGCAGCCGCCACGGGTGCAGCAGCTGATGCTGTAAAGGACAGTTGGTGCCACAATTCATAAAGTGGCTTTTTTTTTGCTTTATAGCTGATCAAACTCAATACCAACTTGAAATAATTGGACTCTGAAGAAGTGTGTTTGCATGCGGCACTCTCCGAAACACAATAAACAACCTGTACATTGTAAATAATGGACATCTGTTTTGTATCATCCGACAACAGTTGCTCCTTTACATGACAAACCTACTACATAGCCTCATAGATTATGCATGCGCTCATTCATGAAGTTTTACCAGTTGATTTATTGTGAGTTGATGATAAAATATTAAAATACCTGTCTAAAACTGTTCTGGCTTCTATAGTGAATATCCCACATAAATGTGACTGCAGTTGACCCACCAGGGAAATATTGCCAGGAGATGTACAGCTGAATTTGTCATTTCACTTTTTTGTGTATTGTTGGAGTGTTGTGTGTATGTTATGTATGAAAATAACATAGTAGAATCATCTAAACTATATCAGCTGCATTATTGCTTTGCATGTGCTTCTTAAAGGGGTACTCGTGAGGGAAAAAAAAATATTATTATTAATTTATTTATTTTATTTTATTTATATATTTATTTATTTTCAAATCAACTGGTTTCAGAAAGATATAAATATTTGTAATTTACTTCTATTTAAAAATCTTAAAGAGGACCTGTCACCCCCCGTGTCGGGGTGACAGGCTCCCGACCCCCCACTAGAGCACCTTATACGTACCTGATCGTGAGATGAGTTCAACTCTCATAGAGAATGACTGGTGAGTCCGATGCTCCGTCATTCTCTGTGAGCATTGGACTCACCTCAGGAGCGCGCGCCGAGCTTCGGGCGCTGAAATATCCGTCACCGGACCGTCTCAAGAAGCGGGAGCTGGCGCGATCAGGTACGTATAAGGTGCTCTAGCGGGGGTCGGGAGCCTGTCACCCCGACACGGGGGGGGGGGGGGGGGGTGACAGGTTCCCTTTAAGTCTTCCCATATTTATCAGCTGCAGAAAATGTTGTTATCTTTTAACACAGTGCTCTCTGCTGCCATCTGTGTCTATGTCTATGTTCCTGTTTCGGACTGAGGTGGTAGCAGAGAGCACTGTATCAGACTGAAAAGAAAACATTTCCTGCATGACATACAGCTGCTAATAAATATGAGAAGATTAAAGATTTTTAAATAGAAGTAAATTACAAATCTATATAACTTTCTGAAAACAGTTGATTAGAAAGAAAAAGATTGTCGCTGGTTAACCCCTTTAAAGGGGTACTCCATGGGGAAAAAATATTTATATATATTTTAATATCAACTGGTGCCAAAGAATTATACAGATTTGTAGATTACTTCTATTTAAAAAACGGAAACCTTTCAGTACTTATTAGCTGCTGTATGTCCTGCAGGAAGTGGTGTATTCTTTCCAGTCTGACACAGTGCTCTCTGCTGACACCTCTGTCCATGTCAGGTACTGTCCAGAGCAGGAAAGGTTTTTTTTATGGGGATTTGGTGTTGCTCTGGACATTTCCTGACATGGACAGAGGTGGCAGCAGAGAGCACAGTTTCAGACTGGAAAGAATACACCACTTCCAGCAGAACATACAGCAGTTGATAAGTACTGGAAGATTTGAGATTTTTTTTTTTTTAATAGAAGTTATATACAAATCTGTATAAATTTCTGACATCAGTTGGTTTAAATATGCAAATATGCCACCCCGAATTTGTACACTGAACCCACGGCACCTTATGATAGATGATAAATGTCACACCTGCCAATGCTTTGTGCTTGTCTTTATTTCTGTAAAAAAATGCATATATTCAGCTCATCATGTCCGCACACCTTGCAGGAGGCATAAATGTCGCCAAGCATTTCAGACACAGTCTAGCTGACTGTGGCTGAAATGCGTTGGGGTAATTTGTTTGTTTTAGTTGCCCATCCGGAATAGAGTAGCTTGTCTTTCCAGAAGTGGGCATCATTTTCTGCTTATAGCGTTCATAAACAATACAGGTGGTTAGAGATAGATAATCTTGTTGGCAATCGGGAAGCACTGGGCAAACACAATGTAAGCGGAGCCCCTCTCATAGCGGTGTACATAGTAAAACAGTGTTAAAGCAGGTCAACGACACAGAATGACATAGGCCCCTCCTCCATAACACTCTCCCTGGTCCAATAAATAAATTTTCTACAGAAATAAGGACACATACACAGCTTCAACAGCTTGAAACGAAATGTCTTATTACCATGTGTCATAAAGTGCCAGTTTAGTGTGTAGACAGATGTTGAAGGTTTTTATTTATTTATTTTATTAGCAGCTTTATATTCACACTCAAAAAGAGATAGCTGTCAATCCCTGAAAAGAACCACCTACACAACTACTTGGTGCAAAATAAGCAAATATTTACTTAAAGGGATATTCCCATATAAGAACATTTTATTTAAATAGAATAAAAAACTGAAAAAAATCACCCCAAGATATGTAGTTTTAGTTCGTTTTATGTAGCTTTAGTGTAGTAATCACTAATAGTACTGGCTTCAGCATGGATTTACATGCTTCACCTCTGATATGGAATATGGAAAAACAATAGAAGAAATACAAAATGTGTATTGTCTCCAACTCCTCTTTCTTCCTGGAGAACACACATCATCCTCTGACTTCACAGGAGGCTTGGCAGGGTTTTGTCCTTGGGTTCTAGCCTCATCCCCCTGAGGGATGTCACATCTCTGTCCAGCCCCTCCAGCCTACATCACCATCTCCCTGTCATACACAGATACACATAAATCTATTGGAACATTTAGGGAAAGCAAAGTGTGATTACAGCATGCTGCCTTGTGCTGAATGATGCAGCAGGTGCTGTAACCCTATGATGTGCAATAGTCTGCAGTTAAATTAGACATTCTGCAACAGCTTTAGGTGGAGGACTGTCAGGAGTAGGGATGAGTGAATCGGCAGAGGTTCGGGTTCGTATGAACCTGAACCCGCGCCTTCTTATTCCGACTGTCTGCCCGCTCCGTGGAGAGGGTGGATACAGCCTGAGGACCGCCTAGAAAACTGGGATACAGCCTATGGCTATGGCTGTATCCCAGTTTTCTAGGCGGCGCTCAGGCTGTATTCACCCTCTCCACGGAGCGGGCAGACAGCGGCAATCAGAAGCCGAGAGTTCAGGTTCATACGAACCTGATCTCTAGTGAGGAGTGCTAGGGAAGGGGAGTAGGCAGGGTGGAAGGACTGGGATGAGAGAAAACATTCTGGTACTGAGAAAATGTAAATGTAAAATGTAATAATGTAATACAGAACTAAGACCCAAAAACTAATTTTTGATGGTTTTTGATGGTTTTAGAATGGGGACAGACAAGTATGCGATTCTTTATGCTTCTTCAGCATGTTTATTTTTTTTACCCGATATCAGGGTACCCCTTTAAATGACAAGTTATTCTTTAACATAAAACTGTATATGAGTCTGCTCAGCTTGTCCTACTCTACAATATAATGTGATGCCTACAGCTTGGACTGCATTTTCAATATGACACATTCCTTTTAATATTGTGGCCTTAATGGGACGGACGTGGTCTACCTTTATTTAAGTAGGTGCAAGACCTCCATTTTTGTCTAGGCTTGATCCCGCCACAATGTACTTAAGTGCTTAGGCTTGCATCCTGTCACCGTATACCTTGAGTTCTGCTGAATTATGTGTCATCCAGCCAAGCAGCCATCTATATGCATATACTCTATTTGCATGCAAAATCAGGTCACAGTGTCCACAGTGCAAAAGGAAAGTACTAATGCCTAGATTAATATACATATGGCAAGTCGACAAATGTAATAAATAGTTTTCAGGCCAAGATGAAATGAGCACAGCTTTGTGTGTTGGTGTCTATGGCGGGAAAATGAGATTCTCAATGTGGCTGATCCTGCTCTTTAAATAAAACCGATGACCAGACAGTTTACTCCTTATGATGCATAGGATTTTGCATATATATATATATATATATATATATATATATATATATATATATATATATTGAGATAGTGACTGGTGAAATAGTAGATGGCAGGTATGTTTTCCCCAGATTCCTGTCATACGTCTCATTCCTGTACTGGCCTCAAATGACTATTGCTGGACCTCCACTGGCCTCCAATGACTACTGCTGCTCCTTCACTGCATTTGTGACCTTTTTCCTGCGTAGACCCTGTAATGGTGAATTTCCTTCATAGACCCTGTAATGGTGAATTTCCTTCATAGACTCTGTAATGGTGAGTTTCCTGCATAGACCCTGTAATGGTGAATATTGAAGTCTAAAACAAAAAATGCCTTTGAGATATTGAAAAGATAATGATGTTACTGACATGTAGAGCCCTAAATTCAACCAAATACACTACCCCCGTATCATATAGATGCTTTACACTATGAAATCCGAAGAAATACGAAATTCGGTCGAACCGAACTTTTAAAAAAAAATCAGAAAGTCCGGTCGGAAGGAACTTTTGAAAAGTTTGCTCATCTCCACCTGTCTCTGTCTGCCAAAACAGTCAATCCTGCTTATACAACAGCTAATTTCCACTATATATGTATATATAAGGCGGCACTCCAAAATATAGTGAATAAGACTGAATTTATTCACCCATCATGTGCAATACAACGTTTCAGTTTCTCGATGAAACCTTTTTCAAGCAACACATACACCAGTGTGGGAGAGGGCTGGTATTTAAAGTCCATAAGCTCAGCCCATAATTAGTGACATCATAATTACATATAAAGTGTAAACAATACATAAAAATCAATATTATACAATATATATCTGTTAGTACAATATGGTTCTATATAATCCATACCACCATAATTGTGAGGCATGTGTCCGATCTATTTCCAAATGCGATAGTACAAATAAATTATACATAAAGTTCATAGGCTGGTGTACCGCGGGTTAATGAAAGGGGCCATAGCTCACCCGATATTTATGAATAAACCGCTGCTCCTCCATGCTCGATGTCACGCTGCCAACAGTTTGTAAACAATGGAACTGCCCATGCGCGGAGGAGCGCAATCAGATGGATTTGTCTGGATGGGTGTCATCAAAGCCGATCAGCGTCGGGGGACCGCGCACGCGCACCAGGCACTCAGGAAGTCATCGGAGCCATCTTGACTGTGGTATTTCACTGCATAGGTCCCGATCCATATACTGAGGCCACGCATGCGTCCTGGATACCGGGGAGCTATAGAGGCCATCTCTAGTGTGGAAATCTTTGCCCCTTTTCATCACATAGATAAACCACTCACGTTTAGATCAGGAGTCGCTGTTTCATGAAGCCTTGAATGTCCGAACTCGGTCTCTGTCCTCAATCCTTATGGGGCACTGGACCATCGGGCTGGTAGCCTAACCTAGATCAGGATCTACCAGGATATACGAACACATGCAGACATCCCTTGGTCTTCAATGTGAATAGTAACTAAAAGCGATCCCATGATGTGGCACCCATCCATCCATTATCCAAATTAAACAAAAAGGTCATAAATCAATACGAAGGTGAGTATAAAGGCACCATCCATCAGCCACGATCCAAGCCATCTACATAAGAGAAAAGAAAAAACAAAGTTATTTATTTTTTTTCTTCTACATAATAGACGGACACAACCAAAGTGCATAAGATGTGAAAGGTGTGAAATAGTGAAAAAAAGTATGTACAAATATTAAATCACAAACCTAACACCTCCGAGGATGTCGCACACCCTCCGGGATACATCCAGGCATGGCTACAAAAAAAACCTCAGTAAAAAATCAACATTAAGTCCATTTGGGGGTAATGAATTGAGTTTTGAGATCCATTGGGCCTCTCTTTGCTTTAATAATCTCTGCCGATCACCCCCTCTCCTTGGGGCCGGCACATGATCCAGAATGGTAAATCTTAGCTGGTTGACGCTATGTCCATACTCTTTGAAGTGGCGGGGAACAGGTAAAACGCATTTCTCAGTGCGTATGGATGACTTATGATTATTCAGTCGAGTTCTACATTCTGTCGCTGTCTCCCCTACATAAATGGGGGGCATAGGCATTGTAAGGCATAGACGACATAGTCCAATTTACAGTTTTAGGCTATGTTCACACTGCGTATGAGTCCGTCCGTAGTGCGAACCGCGAATATACGCCCGTAGTTTTGAGGTTGATGCATTCGCTTGAAAGTATACGATATACGGCCTCACAATGCACACTACGTATGAGCTTACGGCCGGATCGTATGCGGCGCCGTGAAAAATGAACAAGACCATTGTTTGAGCACGGAAATGTTCCAACTCACGGCCGTGGATTTCCATGCGGTCCAGTATGAAGTACTTATTTCAGCCAAATTGAACTAGATTTTTCGATCCAAAAGGTTCTGTGAGTTTTATTGGGCTGGGCGAAGATTTCTAAGTAAATGACCTGTTTCAGATAGCTTCGAAACAAGCTAGGGAAGCATAACTGTACTACGGGCATATGTTCGTACGCATCCGGCCGCATGTTGATTTTTCCCACGCCTGTAATTTCAGCTGCACGTGTACGGCGGCGTACGAAATGCGTCCGGACTCATACGCAGTGTGAGCAAAGCCTAAATGGTATTTCAATTTATATTGTCTATTGGTTACTGGGTGAGTAGACTTGGGGCTCCGGGATAAATTGGTCCATGCAGATTGTTATCATAAAGGTTTGGATTTCGCATCTACACTCAAACCAGTAAGTTTCCCATGTTTGGGATGTGACAATTGCTCACTTATGATTAAAGGCAACATATTTACTCACCCAGTAACCAATAGACAGTATAAATTATTTAAACTGTAAATCGGACTATGTCGTCTATGCCTTACAATGCCCATGCCCCCGCATTTATGTAGGGGAGACGACTACAGAATGTAGAACTCGACTGAATAATCATAAGTCATCCAAACGCACTGAGAAATGCGATTTACCTGTTCCCCGCCACTTCAAAGAGTATGGACATAGCGTCAACCAGCTAAGATTTACCATTCTGGATCATGTGCCGGCCCCAAGGAGAGGGGGTGATCGGCAGAGATTATTAAAACAAAGAGAGGCCCAATGGATCTCAAAACTCAATTCATTACACCCAAATGGACTTAATGTTGATTTTTCACTGAGGGCATCCTCGGAGGTGTTAGGTTTGTGATTTAATATCTGTACATACTTTTTTTTCACTATTTGACACCTTTCACATCTTATACACTTTGGTTGTGTCCGTCTATTATGTAGAAGAAAAAAAAATTTACTTTGTTTTTTCTTTTCTCTTATGTAGATGGCTTGGATCGTGGCTGATAGAGTGTCCCTTAATACTCACCTTCGTATTGATTTATGACCTTTTTGTTTAATTTGGATAATGGATGGATGGGTGCCACATCATGGGATCGCTTTTGGTTACTATTCACATTGAAGACCAAGGGATGTCTACATGTGTTCGTATAACCTGGGAGATCCTGATCTAGGTTACTTTGTAGTACCAGAGTGATCAGGAGGCTACCAACCCGATGGTCCAGTGCCCCATTGAGGACAGAGACCGCGTTCGGACATTCAAGGCTTCATGACACGGCGACTCCCGGTCTAAACGTGAGTGGTTTATCTATGTGATGAAAAGGGGCAAAGATTTCCACACTAGAGATGGGCTCTATAGCTCCCCGGTATCAAGGATGCATGCGTGGCCTCAGTATATGGATTGGGACCTATGCAGTGAAATACCACAGTCAAGATGGCTCCGATGACTTCCTGAGTGCCTGATGCGCGTGTGCGGTCCCCTGATGCTGAACGGCTCCTCCGCGCATGGGCAGTTCCATTGTTTACAAACTGTTGGCAGCGTGACATCGAGCATGGAGGAGCAGAGGTTTATTCATGAGTATCCGGTGAGCTATGGCCCCTTACATTAACCCACGGTACACCAGCCTATGAACTTTATTTATAATTTATTTGGACTATCGCATTTGGAAATAGATCGGACACATGCTTCACAATTATGGTGGTATGGATTATATAGAACCATAATGTACTAACAGATATATATTGTATAATATTGATTTTTATCTATTGTTTACACTTTATATGTAATTATGATGTCACTAATTATGGGCTGAGCTTATGGACTTTAAATACCAGCCCTCTCCCACACTGGTGTATGTGTTGCTTGAAAAAGGTTTCATCGAGAAACTGAAATGTTGTATTGCACATGATGGGTGAATAAATTCACAGTCTTATTCACTATATTTTGGAGTGCCGCCTTATCTTCATTATTCTCTGGATAAAAGTGGAGTCGGGGTCTGACTTCGTGGAGGCTGAGCTGTTGCCGTCTACATCTCCATTTTTTGTTGTATATATATATATATATATATATATACTGTATATATATATATATATATATATATATATATATATATATATATATATATATATATATAACACCACCCTTCAAGTTCCTTCTGTGGCTAAGTTGACACCACAATATTTTTTGGCCGTCATTGGCGATGGCTGTAAAAAAAAAAAGTCTAATATTTGCTAATGGCGGACGTCTATAATGATCATGATTATAGCAGCTGTCATGAGCAAATATCTATCTTTTTGACCGCTGAAAATCACGTAGGGTGAACTTAGCGATACACTGTGTGGAAGTTACCTAGAACTTGTTCCAAAGGCAAAGGGCAGTCACACAGCGCTCTAATAACTACATCTACCCTAACTGGAAGGCTTATAGTCCATTGGTTCACTCAAAGTGCAGGCGCCATCTTGGAGCTGTGATTTTTACATTATGACGTGTATTCTGTGGGCCTGGCTTGAATAGTGGGGTGTGTAATAGTCTGACAGGTTTTCTTTTCCTGCCAAACTTCTTGAGTTTTCGTTGCTGAAGATTCATAGGCTGGTGTGTGATGTCACTGCCCAGCTGTCCGCTGTCCAATCAGGCAGAGGAAAGATCATCACAGCAAGGGGCAAATTCAATGTTAGAAGACCTCACAAAGAATACACCCAAAGAATCATGGGAGATGTAGGAAAGAGCGGGTCCATGCAGAAGCTGCGACCGTAAGTCAGCTGTGAACGGAGAGGGACAGAATGTAGTGACAATGGTATGTTGTGAAGCGTATCCTTGTGCAATGTGTCATGGTGGACCTGGTAAGTATAATCCTTTTTTTTTCCCAAGCTTTGCCTAGAACACCTCTTTAGGGTGCGTTCACATGTACAGGATCTGCAGCAGATCTGCAGCAGATTTGATACTGTGTTCAGTTTTTTAGATCAAATCCGCTGCGATATGGTGTGTGTGAAGCTACCCTAAGGGTACAAACACTTCGGCAGCTAGGGGTTAACGGGGCAGGCTGCTGACAAACTCGCAGCAGGATGTGTACAGGGCAAGGATCCGCAGTGGGTCTCGCTGCGGTTCCGTAAAGTGTGTTTGTACCCTAAGGCTAGGTTCACACTGGACGTATCTGCAGCAGATTTCACGCTGCGAGTTCACAGCGAAATCCACTGCTAATACCTCTCCTGAGCAATAGGCGAGGAATCGAAGAGGGAAGTTTTCTGCTTGAAATTCCTCGCATATTGAGCTCTTGCAAGATAGGAGCTGAATTTAAGCCGAATTTTGAACGGAATTCAAGCAGATTTTCAAGCAGAATTTAAGCCCCATTGACTTCTACAGGATTCCTCTAGCAGAATCCACCGAAAGAAGTGATATGTCACTTCTTTGGGCAGAACGCAGATCCGCAACTGAATTTTCCTAAAGGAAATTCTGCCGTGTAAACGAATGAGCGGAAAGCCCATTTAACACAATAGAACACAATAGAAAAATGAAATGTTCATTTTTTACAGGCAGAATTTCGAGCAGATTCCACATGCATTTGGAATCCATTCAAAGATCTTTCTCTTTTACAAAGTGTGCAAGGGCCCTTACTGGGCAGCATTTCTTCCATGCCTGCCTAAAACTTTTGCACATTACTATATGTATATACAGTAATATCTCTGTGTTGGAGCACTTCAGAGTTTGATGTGTTTTGGATTTGAACCAATATTTACCCAGAAGTATTGATTGGAAATCAAACTTTGCTCAGTTTTAGAAAATTTTTGGGAGCGTGGATGGTGGGTTGTACCTGGTGAGTTTAGCCATGGTGAGGCTTCACATACAGTACAAGGTCATGTTCTCACTGCGTAAAACACTGCGCGTTCTGTGACACGGCTGGGTGCGCCCGCATCCCAATTCCCTGCTGCACGCAATGGAGCGTGTGGCCGGAGCTGCACTTACCATTGTGTGAACTGACATGTTCTGTCCCCCGCTATTCATTGAATAGCAGCCGCACAAAACTATCCCAGCCGGAGTGTATGCTATGTGTACAGTCAGTGCACCACTAGTGAGAGGTTAGTGGCTACTGAACTATAATTGCTGGTTCTGTTGAAAAATGATTGTTTTCTACAAAATGAATGTTCTCTACAGTTTAGTAAGGCTCCCTTCACACGTCCGTAAAAAACACCTAGATTTCCTATCAGGAAATCGGGACAGATTTCCGACCCCATAGACTTTAACCCCTTAACGACAAAGGGCGTATAGGTACGCCCTATTGCTGGTAAGGGCGTTCAGAGCGGGGCCGCACGGCGACCCCGCTCTGAACCGCGGCGGTCCCGGGTGCCGCTTGTAGCCTGGGACAGTAGGTATTAGCGGGCACGGTCCATCCGATTACCGGATCCAGCGGCTCCCTGGTGTCTAGTGGCGGAGATCGCTCCTCCGGGATGTTATCCCGGAGGAGCGATCTCCGTTTCTGAAGCTGGCCGGGGACCGCTCCAAGATGGCGCCGTCCCCGGCTCGGCACTCGTTTACTTCCGGCTGCAGCAGCCGAACGCAAACGAGTGCCGATCTCATGGATCTCTGCAACATATCTATGCTGCAGAGATCTCAATGAGAGATCAAAGTGTATATACTAGAAGTCCCCTAGGGGGGCTTCTAGTATATGTGTAAGAAAAAAAATATATAGTGTTGTTGTCAATAAAAAGCCCCCTCCCCTAATAAAAGTCTGAATCACCCCCCTTTTCCCAGGTTATAAATAAAAGTAAACAAATAAATAAATAAACAAACATGTTTGCTATCGCCGCGTGCGTAATCGCCCGAACTATTAATTAATCACATTCCTGATCTTGTACGGTAAACGGCGTAAGCGCAAAAAATCCCAAAGTGCAAAATTGTGCATTTTTGGTCGCATCAAATCCAGAAAAATTGTAATAAAAAGCAATCAAAAAGTCGTATATGCGCAATCAAGGTACCGATAGAAAGAACACATCATGGCGCAAAGAATGACACCTGACACAGCCCCATAGACCAAAGGATAAAAGCGGTATAAGCCTGGGAATGGAGCGATTTTAAGTGACGTATATTTGTTGACAATGGTTTGAATTTTTTACAGGCCATCCGATACAACATAAGTTATACATGTTACATATCGTTTTAATCGTAACGACTTGAGGAACATGCATAACAAGTCAATTTTACCCCAGGGCGAATGGCGTAAAAACACATTTCCCCCAAATAAACAAAATGCGTTTTTTTTTTCAATTTCACCACACTTTGAATTTTTGTTCTGGTTTCGCAGTGTACTTTATGCAAAACTTCAGCCTGTCATTGCAAAGTACAATTAGTGACGCAAAAAATAAGGGCTCATGTGGGTTTCTAGGTGGAAAAATGCAAGTGCTATGGCCTTTGATGCACAAGGAGGAAAAAACGAAAACGCAAAAATCGAAATTGGCTCTGTCCTTAAGGGGTTAATTAGTCAGGAAAATAGATCCGGATTTTATAGGACATGTCCTATTTTTATCCGGAATTTCGGCCCGGACGCCCCCATAGAAGTCTATAGGAGCGCCGGAATCACAGGCACTTTCCTGATGTACATCCGGAAAGTGCCCAGGATTCCGGATCGTTTGAGAGCCCCTCTCTGCCCTCGCTGGCCACCAATCACCCCGCCGCGCTGCAACCCCTACCCCCCCCCCCCCCCGGCGCTCACCACTGTTCTACCCGGACACCAGCACAGGACTACATGCCGATCGCCCCGCCGCACCGGCACTTCCCCCCCCCCCCCCGAGCAACGACCATAACACCTCCCGTGGCAACAACCCCCCCTCCCCGGACCGTGCCGAAGCAAACCACCCCACCGCACCTCCAGCCAAACCCCCCGGACCTTCAGGGACTCACCTCATGCTGCAGCCCACCGGACTGCACCAGACGTATAAGCATCGGACCGGGAACCAGGACATGTGAGATCACAAACCCTCCTTCCCCCCAGAAGTAAAACTCCCACCATGTCCTGCTGACAGGTCATGATGGGAGTTGTACTTCTGCACTGTGGCCATCCAGGCTGCAGGGCATGATGAGAGTTGTTGTTCTGCAAACTGGATGGTCACAGCTTGCAGAAGTACAACTCCCATCATGTCCTGCTGACTTCTGCAGCCTGTGGCCATCCAGGTTGCAGAAGTACAACTCCCATCATGACCTGCAGCCTGGATGGCCACAGGCTGCAGAAGTACAACTAGTCTCATGACCTGTCAGCAGGGGCATGATGGGAGTAGTAGTTCCGCAACCTGGACGGCCACAGGCTGCAGAAGTACAACTCCCATCATGCCCTGTCAGCAGGGGCATGATGGGAGTAGTAGTTCCGCAACCTGGACGGCCACAGGCTGCAGAAGTACAACTCCCATCATGCCCTGTCAGCAGGACATGATGAGAGTTGTACTTCTGCAAGCTGTGACCATCCAGTTTGCAGAACTAAATCTCCCATCATGTCCTATTTTTTTTCTTCTGACCAAAAATTCCTTAAGGCTTTTCCTGATGGTTTCCTGAAGGTAAAACGGATTACTGTCAGGAAATCCTGATCTTTTTCTGATGCCATTTGAGGCCTCCTGATCAGGATTTCCTGATAGTAAAAACTGGGCACTTATCAGTGTACTAAATGAGTATTGTAGGTAATTATTGGTCGGTGCTGGAACCAATAAGAAAACACTGCTTGGTTAGCAAACTGCCTTCCCGAACAATATATATATATATATATATATATATATATATATATATATATATATATATTTATTTATAGAATAAAATAAGGAGAAACCACTATGAAGGGTGACGAGCGGTATCTATATTTGCTTTCAGTGTGGAAGCATTTCAGTCATGAGAACTCTTACTGATGTGACCTTGTCATAACCTGAAACTAGTCAAGTCAATTGAAGCATATCATGAACACTAAACAAACATGACAGTCCAGAGGCACAATGGCCACTTACCCAACATTTTAGCTGCAAGTGAATTGAGTTACAACCATGCCCTACAGAGAGGATACATTCAGAGATGAATGGTATATTGTGACCTCTGTTTTCCTGATACAGGTGTCTGACTATGTCCTGAGCTATTGTATGATGCACCTGGTAGAAAACATGTAAAGAGTACCTGCAATATGGTGAATATTGACTCTTTTTAACTATGGATCTCTATGTGGAACAAAGTATAACGACTAAAAGTAAGCAAACTCTAAAGTAAATCTTCACATTTTAGGCTATGTTCATACAATAAGGGCAAATAGGAGCATTCTTGCAAAAAAAAAAAAAAAAATGGCCATTATTAATGAACTCGACCATTAATAACGGCCATAAAACACATTGTACATTGTGTGAACACAGCCTAAATCATGTTATATGTATGTTAGCTATGTTCACGCACTGTCTTTTATAATGGCCGTTATTTGATACTCAAAATAACGTCAGTTTTTTCCAGTCTTCACTATTTCCATTGAAGCCTATGGAAACATCGGCTGTTAGTTCACACAATGCACACAATAGAATAACAGCTGGTGTTAAAAGCGGCCGTCAAATTAATGTTCAAGACATTTACTGGCAGACGTTATTTAGTGTTTTTCACACACAGTTGTTTTTATTTCTTTTTGGCCATCCTTTCGCAATCTTTTTGACAAAATTCAATGGACCTGTAAAAAGAGCCACACCCAAAAGGGTGTTGAATGTGGCCATCATTCAACCTAAACTTAAATAATGTACCTACGGAAGTCATTGCAATAATGGCCACCAAAGTATGGTAAATAATAGCCGTTATTTTGAGTATTAAAAAACGGCTGTAAAAAATCATTGTTTAAACATAAATTTAAAATGATTTTTTTACTGTGTCTTTATTGAAAATAAATTGATTTAGTAGTTTTTACTCCGGTCTCTGAGCCTCATGATAAACTGATTACTTTTCTATTCAGATTACTTCTTAGAAGTCATCTTCATCCCGAGGCAAAATTACAATGAAAGGTGACACCAATAAGATAGTGACAAATAACACAGGAACCACCACTGACAATAAGATTTTTTTTTCCTTCACCCTACACAGTCACCTGCACAGGTCACAGAGCATGCTTACAATGCTTTCCTATCCCTATGAGTCATCTAAAAACTACAGAATCCTATGATTTGATTAGCTTCCATAAAGCTGTTAACACCAGCTCAGGCAAGATGGCAGAATATTTTTCCCATCTGGAACAATACACCATGTGAACATGCCCTAATGGTAAATAGGATAGATCATACTGGTGATCACCACCACTCCTCATTCTACAGAGCTGTTCTTTGGTGGGGATCTTCCAAGTTCCCTCATTGATGACCTATCAATATAGAATACCAAAAAAAAAAACCTTGTCAAAAGTTTAGACCCATCCAGTTTAGACCCTTAGTGATTATAAGAAGGGTCTGGGAGAAGTCAGCACTCAACCCGTTTCTCTCCCGGCTCTGTGTCACGTGATGAGTTGGACTCATAGTGAAAGTCTATGAGCCAGACTCTTTTCACTGACGCAGAGTGAGGAGTGGACCATGCCGCAGTGTAGTCTTCTCCCAGCTTGTTCTCACTATCAGAAAAAGAGGTTACCCAGTGTTAGAAAAACATGGCCACTTTCTTCCAAAGACAGCATGACACTTGTCTCCATTTCGGATGGGGTTCTGCAACTCTATGAAAGTAAATGGAGATTAACTGCAAACCACACCTGAACCACAGACAAGAGTCGTACTGTCTCTGGACGAAATGGGCCTGGTGTTTCTGACGTTGGATAACCTAACCCCTTTAAGGACCTGGACCGATCAAAACTTTTGACATGTCAAAAGTGACACTTTAAATTTTCAAATTTAAATGTTGAGAAAATTATAAGAATAATAGTCAATTATCCACACAGAACTTGTGTCATGATAACAATCCACCAGTCCACAAGACCATATGAGCATCATAGATGAAGATTCCCCCCCCCCTTCGCCACCCCATGATCCAAATTGGCTCCCATTATGGAAGACTCTTCTGAAAGGGAGCCATCTAATACTAGATTGACCCTGCAGTGGCCACTACAGGGAAAGTTTCTGGATATCATCTCCGATGAGAGAATGGAACCCTGGTTTGTCGGATGATTTTTGAAAGAGGTTATTTCTTATAAGATGATCCCTTTAAAATTTCTCAAACTATTTTATTTTCTGTAGGATAACGTGCAATACCTTTTATAGACAAAAACTTCCCCAAGTCCCTTCTACCTCAGTTTGGATAGAATACCTTGGATAGAACAATCTAGAAAATGCTTGTGTTGTATTGATTTGGTGGGATCCATCTTCCTGCGGAGAATATAAATCCCAATAAATAAAATATCTTACTTTTCAGTCTTGACTGACAGAGTAGCTGAGTCGTGCTTCCTTGTTAAAGGTCAGCTAAGAGTGATCAGGTCATTTCTGTGGTAAATCAACTCTCAGTGGACACTATAAAAATTAAGAGGACTTCTTTAAGAGACCCGCTTGACCTCTTTTCAACCAGAATAGGACTTCTGACCTTCTATAGAAATTTATCACAATGTTTCAATTAAAACCTTGGCAGCCACACAGGACTGTGCTGCAGCTGACCTCTCCGCAGGAAGGATCAGCCTGTTCTTCTCCGGCAGATCAATCTATACAAATGCAATATAAATACAATTGGCTTGTTTTTTATCCTTTTATTTTTCAATTTTTGACATAAGAAATGGTTAAACAACCCGTATGATCCATTTTAGAACTTGCATTATTATATGTGCACATGACTTATACATATGACCTTGTCATACATAGGGTAGGGGGCTCCATTTATTTTCTTTGTTAGACTGTGGCCCCCATAAAATCTGTAGTCAAGTGAGCTACCTGAGGTAAATAGGTGGATGGGTCTAATTTTAGGAGTCCTTTGAGGGTAATTTTCTTTTCCAGAATGAAACATGATGTAGATTTTGTTTTTCTTCTTGCAAAGTCTTCACTGACAGAAAATATAGGTTTTCAAAATGTCACAAAAAAAAAAAAAAAAAAAAACACAAAGACCATGTGTAAAATTACTTTAAGGCACACATAGCGCTTCTCATTGCATTTGTCGCCTGGATCCTTTTTTTCCATCCAGATGATATTTTAAAGGAGTACTTTAAAGGCTAAAAAAATATATTTTATGTTGTTATTTCATTGCTTTCACTTAGATAACCAACTCTGTAATTCATATATATATATATATATATATTTTTTTTTTTTATTTATTTTTTTTTTTAATCAGCTTTGTGCTACCTTAGAAGAGAACCCCAGCTCAGTGTCTCTGCTGCCCCTTCTGGCTATGTCAGAACTCACTGCTAGGGAATCTTCCAATGTTATAATTCAGCTTTGCTACATGCTGATTCCCTTGCTACACACAGCAATCCTATCTGCAGGAGATCACTATGGTTGAAGCAGGGGATGGCCATATAGCAGAATCGAAACACTGCTACACACTGATCCTCTGCTATACATAGCAAGCCCCTTCAGGATCACAGTGTGTAGTAAGAGAATCAACATGTAGCAAACCTGAACATTAAAAGCAAGCTTGTTTTAAGAGATTCTCTGGTAGTAATTCCTAACATGACCAGAAGGGTAAGCAAAGAAATTCTGTACATTTTATTGGTACCGTTTTGGAATTTGTTTAACTTTCTTAATTTTTTTTTTAACTGTTTTTTGGAGTTGAAGTATCAAAATACAGCAATCCTAGTGTATTTTCTTCTTCTTTTTTTATTGCATTCACTGTGCAGTATAAATAATAAAATAATGGTATTGTTCAGGCCACTACGGACGTGGTGATGCCTAAAATGTGTATTTTTCTTACATTTTATGTAGGAGGGAAGTTAAGGGGGAATGTATAATTTTTTTTTTTTTACTTTCTTTCTTGTCCTACAAGGCAACTTTTAGAGTGATGATTAGATCACTACTATGATATACTGCAGTAGTCATCTAGTGCAGTATATTTAGCCTGTGAACATAATGCTGACAGGCAATGTACTCAGCCATGTTGCAGATATGGCCAGGTAATAAGGCATCCATTGTAGTCATGGGGGTTTTTATTAGGCCCCCCAGCTGCCATGGAGATGCATCAGACCAGAGATGGTCCTTTATTAGGCCTGCTGTGAGAAGGCAGCAACCTCCCTTTCGAGTGATGGATGAGGCTTACTATTGAGGGGCATAGATTTGCATCAGAGGAGTGTGGCTACCACTACATGACAAATTATCTACTTCTCATGGCTGCTGGCAGGTGTAAATTTGTGAATCTGTGTCTTCTAAAAAGTCCAATGATACGGAGCACTGTCTGGAGTGTAAAGTGACTCTGTACCCAAGGCCATATTTACCACTAGGCACCCGTGGTCCGGGGCCTAGGGCAGTACCTTGCAGGAAGGCAGCACCAGGGAGTTTGTGGTTTTTACTTTTTTAGTCTCCCACCTCCAGTTTAGGCTTGCCAGTAAATCTGGTGTCTTTTCAAGCCCGCATATGAGTTTGTCAATGGAAAAATAAAAAAAGTTATACCACTTGGGAGTCGACCATGGAAAAATGGGGAAAAAAACGGTGTCCCTGTCCGGCTTTCTCTACACTCTATTATGCCAGAAGGGTTAATTTGCTGGTGCTCGTGATTAACCTGTGTCTTCAGCATGAAGTAAACGGTAGGAAGCATACTGTTTAAATGCCAGATGCTGGCAGGAAATTGGGATTTAGCCCCGCTCCCAACCCAAGATACACATAACAGGGTAAAAAGACATATTAAAAGAACCTTATTGATAAGGTGTAAAAGATTAGAGGACAGAGATCGCTAAAATACAAAAATATATACAATAGTAACAATGTACTATAAAACATAAACACATAAAACAACATAAAAATAGCAAATAACACTAGGTGATGTCAGGTGACCTGTCATGTGATGCCTCTTTTTTTTCCTGAGAGTGATGGTGACTTTTATTAGGATAAACATCAGGTGACCTGGTTGGAGACTATGTCAGGTGACCTGTTATGTCAGGTGACCTGTTAGTCATGTGATACTATAAAGTATATATATATATATATATATATATATATATATATATATATATATATATATATATATATATATATATTTTCTTTTACATATTTATAACTTGATTATTTTCTTTTTCTGTTTGAACAAGATGGTTACTGTCCTCTGGGTCCTGTCCCCTTTGATGATTTACAATTAGGTTGAAACCTAGTTGAACAAAACGATCAGATTTAAGTTGTACTTGACTTTCATTAGCATCTAAATACAGGTCAATGGGGAACAGAGACTACAATAAAAAATCCTAGTGTCTCAAAGGCATCTAATATAATTACCATATGTATGGAGACCAAACACAAGTGACAGACATTCTTGGATTCAGTGTTTAGGGAGATATTTTCAGCTTTGCTTATTTTTTTTTATTTTGTTTTTCCTTTCCTGAAAACTTTTTGGATTGTGAAATGTTGATAAAGTATTCCCTGTGAACTCCAGTTATTTTTACATGCATATGGGCAAAGAAAGGGAGGATAGTAGTACAGTGTAGAACAAATTGTAGCAATTACTTCAACTGTGAAGGTGGCAAATAGAAAGGCTTTGCACATTATCTTTCATTATATTTTTTATTCCCTTCCCTTTCCTTTCTTTTTTTTAAGACTGAATTTTGTGGAGAAATAAACTAAAAAATGGATTAAAAATATTTTTAATCAACTGGTGTCAGAAAATTATACAGATTTGTAAATTACTTCTATTGCAAAATATGAAGTCTTCCAGTACTTTTTCAACTGCTGTATGTCCTGCAGGAAGTGGTATATTATTTCCAGTCTGACACAGTGCTCTTTGCTGCCACCTCTTTCCATGACAGGAACTGTCCAGAGCAGTAGCTAATACCCATAACAACCTCTGCTATTCTGGACAGTTCCTATCAAGAAACAAAAAGAAAGACAGCGCTCCAATGGTGCAGACTCCTCAGAAAGCGTGGTGGGTACAAAGAGTGTGATGGAAACGCTCACCTTTGATGGTTGTGCAAAGATAAGGCACAACTCTCCACAGCGCACAGCGCATATACGCCTTGAGGCTATGTTCACACTACGTAAAAGTACGGCCGTTGTTGCCATTGGCAGAGACCGGCCGTTCCGTGACCCGGCCAGGTCATGGAACGGCCGATCCAATACGACGTAGGAACATAGCCTGATTCTGTACACAGTGTGACTTCACACAGGCCTTCAGTTTGTAACAATGGAAGAACATCTCCAAGTGAGGCCACCAGCTGGGATGTGCTCCTCAGCACCTACCGAAAAGACTACATAGTTTTGTATGCGAATAACACAACAAAATATTGAATAATCTATCCTTAAAGGCCCATCTATAAGTCCCGCTCAGCCAATTAGTGCCCTGCCAAGAACCCACAAAGTAGGCCGGAGCGCGAACTGGGTATTGTATGTGTCGGGCCCCGAGGGATTAAGGGGGCTGCTTTTTACATACTCGCAGCGGGATGACAATCCTGCTAGGAGCATGTAATCTCATTGATAGAGAAGGATCCGCAGTGGATTCGTTACGTGTTCCCCCGAAGTGTGGAAGGGCAGGCTGCATTTTTTCTTGGATACATTAGTTGGCGAGCAGGTAGGCCAAGGTCGGAATGGGGCCAGACCGCTTTTTAACACACATTACAAAGTTATATAACTTTGTAATGTGTGTTAATTAAGCAGAAAAAGAAAATTGCCGCACTACCTCTTTAATCTTGTCTTGTAAAGGCGTAGCAAGCACGCACCAACCTCCCTGATTGGTGTTCTTTTGTGGCCGTAGACAGCAGCATATAAGGCCATGTAAGAGAGCCTTTACGGTGCAGATCATAGGCCCAGACAGTCATATGGACTTAATGTCTCCACTAGGGATGAGCGAACCGAACCGTAATGAACCACATTTGTTACAAACTTTGCAAAAAGTTTGGTTCCTCACCGAACCGAACTTTGAGAAAGTTCGTAACAAATCTAGTTAAAATAACAATAACAAATAAAATCACAGAATAGACCAGGATACAAGGGATTTTTTGTCCTATAATCCCTTGTCTCCTGGTTTTCGGTGAATATCCAGATGTGTGCCGTCACCCCTGTTAGGGTAAGAACTTATAGCGACTCTGTACCCACAATCTCCCCCCCCCCCCCCCCCAAACCACTTGTACCTTCAGATAGCTGCTTTTAATCCAAGATCTGTCCTGCGGTCTGTTTGGCAGGTGATGCAGTTATTGTCATATAAAAGTCATTTTAAAATTGCAGCCCCATGCCCTACGGGCGTATCAGTGCCGTAACTTTGCACCACCCCCTCCGTCCCTCCTCCCCACCCTCTTTATCATTAGGAATGCCACTGGAACATTTACTTCTGTTTGAACATTGCACAGGTGTCTTAATTATCCAGCCCATGTGCTGTTGTAACACAGGTGGTGAATCTGCCTGGAGCATTCCTAATGATGAGGAGGGCGCGGGCATAAAGATGCAATTTTAAAAGTAAATTTTCATAACAATAACTGCATCACCTGCCAAACGGACCGCAGGACAGATCTTGGATTAAAAGCAGCTATCCGAAGGTACAAGCAGTTTGGGGGTCAGATTGTGGGTACAGAGTTGCTTTAAATTAGTCTCCTCAGATATACCTGGGTGCTGCCTAATCAAATATGTAATGTGACAGCTGTCTGTGAGTATCAAGCAAGACACATGAAAGCAACTTCAGTGTTCAGTGTTCAAAATCTCAGCTCATATCTTTACAATAAAGGTTCAAAAAATAGGAGAACCCTGTTTAGCCGCAACAAAAAAATAATAATAATAAAAAAAACAGTCTAAAAAAAGTCTCATCAGTGTCCCAGAAAAAAAAAAGTCCCATAGGCTGTCCCATCACTGCACAGTTGTGTAGAAAAATGTTGGCGACTCATTTGGATTCTTGTTGTCCAAGACCGTGCACCCCAGTGCTGATGGCTGGTCCTTTAATTATGGGCAAGGGCAGTACATGTCTGTTACTGCCCATTGGGTCAACATTCCCCCTGATGACCACCAGAAAGTTAGCCCATTCTTGCCACTGTCACCTCCCCGCTGCTTTAGAGGGCCATTTCTGCAAAAGTTCTGCCTCCACCAGCTTGCAACCATCCACCGCTTTGACTGCAGTCAAACCTGCCCCGGTGTTTTACCAACAATGTCAGACCTGGCGCTCTCAGGCTGTCTTGGTGAATGGAGCCACAGTGGGCAGGAGCTCCTCCGGACCATCAGGGAGGAAATATATGAATGGCTGACCCAAGGTCAACTAACGGTGGGAAGTGTTGTAGCCGACAATGGGAGGAACCTTTTCTCTGCAGTGCAGCAGGGAGTCATGCACTTTGTATGGCACATGTGATAAACCTCATAGTGCACAGGTTTCTGCGAACATGTCGTGCCAATTGTTGATCCCTTTTGAGGACGCGACTCTGTTTGTGAGCAGGCATGACTATGGGATCAACAACATCATCCCACTCATCCGTGTTCTGGAAAGTGCGCTAAACAACATAATCAGCGAGGATTCTCAGGCCACCACTCCAAGGCTGAACATCCTACTCCTCCGTCAATTGTCGGTTCTCAGCCATACTGGCCTGGGTGCAATCAGGTACTGCCTCCTCCTCCTCTAATAGTCTGTTCTCAACCATACTGGGCTGGGTGCAATCAAGTGGTGCCGCCTCCTCCAATAGTCTATTTTAAACCATACTGGGCTGGGTGCAATCAAGTGGTGCCGCCTCCTCCAATAGTCTATTTTAAACCATACTGGGCTGGGTGCAATCAAGTGGTGCCGCCTCCTCCAATAGTCTATTTTAAACCATTCTTAGCTGGGTGCAATCAAGTGCTATTGCTTCCTCCTCATCCATCAATTGTCTGTTCTCAACCATACTGGGTCCAATACAGTACTATTACTGCTGCTGGTTCCACTGCCAAATGTCTGTTTTCCACCCTACTGGGTCCAAGGAAATTTGTGTCCTATGTCTCCTATGTACTTACACCTTGGCTAATTTTTTTTCACTATTTTTTTCCCACTTTTTTCATTGTAATAGCAACTTCAAGTAAATGAAACTATACCCTATCAGACTCTCACTATTGTGGCTGCAATTATTCAGCCGTTATAGTAAGGTTCGTTTAAGGTTTGGTTCATACGAATCCGAACTTCACAAAAGTTCACCGGATCGAACCGAACCGAACTTTTCAAAAGTTCGCTCATCCCTAGTCTCCACTCATCATAGAATTGTCGGTTGGGGCACATATACTCTATGGAGACCCCTCCCTTGTGTGGGAGTTCTGTCAGGGCAAAGAAGTGGCAAGGAGGCACTTTCAATGAGCAAGGGTAATAAGTAGGCACTAATAATGTGAAGGGGACACTTAGGAGGCACTTTTTCTGCATCGAGGTGCTAAAGGGCACTGTTGCTGTGTAGGGGCAGTAAGGAGACACTGTTAGGGAAGTGTCAGGAAAGCACTAAATGGAAATATTACTTTGTAAAGGGGTATTAATGGGGCACTAAAACTATGAGAAGATCACTAAAGAAGGCATTATTACTGTAATGCCAAAAATGAGGGCACTGTTACTGTGTGCTACGTAAAGAAGGCAATTTTATTGTGTCAGATACTATCAGGATTTGCCTTTACAGTTATAAATATACATTATTCAGGTTGGGGTAGATTCCGGCTTTCGATGGTTCATATACTGACTAGCACTTTCTATAAAGGGTACTCCGTTGAAAATATTTTGCTTTCAAATCAACTGGTGTCAGAAAGTTATACAGATTTGTAATTTACTTCTATTTAAAAAAAATTCAAGTCTTCCCTTAATTTTTAGCTGCTGTATGTCCTGCAGGAAGTGGTGTTTTCTTTTTAGTCTGACACGGTGCTCTCTGCTGCCACCTCTGTCCAAGACAGGAAATGTCCAGAGCAGTAGTAAATCTCGATAGAAAACTTCTCCTGCTCTGGACAGTTTCTGTCTCGGAACAGAGGTGGCAGCAAAGAGCACTGTGTCAGACTGAAAAGAAAACACCACTTCCTGCAGGACATACAACAGCTGATTAGTACTGGAAGGTACTTATGAAGGAGATTTTTAAATAGAAGTAAACTATAACTATATAACTTTCTGAAACCAGTTTATTTGAAAGAAAAAGATTTTTGCCAGAGTACCCCTTTAATGATCAGCAGCCATCATTAGAGGGAGGGATCAAAATAGGATAACACAGGATCAGCCTACTGAAAATAGATGATGAGGACAGCTCAGTGTCTCCCCCCTTTAACGTACAGTCTCCATCCATTACATAGTACAGAGCATGCCCACAACACTCTCCCCAGTGGTAGCATTCACAACCAGTTACCTGTCCTCTTTCAGGGTCCAGGTGCCACCTAAAAAAAATTATAAGGAGGAGACAACTGTCTCTTCCTCCAGCTGAATTAACACTAAAAACCAGCCAAATAGCAGGGAAAGTTGGAGGGCAAACACTGGATAGTTCCTGCTCAGGATGGTGTAAGGTCACTGCCAGTGAACCAGCTGTCATTTTACCAACCAATTTGACGGAACTGTCTGCGACCTGGCTGGAGTCCATCTCTGACTCTCCCAAATAAATCAATGACTTAAATTTATGTTTTATTCACTTTACTTGCCATAAAGCAAATCTCAGCTAAGATGTAAAGACAATAAAATATACAACAAACAAACAAAAAAAAAAAATTCGGTAATTTTTTTTAATTAGGAAGCGGAGAAAGGTGATACATTCCTTTTCATAGTATTTCTGTCAAGTTGGCCTCTGCTCAGAATAGCTGATTGAGTATTTGATTTCCCCTCTGATCTATGTAAAAGCAATATATCAGCTGAGAGAAATACAGTATTTACTTGACAAAACATTATGGACACATTTAATTGGATCCCAGCTTGAGTTCCTAGAAAAGCCAGCGTGCCCTTTGCCTTCACATACTTAGGAAATTTCATCTACATTCCCGATTGCCATTGATCTCTCTGTATTTCATTTTAAAATCGATAACTATAGCAACCTGTAAGCTGGATCCTTGCACTGCGGCACGTTGCGGATTTAAGAGGAAGAAAAAAAACAACACATACTGAGCGTGGAGTCGAGCCACCTGGACAGACAATTAGACGGAAATATCTGCTGCATAAAAATAGGACATTGCTATTGATTTCGATTGATTCCTGGGGTTCTGTGAAAAGGAGATCGATGGGATAAAGAAGTTTAATGTTACAGCTGAAATTTAATAAACCACAAGGAAGGGAGGTGGAGCATTGATTTCTGACATGGAATGCTAAGGCCTATTGAAATATATGGGACCTCACCTGTCGTCTCGTCAGCGACATGGTACGACATATGGTTTGGAGGCCTAACTACAAAAAGGGGCACATAAGTGTAAATGAATCCAAAAATTTTAATAAAAAAAAAAGAAAAAACAGCAAAGGTTGACTAGAAAATCATGGGTGCTGTTGACGGAGATTGTCTTAGTGAAGGTTCTTTTTTTTTTTTCCTGTATAACACACCACTGCACCACCTGTCATTTTCAAAAGCAAAGTCAGTTTCGCCAACCAGCCGTGAATGACAAATAAAGCTTTATATGAAACACAAGGGCATATTATGTGCTATTGTAAGTTCCCCTAAGTGCTAATTTATCTGGCTTGTTCCCTTTAGCAAACACATGCACAGACACAAAATAATCCATCTAATTATGGAGCTTTGAAGGGGGGGGACAAAGCAAGGTGTTTTCTTCCCCAAACCTTAGAAATGTCGATCATATAATAAAAATACAAAAAATAAATAAATAAAATAGAATTATTTAATAAAGAAACCAGTAAACCTAACAATGATATAATATAGGCGTATACAATTGATTGGATTAATATTTTAAATAGAATTAGGTTGAGCATAAACAGAATTTTTTTGAATTTCTTTAAATTTCAAAATAAAATAATCCACAAAAAACTGTTTTTATTACAATCAAAAAGATAAAATGTTTAACTTCCTTATTCTATTAACTGTAACGAGTTACAAAAATAGCTGGATTTTTTTTCTTCTTGGTAGCTATTTTAGACAGTAAACTGTATGTAATGCCTCTTTCTGTTTGTATGTTGCTTTTTTGTACTAGCAGTCAGCTGCTATTCACAATAATTGCCGAGGAAGCCAATTATAGTTTAAATAGGCCTACTTGAGCACAATTGAGCGTATGGTGGTCAAAATTGTCTGGCATACAAGCCATGCACAAAGCCAGTGTAATTTGTAGTATGTGAAACACTGGAAATATTAATAAAGAAGCAATGAAATGGCAGTGACCTAAAAAAGTACATCTTTTGTGTGGCTTTGTTGTGTTCTTAGATGGGGAAGCACAATGGCATATACATACATATATATATTGTATATATCTATATAAATGCATATGACATTTTTTTTAAAGTGGCAGTGCCCTTTTAAGGGTTTTTACATATAAAAAAAAGTTAAATGTGCAATAGCTCTAGTAGGATTGATAGTTGGCTATGGCTATAAGTAGAGTTGAGCGAATCAGCCAGAAAATTGTTTCGTGAACTTTGCAAATTTTCGGTCAAACTCGTTAAGATTCGCAAATTGAATCTTAGCCAATTTCATTACAACAGACAAAACTATAGTAGCTACAACAGTAGCTACAATTTCATTACAACAGACAAAACTATAGTAGCTACAACAGCTATTACAGAAGGGCAAATTTGTTAATCTATGTTGTGAAAGTGTAAAAAATCGGTAATTCACAATTAAAAAAAGAAAGTAAATCAGCCAGTCACTTATCCAATTTTCGCCATTTCTCTCCTCTCTGTCCCTATACCACTCTGTTAGTCTCTCCCTGCTCTGCTGTAACTGCCTGCTGCCATCCTGCTCTCTCCTCCACACACAGCCGACTGTCCATCTCCGTTACCGAACCGCCTTATATAGAGGGGGAGGGAGTGGTGCTGACATCACAGAGGGGCCTGCAGCTGATTGGACAGGTG
The DNA here is from genome assembly GCF_027789765.1 of Dendropsophus ebraccatus. NCBI lineage: Eukaryota > Metazoa > Chordata > Amphibia > Anura > Hylidae > Dendropsophus > Dendropsophus ebraccatus. Next base: position 163,955,044 of record NC_091456.1, on the reverse strand, counting down.
CTAGGGATTATGGTTTATCCCTTTCTCCCACCCAGTGATGCTCCAGACAGCATGTGTGGCTGCTATTTTGTGTTTTGTGGAATTTCCTTACTAAATCAGTGGGAATTCTCTTTGCAGATTGAAGCAAATTGACAGCGTGATTTGCAGCAAATCTTGATTCACCAGAGTCGCTTCACTCATCTCTAGCTATAGGCTTTAGCTCCTCCATAAACTTGAACAGATGTCTTCAAATTTCATTAGGGGGTCTGTAGGAGATATGTGGCTGCCAAATATCTTAGGTAGTACTTACATTCAGGGAAACAAAGGTTAGTGCAAGGAGACAGGGAGGCACTGTCAGACAGAAATTACATTGTCGGGAAGCAACAACCTATGGCAATCTTAGGATAAACTGCTAGTATGGTGTTGATAGCCATAACGGCTAATACAGGGTCACTATTGAGACAGTGATTACCATAAAAAATGGAAGAAACTAATGTAAAGGGGGGGGGGGGCAATCAAAAGTTTGCTATGGGGCCCAGCCATGTCTAGTTACGCCCCTGCCAGGCAGCGTTGAAAGGTATGTATAAAGTTTATTTTACACTTAAGGCAAGGGCTGCATGGACATCTCTAATGATATCTATACAGCCCTTGCTGCATAATTATCGAGCCGTGTAATTGCCCCGTAAGCGAGCACTGATCTAGCAGATCAGGACTTGCTTACATTAGTGATTGGGCCATGTAGTACAGCTTTAGGCCATGTTCCTGGAACGGCCGGTGTCAGAGAAGACCAACCCGGGCGGTACAGCGGTACTGGTCGGACGATCTTCACTGCCGCTGAATTCGGATACGGGCGCATCATTGTGCGCCCACATCCAAATTCCCCGCTGCACACAATGAAGCGTGCGGCCGGAGCCTCGTACTCCATTGTGTGCACTGACAGGTTCTCTACCACCACTATTGAATGAATAGCGGCCACAGAAAACTGACATGTCAGTTTTTTTGCGGCGCTGCTAGGGATCCCGGCCGGAGCGTATACTATGTGTTTACACTCTGGCTGGGATTTCCTCAGCTGCAGCACAACGTAATCAGAAATCACGGCCGTTGTTGATGATTTTCATTACTACAGAACTTATGTTGTGGAAAAATAGCCTTAGGGGGCATTGGAAAAGTGGATGCAGATCACTGATAAGGATAAATAGGCCCAGAGGTAAGATTGGAAACCCCTTATAAAGATTTTCATCTAGCTCCTCTAGTTTTGATCGTGATCATAAATGAATGTAGAACTACAATACCAGCTATAGGGCTAAATGGTTAGTTGTTTTCCCATGGACATCATAGCATTACACTTAAAGTCCAATCAAAAATACTAAAAGGTTCAAAAATATAATATTCAAGGAACACAACTGAACTATTCATAATATTATTATTGGTCTATTATAAAAGTGTCTATAAAAATAAATATAATAAATATATATATATATATATATACATCCGCCAGAGAGGACAGCAATTAGAACTCTTGGTTCTTGCTCTAGTACACTCATGCATTTAAATACTTGCAGGGGAATGTGTACATGCCTCGGTTTTCTTTAGCAATAACAACTGATCACAAAGGTTTTCTGATTTACATTTATATAAGCTTTTCACCTACCTGGATAACTCCATTAAACACTTGAGTAGAATAATGCTTACTTTGTGGAGCCATAATGGTCGTTTTTTTCTAGCATTGTATCTCTTCCTTGGCTGTGCTCTATTGATATGCAACAGAATACTAACTCCTATACTGTTTGTGAAGAGGTCATCAAGGCCTGCTATTTCAGTCTGGCCAGGTCTCCTACTCCTGACCTTTGTATAAGTTGCTGTATAGTGACTGTCCTATTACATACCAATATTACTTGCCAGTGTCAGACCACGATGTCCATTGTAAGGTCACTTTTCACTCTGACAACCTCCTCTCATCTGCGTTCACCCCAGATTGCATCTCATCCTCCTAATGCACTCATACCAACACCAGTTGTTTCCAGCTCTAGCCTTAGAGTCGTCAAAGCTTCTTGTTCCAATGTACAATCTGTTTTTCGACTGTTTCGCACAATTTTGCTCCATCGGGGTAACGTCAATTCTCTGATCTCTGGAGAAGCCCCAGCCTGGGTGTAACTTCTCTTGGAACCATACTATATTTTCACTATAACTTTTTCTGGTGACCTTCCACGGGACATTTGAGGACTTTGGACGTTGGACATCAAGTAACTCTTTTGAGAAGGTCTGCTCAAATGCTTTCTAGGATTCGCTATTTACTGCCAGCAGTATATCTAGTTTCTCCTCTCTGTGAGCTTCTCTTAATATCCTTCCACATAAATAGTTCAATTGCTGCTCTTGGTCTGAATGGACAGCACTTGAAACTTTCTTTGATTTACCCCATTCCTCCCTTAACTGGACATTCTTATTCGTATCTTTATTCAGGTGGTTGCCTCTTCAGTGAGTTCAGGGTCCACCTTGTTTTGAAACTCATCTAACAGTCATGTGCTACATTCTTCAAAAGGTGTTCTCCAGCAGAAGATACTTATTCCATTGGAGACTGGAAAGCAATGGTGCTAAAGTCCTCCTTTGAGAAATGGTGATAACTGGTGGAAGGGGCTAGACAACCAATGTATATAAATTGAATGCCTGGAGTACCTTCAAGCTGCTGAAGACTAAGCTTTCAGGTATACAGGTATATACGATTCAACGCTATTCTGACATACAAACCAGCCAACAAAAGACATAAGGATAATACTTTGTCCAGATCCTTGATTCATTTGGATTCTACCCAGAAGATCCTACACATATCGTGGATCCTCAGTGTTTCCTGGACCAGATAGAAATAGTCTTGTGTTATTTTGCCTTGATACTCTTCTTCTGTAAGCCCATTCTTACCCTGGCATCTTCTTGCACACTAATACTGGTGACCTTATTGGAGAAAAGATCTTATAGGCATTGTATCTACCTGCTTCACCTCTACCGCAATCACTGTTCCCATACTGCCTTGGACAGACTTGGACCTTGGCTCAGGGTAAGTCATACATACGTGTATTGGTTACCTTTCAAGAATGACACTTTTTGTTTTTTTATGCTCCTGATTGGCTAAAACTTTTTTTCCCAAAAAAATCTTTTGCACCCATAGCCTTTGTTATCGTATAGTCTATGACCAACTAATTTAGTTTATATTCTTTTATCATGTACATTTTTAATTATTTATCTAGATATTCCCTCTGGCTATCATGCATAGACCAATAGGTAGGTTTTTTTTTTTTCACTTCTATATTAATACAAAGATAACTGTCCTGACCTTGTGTTGTGCACAATAAGTGCCCATGCCCATAACTAAGTACATCTCCTCAGCTTCATGCTCAGTTTGTAGTGGTTCCTAGAGTCTAATAAGGTTTTTCTCTGTATTTGTCCTATCAGTTTTATCCTATTTATACACCCTGCAAAACTGTAAGGAACATACACAATGCAGTAAATTGGAGTCATCAACAGACTAGAATTTGGGCTAAAAAATCTGCAGATAAACATTGTTGACTCGGTCATTTCATTTTCACATTTTACTGTTTGAATGTCAACCCAGAATATCAGCTTAATGGGGTATTCCAAGATAAAACTAACTTGTCCCCTATCCACAGGACAGAGAACAAGTAAGAGATTGCGGGGGTCTGTCCTCTGCACCCCCCAGCGATCTCCATATCAGCCCCCGACTCCTTTGTTTTGAATAGAGCATCGGGTACAAGATGTGAGCTCTATTCATTACTATGGAGCCACTGGAATGAGCCGAGTGCTGTACTCCGGTGGCTCTATTCATTCTCTATGGAGCTGCCAGAGAGAGCAGAGTACAGCACTTAGCTGTTTCCATAGAGGATTAATAGAGCCACAAGCACACCTGATATTACATAACTCTCTCCCTGTTGGTCTGTGCTTTCTTGCCTATTCACAGCCTCTTTCTGAAGAAGCTATTAGGACTTACTATATAAATCCATCCAGGTCTCTAACTCATTAGTTTTAGTTCCTGTATACTGCATCTAGCCTATAGTATACCTATACTGGTCACATGTGTCTAACCCTACTGTTATTCAGATATGATGATGACTGATTCTTCTTTACCCTGAAATTTTCTTGTTAAAGATATTGAAATTTTTCAGTATTGTATTGTCTGGATTTACATATACAGATTTCTAACCCATCAGATTGGTTACAGTAAAATATATTTATATTTACTTATCCAACTGGACATTAGACTAAGAAACGATAATGTAAAGCTTAGATTTTTTAATTTTAATTTTTTTTATTTTTTACAAAATACACAGGTGCATAATATATATTATTATATATTATATATTTTATCACTTCACTGGAAAATATGAATTCCTATAAGCACTGATCTATCCAGCTACATTGTGCACATTTATGTGCTTGCCCCAGGGTGTATAGAATCAGTGATATCCTGTCATTTGAATACCGAGAAGTATATTTTATTCCATTTAATTTGGTCTGGCAGTAAGATTTGCAGGAGACTCTAGTTACTCTAGTGCACCTCTTCTCATCTGATTGTGGTACGATCAATGGTAATCAGTTTTTATAAAGCCTGCTGATAAATTCTATTATAAAGATAGGGGGAAACATCTTCAGGTAATAAGTTATCTACGTTCTCTCTGAGGTACTTACCATCTGTATATCCTCAGGTTGTGGTCCAGTATGGTGGTGAGTGAAACCAATGAGTGGAGGTCCTAATGGGTCTATAAGCTAGCACTCACCTAAAATTAGGCACATACTAGGGTCTATGGGCCTGGGCTCTTTATAGGGTGATCATTCCGGCTAGGTTTAGGGGATCAAAGTAGGCTTTACTAGGGGTAGTTACTAATTTCAAGACCCCATTATATATTTGCCTCCTATCATCTACCGTATTTCCTGAAAATAAGACAGTTTCTTATATAATTTTTTGCTTCTTAAGAGGCACTATGGGGGAGATTTATCAAACTGGTGTAAAGTAGAATTGTCTTAGTTGCCCCTAGCAACCAATCAGATTCCGCCTTTCATTTTTCAAAGAATCTAAGAGGAATGAAAATGCGGGTGGTGGTTAGGCAGGCGGGCGGCGGATAATGGTGGGCAACCTTACTTTCGGGGGTTGCCTCAGTTTAGGGTGGAGTGACTTATTCTCAGCAGAATGCCTTACTTTAGGCTAGTTGGGGTGTCTTATTTTAGAAGGATATCTTATTTTTAGGCAAACACGGGATTAGTCTTGTGGACTGCATCTAAGATATAGGAGTTCATATTTTGCAGTCAACTAATACACTATAATATATATTACAAAAATAAACACTGTGGGGGAGATTTATCAAACATGGTGTAAAGTGAAACTGGCTCAGTTGCCCCTAGCAACCAATCAGATTCCACTTTTCATTTCTAAAAGACTCTTTGGAAAATGAAAGGTGTAATCTGATTGGTTGCTAGGGGCAACTGAGCCAGTTTCACTTTAAACCATGTTTGATAAATCTCCCCCTGTATGTCATGAAACATAATGACCTAAGCTATGAGCTGAATATTTGTACCCTCTGGCGCCATTTTCATCCAATAGAGCATTATAGCAGTATTTTTTGGCAACACCAAGAAGCTATGCCCGCATGAAGCTATAACATTGTAAACTGCTGTAGTTCAGAAGGCCAAAGGGGGGGGGGGGGGGCAACTCTATAGGTGCTGTCATTATGGAATTAAAAATGTCTCTGTAATAAATCAACAGGGGTTGCATATACTCTCTTTAATATACTCTCTTTATTTATATTTTTACGTTTTCTGTGTTTAAATAAACATTATACATATGTACCTTAGGTGTCTCCCTTCCTGTCAAACTATGAGCCATGCTCCCTCCATTTGTTTTTACCTCTGTTCAAAAAAGAGACCAAACACAGGAAATCCCAGTCTTTTGCATGTACAGTAAGCCCGTACAGAGCAGAAGTCTTTACTGTATCAAAATCTGACATGGAGATAGAGGAGCGGCTGCACATCACAACTATGGCTGATATTAATGCTGCTAAGCCTATTTTAAAAAACAACTTCAGGATGTTGGAATATGAATTGATCAAGCCATATCTCCCCGTGTACCAACGTGCAGGTCTCCTGGTTCACACGGGTCCCCACACTAACTCCACAACGTGTCGGTCAGTGACCGCCAACCCCGCAAAGCGTGCACATGCAGGGAAGGGAGGCCATGGAATGGCCCTGCAACCCCCATGTCACAGGACCAAACCCAAAGTGCCCCCCCAAAAAGTCCCAGCCAGCACCACCGGCGAGGAAGGCTGCCCCCAAACAACACAAGTATGGATATGGTATTACACTCAACAAAAACTGCTGCAGACAGAATGGGAAAAACATGGAGGTACTGTCGTGTGAGCACAGGTATATGCTCTGCTGACCTAGGTCACATGGGTCTATTAAAGGGGAGTGCCAGCTGCCCAGAAAGGGGAGAAAAATACAAAATCCAACATGGAGATAGAGGAGCGGCTGCTCATCACACCTATGGCTGATACTAATGCTGCTAAGCCTATTTTAAAAAACCAACTTCAGGATGTTGGAATATGAATTGATCAAGCCATATCTCCCCGTGTACCAACGTGCAGGTCTCCTGGTTCACAAGGGTCCCTACGCTAACTCCACACAGTCTTTACTGTGCATGTGTACAGCTAGTGCATTGTATGGTCAGCTCTCCTGTCACACAGCACCAAAACCTCTGTAACCACACATTTACATTATACTGACTGAATTGTTGCACAACAAAGAGCATTGTCTCCTGGTAAGCATGCAGAACAGAAAATATAATTAAAAATGTTGTCCTTGGTGGGATGCAAGGACACAGTGCTAATCATCAAGCCACCATGCTGACCACTGTACATTCTAATCTCATTCAACCCTTTAAAGGGAACCAATTGTTACGATTGTGATGCCATGGCTCCGAGCTGCACCCTATAGATCTACTATGCAGCCCCCCTAAATACAGGTGTGTGTGCAGCGCTTTTTTTTATACTAAGGGAATACCATGTTTTATTCTGGGGCTGGGAGCTGGTTGGCAACTAGTCATTTGGGTGGAAAGCCACCTGTGAATAGTCACCAATTTCTTCCAGTCAGCACGCTCTGCCACTAACAGGTCTCTCTGCCTGTCAATAATCCCTGTAAAGCGCACTGACAGGCAGAGAGCCATGACTAGTCAGACAGATGACTATTTGCCAACCCTCTCCCGGTCTTGTGCGGCAGAATAAAACACAATAACAATAAAGATAACACTGCAAACATGGCTGGTACGCAAGGGCTACTGCATAGTAAATCTATAGGGTGCAGCTGGGAGCTTTATCAGCACAATCATGCTGAGTGGTTCCCTTTAAAGGGGTTGTCCAGCAAAAAAAAAAAAAAAACATTTTCTTTCATCAACTAGTGTCAGAAAATTATAAAGATTTGTAATTTACTTCTATTAAAAAAAATCTCAAATCTTCCCATACTTATTAGCTGCTGTATGTCCTGCAGGAAATGTTTTATTTTCAGTCTGACACAGTGCCCTCTTCTGACATTTCTGGCCGAGACAGGATCTCTGTCTCGGTTTTCTATGAATCCCCATAGAAAACCTCTCCTGCTCTGGACAGTTCCTGTCTCAGCCAGAGATGTCAGCAGAGAGCACTGTGTCAGACTGAAAATAAAACAACATTTCCTGCAGGACATACAGCAGCTGATACGTATAGGAAGACTTGGGATTTTATAACAGTAGTAAACTACAAATCTATATAACTTTCTGACACCAGTTGATTTGAAAGAAAAAGTTTTTCGCTGGATAACCCCTTTAAGAGAAATGTTATATATTATTGTGAGAACTTTACATTTTTTATGCTATTTAACATATTAATAACATTTTATGTAATAAAACTTGTATAAACAATTATGGTAAGAACTAGAAATGAATGAACAAACTTCACAAACCCAGATTTGTTCCTAATTTTTCAAAAAGTTAGGTTACCTAGAGAACCAAACTTTTTGCAAAGTTTGTAACAAACCCATCCCAAGATGGCAGTCGCCTAGTCTAATACATCGCTGCTTCTATATAGAAACAAAAAAAGACCCCTTAGTAATCTGTCCACACTCCCCTGGTGTCCCACTACAGATCTCCAGTGTCCCCCACTGATTGCAGCCACCTTCACGTCTGAGACAAACTAGTGCAATTGTTTAGCTGTATTATTACAGATTGTTTAAGGGGTTGGCCACTTTATAGTCAAGTAGTTAAGTGTACAGTATTAGTAAGTATGCTCACTGCACTTACTGACAGCAGCTACAGGCATATTCAGGCAAATTTTTAGACACTTGATGGGCATGGTCACATGCTCTTCCATGTCTGACATCCTATGGACAGAATCACCACAGAGCAGGACAGCACAGCCTGGAGGAGGGAAGTCTGATTTTAGCTCAATGAGGTACATGAGGAGCTGCTATCAGTATATACAGTTAGTACACTTACTAATACTGTACACTGAGCAATTTTACTATTAAGTGGCCAACCCCTTTAAGAATCGGTTAGGACGAACCCGAACTTTGCAGCAAAGTTTGGCAAACCAGCAGAACCAAACTTTTTAAACATTTCTTCATCTCTAGTAAGAAATTATTAGACTAATAGCTTTTACAACTTCAGAACAAATTTACACTCAGAATTAAATGAATTTTAAAGTTAAAGACAAATCCAATGGGAACTCTCAACTAGTTTTAACATACAATTCTTTACATCACACATGGTTTTTCATAATATTCTCCGTATTTTGCATATTTTTACATAACGTAACTTATTTTTAGACTGACAGAACAACGCCCACCTAGCTGCTGCTACATTTTCTGCAAAATGGCTTTACCTAAAGCCTACGGACGTTCTGTAAGCTGTTGGCATAGCAACAATAAGAAGCTACCGGCAGTATTCTATATAGCAGCATAGAACATGGACATTTAAATTTAACACAGATTAAATCTAATTCAAGAGAAGTAACTGAAAGATAAAGTCAGTCCTGCAACTAAATGAGACATGTACACCAGCATGGAACTGAATGTAGTATAACGGACGGTACTGAAAATAAGATCCATCCAGGATTATTACAATAGCTGTAGCTTTATTGCATCAAAACATTTTTCAGTTGACTAAGACCAGTATAGGGTCAAGTGATTGGCAAGGTTACCACTCAGGTAAAGTTGCGGGCAGGTTGGGGAGGATAAGAGTGACCACTATTTGGTGAGGGGGTAATGTTTCAAAGAAAAAATGCTTATCTACATAAAAATTGGTGGCCCTACATGTGGAGATGCCCAAATTATTGTAAGGGGTACGTCAGAGAAAAAAAATCAAATCAACTACTTACAGGAAGTTATACAAATTAGTAAATTACTTTTCTTTAAAGAGTTCAAGTCCAGGGCCGGACTGGGACTAAAATTCAGCCCTGGCACTCAAACCCTAGCAGCCCACATAGTGTATCCTCCCTGATATATTATAGATAGCAGTGTACTTTATAAGCTGTAATGAATTCTGCTTCAATTCGCCACGTTCCTCACAACGTCCTTAAATATGTGAACCCCATCATCAACGCATAAAAATTAAGATACAACATAATCTGCTGTGGATTTGATGTTGCATATTTATGTATTACAGCAGCATCAAATCCACAGTGGATTAGGTATGTACGTGCCCTTAAAGGGAATCTGTGAAGTCTATACCAGGCGTTGGGGAGAAACTTTTATAATCCTCCTTTTCATTACCTGCTGAAGTGTCAGAGGAGGAGCCGAGCCACAGCTGCACCTCCTGCCCCTGCCCCTTCCTGTTCTAACTGATTGACAAACATGATTGTGCTGTGGCTGTTGCTGAGACACTTCAGACGGTTATGAAAAAAAATATTATAAATGGAGTGACTATAGTGCAATTACATCTAGTGACTCACCGAAGGCACCTTCTCTGCATGAATTGCAAGTGGCATTTTTGCTGAAGTTGTTCGCTTTTTCTTGCTGCAGGATCTACCGGACAAACATTTTAGGTTCCTTACTCCGGCGTCATCCACATCTAGATTCAAACTCCCCAAGAGTATTGCTTTACACAGTAACCTTTGCTTCCTCTGTGCCCCCATATAACCAGTTAATCCCAGTTTGTGCCTCCAAATAGTAGTCATCCCCTTTGTAACATCCCCATATAAAAAGCCCCACCCTGTAACATCCCCATATAGAATCACCCCCCTCCCTTTGTAAAATAGCCCCCCCTTGTAACATCCCCGTATTAAGCCCCCTTGCAGCATTCCCATAAAGAATCAGCCCCCCGTAACATAGTCATATAGAATAGTCCCCCTTTGTATCATCTCCATAAAGAATGTAATAAATAACATCATTACATAGAATAGTCCCCCCCTTTGTGTCATCTCCATAAAGAATCAGCCCCCCCTTTATAACATCCTTACATAGAATAGTCCCCCCCTTTATAACATCCTTACATAGAATATCCCCCCACACCATTGTAACATCCCCAAAAATAGGCCCCTCTTTTGTAATATCTGCATATAGAATACCCCCCTTGTAACATCCCCCCCCAAAAAAGTCCCCCCTACTTTATAATATTCCCATATAGAATAGTTCCCCTCCCTTTGTAACATCCCCATATAGAAAATTCCCCCCTCCTTTAGTAATAGCCCCCCCTTGCACCATTGCCATATTAGGCTGCGTTCAGTCAGTCAGTATTGTGGTCCTCATATTGCAACCAAAACCAGGAGTGGATTAAAAACACAGAAAGGCTCTGTTCACACAATGTTGAAATTGAGTGGATGGCCGTCATTTAATGGCAAATATTTGCTTTTATTTTAAAACAATGGCTGTTATATTGAAATAATGGCCATTATTTACTGTTATATGGCGGCCATCCACTCAATTTCAACATTGTGTGAACAGAGCCTTTCTGTTTTTTTAATCCACTCCTGGTTTTGGTTGCAATATGAGGACCACAATACTGACTGAAATATACGTAGTGTGAACCCAGCCTAAAAAATATATAACATCCCCATTTGGTACCCCCTTTGTAAGTTTCTCATATTTGTTGTCCAGCCCCCGTGTAAAACAAAAACAAAACAAAAAAAAGCATATTCACCTGTCACAACGCTCCCCAGCAGCAGCGGCGGCGTCTTCTTACTCCTCCTGTTCCGGCTCCCGGCAGCTTCTTCTCCTCTGCCCTCCAGAATCCTCTGCGGCGTGTCCAGGAAGTGACATCAGCCGCCAGGGATTGGTTGTAGTAGACGTGCCTGCACATGGCACGTTTGCTAAACAGAATTTTAAAGGGGCCCCTCAGTGCGGGGGCTGCGGGGACTGACTAGGGGGCTGGCAGAGCGGCTGAGTGAACAGTGCGGCGACCGGACGCGCTGTTTACGGCCGCTGCAAAGGGCCGCAGGTCCAATTATGCAGCATGACTGGCGGCCCCTGGATTGGTGATCCTGGGGGCCCAGCAGGCATTTGCCCGGTCCGCCAGATTACCAATCCGGGCAAGTTAAAGTCTCCCAGTATGTAACTTTGTGGACAGTGTTGCACAATAAAATTTTAGAGGTTCTGTTCTGTGCAGAAGAGGCCAGAGCACCTGAGATGAGCAGGAACCTGGAGAGGTTAGATTATCACTAGATTTACAACCCCCTCATGCCCTGCTAAGGCCGGGTTTACATTCATGCATTGATGCAGCTGCATTTCCCTCTGGCGCAGAAGAAAAACTCCAGAGGGGAAGGCATCTTTGAACTGATCATATTGTTTTCAAAGGGACAGTGCAAAGCATGCGGACATGTTGTGCATATTGCAGTCCGGTGATGCAGCAGCCGCATCCATCGAAGTCTATGGTGCGCCAGATGCCTTGCCAGTACCAACACATGCATATATGCACCATCCGGCTTTGTCTCCGGCGTTTCAAAGAAAGGTGTCCCTGGCCCCCCTTTAGCCCTTGTGACCCAAGCCCTGCAGCAGAGTCGCCCCTGGAAGGAGGGGAAGCACCCTATGTCCCCATGTCCTGCTGCCCACAGTAGAGGGCTCCGATGGGAGTTTACCTGCTCTGATACTATATGCTTTTATAGCAGCTGACCCTAAAGTAGATGGCCCCCTGTGAGGTGTACCCCTAAAGTAGACCATCTACTTTAGGGGTACACCTTACTGGGGCCATCTGCTCTTGTGCTGCTTCCTCCTTTAATAGATAGCCCTGTATGTAGAGGAAAAAAGTGATCACAACTGATGGAATAAACTTGTCGCAAGTGATTGTAACTGATGGTTTTTATGGAGAAAAAAAAAGGATAGAAAATCTGATGACAACTGATGTCTTTTTGGCATCAGTTATGACATTAGTTGTGGTCAGTGTCTCACAAAAAAATCTGAAACGGATGCAACTTTTATATGTAAACATAGCCTAACAGTTCATGATGGGAGTTATAGTTTTGCAGCATGTTGTCATCCAGGTTGCAGAACTACTACTTACATCATGTCATCCTAACAGTTAAACATGGGAGTTGTAGTTTTGCAACCTGTGGTTCTCCAGGTTGCACAGCTACAACACCCATCATGCCCTGCTGACCTGCTGTAATGTATTTGTGCAGATTCTGCACTGGCTATCAATGACAGTGGGGTTAATCCTTGTGCAGATCTAAAAACTGCAAACCTGCAGCACAACTGCAACAGAAATCCTAATTTCAGCCTTTGCCATGATTAAATAAATGAGATTTTAACATAAATCATAACCCCTTAGGACTTAAACGGTGTTGATGTTGCTCTATTCTTCGTATGGCGGCAATTCATACAGAGGCATAATAAAAAAAAATGGTGCCATGTTCAATCAGATGCCATTGTATGGAGGAGATCCTCCCTAGAAACATTGTAGGGGAAAATTTATCTATATGAAGTTACTGTAGGTACAATCAGTCATCAAAACTGTGAAGTTAGTTGTAATTTAGCCAGTGAAGAACAATAACATAAGTAATAAAAAAATACATACATAAATAAAATAATGATAATAATATGAAGAAGAAAGAAATAATTAAAGAAACAGTATATATATATATATATATATATATATATATATATATACTGTATATACACACATACAGTATATATAATCTTTTGCCTTGGCAGATGTTATTGATCCATTCGGTATTTATCCAGAAGGGGACAACATGACAGTTTTATGTAACAAAAGGCACAGTGTCATGTCAGCTGAGTTAAATCTTGTACAAAGTGACAGCGTTACAAAAAACCCTTTCAGGCTTAATTTTCTGCTTCATATTTTTTGCCATCAATACATAAGTCAGTGCAATAGGTGACACAAATTAGCTGGATGGAGCAAGTCCCTGGCCGGCTTGCCTCCCCCCTCCTCTAACTCTTTTCCTGCACTTGACTTCTTTCAGCTAATGTACTGGAGAATGAAAGAGACTAGTAGCTTATAGCAATTGTCCTTCTCTATAGGAAAAAATACATCTTTTATTGCTATTCTTTATGTGTTTTTCTTAGGATGATTTTTTTTTTTTAAAGGGGGGGATGAAACAAAAAAAAAAAAAAGTCCCCCATCTGCTAGGTCATGCCTACAAGACACATTCTGTCTAGTCTTAAAAGCCGAAACAGCCTTGCCTGTGGGATACCCATAATTATTATGTGAAACAGCCTTGTGCCTGTTGTAGCTTATTGTTCTCCTAACACAAGCCTGAATGAGAACAGTGGCTCCAGGCTGTGAGTTGATAAAGTGCAACTTTTCGATTTTGCTCCAGTATTATGCGGGATCTGTGAGTGACATCTTTGGCCTTCCTTTGGGCTCAGCAGATTGAATCTGTCAAGCTGAGTTAAACAATGAATAAAGGACATAACCTTAGCAGAGCCTGTCATTTTTCCTTACTAATTCAAGCTACATTTAATCAATGGGAAGTCATTTCTTGTTTGTTTAAGTCTTATATACAATAGATATCAAGAATCCTCCTGAAATTTGTCTCCGCTATGACCCTTTAGCCTTTCTTGCCCTTTGGAACAATGAGTAATTCTAAAAGGTTCACAATGAAATTGCAAGGTGACAAACCTTGTGTGAGGTCTATAATATTTCTACTGTCACAAGTTCAACTTCGAATAATCTGAAATGTAGTTTATTTGTGACAGACATAAGCATAGACATAGAGGGGAAGAATACGGGGATGTACAATATGGATGCCAAATGTGCCATTGCATCCAGATAGAAATTCTATGTATTTCTTATGCAATGAAAATTTAATTTCGTTCTGCCCCCAAAATTGCTCTCCAATGAGAATTACAATCCGTAAAACCTCCATGTAAATGATTGAACTTTCTATGGTTGAAAACCATAAGACAGTACTCAAAAACATTACTCCAAACACTCCAAAATATACAGATAGGTAAATTGGAGTTTACATAGTGAACCCTATTGGAGACAGGGACCGATGTGAGTGCTGATGATCTTTGGACAGGACTCTGTAATATTATTATTATTATTGTTGTTGTTGTTGTTAATATTATTATTATTGTTGTTGTTATTACTATTAATATTATTATTTATCTTATACCACTTGAAGGGGTTGTTACATAAGGACCACCCACTTCTCATGTGCCCCCTTAATAAAAATTGGTAGTCAAACTCTGAGGTACAGTAATGCATATATGTGGAATACATCATAACACAACACTTAATATAGTATGAATTATAAATCCATTGTATATATCTTTAGACATGTACAGTATATAGTAACCTTTATCCCGATTCACAAATCCACACGTCCGTGTTCTCAGTCTAATGCTACATGCTTCCGGGCTGGTACATGGTCTGATATAATCTAGGGCTTATATCTATTGAGGAATTGGTGGCAGTACTACCGGGTATTGAGAGTATTGTTTCACTGGTGCTTGTGAAAGGGTCTCTCAGTCCTCCTTAAGCTACCCTGTATCTGTGTGGACAGGGGATATCATTGTAACTCTATATCAGACTGACCTTTTGTATCCCTAGGGGAGTGCAGAACGTCACATATTGGATAAATAAGTGCGGAACGTCACATATTGGATAAATACATAAATTAAGGAAAGGAATTATTATTACTTATTACATGCTGTGTATTTTGCATGTTGGAAAGAAGAATACGTCCATGCAAAATTCCCATTAAAAGCAAAGCCACCATCCGAAACGCGTCTAGAATACAAGTGAGCCATCCTCTTTTAATGGGATTTTTGCATCAATAAAGTTGGAATTTTACAGTACTCTGGCGCTAAAATGTCCTCTTTGTTCCTTAAGTTTCTTCCTGGTTACCTCTGGGTGAGGCTCCGTGCACCACCGGTTAACCTTGCAAGGGCAGGTACTTTTTCTTCTTCCTTTTTTAATGGCATTTGTACTATATTGCATATTATTCATATAGATTAGCATCCGCATATTCCAGCAAGCAGGATACACCACTGTCTGGAGTTTTGTGTCAAACTAGTCAAACTATCTATCAGTTTCTGGGATTGGTTTCTGCCAAAAGTTACTTTCTGTCTCCTGGTCCCTAATCAATTGTATAAGGGTGTGGTCACACATAACGTAAATTCGAAGGATTCCCCAAATTATTTTGATGTGGAATAAGAGAATTATCTTTAAAAAAATCAATGGATGATTTACTAATCTTATCTAATTCTTAGAGCCCGATGTGCAGCCGAAAATAAGTATCGATCAATAAGATCAGTGCTCGCTTGTGGTGCCTTTACGCGGCATGATTATTTAGGTGTCCAAGCCGCAGAAACGTTAGCTGTAAATGCATTATCGGCCACCCATCTTTTTTTTAGTCAGAGAGACCTGTGCCTGGTAACAATGATTTACCAACATGCTATAAGACCACAATCATCATGCATGACGGCTGATCATGGTCTTTTAACATGTCCTATTACACCAAACGATTATCGGCCGAAATAGACGGTAATCGGCCAAGTACGGCTGATAACTGTTGGTGTAATAGGGCCTTTAGTGACCAGTCCTAGGAATACCGTTAATTATGATCGACCTGTGTAAAGGGGCCTTTAGACAGTAAAAATGTGAAAGGAAGATAGAAGATTTCCCTACTGCTCCACCCTCCCTGTTTTTTACATTTTCCCAGAGTCCTACTTTAATGGGTGGTAAGAGCCTGTCCAAATATCTCTCCACAGGACATTAGTGATAAATCAACGTAAAGGGAACCTATCACCGGGGACGCGGGCACAGATCCCGCCCGACCCACCGGTGCAGCCCCTGATACTTACCCTTTCTGACGAGTCCCGTTCCTATAGCCGGTCCTGGGACGAAAATATCAGCGCTCAAAGCTGTGCGCGTGCCGCTGAAATGAGTACGATGCCCATAGAGAATGACGGCTCTATTCATTCTCTATGGACATCGGACTCATGTCTGCGGCGTGCGCACGGCTTCAGGCACTGATATCTTCGTCCCGGGACCGGCGCCAGGAACAGGACTCGTCAGATTAGGGGGAAAAGGAAGACCAACTCCTTCTCTCCGGTGTGGCTCTGTGTGTGGTGGAATCAACCAGGACCATTATAACCTAAGCTATGGGCTGTGGGATATCAATGTACACTCTGCTCGGCTTTAGGGATTTCCTTTCACCCTATATAATTCTGCTGAAAAATGACTGGTTGGAAAAAAGCTCCACCAAAGTATGAAAGGTTAGAATTGTATTAAATATTACCACAATGGCAAAGTAAATTACAGCATAAGAATCGGCGGTTGATTAATAAGCATTTGTTTCTCTGCAGAAGTATGTCGAGCAGGTGATCCGCCGCTGAGGGTGCAGCGGGAGAAATGTAGGTTTATTAAAACATAACAAATTCAACACTGGATTAATTTGTGATCTTAAATGGAAACTTAAGCATCAATGCATAAAATAACATTTGAAATAATTACCTATTGAGCCAAAGTAAATCCTTTTAAATTCTCAGCATGAGAAATTAATTATTTTGTTTCATTCCTGGTTTCATTCTAAATTCAGAAAGTCGTATTTTTCACAGTTTAACATAATGAGATAACCTTACTATGTCAATTATACCTCCTACTTGTAACACTTTTTTTTTTAATGAAATGACAACTTTAACCTGCTAATGAGTCCCATTAAGTGCAAATCCGACCTAACATACAAGTACCTAACACACGCAGCTGGGATAGAACTGATATGAGGTGTAAATGAGGAGATTCAATTAACAATCGGCATTTACTACCTATAACTAGAGCTAAAAGGGGCTCTTGGGAAATTAATATATTTCTTGATATCGAATTTCATACAAAATCGTTTTTAAAACATATCACTCAAGTTTTACAAGTCTGACAAAGAATAGATGGGTTTTTTTTAGGCCCAATTAACATAAAAATGTAGGACTTTGTTGTCTATATATGTTGTCTATATATGTCCATTACTGTATATGTTCTGTTTGTGCCAATTGTGCTATTGTTTCTCACAACAAAACTTATATGTCTGAGAAGCAAACCAGACTTACTGTTATCGGTAGACTGTACCCTGGGGCGTGGGGATGGGGGGGGGACAATACTTACCGCTGATGATGTGTAGGTTTACTTTCTGCCCCTGTTCTGAGCCTCCCTTGCCTGAGCAAAAATGCGTTGCTGCATGTATGTATCCCACTCCTTCTTCAGTTTACGCTTTGTGCATGACCTCTGGTCCGTTTGCCTCTCCCGTTAATGACTCCGATTGCCTGGCCTGCTCTGAAGCCTTGATCCTTTGCCTGTTTTACTACATTTGCCTTCTCCTCCCTGGTACTGTGCTGGCTCTTTCACTGACAACTTTGCCTGCTGATGTCCTCTTGTCCAGAAGTCCAGCTTCCGTATTCTGGATCAGGATAAAATAGCGTTAACCTAAAGGGCTCCAAAACTCTAGCGGTTTAGCTTTGAGCCACACCAGGGAGAAGAGTAGCACAGCGGGTTCATACTCGCTGTCTAATGTATAGACTATATTTAGTCTAATAAAGTGTATCTAAAGTGAGATTCCCACCCCCCCCACACACACACACACCACCACCAACTACTAGTGATGAGCAAATACTGTTCGATCAGTGGCGTAGCTACCATGGAGGCAGGGAAGGCAGTTGCTATGGGGCCCCTGCCCACTAGGGGCCCGGGCCTGCCACCATGGTAGCTACATCTCACTGCACCCACATTCTGTGTCGGACTGAGCCACGGAGGATCCTCTGGTGGGCCGACCTCCTAATGTAATTACCTCGGCTGAGAGAAGTCCCGCCCACCAGCCAGGGTTCCTTGCAGAGCAGAATCGCTGTAATTCTTCTACACTGCTTCCCCTTTCCTTCCGGCACATGTGACCTCAGGCAGACTCCTCCCCCTCCTCTCCTGCCTATGCGGCTCTTTGCTTGTCTCCAGCATGAGAGTCTGGTCATGTGATGTGTGCCCGACCCTGCCGAGCAGTGAAGGAAACAGATGGGAGGGGGAGGCCAGGCTGTGGGCAAAGGAGAAGCAGGAAACTGTCAGCCCTGTCCCCTGCTCACCCCTCCAGCTGTACTGGACATGTGTATAGCTGCTGCTCTCCTGGACTGCAGCTATGTCCACACTAGCACAGGATTTGTGTAGGTAAGTGTGTGTGTGTGTGCACGCATGTGATGTTTATAATACAGTAGGTGTTTATTGTGTGTGTGTACAGTATGTATCTTTGGTGTATATGTGTGTGCAGTATGTTAGTATATATGTGAGCCATATGCATGTCGTGTATATGTGTGTAGTACCTAGTTATGTGTATATAAGTGTGTAGTAATCATGTTGTGTCTATGTGTGTGAGGTATGAATGTGTCAGTACATTAGGGTACATGGTGTGGTGGATTATGTACAGTATATCCGCAGCCTGTGATGTTAGTGACTCCCATGTCCTTACACTTCTATCACTGACATGTGCATAGGAGCTATCAGGAGGCCGCAGGAAAACACTTTACCTCGTCCGCCCTCTTACTGTTTTACTGAGATATTTAAGGGAAACTCTAGTCTTCTAACCTGTTCTGTTCCCATAGAGCCGGGACGCTGAGGAGAAAGGTCATTATCTTACCTTTATTCTCAGTGTCCCAATTTTCGGGAAATCTTTACTGTGCAAATGAGGCGGCTTGGTACACGGTGGGGGTACTGACCAGCAGACCGATCTGCCCCGTTCACCCCTCTTTTATTAATGTTCATCTAACACTCTGTATAGCTGAGCACCAGAGTGACGTCATTGCAGAGCATTGCCTCACTGTATAGCTGAGCACTGGAGTGACGTTATTGCAGAGCATTGCCTCACTGTATAGCTGAGCACTGGAGTGACGTCATTGCAGAGCATTGCCTTACTGTATAGCTGAGCACTGGAGTGACGTCATTGCAGAGCATTGCCTCACTGTATAGCTGGGCACTGGAGTGACGTCATTGCAGACCATTGCCTCACTATTCATTAGAATGGTCTGGCCAGTACACTGAGGTAAATAGCACGGGCCCCAGTGCACCAAACCACCTTGTGTCATTAGTTTGTACAGAAGGAAGTTGGTCCATCAGCAGTAATTCCTCAGGTGGGCCCCGTCTACCCCAGTACAACACTGACCATATCTGCCACCACTGACAGGGCTTCCTGCGCTGTCTGTCTCTTTTGTGGCTGGAGGCTGCATTGCACTTCCAGCCACAAGAGGCCTCATCCCCCATGCACACACCTGACCCACCACAGGCCATCAGCGTTATTTCTCCCAGCTCCCTGGTGGGCGAGTAACATTATTAATGCTCCAGAGATCTGGGTGAATAAAACACCACGGAAATGCGCTTGGTCAGGTGAGTATGTGCATCCGAGGGGGGCCTGTACAATTTCTTGCTATGGGGCCCCATGAATCCTAGCTACGCCCCTGTGTTCGATCAAATAGATATTCGATCGAATAATGAGATATTTGAATATTCGATATTCGTACGAATATCCCGCGAATATTCGATAAATATTCGATAAGCGTTCAAATCCCCCAGCTTCCGGTTTTACCCTTCAAATGGTCAAATAGATGTTTTTCACTAATCGAATACTTGTTCCCATAGACTTTAATGGGATCGTACGAATATCGAATATTCGAATATCTCACTATTCGCTCATCACTACCAATTACTAAAACGAAGGGAAAAAAATAGAGTTGAACACCGTGATACTTGATGTTTCTTCTCATCTCTCCTTAGAAAGCCAAGGATGGTGTTCAAACTCAACAAAGCTGTATGAGACTTATTTTTAGCAATTGGTGGCATCTCAATACCTGATATTCTGTAACTCAAACGTCTGACATGGCGTCTAATCAGGGGCAGACACACATGGCAGAGGGCCCCTGTGCAAAAAATATGTTTGGGCCCCCATAACCTATTCTTATCTCCACCTTTCTGCCTTAAAGGCACAAACATTTGTACGCCTGGTTTTCTGGTATATGAGTCTTGGTATCTTGGGAGGGCCCTACAGCACAGATGCATTGTACTGCAGTCTGTGCAGGCTTTAGTGTGGCACTGGCGGGACCTGTGGCCCACCAATAAAACTGATCATGGGGGGCACCCAAATAAAGAACCCATCAGAAACCACATGCTGACCTGGTCCCATCCATGATTTGTCTGTGACCACAACTCCCGAAATAACAATAACTACAACTCTCAGAATGCCTTAAACTTATGAAGCCCTCAGAGAATGCTGGGAGTTGTAGTTTCCGAGGGGACAACCCGTTGAGTTGTCTACTCATTTGTACTTCAAATCCCAGCACATCCAGAGAGCTGCAGTAAATGCTGGGAGTTGTAGTGTTTGCAGCTGTTGTACTTGAAGGGTCCAGGGTGCATTTTACACTGTATGCTGTGTGGAGGATCAAAATACATTTTTCAGAGTGTGAAAGTGACCCCAGAACAGCGCTAATAGGGGACAGAGCAAATGGGCCCTTAATTACTGCTTGGGGCACAGGTGGGATACATGTACTTTATGTGGCTGCACAGGTGGGATACATGTACTGTATGTGGCTGCACAGGTGGGAGATATGTACTGTATGTGGCTGCACAGGTGGGATACATGTACTGTATGTGGCTGCACAGGTGGGATACATGTACTGTATCTGGCTGCACAGGTGGGAGACATGTACTTTATGTGGCTGCACAGGTGGGATACATGTACTGTATGTGGCTGCACAGGTGGGATACATGTACTTTATGTGGCTGCACAGGTGGGATACATGTACTGTATGTGGCTGCACAGGTCCGAGATATGTACTGTATGTGGCTGCACAGGTGGGATACATGTACTGTATGTGGCTGCACAGGTGGGATACATGTACTGTATCTGGCTGCACAGGTGGGAGACATGTACTTTATGTGGCTGCACAGGTGGGATACATGTACTGTATGTGGCTGCACAGGTGGGAGATATGTACTGTATGTGGCTGCACAGGTGGGATACATGTACTGTATGTGGCTGCACAGGTGGGATACATGTACTGTATGTGGCTGAGCAGGTGGGAGACATGTACTGTATGTGGCTGCACATGTGGGATAAATGTACTGTATGTGGCTGCGCAGGTGGGATACATGTACTGTATGTGGCTGCACAGGCGGGATACATGTACTGTATGTGGCTGCTTAGGGAATAGATAAAAGAAAGAAAATGCTCCGGGGGGGGGGGGGGGGCACAGTTATTGGCAAAGAAAGACATGAACTTACAATCAAGCATTAGTATCAGGGGTGGGGGTGCTTTCTCTTACACAGTGCACCCTCTATCTTTTAGCAGCCTGACAGCCTGACAATAATCACTCACTGTCAGAGCTGCTGCTTTTGTTCCTCTTCATAGTCCCGTCTCTGGCAGCCATAACCCTGCAGGATCCCTCAGCCTCTGTTATGACATGCTCTGTCCTCTCCTCCTCACACAAGGTACGCCGGACAGTGGAGTACAAGAGGGGCTGTCAGCAGCAGCAGTGTGCAGGAGGAGAGGTGGAGAAAGGAGAACCAGCCACGCCGGGCACAGCATCCAGTGACTAAGTGGACCCCCGAGGAGCAGGGGGAACGTACTTCCCGGGTGCTTATGCCGCCTGGGGGGCCCACTACAGACGTATGCCATGCTGAGCTGACACTTTAGAGTCTGAGTCTGGTGGGCCCCTCTATTGGCCTGGGCCCCTGTGCAGCTGAAATGGCTGCACAAGTGATATGTCCGCCTCTGCGTCTAATTGTATATGTAACTACTAACAACAAATGCGCAAAGATTTGTTACTTAATTACTACTCAAGAATAATTTCATAATTCAAACTCTTGCAACTTTTTATAGATGCAACATATATAGATGGGCATTTAGGGTGTGTTCACACTTTCACCATTACAATTATTGAATACAAAGGCAGCAATGGATCTTAAAAGAGAAGTCTTGGCCCTTCCTTTATACATGTCCTCCATTAGTCTACCTTCGTATTCAATAACTGCAATTAAAAACCTGGACGTGTGAACACAACCTTAGGGCCCTATTACACCAACAGATGTCTGACAAATTATTATTTTTCAGCCAAATCCAGGATTTAATTTGAAAAGAGGAGAAAGCTCAGTCTTACCGTTATGACCTGTTCTCTGTTTATTGTCCGTTCCTGGCTTTGTGCTAAAAAAATCTGTCAGATAATCAGTCAGACATCTTTTAGTGTAATAGGGCCCTTAGGCGGTGGAGTTAGCAGAGCAGTTGCAGTGATAATTGACTTATTATATTGTTATGGCAGGACCTTGATCATGTCAACATGGAGGAAATGGTGCAGAAAAGTAGCCCATTTTTCTATATTTATTCATTCAGGTGTATTAGTAAAAGTGGCACAATATGGGGACAATTAATGCAAATCTATGCATATGAAATTGGCAAAATGGCAAATGTTTGCTCAAATCTCGTTTTTCTTTCTGCTGTTCTTGGCACTTTGTTATAAGTGGATGAGACCTAACAGTAGATTTACCATAATTTATGCGAGAAATGGACATGATCTATGCTTGATTCTGTGCCAACCCTTAGTATGGCATATACAGTATGGACAGTGAGAGATCTGTCAAATGTATTAAGAGGTCACTCAATATCAATATATATGTATACTAAATTAATGTATTTGCAAAAATATTTAACTGAACAAGCCCTACAAGTATAATTATATTAGTTGAGATGGGAATACAATTAAAGTATTATAGTTAAACATGGAGTAAATCGATATGTTAAAAATCAGATTTGGTCTGAATTTTCACCCAAAAAATCAGATTGCTCAGATGAAAAAATATTTGTGATTTGATGATTTTGGATGATTCCTTCCTATAAGGGAAGTGACTCCTGTTACACAACTTTTAATATACAGCTGCTATCATATAGAATAATAAAGAGCCTATACTTACCTGTCCGTGCTCCCCGGATTCCTGTTGGGGTGTTGCCGTTGTCCCTGCTGACTGCAGCATCTCAGCCAATTACTGGTTGGGGCACTGTCCCATCTCAGTCAGTCATTGGCTGAGTGGGCTGTCACTCCCATGACGCGTTAGTCTCGGACGTGAAGTCCCAATCCTGTATTTTCTATAATTGCAGGGCAACTTTCAAATCTAAATTTCAATGTGGATCTGAAATGGATGTGTCAAATTTGAACCCAAAATTAATCTCATGAGATTTTATTCACACACATATCAAACTAAAAAGTGCAAAGAAAATATCATTCAGGTATTTACAGTGGAGTCCCATTATCATTTTTACCCCGCAAATATTTGTTTCCAGTTTCCTTGTAAATTTTATGGTAAAAGGAAAAGTGTGAATACAAAGTACATTTGGTCCCGCAAAAAACAGTCACTTATATAATTCAGTTGATGGAAACAAGAATTATGACTTTTAGAGACCAAGGACTAAAAAACATAAAAAATACATACATATTTTCCAACCTTGGAAAGCTTAATACATTGAAAGGGTGAAAACATTGATCACTAAATTAAGAAAAAAACATGCAGGGATTCTTTCTTCACTATTTATGTATGTTTATTATGCTTTTTTTTATTTATTTAAAAAAAAAATTCTACAAAACAGGAAAATAGAAAGGGACAGATGGGAAAAATAGTGTCATCTGTTAAGAGGTAATACATGGATGACATGGTGTCAAAAATCAATACATATGACCCCAAGCACTGGAGATACTGTAGGTTAAAACAGAACAGAATATTCGATGCAAACCTCTCACATCAGTAACATTTGTCCTATATTTTGTGCGATGTCTGATATGACGGGAGGAGGTGGAGAATGATTTCAGGAAAAATACAACTAAAGAATTTATGTCCATTCAGTCGGAGGCTCCTGTCATTGGAATAATACAGGTATTCGGTTACAATAGGAGAATGCTTCATTAGGTAGCCTATAATTATCAGGTAAATCAAGAAAAACTCGACAGCAGTAATTGGAATTAATTATAACATGTTTAGCAAGGACAATGTGGAGGAACAATGTTTTATGAGCTGCTTCACTACATCGCATGTAATTACATAACTTTCCTTAAATACATTGATTCTGTGAATTCATTAATGTGTACGTATATTAAATCAATGATCACCCCCCCACTACACTTACACAGGAGGATAAACATCATCACACAGGGACATAAACAGGGAAAAACATACAAATGACAAAATTATCAAACAACAGTAATTATTAGGTCGGGTTCACACAAGTATTAGTATATTATATATTTATTTTAAGCACAGTGGCTCCGCGGTTATCACTGTTACTTGACCAATGGTTTGGAAACCCTTTATAAATTACTACAATATGATTCCTCTAATGCTTTCTTTGCTTTAAATTCCGTTATTAAAGAAGTACGGCCTTCCTGTTTTGTTTTTACAAAAAGGCATGAACACGGGGGAGAGTAATAAAGAGTATTAACTCACCTCTCATCGTTCCTCTTTAGCCCTGGATCGTCGCTCAGCAAGTCAGTGACAGGGGCGGGACATTGCTCCAGTCATTGATTGGCTGAGTGGCCAGTCCATCAACCAGAACAGGTATTTTCCCCTGAGTCAAGACGTCATCACAACTTGGGTGAAAATGCCTCCCGGCAGGGGTCCCGGGTCTGGTCCTCCTGCTCACCGCTGGCACGGGGAGAGATAAGTTAGGACTCTTTATTACATTCCCCCAGCCTTGTTTCAGAAAGATAAGTACATATATACATGTGTGGTCTGACCACAAGAAGGCTTAAAAAAGTGCATTCTCCTCTGTTCTATAAAAAAAGGCTTTCCACTTTTGGGTAGTGTACCTCTTGGTGGGAGATCAGTGATTGGTAGACATGAGTCTACAATGCACTTAAAGACATTTTGCTTAGTCGACAAACATCCATTCTGACCAAGCTGTTAGGAGATGTTGGGAGAAGTGGTAATGTGAGGACACTCATACTCAAACATGAGCAGCCTCCTACAATTTCCTTGTCCACCATCTAGACAGGTATATAGGTTATACAGGTATATATCAAATGTGCAGCATTTCAGCTTTTGAATGGTGCAGAGAACCCCACATAGACTAACAGGGTTACATTATTACTCTAAGGAATGGCTGGAACAGCTTCAGCAACCAATGAGTGTTCAGGATCTACAAGCCCAGGTGTAACACCTGTGGACAAATGTGCTGCAGGATGCCATATGGAACGTCTATGCCCCATGCCAATCTAGTGGGCAAATGTGCTGCAGGATGCCATATGGAACCTCTATCCATATCTAATCTTATATCTATGTGGCCCAATTTAGTACCAGAGCCTCCCTCCACTGTACAGTTTTCCTCAATACCTTCCTTCCTAATCCCTTAAATATTTCATCCTAAGGCTATGTTCACACAACCTCATAAAAAGACATCCGTTATTGCTGTGATGTAACTGACTGCAATACAATGCATTGAAGTCAATAGAACGATGGACAGCCAATGCACAAAGTGTATAAGATGACGGACGTTATCTGCGCAGATGTCAAAATGATGATCATGTCAATTATTTTTGGATGTGTATTGCAAACAGCGGACGTTATTTTTTAGTTGTTCACACACAGTTTTTCTTTTTACACTGCCTTTTCTCCATTTTTACTATTAAATTCAATGGACTTTTTAATTAAAGACACACCTAAAGGTCAACTTGAACTAGAAAAATGTACAGACAGCTGTTTTTGCAATGACGGACGACCAATCCTCAAAATAACGGACATCATTTTGAAAATTCTAAACAGACAAGAAAAAAACGTTGTACGTTGAACATAGCCTTAAGCCCCTATTACACGGGGCGACGGAGAGGAGCAAACAAGGGCTGTTAGTGCTCGCTTGCTCCTCGTTCCCTGCTCGCTGCCTCTGCTATTGCACTTGTCGGTGGCAAGCGGGTGAGTACAGGGGGGAGACTGTGGGGGGGCTGCCCGGGTGATCGCTAGATTGTTCGGGCAGCCCATAGCAGTAGCAGTGGTCTGCTGCTGCCGCTCCTATTTCATGAAACGATGGTAGCAGATCGTTGCTATATTAGTCGTTTGTTTTTCAACATGTTGAAAGACAAACGACTGCAACGATCAGCCGACTTCGTTCATGTCGACTGATCGTTGTCTTTTATTACACAAGACGATTAAAGGCTGTAACGGCCGATATCGGCCAAATACGGCCGATAATCGTTTAGTGTAATGGGGCCTTTATAGTTTTATTTGATTTCAATAACTCCTTCTTAATGTATTATTGTTTTTGATACATACAGGAGGAGATTTATCAAACATGGTGTAAAGTGAAACTGGCTCAGTTGCCCCTAGCAACCAATCAGATTCCACCTTTCATTTTCTAAAGAGTCTGTGAGGAATGAAAGGTGGAATCTGATTGGTTGCTAGGGGCAACTGAGCCAGTTTCACTTTACACCATGTCTGATAAATCTCCCCCACAGTATGTAATAGTAATAAGAAATTAATTATAATAAATTTATAATTATAATTTATAATTATAATTATAATAAAGCCTATTAACTCCCTTAGAAATACAGTGCTGTATAAATACATATCTAACTGACCAATGCATAGCTAATACAAAAGTAATAGGTATATGGAAATCCCCATCTCTCACAATCTCTTTTTCAGGACTCAACAATCAGGCTATTAAAATTTTGACCGCTATGAAATATTAATGACTGAACTTTGGAACAGATTGCTTGGTTTCTCCTCTATTGGTAGACGTCAGGTTCTTGTTCCTTGCTTTGCTGGTTTGTGAGGCAGATGGGCAGATGGAATCCAACCTACTGGCAACAGTTACATTGGTGTCAGGAAGTCGAGCAGTCTTTTTACCCCAGGCTGTTTATGGGATAACATGCAGTACTATCACTTACACTCCAAATAGTGGAGCAGATGTTCCTCCGCCTCATGTCATCTCCACCTGGCACTTTTTAAATGTACCAAATGTTAAAATGAACTTGTATATTGCACCAGCAACCTTAGCTATGAAATGTGAGGCATAAGGGACATCATATGAATGTCTATATATTGTTCAAAGAAATATAAATCTATAGAGGTTGAGACACGAGACCTTTAAAAAAAATAAATTAATAAATAAATAATAGAACATAATATAAAGTAACTACTGGGACCCCACAATAAGATATACAGAGTATAGTTTCTATATTTGATTCAGGCTATACTGAACTATGTAAGTTAGTGTTGTATTATGAATTCTATTGTGTATAATATAGGTACATTATTTTAATGTACGTACAGGTAAGATTATGCACTTAGGACAGAAGCAACAAAATCCACTGAAAAGACAAACAGCAATAAATGGCGAAATAATTCTTAGGGATCGGTGCCAGGAAGCTGCTGTAAAAGCAAATACAATAATATAATTGTTCAAAATGGGATTAAAGGGGTACTCCGGAGAAGAAGAAGAAAATCAGGAAAAAACACGTTATATAGATTTGTAAATTACTTCTATTTAACAATCTTAAGTCTTCTAGTACTTATCAGCTGCTGCATGTCCTGCATGAAGTGGTGTAGTCTTTCCAGTATGACACAGTGCTCTCTGCTGCAACCTCTTTCTATGTCAGGAACTGTCCAGAGCAGCAGCAAATCCCCACAAAAAACTTCTCCTGAACTGGAGAGTTCCTAGGACAGACAGAGGTGGCAGCAGGGAGCACAGTGTCAGACTGGAGAGAATGCACCACTTCCTGCAGGACATACATTGAGATTTGTAAGTCGCAGTAATTAAAAAATTTGTAGAACCTTCTTAAACTAGATGATTTGAAAATATTTTTTTTTCCTCTGAAGTACCCCTTTAACCCCTTAATGACCATGAGCGTACATTTACGCCCCCGGCAGGCTGAGCCTTGGCACAAACGGGCGTACCGAGCTATGAAGCGAGCTCAAGAGTTGAGCTTGCTTCATAGCGTGTGAGGACTGGCTGCTATCAGCAGCCAGGCCCTCACCTTCAATGGTCATAAAGCCCTAAGGCTATGTGGAAAACATGGATATAGTCATTGGCTGTATCCATGTTTTCCAGACAACCTTAGAGCTTTATCCAAGTTCAGCAGCCACCGCTAATCAAATGCATAATGTTCGGGTTCGGATCGACTCGAACCCGAAGCCGTTTCGCTCATCTCTATCTCATCTTATACCTTGGCAAGACAAGAGGATGCCTACTATTTCATGGGTTTGGTCACATCAGCAAAAAAAACTTATTTGGGACAGGACGCTGTAATAGTTGATTTATTATTAGGTATTTATTTAGCATCCGTCAACATGATAGGCAGCACACTATTCTATTTTTGTTCACATGAGAATGTATATGCTGGAGCAGGGACTTTTGCTTCTCCTCAGACTCTGGCTGCATTCACATGTCCGTAGTGAAGCCTGTGACCGCAGATCTGTAGTGCTCCATGCTTCACGGAACAGTACATACTCACTTCATTAGCATAGCGATTCATGCTGCAAACAGCAGGTACTATTTTTTATTTGCGGCAAAGATCGCGCTCCTGACACATGTATGGACATGAGAACAGGGTCATTGAATCACATTGTGTCTGTCTGTCCTCAATTGCATATACATAGATTAATAATTAATAATAATTTTTATTTACATATATTTACAGATTCCGTAGCACTTTACAATTCTGGGGGTTACTGTTGAATCCGCTAAAACTCCCATCTAGACTACTGCAATTCCCTACTAATCGTCCTTCCTTCCTCTAAACTATCCTCTCTCCAGTCCATTCTCAATACAGCGGTCAGGCTCATCTCCCTGTCCAGCCGCTATACCGATGCTTCCCCCCTGTGACAGTCACTACACTGGCTCCCTATTAAACACAGGATACAATATAAAGTCCTCCTGCTCACCCACAAGGCTCTTCACAGTGCTGCACCTCCATACATCTCCTCCCTCATCTCTGTCTACCGTCCTACCCGTGCCTTACGCTCCTCTAATGACTTACCACTAACATCCACCTTGATCCGCACCTCTCACTCCTGTCTCCAGGACTTCACCCGAGCTGCACCAGTTCTATGGAATGCATTACCCAAAACTGTCAGACTCACCACCAATACCCAAAGCTTCAAATGTGCCCTCAAAACACATCTGTTCAAACAGGCTTACCAGGTTCCCTAATTTTGACTGCTACCCTCAACCCCCCCCCCACACACACACACACATACCCCTCCACCACGCGAACACACACACACACACACCTCCACCACGCGCACACACACACACACACCTCCACCACGCGCATACACAGACACATACACACACGCCAAGCATTTAAGCACTTAGACCTATGCATGCAGGCATTGGCTGGTGACAGGTTCACCCCCCTTACCTGCACTGCCTTATTTATAAGATGGCCGGACCATAAGAACAATGATGCACTTTGCCCCTCTGCCATTTTGTCTCAAACCCCCTCCTGATAGTATGTAAGCTCATGCATGCGAGCAGGGACCTCACTCCTCATGTGTGGATAATTATATGTATATCTCTGTAATGACTATTTTTTGTCTATGTATGTACCCCCAGAATTGTAATGTGCTGCGGAATCTGTTGGCGCTATAAAATTATTATTATTATTATTTATGAGCCAATATTTGCTATTCTTGAACCTTTGTGAACTTGCTGTAACGAGTAGGATGTGGACCCGCTGTGCTACCAAGCCACTTTGACTTTGGCCCACAACCAAGAGTGGAGTCTAAGTGCCTCCAGGCCCTCACCCTTCATCCCACTCTAGGATATGGAAGCTGGATCTCTGCAGCTAGAGGACAGGCCCTATTACACGGAACGATTATCAGCCGTTAGAACCAATAATCCTCTTGTGTAATGGAAGACAACAATCAGTCAACATGAACGATGTCTATTGTCTGTCAGTGTCTTTCAACATGTTGAAAGACAAACTACTAATATAGCGACAATCTGCTGCCGTCACTCCGTGGAATACAAGCCACACAGCAAACCACTGCTATCTTCTATGGACTGCCCGGATAATCAAGCGATCACCCGGGCAGCAACATCTCCCCCCCCCATGCGCAGCTGCCCGACTGACAGCGATCGTTTGCTCCTCAACATCACCTCATGTAATAGGGGCTTAAGTAGCGTCAAAAGCTAGGACCCAATATGGGTAGTGGTCCTTAGAACCATACAGTGCGATGCACCAGAGAGATGGGCAGAGTGTGCGTAGTCAGCAGGATCATTAATATAAGGATGAGAATGGTACTTCATTTTTATCTTCATTTTTTCTCATTTTGGGGCTTCAGAACCAATTACAAGGTTTCCGTAGAGTTTTGGTCTCATGATACAATATTTTCAACAAACAATAGTCATCCTTGATCCAATTAATATTGTAACTTGTGGGACCGCTGTACATCAAATTATATTTTTGCACTAGAGATGAGCGAACCGGGTTCGGGTTCCAGTCGATCCGAACCCGAACGTTCGGTATTTGATTAGCTGGGGCTGCTGAACTTGGATAAAGCTCTAAGGTTGTCTGGAAAACATGGATACAACCAATGACTATATCCATGATTTCCACATAGCCTTAGGGATTTATCCAACTTCAGCAGCCACCGCTAATCAAATGCCAAAAGTTCGGGTTCAGATCGACTCGAGCATGCTCCAGGTTTGCTCATTTCTATTTTGCACCATAGATAAATTTCTCACAGCACAATGTAATATTGGTCTAAAATGAAAAAAAAAAAAAAAAAAGTAGTAGTGCCTCTTTAATACCTTACTCTCCTGGATCTACTATTGGCTTCACCCAAAACATTTTATTTTCCAAAACACTTATAAAAATTGCAATGTTAACCCTTAATATGATTGCTTCTTTGATTTGAATCCACATTAATTAATAATTAATAATTATGGGCTATGTCTGTAAACAGTATTCTAATCAGATCCAGATACAATTCTACTGCATGTGTTTGGCTGTTTACATTCTAATTCCTTCCAGGATGCAAAAAGAATACCTGACAGGATCCTACAATTCCTGCCCACTCCTGGGAATGAGTAATACTCGTTTAATCATTGTGTAAATGCTGGAAGAGTGGCTGGACTAATTCAGGAGAGAGTGATAGTAATTCTGCACTTATGAATCTGGTTGTGGTCAGAAATAATAACATTTTATCCAATTATTTTTTAAGATTTTGCCAACTAGCAGAGGATTAAAGCAGGTGGCTTCACATGGTGGTCTAACAGTCCAGCTAAGCAACTGGAGAGGCAAACATTACACTAGTGGTCAGACAGGCAAGTGGAATCCAGGCTTTCATTATGTAATACTTGTTTTAAAGGGTTATGCAGGCTTAACAAAACATGGCTGTTTTCTTCCAGAAACAGCACAACTCTTGTCTCCAGTTTGGGTGTGGATTTGCAATTTAGCTCCATTCATTTTAATGGAACTCTACAAAACTACACCAAAACTAGAAAGAAACTAGAGTCATGTTGTTTCTTGCTTAAAACTACCCTGTTTTTCTAAGTCTGCATAATCCCTTTACTGGCTTACCTTACCCCTTTAATAGCGCACATAGAAACATACCCCAAAATGATACTGATAACAAAATTTTAACCCCTGCCCGCTCCCTGCCCGTTCCCGGCCTCCCGTACTGTTCCCAGTCCAGACAGTGTGACGTACACTACCTGTGCTGGAGCCGGATATCGCTGAACCTCTCCCAAGCAGTCAAGCGTCTCATCGGAGAGGCTTGGAGACGCTGGGCTACCAGGAGAGCTTTGGGAGAATGAGAGAGGCTTTGGGAAATTTCGGCACCTCTCTCATTCTACTGAAGCTCTCTCGGCAGCCAAGCGTCTACAAGCCTCTCCGATGAGATGCTCGGCTGCCTGGGAGAGGTTCGGCAATCTCCGTCTCCAGCGCAGGTAGTGTACGTCACACTGTCTGCACTGGGAACTGTACAGGAAGCGCGCCGATGACGGGAACAGACCCTAGGTGAGTTAAATGTTTTTGTTTTTTTTATAGTGGTTCGCCCCATACGGTGGGGATGGGGCCATTTTTGAGCCCCCCACCGTATGGGGTGACGGTACCCAGCGTATAAGACGACCCTCGAGTTGTCTCATACGCCGACCCCCGAGTCGTCTTATATGCCGGAAAATACGGTAATACATTTAACATTTTTAATCCAGTGGTACTGCCTGTCTCAACAGTAGTTTACATTCAGAGCAAAAGTCGTCCCCCCCCTTCCCATGAGTGGCAACAGCAGTAGTCTGAATATAATGGGGCATCTTTCTATGGAAAAAGGTGCACTAAATAGCATCCTCCCAGGCAGGTGATTCAATGAGCATGGTAGACTACTCATAACCTAGGAACATCACTCCCCTTGTAAAGACTACTACAGATAGACAGAGTTAAGGCCCTATTACACAAAGTGATTATCGTCTTTATTTAGCCGATTAACAACCATTACAGCTTCATGGAATAAAAAGAAACGATCAGCGGACATGCAAGATGTCAGCTGATCTTTGTCTTTCAACGTGTTGAAACACAAATGATTAGTATAGCAATGATCTGCTGTGTAGCAGACAGGGCAGCGGACCGCCGATATCTCCTATGGCTGCCCAGATGATCTAGAGATCAGCCCCTGCCCTGCAGCTCTCCCCCCCCCCCCCCGCACTTAACTGCTTGCTGTCAGCGTGTGTAATAGTGCCGGTAGCGAGCGGAGAGCAAGTAGGCACTGACCTGACCAGTTGGAGCATGCTTGCTCCCAGAGATCACCTCGTGTAATAGGGGCTATAGACATAGTGATAGTTTTTGAAGCCCGCGCAAAAGATGCAATCAGCCAAGAATTTGGGCATTTTTCTGCTCCTCAGCTGATCACTTTCACTATTACATGGGCAAATTATAAGCCAAAGGAATGTTTTTAGCAATGCTCCTGTCCAATTATTGGTCCATGTAAAAGGGCTTTAAGGTAGTACAGTCTAGGGAATCTAATAAGTAGAGATAAGCCACACAGCTGGAAATTCGTTCCGCGAGTTTTGCAAATTTTACATCAAACTCGTCACGATTCGTGAATCGAATTTTAACAAATTTTAACTAATTTTAATTTTAACAAGCTTGAGCAGCCAAAACTATATTAGCTAAAAAACTGGGACTATTACAGAAGGGCAAATTTGTTAAAGCATGTTATAAAAGTGTCAGAAATCCCAATTTTTAAAAAAGTCTATCAGCCAGTCAATCATCAATTTCCACCACTCCTCTCCTCTCTTTCCCTATACCACTCTGTTAGCCTCTCCCTGCTCTGCTGTAACTGCCTGCTGCAACCCTGCTCTCTCCTCCACACACAGCCGACTGGCCACCTACGTTACCGAACCGCCTTATATAGAGGAGGAGGTGCTGACATCACCGAGGGGCCTGCAGCTGATTGGACGGGTGCTAGGGGTTATGGTTAATCCCTTTCTCCTGCCCAGTGACGCTTCAGACAGCATGTGCAGCCACCATTTTCCTCTTTTGTGAATTTCCTTAACAGATCAGCGAGACTTGACAGAGCGATTTGCAGCAAATCTTATTTCACCAGATTCACTTCACTAATCTCTACTGATAAGCATCAAAATAAGGGAATGCCCATACATGTTATTAAGGGGACCCTGTAACATAACTACAGTACTTTTGGTTCCTTTATACATACTGTATTACTTATGCTATCTATAGGAAACCTAGAATCTGTGAAAATAAAGTAAAGTAAACCTTAGTAAAGCCATTCTAACACCCAACTCTTTAGAACATGGCAGACAACTGAGATTCTAATTAAAGAATCAAAAACTCTATTGTTGGCAGTAATAATCCTATCTCCCCCTGTTGCTGATAACATGTAATCGCTTGTATTTGTAGGCAATATTTGTTTCCCATGTTATGTGCTGAAATGTTATCTCCGAAAATGTTTAATACTTAAACAATATAATCACAACTACTTCAAACGACCTGTGTCAGATAAAGCGCCCGCTTAGCAACTGCAGTATTTCTTATCACCTGTTATTGAAGGGTATAAGTGAGTACAAGAAAGTTTAATTTCTAATAATAATCCTTAGAATACTCCAAAATAGCAAAAAGACTATATTACATATGCTGTATACAATTCTATAGGTAAATCCAAGAAAAAAACTGGAATGACAAAAAACAAAACTGGAAAAAAACAAGAAGCAAAAAGATCCATTGTTTAATTTAGTTTATTTATTTTCTGATGTTTCTATATTTTGTTTACACATCCCTTCAAGGGAAGTATACAAAAATTAGAATGGAAAAAAAATGCAATAGGTTACTTGAAAGTGAACCAGGCACACTCCTCTCTGCCAGGCAGTGGCAAAGATTTCTCGCCAAAGATTTCAATGGGGTTCGTTACTTAAGCAAAGTACTTGATTAGGGATGAGCAAATTTTTGAAAAGTTTGGTTCTACCTGGCGAACATTTGTCAAGTTCGGATTCGTACGAATCGAACCTAATACGAACCTTGCTATAACGGCTGAATAATTGCAGCTACAATAGTGGGAGTCTGATAGGGTATAGTTATACCTGCTCACAAACAGAGTCGCATCCTCAAAAGGGATCAACAATTGGCAGGAAATGTTCAAAGACACCTGTGCACTATGAGGTTTATCACATGTGCCATACAAAGTGTATGACTCTGCTCTCCCCTCTCCAGAGCAGAGACAATGTTCCTCCCATTGTGGGCTACAACACTTCCCACCGTTAGTTGACGTGGGGTCAGCCATTCATATATCTCCTCCCTGATGGTCAGGAGGAGCTCCTGCCCACTGTAGCTCCATTCACCCAGGCCCACAAAATGTTGTATAACATTGTAATATGTGTTATTTAGTGAAAAAAAGGTTTTATACTGCACTACCCCTTTAAGATAATCTGTAAAGAAGCTTTACAGTGGCTATGTCATTACAAGAGAAATTTTTGACATATCACAGAGACACGTAAAGAGGTTCCAACAGCATCCAAGTAGAGAAAATCTTCACATCTTTCTTAGAAAGGATATGCAAAGCAGCACTATTATTCCATCTTGGGAAGGTAACTTTCCATTCAAGTAAGCGCTTGACTTCTACTAGGAGAGTTAGAACATTGACTAAGGTTTAAAGGCCAAGTCATAAATCTCCTCAAAAGGAAAGAAAACCCATCTGCAGACAGCTGTTTGGGATTATTGCCCTACATCAGTACAGAGCTTGGTGCTGGCTATTAAGGGGCCTATTTTCATAGGTGGGGTTACTAATTCTCCTTGGGGGGCCTCTTAATAGCAAGCAAGCACCCTGCACAATCTATAATTATGCAAGATCCATAGACATAGGGGGAGAATTATCAAAGGGTGTAAAATTTAAACTGGTGCAAACTACCCACTGCAACCAATCACCGCTCAGCTTTAGGCAGTGCTGAAAGGAAAGCTGAGTTGTGATTGGTTGCTGTGGGCAGTTTGCACCAGTCTACATTTTACACCCTTTGATAAATCTCCCCCATAGACTTTTAGATTGTCAATAATTTCCCCCGTTAGCATTAGAATGCCCATTTTGCCTGGATTGGCAAGCTGTCTAATATGTTTGTTGGCTCCCTGACTCTTGCATGTGTATTGGTACCTTAAGCCAGTATTCCCCAACTCCAGTCCTCAAGAACCACCAATAGGGGATCATTTGCAGATATCCCATATAAAGAACATCTGTGGTGATTCCTGATGCACTGGCTATAATGAAATCAATTGAAAATGCTAAGGAAGTCCTCAAAACTTGGCCTGTTGCTGGTCCCTGAGGACAAGAGTGTGGGAACATTTAAGTTCATCACAAAGAGTCCCCTATTGGAACCTTTAATGAGTACTGGTACCTGTTAGAAATTCAATTTCCCTGTAGCACCACTACAGGGCAAATAAAGCATTACATATTGAACATTCAAATGAATGGGTTGTCTGTGTACAACAGGAAAGAACAGGTCCTCCAGAGATCAAGATTGTCACTCTGGCCAAAAGATGATAATCCTGATAAGAGGGTCCCCATCTATTTATTCCCTAACAGGAGAAATACAAACTGTTAAAATTGTCTGCACAAACTGGAGAATCCCTTTAAGAATACATGTATATCTTATACTATTTTTAATTAAAAATTTTTATATATGAATACTTAAAAGTATATATACTATAAAATGTTTATATTATAAATGTACAATGTTTTGCCTGCATAAAGTACATGCACAATCCTAGATCAGGCTTCTTCTATTATTATATGAGATGACTGAATCATTTTGTAAATGAAGAGGTTAAAAGTAGACGGCAGTACTGACTCCTGTGTCAGGTTACAGTCTACTACTGAAGAACACAGAAAGGCCATCCTGCATGTCTCTGCTTTAGTCTCCCCACCACTTATTGTTCACTTGGTAAAATCTGTCAATAATCATTTTTCCTGCCTCAATGCTCGCCGGCGACATCAAACATCCCGGTTAGTACAAAATCAATACCTCAGCGCCAGCGTCAGCGGCAAAAGTGTTATTGTGATTGTGTTTACTTCTACTGATCAGGTTACTGCTTTTTTTTCGGTGGAAATCCACTATATTATTCCAGAGTAATAATGATTTTTCCCTGTATTAAGAATGATGTTTGTATTGACATATAATGTCTCGTTCTTCTGCATAATTGTTTGTGTATTACCAATTTCAATGTGGATAATCTAATAAACATTATTATTATTATTATATTATTATTATATTATTATTATTATTATTATTATTATTATTAAGGACTATACATTTGCTCTTATACATTGTTTTGGATCATTTCAGGTTTCATACACCCTATGAATTTGGTAAGTGTCAATATTGATAAAAAAAATTGAAGGGGCAGAGTCTGCATAGTGGGGTCTACAGCACTGTACTCTGAAGGGGGAAGTCCCTCACCTTACAAATAATGGCAGATCCACTTCCGGCTGGGGCTTACATCAGGGGACAGGACTGTGGAAGTAATCTCTTCAATCTTTTCATAGCTGTAACCCCTCTATCCTTGGACAGAGAGTGTTTCTCTACTCTTCCCACATCTGCCCTGCTCATTCATTCATGCTCACTGCAGCCTCTGTCTGCCCTTGTGTTTCCCATCCTCTCCATTCTTGCTATAATGTGCCAGCACTTAAACTCAGCTATACACACTGCTGCTATAATCTGCCTACACTCACACTCAGCTATTCACACTGCTGCTATAATGTGTGCCTGCACTTACACCCAGCTATACACACTACTGCTATAATCTGCCTACACTCACACTCAGTTTTTGTCACTGTCCCCCTGCACAGCTCTGTGATTCTCCCTTCCTGATTGGCCCATGCTGAACACAGCCCTTCCCCATTGCTGTCATGTGACCACACAGACCTCTGACAGCAGCCCTGATTCTCTATTCTAGCCTGTTGTACTACACTACTGCATTATGAGGATCTGCAGTTCCATTCTGTATCTACAAACTACTGCTGTTTTTTTTAGCTTTATGCACTTACTATACATTATATTCCACATGCTGATTGCTATAATGTACAATAACTTAAAATATGAGATATTCAGCTGTTTCTGAATTTGCCTTTCATTTGTTTAACATGTTATTCTGAATAAAAAAAAAATCATTATTTTTGGGGTGTGGAACCAATTGTCTGCATTTATATGATTTCTTATGGAAAAATTTCCTTTGGTCTAAGAGTGGATTTGGATTACAAGCACGGTCCCGGAACGAATTATGCTCCTAATTTAAGGCACCACTGCATTTGGATTCATGGATTTACTGCTCTGGACAGTTCCTGTATTAGTCAGAGGTGGCAGCAGAGGGCACTGTGTCAGACTAAAAAGAAAACATTTCCTGCAGGATATTCAGCAGCTGATAAGTACTGGAAGACTTGAGATTTTTAAAAAGAAATAAATTACGAATATATATAACTTTTTGAAACCAGTTGATTTGAAAAAAAAAGATTTTTGCTGGATAACCCCTTTAAGCCTGCTACTCACCAGCACTCACTTTCTTAGATCCAAAGTCTTAGAAGTAAGCCTTACGAAATGTGGAGTGGGTGAGGCTGTGATCATTGCGCCCATATGCAATGTCAAATAGGTGCACAGAATCTCTGATATAACAGAGACACTGTGCAGCTATTGGACAGTGTTTTGCCCGCATATGATGATCTGACTGGCCTGCCCACTCTCCACATCTTCTCATCTTAAAAGGAAGGCAGAGGAAAAAGTTTCAAAACAGGCAAGCAAAAGGCTTTCCCTGTCTTCTGCTCACTGGATAACACCTTTTAACTGTTGCAAGTTTTTGTAAGAAAAAAAAAAAAGTGGGTGTAAGTTGTTTTTTTAAATGGAAAAGGAGCCTGAACAAAGCTACTTCCAAAAGTTGTCAAAATTACTTAAAGGAGTTTCCCATCTGACAAAGTTATCTCCTTTCCACAGGATAGGGGGTTACTAGCTGATTGTAGAGGGTCAAACTGCGGGGGCTCCATCATCACTGTCATCAACCATCGGCTAAGCAACAATACACATAGCGATGCGTGGGCGGTGGGCGATGATAATGCACAGTCTCTACACAGTTGACTTTTTTTGTCTTTTTTTGTGTGGAATTAAAAAATGGGGGTCCCAATAGTTTTTTTCTTTGCTCTAGCTTTCAGCTGGGCTGCCATAGAGGAGCTAGGCCCAACCTAAAGCTCCCCAGAGTCCTAGTGTAGCAATAGAGTGCTTGTAAACGTTCTACTCAATGTATGCTTCTATCTTTCTTCCTACTTTGTCCTTCACCCCTCAGGAAGAGCAAGACTGTTTATATTGGGAGATGAGCCTCACTCTTAAAGGGTTGTGTGCTCCAGACATTACAGAAAGTTCCATGATGCTGACCTTCCTCTAACATGAAGGCCACAAGGAGAGGCCGCTAAGGCTAACTCTGTAGACAAAGTGGAGAATAAGGTCTCCTTTCTGCATCCTCGTTCTACTTCTAACTAACAAAATTTCCTCTCTATGGGCCGAGAGTCAACTTCTGGGGTGTTCCTAATGTATGATAAAGAGACTGTGCAAAAATATGGCCTCCCCTTATTCGCAGACAGTGTTAAATGTGAAGTAAGGGTGCAAATACTTAAAGGGCAGACTAGATGGACCCAATGGTCTTTTTCCGTCGACAATCTTCTATGTGTTTATGTTTATTCTAAATATACAATAATGCAAACGCAGTAAATATCAAAGCAACTTTACAACTATGTAACTTTTTAGTCATGAGAATATGGATTATTAACGTCCAACAACTAATAGTCTGTGCTGAGAAAGAACAGAGTACTACAATTAAAAAAAAAAACATTGGTGCAGTAGTCTGTAGGGTGGCATGCAACGTCCCTACTGCACATTACTATAGAACCATCTTTGTGCCGCCATATAGTACTCTGCATGACGTGGTCTAATTCTGATACACCTCCAAGGGAAGCTCACTTATAATTATTACATGTATTGAATATTTAGAGGGTCATGGTTAGTACACAGTGGGCAGATTATTTCTTGTGTACAATGTGCTAAATAGAAGACAAGTCTATATGTCACAAGCACAAATCTACTGTTAATGGCTTGTGATGAGAATATGTTTCACTATTCTCCTTAAAGTTATGTAATTGATGAGGACAAAGTGTCACTTTTATGTACTAGAATTACCCTTGAGAATTTACTGCTCAGTTAACAAAATCCTTCTCAGTCTGCATTAACATTTGATATATTGCACAGTCTCACGTCCCGTGGAATTTTTTTTTTACTTATTAATGATTAATTACTTCTTACAATATTTTATTTTTAAATCATATAATTTTTTTTCTTATTTTGGAACTGATAACATCTTTCTTAGCTGTTGTATTATATTGAATTACAGTTAGCAAAAGCACACACACACACATATATATATATATATATATATATATATATATATATATATATATATCCTGAGATAATTGATCTCTTTGATAAGATTCAGCTTAGTAGGAAGTCAGGTCAAGGTGCTCCAGATACCTATTGCTACATGTGTATTTGGGTCAGCTCTCCCTGGTCCTGAAGCTTGCTGTATGGCATATGTGGCAGCCCTAAAGGAGTGCAAGTTTTAGGGGTTAGAGTCCTCACATTGGTTACAGTCTGGATGATCTTATTGATTAGGGGTTTCACACAGTCTGTGAGCTGGCAGAGTGACTGGGAGCTTGCATTACAGATAGTGGTATATATAGTTCCTATGGGCATACCCTGTGTATGTCTCCTGTCTGTTGGTGTTTCTGAGTGCCATAGGTGGTTCTCTGAAATAAATGAACCAGCCACAGATGTAAGCAAATCAGAGTTTTCTTTAATTAAGTTCAGCAAGTTCATCCAAGCTGGAGACACAGTTCTTACATAGCAATAGATCAGACAAAGGTTAAGGTGGGAGCAGGATTAATCAAGGTTTTGGTATGTTTCTAGGGTCCCACAGTTTCTCAAAGGTGATGCACCAATATTCATATTCAAAGAGTCATTGGACAGATAGTAGGATAGGCTTCACCCCCAGCTGTCTGGAGTATAAGACTGGATTCTTAGCAAGAGTTAAAGGGGTAGTGCGGCGCTAAAAAATTATTCACAGAATAACACACATTACAAAGTTATACAACTTTGTAATGTATGTTATGTCTGTGAATCGCCCCCTTCCCCGTCTCCCACCACCCCCACCCGTGTACCCGGAAGTGTTGGTGCATTATACATTACCTGATCCGTGTCGAGGGCCGTCCGCCATTTTGTGCCAAATGTCATCTTCAGACAGACGGGCGAGTCGCTGCCGCCCGGCCCCCCTTCGCCGCGTCACAACTGTGCTCAGCCGCGATTGGCTGAGCACAGTTATGCTCAGCCTATCGCGGCTGAGCATCGGATGACGCTGCAGTGGGCGTCCGGCATTCGGAACAGATGGAGCTGTTCGCCGGCCGGCCGAAGAAGAAGTCACTGAATGAAGATCGGAGACGGGTGTCGGCACGTGACAGGTGAGTATAGCGCACCACACTTCCGGGTACACGGGTGGGGGTGGTGGGACACGGGGAAGGGGGCCATTCACAGACATAACATACATTACAAAGTTGTATAACTTTGTAATGTGTGTTATTCTGTGAATAATTCTTTACCACCGCACTACCCCTTTAAGGCCCTAGTACAAAAAAGCGATTATCGGCCTTACTTGGCTGATTACCGACCATTCAGCTCGGAAATTGTTAAGTAGGGAAACAGATCACTGATATCAGGGAGACCAGTCAAAGATAACACTGTCAGTTGCCGGTTAAAGCACTCAATGCAGTGAACTCCTAGGTGCATTGCTCCCTGGGAAACATGAATATGCAAAAAAAAAAAAAAAAAGCCTGTGGAGCCTCTTTTAAGAGTCTTAAAACACAGGACTAGCCAGATATCCCGCCGGGAAGGACCCAGCCAATGGGTGTCTCCAGTAGGGAAACCACCAAAACCACCATATTAACTGGCCCTATAAGTAAAGTCAATGACAAGGGAAAAACCAAGGCCAGGTATCCATCCACAGACAGGTGTTTCAGGGTGTTGCCCCTCATCAGTGTGGAGCAGGATTCTGGCTAGATGGGAGCAATGCCTAGTAAAGTCATAAGAGAAACAGATCGCTTATCTCAGGGCCCTTCCCGGAGGGATATCTGGCTTGTCCTAGGTTGAGGCTCCCCGGGCTCTTTTTTTCTGCATATTGCTAAATGTTAAGTGTAATAGCGCATGTTGAAAGGCAAGGATCAGCCGATATGCACAATGTTGGTTGATCGCGGTTTTTCAACATGCAAAAAGATCATGATTATGTCAGCGACAGTCTGCTGTGCGTCACCCCATGTAATAGGAGCAGTGGTAGCAGACCACCACTGATTTTAATGGGCAGCCGAAACGATCTAAGGATTAGTCGGGCAGCCCCTCCTGCTCTACCCTACTCGCTGTCTGTGCGTGTAATAGCACAGGAAGTGAGCACAGAGCTGTCAGCTGGGCGCTTGCTTCCCCCAGAAAATTGTGCTGTGTGAATACAGTCTTTAGTGCTATTCCCAGCTGTCTTCAACAACTCTCAAATCATATTCCCTCACAGAGAGGCTTCTCTAGACTTCCTTTTGTTAGAGAATTTTGTCTCAGCTCACCTCAGCCAAGACATATATTTGTTTTAACATTTATTTTGTTCCAAGAGACAGGAGGAAAAAGGTGGGGTGGAGGGTGTCATTTTTGTTATGCTATCACATACAATAGTATATTTAAGAGTACATGTAAAATGTAAAATTCACTTGCTACCGCTAGATGAATACTTTTGGCCTTTATGTTTTATTTTGGAAATGTTATAAAAACTCAGCTCACTTTTGTAAAATTAACTTTGAAATCATTTCTGAAAAAGTTTCTATGTTGCTATGTGATAAATAAGCTATACTGAATGGCTGTCTTCATATTCGTGAGATGTCGCAGAATGTCAAATTATATAAATTTACCTATGACTGTGTGTGAAAATTGCTCATATAAAATTGCACACTGGGCGAAAAAAAAATTCAAATGTTATTTCTTTCTTTCTCATCTAAAGAATTAAAGGAAACTTGTAAACTTTTGAAAAGAGATGTAAATCTTAAAGCGTAACTGTCATGTTTTTTTATTGCAGAAATCAATAGTATAAGCGATTTTAAGAAACTCTGTAATAGGTTTCATCAGCCAAAAAAGCCTCCTTCTGTACTCAAGAAGCAATCTCCCAGCCTCCCCCCCCCCCCCCCCCCCTGACTTCTTATCTGAGCATTATCAGGCAAACACGTCTTCATTACAGAGAAGCCAGTGAAGACGGGTTCTGCTCTCTCCATTGTAAGCCTATGAAGGGGGGAG
Organism: Dendropsophus ebraccatus; assembly: GCF_027789765.1. Classification (NCBI taxonomy): domain Eukaryota; kingdom Metazoa; phylum Chordata; class Amphibia; order Anura; family Hylidae; genus Dendropsophus; species Dendropsophus ebraccatus. The sequence goes on along the minus strand of NC_091456.1, from coordinate 163,911,734 downwards.
GGGCTGAGGGAGATGAGGGAGCAGTAAGAGGTGACATGAAGGTCAGCTGTTTGTAGACTCTGGGCACCTAAAATGCAGGATTCAGGTGTCAGAAAGGTCAGTGCTTATCTATGAACTTACTGAGAGAAGATTGCAGGGTGTTGTGCTTTGCAGAAATCTTCCGTGCTCAGTCACTCCTAACAGCCCCTCCCCTCTCCATAGCCACATAATGGAGACAGAAATCCTGCTTCATCTGATGTGAGGGGGGAGGCTGGGAGATTGCTTTTTCTGTACAGAAGGAAACTCTTTTAGTACATAAAACCTATTACAGAGTTTCTTAAAATTGCTTGTACTGTTGATATTTAATGTTTTCAGAAAAATGGCCCTGAAATGACAGTATCTTTTTTCAAAAGTTTACATGTTTCCTATAATTCTTTAGATGAGAAAGAAAGAAATAAAAATTAAATTTATCCATTTCAGGTAGTCAATTTTTGTAATGTAGTTTATGAGTTGTTTGTAATATTCCAGGTGCTTCAATGGCCCTGAGTAAACAGTATGCTGTCTAAAATTAAAAGACTAAAAGGGCCAAAGCAGTGTTCTTTTATGACAGGCCCTGATACCTGCCTATAACTGCTGACAAAAAATGATGTATTTGCCATTCTTTTTTCCAATTGCAAAATAAAAATAAATAAATATGATACCTATGATCATACAATATCAAAATAAAGCAATGACATTACTTAAAAAGATGGTTCGATTCACCTAATTGGCATATTAATTAAACTCCTAATTGCATGGAAATGGCGTCAAGGATAAAGGTAAGAAATTTACCTTCATCCTCAGCGCTTTGTGTGTAATAGGGACATATCAGCACATCAGATGCTTCATCAAGTCAGTACTATTATAATGATAGACAATTTATATAACTTTTATATTGTTTGACTTCTTTTAAATAATTTAAGCCTTTAAAAAAAACTTTTTTTAAATCTATGGGGCTATTTGAGGCATAATTATTTGCACCAAGATTTGTACTTATTATCGATATCTTGCTTACGTATATGCAAATTTTTTATCACTTTTTTTTTCAATTTTTTTATGAATTTATTTTTCCTGCAATTTTGCCCTTTGACATTTTTTGTCCTTATGCTGTTTATCATGTAAGATTAGGAATGTGATAATTTAACAGTTTGAGTGATTTCGTAATTTGGCAACAGCAAATGTTTAATTTTTAATTTTTTATATTTTTTAGAAAATAGGAGGGGTGATTTAAACTTTTATTATTGGATGGGATTTTTTTAAATATATATATATATTTTTTTACCACTAATTTTTAGTCCCCCCAGGGAACTCCTATGAGCAAAGAACTGATTGCTTATGGGGATCAATGCAGTAGATTTATGATCTATGTAATCGGAGCTCAATTACTAGGGGCAACTGAAGCCACTAGTAATCAATCTCCGAGCCGGAACCAGCATCGTTACGTTGCTGAGGCCCGTCCTGGTATCATGTCAAGCGCATCATGAGAATCTGCTCTGCCACTAGACCATCGGGGATGTCTTTTTAACGGCAAGGGGATCAGTCAGCGCCTAAGCCCTCCCCGAGGTTTTGACAGTGTGCTGTACTTCTGTACTTGGCAGTCCCCTAGGGAGCTTGTTACGTTTTAGTAATTTGTCTATGGAGTGGATTATGCACAATGTTGGGTCTCCTACTGTAATGAAGAATCAAAGAGAAGTTGATCATGTAATACATCGTAATGAAAGAATATCCGAGTGCACTCACCAATTCTGCAGAAAAGTGTTCCTTTATTTAGATCTTGTGCTCATAATAGCACCACCCGCTCGCACCATGCTATTATGAGCACAAGATCTGAATAAAGGAACACTTTTCTACAGAATTGGTGAGTGCACTCGGATATTCTTTCATTATGATGTATTACATGAACAGATATTAAGCTTTGTCTGATTGATGCACCACCAACAGCAGTATTTTCTATAGAGCACAGCTATATGAATGCAGCTTGTGAGGCTAACTGTAGCCAGAGAAGCTTGAGTAGTGCCGACCCCCATTGCCTATTCATTGATAAAGAGGAGTTGTGGCTCAGCATTTATGCCAAACTCTGGCACACCTCACCACTCCTTCCTCCTTTTTCTTCCTCTATACTTGCTGCTGCCCGGCCTCCTGCTTGCTCCCGCTGTCTGCAAGTGTCTGTGAGTGTCTATTCCAGACAAAAACTGCCTACAGAGGACTTATCTGCACACAGATATAGCTGCATCTCCAATCCTGGTAAAGGCGCAAAACACTTGTCTAGAGAACAACAGAAGTTTTCCTGACTTTGATTCCTCTGATGGAAATTAAATATAGTACATTTTTAATTTTTTCTCATGATAGAAGAAAATGAATTTTAATACTAATTTGGACCTTTGGACCATTGTTTGAACCTTTTTAAAATGATACATTAATGAGAAAAAAATATCTCAATCAGGGGAATCAAACCCAGGAGAAAAGTGTTATTGGTCTTTAGATTTAGACTCTTCATTACAATAGGAGACCCGAGATAATGTACATAATCCCCTCCACTGATAAATTACCAATAGGTAACATGGTCACTCGGGGACTGCCAACCACAGCACACTGATTTCCTTCAAACGTGAGTTTTGACAGCTGTATTTAAATGGTTAACTGGTTGCTGTCCCCAGCTGCTGATAGCAGCCAAGAGTGGTATGGTCCACAGAGAGCACACATCGTGAGCCCTTTTGGTACCCCCTTAGGGACGCCATGAAGTACAGATACATCCTGGGGTCCTTAAGAGCCTTGAAACATTATAACTCAGAGGATGAAGTGTAGTCTTATGGAATGATAAAGAAAAAACCCTTTTTAAAAGCTATTACCATGGGCTACACCTAATGACAGTCAGATCTCCTACATCTACATCTACTGTAAACAACACCTAAGAAATTGACATCTTGGGAATTTTGAGTACTCCCTTGAAACCCATCAAATATACAATTGGGAACAATAACTTGTGCCTATTGTCTTACAGCTTTACCTACCACCGATATCATAGACTGTACTATACAAAGGGCACCTTTTAATATAAGCAAAGTAAAACTATATTTAAAGTTCATTTACAATATATTAATACATTATATATATATATATATATATATATATATATATATATATATATATATAATAATTAAAATTTATATTTTATACTAATATACTTTTTTAGCCTTTTTGTGGTCTCCGAAGCTCAGTTAGCTATTTTCATTGACCAGAATAGAGATGAACAGTATGGGGGACATTTATGAAATGTCCGCCTGAGGTGTACGCCAGGGAGAAGGTGCAGATTTGCCCCTTCTCCCTGGCGTACGCCTAACGTATGCCCCGCTCGCCCGATGGGTGGGCTGTGGGAGCTTGGGGGGGGGGCTCCTTCCGCGCCTCATTTACCATGATTTATGCCTAAATCATGATCCAAATCTACACCTGCTGGAAGCCAGATCTCTGCTATTTAGATTAAAGGGGTATTCTGTTGGGAAAAGCTTTGTCCCAAAGCACAGTGGTGTTTCAGCATAGACACATCAATAGACATATCCATTTAGCAGCAGTAAGGAATGGGGAAGGTTCTGGTACGTGTAGCACAGAACTGTGGAGTATGGCACCTAATCAAAGGGTAGGCAAAATATCTTGTGTTAAGCGGAATCACCGAACTTGCCAAAAATGCAGAGCGTTCGGATTTGGAGAACTGTGCTTAACTCAAACAGGTCCACAAGTCTACTGAACAGTGAACACTCAACTTAATTGTGCGCAAGGATCAACATAGTTGATAAAAGGAACCCCATTGTTTTATAAAGCCCCAGCCTAAATCATATAACTAATGTCATTATTGTTTATATATTGTAAACATTCTGCAGGAATTTAGAGTCTTTTCTTATTCTGTGTCACCATTAGGGCTCACATTCTAATTTCCTGTTGTCACAAAAGCTCATACAGGCTAGAGCCAGTTGCATAGAAATGCACATAAAGTATGCCTGATAATATAAAAAAAAACTTTTGGCATGCCATAGTGACGTCAAAAGTTTTGATTGGTCTGGAGTCTGAGTGCTCAGACTTCTACCAACTAATAGAGCCAGGAGAAATGTTAATTTTTGTACAAAAACTGTGCACTTTTCTTCAAGTTTGGGCATCGTGTGCATCATATGGGCGGAGAGAGGGCAGGGAAAAGGCATGGCATTGTGCGCAGGAAGGCATGTCCTCTCTATCAATATTTGTACCTGGATTAGCCAAAAAAAAGGCTAAAAATATACTTAGATTTTTTTAACCAGTTGTGCAGTGGCCCCCGCTACGCTGAATTTATCAAGAGACATGTGCCTCTTGATATATGCAGTGGCGCAAATTCAGGGAAATTTTAAAAAAGCACTGTGCAAATAAAAGTGCACATTAATAAACATGCCCCTAAGTGGTTTACTCCTTAGCTCACTACTCTCTCTGTCTTGTTCCTTGGGAAATTCTCTATAGACTTGTAACAAAGACTGGGGGGAACATATCAACTCTATGCAAGTGTCAGCCTTGCATTCTTACATCAGAACCCATTGCTAAAGCCACTATTAAAGGGGCTAATCTCCAGGAACAAGGGAGTGGCGACCTGTCAGGTCAGCGCTTGCTTGCTCCTCTTTCCACTCTCGCTGCAAGCGCTATTACATGTGTTAACAGGAAGCTGGTAAGTGCCGGGGGTGGCAGGGAGCTGTGGGGGGGGGGCACCTTGGCCGCTCCTATTACACAGAGCGACAGCGGAACGTTGCTTTCAATATCGTTTGTCTTTCAACATGTTGTAAGACAATGATCTGCCGACATCGTGCATGTCAACTGATCATTGCATTTTAGCATACAAAGCGATTATTGGCCATAATGGCTGATAATCGGCCAATTACAGACAATAATTGTTTTGTGTTATAGGGCCTTACCTACAGATCTCATTGTTATAGTATATATCCTGCATGCAACAGATCCCATTGTTATAGTATATATCCAGCATGAAATATTTACAGATGTATAAGTACTTTCTTAAACATTTTGTAAAACACAAAGAAATCCCAATGACTTGAGGCAAGCCATGCTTCAATATGCTCTAAAATATATGGCAATTTAAAAATAAAATTGAAACTTGTGCACTCAGTACGCCTGCTGCTTGGCATGGATCCAAACTCCAATATCTGTGCGTCAAAACATTCAGGTTCCATTTGTAACTTTCTAGTCAGAGGGAAAAATCCATTATTATAACTGTAGTGGAGCTTTAATATATAAAATAATATCTTTACGTTGTCACATGAGAAGAACTGCGCCCAAAAAAACCCTTAAAAAGGGTCTAAATAAGATGCAGAAGTAATGCAGCTGGATCTTTGTGCCTGGCTACATGAAGAGAATAATCATAAAAATATACATTGATATCATTGAAAAACTCCAGATATATAAACATTGAACAACCAAAAACCGACATATTAAAATATAGTATATGGTTGGGGGTAAAGGTTGGGTTCAGTTAAGGGTTCTTAACTTTGGAAGACACACTCATGGTATGTTCATGCAAGCATTAAATACACCATTACAGAAAAAGCACATATTTTACACAACGTCAAAAATATTACAAAGGCGGACGATTTTCATATTTAAACTGACTGCAATATTTTAACTGACTGCAATGGCAATGCATTGAAGTCAATGGGAAGACGGACGCCCAATGCACACAGTGTATTGACAAACGGATGTGTTTGCCGCGGCCGTCAAAATAATGAACAAGATCATTATTTTCGGACGTTTTTTGCAAACAGCGGACATTTTTTATTAGTAGTTCACACACAGTTTTTCTTCTTGCGCCGTTCTTTCTCCGTTTTTACTATTAAACTCAATGGACTTTTCAATTCAGCCACACCCAAAGTCCAATTAGTAACCCCAAACTAGAATAATGTGCAAACACCAGTCATTGTACTAAGGGGAGGCAAGACAGCTAAATAACGTCTGTTATTTTAGACTCAAAATAGCGGATGTCTTTTTAAACGGACCTGAAAAAACGTTTGAACATAGCCATAATTATTTATTTTTTTTATTATTATTTTTTAGAGTAACCCTTTAATTTTTACTAGAATCGAAACTGCAAAAATTCTGGATCATTTTATAATACAGCTAGTAAAATATTTAAAAAAACAAAATGAAACAATCACCACAAATTCACAAAAACTTTTTATATGAAAACGTGATTAAAACGACAGGTAATTTTTATTTAAATGAATATATTTTTTAAAATACATCATGATAAAAGGGAAGGGTTTACTTTTGAAAAAAAAAAAAAAAAAAGAAAGGTATGGCAAAAACCATGTGGATATAACATGCGATTTGACACAGGATCATACCCAAAGAGAACATGACAACACTATTCCTCCCCAGCTGATCGCCACTAACATGGTCTTTCAGTCCTAATTAAGTCCATAGGGAATTGGAGAATGTAGCAGACTTATGTGGGATGGCGTCCCTGGTTTAGGTGTAAATTACCAGCATTTGCATTGTTTTTACACACTTCAGCTTAACTTTTAAATAACTTTTTTAATAATGATATAAATTGACCCAGGATTAATAAGAAATTACCGGGGGCACTTTAAAAAGCCCAAATAGTACACGAGTAAGCAGGGTTGTGTTTACAATGTCTAGCATTTATGTCTATTTTGTGGTCACTAAAAACAGACCCTATGAAACCTTGTAATGTGGTGGTTATGTGCAGCAGCAAATGGACACATTCTGAAGTGTGTGCTGCGAGGTCATAGGAATAGTGGAAAAGTTAATCCCTCAGAAAACCAAATGAAATGACTTGGCCTTTTTATGTGTAGAAAAAGCAGAACATTGCTTTCCCCTAACACCTTCCTTTCAATAAAAAAAGAATAATGTACTCACAAACTTGACTCAATATTACATATACTGGGTATTACATGGAACAGGTCACAAAGTACTGCACTTGCTTTATTTAGTATTCTGTATATAATATCCTCTATGGATTATGAGAATGAGAGTAAAGACCCCCCCCCTCCATAGGTCCTCTAGTGTAAGAAAGCAAGGAAAGGTTGTAGAGAGTCAACGCAATCGTCATGAAGATAGGGGACAAATGAAGGTCAGTTGAAGGGGGTTGGGACTGTTTGTTCCCACTACGGGTTAAAAGCAGGGAATGGTGGACGTCTCGTAATATTGACGGGCGCAAATAATGATTATTAGTTGTAGCCGTAATTTTTTATGAGAAAGCTGCCTTTCCCCGCTATGACTCTTTAGTGGGAACATAGCCTAAGGATGTCAGTGAGCAACAAAGACGCTGCTTTAGGATATGTTCACACCCACACCTAGTTTTGCTGCTCCACATATCATATCGATGGTATGGAGGCTTACATTAAAGGAGAAGTCCAGCCAGACTTATTTTTTTTAAGCAAGTGCTGGGGACGGTAAAATAAATTACATGGTCTTACCTCCCCCGCTCCAGCGCTGGTGGCTGCATACCTGGGTCCCCAGCCACTTCCTGGTCTAAGCGAGGACCCAGGTCATGATATGTGAGGTCAGCTCAGCCAGTCAGTGGCCATAATGAGGTCCTGCCTTGGCTGCTGAATGGCTGAGCAGACCTCACACGTCACTATTTGGGTCCCCGCTCAGACAAGGTAGTGGCTGTGGACCCAGGACTGGCACAATGCAGCCATCAGCGCTGGAGCGGGAAGAACGACCATGTTATTTCTTTTATCCTCCCCAGTACTAAAAAAATGGGTCTGGCCTACCTTCTCTTTTAAGGATATATTTACACACCATCAAAATCACGTCTGTTTTTATTGGACGGTCGTCATGTGCTTTGGCATCGCTTTACCTAGCCTAAATCTTTCTATTATAGTTTTGCTCTGTGTTGGTTACACTGCTAGTTTTGCCTGCTTTGATTAATGATGGTGCAAACTATGGATTATGCAATAAAGGCCTAACATAAACATTAAAAAAAAAAAGTGCTGGGGTCCCAATGATGGAACACCATATGATCAGCTTAATGTAGGGATATTGTCAAAAGCTAGCAACCACTTAATTCATACAGACACAAGAAGTTCCAGCTTGTAGTTTGCTGAAAGAGGAGTATATACTTGAAACAAACTTCCAGCAGATGTGGTTGGTAAATCTACAGGGATAATCTGCCTGGGATAAACATATAAGTATCCTAAAATAAAAGAAAATACTAGAAGGGCAGACTGGAAGGACCATATGGGCTTTTGCTGCTGACAATCTTCTATGGTTTTATACTTAAGGGCCCTATTACACAGAAAGATTATTTGTGTGCATCCGTTTTGATCCGTTTTTCCATTGATTTCCATTACAAAAAAAAAATGGATCAAAATGCATCCATTTTTTAACAAACACAAAATTGTGGTTGACCACCTTTTTGTGTATGTTAAAAAAACTGAAACTTTTTGCAAAAACTGATCAAAAAAACGTAGTGTGAACCCAGCCTTAGTCGCACTTAACAACAGAAAAATAACATTGTTGCACAAAATTATGAGAATTTAAACTTATAAATCTATTTCTTGAATTTAAATTCAAGAAAAAGATTTATATTACATTTTGTATTTATATGCTATAAAGAAGAGCTTTTTGCTCTCCTGATTTGTCCGTTTAGTAATTACTTGCATTCTCCATTATAACCTAACTAACTAACTAAATATATATTAATGGTAGTATTTGTATAATGATGTCCCTTTCTTATTCCTCCTGGAAATTTTGGACTAAATTGACAATTTATTATTTCTATTTGCTCTGTCAGTAGAGCTTGTAATGACAGGACATTACAAAATGGGCAGTATCAGAATGCAATGGTCCAAGGGTAACAGAAAAATGGCACTGTTTAGAGTTTTGGGAAAGAGATTGCATAATTACTTGCATAATTAAGTGCATAAGAGTGCAAATATATACTACAACTGACATTATTATTATTATTATTATTACTACTGTTGTTGTTGGTATTATTATTATTATTAATAATAAATATTACTATTTGATATTAAGGGTATAAACACACTGGGCGTATCCGCAGCAGATTTCTCGCTGCGAATTCGCAGCGAGACCCGCTGCAGATTCCTGCCCTGTACACTCTATGGGCAGACAAACATGGACTCTATGAACATCCTGCTGCGAGCTTGTCAGCAGCCCACCCCGTTAACCCCCCGCCACAGCAGTGTATACATCACCTGGTCCCCGCTGCGGCTTGCTTTGGGGGTTCCTGGCACGTCACGCTGTCATGGCCGCGGCGGCATCCCGTGTTCCGGGCCGCCGCCGCGACCTCCTCCTGCCCCATGCAGCCGCCGGGGTCCTTGTGCAGGGACCCGGCGCTGCTGCTAGTTCGGCCCCTGGGGGCGCCTCACCTCTCCTCCGCTCCTGTCTCCGTCTGTGCCGGCCGGCGCGCGCGTCCCCACCTCCTAGGGCGCGCGCGCGCCGGCTGTCTCAGATTTAAAGGGCCAGTCCGCCCTTAATTGGTTAGTTGTACCAATCACTCCCTATAAATCCCAGCATGCCCTGTCCCTTGTGTTGGAGCCTCTACATGCTTCCCATAGCGTTTGGCCCAGCCCCCTGTTGTTCCTGTTTCCTATCCGCTACCTGGTCCCTAGTCCTTGTTCCTGGTTCCTGCTCCCCTGTCACTTCATTGCTCCTGTGTTCAGCCTGTCACCTGCGGTTACGCCTAAAGACCTCTGCCAGCACCATCTCCTGCCTACTGCTCCTGCCACGCCTCGCCTGCCGTCACTAGCAACCAAGCCAGGGGTTGCGACCTGGGGGTCGCCTGCCGCAGCAAGTCCATCCCGCCTTGCGGCGGGCTCTGGTGAAAACCAGCGGCCCCTTAGACTCCGCTCCCTGGTGAGGTTAGTGCCATCGCTGGTGACGGTCCAGTGGATCCACTACTCCAGGCGTTACACACGCTCAGCCAATCAGTGCGCTGCCCAGCCGCACTGATTGGCTAAGCGGGACATGAAGACGCCAGGATCCCCGAAGCCCCGGGTTAACGGGGCGGGCTGCTAACAGACTTGCAGCAGGATGTTAACCCTGCTGCGAGTTTGTCTGCCCATAGAGTGTACAGGGCAGGGATCTTCATCGGATCTCACTGCAAATTCGTAGCTAGCAATCCAATGCGGATATGCCCTGTGTGTTTGTACCCTTAAAGAGTTTTCCCAAGATAGTCACTTATCCCCTTTTGTGAGTTTTGTGAGGTTTTAACTACTAGGACCCCCAATGATCATGTGGCCCCCTGTTTGAATGGAGCAGCAGATGGACCTCCCCAATGCTGCTCCATTTAACTTTGTGGTCTGGAGGATTTTACTCTGATATCTTCCTCTAGCCCATAGATTTGAATGGAGAGACAATGCACTTGTTCAACCACCATTTCATTCCCATAGGGGAACATTGAACCCTAATTTTCATAATCAGTGGTGGCCCCCAGAGGTAGGTATCCCACCAATCAGATACTCTCCTGACGAGTTATTATATGGAAAAACTTTAAAGGAGAAGTCCTGTAGGAGTGTGGGGGGGTATTTGGGGCTGGGGGTGGGGGAACATAATAAAGAAGGTATATTTACCTGACCTTGTGCCCGAACAGCACCATTTTCCGCTCATGCCCCCAGCTGGCAGTCTCCCTAGCTTCCCTGCAGCTATGTCACAACCCGTCACTGATTGGCTGAGCGGGCTAATGGGCCTATTACACCAGTCGTTTAGAGGAGCAAACGAGTGCGCTCAGCGCTCGTTTGCTCCTCGTTCCCCGCTTGCTGCCGCCGCTATTCAACGCGGCTGCAGTGAGCGGGTGAGTGCGGGAGGGGGCGGCGGGGAGCTGCGGGGGGGCTGCCCGGGGGATTGCTGATCGTCCGGGCAGCCCATAGGATATAGCAGCGTCTGCTGCCGACGCTCCTATTCAATGGAGCGACGGCAGCAGATCGCTGCTATATCAGTCGCTTGTTTTTCAACATGTTGAAAAACAAGCGACTGCAACGATCAGCCGACATGAACGATGTCGGCTGATCGTTGCACTCTATTCCACGGGACGATATCGGCCGAATACGAACGTTAATCGTTCCGTGGAATAGGGCCTTAAATCCCACCTGTTTGTGATGTGCTAGCCCACATACCCTGAAGCCGGAATGACATCTGGGGTGGTATGGGAGCCTGGGGATGTGGTGCAGTGTGGGTTCGGGGGCCAGTAAGCATACTGTCTTTATTATGTCTCCCCCCCCCCCCCCCCCCACTGCGGGTAATGATTTTTTCCCCTCATCTGGATTTCTCCTTTAACTCGATTTTGAGTAGGAAAACAATCAAAGCATTTATAGAATCATTGCTTAATTACTTTTATGTTTGTATATTACATTGGCTTTTACCTATGTTTTGTAAGAAAATAAAACACTGTATATTATAATGTGTTACAATAGAATGTTCGATAATCGTTTTGGAGATGAATATTAAAAACAATACAAATACAAATAAGTAAAATTTTAGAAATAAAAAAATAAAACAGCTGTCGTTTAGTCCGGTATCAAATGAACAGTTTGATCTTGTAACAATAGAAACAATTATAGCTGTTTCTAGAATCTAGACAATATACTTTATGTAATTAGCATTCTTCCCCATGCCGTCAGATGATGATTGCTACTTGGCAAAATAGCCCAGTCCATTCATTCAGGGTGGTTTGGGCATTTCCTAGTTAAAGCTCTTGTTAAATAGCCAACAGGATTAACATGGAGTCAGCTTTGTTGGCTATTGGAGCCAAATAGATTCTTGGGAGACAAAATACTTCAAGGCAATCCCGCAGTGCTGAAAATCTCCAGGCTTACTGGCCTTGTCACATTTAATTTAACTATTGACATAAACGTTAAGCAGGACTACAATGTTTCGTGTTTATGAAGCTCATTTTATGGCTACCTTATAACACGGAGCATTCAATTGGAGTTTGTGGAGTTTTGTTAAAGTATCTTTTAAGCTGTAAATGTGACATAATTGTTCAAGTACGTAAAATAAGTCAAGAATGAAACTGCATGGTGGCAAAGCAAGGATACAATTGCTTTATGAAAATTCAAGACTAGGAAACATTATTGACGAGTTCTGATTTCTTAAGCAACAATAGTAGTATTTTCATTGACAGGTTAAGCACTATCATCATCACCATCATTATCATGGTTGTATTATTATTATTATTATTATGATGATGATGATAATAATAATAATTTTCTAACGACAAGAGTACTTCATTAGAAAAAACTTTTAACATGTCATAGAGACATGTCAAAAGTTTTGATCAACCATGGTCTAAGTGTTCAAACTGTGACCGATGAGAAGAACAAGTCCGAGCTCAGTATTGTTTTCCCAGTTCTGTATCATGTGACCAAGATGGCTGCATATTGTAAGTCTATGAAGAAGTCTTTTTCAGGGTGAGGAATGCACATCAGCACAGTTATCTCACCCCTGGTTCTCCTGATTGGTCACAGTCTGAACACTTTGACCCTGGTTGATGAAAACTTCCAATATCTCTCTGTGACATGTCAATTGTTTGGGCGGACGGCAGAATTCACCGGCTAATGTCACTGAGTCTATGGGACGCGCAGAACTTCAAGCATTGTGGTGGAATCCGTTTGAAGTCCCCAAACATGTTCCATAATGTACACATACCCTCAGAGAGATAGTGACAACCATAGACCACGGACCTTGAGGATACAGGAAACAGAGACACAAGTAAATTTATCCAAAACCCATGCCAACTTACTTTTTGTAACAGGTTTTACATTGTTAATGGTCTCATGGTTTTGACAATATAGTACTGTGTTGCAACTTCTGGTACCAGCCTTTGTTCCACATTCCATCAAAAATCTAAATGAAATAGTGCCACATGGAGTGTAGTTTTGCCTGGAAAAATTCCAAACACCATGTAAAAAAACAATGACCTCCATTGTAGTTAAGGGGGTCCATTAGGTGCTTTAGATTTTTTTTCCCTTTGACAGATGAAGATGATGGAATAGGATGATGGAATATTGTAATGTCTTAATATCAGTGTTGAGTGAACTTCATGAAAGTGTCCGGGTTCGACAACTTCTCTGAACCCGAGCGCTCACCATTTAACTTCCCAAGTCTGCAGAAGGTGGATTTAGCCCAAGGGCTTCCTGGAAAACATGGATACAGCCTATGGTTGTATCTATGTTTTCCAGGACTCCATAGGGAGGCATCGCACTTCTCCAGGCATGAGGAGGTAAATGCCAAGTGTGAGAGTTTGGAGAAGTTGCCAAACCGGACACTTTGATGAAGACACTTAATGCTACTTAATACCTAAATGTGTGAATTCTATGTTATTGTAATGTATGTTTTTACAAAAAAAAGAGCTACATGTTGCCCATCAGAAACATGGTCTGCAGTGTACAGAACATCTTAATGGGCGTTCATTGAAGAACAAGGTTTGGAGCAGAGAAAGTTGCATATAGTTTAAAAACAAAGATCATCGGCAGCATTGTTTTGCCTAGCGGCATGCCCATCTGGTCCAAAAAGTTTATCTTCTGTATATCCGATACCAAACACTTTAAGCAGTAGCTAGTTCTACTTCATCACACAGTGTTTCCATTTGGAGAGAAATTGATCTCCGGTGAAAGACTTTTTGTAACTTCATTACTTCTGCAGATCTGTTTGCCTCAGAACACAGGAAAAGTAGCTGAAGTAAGAATTATGTAACAATAGATGGGAATAATTACTAAACATCACTCGCTTGTAAGCAGATATGAGATATATTGCACTCTAGCTGTTCAACATAAGTCTTGTAATTTCCATTTGTGCTCCACATGTAACCCAATATTGATAGTGTCAATAGGAACTACATTCAAATGAGATGTTTTTTCCTTTGTTAAAAGCATTCCTCCATCAGTTATAATGATCTGGATTTGTAATTATCATGAAAGTGCAAGGTTCTGCCTCATAATAAAGCATTACTATCAGTGTTACTTTCACAGCACACTTCCAGCCTCATTTATAAAATACCCTGCTCTCTAATATCCAGCCGTTCCCTTGAAACCGTCTTCGGAGGTCATAAAAATTGAAAATTTCAAATCAACCTTTCAAAATATTTCGGATACCATATTAGTTCCTGTTTTATATTCAAGCCTGAAAGACCATTATAAAGCAAGTCCTGTCATATGTGAATAAAGTGTGTTTTAATTTTCTACTGACGGCTATTTTCATATTGTATTCTATGTACAGTATTTGTATAATCTATGATCACTCATGACATGGTAATGTTGCATTCTTATTGTGTTTCTCTTTTATGGTTCAAAGTAGATGTGCTGATTTTATTAGATGTTGAGGATCTCTATGTAGCGTAAGAGATTTGAACAGATTTTAGGCATTCAGTGACATGTCCAGCCATGATGGGAATTGTAATTTTTCAACAGTTGAGTGCCACAAGTCGAACACCCATGATCTAGATCAGTGCTTCTCAAACTTTTTCTACTGGAGCCTCACCCGACAAACAAAATGATGCCTGGGCCTCACCAGACTGACCAGGAGGATGCTAGGGCCTCACCATCTATGATTGAAGTCCATGCAAATATAGGAACTTTTGCTTTGTCTACCCTTCATTTGTCTTCTAATCACTGTATAACATAAAATAAGTGTAGAATGAGCCAACAATGTTCCATAACCCAAGATTGTTGCAGTCAGGGAAAGGATTGTGCAGCTTATAGTCACTTTTGTGAAAGCTCCCACCCCAGCTGCACCTCACCAACAACTAGGGGGCCCCTCACTGGTGAGGCCCACCTCACAGTTTGAGATCACTGATCTAGATAATACATAACATAGACCCGAATTTTCTAATAAGTTTAAATTTTTTTAGTTCTTCAACTTTCTTCTCTATTAATGTCTGAAACAAAATTCAGACTTCTGATGATCATAATAAAGCCCTGCAAGAGTTGAGGTAAGTATTAAGGGTGGGTTCTCACCTTATAGCCCCCTTGGCTTTGTGCATATCGCCCTGGTGGACATGGGGTAATGTTCGTCGTGGAGAGAAGCTCCCATGTTTGCAAAACCAATAAAACCGTTATACTTTTTTTTATCAACATACCATTTCAAGGACATCAGAACTTTTTTGACTTCTACAATTTTTGACAATAACCTGACCACAAGTTATCCCCTGATGGGACATCCAGCAAATATTATCAGTGGACAGTAAGGGCGATATTATTACAGCGATCTTGAGGAGGAAGCGAGCGCTGACCTGTCAGTTCTGAGATAATTTCCTCCTCATTCCTCCTTCATTCCCTTCTTACAGACAGCTAAGGGGATGAGCGTGGGTTCAGGGGCACGGGGAGCTGCGGGATGGGCTGCCTGGATGATTTTTCGATCATCCAGGTGGCCCATTGAAGAGAGCCGCAGTCTTCAGCAACCGGTCCTATTACATGGAGAGATGGACAGCAGACCATTGCTATCATTATTGCATTGGTACATGTTATAAGACAACGATGAGCCAACATTGTGCATGTCGGCTGATTGTTGCCGTCTAACATGACCTATCGCACTAAAGATTATCAATATAATGTAATGTGGCAAATACGGACGATAATCCATTCCCATTCAAGGCGTATTCCCATTACCTATAGAATTTAAATAAATCAACTGTCTCTCCATTTAAATAGGGTAAATGGGGAAATCCTCTGTCATAAATGGAGAATGGTAGAGGTACCAGTGACCATTAATCATCAGTGACCATCAGTGACTTCCATCATCAGATTCTTATCGCCTATCCTGTAAATCGTTTATATAAGTTGTCATTATGGGTGGGAAGAATCCTTATAGGGGCAAAATTGTGTTTTAATTTTGCACCCTAGATGATAGGCTTCCTTATCTTTGATGAATTGTCATATGCATGATGCATGAGGCCTCCTTTACACACTAAAGGCCCTATTACACCAAGCGCTTGTTGGCCGTACTTGGCTGCAGACATCACGACCCAGCTGATGGACAGCCCAATCAGCCAGTCCGCCAGGACAGCATATTCCCTAGAGTCATGACACCATCACAACTTGGGGGAAAATGCCTTTGGGTGGGGGTCCCGAGGCCGGCCCCTTCGCTAACCGTGAAGTAAGTTAGGACTCAATATTACATTTCTCCCTGCCAGCTGCCCATTTTTAAAAATGGCCGGACTTCTCTTTTAATTCCAAACGTAGGTTTACAACAACGATTGTGGTTTAGCATTAAACAACGGCCCTTCACGTTGTTAGTATGAAGTGGGAACATAGCCTTAGGATGCATCTCAAGGATTTATATTCAGAGGTGATTCTTTGATTTTAGGAGAAAATGTTCTAAACCGAGAGCAATTTGAATAAAGTTATTTTGGCACAAATGACATCATTGAACGACCAAATTGACAAGGACTAGATTCCATAAAAAAAAATCCAGATGTTTCTAATCATTCCAGGCGAGGCAGATGAGTTACCATTTCATAATGAACCTGCAGAGTAAGAAGGTTTGCACCTGTCACTATTGAACTCAGATTAGTTACACAGAGTAATCATCAAGGCGGGTTGTGAATGGTAAATGCTGCTTAATACTCTACAATATAAATATCTTTAACAGAAGGAGAATATAAAGTTTCTGTTGTGCTTTTCCACAAGATTGAAGCCCTCACATTTCCTTAATAGAGGGATTTTAACATGGCAATCACTGATACTTTGCCACATACATAGATGTTTTACAGAAATTACATGTCCCTTTGATCCATTAAGATAGAACAGCGTAAGATGTTCATTTTCTTGAAGGTTTTTGGTCTGTAAAAGGAATTCAGTAACAGGATCCAACATCAGGCCTCACACAGCTACTGCATTCAGACTTGTCATCCTGCTAGAGTAGAGCACACGTAATAGCAAAATGATTCTTAATAGCAGAAAAGTACATTACTTCATGAAAGGCAGTCTTAACTATTTCACACCCCAGTCTCCAGAGGTGGCTCGTCTAATGGTTGTGTAGTCTATGAAGTCACTAAACTTCATGCTTACATTTCTAGAAGTCAACTGAATAATTCAAAAGTTGGGGAGTACCTAAAAATAGTGAGACCTTTAAATTATTATTATTATTTTTAAAAAGGGTCAACACTGTTTTTTTTTTCTTTTTGCACCCCCTCCCCTCTTTTTTAAGCAAGTATATTGCAAAACTTGCTATCACAACCCCTGTTGATTTCTTAAAAAAAAAAAAAAATTCAACAGTGCTTCTAGTGAATGTACCACTGCTTTGTGTTTTTTACATGAATAGACCGGAGCCAGTGCGGGGATGCCGGTTCCACGGTTCTTTTTTTAACTGCCACATGGTTTATTCCCGAGCACCGGCCCGGCTTGAAGCACTGGGGGAGGGCCCACTGTTCCCCAGTTTGATAATCTCCCCTCTTTGATGCGGCTCCATTGATTCTAATGAAGCCAATTCACAAGAGGGGGGGAGTTTCGTCACACTGGGGGCTGGGGGGCTCATCCCCAGTGCTTCATACCTGACCGGTTCCCAAGAATAGACCGCAGGAACCGTGCGGTGTGGCAAAAAAGGACTGTGGCACTGGCATTCCCAGTCTGTTTATGTAAAAAACACAAAGCGATGTACCTAGTGGTACTTTCGCTTTAAGTATTCCCATCTCCCCTTCTTACCTCCAATGCTGCATGACCCATCCACACTTCCTGCTTTGGTGGTAGCTGAGACTCCTTCAGTTTTATTGACGCTTTAGGACAGCAATGTTGGGGTGATATCACTACTGCTTGCTGGTGAGTGTGGGCTCCTGATAATCCTTTGGCAAACTATAGCAACATGTGGACTTACAGACTCCGAGAGCTTTCGCTATTAAGCCTAAAAATCTCTTTGTAAAGAATGCCAGGCCCGTACCAGAAAGCTAAGGAACTAGAGTTAGAGACAAGAAAAAATGATAAGAGAAGGCCAGTTTGTTTATTTAAAGTATTTGCTAAAACTTCCTTTGCACTTACTGTATTTATTTAATATAAATGAACATATCCCTTTAACCCTTAGAGGACCCGGCCAATTTCAATTTTTGCGTTTTAGTTTTTTCCTCCTTGTGCTTAAAAGGCCACAGCACTTGCATTTTTTCACCTAGAAACCCACATGAGCCCTTATTTATTGCGCCACTAATTATACTTTGCAATGAGAGGCTGAATTTTTTCATAAAGTACAATATAGGTACCTTGAATGCGCATATGCAACTTTTTGATCGCTTTTTATTACAATTTTTCTGGATTTGATGTGACCAAAAATGCGCAATTTTGCACTTTGGGATTTTTTTTATGCTTACGTGCGATATCAGGAATGTGATAAATTAATAGTTCGGGCTATTACGCATGCGGCAATACCAAACATGTTTGTTTATTTATTTGTTTATTTTTATTTATAACATGGGAAAAGGGGGGTGATTCTGACTTTTATTAGGGGAGGGGGCTTTTTATTAATAATAACACTTTTATTTTTTACTTTTATACTTATACTAGAAGCCCCCCTGGGGGACTTCTAGTATAAGTGCACTGATCTCTCATTGAGATCTATGCTGCATAGCTATGCAGCATAGATCGATGAGATAGGCACATTGATTGCTTCCGGCTGCTGCTTCCGGCTGTGCCATTACGGTGCTGACCACGGACAGGGTAAGATGTGTGGATTGCTCCTCCGGGACAACGTCCCGGAAAAGCGATCCTCCCCACTAGACACCAGGGAAGTGCTGCAGTAAGTAATCGGATGCAGCTGTCCCTTTTGACAGAAAACCGGAAAAAATTTGCACAATTATTTAGAAATATAACAAAGTCCTTTATTTACTTTTACAAAAAATTTATAAAAACTAGTTTTTATAAAAAAAAATTGTTAATGTAAATAAAGGACTTTGTTATACTTCTAAATAATTGTGCAATTTTTTTCGGTTTTCTATATGGTTTTGTTGCACTGTATGTTGTTTAGGAATGACTTTCTTTTGGGTTGTCTGTCCACTTTGACAGCTGCATCCGATTACTGTATTAGCGGGCACGGTGATCGGACCGTGCCCGCTAATAGCCACGGTCCCGGGCTATGAGCGGCACCTGGGACCGCGGCGGTCCAGTGCGCGTAGAGGCGGCCCTGGACGTACGTAGGGGTTAAGTTATTTCAGCAAACCCCTTTAATGTTAATTCTATTTTTGTTTTTTATTATTATTATTATTATTATTATTATTATAATTCATGTATAAGTCTTTTGGTAACTGGAGATAAACTTGAAAAAAAAATAAAAAAAATAAAATGACTTTTAGAATACAATCAGAAGCCGGCTAGCTCTGACCACTTTGTGGTCAGCCATCACACGATTGTCTTTTTTTAAATTTGCTTTCAAGAAATATTCTCAGAAATAAAGGCCATCCACAAAAGCTGGTCAATATTTTGTGTTTGTAGAGTTTGTTATTTTGCCCACGAAACCCTAGACTGACATAAAAGCACTTCCATGAACAAAATGCACATATTTTTTCATTGCTACAAAATATTGATGAAGTGCTCTATTGAGGTGGAGATCTCATTAATTATTTGATTTACAGAAAAAGAAGACAGAGGAAAATGAGTGCCCTGGCTAATGCCATGATGTACCATCTTGAGGCTTAAGATCCTTTTAATGTATTCGGCTGTGATGCAGCTGAAAGTGGAAAGAGAGAGCTGAATGGATCCATTAATTTAATTGAAGCCAGCTCTGACAAGAGATAAAACATGTAGGGCTCTACATCTCTCCAGACTGCATCAGCTCTATAGTAAACAGTCAATGATCCCTACACAAAAAAATACGAGCTAAAAGTATATACACTAAAGACTTCAAGGCCACGGAATATCAACAGAGACAAGGGTGAATAGATCCTGAAGAGGCCTTCTCTGTACAGCACCACATAACTATTCAGTGTCCACATGCTTCATTGTTCACCTCCGTACAACTATAGGGTTGTCAGTAAGTAATTTAGACTTCCATGGAAAAGTTACATTTGTTCATTTCATTTCTGCAGGCTTCGGAGAATTGCACTCCATCTCCCTCTCTTGACAGTCAGAAATGGAAACAGCAAAATGCACTTTTGTACCTTTGAAGCACCTTTGATGATGCTCTCTTTCAGCTTTAGGGTCTTCGAAGCAGCTCCTGGATAGAGAACCTTTGCTTTTTATAGTAAAAGGGTCAGAGCTCTTCATGTTGGTCATCTTACCCTAATTGATAGAGTAGGTTCACATCTCAGCTTAATAATGGAAAGGTTTGTTATTTTGGTTATTGAGAGGAATATGGACAAGCCCTGTCCCTATTCATGAATATGTAAAGTGGTTTTCTGTGTGGTGCGTTTTATATGTATTGGGGTAGTGGATATTTTATAGATAGTTATTGATATTTAATAGATTGAGTGTATTAGCATTTTGGTGCAGGTCCATAGCTGATCCAAGGTAATCACATGGATTTATTGATTAGCTTGGAGTAAGGCCGTCTGTTTACCCTTTGTATAAGTCCAAAATCCTGTCTGCAAGGGGCAGTAGGCATGGAGCTGCGAAGGAGATGGTGGAGTAGCTTGTGGCTAGAGTGTTGAGATCGCACCTCTAAAGGCCCTATGCCAACGAATTGATTATCGGCCGTTACGGCCGATAATCAACCCGTTGAATTGACTGCAACGATCAGCTGACATCGTTCATGTCGGCTGATCGTTGCAGTCGTTTGTTTATCAACATGTTGAAAAACAAATGACTGATACAGCAACGATCTGCTGCCGTCGCCCTGTGGAATAGGAGCGTCAGCAGCAGACGCTGCTGTAACTTATGGGCTGCCAGGACGATCAGCGATCCCCCGGGCAGCCCCCCCCCCCCCCGCAGCTTCCCGCGACCCCCCCCGCCCGACTCACCCGCGTGGAATAGTGGCAGCAGCTATTAGCGCTTGTTTGCTCCTGTCAGGCTCACAGCCTTGATTGTGCATATGCGACTTTTTTTATTGCTTTTTATTACAATTTTTCTGGATTTGATGCGACCGAAAATGCACAATTTTGCACTTTGGGATTTTTTGCGCTTATGCCGTTTACCGTGCGAGATCAGAAATGTAATAAATTGATAGTTCGGGCGATTACGCACGCGGTGATACCAAACATGTTTATTTATTTATTTTTATTTATAACATGGGAAAAGGGGGGTGATTCAAACTTTTATTAGGAAGGGGGCTTTTTATTAATATTAACATTTTTTTTTTTTTTACACTTATACTAGAAGCCCCCATGGGGGGCTTTGACAGCTGCATCTGATTACCTGATTAGCGGGTACGGCGATCGGACCGTGCCCGCTAATAGCCACGATCCCGGGCTACATGTGGCACCTGGGACTGCGGCGGTTTAATGGTTTCTCTTGTACCCTAAATGGTTTCTCTTGTACCTTAGCTCCAGGAAGAGTGCATGTGCGGTGTGTGACCGTATATTGTATGACTGGGTGGCTTACTCTATTGTGTGGGTGTGTCTGCTAACGAGTCGAACACTTTTGGGGGTCCCTGTCTCCCCAGTAAAGTAACAGATAGGGTGGTGGCAGCAAAGTTGTGTATGTATGTTGTGTTTCGGTGTCTGGCAGCAGCTGGTGGGTCACATGTATAACAACAGCCGGTGGGTCCCAACATAGCAAAGTAATGTGTGTGTGCTTCGTGGATGTGCGTCTGGCAGGGGTCGGTGGGTCACGTGTATGACAGAGACTGGTGGGTGCAGACTCAGCCAAGTTTCATGTTTGTGTTGGCCTGCGAGCAGGCAGTGTTCGTGGCCAATTGGGTGTCTGGGTGTGCGGAAGGCATGAGGTGGCGATTTACGCTCGAGTTACGGCCTGGGAGCAGGGGGTAAAAGCATGAGTGTGTGAGGTGAATCGACCTGTAGGGCTAGCGCAACCCCAGGGAACCCAGAACTCCCAAATTCCTCCGATCCCATTGTCTTGTCTCTCCCCCTTTGGTCTTTGTTTTGGTTCTTTTCCCCTGTTTTGGTTAAGATCCCCCCCCCCCCAGTCCCAGGATGGCCGGGCTGGGCCCGTATTTCCCTGACAGTTATTTTTACATGCATGTGAGATTTTATCCCAGTAATTCATGGCTTGGCTAATTCTCCCTCTTCTTTCCAACCCAACAAAATGTATTTTATTTTATCTGTACCCTAATCCAAAATTATTGTGATTACTAACTAATTTTAATATTGGAAGCTAATCTTCATTCATCAAGGAATGAAGGGAGATTGGAAGCTTCAAATACATTACTTATGTTTATAAAATAGTCTATTACACTTGACATACTTGAACATCTATTTCCTTTGGCAGTGGCAAAATGTATGGTCAGCTATTTATCCAGTATACTCTACATTGTCTTCAATGGTCCCCTTTCCTTTCGGGAGTATCCCAGTCACTTGTTGTTCTGACTGGCAGCCATCTCTAGTTTTATGGTACCCAAAATTTGGGGTGATATGGACCAAGCCCAACTTATCACTTGTGGGCCTTTGGGCTATGTTGCTCCAAGTGTTACTACATCTCACGAGGTGCTGTCCTTGTGAGATATAGGTTTTTGTTCTCTACCTCTTACATTCTGTTTATAATGGAGTAATTGCCATTGAATCTGTCCATTGATATTGATGGGATCTGTCAGGCTCTTTTGGACTTTCTGTAATCTTTAGGGCAACAGTAGTTATGCAGTCTATGCTATCCTTCATCTCGGAAATACTAGATACTGTATTTAGAGTGTGTCCTAGTATTCCAAGTCTTCAATTAACATGCTGATGAAACTCATTGGACAAGCAAATAATATAGGACAAATTAATGGCCTTTAACTCAGTTTGATTAGTGGCCAAATTGGCCAAAAAATGGCTCATGTAAAAGATCCAGCGAAGAGCCAGGAGATGAGTAGAAACTTGTTCTTCACTTGAACTCGACTGATTGTTTCTTCAGGTCCAGACCTTAAATCATCGGGCATCGAGCATTCATTGCTATGCATAACAGGGATGATTGTAGTATAAAATAATAAAGTATTAACTTACCTTACCACATTCCCCGGTGTATGCAGGACTTCCCCGGTGTCCTCAGGCCTTCCCCAGAGCCCTTGAGGCCTTCCCTGGTCTCTCCAGCTCTATCTTCTGCTCCCTTCTGTTCTGGTCTCAGCACTGACAGGCCGTGGCCACGCAGAGAATTGCTGGCCAGTGATTGGCAGAGTGGCTGGCTGCCTGTCAGTGTAGAGACTGGAATGTAAGGCAGAGCTGCAGAGACCAGGGAAGGCCCGAGGACACTGGGGAAAGTCGAGGACACTGAGAAAGGCAACGGCGCCAGTAAACATGGTGAGGTAAGTCAATACTTTATTATTTTACGCTGCACGGATGTTACTAACAATGTTCATACAGCCTTTGCTGCTCAATAGTTGGCCCATGTAATTGCTCGGTAAACGTGCGCCAATCTAGCATATCGATGCTCATATACAGGTTATGATTGGGCCATGTAATAGGACCCTTACACTAAAAACATCATTGGCTACAAATCTAACTTCTGAAAATTAGCTCTAGCTATCTTAGTGATCTGAATTGTAAAAGACAGAGGATTCTTAAGGCCCATTACATCAACAGATCTGACGACAGATTATCTGCCAAAGATTTGAAGGCAAACCCAGGAACAGACTATAAACAGGGAACAGGCCATAAAGGAAAGACTGGATTTCTCCTCTTTTCAAATCTACTCCTGGGTTTGGCTTCAAATCTTTGGCAGATAATCTGTCGTCAGATCTGTTGGTGTAATAGGGCCCATAGACTCATTGGGAGTGGGCTTATTGAGTAGGGAATATGAGAAGGGGATTATAAATTGATCATAGCTAATTGGTAAAGCATAGATACTGGAGATGAGTGAGTACTGCTTGATCAAGTAGGTATTCGATCAAATAGTACACTATTCAAAATACTCGTTTTCGATTGAGTATTCGACCAAAAATGCAGAAAAAGTTTGATTCCCCTCCCACCTTCCCTGGTGCTTTTTTTAAACCAATAACTATGCAGGGGTGGGTGGCTGGCTAAACCATGTGACCATCAGGCTGCGTTCACACTACGTATATTTCAGTCAGTATTGCAAACAAAACCAGGAGTGGATTAAAAACACAGAAAGGCTCTGTCCACACAATGTTGAAATTGAGTGGATGGCCGCCATATAACAGTAAATAACGGCCATTATTTCAATATAACAGCCGTTGTTCTAAAATAACAGCAAATATTTGCCATTAAATGGCGGCCATCCACTCAATTTCAACATTGTGTGAACAGATCCTTTCTGTGTTTTTAATCCACTCCTGGTTTTGGTTGCAATACTGACTGAAAAATACTCACTGAAATATACATATACTGACTGAAATATACCTAGTGTGAACATAGCCTTAAAGTACAAGAATAGTGATTTTCAGGTTCGGTTTCAGATGCTACTTGGAGCTAGACAGGGTGACAGTGTATAGCAGAGACAGTCAGGTGTTAGGTGATTTTAGGCAGGAGGGACCTTCAAAAGCCTGTTAGGGTTAAAATTATAGTTAGCAGAGCTTCATCACACATATATACAGCTATTAAACCAGCTAGCAGCTCATCAGTGTGTTCAGATTGGCAGGCAGCTGGAGCGCACTGTGAGGAATAGGCTCTACATGGTGAAAACTTCAGATATAGGGTATACAGCTATATACTGAGAGGTTGGCAAAAAATATAGTAATTTGGTACTACTGTTTTGTTAACATTAACTATTGGAATGCCTGTTGCCTAAAGACATTTCTAAAACTTCATATATATAGGGTTTACAACTGTATACTGAGAGTGTGCCAAAGAATATAATAATTTGCTACTACTGTTTTGCGTTCTGTGCGTAACATTAACCATTGAAACAACTGTTGCCTGAAGGCATGTCTAAAAATTCATATATATTGGGTATACAGCTGTATATTGAGAGTGGTTGGAGTGTATTGTTGAGAGGCTGTGATAGTGGCGTAATGCTGCGACTTTGGCATGTTAGATGCACCCAAACATGCTTCCCCTGCTGTCCCAGTGTCATTCCAGAGGGGTTTGCATCATTTTCTGAGGTGTCATGGTGGACTTGTAAACCTAAATTCGATCACTTGGAGATCACCAAGTCACAAGCATTATTTCTCATAGACTTTAATGGGGTTGGATATTCAATCGAATAGTCGAGCATCGAGGTCTACTCGAATCGAATTTCGAATATTTCACTACTTGCTAATCTGTTATAGATACGTGTCTAGAATCTATTTACCTAAAGGCATCCAATCATATATGGAAGTTATTCCCTCTTGAACTACAATCCTGGATGTAGAATGTCAATCATTTCAAAGGAGGTGGGGCCTGTCAATCACTTCGGAGGAGGCAGGGCCTGAAGTTACTGCCAGAGGATGGGAGAGCCAGATTACAAACAGCGCGGATGTAAGTATAGACTGCTGCTTGTCATCCGTGAACTGATAGCACAGATATATATATACATATCTGTTTATTCCTTGAACTCATGCTTGGCCAGAAGAAGTACCTGTTGGTATGAAACAGGCTGTTGTCAGAAATCACATGTGATCAATTCCCCCATAAATGTGAGTTCAAGGAATAAATGGACTATAAGCAGGAAGTTTGGTGAGTACTGGCTTTTTATTTTATTTTATTTTTGTTATCTAGGCTGGGATTGCATGGCTTGATTAGCTTCAGCACCCAATAGTCTGCGATCAAAATGTTATTATCCTGTTATATCTGCTCTAAGTAAATATCACAGTGTGTATACATGTACCTTTTTTGCCAGCACAGAACTTCTGCAATTGCAATATACATGTCTGTGCTGTCAGTTTTCTTTTTGCGTTGCTGGCCGCACACGTAACCCTGTTTCTACAGGATAATGTGCGGTCTGCAACAGTACATTATAAAGCCTGTTCTTGAGTCTTCCCTGTCCTCAGCTGATCGGTTTCACATAAACATGGGCCAAATATCGGCCACAGTAGGGTTTGTGGTATGACCAAGAATCGGCCCACATAAAAGGTCCCTAACTGAGAAGGTGGGTTTAGCCAAGTGGTAGAGCTTTACAATATGTTTGTCCTACTGCAGAAAGAACAGAGGGGGGATTTATTGCAGGAGTCATTTGTCCTAGAGGCTGACATATAGCAATGAAGAGTGCAGTAGAGAGGAGACATGGCTTATCACTTGAGACACGTAAAGAAAAACTTTTTTAATCCCTTAAAGGAGTACTCTAGCGCTGATAAAAAGAAACAATCAATCAATCATAAACATAGTTTTTACACTTATTATCCCCTCCTGAGTCTGTCTCCGTTTGAATTTCCTGCTGTTTGCAGGTACCTCAAGGTCCAGTTAGTGTCTTCATTTTTCTTCACTTCCTGGTTTGGGCTTTCCTATGATGCACTTTGTCTCCTGTGATGTCTAACTAACTCTATAAAACTGTTAGAAAGGTTACATCTTGCTCAGCCAGAGATGAACAAGGGAGGCTGGCTTAACAGGGCTTAGACCAGCCTCCCTCTTGATGACATCATTGTCACAAAATGGCTGCCACAAAGCAGCCTGGGGTCAACAGTCATTATGTAAGAATGGGTTTACTTCACTTCCTGGTGAGGGGTCTAGGGTTGGTGATTGAATCATATTACAAAGTTATTACTGGGATAAAGCTTTTCGCTGGAGTACCCCTTTAACTAGCATTGCTAAACTTTAGCCCAACCCCATGCACATGTACGAGTTAAACTTTCAAATAACGCAGTGAGGTTGTCTTTTTAGGCCATTTCACAGCTTTTTTTTGTGCCAAAATGATGGCTGTCCAAGAATATTGCCACAAGACAGACAAAAAAAGATGTTGTGTAAACATAGCGTTACAGTGTAACTTTAAATATGGTCAGCAACTGGGGACAGGTCCAAGCATCCAGCCAGGGACTTATCACAGGCAGCTTCAGCTGGGGATTGCTGTGACTGGCCTGTCATTGCAGATGGACAAATGGCAATGTTAGGCTGCAGTCACATGTTCTGTGTTCTGCACAGAACACAGGCGTGGAAGGCCTGTACCAGAGTCGTACCCCCTGACCCGGGCAACATCTCCAATATGCTGCTGGAAGCAGGGGAACTGTACAGATATGTGCCACGCTGTAATGACAGCATTGCGCTGCTCTGTCATTACAGCGCTGTGCTCTGTGCTACAATGCAAGAAAAAACACTAAATAATAACTAATTAACCCATTACTGCCCTGATTCTCAGCCCTGTTCCTTGTATCTGATTGTCAACCCTGCCCCCTGCTGTTGTACTTAATTGTTGCCGCAGTCCCTTGTTACTGTATGTGATTGTCACCCTTGTCCCCTGTGGCTGTGCCTGATTTTCACTTCTATCCCCCTCTGCTGTACCTGATTGCCTTCCCTGTCCTCCATTACTATGCCAGATTATCTCCCCGTTGCTCTACTTAATGTCTTAGGAGGGAGTAGCTCAGTCCTCTAGCCAGGTCGACATTCGGCTGGTCAGGACAGAACAAGCAAATATTAGAATTACCATGGACAGTCAGGTTTGAAGCCAGAATCTGCAGACAAGGATAGTTACCAGGTACATAGTCCAAAAGGTTCAAAGCCAGAAGATCCAAGAAACACCAAAGGAACATAGCCAAATAAAAGCCAGGAAAACCAAATTCACAGTTTTCTGCAAGAGTCAGAAACCTGTTTTAAGTAGACCTCTCTTTACACTCTTTGGATTCTGGGCCAGAGCCCTGATTGGTTTAGCCACCTACTTGGCCAACCAGGCCTCCTGATCGTAAAGCTGTTGGCTATGGAAACCTTTGGTTGCTGCCACTCACAGTACTGATCAAATTGAGCGACGGGAAAGAGATGCACTGTGGAAGGACATACAGGTGAGTTTTACCATATTCCTATACCATATTACGATATTGTCCAACATAATTTTTTATGTTTGATGTATACACACAAATCTCTTTTTTTTTTTTCTTGATTTCCAGATTTTTCCATGTCATAATACAATTTTTATTAGATAAGTTATTTATAGGGATTGTCTTAAGACAGATAATTTGCATATTGTGAAGATCCACCTTGTCTTGAATGTCTGTTTGCTTAAAAAATATAAAAGTCCCCATGCACCTTATACTTTTATCAGCTGTACACACCGCTTACGGGGGTTGAGCAGCCAGTATAAGTTGAATAAGATGATGTTGGTGATGATAGTGGGATGAGAGTTAGATGGAAAATCACATTCTGACCTCATTGCTGTGGACGAGAGAAGCCACAGTCAGAGCGCTATGGCTGTGGCTCCCCCCATAGAGAACACAGGAACGCTTGCATTTGCTGAACAATCTGTATATGGAGAGGAGAGATAACTGTTATTCAAAGGTGTATTGAGACTTTAAATGCTCTGGCTGACCACTAAAAATAAGTAGGCATTGCGCTAGTGCGAGAAAGTGTTGTGCAGTTATTTGTAACTCTTTGCGGCATTTTGCAGGTGGCCCCATAGTAATTGACTATGAGTAATTGCCCCCAAAGAAGGTAAAACAGTTAAAATGGTATGCGTTATCTCTCATGATTGTGGGGGAAATAGTGGGGCAGATGAAGTTTGATAAATTAAAAACAAATGGTAAACTTCCACAACACTGGTCTGTCCCTTGTGCCTCTGTATTTGCTCAAAGCATACAATAAGAGATTTACGAAGCGTGTCTTGTTACAGTGTGTATGTGTCAAGCCGGCAACCAGGGACACAGGACAAGTGAAGCCCTAACGCTCTCACCCACCCTGCTGTCCCTTCCTTTTGCAGTGATCGGCTCCTTAGCAGGCCAGCCCCAACCTGAAGACTGATTGCTCTGCTACAATAATCAGAGACAAAGACAAGACATAACAAACACAATAGTCGCAGGGTCAACTAGCCGGGTCAATATCTATCGGTAACCAGGCAATACACAATCAGAATACAACGCTAGCTAAAGGCCCTATTCCATGGAACGATTATCGGGCGTATTGGGCCGTATAAGGCTGTTAGGGCCAATAATCGTCCCGTGGAATAGAGGGCAATGAACAGCCGACATTGTTCATGTTGGCTGATTGTTGCAGTTGTTTGTTTTTCAACATGTTGAAGAACAAACGACTGATATAGCAGCAATCTGCTGCCGTCGCTCGGCGGAATAGGAGCGGCGGCAGCAGACCACCGCTATCCTCTATGGGCTGCCCGGACGATCTAACAATCACCTGGGCAGCCCCCCCCCCCCCCCCCCGCAGCTCCCCGCGACCCCTTCTGCACTCACCCGCTCACTGCCGCCACGTGGAGTAACGGCGGCAGCAAGCGGGAAACGAGGAGTAAACGAACCCTAAAAGCGCTCATTTACTCCTGATAGTCGCCCCGTGGAATAGGGGCTTTAGTCACACTTGAGGAGGCTCTATCGCAGGCAATAAGGGATAGGGATGGGCAGAACTTTAATGGAGGTGAAGTCTTAGCCTCAGGTCCCGATTGGGGCAGGAACTCCAACCTCCCCACAAGACTGCACCTGCCAGTAAGTATTACTGTGAGCCAAGATACCTGGGATGCCCAGCCGGGGAGTGGTGTGCCCCAGCATAAGTAGCTAGGGATGCCACCAGCACGCCGCTAGCAACTGTCCGGGACGGTTTCCAGGGATGCCCTTGGTGCATCCATTCAGCCATCCGTGGACCCAGCCATTGCTAGCGCTATTGTCAGGGGTGTCTTCATGGCTGTCTTCATGGAGCAGCCAGACATTGGGATTCAAAAGCTGAGTGTGCTGCTTTGTTTGAATCGTAATGGAGCTCACTTTACTCATCTCTACATATAACTGATGTCATGTAATGTCATGATGTCACGTGATGTCATGCTAACAGTGGTAGCATGCCAACATCTGAAGCCAACAGCTGGGTAATCTACTTCTACGAATGCACAATGTGTTAAACAAAAACTTTTATAAAATAGAATTGTAAAATGATAAAAAAAAAAAAAAAATATGTGCCTGCTTGTTGAATTGTTATAAAAATGGAAGAACACAATTATTAAGAAAAAAAGAGCTATAATTTGTAGGTAAATTAAATATTAGAATAATGCTACAAGGGCAAAAATGAGACTGTTACATTTTCTATGAATGTGTCAAAACAGAGCTGAATAGATTGTTATATAGAATAAAGAATTTGTATTTTCATATTATGTTTTCTTACAATGTGCATGCTTTCGGCTTGACGTATTCAATGGTATAACATAGTTTATTTTCTTTGATTGGATACATCACAAGCAAAACCAAAGTCAGACAAACAAAATGGGCATTCTAAAAAAAAATAAAAAAAAAATCTCCTTATTTAAAGTATGATTACAGCGAATTGCCAAGCTTTCAGTGTGCTTGCTTCACACTTTTTGATTACATTCAACAATAAGGTTGGTGTTGTTTGCATTTCAGTCTTTTGCACTATGGCTCAATAATTATGAGTTATATAGCCTTATTATGTACATTTTGTTTCAAAAATATATTTTTTACTAGAAAATGTACCCAGAGCTGTCCGGGTGTAAAGTGTCAGTGTGTTAATTAGATTTATTCTAAGGTGCCAAGGAGGCCAATCTATGTCCTTGTTTTTTTTGTTTAAGGGGAAATCGCCAGTAGCCCTTTATGCCCCTATATACCCGACAGTTCTGCACTGTTTATGTAAATTGTAGCTTATGCACATTAGAAATAAACTAAAACTTCAAACATCCGTCCTGTTTACCGGTAGTGTATAGTTGAGATGGGGGGGTAGGGGACTGTATACCTGTAGTGTATAGTTGAGGGGGTCCTGTATACCTGTAGTGTATAGTTGAGGGGGTCCTGTATATCTGTAGTGTATAGTTGAGGGGGTCCTGTATACCTGTAGTGTGTAGTTGGGGGGGCTGTATACCTGTAGTGTATTGTTGAGGGAGGTCCTGTATACCAGTAGTGTATAATTGGGGGGGCTGTATACCTATACTGTATAGTTTGGGAAGTACTGTATATCTGCAGTGTATAGCTGGTAGAGGTCCTGTATACCTGAACTGTATAGATGGGGGTCCTGTATACCTGCAATATATAGTTGGTGAAGGTGCTGTATTCCTGTAATGTATAGTTGGTGGAGGACTTCTATACCTGTAGTTTATAGTTTGAGGGTCCTGGATACCTGTAGTTTATAGTTGGTAGAGGTCTTGTATACCTGTAGTGTAAAGTTTGGGGGTCCTGTACAGCTGTAGTATAAAGTTGGTGGAGGTGCTGTATACCTGTAGTATATAGTTGGTGGAGGTCCTGTATACTTGTAGTGTATAGTTTGGGGTCCTGTATACCTGTAGTATAGAGTTGGTGGATGTGCTGTATACCTGTAGTATAGAGTTGGTGGAGATCTTGTATACCTGAAGTATATGGTTCGGGGGTCCTGTATACCTGTAGTGTATAGTTTGAGGGTCCTGTATACCTGTAGTATATAGTTGGTGGAGTTCCTGTATACCTATAGTGTATAGTTTTGGGGTCCTGTACACCTGAAGTGTCTAGTTTGGGATCCTGTATACCTGTAGTATAGAGTTGGTGGGGGTGCTGTATACCTGTAGTGTATAGTTTTGGGTTCCTGTATACCTGTAGTGTATAGTTTGGGGTCCTGTATACCTGTAGTGTATAGTTGATGGAGGTCCTGTATACCTGTAGTGTATAATTGTGGGGTCCTGTATACCTGTGGTGTATAGTTGGTGGAGGTCCTGTATACCTGTAGTGTATAGTTTTGGGGTCCTGTATACCTGAAGGGTTCTGTAGTATATAGTTGGGGGGCCCTGTATACCTGTAGTGTATAGTTTTGAAGTCCTGTATACCTGTAGTATAGAGTTGATGGAGGTGCTGTATACCTGTAGTATAGAGTTGGTGGAGTTCCTGTATACCTGTAGTGTATAGTTTTAGGTCCTATATACATGTAGTATAGAGTTGTTGGGGGTGCTGTATACCTGTAGTATATAGTTGGTGGAGGTCCTGTATACCTGTAGTGTATAGTTTGGGGTCCTGTATACCTGTAGTATATAGTCAGTGGAGGTCCTGTATACCTGTAGTATAGAGTTGGTGGAGGTCCTGTATACCTGTAGTATACAGTTTGGGGTCCTGTATACCTGTAGTGTCCTGTATACCTGCAGGGTCGTATTTACTATTAGGCACTCGTGGTCTGCCTAGGGCTGCACCTTGCATGGGGGCAGCACCAGGGAGCAGGGGGAAGGAAACAACTTTTTAATTTTTTTTATTTTTCTAGTCTTCCACCTCCTGTTCAGACTTGATCTAGTGTCTTTTCAAAGGGGGGTATGGTAGTATTGGTCAGGTCTGGTGTGGCAGTGTTATCCAGTCACAGTATGGCGGTATTGGTCAGGTCTGGTATGGCAGTGTTATCCAGTCACAGTATGGTGGTATTGGTCAGGTCTGGTATGACAGTGTTATCCAGTCACAGTATGGCGGTATTGGTCAGGTCTGGTATGGCAGTGCTATCCAGTCACAGTATGGCGGTATTGGTCAGGTCTGGTATGACAGTGTTATCCAGTCACAGTATGGCGGTATTGGTCCGGTCTGGTATGGCAGTGTTATTCAGTCACAGTGTGTCGGTATTGGTCAGGTCTGGTATGGCAGTGTTATCCAGTCACAGTGTGGCGGTATTGGTCAGGTCTGGTATAGCGGTGTTATCCAGTTACAGTGTGGCGTATTGGTCAGGTGTGGTATAGCGGTGTTATCCAGTCACAGTATGGCGGTATTGGTCAGGTCTGGTATGGCAGTGTTATTTAGTCACAGTATGACAGTATTGGTCAGGTCTGGTATGTCGGTGTTATCCAGTCAAAGTATGGCGGTATTGGTCAGGTCTGGTATGGCAGTGTTATCCAGTCACAGTGTGGCGGTATTGGTCAGGTCTGGTATGGCGGTATTGGTCATGTCTGA
This sequence comes from Dendropsophus ebraccatus, assembly GCF_027789765.1. NCBI lineage: Eukaryota > Metazoa > Chordata > Amphibia > Anura > Hylidae > Dendropsophus > Dendropsophus ebraccatus. The sequence continues at coordinate 163,878,794 of NC_091456.1, read as the reverse complement.
TATGGTGGGGCCTACCAGTTATTACTGTGGATGTTGTGAGGCAGCTTCCCTAGCAACCACAGCTCCCTGTGAAAATGAAAGTAGTAATCCTATTGGTTGCTAAGGCTCCCAACTGCCGTTTCTGCTGGCAAGCTGATGCAGCTAATTATATCACCTGTGTGTGCAGTGTGTAGATTTTCCCATTCATCTCGGAGAGGCGTTCTTCCCCTTCCTCCTCCCCTCCTGTACATCTGACAGGGACGGGACCTTTCGCACTAACCTGCCCAGGCACCTAATGTATCTGTGCACCAAATTTGGGGTCAAACGGTTCAGGCGTTTGGAAGTCTATACGGGACAGACAGACAGACAGACTTTCATTTTTATGATATAGATAACAAATATAGACTATAATTCACTTACACATTATAAACAATAATACAAGTAATAATTCATAACTTAATGCATGCATACAATATAAAAAAAAAATAGATGTTATATAATAGAACTAGATTACATAACATTTTGCTTTGCAGCCTGGATTAAGCCTTTCAAAATCACTTATTTCCCATATAGAGGTACTATAAGAGTAACACATGGCCTCAGTACTTGGAGAAAAATCAAAGATTTCTCTGCCAAATGAGACACCAATATTATAAATGGTACATGAGTATTGGGGCCCTGCTAATCATTTAGTGCAGAAATGTTGTTTTTTGTGTGTGTGTGTGTGTGTTTTTTTTTTTTTTTTTTTTTTTTAAGAAGTCACTAAGGAGCTGTATTCCTGCCCATGCACCTTTACTTTTACAGCAGGACTGAAAAAAGCAGGTGTCTCCCATGATGAGTATCACTGACGATCAAATGAAAGCCATGCTTCTGCTCTTATTATCAGGAGTGGAGAAACCTCTGATCCTGCTAGTTTAAAGCGACTCTGTACCCACAATCTGACCCCCCCCCCCCCAAACCACTTGTACCTTTGAATAGCTGCTTTTAATCCAAGATCTGTCCTGTTGTTCATTTGGCAGGTGATGCGGTTATTGTCTTAAAAAACAACTTTTAAACTTGCAGCCCGTGCCAAACGGGAGTATCTGTGTCCTAACTTTGCACCACCCCTCCGTCCCTCCTCCCCACCCTCTTCATCATTAGGAATGCCACTGGAACATTTTCTTCATGCTCAACACTGCACAGGTGGTTAACGATCAAGCCCACGTTCAGTATTCACACAGCTGACGAATAGGAGACAATCTGCCTGGAGCAATCCTAATGATGAAGAGGGTGGGGAGGAGGGATGGAGGGGTGGTGCAAAGTTAGAGCACATATACTCCAGTTTGGCACGGGCTACAAGTTTAAAAGTAGTTTTTTAGGACAATAACTGCATCACCTGCCGAACGGACCACAGGACAGATCTTGGATTAAAAGCAGCTATCTGAAGCTACAAGTGGTTTGGGGAGGGGATTATATTGGGGGTACAGAGTCACTTTAACTCCTTAGATGCTACAGAATTCAAATTATGCTTAGCAGTCTGATTAGTGATGTCTTGGCATTTGTCACACCATTGGCACTGTGAGAATAGTGCTGATAGGTTTTCATGTCATGTGTCCCTTGTACAGGGGACAAGGCTAAATAGATTGCTTGTCAGAATATACTGGACACTGCTCTATTTCACTCTTTACTGTGCTAATTGAATTCTACCACTCCTATCTATTTCTCCTGCTGACTGATTGACAGTTCCTTCGTCACTTTTATTGCTTCCTTACCAGTCTGTCATATGTGGGGCCTGAATGTCAGAAGGCTGATCCAATTACACCGTGGACCAGGACTCTGACAGCCCATATGTATATCGCTGGCCCTCTGCTCACTGCTTGCTGTGAGTGCCTTTTGGATTTGGCTGGTGTTTATCTAGATTACTATTTTGGATTTTATGACCTCTAGCTTGCCCTTCTCTGATTTTCTTTTTCTCTACTGATTTGATATTGTATTTGCTCACTTGGTTTTCTGACCCATTTTTGCATGACCATTTTTCAGTAGTGGTTTGTTTGTCTTGTTCTGTCTCTGTGTGCACTTTGGTATAGAAAAGGAACATCGACCAGTTGTCACTGACCACCTAGGGTCGGATGGACAAGTAGGTAGAAACAGCTGGGGGGCCTAGCCCTTGGTCTCACTGGTGTCTTCCCTACCTATTCCTCTTGGTTGTACGTTCCTAACAGGTTACTGAACTTCAGTTATTTGTTAAAGCATTATTGACTTCTCCAGTAACTTTTGACACATCCTCAGACATGTTCAAGTTACTCATATTACTCCTGAGACCATCTTTGATCCTGAGACTTTCTGCCCTCGCACTCTTAGAGATAGTGACAAGGAGGGGGAGCGGTATACCAGCTCAAAGAGTAAATAGGGGATACAGAAATCCTGGGGGGCAACTCGGACAGTCTGGAAAGCATACAGAGGGAAATTTACAGTGGAAAGTCATATGGGCTGTGTACAAGTACAGAGAGAAAATAATGTCCACACAGCAAACTGCAGAGGCTGTAAAAGTGAGCTTCCCTCCATTATTATTACACACCAAGATGAGTAGGGTTTCATCTATGAATTGGTGGTGGTTAGGGGGTTCCTTATTTGTTGTTTTCCTCCTATATATTTAAAAACATACAAACAACAAAGGAAAACATAGGTAATTGAATTTCTCTTTTTTTTTTGCATGAAGTTGTTTTCTTGGCAATTTTTCCTAGTTATCCTTTGTGTGACCTTACAGGAACAAATGATACAAGTAATCTCTAAATGATAAAAAAGGGAAATGCAGAAGGCATAATGAAAGGATTTCTGCACACATTTATGAAATGCTCTTCCAAGGACATGGATATATAAAGGCACGAGATCTACAGAAATACAGCATACAAAAGGAAAATCCCTCACAGCCAGGTAAAAGAAGACAGGATGAACAGCTAAAATTACTAATTGGTTTACTGATCAGTTGTACCTTGTTCGATTGATTTGCAATTAATTCTGGTTTGTGGTGCACATGAGAGAAAGGTTGGCGCCAAGCTTTGAGGCTGCTGATACACTATACCCACTCAGAGAGATGTGGAGCTGAATATCAATAATCTCCTCTCAGTCAGGTCCTAACGTTATGAAGATTGTCCGTCTGCATCTTAGAGATCCCAGCAGACAAGTAACCAGAATCAAAATGAAGATGTTTAAAATGAGATTTACAAAAAGTAATAAAAACACACATTAAACTATGAAAAGAAAGTTCACAGACTGATGACATCTTAGGAACTTAAAACTTTCTGAAACTTTTTTTTTTTTTAATATTGTTGCTATTAGTTAAAATAAAAAAATTAAAGGGGTAAAATAAAAGTTATAAAGGGGAATTCTGGTATTTTTTATAGAGAGAATTATGCTCAGGGTGGTGTGAAAAAGAAGAAAAAATATACCGAGTCATCTTCCTCTCTCCTCGGCTGCTGTAAGAATGGAGCCCAGTCCTGCTGCACAGCACTTCCTGGTGTCAGCAGGAAGAATTGCCCACTAAGCCAATCAGTGGCTAAGATGGCTATCAGCATTATGCAAACCGGCAGAATATACAGCACAGGAGTTTTAGTTTAGTGTGTTACATGAGCGGTCAAAAGACTGTTAGTTAAAGGGACTAATAAAAAGTGAAAGAAAGAAAAAACAAAATTTTTGTCCTGTACAATGAAAGCTAATAATAAAAATATTATTAATAATAATAATTGCTGTATTTTGTTCATTCAATTTGAATTTTTTTTCACAAAAAAACAAGACCAAGAAAAAGTAGTAGAGTAGTAGTAGTAGAGTAGAGTAAATTACAGCTTTTGAAACACAAAAATGTGAAAACAAAGAATATGTCCTGATTTTGACTGTGGGTCTTAGGCTAGGTTCACACTATGTTTTTGCAATTAGTTTTTTTAAACATTTTTTGCAAAAAACTGCTGGAAAAACGAATGCATCTGTTTTTCCATTGACTTCCATTATAAGGCTATGTTCACACTACATATATTTCAGTCAGTATTATGGTCCTCATATTGCAACCAAAACCAGGAGTGGATTAAAAACACAGAAAGGATCTGTTCACACAATATTGAAATTGAGTGGATGGCCGCCATATAACAGTAAATAACTGCCATTATTTCAATATAACGGCCGTTGTTTTAAAATAACACCAAATATTTGCCATTAAATGGCGGCCATCCACTCAATTTCAACATTGTGTGAACAGATCCTTTCTGTGTTTTTAATCCACTCCTGGTTTTGGTTGCAATGAGGACTGAAATATACGTAGTGTGCACCCAGCCTCAAAAAGTAAAACATATCGAAACAGATCCATTTTGTTTTGTTTTTTAACATACACAAAAATGCAGTTTCTGTCTGTTACAAAAAATGTTTTGATCCTTTTTTTTTTTTTTTTTTTATAATGGAAGTCAGTAAAAAAGGATCAAAATGGATGCACACAAATGCATACGTTTTTCTATCCATTTTTTCATCCATTTTTTTGCAAAAACTGATGAAAGAAAAACAGATTGCAAAAACGTAGTGTAAACTTAGCCTTAGCTTTTTACGTGGTCTGGTATAGGCTGCTGTACGAATGCAAATAAGCCGCGTTTAGCAAGATCGCCACTCGCTGGCAGTGATTTTACAAGGCACAATAAATTGCGCAGGCAGGCCGCACTAACGATTGCTATATTGTTCGTGCAGCCATTAATATTCATTGTTATTAACCACACATCTTCTGTTTATACAAAGAGTTGTGCGAAAATTTTAAATTTTAATGCTGCACAAAAGATCTGATCAACTGACACCTTCACACTGGCCGATTATTGGGTCAACGCTCATTCTGGCCAGTGATTAGCTGAGCAGGCATTGATGGTGCTGACACCAAGAAATTATGTTCAGTGGGATCTAACACCTTCAAAAAGCTGTAGGGAAGTAAGGAAAAATAGTAGATGATGATTATTATTATTATTATTATTATTATTATTATTATTATTATTATTATTTTATATAGCAGCATTAACATAATTACTTTATTATTTAAACAAAATAGTCCCCTGAATACTTAATTATCCATGTAAAGATAACAGTTAACTTATTCTACAGGAATATTAGTAGAATATGCACATCTATATTGATAGTCATAGCAATAGACACTATGGTGAAACCTTAGGAGTCAGTGGGGTTCATCTGTTGATGATGGTGTCCTTTGTGAGATGGACCCAACAGTGCATCACCATGATGCGCTGTTGGGTCTATTCTGTTATTAAACCGCAAGCTACAGTAGATAGTAAACAGAGCCTTACTATGCTAAATCGCAATCATATTCTTAAGTTCTCATTTTGATTGGCTGAAATTCAATCACAGAAATATGCCAAAAACCATTGGAGACGTCCATATGTGGTGTAATTTTTTTAAAGATATTCCATGTGGAATTTCCCCACACAAAAACCTGCAATAATCGTGGTCTACAGCCCTGTATTCTGACCCAGGAAGTCTCCCTCACCTTCCAAATCATAGCAGATCCACTTCAGGCTGGGGCTTGCATCAGGGAACAGGACTATGGAGGACATCGCTCCATAGCTGTAACCCATCTCTTCCCGGACAGAGAGTGCTGCATGTATGTGCCCACATCTGCCCTGCTCATTCCTTTATGCTCCCTGCAGTCTCTGTCAGCCCTGGTGTTTCCCATCCTCTCCATTCCTTCTATACTGTTCCTGCACTTACACTCAGCTATACACACTGCTATAGGGTGCCTGCACTCACACTCAGCTATACACACTGCTGCTATAATGTGCCTGCACTCACACTCAGCCATTCACACTGCTGCGATAATGTGCCTGCACTTACACTCAGCTATTTAAATGAATATTCTGACACATAGATGTGTTTAAACAATTCTTGATGTATTAAATTTATTCTCTTGTAATATCACAACTTCATACATTTCATCAAATCTTAAAAAGTCCAATGACCTGACACCCACGAGTGCAAATACTTTAACGGGGCTCCGTCTTCATGCTCAGCATGGGCGCCCTACATGTTCTTAGATGGCAGAGACCTCTGTTACAGATGGGAGACAGGCTGTTGGCGTCACCACACATAGTTTCAGAGGCCACTCCCTCCTTTGTCAAGTGTAGACAAAGGAGGGAGTGACCTCCGAAACGTTGCGTGGTGACGCCAACAGCTGGCCTCCCATCTGTAATGGAGGTCTCTACAATCTAAAAACACCAGGACTTCAGCAACGTGCATGCTGGGCGTGAAGGCAAAGCCCCTTAAAGGGGTTATCCAGTGCTACAAAAACATGGCCACTTTCCCCCTACTGTTGTCTCCAGTTTCGGTGGGGTTTTGAAACTCAGTTCCATTGAAGTAAATGGAGCTTAATTGCAAACTGCACCTGAAGTGGAGACAACAGTAGGGGGAAAAGTGGCCATGTTTTTGTAGCGCTGGATAACCCCTTTAACACGGTTCGCACTTGTGGGTGTCGGGTCATTGAACTTTTTAAGGTTTGATGAAATGTATAAAGTTGTGATATTACAAGAGAAGAAATTTAATACAACAAGAATTGTTTAAACACATCTACGTGTCAGTATATAAATTTAAATTTTGGATATTCAGGAGGGGGCGTCTCCAGTGATTGACACGCGGCACCCTGAGGAGTTATAGTGTGGTATTAATACTCACTTACACTCAGCTATACACACTGCTATAATGTGCCTGCACTCACACTCAGCTATACACACTGCTGCTATAATGTGCCTGCACTCACACTCAGCTATACACACTGCTATAATGTGCATGCACTCACACTCAGCTATACACACTCCTGCTATAATGTGCCTGCACTCACACTCAGCCATTTACACTGCTGTATAGAAAAGTTTCTGTCACTGTCCTCCTGCACAGCTCTGTGATTCTCACTTCCTGATTGGTCCATGCTGAACAAATCCTGCTTCCCCATTGCTGTCATATGACCACACAGACCTCTGACAGCAGCCCTGCTTCTCTATTCTAGCCTGTTGTACTATGCTCCTGCATTATGGGGATCTTCATCTGCATTTTGTATCTACAAACTACTGCTGTTTTTTTCATTTTTATGCACTTACTATACATTACTTACTGCACATGCTGATTGTACAGTGACTTACAGTATATGACACATACAGTTTTCTAAATGTTTGTTTCATTTGTTTTACATGTTATTCAGAATTTTAAAAAATATATTTTTTTGGGGTGTAGAACCATTTGTCTGCATTTCAATTATTTCTTATAGGAAAATTTGCTTTGGTTTGAGAGTGATTTGGATGACAAGCGCGGTCCTGGAACAAATTATGCTCGTAATCCGAGGCACCACTGTAAATCTCTGGGTTTGCTATCTAGTGAGTGCTACCTGATTTCTTCTATGATATCCCATGTAATGTAAGTGAAAGGGGTAATCCTTAAAGTGGTTGTCAAAGGAGCAGAAGACTTCTTCTTTGTCAAAACTCACTATCTGTTAGGAGGCAAGTGTATATCCAGATCATTTTATGCCAGCAAAACCATGCCCCGCACATGATGTCCAATGTCACAACATTGGATTTACAGGAAGTGACTGCCAGGGAGCTTCAGCCATCTTTTGCCTCCCCCAAAACTCCTTTAACTTGATTTACAAGCTCTGTGGAGCTTTTTTTTGTCTGATTTTACTGATCGTAACCCATTACAAAAAAAAAAAAGTTTCTGCCACGTGTAGTTACTAGAGATGAGCGAACTTTTCAAAAGTTCGTTCCAACCGGACTTATGGATTTTTTTTTAAAAGTTTGGTTCGACCGAATTTCGGATTTCATAGTTTAAAGCATCTATATGATACGGGGGGGGGGGGGGGTGTATTTGGTTGAATTTAGGGCTCTACATGTCAGTAACATCATTATCTTTTCAATATCTCAAAGTCAATTTTTTTTTTTTTAGACTTCAATATTCACCATTACAGGGTCTATGCAGGAAACTCACCATTACAGGGTCTATGCAGGAAATTCACCATTACAGGGTCTATGCAGGAAACTCACCATTACAGGGTCTATGCAGGAAACTCACCATTACAGGGTCTATGCAGGAAATTCACCATTACAGGGTCTATGCAGGAAACTCACCATTACAGGGTCTATGCAGGAAATTCACCATTACAGGGTCTATGCAGGAAAAAGGTCACAAATGTAGTGAAGGAGCAGTCTCTCTTTTACACTCTCGCAAGGGTCCAGTACTTGTATATCTGTATAGCACTTTTTTTAGAGTTTTATTCTACACAAATGCACAAGGTATATTTGTGCCTCAGGATAACACCTATGTCACATACACTCTCACAAGGGAGACAGTATAGTACTTGTATATCTGTATAGCATCTGTATTCGGGTTCAAGTCCATCCGAACCCGAACCTTCGGCATTTGATTAGCGGTGGCTGCTGAAGTTGGATAAAGCCCTAAGGCTATGTGGAAAACATGGATATAGTCATTGGCTGTATCCATGTTTTCCAGACAACCTTAGAGCTTTATCCAAGTTCAGCAGCCACCGCTAATCAAATACCGAACGTTCGGGTTTGGATCAACTCGAACCCGAACCCGGTTCACTCATCTCTAGTCCATACTAGTCAGTCATTTTTGCAGGTCCGCAATTATGGACAAAAGTACATAACATGCGAATACCGCCTTACCAAGAACTTTATCTTATTTACAGTCATTATCATTTACAGGTTAGCTGTATTTTACTTTTGGAGGCCTAGAGAAGGCAGAATAGAAAAAAATTGTGAGGATTATGAGTTTTTTTTTTTTTTTTAAATACATGCATGTCCCTTTCAGGGATGTTTATTAAAGGGGTAGTTCAGGAAAAAAAATTCAAATCAACTGGTGCCAGAAAGTGGCAGAGATTTGCAATTTACTTCTAATAGAAAAATCTCAATTCTTCCAATACTTCCCAATTTATTCTGACACAGTTCTCTCTGCTGCCACCTTTGTCCATGTCAGGAACTGTCCAGAACAGCAGCAAATCCCCATAGAAAACTTTTACACTGGAAATAACACAGCGCTTCCTGCAGGTCATACAACAGCTGATAAGTACTCGAACATTTGAGAATTTTAATAGAAGTAAACTACAAATCCCTGACACTTTCTGGCACCAGTTGGTTTGAAAGAAAACTTTGTTTTTGTGAATTACCCCTTTAACTTTAGATGTTTCTTTGTACAAAGAAGTGCACTTTTTTGTTGTGTGCTGCTGTATGTCCTGCAGGAAGTGGTGTATCCTTTCCAGTCTAATACAGTGTTCTCTGCTGCTAACTCTGTCCGAGACAGGAACTGTCCAGAGCAGAAGAGGTTTTTTATGGGGATTTGCTACTGCTCTGCACAGTTCCTGACACAGACAGAGATGGCAGCAGAGAGCACTGTGTCAGACTGGAAAGAATAAACCATTTCCTGCAGCACACATAGCAGCTGATAAGTACTGGAAGGCTTAAGTTTTTTTTTATAATAATAATATTTTACAAATCTGTATAACTATATATATCCAGTTGATTTAAGAACTTTTTTTCCCATCTGGAGTACCCCTTTTAACAAAAGTTCAGCTGTCCATTATACTCACAGCTGAATAGTTGGGAGTTTCTGACCCTGGATTCACAGTGTTCAACCAATTTCTATATTTAACAGAAAAAAGACTTTTTCAAGATGCTACAACCCCTTTAATAGAAATAGAGATTACATTGTCGCTTCTATATCTGTATATGTGTTCCTTTTTCTTCTTCTTTTTCCCTTTTTTTTTTTACTCTTTACCTTATACATTACCTTCACTCTTATTGTATCCCTGGAACAAGACTTTCTATAGGATACTGAATTTCTTCCAGGGAATCTCATTTAAGAGCCTCATAGGCAATTACATTGCACAAATGAGTCTACATACAAAGAGAGCCAATAGCCAAGTGGGTTAATGATGAATTGACTATTCATGGATATATTTGTATCTTAAATAAATAAAACACCTGATTTAAGCTATTGTGGCGCGGTGATAAGGAGTAGCGGCCTCAGAATGCCAGCCATTTAAGACCCCGGCCTTTTCACTGTAAATGTGATCTTGTTTCAAGCTGTGAATGAGTCTCAAACTGCATTTCACTAGCTGTTTTAAAGATACTTTAATAGTTGCAGATCATTCCCGTGAGAAAGGGAAGCAGGTTTAGTGACTCCACTGTAAAGAGAGCTATCTGTCAAAGACGTCAGTTTATCTGATTGAGACCTCGAGCTGCTGTTATACCTGCTCTATTCTCTGCTCTGAGACCATGTTCGTCTGCAATCTGCTCATGGAGAAGAGGAAAAAAAAAAAACTAACCTCTGCTGAGACAGCATAAAGATGCCTCCAGCTTTCTGTCTACTCAGCGAGTCAGGAAATCTAATTGGCCGATATCTGAATATCAACATAATAGGAATTCTCATGGGTTATGTTTTTTTATTTCATTTCACAATCAATGAGCTATCTGGTTTGTTCAAAGCCGGTAGTCTTGTATCCAGTCCAAGGCAATGGCCATGGCCAGATCGAGCTGATAGCGGAGAACAAAACTATTATTATTATTTTATCAGGCTTTTAATGTGACTATTGAGCTACAAGGTTCTCTGACAGATTGTGAGTGGCGCTGCCTAATTCCCTATCCCATGACATTTCAGGTACAAAATGATGACAAATGGAGAAAACATGCAGTAAACAAGCCGATATCCTCGGGATACATGACAGTAAGGGAGAATATACTGTAGGAAAAAAAAGTATGATTATGATTATCATTAAAAATTATTTTACACATTTTGTATAATCAAATGTTTTCATTAATAAAAAAAGAAGTAATAATAATAATAATAACAACTAGATGTGTACTTCCAGAAGAAAAAACATATTGCTTGAAAAGACCTCACCTTTGACAGTGACTTCAAGAGCACCCATTTAAGAGAAACTTTAACCATTTAATGACACATGACTAGAGATGAGCGAACCTCGAGCATGCTCGAGTTGATCCGAACCCGAACCTTCGGCATTTGATTAGCGGTGGCTGCTAAACTTGGATAAAGCCCTAAGGCTATGTGGAAAACATGGATATAGTCATTGGCTGTATCCACGTTTTCCAGACAACCTTAGAGCTTTATCCAAGTTCAGCAGCCCCAGCTAATCAAATACCGAACGTTCGGGTTCGGATCGACTCGAACCCGAACCCAGTTCACTCATCTCTATGACCTTTTTTTGTTCATGGGTCTATTAAGGGTGTATTAGGCTGTTTCTTTGGTACCACCTCTTTGGTGCTCGACCTCTAAGGGTAACTTTGTTACTGGCCTTTTAAGAGCAACTTTGGTGCCAGCCCCTTAAGAGCAAAATCAGTTTTAGCTCTTTAAGAGCAAATTCATTAATTCCCCATTAATAGAGAATTTGGCATCAGCTCTTCATAATCGAGTTTGGTACCTGGGCTTTAAGAGCGACTTTGGTGTCAGCCCTATAAGAGAAAAATCAATACTGACCCATTAAGAGCTAATTTGGTAGTGGCCCTTAAAGAACAAATTCAGTACCAGCCCTTTAAGCGCAAATTCAGAATTGGCCCTTTAAGAGTGCATGTGCTACCTTCTCTTTCAGAGCATCTTTGACTTTAATAAAAACTCCTTAACAGTGAACTTATAACAGTAAAGAAAATTACTTGAGTTGTAGAAATCTGTATTTATGTCAATGAGGACCTATAAGCTTTTATTGGCCAATAGGGGACATGTGACTACGTGAATGTAGCCAGGCATTGAATAAGACACCTACAAGTTTCTATTGGCTGCTACATTTCAGCTATTTGCATGTGTGCTGTGATTTGCTGGTTAGTGCTGTGCTTAGTGATATTTGAATTTCTGAACATTCCACCAATGTTTTTGTCTTTAAAGCGACTCTGTACCCACAATCTGACCCCCCAAACCGCTTGTACTTTCAGATAGCTGCTTTTAATCCAAGATATGCCCTACGGTCCGTTTGGCAGGTGATGCAGTTATTGTTCCAAAACCAACTTTTAAACTTGCAACCCTGTGCCCTACGGAAGTATCTGTACCCTAACTTTGCACCACCCCTCCGTCCCTCCTCCCCACCCTCTTCATCATTAGGAATGCCACTGGAACATTTTCTCCATTGCTGCATAGGTGTCTTAACAATCCAGCCCATGTGCCGGGCTCTCACAGCTGACGAATAGTAGGCAATCTGCCTGGAGCATTCCTAATGGTGAGGAGGGCGGGGAGGAGGGACAGAGAGGGTGTGCCTGCCTAATGCATACACAATCTAGGCCACTCCCATAGGGCACGGGGCTGCCAGTTTAAAAGTTGTTTTTTAGCACAATAACTGCATCACCTGTCGAACGTACCGCAGGACAGATCTTGGATTAAAAGCAGCTATCTGAAGGTACAAGCGGTTTGGGGGGGTCAGATTGTGGGTACAGAGTCGCTTTAAATGTAATTTTCTTAAAAGAAAAAAAAAAAAAAAAAAGACAAATCAGATCAAAACAAAAAAATACTTAGCACACCAGTCACCACTGAAACGCAATTTGAATGGAGTCTGTGTGCAAAGTGGTTCGGTCTGTATTATTTGCAGAAAATCGGGAGAAACTGGAAGAATAAAGAAAAGTGATTACAATAGTATAATAATAATAATAATAATAACCGATAACCGGCCTCAACAGTCATATAGAACGAGTACATCTGTCTGCCGAGGCAAGTTATTGGCTGCAGGGTCCCATGCACATAGGGAAACTTCTGCCAAAATCTTTAAAGCAGAGGTTATTCTGAACTGGGGACAATTTATGGGATATTTATTTTTCTAAATGCAAGTGTTGTTTTGACCACATACAGCAATCATGACACTATCAGCCCTCCCCCCCCCCCCCCCAATGCAGAAAAAGAAAGGGAGTGAACCCCTGAATTTACTAGCTAATTTGAGTTAAGCAAACCTTAAGCCCGATCGTGCGGCATTTGACTGACGCTCCAATAGAAGTTGGATGAAGCCCTAGGGAGTCCTGGGAAACACTGTTACAGCCTATAGGCTATGGCTGTATCCACATTTTTCAAGCAGCCTTATGGCTGCATCCAACTTCTAAAGACAAATCCAAGTGTGCTCAAGATGTGCACAATGTTGAAGAGGCCATTGTTGTTTTAGGCAATTCCTCTGTGTAAATGTGCTTTAGTTTGATATTTTTGGAGTGCCTATTGAGCACAATTCTATTCGGGGCATTCCAAGGCATATCAATAGGGCTAAGATGAGGCTTATTACTTTATTATAAAATTATTATTAAAAAGATTTTTTTTTTTTTCTTTTTAAACCAATTTTTCAGAAAATTTACTCCCAATGCCAAGTCTGTGTTTCCACATTCTAACGAGGTCAAAACTATGCCCCTGTTTCTCTCCCCCCCCCCCCCCCCCCCACCCCCAAACCACTTGTACCTTCAGATAGCTGCTTTTAATCCAAGATCTGTCCTTGTGTCCATTTGGCAGGTAATGCAGATATTGTTCTGAAAAACAACTTTTAAACTTGCAGCCCTTTGTCAAACTGGTGTGGCCTAGAGTGTCTGTGCATTAGGCTGGCACAACCTCCCTGTCCCTCCTCCCACCCTTCCTTATGAATGCTCCAGGAAGGTATTCTCCTATTTCTCACTTGTCTAAACACTGCACAGGTGCCTTAACAATCCAGCCCATGTGCCATGCTCACACAGGTGATGAATAGTAGAAAATTTGCCTGGAGCATTCCTAATTATGAAGAGGATGGGGGGAGGGACAGAGAGGTTGTGCCAGCCTAATGCACAGACACTCTAGGCCATGCCAGTTTGACACAGGGCTGCAAGTTTAACCCCTTAAGGACAGAGCCTGAAATGGCCTTAAGGACAGAGACAAATTTTATGAATATGACCTGTGTCACTTTATTCATTAATAACTTGGGTGTGCTTTTACCTATCTGGCTGATTCTGAGATTGTTTTCTCGTGACATATGGTACTTTACAGTTCTGGTAAATTGGAGTCGATACTTATAACGAATCTTTATGAAAAGAAACCCAAAATAACGTGAAAAATTGTGAAAAAATGCATTTTTCCAACTTTGAAACTTTTCTGCTTATACAGAAAATGGTTATGCCACATAAATTATATATTAAATAGCATTAGCAACATGTCTACTTTATGTTGGCAGCTTTTATTAAACTAAGTTTCTTTTTTTTTTTAGACAATAGAAAGCTTAAAACATTAGCAGCAATTTTCCAAATTTTCAGTAAAATTTCAAAATTAATTTTTTTTAGGGACTTGTTCAGGTTTAGGCTATGTTCACACAACGTACAACTATGGCCGTAGTTCTCACCGCAGAACTACGGCCATAGTTTTGCGGGGTGGAACAATGCCTATTGATAAATGGGATCCCGGCGGTAGCGTACACACATCGTATATGCTCCAGCCGGGAGCCCATGCGGGGCCGCAAAAATCTGACATGGCTGTTTTCTGCGGCCGGAATTCAATGAATTCCGGCCGCAGAAAGACCTGTCAGTTCACACAGTGAAGCGAGCGGCTCCGGCCGCTCGCTTCACTGTGTGCTATGGGAAGCTCTGATGCGGGCGCACGCTGATGCACCCGAATCAGAGTTCCTCGGCCAGATGGATCATCCGGCCGGCACTTAAGTACCGAACGGCCGGTCTCTGATGGTGTGTGAACATAACCTTAAAGTGTATTTGAGGGGACTGTATGGTAGAACATAGGCATAGGTAGAACATAGGCCCCACAAAGCCCCCATTTCAGAAACTGCACCCCCCACACTCTGCAAAAGCACATCCAGTAAGTTTTTTAAACCCTTTAGGAGAGTCACAGAAATAAAAGCTAAGTGTGTAAGAAATTTGAAAATTTTAATTTTCTGTGCAGAAAATAGCCTTATTGCGCTATTTGATGCAACCACAAGCCTCAGATACAAAGGAGCGCCTAGTGAATTTCAACGCCTCAACGCCTTCAACGTTACATTTGATCAGTTTTGACTGTTCCACTTCAGGTTGGCTGAGGCTCTGGGGTGCCAAAACATAAAAAACACCCCTAAAGGGACACCATTTAGAAAACTACACCCCTCAAGGAATGTAACAAGGGGTGCGGTGAGCATCTGGACCCCACAGGTGCTTCACAGATTTTCCGAACAATGTGGCGTAATAAAGGAAAAATTTAATTTTTTACACTAAAATGTTGTTCTAGCCTTCATTTTTCATTTTCACAAGGGGATATAAGAAAAAAATAACATCTAACGTGTAGGGCAGTTTCTCCCGAGTACAGAAATACCCCACATGTGGGCATAAAGTGCTAAGCGGGCGTAGGACGAGCCTCCAAAGGGAAGGAGCGCCAATTGACCTTTGTAAGCTGAATTTCATTGGAATGGATTTCAAGGGCCATGTGGCATTTACTGAGCCCTCGGGCTGCCAAAACACTGGAAACCCCCCACAAGTGACCCCATTCTGGAAACTACACCCCTCAAGGAATCTAAAAAGGGGTGCAGTGAGCATATGGATCCCACTGGTGACGGGCACAAATGTGGAACAATGTGACGTGAAAGTGAAAACTTTCATTTTTTCATTTTCACGGCACAAATGTGTCCGTCACCAGGGGGCCATATCCCCGCTGCCCCCTTTGTAAGATTCCTTATGGGGTGTAGTTTCCAGAATGGGGTCACTTGAGGGTTTTTTTTACTGTCCTGGCAGAACAGAGGCTTTGTAATTGCATCATGGCAAGTCTCTAATGGGAATGGCGGCCAAACCTATTTAGCTGGGGAAAAGAGACAATATTAATTTATTTGGGGGTATTAGGCCAATTATTAGTTTATAAGGTTGAAAATGACAAGAGTCCATCAAATTCAACCTGTGTTGATCCAGAGGTAGGCAAAAAACCCTCATAAGGCAGACGACAGTAGCCTCATCACAGGGCAAAAATTCCTTCCCAACTCCAAAATGGAAATCAGAATAATCCCTGGATCAACGTGACCCCTGAAATAGGAATAAGGGGAAGAATTTAGAAAATGTAGAACACCGATAACGTGTGGTACGCCTTTAAGCGATCCTGTATGCAGAGGCCGGGGTGATCAGGACAGGCGTCACACTGAAAAATGGTGTCCTTCCTGATCCCCCTGTTATGCCACACTCTGCACTTCTTCTGGGGTCTCCTGTTTTCCAGTGTGGGGGACCCCACCTGGAAAATGTTGCCCTGGTGCGATACAGGGTCCTTCATATCCAGAAGCGCTGGGTCCGCTCCACGGCTGCTAAATATTAGGGCTCTAATTACTACAGCTAGAGCTACAGTAGCTTGGGCAGCGAGGGACCGGAAGAGGGGGATGCTGGTATAAAAGTTATCCCTGTACAGGTGGTAACCTTTATCCAGCAGTAGGAAGATCAGTTCCCAAACAATCTTCCCACTAACTCGGAGGATGGGGGGGGGCATCCGGGGGCTGGATTCGGGTGTCCATTCCTTCATACATTGTAAGAGTATGTGTACACTGCGGAATGGCGAAGGATAACCCTTTGTGCATTCCGCAGCTGGCACCCACCGCCGGACTTATGTGGGCGTGCGCATCTCCGTCCGTGTCATAGACTCCATCCTATGCACGGGTGGATTCCGCCCTCTGTCCAAAGAATGAACGTGTTCATTCTTTGGACGGACGACAGAATCCGCCCAAGCATAGAATGGAGTCTATGACACGGGCAGAGATGCGCCCGCCCGCATCAGTCCGCCGCCGCGTGCCAGCTACGGAATGCACAAAGGGTTATCCTTTGCCATTCCACAGTGTGCACGTACCCTTAATCTGTAAGTGTAGCCTGAGGTACTCTCACAGAGTTTGTAAAACTTCACTCTTATTGGGGTGGTACTGGCGGAAAAGACGTGTCTGGGGGGCAGCATACACTACCCTACCCCCAGACACATCACTGGATGATGAGGATGAATGGAGGAAAAAAGGATCCCCCCCATTCATCCTCACTGGCTGTTTCGGTGTCAGAGGCAATAATAGCGTATGCGTCCTCCACCGAAAACACCCTGGGGGCCATCTTTATACGGGGATTAGTATATGGGGTATGTAAATGTGTAGTGAAGTGTAAAGTTAAATTTATTTCATGTAGTGTGGTGTAATGTAGTGTTTTTTTAAAAAAATTTGACAGTAAGAAAAAATATACCTACGCCAAGAAAGGAGTTGCTGATAAATGCCGCACTTATGTCAGAAGACAGTGGCGGTAGGATATAGGGGGAAAAACGCCCCTACACCAAAAAGGAGGAGTTGCTGATCATCGGCGCACCTACATGCGATGCTGATCAGCACTCAGCGGCGTTAGGGAGCATAAAAAGGAAAATAAATTTGAAAAAAATAAAATAAAATCTTTTTATCCCAAAGCAACTGATCAGTGAATGATATGCACTGATCGGCCGCTAGGGGGCAGTAGAGTGAAGCTGCCGAAGATTGCCGAAGCCCGACGAAGATTTCCAAAGTTAGCTGACCCAAAAAAAACCCGGAAGTGACCCGATGCAAAGATGAGGACGTGCGGACTGCCGATCTTCGCTCCGGACGCCGGGATCAGGTGAGTATAGTGCACCTACACTATACACACCTGTTCTGCACCCCTAAGCTTCCTAGCTAAGGGGTGCAGAACCCGGGGACTGTGTTTTTTAACTATTTGATCGCCGGTACTGACCAGCCTATCACAGCAATTGTAAGGGTGGCACCTGCGCCATCTTTCTGGAGGACACTGATGGCGATTGGTGCTGTCTTGGACAGCACCAATCACCATTGCTTTCCTGGTCACCGGGTCACCGATGACCCGGAAAGCTGAATTTAGCTGCTATCGGCTGATCTGAATTGATCAGCCTATAGCAGCGATCGCCGACACGGGGGTGTGGGTGTGGGTGTTAACCACCCCCCGTGCAGAGATGGCCTGCTATACAATATGTATAGATATGTACACACAGCAATCGGGGAAACATCGGGCGTAAATGTACGTCCGTTTGCGTTAAAGCCCACCCTGCGGGGGCGTACGTTTACGCCCGATGTTGTTGAGGGGTTAAAAGTTATTTTTCAGGAAAATAACTGCATCACCTGCCGAATGGACCCAAGGACAGATCTTGGATTAAAAGCAGCTATCTGAAGGTACAGGCGGTTCGGGGTGGGCAGATTGTGGGTACAGAGTCAATTTAAGACTTTGAGTTCGGATGTGGAAAAATTCTGTAATGGTTGGGTGCTGTTTACTTAACTACTGTCCATATCTTCTTTGATTATATTCTCTAGGAAATGGCCTTCAACAGTTCCTTCCTGACTAAAGCCTGTATAACGTCAAAAATATTTAAATGCCAACTGTTCGGGTGCGTGCAAACCCAAATTTTCCAATAAATTCGCTAATCTCTATTAGTGTCCTTCATTTCTACTTGTGGCTGTACTTAGTTCTGCAGCTTAGTTCTATTCAAGTAACCCTAAAGATCTCAAATTGAGGCCTCATTGAAATGGCAAGCCACTAATGTATATTCCTGGAAACCCCTTTTAAGCATTGATAAGTAAAAAATATATATTTTTTTATGGTTAAGATTAGAGATGAGCGAACGTTCTTGTCCGAGCTTGGTACTCGATCGATTATTAGGGTACTCGATGGTACTTGTTACTCGGGCGAGCATCTCGCGATACTCAAGGAAATCTCATCATCCGTTTCCTGTAAGTTTGCGCGCTTTTTCTCAGCCAATAAACATGGAGGAGACTCTTTGGTACATCCTGCGATGACGTGGGACCCATACATGTCAATAGCAGCGATTGGTTGGCCAGATCAGATGACCCTGCCATATAAAACTCGGCGCCGGCAGTGCTCGCTTGAGACGCATGCTGTGAGAGATCAGGGACAGAGCTGCTGCTTCTCAGGGAGAGTGTCAGTGTAGGATTTAGCGTTCCAGTAGGCAGGGTATATACTAGCAATATAAACAAACAGCCCTTTTCAGGGCTTAAAGGGGTAGTGCGGCAGTAAAGAATTATTCACAGAATAACACACATTACAAAGTTATACAACTTTGTAATGTATGTTATGTCTGTGAATGGCCCCTTTCCCCGTGTCCCACCACCCCCACCCGTATACCCAGAAGTGTGGTGCGCTATACATACCTGTCACGTGCTGACTCGTCTCCGATCTTCAGTCAGTGATGTCTTCTTCGGACCTCCGACCGCCCTGAGTCCCGGCCGTCCTCTGCCGCATCATCGGCTGCTCAGCCGCGATTGGCTGAGCATTACTGTGCTCAGCCAATCGCGGCTGAGCATCTGATGACGCTGAAGAGGGCGGCCGGCACTCGGGACAGTCGGAGGGTTTCGGCCCGGCCGTCCGAAGATGACATCACTGACTGAAGATCGGAGACGAGTCGGCACGTGACAGGTATGTATAGCGCACCACACTTCCGGGTACACGGGTGGGGGTGGTGGAACACGGGGAAGGGGGCAATTCACAGACATAACATACATTACAAAGTTGTATAACTTTGTAATGTGTGTTATTCTGCGAATAATTCTTTACCACCGCACTACCCCTTTACAAGCTTTTATTAATACTATTACTACAGACTGCTGGCTGGGATTTGCAGTGCTGCTACCGTGATCTAACCAGCACACTGTGGTGACCGGCTGCTGGCAGAAAGGGGGCATTAGGTGTTGCATACACACCCCTAAGAAGTTCTCAGTATACTCCTTTTTGATTTTGGGGCTGGTGGTCCTGGTGTACTGCACTATATAGCTGGGAGTTGTAGTGCATCTTGCATAGAACTTACTTCACTGCTCATATTGTATTGGGGTGACAAAGCGTGTGTACAATTTTTCCCTATACCAGATAGCACCACCTAAACAAGTGTGTATTGCACTGTATAGCTGGGAGTTGTAGTGCATAGAACTTACTTCACTGTTCATTGTATTGGGGTGACAGAATGTGTGTACAGTTCTTGTCCATACCAGATAGCACCATCAAGCCCCCCAAACTAGTGTGTACTGCACTTTATAGCTGGGATATGTAGAGCATCCTGCATAGAACTTACTTCACTGCTCATTGTATTGGGGTGACAAAGTGTGTACAGTTGTTGCCCATACCAGATAGCACCGTCAAGTCCCCCCTAAACTAGTGTGTACTGCACTGTATAGCTGGGATATGTAGTGCATCCTGCATAGAACTTACTTCACTGCTCATTGTATTGGGGTGACAAAGTGTGTACAGTTGTTGCCCACACCAGATAGCACCGTCAAGCAGGGCCGTTTCTAGGTAATTTTGACTACAGGGCGAATCCTGCTAAAAGCGCGCCCCCCCCCCCCCCAAAAAAAAAAAAAAAAACAGTTCAGTGACTCACAGGCGATGTCTTCTTTGATCTGAGGCATCACTTTCCCTTTTCCTCTCCATCTGGCCCAGTCCACCTTGATGATTTCTTGCAGCAACAATTCATCTCTTGTGAACCTGCCAGACAAGCATCTTAGGTTCCGCACTTTTACAACTTCCACTTCTTTTGTGTCTTGTGCAGTAAAGTCAGTAGGTATGTGAGTTGCCCCCTGTATGTAGGATCCCCTGCTGTGCCTCCATATAGTAATAATCCCTCTTTGCCCCCCCCCATAGTATTAATCCTCCCTGTGCTCCCCCCATAGTAATAATCCCCCATGGTTTGTTCACATATAGTAATAAACCCACCTGTGCAGTCCCCATAGTAATACCCCCCGTGCCCTTCCCCCATAGTAATAATCCCCCCTGTGCTCTTCCCCCATAGTAATAAGCCCCCCCTGTGCTCCCCCACCCACAGTAATAAGCCCCCCTGTGCTCCCCACCCATAGTAATAAGCCCCCCTGTGCTCCCCCACCCATAGTAGTAAGCCCCCCTGTGCTCCCCCACCCATAGTAATAAGCCCCCCGTGCTCCCCCACCCATAGTAATAAGCCCCCCGTGCTCCCCCACCCATAGTAATAAGCCCCCCTGTGCTCCCCCACCCATAGTAATAAGCCCCCCTGTGCTCCCCCACCCATAGTAATACGCCCCCCTGTGCTCCCCCACCCATAGTAATAAGCCCCCCTGTGCTCCCCCATAGTAATAAGCCTCCCTGTGCTCCCCCATAGTAATAAGCCCCATGTGCTCCCCCACCCATAGTAATAAGCCCCCCTGTGCTCCCCCACCCATAGTAATAAGCCCCCCTGTGCTCCCCCACCCATAGAAATAAGCCCCCCTGTGCTCCCCCACCCATAGTAGTAAGCCCCCCCTGTGCTCCCCCACCCATAGCAGTAAGCCCCCCTGTGCTCCCCCACCCATAGTAGGAAGCCCCCCTGTTCTCCCCCACCCATAGTAATAAGCCCCCCTGTGCTCCCCCACCCATAGTAATAAGCCCCCCTGTGCTCCCCCACCCATAGTAATAAGCCCCCCTGTGCTCCCCCACCCATAGTAATAAGCCCCCCTGTGCTCCCCCACCCATAGTAATACGCCCCCCTGTGCTCCCCCACCCATAGTAATAAGCCCCCCTGTGCTCCCCCATAGTAATAAGCCTCTCTGTGCTCCCCCATAGTAATAAGCCCCATGTGCTCCCCCACCCATAGTAATAAGCCCCCCTGTGCTCCCCCACCCATAGTAATAAGCCCCCCTGTGCTCCCCCACCCATAGAAATAAGCCCCCCTGTGCTCCCCCACCCATAGTAGTAAGCCCCCCCTGTGCTCCCCCACCCATAGCAGTAAGCCCCCCTGTGCTCCCCCACCCATAGTAGGAAGCCCCCCTGTTCTCCCCCACCCATAGTAATAAGCCCCCCTGTGCTCCCCCACCCATAGTAATAAGCCCCCCTGTGCTCCCCCATAGTAATAAGCCCCCCTGTGCTCCCCCACCCATAGTAATACGCCCCCCTGTGCTCCCCCACCCATAGTAATAAGCCCCCCTGTGCTCCCCCATAGTAATAAGCCTCTCTGTGCTCCCCCATAGTAATAAGCCCCATGTGCTCCCCCACCCATAGTAATAAGCCCCCCTGTGCTCCCCCACCCATAGTAATAAGCCCCCCTGTGCTCCCCCACCCATAGAAATAAGCCCCCCTGTGCTCCCCCACCCATAGTAGTAAGCCCCCCCTGTGCTCCCCCACCCATAGCAGTAAGCCCCCCTGTGCTCCCCCACCCATAGTAGGAAGCCCCCCTGTTCTCCCCCACCCATAGTAATAAGCCCCCCTGTGCTCCCCCACCCATAGTAATAAGCCCCCCTGTGCTCCCCCATAGTAATAAGCCCCCCCTGTGCTCCCCCATAGTAATAAGCCCCATGTGCTTTCCCACCCATAGTAATAAGCCCCCCTGTGCTCCCCCACCCATAGTAATAAGCCCCCCTGTGCTCCCCCACCCATAGTAGTAAGCCCCCCTGTGCTCCCCCACCCATAGTAGTAAGCCCCCCTGTGCTCCCCCACCCATAGTAGTAAGCCCCCCTGTGCTCCCACACCCATAGTAATAAGCCCCCCTGTGCTCCCCCACCCATAGTAATAAGCCCCCCTGTGCTCCCCCACCCATAGTAATAAGCCCCCCTGTGCTCCCCCATAGTAGTAACCCCCCCTGTCCTCCCCATCCATAGTAATAAGCCCCCCTGTGCTCCCCCACCCATAGTAATAACCCCCCCGTGCTCCCCCACCCACACCCCACCTTGTTCCAGCATACAGCAGGTCCCTCTCTCCCCTTCTCCAGCCTGCGAGGAGAAGGCCGCCGTAACCCCTGCACACATCTTCTCTCTTCAGCAGGCGCAGTGATATGACATCATTGCGCCTGCTCAGGGAGAAGATGTCTGCAGCGGCCTGCAGAGTGCTCGGCAGGGTCCGGCCGGTCCATGGGGGGTGGAGCTACGTTCGGGTGGGGGGCGGAGCTACGTTCGGGCGGCGGGGCAGGAACAACGTTCGGGCACCAGTCTTGCCCTGTGATGGGGCACAGGGGCAGGGGGTCACAGAGCTAGGTGATGGGGTGAGCGGGCGGGCGGCCGGGGGTGCGCGCAGCTCAGTGGAGCCACCAGCGCCCCCTAGCTGTCGGCGCCCCGTGCGGTCGCCCGGCCCGCCCGCCTCTAGAAACGGCCCTGCCGTCAAGCCCCCCCTAAACTAGTGTGTACTGCACTGTATAGCTGGGATATGTAGTGCATCCTGCATAGAACTTGCTTCACTGCTCATTGTATTGGGGTGACAAAGTGTGTACAGTTGTTGCCCATACCAGATAGCACCGTCAAGCCCCCCCTCTAAACTAGTGTGTACTGCACTGTATAGCTGGGATATGTAGTGCATCCTGCATAGAACTTGCTTCACTGCTCATTGTATTGGGGTGACAAAGTGTGTACAGTTGTTGGCCATACCAGATAGTACAGTCAAGCCCCTTCTAAACTAGTATGTACTGCACTGTATAGCTGGGATATGTAGTGCATCCTACATAGAATTTCACTGCTCATTGTAAGGGGGTGTCACAGCGTGTGTGTATAGTTCTGGCCAATACCAGATTGTACCGTACAGCCCCCCCTAAACTACTGGGTACTACACTGTATTGCTGGGATTTGTAGTACACCTGCATAAAACTTCACTGTTCATTGTAAGGGGGTATCCCAGCGTGTGTCCAGGTCCAGCCACTACCAGATTGTACCGTACAGCCCCCCCTAAACTAGTGGGTACTACACTGTATTGCTGGGATTTGTAGTACATCCTGCATAGCACTTCACTGCTCATTGTAAGTGGGTATCACAGCGTGTATCTAGGTCCAGCCAGTACCAGATTGAACAGTACAGCCCCCCCCTAAACTAGTGGGTACTACACTGTATTGCTGGGATTTGTAGCCCTCAAGTGATGATCCCTTTGAGTGGCTACTTGTTGGCCACTGCTGGGCCTTAACTGGCACCCATGTAGACTACTGGTGTGCCTACCCTTGCCTTGTTGTTGCTGGGCCTTAACTGGCACCCATGTAGCCTACTGGTGTGCCTGCCCTTGCCTCGTTGTTGCTGGGCCTTAACTGGCACCCATGTAGCCTACTGGTGTGCCTGCCCTTGCCTCGTTGTTGCTGGGCCTTAACTGGCACCCATGTAGACTACTGGTGTGCCTGCCCTTGCCGGCAATGGCCACTTAATTTTTTTTTTTCTAACCTTCAATTTAAATTTTTAAATAAAATCGACTTCAATTAAAGTGCAATTTTCACTGTTTAAAGGAACAGACAGTGATAATGGTGGATCCTAATTTAGCATCCTTGTGTTATCCATTTCAAACCATATGACCTGTGGATGTGAACTTGCGGGGATTCTCTGCTGTCCTTTCATTTTTTAGCTCGGGGCCTCTTAAGAAGACTGTATTGTTATTCTTCGTCCCTACCTCCAAAGAGATGCCTATCAAGCACAACTGCATGAGGGTGTGAGGCTAAATCTAGCCATAATACGGCTATTTTACTTTTAGGCGCAGCAGCACTGCCGTAGGTAAGCGCCAACAGGTGGTGCTCAAACTGCTGAACAGCACCTTCTACCTTCCTTGGATGTTTTAGCCGTTTTGAAGGCAGGATTGACCAGGCCTTTTACCAGTAGCTTCTTTCCTTCCTTGGATATTGTAGTAGCCTTTTTGAAGGCAGGATTGACCAGGTCTTTTTAATACACAGGCTACCGCACTTGCCGTCTCTTAGAGACTCTTTAAAGTATTAAGGCTATGTTCACACTACGTATATGTCCGGCCACATATTTTTCGCGGCCGGACATATACGTGTAAAACTCCGGCCGGAATTTACGCAAGTTGCGGCCGGCTACGTACAGTCCGCGAACTTACGCCCGTAAGCTACGTACGCTTCCCGAGCGGCGAACGTAGCGATTTTACTGGGATATCTTCGGCTAGCCCCGGACACCCCACAGAACCTTTTGGATCGGCAAATCAAAGTGGAAAAAAGAAGAAATCACCACTACGTACGGGACCGCATGTTACGCTACGGGCGTAAGTTACAGCATTTCCGTCCCGAAACAATGGTCTGGTTCATTTTTTACGGCGCCGCATACGATCCGGGCGTAAGTTCGTACGTAGTGTAAACTGTTCAGCCGTAGATCGTATACTTTGCATTGTACGCAAACTACGTAAACCTCTGGCCGCTTATTCACGGAGCGCGATACGACCGGAAACTTACGTAGTGTGAACATAGCCTAAAAGTGTATTCGATCAAATTCTGTGGCATCTTAAGCAGACTGTATTGTTCTATGTGTCCTCACTGCCATGCTCTGACGTCACACTACATCTGCGGAGGAGTGGGACTGGTTGACGGGGGCCCGTCGATCGCACCCCCGCCAACCAGCCTGCTGTTTTTGGGTTTTTTTGTCTAGCCGTGGCCGGGGCCTCACCATCCCCGGTCGAGAGGCATCAAGTGTACCCTTGATGGTGAGTGCTGACTGACAGCTGGCCTAGCCAGTTAGCTGTCAGCACCCGGGTTCATGTCCACTACATATCCCAGCCCCTGGACTCCAATTTTTGGGAGGCTCACTTGCTTCCTCACTGACTTGTAATGGTTCTCTGGCCGCTCAATGCCATGCTGCTTCTGGCCTAATTTTTGGGAGGCTCACTTGCTGCCTCACTTACTTGTAATGGTTATCTGTGTGTAAGGCCCTGCTGTGTCTGGCCTAATTTTTGGGAGGCTCACTTGCTTCCTCACTGACTTGTAATAGTTATCTGTGTGCTCAATGCCATGCTAGGTCTGGTATAATTTTTGGAAGGCTAACTGGCTACCGCTTCTACCTTGTTCGCTCTGTTCTCACCGCCATGTTGTGTCAGGCTGAATTTTTGGGTGATTCATGATATGCTACCTCTGTTTTAATGGTTACCCGTGTTCTCAAATTCCAGGGCCTCTAAAAAAGACTGTATTATTCTATGTGTCCTCACTGCCTGACGTCACACTACATCTGCAGAGGAGCGGGACTGGTTGCCGGGGGCCCGCCGATTGCGCCCCCGCCAACCAGCCAGCTGTTTTATTTTTT
The DNA here is from genome assembly GCF_027789765.1 of Dendropsophus ebraccatus. Classification (NCBI taxonomy): domain Eukaryota; kingdom Metazoa; phylum Chordata; class Amphibia; order Anura; family Hylidae; genus Dendropsophus; species Dendropsophus ebraccatus. The sequence continues at coordinate 163,852,843 of NC_091456.1, read as the reverse complement.
ATTTTTTGTCTAGCCGTGGCCAGGGCCTCACCACCCCCGGTCGAGAGGCATCAAGTGTACCTATGATGGTGAGTGCTGACTGACAGCCAGTTAGCTGTCAGCACTCTGGTTCATGTCGACTACATATCCCAGCCCCTGGACTCACTCCAATTTTTGGGTGGACTTACTTGTAAGGGCTCTCTTTGTCTGGCCTAATTTTTGGGAGGCTCACTAGCTTCCTCACTCACTTGTAATGGTTCTCTGTGTGTTCAAGGCCCTGCACTGTCTGACCTAGTTTTGGGGAGCCTCACTAGCTTCCTCACTCACTTGTAATGGCTCTCTGTGTGCTGAATGCTATGCTGTGTCTGGCCTAGTTTTGGGGAGCCTCACTAGCTTCCTCACTCACTTGAAATGGCTCTCTGTGTGTTCAAGGCCCTGCAGTGTCTGGCCTAGTTTTAGGGAGCCTCACTAGGTGTGCCTGCCCTCCCCTCTTTTTTGCTGGCCCTTAACTGGCATCCATGTTGACTATTGCTGGGCCTTTACTGGCATCCATGTTGACTACTGCTGGGCCTTTACTGGCATCCATGTTGACTACTGCTGGGCCTGCCCTTGCCTTCTTTTTGCTGGGCCTTAACTGGCATCCATGTTGATTATTGCTGGGCCTTTACTAGCATCCGTGTTGACTACTGCTGGGCCTGCCCTTGCCTCCTTTTTGCTGGGCCTTAACTGGCATCATCCATGTTGACTATTGCTGGGCCTTTACTGGCATCCATGTTGACTACTGCTGGGCCTTAACTGGCATCCATGTTGACTACTGCTCTGCCTGCCCTTTTTTTTTATTATTATTTGTATCTATCTTTATGTTTTTGGGTGTGGGAGGAAACCGGAGTACCAGGAGGAAACCCACGCAAACATGGAGAGAACATACAAACCGTTTTGCAGATGTTGTCCTTGGTCGTCTTTGAACCCAGGACTCCAGCGCTGCAAGGCTACAGGGATAACCACTGAGCCACCGTGCTGCCCTTGCCTCCATGTTGGCTACTGCTGGGCCTTTACTGGCATCCATGTTGACTACTGCTGACTACTGTTTTGCCTGCCCTTGCCTTCATGTTGGCTACTGCTGGGCCTTAACTGGCATCCATGTTGACTACTGCTGGGCCTTTACTGGCATCCATGTTGACTACTGCTGACTACTGGTGTGCCTGCCCTTGCCTCCATGTTGGCTACTGCTGGGCCTTAACTGGCATCCATGTAGACTACTGCTGGGCCTTTACTGCCATCCATGTTGACTACTACTTACTACTGTGGTGCCTGCCCTTGCCTCCATGTTGGCTACTGCTGGGCCTTAACTGGCATCCATGTTGACTACTGCTGACTACTGGTGTGCCTGCCCTTGCCTCCATGTTGGCTACTGCTGGGCCTTAACTGGCATCCATGTAGACTACTGCTGGGCCTTTACTGGCATCCATGTTGACTACTGCTGACTACTGTGGTGCCTGCCCTTGCCTCCATGTTGGCTACTGCTGGGCCTTAACTGGCATCCATGTTGACTACTGCTGACTACTGGTGTGCCTGCCCTTGCCTCCATGTTGGCTACTGCTGATCCTGCCTGGCCTCCATGTTAACTACTGTTGCTCCTGCCTGGCCTCCATGTTGGTTACTGTTGCTCCTGCCTGGCCTCCATGTTGGTTACTGTTGCTCCTGCCTGGCCTCCATGTTGGCTACTGCTGATCCCGGCAGTTCTCTGTGTGCCTAAAGCCATGCAGTGTTTGGCCTAATTTTGGGGAGGCTCACTTTCTTCTTCACTCATTTTTAATGGTTCTCTGTGAGCTCACGGCCATGCTAGGTCTGGTATAATTTTTGGAAGGCTGACTGGCTACCGCTTCTACCTTGTTCACTCTGTCCTCACCGCTATGCTGTGTCAGGCTGAATTTATGGGTGGTTCATGATAAGCTACCTCTGTTTTAATGGTTCTCTGTGTTCTTAATGCCATGCTGTGTCAGGCTGAGTTTTTTGGTGGTTCCTATGCCTACCTCTGTTTTAACCAGGCTGTTGCACAGAATTAGGCATAATGGTGCCATTAGGCAGCCTCAGAGGCATCCATACATGCTGCCCCTGCTGTTTTCTGTCCATTTCCGTTGTGTTTCCATCAATTTCTGAGGTTGACAGGTTTTCACACGACCTTCTCTCTACTTCAGTCCCTTCAAAAAATGCTCGAGTCTCCCATTGACTTCAATGGGGTTCGTTACTCGAAACGAGCACTCGAGTATCAGGAAATACTCGGCTCGAGTAACGAGCACCCGAGCATTTTAGTACTCGCTCATCACTAGTTAAGATATGAGTTAGGATCAGAGCCCCTTGAACAAGAAGTGTGCATTAATGTAAAAAAAAGTTACCTATAGACAGTGATATAAAAGGAAATGTAACATACCGTATAACAGCAGTAATACCAGGAAAGTCCATTCGTACAACTGGAGTTCCTTATTATATTCCTGTCACACTGAAAATGATAATGAATGGCTCACACATCAGAGTCAGAGCAGCCCTCTCCTTATAATGAGACATACTAGATGATGGTTTCCAGTGAGTCTGCCCAGCACCAAACAACAAAGTGTCAGACTAAAGTGTTGCAACAACCTTGACAATGGAAAATCACACAAATGGCTTTAATGGTTATTATTTGAAAGCTACAAGTGGCCTGATAATATGACCTCACTTAGAAAAATAGATTTTCTATGTTGGTTCTAGTAACGGTTATGAGATATTAAAAATCTTACACTATGCAATCGTATATGGAGGATTCATAGACTTCAGAGACATATGCTGATATTCACATTACACCTGTGTCATATGTTAGTAGGCAGGTAGCCATGTGCATATCTAAGTGCTTTCATCTGTAGGGTTTACTACATACATAGCATAATAATATGAAGAGAATTAGGCATGGGGCAAAAGCACCCCCTTGAAGAATAAGGACAAAATCACATGATTCCCTTTCATTTGCTTGCTCAGTTGTAAAATAGTCTATATGGATGGCATGACATGGTGCCAAATAAAATGTGTGAATTTTCTGAGAAAAATCACTGTTCTTAACTAGTACCTGATATTAAAATAATTTTTGACGTCATGTGACATGTCGAAAGTTATTGATCGCAGTGGGTTTTACTGCTAAGACTCACTGTGATCAGGAGATATAACAGGGGAAAGAGAACCGTAGCAGAACGATCCACTCTCTGGCCATTCCCTATTTCTGACAATGTAGCCTCCTAGACTGATCACAGTTGGTCAAAGTAATGAGACCCACTGCAATCAATAACTTTTGACATGCTTGATGACATAGAAAAAGTTATTTTTCAAAGCAAATGTACCATCAGGTACATCACTTTGGTTATTTCACATTAAGGGATCGGGTGCAGGGCTGCCAGTGGTGAAATCCTTTCTTTGAACAGTCACCCGATTCCTGCACAAAGCGCCGGTCTATTCCTGAGCACTGGCCCATCGAGGAGCACTGGGGGACGGAGTGTGATTAAATCCCCTCCCCTCTGTGACACTGCTTCATTGATTCTAATAGAACCACATCACAGAGAAGGTCGTCAAACTTGGGGTGGGCGGGCCTGCCCTCAGTGCTCTGGTGCTCAGGAATAGACCGGCGCCATATGCAGGAACCGGGCAGTGATTAAAAAAAAAGGACCACACCACCAGAAACCTCACATAGATGTTGATCCTTTAATGTAAAATACCCAAAGTGAGGTACCTGATTGTACATTCGCCTAAATGAAAGGTATCCTTCACTAATCTGATAAACATATGTAGAGAACACTGATCATGGGGATAGATAGGGGCTGTGCTCTTCACCTATTGTCAATGAAGCATCCTGTTTTTTTACCTCCATCTTTATAATAGGAATCTGCTAGTGTATGCAGTGTAAACTGAAAAGTAGATTCATAGATTTGTAATATGAAAAATGAAAAACAACCCACAAAATATGTATATTAAAGAAAAGTAAACATAACATTTTATTTCACTAATATTTAAGCATTCTTACTTTGGAGAGATTTATTTTTGGACTATTTAAACACAAATTGCCTTTAAAGGGGTAGTGCAGTGAAAAACATTAACTCCCCACATGAAAAGTTATATAACTTCATAATATACTTTGGTAGCCAATTCTAGCATCTTATCCCACTTTTCCTGGTCCCGCTGGCTACTGGAAGTCAAGACCATCTTTCAGCCCCGGACGCCATTTTGTGTTGAGACGTAGGCCAACACGTCATGATCTGGGGCATTCCTTGGGCTCCCGAGCACTCCCTCCCTGCCTTAGCACGCCTCCCAGAGCTTTACTATTGGGTCCTGCCCACCCGGTGTGTATAGTCATATACGAGCGCCCCCCCCCCCCGTGTATACAGTCATGTACGCCCCCCCCCGTGTATACAATCCTGTTCCCCCTGCAGGTACCGCTAATGACATCTAATACCCCCCACCCGGCGGGCAAGTGACAGTGCCACAGAGTCGCCACCCACCTCCTGTGTCCTGTAACCCACCACCACCATCGACGCTCCCCCCCAGCGTGGCTCAAAGCTGACAGTGCCGCACATCTGCTGGACTCAATGAACTCATAAAGACAGGAGTTGGATGGCCACTGTGCGGCACTGTCCTTATGAGTTCATTGAGTCCGGCAGCTGTGCGGCACTGTCAGCTGTGAGCCACGTTTGGGGGAGCGTCGATGGTGGTGGCGGGCTAAAGGACACAAGAGGTGGATGGCAACTCTGTGGCACTGTCACTTGCCCGCCGGGTGGGGGTGATAGATGTCTTTAGCGTTACCTGCAGGGGGAACAGGATTGTATACACGGGGGGGGGGTACATGACTGTATACGGGGGGGGGAAGCGCTCATACATGACTGTATACACCGGGTGGGCGATCATATAAATGGGGGGAGCGGTTGTCAGCGGTGGCGGCAAGGGCTACATGTCAGGCAAGTGTATGACCTGCTTCACTCTGCCTCCCTCTGTACAGCCATGTCAGTACTATTGGGACTTGCAGTTATAATAGTACTGACATGGCTGTACAGAGAGAGGCACAGTGAAGCAGGACCCAATAGCAAAGCTTGGTGAGACATGTCAAGGCAGGAAGGGAGTGCCTGGGAGCCCAAGGAACGCCCCAGATCATGACGTGTTGGCCTACATCTCGACACAAAATGGTGCCCGGGGCTGGAAGATGGTCTTGACGTCCAGTAGCCAGCGTGGCCAGGAAAAGTGGGGTAAGATGCTAGAATTGGCTACCAAACTATATTATGAAGTTATATAACTTCTCATGTGGGGAGGGAATGAGGGGAAATGTTTTTCACTGCAATTTTAAAAAATGCAAAAAAAAAAAAAAAAAAAAGTATTTTTTTTTTTACATTTGTATAAAGTATTTATAGTTTTCACCTATCTGCATTAGGTGTGTTAAGTTAATAACTGACTGATGGCAGGCACCGCCAGTCAGAAATTTGTATTTGTCCTGAGGCTGGAGTCTCAGCCCCAATCGCGCCTGGGGCTGGGACTGCAGGCCTCATAAGTATCTTCTCCTTTCCCATGATCCTGCAATAGAGCCTAGTTTACTAGTGAGTCTTAACCTAGCGTTCCTCCTGCATTTGTATACTTGGTATTTCTAACCTCTGGTTTTTGGATGTAGACTATTCTATTAGATCACATTTTGTACTGACCTCTAACTTTGCTATATTGTGTTAAATTTGTCTTGTCTATTGTTCTGTGTTCACACTTAGTAAGGATTAGGGACCACCTAGTCCCCTGCTATTAGGGCTTTGAGGCCAGTAGACAGGGGCAGCAGGCGGGCGCAAGCTTCAGGGCTGCAACTGTTTTTTTGTCTGCTTGGTCCCACATCCTGACACACATAGTATTTCCACACACAGTATCAGTCTTTTGGTCAGGAGTGGGTTGAAAACACAAAAACTGTGCAATGGCAGAGGGACACTGAAGGACACAGGGCACTGGAGGGACACTGAGCATCTCTCTGCCATCATCCTCTCCAGCAGTCACAGCCCGCACAGCTCTCACAGCAGTCACAGTCCGCACGAGTCGGGTCGTGACATCACCATTTTATCCAGTAAGTGAAGCCTTGATACAATTGTAAGGAAAAAGCACTTTATAAGCATTTTCCCTAATAAGTGTAAATTGGGGATTTGTATAACGTTTGGGGGCAATACAATATGTCACATGCATTTAACAAAAGCTGAAAACGGGGTGTAGAACCTCACTATAATACTCTGTAATACTAATGTCTGACAGACTAATTATTAATCCCTACAACCTAACAAGCACATGGTCATGGCATAGATGGGTTGACGGCAATGTTGACTATGGCATATAAAGAGGTTACGCTATATAAATACTGCAGGCAGAGGCCACTTTCGTATGCTTGGTCAATAGAATGACACATTATGAAAAGTGCTGCCGCGTGTAGTGTTCTTCTTTCCATTGCAACAGAACCCAGTGTCCAAGATCAACATGATCTTCGACCCCGTTCATTTCAGCGGCATGTCAGCTATATATAAGGCTACATATTACAGCCAGTGACCCACACAAAATATGTATGATATTGGGCGGGAAGGGGCTTAATAGTAATCTTTTGGCCTACTCTGACCTCTGGGAAAATCAAGAAAACAACTGTTGATCTAAATCCACGATCAGTTGTATTTTCTATATGCCTGTAGCCATCTGTTCTAGACTATCCCCCCCCCCCTTTAAGTTTTAACTAATTTTGTTATTATTTATATCATTTTGTCTTTACAATACCTTTTGCCTGTAGAACAATAGACTTTCCTAGGCTACTGTAAACTAATTATGTGCATAAATGTGCATATAGTAAAATGTAAAACTCAGCAAATACACATACTCCAACTATCCAACGTTACTTTATGACAACATTGCCCATTTTTAATTGTTAGGCATTAGATAGAGTCAGGTTAAATCCAATGAGTTCATTAAACAGTGAACTTTTAAATGACCTTTCATTGATTTATTCTATCTTTTCCAATGAGCATTTAATTGGAGGCATAGCTGATAAGTCGAGGTCACGTTTTTCTGATTTCTTAGGGGCTTTATAGTGGTTATCTCTTTTAGATAATGTACTAATGCATCCACTATAATTATAGCTAGAGCACATTGAAGCCCCTGTAAATGACAACTTATTACCTGGTTATTCCTTCAGCATTGCTTCGGACTTTCCAGAAAACATGAAGTCAAAAACAATGCCTAAGGGCTTCTCACTGCACACATTTATTTTATAATTTATATAATTTATGGAGTGTGTCTATTACTTCTAATGGCTATTGTAGATAAACAGTATTTTCAGAATTACCTATGATCTAAACTGTACCTCTAGAGTTGTACGAGAAATGACTAAAGTGCAGCCATGTGTATTTTTTTTATTGAAATTCTGTTGATTCTCCGTGTATGCTGACCTGTGCCTGTTTTCAGATTATGATTTCTAACTGGCCCCTATTTCTACCAGCTTCCACATTCTGGAGCAGGATAAGGGAGAACACCTAGAGGGCACTTAGACTTCGCTCCCAGGTGTGGCCCAAAGCCAAACCAGTTAAGTAGCAGAGCTGTTCCACACTCAGGTTACATTAGTGACCACTCAGTAGTTTTTCCTAATCACCTATTTATAATAAATTGCTGTTAATGACCAATATTATTACTTTTGTGACCAGGACAATAGTATTTCAAAATTAACCTAATTTCTTAGAGAAAATTGTTCACATAAAATTAGGGAAATCATATGAATTAAAAAGTTCTTGTATTTGTGAAAAAGTTTTACAAAATCAGAACCTTTAAAATGGTGAACTATTTGGCAGTTTATACAATATATTTTTTCATGTTTTTTTTTCCCAAGGAAGGGAAGATGGCTAAAAAAAAAGTATTTGCCCAATTCATTTCATTTTTTTTCATAAAAACAAAATGGAATAAAATGAAAGGTGAGCGTTGAACTTTTATATCAATTTTGATCATATGCGTCCGTTCCTGTCACAGACAAAGGTGGCAGCAGACAGCACCATGTCAGACTGGAAAAAAAGCTTTAAGATTTTTTAAATAGAGGTAATTTACAAATCTTTATAACTTTCTGATATATATATATATATATATATATATATATATATATATATAAAAATATATATATGTATTATTATTATTATTATTTTTTTTTTTTTTACTGTGTACCCCTTTAAAGGAGACCTGTTACACCCCCCATGCAGGGGTGACAGGCTCCCGAAACCCAGCTAGATCCCCTTATACTGACCTCATCTCGCCAAGCTAATCAGCTGTTTGAGACTGGAAGGTCGGCACCATTCAAGTGCAACTCAGTTCCCATTGAACTAAATTATAAAGTTATAAACTATTATAAGTATAGTTGAAAAAAAGTCCAAAAGTTGAAAAAAGTTGAAAAATGTCCATCAAGTTCAATCATGAGAGGGCAGAGGGGAAAACAAAGCCTGTTAACAACCATAGTACCACTTCTGGATGTAAAGAAGCCAATTGTCAGTAATCGCATACATATTGTATTTATATATACATTTATTTATTTTTTTCATTTATTTATTTATTATTATTATTATTATTATTATTATTATTATTATTATTATTATTATTATTATTATTATTATTATTTAAATCTAATAGATTACAAATTTAACAAAAAAAAAAGCAAACCATGAAATATTTTTGGTCTTAGTATTTCCTTTGGCACATTTTTACACCACTTCTGAATGGAGAATGTCACACAATGAAACTGACAGCGCTTTCCTTTGACAGACATTCCCCGTCACTATCCTTATACTCAACTCACCTGATTTTTTAATACATGTCTCCTTTTAGGTCATTAAGCTTCTTCCTACCATTGTTCACTTTCTGTACATTGCTGACTGGTAATTGTTACCTAATCAGTGGCCATTCAGCCATGGTCCCTTAATAGGCGTCTTGTGAAGGACCCATCCCTTGTGCCGAGGTCTGTTATTGACAAGGAGTATCTCCTATTATTTCATTAGTGACATCTTAAGATAAAGTATGTATTAATTATGACCTTCTTAATTAATTTCCCTCCTGCGGGGTCACACTTCAGCCAACATGTGCCTCATTGTCCGGTAATGACAATAAATGATTTGCATTGCTTTCATCTGCCTCCCCCGATATATTTATGAGGCTAATACATTAGTATGTTGCCTTCTCTTTTATGCTTGTGCCTGACTTGTATCTCTTGTCCTAACAATATAAAAAATTGACAAATATATTTCAGAACTATATCAGAAGGGACCGTTCTTGTGGGGCTAAAGAGGGTACACTAAGATTACTGTCACTAATACGACATTTGTCATTTAGCAGGTATAACTTAAAGCTCTAGAGCCCTAAATTATGAATCTATACCAAGGAATCTGTCAGGCTTTTATTACCGGTAGAATGGTAATTTGGCCCCATTGGCAATAGGGATCACGCTCAACTGCGACCCAAGAAGAAAACTAGTGTAAAGGCTATGTATTCTTTTTTTACAAGAACGGCCATTCTTGTAAAAAAAAAAAAAAAAAAAAAAAGAATACACTGTGTTGAATCCTATTGGGAACAGCTGCTGCTTTGCACACAATGTGCTGCACAACGGCCGCTGTTCCCCTACTGCTGTGGAAATAATTGACAACTGTTGTTCACAGTCTGTTCACACAATGTATGGCCGTTCTCGTGGTCGTACACTGTATTGAAGTCAACGATTAATTGAATTGTAGGCACACCCAAAGGTGACCATTCAGTAACGTTCCCGTGGCCGATATGGCAGCAGGTGCAGCACTGTAATCCAACAGTTGTTGTTAAACAATGCCCATTGTATTACAGTGTTTGAATATAGCCTAAATGTTAGCTATTTTTCTAAAATATTAGGGTACAATTTCATGTAAATCCTTTCCCACTTATTACTTATTGTCTAATAGATATGGGTCTCTTCTAGGACCCATATTTATGTTTAGAATGTACATACAACCAAGAAAAGGAACCAGCACCGAACCTCTTTACTTTGCATGTGGCTAACAGGGGTTAACCCCGTTATGTTGAGAATGTAGGTATCTCACCACATTCTATCTGATTAGACAACTGCTGCATTCAGGGGGGGGATGAACAGCCACATCTCTATTCACATTCTTTCTGGATTCAATTGCTGCCTCATTTAGAGGGATGGGGCCAGGGGACCCCAATTTTACAAACAGTTCTCATCTCTCAGAGTTGGAATCCCCATCTCCTATCAGACATAGTATATTATTTGGAAATGTGGAAAAAAGTCTTGAGAATATCCCTTTACTTATTACTTGACAAGTGTAGCTTATTTCTGGAAATCTATGATCACACCAGGGATTTAGATGCCTTCTGACTCTTTTTATATACCTCGTCATTATAAAAAAAAAATAGGTAATTATTTAGATAAAGCTAATGATTTACTGCAGCATTCCATTGAATAAGGTACCAGCAAATAGTATTTATTCCATCAAATGTGTAAAGTCAACATTTCCAAAGTCCTCACAGAACCTTTTTCATGCCAAAAAAGGTTCTGTGAGAGAAGCGAAATATGGCCTTGTTCAAATTTGATGACATAAAAGAGCTATGCTGACACCACATTCACTGGAGTGCTGAGGTGAATCCTTCTCTTGTTATTGCCACCAGCTTGCACTAGATTCAATGTGTGTCTTGTGGATGTGCTGCTCCCCCCCCCCCCCCCAAACTGTACCAACCCTAACCAGGTATACGTCAAAGATTGCAACACAACCTTAAAGGGGTTATCCAGCGCTACAAAAACATGGCCACTTTCTTCCAGAGACAGCATGACTCTTGTCTCCAGTTCAGGTGTGGTTTGCAATTAAGCTCCATTCACTTCAATTGAAATGACATACAAAACCCCACCCAAACTGGAGACAACAGAGGGGCTGTCTCTGGAAGAAAGTGGCCATTTTTGTGTAGCGCTGGATTACCCCTTTAAGTGATTTTTTTATTGCAATTTCAATGTAAGATAGTACCACCTAAACAAACTGATACATTGTCAGGAGCCAGCTGTCACGCTCTGTTCCCGGCGCTGCCGAGTGTGTGGCCGGCCTCCTGCTAGTGTTGTCGGCGTCCCTGAAGACAGTCCCGGCTGGTGCCTCTGCAACTCATCCTTTGTTGTTGCTGTGGACAGGGCTTCAATGCCCCCGCCAATCGGCACAGGTGTTGCTAATTGTGACAAGCTGACTGACAGCTGGCACTACCAGTCAGTTCTGTAATATTCTGGGGGCTGGAGTCTCTGCCCCAATCACGTTAATCAGCCTTCATAAAGCTACTCCCCTTATCATCCTTCTTGCCTGCGATAAAGCCTCGTCTGAGTGTGACTAAACTAGCGTTGTATTCTGACTGTAATTCCTGGTTTCCTGATCTTTTGCTTGGCTTTCTGACTAACCCCTCCGCCTCCTATATTGGTACTGCGACAACTGTTTGGTTTTGACTCGGCTAGTGGACTTCTCTTATACTGCGCTTGTATTGTCTTGTCTCCGTCTTTGTGTTTGACGTATTCCAGCATAGTGTTCAGTCTTCAGGTTGGGGCCGACCTGCTAAGGAGCCGACAACTCCAAAATGAAGTGACAGCAGGGTGGGTGCCAGCGTCAGGGCCTTGCTTGTCCTGTGTCTCAGAGTCCCAACCTAATATACTGTACATTGTGACAATTACAATCTAAAAAAAAAGTACCAAACTTTGAGGATAGTATTTTTAGTCCTGATACAATATTAGAGGTTATTGTTTGAGGAAATACTAACCAAACCTGTCCAGTGTACTATAGATAATTTCATTGTTATTTATTTATGTACATACTCTACTCATTGTACGGACCCAGCACTGCTTTATAGGATCTCATCGCAGCACAATAGTAATTGTAACTATGCAAATGCTATGCTTTGTGAGGTATCATTCTAAACCCTAGGTTGTGCATGAAAATTTTCATCCAAGACTCTGTTTGCCAGCTATAAAGATAAAGCGGCCTACTGGAGTGACGAGATTGATCAATGCCATGGCAGGGTATTTTTCAATTAATGTTTTGTCTTTAATTCCTGCTGGTGTGCAGCAGCAGATCAATGAATCTATATTTCTCTCAGTGGAGAAGATAAAGCCCCCTGATTAGACCTGCGGATTTATTAGACACGCATAGTTAAAGATCAGAAAGAACTTTTGACACCAAGGTCCAGGGTCAGCAAAAGGGTCACTGGCATTCTAAATAGAAAATCTCCACAAGCATGTTCTAATTGATTACTTGTGCTACAAATAACCTGTTTAGAAAACATCAGAGACTTGCTTTTCTATATTATTTCTATGTGTCGGTTTGTATGTTTTTATTTATATAATAATTTACTAAAACTTTTGTAAATAAAAATAAATAAAGCAACATTTTGGTCTACCCACTGAACAGCTCTATAAGCTTTAAAGGAGAAGTCAGGCCAATATTAAAATCTTGCAGCCAGCAGAGGCAGGAAGAATTTGGATTTAGTAGTAGGAACTGACCTTTCCCCGTGCCTGCAGTGAGCGTCGGGACCCCTTGAGATGTGATGACGTCACAAATCAGGAGAAAATGCCTGTCCCAGCTGATGGACTAGTCGCTCAGCCAATGAGTTACTGGAGTGGTGTCCCGCCCCAGTCACTGACTGGCTGAGCAGACAGTCCATCGGCCAGGTTATGATGTGTCAGCACCCGGTGGGGGTCCCGAGACTAGTCCCATCAAATTTGCTCCTGCCGGCTGCCAGATTTTAAAATTGTCGGGACTTCTCCTATATACATGGCCCCCGGGATAACCATGGAGACCATCGGGAGCCTGGATGGCACCGCAGGACATCACAATCATGTGAGTATGCCCTGCGGCCACTAGAACCCGTTACATGCCACTCTCATGATTTGACAGAGGCATTTAATGGGTTAAAAAACCCGGAGCTGAGGATTCTCTGCTCCAGGTAGTTACAGGGGGAGACTAGCTGTCATACTGAGCTGTCTGGTGCAGGGGGACAGAAGAGTATTCTGATACATAGGTGTATATAGTGACCGCTGTTAAAAGTCATTAATGGGTTAAAGGGGTATTTCACTCAAATGTAAATTTTGATATGTTTCTGCCCATGGGGAGACTAACAATTCCTTCCATAATTATTATTTATTCAGTCTTCTCCCCCCAATTCTCAGCTGTTGCTGTCTGCTGAAAACACAAAAATCAGTGTGTGAGGTTTTCGCTCCCTCCTCTCCCTCCTCCACTCTCGCTTCTGAGATGGCTGATGTAAACAAGTCCCTGGCAGGCTTTAGCTGCAACATTGTAGCTTCTTTGTTATGCCGGGAGGGTTATGGTGCGTTAACACGGAAAGATTATCTGACACATTATCTGCCAAAGATTTGAAGCCAAATCCAGGAGTGGATTTGAAAATAGGAGAAATCTCAGGCTTTCCTTTATGACCTGATCTCTGTTTATAGTCTGTTCCTGGTTTTGGCTTCAAATCTTTGGCAGATAATCTGTCAGATAATCTTTCTGTGTAAACGCACCATTAATCACAGTGAATTTATTAGCAAACTTGACCTCAGAATAACCCTCTCAGCATTACAAAGAAGCTACAATGTTGCAGGTAAAACCTGCCAGGAACTTGTTTACATCATCTGTCTCAGAAGGGAGGGGGGAGGAGGGGGAGACAGAGAGAAAACTCACAAAGATTTTTGTGTTTTCAGCAGAAAGCAGCAGCTCAGAACTGCTGGAAGGAGACTGAATAGATAATAACAAGTATGGAATGAATTGTTAGTCTCATCATGGACAGCAACATATCAAAATTTATGTTTGAGTGGAATACCCTTTTAATGTGTTTGACATGTGCCAATGAAATCGCCCTTTCACATATATTGAGGTGCTACATGTCAAAATAACTTTTCCTCAAAAAGGCAAGGGCACTCACCATTTGATGCAAAAGTCTTTATAAATGATCTTCTAAAAACATGAATAGCAGGCGGCAAGGACACCGTGCACCTTCAGCAAGGTGCACGGCGTCCTCGCCGCCTGCTATTCATGTTTTTAGAAGATCATCAATAAAGACTTTTGCATCAAATGGTGAGTGCCCTTGCATTTTCTTACTCTTGCATTTTTGAATTGGAAGCACTATACTGCCGTTCAGCAAGTGAGCACCACCTGGCAAAGCTAAGTGGGACTACTCCACCCACCTTGTATTGTATCCTGGCCGCACGGGAAGGGTTGTAGTGCCGGTGGCTGTAACTCTGGTACAAAAGATTTTCCTCAAAAAGCGTACTTGATACAGGAGGACCCCCATGTAAGTATACATATACCATTGTCCATATTCAAACTATTGTAAATCCATCATTTTATATGAAGATTATTCAAAAGTGGAAAAAAATTCAAGAAAGTTGACAATCTTCCCAGGAGTGGACATTCCAAGATATGTGGGAGACTTAACACAGTACAAACAATAAAAATCTAACCATACATACATAGTTGGAATATACTGAGCATCTTCTATACAAGTTGCAAATATCTCCAAGTCTAAGGTCAACCCAATCTGCTACCATTGGGCTGGTTTTCTTGATCATTGTAATCTTCTACACCCAAAATTCTGCATTGCCATTAAAACTAAGCCAAGCTGGCTGCTTACAGTACAGTGAGTATGGGGCTGAATGTCATAAATGTTACTGTATGTTTTCATTGTTGTCTTTGGTAAATCATTAACTTGTGTAATTTCCCATACCTAAAAGCTGATACTGTATCTGTCCATTAACTACAGTAAGTGCATAAGTTAAGTGATGTGTAATTACACTGAACATAGCAGTAAATGTGGTGATATGGGAAGACACGTAGTTAATGTGTTGACTTCCATTCACTTGATTAGCTGTGACTATTATCCTTGCAGTTCTCGGGTTCTTACCACACTTCCTGCACTGCCACATTATATAATATAGACAGAAACATATAATAATCAAATACTGTTTTTAGTCGCTAGCTGTGAAATTTTCTCAAGATCTTATGGCCTTGTGCATAGGGGTTTCAGACATACCACACAGCCATTACCTCTGTGCTGTGGGAATGTACAAATAAGATCCTAAGAGCCAGTGCTTCCATTTACCATGCACCTTTGTAAGTATAAACACACACACTTAGTCAAGCACAAGCTTTATTGGATAGTTATATAGATGTATCTGTTAACTAGAAGTGTGACCACCATTGATGCAGTAGAGTATTCTGGAAAAATTGTGTGGATTTTGATAGTGAGAGGTTGGTTAGACAACACACAATTTGACAACATGTAGGGGCAATATGAAGAATGCCAAGGATAAAGGAAATGGAATGTGTTGTTATCAGGGGTGAAGCCATAAAGTACACTAAAAAGATGCTATAAGAAAGATTAAAGTAATAGTTAAAGGGTGGAGAGAAAAAATAAGCATGGCAGGATGTCCACAATGTCCATCAGCTTCTCAGCACCACTTACTACTAACATCAGGAGTTAGTTAAATTTGGATCAAATGGCATAAGCCCCCACACCACGTTAAGGTTCCTGATAAACTGTGGGCCCTAACTTAAGAATTGCCCAGCCTCACCGGGCGACCTCCACCACCACACCAGCTGCACCAGGGAGGGAGCAGCCCAGTTGCACAGCAGCCCCAATGCTGCCAGACATAGCCTTCCTTGGCTCTGGGCCATACCACCCGCAGACACAGGGCTGCCACAGCAATGGTCACCATAGTGGAGACTGACATCACAAAAACAAGGAGAAGCAGATGGAAAGAAAAACTTACCTTCTCAGCCAGTGAGACTGAGTAAGCCAGGCTCTGACCCTATATGTATTTACTAATTAAAATTACCTGGGTGGGGGAGGAGTGCTGGACCAAGTGAAAAAAAAAAGGAGAGGGGACAGAATCTACAATGTACTCAATGGAGAGTCTCACTGGCTGAGAGTACAAGGTAAGAGGTAAAAATATGCTGTGAGCACCGATCAACTAGATTGGCGCTCATCTTACCGAGCCTATTACATGGTTTAGTAGTCACTCGGCCTGGGCTGCATGAACATAGATGTTTGGCTTTAATCAGCCATCAGCAGTGGATCTCCTATTACATGGAGAGATGTGCAACCCAAAGCAGAATTTTTTTTACATGCTGAAAGAAAACGATCAGTTGACGAGTAAGCTGATAAGCTTGTCAGCTGATCACTGGCTTTATTACATAGGGAGATATCTGCCTGATTTGACAGGGAACATAAACACCTATAATTACCTTTTCTGCCACATTTCTCCTCTTCCCTTCTTTCTCTGACATGCGATGCAGACACAAAATGCCTTCTTAGCATAGACCGCATAGAGAGCTATACTCTCTATGGTGAGTGGGCATTTCTTGTCTTCACAGCATTAAAGAAGTGGACCACGAGGGGAAACTGGAAAGTAGGCTAGGTAAGTACAAGTGTTTGGTATGTTCTAGAGATCGGTTCAACAGGTTTAACATAAAGTTCTGGTTCATCCAAACCAAACCTTAAATGAACTACACTAAAACAGCTAAACAATGGCAGTAATTTAGCTGTTTTAGTGTGGTTCCAATAATTTGCTCATCTATATTTACCTGTCCATGCTCCCCCAGTGTGCTTCTTCTTTAGTGTCCAATGTCCCCTGCAGCCGCCAAAATCCCTTTCAAGCAATCACTGACTGAGACGGGATAGTACTGCAGCCAGAGATTGGCCAAGCGGCTTATCACTCTTGTCTATAGAGTCACAGCTCCCTTAGCCAATCATTGGCCGCAGCACTCTCACATCTCAATCAGTCAGTGATTGGCTGAGCAGGAGGGTGAAAGCCTGCTAAACCAATCACTGGCTAACTGAGACAGGAGGGTGCAGTGGCCAGTGGTTGGCTGAACGGGCTGTCACTTTTGAGACAGGAGTGACAGCCCATTTAGCCAATTGATGAGCATGGTGCTGTCCCATCTCAGCCAGCCAGTGATTGTCTTAGCAGGCTGTCACCATTATCTCCAGAGTAGAAACAAACAATGAATGGCCATATCAAACAAAAGGGAAATGCAAACTAATTAGATCATGATAAAATAGAAAAATATCTTATTGGGATCCACAATAACACAAGATAAATTAAAAACATCTAAAAATGGGACAATACATGATACCAACAGATACAAGTGAGTCCTCACAATATCTAGGACCACAACATACACCAGGGAACACAATACAGAGTAAATGCAGGGTATGCTCAGAAGAATGTATCATAACCAATGCAACAAAAAATGAGACAGAAAAACACTCAATAATGATGATGAATGGCTATAACAAAAATATTGGTGATGAGTAAACCCAGCCCGGTGTATGTAAGCCTCAACCCCACGCCTTCCTCTATGTCCCCATAGCTTCCTCAGGAGTATATAGCTGAATGGGCTGGAGGTGGCTGAAGACACCGGAGACCCAGAGGAGGACACCACAGAGCCAGAAAAGGTGAAAAAAACTTTTTTTTCTTCTTTACTTGTTCCAAACTTTTAGCAAGGTTCAAACTAGAGATGAGCGGATTTCCCGAAGTTCGGGTTCGTATGAACCTGAACTATCGGCATCTGACTCCCGCTGTCTGCCGGCTCCGTGCAGCCGAGGGATACAGCCTAAGAAATGCCAAGAAAACTCGGATACAGCCATTGGCATAGGCTGTATCCCAGTTTTCTAGGCGTTCCTTAGGCTGTATCCACCCGCTGCACTGAGCCGGCAGACAGCGGGAGTCAGATGCCAATAATTCAGGTTCATACGAACCCGAACTTCGGGAAATCTGCCTATCTCTAGTTCAAACAAATCCATTCAGACTGGGCCACATAATAAAAACTTTTACAGGCCGGATAACTTCCTTAACCATTACTTTAATCTTTCTTATGCTCCAAATTATAACTCTTGAGATTAAATAAAGCAATGATGTACTTTTTTTTTTTTTTAATAAGGGCTTTTGATACCTGCTTGACACTGTCTTTTGATAAACATATTCCTTTTATCATGCAGGCTAATTTGTATGCTATAAAGATAGAAAACACTGTTTTCATAACTCATATGACAACATTAAGAACAGCTTATACGTGTCCTGTAAGTAACTGCAGGTGCCAAATGTCCATTAAGACTAATTCTTTTCTTATTGATTTGATTGCATTTTCAAGAGAGAGAAAAAACCCTCCCCATGCTGAAAGATATCTGTCAATTAGCATGTCTAAGATGTGCAGAGACTACAATTAGATTAGCTAAATGTACTTTGCGTAGGTGATGCAGAGTTTATTTTGTCGTCTCAACTAACACTGAAATTATATTAACATACACAGCTTCCTTCACGTCTTGAAGACTTTCCTGTCCAAATGTATCACCATTTCCAACTCGTCAGAGCTTAAGTACTCCATTGTTATTCCATCTACGTCTATAATTTTTTTTCTTATTTTTTTGTATTTTTGACTACTTCAGCTGCTGAGACTCTGTAACGTTCAATTATTGGCAGTAAAATGTTAACTGTATTAATGTAAATACACTTCGACGTGTTCCTTCCCTAGCGGTAAGTTTCCCTACATCATAAAGCCTTCTAGATAGTTATCATGATAAACAATAGGGGAATATTTTATATCACTTATTGCCTTTTCTCACATTGCTTTGTGTAACACCAGCGATCAGCTCTCACAGGCGTTCTGTCACTCATTGCCATAAGTGTCCGATCCATGCCCAGTCCGCTTTTGCCTGCAACTGCCATGCTGTTTTATCTACTGCAATTCCTGGTTAGGCCAGTCGTAGTACATGTGTGCTCTCCCTTCTTCTTAAAGGGTCTACATTTGCCCTACTAATCTTTTATCTACTAATCCCTATCTGATAGTATCTATTTAGCGAAGCTTGACAGGATTACCAGTGTATAAGCAATGCTGAGGTTTATTCCTAACAAAGTTTGATTTAAAAATCCACTGTTTGACCCATGCCTGACCTTCTAATTTTGTCTCTGCATGACCCTCTTATACGTCTCTATTGACCTGCCACCTGCCACAATTCTTCTTCCTTGTCCTGATGCTGTTTCGGTCAACACCTTAATTGCCTTTGCCTGACCCCTTGGTGCCTTTCACTAGGCTGTTCTGCTCACCTGGACATGTTTCTACCTTGGGCAAAATCTTGGTACCCTATTTAAGCAAAATTTAGCAGAAGTAGGATGAAGGGGAAAACCTAGATAGTACTTAGGAGCCTTTTACATAGGCTGAATAACGACAACAAGTGTTCTTAGAAACGCTCATTCAGCCAATAATTGGACCCTATAAATGTGGCAGCAAGAAACCGATAAGCGGGAAGCATCTGATCCTCAACTAATTCCATTTATTGTTATCAGTCGCACATCTTTCTGTGTAAGCGGGAAACTGCAAAAGGGAAACTGACAGCACGGATATGTCTATATCTGTGCTGCCAGTTTTCAGATGCCATCACATCAGCAGTGTTTACTTAACCTCAGCACTGTGTGATCCGGTATCTCACCTTCTTCCTGACATTGTCACATGCATCCTGCTCCCGATCCCCTGTACTTCCCACCAATGCTCCTTCAAGGTAATCGAAACTGGCAGCATAGATATATGCATATCTGTGCTGTCAGTTTCTCTTCTTTAAATGGCTGCACTAACGATACAAGCGTCATTCGTGCTGTCCAATAAATTGTGCCCTGTAAAGGCACTGCACACAAATGACGATCTTGCTGATCAGTGATTGTTTGTGCCCTTTCATAGGACCCTTAGACTTCGCTTCCAAGTTTGGCCCAAAGTCAAACTAGTTAAGTATCAAAGTGGGTTACATTTTTCTGTTAAAATCCAGGATCATATAACAGGAAAAGTTAAAAGGAACGATTGCAAAGATGCTTGCATTACCTAATGGGGGACAACAACACCCAGGTTCTCCAAATTTACCAAAAAAGAAGAAATTAGTTCAAAACATTGTCAAGCATCTGTAAGTATAAACTTATTCTTATTTTCATGTAAAAAGCAACAATGACCATGCAGCCCTTACTGCATGATAATCGAGCCATGTATGGGCTCTGCAAGCAAGCGCCAATCTAGCAGATCAGCGTTCGATTACTGTCAAGGGTTGGGTTGTGTAATAGGGCCCTTATGGTACTTTTACACGGAGCGCTAATTCGCCCAATCGCACGATTAACGATTTAGAATGAACAATGTTTTTTCATAACGATCAGTGTTTACACGGAACGATACATCGTACGGAAAAATCGTTTTGCGGTCATTTTGCGATCGCTTAAGCCTATCTCACACATAGGTGAAATCGTTGAAAGAATGTTTACATGGAACGATCTGCGAATTTTTTGCGATCAACGACGATTTGAGAAGTTCTTGAAAGATCAAAATGAACGATTTCTTGCTCGTCGCTTGATCGTGCGCTGCGTTTACACGTACGATTATCGTTCGAATTTGACCGTTATCGTGCAAATTCCAACGATAAATTGTTCCGTGTAAAACCACCATTAGACTATTAAGGAACCTAAATAGGACTACTAGTAACTGATGTCCATATACATTAAACAATATATAAATCCTACAACCAAAAAAGATGCTGGACAATATTCTTAAATTATTAAATCAAATCAAAGCTTTATTGTTACATACAAAAAAACATGTTTTAAAACCATACTAAAAAAAGGGGAAAGCATAAAATGATACAGTACATACATTGGATGGCTTACAGGGCAAAAAATAGATGAATAATGTATGCTCTATATATTAAATTAGGTTGATGGTATATCACTCAGTCCCAGGAGGTATAAAAGTGCACAAATGCAAGTAAACAAGTAACTCCAACGGTGCTAAAATAAGTTAAATGTCTCTCTCTCTCTCTCTCTCTATATATATATATATATATATATATATACTGCAAGTGCAAGTTTAGAGCAAAGTAATATAAATAAAGTAAGGTAATGAAAAAATGTGTAAGAAAATATATACAAAGAGGAGTATACTTGAACCTCCGGGTATGAATGTATTCTGTCTGGTAAGACCACTCACCCAACACTGCGTTTCGCTATACAAGCTTTGTCAAGGGTCAAGCATCTGTAAGTATAAACTTATTCTTATTTTCATGTAAAAAGAAACAATGACCATGCAGCCCTTACTGCACGATAATCGAGCCATGTATGGGCTCGGCAAGCAAGCGCCAATCTAGCAGATCAGCATTCGATTACTGTCAAGGGTTGGGCTGTGTAATAGGGCCCTAAGACTATGTCTATACAACGTTTGTTTCCAGCCATATGTTTAACCGGACTTATTTTGAGATGAAAATATGGCTGTATTTTAAGAATTACGGCCATAATTATATTAAAAAAAATTTGCTTCAAAATGACAGTCGCCCAAAAATACAGTCGGAAACAAACGTTGTGTGAACATAGCCTAAAACAGAAATCTCCACTGATGAACAAAATTGGACACTGTGGGCAATTGAAGTATTACTAGAACACAATGAGGGGCACATGAACTAATCTGCTAAGCCAAAATGTACAGTAAATACAGTATAGTGTGTGCTGTATTTCCTATGATCACTTACAGCTTACTACAGTATATGGTGTGGTTCACCATGACTTTTCTGTCACAAGCAGGGCTACTATAGAAATGAACTTCTCCACCATTGCTGAAGATGAAGGAGTTATTAGAGTCAAAACCAATAGTGAATATTAGTGGTAAGTAAGCACTAAAATGCTCAAGTGCTCCACTCGTGCAGAACCCAAATAAAGTAAAGGGGAGACTCAATCATTTAACCAGGTTCTTGGCGAGGGTGGGGGTGGGGTCTAATTTATCTGAAAACCTCAGAAAATGATAGAAACACTACGAAAAAGGAATCGGAACAGCAGAACGATTGTTCAGCTCACCCCTTCCCCACAGACAACACAGGAATGTGAGTATGTAAAAGTCAGCCCCCTTAACCACCCGCAGCTCGGTGCATACATTACTGGGTCCAAACTTTCTTCTTACTCCAGGGGCTCCCGGTGGCTCCTGGTGCTCAGCCAATCAGTGCATAACCATGTAGATAGCCATGACTAAGAACTTATTGCTCTGAAACACGTCGGTGTTTTGTGGACGTCCAAGTAATTTTAATTTTATGTTTTTGTTACTTTTTTTGAATAAATTTTTGCTTTTACTGCACCTGTTGGAGCTGGATATACCCTTTTATATTTTTGCCTGGAGACACCAGGAAACCCTGTAGCAAGCCAGAGTGCGGACCCAGTAATGTATGCATCGAGCCGCGGGTGGTTAAGGGGGCTGACTTTTACATACTTGGAGCAGCATGACAATCCCGCTGCGAGTATGGATTCCCAATGAAAATGACAGTTAGGGATCCGCAGTGGATTTAGGGAAATCTGCTGTGGATCCTTTGTGTGTGAACCTACCCTTATCCTAATGTCCTTCAGTGTCCACCAGTATTGGGAACCAGTCACAAAACCTGAGAGACATAATTAGAACTCTCTTTTCCCTGAAATCGGACAACTTCTTTCTCAAGTGTGTGGCCGGCTTTAGAGCTTGGTTCGTTACTTTGAACTTGTCCGTTTGCATCTCTCGGCGGTGAATACATTTACAGGATTAATTATAGTCCTGGAGCTGTATCGCTTTCAGCAGTAAAACCAATTCCTTCTCACTCACACTCTGATCCTCCCCTTTATTGTATCTGTTGTGATTCTTGTCATTTATAAAAACAAAGATAGAGGAACGTCAGATTGATTGTTTGCGTATAACACATGACCTTTGTTCACAAATAATTATTTTCATTTGCGGACTATAGGCAAATCAATTAGAGACTAGGACATCTTTTGTTCTTTCAATTACTGGTCTTGCTGTTGATATCCCTTGAGTGCTATCATTGATAAAGCAAAGGCTGAACATGAATTCTTATAATGAATAATAATATTTACAGCTGCTAACCCCACAACCCTCTGAATATCAATAGACATCCCATGAAAATTAGTGCAGCATTATTACCCCTGCCACAAAGCTAACAAGCTTACGTCCAGTTTTATAAAGGCTGACTAAGTAATGACGGAGCCAGGAAAGGACCTTGGGTCATGATGATGTATCTCCAAATCACAAGGACAAGGTAGAGGAATCTAATCATTCCTTGCGGAGGATGAGACATCGTGACATGTCAGCAGAATTATAAGCCAGAACTAGGACTTGATGAATTAGGTTCGTGTCTAAGGATGATCAAGCTGGGAGAGTAAATGAGAATTTGTATCAGACTGAGAATAAACTTTTTTTTATCTGGTGATGACAAGCAGTCAACCCTTCAGAGGTCCTCTGTTGTCAAGATAGCCGAGGAAAGCAATATGGTCACCAAATGCCTTAAAGTGTACACATCACGATGGGCCGCTTCCCGATCAGCAGCAAGATCCACTGCTAATCCGGAAGTTCTGGTCTCCATGGATACAGAGACGCAATAACACTATACTATAGCATTACCATATGCATGGAGACCAGAACTTCCAGATAAGCAGTGGATCACGCCACTGATTTAGAAGCATGACAGGTACCATAGGTGGCCATACACCTTCAATAACCACCGACAGAACAATAGACAGTTATCTCATTTGTCCTCACCACATCCTCTCCATACACAGGAACATTTGTCATGGCCAAGCATTCTTGTGTTGTCTTTGAGAGGAGAAGGATTAAGTCACAGTCAAACCACTCTTGCTGCAGCTTATCTATTTGAGAACAAAGGGGTTGTGCAGTGATTTTCCATGCCCAACCTCTAAGGTGTATGGGGCTCTCCTAACTACACCATCTATCGGTGGAGTGTCGGGAAGGCCCCCAACACTTTAGGCTTCATTTACATGTCCAGTGTTTTTAAAGGACTGTGATTTTGTCCGCTTCGTAATCCGTGAAGAGCGGATTGCATTCGATTATGTGTTGATTGCATTCGTTTGGATGCGCTGGGTTGGGGATCGGGAGGCACTGGTGTTGTCTGGGGGCAGAGGGGGAGGCTGACAGGAGCAGGGGAAGATAGGAGCATGTGACAGGAGCGGGGATAGACAGGAACAGGATAGATGGCAGCGGTGACAGGAACGGGGGGAGACAGGAGCAGGTGACAGGAACAGGGAGAGACAGGAACGGGGGAGATGGGAGCAGTGACAGGAGCAGAGAGTGACAGAAGCAGGTTACAGGAGCGGGGAGAGACAGGAGTGGTGACAGGAGTGGGGAGAGGCATCCGTGACGCGATCTGCACTATAACCTGTCCTAATTTTTTGTGGCAACGACCACGGCACTGATGATGGCATAGATGGTATGAATTCACACATAGGATTTAATGGGTCCAAAATTTGTCTGTGGTCATGGATCTGCGATAACGGACAATTTTACAGGACGTGTGAATAAGGCCTTATATAGACAGGCAATCCTGCCACGAGCAAGTGGGTAGGACCAACGAAAATTTAGACTCTTCAACTGTAAATCTGCCTCGTTTTACAGCAATCTATAAGTAGTAGACATATCTATTCAATACAGTATATGACAGGTCTAGTTGGAGCTGTAATGGTGGCTATATTCAATGTCTTCAATATGAGCTGTCTGCTGCATGTGGCCAAAATGTATAAAAACCCCATTACACGGAACGATTTTATCGTGCAAATTATTGTTATATCATTCGAATTTAAGCGATAAATGGGGTCCCAGGCACTGTATATCTAAACAGTACTGTGCAAATGTTTTAGGCATGTATGGATACAATATTGCAAGGTAAGAATGCTTACAAATATAGATTATATATAGTGTATGTATACAGATATATATATATATATATATATATATATATATATATATATATATATAGTGTATTTTTTAAAATCAATTATGAAGATACAAAGTGAATGGGAAGAGACTCTAACTTAATATTTTGGTGTGACCGCCCTTTGCCTTCAGAATAGTATCAGTTCTTCTTGGTCATTTGCACACAACGTATGAAGGAACTCGGCAGGGCCCAGAAGAACTGAGCCCAGATCTATTCTGCATGTTGCTGCTCCAATCCTTCTGTCTCTTTATGTAATTCCAGACAAATATGTATATATATTGTGGCATGGTGGGGCTGTAAGAGGCAGTTCTATGCCTCTGGAGTGGGAATTGGAGTTCAGGTGGAGCTCCTGGTCCAGATACTCCACTCCAGCCTTAGAGCTAATGAGGCTCCGAAACCACCTGGTGGATCTATTAGAGACTCCAGAGCTTTCCAGGTGATGGCTCCCAGGTGAAGACTCCCAGGGTGGGAGAACACAGGCAGCGCTAGGCCTGTGGGAGCTGCAGACAAGTCTGGGTGAGACCAGTGGAGCTGGTGATATTGAGCATTAGGCTCATAAGTAACAGCTAGGGAAGCTGTGGTGTTAGTCAGTGGCTAGACGGCCTAGGTTTTATTTTATTGGCAGTGTTGCCTATGTCTTGTGTTTTCTTTGAACGGATAAATAAAGCTGACTGAGGTCAGTATAAAGCGTACAGCACTGACTGGACTGCAACTTGCGATGTGCCAACCGTCTCAGGCCCAGGAGATGGCGATCCCAGCAAGTGAGTAACCCCCAGATTGTCACTATATATATATATATATGTATATATATATATATATATATATATATATATATAAATATATATACAGAGAGAGAGAGTTTACTACAGCCCCAATTAAGGATTTGTATTTATTAGTTTTAACTGAGTACCATGTATGCCTCACTGCTCAGTGTACAGAAGCATGGACTCCTGTCATTCAACAGGAGTCCCTGCTCCTCTACAAAAATAAATTGTAAATGAAATCCAATCGGAATCTAACAGCCAAGTAAATCCTCCTCAGGTGACTTTCAGTAGGTTTACTTACTGTACCTCTATTAGGGGCCCATTATTGTGTAGTGGCCAGTATAACACACCCTCCACCTATCTATTTTACTTTGCTTTTTTTTATTTATAAAACTGCTGCATATTTTCTCTAATATATCTAGTTTAGCGGAGGCTTCAGATCATATTTTACAAGTGCTTCTCCTAAAGTTGATATGTTTGAGACAGGTAACACATTTTTATTACCTTCTCGCATAATATGACATGAATTTAGCCCTCCATTAGTTTAGCCTGATATACCAGTTTATCATGTGTGGTATTTTATTCTACATATATATACCATGAGCATTTGGTGCAAGAATGGCATCCTTTAAAAAAGACACCAACAACATTGCACGGTAAAAAGAAAAAAATTCCAGATGCTTTTTAATTCTATATTTTCAGCATCAAGTCATGTCTTGTTTTTAGACAGCTCTGGTCTATTAGGCTCCTAATTTATCTACTGTTGTGAAGGCCTCTGCAAATGTTACTTTATAAATAATAGACTAGTGATCCATAACCACCTTCTATGTAATAGCATAGAGTCTACTGCGGCTAATATGAAAGAACTGCTGGTTGCTAGGTGCCTGAATGCCGCCTGCCTATTTCGCAACTGATATAGTTTTGTCTCCCTGCTAAGATGACAAAACTGTAATTAGAGTTTAATCAAGAGTTACATTAGCGGCACGGTTTCCTGCAGGCTGACTTTTGTTGCTCACCAGCAGTTAAGTGCATCTGCCTGTATTTACCAGTTCTCTAGAGACTTAAAAATTTATTGCCATATTTACAGCTAGAAAAAAAATAAAATAAAATAAGGCAACCAGAAGAGCCAAGCAGCCATGGAGGCAAAGCAAATAGAATTCTCCTAATTACTCATCAGAATTGTTAAGATAAACATTATCAATAGCCATTATTTTATAGAGCTGAGGAGGAGGGAGCATAGGAATAAAAAGGCATCTGATCCCCCTCCCACCACCACCACCTCCGGTCAATATTAATAAATAGGGATCAAACACTATTTTTTACATTTGTAAATTGAACTATAAAAGAGGAATAGAATTTGTTTGTTTTTTTAAAGTTCAATTTAATTTTATTTTTTTTGTTGTTAAATAGATTGCAAATTGTTTAGAAAGAATGGCATGGCTGCAGAAATCAATTTTATTAGTACAGTCATGCGTGTGGGAACATGCATGGAATTAGCATCATAAGGCAAAATTTGCCAAATTTTTCACAGGTCCATAGGTATCATTACATAAGCATTTTAGTGTTTGTGCTAGGCATGATAAGGTGTCCATAGAAATAAGAATAAAGGCATTTAACCCTGCCGATTATAGTACACTCGGGTTCGCGAAGCCCTGATTGCTTAGCATTTGACTACCAGTGGCTGGAGAAGATGGATGCAGCCCTAGGGCTGCCTGGAAAACATGTTAAGAAAAAAAAAAGGAAAAAAGGCCCAGATGACTCAAGTGGAAAGAAAAGTGAAAGAAAAGCCCCTTGGACTCTGTGCAAATCCCCCCTCCATTGGAAACCAAGTATAAAGAGATGGCAGTCACCTTATTTTCCATAATCTTTGTGTTTCTCTAGGACTGAAGGGGAACGCAGAAGCTGACTGTGCCAAAAGACAGGTTGCTCCCAGGTCAGGGCTCAAATGACAATAATGAAATAAAAGAAAAAGGGGATGATACTTGCAGTGGCATCGCTGTCCCATATGGCCAACCAGACAGATCAATTGAGAAAGATAAAGAATTTATTGTATAACACAAGTTAAATGTTATAACGCGTTTTAGGGGTTCATCAGATAAAGGGCATAGCATATACAGATACAGACACGATTGAAATAAAAGGGGGAAAAAATTACCAAATACACCTCCTAACTGGTGGGGGGGAGGGGGGGCAGCAGACTGTTTGTAATAGAACTATAGAACCAAAGGAGTTCCTGCATTTACCAATATCCTTCAGGCTATGTTCACACTGCGTATGAGTCCGGCCGCATTTCGTACGCCGCTGTACATGTGCGGCTGAAACTACGGGCGTGGGAAAAATAGACATGCGGCCGGATGCGTACGAACCGCCAACATACGCCCGTAGTACAGTTATGCTTTCCTAGCTTGTTTGGAAGCGATCTAAAACAGGTCATTTTCTTGGAAATCTTCGCCCAGCCCAATAAAACTCACAGAACCTTTTGGATCAAAAAATAAAGTTCAATTTGGCTGAAATAAGTACTCCGTACGGGAACGCATGGAAATCCACGGCCGTGAGTTGGAACATTTCCGTCCTCAAACAATGGTCATGTTCATTTTTCACGTCGCTGTATACGATCCGGCCGTAAGCTCATACGTAGTGTGCATTGTGCGGGCGTATATCGTATACTTTTAAGCGAACGCATCAACCTCAAAACTACGTGCGTATATTCGCGGTTCGCACTATGGCTGGAATCATACGCAGTGTGAACATAGCCTCAAAGTGTGATTTATTTACAAATGGGGAAAGATTTCATACAACCACACTTTGCAGAAGATTGGTGAGTGCAGGGATTCCTTTGATTCTATTGCTCGTACTCTACCATGAGTATCACTACCCACCAGAGTGCTGACCATTGCTTCTTACAAGCAGACTGTTTGTAAACACTACACAATATGATACAATAAGTTAAAATAAAGCAAAATAAAGAGTTACATCTTATGTATGATCTGGTGTCAAAAGGTCATATAGTCAGAGTAAACATGAAGTGTAAAATATACAGTACATGTCATTCTATATACCCTGAGTGATATAGTGCCAGAGCTTAGTACATTACAGTAATTTACAGTACATTATTGTGTAATATCTATACAGGAAAATCAATAAACAAGATAAAATTGAAGAACCCAGTACCTTTATGTAGCCAACTAGTAAAGGTGATCCAATGACCTTTATAACCACCCTCCGCTTTCTATCACTGACCTAGTAATTAAACCCAATTACACAAGATCTCCCAATCCTCATATTCTAAATGTATTTACTTGTTTATGTTTAAAAAAAAAATCCAAAAATGTCTTTAGTACACGTAAATAATTCCAAAACATTCTGCATATCTTTAATAAATTGGCACATTTTAACAATTTCTATTAGCCACATCCCTGTCTTTTAACCTTTTTAAAACTATTAAGATCGGTGTAAATAGCTGCGAAAAATCCAATATTAATGTCAGGACAGGTCAGGGTACACACAGGTGACACAGAGACAAGTACATGCATAAGGACGCTGGTTGACCTCAGAGGTATCAACCAAAACACTGCAGAGACACCATCACGTGTCTTGACATCAGTGTATCTAGGGCACAGACAAGTACAGTCCTGACACTGTGCCACACCCACTGTCCCTACTTACTTGACTCAATGTGTCTTAGGCAACACGGGACAACTTGGAGCCGTCCCCTATGCTATCTTGGAGCGGTCCCCGGCCGGCTTCAGAAACGGAGTTGCGATGTTATCCCTGAGGAGCAATCTCCGCCACTAGACACCAGGGAGACGCTGGATCCGGTAATCGGATGCAGCTGTCATGTTTGACAGCTGCATCTGATTACTGTATTAGCGGGCACGGCGATCGGACCGTGCCCGCTAATACCTACGGTCCCGGGCTACAAGCTATACGCCCTTTGTCGTTAAGGGGTTAATACTCCAAAATTGGAAATTGTTGGAAGTTGTTATAGCTTTAAAGCATCACTGTCATTATAACTTTTAAAATCGAAATCAACAGTAGATGTGATATAAAGCAAGTTTTCAATTTACATTCATTATTTATTTTTTAGTTATCATGATAAACACGGCACTTCCTTTTTTCTGACTTCTTTTCTTAAAAAACAGGAACCATTAAGAAAACTGGAAGTCCTGTGTATCCCAGGCCATCTGAGCGCTCACAGAGAGAAGGTAGTCATGTGATTGATGGACACATTGAGTCTCTGTACTGGCTGGAATTCCAGCCTTCTCGAGACTGGACCTGGATTTCTGGTAAGTTCAGCTTTGTTTTACAGCATGATAACAACAACAAAAATAATGAATGTATATTGCAAACTTGCTTTATTTTACATATACTGTTGATTAAGATTTTGAAAGTTATAACGATAGGTACACTTTAATGCCCCATTTTAGTGACTTATAAGGTATTCTGCAGGAACTTTACTAAATCAGTATTAAAGCTTGGCAAGCTTCTAATATTTTCAAAAATTTCCAAATGCATTCAAATGTCGCACTAGAAATAACTTATTTGTAATGAAATAAAAAACTATATATGCTGTATATATTTAAAATATCATCCTAAACCTTATATGTAAATGTCTAGTTATAGGGTCTAAAATGTAATAGTATTTTGTGATTGTGTTCCCCTCTATCAGCCAATACAGAAATTAAAAAGTTGTATGAGATAAACTAAACTTAAATTTCTAATATCACTCAGGATCAAACGGGGGATCCAAATGGCAGCTGTACAACAGAAGTAACAATTTTGTGCTGTTCAATTACCTTGATTGCATATAATCTGATTTTGACTGCTTTATATATTTGTGTGGATATCTAATTTTACAGAAGGGTTGATGGCTGATAAATTAGGTCAAAACACAAAAGAGAGAATAGCTAATAAAAAAGGAACATTATTAAAAAAATTTAAATTTAAAATTGTACTTCATTTTCCCTGACCAAAGCTTTGATGAAAATTGTTTATTGCATGGTTAAGTTCCTGTCTAGAAGGCATCTTGCGAGCTTTGAAGATGCTTCTGTAGTCTTAGAAATAAAAAAAAATTGTGCAAATTGCAGTGCTTTTCTATAATTTTATAAAACAGGGTGCTTCAAGATAAATTATACTAGCGGACTCTATCTTCTCTCACAAAACACATGTAAAATACCTGTAATTTAGTCATTTCAAGGCGTGCATGAAAAAGGTAATAAACACAAACAGAAACAGCTATCTTAGTTTGTAGACTTCACAAATGAATAACTGGATCAGGCTTTCTAAAATTAGCCGCGGATTTGGGGAAAATAGACAAAACAACCTGAAATTGCCAAAGTGTTGGAAAACCTGAATTTGATGCAAAAGGCAAATACTAAATTCTTAGAAAATAGCGATATTAAAGCGGTATTATGCATGGATGGGAAATCTTTGTGGCAGTAGATTAATGAAATGAGATGTTTGCCAAAAGCCTAAAGCTGATCTTATATGTGAACGTTAAATATATATTTTAACGTTTTTTTGTTTAGGTTTTCTTTTTATTTTTTACTATAATTAAAATATCTCACTGTATCTCAACTAACCTAAAACTAAATGCAAACTAAAGACTTCACCCATTTGTACAGGTCATCCTCCCTCCCCAAATGACAGCTAAAGTGCTTCCATTAAGACTTAGAAAACATGGCTGCTTTCTCCCAGAAACAACACTGCCCTTGTCTCCAGTTTGGGGGTTATTTTGCAGCCCAGTTCCACTGAAGTTAATAAAGCTGACTGTAATAAAACACAAAGCCCAAGGATCAGTCTGGTGATGTTTTTGCAAAAAAGTAGCTGCGCTTTCTCAAGTCCTAGATAACGCCTTCAACGGACTGTCATCACAGAAACCCATTACACATCAGACTTCCCCTGTTGACAGTAGTGATGAGCGAATGTCTCGGTGTTTGGTTCGGATCACAAATATGAACATAAAAAGAAATGATTGTGATCGGTTTGTGTTTGCTGAACATTCACGAAAAAGTAGCGAACGAACATTATAAGCGTTTCGGTCGGTTCGGTCTAGAGTTACACACATGTTCAGATTTCAGATGCAAAGCATAAAACACGGAATAATGGAGCGTTAGCGTATCTTTTATTCGCCCGTGTGTATGTACGCAAAGACGTGTATTCATGTATCATGCAATACGCATGAGGAATGCTAGGCCGCAGCGTACAGTCAGCTCAGCAAGTCAAGGTGTCCCAGCAAGACTTCCCTTTTGGCCTCAGAGAACTCAAATACATTGTGAAAATAATGAACATTTATTTCACACAGCAGAGCCAGACAGAAAAAAAAAATATATTAATAAGCTCTAAAAAGGACTGATGGGTCCTTAAAGAGGTAGTGCGGCGTTTTTCTTTTTCTGCTTAATTAAAACACATAAAAAAGTTATATAACTTTGTAATGTGTGTGTTGACAAGCTGTCTGGCCCCGTTCCCCCCTTTCCCCAACCCGAGGAAGTTAAATAAAGTATACATATCAAAACACTGTCGACCCTGCTTCCTCTCCCGGGCACCATGTTGGGTCGATGTCGTTACAGCAGGGGGAGGTCCTCGTCTTCTTCCTCTTCGCTGTCTTCCACAGAAGTCAATGATAGTGGAAAAGGCTGCTAGTGCACATGCGCACCAGCAGCCTTTTTATAGGCTGGCGCACATCACATGGCTTCCAGCTTGCTCAGCCCTGATTGGCTGAGCTTGCTGGAAGCCATGTGATGTGCTCCAGCCAATGAAAAGGCTGCCGGTGCGCATGCATACCAGCAGCCTTTTCTCTCCCAATCACTGCACCTGGACCCGGAAGTAAGGACGGTGGCCGAAGATGGTGGGGACACGGCCGGCGGCAAATTTGAATGAAATCTTCACAGGTTGGATGGTAAGTATATTTTCTGCGTCTGTCTAGGTTTTTTTTTAAGTACCGCCGCACTACCCCTTTAAGTTTTTTCCACAGAGGACGCCTGGTCACTACAGGGTAAAGAAATGTTAAAACTCTGGATTCTGTCACCCTCCCCACACTGACATTTTCACAAAGTTCTAAGCCCTACTCGGTCAGCTCTCCCTCCCTACACTAACTACCACTGTGAATATTGCTGCCTAACTAAATTCAGAGGCTGTCCCTGCTCGTTTCCCTCTCCCTACTGAATGGCACAAGAATCAGGAAAGACTGTAAAAAAAATTGCCTCAGTGTTGTGATTTTAACACATGTATATAACATACATAATGATGCTAATCGTACAGCCAATCACAGTAATGCCAGTAGTGAACATGGCTACTACATTACCAGATGTGTCCTTCCATCTACACATTTTCATTGGCTCTTTCAAATTGGTGGGAAGAAACTTATGTAGTTGTGTACATGGCAAGATAAATGTTCGCATGTTCGAAAATCATCGGTGAAAAATTCAATGATTAGCAACCGCACAAAACTGTTGTCAATTTTACTGGCCAGAGTGTATACAGAGTGTATACACTCCGGCCAGGATTCTATAGGACACAATGTTATTTTAATTTTCAATAAATAGCGGCCGGTGTTGCAACGGCTGTTATTTATTGATTATCTACGTTGTGTGAACTTAGCCTAAAATAGTTATTCAGTGAAAATATTTTTCTTTCAAATCAACTAATAAAAGAAAGTTATATAGATTTGTAATTTACTTATATTTATACTTATCAGCTGCTGTATGTCCTGCAGGAATTGTTGTTTTCTTTTCAGTCTGACACAGTGCTCTCTGCTGACATCTCTGGCCGAGACAGGAACTGTCCAGAGCTAGATACGTTTTCTAAGAGGAGTTGCTGCTGCTTACCCAGTATACTTACCGAGCCTAGCAGTTTCCTGACTGCACATTCTCTGCTGAGGTCCTGCTTGATTTCCTTTGCTGACATGCTCCCAGACGGTTAATATCCACTCAACATAGATAACATAGCAATTAGCAACTGAGTAGGCCTTTACACTCCGCATGGCACCTCAGAGGAGGTAGTGGACAAGAGTTCAGAAGCAGCAAACAGACTGATGGGCAGTGATTTGGTGAGCAGGCCGAGTAAGTATACAGCTATCTACTGTATACCAGTCCACATAGTAAACTACTGTTCCTGGCCAAACAACCACTTTAATATCCAGCCAGAATTTCATGACAAATTCAGCTCTACTTCATCTGAACTCACTCTCAAAGCTTTGTACACTGGATCAACCCCCTCCCCCTTTCTTTTTCTTTTTTTTTTTTTTTTTTGTTAATAAATATGAGAGACTGGCACAGTTTCATGCCATTACACGGAATAGTAATTTTATTTTTTTTATTTTTTTTACTTTTATGTGTAACAAAATGATAATTTGACATAAAATATTTCTTTAATAGTTTTTTTTTTTTTAAAGGTCTCTGAACAATAGAAGTAGGAGAACAGAAGATCTTTTTTAGATTAAGTAATAATATAATGGCTATTTTATTACATTCATCCCACTCAATTGAAATCCCTGTTCTTTCATTAATGAAGGTAGCCCTTTATACAGAATATTTCAGAAAATTATTATATTTAAAGTTCTAACTTTAACAGAAAAAAAATTAAGGCATTTTTGATGACAATGACCCCTTTCTTCCTAGTAAATGCCATCATGTAGCACTAGCCCTAGAAATTAATGATCATGGTCCGACATGGATTTCCAGAATTAAAAGTATCTGAGACCCCAATCATTTACAAGAATAGTTAGTCCATATATACTGTATGGATCTGTGATCCTGCACCCCCATGGGTTTCTAGAATAAAAGTATAGTATAAAGCTTTTGACTCTTAAAGTGTTTTTTGGGCAAAACAGATTGATGGACTATCCTCAAGGAAGACCACCAAGGCCATGCTGATGATGGGGTGCCAACAACTGGTTCCCCTGCTGATCAGCTATCTGGCACGGCCACTACACATGCACTACACAATGAACACGGCCAGAAGCTGTTGGTTGGGCCTAGTTTCTGCAGCTAAGCATCCTTACAAGTGGATGGGAACTAAACTTCAGTAAATAGACCTTGCCACTGTTTCTGGCCTCTTCCCTGGTATGTAGGCCCTGCGATTGTGCAGAGCATATAACTGGTGGAGGTGCCAGGTGTCAGCATCCCGCTGATCACCAATTGATGGTCTATTCTAAGCAAAGGCCATCAACCATTGCCTGGAAAAGGCGTTATTTAAAAAAGTATATATAACATAAAAGGGTATTCTGGTCGTTGTATAAAACTGAATGCTGTTCATACAGGAAAGGGGGTGGGGTTCTAGGGGAAAAAAACCACAGACATAGGCCAGATCCCTTTCTGCTCCCTTGCAGCTTCCCTTTGCTTCGAACCCCTCCCCCAATCTCCAGTCTTCTTCTTCTTTCTGAAATGAGCACTCAGGGGCAAGACCTGCTGGCTCAGCCAATCACTGGCCACAGCGGTGTCTCATCTCAGTCAGTGTCCTGATCCAGAAAATAGAGTACATAAAATGTATACAGCATCCTTAGATTGAAAACCTG
The DNA here is from genome assembly GCF_027789765.1 of Dendropsophus ebraccatus. Lineage (NCBI taxonomy): Eukaryota > Metazoa > Chordata > Amphibia > Anura > Hylidae > Dendropsophus > Dendropsophus ebraccatus. The sequence continues at coordinate 163,817,752 of NC_091456.1, read as the reverse complement.
TATCCATTGTGTAGACCAGTGTTTCTGAATTCCAGTCCTCATGGCCACCAACAGGTAAGTGCGTTTGCACAGAGCGATAGTTCGCCCAATCGAACGATTAACGATTTTGAAGTAACAATGTGTTTTTTATAACGATCAGCGTTTAGATATATTGTTTGAAAAAATCGTGATTGCCATCATTTTAAGATTGCTTAAACCCATCTCACACATAGGGTGAATTGGTGAAATACTATTTAGACAAAACGATCTGCGAATTTTCAGTGAACAACCAACAACGATACGAGAACTTGTTGAAAGATCACAATGACCGATTTCTCACTCTTCGGGTACAAGAAGCTAATCGTTGGGGTCTGAGCTCAGAGATGTAGTTCTGGGCTAGACACACATGGCAGTGTGCTCCCCACCGATTAGCCTGTTATCCTCTATTTCATAGATTAATGACATGCACCCCAGGCCAATTTGGGGAAAAATTAAGGAAGAATCTTTATATAATTTTTGTATCGATCATCAATATGCTGTATTTTCCTGCATAGAAGACTACTTTTTAACCCAGAATTTTTTTTTCAAAAGTCAGGAGTCGTCTTATATGCAGGGTGTCGTCTAATAGGGCGGGCACTGAAAAACTTCTGAACCGGACTAGAGAATCTGCTGTCACCACATACAGGCGGTGGAAACTAAAAAATGGCGGCATGCCCAGTGTAGTCTTATGCGGCGACCGTATGAAGGGCAGAAGAAGCTACAGGTGTCCATGGTATATAAAAAAGGGATACTGTAGAATGGCGCTGTGCCCAGAAAATCACACCTCTTTCACCCGTCTGGACCTACCGGTATTACTGTACCTCCATCTCTGCCTTTTAGATATCACTGCTTTCTGATTATTTAAATAAATTTTTAGTTGTTGTGTTTGAAAGAGGGGTAGTCTTATACGGCAAGTATATCCCAAATTCTATATTTTAACTGGAAAAGTTGAGGGTCGTCTTATATGTGCAGTCATCTTATACGCCGAAAAACACAGTAATTTGTATTCCTACTAGACATCGTAAATTGTAAATTAAAGAAAAAACTTACAGGTCAGCTAAGGATAGCTCAATATTAGAGGACAATGAGGGAAAAGTACAGTAAACAAGAATAAGGGAATCTTTCATTACAAGCACTTTACTTTTACATTCACAGACACAATGCAGTATTTAAGCATTCAAGATACAAATCCTATCAGGAAACCAGGGACATCCAGTGAAATTAAAGAGAATTTCTCACCTACATCACTCAGTCTAGCTTTTATACATAGCCTAGCCTCCAGGGTGTAAGATGCAGGAAATCCTTTATCACCTATACAGGTAATATTGATCAGTCAGCACCAGTGTAACCTGAGCAGCCACAGATTTCATGAGCAATGTACGGCATAGTACTATGATATTATTCACAATAGTCAGTGAGTCTGCAAGTATAAGCTCAGAGTTCTTCTCTTCTGAATTTTTTGAAAGCTGCTTCCTTAGTTATATCTGGAGAGCTTGGTGAAGGCCAGATGTGTTTAGTTCTCAATATTATAGTATCGGAGGATGCAGTGATACTAGGTGGACGTGTTATTTGATAGAAGCTGGGATAATAAATATGCGAAGTATAAGAATGGTTACATTGATTGATTGCTTTACCAAAAGTAGACAATACATATATTTACATTTATATTTTTCAGATACGTCTATGGGTATTATAAGAGTACAGTAAATTCAGGAAATTAGTGAACAAAGCAAAAAAAAAAAATAAATAACATATATATATATATATATATATATATATATATATATATATATATATATTTCCCTGCTTATTGTTATTTAATAGGACAAATTGCAATTTACTCCGAGGGCAATATAATCTATATTGGTAATGTGATGGACACACAGGTGCATGGCCTATTACAGTTAGGCCATGTTCACACAAGGTATATTTTCGTAAAAGTACGGCCTTTGTTGCCGATTGCAACAACGGTCATGATTATTACGAGGAATGGATGGTCTCGAGGTCTGAACATAGCCTTACTCATTATTGTGCCAAATGTAAAAGGGGTTATTCGAAATTCATAGGTAATAAGTGTCCCAGCAGTCTTACCTTTCCCTGATCACCAGAACGGGGACCCTCATTCTCATGATCAGTGGTGATCCCAGATACTTATAACTAGATATGAGAGAACCGAACCTGCTAAACCCAGATTCATTATTAACTTTGGAGGAGTTTGGCAAGATGGCACTGCTCATGTAAAAAGAAAAAAACAATGTATACTTACCTATTCATGGTCCGCTGGTGTCTCTTGGTGTCTCTCTGGTCTCGACCTGGTGTCTTCTGTGGTGAAGGTCCTCTCAGCCAATCACCAGCTGGCTAGGACAGGGCAGCACCATGGTCTGTGATTGGCTAAGCAGGCTGTCACTCCTGTCTTTAGAGTAACAGCCCACTCTGCCAATCACAATCCGAGGTGCTGTCCTGTCCCAGTCAGCCTGTGATTGGCTAAATGGGCTGTCACTCCTGAGACAAGAGTGACAGCTCACTCAGCAAATCACAGGCTGATTAGGATGGGAAAGCACAGCGGCCTGTAATTAGTTGAGCAGACTGTCACTCCTGAGACAAGAGTGATGATGCTCCAGCATCATTTCAGCCAATCAGTAGCTGAAACAGTGTCCCTTCTCAGCTGCTAAGTGTAGGACGAACTGGAGGAGAATGGAGGGTTCCACGGATTCTGCAGCTCACCACCACCCACGGCCGCGCGCATCTCCATTCTCCATTCTATGCACGGGTGGATTTTGCCGTCCAAAAAATGAAAAGATTTTAACAATTGAACAATCTTTAAATGTGCCAAATGTATCAGGCTGTTTAATAAATCTGTTGCACTTAAAGACTGTCTATACTTTTGGTGCAAAGGTTACACCATATATTAGTAAAAAGAACGAGATGTAGTACACTAGGCTTGACTAGGCGCACCTGTAGCGCGAAACTGTTGCCTCTCTAGACGTGCCCACTTGCCATCTTCCCACTTCCTTGCCTGCACTTTGTGTCCACGAATAAACAGAAGACCCCACTACTTTTGGGCAGGGGCGGTCTTGGCATTTCTGGGGCCCCAAGCGAAGTTATGTCTGCCCCCCCCCCCTCAACATGCGCTCCACAACAATAGACCGCTGTGTGCTGCCCCCAGTAGTATATACCCCTTGTGCACTACCGCCAGTAATATATACTCCTCGTGTGCTGCCCCCAATAGTATATACCCCTTGTGTCCTGCCCCCCCAGTAGTATATACCCCTTGTGTGCTTCCCCCAGTAGTATATAGACTCCTGTGTGTTCCCTCAGTTATATATAGCCCCCGTGTGCTCCCCCAGAAGTATATAGACCTCCTGTGTGCTGCCCTAGTTGTATATAGACCCCCTGTGTGCTGCCCCCAGTCGTATATACTCACTGTGTGGTGCCCCCAGTTGTATATACCCCCTGCGTGCTCCCTCACTAGTATATAGCCCCCCTGTGTGCTCCCTCAGGGGTATTTAGCCCCCCTGTGTGCTCCCCCACTTGGATATAGACCTCCTGTGTGCTCCCCCACTTGGATATAGACCCCTGTGTGTACCTCCAGTTGTATATAAACCCTCTGTGTGGTTCCCCCAGCAGTATATAGACCACCTGTGTGCCTCACCAGTAGTATATAGACCCCCTGTATGTTCCCCCAGTAGTATATAGACCCCCTGTGTGCCCCACCAGTATTATATAGACCCCTTGTGTGCTGCCCCAGTAGTATACAGACCCCTTTGTGCTCCCCAGTTATATATAGACCCCCTGTGTGGTTCCCCCAGCAGTATATAGACCACCTGTGTGCCATACCAGTAGTATATAGACCCCCTGTATGTTCCCCCAGTAGTATATAGACCCCCTGTGTGCCCCACCAGTATTAAATAGATCCCTTGTGTGCTGCCCCAGTAGTATACAGACCCCTGTGTGCTCCCCCAGTTATATATAGACCCTCAGTGTGCTGCCCCCAGCAGTATATAGACCATCTGTGTGCTGCCCCAGAAGTATATAGACCTCCTGTGTGCCTCACCAGTAGTATATAGACCCCTGTATGTTCACCCAGTAGTATATAGACCCCCTGTGTGCCCCACCAGTAGTATATAGACCCCTGTGTGCTCCACCAGTAGTATATAGCCCCGATGTGCTCCCCCACTTGGATATAGACCTCCTGTGTGCTCACTAAGTTGTATATAGACCCCATTCTGCTGCCCCAAGTAGTATATAGACCCCCTGTGTGCTGCCGCCAGTAGCATATAGACCCCTCTGTGAAGCCCCAGTAGTCTGTAGCCCCCCTGTGTGCGCCCCCAGTTATATATAGCCCCCTCTGTGTGCTCCCCCTGTTATATAGCCCCCGTGTGCTCCCCCCATTTATATAAACCCCCGATGTGCGCTCCCCCAGTTAAACAGACCCCTGTGTGCTCCCCCTCCCATATAGTATATAACACAATAAAACAAACACTTATACTCACCTGGGTCCGGGCGTCTCCTCTTCTCTTCACTCTTGTGGCCACAGGAAGGGTTTTCCCTGCGGTCACAAGAGGCCACACTCCCCTTGTCCTGGCGCCGATGCTCCAGTGATGTCACTGCAGCACCGACACCACAAGGACAGAGCGGCCACTTGTGATCGCAGGGAAAACACTTTCTGCAGCCACAAGAGTGACTGACAGGAAGGGAGCCAATGGCTCCCGTCCGGTCAGTGCTGCTGCATGTAACTATGAGCGCTCATTACGAGTGCTTATAGTTACAGTTCAGATGGCAGCAGCGAGTGGGGCAGCGGCCCTGTCCAGCCGTCTTGAGTACAAGAGCGGGGCTTGGGGGCCCCCTTGGATGTTGGGGGCCCCAAGCGTTCGCTTGGGGTGCTTGGTGCCAAAGACCGCCACTGCTTTTGAGTGCCATGCGTCTCGTTCTTTTTACTATTATAGACACCCTAGGAGTCTATTCAGACACAACCTTTTTGCTGATTGCTCATTCATTATGCTGCTATAGCAGTGGTGCTGACCCCTCTCTCTCCTGGACACTTACACCATATAGTACTTGGCTTGAAGTCTGCCTGAATTTTCAGCCAAATTAAGGTGTATTGTTGGTGCAAAATCGACCATGCCCCATTTTGCATAAACCTCGCCACTTTTTCGTACTAGGTGGAAAGTGATGGAAAAATGTCTAAAATGAATAATAAATGCATTTTATTTCCATGTATGACTTTTCCAGCAAAAATTCTGTTGGAGACACATTAGTAGTAGAGATGAGCGAGTAGGGAAATATTTGACTTTCGAGAATTCGAATCGAATAGGCACCGATATTCAATCCCATTATAGTCTATGGGAAAAAAAATTGCGACACTTGGAAATAAAAATTCGACCACTTGGAAGTCAACAAGTCCCCCATGAAACCTCCCTAAATGATGCAAACACCTCTGGAATGACACTGGGACATTAGGGGGAGCATGCCTGGGTGCACTTAACACCCCAAAATCGCAGTATAATGCCACTCTCTGCAGTTGTGAAGAAAAAATATTTGCGAATGCTTTATGAACATTTATGGCAATGTTGACACATTTCGTTCGTATTTCTTGCGCAGTGTTACATACATGATTCCATTGTGCGTCCGCAGAGCGTCATGTTATTCGCGTGTATCACGCATAATGCTGTACGAACGTTACTGGAACAGTATGTATGACGTGAATTTTACTGGGCTACTGGAACAATATGTATCATGTGCCTTTTACTGGGCTACTGAAATAGTATGTATGACGTGCCTTTTTCTGGGCTACTGGAGCATTATGTATCACATGCCTTTTACTAGGCTACTGAAACAGTATATATCAAGTGCCCTTAGTGGGCTACTGGAACAATATGTATAATGTGCCCTTAGTGGTGTTAAACAGGGACACTATAAGTCACTTGTACACACAGGGTACTGGAATGAATACAGCTAATGATGCTGATGATGCTGCTGTTATATCATCTATTTCTTAGCACTGAGAAGTGCTTTTGATTCAGAGATGACTTTTTCGCTTAATCTTAGCCCTGAAAAGGACTTTTGGGTTCAGTAGTAAGCCTGCCTAGCCAAAACGCTACTAAAACCTATCTCTCTCTGCTGCAAGATCTTTCCCTGGCTAGGTTGAAAGCTCATCTGCACTCGAGAGGCGGGAGCCAAGTATTTAAGATTCGAGGCCATGTGGTTTAGCTAACCAATGAGGGTAGACGCCGTTTTCGCGCTTTGTGCGTACTCCCAGGGTCCCTCTCGGCCTCCCTGCATGGTTATTGGATTTAAAAAGCGCCAACTGCGATGGGAGGGCTTTCGAATGTTTCCGGCGTATTCGCCACTCTACTCGATGAATTCGAATACCTACTCGATCTAATGGTATTCAGTCATCTCTAATCAGTAAATCTGGGCCATTGTATTTTCAATTCAAAAACAAGAAGGATCCGGCACTCACCAACTCTTTGCAAAACGTAGAAAATGTATTCACAAATTGGACATGTGATAGTATATTGATAACAGACGTTGTTCGTGCAGACGTCAAATTAACCTGCAAGACATTAACTTGGGGACCCTATTTGTTGTTCACACACATATTTTTCTTTCCACTGACCCTTAACCATCTTTACTACTAAATTCATTGGACCTTCAAAAAAGAGCCACACTCAGAAGTGCCTGAACTAGAATAACGTTCGTTGTGAGTATGAGATAAAGGCCAGGAAAAAATGATGCACCAAAAGAGCATTAAGCCAACTTAGCGATTAACATTTAGCGATCTCTATAGATATATCTTTATAGTCCCCTCTGAGAGGCTGCTATGTTTTTATATGTTCTCTGCAACATGTGACTATACTGTATTATAGAACTGAGAGCATATAAAAGCACAAACTTTATCTATCTCCTGGTATGCTCATTTCAATGGAGCCAATCCATAGGCATGTCTACATATAAGAAAATGCTGTAATACAGTATTTAATACCATCATATCCTATTACATGAAATATGAGACAAACAGAAGGGCCTATGAACTTGAGTGTGCTGTATTATGGCTCCTTAAACTTACCAAATCCAGATTTTGACTTCTACTCTAAATATCTATGGAAATTGTGGCCCCTACTATTGCCTTCTATGCTATAGACTTATAGGAAATAATAATTTATAAACATTCGCAAACAAAAATTAAATGTCCATTCTTATTGTAAAAAAAAATTCTGACACCTCACAGGGATATATGAAAAGTTGAGACCAGATATCCCCCCCCCCCACCCCCATTCCCAATCAGAAGAATGAGCCGGGAGAAGTGTATGGTAGCACATTTCACATCCCGGATCACAGCAGTCCCCATCCTGGTGGGTCCATTATTAGTCTGTGGGGCCTCTGGGCAGAGATGATTGACAGCAGGGAAGGGAAGCGTTCTACCATGTCCATCTCCCGGCTTGTTTTTCTGAACTGTGGAAATCTCTGCAGTGAAACTCAGACCCCAGACCCCAGCGGCACGCCATAAGTAGTTTCTAATAATGGATACACTTTAGGCAAATTAATTTCCATTTCATCTAGTGCATGGCAATACAGCTGTAATACTGATCTGCAGGGGCGTAGCTAGGATTCATGGAGCCCCATAGCAAAACTTTTTAAGGGGCCCCCTCCCCTACGCACAACACAAAGCACTATATATATATATATATATATATATATATATATATATATATATACATACAGTGGTGCCTTGGATTACGAGCATAATTCGTTCCCGGACTGTGCTTGTAATGCAAATCCACTCTTAAACCAAAGCAAATTTTCCCATAGGAAATCACAGAAATGCAGAAAATTGGTTCCACACCCCAAAAATAATGATTTTGTATTTTGAATAACATGTAAAACAAATGAAGCAAACAATGAGAAACAGCAGAATATGTGATATTATAAGTTACTGTACAGGAATGGGGAGGATGGGAAACACAAGGGCGGTCAGAGACTGCAGGGAGCATGAAGGAAGGAGCAGGATAGATGTGGGCACATACATGCAGCGCTCTCTGTCTGGGGAGAGTGGGGTTACAGCTATGAAGAGATTACCTCCACAGTCCTGTCCCCTGATGCAAGCCGCAGCCTGAAGTGGATCTGCTATGATTTGGAAGATGAGGGAGACTTCCTGGGTCAGAGTACAGGGCTGTAGTCCCCGCCATACAGACCAAGCCCCTCCTCCACTCTCGCTCCTACCCAGTACAGGGAGCTCTTAAACCAAAGCAATGCTCTTAAACCAAATCACAATTTTGAAAAACTGTGAGGTCTTAAACCAAAACACTCTTAAACCAAGTTACTCTTAAACCAAGGTACCACTATATATATATATATATATATATATATATATATATATATATATATATACTTTACTGCTGGTGCACTGGTAACCCCTGACCTCTGAGAGCTCTGCACATTTTTCTTTCCTACTTGATTCCCAGCTAGAGACCAGAGGTTATCAGTGCAGTGAAGCAGAGATCTCTGTCTTCTGCTTGTTAACCCTTTTTTTGTGTTGCAGCATGTAAGTAAACACTGAGTCACTTACACACTGCAGTACATAAGGGGTTAAGCAGAAGGACACACACTCTTACCTTTCCCCCTGGGCCCCCCTCCTGCACGGGCCCCATAGCAACTGCCTACCCTGCTTCTATGGTATATACCCGACTATTAGTTGACCTGAACTTTATTTTATGTTCCTGTAAATAAATACTATATGCTAGGGCATTGAGTGATCATAAAACTATAAGTTGAATGGTTAGGAGATATAATGTAGCAGTTTATAGGGGGGGGGGTAGCATGGCCATCAGTTCCTAGTATTGCTTCAAGGCTCTTTCAAGGGGCCAACCATTGGGAGTTACTTCCATTAGGTGTCAGTAGAGAGTCAGCTGACTACATTTTGGCGATCAATGAGTTTATATTCTGCAGTATATCAGTATCATTTTGATGCAGTTTTTTTCTGTTGTTGTTTGTCATTTTTTTTTACAATTTTAAAACAGGGAACAAAAAATCACTTTGACAAACCATGATGATTTATAATAAGAATGCCAATGATTTTGTTGCTTGATTTTATGATCAAACGGCATGTTACCTTGAAACTGATCATTTCTGCATTGCGATTGCTCAACTAGTAACTTAAAGAAGTTATTCAGTGAAAATCTTTTTCTTTCAAATGAACTGGTGTCAGAAAGTTATATAGATTTGTAATTTACTTCTATTTAAAAATCTCGTCTTCATCAGCTGCTACATGTCCGCAGGAAATTTTGTTTTCTTTTAAGCCTGACTCATTGCTCTCTGCTGGCACCTCTGTTCGAGACAGGAAGTGTTCAGAGCAGGAATGATTTTCTATGGGGATTTGCTACTGCTCTGGACATTTACTGTCTCAGACAGAGGTGGCAGCAGAGAGCAATGAGTCAGGCTGAAAAGAAAACAACATTTCCTGCAGGACGTACAGCAGCTGACAAGTATGGGAAGACAAGATTTTTAAATAGAAGTACATTACAAATCTATATAACTTTCTGACACCAGTTGATTTAAAATAAAAAGATTTTTGCTGGACAACCCCTTTAAGTTACTAACTTATCTCCATTTATTTATAAGACATATATTTACCTACATTGTTCTATATGATCAATTTATCCCTGATATATCTGTATTTTTCTGCTGTACATTAAACTCATTTACTTATAGTAGAAAGTAACCAATATGACCCTGTGAAGTTTACCTGCATTGTTACATATAACAAATTCAGCTCTGCTGCATCTATATTCATCTGTATAACTCTGCTGTTCTGCCGCACATCAAATTGCAGCAAAGCTGATCACAAAAGGATGTTGTACGGTTTTTCTGCAATTCTTTTACACAATGTTTTTATGGGACTCTTCATAACAACTCTTGATTCTGCTTAATTTTGCTTTCCATTGCTTGCTGAAGTCATTTACAGCCAATGGCTAAAATCTTTGTAATACGGAGAATTCACCCTTCAGTGGATTCATGACTCAAATGTATAAAATTGATTTCCTCTTCTGTAGAAATTGGATGTATTGAAATATTAAGACCACAATTGTCATTATGCTATTATAATGCCATGCACACATTACTTGTTACCGCATTTGATAGTAGGCTTCCAAGCTAACGTAATACCGCCCTCTACTGCTTGTTCGAGGAAACACAATTAAGTCTATACATGTTACGAAAACTATATAAACTATGGGGGAGATTTATCAAACATGGTGTAAAGTGAAACTGGCTCAGTTGCCCCTAGCAACCAATCAGATTCCACCTTCCATTCCTCACAGACTCTTTGAAAAATGAAAGGTGGAATCTGATTGGTTGCTAATCTACCAACAAAATGTTACCAGGAGACATTTACAGCAACATTGGGAACAACTAACACTATACCTGAGACATTGTAAAATGTTAGCAACAGATCCTTCAAGTCACGATGAATCAAACCAGGTTCCTTGCTTCATGATCCAATTCTGATGCCCGTTGCCTTTAAGTAGCGAACATCTTCGGCAATTTGTCTAAAAGTATTTCTTGTGTGGGATCAAATAAGACAGGCTAGCCTTTACTGCTCACACACATTAATGGACCATAGGCATCTATAATCCTATCACTGATTGATTGATTGATTGATTGATTGTTGGTTGGTTTTGATGGGCACTAACCACTGCCATGCTGCGACTCCCCACCAGACCTGCTGTGCTGGAGATACTCTGGCCCCAGTTGTTTGGAATAAAAATTCAAAATTCAGATCTTTTTCTACTTCCAACAGATTAACTTCAACAACTGTGTAACTTGCTACCTGGTACATTCCACCTTTGTGATAGGAGACTGTCGATGTCATCAACTCAAGGGTTATTCAGCGGGAAAAAAAAACTTTCAAATCAACTGGTTACAGAACGTTATATAGATTTGTAATTTACTTCTATATAAAAATCTCAAGTCTTCCCATATTTATCAGCTGCTGTATGTCCTGCAGGAAGTGGTGTTTTCTTTTAAGTCTGACAAAGTGTTCCCGGCTGACATCTCTGTCCCAGACAGGAACTGTCCAGAGCAGCAGAAAATCCCCATAGAAAACCATTTTTAGCTCTGGACAGTTCCTGACATGGACAGAGATGTCAGCAGAGAGCATTGTGTCAGACTGGAAAGAATATACCACTTCCTGCAGGACATACAGCAGCTCATAAGTATGGGAAAACTTGAGATTTTTAAATAGAAGTAAATTACAAATCTATATAACTTTCTGAAACCAGTTGATTTGAAAGATTTAGATTTTCGCTGGACAACCCCTTTAATCAGTGGTTGTTGATCATCAACAAAATAATAGCTAGTGGATGGTGGATGGGAAAGAAAATAGGTGGCTTCAATCCCCCTCACATAGAGCTCTGCTTTCTATTGCGTGTATATGACACAATGGAGAGCTATTGGCTTTCCAATACAAACAGTTCATTTTTATTTTTTTATAAAAGCTCAGAATAATAAGAAACTACAGTGTCCTGACATAGGGTACTTGTGACTGTGCACTGCCTTCACCAGGCATGAAGAGGACACACCAAAAGGGTCCCCCCCCCCCCTAATACCATTAAATCTAGTAAAGGGGGCACTAAATGGATTGCTATGTGTGAGGCACAAAAAGAATACAATATTGTGTGGTGGCACAAAAGGTGGGCCTATTACTGTCTGTGTGTGTGTGTGTGGGGGGGGGTAAAAAGAGGCCTATTAATATGTGGCAAGCATAAGAGGGGTCCTGTCATGGGTGTAGCTAGGATTCATAAGGCCCCCATAGCCCCATCATTCTCACAGCTGGAGAAACGAAGAAATGCCACTCTGGGCCAGTTCAGTATGTGTGTGTGAGTGCGGGGGCCCTGCGGGTAATAGGTTCTGCTGCGTTCTGTGCTGCCAGTGGCATACCATGAAGGCAGACCACGCAGACTCCCGGGCCCCATAGCAGTTGTGTTGTCTGCCTTCATGGTAGCTAAGCCACTGGTTCTTCTTAATAATTGGGGCCTACCAATATGTGGAGTGCACATATATACCTCCCAACTTTTGGTTAATTCTAGGAAAAGTCCACAGACATTTTGTACTTTTTAATTAAAGGATGCATTCACACATACAGGATCTGCTGCAGATTCATGCATGCATTTAGTTACATTGATATCTGCAAATCTACAGCAGATCTTGTATGTGTGACTGCATCCTTAGGTCCCATTCACATATCAACAATCCTGTCTGTAATTGTGGATCCACAACTGTGGACAGGATTACAGATATGTTTCAGTGACTGTCCACATTTACCCATTGATTCAAATAGGTGACACAGACTCACAATGGCTTTATAATTTTTTTGTGCTATGGATCATGTCCTCAAAACGGATCCATAACACCTACAGATTTGTGTATGGGGCCTTAGAAATCAATGAGTCTGCATGTGTAAAATGATTTGGAAAAGGGGCCATATGTCACATAATAAAACAATTTTCAGGATCCAACTTGCACCACATGATGGAATAATATGCAGGTTTGGGTCTATTATACAGTAAGAAACTAGACACTTTCTAGAGCATCATAGAAAGATTATTAATGCCAATCTCATTCCTAGGTCAAAAAGAGGGACATGTAAGGGGAAAAGAGGGACAGAGGGACTTGGCTCAAAAGTAGGGACTGTCCCTCCAAAAAAGGGACATTTGGAAGGTATACGCATATTATTGTGTGGTGGCATAAAAGATGGGCTAATATTATGTGGGGGATACATGAGGGCCTATTACTATGTGGGTGCTAACTAAAGTGTGGGGACACAAAGGGGCCTAAGTATAGTGTGTGGACACCACTAGGGGGGGCTATTACTGTGTCGGATTTATTACTATTTGGGTCACTATAGATGAGGAGTTTGTATCACAATAGGGAGGATGCAGGACAAGTTAGAGGTTTAAAATGATTGCCAGATTCTGCAGCAATGAATCATGGCTGGAAAAAGTCACCATGATAGTCTGGTCTGGAGGGAGAAGATGATGAAAGAGTACAAATCAGATGAGAGAAGATGTCACCTGTGAGTCATAGGATGTAACTGTAGTGTAATCTCCTATACAATCTGCAGCTGTTTATTGTTTATCATGTAGATTAGATACATATGTTGGAATTCCTGTGATTGCTGATGTATAAGAACTTCTCCAATGTTATGCATATGTGGTACTTTCCAAACCACAGTACCGTCGCAGTTGACCTATGCATGAACGTGCCTTTGATACTGCAGGAAAAAAGCAGATGACTGCACGGTTCAGACCCTCTATGATGAACTACTCCACATACGGAAACATAGGATGTGCATAGGATGTCTTAGTAATTTATTTAGTAGTAAATAAATGCATACCATTTTCATTCACTAATGTTTTAACATATCATTAGCACTTTTGAAGAATGTGCACATCAAGACATAAGAAAAAGAAACAGATTGCTGAACTCAGGGAGAACAGCCAAATGACAACACTGCCGGCTGCTAATGAAAGCGCTCAATGCAGTGAAGTCCTAGGTGCATTGCCCCCTGGGAAACGTGAGTATGCAAAAGAGGAGTCCGTGGAGCCTCATTGAAGAGTCTCAAAACACAGGACTAGCCAGATATCCCTCCGGGAAGGACCCAGCCAAGTGGCAGCTCCTGTTAGGAAACCACCAAATCCACCATATTAAGTGGCCCTATAAGTCAGTGTAATGACAAGGGATAAACCAAGGCTAGGTAACCATCCACAGACAGCTGTTTCGGGGTGTTGCCCCTCATCAGTGTGGAGCAGGATTCTGGCTAGGTGGGAGCAATGCCTAGTAGAGTAGATACTGCAGGAAAAAAGCAGATGACTGCACGGTTCAGACCCTCTATGATGAACTACTCCACATACGGAAACATAGGATGTGCATAGGATGTCTTAGTAATTTATTTAGTAGTAAATAAATGCATACCATTTTCATTCACTAATGTTTTAACATATCATTAGCACTTTTGAAGAATGTGCACATCAAGACATAAGACCTATTTATTCCTGCTTAACCCCTAGGCGACCCTGGATGTACCCATACGTCCAGGGCCGCCTCCACGCTCTGAACCGCCGCAGTCCCGAGTGCCGCTCGTAGCCCGGGACCGCGGCTATTACCGGGCACGGTCCGATTGCCGTGCCTGCTAATAGAGTAATTGGATGCAGCTGTCAAAGTTGACAGCTGCATCCGATTACTTGATGCAGCCGTTCCCTGGTATCTAGTGGGGAGGATCGCTCCTCCGGGACTTTGAATTTTTTTCTGGTTTCGCAGTGTACTTTATGAAAAAATTCAGCCTGTCATTGCACAGTACAATTAGTGGCGCAAAAATAAGGGCTCATGTGGGTTTCTAGGTGAAAAAATGCAAGTGCTATGGCCTTTTAAGCACAAGGAGGAAAAAACGAACACGCAAAAATTGAAATTGGCTGGGTCCTCTAAGAGTTAAAGACATACTAGTAACAACTCTCAGGGTTTGCTAATGAGGGGTTTCCCAAACCAAGGACCCTCAGAATTAACCCTTTTGGACTCTATATTTCCATAAAATATATTGTAAATTCAAGAAAAACTACTTCTAAGGTGAAAAAACAAACAAACATACAAACATAGACGGCTGGGACCGCTTCACCATGCAGCCAAAATTACATTATGTTATTTTTATTCTTCAGGTCATTCCAATATCAACGATACCCAATTTGTATAGTTTTTTTAAAATGATATACTACCTAAAAAAAAAAAATAAAATTATATGCATAACCCTTAGACGACCTAGGGCGCACAGGTACGCCCTGGAAGTCTGTGCCCAGACGACCGTGGGCGTACCTGTACGCCCTGATCTATGATCTATGCCTATGGCATAGCAGTGATCAGTGTGAATAATCAAACTAATGTATGTAAAAAAAATGTGTAAAAAAATAAATAAAAATCACTATTACACTACCCCAAAGCCCCTCCCCCAATAAAAGTTGAAATCACCCTCCTTTACCATTATATAAATAAAACATATAAAAATAAATAAATAAACATATTATATACAGTAGCGTGTGTAATTGTCCGATCTACTCAAATATAACAAGCGTCATTGCGAACATTGAACGGCGTACATGAAAAGAGGGGAAAAAATGCGCAGATTACTGTTTTGATGTTACATGTTACATCCGAACTTCACAAATATGGTATTAATAAAAACTAGAGATCATGGCGGAAAAAATATCGCCCCATACAGCCGCGTAGGTGAAAAAATAAAACCGTTATAAGCGTCACAATAGGCCCATTTTATTAATAATTAATTGCCAAAAAAAAGGATTTCATTAAAAATATATATATATAACATTAGTGAATCTGTGTAAACCTGCATATGGTTGTGTTCGGGATGACGTATAGAATAATAGTATCATGTCGCTTTTACCATATAGTGCATTACGTAGATACAGGAACCCCCCAAAAGTCACCATATTGCATTCTTTTTTACAATTTCACCAATTTATATCTTCATAAATAATATATTTGGGATTCCGTCATACAGGTTATGGTAAAATAAAAGGCGCCATTACAAAATACAACTATTCCTGTAAAGAACAAGCCATTACATGGCCCTGTAGATAGAAAACTGAAAGTGCTAGAGCTCTTAGAAGGGGAAGAGGAAAAAACGAAAACACTAAGATCAAAATGTGAGCGGTCCACTGGGTCATTTTGGGCAGGGTCCTCAATGGGCTAAAGAGTACCTGTCATTAAAAGTAAATTTTGACGTGTCATTAGGCATCACATTGAATAAAGAAAAGTTGAACACCACCAAGGAGTGCCCAAGGTAGATGGTGGATGCACTCTGGATAAGCCAACAATCCCAGGTTATGGGCATCAATACTTCGGATAAAGAAGGTGAAACAACATCCGTACAAAGTACTCAATCATTCATTATCATAATCCGGTACAGAGAATGCAAGACCCTACATGGGTCTTTGTCAATCATACAAAACAGTGTCATATAGTACTCAGATATATACATGGTGTCTTAAGCCCCAACCAATGTGGGATCAGGGATGGGTGAACTGACTCATGGAAAAAAAAACAGTAAAGATATGGGTATACAAGTCCAAAATGGGAATACAAATCCATTGGATGAGGTCCAATGTTTACACAGTGAAGCAAAAGAACACACAGGAATATGTGGCACACATGTAGCATGAAAATGTATATCAGCCAGCAGCCAAGAGTAGCAAAAAAAAAAAAAGTAGTTGTAGCCCATAGAAGGACTGTTGGGTTCTTTGTGGATGATTCCTGCCTAACAGACACTATTATTCCCACCCTAACACTCTCCCTGACAGAAAGCAGCTCTCTCCCTAAGCTCATCCAGCCTGCGTTTGAAGCGAGCTTCGCGGGACCTGATTCTTATGCCCAGCTCATCTGATCTGGCCAGCCAATCGCTGCTATTGACATGTAGGGTTCCCACGTGATGCTACAAGCTCACAAAACCTCTCCTGCATGAAGATCGGCTGAAGAAAAGCCGCCAAACATACAGAAAGAGGAAGATTCCATTGTCTCGAGTATTGCGAGATGCACGTCAGAGTAACGAGTACCATTGAGTACCCTAATACTCCAACGAGTACCAAGCTCGGACGAGCATGCTCGTTCATCTCTAGTTATAGCTTTTGCATTTTTTCACCTACGGAGGCACATGGGCCCTTATTTTTTGCCACACTAATTGTACTGTGCAAAGACAGACTTAATTTTTCCATAAAATATGCTACCAAAACGGAAAAAAATATTATTATTTGCGCTATTACATTAAAAAGAAAAAAAGCAATTTGTTTTCATTTCAAGGTGTTTCGTGTTTACACCCATGATCCTATGGTAAAACTAACATATTATCTATGCTCCCTAAGTCAGTATAATTACAACAATAGGAAACTTTATATTGTGTTTTACTTTAATTAACCCCTTCAAGACTAAGGGTGGTATTACACGAAGCGATTATCGTTCGAATAATCGTTCAATCGGTCGTATTTGAACGATTATCTTTAAGTGTAATAGTAGACAACGATTAAACGACGAACGATTGGTCGCTGGTCGTTTAATAGGTTTTGAATCTATTTTTATCGTTTGTCTTTTACACATCGTTCGCACATCGTTCGTTTGAATAAGATGTCGTTAGCCGTTCCCTGTTCATTCGCAAATTGAAAGGGGAGTGTTCTTGAATTTTGTTGCTCCAATATAACCGATAATCTTTCCGTGTAGTAAAACGAACGATTATTAGGCAACCGCTATTGCGATCGTTGGAGATCGTTTATCGTTAATCGTTAATTGAAAAAAATCGCTTCGTGTAATACCACCCTAAGCCTATTTGGGCCTTAATGACCAGGCTCATTTTTCAAAATCTGACCTGTCTCACTTTATGCGCTCATAGCTCAGTGATGCTTTAACATATGCTAGCGATTCTGAGATTGTTTTTTTTTAACATATGGTACTTTATATTAGTGGCAAAATTTGGTCACTACTTTGTGTGTTTTTTGTGAAAAATATCAAAATATCATGAAAAATTTAAAAAATTAGCATTTTATGAACTTTGAAATTCTCTGCTTCTAAAAAAAGAAAGTCGTATCACATAAATTAGTTACTTAGTCACATTAACGATATGTCGTCTTTATTCTGGCTTCATTTCATAAACATACTTTACTTTTTTAGGGTGTTACGGGGCTTAGAAATTTATCAGCAAATTACCACATTTTCGTGAAAGTTTCGAAAACTGATTTTTTTAGGGACCAGTTCTTTTTTTAAGTTGATTTAGGAGGTTTGTATACTGGAAACCCCCATAAGTGACCCCATTTTGGAAACTACACACCTTAAAGAATTAATCTTGGAGTATAATGAGAATTTTAACCCTACAGGGGCTGGAGGAAAGTATTCACCATTAGGCCGTAAAAAAAATGAAAAATTAAAATTTTTCAATAATATATACGTTTAGATTAAAGTTTCTCATTTTCAAAAGGAACATGAGAGAAAAAGCACCCCAAAATTTGTACCGCAGGTTCTCATGAGTACAACGGTACACCATATGTGGGCGTAAACCCCTGTATGGGCACACAGCAGGGCTCAGAAGGAAGGGAGCGCCAATTAGCTTTTCCAATGCAGATTTTGCTGAAGAAGTTTCTGAGCACCAGGTGCGTTTGCAGTGCCCCTGTAGTGTCAGCAGAATAGAACCCCCCCCCATAAGTCACCC
Source organism: Dendropsophus ebraccatus (assembly GCF_027789765.1). Classification (NCBI taxonomy): domain Eukaryota; kingdom Metazoa; phylum Chordata; class Amphibia; order Anura; family Hylidae; genus Dendropsophus; species Dendropsophus ebraccatus. The sequence goes on along the minus strand of NC_091456.1, from coordinate 163,799,478 downwards.
CATTTTGGAAAGTACACCCCTCAAAGAATTAATCTTGGGGTAGGATGAGCATTTTGACCCCACAGGTATTAGAGGAAAGTATTCAAAAGAAGACAGTAAAAAGGAAAAACTCAAATTCTTCCAATAATATGTTCGTTTAGTTTGAAATTTCTCAATTTTATGAGGAACAAGAGAAAAACATTACCCCAAAATTTATAACGCAGGTTCTCCTGAGTAAAAAGGTACCCCATATGTGGGCATAAACCACTGTATGGGCACACAGCAGGGCCCAGAAGGAAGGGAGCGCCAATTAGCTTTTCCAATGCAGATTTTGCTGAAGAAGTTTCTGAGCACCAGGTGAGTTTGCAGCGCCCCTGTAGTGTCAGCAGAATAGAACCCCCCCAAAAGTCACCCCATTTTGGAAAGTGCACCCCTCAGAGAATTCATCTTGGAGTAATATGAGCATTTTGACCCCCACAGATATTAGAGGAAAGTATTCAAAATTAGACAGTAAAAATGAAAAACTCGAATTTTTCCAATAATATGTTTGTTTAGTTTGAAATTTCTCAATTTCACAAGGAACAAGAAAAAAAATACCCCAAAATTTATAACGCAGGTTCTCCTGAGTAGAACGGTACCCCATATGTGGGCATAAACCACTGTATGGGCACACAGCGGGGCTCAGAAGGAAGGGAGTGCCAATCAGCCTTTTCAATGCAGATTTTGCTGAAGAAGTTTCTGAGCGCCAGGTGCGTTTGCAGTGCCCCTGTAGTGCCAGCGAAGTAAAATCTCCCCATAAGTCACCCCATTTTGGAAAGTGCACCCCTCAGAGAATTCATCTTGGGGTGTGGTGACTATTTTTACCCCACATGTATTAGAGGAAAGTATTCAAAAGTAAACAGTAAAAATGAAAAACGAGAATTTTTCATATGTGGGCATAAACCACTGTATGGGCACACAGCAGGGCTCAGAACGGAAGGAGCGCCAATTAGCATTTTCAGTGCAGATTTTTCTGAAGAATTTTCTGAGCGCCAGGTGCGTTTGCAGTGCCCCTGTAGTTCCAGTGGAGTGAACCCCCCCATAAGTCACCCCATTTTGGAAAGTGCACCCCTCAAAGAATTCATCTTGGGGTGTGGTGAGCATTTTGACCCAACAGGTATTGGAGGAAAGTATTCAAAATTGGCCAGTAAAAATGAAAAACTCGAATTTTTCCAATAATATGTTCATTTAGTTTAAAATTTCTAAATTTCACAAGGAACAGGAGAAAAATGTACCCCAAAATCTGTAAAGCAGGTTCTCCTGCGTACAATGGTACCCCATATGTGGGTATAAACCACTGTATAGGCACACAGCGGGGCTCAGAAGGGAAGGAGCGCCAATTTGCTGGAGCAAAACCGCAGCTAGTAACCGTTATTAGAATAGTGCAGTTACTAAAATACAATAAAAAAAATGAGATTACAGGTAACGTGGGGTGGTTACGGACAGTCTGGGATGGTTCCGGGTAATCTGGAGGTGGTTCCGGGCAACCTGGGGTGCTTACGGGTAATCTGGGGTGGATACGGACAACCTGGGGTGGTTACGGGTAATCTGGGGTGGATATGGTCAACATGGGGTGGTAACAGGCAACGTGGGGTAGTTACGGGCAACGTGGGGTGGATACGGACAACCTGGGGCGGTTACAGGTAATCTGGGGTGGATACGGTCAACATGGGGTGGTCACGGGCAACCTGGGGTGGTCACAGGCAATGTGGGGTGGATACGGACAACCTGCTGTGGTTACAGACAACCTGGGGTGGTTACGGGTAATCTGGGGTGAATACGGTCAACATGGGGTGGTCACGGGCAACCTGGGGTGGTTACGGGCAATGTGAGGGTGGATACGGACAACCTGCTGTGGTTACAGACAACCTGGGGTGGTTACGGGTAATCTGGGGTGCATACGGTCAACATGGGGTGGTCAAGGGCAACCTGGGGTGGTTGCGGCAACCTGGGGTGGTTACAGGCAACCTAGGATGGTTACAGGTAACCTGGGGTGGTTACGGGCAATGTGGGGTGGATACGGACAACCTGCTGTGGTTACAGGCAATCTAGGGTGGTTACAGGCAACCTGCTGTGGTTACGGTAAACATGGGGTGGTTACGGTGGATAGAGGCAACGTGCGGTGGTCAGTGGCAAGGTGCGGTTGCCAGAGGCAAGGTGCGGTGGTCAGTGGCTACGTGCGGTGGTCAGTGGCAACGTGCAGTGGTCAGAGGCAATGTACGGTGGTCAGAGGCAAGGTGCGGTGGTCAGAAGCAACCTGCGGTGGTCAGAGGCAACCTGCGGTGGTTGTGTGCAATCTGGGGGGGTTACATGTAATCTGACATGATTACGGCAACCTGGGGTGGTCACGGGCAACCTGGGGGGGTTACAGACAATCTGGCATTGTTACGGATAAACTGAAGTGCTTATAGGTAATCTGGGGTGGGTACATGTAATTTGGGGTGATTACGGACAATCTGGAGGAGGTCACTGGCAATGTGCGGTGGTTAGAGGCAATGTGCGGTGATTACGGGCAACGTGCGGTGTTTACGTGTAATCTGGGGGGTTGCGTGCAATCTGACGTGATTACGGACAACCTGGAGTGGTTACGGGCAACCTGCAGTGGTTATGGGTAATCTGGGGGGGTAAGGGGTAATTTGGGAGTAAACTGCTATTATTACTATAATAAAAAGTGTGTTTTATTTTTTTGTATGTTTGTCACTTTTTGTACTTTATACATTCATTTTCACTGTATTACTATGATTACTGTAATATTTTCTATCACAGTAATCATAGTTTAGTGACAGAGATCAAATTGGTCTCTGTCACTTTAAATTTTCAGAGTTGGCTGGTTCTGACGCGCATGCACACATCAGAAGAAGCTCCCAGGATCAGGTAACGTATAAGGGGTAGGGGGGTGACTGGGGGATGGGGGGTGACTGGGGGGCGACTTGGGGGACGGACCCTGGCACTTTTTATCCCCTGTCACCAATCATTGATGGTGACGGGATAAAAAGTGCATCCCTGCACTGGGAACAGGCGATCAGCAGTATATAGTATATACCGCCGATCGCCTGTTCCGGGACCCCACAGGGGGGTCTCTGATCACTGCTCCATGCTCTCTGCTACCTCCGGTGGCGGAGAGCATGGGTGTTTCATTCATTTTTACTTTTCCATCGCTGTGAACAGACTTTGTCTGTTCACAGCGATGGCAGCGGCCATCTTGGATCCGATGGCCGCCGGGGGAGGGGGGTTAGTTACTGCCTACTAGGGAGGGGGCTGATCTGGGGTCTGATTGACTTATTTCATCTCCCCCCGCCGTGGATGAAATGCAGTACAGCGCCGGCCCATTAGTGACCGCTGTATCGTTGCGGCGGATGCCCGGCTATCACTGACAGCCGGGCACCGCCGGGGATGACAGGAGTGCAGCTCCTGCGCCCCTGTCATCCCGAGGACATATCGGCACGTCCATCTGCAGGAACTACATGCAGATTTGGACGTGCCGGTACGTCCATATGTGGGAAGGGGTTAACTGCTTTCAAAAAATTTCAACCTTTTTTTAAAAAAAGAAATGTTTCTGAAATTGCTCTATTACCATCCTTATAACGCTTTTCTCCTTTGGTCTATGGAGCTATGTGAGGTGTCGCGTTTTGCCCCATTGATCTGTATTTTCTATCGGTACCTTGCTTGCATATATGCAACTTTTTGACCACTTTTTATTTTTAAAAAAATTCTGGATGTAACCAAAAAACATAAATTTTGCCCTTTGGTGGGTTTTTACGCCTGCGCTGTTTATGATGCGCGATCAGGAATGACATAATTTAATAGATCACTAGATACCAGGGAAGGCTTTTCTGAATCCATTTAAATGCCACTGTCAAAACATTTAGTTATTAGCCACGGTCCGCACCCACTATCAGCAGCCGGGGGGCATGTGGTTTAGAGCAGGGTGACAGCGTGACCCCTCTCTGAACCCCCCTACCCGCCCCAGAAAGTACCAGTATGTGATGGGGCGGGAAGGAGTTAATGACAGGTGCTCTTTAAATTGCCCTGTTTTGGCACCTAAAAACCACCAAGAGATTTGTTAAGTGATAATTGTGCCATTGTATGGATACCGAAACTCTTGGCTGTAAATGTCTCTACACTGCCTACCACTATCTAATCAAAGGTGACAAAGCCAGGCCATGTAGCCGCCCCACCCCACCCCCTCCCCCAAATGTGGTAAGATCCAGTTTGCTATTGATAACTTCTAGTAAAAAAAACTGAGGAACAGCACATGTCGTCCGCACCTACCTATATTGAAAATACTAAAAAATAATAATTTACCTGTCCACGTTCCCTGGTGTCCTCCTGCCTGTTTCATGCTGACCAGAACCACCCCTGAAGCTTCTACGCCTGTCTCTGAAGTTTCAGGTAAGTATACATCCTTACTATTTTCTACATGCTTTAATCAGGCACCTCCTATTACACGGAACAATTGGCAGTCGGCGGCCAATAATTTTTTTTACTGTATCCACCAACCCACCCCTAAACCGCTGGTACCCTCCGTTTGATGACAGTAATTCCTTTCCTGTCATATCTTTTAAAATGTGCCCGATGCCTTGGTTAGGGTAAGAAATGATCTTTAATTTGGCAGCAGCCGAGTCAAATGGCGTGGCCTAGAGTATCTGTGGTGTCTCCTTTCTTCCCCCCTGCCCTCATCATTAGAAAGGCCTTTGGCAGGATTTTTTTTCGATTTTTTTCGATAAGTAGTGATGACTGAACTTATTGAACATTCGGGTTTGTTTGAACCTGAACCCTCGGCATTTGACTCCCAAAGGCTGAAGAAATTTGATGCAGCTCTAGAGAGTCCTGGAAAATATGGATACAGCCATAGACTGTGTCTATGATCTCCTGGCAGAATTTACAGCTTTCGCACTTGAATGATTAGAATGGTTGTAGATTGGGTATGACATTTGTCAGGGTTTTCCTTTGCTTTTGTACATGTTTGCAATTCGTCCAATACTTAGGAGGATTTACTGTGGATCCATCAGGATGAACCAGGTGGAGCCAGATACTATTATAAGGGGCAATAGAAAAGGCCAAAATGAAAATATAAAAATTTTATTGCAAGAGAAAAAGCAATGGGTAATGTCAAAGGGGGACCAGTTGATGAAACTGGAACTGGCTAACGGCAGCATAACAAAAGAATAGACATGCTGTTTTCAGCAGTCTGTCCTTTTCACTGAGATGTAGTGTAAGGCCTCATTCACATGTCCAGTGTTTTTCAAGGACTTATTTTTTCTGCTCCGTAATCCATGAAAAACAGTCAGATGTTTGCATCCGTTTGGATGCGCTGGGGTGGGGGGCGGGAGGGGCGGGTGTTGTCCGGGGTGAAATGGAGGGGCTGACAGGAGCAGGAAGAGACAGGAGTGGGGAGAGACAGAAGCGGGGGAGATGGGAGCAGGGGAAAGGAGCGGAGAGACAGGAGCGGTGACAGGAGTGATGACAGGAACAGGGAGAGACAGGAGCGGCGACAGGAGCGAGGGAGATGGAAGTGGGTGACAAGAGCAGGGACAGACAGGAGCAATGACAGAAATGGTGACAGAAACGGGGAGAGGCGTCCGTGCCGCAATACGCAATGTGGACGTGTGCTATTTTTTCACAGCAAGGTTCACGGCACGGATGAAATGCACACCTAGAATTCCATCGGTACTAAAATTTACACGTCCCATAAAGTTGTCCGTGGACACAGATCCGCGACCACAGACAATTTTACGGGACACGTGAATAAGGCCTAAGTTTGGTGAGCCTACATATAAAGACGAGTAGCACACAGTCATCACTGCGGCTTCCCACCACCCACTAACAATCATAAGATGGTTGCGGTGTCAGTAGCAGTAGTGACTATTCTCTATTCTCTATTCTCTAACCTACTGTACATCTCAGACTGAAAACACATGGTCTGCCCTTGCAGCGTATTATGCTCTTTTCAGGGAGAGCAACGTAATGCAACAGGCAGGTTCCCTTTAAATAAATTGTTATTATTCTGTGCCATTTAATACAATCGAATTGCCTACAGCATCTTGTAAAAATGACGGAAAAAAAAAATAACAACATTCAGTGTTTACAGAAACTCTACAATGTATCTCTGAAATTTCTTCAGCCCTCCCTGCCTATAAATATGGAAATGCATAAAGCAGTGATGGAAATATAAAGCACAGAATACAAAAACAGCTACCATAAAAAATATAGTTATTGCTAACATTACTCCTTTGTTATTTAAATTGTTAACATTCAAAATAAACTTTATCGTTCACCCCATACCGTTCTTCCACCATTCCAGTCAAGATGCTAAAATTAACGTATACAAAGGAGAATTCTGAAACCTCGGTCTAATATGGTGTTACAATACATGGTGAAAAACCGCAATACCATATTATCTATGTCTAGTTAAGAAAAAGCTACAATAAATTTGTTCCTTTATGACCTTTCCTCAAGCTGTGTATAATATTATTCCCGGTATATGAAACGCTTGGAAAGAAAGGTTCTCTTTTGCGCGTCTGTATTCATTAAAAACAATGTGTCATTTTTTTTATGTAATATTCCTTTGTGTACTGTTTGCTTTTTTGTTTAAAATAAAATAAGTAAACTAATTTTCAGCTAAAATAACATGAAATAATGACTATGTGAGAATAGCGCAATGCAATTCAATAGAAAATGTCACCTTTCGGTTACAATGGTATTTACTTACATATGTATTATAAGAATCAAATAACAAAATGTTGACTTGAATGTCATCTACTTTCTGATTTTACCCACAATGAGCGTATATTATTTTATAATTTTTTTATTTTATTTAATTGTAAGTCTTAGACTAGTATGACAACATTATAATTAATTATACCGCATTCCCATTATTCTCCATTTTCCCCAAGAATTATTTTCAGTCCTTTCTTTTATAATTTCTCGCTCATTTGAACATTCTCAAAAGAGCTACATTAAGAAATAAATTAATTATAGTTTCAGGTTATTACATTCAATTTGATTACACCCTTCAATGCTTTTTTTTTTCTAGGCAGTGAAACTATTAAAATTTTAACTATTAAAAGTAAAATTAAAGTAGAACTCTGTTCAATGACAATTTAGCAATTTTGAACTACCGGATGAAACCAGTAATGGTAAGGGTTCATTCACACTGAGAAGAAGTGGCAGAATTTCAAGCGGAGCCCGCAATGTCCCATTCCGCCTGTCCCATTGATTCAATGGGATTTCTCGCGTGCCTTGGCTCTCCGCCCAAAGAATTGACATGTCGATTTTTTGGGGCCGAGGGGCAGGAAAAATCTCATTGAAACAATAGGACAGGTTAAATGTTGAAGTGATGTCCATGGTGTGGGCTCCACTTGAAATTTTTGTTGAGTGTAAACAGCCCTGAGGTATAAGTGTTATGCCTTATGAAGGGCATTCCTGGCACCAAAAGCATTCAGTATGTGCCCCCCATGCTTGAAGCATAGTTTATCCGGGGAACTTTTCAGGAATAAGCCTTTCTGTGTGAGTACATGGGGAGAAATATTATGCCTGGCTTTTTAAAAAAGCTCTGCAGGCTCCATCTAACTTCCAGCCGTCTCTGAACTCATGAGTGGAGCTTATCATTTATGGTGTCTGCCATACATCATACAGGAGATTTTGTACTTCTAGGTCTCCATAGATACTCCAATGGGCATATATATTTTAGCGGTGTAGGCTCCAGGCAAACTTACATGTACTGTATGGTGGTGTGCATTGGCTTATCGACTATAACAGAAACTATGCTGTCTTTGGTTGCAGAATGGCCTAAGAGATAATTGCTGTAATTGTACTGACTAGATGAAGATCCCTGGAAAAAATACCTGTCAGGTTATAGTCCACTGCCAATATATATATATATATATATATATATATATGGTTTTTTTTTTTTTTTTTTTGTTGCTGGAAGTCTTTTGCCAATCCCATATACCATTTTTCCCAGCTCAATGTAGCCTGTGGTGATGGAGTGAGGAACCAGCAGTTCAGTGTCTAGGTTTCCCTGTGCTAGCGATTACCAGAAATCACCCTACCCCCTGCCCCCTTTAGGAAAGCGATGATGACCTAAGCAGGTGTCTACCATGCCTACTCCTTGTTCCAGTCCTGTCTGCAGTAATAGTAGATATTTTTTCCATTAACAAGGGGAATGGTAGCAACCAGTTGTTCAGGCTATAATGTATTATTCAACCCATTCCCCCAAACTGCTGGCTCCATCCATTTGATGAGAATAAGTCCTTCCGGACCATGTCTTTTAAAATGTGTCTGGTGCCATAGTTAGGGTAAAAAATGACTGAGTCATTGTGGTGTGGCCTAGAGTGTCTGTGCCATAGGTCTAAGAACCTCTTCTTTCTTCCTGCCTGCCCTTCTGATCATTAAGGACGTCCCTAGCAGGATCCTATTCATCACCTGTCTAAACAGTGCACATGTGCCACTTCGGTTTCTTAAAGCACATGTCTACTATTTAGACAAATGCTGAATAGAAGAAATCTTGCCCAGGGGTGTTCCTAATGATGAGGAGGGAGGGGAGGAAGAAAGGTGAGGAGCCACAGGCCTAAGGCGCAGACACTCTAAGCCACGCCACATTGACTCGGCTGCTGCAGATTAAAAGATAATGTTTTTCTCCCAACCAAGGCATCGGGTGTATTTTAAAAGGCACGACCGTGAAGGACTTACTCTCATCAAACGAACGTTAAGGCTATGTTCACACTGCGTATATGTCCGGCCGCATATTTTCGCGGCCGGACATATACGCGGTAAACACCGGCCGGAGATTTACGCTACTTGCGGCCGGCTACGTACGGACCGCGAACTTACGCCCGAAGTCTACTTACGCTTCCCGAGCACCCTACGTAGCGATCTGACAGCGGTCTTTTACTTGGAAATCTTCGCCTAGCCCCGGACACCCCACAGAACCTTTTGGATCGGCACAAAAAGCTGCAAAAATGAAGAAATCACTACTACATACGGGACCGCATGTAACGCTACGGGCTTAAGTTACGGCATTTTTGTCCGCAAACAATGGTCTGGTTAATTTTTTACACCGCCGCGTACGATCCGGGCGTAAGTTCGTACGTAGTGTGAACTGTGCAGCCGTACTTCATATACTTTCCATTAAACGCAAACTACGTAAGTCTCCGGCCGCTTATTCACGGAACGCGCTACGGCCGGAAACTTACGTAGTGTGAACATTGCCTAATAGTGGTTTGGGGAAGTGGGTTGGTGAATACAGTATCTCTTTAATGGATTCATACTGTACATTTCCAGAAGGGACAGCAGAGAACAGCGCACTGCATTGTTATTTTTAGGGAATAAAATTATTTACTAATGCAGACATATCAGAAGTGACAGTTCCTCTTAAAAAAAAATCCTAGCATTTTGAATTAGTCATGTGGTTAAAATAATCATGAGATCACATATATGGTTAGTGACATTAATATAATGGCCGTCCAATCCACTATGAATTGTTATAGCTTTTGATTAGAATTTTATCAACATATTTTTAGCTTCAAGATGTCTTTGAACGGCAGAGCAGCAATGCATTTATAAATCATACAGACGAATTAACTATAATCATGGAAACAAAATAAGCATTCTCTTGAAATTCAATCAGCTGGGTAATTTCATCTGAATATTATCAGAATGCTCTAAGAGGGCCCTAATATTATGGAGATCCAGGGGAAATGGACTTTGAGTAGACTCATCTTAATTAATTTATTGTGCCAGGCCCGAGATGTAAATTTCTCGAGAGCATGGCTTTCTATATATCCTTGGCCCTGATTTCTCTGTCATTGCTTTACTTAGTGTTAACTTAAATAAGAATGTTTTGCTCTGCATCCTTGACCTAAGTTGATTACAAGACAAAACAGTATGTCATGTATTGAAGGCAGTACAACATTACCAGCTCAAGACAATACAATTGAGAAATAAAACGTATGTGTTTCCGAGCTTCTTTGAATTGTAATCACATTGTATTGAAGTATACGGTAGACTTTTTTTCTTTTTGTTATTGTTGTTGCTCTGACAGAATGACAGAATTAAATATGTTACAGCAGTGAGATTCAATATTTCTGGGGGGGGGGGGGAATGCAGATATGTGTAAATCTATTTTAGAACAAACATTTTTTTGTGTGCAATATAAATATATAGTTACTAGAGAAACTGTTCAAAAGTTTAGTTCTGCAGGTTTCCAAGCATAAAAAGCTTTTGTGGTTTTTAATATCTGGGTAAGGAAACCCTTAAGGCTCTATTACACTAAACGATTATCAGCCGTTACGGCCGATTATCATCTGGTGTAATAGAAGACAACGATCAGCCGACATGAAAGATGTCGGCTGATCATTGCTGACAATGCTGTCAATGCTATCTGCTATGGGCTGCCCGGACGTTCTAGCGATTACCCCGGCAGCCCCCCGCATCTCACCCACTCACTGCCGACATCGAGCGGGTAATATGGGCTTTAGAGAGTACTATTTCAGGAAGCAGAGGGTAGTGGAAACAACGGTCTCAGCGTCCTCACAGGGCCAAAGACAGACAAGGGTAAGATTTATTTACACCATATTTGCCCTGTAAAAGGTTTGGCTGCATTAGTCACAGTGTAAGTGACCCCACAGTGCCTAGGACATAAAGAAGGTGGTGACACCAGCAGGACTGTCTTAGACCCAGTAGGGCATAGAATAGGCAGGTGACAGTGGGAGCAGTAGCAATAGCAGCAGTCTCTTCATTCCAGTAGAGCTTAGAACAGCAAGTTGATGGTGGAAGCATTAACAGAAGTAGCACTCTCTTTGACCCAGTAGGGCCAAGAACAGCAGTTGATGGTAGAAGCAGTAGCAGCACTTTCTTCATTCCTTTGCACCATTCAAATGAAGAAAGAAAGCCACCAAGAAAAACATGCGCGCATATAAAAACCTGATTTTAAAAATCAAGTAATATTAGGGGTAGGGATGGTCCGAACCGAGTACGAACCCGAACTCTCAGTAATGATTCCCGCTGTCTGCCCGCTCTGTGCAGAGGGTGGATACAGCGAGAGGACCGCCTGGAAAACTGGGATAAAGCCATAGCCATAGGATGTATCCCAGTTTTCCAGGCAGTTCTCCCGCTGTATCCACCCGCTCCACGGAGCGGGCAGACAGCGGGAATCTGATGCCGAGCGTTCGGGTTCATACGAACCCGAACCTTGGGGTGTTCGGACCATCCCTAGTTAGGGGGTAATAAACTGTAAAAACTGCTAGATAACACCTTGTCAAGTAGGATAAAAAGTAGGTTAAATAGACAGCTAACCCCACCCGCAAAATCAAGATCCATGAGGTTTAAAAAGGAATAGAAAGACCCAGATTCAAGAAAGCTTTAAGCCTGTTTTAGGGTTCGTTCACACACACTGAGTTTGCAGCGGATTTCACAATGCGAGTTCTGCAGCGAAATCTGCACTATACTGATCTTGCCTATGGCTCTGCATTCTCGCAGCAGATTTTCATTCCACTGCGAAAATGTAGTTACTGCCGAACGCAGCAGCTGCCAGGCTTTTCTTCATTGCCCACACTCGCATCTGCTTCTCTGAATCTGCTTGTTTAAAGCCCGGCAGCTGCTGGATTAATAAAACAGTGACTACATTTTTGCAGTGGATTTTCATTCCAGAGCCATAGGCAATGAAAGTACAGAGTATTATAGCGTATTTCGAACTCGGTATCTGTAAAAGTACTCTCATGATGTAAAAAAGTGGCAATTTTTTTTACTTTAAGTTAGAGAAAAATTTGCCACTCGGCTTAAAAATTGTCACAACTATACTGGTGTGAACCCTATTAAATCAGGGCCTACAGCTGTTGGCAAGACATGCATACATAGAGACACAAGTTTAATGTTTTAACCAAGTGGAGTGTGTAACCCATAATATGTATGTCTCGTGGTGTTTTAGTTCACCAGCTGGCTTGAATTAATAATGGGAAAACCCCTATGTGGGGTATGGAAGTGACTTTCCCCCCTTGCTTTGCTCACTCCCAAAAATCCTTCTCCCTAAGGCCCCGTTCCCACTGAGCAAAACTAGCGGAATTCCAAGGCGGAATTGTCCGCCGCGGAATGCCATTAGCCACCCGCTTATAATGGGAGTCTATAAGAGGTGCGCGCTCCTGCTCTGTCCGCGCTGAAGAATGAACATGTTCATTCTTCAGCGCGGACAGGGCAGGAGCGTGCGCCTCCCATAGACTCCCATTATGAGCGGGAGGCTAACGGCATTCCGCTAGTTTTGCTCAGTGGGAACGGGGCCTTAGGCTAAGTTCACACAACGTGAAAATTCATTAAACAACTAAGTGGCAGTCTCAACCACGGCCATTATTTAATGAATTGGCCGATCGTATTGAAGTATATGGAATTCTGGTCAGAGTATATACACATAGGGGGACATTTAGGAGCGAAATCTTATTTTTCGGCAGAAAGGGGCCATTTGCGAATAAATTTATTCTCAAATTGCCGTTTTGCTGATAAAATATTTGCAAATAATCGGTAACCCGGGGGGGGGGGGGGGGGGGCTGCAGGGACATTTTTAAGTCCCACGCAGAAAACCCCGGACTTAATAAATGTCCCCCAAAGTATACATTCCGGCCGAGATTCCAAGCGGCCACACAAAAAACTGACAAGTCAGTTTTGTGCGGCTGCTATACATTGAATAGCAGCCACACAAGACGGACAGAGCCGACAATGTAAGGTGCGGCTCTGGCTGCACTTTACATTATCGGCTATGGTTATTTGGAATGTGGGCACACCCGGGTGCGCCCACATTCCAATTAAAAAGAAAAAAAAGTTAATCTAGCCAGTACTGCAGAACCGGCTGGGATGAACTTCACAGACAGCAGCAGAGTCACAGAACTGCCGCTGTCTTACAGCATGTGAACCCGCACTTTACATTGTCTGCACTGTCAGTTTTGTGTGGCCGCTATTCAATGAATAGAGGCTGCACAAAACTTACATGTCAGTTTTTTTGCGGCAGCATGGAATCCCAGCCGGAGTGTATACAGGGATTCCATAGAGTTTAATGCAATGCAACTACAGCTGTTGTTTAATGAATTTTTACGTTGTGTGAACATAGCCTATGGGTGCATTGACAAGGCAGCAGAAACCCAAAGCAACCAGTCACGTGTGAACACACCCTAAATATGGCGAGGTAGCATGCCTTTCAACAACAGATTGTTGTTGTTTCAAACTTTTGAAGGCTCCTATATCATAGAGGGCAGCATCCTCTGTGATATATACCCCATTAGAAACTCTTCCTAAAACCTTATTCCACTCACTAAACTAAGAGAGCCATTAAACATTTGCACAAACAACAACCCTATTAAGAAGCGTAGTGCGATATCTAAGTGATAAGAATAGTAAAAACATAGTTACGTCATGGTGCTTGTCCTGAAAGATGGGACACTAGTAGTATTATTCCTTTGCACAAGTGCCATGGGTTGAACCTCAAGGCTATAATTGAAAATAGCGTACATTTCCTCTTTGTGAACCATAGTTGTGAGGATTTGTTTTTGGATGATACTGTTCATTGGTTACACATAGCACTTTTTATATAGATATATGCATAGGTTAAAAATGGTTTACAAGCATGGAGAACACATAAATGGCTGCACATCGCACCCATGGTTGATACGAAAGCTTGTTAGCATATAATTTTATTAAACTATATTGCCTCATGTACCACCTGCAGGTCTCTGATACACACGAGTCCCTATTCTAGCCATGGTGCAGAGTTCGCCGGCAGTGTCACAGAACCAAGCCCCCAGGGCCAGAGCGGCACCACCCCGCAGGTATAGCCGGCAGCCAACACCTAGTGTGAACAGATCTAAAAGCCCACTTAATGTGCTCCCAGCTAGCCTGGGAAAGAGGGGGTATTTGCCATACACATATGGGTCTTACTGGGAGGAGTGCAAAACCACAAAGAAAGGGGACAGAATACATGAAATGCACAAGCTTGGAGAACACAGAAATGGCTGCTCATCGCACCCATGGTTGAAACTAAAGCTTGTTCAGCTACATTAAATACCAACATCAGAAATTAGTATATAATTTGATCAAACCATATTGCCTCATGTACCACGTGCAGGTCTTTGAATACAGTCCCTACTCTAGCCATGGTGGTTTAATTTGGCAACACCATGGGCATTAAATTTGACTATAGGATATCCAAATTGACTAGGGGTATTTTTTATCTGATTATCATATTAATTGGGTTCTAAGGGGGGAACATTACTTGATAGATTAACTTGTTTAAGACAAATTAGATTTTGGCCTTAAGGGCTGTTTGGAATCTTATTTTTTGCAGCATGAGCTCTAGTTTTCATTGGTACCATATATGTGTATATGGGACACTTTGATCGCTCTTTATTATTTTTTTTCTTTTTATATATAATTTAACAAACAAATCAGCAATTCTGACGCTTTTTGCTTTTTTTCATTTACTCCATTTACCGTATGAAACCACTATTGCTATATTTTATTAGATTAAACAATTATATGTGCTATGATATATAATATATTTATTTATTTTTATGGGTTTTATATATAAAATGGGTAAGGGGGGGATTTAAACTTTTATTAGGGGAGGGCTATGTCATATTTTTTAAATGACTGCATGCAGGAGGGTAAGGGACCTCCGTCAGTCAGTGAAAACATTCGGGACCCCTGAAGTCAGTGCCAAAGTACAGCTCTTGTCAGCACTGTCAGTTAAAAGCCACGATTGTGAACTTGGTTCATAGAGCCTCTGGACCTATTGGCCTACCGGGACGTCATGGTCCTACCATTTTTTTTTACCGTGAGTTAAAACATTGATAACATGCCAGGAAAACATGGATTCAGACATTGCTTGTTTATTACAAATTATGACCTTCACGATAAGCATCTTGCATCAATGTAATGACAAGGGAAAAAACAAGGCCAGGTATCCATCCACAAACAGCTGTTTCGGGGTGTTTCCCCTCATCAGCATGGCGCAGGATTCTTTAAGTAAAGTGTCGCCCTTTTCACAGACACCAGATGTATTGAAAGGCGCACGTCTGTCAATGAATGCAGCATATTTAAGGCTGTCCATGCAGGAGTTTTAAAAATCTACAAGCTGGCTTGGATTTTTATTACAATTTATGCCTGTTTACCCACACCTCCTTTGTGCCAAAAAAGGCAAGTAAATGCATTGTTTGCATACAAATTTACGACTCTTTAATTTAAGACTCAATGGTTTCAGATTTCTCTCTTTAGCATTTTTATATTTTCTAAAATATTTTATTTACTAGTATTTAACCGTGCCCACAAAACTACTTGAAACAAGAACAATTTGAGAAGACCAGCAATAATTGTTCTGAATTGTTAATAAAAACTTACTGAGATAGGAATACCCCTTTAATGGCATTGACTGTGTATTTGGGGTCAGGCGCCTCCCTGTTGGAAGGCATCTTACTTTGCAGCATTCCTCCCACCCTTGCCTAAAATCTTTGCATAGTACTGTATGTAAGATGGAATCAGGCCAATCACAATAGGTGATATTTCATCCCTCCTCTTCCTGTATACAATTTAAAAATAAAAATGTGTCTAAACAATAGATTTTGTGACTGTAGATTAGCTTTTATTTTTAGTATTATACCCTTAACAACGCTTAATATATATATATGTATGTATATATATATATATATATATATATATATATATATATATATATTCCTTTTTTTGATTGGTGCCCCCTCTTTGCATGAAGTTGTCCCCTACCGTTTGCACAAGTCTACTCACAAGAAAATGAACTGCACAGTATGTCTAATCACTTTCGTACGTCACGGGTGGACGGTTGTCAATCCCAGGCTTTTTAATTCTTCGGGAAAGCTAGTTTTCGACAAATCCTATCTTAAATTTGATCTATTTGAAATAATCACTATGATATTTCAATGCGTGCAGTTTTGTTTTGTTTAAGGGTCAATAAGGAATTCTATCAATATGTAAATGTGGGTTGAATTTAGCATGCAATAAAATGAAAATTTTTTTCCCATTTTTTTTTTTTTTTAATAATAAAGATGGAAAAGAAAATGTCCTTCCATGTGAAGTCCCTGTCTGGCGTTCAGTGTGACATATACACAATTGAATTTTTAACAGCTGCCATTCAAATGCTCTGCTGAAGACCATTTAAAAGTAATATTTTCCTCTGTGTGACATCTCATTTTTTTTCCTCAGGAATAGTAATTTTTTACACACCTAGTAGTCTTCCTAACAGGAAACCAGCTCTGCCTGTCATCTTGATTGGGGAGGAACCTCATTTTCCAGGTCACTAGATTGTATCCCGGAGACAAGATATTCATGAGGGACCTGCATGAGGAATTTACATCTCAGTACAGAATTTTCCTCTCCATTTGTCAGCATGCCAGGTCATTGAATTGCTCTGTTGTCACAGGGAAGATAATGGCTGCTCTATAGTTTCCTGCTTATTACACACTCAGTGCTTCTGACCTTCTTGTGAGACCCACAAAGCTTTTCCCCAAATAGCATCTTTCACAATTCCAACCAAGGCCCACTTAGCCAAATGTGATAATCTGAATAGTAATTTAGGGCTAATTTTAATATTTTTATGATATTACTCTGTCAATCATCACAGCTCATTTAACTTGACTGAAGAAAAATATACATGAAAAAATTAGGTTGCAGGCATAGATACAGAATTTTTTATGTTTTTTTTTTATAAAATGTATGTTTAGTATTTTATTTACTTATTATTTATTTTATAAGTTGAATTTATGATAATATTCATCTATATAGTTTGGGCTTCCCCCTATATGGTACATGGCCACTTACATTGTAAACCATGATCTACTTATTGCATAACAGGCAAGTCTTATCATTGAAAAAAAAAGAAGAACTATTGCAAAACTTGCAATATGACATGCCAATAATTATAAATACAAAGGGAATGGTCTGTATGTGCCAAAATGGGCACAATTTAGGTGTACAACCAGGTTTGAAGCAAGCCAGCTAACAGTTGGTCTAAATGTAGACTAGACAGTCTTCCGATTTTTCAGATCAGATCAATCTGATACAATGCCATTAATCTGATGCATTTTCAGATTTCAAGTTTGCGCTAAGAATTAAATGGTTTAAATAAGTCTGAGCCCTGATATTTTTATTTGAGAACTTTGTAGAAATAGTGTTGCAGTGCAGTCTGCAGAACTTTCGGCCCACCAATGCAACTCTCCCTCAAGAAATATACAGAGTAGGGTTATAGGTTGAGCATAATAGATTCTTGTTTTGTTTTTCTCAACATTATTAACTATGTAACTATATTGGACATAATAGAGACCACATAAGAAAAGCCTTCAGGCTATGTTCACATTGCGTGTTACTGAAGATCATCAAATTGCAACAATGGCCGTCATTTATGCAAAACATGTGTTTTGTGAAGGGGGGGGGTTACCTTATTTTTATACTCTATAAGTCAACTCCAAACACTGTCCTGTATTTTGGGTACATGTAGTAGATATATTATATGTCATGGACTGGTCATCTAGAAAAACTTTTGATATGTCAGAGAAATGTGTCAAAAGTTTTGATGGGTTAGGTTTTCATAGATAGCACTCTTTACACTACGTTTTGCAGCAATGTCTCTGGAAAGCTCAATTTTAAGTCTATGGGGCCTATTCAGAGAATCTAGGTTATAATGATCAATGGGGCACCCGGGCCAATCAAAATACTGTGACATGTCAAATGATTTTCTAAATAACAGGCACAGGAACATGGGCCCACTATGTCTCTATTAGATTTGGCTAGAATAAACCAGGGGCAAAGTGTAAAAAATTTCTAATTAAAATTTTTTAAAATTTTTATGGAAATATGGAAAGTGTGCAGGGTATCTCTAGGCTGTAGTCTCCAGTAGCATTTACTGACAGCTTGAAGATAGTATTTCCAAAGCAAGATACCCAAATGAATAAAAAAAAGTACTGTATGGTCATACAAATCTGAGATCAGGTCTAAAACAGTTTCTTCAACCCAATAAGTTAGATACCAGGACATAGCAGCCACTGATCCAAAGGCAGGGGTAAGAAATAATTCAGGTCAGATCCAAAACAGCAATCATCAACCAACTGTAAAGGAACCAAGATGATCAGCCACAGTCTGGAAATTGACCAGTTCACAAAGACATGTTCCTTTAAGTAGAGCTTTTGAAGAGGCTGGCAGCAGTGATGACTAGTGCTGAGCGGACATGTCAAACTGTTTGGGTTTGGCAACACCCAAATGAACAGAATTTAATTTCCGACGGCTGCAGCAATTGAATGCTTCCCTATGGAGTCCTGGAAAACATCAATAAAGACATAGGCCATGTTCATACAACGTACATTTTCGTAAAAAAGTACGGCCGTTGTTGCTGTTTGCACCAACGGCCTGATTAATAAGAAAATATACGTTACATTTCCGTCTATGGAATTTCTGCGGCCACTATTTATTGTCAGTGCACACAATAAAGTGCGCGGCTCCAGTCACACGCTCCATTGTGTGCAATGGGGAGTTCTGATGTGGGCGCACATTGATGCGCCCACATCAGAACTCAGCGGCGCTAAAGATCTTTGGTCACGGAACGGCCGGTGTCATACAATATGTGAACATAGCTATAGGCTGTATCCATGTATTCCTGGCAGGCCTAGGTCTGCTTCCAACTTCTGCAGCCATGGGGAATCAAATGCCGAGCAATAGGACTCGGAGAACGTTGACAAACCCGAACAGTTTGATAGGTCCGCTCAACACTACTGACACAAGGAGAAGGACTTTGATCACCTAGGTATGTGCTGTGTCATCCTATTATAAATTATTTTAAAAAGGATATACCAAATCTAGTACAGAAAGGTCCAGGCAACTCGTTGCGATATTTGATGTCTTTGAAGGTATTGTCTTCTAAAACATAAGCATGTGCAATAAGTGGGTATACAGTACAAGTACATAAGTTGTGGGCGTTTTGACAACATTTGGAGTAAGAAAAAAAGAGAATACTCGCTTGCTGACAGATATATAGTCATTTGTCTATTAATTCTATATCTTGCAATGTCCTATTATTAATACACGTATCATAACATAAAGAACAGGCATATAATCCATGCATTTGCCTCCCTCATCTCACGGCCACCTAAGGGGAGCAACAATATCCTAAGGTGTCCCACTTATTACCTGACAATATAATAACTCTAAACCGCTGAGCAATCACCGCTACTTGTCTTGATATATTATAATATTGATTGACATAACATGCAAATTTAAGCACAGGAAGTTTTCTATTGTTCTGCCTTCTAAAGCCAAAAGGTTGATTTAATTATAGCAAATTATAAATCTGACATGAAATCCACCAGCAATAAAGGTTATAATTTCGAAAACAAAAATAATAAAGTCGCTGTTATTAAGAACTAAAACAGTGATCGACTTTTATACAATTTTTTTCAATTCTTTTAGATATAACAAGACATTTCCCACAATAAAAAGTACTAATTAATGTTTAGGATATAATTATCACTTTAAGTGACTGACAGTAATGACAGACTTTATTGGGTTTGTGAAAAATATAAAATAAAGTTACATTTTGTTCTTTTTTTCAAAGGTACCAATATTTTATAACAAGGCAAAGGAAACACAAATTCTATGAAGATAAAGGCCAAATATATAATGCCTATATACTTGCATTGAAAGATAACATTAGCGTGTCTATACACATATAGAAACAAGGGTATTATGGGCAAGTCCATCGTCCTCTGCATTATACATTATTCAACAGAAGAAAAAAAATATCCCATAACCCGTCAACCCCATATTGTAATGCACTTACAAAAACTGCACCGTAAGCATTTTTCGAAGGAGCACCAAACAAAAGCACTGTGAAGCTGCGGGTACAGTTTTGTAATAAGGGGTAATAAATTTTATATGGGATGCCCGTAGATAGGTTGGATATAGTTAGAGATCCTTTGACATAGATAATTGAGAACTAGCCTGTATATAAAACACCCAGCTTTACCAAGGTCCTGATTTATTTCTAAAGGCTGTGATGGTGCTGTAAAAAAAAAAAAACATTTATTTTAAATCCCCATAAAAATGTCATCCCTATTTGTGTAAAGTTTGTGATAATGAGGGTTACACTGTGACTGGACAGGCACAGAAGGGGCATTTGTGTAGGGCTGGTATACACCACTATATGGGCCAATGTATGTGGCAATTTTGGTCTTTCTTATGGTGGATTTTATTCAGTAACAGTATAGTGGTATTTCTAGCTTAGGTTTAAGTATATGCATGGTTGTTGTACATATTCATACATGAGGATCTTACAGCCCTATTACACAAAGCGATCATCAGCTGTACTCGTTAAGGCCGATAATCACTTTGTGTATTAGTAAAGTTAGAAGGCAACGATCAGCCCACTTGCCCGATGCCATCATGTTGAAAGATCAACTATGCAGATAGCAAAGATCTGCTGCCCGTGTAACAGGAGTGGCGGCAGGAAACTGTGTCTTTCTGCTATGGGCTGTCCAACAATTGGCTGGGCAGCACCCCCCATGCACAAAAGTCACACTTCTTCACCACCATACGTTGTGAAATGAATAGACAATAGAGTCAAGACATTGACAAGGTTAGAAATAATATTTTGTATTTGAAATAACATTGTTTTTACATCACACTTTGCTTTCGTCACAGAATCCTCCTTTTGCAGCAATTACATCATTGCACACCTTTGGCATTCTAGCTATTAATCTGTTGAGGTAAGCTGGAGAAATTGCACCCCACGCTTCTAGAAGCAGCTCCCACAAGTTGGATGGGCACTTCTGGCGTACCATACGGTCAAGCTGCTCCCACAACAGCTCAATGGGGTTCAGATCTGGAGACTGCGCTGGCCACTCTATGATAGAATACCAGCTGCCTGCTTCTGCTGTAAATAGTTCTTGCACAATTTGGAGGTGTGTTTAGGGTCATTGTCCTGTTGTAGGATGAAATTGGCTCCAATCAACCGCTGTCCACTGGGTATGGCATGGCGTGTAGCCTGGGACCGTGGCTATTAGCGGGCACAGTGTGATCGCTGTGCCCGCTAATCAGGTAATCGGAGGCAGATGTCAAAGTTGACAGCTGCCTCCGATTACCTACCGGCTGCAGCACTTCCCTGGTGTCTAGTGGGAGAGATCGCTCCTCCCGCGATCTCTGTACCTGCTGCCGGCCGGGGTCTGCTCCAAGATGGCGCCGACCCCGGCTCGGCACTCGTTTGTTTTTGGCTGCAGCAGCCGAAAGCAAACGAGTGCCGATCTCATTGAGATCTTTGCTGTATAGTTATACAGCAAAGATCAATGAGAGGTCAAAGTGTATATATTAGAAGTCCCCCAGGGGGGCTTCTAGTATATGTGTAAAAGAAAAAAAAAAAGTATTGTTATTAGTAAAAAGCCCCCTCCCCTAATAAAAGTTTGAATCACCCCCCTTTTCCCAGGTTTTAAATAAAAGTAAATAAATAAATAAACATGTTTGCTATCGCCGCGTGCGTAATCACCCGAGCTATTAATTAATCACATTGTTGATCTCGCATGATAAACAGCGTGCAAAATTGCGCATTTTTGGTTGCATCAAATCCAGAAAAAATGTAATAAAAAGCGATCAACAAGTCGTATATGCGCAATCAAGGTACCGATAGAAAGTAAACATCATGACGCAAAAAATTACACCTGACACAGCCCCATAGACCAAAGGATAAAAGCGCTATAAGCATAGGAATAGAGAGATTTTTAAGGAACGTATATTTGTTAACAATGGTTAGAATTTTTTACAGGCCGTCAGATACAAGAAAAGTTATACATGTTATATATTGTTTTAATCGTAATGACTTGAGGAACATGCATAATTAGTCAGTTTTACCCCAGGGCAAATGGCGTAAAAACACTTTACCCCCAAATAAAATAAATGCGTTTTTTTTTTTTTCAATTTCACCACACTTTGAATTTTTTTATAGTTTCGCAGTATACTTTATGCAAAAATTCAGCCTGTCATTGCAAAGTACAATTAGTGACGCAAAAAATAAGGGCTCATGTGGGTTTCTAGGCGAAAAAATGCAATTGCTATGGCCTTTTAAACACAAGGAGGAAAAAACGAAAACGCAAAAACGAAAATTGGCCCCGTCCTTAAAGGGTTAAAGGAGAAGTCCAAATTCAGTTTTTGTGGGGTTTTTTTTTAGGTAATGGCACAAGTGAAGGTAAAAAAAAAAGTATTACCTCTCCCTATGCTTCTTCAGCCTTAGATCGCTGCTCCAGGACCCCTGTAAGGATTTTGGATTTCCAGTGCTGCACATGTCATGACCCAGCTGATTGACTGGCAGCTCAGTAATTCAGTGACTGGGGAGGGACGTCATCACAACTCGGGAGAAAATGCCTTCCAGCGGGGCTTCCAAAGCCGGTCCCACCACTGACTGCGGGCACGGGAAGTTAGGATGCCTTACTACATTTTCCCCTGCCGGACTTCCTTAACTGAAAATGTCCACCTTGTCAGGGCTTATGAAAAAAAAATGTCATAAAAAAGAATAATGGATTCAAAAGAGAGTCAGTAGTTTTAAATACTCACATGCAGATGTGTGTGTGGGGTAAGGGGGTGTCTCAAGTTGAAAAATGTTTATTTTTGTGTGAAAGAGGCCTTACAAAGTTGCCAATCTCTTGCTTAAAAGCTGGAGAAAAATGGGGCCAATTGCACTTACTAAAACCATCTGAATATTTTGAAAGTCTAATTTTATATGGTAATGTTGATTTAAAATTTTTTTAAAAAAATTGTAATTAATTACAAGCTAAATTATAGTCACTGGGATGCTCCCCAGTGGCTTCTTCTGACTTGTCCAGCACTGACTTATCAATCTCTCTATCTGAAAGTCCACAATCTGTCTGAAAGGCCACAAAAAGGGAAAGGAAGTCCAACACCATTATATCAGGGCAGCCTGTTAGTGTTTCATGCTGCCCTTGGTTCAGATGGCATGGAACTAATCACAGGTTCCCTACAAGGTTCAGTCAAAACATTTTTAAGGGCCTGTGTTTAATTTGAAGGGAATCTTAAAAGAGGGAAGCATAGTGATAGAAATGCTGAAGAGATTGATATATTATTTACATACAATATTTCTGTTCAGCCTTTCCCAGGCTTTGCGCTGCTCGACTCCTTCCACCCCCTGGCTGCTCATTGACAGCTGTTTGCCGATACACATCATATAAACAGTATAAATAGACAACTGCCAAGCATTGGCTGGTGGGCACAGGGTGCTGGTGCTCATGAATATCGAGGACTACTAAGCACACGCACATAATAGAGAAGACTTGTGTGCGGTGCTCAGAGTTCTAGATATTCAGAAGCATATCAGGAGGATATCCATAGAACAATGTAATAGATACATTATTCTGCTCAGCTTCTCTGACACTAGTTTATGCTGCCATTAGATAGGGCAGGATATACCTACTACCAGGGTGTCTACCAGTCTGTTAACTTTGAAAAAGTTTAATTTTAATATTTAAAATTGTACCCTATTTGTGTCCACAGAGTATCGTGAAACAGTTCTTCATTATATAGGTCTCCAGAATTTCAAAAGTGTCTGCCGTTAAAATAGGCAACATTCATTTCTAATAAGAGTGACATAAAAAAAAATAAATAAATAAAAATAGATGTTTATAATAAAATCAGCATTTAAATAAAATGTTTTCTGATCATGTATTCCATTTAAATATATTAGTGTGTCTAGCAGGAGAGACATTTCATCTTAGTTTAATGAAATAATCTGACAGGCAGAACAACTGCTTTGCAAAAACTCCCGAACAACAGGAAATGTCTGCTTTGTCTCTTCTGCCATCTTCCATATAAACTACATACTGTAAACTCTTTGAACTATATTATTCAATATGCCACAAACACAATAATTTATAGCACCCATTGTTTCTTTCACGAATATTCTCAGTCACTGACAGTACAAATAAGTAAACTTGTAAAAAGTTGTGTTCGGCGGGGGTTCACTGAACTTTGAAGAAAGGTTTGGGCTCATCTGAACCAAACCGTACTAAAACAGCTAAACAATTGTAGGCATTTAGCTGTTTTAGTGTGGATTAGCAAGCTTGCTGATCAATACTTACCTGTCTGCTTTCCCTCAGTGTACTCTGATCACAGTTCCCTCTACTTCTTGATTGAAATGACAGTGACAGCCCACTCAGCCAATCAATGGTGGACTGTCACTCTTGTCTTGGGAGTGACAGCTCCCTCAGCCAATCACTGACTGCACTCCGGCCAGTATTTGACTGAGAAGTTTGTCACTCTTGGGATGAGAGTGACAACTCGCTTAGCCCCTTACTGGCCACAGCAATGTTCCATCTCAGTCAGTCAGTGATTGGCTGAGCAGGCTGTCACTCTCATCTCAGG
The DNA here is from genome assembly GCF_027789765.1 of Dendropsophus ebraccatus. Taxonomy (NCBI): domain Eukaryota; kingdom Metazoa; phylum Chordata; class Amphibia; order Anura; family Hylidae; genus Dendropsophus; species Dendropsophus ebraccatus. Next base: position 163,775,043 of record NC_091456.1, on the reverse strand, counting down.
AGTGACAGCCTAGTCAGCCAATCACTGTTAGTCTGGTGTCAGGAGTACTATCATCGTCAGAACAGTAAATTAAGCTGCAGCACTTACCAGTATCCTTAAAACGTCTTTATTTCAACCTCATTGTTCACGACAAATACAAAAATGAAATCACTGGACTTTAACTATATGGTTGCTGAGTAACAACAACAATCAGTTTCTCTCTTCTCCCCAAGTATTCCGCTCGGAAAGTGAACAGTGCCATAGATTATTGGTTTATTTGTTGCATACCTTGTCTCAAGAGTGACAGCCCACTCAGCCAATCACTAGCCACGGCGCTGTTCCATCTTAGTCAGTGATTATTTAAGTGGGCTGGAGTAGGCTGCAATTTGTAGTGGACACCAGAAACCCATAGGAGGACAGAAAAAAAGGAAAAATTGGCCGCACATCTATGACTCTATCCACACTGCAGGTTGCATGCTGCTCGTGGTTTAAGTACAGACAAAAAAAACAGAAGGTGCAGCAGCAACCCACAGGTGCAAGAGCTTACCGTATATACTCCTTCCAGCGAACCACCTGCTCTGTAGTTATTAAAAAATGAGGATCCTAGCAAACTATTTGATCAAACAGAGTGTACCATGTCGCCAACGTTGGGGTGGGGGGTGGGGGGTGGAATATGGCGGTATTGTTCAAATCTGGTATGGCGGTGTTATCCAGTCACAGTATGGTGTTATTGGTCAGGTCTGGTATGGCGGTGTTATCCAGTCACAGAATGGCGGTATTGATCAGGTCTGGTGTGGCGGTGTTACCCAGTCACAGTATGGTGTTATTGGTCAGGTCTGGTATGGCGGTGTTATCCAGTCACAGAATGGCGGTATTGATCAGGTCTGGTGTGGCGGTGTTACCCAGTCACAGTATGGTGTTATTGGTCAGGTCTGGTATGGCAGTGTTATTCAGTCACAGTATGGTGGTATTGGTCAGGTCTGGTATGGTGGTGTTATCCAGTCACAGTATGGTGGTATTGGTCAGGTCTGGTATGGCGGTGTTAAATGTGACGCCTGGAGCTATTACCTACCAATCTACCAATCCTGTGGTGAGAATTCCCTTAGACAATATGCAGACTGCTCTAATCATTGATCCAATGTAGAAATTTGTTTGTTTTAAGCAGTTAAAAACCATGAAAAATGTGATTCAGACAATGTTTCTACATGAAGAGAAATGCATGTGGTCGAACAACCAAGCCAAAGGCGTTCTCCAGTCAAGGAAACCACCTCAGCAAGGTATCCATCCACAGACAGCTGTTTCGGGGTTTTTGCCCCTCATCAGTGTGGAGTAGGTTTCTGGCCAGTGGGAGCAATGACTAGTAATGAGTAATGCACTTACTAGTCATTGCTCCCACTGGCCAGAAACCTACTCCACACTGATAAGGGGGGAAAACCCCGAAACAGCTGTCTGTGGATGGATACCTTGCTGAGGTGGTTTCCTTGATTGGAGAACGCCTTTTGCTTGGCTGTTCCTTCCCGGAGGGAAGGTCTGGCTAGGTCACTGACGACGAGACATGTGATGGTGTCTCTGCAGTGTTCTTTTGCATATTTGATTTCCCAGGGGGCAATGTTCTAGAATACACTGACGTTGAGACACGTGATGGTGTCTCTGCGGTGTTTTGGTTGATCTCCCTGAGGTCAACCAGCGTCCTTTTTCTCAATGTGATTAAGATCTGGGGAGTTTCCAGGCCAAGGACCCAAAATCTCTATGTTTTGTTCCCTGAGCCATTTAGTTATCACCTTTGCTTTATGGCAAGGTGCTCCATCATGCTGGAAAAGGCATTATTGCCAAACTGCTCTTGGACGGTTGGGAGAAGTTGCTCTTGGAGGACATTCTGTACCATTCTTTATTCATGGCTGAGTTTTTAGGCAAGACTGTGAGAGAGCAATTCCCTTGGCTGAGTTGGCATGAGACAAGACTGGTGGTAGCACTCACCTCATCTTCTCCGAATAAGCTGTTTTCCAGATGTCCCAAACAATCGGAAAGGGGATTCATCAGAGAAAATGACTTTCTCCCAGTCCTCAGCAGTCCACTCCCTGTACCTTTTGCAGAATATCAGTCTGTCCCTGATGTTTTTTTCTGGAGAGAAGTGGCTTCTTTGCTGCCCTCCTTGAGACCAGGCCTTGCTCCAAGAGTCTCCGCCTCACAGTGCGTGCAGATGCACTCACACCTGCCTGCTGCCATTCCTGAGAAAGCTCTGCACTGCTGGTAGCCAATCCCACAGCTGAAATACTTTTAAGAGACGGTCCTGGCGCTTGCTGGTCTTTCTTTGGCGCCCTTTTTGGCAATAATGAAACCTCTCTCCTTGAAGTTCTTGATAATGCGATAGATTGTTGACTGAGGTGCAATCTTTCTAGCTTTGATACTCTTCCCTGTTAGGCCATTTTTGTGTAGTGCAATGATGACTGCACATGTTTCTTTAGAGATAACCATGGTTAACAGAAGAGAAACATGGATGCCAAGCACCAGCCTCCTTTTAAAGTGTCCAGTGGTGTTGTTCTTACTTAATCATGACAGATTGATCTCCAGCCCTGTCCTCATCAACACCCACACCTGTCTTAATGGAGCAATCACTGAAACGATGTTAGCTGGTCCTTTTAAGGCAGGGCAGCAATGATGTTGAAATGTGTTTGGGGGGATAAAGTTCATTTTCTAGGCAAATATTGACTTTGCAAGTAATTGCTGTTAAGCCGATCACTCTTTATAACATTCTGGAGTATATGCAAATTGCCATTTTAAAAACAGAAGCAGTAGATTTTGTAAAATTAATATTTGTATAATTCTCAAAACTTTTGGCCATAACTGTAGTAATACTGCATAGATTAATGTGGGGACAGTATACAGTGGGGGAAAAAAGTATTTAGTCAGTCACCAATAGTGCAAGTTCTCCCACTTAAAAAGATGATTTACATCATAGGTAGACCTCAACTATGAGAGACAAAATGAGAAAACAAATCCCGAAAATCACATTGTCTGATTTTGTAAGAATTTATTTGCAAATTATGGTGGAAAATAAGTATTTGGTCACCTACAAACAATCAAGATTTCTGGCCCTCACAGACCTGTAACTTCCTCTTTAAGAGTCTCCTCTTTCCTCCACTCATTACCTGTAGTAATGGCACCTGTTTAAACTTGTCATCAGTATAAAAAGACACCTGTGCACACCCTCAGTCAGACTCCAAACTCCACTATGGTGAAGACCAAAGAGCTGTCAAAGGACACCAGAAACAAAATTTTAGCCCTGCACCAGGCTGGGGAGACTGAATCTGCAATAGGCAACCAGCTTGGAGTGAAGAAATCAATTGTGGGAGCAATAATTAGAAAATGGAAGACATACAAGAACACTGATAATCTCCCTCAATCTGGGGCTCCACGCAAAATCTCACCCTGTGGGGTCAAAATGATCACAAGAACGGTGAGCAAAAATCCCAGAACCACGCGGGGGGACCTAGTGAATGAACTGCAGAGAACTGGGACCAATGTAACAAAGCCTACCATCAGTAACACACTACGCCGCCAGGGACTCAGATCCTGCAGTGCAAGACATGTCCCACTGCTTAAGCCAGTACATGTCCGGGCCCGTCTGAAGTTTGCTAGAGAGCATTTGGATTATCCAGAAGAGTATTGGGAGAATGTCCTATGGTCTGATGAAACCAAAGTGGAACTGTTTGGTAGAAACACAACTTGTCATGTTTGGAGGAAAAAGAATACTGAGTTGCATCCATCAAACACCATACCTACTGTAAAGCATGGGGGTGGAAACATCATGCTTTGGGCCAGGACGACTAATCCGGGTACATGAAAGAATGAATGGGGCCATGTATCGTGAGATTTTGAGTGCAAACCTCCTTCCATCAGCAAGGGCCTTGAAGATTAAACGTGGCTGGGTCTTTCAACATGACAATGATCCAAAGCACACCACCAGGGCAACGAAGGAGTGGCTTCGTAAGAAGCTTTTCAAGGTCCTGGAGTGGCCTAGCCAGTCTCCAGATCTCAACCCTATAGAAAACCTTTGGAGGGAGTTGAAAGTCCGTGTTGCCAAGTGACAGCCCCAAAACATCACTGCTCTAGAGGAGATCTGCATGGAGGAATGGTCCAACATACCAACAACAGTGTGTGCCAACCTTGTGAAAACTTACAGAAAACGTTTGACCTCTGTCATTGCCAACAAAGGATATATACCAAAGTATTGAGATGAAATTTTGTAACTGACCAAATACTTATTTTCCACCATAATTTGCAAATAAATTCTTACAAAATCAGACAATGTGATTTTCTGGATTTGTTTTCTCATTTTGTCTCCCATAGTTGAGGTCTACATATGGTGTCAATTACAGGCCTCTCTCATCTTTTAAGTGGTGGAACTTGCACTATTGGTGACTGACTAAATACTTTTTTTCTCCACTGTATGCATTCTATTGCGTTCGGCTGCAGCAGCCGAAAGCAATAGAGTGCCGAGCCAAGATCAGCGCCCTTACAGCGCAGACCCTGGCAGCTGCCGGACGCAGATATTGCCCCTCCACCATCACGTCGCGGGGGGCGATCCACCCACTAGACACCTGGGAATTGGCTGCAATGAGTATTCAGATGCAGCTGTCAACTTTGACAGCTGCACCTGAATACTTAATTAGCGGCCACGGCGATTAGACCGTGCCTGCTAATAGGTGCGGTCCCGGGCTACAAGCGGCACTCAGGATCGCGGCGGTTTAGAGCAGGGCCACCGGGGGCCCCCCTCTGCTCGCCCCAGTGACCGCTAGACATATGGGTATGCCCAGGGTCTTCTAGAGGTTAAACAACTATCTCTTTTGCAATTTGAGATGAGCAAATTGTTTTGGAAAAAGTTGTTTCAAATCCATTTTTTTCATAACTCGCTTTTGGCAAATCAGTACAAGATTATTGCTTACTAAGTATATTCCTAACCCTATGAATGTGTAGAAAGCAACAGGAGTTTTTTTGCCCAGTTAATGTAACTCATCAGCTAGGAAGTGTACAGAAGCAGAAACCCCTATCTTTTGAGAGGAGTCCCTGCTCCCACACAAATCTTAATCAGCTGTCAAATCTGAATCAAATTTGAACAAATTCCCCTGTAAATAATTTGAAGGAGCTTCTCTTAGAAGGTATTTCTTTGATCAGTGTCATAGGGGGTGTTCATGAGCGTGAGACCTAATGGTCAGGGGTTGTCTTTGTAAGGCAGTACCTTCAAATATTTTCTGAAGAACCCAAAGATGTTACCGATTGCTGTATGCACAAGACAAATTCATGGACACTCATCTGTGTTAGCAGGCAAATTTAGGTGGAACTCATAGAACAGGAAAACATTACACATGATCAATTCTGAGAGATGCAAGAAATATTTTAAGCACAACTCTGTGTATTTGTCTAAATTAAACCCATTCACATGGCTGAAGTAAATTATAAATATACAAAATTTCCTTATTTCAATTAGAGTAAAAAAGGTCTTTTTAAAATATGTTTTTGTTTGTTCAAGACACATTTTCCTTTTGGTATCTTTGTGCTATTTCTTTGCATAATCATTACTCTGTATAGTGTATTAAACAGAAGGAGAACCTAGACTCTAATTAGTCCTGTAATTACAATAATAATATGTAGATACTATGCCAGGAAAGCTAATTAGACTGCATGCAAATTAACACAGGCATAATGTAAGCAGGTAAGGCAGGAAAAACAATACAAAGCAAATGAAAGAGCAAAATCTGTCACTCATTCACAAATTCTTTTACATCTAAGCCAAACTTTTTAATAAGATAAACAAAATAAAAAATTAGGAAAATTGACAAGTTAAAGAATCAAAATTATTTGTAAAAATCGAGTCTAACAAACCAAATAAACCCCCCAAAAGACAGAAATTGTTATTTGTTTGTTTGTTTATATCACAGCCTTTAACCTCTTAAAGAAGACCTGTCACCCCCGTGCCAGGGTGACAGGCTCCCGACCCCCAGCTAGATCCTCTTATACTGACCTCATCCCGCTGAGTCCCCCTCCCGGAGCTGGTCCCGGGACGGAGATATCCTGGTCAGAAGCCTACGCGCGCTGTGGAGATAGGTCCAGCGTCCATAAAGAATGAATGGAGCCGTGCGTGCGCTGCAGCGATGAGTCCGGTTCCATTCATTCTCTATGAACGCTGGACCTATCTCCACAGCGCGTGTGCCGGCTTCTGACCAGGATATCTCCGTCCCGGGACTGGCTCCGGGATGGGGTCAGTATAAGGGGATCTAGCTGGGGGTCAAGAGCCTGTCACCCTGTCACGGGGGGTGACAGGTCCTCTTAAAGGATATAGTGGATTTTGGCCTTAAAAAGGTTATCTAATGCCTGAACATTTTTAACATGTTGCTGCCATATAAGAAAACATAACATGTTATGGTTACCTCTCCGCGCTCCCCTAGTGTATCAATGCATTTGCTGGTAGCCGCCTTTACTTCTGAGAAAAGCTAGTCCGGGAGTGACAGCCTGCTCAGCAAATCTCAGGTCGCAGCCTGATTGGCTGAGAAGGCTGTCCAAGATGAGCTTGTCTTGGAAGTAAGAGTAGCTAAAGACAACGGGGGACAGTAGGGGACAACAGCAACCACATTGGGACACCAGGTGAGCATGGAGAGGTAAGCACAACATGTTTGTTATGTTTTCTTATATGGCAGCAACATGTTAAAAATATGCGCATGATAACCCCTTTATAGACCAGACTAATTTTCATTTTTTTCTCCCCCCTTCTAAGAGCCATAATGCTTTTATTTTTACTCCTATGGGCCCTTTTTTTTTTTTTACTATTTTTAACATGTTGCTGCCATACAAGAAAACATAAATTTGTTATGGTTACCTCTCCGCGCTCCCCTGGTGTCTCAATGCATTTGCTGGTAGCCTCTCTTACTTCTGAGATAAGCTAGTCCGGGAGTGACAGCCTGCTTAGTCAATCACAGGTCCTGGCCTGATTGGCTTAGAAGGCTGTCCAAGAGGAGCTTGTCTTGGAAGTAAGAGTGGCTACAGACAAGCAAAAGGATAACAATGTGTTATATCATAACAATTGGAATTCAAAAGACAACAGTGGGCGTCACGGCAAAAAATCAGTCAACAAGTCGACTCTTCACAAGGTCGGGTACAGTGAGATCACAAACATCCATGCAAGCACTGTGTGATGCACATTACACAAGAATTGAGTGCAAGCCAAAAAAAAAGGTGAAGAAACCTCCATTTCAATATAGTTAGAAGACACCTTGGCTCGAGTTTGCAAAAAAGTGCAAAAAGTAGACAGTAGAAGGTTGGAAACAGGTAATTTGGAGAAATGAGATGAAAATCAATGGACTGGCCTCTGATGGGTGCAAATGGATCTGAAAGGATCAAAGAAACAGTAGGTTAGCAGATCGAGAAATTGAAGGAACTGTCAAGTTCAGTGGAGAAAGCCTGATAGATAATATGGGGTTGTTTCAAGTTGGATACTTGACCAGAATAAATGGTGGTCTCAATACTGAGCTATATGTGAAAATCCTGCAAGGTGAGTTACCATGTACACTCGCTAGAAAGACAGAAAGCACTGGCAGGCGCACATAGTGTGATACTGTATTAAAACTGAATAATAAAAAGGCACATACAGTAAGATGCCGCTCACCTACGGCGGACCAGCTCCGAGCCCGACACCGCCTTGCGCAGATTGGTAGAAGCCGTCTGCAGCCTGTTCTGAAGCTTCGGATAACCGGTGGAAGAATGCAGATTGGAGATCGCTGCGGGAGGTCCCAACAAGCAGAGTGGCCAGGAATATCAGGCGCTGACCGGCTATCCGTTTGCTACTTCCCAATGGATGGTAGGAGACGTAGCTCAGGATTAAAGTATTTAATAGTAGATGGATTACGCGTTTCAAGAACCTTCTCTTCATCAGATCCATCAATGTACACTCAAGTACTGTTGGTATGAAAAGGACAAGATAGTGTTCCAGGACAACAATTGGAACTATACAATGAGATTTGTGAAGAAACGGTTCAATGACAATGGAATAGAGTTGCTGTATGTGTAGAAGAGACCTGGGATCAAATTCTTTACATGATTGAATGTGATTGAGAGCATTTCCAGAAGAATTCAGGCAGTGTTGAAAGGTTGATTTAGAAAATATTAAAAAATTTTATTTTAGATTTTTGTTGAAGCAAAACAGTAACCTTCTGGATCCAAGAAAAGCTGAGTCAAACAGAAAATAAACAGCAACTATTTTACTGGTTAAATGGACAACGTGTTTCAAGGGACTTATTGGTGCCCTCTTCATCAGGACCCGATTTATTATTCTATTTTTTATATCTATAAAATGACAGTAGTCTCACATTCAGAGCTGTAACGGATGGTGATGTATGGAGCCTGATAGTCAAAAGTTTAAAATATTGTTATCTGTCGGTGTACCTAAAGCGACTCTGTACCCTGACTCCCTAAACCGCTTGTATTGTCAGGTAGCTGCTTTTAATCCAAGATCTGTCCTGGAGTCTATTCGGCAGGTGATGCAGTTATTGTCTTAAAAAACTTGCAGCCCAGTCTCAAATTTGCATGAATCGTGTTTCAATCGTAATTTTTATAGTTTTTTTTTTTTTTCTTTATACTGAAAAATTGAAGCATGAAGGAGTTACGTTCACAACCTCACAGTAAAACACTGAGAACCTTGATCATTTTTGGAACTTTATTAAAAAAAAAAAAAGAGTTAATCAGCACATTTTCTCATAGTGTTACATTCTGACAAAAAAAAAAATAGCCAGACTGCAGTTATTATTGGCATTTATTAATGATACAGCTTGGAGCAGAAAACCTTCATCCGGTCTGTAACGCTGTTTTGCTGACCTTAAATTACTGTAGTTTCAGTTATATCGATACCATCTAGGTTTCTAAAACCCGCTGGCAGAATCTTTTCAGCTTTATTAATGATTCACATGGCAGTTTTTGAAGAGACAAGCCCCACAGAGAAGGAGCATTTGATTAATGACCTGGAAGCACTTTTCCTTTTCAGCTGATTAAATAAAATTGACTGGATTTTTACATTTTTATAATAAAATGACCTATGGGGCTGGGATGACACAGTGAAAGCAGCATGTTCACTCTTCAGCAGAATTTTATTTTGTCACTTGTAAAAATGAAAGGGCTACCCACCCAAGCAGAAAAATGCACTTTATCACCATCCATTGGCAACACGCTGGCAATTGCTGCATACAAATCAGATCAACATGGACGGCTTTATTTACATTTATCTTAAGTTCTCACATCATGTTCTATTAAAAGGGAACTACCCCAAAAGGCATAATTCCCTCTTACTTTGTTATTTTAACCCTTACCTATGCCAACATAGCTGTTTAGATTGGCAACAGTCTCTATGTATAGCCATACCTACTAATTATTTAGAAGGGATTCAGAGAGTATACAAATATAAAGGGGATATAATTAGATTTAAAAAAATTGACTTCATTTATTCAGAATATAGTAAAGTGAACAAAAAACAACAAAAAAAACCTCGGTATGAGTCTAAGTCCCGTGCAGCAAGGAAGAGATTGCGGTGTCGGGAAGAGATCTATCTAAAGATCGATGGGGGTCTGAACACTAAGACCCTGACTTATCAAAACTTTTGACATGTCTCAGTGACATCTCATTTTTTTTTTTATATATATATAATGACAGGAACACTTTAGAATATCAGCTAAGAGTCACTGACCTGCAATTTGGTCATTTGACCCCACACCTAGTTAAAAGACATATACTAGCAAGGACAAGATATAAATCTGGTGAATCAAGACAGCTATAAAAGAACAATAAATTCCTAAAGTGCATCAATAATAAAGAAATACAATCGATAAGGCACAAAGGTAAATAAATAGTATCAAAGGTTAACAAAAAGGAGGCAAACAATGTTACCATACAAGCAATGTTATCATAGAAGCGATCTCATATTCCGCTTAGAAGGAGTCTACATTAGGTTTCCAGCATGTTACAGGGATACTCCGGCAAAAATATTTTTCTTTCAAGTTAAATGGTTTCAGAAAGTTATAAAGATTTCTAATTTACTTCTATTTTAAAATCTCAAGTCTTCCAGTACTTATCAGCTGCTGTATGTCATGCAGGAAGTGGTGTATTCTTTAAAGTCTGACACAGAAACTGTCCAGAGCAGGAGAGGTTTTTTTATGGGGATTTGCTACTGCTCAGGACAGTTCCTGTCATGAACAGAGGTGGCAGCAGAGAGCACTCTGTCAGACTAGAGAGAATACACCGCTTTCTGCAGGACATACAGCAGCTATTAAGTACTGTAAGACTGGAGATTTTTAAATAGAAGTAAATTACAAATCTTTATAACTTTCTGAAATCAATTGATTTGAAAGAAAAAGAGTACCCCTTTAAACTGCTGGTATTGCATAATAGCACATGGTACTCTGTACTGAATGATACCTGTCATATGTATCTGCTATGTTATTGTCAGTAAAAAGGATTTTTATTCAATATACAAATTGGTTATTGGTGCACTGGGGGCGCAGTCCATTTAAAAATACTTGCACTCGGCACTTGGCTCTTTCCAGCAGCTCTATAGAGAATGAATGGAGCAATGGGTTACACGCCGGCCCGTGCCTCAATTCATAACAAAGGAGCCAGGTCACCGATAGAGAGATCCCCACGGGGATCTCCAGTTAAAGTAAGCAGCAAAAAAGTCTCAAACTGTGGAATGTCTTGGTGAGAAAGAGTCATTGATTTAACAGTTTCCTGTATCGTCTGGGGTTTTATGCGGAGCTTACTTACATAGCTCCACCCCCTTTCCAGGTCTTTCTTTACTAGTTGTAGTAATTCCCTCAAGAGGCAGTTGGTGGCACTGCTGCCAAACTCTATAGGTGTGTGTGACTGGTATTCCAGCTGGTCAAACGTACTAGTATATAAAGAAATACAAATACATTAACATATGCCCCTTCCACCTACTTTTTATGGTTTCTCAATATGACCTCCTTTTCCAGAAATATGCGGTTTATAGTTTGTTTCACAAAGCAAAGAATTGTCATGAACTCAATCTTATTAATGTAAGTGAATATCAGGTGATGGGCGAGAATTCTCAGTTAGAAGGTGTGAATGTTTTACACTGATGGGCGTGTATGAATAATATAGACACCCGCCCCCTCAACTGTATTAGCATACCTATCACCTGAAATTCACTTCCATTATTAAAAGCTGGTTCATTCCATCATTTCCTGAATAGTAAAACTATAAACCCACATATCTCAGGAATGAGAGGGCATATAAAGGGCCTGTAAAACGGCGTGCGGTGTGTTATTAGGGTACCCTAATAAATCATGGTATAGGGAATTGACTTCAGGTCCTCTCTAAGGGAGCTCACCCATTTAAGCCTTACCTCAACAATATTGTTGCTCTTTGTCCATGGCAAAATTATGATACTCTTTATATTGAATGTATTGACATGTGCCTGGTTACCTGACTCCACTTCTTTGCCTGGCCCTGATTCCTGGCTCTTCTGTGCCATATTGCTGACAGTGAACCTGTATCACCTACATGTTTCTGACTTCTCTACCTTGATATCTGTACATTACCCTTGCTAACACCTGACCTGTCTTTGCCTGGCTCTTCAGTACCACATACCCATATCACTTGGTCTGCTGGACCATGCATTACCCACACCAGGACCACTCTTGAGAAGCAACCTAATACCCTCTAACAGCTATATCCAGCTTCCATATCCTGTGTTGAGATAAAGGGTTAAAAGTGTGAGGGTACATAGACTGTCTTTCTGAGTTTTCTCCAAAGCCAAACAAGTTAGTAAGCACAGCGGGTCCACACCCATTGTCCCATTATACCATCCAATGAAAATGGTTGTATATACCCCCAACAACAGTTTTACCAAAAAAACATCAGAATTTTCTGATCAACAGTAGAATTCTGTACCTCCCTTCCCAGAACTAAATGGCTTTACTTTACTATAACACACAATAGATTGAAAAGTAGACACAAATCTATCCGCTTTAGCCTATTCTCCTTCAGTGTTGATTCAGAAGGTTAAAAAAAAAAACATGCGACAGAGGACAATATCCTTCATTTTATGGGAAAAATAATTGGTGATTTCAAATTTGGTAACCAGAGTAAAACATTGTATCAAAACACAGCAATCACTGAGCTCAGGGAGATCAGTGAAAAAAATCCAACAAAGTACTTACTCAACAGACTTCATTGATACATCACCCCCCTATAAATTTCAATATGTAAAAAAGGGGTCCGTGGAGCCTCACTTGCACGTCTCAAAACATAGGAATAGCCAGATATCCCTCCAGGGAAGGAAAACCTGTTGCCAAGGGGGTGCCTGCCAGTGGGGAGACCACCAAACCACCCTGATACGTAGCCTCTTAACACCCACTTGGTTGTGAGTATTGGAACATAAATAGGGAAATACCAGGGTAGCCCCTTTTGCGTCAAAGTCTAACTCTGTTGCAAGTATTTCAACATGACAAAGGATTACCGAAGCCAGGCGTCCATCCACAGACAGCTGTTTCAGGGTATTTGCACTTCGTCAGTGCGGAGCAGGATTCTGGCTTACGGGGGCAATAAACAGTAGACCAACAAAACACAGCAATCACTGAGCTCAGGGAGATCAGTGAAAAAAATCCAATGTAGTACTCACTCAAGAGTCTTCATTGATACATTGCCCCCTATAAATTTAAATATGCAAAAAATTGGTCCGTAGAGCCTTAGTTGCAAGTCACGGGAACAGCCAGATATTGCCAATGGGGTGCCTCCCAGTGGGGAGATCACCAAACCACCCTGATACATAGCCCCTTAAGTCCCACTCGGTTGTGAGTATTGGAACATAAATAGGGAAATACCAGGAGGGATATCTGGCTATTCCCTTGTTTTAAATAATTCTATCGATAACCAATCTTCAGAAATCTAGCGTCGGTAACGTGCTATATTATTACACTCAAGAAACTCATCCAGGCCTCCCCTCCTCTCTTATTGAGCTCACTATATTAATTTCGTCTGGCAAAGAGTTCCATAATCTCACTACTCTTACAGAAGAGAATTGTCTTCTAAATTGGTAAAGAATCTTTTTTTCTTCTACTGTACACATAGAGGATGTCCTCTTGTAATAGCTCTGGGTATCAATAGATCATGGAAGAAATATTTGCATAGATTTTCTATATAGTTCTATAAATGGGACTATGTTCATGTCATGTGCCTCTATGCCATGTTTGGTGTTTTGGCTGCACTTAGGTCAAATATAGTTATTTCATCTACCTGATCAGTAGAAGACATCCAACGAGGATCAATAAAAAAAAAACAAAAAAAACTTTTCCTTTGATGGGTTTGATGGGGATAGCAAAATCTACATAGTTTATATAAAATGTATTCTATGCTTTCAAATGTAAAAAAAAAAGAATAAAAAGTAGTTTTTTTTCTAAATCCTTATTCCTTGCCAGATTTCTTAGCTGTCAATTTATATCCTTTATAGATTTCACTAAGCACCCATATCTATTACAGTACTTCCAGCATTCATTATTTGTATATATTTCCATCTAGGTTAATGAAAACCATATTGTACTGTGTAAAAGGAACTTCATGCTTATATAACATTAAAGTACCTAGTGACTGGCCAAACCAACAATGGCTTTTATTGAGTATATATATAAACAATAAAGACGTCGCTCGAAGGAAAGAAGTCGGGCTGTTGTGAAGAGTCTTGTACAATACATACCTTCATATTTACTGGCAGCATGATTACACCCATTTAGTTTCTGTAATCGTACATCTTGGTGTGACCTTCCAAGGAGAAGTGAAATGGGCACTGACCTATTTTTCAGTCATGCATTGTCTTTAATAATAGAAAATTTTCAGTTGGAAGGAACTGCCATATCAAATAAGATGTAATTGTAACAGAAGAAAATCGCAAGGCTATGTATGAAAATAATACAGTTCAACTCCTGTATAAAGTACTCGGTAGTAAAAGACTTTTACAGTATAAAAAAAAAAAAAATACTGGGGGGAGGGGGATTTGCAATTCTGCTTCTTCCCTTTTTTGTTTGAACAACAAGGATATTTAAAATGAGGGAAAATAAAGGAAATAAATAGGAAGGGAGAACTACAGTGCCCAAAAATATGACCAAAATTAGTTATCTAGGTGAGAGGAAAAAAAAAAAAAAAGTTTGAGGTTTCACGCAGTAGCTATGTTAACCCCTTAAGGACCGGGGCAATTTAGATTTTTGCATTTTCGTTTTTTCCTCCTTGTGCATAAAAAGGCCATAGCAGTTGCATTTTTTTCACCTAGAAACCCACATGAGCCCTTATTTTTTGTGCCACTAATTGTACTTTGCAATGACAGGCTGAATTTTTGCATAAAGTACACTGCAAAAGCAGGAAAAAATTCAATGTGTGGTAAAATTGAAAAAGAAAACACATTTTGTGTATTTAGTGGATATGTGTTTTTACGCCGTTCGCCCTGGGGTAAAACTGACTTGTTATATATGTTCCACAAGTCGTTACAATTAAAACGATATATAACATGTTTAACTTTTATATTATGAGATGGCCTGTAAAAAATTAAAACCATTGTTTACAAATATATGTTCCTTAACCCCTTAACGACATCGGGCGTAAATTTACGCCCTCGCAGCCTGGTACTTAACGCACCAGGGCGTAAAATTACGCCCGATGTTTTCCTGCTCGCTGTGTGTTCACACACAGCGATCAGGGAAGATGGCCTGCTATAATGTATAGCAGGCCATCTCTGCTCGTCGGCACGGGGGGTGATTAACCCCCCCCCCCCCCCCCCCGTGCCGACGATCGCTGCTATCGGCTGATCAATACAGATCAGCCGATAGCAGCTGAATACAGCAATGGCGATTGGTGCTGTCCGGGACAGCACCAATCGCCATTAGTGTCCCCAACAAAGATGGCGCCGGTGCCACCCCCACGATCGCCGTGATAGGCCGGCCAGTACCGGCCGGCCCATCACAGCGATCTAACAGTTAAAAAGTGTCCGGCCGAGTTCTGCACCCCTCAGCTAGGTAGCTGAGGGGTGCAGAACAGGTGTGTGTGGTGCAGGTGTACCATACTCACCTGATCCTGGCCTCCGGAACGAAGATTCACGGTCCCGTGCGTCCTCTTTTCCTCGTCGCCGCCACTTCCGGGTTCGTTCAGTCTTCGTTAGGTCTTTGTCGGGAATCTTCGGCTCTTCGGGCTTTTCCGTCGCCCCCATCTTCGGCCATCTCCGCCACCTCCATTCTACTGCCCCCTAGCGGCTGATCAGTGTATATTATACACTGATCATTTGCTTTGGGGTAAAAAGTTTTATTTTATTTTTTTCCAAATTTTTTTTTTCTTTTTATTTGCCCTAACGCCGCTGAGTACTGATCAGCATCGCACGTAAATGCGCCGCTGATCAGCAACTCCTCCTTTTTGGCGTAGGGGCGTTTTCCCCCCCTATATCCTACCGCCACTGTCTGGTGATAAGTGCCGCACATAAGTGCGCCATTTATCAGCAGCTTCTTTTTTGGCGTAGGTATATTTTTTCTTACTGTAAAAAAAAAACGTAAAAAAACACTACATTACACCACACTACACAAAATAAAGTTTTACACTACACCAGAACACATTTACATACCCCATATACCAATCCCCGTATAAAGATTGTCCCCAGGGTGTTTTCGGCGTCAGAGGCATACGTTATTATTGCCTCAGACACCGAAACAGCCAGTGAGGATGAATGGGGGGATCCTTCGTTCCTCCATTCATCCTCATCCTCCTCATCATCCAGTGACGTGTCTGGGGGGTAGCGTAGCGTACACTGCCCCCCAGACACGTCTTTTCCGCCAGTACCGTCCCAATAAGAGATGACGGTATGAAATTTTACAAACTCTGTGAGCATACCTCAGGGTACACTTACAGATCCAGGGTACGTGCACACTGCGGAATGGCGAAGGATAACCCTTTGTGCATTCCGCAACTGGCACCCACCGGCAGACCGATGCAGGCGTGTGTCTCCACCCATGTCATAGACTCCATTCTATGCACAGTCGGATTCCATCGTCCATCCAAAGAATGAACACATTGGTTGGAGAGCGGAATCCGCCCGTGCATAGAATGAAGTCCATGACACGGACGGAGACGCACGCCTGCATCAGTCTGCCAGTGGGTGCCAGCTGCGGAATGCGTGAAGGGATATCTGTCGCGATTCCGCAGTGTGCACGTACTGTCAGGATGGTATCTTTGCGGAGCGTTATGCGTCCCTCTGCTCATGCTGTGCGGCCGAGAAGGCACTGATTTTCTTGTATCCTATTTCTGTGTTTTGTTTTGCTGTGTGTGAACTCTGGTTTATTGCTCACCTGGGTTGGGAGACACACCCGACTTCACCTGCTGAGTTCTGTCTGGCCATGTCATGGTTAATCTGTGTTTTGGTTCTGCTGTGACTGACAGGTCTTCCTGCCAGTGGATCTGTTTTGTTCTCAGCTGTCTGTGCTTGGAGATCAGGGGGATGGTCCAATTATGTTCTGGATCAGAACCCTGGCCTCCTATATAACTACCTCAGTCTTGGATATCATTGCTGGTTATTGACTTAGTCTCTGCCTGCTTGTGGATTCTGTTTCTTTGCATCTCCTGACTACTGCTTTGTGTTCTGACTATCCTTGCTAGCTGCCTGCCCCTGACCATATCGCTTGTTTGTTGACTCTGATTATAGGTACCTAACACGTACCCTTAGAGTGTATGTAGGAAGTGACACCCGAATCCTGCATACCCCCCCCCCCCATCCTCGGAGTTAGTGGGAGGATTGTTTGGGAAATGATCTTCCCACTGCTGGATAAAGGTTACCACCTGTACGGGGATAACTTTTATACCAGCACCCCCTCTTCCGATCCCTCGCTGCCCGAGCTACTGTGGCTTGCGGCACGATCCGAAAATATCAGGGGCAGTAATAGAGCCTTAATATTTAGCAGCCATGGAGTGGACCCAGCACTTCTGGATATGAAGGACCCTGTATCGCACCAGGACAACATTTTCCAGGTGACGTCCCCCACACTGAAGAACGGGAGACCCCAGAAGAAGTGCA
Source organism: Dendropsophus ebraccatus (assembly GCF_027789765.1). NCBI lineage: Eukaryota > Metazoa > Chordata > Amphibia > Anura > Hylidae > Dendropsophus > Dendropsophus ebraccatus. Next base: position 163,757,966 of record NC_091456.1, on the reverse strand, counting down.
GAGTGTGGCGTAACAGGGGCATCAGGAAGGACACCATTTTCCAGTGTGACACCTGTCCTGATCACCCCGGCCTCTGCATACTGGATCGCTTCAAGGTGTACAACACGTCATTGGGGTTCTACATTATCTAAATTCTGTCCCTTATTCCTATTTCAGGGGTCATGTTGATCCGGGGATTATTCTGATCGCCATTATGGAGTCGGGAAGGAATTTTTCCCCTGTGAGGAGGCTACTGTTGTCTACCTCACGAGGGTTTTTTGCCTTCCTCTGGATCAACACAGGTTGAATTTGATGGACACCTGTCATTTTCAACCTTATAAACTAATAATTGGCCTAATACCCCCAAATAAATTGGAATTGTCCCTTTTCCCCAGCTAAATAGGTACGGCCGCCATTCCCATTAGAGGATACCATGATGCAATTACAGGACAGTAGAAACCCCCCACAAGTGACCCCATTCTGGAAACTACACCCCATAAGGAATCTAACAAGGGGGGCAGCAGGGATATGGCCCCCTGGTGATGGCCCCATTTGGGACGTGAAAATGAAAAAAATGGTATTTTTTATTTTCCTGGCACATGTTCGACAAATTTGCCCGTCACCAGTGGGGTCCATATGCTCACTGCACCCCTTGTTAGATTCCTTATAGGGTGTAATTTCCAGAATGGGGTCACTTGTGGGGGGTTTCTACTGTTCTGGCAGCACAGGAGCTTTGTAAGTGCGACATGGCCTCCATCCTCCATTCCAGCCTCTAAATGGCACTCTCTCCCTTTGGTGACTTGCCCTGTGCCCATATGGCACATTATGCCCACATGTGGGGTATTTTCGTACTCAGGGGAAATTACTCTACACGTTTTGTGTTCCTTTTCTTTTTTAACTTCTTGTGGAAATGGGAAAAATCAAGGCTAGACCAACATTTAGAGTAAAAAATGCTTAATTTTTACACTTAATCATTGATCTTGTCTTGATTTTTCATTTTCACAAGGGGTTAAAAGATGGAAAAAAAACACAAAATATGTAGAGCAATTTCCCCTGAGTACGAAAATACCCCACATGTGGACATAAAGCGCCATGCGGGTGCAGAGTAAGCCTCCAAAGGGAAGGAGCACCCTTTGGTTTTTGGAGGCTGGATTTGGAATGGAATGGATTTCGAGGGCCATGGTGCATTTAAAAGGCCCCTGTTTTGCCAAGACCATTGAAACCCCCCACAAGTGACCCCATTTTGGAAACTACACCCCTTAGGGAATGTAAGAAGGGGTGTAGTGAGCATATGGACCCCACTGGTGACGGGCACAAATGTGGAACAATGTGGCGTGAAAATGGAATATTACATTTTTTACACTATAACTGTATATATATATACACACTGTTGGTTTAGCCTTAAATTTTTCATTTTCATAAGGGGTTAAAAGAGAAAAAAACACACAATGTGTAAAGCAATTTCCCCAGAGTCCGTAAATACCCCACATGTGGACATAAAGCACCATGTGGGCGCAGGGCAAGCCTCCGAAGGGAAGGAGCGCCATTTGGATTTTGGAGGCTGGATTCGGCCAGAATGGATGATGAACGCCATGTCGCATTTACAGAGCCCTCGTGCTGCCAAAACACTGGAAACCCCCCACAAGTGACCCCATTCTGGAAACTACACCCCTCAAGGAATCTAACAAGGGGTGCAGTGAGGATATGGACCCCTTGATGACGGGCACATTTGTGCCGTGAAAGTGAAAAAATGAAAAATTTCCCTTTCACGTCACATTGTTCCACATTTGTGCCCATCACCAGTGGGATACATATGCTCACTGAACCCCTTGTTAGATTCCTTAAGGGGTGTAGATTCCAGAATGGGGTCACGTGTGGGGGGTTTCAAGTGTCTTGGCAGCACAAGGGCTCTGTAAATGCGACATGGCCCTTGAAATCCATTCCAGTAAAATCCAGCTTGCAAAGGCCAATTGGCGCTCCTTCCCTTTGGAGGCTCGTCCTGCGCCCGCTTGGCACTTTATGTCCACATGTGGGGTATTTCTGTACTCGGGAGAAACTGCGCTACACGCTTTGTGTTTTTTTTTTTTTCTTTTTATCCCATTGTGAAAATGAAAAATTGAAGGCTAGAACAACGTTATAGTGTAAAAAATACATTTTTCTTTTTTCATGCCATATTGTTCTGAAAATCTGTGAAGCACCTGTGGGGTCCAGATGCTCACCGCACCCCTTGTTACATTCCTTGAGGGGTCTAGTTTTCTAAATGGTGTCCCTTTAGGGGTGCTTTTTAGGTTTTGGCACCCCAGAGCCTCTGTCAACCTGAAGTGGTACAGTCAGAAATGACCAAATATAACGGAGCCATTGAAATTCACTAGGCGCTCCTTTGTATCTGAGGCTTGTGCTTGTGTCAAACAGTGCAATAGGGCCACATATGGGGTATTTCTATAAACTGCAGAAACGGGGCAATCAATATTGGGGTGAATTTCTCTGGTAATAAGTTTATAAATATGAAAAATATTGGATTACAATAAAATCTCTGCACAGAAAATTAAAATTTTCAAATTTCTTACACACTTAGCTTTTATTTCTGTGACTCTCCTAAAGGGTTAAAACACTTTCTGGATGTGCTTTTGCAGAGTTTGGGGGGTGCAGTTTCTGAAATGGGGTGCTTTGTGGGGCTTTCTAACATATAGGCCCCTCAAATACACTTTAAACCTGAACAGGTCCCTAAAAATATCTGATTTTGAAATTTTACTGAAAATTTGGAAATTTGCTGCTAATGTTTTAAGATTTCTATTGTCTTAAAAAAAATGAAAGATCGTTTAATAAATGCCGCCAACATAAAGTAGACATGTTGCTAATGCTATTTAATATATAATTTATGTGGTATAACCACTTTCTGTATAAGCAAAAAAGTTTCAAAGTTGGAAAAATGCATTTTTTCACGTTATTTGGGTTTTTTTCATAAATATTCGTTATAAATATCGACTCCAATTTACCAGAAATGTAAAGTACAATATGTCACGAGAAAACAATCTCAGAATCAGCCGGATAGGTAAAAGCATCCCGAAGTTATTAATGACTAAAGTGACACAGGTCATTTTCATAAAATTTGTCTCTGTCATTAAGGCCATTTCAGGCTCTGTCCTTAAGGGGTTAAAATTGCTCTATTCGCAGGCTTATAGTCTGTGTGAGGTTTTTTATTTTTGCGCCATGATGTGTTCTTTTTATGGGTACCTTGATTGCGCATATACGACTTTTTGATCGCTTTTTATTAACATTTTTCTGGATTTGATGCGTCCAAAAATGCGCAATTTTGCACTTTGGGATTTTTTTGCGCTTACGCAGTTTACCGTACGAGATCAGGAATGTGATTAATTAATAGTTCGGGCGATTACACACACGGCGATACCAAACATGTTTATTTATTTATTATTTACTTTTATTAATAACCTGGGAAAAGGGGGGTCATTCAGACTTTTATTAGGGGAGGGGGCTTTTTATTAATAACACTTTTTTTTTTACTTTTACAATTATACTAGAAGCCCCCCTGGGGTTGGGGTTATTCCCCCTAGGGAACTTCTAGTAGAAGTGCACTGATCTCTCATAGAGATCTCTGCAGCATAGATATGCTGCAGAGATCCATGAGATAGGCACTCGTTTACTTCCGGCTGCTGCAGCCGGAAGTAAACGAGTGCCGAGCCGGGGACGGCGCCATCTTGGAGCGGTCCCCGGCTGGCAACATCCCGGAGGAGTGATCTCCCCACTAGACACCAGGGATGACGCTGCAAACGGTAATCAGATGCAGCTGTCAACTTTGACAGCTGCATCCGATTACTGTATTAGCGGGCACGGCGATCGGACCTTGCCCGCTAATACCTGCGGTCCCGGGCTACAAGCGGCACCCGGGACCGCCGCGGTTCAGAGCGCGGCCGTCACGCGGCCCTGCTCTGGACGTCCTTAACGACCGCAGGGCGTAAATATACGCCCGCGGTCGTTAAGGGGTTAAAATATGTCAGGGAACGAAGCAGAAGTTCCCCAAATGGGTTATGCATACGTAAGACCAAAAAAATAAGCAAAACGTAAAAACATGAGCGTTCAGCATTATATTACCGGTGGCTAAAGTTGGATGTAGCCCTAAGGCTGCCTGGAAGACATGGATACAGCCATAGGCTGGGTTCACATACACTATATTTCAGTCAGTACTTTGGTCAGTATTTTGCAACCTTAACCAGGAGTGGATTGAAAACACAGAAAGCCTATGTTCACACAATATTGAAATTGAGTGGATGGCCGCCATATAACGGTAAAGAACTGCAATTATTTCAATACAACAGCCATTGTTTTTAAAAAACAGCAAAAATTTGCTGTTAAATGGCGGTCATTCACTCACTTTTAACATTGTGTGAACAGATCCTTTCTGTGTTTTCAATGCACTCCTGGTTGAGGTTGCAATATGACGACCACAATACTGACTGAAATATACTGTGTGTAAACCCAGCCATATGCGGCATCCATGTTTTCCAGGGCAACATCCAACTTCTGTTGTCAACAGTAATCTCTTAAAGGGGTATTCCCCCAAAAATTATTTTTGCATTAATACGCTGCCCACTCGTAGCTTTCCATCTTTCCAATATAAAGTTATTACGGATTCTGCACAGTTTTGCTGTTATACAGCTGCATTCACCTCCATGGATTGCATAGAATCATCAGACCTCAGTCCACACCGACACGCTCCCTGCTCCTGGCCCCCACCCTCCGTGTCGGCATCACGTGTCCTCAGTCCCAGCACAGTGAAGTGACTGAGAACACTGATGGGGTGGCTGCTGTTAGAGAGGGAGACAGTGATCAGCGCAGCTGTGACTGCATCCCTCTCTAACAGCAGCCACCCGGTCAATCCCAGCCCAGAGCTCAACCCCTGTGTCCAGAGCCTCCCGGCAGCACTCACCCGCAGCACACAGCCCCCCCCCCCCCAGTCACCCGTGGCATCCCTCACTCACCCCCCCCCCCGATCGCGCACGGCAAGCTCCGCCCCCCGCAATCGCCCGCGACTAGCTCCGCCCCCCGCAATCGCCCGCGACTAGCTCCGCCCCCCGCGATCACCCGCGGCAAGCTCCGCCCCTCGCAATCGCCCACATCATCGCCAACTCGGCTCTGCTACACCGGCGTCCCCAATTCAGCTCTGCTACATCGGTGTCCCCGCCAACTTAGCTCTGCTACACCGGCGTCTCCGCCAACTCAGCTCTGCTGCACCGGCGTCCCCGCCAACTCAGCTCTGCTGCACCAGCGTCCCCGCCAACTCAGCTCTGCTACACCGGCGTCCCCGCCAACTCAGCTCTGCTACACCGGCGTCCCTGCCAACTCAGCTCTGCTACAACGGCGTCCCCGCCAACTCAGCTCTGCTACACCGGCGTCCCCAACTCAGCTCTGCTACACCGGCGTCCCTAACTCAGCTCTGCTACACCGGCATCCCCAACTCAGCTTTGCTACACCGGCGTCCCCAACTCAGCTCTGCTACATCGGCGTCCCCGCCAACTCAGCTCTGCTACACCGGCGTCCCCAACTCAGCTCTGCTACACCGTCACCGCAAACGCAGCTCTGCTACACCGTCACTTCCAACTCAGCTTTGCTACACCGACACAGCCATCTCAGCTCTGCTACACTGTCATCATCTCCTTCATTGTCTCAGGTCTGCTACTTCACCATCATCAGGCAGAAGCATTGCATGATGGGAAATGTAGTTTCCTATCTTGGATATAGACCATGTTTTAGAAAAAGTTGTAACTCAGGAACGGCAGCAGCTAGAAAGATGGGAGACGTCTCAAAATACTCAGGGGGACTTGGTGAGTAAGGCCAGCTAGGTTTGGGAGCATTTCATTTTTTTACCTCTTGGGGGGAATACTCCTTTAAGTTGGTTAATTTTTAGTTGTTTACACAGTTTTTCTTTTTTTTCACCGCCCCTTCTCTTTTAATAAAAATAATATTTATACAGCGTCAACACATTTCGTAGCACATATATATATATATATATATATATATATACAGAGGGGCTATAATTGACACCATTTGTAGACCTCAACTATGGGTGACAAAATGAGAAAACAAATCCAGAAAATCACATTGTCTGATTTTGTAAAAATTTATTTGCAAATTATGGTGGAAAATAAGTATTTGGTCAGTAACAAAATTTCATCTCAATACTTTGTTACATATCCTTTGTTGGCAATGACAGAGGTCAAACGTTTTCTGTAAGTTTTCACAAGGTTGGCACACACTGTTGTTGGTATGTTGGCCCATTCCTCCATGCAGATCTCCTCTAGAGCAGTGATGTTTTGGGGCTGTCGTTTGGCAACACAGACTTTCAGCTCCCTCCAAAGGTTTTCTATAGGGTTGAGATCTGGAGACTGGCTAGGCCACTCCAGGACCTTGAAATGCTTCTTACGAAGCCACTCCTTCGTTGCCCTGGCGGTGTGCTTTGGATCATTGTCATGTTGAAAGACCCAGCCATGTTTCATCTTCAATGCCCTTGCTGATGGACGGAGGTTTGCACTCAAAATCTCACAATACATGGCCCCATTCATTCTTTCATGTACCCGGATCAGTCGTCCTGGCCCCTTTGCAGAGAAACAGCCCCAAAGCATGATGTTTCCACCCCCATGCTTTACAGTAGGTATGGTGTTTGATGGATGCAACTCTGTATTCTTTTTCCTCCAAACACCACAAGTTGTGTTTCTACCAAAGAGTTCCACTTTGGTTTCATCAGACCATAGGACATTCTCCCAATACTCTTCTGGATCATCCAAATGCTCTCCAGCAAACTTCAGACGGGCACGGACATGTATTGGCTTAAGCAGTGGGACACGTCTGGCACTGCAGGATCTGAGTCCCTGGCGGCGTAGTGTGTTACTGATGGTAGGCTTTGTTACATTGGTCCCAACTCTCTGCAGTTCATTCACTAGGTCCCCCTGTGTGGTTCTGGGATTTTTGCTCACCGTTCTTGTGATCATTTTGACCCCACGGGGTGAGATTTTGCGTGGAGCCCCAGATCGAGGGAGATTATCAGTGTTCTTGTATGTCTTCCATTTCCTAATTATTGCTCCCACAGTTGATTTCTTCACTCCAAGCTGGTTGCCTATTACAGATTCAGTCTTCCCAGCCTGGTGCAGGGCTACAATTTTGTTTCTGGTGTCCTTTGACAGCTCTTTGGTCTTCACCATAGTGGAGTTTGGAGTCTGACTGTTTGAGGGTGTGCACAGGTGTCTTTTTATACTGATAAAACGTTTAAACAGGTGCCATTACTACAGGTAATGAGTGGAGGAAAGAGGAGACTCTTAAAGAGGAAGTTACAGGTCTATGAGAGCCAGAAATCTTGATTGTTTGTAGGTGACCAAATACTTATTTTCCACCATAATTTGCAAGTAAATTCTTACAAAATCAGACAATGTGATTTTCGGGATTTGTTTTCTCATTTTGTCTCTCATAGTTGAGGTCTACCTATGATGTCAATTACAGACGCCTCTCATCTTTTTAAGTGGGAGAACTTGCACTCTTGGTGACTGACTAAATACTTTTTTCCCCACTGTATGTGTGTGTATATATATATATAATATATATAATTTTTTTTTTTATACACAGTACAGAGGTTTTAATGTAATGTACTTCTGTGTCTGGGTTTCTGCAGCATGTGAGGCCTTCCCTAGTCCCTCATTTAATCTTTAAGGCCGGGTTCACACTGCGTATGACACCGTCTTTTTTGTGACACAGCCTTGTCACAGAACGGCTGGTGTCAGTGAAGTTCATCCTGGCCGGAGCCACACTTTCCCTTGTCTGCTCTGTCAGTCTTGTGCATAGCGGCTGCACAAAACTGACATGTCATATTTTTTCTGAGGCCCGCAAGGAATCCCATCCGGAGTGTAAACAGAATGTATACACTCCGGACAGAATTCCATAATTAATGTATCCGGAAATTTCATTGAATAACAGCTGTGGTTGCAAAAAGACAACTACGGCCGTTGTTTAATGAAATTTTACATAGTGTGAACCAAGCCTTAAGGGGTTATCCAGGATTTGATAAAGTACAGCTATGCTATTTCTTTGCAAATATAGCACCACTGACTTACTGATACTTACCCTTGGTCCTTTAGATGTCCAGCATTGCTTCTGATATCGTATCTTGGTAAACATAGTTGTACACATCACAGAGATACAAGACTATGCAAGTGAGGTACTTTCTTCATCCTGGTTGTTGTTATAATTCAGCATTCAACTCTTCAAAACCAAACACACTCCTTATTGAAGAACTTGTTTCATTTTACACAGAGTGAGGACAGCTCATGCATTACCTCTACATAGTTCCCTGACAAAGTCATGCATACTACATGGGGGAAACATGTCGGAAGTGGGATCAACACAGAGTATTCCTGCAATAACCACAGTCCTGAATGACTATTCTTTGACAATCACCACAACAGACGGGACTACTGTATCTTTTTTACATACTTACCCTATGTTACTTACCCTTACCCTTGACTTTACACCTGCGGCAGTGTCCCAGTGTAGGGGACTTCACCCGCCTGACCCAAAAGTTTCCCTTCTATGACAGGCAGGGCATTATAGGGTATCCTTCCTGACAGTACCTTAGCCTTATGCCTTTGTATCAAAAACCTCTCTTTGAACAGAAATCGAAAGTAATTGTATGATATTTATTCTTCTGCACTCAAGTTAACCTATGTCTGCACTATGCTGAGTCCACCATGTTAAGGCCCTATTCCACGAGCCAATCACCAGGAGCCAGCGAGCGCAGACCTGTCATATCAGCACTCGCTCCTGTGGGAAGTGTGGGAGGGGCTCCCCAGACCGTCATTATCGTTAAAAAGACTTTCAACATGTTGAAAGACAAGGATCAGTAGCTATTACACCAAGAAGATTGTTACGCCATAGAAGATTGTTGGCAGGAAAAGACCACAGACCCATCTACTCTGCCCTTTTAGTATTTCCTTTCTTATTATCTTAGGATAGATATACTGTATATTTATCCCAGGCTGGTTTACATTCTGTTATTGTAAATTTACCAACCACATCTGCTGCTCTACTACTCTTTCCGTAAAGTAATATTTTCTCACGTTGCTTCTGACCTTTCCCCCAACTAACTTCTCATTGTGTCCTCTTGTTCTTGAATTTAGTTTTTTATTAAAAACTTTCCTTTCTTTCCTCCAGGTTATACAGATTCAAATCATTAAGTCTTTTCTAATATGTTTTATGCCTCACTCCCTCCACCATTTTTGTAGCCTGTCTTTGGACCCGTTCTATTTTATCAATATCCTTATGTAGGCAAGGTCTCCAGAACTGGACACAGTATTTTAGATGTTGTCTCACCGGAGCTCTATACAGCAGGATCACAATCTCCTACTTTCTACTGGTTATACCTCTAGCTATACAGCCCAGCATACCATTAAATATACAGCCCAGCATACGATTTGCTTTCACCACCGCCTGGTTGCATTGGTGACTCATTTTAAGGCTGTCAGAAATCACTACCCCTAAATCCTTCTCTTCTGAAGTCTTTGCCAACACAGAACTGCCAGACTCATGGGGAGTTTTCAGGAAAGTGTAAGCTGTAACGTAGCTGGCCCCTGCTATTCACACCGCGGGCTCAGCTGCTGAGTCAGCTCTATAGGCAAAGACAGGACTCATTATGAGCAGTGAGCTCCAGACATCCAGTTCCATCTGTGCAGCCAAAAACACGGAGCATATATCATGGGCTGCACATGAATGTGTGAGAGGGGCTTCAGTGAAATAAAGAGAGTGAAATGTGCTGAAAATCATATTAGAACCTATTGGTAGATTTAAATGTAGAAGATATGTTAAAAATTTTGGTGTTGAAAATCAATGGGCTTTTCTCTGTGTATTGATGTGTTTGAATATATCCAAAATGTTATAACAATTCCAGCTGGTCACTAGGACTGAACTTCACATATCAAGTAACACAAAGTTCAGTTCGGCATACTAGATGTCTTGCCGGTGGTGCACATAGATAGGAGCCAGTCCCATATATCACAATCCATTTCAATTTCAATTTTTCGGCACTCACCAATATGCTGAATTTGTATTTATTGACAGTTGATAAAGGCAATACGCCGAAACGCGTCCTGTATACATTTTGTTTTCATCTTGAAGATGCAATAAATATGAATTCAGCATATTGGTGAGTGCCGAGAAATTGATTTCGTGAACTTCACATATGGCAGTCACCCATGCTGATTCATGTGGTACTTGGATACCCCCAGGACTTACAATAGCACTGAATTGTAAAATAACCAGTTAAAGGGGTTATCCAGCGCTACAAAAACATGGACACTTTCCCCCTCAGTTCCATTGAAGTAAATGGAGTTTAATTTCAAACCACACCTGACCTGGAGACAACAGTAGGTGGAAAAGTGGCCATGTTTTTGTACCGCTGGATAACACCTTTAAAATCAGAGGCACATAACAAATAACAAGAACAAGACCTCACTAATAACTGATAGAAACCAAAAAAATGATGGGAATAATAATTAAACAACACAAGATTAAGACTTTGACCCTAATTCTAAGGATCACAAATCTTTCCTAGCTTTCATCCCTTAGCACCGACCCTTACACCTGACACTATAGACATTAACTGTCCCTTCAATGATCCCTTATAAGTTCTTATCTGCAATAGTGGCTCTAAGACAAACAACAAGCAGACACTAGGACCCAGAGACAAATTAAAGGACAGTATTGAACTTAGAAACACATGCAGCCCCTCACCACTGCTGCACTGGATAAGTGAGCTCACACAGGGACAAGCTACTTATTTAATGAGGGGTTATTTAGTTGCTGTATTTGCGCCAACTACTGCTCTAATATTAGAGCAGGGTATATGCGCTGTGGACAGGTTTCTTTGTGAATACAGGGGTGAACGAAGAACGTAAAGGTTCTGACTACTTCCCAAGCAGAATAGCAATTTGCCAGGAGGTTTCAACTTGAAAGGAAAAAAACAGTCAGCCTATGCTGGGTTATAAATATATGTCAAAAGGACACAGGAAAAATATGCAGATGTTTATAGTGAGGATACATCTGTAAGAAATGCCAGGTCATCATAAGAAAGAATAATTCAATTTGAAGTGGGATTAGTGCAGTAAGCTTAGTACATAGAATGAGCAGAGTCAACATCAGCTGACAGGCACTGATCAGATGTTGGAAAGTTGATTGAAAACATAAACCTTTAATATGGTAACAGCACACTATTGGTGAGGTACAGGTGAGCAGGCGATAATAACTGGAAATGGATGTGTGAGGGCATAGAGGGGGCCTAAGTTCCCAAATTGAGCCTAACTACAGTAATACCTCGCTTCCCAAACACCTCGGTATTCGAAACTAAAGTTTTTTTGGTACTCGAACATTGTCAGTATGCGAATAAAATCAGGTGAGATCAGCTGACAGTTATTGAGGTGTTTGCGCACCAAGGTTACAGGAGCAGGGATTCCCATCACAATGATGGGAATCCCCGCTATAAACTGGTGGGCGGCAGCCAGAGAGCGGCTCCCTGTTGGGAATTTCTAGTGACCCAGAGCTCCTGCACAGTGGTGTCCTCCCTCTCCAGGCAGCCAGCTCGCTCAGATGCATAGGAGACATGCCAGCCGCCTGGGGAGGGAGAACATTACTGTACATAAAGCTCAGATCACCCCTAATGCACAAACAGCATCCTCTAAGTGCAACCCACCTTCATACTATCATCAATCCAGTAGTCTTGTGGAGTAGGAGAAGGAGAGCAGCCCCGGAGCTCCAACATGGTGACCTTCTCCATGACGTCACCATGCAGGAGCTCTAAGGCAGCTCTCATTCTCTTCTTACACAAGACTGCTGGTAGTATGAATACACTTGGGGGATGCTGTTTGAGTATTGGGGGTGACACAAGCTCATTGCACAGTGACGTCCTCCCTCCTCAGGCAACTGGTGTGTCTCCTATGCAGCTGAGCGCTCTAGCCACCTGGAGAGGGGGGACATCACTGTGCAGGACATCGGGGTCACCATAAATGCCTAGCAGGGAGCCCCTCTCTTTCTGCCACCCACCCACCAGTTGAGAACAGAGATTTTCCTTCATTATGACAGGAAACCCCACTCCTTTACAGTAAGTAGTGGTGCATAATGCCCCCCCACTTACTGCTAGTCCAGAGGAGGTAAGTGGTTATGCTATTGCATTATCACTTAACTTTGTGCACTCTGTGGGCAGGGCGCTATGCACCCGACCCACAAAGTGTAAAAAAAAACAATTAGACATATTTACATTGTTCCCTATGGGAACACACAGCTCAGTTTTCAAACTGCTCGGTTCTTGAACAGCCTTCTAGAACCTATTGTGTTCGAGAACAGAAGTATTACTGTACTACATAGGGGGACAACTTGGGCACCGTTACAGTATTAAGAAATCCAAATGCGGACGTTGTATAGAAGTAAGGATGGTGCTGGAGCTAAGAGCCTAAAATGTTTGGCAGATTCTGCGGAGATTCTACAGGATTTTAATTATGACAACATAGTGTGTTACTAACTGTAATCCTTGGGACTGTGGTCCTAGCTCTCTTCAGGTCATTGACTAGGTCCTCTTGTGTAGTTCTGGGCTGATTTCTGATATGTTTCTTGCATTTTCTAATAACTACACCAACAGTTGACGCCCTCTCACCAAGCTGCTTGCCTATTGTAGCTTATCCCAGCCTTGTGCAGGTCTATAGTTTTGTCCCTGTGTCCTCTGTAATTTTGGCCATGGTGGATAGGTTTCAGTGTGATTGAGAGTGTGTGGACAGGTGTTTTTTATACAGGTAACAAGTTCAAACAGGTGCAATAAGTACAGGTAATGTGTGCAGAGTAGGAGGAGTTTCTTAAAAAAAAAACAGGTGAGACATTCTTATTGGTTGGTAGGTGATCAAATACGTATTTCATGCAATAAAATGCTGATTGTTTATTTAATAATTATACATGATTTTCTGGATTTTTTAAGATTCTGTTTCTTATAGTTGAAGTGCACCTACTATAAAAAATTACACACCTCTTCATTCTTTGTAGGTTGGAAAACTTGCAAAATCTTTAGTGTATCAAATACCTATTTTCCTTACTGTGTATTTTGGGGATACCTTGATGCACACCTATCTAATGGTGCTCTATGCACAGTAAAGTTACTTCCTGCGCCAATGTACAGACCTATGATAGGCAAAGTTAAGTAAGGTAATTTATATCACAGAAAGATCCTTAGATAAGATTTATAGCATAGAAATAAAAGTGGAAAGTGTGAAACAGACTAGGGCTGGGTTCACACACAGTATATTTCAGGCAGTATTTGGTCCTCTTGTCAGGTCCTCATTGCAACCAAAACCAGGAGTGGATTAAAAACACAGAAAGGCTCTGTTCACACAATGTTGAAATTGAGTGGATGGCCGCCATATAACAGTAAATAACTGCCATTATTTCAATACAACAGCCGCTGTTTTAAAATAACAGCAAATATTTGCCATTGAATGACGGTCATACACTCAATTACAACAGTATGTGGACATAGCCTTTCTGTGTTTTCAATCCACTTCTGGTTTTGGTTGCAATATGAGGACCTGACATGAGGACCAAATACTGCCTGAAATATACTGTGTGTGAACCCAGCCTAGAAGCTTACTATTAGATTGGCTCTTGCGTGTACCATTAACAACAAAGGAACATACACTGAATATAAATGAAAGTCTGAGACTTCACCTCTTTTATTTAATCCATTATTGTCTTTGGATTTCAAAAACTCCATCTAAAAAACCTGAATGCGTTAAAGCTTCCCGGCTTCCCGGTTTCATTTCAACTTATTTTTCCACTGTATGTCAATAAGATAAAATAAAGTACAGATGTAGCCAGGGTTAACATGATCCCTGACTCAACAATTGTGTCAGGGAGCTATGCTAAGTCAATTTGAGTGTCGAGTTAAATGCGTCATTGTGATCAAGTTAACCCTGGCTACATCTGTATGAGTGAGGCTATGTTCACACTACGTATATTTGAGGCTGTATATTTGAGGCTGTATGTTTGAGGCTGTATAGCAACTTAAACAAGGAGTGGATTGAAAACACAGAAAGGCTCTGTTCACATAATGTTGTAATTGAGTGGATGGCCGTCATTTAATGGCAAATATTTGCTGTTATTTTAAAACAACGGCTGTTGTATTGAAATAATGGCCGTTATTTACTGTTATATGGCGGCCATCCACTCAATTTCAACATTGTGTGGACAGAGCCTTTCTGTGTTTTCAATCCACTCCTGGTTTGGGTTGCTATGAGGACCTGACATGAGGACCAAATACAGCCTCAAATATACATAGTGTGAACCCAGCCTAAAAGTATACATTTAAATTATGGAAAAGCATCCAAGCGCTGCAGAATTTGCTGGCACTATACAAATAAAAAAAAATATTATTATTATTATTATTATTATTATTATTATTAAATTGCATTGTCTATGCTACCTAGAAAAACAAATAGTAAGATATGGGATAGAGACTAAAAAATATTTTATTTTGTGAATACTTTAAAAAATATTTTTCTTGTATATTCAAATCTTACAAAGGTCAATAAAGTAATTAAAAATCATTAGAATTATTTAACCCTTTCGCGTCAGCAATAAGTATATATCGATTCCTGCTGCTGATGCCCCGTGCAGCAGCAACATATATATATGTTCCTGACTGTCAGAGGGTTTTGATGTGTGCAGGACCGCTGCAGTTCGAGCGGTCCCGCACACATCAGTGTCCCCAGAGCGACCGCAGCGATTAAGGAAGTCAGTGACAGGTTAAGCATCAGCCACTGACTGTCGGGACCCTGCTGCCAAGCTACGGGGGTCCCAATCACTTCTACCGACAGGCAGGAACAAGCCACTTACCTCCATCCTTTTGGATGGGTGATCTATGGCAGACTCTATGTACAGATCACTGATAGTACTGATCTATCTATCTTATCAGTATATTCAATCTAATTGTAAAACAAACAGTAACAGTAAAATAAAAGTGCAAAAAATGTGTAATTAAAAAAAGTTTAAGTATTTAAAAAAAAAAAACTTATAACCCTCCCCCAATAAAAGTTTAAAATACCTCTTTGCCCATTATAAAAATAAAAATATATTATATATAATAATACGATATGTAATATTTATATTACATATCATAGTGTGCAAAGTTGTCCTAGTATCTAGTAAAATATTACATTTTTAATCCCGCATGGTAAACAATGTAAACAGAAAAAAAAAACACAGGATTGATGATTTTTTTAAAATTATATATATAAAAAAAATATACAAAAAGCGATTTAAAAAAATTCTTTTACACCAATATGATACCAATAAAAACTAGAGATCATGTCACAAAAAATTACACCCCAACCAGCCCTGTAGCTGGCATTATGGCTCTTAGAAGGCGAGGAGGAACATTGCATTAATTAGATCCGGGCATCAATGACATGAAGGGGTTAAGAGTCCCTTGTAATTATTCTAAGACATTTTTTTTTTATTAATTAATGAATTATTGTGAGTAAATAATAATAATAATAATAAATATCATCATAAAAGATTTTAGGAGAAATGAAAATATTCATCCAAATTATGTTACAAAAAGAAAAAGGAATGAAATTACTTTGTACTTTCCAACTTACTTTTACAATTCACAATTTTTTTTATATTTTACCTTTATTATTTTTGTTACTTTGTTTAGCTTTTTTCAGGTTATGGCATGATTTATTTCAAGTGAACATCTAAATAGTAGGTACAGAATTTCTATAACTGTTTGAGAAACTGAGAACGGGTTTTGTGCTGCACATTACCCCTGGTATCTTGTGACCACTGCATATTTCCAGCTGGTATGCACGGCAATTATGGAATGATCTTTAAATACGTCTGTGTGTATCAATGAGAGTCTTGCACATTTTTCAAAAGAAATGGCTCCTTGAGCATCAAGTATTTTCCCTCCTGCTGAGCTAATTTTCAAATGAGTAGATCCTTTTATGGCGCTGAAAGAACTCAAAAGAAAAATTATGTTTTAAGCTACACGTTGCTTTAGAAATACTTTGAAATCTTGACAGAAATGTTCAAAACACATACATTAAAAAAATAGGGGAAAAAAACTTTTGCTGTTGCATGCCTATTTATTTTTGTCCAATTTTATTTAAAGCCTGTCATATTTGTCTTCTGATTTCAATTCCAAGTACTTAAAAAAAATAAAAAAAACTATGTATATATAGATTTTCTCTTTCTCTTTTTTTAAACACACACACATACACACACATTGAGAAAAGACCGTACATATCTTAGTTAAAGGGGTACTCCGATATCAGAAAACTGTATTGGAATAAAACTATTAGCACAAGATATATAACATTCTAGTATAGTGTTATCACTAATAGTACTGGGTTCAATGGCTTTTTGTGCTTCACCCCAGACAAGAAGTGGAAAATAGAAGGACTACAACATTTTTATTGACCCCAAACTCTCCCTGTCTCCTGTGACAATGCATCATTCTCTGATGTCACAGGAGGCTTGACTGGATCTTGTCTCTAAGCTCTAGTCGTCGTCGCCCCCCCCCCCCCCCCCCCAACTTCACTTATGTGCAATATTCTTAAGTCATATTAGATGTTTTGCAACAGCTTTGGATCTGGCAGGAGTACTGGGAGAGGGGAGTAGGCAGGGTGGGAGGGCTGTGTTAAATGATGAAGAGCTGAGGTAAAGCAATGCATTCTGGAATTTGTAGTACTAAGCAACTACTCAACCAGGAAGTGTAACAACAAAATACAGAACTAAGACCCCCAAAAGAAATGAAATTTTGGTGGCTTCAGAACCAGGGCAGATTGGTAAGGAATGCTATATGCTTCTGCAGCAGTTTTTTTTTTTACTTCTGTCAGAGTACCCCTTTAAGTAAATCGCATTGATTATGTAATGATAGATATAAATTGTAAATGCCAGATGACTGGCTCAGAGCATTTCCAAAACATCAGCTTTTGTGTGGTGCCCCTTATATATTGTGGTTAGTACCTGCCTAATGGTCTAAGACAAGGATAATAGTGATATCCAAAAGCCCAAAGCTTATAGATGCAGATGGGAAGTAAAGGCTAGCCCATCTGGTCTGACTTATCAAAGGAGCTACTGTACCATACAAATCAATGCTGGCATCTGAGTTCTATCATGCCCACCAGAACGCAAAGCTCATAGGGTTCTCATGGCACCCTAGTGTGACACAGCACCCCAGTTAGGAACCACTTATTTATCTATATATATATATATACACATCACCTACAGTATCCATCTATCCAAAATTTCGAACAGTCCACAGGACTCCACTTGAATAAGGTGAAGAAGATCTATTTACATGTAACCACACGTGTACAGCACAGCAATCGTGGATCAAGATGCAACGTTCCGGTAGCCAGTTGCTGCCATTTTCAAGCATGCTTGATGCTTGAAAATGGCGGCAACTGGCCATGTAAATAAATGTTCTTCACCTTATTCAAGTGGAGTACTGTGGACTGCTTGAAATTTTGGATGTCTTATTGTCCGTGGTCTCCGTTGTCGGGACATTTTCTACTGCCACCCGTCACTGTTTTTTTTTTTTTAACTTTTATTAGAGAATTCAACATACAAACATTAAAAATCAACCGATCCATGTCTAGATACAACCGCTATTTTGCTACATCTTTAACCATATGTCTTCTTTAACATTCCACCTCATGACAACACAAAAGAGAATTAACAACTCTTTTCTCCTCCCGGAGGGTGCTTATCCATGGACGCCATCCATTCATTACATCTCCTTAGCCCTTACCATCTACTATTTGTAATTTAAAACTTAATGTCCCAGCCGGTCTCCTCCACCGAGCAGGGGGCCGCAAGAGAACAGAACAAAAAAATACAAAATCAAACAAACAAACAAACAAAAAACCTAAGCCATATTTTTGTCCGGTCCTATACATACTTCTTTCATAATGCATGCTACAGTCTTAATTCCACTAGATTGAGAGGTTTCCCATGATAAATTGAGGTGTTTGAGGCCATACTTAGGGGTGGTGGTGGATAGGGACATTCATAAGTATATGGAATTAAATGTAATCCCAACCTTACAAAGAATAAGATCCAAAGCAAAGGTGTGGATGGGTTTGCCATTGGGTATGACAGATAGGATAAGTTTAGTGAAAATGATCATCCTCCCACAGATCTTGTTTGTTTGGTCCAATAGCCCAATATGGTTAGGGGAAAGAATATTTAAGCAGTTAGAAGCTATAGTGAGGGATTTGATCTAGAGGGGCAGATAGCACAGATAAAAATGGAGTATTTATATAAGGATGAGGATGAAGGAGGTTTGTCGGTTCCTGACTTTAGGATTTACTAAATTACAATTACAGTATATGAAAAGATGGAGAGAGTTCTCATATGTGAAGAATTTGGTGGAGCAGAATAAATGAGGACTGAAGGATATATAGGAAATTGAGGAGTCAGGACAGCTGAGTTGGAGGACTAGAGAAAGATGGCCATTGTTAGAGTATGGAAAAAACTAAAAAGGAACTTGGTTTGGAGGGAGTATTTAGGTGTACCCCAATGTTTAATAATCTCAGGTTTAAAGAGTTGGGAAAAAATCAAGAATGGAGGTTTTGGAAAAAATATAATTTGAGGTATGTGACACATTTTTTTTAAAGAGGGGCGATTGCGCTCATTAGAAGAGTTAAAGGGTGAATATGGGATCGAAGGAAATTGTTATTTTTATTGTTTGCAATCGAGAAAAGTTAGTATGGAAATAGATCACACGGATAATTTACTAGAAGAAGATTCACAGTGGATTGATTATATGAGAGGGGACACTTCCAAAAGAAGGGTGATGGCTAGGATAGTTACGTTGGTAAAGGAGGGAAAGAAGGAGTTGGTCACACATGTAAGTAGAGTAAAGTGGGAAGCAGATATAGCAGAAATTACACAAGAAGAGTGGGAAGATATATGGGGTATGGGAAAGAACATATCACTTAATGCGTCGCACAAGATTACACAATTTTTAAATAATTATAGGTTATATTATACACCAAGTAAGTTATCTAAAATGGCCTCTAATAAAGAAATAGTCTGTCCCCACTGTAACATGCCAAGGGTTGGTTTCTTTCATTTATATTATGAATGTAGGAAAATGGAGAGAAGTTGGCAAGTAATTTTAGAGGTTATTAAAGAGCGACTCCAATTAGAAGGTTGGGAACCGGCAAAGAGGTGGCTTTTGGGGGTATGGAGCGATGTCTGCCCAGGGAAAAGTAAGAAAATTCTAGTAAGGAAGCTATGGTAATGAGGCTGATGGTAGCCAGAAAATGGATGTCTAGAGACAGCCCCACCATTAGGGAGTTTTTGCTAGAAGTTAGAAGGATGATTAATTTTCAGTTTTCTTTAATGGTAAAAAGAGGGAAGAGAGAGAAATTTAGTAAGATCTGTGAGCCGTGGCTTTATAGAATGGACCAACAAGAGAGGACGGGATTGGTTGTTGGTTTAAGAGAGTGAGGGGGTTGAGAAGTCCACTCTTTCTTTCTTTTTTGTTTGTTTGTTTACCTGTCTCTGCACCCGGGGGGGGGGGGGGGGGAGGATGTGGAGGGAGGGTGAGGGGGGAGAAGGGAGGAAGGGGGGGAGTAGTAATAAGATCATGTCTGGGCACTTTTGACAATTAATATAAGGAAAGTGAAACAGGAGAGATGTTACTTGTAGCCGGAGGGGGTGACTCCTGGACACTAATAAGAGATGATGGAGTTGGGGGACAGGAGTCGTGGCTGGTCTCCGATCCGAGATAACATGCTGGAGTAGGCGAGATGGAGCAATGAAGGGTTCCTTTGTTGGTGTCCAGACAGCCTGCCCCAGAGTAACACCACAAGTCTATATAATATATGTGGGCTGTGGTGTTGGAGTGTTTGGGAAAGGCTCCACTGGTGGCTGAGCTCCCAGATGGGGTTAAATGGCAACCCATTACTGTTTATTGGAAGTGCTGCTCGATATTCCGATTATCTATCTATCTTCTGTCTATCTTCTATCTATCTATCTATCTATCTATCTATCTATCTATCTATTATCTATTATCTATCTATCTTCTGTCTATCTTCTATCTATTATCTATCTACACTCACCGGCCACTTTATTAGGTACACCTGTCCAACTGCACGTTACCACTTAATTTCTAATCAGCCAATCACATGGCGGCAACTCAGTGCATTTAGGCATGTAGACATGGTCAAGACAATCTCCTGCAGTTCAAACCGAGCATCAGTATGGGGAAGAAAGGTGATTTGAGTGCCTTTGAACGTGGCATGGTTGTTGGTGCCAGAAGGGCTGGTCTGAGTATTTCAGAAACTGCTGATCTACTGGGATTTTCACGCACAACCATCTCTAGGGTTTACAGAGAATGGTCCGAAAAAGAAAAAACATCCAGTGAGCGGCAGTTCTGTGGGCGAAAATGCCTTGTTAATGCCAGAGGTCAGAGGAGAATGGACAGACTGGTTCGAGCTGATAAAAAGGCAACAGTGACTCAAATAGCCAACCGTTACAACCAAGGTAGGCAGAAGAGCATCTCTGAACGCACAGTACGTCGAACTTTGAGGCAGATGGGCTACAGCAGCAGAAGACCACCCGTTACTAGCATGGTGTACCTAATAAAGTGGCCGGTGAGTTTATCTATCTATCTATCTATCTATCTATCTATCTATCTATCTATCTATCTATCTCAGGAGTGTTTTAATACATTGGTGGGCCCAGTGCACAGGCCTCAAGAGTGTCCCCCCCCCCCCAACAAAGCGTTATCAGAATCGGAGCTCCTCACACAGTATAATCCCTGTGAAAATGTCCTCACACTGTATTAAGGCATTAGGCATTAAAGCCCCAATACATATGGTAGTTACCTCATAACGATATCACCAATGATACCATTACAAAATACCGCTACACCATGACCACTATCACTACAGCCCTATAACAGTTACATCCATTTACTCACAGGGGGCGTCTTCTCTCATCAGAGTCTTTCACCTTTTCTTTCACTCCATCCAGCGTGGGCCACCTTGAAGTCCTCCCCGGCTGTGAATCTTCTCTCCAGAATCTTCCAGAGAAACATTTTAGGGTCCAACACATACAGTAGTAAGGTCCCCTGTACCCCTATACAGTAGTTACCCCCCTCTGTGCTCCCCCACAGCTGTGTGCTGCCCCCAGTAGTGAAGACAGCTGTGTGCTGCCCCAGTAGTATATAGACACCTGTGTGCTGCCCCCAGTACTATAGACCACTAGGTGCTGCTCCCAGTAGTATATATACCCCCTGTGCACCCCCCTAGCAGTATATAGACCCCATTGTGCTGCCCCCTGAAGTATATAGACCCCCTGTGTGCTGCCCCTAGTACTATAGACCACTAGGTGCTGCCCCCAGTAGTATATAGCCCCCTCTGTGCTCCCCCAGTTATATATGCCCCCCGTGCATCCCCCAGTAGTATATATATCCCTTGTGCTCCCCCAGTAGTATATACTCCCCCTGTGCACCCACAGTAGTATGTATATCCCCTGTGCTCCCCCAGTAGTATATAGTCCCTCTGTGCATTCCCCAGTAGTATATATACCCCCCTGTGCACCCTCCAGTAGTATATATATCCCCTGTGCTTCCCCCAGTAGTATATAGTCCCCCTGTGCATTCCCCGGTAGTATATATACCCCCCTGTGCACCCTCCAGTAGTATATATATCCCCTGTGCTCCCCCCAGTAGTATATAGTCCCCCTGTGCACCCCCCAGTAGTATACATATCCCCTGTGCTCCCTCCAGTACGCTTTCTTAGTTATATATAACCCCTGTGCACCCCCCCCATTTATATATATATACCCTGTGCATCCCCATATATATATATATCCCCTGTGCGCCCCAGAGTAGTATATAGCCCCCATGTGCGCTCATCACTTTATACTCACCTGGGTCTGCGCGTTCCTTTTCTCATCACGTCACCCTTGTGGCCGCAGGCAGTGCTTTGCCTTCGGTCACAAGAGGCCGCTCTCCCCTCTCGCAGTGTCGGCGCTGAGTGACTCCCCGCGAGGCAAAGTACGGCTCCCGTCAATCCAAATAAAATAAAATGATGTCCCTGCGGCCGATATGGTAATAACGGCTGCAGGAAAATGTTAAACAGCGGCCGTTGTTTATACATAGTGTGAACATAGCCTTAGAGATCATCCAACTTACAGTAAGTTTGGGTTCATGAAACCCCAAAGCCATAAGCTATATCCATGTTTTCCAGGACTCCCTGAAGTTGCATCCATCTTCTCCAGCCACCAGAAATCAAATGCTGAGTGTTCAAATTCACTGTTAGTCTGTTAGTTCGCTCATCTCCAACCCATATATATATATATATATATATATATATATATATATAGACAATAGGTCATATCCACTCGTTACTTATGACTCCATACTCCTCCCTTCCTGTGTAATGATGTCTGCAAAGGTCACAGAGTCTGCCCAGTAACCTTTCCCATTCATGTCAATGGGACGGCTCCTCTTTATTATAGCTTATGTCCACAGGGGCTTACTGTAAAGCAAATTTCTAAATGCTCTTAAAACAGCTCAGGCAGTTTGCTCCTATAATAATATACACAAAAAATAAGTAATAAAATCTATGCACAGTTCTTTATAACTTTACATAAAAAGCTATTAAGACTTTGTAGTAAGACTTTGCCTGAAAAAAAAATAGACATATGTGTTTCCATAAAGGTCCCATCCGTTTGATAAAGGCACCTCCGTATTTACTTCTATTAATTGATCAATATTTAACAATGCATTAGTCAGGTTAGGGTTACTTTGGTCACAATGTGATGTCAAATCATAAAATGAAATGTCAATTCATAAATTGTACTGCAAACACCTACATCATTACCTGCCTTAAAAAAAAATCTTTGAAGGGAAGAGAAGTCATATTCCTTTTGGTCAATGCTGCCATTATACGGTCCTTGAAGTCTCCTGCTGCTGTGAAACACAAAAATGTCCATGTAGTAACTGCAGGCGCATGGTGCATGATGGGCGGCATTGCCAGCTGATTTTACTCTGGTCACTTAATGGCATCTAGAAAACAGCTGGTAAATCTCCTGCAAATATTGACAGAGTATATGGTAATATGGTATCGCCCCACTGTTGTCTCTAGGCAAACAGCTTGTATAAACAGAGGCGGCATGATCGTGCCATCTGTCCACCACTCAAGTGTTTTAAATCCACATTTTGGGGAGAAAGATTGTTTATTAGGGATGATTTATAATGTTCCTTCACTTCCTCTAGATATGGACCCATGACCTGTGTGTACAGTACACGCGTTTCGGTGTCCAGGATCATAAGAATTTTGGTGAATTATTAACTAAAAGAAAAAAAAAATCTGAGCTGTGTGATCAAGACTGAGAAAACTTTCAACTGGCTTAATACCGATCTGTGTTTTTCAAGGAGGAAGTGAACGCTGTGGACATTTCATGCTTTGTCAAGCTACATTTACCACACATTAGCAAAGGCAAACACATTGACAAAGGGTTTTACAGGGACAAATAAACAGAAAACCTTCTGCAAACATCAATAACAGTTTAAGTACAACCGATGCCGGCAAAACAGGAGCTTCAGCGTCTGCGGAATTCTGCTATAACCCGGGGAAAGTTGTTTACATTCCATCTTCACCAATTTCTGACATAAGAGAGACATGCTGCACTTTCACGGGTGATTAACAAGACTGTATCTTATGTGTGTGCATGTACTCTAATGCATTATTTACACCCCTTTATATTATTAGTCATTCTTCACAAAAGGAGATTTTGTAACTATAGAGATACTGTCTGTCTATCTATCTATTATCTATCTATTTATTATCTATATATCTATCTATCTATATATCAATCTATCTATCTATCAATTATCTGTCAATCTATCTATCTATCAATTATGTGTCAATCTATCTATCTATTTATTTATTTATTATCTATCGATTATCTGCAGTTTCCGGGAAGTAGAAGCAATCACTTGTTTTCCTTACTGGATATAGAACAGAAGTCTTGTAGCACTCAAAAGTTCTGTGGTTTAAACACCATTTGAACCACTGAACTTTGGAGTGCTGCAAGACTAATATTCTCTCTCTATCTATCTATCTATCTATCTATCTATCTATCTATCTATCATTTATCTATCATCTATCTATCTAGAAACATAGAAGATTGTTAGCAGTAAAAGACCACTTGCTCAATCAAATCCAACCATTTATTATTTCCTTTTTATAAATCCAAATTACCTTAGGATACATATATGTATTTTCAAGTAGGTTTGCATTCTTTTTTTTTATAACTTATTTTTTATTAAATTTTTCCACATATTTTTACAAAGAATATATAAACATGTCCAGTGTAACAACTATAGTACATACAGAAAATTAGACAGTGTCAAATGAGTATACTATCATTAGAGCATTAGTAGGCCTAGACCTGCTGTAAACCACGGGACCTTCTAGTAAACCAACTGCATTGCCAGAAGAAATGGGGGTAGGTACTGGACGAACAGGGTAAAGGGGAAAGGGGGAGAGGAGGGTATGAGAGGATAGAAGGAGGATATCAACGGAGAGGGCTAGAGCGGGGTTGGGGCAAGAGAAATAAGAAAGATTAGGATAATACGGGAGAGGAAAGGGAGGGAGGAAAAAGAAGGATAGGGAAAAACGAAGGGGGGGGGGGGGGAAGGAGGGAAAGGACAAAGTAAAAGGAGAAACTAAAAAAACCAGTGGGGGGGGGGGGAGGGGGGAGGAAGGGTAGAGGTGGGAGATAGAAGATAGAAGATAGAAGATAGAAGAGGGGGTCACATATCCGTGCACAAGCTTGAAGCGTGATGCTCAAATGCGACATGATGGCACAGACCTATGCCACAGTTCTATTGTAAACCATTGGACACTTGTCATCCCTGCACTATTCTAGTTAGACATGTAAGCAAACCATTCAATAATGCAATCCAACAAAGCAACAAACAAATAAACAAATAAACAAACAAGGAAATAAGTAAGTGAGGGTGGTATTAGAAACAAAGAGTCGTGAGATCAACATAATCTGGTATATTGGTGTAGTCTGGCATATTGGTAAGATTTGAGCATATATCAGTCATCAATGGACCTAAATGTTCTCCATTTATCCCATATTTTGAGAAAGGAACCTAGGTTATTTATTTTAACACTAATCATACGTTCCATATTGTAATTATAATGTACGCCATTCAGGATTTCAGGCATGGACGGTAGAGCTACACTTTTCCACTTTTGGGCTACTTTATTCTTAGCCGTTGTAAGTGTATGGATCACTATTGTAGTATCCGCCCTGTTTAGTGCGTCAAGACGCATGTGGAGTAACGCTACTTCTGGTCCCCAGGGTATGGGAAATTGTAGGATTTTAATTATGATATCATAGATTTGGGACCAAAATTGCTTGATCAGAGGGCACCCCCACCACACATGAAGAAGGGAGCCAACATCCGCGTTGCATCTCCAGCAAGTGGAGGGGCATGTAGGGAACATTTTAGAAAGACGGTAGGGCGTCAGATACCATCTGTATAGGATCTTACGGGATGATTCAACATGGTTAATGCAATGCGATGCAGAGTAACTGCTAGTAAAGGAGTGAAGCCATTGCTCCTGGGTGAAGCTCTGGTCCAATTCCTTCTCCCATTTAGTCTGGAAGGGCAACTTATGCCCAGTAGGAGTCAAAGCTACATATGCTCTGGCTATACCATGCGCTGGTTGTGAAGTGTTATAGAAAAATTTCTCATATATTGATTGGGGTGAAGGAGACTCCAATCTTAGCGAGGTAGCCAAGTGGCGAACTTGCAAGTACTTAAAGAAGTCCTTGTTGGAGATTCCATACTGGTCTACCAAGTGGCTAAATTGGTGCAGTCCTTGAGGGCCGTACAAATCTCTAAGTGTCAATATCCCTTTCGTTTTCCACTCGCCAAGATTGGAGTCGGGGATTTGGTGTTGGATCACATCCATTGGTAGGTCCAAAAAGCGGGTAGGAAGAACATGTGGGGAAGTCGCTATCGTTCTCCATATATGAAATGCGGCTTTTAGTGTCGGGAGGGTAGATGAGGGGGGGGAGGGGGATAGACCTGGAAGCCTGGAGCTCCACAATGCTATCTGAGGGTTTTCAGTCTGCAATATCGCTATTTCGACCTCTACCCATTGTTTGGACAAATCTTTGGCCCATATGCTTTGAATCTGATCTAGGATAGCTGCATAGTAGTAGCGTATTACATGGGGGCATCCCAGACCTCCCAGGTGAACGGGGAGGCATAAGATTTGTTCTGATACCCTAGCTCTTTGGTTTTTCCAAATAAAGCTCATCAGTAATTTTTGTAATTGTTTAAGGCGATAAATGGGAAATACGATGGGTAGGTTCCTAAAATAGTAAAGAATTTTGGGAATTAACATCATCTTAGTGACTGAAATGCGACCCATCCATGAGATAGGTAAGTGGGAAAAAGATGCTATGTCATTACTAATTGTTGTGGTTAATGAGTTCAGGTTGGTTGTAGCTAGTTTGGACGTGGGGAATGTAAGGGTGATGCCCAAATAGGGGATACTACCATCCGACCAAGGGAATGGGAATTGGCATTGTAACGATTGGCGCAGCTCATCAGGCACACCCATATTTAGGATCAAGGATTTTGTAGAATTTACTTTGTAATAGCTGAGGGACCCAAATTCAATCAAGATATCCATAATTTCCACTAAGGAAACCTCTGGGTTAGTCACACATAAGATCACGTCATCCGCAAAGAGACCTATGCGGTGTTCCTTGGGTCCAATGGTAACTCCAGTTATCACCTGGGATTCTCTGATGCGCTGCGCCAATGGCTCCATCACAAGGGCAAATATCAATGGGGATAGGGGGCATCCTTGCCGCGTCCCATTAGTTATTTGGAAGCTACGTGACAGGGTGCCCGAAGAGTAGACCCGAGCAGATGGTGAGGTGTATAAGGCCATAATAGCTTTTTGGACGTCCCCTGTTAAGCCAAATTTATGTAGAACCTGACCCAGGTACCCCCAATGGACCCGATCGAACGCCTTCTCCGCATCAAGAGTAATAAGCAGAGAAGGCGTTCGCCGGCTCTCCACAACAGCCATAATGTCCAGAAACCGTCTCGTTCCATCAAGGGTCTGTCTGCCCTTGACGAACCCCACTTGGTCGTTGTTTAGCAGGTGAGGTAGAATGTCAACAAGTCTCCCGGCCAAGATCTTGGCATATAGTTTAAGGTCCGTGTTAAGTAAGGAGATAGGCCTAAAATTACCAGGTACATCCGGGGGCTTCCCTGGCTTCGGTAGGGTGATTATTAGTGCAGATAACATCTCCGGCGGGAAGAATCCCGACTGAGCTGCTGCATTGAATATTCTAACAAGATATGGGGAGAGAGTATCTACATGAAGTTTGTAGTACTCGTTGGTAAGGCCATCTGGTCCGGGAGACTTGTTGGACTTCAGGGTTTTCACAGCGGCTTTAACTTCAGCCATTGTGAAAGGCGAAGATAATGACCCAAGTTGATCCGTTGTTACCGATGGGAGACTAATACTATTTAGGAACTTTTGGATATGGGACTCTAATGGTTGAGGGGTATTGACATCACTTTGCAAGTTATACAAAGAGGTGTAGTAGGAGGCCATCTCATCCGCTATGCCTTTGGGATCTACCACTTTCACTCGATCCTTATTATACAGGAAGGGAATGCGGGATTTTAGTTCCTTAGCTCGAACTTGTTTGGCCAACACCGCCCCAGCTCTATTATCTTGCCAATAGTACTTAAACTTTAATTTATTCAGGGCATGCTCGTGTTTATGGGCCTGTAGGGAATGCAGTTTAGCTGTTAGTGAGGAGATTTTTTGGGCCCTTTTCTGGTCAAAGTGGGACTTATTCAGTCTGTGGAGATCTGACAATTCCAGTAGAATGGCAGACAGTTCAGCTGTATGCTGTTTTTTAAAATGAGCAGATTGTTTAATGAAATGGCCTCGGAGAGTAGCCTTATGGGCACACCATACTGTAAAGTCCGATGTAAGGCCATTGTCATTAAATGAAAAATATTCATGTAATGCCGTGTTGGTATCTGGTGCATACTTCGAATGGGTCAGAATAAAATTGTTTAGCCGCCACACGGTATCATAGGAGTGGGGGTGGAGTTCACTAACCTCCATGACGATCGGTGAGTGGTCTGACCAGGAAAGAGCTCCAATAGAGGTATGGAGAATGCGAGATAGGAGGCTTTTGTCTGTCAGGAAAAAATCCAACCTCGTATAAATTCTGTGGGGATTAGAGAAAAAGGTAAAATCACGTTCACTAGGGTGTTGCACCCTCCAGGGGTCTATCAGATTAAATGAGGAGATGGTTTTAGCTAAGGGGGTAGGCTCACCGACCGTCACGGAGGAGGACGAGTCCAACGAGGGCCAAATGGTGAGATTGAAATCACCCACTACAATTAGGGGGCCTTGCTGGATAGAAGTGGCCGTATTCAAAACATGTTTGATAAATCCGTGTTGCCTTCTGTTAGGGGCATATAGAGAGGCCAGAGTGTAGGGTTGATTATTAAGTGTACCCACAAGGATAATAAAACGCCCCTTGTCATCAATAACCTCTTTTTGGATTGTCACTGCGATGGTATTGCGTATTAGGATAGAGACTCCACCTTTTTTGCCAATAGCTGGTGCTGAGCGAGTGAATGGGAATTCCTTATATTTTAATCTAAATAGGTCAGTGTGGTTGAGATGAGTCTCCTGGATGCAGCAAATATCTGCTCTCAGGGACTTGAGTTCCTTCCATAGAAGGGAACGTTTATAGGGTGAGTTTAACCCTTTCACGTTAAGGGAGATTATGCGGATTCCCATGGTAGTGAATAATGGGCCTCTTTAGATAGACTGTTATGCCCTGGCAAAAAGGTGCGATCTCCGTCATAATCACCAACAGCCAAATATAGTGCATTAATATACATAGTAAATGTGTAAGGTACCACCCAAAACAAAACAACTAAAAGTTCTACAGTATGAGAACCAAACATGAACAAACAGAAAACAGTAAGTAAAAGTAGAATAAATGGGATAAAGAGTCCCATTCGGAAGGGGATCCGAATACAAGAAATATCAGACATAAGCATGTCAACCAGCCTATCTAGCAATAACAAAACAGTGATTGAGGCAATTAGATCGGGTAATATGGGTCAACAGAGGAGATACCCTTGCAATATATCTATACAGCAATACTGTCGCTATAACTTATGACTTCAGGTAGGGGAGTCTCTGGTAGGACGTCGTTTGGGCTTACCCACGGTAGCCCATTCAGGTGAGATTGAACGTGGGGGTGAGCGCTTTCCTCTGCGATTTTCGGTGTCTTCGGCTCGCAGATCCCATTCTTTGCAGAGCCTAAGGCCTTCTTGTGGCGAATTAACCACTATCTTGGTGCCATTCCGAGCTATTAGCAATTTGACGGGAAAACCCCATCTATACTGGACGTTGTTGTCCCTAAAAATTTTGGTGCATACAGCGAACTCCCTTCTACGGGCCAGCGTTGCCGCGGACAGGTCAGCAAAGATGGAAATCTGTGCAAATCGGTCTGGAAGATCCGGTTGGCGACGAGATGCCTCCAGTATCTGTTCCTTGATGTGAAAAAAATGCACCCGTAGTATGGTATCTCTTGGGGCAGAGGCAGGGACTATTTTGGGCTTAGGAAGCCTATGGACTCTGTCCAGAATCAAGTCAGCCTCGGAAGCAGTGGGGAGAAGGGCAGAGAAGTAATCCACCACGAATTCTTTTAGCTGCTCCGGCTTAACTGTCTCCGGAATACCTCTGAGGCGGAGGTTATTACGCCTCGATCTATCCTCAACATCAGCAAGTTTGAGGCGTAAAGCAGTAACCTCATCTTTCAGGTTATGAGTGACGTCCACTAGTTCATTGTGGGCAGCAGTCAGCTCGGCCATTTTAGATTCTATGTGAGTGGTACGTCCCCCTATATCATCTACGTCCTTCTGGACTTTGGAAACAGCTTGTGATATATCCTCCCGTATAGACAGTTTAAGATCATGTAGCAGTAATTTCATTACAGACTCTGTAATTGGTGGGTCTGAAGTTGTAGGGAGAGAGAGAGTTCCACATGCGGCACTCGAGCTATATTGTGTGGGTGTCAGAACAGACTCAGTAATATGGCTCGTCTTCCATGAGAGCGGTGTAGGTGGTAGGGAAGGTGCATCTGCCCCTAGTAGGCTGTCAGCGGTGTGAGCAGGAGAGGCTTGCTGCTGATGGTTAGCGGCCGCCATGTTTTGTGGTTGTACGCTGTCCTGCGAGCTAGAACTCGGGGAGTAGGCCAGTACAAACAGCGGGGTGTTGTCAAGCAGGTCACCCGTTACCTCAGAGGAGGGAGAAGACGATGGTTTCCGCTGTCCCGCATCAGGCTGCAGCTCCGATAGATTCCCGGAAGACACAGCTCCCCTCAGCTCCCGCGCGGCGCCATCTTGGTGCTTCCCGTCAGCGGGGAGAAACGCTTCTAGCCTCTGCGGGCTCTTTCTTCTCCGTGTTCTACCCATCTCAACAGAAGGAGTGGGGTGTCCGGTACTAGTGTACCCCAAAATTGTGCCTCAAAAGTCGGTATGTGCCGCGGTTTAGGCTGTTGCTAGCAGGAGGTCAGAGCTCACACGTCTTCCCTCATGAGCAGCAGGACACGCCCCCCTCAAGTAGGTTTGCATTCTTTTACATCTGCTACTCTTTTTGTAAAGTAATATCTTCTCATAATAATTCTGATCTTTCACAAACTAATCTCTGACTGTGCTGTCTTGTTCTTGAGTTCAGTTTATTTATTAATTTATTTGTATATATTAAAAAAAAGTAACCTTAAAAGGTTTCAGCCATGTCCTCCTTTCTCTTCTTTACTCCAGACTGTACAGATTCAAATCCTAAAGTCTTTCCTGATATGTTTTATGCCTGACACCTTCCACTTTTTTGTAGCCCGTCTTTGGACCTGTTCTATTTTATTAATATTCTTTTGTAGGTGAGGTCTCCAGAACTGTACACAGTATTCCAGATGTAGTGTCACTAGAGCTTTATACAGGGGGGGGATCTCCCTCTTCCTACTGGTTATACCTCTAGCTATACACCCCAGCATACGATTTGCTTTCCCTACCACCTTGCTGCACTGGTGACTCATTTTAAGGCTGTCAGAAATCCCTACCCCCAAATCCTTCTCTTCTGAAGTCTTTGCCAAGACAGAATTGCCGATATTATAGTCAGATTAGTCCTCCACAAGTGTATTATTTTACATTTGGAAACATTAAACTGCAGTTTCCATTGTTTTGACCACTTATCTAGTACAGTTAAATGTTTTTCCATATTCCTGACAGCTCCAGGAATATCAACCCTATTGCACACTTTTGTGTCATTAGCAAACAGACCTTACCTACCAAACCTTCTCCTATGTCACTATCCTTACCTACCAAACCTTCTCCTATGTGACTAACCTTACCTACCAAACCTTCTCCTATGTCACTATTCTTACCTGCCAAACCTTATCCTATGTCACTATCCTTACCTGCAAAAAAAAAATCCTTTATCCCTATCCTTACCTACCAAACCTTCTCCTATGTTACTTACAAACATTAAACAGAAAAGGATATCTACCTATCTCCTATCTACCTCACTATGTATCTATCTATTATCTATCTACTTATCAGATGTGAGCAGCACTACGTAAAAAAAAGAAAAAAACTTTCAGTGCCAGTGGGTTAGATCATTGACCATAGATCCCTAATGTATATAGAGAAAAACAGCAGCACTCTGATATAAACGTCAAAAAGGTCAAGATTTATTCAATCCAAAAATGCAAATATTCAACCTCCTAAAGCAACGCTTGAAAATGGGACAAGAGGCAGTTAAAACGTTGCATTTTTTGATGGAATAAATCTTCTCCATTATCATAATTATTCTGCAGTGCTGCTGATTTTCTATCAATCTAACTATGTATAACAACAAGCAAATTATGCCACACTCGTCAAGCAAAGTCAGATTGGTGCAAGGCAGCTTATACTCCTGTGACCACAAGTCCACATACTGTAAATCCAGTGAAAAATTACTGCAGCACTCCAAAAAACTTTTTTTTTTTAAGTTTAATATTTCCTTGAAGATCTCTCTCTCTCTCTTCCTCTCTTTTATTTATCATCTATCTATCTATAGCAGGTATAGGGAACCTTCGGCCCTCCAGCTGTTGCAAAACTACAATTCCCATCATGCCTGGACAGCAAAAGCTTTGCTTTGGCTGCCCAGTCATGATGGGAATTGTAGTTTTACAACAGCTGGAGGGCCGAAGGTTCCCCATACCTGATCTATAGAGTAGAAAGAGAAGCAGCACTGCTGTAGTACTCTTGCGGTGCCAGTGGTTCAAACCTAAGTAGGTCAATGTATATATAATACAGATAGTCCACAGCAATCCAATCCAATTCAAGTGAATAGTGGTATTTATTTTTTTATAACATTGTTGCACTATGGTATAAGAAAATAAATATCACTATTCACTTGAATTGGATTAGAGTGCTGTGGACTATCTGTATTCTATCTATCTACACTCACGGGCCACTTTATTAGGTACACCATGCTAGTAACGGGTGGTCTTCTGCTGCTGTAGCCCATCTGCCTCAAAGTTCGACGTACTGTGCGTTCAGAGATGCTCTTCTGCCTACCTTGGTTGTAACAGTTGGCTATTTGAGTCACTGTTGCCTTTCTATCAGCTCGAACCAGTCTGCCCATTCTCCTCTGACCTCTGGCATCAACAAGGCATTTCCGCCCACAGAACTGCCGCTCACTGGATGTTTTTTCTTTTTCGGACCATTCTCTGTAAACCCTAGAGATGGTTGTGCGTGAAAATCCCAGTAGATCAGCAGTTTCTGAAATACTCAGACCAGCCCTTCTGGCACCAACAACCATGCCACGTTCAAAGGCACTCAAATCACCTTTCTTCCCCATACTGATGCTCGGTTTGAACTGCAGGAGATTGTCTTGACCATGTCTACATGCCTAAATGCACTGAGTTGCCGCCATGTGATTGGCTGATTAGAAATTAAGTGGTAACGTGCAGTTGGACAGGTGTACCTAATAAAGTGGCCGGTGAGTGTAGATAGATAATAGATAGAAGATAGACAGAAGATAGATAGATAATAGATAATAGATAGATAGATAGATAGATAGATAGATAGATAGATAGAAGATAGACAGAAGATAGATAGATAATCGGAATATCGAGCAGCACTTCCAATAAACAGTAATGGGTTGCCATTTAACCCCATCTGGGAGCTCAGCCACCAGTGGAGCCTTTCCCAAACACTCCAACACCACAGTCCACATATATTATATAGACTTGTGGTGTTACTCTGGGGCAGGCTGTCTGGACACCAACAAAGGAACCCTTCATTGCTCCATCTCGCCTACTCCAGCATGTTATCTCGGATCGGAGACCAGCCACGACTCCTGTCCCCCAACTCCATCATCTCTTATTAGTGTCCAGGAGTCACCCCCCCCCCGGCTACAAGTAACATCTCTCCTGTTTCACTTTCCTTATATTAATTGTCAAAAGTGCCCAGACATGATCTTATTACTACTCCACCCCTTATTACATGCTCCCCCCCCCCCCCCCGGGTGCAGAGACAGGTAAACAAACAAACAAAAAATAAAGAAAGAGTGGACTCCTCAACCCCCTCACTCTCTTAAACCAACAACCAATCCCGTCCTCTCTTGTTGGTCTATTCTATAAAGCCACGGCTCACAGATCTTACTAAATTTCTCTCTCTTCCCTCTTTTTACCATTAAAGAAAACTGAAAATTAATCATCCTTCTAACTTCTAGCAAAAACTCCATAAGGGTGGGGCTGTCTCTAGACATCCATTTTCTGGCTACCATCAGCCTCATTACCATAGCTTCCTTACTAGAATTTTCTTACTTTTCCCTGGGCAGACATCGCTCCATACCCCCAAAAGCCACCTCTTTGCCGGTTCCCAACCTTCTAATTGGAGTCGCTCTTTAATAACCTCTAAAATTACTTACCAACTTCTCTCCATTTTCCTACATTCATAATATAAATGAAAGAAACCAACCCTTGGCATGTTACAGTGGGGACAGACTATTTCTTTATTAGAGGCCATTTTAGATAACTTACTTGGTGTATAATATAGCCTATAATTATTAAAAAATTGTGTAATCTTGTGCGACGCATTAAGTGATATGTTCTTTCCCATACCCCATATATCTTCCCACTCTTCTTGTGTAATTTCTGCTATATCTGCTTCCCACTTTACTCTACTTACATGTGTGACCAACTCCTTCTTTCCCTCCTTTACCAACGTAACTATCCTAGCCATCACCCTTCTTTTGGAAGTGTCCCCTCTCATATAATCAATCCACTGTGAATCTTCTTCTAGTAAATTATCCGTGTGATCTATTTCCATACTAAATTTTCTCGATTGCAAATAATAAAAATAACAATTTCCTTCGATCCCATATTCACCCTTTAACTCTTCTAATGAGCGCAATCGCCCCTCTTTAAAAAAAATGTGTCACATACCTCAAATTATATTTTTTCCAAAACCTCCATTCTTGATTTTTTCCCAACTCTTTAAACCTAAAATTATTAAACATTGGGGTACACCTAAATACTCCCTCCAAACCAAGTTCCTTTTTAGTTTTTTCCATACTCTAACAATGGCCATCTTTCTCTAGTCCTCCAACTCAGCTGTCCTGACTCCTCAATTTCCTATATATCCTTCAGTCCTCATTTATTCTGCTCCACCAAATTCTTCATATATGAGAACTCTCTCCATCTTTTCATATACTGTAATTGTAATTTAGTAAATCCTAAAGTCAGGAACCGACAAACCTCCTTTATCCTCATCCTTATATAAATACTCCATTTTTATCTGTGCTATCTGCCCCTCTAGATCAAATCCCTCACTATAGCTTCTAACTGCTTAAATATTCTTTCCCCTAACCATATTGGGCTATTGGACCAAACAAACAAGATCTGTGGGAGGATGATCATTTTCACTAAACTTATCCTATCTGTCATACCCAATGGCAAACCCATCCACACCTTTGCTTTGGATCTTATTCTTTGTAAGGTTGGGATTACATTTAATTCCATATACTTATTAATGTCCCTATCCACCACCACCCCTAAGTATGGCCTCAAACACCTCAATTTATCATGGGAAACCTCTCAATCTAGTGGAATTAAGACTGTAGCATGCATTATGAAAGAAGTATGTATAGGACCGGACATTAAAAAAATATGGCTTAGGTTTTTTGTTTGTTTGTTTGTTTGTTTGATTTTGTATTTTTTTGTTCTGTTCTCTTGCGGCCCCCTGCTCGGTGGAGGAGACCGGCTGGGACATTAAGTTTTAAATTACAAATAGTAGATGGTAAGGGCTAAGGAGATGTAATGAATGGATGGCGTCCATGGATAAGCACCCTCCGGGAGGAGAAATGAGATGTTAATTCTCTTTTGTGTTGTCATGAGGTGGAATGTTAAAGAAGACATATGGTTAAAGATGTAGCAAAATAGCGGTTGTATCTAGACATGGATCGGTTGATATTTAATGTTTGTATGTTGAATTCTCTAATAAAAGTTAAAAAAAAAAAACAGTAACGGGTGGCAGTAGAAAATGTCCCGACAACGGAGACCACGGACAATAAGATATCCAAAATTTCAAGCAGTCCACAGTACTCCACTTGAATAAGGTGAAGAACATTTATTTACATGGCCAGTTGCCGCCATTTTCAAGCATCAAGCATGCTTGAAAATGGCAGCAACTGGCTACCGGAACGTTGCATCTTGATCCACGATTGCTGTGCTGTACACGTGTGGTTACATGTAAATAGATCTTCTTCACCTTATTCAAGTGGAGTCCTGTGGACTGTTCGAAATTTTGGATAGATGGATACTGTAGGTGATGTGTATATATATATATATATAGATAGATAAGTGGTTCCTAACTGGGGTGCTGTGTCACACTAGGGTGCCATGAGAACCCTATGAGCTTTGCGTTCTGGTGGGCATGATAGAACTCAGATGCCAGCATTGATTTGTATAGTACAGTAGCTCCTTTGTTAAGTCAGACCAGATGGGCTAGCCTTTACTTCCCATCTGCATCTATAAGCTTTGGGCTTTTGGATATCACTATTATCCTTGTCTTAGACCATTAGGCAGGTACTAACCACAATATATAAGGGGCACCACACAAAAGCTGATGTTTTGGAAATGCTCTGAGCCAGTCATCTGGCATTTACAATTTATATCTATCATTACATAATCAATGCGATTTACTTAAAGGGGTACTCTGACAGAAGTAAAAAAAAAACTGCTGCAGAAGCATATAGCATTCCTTATTGATCTGCCCTGGTTCTGAAGCCACCAAAATTTTATTTCTTTTGGGGGTCTTAGTTCGGAATTTTGTGGTTACACTTCCTGGTTGAGTAGTTGCTTAGTACTACAAATTCCAGAATGCATTGCTTTCCCTCAGCTCTTCATCATTTAACACAGCCCTCCCACCCTGCCTACTCCCCTCTCCCAGTACTCCTGCCAGATCCAAAGCTGTTGCAAAACATCTAATTTGACTGAAAAATATTGCACATAAGTGAAGTTGGGGGGGGGGGGGGGGGCGACGACGACTAGAGCTTAGAGACAAGATCCAGTCAAGCCTCCTGTGACATCAGAGAATGATGCATTGTCACAGGAGACAGGGAGAGTTTGGGGTCAATAAAAATGTTGTAGTCCTTCTATTTTCCACTTCTTGTCTGGGGTGATTGGCTGATTAGAAATTAAGTGGTAACGTGCAGTTGGACAGGTGTACCTAATAAAGTAACCGGTGAGTGTATCTATCTATCTATCTATCTATCTATCTATCTATCTATCTATCTATCTATCTATCTATCTATCTATCTATCTATCTACAGTATCTATCTATCTATCTATCTATCTTATTCATTTGGGTGTTATACATTAGGGGTTCTGTTTATTTGCTATAAAGAAATAATGCAGAAGACTGCTCTATTCCATAGACAGGATCCGTTCTGCTGCTGGGCCCTGGGTACCAAAGTCACTGATACCAACCATGTGCAATTTAAAATACGACACTAGGACACAGTACACATCCATGCCCATGACTGCAGGAGCAGACCACACAAGGTTTTTTGTAGTCTCTAATTATGGAATAGGTTTTCAAAGGGGCTTTATACATGGTAGGATTAGAAAAAAAAACCTGCATGCAACATTGTTTCAATAATTTATTTGAGCAGGTACTTAGACGTTCACACTATCTACCATTACCGGCACTACCTAGCTTGTGAAGTGTATTATTTCAACAGGCTAAGTTTTGCTACTTTATAGGTAGTTTTCTATGTATAGATAAAGCCCAACTTCTCATGTAGGTGCTATGAGTGATGTAGTGATGGAGATGGCTGACACAGCTTCCCTTATGTATGCATGCTATTTCTTGTATGGCACTCATATATTTTTGTTCATGCACAGGTCGGAGATGCTATGGATGCGGAGGCCATAATATATCACATAACCATCACATACTTTTCTGTGCTGCTTTGGATTTCTAATAGAGTTGGACAACAGGTCTGACAGTAAGTATCTCATACCTTCCTGCCTTGCTGGGCAGTCCCGCAAAAGTGTCAGAACCTTTCACAGCTCGAGAACAAGTAATTTCTTTATCTTGGCCCACAATTGCATTACTGAGCTGAGTTTCTCCAAACAAGATTAATGAAAAACCCATCATCAGTTTGACTTCCAGTACTTCCAATCAATGTGCTAAATTTGTGCTGTCTCTAAAGGACAAGCTCAGATTACAAACAATCCAATATCTCAGTCAATGTCTACCACAGCAAGATAATCATTAATCATTGGGGCTTCCTCCTAATGTTATAATACAATAAATCATTTATAAAAAGTTGCAGAAGTTTTACCCAGATCCATGAAGTCTCTTAGACTGTTCTTTCTATAAAAAAAAAAAAAAGTATTTGTGATAATTACAATAAACTCCATGGAGAGATGCAGAAATTGTTACCACTATCATTAAAAAATGCTCATCATTTGAATCAGATCTTGACCCACGATCATAAAAAAGTGTGTGTAGTTGAGTTAAAGCGACTCCGTACCCACAATCTGACCCCCCCCAAACAACTTTTACCTTCAGATAGCTGCTTTTAATCCAAGATCTGTCCTGCGGTCCGTTCGGCAGATGATGCAGTTATTGTCATAAAAACAACTTTTAATCTGGCAGCGCTGTGTCTAACAGCCGGGGCTTACATTTGTATATGCATTAGGCTGGCACAACCTCTCTGTCCTTCCTCCCCGCCCTCCTCATCATTAGGAATACTCCAGGCAGATTGCTTCCTATTCCCCACCTGTGGCAGCCCAGCACATGGGCTGGATCGCTAATACACCTGTGCAAAGCTTAAACAGCAGTAAATGTTCCTGGATCATTCCTAATAATGAGGAGGGTGGGGAGGAAGGACGGAGAGGTGGTGCCAGCCTAATGCATATACAAATGTAAGCCCCGGCCGTAAGACACAGCCCTGTAGGATTAAAAGTTGTTTTTTAGGACAATAACTGCATCACCTGCCGAACGGACCCCAGGGCAGATCTTGGATTAAAAGCAGCTATCTGAAGGTACAAGTAATTTGGGGGGTCAGATTGTGGGTAGAGACTATTGAAAACAATGTCCCAGCACACAAGTGGACTTCTTATATGATGTCAAGTCCCAGTCCAGAGTGTGATTGGACTAGCCCTCTGACATCCAGACCACACAGAACAAAGACTGCCAGGGAATGGAGATGAGTTGAGAAGGCAACTGTCCATCACTACTCAGTCTAAACCATCTGCGACCAAGCACTAGGCTAGCAGAAGAAACCAGATAGGTGTGGTGGAACTTGTCAATGATCAAACAGTAAGTGCTGAAAACACTGAGACAGAGTTCAGAATGGTGCAAAGGAAATTCAGGCACTGAATCAAGGCTAAAGCACAGTCTGATACATATTTTATGGGCAGAGGGTTGCACTGAGGTCTGAACAGGCACATACATGACAGTGTGATATCAGGTTCTTTGTTTCAAAAGTCCTGGCGGGGGGGGGGGGGGGGGGGGGGGGGACTACCACCAGATGTGTGTCAATGTACTTTTCTCCTGCCTGCATCTCCACATGAAACTTTTTAACGTTATATGCTATATGAATCAGACAAAGGAAATATCTTGGTGTGCTTTAGATGTCATGTTACAGAGATGTTTTCCTCTAGAATGGCTATATGTATCATGGTCCCATCATAGTAATAGTAGTGTTGATTTCTATGAAATCTGGAAGAAAAGTGAAGGCATACATGATGTGATCTCAATTGACGTAATAAAAAGATAAAAGCACATCATTGATTGATTTCTGCTGACTAGTTTCCGAAAACAGACCTTCAATGAAATACTAAAAGTCTGCCGCTTGAGACTATGTTACTTCTGTTGTAAAATTTTACAAAAGGTGTTAGGCACTTCCATTGATTAAATGATTAATAATTCAAGGTATTTTTACATGAACTAGACAGACAAGATCACACCAGATACCATCTAGCCCAGTCCCCAGT
The DNA here is from genome assembly GCF_027789765.1 of Dendropsophus ebraccatus. Lineage (NCBI taxonomy): Eukaryota > Metazoa > Chordata > Amphibia > Anura > Hylidae > Dendropsophus > Dendropsophus ebraccatus. The sequence continues at coordinate 163,718,285 of NC_091456.1, read as the reverse complement.
CCCATATACACAATGATGTAAGGGAGAGATCACAAACCTGACATTTCAATCAATACTCATAGTATGCCAAACAACAGCTGGAAACAAGGACTTTATTTTTATTCTTTATTTATTCCAAGGCAATCTTTTTGCCTGCATTCAGTAATTGTATTGTCCATTTGTGCTTTGTCAAACAAGTCTGAAAATTTATAGCACATTTATAATAGATGCGATACTGAATTCAGGGAAAGGGGAAAAAAAAGATGGAAAGAAATGATGCTAAAAAGCAAGCTTTCACCACAACTTAGGAGTTGACAATTTCCTCATCAGGCAGGGTATAACAATGTATACAGTATGTGACACATAAAGAGACGTGTGCTCTCAAAATAATTTCAATCAATAAAAGGGTGCTCCGGATTTTGAAAATAAAATGTTTTCAAATCAACTGGTGTCAGAAGATTATACAGATTTGCAAATTACTTCTATTCAGTGGCGGATTATAATGTAGGCGGTTTGGGCGGCCGCCCGGAGCCCGAGGCTCTGGGGGGCCCATACCGTGCCGCCCACATTAGGATGCTACAGAGCAGCAGCACATCACTTTTGGGGCCCAGTAAGTAATGTTCTGCTGTGGCGCGTTGTCCCTGGAGTCCGCCGCGGCACCACCCCCTCTCTCCGATTCCATGCCTGGTAGCAGCGGGAACTCCCCCTCCGCCCTGGGCGGAACTTTGCTCCCTGACCACTGCGTGCTTACGCATATGGCCATATGTTAAGGGCAACAACAGAAAACCAGGTGGCAAGATGTTAACTGGGGGGGCACAGCAGAGAACCAGATGAGCTCACAAGATGTTTATTGGGGGGGGGAGGTTGGGTGGACAGCCCGGGGCCCAGAGTACATTTAATCCGCCACTGCTTCTATTTACTAATCTCAAGGCTTACAGTACTTATCAGCTGCTAAAAAAAATACACCACTTCCCGCAGGATATACAGCAGCTGATAAAGGAAGACTTGATATTTTTAAATAGAAGAAAATTACAATTCTGTATAACTTTATGACACCAATTGATTTAAAGACATTTTTTTCCTCCAGAGTACTTTTTTAATAGGTAGCATAACTAGAGATTCAACACAAATCAGAATGCGAATTCCCCCCTACATTTTAATTAATTTGAAACTAAAATGTTTTGTGAATGACTTCAGATTCGGCCTTGCTTATGGAAGCATCATGGAAGTATGCAATGATGGAGCTCTGCCTCCGGCCCATGTATGTACAAGAATCTTAAATTCTAAGACTGAATTACACTATTTTCTATTCTCATCCATTATAGACAAAAATTCTCAATGCGCGATGAGAACATATAGTTATCTCAATGCTGGTTGGTTGGACGTTATCAAACATGATTTGCCCAATCAGGCTTTTAAGTAGAAAATTGTATTTGTAGAAAGCAGATGATGGGAAAAGACCAAATATTTCTGGGGTCAAAACAATTCTCTGCAATTGTTTCTGGTCCTAGATCAGGGGTGTCGCACTCAGGCCCTCTAGCTGTTACAAAACTACAATTCCCATCATGCCTGGACAGCCAAAGCTAAAGAAAAAGAGATTTTTTTTTTGCATACTGTATGTGCATTATTGACTTTCAATGTAAAAAAAAACCCACATTATGTACATGTTGGGGGGGGGGGGGGCGCATACCAACACATACTGTATTAGCCAAATGCCAAAAGGGCAATCTTTTGACACGTCTGTTTAGCAGAATCGTATGGATATGTTAGATGTAGGAGTATTTACAGATGCACATACCAAATGTACAGCAAAAACTAATGTACTCAAAGTTATAGCCCTGGGACCTTGTGGCAATATTGGAACTAAAGGTCAGAGAGACCTTGGGGTAACTTCAGTTTTTTAGGAGATTGTCCAGCCACAACCACTTTCTGCTAAATGCCCTGGAAGGAGGTGAGTAAATAAAATAATATAACACAACATACAGTACACTTACCTCCCTGGCTCCTACACTGCCACCTGTACTTTTGGTCTCCGATGTACAGCCACTTCTGAGTTCAGATACATGACATAGCAGCCCATTCAGTGGCAGTGGCAGGACACCACTACAGCAGCTGAATAGTTTAGTTAGCTTGCTAATCTCCTAAGTGGCCGCATATCGGGGACCCTAGCAGCAGATTAGTGGGGGGGGGAGAGATCTCACTCACCCCTTTTCTGGACATTCCGTAGAAAGAAGTGCTGGCCAGACAACCTCTTTAAGAAGAAAGTTGAAAGGTTGATTGTAAGCATAGTAATTAGGGATGTGCGATGTCAGCAACTTAGCTGCCAGGGCTCAAGTGTCGCCCTCGCTCTCTCCTCCGGCTGACGGCGCTAGGACGCAGCGCCGCCTCAGATACCAAAGCCAGGTGACGTCACGGAGACCCGACGGCGTCCCTAGAAATCAAGGGAGCCGCGGGTCTCATGTCACTCGCAGCCGGACGGCCATACAGCTGAGTTGCATTGCACTCAGGCTGAGTGGCAGGTCGCTCTGCCACTCGGCCTGCAGTGCCGCAGCTGCAATGTGGCTGGAGTCAGGAGGCCGGACCAATCAGCTTTTGGTCCGGGCTCCTGATCCAGTATAAAGTGAGGAATCGGATCATGCCAGTATGTGATCACTGGCTATTAGGTTAATTCCCTGGTCCCAGCTCCCTTGTCTTTTCCTGCGATTCCCCGTTCCTAAACCCTCTGTTTTGCTCGACTCGTTATCCGACCTCCCCCCTGACTTTTTGACTATCCGATTGTTTGCTGATTTTGTATTGCATTGCCCGTTTGGTTTTGACTTGGCTTGTTCACCCTCCTCTATTGTGTTTGTCTGTCTGTCCTGTTAAGTGTGCCTAATGTACAGTTCAGGGAAAGTCTTTGTGGTTGTCTGCGGCCGCATAGAGCCCACTGAGGCAAGTAGGTAGGGACGGTGAGTTCAGACCTAGGGCCAACTGTCTTGTTGTGTCCATACCTTCCTGCCCAGACATGCGAATTTCCAGTACCAGAAGTTTCCCAGGACTGGATTCAGCTTTTCCAGGCATATGGAACAAAGCATCACGGAGCTCAAAGGCAGCCGACTGTCAAGCTGACCATCGAGCCTAACAAAGCGCTTCGCAAGTACTTTAAATTCGCTCATCCCTAATTATAATATTGCTTACTGACAGTTTGACAATCCTCACTATAAGTTTGACAATCTTGTACAAGAAGTATATTTTTTATTTTATAGTAATATTTAGGAAATGTCCTACATTTATAGGTAACTTCCTTTAACATTCCTTCAAGCCTAAGTAGTCTCCACACATGCAGATTTTATGCGATATAACCTACAAATGCAAAGCCCAAGATTACATTTTATGTCTAGGCTGCATTAAAAAATTGGATTGAAAAAGATTAGATTAAACCTTTGGATTTAAAACCATGAAAGCTCCATTGATGTCAAATATAATCTCTTAGCATTCTCTTCAGCCATTGTGATAGAGTGGTTTTAGACTAGGTACCAATTCTTTGTATTATATTTGCTTTTCTTTTTTTTATTATTTTGCCATTTCATATTCATAAAAGCAAAAGAGGGAAATATTTTTACTAGCTTGAGAAACGCTGTAGTCAGCTCCGCGATAATTTAAGATTATCTTCTCCACTTTCGTTGAATGAGATCAAAATGTTAAAGTGATTTTAATGTTGCGAAATCTTGGTAAGTGGTGCTCATATCAGGTTGGAATTTATAAAGTCTACAAGCGTTTAGAGTCTACAAGTGTTTAGCATATATATATATATATATATATATATATATATATATATATATATTAAACATACAGATAGATTGGGCTGTTACTTGAGAAATTCCAGGAAAGAAGGTTAGGTGCCATGGTGGGTGATTGACAATAGGGAGGACAGTTTTATCTGAAAATCAATGTGATATGAAGGAAAGGGCAAAATGTGTGAAAGGACACTTGCTAATAAAATGCCATGAATAATTTATAAGTGACTAAATACAGATTTTTTTGCATTTGATTAAGAAAACCTTTACATGTGGTGACAAAAACGATCACAGAATTGATGGATTCTAGGTACGTTTTCCATGAAGTTTTATGATACCTAAGCCAAAGGAAGGAATTAAAAAAAATTAAAAAATTTGGGCTTTTTGTTATATTACATAACATGGAATTTTCATCAATGTTTCCAACCACATTCCAGAAAACCAGAAAGGTTTATTGATTTACTCTTTGGCTATGTTCCCACTACGGGAATGGGCCGTCATTTAACAGCAAAAGGCGGCTATCTTTTCTTAATGACGGCTGGAAATAATGAGCGTGAGCGGTATTTGCGGTGAAATTATCACCAGATGGCTGTCATTTCGCTCTACAATCCAGTCGTAGACCAGGTGTGTCAAACTCAGGCTCTCCAGCTGTTCCAAAGATGCAATTCCCATTATGCCTGCACAGACAAAGCTTTATCTTTGGCTGTCCAGGCATGATAGGGATTGTAGTTTAGTAACAGCTAGAAGGCCTGAGTTTGACACCTGTGCCTTAGACTCTTGTCAGGTGGCCAACCATCTAATTTGTATAGGGGTGTCCTGTGTCCCCCCAATGACAGATATCAGGGGGAGAAGGACCAGCCTGATATATTTTAATATAACCTAATCCTGATTATTGTTTTGCCAATAGCAAACATCAGGGGCAGTTGGGCTGTCCTCATACACAATCCAACCCTGCTCCCTCTGCTGTCATATTGCTCATCCTCACCAGCAAAATTACTAGATTGCCTTTGCTCCATGTGGCCAGGTCCATCCCAATCCCACTACTGCTGCTCATGGCTCTTTCATACTGAGCACTTCCATGGCGTAGCCATTAAAGATGAGCGAACCTCGAGCATGCTCGAGTCCATTCGAACCCTTTCGGCATTTGATTAGCTGTGGCTGCTGAAGTTGGATAAAGCCCTAAGACTATGTGGAAAACATGGATATAGTCATTGGCTGTATCCATGTTTTCCAGACAACCTTAGAGCTTTATCCAACTTCAGCAGCCCCAGCTAATCAAATACCGAACATTCAGGTTCGGATCGACTCGAACCCGAACCCGGTTCGCTCATCTCTAGTAACCATACCTTCCTGAGGTTTTCAGGTGGACCAAACTCCCTCCCCTCTGACAGAGGCTCCTGAAAAAATCTGTTGATTTTAATAGGGTTCATTACTTTATTGAGCATTCAAGTATTGAAAATTACTCAACAAGAATATAATGAGCATTTGAGAATTTAAGTGCTCATTTCTATTTAGAATCATAAAAGAGCGTCCAACAGCATCCACGTGATGAAATCTTCAAATCTTTATTGTGCAGTCAAGAATACATACAATTTTTTATTTATAATCATGTCTGACCTTGGCTTGCCCCTGAATACTGAACCTGTCCTACTTGACCTGACCTGTTCCCTGACCTTTTACGACGAACAAACTTTTTAGCCCAGACCTTGACCTGTACCCACACACCCCTCTTGCCTAATACCTCAGTGCTTTTCACCGGTGTCTTTTAGCCTGCGATGCAACCGCCACCTACACTGGGAGCACTCCTAAGAGAAGTGACCTGGTAGTTTCCCTGCAGCAAAGTCCAGATCTCTGTAGCAGAGGTAATGTGTAAAAACCAGGGGACCACTTAGACGAAGGTGTACAGTCAAATGACAGTCAAATAATTGTAATGCATGGAGAACTTAAAAAGACATTGTCCGAAATCCTGGGAAATCAAACTTCTTCAAATTTACCTTCTGGATAAGGATATTACCCTTTAAATGCATGGGGTTTCACTGAGGCCTGGGAATTTTAACCACTGAAGTAGGTCTGTTTCTGGACATTTGCCTACAGTAATCTATGTTCTCTGCAGGTCTCTGAATGGTCATCCTCTACTAGCACAACATACAACTATCACTGCACCAGATATCTAATGTTCTCTCCTAAGAAAACACATAACATAGGTCCTTGCAGGGGCTACTCTCTACCTCTTGATTAGCAGGCTCTGTATGCAGGAGAAGGTTGACTTTTTGAACACTGAAATATATTGCAAACGCCATAGCAATCACTATAACAGTTCCTTTTAGTTATCTTAAATTTATTTCAGATTTAACGCTAAATCGGGTTTGGTTGGTGAAATCTTACTTGCTTCTTGAGGACCTCCTAAAATATCACAGGCTCGACATTCATTTCGTCTGACGTCCTGCCAAGAGATGTCCCCTAGGACGCCCAGACTTGTTTTGAATACAGCTGTATCCCCTTACGGTTCACCCCCCTCCGCCCTCTAATTCAATCATCCTCTTCTATTCTATACTCGCCAGCCCCTTGTTGATCACCCCGCATCAGTGCCAAATCACGCCTTTTCTCACAAACAGTCTCCTCCATACCTTTGTGACCATCTCACCAAAGATTACTTCAAAATCATCTTTGGTTCCCACTAACAAGATCATTCATCCACTCATCCTCCTTTCCCCCCTGCCCCGAAGGAAACCACCCCCGTTAAGAAACGAATTCCCTCCGAGCCAACGGGCCACTCTCTACTACACATTCCAGAGACCCACTCCACATTTATCATGAAGAGTCGGCCCCCTTTGCTGGCCACCCCTGACAGCTAATAGCCATAGTTCCCCCTGGCATATCACTGTGGGATCCAGCTCCACTCACCCCTCAGGAGTGGGCAGTCTATTATTCCTTTATTCCCAATTATATCAACCAAGTTCTAACTGGTCCCCAACTTCTCTTAGGTCTCTTCCAACAACAATTGTTTTCACTTCCAAGCATAATTCAGCTTTTACTGCTTCGGTTTTCACCTCAAGGGGCATTAGCGAGGCCTCCCTCTCACTATACCCTCTAGTTCTTACACAGTCCTAATCCCCAGGCGTCCAAGGATAATCTCTCCAGGTTACACAAGGTGTGTCCTCATATTCCACCAACGCCCACCCTAGTCGACAAGAAGAAGTGATGGGAGAAAAAAAAACACACATTGGTATAAAAATATCAGACATTGTGCTCCCTCCAATACAAATTCCATTTATCCACATACTCCTTTAATTTTATCCATCCATCCAAGTTCTTATTATGCCAGACTTCATATCTCAAAATTGTGTTTGTTAAATCTTTCCATTCCTTTATACTCGGAGGTTGCGACTACACCCCCTTTTTCACAATCAATAATCGTGCAGCAAACAGTACTTTATACAACACTCCCTTCAACACTCTATCCCTCTGTATCTCTATGTACCCTGGCCAACAGTGCACACGTGTACTCCTCTTCAATATTCAAATCGAAAATAATTTTAATACTATAAAATACTCCACTCCAATACCCCCTCAGCTTTCTACAAGCCCACCAATGGTGATCTAAATCGGTTCCTTCCATCTCACACCGAAAACATTTGATACCCCCTCCATACCTCCACCGACTAATATCCTTCATCGCATAATAAATTCTGTGCGTAATAAAAAATTGTACAACCTTGTGCCTCCTATCTGTTAGATTATTCTTGGCTAATACATACACCTCTTCCCAAAATTGTCTCTGTCTATCCCCAATTACCTTCTCCCATTTTACCTGTGACAATATTACCTCTCTATTCGCTTCTATCTCACCCAACCACCTATATATCTTTGCCACCCCCTTTTTTGAGTTTACAGTCAGACCAGTTATATTCCCTATTAATTTAAACTCCTTCACCCCTAATCTTCCTGTTCTTCCCAAAACACGTGTAGCACTCTCAAGTTGCATATACCTCAGTCTACAAATTTTTTGCCCCAAAAACACACACAATTCATCATATTTCTTTAACCTCCCCTCCACACACAACTGTGATACTTTCGTTGCACCTATTCTCCTCCAATATACTGGATCTGGACTCGTACCTAATTCATAAAGTCTGTCATTTTTAAATAGCGGCGTAATATCCAACACCCCTTCAATTTTCTCGATCTTTCTAAGGTGTTCCCATGTTTTCCAAAATGCCCTTTCCATTGAATTCTTGGGGTATTTATGACTCATCTTCATTTCCAGTAGCTCATATATGTTACATGTTGACAAAACACTTACTGGGCCACTGCCTGGCTGCTTAACTGCAGGGACTTCAGATTTTTTTATCTTTTTGCCAATTTCAGTTGACTGACCAACTTTGGAAACCCTTCTTTTGTTCTAAGGTCACAAAGGACTAACTGACTTTTTAGCATTATACCATAAGGGCCAGTGCACACTGAGCAAATTCGGCGGAGAGGGCCGAAGAGAGCGGAGAGCGAGCCCTCCCATAGACATTCTGTTTGACACTGAGGCAAGTGGGATTCCACGGCGGAGAGCTCTACCGCGTAATTCTGCCGAATTTGCTCAGCGTGAACATATACTTAGTCCTAGGCTTTAGCAGCAATAAGTCGCACACCACCAATTTTTATACAATTATACATTTATCAATCTTCAAAAGGATACGCGGTACAAAAAAATATTCACCCAAGAATAGCGTTTTTTGTGGTTCTTAACTGCTTAAAACAAAGAAATTTCCACATTGAATCAATGATTAGAGCCATCTCCATATTGTCTGACGGAATTCTCACCACAGGATTGGTAGATTAAATGGTAGTAGCTCTAGGCGTCATATTTACCACCGCCACACCAGACCTGACCAATACCGCCATACTGTGACTGGATAACACCGCTATAACAGACCTGACCAAAACCGCCATACTGTGACTGGATAACACCGCCATACCAGACCTGACCAATACCACCATACTGTGACTGGATAACACTGCCATACCAGAACTGACCAATACCACCATGCTGTGACTGGATAACACCGCCATACCAGACCTGACCAATACCACCATACTGTGACTGGATAACACTGCCACACCAGACCTGACCAATACCACTATACTGTGACTGGATAACATCACCATACCAGACCTGACCTACCACCCTTGGAAAGACGCCGGATTTACTGGCAAGTGTGAACGAGAGGTGGGAGATTGAAATAATAAAAAAAGTTGTTTCTTTTCTCCTACTCCCTGGTGCTGCCTCTCTGCAAGGTGGCCCCCTTCTAGACACCGGACCACGGGTGCCAAGTGGTAAATACGGGCCTGCCTGTACGTATTAGTCACAGACTCTATACTGCACGCTCTTTCTGGTCCCTTCCTCTTTACATGCTGCTGATGTCCCTTAAACTACATCTTTCCCGAATCTGCGGCTGGGGGTAGTGTGCCACAATTTACTGGGCACTGTTATTGTGCTATGGATTTCCACCAAATTTAATATCTAGAGGCCAACGCTAAACTATTCATCTCAGGGTTTTTCCACTCATTTATTTATTTTTTTATTTTTTTCACGTTTATCAAGCCAACAAAGCAGGGAGTCAATCCGAGCTCCACCTCTATAAAGACCTCTATGAAATAGCGGCAATATTTATAATCTTTTGTTGAAAGGCAGTTCCCGGGTTCGTTCTCACCGCTTTCAATTAAAATAGATTTCTTTAAAACGAGCAGCTGAAATCCGCTATCATGTAGCAGCCTTCTCTGAAATTATGTCAAATTAAAAAGAATAAGTGACTATCGTGATTAAAAGAAAATTGCAGGCTGCTATGGATTATGCTAAAAGGTCCTATTTCCATTGTGTCTATATGTAATGACCTTGCCTAAATTACAATGGCGTTTCGCAGAAAATGTAAATTCAGACATTTCGCTGTAGCCGGAATTATGAATGCACCAAGTTTTATGTTGTTATATTTGGGGTATATATTTTGATCTTTTTGCAAAAGGAAATGTAAGATCAAATGTATAATTAATCGTTTGCAAATGTAGCAGCATGAAATTACCTGACGTGCTTTTGGAATCCATTTACATATTGTAGCAATTACAGAATAAATAGAGTCCATAATGAAAGGTGTTATTCAAAAGCTTAACACTCAGGCAATTAAAGGGAATGTGTACTATGTATAACCACTTTCTACAGACATTATAATTATTCACTGTGCCTTCATTTTATCCTTCCATTTTTCCATGCCAGCCACATGTTGATCTCCATGACTTTATCTGAAGATGCCGCCCGGCGATAACATCATGCCAGCTGAGAATTTAATGCAAACTGATACAGAAAATTTAGCAAAGTAGTAAACAAAAGGGTAAAAAAAAAAAAAATTCAGATCTTTTTGCAAGTGTTATATACAGTGGAGCTCTATGAGAATTATTATCTACTAGTATAGTTATCATATTTTCTGGCGTATAAGGCGACTGGGCGTATCAGACGATCCTTGACTTTCAAGAAGATTTTCAGGGGTTCGCCTTAGAAGCTGGAAAATGTTAACCCCTGCTTGACCGCAGCAGGGTTTCCTAACTGGAGCTCTGGCGCGATCAGGCAGGGGTTAACTGCAGTTAAAGAAAAAAAAAACAACAGTTAACTCACCTGTGACCCATTCCCGGCAGTTGAGTGTCTCCTGTCCCGTTTCCGGCGCAGGTAGTGTGACGTACACCGTCTGCTCCGGAGGTCCCCAAAGCTGTCCCGGGCAGTTGAGCGTCTCATCGGAGAAGCTCGGCTGCCGGCAGAGCTTGGGGAGAATAACAGAAGCTTCGGGGACTTCCAGAGCCTCTGTCATTATTACAAAGCTCTCCCGGCAATCAAGCTTCTCCAGTATTCTTTGATGAGACGCTCGGCTGCCCGGGAGAGCTTTTGGGACCTCCGGCGCAGAGAGTTTCACACTGACTGTCCCGGAAACAGGACGGGAAACGCACGGCTGCCGGGAACGGGTCACAAGTGAGTTAACTGTTTGTTTTTTTATTGTGGTCGCCGCATACGGTGGGGATGCGGCCATTTTTAAGCTCCCCCTCCGTATGCGTGACCATACCCGGCGTTTAAGACAAGCCTCAACTTCTGAGAAAACTTTTCAGGGTTCAAAAAGTGGTCTTATGCACCGGAAAATACAGTAGTAATAACCTTTTTTTTAAGGGGGGAGGGGTGTAAAGCAAATATTGGTAGCACATTCTATATTTCTGAATAAAAACCTCAAATCCGAATCCAACTGAAGCCTGTCACATCTGTCCTCCTAGGGGGTATACAGGAGAAAATGTTGTTTTATTCCGGCGTGCGCTGCAGGGAAAGAGGCGTGAACTAGTCATTTGGCTGACCTATAACTATTCACGGCTCTTTGCCTGTCAGTGTGCTCTGCAGGGATGATTGACAGGCAAAGCAGCTTATAACAGGCCTCTTTACCTGTCAATCATGCCTGCAGAGCACACTGACTATATCCCCTAGGATGACGGCACACTGAGTATGGTTAGAAAACACTTTAGCGGCTGTATTAGGATATAGTGTTAGAAGGATGTAGTGTTATACTGTATTTATAATAGCTGTGATTTTTGCCCTTTAAGGGACTCCTGCTATGAAAGGGAGCCACAATGGAAAATTGGAGACATTGAAAAATTTCTCAGACTTCAATTTATTGGAACGGGTCTTTTTTGTTGTTGTTGTTGTCCCAAACGTCTTACACACAATCCTGTCAATCTCCATACATATGCCTTTGTTCAATCCTGAGCTCTACAGGCAATTCTTTCCTCCTCATTGATTGTTTTTTTCTCTGCTATTAATTTTTCATCTGTGAGAGTTAATATAGACAGGGCCGTGTCCTTTGGAATAATGTCGAATCACTCAAATTAGATGGTAATAAAGGTGTAAAAACATCTGAAAGATGGGAAATGGGAGATCCCCAGAACTGCAGTGTGAACCCAGCCTAAGCAAAGTTTTTGTTTTTCCTTTTATTTTATTTTTTAAAAGTTTTCACATTCTCATCATGGAGTAAACTGTATTTTGTTGTGGAAAAATCTTTAAAAAAAAAATATATATATCGTTATGAAAAAAAAAAATGTAGAAAAAGTAAGACATGTAGACTTTCCGAATGTATTACATATTAGTACAATGGGTTGTGACCCCAGATAGACCAGTGTATTTATGTGATATTTATAAAGCTTCTGTCTTAGTATGTGTATAGAACATATAAGCAAGAAATGTTACTCTCAAAGTGAATGGTGCATAAACCAATTTATGCAGCTATGCACTTACCCATATTAGTTAATAAATGTGAAAGGCATTTTCTACAGCTACAATTTACGTGATTGTCCTACAAAGTACCATAAGCACAAAAATACAGATACATTTATTTAATACTTTAAAACAGATTCTCCATCTCTGTTCAGCTGAAAAAAATCTTTTGATATATGCCGAGCTACCACAGATGACAGCACATCATTTTCAAATTGCAAATGTTTGGTTTTGAGCATTTGCTAATCTGTTGCATTAGAACTTTAGTAGTAAATAAGGGTCAAAGGGTGCAAGTTTAGGATAAAGACACTTGAGTTCCATTTAATAGCACTTGAACCCATAGGCTGACTTATAGGAACTGACTTAGGATACACAAGGTATGTCCCCTAGAGCCTTTACCACCGTTGGGACCTAGGGAGGCCTTCATAATTTATTAAAACAGCCAAAGAGTAATTGTCAGAGTAAAAAAAAATTATGTTTCTGGATGTGGTAAATCCATCATCCGTCAAGACTAGAGATGAGCTAACCTCGAGCATGCTTACATTTGCCTAACTTGAGCGCTCGGCATTGTATTACCGGTGGCTGAAGAAGTTGGATGCAGCTGTAGGGAGTCCTCAAAAGCATGAATACAGCCATAGACAGCTTTAGGGCTGCATAAACTTCTTCAGCCACTGGTAATAAAATGCTGCACGCTTGGGTTCAGACAAATCCAAGCATGCTCAAGGTTCGTTTATTTCTTTTATGGAGAATTACTTTGTCAAAGCCTGGGCTCACCTGTGTCAATCTAATAGTGGCCATACACATTCAACAGCTGTCAGCCAAAAGATCATTTAGCTAACAGTTATCTGTCCCATCCTCCCCATACACAGGAATGTTCAGCACAGCCAAGTTTTCCTGTGTTCTATATGGAGAGGGGAGGGTTAGGCCTTATCCACATGTCCCGTAAAATTGTCCATCATTGCAGATCCGTGACCACGGACAATTTTAGGGCCCATTAAATCCTGTGTGCGCCTTCACACCATTCGTGCCGTGATCCTTGACGCAAAAAAAAAAAAAAAAAAGGTCAGGTCATACTGCGAATGGTGGCACAGATGCCTCTTCCCGCTCCTGTCACCAGCTCCCATCTTCTCCGCTCCTGTCACCAGCTCCCATCTCCCCCACTCCTGTCACCTGCTTCCATCTCTCCCGCTCCTCTCACTAGCTCCCATCTTCCCCGCCTCCCTTCCTAGCTCCCAGTTCCCCCGCGCCTGTCACCGGCTCCCATCTCTCCCGCTCCCATCTCTCTCTCACCGGTCCCATCTCTCACTGGCTTCCAGCTCCCTCGCTCCCATGTCTCACCAGCTCCTGTCAGCCCCCTACTGTGCCTGCAGACATTACCAGTGATGCAATCAACACACATCCAGTGTTTTTACGAAGCGGACAAAATCACACTCCTTGAAAAACACTGGCCATGTGAATGAGGCCTTAGAAGGAAGCCAGACTGTTCTGGTGGTGACTTATCTTTCTAAGAACAAAGCGGTAAGGCAGTGATTTTCCATCACAACCAACCCCTATTTCCACTGACATTATCTGTTTGTGGTGTCTCAGGAAGGTCTTGGAGTCTTGGGAGAGTGGCAGATTTGATCATTATGAGTATACAGGGTATTGGGATCTTTATCCCACTAGAGTAAAATACCAACTGACATGCTGACATGCAATGATTGTATCTCTGGCATTGAGTCCCCCACCAGATGGGATCTTAAACAAGCAGTCATGATACAAAATCATTAGAACAAAATTACATCAAAATTCATTTAAGGTACTTATTATTTATTGCTATATTTTTTTGCATTATACTTTATAGTAAAATAAATTATGCCATTAAAAAGTACAATTGGTTTTACAAAAAAAAAAAAAAATCCACCATATAGCTCCATCAATTGAAAATTAAGAGATAAGACTCTTGGGGAAAAAACAAACAAACTACAAAACAAAACATTTTTACGCTAATTTACTTTGATACTGGAAACGTGTGTAGTTCTAATTGATACAGAAGGATTAACTTTATGGTCATCACACATTCAGATTACAGAGTTTTTATTTATTTGTCCAATCTCTTCTTATTAGAAGGGTATCCTAACATTGAGCTGTTTATAAACTGAACACAAGAACAAAGGGGCACAATCTGGGGCGAGTTGGGGGAAAGATCAGAAGCAACATGAAAAAATATGACTATTACTAAAAGAGTAGTAGATGCTTGAAAAAAACTCCAGCAGATGTGGTTGGTAAATCTACAGTAACTGAAGGTAAACCTGCTTGGGATAAACATGTATGTACATAAAATCTAAAATAATAATAAAGGAAATAAAATAAGGCACTAGATGGACCAGGTGGTGTTTTTCTGTCAACAGTCTATTTATATCTATGTAGAAATATGTAGAAGATGGCACTTCCGTGGCGGTGGTGCTCGAGGTGAGAAAAATGTTCAGATATTAGGAAGAGCCCGGCACTCACCAAGTAGATTATGCTTCTTTATTGTAGTGTAGCAAACATATGGTACATGGACGCGTTTCGGCCAAGCATGGCCTTCATCAGCTTAGGGGTGTACACCCCTAAGCTGATGAAGGCCATGCTTGGCCGAAACGCGTCCTTGTACCATATGTTTGCTACACTACAATAAAGAAGCATAATCTACTTGGTGAGTGCCGGGCTCTTCCTAATATTTATATCTATGTACCCCTATTTTGTTTTCATTATGAAAGTTTTTATTATTATGGAGAAGCTGAGATTGGACATAAAGTGCAGCAGATGTTGCATTGAACAAATATACTAGTATAACAAATATAGTAGTAATATACTATGCTGGTAATTCAAACCAATAGCCAAAACTTTTTCGCCAGAGCTTCTTTGCTATCAAAACTGTACTTTAATTAATAGAAGACCGTATCAACCAATGGAGCTTCTCTGTGACGTCCAATTACCCTAATAAGCTATTTGGAGACAAACCCTTTTAAGCTCACACAGCTTATACTAGCTTCATTTTTTAGATGCGTAAACCATGGCTTCACATGTGCGGAAGGGATTTAACAACGGACACTTTGTTTTTCGCATCGGTTTTCCAATTTTTACTCCACTGAATTGTAATAGAAACAATACAAACTTTATTTTTGGCTTTTTCCACTTCAAAGGACTTATGCTTTTTCCTATAATTTGTCACTTTTAGGTCAACAGAGAACATACTGGACAGGTTCACACATCTAAAAATAGAATTTAGTGTGAACGTGGACTAAGTCTGAGCCTACAGCCTCTTAAAAATAATTGTCTTCCAGAATGAATTAGTATTGCATATATTTTTTCTGTAAAATAGGATAACGTGTGAGAAACGGGACAAGAGAAACATATGATAGAGAGATAAACAATATTGCAAGACTGAGTGCACTGTAGTGTATAGGCATGGTCTGATCAATGTCTTTGCGAGGGATATCAGGGGCATATAGAACTGAGGAAACAGTATGATCGAGATCAGTGTTAAGGATCTGTAACCACTGAAAGTCTAATGAAACCAAACAATAGCAATATGTCTGTTCAAACCCCCTCTTTGAGCGTTCTACTTTTCCTGATATCTGGTGATTAGTGTTGAGTGGACTTGACAAACTGCTCGGGTTCAGCAATTTTCTCTGAACCCAAACGTTTGGCATTTGACTTCTGGTGGCTGGAGAAGTTGGCTGTATGGCCTATGACTGTATCCATGTTTTCTGGTAGCAATAGGGTGGAATTCAACTTTTCTAGATGCCAGGAGTCAAATGCCGATGTTGGAAATGTTTAGGAAAACGTCACCGAACCTGACCAGCCTGGCAAGTCCGCTTAACACTACTGGTAATACTATTCTGAGTTCTATATATTAGTATTAATGTGTTGGATCAAAAAAAAAAAAAAAGGATTTGGTCTATAATGTAAAATACTGTATGTGCAGTCTTCTATGTGTGGGCCCTGCTACAATAATAAGTGTATAATCTGGCTGTCCAATAAATGCAATATCCTACATACATCAGCTAGTGTTTGTGACACAGCCATAGGTAGGGTAGATTGAGAAGGGGCAGGGAAGGACACAGACATTGAGCCCTAATCTGGTCCCAGCAATTGAGCCTACTTGCCTCAACCGCCCCAGGCGACTGTGGAAAACCATGGAGACAGTTCTTACTTGCAACTTACTTGCAAGGTGAGTACACAAAACAAAGACAAGACTAACATACATACAAGGGTACCAGAGCTGAAGTCAGGGAAAGCCAGGTAATAATACAGGAAAAGATAAGGAGACGCTTGCACGCTAGAAAAACTTGTTTAATAGTCAGCGTGGATATCAGGGCACTGATACACTTTATAGGATATCAGGGACCCAGTGCAGGATGTGATTGGACTAGACCCACACAAACAGAAACAGACAATGCTAGGGTTAGTGGAAGAAAGAGAAGTTATGTTAAGTGGTTGGAGTGAATTCAACAGGGGAGAGAAGGGTGTGGCAGATAAATCAATCAGCGCAGCAGGAGAAGCAGAACTGTGTTTAGACTGTGTTCAGAGAAGTGCCAATAAAACATAGAATACAAATTTTAAAATCGGGACTAAGAACACAGTGTCAGCTGTATACTGTACCATGAGCCGAAGGCTGCGCAGAGGTCCAAACAGGCATGGGTGTAACAGTTTGGAACTTAGTATCATTTAAAAGCTAAAATAAGATATTCAAAAATCTCAAAATTATTTTTTCATGGTTTTGCTTGAGGCAGCTGTTAATTTCAGTGACAGACTCGGATCCACTGTCTACTGGAAAGTAGCAGGGACTGCCTGTCATTCTGAGAGGAGTCCCTGCTCTACTATGTAGTCTCTGTGACTCATTACTCTACAACTTCATGAAAACTGTGTAGCAAGCAGGACACATATGTTGTATTTCTCTCACTTAGAGAACACTGGCTAGGCCAGGTGCTATGTGCTTTACCCAGTGAGGGTGAGAGTGTAGCGGTAAAGTCTACAGCAAGGCATTTTACCTCTACAGGCACACATTCATCTGTACATGGCCTAATGAATGTGAACTGAACAGCAGGTATACAATGTAAGTAGAGATGAGTGAATCACTTGGAAATTGGTTTTGCAAAGTTTGTGAATATTCACATGAATTTGCGAATTGCATAGAAACTAATTTAATTAAAAATAGTGGTGAGCTAACATATTCGTAAATGTTCGTATGTTCGTACGAAATCACTGCTAATTGTTCATTTTCGCAGATACAATTTGTTTGATGATCGAAATGGTTATAGCAATCTTTTTCAAACATGTGAATCTTTATCTTGTGATGTACGCAACTGTGTTAGTGTAAGTGTCAGGAATGTGTCTTTGCGCTCCTCAGTTAAGGGGTGTGCCTCACAGAAGGCACTGAACCTTGTGTAAACAGGGCTCTGTTTTTATCTGGTCAGCCCCACCCACTTTGCCTCTCAGTCTCTGGCAATGATAGAGTTACTCTGCTACCTTGGTTCCAGCAGCTAAGCAGTGTGGTGTTTCCCAGGTGACTGCCAGGTGTCTTTACCAGTTAGGTCTTTGTGGACCTGAGTACCGGTGCAACGGGGATCTGGACTGGGCTCCTGGTCCTCATAAGTAGTAGCATGGTCAGCAGCTAGTTGCTGGCTATTAGAGCAATCTAGGCTAAGCGTACTCTCTTTGGTATCTGCTGTGTTTCTCTGACCCTTGCCTGTTCCCTGTCTATCCTGTCTGCCGCCTGCCCTGACTTATAGCCTGTTCTCGTTTACCCGACTTGTCTGCCGATTTTGTACTTTTGCTGCCCGCCGTTACTAACCCGGATTGTTGACCTTGGATTTATTGTGTTTGTTTGTCTGTTGCTGTTTTGTGTTTCACCGTATTGAGTATAGGGACTGCCATCGTGGTTGTCTGCAGTCGCCTAGGACAGTCTTGTGGCAAGTAGGCAGGGACAGTGGGTGGGGTCAGCTTAGGGCTCACTGTCCGTTTCTTGTCAGACTGCCATTTGCCATACCCAACGCTGACAGTAAGCTAACATGTGCGGTCGCTATTGTGGTCACCATGTTTAGCAAATTTGCGAAGCAAATCTGGCGAATTAGCGAATCACAATGAGGCAAATTAAACTCCTGATTAGCTGCAAATTGGAATTCATCAGATTCACTTAGCTCTTCTCTAAATGTAAGCCTTGTTTCTAATTAAGAACAGGGACTTTTTTATTTGACAGCAGTCCCTATTCCTGTGCTTGACTGCCCTAAAAAATTGTATCACAAAATGGGGAATGGTCAATTGTGGTACCATTATTTTAGAGAAAGCTGGCCAAAGTTGAAAGATTAGCTTTTTCAATTTTGAGTGCATTGATTTATATTGTTTTTATTTTCACATCTTAGAGCATTGCAAAGCATATGTATTATTAGCAGCCTGCAGCTGTGAGTGCTGAGCCTTTTCTGACTGCATGCATTCACTGTGTTCATTCTGCGTGTCTGATTTTGTTTTTTATTTTTGTTTTCACATTAACTGCGTTATGTGCGGATAACAAAGGAGGTAATTATTGGTAAATATGGGGAACTACAAACAATGCATGTCAGATTAAAGAGCATTTCATTTAGATGAGATGTTATAAGAATTCAAGAAATCTATTATCTATTATACACATGATCACAATTTCAAAGGCAAATTGCAGCCCCTTTATCATGTTTATTGAACAAATTGGTTCTTTGCCAATAACAGCATTATTGCATACTTCATTAGGTAGAGCGCCAAAAGGCGTGCAGAGTATTATAGGCCATGCAATGCTCCACTGGGATAAATGGCGTCAGACAGCAAGCTCTGTTCCATTTTGTATATTTCATAGTAGCGCATGCAAAAACATTTTCTTACACTGTACTAGAGATGAGCAAAGCAGCTGGAAATCCGTTTTCTGACCTTCGCATTTTGGGTCAAATTTGTTAATATTCGCAAATTGAATCTTAACAAATTTTCAATAAAACAGCCAAACTATAACAGCTAAAGTACTGGGACAATTACAGAAGGGCCAGTTTGTTAACGCATGTTCTTGTAAATGTGTCAAAAATTGGGAAGTCACAATTAAAAAAAATCAGCCAGTCAATAATCCAATTTAATGAAAACCGACTTGTATAACACAGTATGAGTGGAGTGCGAGCTCTGATTATGTAAGGCGTACGCTCCATTCACTGATCCCAGTAAATTGGTATAACTCCATAAGAATTTACAGTGCCCAGTGAGTGAATAATATTGGCTGTGTCTTCACTAGTCCCAGTGAATTCCTATAGGCACCCAGTTACTTGGTAGACTGGACACTTGGTTGGCAGCTACAACAAACAATCACCCACAATCAGCCCTCCTTTCTTCTCCTCTCTGTCCATAAATAATCCTGTTAGTCTCACCCTGCTCTGCTGTAACTGCCTGCTGCCTTCCTGCTCTCACCTCCACACAGACCGACTGTCCGCCTCCGTTACTGAACCTCCTTATATAGATGGGGAGGAGGTGCTGACATCACAGAGGGGCCTGCAGATGATTGGACGGGCGCTAGGAATTATGGTTAATCCCTTTCTCACGCCCAATGATGCGGCACAGCCTTTTTTTTTCCTCAACGAATTAGTGGCGATTCACCTTGCAAAACTAAGTGAATTGCCAAGCCGATTCGCAGCAAATCTTGATTTGCCTGATTCGCTTTGCTAATCTCTACACACTAATTGAGGTAAAAGATGGAATATGTAAAAGAAATATACAAAAAATTGTTCTATTATGTCTTGTAGTAATGTACTGCTTTTTCATTTTTACTTCAAATTTTTCTATATTTAATTTACACATCCCTTGAAGGTAAACCAGGCACCAGGCATTGAAGTAAATCTGTCCCCAACTAGACAGTTGCCATTTGTATTAATGGAAAGGATTAAAAATTACAATTGAAATCCAACTTGGGGTACAGCAAAGGAACTGGTTGGGTATGGTCAGCAATATTTAAAATTTGATGAACATGTCTACAAAATGGAAAGGTTTCGTAAATTGAACTTATAGGTAGACTAAGGGAGACACTAAAATGTCAGAATATAGAGTTCTCAGCAATATGTCTGGAAAATGGAATTCGCCCAACAGGACAATAAAAAAACAAATCATGAGTCACTGTGGATTACTGGTTCCATAATAACTCAACATTGATTGATTCCATATTTCTCTTTCTCTAATTCAAATTAATTAAAATAATTTCCTTTTATGTTTCAAGAATCCAGAATATTCAGCAACCGGAAAGAAAAAAAAAAGTGTCATATCTGTGATTTGTGAATTTGTTACAAAGTAAAAAAGCAGAGTAACCATTTCCTGTGGGGATTCCAAAAACTTTTTTACAGGATGAAAGCTTCCTCCAGAGGTGACTTTCGGTAGCAGGTAGGTTATCTTTCCAAGGAATTTTGAATTTTTAAAGGGGTACTCTGATATCAGAATATTGTATGTAAATGAAATTCTCTCTTAGATAAATAATTTACTTATATAGTGTTATCACTACAGATTAGCGAAGCCCTTCATTTTCTCTACAATCTGCTCATCAGCCTGCTGTCGTTCCTCCCTGGATGTCTGGAAAAGCTGGATCCAGTCTTGGGAAATTGGGAGAGTTTTCCAAGGACTGAATTTAGCTTTTTTCCAGGACCTGGGGAGGAGCGGCACTGAATTAAGAAGTTGCGCTCATCTCTAGTTATCACTAGTAAATTTGCTATTGAATTTGCTGATCTCTAGTTGTCACTAACAGTACACTAGCAGTAACAGCCTCCATCCCTTCCCAGTGACAATGCATCATGCTCTAATGTCACAAAATGCTTACCCGCCCCCCTCCCCCCCCCCCCCCCCCGATTTACCATCTCTGACCAGCCCCTCCAGCCTACATCACTATCTCTCTGAGCAGACAAGGAGTAAAAGAAGCAGGTGCTGCAACTTTCCTGGCAGCTCCATAGAGAATGATATGAGAGATTATGTGCCAAACCACAGCTGTATTCAAAAGCAAAGGAGCCGGGAACGATCTAGAGATTGCCGGGGGATACAGAGCTCGGAAACCCCGTGATCTCTTACTTGTCCCCTATCCTATGAAAAGAGGACAAGTACATTTTAGGTCGGGTTCACACATTGTAAGACACTGGCTGTTCTGTGACTCGGCCGTGTCATAGAACGGCCAATGTGAGTGTAGTTTATCCTAGCCGGTACTGCAGTACCGGACGGATAAATTTATTTTCTGGTGAATCGGGATGCGGGCGCATACGCGTGCGCCCACATCTTAATTCACCATAGCCGACAATGGAGAGTGAGTCTGGAGCCGCACTCTCCATTGTGAGAGCTATCAGTGTTGTGCGGCCGCTATTAAATAAATAGCAGCTGCACAAAACTGTTAGTATACACTCCGGCCGGGATCCCTAAAAACTATGTGTACACACTCCGGCCAGGATTCCCTCTGACTGCAGTGCAACGTAACTTTTCTATTAATCACAGCCGTTGTTGCAAATTGGCAACAACGGCCGTGATTATTACAAAAGTTACGTTGTGTGAACATAGCCTTAATCGGAGAACCCCTTTAGGGCCCAAACTACAGTAGCTGAAGAACCTAGGGATTAACAAACCACATCTAAGGAGAATGCCATTCCTGATAACCCCTTCACGTAACATGCCGCAGCCCGACCATTGCCCCATTTTTTTCTTGGATAAGGCAGCCATAGGACCCACCAACTTTGGTGGACATGATGTATATCTAGTTCTCTGAACAACCACAACAAAAACCCATTTATATTTTTACCCAGAGCTGTGATAATAATGTTCCATGTAACCATCCCCCTATAGAAAGGAGTCACATTTGTTTTTTTACGAGGCCATTTCAGCCTAGCAGCTACTGTACATGTATTAGCATCCCCCATAAATCCTCCCTGACAGAAAATAATTCTTCTTAACTTGTTTGTTTTTCTCGGCTGGCTTCTAAAACCAGTATTAATTATTTTTATGCCTTTTCTTCATTAGTATATTCATTTCACAAAATATGTGTGACAGAGTAAATTATAACATTGTTTAATGCAAACATATCTCGGAAGCTTATTGAGTGCATCCACACCATATATTTTACTTTTCATTTAGCTAAGTGGCTGTTGTTAATAATGTGAGCCGCTGTGAACAGCAGATCCCCCCCCCCCCTTCGACAAGAAATTTGCTTTTAATCATTTTGTGTGATTAATTTACCTTCATTATTGCACTAATTTTTTCCCTGACTGTTGGTGTTCCTGTTGTGAATTTCCTTAATGAGATTGAAATGGAAATTGTTTTCATAACATAACTTTGCATCTTAGAATCTTATTGACTAAGTGTGAAGTTTGGAGACCGGGTTAAGTATTCTTCATTTGTTCACAAGGGGGTCTGGAATCATTGCCTCATATTTGACTTGATTATTTTGGTTGAGTGTTTAACCCCTTAAGAACAATTTTTAGCCTTAAACGGGAGTCCAAAAAAATTTCAGAGTGGCTTAAAGCGACTCTGTACCCACAATCTGACCCCCCCCCCCCCCCAAACTACTTGTACCTTCAGATAGCTGCTTTTAATCCAAGATCTGTCCTGGGGTCCGTTCGGCAGGGGATGCAGTTATTGTCATAAAAAAAACTTTTAATCCGGCAGCGCTGTGTCTAACGGCCGGGGCTTACATTTGTGTATGCATTAGGCTGGCACACCCTCTCTGTCCTTCCTCCCCGCCCTCCTCATCATTAGTAATGCTCCAGGCAGATTGCTTCCTATTTCCCACCTGTGTGTATAATGAACATGGGCTTGATCGTTAATACACCTGTGCAAAGCTCAAACACCAGTAAATGTTCCTGGATCATTCCTAAGGATGAGGAGGGTGGGGAGGAAGGACGGAGAGGTGGTGCCAGCCTAATGCATATACAAATGTAAGCCCCAGCCGTTAGACACAGCGCTGCAGAATTAAAAGTTGTTTTTAGGACAATAACTGTATCCCCTGCCGAACAGACCCCAGGACAGATCTTGGATTAAAAGCAGCTATCTGAAGGTACAAGTGGTTTGAGGGGGAAAGATTGTGGGTACAGAGTCGCTTTAAAGGGGTGCTCCAGAGAGGGATGTTTTCAAGTCAACTGATATCAGATAGTTATACAGATTTGTAATTTACTTCTATTTAAAAATACTTTCAATACTTATCAGCTGTTGTATGTCCAGCAGGAAAAGGTGTATTCTTTCTAGTCTGACACAGCTGCTATCTGTATTCATGACAGGAACTGTCCAAAGCAGTAGAAAATCTCTACAGAAAACTTTTCCTGCTTTGAGCACTTCCTGCCCTGGACATAGGTAGCAACAGAGAGCACTGTATAAGATAAGAATACATCATTTCCTGCAGGACATACAGCAGCTGATAAGTACTGGAAGACAAGGTTTTTAAATAGATGTAAATTACAAATCTGTATAATTTTCTTAAAACAGTTCATTTTAATGTTTTTTTCCCTCTGGAGTACCCTTTTAGATAAATAATAAGGGATTCTCACCTGCCTGATCCCCTAATGGTGTTATTCTACAGGTTTCTGAGTCACTGATGCTCACCACTTCTTGTTCAAGTTTAAAAGCAAAAAACCCAAAGGAAATTCACCCAATTACTGGCTTCATCAGTAACTTTCCTCTTTCCTAAGGGTAGTATTACACGGGCCGATAGGGGCCCGATAACAACTGTAAACGAGCGCTGATCTGCTAGACCGTCGCTCGTTTACTGGGCCTATCACACGGCCCGATAATCGTTTAACAAGGTCTTTGCAGCCCTTGCTTAAACTATATAAATTACCTATCCACGCTCCAGGGCTGCTCCTGCAGTCCACTTCTCCCCGGGTCCCGCACGCTCTAGCTTCAGAGTGGCCTGTCAGCTGACAGGCCGCTCAGCCAATCACAGGCCACAGCGGTCCCGCCTGCGATTGGCTGAGCGACCTGTCAGCTGCAGGCCGCCCTAAAGCTAGAGCGCGCGGGACCCTGGGAGAAGTGGACCACAGGAGCAGCCCTGGAGTGTGGCTTGGTAATGTATATTGTCAGCCGCCGGCCGCGCACCGCTATTACACGTAGCGGTGTGCGGTCGGCGCCTGACAATTATAGGTCCTAACCTATCGTTGTCATCCTGTCCTGGGGTCCTGTCACCTGTCCTGGGGTCCGTTCGGCAGGTGATGTAACAACTTTTAATCCTACAGCGCTGTGTCTAACGGATGGGTCTTACATTTGTATATGCATTAGGCTGGCACCACCTCTCTGTCCTTCCTCCCCACCCTCCTCATCATTAGGAATGATCCAGGAACATTTATTGGTGTTTGAGCTTTGCACAGGTGTATTAACGATCCAGCCCATGTTCATTATACACACAGGTGGGGAATAGGAAGCAATCTGCCTGGAGAATTCCTAATGATGAGGAGGGTGGGGAGGAAGGACAGAGAGGTGGTGCCAGCCTAATGCATATACAAATGTAAGCCCCGGCCGTTAGACATAGCGCTGTCGGATTAAAAGTTGTTTTTATAACAATAACTGCATCCCCAGCCGAACGGACCCCAGGACAGATCTTGGATTAAAAGCAGCTATCTGACGGTACAAGTGGTTTGGGGGTGTCAGATTGTGGGTACGGATTCGCCTTAAATTCCAGATAATAGAACAGGTACACTTACCAAGAAGAGGAGGTGACAAAAAACGTTTGCTGTTAAAACGTGAAGCATTCTGGATTCATTCCCTCTGTACGTCAGAACCGCATGGTTTGAAATAGCGTAACTTTTGTGATGGGATATATCTTTTATTTAATTTGACCCTATTCCATTTTTTTCAGATACAACAGAATGAGGGAACAGGATAGATGAATTATCATCATATGGTTTGAATGACTTTTTTCATTGTACTATAATGTTTATGTTATATATGTTGATCACGTGATGTGACGTAATTATTGTGAGTCTAATGACATGTATATATTGTGCCATATTACATGTATCGCTATGCTGTTGAGAAAGGCCATCAGGTCGCAACGCGTGCAGCGTCCTTTATTCACATGGATTAATAAATATATAATTGCAGCAAGACGTGAGTGCCGAGATTCTTCCTACAACTTGTGTAAGCGCACCATTAGCCACTTATTGAATGTGCAGTTATTTCCCTAATATGGTGAATTCACCATCTTTAAACCCCTTTGATAATATTTTTTTCCCCAGAAAAGCTTTTTAACTAATTTTGTTTATTTTGCCACACAGTATATGTTTTTAATGTCTATACAGATCTTTGATGCTGTGTTTTTTAGGCTGCTGTACAAACATGCTGTAAATAATAATAATAATAATAATAACAGTAGTATAATAATAATTTATTTATTTATTTTTGTATAATAGAGGAATGAGTCTGAGTTCATATAGACCATAGTATATATGTACACGGGTATATTACTTAAGAGATAGCGCCTACTTAAGTTATTAAAAAAAAAATATACATATATATATATATATCTCCACCTAAATCCAGAAAATAATGAAGATAAGGCGGCACTCCGCCTTATCTTCATATATATATATATATATATATATATATATATATATATGTGTATTGGAAACCTTTATTCCCTTTGTCAGCCCTACAAAAAGCACAGGTCAATATGTAGAATGGGATAAATTGGCCAAGACTGGAATTTTATCTAATGCTTTGTATATATGCTGGAGAGTGGCTGTCGGACATAACCATTTACTTCTATGATCAATAGAACACACATGTACAGATATGTCCATCAATACTCCTCTACAAATTTAGTTAAGGGTTCCAATTGTGTATGATACAAAGTCAATTCCTTATTGTAAAATGCTAAAAATAACCCTTGACAGGCTGCAGTTCACATCCCAGCCATCGTGTGGCCACACACATAGACACATATAGCATCAACATTCCCGTTAAAACTTCATGAAATAGTGTTTTGCTTTCACAGCTAGTCACTTTGTTCTACACATTTATAGAGGATATGTTAAGACAGGAGGAAAGATAAAGAAGGGCATACCCTGTCTGATGTGTAATATCATGAAGGAAACTTTCCTGCAATATACATGTAGGGGAGTTCCTAAATTGGGATTAATATTTATTTGGAAGTACTGTATAAAATTACATTTATTCAATATTTTAGCATTTTTTTTTTGGGGGGGGGGGGGTTATGTTGTAAAAAGTATTTTATGCTGTTCGATTTTTTGGGACTTAAATGGGCATTACCAATAAATAATAAATCAGGAGGGAAATTATATACTGTACTACATATTTGCAATATACTTCTTTTTTTTTTTCCCCGTTTTCTATATGAAATGCAATGCTATACATTCAACCACTAGGTGTCTCACTTACTGGAAAACTGCAGTTGAGGCTCCGTCACTAAGCTGGTCTTTAGTAACAGCAAAGCAAAGACCAAATGCAGATACTGATGTCAGTTTGCCAAGTGAAGATGAATGCTGATTGACAAGTGACTGTACACTTCTGCAGCTGAGTAAACTGATCTAGAGGCCCGCCTACCAGCTAAATGCAAAAGCATGATCAGCACTAAATGGGCCACTGGAGCTGCAAAATTCAAACCAATAGCATACGTAAGGCAAGCACTAACTTTGTATTTTCAGTTTTTTGTTTAGATATACAGTATATGTTGCAGTGAAATGATAGAATCTAGCGATTTGATCAAATCCCGGGAAATTATGGAATGAACACGACGTTCCATCATTTCCCTAGGGATTTGATCAAATGCCTGACCCCTTTCAAGTAAATGACCAAATGAACAATTGAGGAATCGCCCGGCTCCATGTTTGGCGGCGGGGTGGCGGGGGACCAGAGCGGCACACCTCCCCGGGAGGCATATGGTTGTATGGGGGAAGTCCTGGCAGGCATACGGCAGCGATGGCGGACGGGGGTAGCAGAGCAGTACACCTCCCCGGCAGGCATATGGCGGCGGGGCAGACGAGGGAGCAAAGCAGCACGCCTCCCAGGCAGGCATATGGCGACGGGGCAGATGGGACCAGGGGCGGTTGGAGAGCAGAGTGGCATACCTGCCGGCAGGCATACATATTGCGTTGTGGAAGACGGGGAGAAGAGAGGATGGGCCAGGGAAGCAGGGGGCATGTTGCGAGGTGGATGGGACCAGAGATGGAGGGGAGCGGAGCGGCACACCTCCCGGCAGTCATATGGCGTCGGGGGCGGCAGGGAGTGAAGCGGACAGGCCGAGGGAGTGGGAGGAGTGTGGCAGGGGAAACGAGCGGATTGGGGAACAGAGAAGCGGCGGAGGCGGATGGGGAGCAGAGCTGACAGGCTGGGGGGAGCAAAGAGGCGATAAGGTAAGTGAATTCTATGTCACAGGGGAAAATGATAGAGTTTATTCCATCATTTCCCTGAAAGGGGTCAGTGATTTGATTAATTCCCTAGGGAAATGATGGAACTGCGCTGTCATTTCATAATTTCCCGGGATTTGATAAAATCCCTGACTCTATCATTTCACTGCAACATATATGTAGACAAAAAGGTACATTTTGAGAAATAGATTTATATGATTTTACTGATTCTTTGTTATGGATAGAAGGCCAAAAAAGATTTTAAATTTTTTTTGTTAGTTTGTTAACTGAAAGGATAGATGAGCAGGCCATCAAAGTATACACAAATCTAAAAGGTATTCTATTTTGTAAATGGGACATTTCTTTTGCCTTCCAGTAGTTTCTCTCTCCATACCTGCAAGTGTTCTCTAAATGTTTAGTTGTATAATAAATAGATGGCGGATGAAAAGGGGGAGGGAGGAAGGTTCATGACTGTAATCTGTGATAGAGAAAAGGGAACAGCACTGGAGAAACAAACCAACCACACCAATCTCCAGTTTGAGTCACCTCCAACCAGTTTGGGTGGGGTTTTGAAATTCAGTTCTATAGAAGTGAATGGAGCCTAATTCGTGTTGTGTATGGAGCCTAAGTCGTGTTGTCTCTGGAAGAAAGTGGCCATGTTTTTGTAGCGCTGGATAATCCCTTTAATTGTCACCAGAGCTGGTTGGCAAGCCAAAAACAGCTGAAGTTGATGAGTTACACAATGTGTATAACTCCCTTTGACTTTAATGGGTGTTGCACAAGCAATGTAGCCCTACCATTCACTCTGTTTGTGTAGCTCTATAGACACACAAACAGAATAACTTGCGAGCTATACCATTTGCAAATTAAATAGGAGTAATGCAAACAGCTGAAGCCGGCGATATTTTTTCTGATAGTCTGTTAACTGAACAGGTAAAGAGGCAAGCCATATAAGTATATAAAAATTCTGCTATTCTGGTAATCTATTTTGTAAATACCAATATACAAACCAATCTGTATCCAGTGACAACTGCTCAAAACTGAACTCTCTCATACACTGCACACCTATGTAAAAGTGGATCCTGTTCCTCTAAATCTCTATAGCGCATCCCAAAAAGCAGCAGCAACATGAGGGAAATTATAGAGCAGTAGTGAGCAGTGTAAGCTGTGGATTTAGCACTCTAATTAGTTCAAACACCCACTATAAGGTAATATGCCACTGACTCTGACTTTTTTTTTTTTTTTTAATTACAACCCCCTACTCATTCCACTGTCTACAAAAGTCTATGGGCAGCATGTAAACTGCTCTCTCGGTAAGCTGCTAGTGCATCTCTTCTTACAAGACAGACTGCAGTTAATGATGCACTTTGGAGGGAACAGGCGAGTAATATATATATATATATATATATATATATATATATATATATATATATATATATATATATTACCAAAGTACACATATATAGAATCTACATAGAAATAATAAGGATTAGAGATGAGTGAGTACTAAAATGCTTGAATTGAGGCAGGTATTTTCTGATGCTTGAGTGCTCGATTCAAGTAACAAACCCCAAAGGGAGACCTAAGCATTTTTGCAGGGGTCTCCTATTTGGCACAGGGAAGCATGTCTGGTGCACCTAGAAACCTCAGAAAGTGATGGAAACACCATGGCAATTGAACTGGCCAGGAATGACTCCCAGCTCTCTGAATTATGCCACTTTTACAGACTGACAATGTTGCGCACCCACCCGAAGATAGTGTCCAGTTAAAAGTGGGACAAACAATTAGAAAACACTCTTTCCTGTACATTTACTGGTAGAAAACAAAAAAGAAAAAAAATAAAATAAAATCCTCCTACACCTACACATCCAATTATTACATAAACATCATTATCGTTATCTAAATTGTCTAAATCTGAGCTTGTATGGTTTGCCCCAACCCTTATCCTCTCTCCTTATCATAGCATCAGTGATGTCTTTTTCATAGTGACGTAATTAGAGATTAGCGAACTTACAGTCAATGTGGCTCAACCCAAACATGACAACCCTGATGCCGAATCCCGCTGCCTGGAAAAGATAGATGTAGCCCTAGGGCTGCCTGGAAAAAGTGGATACAGCCATATATCTCCTATGACTCTTTGTAATATCATATGACCAATATATATATATATATATATATATATATATATATATACTACCATTCAAAAGTTTGGGGTCACATTGAAATGTCCTTATTTTTGAAGGAAAAGCACTGTACTTTTCAATGAAGATAACTTTAAACTAGTCCTAACTTTAAGCAAATACACCCTATACATTGCTAATGTGGTAAATTACTATTCTAGCTGCAAATGTCTGGTTTTTGGTGTATAGATGCCCATTTCTAGCAACTATCACTCCAGTGTTCTAATGGTACAATGTGTTTGCTCATTGTCTCAGAAGGCTAATTGATGATTAGAAAACCCTTGTGCAATCATGTTCACACATCTGAAAACAGTCTAGCTCGTTACAGAAGCTACAAAACTGACCTTCCTTTGAGCAGATTGTGTTTCTGGAGCATCACATTTGTGGGGTCAATTAAACGCTCAAAATGGCCAGAAAAAGAGAACTTTCATCTGAAACTCAACAGTCTATTCTTGTTCTTAGAAATGAATGTATTCCATGAGAGAAATTGCTAAGAAATTGAAGATTTCCTACAATGGTGTGTACTACTCCCTTCAGAGGACAGCACAAACAGGCTCTAACCAGAGTAGAAAAAGAAGTGGGAGGCCGCGTTGCCAAACTAAGCAAGAAGATAAGCACATTAGAGTCTCTAGTTTGAGAAACAGACACCTCACAGGTCCCTAACTGGCATCTTCATTAAATAGTACCCACAAAACACCAGTGTCAACATCTACAGTGAAGAGGCGGCTGCAGGATTTTGGGCTTCAGGGCAGAGTGGCAAAGAAAAAGCCATATCTGAGACTGGCCAATAAAAGAAAATGATTAAGATGGGCAAAAGAACACAGACATTGGACAGAGGAAGACTGGAGAAAAGTGTTGTGGACGGATGAATCCAAGTCTTTGGATCACAAAGAAGAACGTTTGTGAGACGCAGAACAAATGAAAAGATGCTGGAAGAATGCCTGATGCCATCTGTTAAGCATGGTGGAGGTAATGTGATGGTCTGGGGTTGCTTTGGTGCTGGTAAGGTGGGAGATTTGTACAGGGTAAAAGGGATTCTGAATAAGGAAGGCTATCACTCAATTTTGCAATGCCATGCCATACCCAGTGGACAGCGCTTGATTGGAGCCAATTTCATCCTACAACAGGACAATGACCCTAAACACACCTCCAAATTGTGCAAGAACTATTTACAGCAGAAGCAGCAGCTGGTATTCTATCGGTAATGGAGTGGCCAGTGCAGTCACCAGATATGAACCCCATTGAGCTGTTGTGGGAGCAGCTTGACCGTATGGTTCGCCAGAAGTGCCCATCCAACCAATCCAACTTGTGGGAGCTGCTTCTAGAAGAGTGGGGTGCAATTTCTCCAGCTCAACAGATTAATAGCTAGAATGCCAAAGGTGTGCAATGCTGTAATTGCTGCAAAAGGAGGATTCTTTGACGAAAGCAAAGTTTGATGTAAAAACAATGTTATTTCAGATACAAATCATTATTTCTAACCTTGTCAATGTCTTGACTCTATTTTCTATTCATTTCACAACGTATGGTGGTGAATAAGTGTGACTTTTCATGGAAAACACAAAATTGTTTGGGTGACCCCAAACCTTTGAACGGTAGTGTATATATATATATATATATATATATATATATATTATCATTTTAACCAATGGGCCAGTGGATTAATCGATCTAGCTGCCTGGCTGCCTGTTCTTACCATTAGACAGAATACGGGAACATACTGGATACTGTTGCTCTACGTTGCCTCTAGTGGTGACTGCAGGTATCCAGCAGAGTATTTTTAAACTTGACTTTGTAACAACAAGGTGTTAAAAGATAGACATTTCCTTTAAGGTGACTATAAATACAAGGCTTAAACAAACCACTGTGTTAAAATATACCATATACCCACTATATGAGCTCACCACCGTGCTCCATGTGCAGCTGTGTAAAGTGCTGAGAGATAACTGACTTACTCAAGGTTACATGGCATGAAATCCTCTATTTGAACTATGGTCTTCTGCTACAATGTATATTGTTTTCTGTGTCAGTAGCACACATCAGCAAATCAGCTATTGTCATTAGGCCGGGATAAAAGGCGGACTTGTCTTCCTGCATTACTTTTTGGTTCAGTAGAATTTGATCTTTACAATACAAGTCAAAATCAATGCCCTTTCATCCTGCATTGTGCTTCTACTGGGAGTAGTGCAAGTTTTCTGACAAAAAGGCTGCACTGAAAATTCACATTGGTATTATAAACTTATTGTTGCTACTATTATAGTATAATAATATTGACTGAATCTGCTAGTGGTTTATGGGAAAATTATAATGTGTATTGTGATATTGGTTATTAAAATTGGAGGAGAAAGAGAGCAGAAGGCTTTTTTTGAATTTACAATTCTGTATTTTTTGTTTGTTCTTTGTATTTATTGTCACATTGGTGTGTTAACTTCTACTGATTCTATTTTAGGTTAAGGGTTAGGCTAGGTTCACACTGCATGTTTGCTGTCTGTTTAACATATATCATATATACATAACGAGCTGTCAACAATGGGAGGGAAAGGGCAAGTTTTCGATGGGTGCATAAGAATAAGTGAATAAGAAAATTCTTCCCCTTAGTTCTGCCATATCAGGTGCCACGGTACCACAGAGCCTCCTCCACCAACAGGAGACAAGTTCCAGCCTCTTCTTATAAGTCGGGTGGAGAGGGATATATGCTGGAGTTTTAGTTTTGGTTCCAGTGTAAGGCTCGGTTCACACGTTGTAAGAGTGCGGCTGTATGTGCGGCTGTAATTGTGCGGCGGTATTTTTGATGGTTCGTGTGTATGCTGGGAAGTATAGGATATGCGGCTGCACAGTGCACACTATCTCTGAATCTACGGCCCTATCGTAAACGGACCCGTAAAAAATGAACAAGACCATTGTTTGCGGCTGGACATGCGGCCGTGGATTGACAGGCGGTCCGTACGGAGTACTTCAAAAATAGCCGGCAATGATGCCGAATGCCGATGCCTCTAATAGTTAATATATTAAATTAATCAAACACATTTTCTTTGTAATCAAGACACTTTCGTTGATCAATAATTTATTTCTAACGAATCCATCATTTTGCAATTAAATATACTGTTAAAAAAAATAGATATATAAATAAATGTATATTTATTTATATATTTATTTTTTGACAGTATATTGAATTGCACAATGATGGATTCGTTAGAATTAAATTATTGACCAACGAAACTGAATTTATTTCCAAGAAAATGTGTTTTATTCATTAAATATTAATTAGTACAGGAAGCTCTATAAGCCGGTAATTCATATTGCCGGCAATAGAGCATTCTGTACTAATCATCACTTTACTTTAATGAAAACATCAAATGTTTCTTCTAATTATGTTATGACAATAACATTATTAGAAGAAACATTTAGAATTATATGTGCGCTCAGCTGATTGGCTGTTCGGCTGAGCGCACATATAATTAGCCTGTCCGCAGTACAGTCACTTCATTGTGCTGCGGACCAGCGAAGAGGACACATCGGGGTGAGTATAGAGCTCTCCCCACCCCCTCCCCGGCACTGCACCCCTTCTTAGCAAGGAAGGGGGGGTCAGTTAACCCCTTCCTTGCTGGGATGGGTGCAGTCTGACATCAGTCTGGCCCCCCGGGGGTTAAGGGGGATGCAATACATCCTCCCTTAACCCCTTGGGGGTCAGACTGTAAGCAGCGATCTGTAAAGATGCTGCATACTGTAAGGAGCACAACACCGCTCACAATGATGGGTGTTGTGCTCCTGTTTGTGTGTTTTTTGTGTGTTTCTCCCTTTTTGTTTTTCAGATATCGGTATCCTGGGGATTACGTCGGATTCCATGGACTACGTCGATGACCAGCGGTTGTTCTTTGAATTTTTTAAATAAAATGGTCAATGAGGGGTGTGGGGGTGTTTTTATTTGAATAAAAAAATTTTTAAACTTGTGTCTTGTCTTTATTTCTTTACTTTTTAGACTTAGTAGTGGAAGCCGTCTAATAGACGGAATCCATTACTAAGTTGGGGCCTAGTGTTAGCCGGTATAAAATGGCTAACACTAACCCCCTATTATTACCCCAGTACCCAATGCCACCAGGGGTACTGGGAAGAGCCGGGTGCCAGTGGTCCCGGAGCGTCAAAATTGGCGCTCCTGGACCGGGCGGCAGCAGGCTGGTAAGATTTAGGCTGGGGAGGGCCTAAACCAATGGCTCTTCCCACCCTGGTGTTACCAGGCTGCTGTCGTTTGGTTTTTAACCCGGCTGGTTATAAAAATAGGGGGGACCCTATGCGGTTTTTTTTTTAAATAAATAAATAATTAAAAAAAAACGCATAGGGTCCCCCCTATTTTTATAACCAGCCGGGTTTAAAACCAAACGACAGCAGCCTGGTAACACCAGGGTGGGAAGAGCCATTGGTTTAGGCCCTCCCCAGCCTAAATCTTACCAGCCTGCTGCCGCCCGGTCCAGGAGCGCCAATTTTGACGCTCCGGGACCACTGGCACCCGGCTCTTCCCAGTACCCCTGGTGGCATTGGGTACTGGGGTAATAATAGGGGGTTAGTGTTAGCCATTTTATACCGGCTAACACTAGGCCCCAACTTAGTAATGGATTCCGTCTATTAGACGGCTTCCACTACTAAGTCTAAAAAGTAAAGAAATAAAGACAAGACACAAGTTTAAAAATTTTTTTATTCAAATAAAAACACCCCCACACCCCTCATTGACCATTTTATTTAAAAAATTCAAAGAACAACCGCTGGTCATCGACGTAGTCCATGGAATCCGACGTAATCCCCAGGATACCGATATCTGAAAAACAAAAAGGGAGAAACACACAAAAAAAACACAAACAGGAGCACAACACCCATCATTGTGAGCGGTGTTGTGCTCCTTACAGTATGCAGCATCTTTACAGATCGCTGCTTACAGTCTGACCCCCAAGGGGTTAAGGGAGGATGTATTGCATCCCCCTTAACCCCCGGGGGCCAGACTGATGTCAGACTGCACCCATCCCAGCAAGGAAGGGGTTAACTGACCCCCCTTCCTTGCTGGGAGGGGTGCAGTGCTGGGGAGGGATTGGGGAGAGCTCTATACTCACCCCGATGTGTCCTCTTCACTGGTCTGCAGCACAATGAAGTCACTGTACTGCGGACCGGCTTATTATATGTGCGCTCAGCCGAACAGCCAATCAGCTGAGCGCACATATAATTCTAAATGTTTCTTCTAATAATGTTATTGTCACAACATAATTAGAAGAAACATTTGATGTTTTGAGTAAAGTAAAGTGATGATTAGTACAGAATGCTCTATTGCCGGCATATGAATTACCGGCTTATAGAGCTTCCTGTACTAATTAATATTTAATTAAGAAAACACATTTTCGTTTAAATAAATACAGTTTCTTTGTTCAATAATTTAATTCTAACGAATCCATCATTGTGCAATTCAATATACTGTCAAAAAATAAATATATATATAAATATACATTTATTTATATATATATATTTATTTTAACAGTATATTTAATTGCAAAATGATGGAATCGTTTACATTTAATTATTGAACAATAAAAGGGACTTTATTAGACAGAAAATGTGTTTTATTAATTCAATATATTAACCATGAGAGACATCGGCTATAGTGCAGAGGATCGCAAACCCCTGTAATAGCGATTCATGTAAACTGTGTTCCTTGCTTTCCCAGATGCATCCAGAGGTGTTTGCATCACTTTCTTAACATTTTATTTGTTATTTTTAGTTGAACCAGATTTCCAAGTAAATGACCGTATGTTTTGAGCCGCATGTCTATTTTTTCCCACGGCAGTAGTTTCACCCGCACATTTACAGCCGCATAAAAAATACAGCCGCACAGTTACAGCGTGTGAACCCAGCCTAAAGAGCACAGCACAGAACAGTTTCTGACAGTGTACCAGAAGAAGTAACTACCAAAGGCGAGTGGATCACACCTGTTCACGTTGTAGGAGATTGTCACACTCAAGTTTATCTTGAAGGCCTACCAGTCTGAACAAGGACTTATCTAAAAGCAATTGGAGAAGTGCTGCTAGCCGATTTGCCCGGCTGTATCCTGATTGGTTCCCTCAGCTAATATTGAGGGGCTAGCTCTGCCCACTTCACCAACATCAACAGATCAGTCATAGCTGTGAGTACAGGTTATTCTTCTTAATTCAAGTTTATTGCAACTGTAGCCATTGTTGTCAGAATCCCTCTAACATAGTATCAAGCGTATAAGTCCTCTCCAGGTAGCCCTCTCACATCAAGTACAAGTCTTCACAAAACTTATAGATACTTTACAAAAATCTAAGTATTATCTACTCACAGTCCAACTTCTAAAACAGAAAGTTTGGGGGTGGCGTTTTTCTCTCCATTCTGGTATTTTTTTTTTTTGGCTCTTTGGCATTTTTTCCATAACACAGCATGCTGAGAGTGTGGTGCTTTTTTGGCAAACTGTAGATGTGTGGAGGACGGCACGTCCGTCAGTGGTGGTGCCCGGGTAATAGTAATTCAGTAGTAGAAAGGCACTCACCAAGTAGTTTTGCTAATTTATAATAGTGCAGTAGACATTAGGTTCAGTACTCCTTAAAGAGTCACTGTCTTTAAATTTTTTTTTGCAGAAATCAATAGTCCAGGCGATTTTAAGAAACGTTGTTATTGGGTTTATTAGCCAAATATGCCATTATCTGCATGTAAAAAGCCTTTTCCCAGGTCCCCCCCCCCCTCCTCTCCTTTCTGTCATCCACTCCTCAGAATCAGGAAATCTCGACTGTTTTTTCATCAGTCGTATCTGTCTGTTCTATGAAGAGGGAAGGGGGGAGGGGAAAGGAGCGAGATTAGCGGGCAGCTGAGAGCCGAGAACAAAGGATTGCTCAGTGGGGGAGCTATTCAGAGCCCTAATTAGAGGTCAGTGGTGACTGTCAGAGGAGAGAGCCTGCAATGTGAATGTAAATTAACTCTTTGTTGTCCTGCTTTGCTGCTTTTACTTTCTCTCTCCATAGGAAAACAATGAAGACAGGGGGGGGAGATTCAACCTGCTTTTTCATGACAAAAATTCATTTTTCGGCTAATAAGTTTCTTAAAATCGCCTGGACTATTGATTTCTGCAATAAAAATGTTAAGGACAGTGACACTTTAAGCTGATGAAGCCAATGGTTGACTGAAATGCGTCCTTACCGTACCTGATGTCTACTGCACTATAATAAATTAGCAGAACTACTTGGTCCTTTCTATTACCTTTTTGGCAAATTGTGGAATTCTTTCTATCAAAGATTTCAATGGGACTGTTCTGGTTGTCTCAAAAACGCCATTGCTGTGCATATGGCTTTTTTCTGGCGTTTAAGTCACCTTTTGTCCCTTTGTGGTCCAGCAACTAGGTTATATGATAGCAGAGGGGAAAAAAAGTTCAGCACACAAAAAAAGTTCAGCACACAAAAAACCCTAAATCACAAAAAAGATCATTCACTCAAAAACGGAAGGAAAAAAAAAAAAAAAATGTGCCTTTTCTGCCTTTTTTTTTTGGGCCTACAAAACGCAAGACAAAAAGTGTGTGAGGGCACCCTTACAGCCCATTGTAGAGGAATCATATTTTAAGCCTATTGGAAACATTGGGGAAAGTTATTGGTTGACTTTACAAACCAATTTAGCTTCCAATCTTCCTGTGATCGCGAGCTCTGAAATCTGATTGGTTGCTATAGGTATTAGGTACTATAGGTAACTACTCCACCCCCCATTGTGTGTACAAAGCTAATAACTACTCCGATGTTTCATAAATAACTTGAAATACATAGAATAAAAATAACTCCCATCGTAATATGCAAACCTCAGCTGTGCTCCTATGTACAGAAACGGCCGTTCGACGATGCAGAACATAATTTGCACAGTACGACGGCAAACGTGCATTTTCCTAAATGAGCTTTAGTAAAATTTACTTTGCAATTACTTTGTTTTTAGTTGCGTGCCCCTTTCCCTCTCTCCCCCCCAAAAAACAAGTTATTTTGTGTCTTACACATTACTAAAATACATCAATAAACGCTCAAGCTGAAAGGGCAGGATTAGCACTCATATTGGAAACAGTTTTTATTTAATGTTTCTCAGAAAGAATATAACTGTTATTTGAGTCTCCCAGAGCGATGGCGCATTTCAGTCTATATTCACTTGGAACAACCGCACAGAAACTCGGAATATCACACTATGATTCCATATTCCCCATGGCTTTCAATAATTATTAGAACAAATCTCTTCACTAATGCAATCTATTTTTTTTAACTTAGTTTCTGTCTTGGATTTGTCTGATTTAGGCTTCTATTCAAATCCACATCTCAGCTAATGCAGAGCAGGTTACGGCTTTCTGGTTACAAACACCTCTGCTGCTCTCTTTTGGGCAAAGAGAAAATTGCAGAAAAAAAGTTTCTCTAATTTTTCTCATACAATATCAGGATCAAATATTAAAAATAGGTTGCCCTAGCCTAGTGCATAAGATATGTATATTTCCATTATGGGAACACAGTGACTATCCTGGGTTTTTAAAATGTATTGTAGGTTAGGGCTATGTTCCCACTTGGTTGAACATATCGGGGGAAAGCATCTGTCTCGTTATATAGATGGACACTAATAATGATCATGAGTAGTGATGAGCGATTACGATTGGTTCGTGTTTGTGTTCGAAGAACATTGACAAATATGCAATAGACAGTAAAAACGTCCTTTTTGGTCCACGCCCAATACAGATTATCAGGTGCAAACCGTAAATTATGCAGGTACGTACGCATTTGAATACGTGCATACTAAGTTGCGTACAGATTGTGTACGTTTTGGTCTAGAATTACGCACATGCATACAGGTTATCGGGGGCAAAATGTAAACTACGCAGTTGCGTACGTTTGCAAGTTTGAATATGTTCGAAAGTGATTGTTCGTACGTACGAACATACAAACATTTCCGACCATGTTCACTCATCAATGAGCTCTATTAGCCGCCATCTATGTAACAAGACGGCCACCTTCCCCTCATATGTTCCCGAAGTGGGAACAAAGCTTTAAAGGGGTATTCCACCCCAAATCATTTTTACATAAATAAATAGCCCACCCAGAGCTTTCCATCTTTGTAAAATGAAATAATTATTAACTATGTGCAGTTTTTATGTATTTTACATGAGTTCATCCCCTCTGGATGCAGAAAAACAGCTAAACAGAGTCCTCTCAATCTCACTCCTGGCCCCCTCCTTCCGAGACGTGGATGGCTGAGGTTCCGGGGATGAGGGTGAAACGGAATTTGAGTTCTGCAGAGATGATGCGTTTGTCCAGGGCAGAGCTGACCCCTCCAGGCCCCTGTAGCCAGTCACATGGCCTGTATAACAAGTGTGCTGGTCTTTGAAGGTCCCTCTGCCCGCTGACCCTCAGTTGTAATTACAGAGCAGATATTCAGTGCTGCCCGCCGCCCATCATCTGTCCTTCCACATCATTGGCTCTGTTACATCATGTGGGTATCAGCTCTGTTACATCATCAGCTCTGCTACATTATGTGGGTATCAGCTCTGACACAGCATCAGCTCTGCTACATCATGTCATGTGGGTATCAGCTCTGCTACATTATGTGGGTATCAGCTCTGCCACACCATCAGTTCTGCTACATCACAGACCAATCAGGGAGAAGCACTGCATGATGGGAAATGTAGTTTTCTAGCCATAGCCATATAGAAAGGGTTTTCGAAAAACTTGTAACTTAGGAATGGTGGCAGCTAGAAAGGTGGGAGGCGGCTCAAAATACTCAGGGGGTTCGGCGAGTAGGACCAACTAGGTTTGGGAGCATTTAATATTTTTTTTTTTACCTCTTGAGTGGAACACCCCCTTAAAGAAAAGTCAGGCAAAGTTAAGGCCCCTTTCCCACAGCTGTATTATACTGTCTGCAATTACGGCTCCGAAATTGCTGACAGAAGAGTACCCATTTATGTCAATGAAGCCTTTTACACAGTTGTAGTTGGATAACATGATGGGCCGTGATCTGCGCTGCAAAAAATACAAGTGAGCTGTTATACAGATATAGATTTACAAATCCTCCATGTCTATGCAGTTTTGAAAACTAGTTGCCCTTTATTATGACCAAGATGGTCAGGCATGCTCTGTTCTGCGGTCTCCTGAAAGTACTGGCAGTTGGTCACCACTGTAAATGTAGGTAAAGGAAGTGTGAGAAAGCGTCTACCTGGTTTCATGTAGTAATAATTCAGAGAGGAAACAAGAAAATAATAAGATTCTTGGTGGACAGGGAACTGTACAGGGATGTCAGCTATTTTACTAAAAAACTGCACATACTCCTGTACAAGTATGTATTTGATGCAAATCTGATTTTATCCACTTTACTTTGTAGGATAACCCCTTCTTTTCCTGTGCTGTCATCTCCCACCGCCTTTATTTTGTAACATTTTTATCACATCTCTGGTTCTTTTCTTTTTCTTTTTTTGTCTTTCTCTAGCTTTTCCCTCAACCCTTGGTTGTTAAAAAAGAAACAAGTATGTTTACTTCATTTTACATCATTTGACTTATTATTGGCTATTATTAGCAGCCTTATAAGCTTTTAGCAGCCTTGGTGCACCATTTACAGACTTTAACAAACTTTACAGAACACTGGTCAGGCAGCGGTAGGAGAACAGGCACAGGTCACACAGCTTCAAAGAATACCTTTTCTTAGTAGTAAACCCCAATATTGGTCAGGCACAGATAAACAGGTGAAAACGCCTTAGCTGCAGAACCAAGATAGGTGGAGAACAGATTAGGTCCATGTTCACGCATTGTATGAACATCGGCTACTGTCTGAGATGGCCGGATGAACATCACTTTCTTTAAATTGGAATGCAGACACATTCGGGTGTGCCCGCGCTCCAATTTGCCACAGACCACAATGTAAAGTACGACCGGGAGCCGTTCTTTACACTGTGAGTACAGGCTATCTTGTATGGCCACTGTTCACTTCATAGCGGCCACACAAAATAGACCTGTGAGTTATTTTGTGCGGCTGCAGAGAACCCTGGCCATAGTGTATACATGGGGGCCAACATAGCCGTCATTCCATGTATTTGCACATTGTTAATAAACAGCATCCGTTGTTGCAACTTGCAATAACGGTCGTTGTTTATTGTAAAAATACAGTGTGTGAACATGACCTAGGAATGCATATGCTCATGCTTTAAGTAGAAGGAGGAGCAGAAACTAGCACCCTGCGGGCTAAATCAGGAGAGGAGGAAGGCAAGCAGCAGCCGAGGATAGGAGGTTCAAAATAATATTGTACACACAAAGGGGGACATTTATGGAATGTACGCACGAGGCGTACGCCAAGGAGAAGGTGCAGATTCGCCTTCTCCCTGGCATACGCCTGCCGTATGTCCTGCTCGCCCGATGGGCAGGCTGGGGGAGCTTGGGGGGGGGGGAGTGACAAGGCGGGGAGGAGGCGTGGCCTCCTCCAGCGCCTCATTTATCATGATTTACGCCTGCTTGCAGGTGTAAATCAT
This sequence comes from Dendropsophus ebraccatus, assembly GCF_027789765.1. Classification (NCBI taxonomy): domain Eukaryota; kingdom Metazoa; phylum Chordata; class Amphibia; order Anura; family Hylidae; genus Dendropsophus; species Dendropsophus ebraccatus. The sequence continues at coordinate 163,677,207 of NC_091456.1, read as the reverse complement.
GATCCAAATCTACACCTGCTGGAAGCAGGTGTAGATTTAGTACACTGGGCGCAGGTTCGGGCGCCTAGCCGGCCGGATTCACTAAAAGGCGCCTCTTAGTAAATCCTGCCAGGAAAAGGGGGTGGGGCCTAATATAAGACCTGCCTACTTGTACTCGGTCTTCATAAATCCCCCACTAAGAATGAAAAATGAATCTATCCCTTTAACTCTCGATAAAGAGAAATAAAAGTAGCTTCCACTTGCCTTGGATCATTTTTCTAAATCTACAGCTTCTCTTTAACATTTTCTATTTCTTAGCATCCAACTCTTCGCATGATCGCCATCCAGCGCCCAGCATGTTATACCATCTACTAGATGTTGTTTACATTAATGCCAGCCATTTTCTTCCAATCAATAGCAAGCAGAGCATGCTGGGAGTAGATTTCAACAGCAGCTGGAGAGCTATACGATCAGCATAGGTCAAATGCTATAATTTGCTGCTATATCTGAAATAAAGTGACTTCTTAAAATAATATCCTTGCAAAAGTCTCTGACAAGACTAAAGAGAAATCTTTTAGAGCACTGTGAAGGCCACCATTAGGTCATCATAACAAGTCAATTAGATGGGCAAAGGGTTAAAGGTAAAAATTTGAATTAGGGGGTGTTAATTTTTCTCAGCTAACTAGACTGCCGGCATAAAGAGGTGCTAATAGCCTGCAGCTGTTCACAGATCTGCAAAAACCGTGAAAGGAAAACTACCCGAGAAGAAGAAAAGGAAAATGATATAAAGTAGTTGTCTATTTAATCCCTCCGAGTGTTACCAACACAAAGCAGATGTTGAGTTTCTGATATTGACCCGCAGTAGGTGTTCTTAAGCTGCCGATATAACCCAAGCTATAACACATTTCTATCTACTCAATTGTCAGGGGCTTAATAAATGTGTAGTATATAGTAGTTCCCAACTCATTTCAGAGTAAGATTTGGGGGGTTATGGTGGAATTTTTCACTGGAGCATTCAGCAAAATTAATGAAAAAATATGTAATATACAAATAAAAAAGTATTTATGTTATTCAAAGGGACAAAAATTTAGGATGAGAAATGAATCATGCTAGAGCCTGATCATTCAGTATTTGATTACTGGTGGCTGAAGAAGTTGAATGCTGCCCTAGAGAGCCTATGGCCTATGGATGTATCCATGTTTTCCTGGGCTCCCTAGGGCTGCACCCAATTTCTTCAGCCACTGGTATTCAAATGCCGGACGATCAGACTTAAGCATGCTCGAGTTTAGCTTGTCTCTAATGGGGATCCATAATAACGATAATTATTGTAGATATGGACAAATAAAAAGCTTCATATCTAACATCTAAGTGTTTTATTATTTTGTGCACTGGGTAGCACAATGTTTGCAGTAGGCATTAGACTTGGTAGAGTTCATATGCAACAGTGTACTGAAACAAATAGGCTCCATATGAGCATATTTTCAACATTCAATGGTTAGAAGAAGAATCTAACCAAGGTGAAGGTTAACGTAATTTTACCTTCATCCTCAGTACATTTTTCCTGATATTAGCTGTTTATCTCCTAAACTAATGAGGTGCATTGGGGAGAGGAGGCAACCACCCCCAGTGCACCGATCCGCTGTGGCCAACCCACCTGGTCTGCCTGCTATAGGGACATATCAGCAGGTTAGATGCCTCCTCTTAAAATTCTATGTACACTATGCAGCTAACTTTCCATTCTGTCTTCATTACAAGTATTCTATTCTTTTACGTATACAGCAGTCCCCTAGTTGGGTTTAAAGTTTCTCCCATCACAACCCCTATTTTTTAATACCTCCAGACACCTCCAGATTACCACAACTGTTTATCTCCAGAGTCACAGGCAGTACATGTTATATGTCACAGGGGGCCAGAAACTGTTTCCTCAATAGTATCTAGAATTACAGAAACCACATTTAACAGATATCTTATATTCAAGTCAACACGATGAGCATACAGAAGGGTGATGTTTCAAGCCCAAAACTCGAAGCCTTCCAGACCTTCTCGATCTCAGAATTGTCATTATGTACGCATGAGATTTTGGCTTGATAGATGTGTGCTTACATGGTTATTTGGTCTAAACCACCTCTTGTCTCCTTTCTACTAAATCAGTGTTCTCAAGACATATATATTATTGAATAATGCAGTGGAGTGCAGTAGTACGTTTCCTGTTCCACCATATTTTCTCACTTTACAACTCAATATAGGGCAGTCGATTGCATAAAAGCCTGTACCCTAAACTGCTCAACTTTTTTGTGTTGCACTAAAGGCATTTCAGCTGTCTGGGTGGCACTATCACTGTATATCACAGTAACTGGGTATTGTTACTTTAAGGAGGGCACTAAAAGGTTGTTCTCTGGGTCACTTTTACTGTGCTGGAGCACTGTTATTGAGTTAGGGGTTCAATTGTTGTATGCAGAAACAAAGGTAGACATTGCTACTATATAAGTACACAAAGGAAACCCTATTACTGTCTTGATGTCCCAAAAAGAGCACTGCAATTGTGTAAAACAAAAAGTGGAGCAGCAATATTATCAGGGACACAATTACCATCTGTCTAGTTAGCAGTATATTTTTAAAGCGACTCTGTACCCACAATCTGTCCCCCCAAACCACTTGTACCTTCGGATAGCTGCTTTTAATCCAAGATTTGTCCTGGGGTCCGTTCGGCAGGTGATGCAGTTATTGTCCTAAAAAACAACTTTTAAACTTGCAGCCCTGTGTCAAACAGTCGTGGCTTATAGTATCTGTGACCTAACTTTGCACCACCCCTCCATCCTTTTCATCATTAGGAAAGCTTCTAGAACATTTTTTCCTAACTGAACATTGCACAGGTGCCTTAACGATCCAGCCCATGTGCCGTGCTCACAGAGGTGATGAATAGGAGACAATCTGCCTGGAGCAATTCTAATGATGAGGAGGGTGGGGAGGAGGGACAGACAGGTTGTGCCAGCATAATGCATATACAATCTTGGCCACAGCCATTGGGCACAGGGATGCTAATTTAAAAGTTGTTTTTTAGGACAATAAACGGACCCCATGACAGATCTTGGATTAAAAGCAGCTATCTGAAGGTACAAGCGGTTTGAGGGGTCAGATTGTGGGTACAGAGTCGCTTTAAAGGTAGTGGTAGTTATAAGGGTATCAGGCCACATCAATCACAATATTAGAAGAAGCAGCAGGTGGTGCTGTTGAAGAAGCATCAAAAGGTGTGTAAAGGTTTAGAAATAGATGGGGCGGAGGGAGTTATAAGATTTGGTATAAAGGTAAACGGGAATAATTCTGGTAGAGAAGCCATCAACTCCAAGTCTCTGTGTTTAAAGGGAACCAATCAGCCCGATTGGGCTGATATGGTTCCAAGGAGCGCTGTGTACAGCTCCTGCAGCAGCCGCGGCACGTACTGGTTACTGCTGCAGCAGTAGCTTTATACCGGAGAAAAAAGAGTTTTATTCTCCATCTGTGTGACAGACACGGGCGGGGAAGTAGTCATCGGGGCGTCCCCCCCCCCCGTATCGAGTCACCACGCTCCGCCTGTCAGCACGCTCCGCAGGATGAATGACAGGCAGAGAGGCCAGTAATGGACCTCTATGACTGTCAATCATCCCGCCGAGCGTGCTGACAAGAGGGCGTGGTGACGAGATACGGGCAGGGAGCCGCCCAGATGACTACTTCCCCGACCGTGTCTGTCATGCGGCCGGAGAATAAAACTGCTGCGGCTGCTACAGGAGCTTTATACAGCGCTCCTGGGAACCATATCAGCCCAATTGGGCTGATTGGTTCCCTTTAGCTGTATAGCAATGTCCCAATCCCTGTTATCTATTTAGCTTTATGGTTTTCAAAGGTGTAATTCCCAAGTATGGAGTTCATTTCCACAACATATACATTACTCACATAGGGATGTTACTGCTGCTGTTTCCTCACACAGGCAGGTCCTCTACTTTCCTATGGGCCAGTGGAATTTACTAATGCTGCGTTTATACAGAGCGATAATTCACCCAATCGATTGTTTAACGATTTTAAAGCAACAATTTGGTTTTTATAACAATCAGCGCTTAGACGAATAAATCATTAGAAAATTTGTAAGTAAAAACGTTATTGCCATCGTTTTTCAGATCGCGTAAGCCCATCTTTTACATAGGTTAAATCGGTGAAAGACTGTTTACATGAAGCGATATGCAAATTTTCAGCAAACGACGATTTAAAAACATGAAACATGAAAACATGAACATGAAAGATGAAAATGAACGATTTCTTGCTCGTCGTTTGATCGTTTGCTGTGTCTACACAGTACGATTATCGCTCAAATGCCATCGTTTATGCGAAAATTCAAACGATAATTGTTCCGTGTAAATGCAGCATTACATACTGTATATCTGTCTATTACTGACTGTTGTTTGCACAGCTCTGCTACCTGGAAAAGCTGGGTGCTTGTTTGTGGGAATGAAGGGCAGAAGTGTATATGGTATTCCTGCACAGGCTTTCATGTCATCTCATAACAACATGTGTGCTGGACAGGTGTGAGGGGGAGATATACAGAGATAGCAGGAAATGGAGACAGAGAAGGGGACGTGTGAGAGAAGAGGGAAAGAGACAGAGAGTGAGATGTAAGTGCACACTGTACATCACCCTGCTTTCCTAGGTGCAGACACATCTACTCATCCTAAGGGTGGTATTACACGGGCCGATGGAGCCCGATAATACCTGTAAACGAGCAGCGATCTGCTAGATCGTCGCTTGTTTACTGGGCCTATTACACGGCCCGATAATCGTTTAACAAGGGCTGCAGGGACATCGTTACCGATGTCCTTGCAGCCCTTGTTTAAACTACATACATTACCTATCCACGCTCCAGGGCTGCTGCTGCGGTCCACTTCTCCACAGGTCCCATGCGTTCTAGCTTTAGAGTGGCCTGTCAGCTGAGAGGCCGCTTAGCCAATCACAGGCTGGGACCGCCGCGGCCTGTGATTGGCCGAGCGGCTTGTCAGCTGACAGCATTCCGTGTAATAGTACCCTAATTCCTGAGAGTGGCTGTAGTTTTGACTACTTTCTAAGCTTGGTTTATCAGCACTTGGGAAAGTTAGGTGGTTGTTATCAAGAAGTACATTATTATCTCTCTCCCTCTGTATTTTTGCATCCCTCTCTCTGTGTATTCTCTGCCTATCCCTTATCACCTCACTCTCTGTCTCTCACTTCACCCTCCCCCTTCTCTGTCACTCCATTTCTTGCTATCTCTGTATGTCTCGCTCTCTTTCTGTCTGTCTCTATGTTGTTATAAGATCACAATTATCCAACTGGGATGAAAACCTGTGTAAAAATAACATGTACACTTATACCTTTCTGTTTTATTCACACAGGCATGCACACAGCTTTCCCAGGTGCTGATAAGTCAATGTGTGATGGTTAAATTCCCTCTGCAATCTGAGGCAGGAGAGCTGTGGGGTGTCTGTTGGGTTGTGAGATATTCTGGGCTGCTCTTGTTGGCCTCATTGAGGTGGGGAGTGAGCTGTCTTAGCAGCAGTGGGCGTTACTGAGGGGCTGTCTTAGCAGCAGTGGGCGTTATTGAGGGGGCTGGCTTAGCAGCAGTGGGCGGTAATGAGGGGGCTGGCTTAGCAGCAGTGAGCGTTATTGAGGGGGCTGGCTTAGCAGCAGTGGGCGGTACTGAGGGGGCTGGCTTAGCAGCAGTGGGCAGTACTGAGGGGGCTGGCTTAGCAGCAGTGGGCGGTACTGAGGGGGCTGGCTTAGCAGCAGTGGGCAGTACTGAGGGGGCTGGCTTAGCAGCAGTGGGCGGTAATGAGGGGGCTGGCTTAGCAGCAGTGAGCGTTATTGAGGGGGCTGGCTTAACAGCAGTGGGCGTTACTGAGTAGGTTGACTTGCACACAAGGAATGCTGGCCTGTTTTAGACCTCAAAGGCAAAGACAATATGAAACAGGAAGTAAAGATAACATGGATGGTAGGAAACAGCTCCACAGCAGCCACAAAAAAGATCATATAGCAGAGAAACTTGTCAGGGTTATTTAGATAAGCCTTAGACACAACACCAGAAATTTTTAATTGTTTTGGCTGATAGTTGAACAACCCCTTTAATATCCCAATGTACTATGAGATGAGATAAACTATTGGACTTGAGCATGTTTGACTTGTGCTCATCTCTAACTATGAGTGTTGCCTCCACCTAGTGGTTGTATGCTACATTATATAGACCAGAATGGGAAAGGAAGCCCTAGCAAGTGGGAGGTCCCTTACTCTGTCCCAATCCTTTCTCAAGCATAAGAGATTTTTGATAGGGTAGCATGAGGAGGTGAAGAACATAATGAAACCTTTAACCCCTTCAGGACTAGGCTAACTTTCGTTTTTTCCTCCTCATGTTTAAAAGGCCATAGCGCTTGTATTTTTTCACCTACAGACCCACATGAGCCCTTACTTTTTGCGTCACTAATTGTACTTTACAATGGCAGACTTAATAAAGTATGCTGTGAAGCAAAAAAAAATAAAAAATTATTTGCGCTGTGATCTGAAATTGGAAAAAAAAAGGAATTTGTTTTCATTTGGGGGAGGGGTTCGCATTTATGCCATTCGTTCTATAGTAAAACTGACATGTTATATATGTTTCTCAAGTCGGTACACTTACAGTGATATGTAATTTATATGACTTTTATATTATCTGACTGCTTTTAAAAAATTTAAACCTTTTAAAAAACTAAATGTGTTTAAAATTGCTTTATTGCCATCCTTATAACGCTTTGATTCTTTGGTCTATGGGGCTGAGTGAGGTGTCATTTTTTGCACCATAATCTGATCTTTTTCTCGGTATCCTGCTTGCGTATTTATGACTTTTTGATCCCTTTTTAATACAATTTTTCTGGATTTGATGTGCCAAAAAATGTGCAATTTTGCACTTTGGCAGGATTTTATGCTTACGCCATTTACCGTGCGAGATCAGGAATGCGATAATTTAATAGTTTGGGCGAACTTGGGGAGGGGATTTTTTGTAAAAACAAACACTTTTTTTTACAGTATACTTTAACTTCTAGTGCCCCTGCGGGACTTTTATTATTACTGCAGTGATCTCACATAGAGATCACTGCAGTATCGATTAGATCATTGCTGTATTACACTGGTCTGCAGCAGAGCAGATTCCTCGATTGGTGAGCCGAGATCAGCGTCAGTGCGACGCTGAGCCCCGGCTCGGTAAGGAGAGGGGATCTCCCCTCTGCGATCGCAATGTGGGAGGAATATCCCCCCACTATACAACAGAGATAGGTGGAAATAATACATTTAAATGCAGCTGTCAGTTTTGACAGCTGCATTTAAATCTATAATTAGTGGGTGCGGCGATCGCACCTGGGATCGCGGCGGTTCAGATCCTAGTCTGTCAGTACTTGTGGGACGCTGGTGGGCACTGTGATCCTGTGGACCTCTTCCCCAATGGTGCTTGAGTCTGTTTCCCTCCCTGTCAGCTAGGGAGCTTTCTGCTTTGTTACTAGGCCAGGCCTTAGGCCACAACTTTTGGTTTCTAGAGGTATCCAGGGGTCCTAATAAATCTCTCTCCCCCCCCCCCAATTCAGAAAGAGGGGTACAGAGGCCTCAGTTAACTCTGCTACCCAGTATAATCAAGCCCTTTTGCTTAGGGGTCCGGTCCTAAGGATTCCCACTAACAGTAGAGAAGTACCTTGTGTCTCTGTAGATACAGTACTTCTGAAGAACTCTCTCTCTCTCTCTCTCCCTCTCTCTTTCTCTCTACTTCACTTCCCCTTTTGTTCAGTTCTCCTCCTCCTTTATCTCCTTCCCCTTCTTTAGTAACAGACAGGCTTGGCTGGCCTGCTTACTGAACAGCCACTAGCTGCACTATACACTGACTGTACACACTGAGTACTAAGCTCAACACAGACTGAACACTGACTGAACACTACTTCCTGTCACAGCTTGGCTTTGTGAGGAGCCTGCTCCTCCCACTTTCTAGCATGTTCTAGGAGCCTCTTACTATAGCTAGAGCAGTTCCCATTAAAGACAGTAGGTGTCACTGTTTCCTAACAGTTGTGTGGTGTGCAGTGTAAAGCATGTAACTAGAGATGAGCGAACCTCGAGCATGCTCAAATCCATCCAAACCCGATCGTTCGGCATTTGATTCGCGGTGGCTGCTGAAATTAGAGGCTATGTGGAGGCTATGTGGAAAACATGGATATAGTCATTGGCTGTATCCATGTTTTCCAGACAACCTTAGAGCTTTATCCAACTTACGCAGCCCTCAAGCATGCTCGAGGTTTGCTCATCTATACATGTAACCCATTCTCTGCCTGCCAGTTACATTCATACTGAGAAATACATATAACAGTTTAACATAGGAAATGTTACCTCATAGAATATATATTAAACCACTTGTGGACAAGTGCCATCCTCAGCCCAGCCACAGGAATTGCGCTCTGGTGCACTACACATACATCAAATGTACCCTGGACATTTTTTTTTACTTTACACAGCCTCCCTGTCCTAGCTCTGGAACAGCACACAAGCTACTTCTGCTACTACTTGTTAGTATCTATTCAGTCTCCTTCCCCCAGTTCTGAGCTGCTGCTTTCTACTAAAGACACAAAAACTGTGTGTAAGCTACAAAGTTGCAGATAAAGCAAGACAGGGACTTGTTTACATCAGCCATCTCGGAAAGGGAGGGGGGAGGAGGGGGGGCGGAGTGAAAGGCTCACACACAGTTTTTTGTGTCTTCAGCAGAAAGCACCAGATAATACCAGTTATGGAATGGATTATTAGTCTTACCATGGCAGCACTATATAAAAGTTATATTTGCGTAGAGTACCCCTTTAACGTCTAAGTCATTTTATTCATTTTTACATGGTCGCTCCATAAGCGGTGTAACCTTCCTAATTTTCTATAGCAACTATGGTCAGGATTATGAAAACTCATTGATTGAAATCTGTTGCTCCAGTAAATCCATGCCACAAATAAGGGTCTGTAATATGGCAGCATGGATCACAGCCCTTTAAAGGATCTGAAGCAACTATGGATGAGTGAAAGGGTCCATAGAAATCAGTAGGTGCTATACTGTGCATTTACAGACAGTATTAAACTGATCTGTGAAAGAGGCCTTAGCCATACCAGGAATGTTTTCTATCTGAATGGCACTATTACTTGGACACACATGTAAAGGGGTTATCCAGCGCTACAAAAACATGGCCACTTTTCCCCCTACTGTTGTCTCCAGTTCAGGTGCAGTTTGCAATTAAGCTCCATTTACTTCAATGGAACTGAGTTTCAAAACCCCACCCAACCTGGAGACAACAGTAGGGGAAAAGTGGCCATGTTTGTGTAGCGCTGGATAACCCCTTTAAGTTACCAGTAGTCCTCAACTTTTTAAAGTATCATTTTTAGTGACTTGCACTTAAGCAATGCTTCTAGGAGAGGTTACCTCCATAAATAAAGAGCTCAATTGAGTATGCTGCACGGAAGACATATAAAGTTACTGGGCCTGGTAAACCTCTATGGCAAGCTATTAGGACTGTGCTTTCACTAAGTATATTTGTCATTAGTCATTATGATATCCCCTGTCCCAGTAGTGTCTTTTACAATGTATATTGCTATATACACTCACTAATATTCCACTATAATATGTGTAATTAATAAGCATAGCCAATTCATTCCCACATACACCCATTAACCCAGGATCCATCCTTGTTGACGTCTACAGCAGCAGTTTAATAAAGCATTTATGTCGCTACCTCACCACTCCCGTGTTTAATAACTGATCTGGGACATTGAACTTGCTGAACAATAATTTTTCCCAATGAATTAGCAAATATTGATTGTTCTTCATTTAGACACATTAAGCTGCTCTGTATGTCAGTAATACAAGCACGAATCTGAAGGCCGACGAGGAACAGTTCCAATGTCCTTTCCTGCTGCTTTACTGCACTTCTAGACACTGACAATGTTTGGCAGAACATCCCGACATTACTTATCAATGTGTCTATTGTTTGGTGATGTGGTCGATGCCTTTTTTTGTTTTGTGCTCTGTAACCTTTCCCCGTCCGTCATGTGTAACTTTCCATAGATGATCATCATACATGTGTTACCTAAAGACTATAATCTATTACAGTTAGGCTGGGTTCACACAATGTTTTTGTAGTCCATTTTTTAAATCTGTTTTATGCAAAAAAAAAAAAAAAAAAACGGATGAAAAAACATACGTATTTTTGTGCCTCTGTTTTATTCATTTTTACATCAACTTCCATTATAGAAAAAAGGATTTAAAAAAAGAAAGAAAAAAAAACGGATAAAGACACATCATTTTTTTTAGCACACACAGGAACGTGGTCAACCAAATTTTTGTGTACACTAAAAAAATAAAACGGATGCGTTTTCATCCGTGTTTCGATCCTATTTTTTTAAAAGTGGAAGGTAATGGAAAAACAGATCAAAACGGAGACACGCAGATACATCTGTTTTTTCATCCACTTTTTCATACGTTTTTGCATAAAATGGACTGCAAAAATGCTGTGTGAACCCAGCCAACATTTTTATAAGATATAGACAAGATGTACGGTTGACAATATTTGGCAGTATTGGCCATAAAGGACATGGAAATGGATAGCAATCTAGAAAAGAGGGTAGAATGAGAAAATGAGTTGGTGTTCCTTTCTGTAAGAAATGGTTCATTTTCAGGATATATTGTATACTGGTCTCTGTTGAAAATTGATAGATAAGCCTTACTACAATAAATTCCAGTTTGCAAAGCCCAGGATGCTTGGCATTTTGACCATAGGCTGTATTCATGTTTTCCAGGCTGCATTTATTTTCTCCAGCCACTGGGAATCAAATGCAGAGGGTTCCAGTTTCATGAACCGAGCCTAAGGGCTGTATTATAGGGTCCGATTAACCCAGTCAGTTGAGAGCCAAGAGCGTGGACAGGAAGGCATAGGAGATTTATCAAACATGGTGTAAAGTGAGACTGACTCAGTTGCCCCTAGCAACCAATCAGATTCCACTTTTCATTTTCCAGAATCTGTGAGGAATTAAATGTGGAATCTGATTGGTTGCTAGGGGCAACTGAGCCAGTTTCACTTTACACCATGTTTGATAAGTCTCCCCTATAGTGTTTACTATTTTACTTTACACTGTCATCAGCCGTGCATCACTATTAGAGATGAGCGAATCGGGTTCGGGTTCGAGTCGATCCGAACCCGGACGTTCGGTATTTGATTAGCAGGGGCTTCAGAACTTGGATAAAGCTCTAAGGTTGTCTGGAAAACATGGATACAGCCAATGACTATATCCATGATTTCCACATAGCCTTAGGGCTTTATCCAGTCGTGAGAAATAGTGACCGGCGCTATCGCAATATGAACACAGTCTTACAAGGATATCCTGTTTAGTGATGATGCCCTAAATATACAGGTATTATGGGGTGCTCCATTCCTACAGAAATGAGACGGCATGAATCATAACTTTGAAAAGAAGTAGCGGAAGGGCACTCACCATAAAACGTAACTTTTATTGTAGCTTCATAAAATCAGTCCATTCTTTTTAGGTGATACAGACGCCAGCACCATGAGGTGAACAACACGTAACAGCCGCTTCGCGTGCGTCAGCACGCTTCTACAGACGTCTGAAGAAGCAAGCTGACGCACGCAAAACAGCTGTTACGTGTTGTTCACCTCATGGTGCTGGCGTCTGTATCACCTAAAAAGAATGGACTGATTTTATGAAGCTACAATAAAAGTTACGTTTTATGGTGAGTGCCCTTCCGCTACTTCTTTTCAAAGCTTAGGGCTTTATCCAACTTCAGCAGCCACCGCTAATCAAATGCCGAAAGTTTGGGTTCGGATCGACTTGAGCATGCTCAAGGTTCGCTCATCTCTAGTCACTATTACACAAATACATGCGGGTCCGTCAGCTGATGAGTTTTAAATACAACCATCAGCTGATGATCGGCTCTTTGGCTGATCATGGTCTTTATTTCTGCTGGAATTGGCCTGATTTGGCCTGATTTGGCAGATTATAGCCCTGTGTAATAGGACCCTCAAGGCCCTATTACACGAAACGATCATCAGTCCATTACAGCCCATAATCGCTATCTCCTAAGGGCTGCCTGGACAATCTGACGATAACCCAGACAACACAAGCCCCCCCGGCTCTTACCCGCTAGCTGCCGATGCATGTAATTGCGTCGGCATAGAGCGGGTAACGAGGAGCAACCGAGCGCTGACAGCGTGTAATAGGGGCCTTAGTTTCCCTTATCTCTAATCATAGTGTATGAAAGTGCTTGTCAACCTTCTATATAGTTCTCTCATAAGTCAGAATATTGGAATGCCTAGATCTTACCATGGTGGTTAACCCCTTCACGTCAGCAATACGTATATATATATATATATATATATATATATATATATATATATATATATACTTTCCTGCTGCAGATGCCCCGTTTCTGACAGTGAGGGGTTGAGATGTGTGCTGGATCAGTGCAGTGTGAGCGGCCCTGCACATATAAGTGTGTCCAAAGCCCAAGATGATGACAATCCCGCAGCTGCCTGTCATTAACCCCTTAAACGCCACAATCTATAGCGATTGCAGCGTTTAAAGAGGACCTGTCACCCCCCGTGCCGGGGTGACAGGCTCCCGACCCCCGTTAGATCCCCCTATACTCACGTGATCCCGCCGGGTCCCGCTTCCTGAGCCGGTCGGGTCACGGAGATTTCAGCACCCGAAGCCCGGCACGCGCTGAGAGATGAGTCCGATGCCCATAGAGAATGACGGAGCATCGGACTCCCCATTCATTCTCTATGGGCATCTGACTCTGCTGTCAGCGCGCGCGCCGGGCTTCGGGAGCTGATATCTCCGTGACCCAACCGGCTCAGGAAGCGGGACCCGGCGGGATCACGTTAGGGGGATCTAACGGGGTCAGGAGCCTGTCACCCCGGCACGGGGTGTGACAGGTGTTCTTTAAGGAAGTCAGTGACTGGTTAAGCACCTGTCAGTGAATGATCGGGACTGTCCCGATTAGGCTAGGTTCACACAGCGTTTTTGCAATCCGTTTTGCAAAAAACGGATGCATTTGTGGGCATCCGTTTTGATCCATTTTTTTTTTTTGTCAGACACAAAAGTAGTGTCAGCTACGTTTTTGTGTCCGTCAAAAAAACTGATCTGTTTTGATCCGTTTTTATTACAATGAAAGTCAATGGAAAAATGGATCAAAACAGATGCACACAAATGCATCCAATTTTTTCATCCGTTTTTTGCAAAAAACGGATTTCAAAAACACAGTGTGAACCCAGCCTTTCAGGTACCGACGGGCAGGGGTAAGACACTTTCTTCCCTCCTGTTCGGTCGGCAATCTGTAGATAAAGTCTTCTCTCAGGCAGACAGCATAGATCAATATATGCAATCTAATGATTGCATGTTTAAATGTAAAATAAAAGTGTAAAAAAAAAAGTGTAATAAAAAAAAGTTTTTAAAAATATTTAAAAAACCCTTATAACCCTCCCATAAACGTAAAACGTACCTTCTTGCCTACTATAAAAATAAAAATATGTAAAAAAAGAAATAAATTAACAAACATGATTTATAGTAGTGTGTGGAATTGTCCGATCTTTTAAATTTAACATTATTGTTTATGAATTGTAAACGAAAAAAACACCAGGCTTGCTTTTTAAAATTATATATCAGAAAAAAAAATTAAGGAAAAAAAAAAAAAAAAAAAAATTTTCTTTTACACCAATATGATACCAATAAAATCCTCCTAAAAAATATTTTTTTTAGGCGACACGTCTGTGTCAAGGATAGTGCTCGTAGTAAGAGAAAATTCCCATAGCACGTTTCGGCGTCAAGCCTTCCTCAATTTCCTCGTCCTGTTGCTGTTGTATTTATTGCAATGAATTTTTTTCTACAATAAACTTTTGAAGCATGATGAGTGCCGAGAATGAACTTTTTATACCAATAAAAACCTTGACTCTAGGCTCACATACCTCTGCTTCCTTCTCTCTCTGCTCAAAGAATTGACATGTCAATTCTTTGAGAGGATTGCTGAGGAGAGCAAAGGGACGCGAGTTCCGCCGTGGAATTCAGACGAATTTGCTCAGTGTGAACATACCCTTAAAGGGAACTGACAAAACTTAATCTTAAGCTCAAGTGTGAACAAACGGACCCGAAAGATGAGGTTGAGAAGGAATAAAGAGAAGGCTAAAGCGTTGTGAAGTAGCCTGAGGGGGTAACATTCGTACCCTCTTAGAAAGACCTTAATTAAAAAAAAATGTTGAGGAAATTCAGAACGAATTTTATTCTAGAACCAATTCACTTATCTCTAATATTCGGGTAAAATTGGATGCTCATATTTCTTGGACATGTTGGACAAATGCTTGCTCTTCTCTGTTCAGTATGACATAAAATTTTTGTTAATAATAAACTAAACAGAATTCGGTGCTTGCATTATTATGACATTTCTACGCATTTCTGTGCCTATATGGTTTGCCCTAATTTTTCTGGTTGGTCACCACGGATCTATACACATTGTCCCCGAGGTTCGTTAGCAGTCGCGTAAAGTCTATGATGAGGAAGGTTATTGTCTCATCAGCTCATTAAGCAGACTCCACGGAAAGTCACACAACTGTCAGGCCGCTCAGCTTTGATGTTCCATTAAGTGATCAATGTAGATTACTGATGTTTGGCTAAATGTTTTTCAACTGCATGAGGTCAATATTTGTTAGTTTGTTGGTGGAATAATTAATCAATCAATACAGGATGCCTTTACTCCAAAAGATTCACCGCTATGTATCCACCCGACCTCGGAAGTTATAAATATTTCAGCTCTTCATTAAATATCTGTCAGATGTCACTGGCTGAAACACATACAGATTTTTCCTTTTTGGACCCGGTGGAAAACAATGAAAATAATGGCAGGGTTTCTCAAAGCCTTTAATATTTCCAACATCAACAGGGGTGCGGTGGAATTATTTACTGAAATTTTAGATAAGAGTTTATGGTAAGACGCAGGGCTGTGAGCAAAGGGGAAATACAGGAAGGGACCTGCAATGCATTATTAACTAAGGTGGTGTCATCGGGCATGACACCAGTTCTATGGTGGTGGGCTGAGATATAGCCGTGCACAGTGATGTTATGTCGTGACACCAGTGCCAGTTGGGCACACAGGTATGATGGCACACCTGCTTTTATTTTAAGGGGCAGGCTATGCTTTGTTCCCCTGTGGAAAGTGACCTGCTGTGTTGTTGCGGGGTTCCTTGGGTAATTATCACAGTGGTCCGGAGTGGAATAGTTACCCACCCGGGCTATTGGTATTGCCACCCACAGAAAGGGGAAATGTGTGTGTACTGTGTCGGTGCTTGACAAGGGATCACAGAGTCTCTTTATCATAAAAAAAATCTTATTTACTCTGAATATACTTGAGGTAGGCAGTAGATCATACAGCTTTGCCTTGATACAATACTTTACACTTTATAAGACAGTTAAGACTTAAGGATGCAGATCTGTATTGAGAGTAGAAAGAGTGGTACAGTCGTGCTGACTGAGCTGAGTGCTGAGAGGTATGAAAGAGGATAAGAAGAGTAGAGAGGAGGATGTCGAGAGAGTCCCAACCCAAGTAGCACTGTGCTCTGCCGGAACTTCGGAGGTGGAGATAGAAGAATACTTGAGAAGAGAAAGAGAATACTTGTGCCTGTGTTTTGACTCTTTGGTCTTTGCGCCAACTATTGTCCACCAGTGTCGAGTGACCCATCCTAGAGGGTGACACAAGCCCCAGACCTTGTTACCTGGGATGAGCAGAATGCTGAGGGTTCCCTGCTTACACCCGCACTGCGAGATAGAGTTCATAGACTTCTATTAACTTTGCTCTATCCAGAACAGTTCCTTACTTTCTTTATGGATACTGTCCTGCACTGTGTCTCTCCTTGCCAACGACATAGGTTGAGATGATCCCTGACTTGTCCTCTCTAGTGAAGGTTTAACACTGCATAATGTTGAGTGGAGTTACTTGAGAAGAATCTGTAGGTTGCTGCATGTGCCTAGGTCTGCTTCTAGACTGCACACTTTGACTGGGGACTTGGCAGGGGTCAGGGCCCAACTGGACCGCTGTAGAGAGCGTTCTGGCTTGTGTCCTTCCTCTACAGAGTCCAATGACAAAAGACCCTACACTTCCTCGACCCATGTGACTTCCTTTCTACAGCCCCTGTAAGGTGTGCTGTGAGTGGGTGAGAAGTGCATATGTGAGAAGCAAAGAGAGAGATGATAGGTGAGAAAAGGAAAGAACTCTCATTGGCTTACAGATCCATGTGGCACACACATTTCCCTCCTTTTTTTGTCCATGTATAATCTGCCTGAAA
Organism: Dendropsophus ebraccatus; assembly: GCF_027789765.1. Classification (NCBI taxonomy): domain Eukaryota; kingdom Metazoa; phylum Chordata; class Amphibia; order Anura; family Hylidae; genus Dendropsophus; species Dendropsophus ebraccatus. The sequence goes on along the minus strand of NC_091456.1, from coordinate 163,660,849 downwards.
TTTGGCACCAAGGCTCATAGAAAGAGGAGTGATAGGAGGCTAACTAAATCCATAGGTTAAAGATGAACACTGTTGCTGCCACCTATGGCACAATCACAGCCCGCTTAGCCAATCACTGACTGAAGATGAGACAGCACTGGGGCCAGTGATTGGCTAAGCAGGCTGTCACTGCTGAAATGAGTCCCATAGGTGGTGGTGTGTCCCAGAGGCCCTGCAGGGCAACATAGTGAGGTAAGAATAACATCTTTATTATGTTGTATATTAAGGCAGCATTGTAAAAATTAAAAAAAAAAGTTTTAGGGTAGCTTTACGCGTAGCGGATTGCATCTTTCACAATGTGCGTTCCACAGCAAAATCTGCTGCGATTCCTGCTACTATAAGTTTGAATGGGGTTACATACACATTTTCATTTTGCTGCAAGTATGTAAATGCCGACCCCCTTAACCATTTGCCGCTCGGAGCATACTTTACCATGTCCGCGATCTAGCTGCATTGGAGGCTACCGGTTCCTGTAGGTCCCACTCAGCCAATCAGTGCATGGCCCCACGGAAGTCACTGATTGGTTGGAAGGGACCTACGGGAGTCTCCGATGGAGTTGGAGTGCGGACCAGGAAAGTATGCTCCAGGTGGCTGGTTAAGGGGAGCGGCATTTGCTGCGAGTATGTAACCCCATTCGAACTTACAGTAGCGGAAATCACAGCAGATTCGCTACGTGTGAAGCTGCCCTAAAAGTGCATTTTAGATGACCACAAGAGCACCAATAGTATTTATATTGGTTTTTAGTTTTACAAGTTTTGCAGGGTATTTCAGCATTGTGCTAACTGCTTAAATGGGACAAATTTTTAATCAGCCGTTTGTCGGGAGCAAATAGACTCTAGTCAATTTATTATCGATGGCCGGTTCTGGGGAAAGACAAAAATTCTAAACAATCTTTCTTCATGCTACAATGGACTGCAATTCACATAACAACCACCGGGCGGGGCACATACAGAAATATAACATATATACTTCCCGACAGAGGAAAGCATGCATTGGAAAGGAAAGGGTTGGCTCCTTTAACAATAAAAAAAAAAAATATATATATATATATATATATATATATATATATATATATATATATAAGAAATTCTTAGGACTGTTTGGAAAACTATTCTGTATTGCAAACAAAGGCATATGTGTGTGTCTATTATTCTTGAGTACTCAAATATCTCCATAAGATTGCTAAGGAAAACTATAATTTAAAAATACTCTTAAATAAGCATTGTTCTGTACGGCTCACACGCTATTTGCGACTTGTTTTCTTCCAATACTGCACAAAAGTTGCACACTTTGCACAATGAACTACTTTAGCCCGGCGTTCTTGCTCAGCAATCAGTGTTGATTACTCCTGGCCTCCTTAGAAACCAAACAACTGACTCCTCCAGTCTATATTCACGCTCGCCCATTTGCTGCTAAAATAACCACCTAACAAACAGTGACAAAGTGTATCTCAATAATACCGGGAATTTTTTTTTTTTCTTATAATAATTGAGCAGACTAGGTAAAATTGTCAGCTAGTTGTTGGAGATAAATTTTCTGGCGAAACCTTCTGCTTTACTAAGATAAATGTCAGTTCACGTAGATTCAGTCTATTGTGGATCAACAGCTAGAAAACAGCTAAGATTATATTTTATCTAGCTCATGTCCAATATGTCTAGCATTGTATTTCGCAGACTTCAATACGTTCAATTGCATGCCTGCCATTTAATTGTAATTGCAATGCTTTGGTCGAAAAGAGTTTTGATTGTTTTACGTGGCTTTTTTATGTTGCTGGTTTGGAGTTTAGAAGCCTTTTTGATGTATTGGCAGAGAAAGAGAAAGAGAGAGCTGGTTACACTGAGGTACATTGCACTATTTGTAAAGCAGGAAAAGTAAAATGTAAAGATAATTGATACCGAAAGAAAGTGAAAAAAAAAAAGATTGCACAATCAAATACCCAAAGTTATAATAAAAAAAAAGTCAAACTTTTTCCTATGAAAAGTTGAAAATAGTATGTCAGTGATGGGCATGTTCTAACTGTCAGACCACTGAGCCACTGCAAGTGTATCCTTAAAGGGGTACTCTAGCATGGAACTACTTTTATTAATAGTGCTGCAGTTATAAGAAAAATAATGAGGAGCCTACTTTTACCTCACCGCCTTCCTCCGTTGTCCTCCTGCACTATCTATGATCCCCCACTGACCATTGCCACTTCCAAGACTAACTTATTTCGGCAGTGACAGCCTGCTCAGCCAATCACTGACCTTGGCACTGTCCGACCTTAGTCAGCGATTGGCTGAGCGGGCAGTGACTGCCAAGATAATTCCAACTCAGAGGAGGCAGTGGCAGCGGTTAGAAGGGGACCCAAAGACACCGCAGGAGGACAATAGCTTATTATTTTATTACGCTCATTGTTTAAATGTACTTTCTGTGTACCACTGTATTTATGTGTAAAGGACAAGTGATGCCACCCTTAGCAGATGGAGCCCAAGAAGAACTCCAGCAAGAAGATTGGACTTTCCGAGTGCTGGTGCAAGGTGCGTGGGGCCACAATGTTTGTTTGGACTTCCTCTGGTGCATACACTGGTGAGAGAATGAAGAAGTAGCTGAGGTACCCTGATGGTCATATGTGGAATAAAACAACAGATTCAGAAAGTTAAACCAAATGGCAGTGCAGCCGTCTCTCCTTCCTACTTGATCAAGTTCAAATACAGTTACCTTAATGTTAATAGAAAAAGAAAACAAATAGAGTTGAGTGAACTTTCAGCATTCTCAGGCTCATCCAAACACGAGCGTGCAGCATTTTCGCCCTAGGGAGTCCCAGAAAACATGGATACAGCCTATGGCATTTGGTTTTATTTTTATTTTATTAATAACATTTTATTTTGATAGTTCAGAGAGTTTGCTCACAACGGCTGATCTCTGGCTCTTTTACATGAGCCGATTATCCGCTAAATGAGCGTTCCTAAGAACACTCGTCAGCGATAATTGGACCATGTAAAAAATCCTTAAAGGGTTACTCCAGAGAAGAAAAGATGTGATCAAATAAACTGGTGTCATGACGAAAGTTATACAGATGTGTAAATTACTTTAATTTAAAAATCTCAAGTCTTCCAGTACTTATTAGCTGCTGTATGTCCTGCAGGAAGTGGTGTATTCTTTCCAATGCTCTCTACTACCACCTCTGTCCATGTCAGAAACTGTCCGATTCAAGAGAAGTTCACTATGGGGATTTGTTACTGTTCTGGACAGTTCCTGTCACAGACAGAGGTGGCAGCAGAGAGCACTGTGTCAGAGTGGAAAGGAAACTCCACTTCCTGCAGGACATACAGCAGCTGATAATTACCGGACGGTTTTTTTTTAACTAGAAGTAATTTACAAATCTTATTAACTTTCTGATACCAGTTGATTTTTGTTTACTCTGGAGAACCCCTTTAACAGTGCTACAAACCCTGCAACCCCTCTCTTATGGTTCTGCTGAACCAAAGTTACAGAAACATAGTTTGAGTGAACAGAATCACAAGGAGATGGGGTATTACATGAGTAATATAGCCAATTAAACAAGAGTACAACACACCCATCTACTCTACAAATGCTATGATTTAATAAAATATTATGATCATTATCAGAGCATAAAAATCCGGATAGCAATTAGCGGAGTTAATTAGGTATAATCAGCCCCCGTGCAAACACTCGTATACAAAAGAATACAAAATCTGCACAAAACCCCTCGTCTGTTCGGCAGCCATTCAGCCCGCAGTCGTCTATTATCAGGAGCCAGAGATGTTACATAGGAAACGTTCTTTGATGCTGTAACGTGACTTATATTTGGCGAGTCCAGATGCATAGTGCAATGCGGTGCCGGTTGCATCTACCAAGCACTCCATTATCTAAAATTTCACTGCAAATGGAGAAAAATCCCAGCTGCGATATTTTGAAACCTTTCACCTTGGCAGAGCTGGAGGCAGCAAATATAATGGTATGATATACAATAGAACAAAGTTAAGAGCCCCTACAACATAGCCTTTGTTGTGCGACTACAAGGGTTTGATAACATGGAGCTACATTTTTTACTCTCAGTGGACATCAGAAGTATCTCTGCTAATGGAAGCAGACATGGGACAAAGTGCACCGAATAGATACAAGCAGGAGAACGGCAAATGGATCATAAATAGAAGGCGCAAAACTGAAATTCTATTTTTAAGGGAAGAAACAAGTGAGACGTGTCTTTGTATTTTCTAGAAGCAGTTTGGTATGACGATAAATGGATCAACTATTTTATCTTTCAGCTGCACATATATCTATAACTATATCTAGTTCACTTATGGGAAATAGTATAATGAACCCACCAGGCGTAAAGGAAAAAAAATTGTTGCACGCAATAGCAGCACCTTGTAATCCAATGTGGTAGATATGCAGATAATGAAAAGATAGAGTAAAGACCATGGGGCACTCGGCGATCCTGTAGGCTTAAAAATCCTACTACATGAAGCGATTATCGTCCATATTCGGTTGATATCAGCCGTTAATCGCCCCATTTAATAGAAGACAACGATCGACCAACATGCATGATGTCAGCTGATCGTTGTCTTTCAACAGGCTGAAGCGCTAACGATCAGCCTGGCAACTATCTGCTGCCGTCGCTCCATGTAATAGGAGCAGTGGCAGCAGACCGCCGCTATCTCCTATGGGCTGCCCGGAAAATCTGATGATCGCCCAGGCAGCCTCCCCGCCTCTTACCTGCTCCTCCTTACTCATTGAAACGAACGAGGAGGAGCGTGGTCAGCGCTTACTTGCTTTCTACATTGCCCCGTGTAATAAGGGCTTTAGGCTTTTTATTCAGCAATGTACATCAAGGGGGGAGAGGGAGAAAAGGTGTCCACGCAAGCGCGTACACACTGGGAACAGCCATTTCACGCTCACTGGTGTTTCTTCCTGCCGAGTCCTGAAATGGCGTGTATGCGCCCGCAAGTCCATAGTTAGGCTGCTTGTTACGGCGCATGTGCAGGGAGCAGCCCATAACAAGCAGCCTAACTTTGCATATACGAATATGTATAATGGGCGGGCCTGGAGGGGGAAGGCTAGGCAAGAAGAGCAGGTGCTCCGGGCACATGAGGAATGCCCCAAATCCTCCGAACTTGTTAATTAGCATATAGGCATTAATCAGAAAACGCCACTATACTGGACCCCACAGAAATAAGAAGTACAGCCGTGCAATCATAAGGTAAAGAGCGGCTGGCTCATATCAGCAGGTTCACTAGCCCAAACCTGCTAATAGTGCTGCTTTAAGTGGTGTGTGATCTGGCATTTTCACAAGAATTGCTCACCCATCTCTCCGGCCCCTGCTATGCCTTCAGACCACCCTTTACTCCTCTGAGAATAATTGACAGTCGGCTCATCATTGACTGTCTGTCAATCATTCTAGGCATGCATATCTGTGCTGTCAGTTTTCCTTTGGGCTAAGTTCACACAATGTATGACAACGGCCGTTCTGTGACACAGCCTTGTCACAGAACGGACACTGTCTGTGAAGTTCATTTCTTTCGAATTGAAATGCTGGCATACTCATATGTCCAATGACACACCCGTATGTCCAATTACCCATAGAATCATGTATCTAATTATGCGCATGCGTTAGCGATTTTCGAAGTTTGTAATTTGTATTTTTTGATTTTTAAGGTGAATGGGGTGGAATGTAAGTCTAATTGTCATTTTGAAATATATTTAGTTTTTAAATGATGTATGTTCACTACTATTAAGCCATGGAATTGTTTTGATCATGGCACTTCCGGTTATTTCCGCATGTGATCTTTAGACACGTGACGTACATGTCACATGATTGGTTTTGGAATAGGCACTGTACGTTTCAGTTTATACATGAAGGTAATATATTGTATTATTTTGTAGTCTCTGTGTTGGAACCGCTGTTATATATATACTTTTTTGCACTTTCTTGGATTTTATTTACATATTTCTTTTTGTTTGATATTGCGCACATGTGACCGGACTTGGCAACATGTCACTTCCGGTTTTCTGCGTTCCACCGTGGCGTGCGTTCCATGGCCGTGCGGGATCCATAGCAGGTATCTAATCAAAGAATTATGTGATAACATATATATATACCGACTCCAGCGGTTGAGTATCACAACTCCTGATGAAGTTATGGGGGCATAACGGAACGCGTGGGGTGTAGGTGCTGTGTGCCAGTGGAGGTCCTGCTATTGTGATTATTGCTTTCTATACATACATTGATTTAGGTTATTGCGGTATGATTTGATATACATATTATTTCTTTGAACACGTGTTATATATATTTTGACATTTTCTTGCTTTCATTACACTTTTTTCTATGTTTAGTGCATTATTGGCAGGACATTTATTGTGAGGGTTGTCCCTCGTCTGGCACACTACTTGTTACCCTAATATTGTATGGGTACTTGTGTATTGACATCTTGGCCTTTTTAGCCTTTTTAAGTGGTTTTAATAATTTTGCTGTTGTTTGTCGGTATAAATAAACTATTTTTGATATCCTGTTATACTGAGTGTGCAATATTGTTGGTTAGTCTAGCCGCTTTTGTCTTTTGTTTTCCTTATGTATATTTTGGCTAGCTATTTTGTTGCACCTACTTTTTCTATTTTGACATTAGATTGGCAGTGCCCACCACACTCACATACATAGTCAATTACCCATAGAAGACAATGTAAAGTCTGACCGGAGCAGCACTTGCCATTGTCTTTTTGCCATTGAGTTTTGTGCGGTCGCTATTTAATGAAGAGTGGCTGCACAAAACTGACATGTCAGATTTCTGTGCGACCGCATAGAATCCTGGACGAAGTGTATACAGTTTGTATACACTTCAGCCGGGATTTCATATAAAACAATGCAATGTATTTTTTCAATAAGTAGCAGCCGTTGTTTCAATCTGCAACAACTATCATGGTTTTTTTTTTCTTTTTTTTTTTAAGGAAAGTTTTTTTTTTTTTTCTTTAACTAGTAAAACATGCCACCATACCAAGCCATGGAATACAGATAACATGTCAATTTAACCTCACAATTTTTTTCCTGTTTCACAGTATACTTTATTGTAAAATGATGGATGTTGTAGCAAAGTACATTTGGTTCAGCAAAAAAAAAAGAAAAAGCTGTTATAAAAGTGTAAAAAATAGATGTGATAGATGGAAAAATAAAAAAGAGTAATGGCTCTTAGAAGAAAAAAAAGGAAATGCAAAAACTTAAATTTATAGGGTCCTTAAAGGGTTAAAAATGGTTGCTAGAGATGGTCAGATCACAGAAAACAGCCAAGTCGACTGCCTTATGCAATTTACATAACTCCCATTGGCATTAATAGGATGTTTATATGTGGTGTCAGCTCAGCCGGAGGTGTTAAAGGGGTTATCCGGCGAAAAAAATTATTCACAGAATAACACACATTACAAAGTTATACAACTTTGTAATGTATGTTATGTCTGTGAATGGCCCCCTTCCCCGTGTCCCACCACCCCCACCCGTGTACCCGGAAGTGTGGTGCGCTATACATTACCTGTCACGTGCCGACCACGGTCTCCGATCCTCAGCAGTGACGTCTTCTTCGGGAGGCCAGCGGATCTTCCCGAGTGCTGGCCGCCCTCTGCAGCGTCATCCGAAGCTCAGCCGCGATTGGCTGAGCATAACTGTGCTCAGCCAATCGCGGCTGAGCAGCTGATGACGTGGCCGCGTCATCAGCCGCTCAGCCGCGATTGGCTGAGCACAGTTATGCTCAGCCAATCGCGGCTGAGCTTCGGATGACGCTGCAGAGGGCGGCCAGCACTCGGGAAGATCCGCCGGACTCACGAAGAAGACGTCACTGCTGACGATCGGAGACCGTGGACGACACGACATGCGGTGAGTATAATGCACCACACTTCCGGGTCTAGCGTGGGTGGGGGGAAACACGGGGAAGGGGGCCATTCACAGACATAACATACATTACAAAGTTGTATAACTTTGTAATGTGTGTTATTCTGTGAATAATTTTTTATCGCCGGACAACCCCTTTAATTGTGGTGACGCCAGTGCTAGTCCAGCACACAGGTGTGATGTTGATACCTGTGTGCTGTCTGGCTATGTTCCCCAAATGGTCGGTAACCTGTTGCGGGTCCGTTGGGCTCTTGTCACGACAGTCCTGAGTGGCAACTCACTCACCCATACTATCGGTACCGCCACCCACAGAAGGGGGGAAAATAACCCAAGGTGTGCGGTGGTGTGTGCATAGGTGCCAGTGCAGACAGAAGATGACAGAGTCCAGTGCGTAGTATAAAAAATATGACAGCTTTATTGTAGAACTCAGTGGGTCAGGGTGTTCCCTGGTGACTAATCTCCAGGGCTGTGGAGTCGGTAAGCCGCAGCTCCGACTCCAACTCCGACTACGTCTCCCAACTCCGACTCCTGCTCCTTCATAAATGGCCAGTCATATACCAGGGGAGTTATTTATCACACTGGCTCAGCAGCTTCTCCCTAATGTCCTACATGATCCTGGAGCGACTTCTGAAACATATAAAGTAGCTTCTCCTGTGTGAGCAGTGGATGCAGCCAGTCTCCAGCCTCCATGTCCTGAACTACTCACAACTAGACTAGAAGGAGCAGGTGGTCTTTTCCTGCTGACAGTCTTCTATGTTTCTAACTAAATATTCACCATACACACAGAAACACTGCTAACACTGCCAGACACCTGTAATATAGAGGTCAGCTATAGTGATATAGAGGGGTCACTGTGGGTGTGGGGGCACACCATAGCGTGCGCACACACACACACACACAGTGCTGCTCACAGTCTGACACCAAAGCACCAGGCTGTGCCCAATATATTGTGCTCAGCACAGCAAGTAGAGAACAGTATGGGTCCCAGTGGGTTAAGTGGATGCTATGCATCTCCACTTAATTCCCATGGGGTCAGACTGTTCTTGAACTACACCTGAAATAAAGGGTTTAAATGACCCCCTTCCTTCCTGGAGTGGATGCAGTGCGGGTGGGCATGTGGGGGGAGTCATACTCACCATCCAATGTCTTTACCAGACCTAGAACTGAGCTTGATGTGTGCTGTGCTCTGGCAGTGTCCGCTCGGCCAATCAGTGGCTGAGGCGGGACACCACCTTAGCCACTTATTGCCTCAGCGGAAACTGCAGGAGCGCCAACCAGGCACAGGTGTCAGGTCTGTTGAAGACATCGGATGGTGAGTATGAAAATTGAACCTTCCTCCTTCCTCAGGGATGTGGGCATGGACCCGAATGTTGCAGTACGGGTCCGTTCATCCCTATTTACAACTATAAAAAAAGCTATTTTACTAGCCTTGTGTTTCAGTAGGGTACATAGGGTGTATTTTTTGTGTATATGTGGTTAATCAATTACATGTGTGTGCTTTACAGTGGGCTTTATTACACAGCACAACCACCAGAGGGCATCAGAGCCCAGAAGATGACTCATTGTAGGTCTGTTTTTAGAAAATATATATTATATGACTTATTTTAGATGATTCAGTCTGTCAGTTTTTTGTGCTATTGACAGGCATAGCACCTTATTTTCTTTTGTACTGTTTGTTTAGGAAGAAAATTTAATAGGGGCAGAAAATTATTGTGTGGACCTGGAGATACATTGTTTAGTTGATGCAGGGAAAAAAAAGTAAAAGAAAAGAAAATCACGATAAATCGGATACTGGAAGAGGTCACCTGGTACACACAAAAAAAAATCTGCAACTTTTTCCAGGACGTATGGTGAGTGTGGGGTTGATAAATGGGTCTCCTACCTATCCTTTATTTGATATTTAATTTTGTATTTATTCGGGTGACTTTGCTATGACATAGCAGATGGGCTCATACAATTTGATGAATAGGGTCAGTAAATGAATAAAGCAGCAATGCAATCTGAAATCACATACAGATAAGATAGAGAGAGAGTGAGAGAGAGAGAGAGAGAGAGAGAGAGAGAGCTGTAGTGAGGCCACATGTGAATTACTGTGTTACATCTGGAGACTTTACTTGAAAAATGATATTGGTAAAAAAGAATTAGTGCAAAGATGGTGGACGGTGTGAGACATACTGTAAAACTTAAAATCGTGAAACTCTTAAAGTGAATCTGTCACTTTAAATGACTTTTCAGGGTGCGCTGCCCTGTGTATGTATATGGGGAGCAGGACTATATCTGCCCATTCTATCAATAGTTTTTCCCTTGTTAAAACCCTGAAAACTCCAACCCTGTATCTGCTTTCCCTATGCCCAGCTTCAGTGTGGATACAGACTAACCTCTGTGCTGCATCCCATACACTATATACATACTAAACACACCATCCTGCAATCCTACCTCACTGTAGCAAACCTTCAGAAGTTCCCAGACCAGCCCTGAGAAGTCTAAGCTGTGCTTTTAGCCACTTCACAAACCAGAAGCCCTTCATCTTCTCAGCACTACCTGCCTACTCATTCCCCTCAGCCCCCCCCCCCTCCATAGACTTGTGTGTTTGCTTGTACATTGGTACCTTGATCTAAGAGTAACTTGGATTATGAGCGTTTTGCAAGAAGAATTGTAACTTGGTTTAAGAGCATTGCTTTGGTTAAAGAGCTCCCTGTACTGGGTGGGAGGAGTGGGGGAGGGGCATGGCCTGCATAGCGGGGTCTACAGCACTGTACTCGGATCCAGGAAGTCTCCCTCACCTTTCAAATGATAGCAGATCCAGTTCAGGCTGAGGCTTGCATCAGGGGACAGGACTGTGGGGGGTAATCTCTTCATAGCTGTAACCCCTCTCTCCCCGGACAGAGAGTGCTGTATTTATCTGCCCTGCTCATTCCCTCATGCTCCCTGCAGTCTCTGTCCACCCTTGTGTTTCCCATCCTCTCCATTCCTGCTATAATCTGCCTGTATTCACACTCAGATATACACATTGCTGCTATAATGTGTCTGCACTTACCCTCAGCTACACATACTGCTGCTATAATGTGCCTTCACTTACACTCAGCTATACACGCTGCTGTATAGTAACGTTTCTGTCACTGTCCTCCTGCACAGCTCTGTGAATCTCACTTCCTGATTGGTACATGCTAATCACACCCTCCCCTTCCTCATTGTGGTCATGTGACCACACAGATCTCTGACAGCAGTCCTGCTTCTCTATTCTAGCCTGTTGTACTACGCTATTGCATTATTTGGATCTGCATCTCCATTTGCTGCAGTTTTTTTTCAGGTTTATGCACTTACTATACATTATACTCCACATGCTGATTGCTATACTGTACAGTAACTTATAAAATCAAACATCCATCTTTCTGTTTGTTTCATTTGTTCTATATGTAATTCAGGATAAAAAAAAATAGGTATTTTTGGGTGTGGAACCATTTTTCAGCATTTCGATGATTTCTTATGGGAAAATTTGATTTGGTTTAAGAGTGGATTTGCATTACAAGCACAGTCCGGGAACGAATTATGCTCGTAATCCAAGGCACCACTGTACTATTCATTTCTGAAACATTGTTTGCTATGACAGTTACACAAATCTATATACTCTGGAGTAGAGAAGGGAAGAAGGGAAAGGGCGGAATGATTGAAACCTTTAAATATGCTAAGAGCAAGAAAGAATCTTTTGGGGGTTTTTTTTAAATAATAAACTGAACCCAAGAACAAGTGGCAAAAATCTAAAGTTATTGGGGAAAAGATCAGAAGCAACCTATTATTATGTTACTCAAATAGTAGTAAATGCTTGGAACAAACTTCTAGCAGATGTGGTTGGTAACATATATCGATCGTTACTTAAAGTGTACCTGTCATTATAACTTTTAAAATCTAAATCAACAGTAGATGTGAAATAAAACAAGTTTGCAATTTACATTCATTATTTATTATTTAGTTATCATGGAAAACATAGCATTTCATGTTTTCTGATTCTAGTTTAAAAAAAAAACTCAGGAAACAGTCAGAAGACAGGAAGTCCTGTGTATCCCAGGCCATCTGAGCGCTCACAGAGAGAAGGCAGTCATGTGACTGTTGGACACAGTTGTGACTCTCTGTACTGGCCGGAATTCCTGGGTTTAGTCTCTGTTTTTAAATCAGCACAAGTAAGAAAATCTGCCTTCAGGAGACTGGACCTGGATTTCTGGTAAGTACAGCTTTGTTTTACAGCATGAAAACAACAACAAAAAAAATAATGACTGTATATGGCAAACTTGCTTTATATCACATCTACTGTTGATTTAGATTTTGAAAGCTGTAACGACAGGGACACTTCAAAAGGAAAGACAATAATATAAGGGGATGACTAAGTATACGTATATTTACATTACAAAGTATCTGTTAGGGTACTGTTGAATCTACAGGACTTGATAAAAAATCTAAGCAGGGCAAAATATAATAATAATAATAATAATAATAATAATAATAATAATAATAATAAACAACTAAAATAACACTACATCTAGGTTAAACACTCCCATCTAGTGGCAGACAACCAACATGACAAACTACAGTACAGCTTATTTGTTTAGAGATATAATAGTAGATTTATGCAGGGAAATGTACTGAATTTGTTTCCTATGCAAAAGAAAATAACATTTTTAAAACCTTTCTGGTTCAATTGAAGAAATTAGTGAAAAGCAAAAGCAGCACAACTTCTACACCAAGTTAAAGTCAGAAGAGATGGGAGTTACAATATACTAGGGAAGATTTCACCTATGTCCACTCCTTTTTTCACTATGTTTGGGACAGACGCCAGGGTAACACCTCCTTAGCAGGTTGCATTTTCCTATAAAGAAAAAAACTAGTTATTCTAATATATATATATATATATACCTGCAAACACTCTTGACATTTCTTGAGTTCAGAGAAGTCAATAGACACATCCAACATGTACCATAAATATTTCTGCCATATTCTGATAGCAGCCCTTTGCACAGCCTCTGCACCAACTTCTGGAGGTAGCTTTCCCTTCAAGTAAATGATTTCTTCAAGAAGCCTTAGAACTTTACAGGAGATTTAAATGGGTACCTAAGTGATTTCTTTTTTTTTTTTTAGTCAACTGTTGTAAGAAAGTTACACAGATTTGTAAATTATTTCTATTTAAAAATCTCCAGTCTTTCAGTACTTATCAGCTGCTGTATGCTCTGCAGGCAGTGTTGTATTCTGTGCATTCACATGTACAGGATCTGCAGCAGATTTCATGGCGCAGATTTGAAGCCGCAGATCTGCTTTGAATCTGCAACTTCAAATCTGCGCAATAAAATCTGCTGCAGACCCTGTACACGTGAATGCACCCTGAGGCTATGTTCACACTACGTAAAACTACGGCCGTAGTTCTCGCCGCAGAACTACGGCCGTAGTTTTGAGGGGTGGAACATAGCCTTATTTTCAATGGGATCCCGGCTGGAGCGTACACACATCGTATACGCCCCGGCCGGGATCCCATGCGGCGCCAGAAAAAAATGACGTGTCAGTTTTCTGCGGCCGGAATTCAGTGAATTCCGGACGCAGAAAGACCTGTCAGTTCACACAGTGAAGCAAGCGGCTCACTGTGCGCTATGAGAAGCACTGATGCGGGCGCGCGCTGATGCGCCTGCATCAGAGCTCCGCGTTCGGAAAGATCACCTAAAGATCACTTAAGTACCGGCCGGGATGATCCGAGCTGAGACCGACCCTTCCGTGACCCGGCAGGGGTCACGGAACAGCCTGGTGTTCACGTTGTGTGAACATAGCCTGACAGTGCTCTCTGTGCCACCTCTGTGTGTGTCAGGAACTGTCCAGAGCAGTAGCAAATCCCCATAAAAAAACTCTACTGCTCTGGACAGTTCCTGACATGGACAGAGGTGGCAGCAGAGAGCATCATGTCAGACTGGAAAGACTACACCCTTTTTCTTCAGGACATAAAGCAGCTGATAAGTACTGGAAGACATAAAATGTTTAGATAGGAGTAATTTACAAACTTGTTTGGCTTTTGATTTAAGGGTAGCTTCACATGTACCGGATTTGATGCTGCAGAACAGCAGAAGATTTTATCTAAATAAATAAACACAGCAACAAATCTGACCAAGAAATCTGCTGCAGATTTGATGGCACAGATTTGATGCTGTGTTGATTTATTTAGTCAAATCTGCTGCGGATCCTGTAGGTGTGAAGCTACCCTAAGGGTAGAATTACACGCAACAAGTTTACAGTAGATGTCACACTGCGCATATCGCAGAAAAACTGCTGAGTTACTCGAGTCTATAGCATTGCATTCTTGCTGTAAGAACTATGTAAACGGAAAAACTGTTGAAAATAAGATACAACATATTATGTGAACATAGCCTAAAATTTGCTGTTTGATAACAACCACTCCAATCTGTTCTCACTGTTAGGCTATGTTCACACAGACGTTTTTTGATAATGATAGTCATGAATAATGATCATTATTTACGGCTGATATTTTAAGAGAGGTTGTTAATATATAAAAGACATTGTGGGAACGTTAGGGTATCGCCTTAAAGCGATACTGTATTCAGCTACCCCACTCACCCCCACCCAAAACGCAGGTACTGTCAGGCTGCTGGGCTGAAGAACTTCCCTCTCGAGCATTCCAAAATGCAGAAAAACTATTTTTAATCCACAGCAACTGAGTCAATGTGGCTTGGACGTCCGTGACTTAGGCCTACTACGCCTCTCCTTCTTTGTTCTCCGCCCTCTTCATCATCTGTAATCTTCCCAGAAAGTAGTTCTCCTCGTCATTGGAGAAGAAGGAAGGAGAGGCGTAGCAGGCCTACGGCACAAACTCCTAAGCCACGCCTCATTGACTCTGCCACGGATTACAGATTTTCTTCTGTCCATGCAAGGCACCAGCTGAATTCTGGAACCCACGAGCGGGAAAAACTTCAGCTCAGCAGATGGACGGTACCTGCAGTTTGGAGGGATGTGTAGCTCATTACAGTATTAATTGAAGCTATGTTCACATATAGTTTATGGAGTGTATCTTTCCTGCTTTACATTTACTTTATTTTTTTGCATTGAGTTAGATTGAGTTCACATTAGTCTGCTTACAGTATCTCATGAACTCTGGTCCCTCAGGCTTGTACTTTGTATTAAACACCAGTACATATTGTATCTCCATACAGAGAATGTCAGCACTTGACAACAATGTCAATGTCAACACTTGAAGGTGTGGCTTGTGAGGGTGTGGCCTATCATGGATGTGCTCTGTGGCCTATTGTGGGTGTGGTTTGCGAGGGGATGTGACTTGTTACAGTTGGGTTTTTCCTATATTGTTCTCTTTGTATAGCCCTTATAGTTAGGACAATACAAAGGGAGCATTAGAGACCCCATTATCAGGCCTGCAGCATTTTACAGGCCCTAATATGAGGCCCCCAGCATATTATAGACCCCAATATCAGGCCCCCCAGCATATTACATACCCCATTATCAGGCTCCCAGCATATTATATACTTCAGTATTAGCGGATTGCTGGTAGAGATGAGCTAATGGCTGATCTAAATGAAGCAAAGTTGTATTTGCGCTCCTCTCATCAAGCCGCCAGCCTTTCATGGCTGCTCCGCTCCCTGTCACTCCACCCCAGGTGCCAGGAAAAAGCTGGATCCAATCCTGTGAAACAGAGAAGTTTCCCAGGATTGGATCCAGCTTTTCCAGGCATCCTGAGAGGAGCGGCAGGGAGCAGAGCAGCCATGAAAGGCTGGCGGCTTGATAAGCGGAGCGCAGATCAAACGCTTTGCTTCATTTAGATCATTGATTTACTCATCTCTAATTGCTGGTAGTTGACATAGAGAATGAAGGGAGGGAGGAGGATAAACGCTGCTTGCTGGCAGTGATAATCAGTTCTGTGGATAGAGATGACCACTCTCCCTATACCCTTCTCTATGTCACTGCCAGCAAGCAGAGTTATCTTTTCTGTCCACATAACTGATTATCACTACCAGTAAGCAGCTTCAGAGATCATCCTTTTCATTCTTCCCTATACCCTTTTCTATGTCACTGCCAGCAAGAGTTAAGATTAAAGGGGTTGTCCGGCGAAAAAAAATTATTCACAGAATAACACACATTACAAAGTTATACAACTTTGTAATGTATGTTATGTCTGTGAATGGCCCCCTTCCCCGTGTTTCCCCCCACCCACGCTAGACCCGGAAGTGTGGTGCATTATACTCACCGCATGTCGTGTCGTCCACGGTCTCCGATCGTCAGCAGTGACGTCTTCTTCGGGAGCTTGGCGGATCTTCCCGAGTGCCGGCCACCCTCTGCAGCGTCATCCGAAGCTCAGCCGCGATTGGCTGAGCATAACTGTGCTCAGCCAATCGCGGCTGAGCGGCTGATGACGCGGCCACGTCATCAGCTGCTCAGCCGCGATTGGCTGAGCACAGTTATGCTCAGCCAATCGCGGCTGAGCTTCGGATGACGCTGCAGAGGGCGGCCGGCACTCGGGAAGATCCGCCAAGCTCCCGAAGAAGACGTCACTGCTGACGATCGGAGACCGTGGTCGGCACGCGACAGGTAATGTATAGCGCACCACACTTCCGGGTACACGGGTGGGGGTGGTGGGACACGGGGAAGGGGGCCATTCACAGATATAACATACATTACAAAGTTGTATAACTTTGTAATGTGTGTTATTCTGTGAATAATTTTTTTTCGCCGGACAACCCCTTTAAGATCTGTGAAGCTGCTTGCTGACAGGAAAAATCAGTTTATAAACAGAGAAGATGATTCAGATAAGCGATTACAGTGCAGTTACACACAGTGACTCACAGGGGGTATCTTATCTGATTGTAGTCGCTCACTTTTCCTTTTCTTCCTCATCTGACCCAGCCACAGAATCTGCTGGACAAACTATTTTGGGCTTTTGTCTCCAGCACCATCTTCACCTCTATACAAAGTCCCCATGCGTATTGCTCCACATAATTTCCATGCCTTCAAGCTCAACACTGTTTTTACTAAACCTTCACTTCATTCAATATGTAAATGAGGCAGTTTGGTGCACTTGGGGTAGGCAGGGCCATCTTAACAGCATTATGGGCCCCTGGGCAGAGGTGCAAATTGGGCCCCCCCCCCAACCGCCGCCATCAAATCCCCCACATCTTTGCACATAGTGCCACACATAGTAGCCAATCACCCCATATAGTGCCCCCCATAGTAGCCAATCCCCCCATATAGTGACCCCATAGTAGCCAATCCCCCCATAGTAGCCAATCCCCCCATAGTAGCCAGTGCCTCCATAGTAGCCAGTGCCCCCCATAGTAGCCATTGCCCCAATAGTAGCCAGTGCCCCAATAGTAGCCAGTGCCCCTCATAGTAGCCAGTGCCCCTCATAGTAGCCAGTGCCCCCATAGTAGCCAGTGCCCCCCATAGTAGCCAGTGCCCACTAGTAGCCAGTGCCCCCATAGTAGCCAGTGGCCCCCATAGTAGCCAGTGCCCCCATAATAGCCAGTGCCCCCATAGTTGCCAATGCCCCCCATAGTAGCCAGTGCCCCCATAGTAGCCAGTGCCCCCCATAGAAGCCAGTGCCCCCCATAGTAGACAGTGCCCCCATAGTAGCCAGTGCCCCCATAGTAGCCAGTGCCCCCATAGTAGCCAGTGCCCCCCATAGTAGCCTGTGTCCCCCATAGTAGCCAGTGCCCCCATAGTAGCCAGTGCCCCCCATAGTAGCCAGTGCCCCCATAGTAGCCAGTGCCCCCCATAGTAGCCAGTGCCCCCATAGTAGCCAGTGCCCCCCATAGTAGCCAGTGCCCCCATAGTAGCCAGTGCCCCTCATAGTAGCCAGTGCCCCCATAGTAGCCAGTGCCCCCCAAAACAACAAACCAGTTACTCACCTGTCTGGCGGCCCCAGCAGCTCCTCTCCCGTCAGCGCGCCACTCCCGACATCCACCGGCAATACAGGGGGGTGGGGCGGGGGGGCTTCCTTGCGGTGCTCGGCACTGCTTTGGAGCCGTCTACGCTTCATAGGATGCACTTAATTTTATAAGTGAGTCTTATAAAGCAAAAAATACAGGCCTGTCACAGAGGGCAGGGGCCCCCGGGCAGCCGCCTACCATGCCCAATGGGTAAGACGGCCCTGGGGGTAGGGCTACCACTCCTAATGAACTGATTCGTCCCTGCCAGCCCACCCCTACTCATGAATATTCACCCAGAATTCTGCAGGGACCCCAGACTGGTTGCTCATCACTGCAGAGCGCTGGATGAATATTAATTAGGAGATTTAGGGTGTTTATTGGTGCACTAAGGGGCTGTAGTACCACCCCCAGTGTACCAAACTGCCAGATGGTACTGACCAGCTTGTTTGTAGATGGCTGTTCTCCTGTATACGCCCTGTAGACTAAGGGGAAAGAGAACCTTGCTTATTTCTCCCACAAAGGCATAAAATCTACAAGGAATTGGGAGGGGGGGGGAGGAAAGTTTTATGTAACACTCAGGGAGGGATTTATGAAGACCGGCGTACAAGTTAAGCCCTGCACCCTTTTTTGTGGCAGGATTCGCTAACAGGCACACGCCTCTTAGTGAATCCGGCCGGCCAAGCCCCCAAATCTGTGCCTGGTGAACCAAATCTACACCTGCTTCCAGCAGATGTAGATTAGCGTCATGATTTACGCCTGGCGTAAATCATGATGAATGAGGTGCGGGAGGAGGCCACTTCTTATGGGCTGCACAAAATTTTATGGTTGAAAAAATTTTCATTAGGCGCAAGTGCTAATAAATACTTAAAAATACTATGCTAAGGTAACAGTGGCGTACTAGTGGGCAAATTTTGCACAAAAATTTAAAACTCGCACATGATAAATCAGCTGAAAAAGGTGGCTAATCTGAAACCACACACCTTGGTACAAAACGGAGAAATGGCGAACATGGCAGAAAGTGGAAAAATCTAGCTAACTTGCCTAGATAAATGTTGCACAAAAAATACACAGTGCGCAAAACCTCAGTTTTAGCCAAAAAAAAAAAAAGAAGAGAGAGAGAGAGAAAACTTGTTGATAAATTTGCCTCCTTATTTTCAGAACTTTGTATTCGTGTGTGTATATATTGGTTTGCATACTGATTGATGCAGAGCAAAGTGAGATCTTTAATAAAAAGAACTGAATTTTATACAGTATGAAATTAGAATGAGCTCTCAAATGAGCCATCATCCCAAAATAAGGCCGACCTAGAAGTGACCCAGACACAACCACCTTTTCTAATGTCTCTCTTCCGCCTTTAGGTTGCACACTCTTTGTATATTTGGCCCTCTCCTTGTAACTAATAATTATAAAATGTTTTTTATATCCTTAAAGGGGTTATGCAGCGCTACAAAAACATGGCCACTTTTCCCCCTACTGTTCAGTTCAGGTGCATTTTGCAATTAAGCTCTATATACTTCAATGGAACTGAGTTTCAAAACCCCACCCAAACTGGAGACAACAGTAGGGGGAAAGTGGCCATGTTTTTGTAGTGCTGGATAACCCCTTTTTTATTTCCTTTTTTCTATGTATTTTGCAATATGAAGTATTTCAGACTGCAATATGTGAGTCTACCACTAGGTGTTGCTCAGTGTATATGGTGCTTATGTTGCACCTTACAGAACTTTTTCTCTTTGGATACAGACAATTGGGATCTAATACAATTATTTAAAGAATGGAAACAAAAGAACTTGGATACGGTATAAAGGACTAAAAATAATAAGAATCTTAATCTGAGAAATATTTTAAACACAATAAATCTGAACATAACAACATAGTAGTACCTATTCAGGGAAGAAAAAGAGCGCTGCACCTCACACCTATGGCTGATACTAGTGCCCCTAGGCTAAATAAAAAACACATCAGAATTTTGTGTATGAATTGATCAAGCCACACTGCCCCATGTACCATCGTGCAGGTATCTGATACACATGGGTCCTTACACTAAGTCCACACCGTGCCGGTCAGTGGCTACCAACCCCGCAGGCGTGCACAGTCCGGGAATGGGGGCCATGGGACGGCCCTGCGACCCCCATGCCACAGGACCAGACCCAAAAACACCACACCAGAACCCGGCCAGCACCGCCGGTGGAGAAGGCCGCCCCCAAACAGCACAAGTCTGGATGAGGTATTGGGCTCACCATAGCTGCTGCAGACAGAATGGGAATAGACAGGAGGGATTAAAACCATGTGCACTCAGGTGTCTCCTGCTAATTGCTGTCATGTGGGTTGCCAGGAGAAAAGAGAGAAACAAAATACTGTTCAGGGAAGAAAAAAAGCGCTGCACCTCACACCTATGGCTGATACTAGTGCCCATAGGCTAAATAAAAAACACATCAGAATTTTGTGTTTGAATTGATCAAGCCACACTGCCCCATGTACCATCGTGCAGGTATCTGATACAGTGTGGACTTAGTGTAGGGACCCATGTGTATCAGATACCTGCACGCGGTACATGGGGCAGTGTGGCTTGATCAATTCACATACAGAATTCTGATGTTTTTTATGCAGCCGAGAGGCACTAGTATCAGCCATAGGTGTGAGGTGCAGCACTCTTTTTCTTCCCTGAACCGTATTTTGTTTCTCTCTTTTCTCCATGTTTTGCACTCCTCCTTGTGAGACCCACATGACCGCAATTAGCAGGAGACACCTGAGTGCTCATTGTTTTAGTCCCTCCTGTCTGTCCCATTCTATCTTTGATAGCTATGGTGAGTGCAATACCTTATCCAGACTTGTGCTGTTTGGGGGCAGCTTCCTCCGCCGGTGGTGCTGGCTGGGTTTTGGTGTGGCTTTTTTGGGTCTGGTCCTGTGGCATGGGGGTTGCAGGGCCGTTCCATGGCCTCCCTTCCCTGTCTGTGCACACCAGCGGGGGTGGTGGTCGCTGACTGGCACAGTGTAGACTTAGTGTAGGGACCCATGTGTATCAGATACCTGCACACGGTACATGGGGCAGTGTGGCTTGATAATTCACATACAGAATTCTAATGTTTTTATGCAGCCGAGAGGTACTAGTATCAGCCATAGGTGTGAGGTGCAGCATTCTTTTTCTTCCCTGAACCGAACATAGTAGTACCTATATACTCGAGTACCAAATATATGCATTATATTGTGTAATATATAAAAAAAATTGGCTTGGGTTCTATGAAAATATTTAGATGCCATAATAGCTGATATTTTGGTGTTGTGGTTGGTATAATATGGACAGTAGAAATGTAGTATCATGTTTGTGGTCATTATGGCTAGTATGGTATGGCTTCAGTGTGGTCATTATGGCTAGTATGGTATGGGTGCAGTTTGAGCATGATAGTTGTGAGTCTTATGCTTGGTATGATTTGGTGACAGTAACTGGCAATATTATGTTTGAACAACTACATATATATCCTATAGTGCCAATGTTATTGTAAATATAGTCAAGGTGTAGCTGTTCAATTTACCTTGAATATGCAAAATGAAGAGCCCGTGGAGCCTCATTGAAGAGTCTCGAAACACAGGACTAGCCAGATATCCCTCTGAGAAGGACCCAGCCAAGGGTCAGCGATCTGTTTCTCTTCTGGCTCTACTAGGCATTGCTCCCACCTAGCCAGAATCCTGCTCCACACTGATGAGGGGCAACACCCCGAAACAGCTGTATTTGGATGGATGCTTGGCCAAGGCCTTGGCCTTGGATTGTAATCCAATATTTTTCATAATTATAAACCTATTACCAGAGAAATGCACCCCAATAATTATTGCCTCGTTTCTGCAGTTTATAGAAATACCCCATATGTGGCCCTATTGCGCTATTTGACGCAACCACAAGTCTCAGATACAAAGGAGCGCCTAGTGAATTTCAACGCCTCCGTTATATTTGGTCATTTCTGACTGTACCACTTCAGGTTGGCAGAGGCTCTGGGGTGCCAAAACCTAAAAAACACCCCTAAAGGGACACCATTTAGAAAACTACACCCAACAAGGAATGTAACAAGGGGTGCGGTGAGCATTTGGACCCCACAGGTGCTTCACAGATTTTCCGAACAATATGGCGTGAAAAAAGAAAAATTTATTTTTTACACTAAAACGTTGTTCTAGCCTTCAATTTTTCATTTTTTTAAAGGGATAAGAGGAAAAAAAAGACACAAAATGTGTAGCGCAGTTTCTCCCGAGTACGGAAATACCCCACATGTGGCGATAAAGTGCCAAGGGGGCGCAGGACAAGCCTCCAAAGGGAAGGAGCGCCAATTGGCTTTTGGAAGCTAAATTTCACTGGAAAGGATTTCAAGGGCCATGTCGCATTTACAGAGCCCTCGTGCTGCCAAGACACTGGAACCCCCCCACAAGTGACCCCATTCTGGAAACTACACCCCTCAAGGAATCTAACAAGGGGCACAGTGAGCATATGGACCCCACTGGTGACGGGCACAAATGTGGAACAATGTGACGTAAAAGTAAAAAATTTAATTTTTTCACTTTCATGGCACAAATGTGCCCGTCATCAAGGGGTCCATATCCTCACTGCACCCCTTGTTAGATTCCTTGAGGGGTGCAGTTTCCAGAATGGGGTCACTTGTGGGGGGTTTCCAGTGTTTTGGCAGCACGAGGGCTCTGTAAATGCGACATGGCGTTCATCATCCATTCTAGCCAAATCCAACCTCCAAAATCCAAATGGCGCTCCTTCCCTTCGGAGGCTTGCCCTGCGCCCACATGGCGCTTTATGTCCACATGTGGGGTATTTACGGACTCGGGGGAAATTGCTCTACACATATTGTGTGTTTTTTTCTCTTTTACCCCTTTGTGAAAATGATAAATTCAAGGCTAAACCAACATTATAGTGTAAAAAATGTAATATTTCATTTTCACGCCACATTGTTCCACATTTGTGCCCGTCACCAGTGGGGTCCATATGCTCACTACACCCCTTGTTACATTCCTTGACGGGTGTAGTTTCCATAATGGGGTCACTTGTGGGGGGTTTCAACTGTCTTGGCAACACAGAGGCCTTTTGAATGCAACATGGCCCCTCGAAATCCATTCCAGCCAAATCCAGCCTTCAAAAACGAAATGGCGCTCCTTCCCTTCGGAGGCTTACCCTGCACCCGCATGGCGCTTTATGTCCACATGTGGGGTATTTCCGTACTCAGGGGAAATTGCTCTACACATTTATTGTTTTTTTTTATCTTTTAGCCCCTTGTGAAAATGAAAAAATTATGACAAGATTAATGATTTAGAGTAAAAATTTTACAAAAATTACACTAAATGTTGGTCTAGCCTTGATTTTTTCCATTTCCACAAGGGGTTAAAAAAGAAAATGAACACAAAACGTGTAGGGTAGTTTCCCCTGAGTACGAAAATACCCCATATGTGGGCATAATGTGCCATATGGGCACAGGGCAAGCCACCAAAGGGACAGAGCGCCATTTAGAGGCTGGAATGGAGGATGGAGGCCATGTCGCAATTACAAAGCTTCTGTGCTGCCAGGTCAGTAGAAACCGCCCAACAAGTGACCCCATTCTGGAAACTACACCCCATAAGGAATCTAACAAGGGGTGCAGTGAGCATATGGACCCCACTGGTGACAGTCACTTACATAGAACATGTGCCGAGAAAATAAAAAATACCATTTTTTTCATTTTCACGTCCCAAATGTGGCCGTCACCAGGGGGCCATATCCCCGCTGCCCCCCTTGTTAGATTCCTTATGGGGTGTAGTTTCCAGAATGGGGTCACTTGTGGGGGGTTTCTACTGTCCTGGCCACACAGAGGCTTTGTAATTGCATCATGGCATCCTCTAATGGGAATGGCGGCCATACCTACTTAGCTGGGGAAAAGGGACAATTCTAATTTATTTGGGGGTATTAGGCCAATTATTAGTTTATAAGGTTGGAAATGACAGGTGTCCATCAAACTCAACCTGTATTGATCCAGAGGAAGGCAAAAACCCCTCGTGAGGCAGACGACAGTAGCCTCATCACAGGGGAAAAATTCCTTCCTGACTCCATAATGGCGATCAGAATAATCCCCGGATCAACGTGACCCCTGAAATAGGAATAAGGGACAGAATTTAGAAAATGTAGAACTCCAATGACGTGTGGTACGCCTTGAAGCGATCCAGTATGCAGAGGCCGGGGGGATCAGGACAGGTGTCACACTGGAAAATGGCGTCCTTCCTGATCCCCCTGTTACGCCACACTCTGCACTTCTTCTGGTGTATCCTGTTTTCCAGTGTGGGGGACGTCACCTGGAGAATGTTGTCCTGGTGCGATACGGGGTCCCTCATATCCAGAAGCGCTGGGTCCGCTCCATGGCTGCTAAATATTAGGGCTTTATTACGGCTTCTGATATTTTCGGATCGTGCCGCAAGCTACAGTAGCTCGGGCAGCGAGGGACCAGAAGAGGGGGTGCTGGTATAAAGGTTATCCCCGTACAGGTGGTGACCTTTATCCAGCAGTGGGAAGATCAGTTCCCGGACGATCTTTCCACTTGTTCCGAGGATGGGGGGGCATCTGGGGGCATTTGGGGGCTGGATTCAGGTGTCCCTTCCTACATACAATCTAAGGGTACGTGCACACTGCGGAATCGCGACAGATAAACCCTTCGTGCATTCCGCAGTTGGCACCCGCCGGCGGAGTGATGCAGGCACACATCTCCGTCCGTGTCATAGACTCCATTCTATGCACGGGCGGATTCCGCTCTCCGTCCAACGTATTCATTCTTTGGATGGACGACGGAATCCGCCCATGCATAGAATGGAGTCTATGACACGTGTAGAGACATGCGCCCGCATCAGTCCGCCGGCGGGTGCCAGCTGCGGAATGCACGAAGGGTTATTCTTCGCCATTCCGCAGTGTGCACTTACCCTAAATCTGTAAATGTACCCTGAGGTACGCTCACAGAGTTTGGAGAATTTCACACCATACCGTGATCTCTTATTGGGACGGTACTGGCGGAAAAGACGTGTCTGGGAGGCAGCGTACGCTACGCTACCCCCAGACACGTCACTGGATGATGAGGATGAATGGAGGAAAGAAGGATCCCCCCCATTCATCCTCACTGGCTGTTTCGGTGTCGGAGGCAATAATAACGTATCCCTCTGACGCCGAAAACACCCTGGGGGCCATCTTTATATGGGGATTGGTATATGGGGTATGTAGTGGTGTAGTGTCAAACTTTATTCAATGTAGTGTGGTGTAATGTAGTGTTTTTTACGTGTGTTTTTTTACAGTAAGTATAAAAAAAAAACCTACGCCAACAAAGGAGTTGCTGATAAATGCCGCACTTATGCGCGGCACTTATCAGCAGACCGTGGCAGTAGAATATAGAAAAAAAACACCCTACGCCAAAAAGGAGGAGTTGCTGATTAGCAGCGCACTTTCGTGCGATGCTGATCAACACTCATCGGCGATAGGGTGCGGAAAATAAAAAAAAAAAATTTGGAAAAAAAACAAAAACTTTTTCTACATTCTGAACATCCCTGTAGCTGCTGATAAGTGTATTACACATATCAGCCGCTAGAGGGCAGCAGAGCGCAAAATCCGGAAAATGACGAGGCTGGAGCCGAAAATAGCCGAAAGAAGACGACGGGGACCGCCGGAAAGATCCGAAGACGCGCCGGAAAGACGGAGGACGCCGCGAACCCCGAAGACGCCGATCAGGACCCCGGGACAGGTGAGTAATGTACAAATACCTGCTCTGGACCCCTCCGCTACCTAGCAGAGGGGTCCAGGGCAGGTATTTATTATTTTGTGGGACTCTGATCGTCGTGCCACCGGCCCGATCGCCGTGAACGGCCGGCCGGCCGTTCACGGCAATCGGGCCGGTGGCACGGTGACCACCATTACTTTTTACAGTAATGGGGGTCGGTGCCGTCCTCGGACAGCACCGACCGCCATTTTTTTCCGGGTCATCGGGTCACCGATGACCCGGAAAGGTTCCGATCGCCGCTATTGGCTGATCTGAATTGATCAGCCTATAGCGGCGATCGTAAGCACGGGGGGTGTTAACCACCCCCCGTGCCGAGAAGCTATGATGGCCTGCTATGATTTATAGCAGGCCATCTTCCCCGATCGCAGTGTGCAAGCACGCAGCGATCGGGGAAACATCGGGCGTAAATTTACGCCCTGATGCGCCAAGTACCAGGGCGCGAGGGCGTAAGTTTACGCCCAATGTCGTTAAGGGGTTAAACATGCTGAAAGACAACAATCATTGTGTCTTTCAGCATGAGCTGTTATACAAAACAAAACTGCTATGTCACTAACCTTACCTACCAAACCTTCTCCTATGTCACTAACCTTATCTACCAAACCTTCTCCTGTCACTATCCTTACCTCACAAACCTTCTCCTATGTCACTATCCTTACCTACCAAACCTTCTCCTATGTCACTAACCTTATCTACCAAACCTTCTCCTATGTCACTAACCTTACCTACCAAACCTTCTCCTATGTCACTATCCTTACCTACCAAACCTTCTCCTATATAACTATCCTTACCTACCAAACCTTCTCCTATGTCGCTATCCTTACCTACCAAACCTTCTCCTATGTCACTAACCTTATCTACCAAACCTTCTCCTATGTCACTAACCTTACCTACCAAACCTTCTCCTATGTCACTAACCTTACCTGCCAAACCTTCTCCTATGTCACTATCCTTACCTACCAAACCTTCTCCTATGTCACTAACCTTACCTACCAAACCTTCTCCTATGTCACTATCCTTACCTACCAAACCATCTCCTATGTCACTAACCTTACCAACCAAACCTTCTCCTGTGTCACTAACCTTACCTACCAAACCTTCTTCTATGTCACTATCCTTACCTACCAAACCTTCTCCTATGCCACTAACCTTAACTACCAAACCTTCTCCTATATCACTATCCTTACTTACCAAACCTTCTCCTATGTCACTATCCTTACTTACCAAACCTTCTCCTATGTCACTTACCTTAACTACCAAACCTTCTCCTATATAACTATCCTTACCTACCAAACCTTCTCCTATGTCACTATCCTTACCTACCAAACCATCTCCTATGTCACTATCCTTACCTACCAAACCTTCTCCTATGTCACTAACCTTACCTATCAAACCTTCTCCTATGTCACTATCCTTACCTACCAAACCTTCTCCTATGTCACTATCTTTACCTCATAAACCTTCTCCTATGTCACTTACAAACATATTAAAAAGAATAGGACCCAGAACAGACCCTTGTGGCCAGCACTTGTAACCAGTTTCTGCTGAATATACACCATTACCAACAACCCTCTGATATCTAAGCTTCAGCCGACAACAAAACCTCTGAAATATCCAGGGATTAAGTCCAATCCTCACTAATTTCTCTATCAGCTCTTTATGGGGAACTGTATCACAGATTTTGCTGTGCAGATAGGCAGGGCCGGGACAAGGAGTTTTGGTGCCCTAGGCACAGAGGGCAGATAGTGCCCCAACCCCCCCCCCCCCCCCACACACACACACACATATGCAAAAAAAAGACATATATACACATTTTTAAATACAATAAGTTCAGGTTCACACAAACATAAAATCTCGATAATTGAATGCTGATGGTTGGAGAAGATAGATGCATAGGCTGCATCCATCTTCTCCAGCTACTAGGATTGTATTGTGGTATTAATTATGCAACTCTGTGCCACAGATAGTAGTTGGGCCAACCCCTGTGCTCCCCTATAAAGTCCCCACATAGTGTATAATCCCCACATAGTATAGCCCCCACACAGTGTATAGTGCCCACACATAGTGTATAATCCCCACACAGTATAGCCCCCACATAGTGTATAGTACCCACATAGTATAGCCCCCACAGTGTATAGTGCCCACACATAGTGTATAATCCCCACAGTATAGCCCCCATATATTTTATAGTGCCCACAAAGTATAGCCCCCACACAGTGAATAGCCCCCCACATAGTGTATCCCCCACATAGTGTAGTCTTCACCCCCACATAGTGTAGTCTTCACCCCCACATAGTGTAGCCCTCACAATGTATACCCCCCACATAGTGTAGCCCTCACAATGTATACCCCCCCACATAGTGTAGCCCTCACAATGTATACCCCCCCACATAGTGTAGCCCTCACAATGTATACCCCCCACATAGTGTAGCCCTCACAATGTATACCCCCCACATAGTGCAGCCCCCACAGTGTATACCCCCACATAGAGTATACCCCCTAAATAGAGTGTATAGCCCCCACATAGTGTATAGCAGGGGTCCCCACACATACTGTATACCTGCACCCACACTCAGCCTATGATGGAGCTGGGCAGGATGCTGCAGACTGGGGACTGAGGGAAAGGGGGCAGCTGCACTATAGTACAGTATAGGACTCCCCCAAGCTCTTTCAGGTATCTGGGCATGACAGTCAATCTTTCACCAAATAACTTACTGGGCCTGGAGGACTGGAGAAGGAGAGAATGCTGGGAGTACACAGAATGGAGGTGGGGGCGGAGCCTCATACTGCCGGGATGGGGCTGCTTTCTGGCAGGGACAGAGAGACCATAGACAATGTGCAGGTGATCTGTTAGTAGCTGTGAGAGCGGCTCCTGAGCTGCAGTCTGTGGGTTTCCTGTACAGGCAGCAGCTCCAGGACCAGGCTCTCCTGTGTGCTCTGTGTCCTGGCTGCTCTGCCTCTGCGGTCTGCAGCCTCACTTCCTCCTCACAGACCCCGAGGAGGGGCGGAGCCTGACACTGTCTCCTAATATCCTGATTGCGGCCTCCTCTGCACACACAGCATCAGATGAGAAGGATCATATTCCTCATCTGTCTCTGTGGAGGGGATGGGGCATGTTGGCAGGGAGAGGCTGTGGGGGAGGGGATGGTGCCAGGCTGCAGGGACATGCAAGGAGCTTTCTCCTTGCTGTGTCACAGAGGCTGAGTGAGTGAACTGCGCCCCCTGTAATTAACCACCAGATGGCGCCCTAGGCCGTCGCCTATCCCTGCCTACTCTTTGTCCCAGCCCTGCAGATAGGCAATATTCACATCACCACCTTCCAGCACTCTTTGTGATATAGTCAAAGAAATCAATAAGAGTAGTCTGATATGATCTTCCAGCAGTAAATCCATCCGTGTTTAAGGTTTTTATTCCCCTGTCCTGTTACTACAGTTTTCATTCAAAATAATCGTCTGCACATGAGACATCCCTTTACCTCTGTAGAAAAGACAAGGAAAGACCCACATATGCAGTATAATCCATCTCTCTTATATGTGGTTAAAGATTATACTATTTGTATATTATATGACAAACCAAATCAGGAAACTTATTCATTAAAAATAGAGCAGATACTATGACTAAGTAGTATCATCCAAGAGCAATAAATGTGGATTAGTGACACAGAATAAAATCCTGTAGGTGATAAAGCTCCTATGAGGCTGCAGTCACACATAGCAGGTTCCTTAAGGCCCTATTCCACCAACAGATCTGACGACAGATTATCTGCCAAAGATTTGAAGCCAAACCCAGGAGTGGATTTGAAAAGAGGAGAAATCCAGTCTTTCCCTTATGACCTGTTCTCTGTTTATAGTCTGTTCCTGGGTTTGGCTTCAAATCTTTGGCAGATAATCTGTCGTCACATCTGTTGGTGGAATAGGGCCTTTAGTAATCCGCCACTGCAGTTTTTAACACAACACTAAAAGTGGATTCAAAAGGGAAGGACTAACACCTCTGCTTCCTAGGGTTCTATACAAGGGCCAGGTGGACCCCAAAGCTAGTCCTCTAATAGGGGTTATCCAGAGCTACAAAAACATGGCCACTTTCCCCCCTCTCGTCTCCAGGTCAGGCGTGGTTTGCAATTAAGCTCCATTTACTTCAATGGAACTGAGTTTCAAACCCCACCCAATCTGGAGAAAAGAGAGGGGGAAAAGTGGCCATGTTTTTGTAGCGCTGGATAACCCCTTTATGCTCAGACTAGCAGGTGCACTTGTCTATCGGCAATGTAAAATATATGGCTCATAGTCTCACAATCTATCATAAGATGGCGGTATAACACATCAGATAAACAGGCTGTAACAAGTGTATAGTCTATGTGGGACATAATAGAGTGTGTAGGTTGCAAACAATTGGTACAAAGTCAACAACAGTGAAAAATACAGCTGTCATTGTGACCATAATTATTTGTGGCATTATTTAAAAAAATAACAGCGTTATTTGCACAATAACAGTTGTTATTATGAAAGAAGGGCATCACTTTTACATAGACATAGCCATAAAGTGTACGAAAAGTATAAAAGTATTGTTCTTTTGCAGCACGCCGAAGATGAAGATCCAGCCTATGAGTGTGCCGAAAAAGGAGAAAGGAAGGATGATAGGCGCTACAGGCCCAGGGCACAAATGCTCTAGGTCATGCCTTATTGACACCCGCCCTCGCCCTGCTGCCGAATGAAAGTTGATTTCACACCGAATAACGGCCCCAGGAGGCAGGAAGACCCCAGTACTGGACATGATGCCAAAATAAAAACGTTACCTGTGGTTTTGTTGGTGTCTCCAAGAGTATGGATTTGCTTTAAAGGAGAAGTCCGGCCAAAATTTGTATTAAAGTATTGTATTGTCCCCCAAAAGTTATACAAATCACCAATATACACTTATTATGGGAAATGCTTATAAAGTGCTTTTTCCCTGCACTTACTACTGCATCAAGTCTTCACTTCCTGGATAACATGGTGATGTCACTTCCTGGATAACATGGTGACGTCATGTCCCGACTCCCAGAGCTGTGCGGGCTGTGGCTGCTGGAGAGGATAATGGCAGGGGGATGCTCAGTGTCCCTCCAGTGCTCTGGGTCCCTCAGTGTCCCCCAGCCATCATCCTCTCCAGCAGCCACAGCCCGCACAGCTCTGGGAGTCGGGACATGACGTCACCATGTTATCCAGGAAGTGACATCACTATGTTATCCAGGAAGTGAAGCCTTGATGCAGTAGTAAGTGCAGGGAAAAAAGCACTTTATATTCATTTTCTATAATAAGTGTATATTGTTATTTGTATAACTTTTGGGGGGGCAATACAATACTTTAATAAAAAAAAATTCACTGGACTTACCCTTTAAATCGTTACTGTAATTTGGATCAACTTTTGACATAAAATACATACTAATATAAAACTAATTATAACATACCTCCCAACTGTCCCGGATTCAGCGGGACGGTCCCGATTTTGGGGTCACGTCCCGCTGTCCCGGTACAGCCCCCGTGTGTCCCGCCGCCCCCCGCACACTGGCAGAGCAGGAAACATCAGCTTCCTGCTCTGCTAAAACTCTTGTGGCCGAAGGCGTCATTCTGCCTCCGGCCACAAGAGGCCGCTCTCTCCCCCATAGCTCCCAGGGCCGGATTATCACAGGTCTATGGTGCGCCCCCTATACACCATCAGTACCTGGCAGAGAGAGCTGCGGCCGGAGGAGGAGGCTGCCGGGGTCCAGAGCAAATTACCTGCATCAGCCTGGACGGAGGGAAAGCAGAGCAGTGGTGAGTGCTCCGGAGAGGGGGGTCTGTCAGGTGTCCCTCAGCTGTCCATGGTGCTTATCCCCCCTCCTTCCCCAGCTCTGTGACCCCTGTGCTTATCTCCACCAGCTCTGTGCCCCTGTGCTTATCTCCACCAGCTCTGTGACCCCTGTGCTTATCTCCACCAGCTCTGTGCCCCTGTGCTTATCTCCACCAGCTCTCAGTGCCTCCTGTGCTTATCTCCACCAGCTCTGTGCCCCTGTGCTTATCTCCACCAGCTCTGTGCCCCTGTGCTTATCTCCACCAGCTCTGTGCCCCTGTGCTTATCTCCACCAGCTCTCAGTGCCTCCTGTGCTTATCTCCACCAGCTCTGTGCCCCTGTGCTTATCTCCACCAGCTCTGTGCCCCTGTGCTTATCTCCACCAGCTCTGTGCCCCTGTGCTTATCTCCACCAGCTCTGTGCCCCTGTGCTTATCTCCACCAGCTCTGTGCCCCTGTGCTTATCTCCACCAGCTCTGTGCCCCTGTGCTTATCTCCACCAGCTCTGTGCCCCTGTGCTTATCTCCACCAGCTCAGTGCCCCCTGTGCTTATCTCCACCAGCTCTGTGCCCCTGTGCTTATCTCCACCAGCTCTCAGTGCCCCTGTGCTTATCTCCACCAGCTCTCTGTGCCCCTGTGCTTATCTCCACCAGCTCTGTGCCTCTGTGCTTATCTCCACCAGCTCTGTGCCTCTGTGCTTATCTCCACCAGCTCTGTGCCTCTCTCCACCAGCTCTGTGCCTCTGTGCTTATCTCCACCAGCTCTGTGCCCCCGTGCTTATCTCCACCAGCTCTCAGTGCCCCTGTGCTTATCTCCACCAGCTCTCAGTGCCCCCTGTGCTTATCTCCACCAGCTCTCAGTGCCCCCTGTGCTTATCTCCACCAGCTCTGTGCCTCTGTGCTTATCTCCACCAGCTCTGTGCCTCTGTGCTTATCTCCACCAGCTCTGTGCTTATCTCCACCAGCTCTGTGCCTCTGTGCTTATCTCCACCAGCTCTGTGCCCCCTGTGCTTATCTCCACCAGCTCTGTGCCCCCTGTGCTTATCTCCACCAGCTCTGTGCCCCTGTGCTTATCTCCACCAGCTCTGTGCCCCTGTGCTTATCTCTACCAGCTCTGTGCCCCTGTGCTTATCTCCACCAGCTCTCAGTGCCCCCTGTGCTTATCTCCACCAGCTCTCAGTGCCCCTGTGCTTATCTCCACCAGCTCTGTGCCCCTGTGCTTATCTCCACCAGCTCTGTGCCTCTGTGCTTATCTCCACCAGCTCTGTGCCTCTGTGCTTATCTCCACCAGCTCTGTGCCTCTGTGCTTATCTCCACCAGCTCTGTGCCTCTGTGCTTATCTCCACCAGCTCTGTGCTTATCTCCACCAGCTCTGTGCCTCTGTGCTTATCTCCACCAGCTCTGTGCCCCCTGTGCTTATCTCCACCAGCTCTGTGCCCCCTGTGCTTATCTCCACCAGCTCTGTGCCCCTGTGCTTATCTCCACCAGCTCTGTGCCCCTGTGCTTATCTCTACCAGCTCTGTGCCCCTGTGCTTATCTCCACCAGCTCTGTGCCCTTTTGCTTATCTCCACCAGCTCTGTGTCCCTGTGCTTATCTCCACCAGCTCTGTGCCCCCGTGCTTATCTCCACCAGCTCTGTGCCCCTGTGCTTATCTCCACCAGCTCTGTGCCCCCTGTGCTTATCTCCACCAGCTCTGTGCCCCTGTGCTTATCTCCACCAGCTCTGTGCCCCCGTGCTTATCTCCACCAGCTCTGTGCCCCTGTGCTTATCTCCACCAGCTCAGTGCCCCCTGTGCTTATCTCCACCAGCTCTCAGTGCCCCTGTGCTTATCTCCACCAGCTCTGTGCCTCTGTGCTTATCTCCACCAGCTCTGTGCCTCTGTGCTTATCTCCACCAGCTCTGTGCTTATCTCCACCAGCTCTGTGCCTCTGTGCTTATCTCCACCAGCTCTGTGCCCCCTGTGCTTATCTCCACCAGCTCTGTGCCCCCTGTGCTTATCTCCACCAGCTCTGTGCCCCTGTGCTTATCTCCACCAGCTCTGTGCCCCTGTGCTTATCTCTACCAGCTCTGTGCCCCTGTGCTTATCTCCACCAGCTCTGTGCCCTTTTGCTTATCTCCACCAGCTCTGTGCCCCTGTGCTTATCTCCACCAGCTCTGTGCCCCCTGTGCTTATCTCCACCAGCTCTGTGCCCCCTGTGCTTATCTCCACCAGCTCTGTGCCCCTGTGCTTATCTCCACCAGCTCTGTGCCCCTGTGCTTATCTCCACCAGCTCTGTGCCCCCTGTGCTTATCTCCACCAGCTCTGTGCCCCTGTGCTTATCTCCACCGGATTTGTGCCCCCTGTGCTTATCTCCACCAGCTTTGTGCCCCTGTGCTTATCTCCACCAGTTCTGTGCCCCTGTGCTTATCTCCATCAGCTCTCAGTGCCCCCTGTGCTTATCTCATCCAGCTCTGTGCCCCTGTGCTTATCTCCACCAGCTCTGTGCCCCTGTGCTTATCTCCACCAGCTCTGTGCCCCTGTGCTTATCTCCACCAGATCTGTGCCCCCTGTGCTTATCTCCACCAGCTCTGTGCCCCTGTGCTTATCTCCACCAGTTCTGTGCCCCTGTGCTTATCTCCACCAGCTCTCAGTGCCCCCTGTGCTTATCTCATCCAGCTCTGTGCCCCTGTGCTTATCTCCACCAGCTCTGTGCCCCTGTGCTTATCTCCACCAGCTCTTAGTGCCCCTGTTCGTATCTCCACCAGCTCTGTGCCCCTGTGCTTATCTCCACCAGCTCTGTGCCCCTGTGCTTATCTCCTTATGGGGGGCACAGAGGTGGGGTATCTACTATATGAGGGCACAGAGGTGGCTTATCTACTATATGAGGGCACAGAGGTGGGGTATCTACTATATGAGGGCACAGAGGTGGTTTATCTACTATATGAGGGCACAGAGGTGGGGTATCTACTATATGAGGACACAGGTGGTTTATCTACTATATGAGGGCACAGAGGTGGTGTATCTACTATATGAGGGCACAGAGGTGGGGTATCTACTATATGAGGGCACAGAGGTGGTTTACTATATGAGGGCACAGAGGTAGTGTATCTACTATATGAGGGCACAGAGGTGGCTTATCTACTATATGAGGGCACAGAGGTGAGGTATCTACTATATGAGGGCACAGAGGTGAGGTATCTACTATATGAGGACACAGAGGTGGTTTATCTACTATATGAGGGCACAGAGGGGGTGTATCTACTATATGAGGGCACAGAGGGGGTGTATCTACTATATGAGGGCACAGAGGTGGGGTATCTACTATATGAGGGCACAGAGGTGGTTTATCTACTATATGAGGGCACAGAGGTGGTGTATCTACTATATGAGGGCACAGAGGTGGCTTATCTACTATATGGGGGCACAGAGGTGGGGTATCTACTATATGAGGGCACAGAGGTGGTTTATCTACTATATGAGGGCACAGAGGGTGGGGGGTATCTACTACATGAGAGCACAGAGGGGGTGTATCTACTATATGAGGGCACAGAGGGGGTGTATCTACTATATGAGGGCACAGAGGGGGTGTATATACTATATGAGGGCACAGAGGGGATGTATCTACTATATGAGGGCACAGAGGTGGCGTATATACTATATGAGGGCACAGAGGTGGGGTATCTACTATATGAGGGCACAGAGGGGTCTTACTACTATAAGAGGGCACATAGGTGGTGTATCTTCTATATGAGGGCACAGAGGGGCCTAAGTACTATTTGAGGGTCCACAGTAGGCCTAAACACTACAGGGTGGCATAGAGTGAGCACTGTTACAGTGCAGAGCAATATAGATGGGGACTTAGTATAGATGGTGAGGATGGTGCAAAAGCAAAAAGCCTAAAATATTTGTCTGCCAGATTCTTCAGGGATGAGGCATTGCCCGGAGTGGTTTTCATGATGGACTGTACCAGATGGAGAAGAAGAGAAAAAGTGAGCAATTCCGATCAGAGAAGATGCCCCCTGTGAGTCACTGACTGTAGCTGTACTTTAATCATGTATGTGGTGTAAGGAGCCTGTGCAGCATTTGTATCTACCTCCATATGGGTCAGTGTATGGGGAGATACTGGTCTTTGTATAGTGGATGTTATGTAGTAATGGTATGGGGGGTATAAGTCATGATGTGGTGATATTTTTGTTTTTTATATAATGGTAATAGGTGACGTGGATATGAGGGTGTGGCTATGGGGGCATGGTTATGGGGGGCGTGGCTATAGGGGGCGCGGTGCATTGCCGTAACTGTCCCTCTTTCCTCTCAGCAAAAGTTGGGAGGTATGATTATAATACTCACCAAGCCCCCTAAAATACATTTTAATATGTACTTTGCTCCCATGTTTCTTATATACTGTGCCCGAATTAAACTGGTACTCCAGTAAAAATGAATGTTTATAAATGAACTGGTGTCAGAAAGTTGTACAGAATTGTATATGACTTCTATTTAATGATCTCAGGTCTTCCAGTACTTATCAGCTGCTGTATGTCCTACAGCAAGTGGAAGAGCTCTCTGCTGCCTCCTCTGCCTGTGACAGGAACTGTCCAGAGCAGAAGATGTTTGTTTTTTTTAATAGAGATTTGCTAGTACTTTGGACAGCTCCTGTTATGTACAGAGGTGGCAGCAGAGAGCACTCTTTCAGGCATCTATTAGATGTCTATCAGAATACACATCTTCCTGCAGGACACAGAGCAGCTGATAAATAGTGGAATTTTTAAATTGATGTAATTAAAAAAAATTTGTATAACTTTCTGATACCAATTGATTTGTAAACATTTTGTTTCTCCCGAGTACCCCTTTAATGTTAGATGTACCACTGCAATCTCCCACATGTTAGATACTCCACTGCTGTAACCTTCATAAAAGTTATTTTGCCACTGGGCCCCCTAAATTTTAGATACTTGGCCCCATAAATGTCACTGTGTCTTTCCTAAACTGTACTCTGATATGGTGAGCCCAACCCCTTAAAAAATTACTGTATCTCTCAAAATTTTACAGTCACTGTGCTCTCTCTCCATAAAATTTTATTGTGAAAGGGTTTCCCTCAAAATTTTACTCCCAGTATGCCCACTTCCTCCCTACAATGTTACTGTGTGACTGTGCACTCCACAATTGCACAGTTCTACTGTGCCCTTTATAATTTAATGGAATGGGAAATAGTAGAAACTAATGGCACCCATATCACTGACTGCAGGCTCATTTTCGGCTGTGCTGGATTTCAATGTCAATCTTTCTGGAGGAGGCAGGGGAGACCTGAAGACAGAGCGGTGGGCCGAGAGAGGGGCAGGCACAGACAGTGTCACAGACCCGCCTCAATGACATCTTCAACCTGAATTCTTTTTTAAGATGCTGGATCACAGAAACAAGTAAAAGGTATGAGATGTCCACTTAGGAGGTAACTGGAAACTGCATATCCGTGCTGTCAGTTTCCCTTTAGGAGCAAAACTGGCGGAATTCTCTGCCGCGGAATCCCACCAGCCTCCCTGTCATTATGACAGGGAGGCTGGCAGGATTCCCCTGCGGAGAATTCCGCCAGTTTTGCTCCGTGTGAACGGAGCCAAAGGCCGGTTCCAGTGGAGGGAGAGAGGTGGCACAAATGTGTAATCCCCAGTGTTATTAGCTCTATTTACCCTAATATCCCTCTCCTACACAACTGACTTGAATTGATTAGAATTATATTGAGGGTAACAGCACTGAATCCTGCATCTTCCAAGTTCTCTAAACCACCTGTTATTTTAACATAAGGTTTGCGACAAGCAGAGAAAATCGTCCGGATCCCACCCCTGGGTATAACTAGGAAACAGTTAAATAATATATGTATACACAGGAGATTCACCATAGAGGACAACCCAAGGAAGTAATGTTTTTTCTCTGTAAAAAAAACTAAACTTTAATTTATAAAAGTAGATCTATCAATTTGTAAAATTTCAAGGAAAGAGGAAGCTAGGGATTACAATGCCGGAGTCTAAGTATTTTCTGAGGAGCGTGCACAGACTTAATTATTATCAACAGATCATAAACTAAAAGTAATGTAACCTAGAAACTAACGGCCGGTAGCGTGCCAGCTACTGCAATCCTAAGTGTGCAGGCTCAATATAGCCGTATCATTTATTATAGAAAGTACAGATGTTCCAGAGA
This sequence comes from Dendropsophus ebraccatus, assembly GCF_027789765.1. NCBI lineage: Eukaryota > Metazoa > Chordata > Amphibia > Anura > Hylidae > Dendropsophus > Dendropsophus ebraccatus. Next base: position 163,623,278 of record NC_091456.1, on the reverse strand, counting down.
GTTTATCCTCACTGTAAACCAGCGCAGACCTGACTATATTAGTACATCCTAGTATAAGCTCATGTGATGGGACTACTTGTTAATTCATAAAGGTTAATAAACTTCTTAACAATTTTTTTTTTCATTTTTGCCTGCCAGAAAAGGGGCCGAGAGCACTGAATGTGGTCTACTCCCCCAGATGCAAACAGGAAATGTCTTCTGGGTTTGTGCAGTGAGGACTATGGATTGTTTGATCTGCTCTGACAGTCTACAGTTGTATATTTAGGTTGTAACCGCTGTCTTATTCACCAGAAGAATGTTTCCTCTTTTGATTTCTTCTTTCGTTTGCAAGACCAGGAAATAACGTACGAGAGAGAGGAAAAGAATAAAAAAAAAACAATATTATTTTTTTTTTTTTTGGACAGACCTCAGCTTTCTCCTAGTGGCCGGTCTCACTGTGCTGAATTATTGGAGTCTGGTGGGACTGCTTGTAAAGCTCAAGCACATTTTCCCACAGTGATGTTCGCAGATCGATGTCTTTGGAAATGTGAGCAGATGGCCGTGCATGATCCATCTTTCTGCCTGAAAATATTTCTTTAGGAAGTTTTCGAGGACTCGTACATTTACAATCTCTGAGAGTATCGCTGCCTACAGGAACGTCAGCTGCTGGACACAAGGGCGAGACAATGTGCTGCAGCCCAGCTGTGCACTTCTGTCTTCTGACAGGTAAGAGACCATTAGGGTTTTTTTTTTATCTCTATGTAACTGTAACGTTGTTCCTTATCTACATGGTTAAGAAGATACAAATACATCTACAAATACAGCTGAATTTATTTATCTCTTTGGGGCTGGATCATTTCTGCAAAATATACACCAACTAAGTTGGTTTACTTACAGTCCTATATAATACTTTAGCAGAATTTATAGTCAGTTTTTTCCCCAATTCCATATTCAACAAATGTATCCATACATGTACATGGACCTGTCAGATTTGCTTAAAGCATCACTGTCATTTTAAAAAATTAAGTTTTGACCAGTTGGGACCTCAGAGCTGAAACCTCCACTGATCTCACATAGCCATGCTTAGACTTAGGCTATGTTCACACAACGTACTTTTTATGAAAATAACAGCCGTTGTTTTCAATTTACGGCCATTGTTTTCATAATGCAATGATTTGCATTGAAGTCAATGGAAACAACGGCCGTTGTTTTACACAAAAATAATGATCATGTCAATTATTTCTGGCCATTGTCCATAGACTTCAATGCAATTTTAATTTAAAACAACGGCCTCTGTTTGATACTCAAAAGAATGGTTGTTGTTTTGAGTGCCAAATCAGCCATTGTTTATTCTTTTGTGTGATCATGGCCTTATAATGTAGCATGTCTCCTGCAATGAGACAGATTGAATGCAGAGTTGAAGCGCGCTTTTCCTGGCTGTATCTAAAGATCGTTGGGAATCCTAACACTTATGCCCCAACTAATCAAAAAGGTTTTTTTATGACAAAATTACTTTAAGGCTTAGTTCACACACAGTATTTCCATCAGTTTTTTAGTCAGTATTTGTTCAACCAAAATCAGGAGTGGAACTCACAAGGCAAAATTTTAATGGAAAGATGTGCACAGTTTCTGTGTTTTCAACCCACTCCTGGTTTTGGTTGAAAAAATGCCAACCAACATACTGGAGGAAATACTATGTGTGTGAACATAGCCTAAGACTATGTTTCCACATAGTAAAATAATGCCATTTTGGTTTTATTTTACTGTGTGTGAACATACCCTTTGTTCATGCACAGTATACACAGTAAAATAATACCAAAAAGTGGGCCTATTTTCAATGCAATAAGGCGCTCTAATGAAGCCAATAGAGAATTGGCCAAGAGTGCAAACACTGTATAGAGTAATGACCGTAATTGAATACAATTAAATGAACAAGTTCATTATTTACCACCTGCTTTTGCAAAAAGAGGCAATTTTTTACCTATTTACACATTCTCCCTGTAGGTAGTCCCCCTGGAAGTTGACCCCCCAGAAAGTAATATCCCTTTAGGAGGTAATCCCCCTGTAGGTAGCCTTCCCATGTAGGCACCCCCCTATAACCTCCTTCATGTAGACATCCCTCTGTAACTAGCCCCCTATGTAGACATTCCCCTGTGAATAGCCCCCTATGTAGGCATCCCCGGTAGGTAACACCCCAGTAGGAAGCCCTCCTGATGTAGGCATCCCTCTGTATGTAATCCCAAGTAGGCAGCCTCCCCATGTAACTATCCCACTGTAGGTAATCCCTAAACAGGCATTGCACATGAGTATTCCCCCTGTAGATTGCCCCAACTCACCCATGTAGTCATCCCCCTGTGTAATTTTAAAAAAGCTGTATATTTGAGCACACGGCTGATACCATTTGTGCACCAAAGAGGTGAGGAAAGGAGTGGCCTCTTGTGGACGCCGGGGGCATAATGTTGCCAAGCATGATTGACAGGGCAGGGAGCCAATGGATTTTCACTCTGTCAATCACAGTGCACCATTATTTAACTGTGTGCACTCATAATGAGCACTTGCAGTTTAAGGGACAAGCACACCCCCACTTCTAACCACAGGGGGTGGTACCCTAAGGCCATCAGTTCATGTGGCCTCATAGACCGCCTATACTAATATACACAAAAAAATGCCAAAAAGCAGTAAAAAGTTGCAATTTAAAATTTGTGTCTGAGGGAAGTCTTAAGGATACAGCATGTTATGGAGCAGGAGGAACTGAGCAGGTTGATATTTAGTTTTGTGGGAAAAGGTGTTCCATGAGTAGTTAAGTGGGTGGTCCAACTCAGAGACAAATCCACACTTATAAACAGATAGCTGACAATTATTTAATAGGACCGCCCACTTGACATCTGCTCATTTTAAGCTAAGTAGTCAAGTGGGTGGCCCTACTAAGTGATTGACAGCTATTTGTGCATTTTCCTGCAGGACAAAATAAATTTGCTCAACTCCTCCTGCTCAATAACTTGCTGCCTGCAGACCAGATTGGACTGCAGTGGTATCAAATTTGCATGCTGCATTTCTTTACATTTTTTAAGGTATCTCATACAAAGTAATGGCTCTCTCAGTACTGTATGTTGTGTATAATCACTGTACAGCAGACTAATGCTGGCCCCAGTATGAGATCAAGTATGGATAAATCAAGCTTCTAGTTTTATGTTTATTGATCTTACTGTTTTCTCCAAGTAAGGAAAACTTTTTTTTTCTTTTTTTTTTTTTTTACAGTTTTGGATCCTGTTCAATTATTAGAATAATTTCAGAAATTCTGGCATGTATGATAAAAGAGTGGCCACTATGTATTGAATCATTAGACTGTACTAGGCACATTCATAGTACATTTCAGCAAAGGAGAGAGAACGTAAAGTTCAATCAGTAATATTAGATTAAAGTGACACTGTCACCCTCTTTGTGCATTATGACTTCTGTACACAGGTGTAAGGGGTAAATTTTGCAGTTTTCATGCCTTATTTTGTATCATACATCATGGAGTTTGTTCCAGTAAAAAGTGAGTCTCTTATCATCTGCGGATTGTACTGCCTGGGCGGGGCTTCTTGACCGAAGCACCACTTAGTCCCGCCCACAGTGCCCTGTTAGCCCCGCCCCTCCATGAAAGCATCGTTGCATAGGCCATTGGTGTGGGCTGACTTAGAGGGGGTGGGGCCTAGACCTTTAGGCCGGCCTGTTCCAATGGCCGTCGAGGTAACAGGCCTCTATGCCAGTAACGAGCCTCTAAGGCAGAGAGCGGTGACTAGATGACTACCACCCAGATGACTACCTCCCTGCCTCTGCCCGGTAATAAAACCTCTTTTTCTCCGGTTTACAGCTGCTCAGGAGCTGTATACAGTGCTCCCAGGAACCATATCAGCCCAATTGGGCCAATTTGTTTCCTTTTAAAGTGTACCTGTCATGACAAAAAATAAAACAGCAAATATACACTCAATGCTTGCATTATGTAGGTTGTCATTTTTTATTTTAACTTTGCTGCTCCAGTGGCCTGTTTAGTGTCTCATTGTGCTGTTTATGCCTCTGTATTTCAGTCTGAGAAGGTGAACAGACTTTTTAAGCAGTTTGTTTATTCATCTGCACCCCCTGTCAAATGATCATTCCTCTTCCCTGGGCCAGATGACATCACTTCCTGCATTTGGTCTTTTTTTTTTGCTGTTACTAAAGACCCAATGGCCTTAGTGATGGAGTCTTAAAGCGACTCTGTACCCACAATCTGCCCTCCCCAAACCCCTTGTACCTTAAGATAGCTGCTTTTAATCCAAGATCTGTCCTGTGGTCCGTTCGGCAGGTGATGCAGTTATTGTCCTAAAAAACAACTTTTAAACTGGCAGCCCCGTGCCCAACAGGCGTGTCCTATTGTGTATGCATTAGGCTGGCACACCCTCTTTGTCCCTCCTCCCCGCCCTCCTCATCATTAGGAATGCTCCAGGCAGATTGCCTCCTATTCCCCCACCTGTGTGAATACTGAACATGGGCTGGATCGCTAAGGCACCTGTGCAATGTTCAGAAAGGAAAAAATGTTCCAGTGGCATTCCTAATGATGAAGAGGGTGGGAAGGAGGGACGGAGGGGTGGTGCAAAGTTAGGGCACAAATTCTCTAAGCTCCGGCCGTTGGGCACAGGGCTGCAAGTTTACTGCATCACCTGCCGAACGGACCACAGGATAGATCTTGGGGTAAAAGCAGCTATCCGAAGGTACAAGCGGTTTGGGGGGGGGACAGATTGCGGGTACAGAGTCGCTTTAACTGCAGTTTACCAGTAAGTGAGACACCTAGTGGCCAAATGTATAGCATTGCATTTCATATAGAAAACAGGCAAAAAAAATAATTATTTTTCCTGAGGAGGTGCTGTAGGGATTTTGAATACTTGCTGTAAATCCCTTCAATGGATTACTTATGTAATCTTTAGAATTTACTATCATTTGATACCAATACCTTTAGGAATCTATGATACAAAGTATACAGATATAAAATAAAGTATATTTTAGAAATAAAAGCCGTTTTTCTCCAAATTTAAATAACACTACATTTTAAGCCGCAATGTTTTTTTTGTTTGTTTGTTTTTTTCCAGACTTTTCAGACATGATTAACATTGCTCAGCAGAAAAACTGATTGTGATCGACCAATCAGCTATTAGTATGGCAGGGAAGCTGAGCTTATGTATTGTGATAGGGACAGGCAGGGGAGGATCTGCAAGTGAATATTCATGAACCCAGGAGAAATTTAGAAGGCTCACAACACAATTTAACTAAACTAAATAATCATTATATAGTAAGAATTGTATGTATTTATTTTATAAAAACTCAGACCCCCCCCCCCCCCCCCATATTTTGCAGTTGGATGTTCTTCGATGTCTGGCACTAGATAATGAATATTACAAAACATTGGAGGAATGTTAATATTAAAAGATTCATCTGCTGACATTTTTCCTGAGAGCTTGTGTGCATATCTTCACAAATAAAACAGTCCACAACTTCAAACTGTTTACCGCATTGATAGATAAGTGTAACACATTCCACAAGCTAGGGCCGGCTTCACTTCCCTTGCTGCTACGTCCTCAAAGGTTTCCTGAACTCTCTACAACAGGGGTAGAGAACCTTTGGCCCTCCAGCTGTTGCAAAACTACAACTCCCATCATGCCTGGACAGCCAAAGCTTTAGCTTTGGCTGTCCAGGCATGATGGAAATTGTAGTCAGGGCCGGCCTTTGGGGTGTGCAACCTGTGCCTCACTCCTGGCCAGCAGGGGGAGCACTCCGGGACTGCAACTGAATCTATCTGACACTGTCAGCAGATCTGTCAGTGGCCGCTGACAGTGTCAGATTCAGAGACGCTCTGTCACTTTGAAAGCCAGCCTCACACTCACTCAGCTACCTTCCCCCGAAGCTCCTATCTCCAGCTCTGCGGCAGCTGCACTGTTCTCTCCTGTTATCTTCCCCACGCTGCAGCTGCTGACGTCACATGTCAGGGACAGGCAGGAGTGAAGAGAGTGCAGCGCAGCGGAGCTGGATATAGGAGCTTCGGGGGCAGGGAGCTCCCTGTATGTGGAAATAGCCACTTCTGGGACCAGGAGGAGAAAGGTGCTGCTGATTAACCTTGTGAGAGGTGAGTATCCTTTTTTTTTCAGTTTTTCTGCTACACAGGGGGGCTGGTGGTGTTAGTTGTGTGGGGAGTTGGGGGTGGTAGTTGTGTGGGGAGCTGGGGGGTGGTAGTTGTGTGGGGAGCTGGGGGTGGTAGTTGTGTTGGGGCTTGGGGTATTAGTTGTTTTGGGGGCTTGGGGTGGTAGTTGTGTGGGGGGTCTGTAGTTGTTTTGGGGGCTGGGGTTGGTAGTTGTGTGGGGAGCTTCGGGCTGGTAGTTACGGCCGGTCTCCAACGTAGTGTGAACATAGCCTAAAGCTGAAATCTTACAGCAGTCCTTGCTGGGTCAATTCTAGAATGCAATGTTGGCCCAATGACAGGCTCCAGGGATTCAGCAGATGACCACTCCATTTGGAGCTGAATTTGGAGCCATTCCATTGTCTCTATTCCCCATTCATATATGCAATAAATGAATGAATTTAAAAATATATTCAATCTTATATGCATTGTATGTCTGGATCTCTAGAATGGCCCCCTGACTTCTTTGTTTTCACTAGTTATAGAGAATACTGGAGTTATCTAAGTGCTGTAGTCAGCTCCATAGAGAATGAATGGAGAGGTAGGTCACATAGATCAATTTAAAAGAAAGGAGTCAGGGTGCCATTCTAGAGACCCCCGCCCTGCCTCTCGCAATTCCATATTGTTCCATATCCATATGTGTTTCAACATCTCAATGAACCCAAAGGACCCTCATAAAAGTACAAAAAAAAGCAGAATTAAAGTAGTTCCGCTATTTCCTATGAAGTGTATTTACTAACTATCCCTATCTGGTGTTTATCAGTGTACAACCTAATAGCATAGAGAACAGAGGAATGGACTCAGTGACATAAATGACCATTTAAAGGCAAGAGAATCTTCATATTGCAAAGAAATGCAGCACTGCCATAAAACGACAGTATCTCTGTAATAACAATCCCAAATCCTCCCTGAGATATGGCTGAGCTGTTTGCACCGCTCCATATCCTGCCATTGAGCAGACGAACAGTTGAAGGGTTCAGCGTTTTATCTGAAATTCTCCAGGAATGACATTGCACATCCTGCTCTGCTCCAGATTAACAGGACTCTTGTTTCATCTAAAAATATTTGGATAAAAACTAAAAATCATATTTTTAGAGCATTTTGCTATTTTAGCTTTGTGCTAAATCCAGTATGCATGTGAGTTATAGAGAGCAGGATCAGCACAATGTAAGAAGTCTTACCTATAGTGACCTTTCATCTCTGGTGATAAACTATACTTACCTGGAACCTAGTTCCACTAGACATGAGATATAGACACTGGCGTAGGTACCATGGAGGCAGACCACGCAGCTGCTACAGGGCCTGTGCAGTAGGGGGGCCCACATCAGCAAATCGTGACCTATCTCCATGGTACAGCTCACACCAGTACCTCTCCATCCTGGACATCTTCAAACCTGCACCAAGCTCCCCCATCTCTCCTCCCCCCCCCCCCAGACAGCTGCTGGCCCTACCCCCTGAACACTCACCATCCTGCACTAGCCCAACTCCTTCACCTCTTGGCTGCTGTCAGCCGCATCAGACTCCCAACCAGCACTAATTCTTCCAGAAACAGCTGCCAGTCCGCACCAACCCCCTCTCCGCCAACAGCCACCAGTGGTGCACTTAACATTGTCTGCACAGTTTTGTGCAGCCGCTATTCAATGAATAGTGGCCGCACAAAACTGACATGTCAGTTTTTTGTGAAGCCGCAAGGAATCCCGGCCGGAGTGTATACAGAGTGTATACACTCCGACCATGATTCCATAGACTTCAATTTGAAAGGCGTACTCCAGATTTTTTTTATTTTTTTTTGTGATCAACTGCTGTGTATTTTGTCCAGTCTTACACAGTGCTCTCTTCTGCCACCTCTGTCCAGAGCAGGAGGGGATTTTTATGGGGATTTACTTCTGCTCTGTACAGTTCCTGACATGAACAGAGGTGGCATCAGGGAGCACTGTGTTAGACTGGAAAAAATACACCACTTCCAGCAGGACATACAGAAGCTGATAAGTACTGGAAGACTTAATTTAGAATAGAAGTAATTTACACATCTTTAAAACTTTCTGGCACGAGTTGAGTTTAAAAAAAAATTCCCCAAAGTACCCCTTTAAGCAATTTTACAATGTATTGTATTCATATATTCTGGTCCCTTCTTTCTGTAAAAAAATGCTTAAATTTTGCAATTAAAAAAAAAAGATACTGACAGTTACACAATAGTCTCACAGCTGCGGGTTTGCTACAGTTGTCTAGACAATACAATAATAAAACCACATCAACATAAAAAGAAAAAAAAAATTACAAGACCTCTTTCCTCCTTAGGATAAATGTGTAAGAAGCTGCAGTGTTTGCTGCCAGGACCTATCGTAATGAATGGTGACAGGGGAGTCACATTAGAGCTCCGCTTTGTCTCTTTTGTCTGTAGTAAGTGAGCATTGTTCTGCTTCCACTTGAGGATATGAAAGTTAGTGAAGGACATTTGCCAGCGTGTAATGGCCTCTGCCGCTGATCGTATCTATGTCTGTTCTGGCTCAGATTCTCCTGGCTACTTTGGGTGAGAGTTTACTAATCTGGGAAAAGTTGGAAACAAAAGAAACTTTACAGGCAGTGGAAGCGGATGACACGCTTCCTGTGCAAAGCAACAACCGACTGATAAAGAAGTTGAACGAACTTTATCTAGAGATTCTCTAGTTAAAGGGGAACTCAGGGGAAAAATATATATACAATGGGGCCTTGGATTACGAGCATAATTCGTTCCAGGACCGCGCTTGTAATCCAAATCACTCTTAAACCAAAGCAAAATTTCCCATAAGAAATCACTGAAATGCAGACAGTTGGTTCCACACCCAAAAATAATGATTTTTATTCTGAATAACATGTAGAACAGATGAAACAAACATTCAGAAACAGCAGAATATGTGATATTATAAGTTACTGTACAGTATAGCAATCAGCATGTGGAGTATAATGTATAGTACACAATTTGTAGATACGGGATGAAACTGTAGATCCCCATAATGCAGTAGTGTAGTACAACAGGCTGGAAGAGAGAAGCAGGGCTGCTGTCAGAGGTCTGTGTGCTCACATGACAGCAATGGGAAAGGGGTGTGTGTTCAGCATTGACCAATCAGAAAGTGAGAATCACAGAGCTGTGCAGGAGGACAGTGATAGAAGCTTCTTTATATAGCAGTGTGCAGCGGCGTAACTACCAGGGTCTCAGCGGTTGCCGCCGCGACCCGGCCCGCCACAAGGGGGGCCCGTGGGGGCCGCAGGGCCCCTGAGGCCCCCCTCATCAATCACTCTTGTGACCGCAAGCATTGTGTTGCTTGCGGTCACAAGAGGCCACCTCCGCCTGTCCCCGGATCATGCGCTGCTGCCGGGGGTGTTGCGTCCTATCCCCGGCATCGCACGCTTCATAGAGTTCTATGATGCGCACGCGACTGGGGATAGGACATGACACCCCTGGCAGCAGCGCATGATCTGGGGACAGACGGAGGCTGAAGAAGAAGAGGATCACTGGGGGAGCGCGTTGTTAGGTGAGTTGTGTGTGTTTTTTTTATTTATTTTTTTTATTATTTGTTTTCATAAGGGAAAGAGGGGGCTATCTATAGGAGGGGGGGGGGCATTTATAAAGGCGGGGGAGAGGTGGCCATCTATAAAGGGGGGCAAGAGAGGGGACCATCTATAAGGGAGGTCAGAGGAGACCATCTATAAGGGGGGGAGGGGACCATGTATAAGGGTGGGGAGGGAACCATCTATAAGGGGGAGAAGAGGGGGACCATCTGTAAGGTGGGGGAGAGGTAACCATCTATAAGTGGGGAGGGGACCATCTATAAGGGGGGAGGGGGACCATCTATAAGGGGGGAGGGGAACATCTATAAGGGGGGGAGGGGGACCATCTATAAGGGGGGGAGAGGGGACCATTTATAAGGTGGGAGGAGGGGACCATCTATATAAGGAGGGGTGAGAGTGGGCCATCTATAGAAGGGGGCCATCTATAAGGGGGAAGGGGCCATCTATAGGAGAGGGGGCCATCTATAGGAGGGTGGGAGAGGGGGCATCTATAAGGGGGGAGAGGAGGCTATCTATAGGGGGCAATATATAGTGGGACAAGGGGCCATCTATAAGGGGGGCATCTATAAGGTGGGGAGAGGGGGCCATCTATAAGTGGGGCAACATAGGGGGAGAGGGGGCCATCTATAAGGGGGGATACACAGAGGGGGCATCTATAAGGTGGCTACATAGTAGGGGGCATATACTATAAGGGGGATACACAGAGGGGGACCATCTATAAGGAGGCTACATATAGGGAATACACTATAAGGAGGTCACATAGAGTCAACCTACCCATGAGGGCATAATCAGGGCATAAAGGGGCCAATACAAATATGCAGTTTGTAGAGAGATGAGGATGGTGTCAGTGTGAGGAGCCTAATATGTCTGTCTGGCAGATTCTGTGGATTCGTGGTTCGGAGAAGTTCTTATGATGGCCCAGGGCAGATGGAGGAGAAGATGAAAATGGAAGAACTCCAATCAGAGAAGACGACCTGATATAACAGCACTGTAATGTATATGGTGTACAGAACCTGTGTGGAGCTGCGTCCACCTTTATATGACTGGATGCGGTGATACGTGTACAGTGGATGTTATTCAGTAGCAGTGGTGGTGTTAGTAGGTGGTGGTAATAGTCAGTAGCAGCGGTGGTGTCAGTCAGTATGTGGTGGTGTTAGTAACAGCGTTGGTGTTAGTCAGTATGTGGTTGTGTTAATCAGTATGTGGTGGTATTAGTCAGTATGTGGGGGTATTAGTCAGTAGCAGTGGTGGTGTTAGTCAGTATGTGGTGGAATTATTTGTTACTTGCTATCTGGTACTGTGTTTTATTGGTCTTAGTATACAGGATTTGGTCAGTAACAATATGGCGGTAATATGTATGGTGATAACATTTTCTCTTCCTATCTTCCTTATATGCTGGTGTTAATGGCAATATCTGTCTTGGTGTGTATATATATATATATATATATATATATATATATATATATGTATATATATATATATATATATATATATATATATATATATATATATATATATATACAGTGTATATATATATTTTTTTATATAAATGTACATATATATATATATATATATATATATATATATACCAATAGCATCACTTGGTCGAGGAAGGGGGGGGGCTAAGTTGACCTCAGGGCCCAGAAGTCATTAGCTACGCCCCTGGCAGTGTGAATGGCTGAGTGTGAAGGAATGAGCAGGGCATAGGGTGAGCACAGTACAGTAGCACTCTCTGTAGAGAGTGAGTTATAGCTATGGCGAGATTACCTCCACAGTCCTGTCCCCTGATACAAGCCCCAGCCTGAAGTGGATCTGCTATGATTTGAAGGTGAGGGAGACTTCCTGGGCTGTAGACCCCGCTATACAGACCATGTTCCTCCCCGACTCCCACCCAGTACAGGGAGCTCTTACAATTTAGAAAAACTGTGAGCTCTACTTGCAAAATGCTTTCAATCCAAGTTACTCTTAAACCAAGGTACCACTGTATATATATATATATATATATATATATATATATATATATATATATTTATTTTTTTATCAAATGGTACCATACCTTTATATAGATTTGTAATGTACTTCTATTTAAAAATCTCCAATCTTCCAGTACTGATTAGCTGCTGTATGTCCTGCAGGAAGTGGTGTATTTTTTCCAGTCTGACACTGTGCTCTCTGCTGCCACCCCTGTCCATGTCAGGAACTGTCCAGAGCAGGACGGGTTTTCTATGGGGATTTGCTACTGCTCTGGACAGTTCCTGACACGGACAGAGGTGGCAGCAGAGAGCACTGTGTCAGACTGGAAAAAATACACCTCTTCCTGCAGGACATACAGCAGCTGATTCATACTGGAAGACTCAAAAATTTTAAACAGAAGTAAAAATCGCTGGAGATCCCCTTTAAGGACAGAATAAATTCCAGTTGCTGGAAGGAACAAGTATTGCTGAGCCAATTAGAGTATTCGAGCTGTGTTTGTCATTTAGCATAATGTGTCAGATCTGTGATTAAAAAATCCTTGTAAAACATTTTGATTTGTTGGGGACTCACTGCTGAGACCACCACCGATTGGGAGAACAAGCGAGTTTCACCTCCCTGTTATCCCTAGGGTTGAGCGGAGATGCCGAACTGTTCTCCAAGCCCAAACATTCACTCGACATTTTACTCCCCATTGCTGCAGAAGTTGCATGCTAAGCTAGAAAGTCCTGGAAAACATGGACACAGCCATAGGCAATAGGCTGGCATCTCTGCTCAACACTACTTATAATAGATCAATAGTACAAGCGATTGTAAGAAACTCTGTAATAGGTTTTATTAGGCAAAAAAGCCTTATTCTGTATTCAAAAAGTTGATCAGCCTTAGGGCAGAGTCTGATTGGCTTCCGAAGCTATGACACTGTAGGCCGATGGTTGTTATTGCTACCATCGGGACTCTGCAATCACTGCTGCAATCCGCACCATCTATAGGGGTAACTGGCAAGATCTGAGCGCGGCTCCTGACAGTTGCAGCAGGTTCCTGGCTAACACTGATGTAACTGTAAGTCCAAAAGGGAGACTGCACAACAGAAATGGACGTAAAGTCACGTCCCTGGCCCTGAAGGGGGTTAAATTTATTGTTCACCCAAAGAAAAATTCTTTCAGATCAGCTGATTATACAAAGTGTCAGAGATTTGTAATTTACTTCTGTTAAAAAAATCTTAAGTTTTCCAATACTTATCAGCTGCTGTATGTCCTACAGGAAGTGGTATTATTTTTAAGTTGTCTGGAGAGCAGGAGAGGTTTCCTATAGAGATTTGCTACTGCTCTGGACAGTTCCTGACATGGACAGAGGTGGCAGCAGAGAGCACTGTGCCAGACTACAAAGAATTCTTCACTTCCTGCTGGACATACAGCAGCTGATAAGTAGTGGATGAGCTGACATTTTTTTTTATAGAAGTAAATTACACTTGTAAATTGTCACTTTCTGGCACCAGTTGATTTAAAAGAAAACTTTTTTTGTAAACTACCCCTTTAAGAAAATATTAGTAATTTAGGATTTATTGACAACCAAATGTTTACACATTATTTTAGCATACAACATTAGAATCCCCTTTACAGCATCTAAAACATTATATGTGTTTATATATATATATATATATATATATATATATATATATATATATATTTGTTTCAGAAAGCAAAATAAAGCATCATAACTAGTATAAAACCCCCTTGTAGTGTTCAGGAACAGGATAGATGACCGCACGCTGTAAATTTCCAGAGGCTTAAAGGAAGCTGAATTGTTTGTGACGAGGATAAACTGACATTTGGGGTCTGATGGTTATTAGCAGGACACATTCCGCAGATAACATTCCGGGCAGAGCTTTGGTTTCATTTTAGGTATTAATGATAGAGAGGGTCAAGTTCATATAAAACACAAAACACATGCAGTGTGCAGAATTTATTATTAGATGAATATTAGTTTTAAAAATAAATTGGAAAATGTTTCCAATCCGACAGATTATGTGCTACATGATGTATACAAGGTGAGGATATGAGGGTGGGGATACGTGGGTGTGACTGACAGCTTTGATCTAGTATCTTGTTGCATTGTCCAGTGCTCAGAGAACATTAAAGGGGTACTCCAGTTTTTAAATCAACTGGTGTCATAAAGTTATGCAGCTCTAAATTCCTTTTGTTTAAAAATCTCAAGTCTTTCAGTACTTATCAGCTGCTGTATGTCCTGCAGGAAGTGGTGTACTCTTTTCAGTCTGACCCAGTGCTCTCTGCTGTCACCTCTGTCCATGACAGGAACTGCCCAGAGCAGTAGCTTTCCCATAAAAAAAACTTCTATTGCTCTAGGCAGTTCCTGTTACAGACAGAGGTGGCAGTAGAGAGTATCATATCAGACTGAAAAGAATACACCACTTCCTGCAGGACATACAGCAGCTGATAAGAACTGGAAGACTTGAGATTTTTAAATAGAAGTAAATCTTTATAACTTTTTGACACCAGTTGATTTGAAAACAGTTTTTTTCCCACCAAAGGACCCCAATAAATAAGGTGGTCATTTAGCATTTATGGGAATATTCCGGGAACTTTAAAAGACTGTACATACTGTAGGTACCTAAGGCTTTGTTCATATCTTCAACATGGCCTTATAACTGATAAAAACTGGTGCCAGATCCATCATATAATAGATATTGGAGCAGGATGGACCCTATTATTTTACAATGGAGACCATCAGGATACCATAATTTTGCTACAAGAATAGCCACGTATTCAGCATTATTCCATCAAATCCACTGAATTATGATATGGAAGCTCCAATGCAAACATGGACAGAGTTAGGCTATGTTCACACACAGACCTTTTTTTGGCAGCTTCATGCCAAATACCGGCAGCTATTTTATCATAGCGGCCGGTACTTGTATTATGATGGGAATTTTTATAAAATAAAAGATGTTATTTGTCATTAAATGATGATCTTCTATTAAAAACGGTGTGTGTGAACATAGCCTTTTATAGGCCATGTTCCTACAACACCTTATTTTGCCTATTTTATGGACGCCTTTTTGGACGTCCATAATTTTGGCTCCGAGATACGGGTGCATTTTGCAAATGATGGTTCTAATGTGCAGAATATGCCCAGATTTTAGTCCCAAAGTGACAGCTTCCCAAAATGACGTCCGTAAAAAGGCTAAAAAGGATGTTATGGAAACATAGAAATGCCTTCTTTAATAGAATTTGCTTTTTTTGTTGCCCCCTTAGCACCATGGCCCCATAACAAACAGTCCCGCTAGGAGGTACAATATTCAGCTTTTAAATCTGCCATTTAGTCCCTTGTGTCATGTTAATCTATTTACTTCAGTTAGGCCATGGGCTGTTGTCCCATTCTGTCCCTAGTGATTCCATAGTTTCCAGTGGGCAATAATAACTTCAGTTCACTTGTGTCTAGTAAAGAAGAAAAAAATGAAAGCTAAAATAATAAAAAGAAAATATAGACAACCAGAGTGGATATGTAAACTAAGGATAATAGACAGGCCAGATGGGGACCCCACTATAGATATTGCCATGGCTATGTATGTCCCTAAGTTAGAGAACCCCAAAAGGAGTGCTGCCATTCATTTCAATGGTATACATTGGTCTTATGTCATATAGGTATACTCCACTGTACTAGCAGCGGCTCCATTAAAGGAGAAGTCTGGGCAAAGCAATTTTTTAATTGCTGGGGGGAAGAGGATAAACGAAATAACATGCTCTTAGCTCCAGAAGTAGTGTAGAAAGGAACTGCTGCAGTCACCTAATGGACTTTGCTAAAGGAACTTTAATCCATATAAGATCAAGAGGATATGTTAACAATTGGTAATTAAAAATGGACTGTTTCACGCTTAATAGCAAACGCTTCATCTCGGCCTCTCAGACCAGGAAGCGGGCAGAAACCAGAGTGGCTGTAGGCATCCACCAGGACTCGAGCAGGGGAGGTAAGAGCGTGTTATTTCTTTTATCCTCCCCCTCCCCAGCACTGCCATTCATTTCAATAGTATACATTGGTCTTATGTCATATAGGTATACTCCACTGTACTAGCAGCGGCTCCATTAAAGGAGAAGTCTGAGTAAAGCAATTTTTTAATTGCTGGGGGGAGGAGGATAAACAAAATAACATGCTCTTACCTCCAGAAGTAGTGTAGAAAGGAGCTGCGGCACTCACCTAATGGACTTTGCTAAACTAACTTTAATCCATATAAGTTCAAGAGGATGTGTTAACAATTGGTAATTGACAATGGACTGTTTCACGCTTAATAGCAAACGCTTCATCTCAGCCTCTCAGAGCAGGAAGCGGGCAGAAACCAGAGCATCCACCAGCACTGGAGCAGGGGAGGTAAGAGCATGTTATTTATTTTATCCTCCCCCTCCCCAGCACTTTTTTTTTTTTAAATCGATTTGCGTGGACCTCTCTTTTAAGTTTAATGGACTGAACTTTGTCATTTAGTGATTAAGTTTGGTTAAGTTGCTGCATTTGCTGCAGTATATATTTGGAATATGAATCAAATGTGGTCACCAGTACATTGTATTCTGTCCTTTCTGCTGCCAGTACACTTGGGTATATATGGAGATAACTTTTTGGCAATTTTCTGACATATACCCTCAATACCTTGAAGAAACAGGATGTGGACAGAGCATCGGAAACTATCTTTATGACTGTTCTTTACTGTGGCCAAGATCTATGAAACATAAAATTGCACATGTTCCTAGTAATTAGAGATGAGAATCCGGTGAATCAAAATTTGCTGTGAATCGCGCTGTCTATTCGCTTAGTTCTGTGAAGTGAATTCCCACTGATTTGTTGGGAAAATTCTCAAAAAAACAAAATGGCGGCCGCACTTGCTGTCTGGAGGGTCACTGGGCAGGAGAAAGGGATTAACCATAATCCGTAGCGCCCGACCAATCAGCTGCAGGCCCCTCTGTGATGTCAGCACCTCCCCCTCTATATAAGGCGGTTCGGTAATGGAGGTGGCCAGTCAGCTGTGTGTTGAGGAGAGAGCAGGATGGCAGCAGGCAGTTACAGCAGAGCAGGGAGAGACTAACAGAGGGATATAGGGACAGAGAGGAGAAGAATGGCGGAAATTGGATGAGTGACTGGCTGATTGTGCTTTTTTTTATTGTAATTTTCCGATTTTTAAAACTTTTACAACAACATGCTTTACCAAATTCGCCCTTCTGTAATAGTCCCAGTACTGTAGCTTCTATAGTTTTGGCTGTTTTAATTAAATTTGTTAAGATTCGGTTCGTGAATCTTAACAAGTTTGACCGAAAATTCACAGTTTGTGAAACAAATTTCCAGCTTCTTCACTCATCTCTCATAGCAATATATCATACTATAGCTATAATGTGGACCCTTGGGGTGTCTAATAAATAGAACTCATTGAACACAAAAGTTACTGATATAACTGTATATTATACAACAATAAGACAAAGCAGCAAATATTTATAGAATTCGTACAACTATTTAAGGATTGAATCCTGGGCCGTAGTCGGTGAGCAGAACTCCAGTTCCCCCAGTATACTGGGGAATTAGCTGTTCTTCTGGAGTATAACATGACTTTTGTTACTGGGCTTGTTCATTGAGACTTTTAACCTTTTGGTAACAAAGACTTGGTTGGTTAGATACATTCCAGCAGAAGGCACTTCTGGTTTTATGACATGATTAGAATAGAGGGATATTTCTGACATGAATCGTTTTCTGTGTTTCTCGCTCTGGAATTAGATTTACTTGTATTTTCTATTATCTTTCTTGTGCACATATACTAATGCGACCTAATGGATGTGGTTACCCATACTAGATGTAGTTGTATAACCCTTTGATATTAATCAACCTCCTTACTGTTATGAGTTAAAGTGGTACTTCAGAGAAAAAAAATCAACAGATTTTTTTTTCAGATCAACTAGTGTCAGCAAGTTATACAGATTTGTAAAAAACTCCTACTTAAAAATCTCAAGTCTTCCAATACTAATCAGCTGCTGTATGTCCAGCAGGAGGTGTTGCATTCTTTCCAGTCTGACACAGTGCTCTTTGCTGGCACCTCTGCTCTGGACAGTTCCTAACATGGACAGAGGTATAGAGTTAAAGTGTGTCTGTCAGAAGGAGTCCTGTATGTTTATTACAGGGAATTTGTCACCTAAAGTTTCTTTGATTAGAGTCAGATACTTAAACTTATTCTAATCTGTTTATTTTCTGACTTTTTTTAATTTTAATTTCTAGTACATTGTTATGGGAGCTGCCATATTGCCTGGCCAATATGGCAGCTCCATTTAGCGACATGCTTTCCAGCAAGACTCATGGACATGGATGACAATAGACAGACTCTTTCCCCGTGAGATAAATGTTAAACACCACTTAGCATACTTTAGAACTTTTGAAGAGGTAATTCCACAGGGAGCTGCAATTGTCTCCTTTATCTCCTGGTGTCACATGTCACTGTATTGTTTTGTCTTATGACTACAGACACAACAGGAAGTATCAGCTTAGTTTTAGACCCAGTGGTGAGAATGAAAACTGCAGGATTTCCGGATTATTTTATAATAAAGATAGAAACATGGAAAATTAAAAAAAAAAAAAAAAAAAATTACAAAAAATTCCTAAAACAAAGTTAAATATAGAAAAAATATATATTTAAACAATAAGTCACTTTCTGAAGACACATTCCCTTTAACCTCTTAAGGACCCATGACGTACCGGTACGCGGGTCCTTTAAGAGGGCGCCGCTGCCGGCCGGGTCCCGATCGGGGGAGATAGCCTGCTATAATACATAGCAGGCCATCTCTCCCTGTCGGCATGGAGGGTTGTTAACCCCCCCATGCCGAGGATCGCCGCTATTGGCTGATAAGCCCATAGCGGCGATCGGAACCTTTCCGGGCCATCGGTGGCCCGATGACCCGGAAAAAAATGGCGGTCGGTGCTGTCCGAGGACGGCACCGACCGCCATTACTGTAAAAAGTAATGGTGGTCACGGTACCACCGTCCCGATCGCCGTGAACGGCCGGCCGTTCACGGCGATCAAAGTCCCCACAAGTAATAAATACCTGCTCCGGACCCCTCAGCTAGGTAGCTGAGGGGTCCAGAGCAGGTATTTGTACATTACTCACCTGTTCCGGGGTCCTGATCGGCGTCTTCCGGGTTCCCGGCATCCTCTTCATCTTGTCGGGTCTTCGGCTTCTTCCGTGAGTCCCGATCGGCTTTTTCCGGCTCCAGCGTCGTCTTTTTTCGTATTTTTCCGGCTCCAGCGTCGTCTTTTTTCGGATCTTGCACTCTGCTGCCCCCTAGCTGCTGATAAGTGTAATACACGTATCAGCCACTACAGGGATGTTCAGAATGTAGTAAAAAAAAAATTTTTTTTCCCAATTTTTTTTTTTTCTATTTTCCGCACCCTATCGCCCGAAAGTGCGCTGCTAATCAGCAACTCCTCCTTTTTGGCGTAGGGTGTTTTTTTTTTATATCCTACTGCCACAGTCTGCTGATAAGAGTGCTGATAATTTATCAGCAACACCATTTTTGGCGTAGGTTTTTTTTGTATACTTACTGTAAAAAACACGTAAAAAAACACTACATTACACCACACTACATTGAATAAAGTTTTACACTACACCACTACATACCCCATATACCAATCCCCGTATAAAGATGTCCCCCAGGGTGTTTTCGGTATCGGACGCATACATTATTATTGCCTCCGACACCGAAACAGCCAGTGAGGATGAATGGGGGGTCCTTTTTTCCTCCATTCATCCTCATCCTCCTCATCATCCAGTGACGTGTCTGGGAGTAGCGTAGCGTACGCTGCCCCCCAGACACGTCTTTTCCGCCAGTACCGTCCCAATAAGAGATGACGGTATGGCGTGAAATTCTACAAACTCTGTGAGAGTACCTCAGGGTACTCTTACAGATTTAGGGTACGTGCACACTGCGGAATGGCAAAGGATAACCCTTCGTGCATTCCGCAGCTGGCACCCGCCGGCGGACTGATGCAGGCGCGCGTCTCCGCCCGTGTCATAGACTCTATCCTATGCATGGGCGGATTCCATCATCCATCATTCCATCAACACGTTGGACGGAGAGCGGAATCCGCCCGTGCATAGAATGGAGTCTACGACACGGACGGAGACGTGCGCCTGCATCAGTCCGCCGGCGGGTGCCAGCTGCGGAATGCACAAAGGGTTATCCTTCGCGATTCCGCAGTGTACACGTACCCTTAGAGTGTATGAAGGAAGGGACACCCGAATCCAGCCCCCAGATGCCCATTCCCCCCCCCCATCCTCGGAGTTAGTGGGGACATCGTCCGGGAACTGATCTTCCCACTGCTAGATAAAGGTTACCACCTGTACGGGGATAACTTTTATACCAGCACCCCCTCTTCTGGTCCCTCGCTGCCTGAGCTACTGTAGCTTGCGGCACGATCCGTAAATATCAGAAGCAGTAATAGCGCCCTAATATTTAGCAGCCATGGAGCGGACCCAGCGCTTCTGGATATGAAGGACCCCGTACCGCATCAGGACAACATTTTCCAGGTGACGTCCCCCACACTGGAGAAAGGGAGACCCCAGAAGAAGTGCAGAGTGTGGCGTAACAGGGGGATCAGGAAGGACACCATTTTCCAGTGTGACACCTGTCCTGATCCCCCCGGCCTCTGCATACTGGATCGCTTCAAGGCGTACCACACGTCACTGGGGTTCTACATTTTCTAAATTCCGTCCCTTATTCCTATTTCAGGGGTCACGTTGATCCAGGGATTATTCTGATCGCCATTATGGAGTTGGGAAGGAATTTTTCCCCTGTGATGAGGCTACTGTCGTCAGCCTCACGAGGGTTTTTTGCCTTCCTCTGGGTCAACACAGGTTGAATTTGATGGACACCTGTCATTTTCAACCTTATAAACTAATAATTGGCCTAATACCCCCAAATAAATTAGAATGGTCCCTTTTCCCCAGCTAAGTAGGTATGGCCGCCATTCCCATTAGAGGATGCCATGATGCAATTACAAAGCCTCTGTGCGGCCAGGACAGTAGAAACCCCCCACAAGTGACCCCATTCTGGAAACTACACCCCATAAGGAATCTAACAAGGGGGGCAGCGGGTATATGGCCCCCTGGTGACGGCCACATTTGGGACGTGAAAATGAAAAAAATGGTATTTTTTATTTTCACGGCACATGTTCTACACATGTGCCCATCACTAGTGGGGTCCATATGCTCACTGCACCCCTTGTTAGATTCCTTATGGGGTGTAATTTCCAGAATTGGGTCACTTGTGGGGGGTTTCTACTGTTCTGGCAGCACAGGAGCTTTGTAATTGCGACATGGCCTCCATCCCCCATTCCAGCCTCTAAATGGCGCTCTGTCCTTTTGGTGACTTGCCCTGTGCCCATATGGCACATTATGTCCACATTTGGGGTATTTTCGTACTCAGGGGAAACTACCCTACACGTTTTGTGTTCATTTTCTTTTTTAACCCCTTGTGGAAATGGAAAAAAAATCAAGGCTAGACCAACATTTAGTGTAATTTTTTTAAAATTTTTACTCTAAATCATTGATCTTGTCTTGATTTTTTCATTTTCACAAGGGGTTAAAAGATAAAAAAAAAACACAATGTGTAGAGCAATTTCCCCTGAGTACGGAAATACCCCACATGTGGACATAAAGCGCCATGCGGGTGCAGGGTAAGCCTCCAAAGGGAAGGTGCGCCATTTGGTTTTTGAAGGCTGGATTTGGATGGAATGGATTTCGAGGGGCCATGTTGCATTCAAAAGGCCCCTGTGTTGCCAAGACAGTTAAACCCCCCACAAGTGACCCTATTATGGAAACTACACCCCTCAAGGAATGTAACAAGGGGTGTAGTGAGCATATGGACCCCACTGGTGACGGGCACAAATGTGGAACAATGTGGCGTGAAAATGAAATATTACATTTTTTACACTATAATGTTGGTCTAGCCTTGAATTTATCATTTTCACAAGGGGTTAAAAGAGAAAAAAAACACAAAATGTGTAGAGCAATTTCCCCCGAGTCCGTAAATACCCCACATGTGGACATAAAGCGCCATGTGGGTGCAGGGCAAGCCTCTGAAGGAAAGGAGCGCCATTTGGATTTTAGAGGTTGGATTTGGCTAGAATGGATGATGAACGCCATGTCGCATTTACAGAGCCCTTGTGCTGCCAAAACACTGTAAACCCCCCACAAGTGACCCCATTCTGGAAACTACACCCCTCAAGGAATCTAACAAGGGGTGCAGTGAGGATATGGACCCCTGGATGACGGGCACATTTGTGCCATGAAAGTGAAAAAATGAAAATTTTCACATACACGTCACATTTTTCCACATTTGTGCCCGTCACCAGTGGGGTCCATATGCTCACTGCACCCCTTGTTAGATTCCTTGAGGGGTGTAGTTTCCAGAATGGGGTCACTTGTGGGGGGTTTCCAGTGTCTTGGCAGCACGAGGGCTCTGTAAATGCGACATGGCCCTTGAAATCCATTCCATCCAAATCCAGCTTCCAAAAGTCAATTGGCGCTCCTTCCCTTTGGAGGCTCGTCCTGCGCCCGCTTGGCACTTTATATCCACATGTGGGGTATTTCTGTACTCGGGAGAAACTGCGCTACATGTTTTGTGTTTTTTTTTTCCTTTTATCCCTTTGTGAAAATGAAAAATTGAAGGCTAGAACAACATTTTAGTGTAAAAAATACTTTAGTCTTTTTTCAAGCCATATTGTTTGGAAAATCTGTGAAGCACCTGTGGGGTCCAAATGCTCACCGCACCCCTAGTTACATTCCTTGAGGGGTGTAGTTTTCTAAATGGTGTCCCTTTAGGGGTGTTTTTTAGGTTTTGGCACCCCAGAGCCTCTGCCAACCTGAAGTGGTACAGTCAAAAATGACCAAATATAACGGAGGCGTTGAAATTCACTAGGCGCTCCCTTATATCTGAGGCTTGTGGTTGCGTCAAATAGCGCAATAGGGCCACATATGGGGTATTTCTATAAACTGCAGAAACGGGGCAATCAATATTGGGGTGCATTTCTCTGGTAATAAGCTTATAATTATGAAAAATATTGGATTTCAATAAAATCTCTGCACAGAAAATTAAAATTTTCAAATTTCTTACACACTTAGCTTTTATTTCTGTGACTCCCCTAAAGGGTTAAAAAACTTTCTGGATGTGCTTTTGCAGAGTTTAGGGGGTGCAGTTTCTGAAATGGGGTGCTTCGTGGGGCTTTCTAACACACAGTCCCCTCAAATACACTTTAAACCTGAACAGTTCCCTAAAAATATCTGATTTTGAAATTTTACTGAAAATTTGGAAATTTGCTGCTAATGTTTTAAGCTTTCTATTGTCTATAAAAAATGAAATATAGTTTAATAAATGCCGCCAGACATGTTGCTAATGCTATTTAATATATAATTTATGTGGTATAACCATTTTCTGTATAAGCAGAAAAGTTTTAAAGTTGGAAAAATGCATTTTTTCACAATTTTTCACGCTATTTTGGGTTTTTTCATAAAGATTCGTTATAAGTATCGACTCCAATTTACAAGAAATGTGAAGTACAATATGTCACGAGAAAACAATCTCAGAATCAGCCGGATAGGTAAAAGCATCCCGAAGTTATTAATGAATAAAGTGACACTGGTCAAATTCATAAAATTTGCTCCGGTCCTTAAGGCCATTTCAGGCCCGGTCCTTAAGGGGTTAAGGGACAGTTCACATGGAGCAAAAGCAGCTGAACTCTCCACCACAGAGTCCCGATTGCCTCAGTGTGACACTGTTTCTCTATGGGAGGGCTCAGGCGCCTCCACTCTCCGCGGCTCTCTCTCAATTCTTTGAGTGGAGAGCGACTGAAGCGGAGGCGCGCGAGCCCTGCCATAGAGAAACATCGGGATTCTGTGGTGGAGAGTTCAGCTGCTTTTGCTTCGTGTGAACTGGCTCTAAAGTAGAGAAAGGAATAAAGCCAGAGGACTCTAGCCCTCAATATGTTTTGAAGCTACACATTGACATGCATCAGACACATTGACATTAGCACAATTCCATAAGGTCAGTGTGCCTCGCCACCTCCTCACTTGCACGGATGTAGTGATAGCCGCACAGGCTTTGCCTCCTGTCCCTTCCTCTCTTTTTATGAGGCATATTTGCACTCAAGTAAAATGTCTCATGGTTCTCTTAAATGACTTCCACAGCTGTGATGAGACCAACACCCCTAATGTCACATATTTAGGAGACATGGGAATGGTTAAAGGGGTTATCCAGCGCTACAAAAACATGGCCACTTTCTTCCAGAGACAGCCCCACTCTTGTCTCCAGCTTAGGCGGGTTTTGCTGCTCAGTTCCATTGAAGTGAATGGAACTTAATTGCAAAACACACCTGAACTGGAGACAAGAGTCGTGTTGTCTCGGAAAGAAAGTGGCCATGTTTTTGTAGCGCTGGATAACCCCTTTAAGATCCAACCTAACTCTTCTATCCTTTGATGGAAGAAATTAGGAAACCATCAGTCTGACCTCAATGTCAGTGGATATTAGGTGCAGTCTGTCAATACTCTGTATATGTAAGGAACATGACCAGCATTGAATCCTTCAAACATTAGATTATCCTTTGGATTTGCTGTCTAGTATCTAGCAAATTTGACAAATGTTCATGACTTCCTTGCTGCTTTGTTGCAATTAGATTTATTGGAAAGCATTTCCTCTCATGTCCATGTAGTTGTAGTGGTTGTGAGAAGGACCATCAGGAATCCAGTAGGGGTTGATGGCCCCAGCAGGACAGCCAAGTGAAGTTAAAAGAAATGAAGGTTTAGTTCCACGTCCTCTTTAGGTTCACTCTCAGCTGTGGTCGTTGTGAAGTCTGCATTTAAGACATTACCAGAAAAACAATGTTATTGACTTTGTCTACTGGAAGCAGCAGACAGGAAGCAATGGGTTTGTCTGACTTGTCCAGTTCCACTCAAATCTCTATTCTGTAATATAATCTTTGTATAGTTTCCTGGGAATATCTTTAAGAACTGGAAGAACCTACTGTATATGGTAAAGACATGCCATAGTGTGTGCGTGTGTATCTGTGTGTGAGTGTAGGTCTGTGTGTGTGCATGTCTGTATGTATATCCGTGTGTGAGTATATGTCTGTGTGTATATCTGTGTGTGTTTTGTGCATTTAAAAGCTTTGTAAGCTACTGAAATAAAACCAATACCTATAATACATTTACGCCCCCCCCCCCCCCCCCAGCCTGGGCCTTGGCACAGGAGGACATAAATGTATGCCCTGCCAGGGTCCGGGCTATGGGGCGGGCTCAAGAGCTCAGTTCGCTCCATAGCCGCCTGCCATTAACCCCTTAAACACCGCAATTGGCATTTAAGTGTAGGTGACAGGAACATCTCCTGTCACTTACCGATCATATGGCCTGACTGTCGTAGGTATATTCCTTACTTCCGTGCAGTCTGATCTGATCTTCCACAGGCAGGCTCTATCAGAAGATCACAGATAACACTGATCCCTGCTATTCTATGGCATAACGGGGATCAGTGTATGAAATCTAATGCATTGATGTAAAAGTCCCCTAAGGGGACTAAAAAAGTGTAAAAGAAAATCAACAAAAGTTTTTAAAAATGTCCCGAGGCCTCTCCCCCAGTAAAAGTGAAAATCACCCCCCCTTCCCATTTTATACATAAAACACATAAAAATAATAAAGTTAACATATAATATACTGTAGCGTGCGCAATCGTCGGATCTCTGAGAATAAAAACATTATTATTCCCAAAAGGTGGGAATAACGGCGTGAACAATAAGCGGTAAAAAAATGCAAAGATTGCTTTTTTAAAATTACATTTTATGTATAAAAAAAAGTTAATAAAAAGCTATCAATACATTTGATCTAGAAAAAAAGTTACTAATAAAAACTAGAGATCATGGCGCCAAAAAATGATGCCCTAAACGACCACAGAGGTGAAAAAATAAAAGCACTATAAGAGTCAAAAGAGGGCCATTTTAAATACACCTATTTGCAAAAAAAAAAAAGTTTTACTGCTAATAAAAATAGTAAAACATTAGAAAACCTAGAAAACATGCATATCGCTGTGTTCAGACTGACCTACAGAATAAAGAAATTTGCGGAATCGCATATTTAGACCCAAGTTCCCCCTATAAATGATATTTGGGGGGTCTCGTCATTCATTATATGGCAGCTTGAAAGATGCCATTATAAAGTACACCTGTTCCTGACAAAAACAAGCCCTCACATGGCCCTGTAGGTGGAAAAATGAAAGAGTTATCGGTCTTAGAAGGCGAGGAGGAGAAAACAAAAACGCAAAAGTGACAATTGGCCCGGTCCTTAAGGGGATAAATTCAGAGCGCTATACAATAGATAGGGGTAACAAACAAGAACATTAGGGCTTACAATCTATAAGCTTTCGGCTTTCGGATGAAATTTATGGAAAGCTAGAAAATGTACCCGGCGCTGCCCAGGTATAAATTGTCAGTGTGTTAATTAGATTTGTTCCAAGGTCGCCCAGGAGGCCAATCTATGCTCTATGTTTTTGTTTTGTTTTTGTTTAAGGGGAAATTGCCAGAAGCCCTATATACCCCGACACGTCTGCACTGTTTATGTAAATTGTAGCTTATGAACATTAGAAATAAACTAAAAATGTTTAACATCCTTAAATACCTAATAGCCAATCTGAGATGTTATGTAATCAGACTGTATACAGAGTCTGGTTATATACAACATTGGCAGTACTTTATATACAGCCTGGTTATATACAACATTGGCAGCGTTATATAAAGCCTGGTTATATACAACATTGGCAGTGTTATACAGAGCCGGGTTATGTAAAACATTGGCAGTGTTATATACAGAGCCTGGTTATATATACCATTGGCAGTTTTATACAGAGCCTGGTTATATACAACATTGGCAATGCTATGTAAAGCCTGGGTATATACAACATTGGTAGTGTTATACACAGAGCCTGGTTATATACAACATTGGCGGCATTATATACAGCCTGGTTATATACAGCATTGGCAGTGTTATATACAGAGCCTGCTTATATACAACATTGGCAGTGTTATTGCTAGGTGCATAGACATAAAGATTTTTACCTGATGGAACTCTGGAGCAGAAACCTACAATTGTCCATGCAGAAAACATGCAGAATCCAGATTTATGCCACCACCTGCAGTGATCGTCCTTATGCCTTGTTTATTGTCATTCAAAATGATGTTTAAAAGGAAACTGCAATCGTCTAAATATATTGTTTCATCTGAGTTAATCTGTAGAATTCATGTATACCTGTAGTGTATAGTTGGAGGGGTTCTGTATACCTTAAGGGTTTAGTTTTTAAGGGTCCTGTATACCTGTAGTGTATAGTTGGGGTGAGGGCGGGGGACTGTATACCTATAGTGTATAGTTGAGGGAGGTCCTGTATACCTGTAGTGCATAGTGGGGGGCTGTATACCTGTAGTGATTAGTTGGTGGTCCTGTATACCTGTAGTGTATAGTTTTGGAGGGGCTGTATACCTGTGCTGCATAGTTGGGGAGGTAATCTATACCTATACTGTATAGTTCAGGGAGTCCTGTATACCTGCAGGGTTTAGTTGGTGGAGGTCCTGTATAGCTGTACTGTATAGTTTGGGGGTCCTGTACACCTGTAGAATATAGATGGTGGAGGTGCTGTATACCTGTAGTGTATAGTTGGTGGAGGTCCTGTATACCTGTAGTTTATAGTTTGAGGGTCCTGAATACCTGTAGTTTATAGTTCGGTGGTCCTGTGTACCTGTAGTGCAGAGTTTTGGGGGCCCTGTATACCTGTAGTGTATAATTGGGGGATCCTTTATACATGTAGTGTATAGTTGGTGGAGGTCCTGTATACCTGAAGTGTATAGTTTGAAGGGTCCTGCATACCTGTAGTGTATAGTTTGGGGATCCTGTATACCTGTAGTATATAGTTGGTGAAGGTTCTGTACACCTATAGTGTATTGTTTAGGGGTCCTGTATACCTGTACTGTATAGTTATGGTGTCCTGTATACCTGTAGTGTAGAGTTTGGGGCCCTGTATACCTGTAGTGTATAGTTGGGGAGTCCTGTATACCTGTAGTATATAGTTGGTGGAGGTTCTCTATACCTGTGGTGTATAGTTTGGGGGGTCCTGTATACCTGTAGTATGTAGTTGGGGTGGGGTCCACCATTTAGTTCTGTGGATCTGTTGTGATGCAGCTGGCCAATCAGATTCAAGCTCCCTTTGAAAATAAAAGTAGTAATCCTATTGGTTGCTAAGGCTTCCAACTGCCATTACTGCTGGGGAGCTGCAGCACTAATTATGTCACCTGTGTGTGCAGTGTGAAAATTCTCCCAGTCATCTCTATGGGGCACTCTTCCCCCTCCCCTCCTGTACATCTGGCAGAATGGGACCTTCGCTCTAACCTTCCCGGGCACCCAATGTATCTGACTGCCAATTTTGGGGTCAAACGGTTCAGTCATTCGGAAGTTTATAGAGGACAGACAGACAGACTTTCATTTTTATGATATAGACATAAGAAGTTCCCATTCCAGTAATATATCATAGGACATTTAGATAGAAGCAGTAATGGTGATTTCCTCATCCCAAACAATTTATTGAAACAAAAGCCAACACCAGCGGTGGGTATAGCCCAACATATCATTGCCTCTATAACTTGTCCTGTGCCCTTGAGCATCAATAATAACTTGACGACGTCTCATACTGTTCACAAGATACCTTATTATCTGCTGAGGCATGGCATCGTACTCTGCTTGAAGGGCGGCCCTCAGGTCATTTAGTTCTGGGGTACAGAGTTATGAGCCTCTGCATGGTTATAGTTGATCCCCATAGGTTTTCTATAGGATTTAGGTCTGGAGAAAGTGCAGGCCGCTCCCAGTCTCCAGAAGCCGTTCCCTAATTATGTGACCTCATTGAGCTGGAGCATTGTCCTCTATGGTGATGACATTAGTCCTGTGCTGTTAATGCAGAGGCACAATGACTGGATTACTGATGTTATTCAGGTAGTATGGGCTTGTCACTGCACCATTCACAAAGTGTAGGGCAGTTCTGTATTGACTAGATACACCTGCCTACTCTAACATCGCCACCACTAGACACACCTGTCCTCACTGTAACACCACCTCTATACACACCTGCCTACACTGTAACACCCCCACTAGACACACCTGGCCTTACTGTAACACCACCACCACCAAAAATAGTGGCTGATGCATAGCGATCAAATTTTTACAATTGACATATTTTAGAAAAAGGATTTTCAGATTTTTTTTATTTATTTTTTTGGGAGGGGAAGTTGCACTATACTAACTAATCGCACTTATCACTGATGCCCACAATAGGATGACATGCCCTGTTCTGTAGAGATCATTTCTCAGCATAAGGCTAGGTTCACACTATGTAACTGTGCGGCTGTATTTTTTATGCGGCTGTAAATGTGCGGATGAAACTACGGCCGTGGGAAAAAATAGACATGCGGCTCAAAACATACGGTCATTTACTTTGAAATCTGGTTCAACTAAAAATAACAAATAAAATCTTAAGAAAGTGATGCAAACACCTCTGGATGCATCTGGGAAAGCAGGGAACACAGTTTACATGAATTGCTATTACCGGGGTATGCGATCCTCTGCACTAATGCCGATGTCTCTGATGGTTAATCTATTAAAATAATAAAACACATTTTCGTTGTAATAAAGTGCTTTTCGTTGTTCACTAATTAAATTTAAACTAATCCATCATTTTGCAATTAAATATACTGTTAAAATAAATTGATATATAAATAAATGTATATTTATATATATATATTTATTTTTTGACAGTATATTTAATTGCACAATGATGGATTCGTTAGAATTAAATTATTGAACAACGAAACTGAATTTATTTAATTGAAAATGTGTTTTATTAATTAAATATTAATTAGTACAGGAAGCTCCAGTAAGCCGTTAATTCATATTGCCGGCAAAAGAGCTTTCTGTACTAATCATCACTTTACTTTAATTAAAACATCAAATGTTTCTTCTAATTATGTTATCACAATAGCATTATTAGAAGAAACATTTAGAATTATATGTGCGCTCAGCTGATTGGCTGATCGGCTGAGCGCACATATAATGAGCCGGTCCGCAGTACAGTGACTTCATTGTGCTGCGGACCAGCGAAGAGGACACATCGGGGTGAGTATAGAGCTCTCCCCACCCCCTCCCCAGCACTGCACCCCTCCCAGCAAGGAAGGGGGGTCACTTAACCCCTTCCTTGCTGGGATGGGTGCAGTCTGACATCAGTCTGGCCCCCAAGGGGTTAAGGGGGATACAATACATCCTCCCTTAACCCCTTGAGGGCCAGACTGTAAGCAGCGATCTGTAAAGATGCTGCATACTGTAAGGTGCACAACACCGCTCACAATGATGGGTGTTGTGCTCCTGTTTGTGTGTTTTTTGTGTGTTTCTCCCTTTTTGTTTTTCAGATATCGGTATCCTGTGGATTACGTCGGATTCCGTGGACTACGTCGATGACCAGCGTTTTTTTAATGTTTTTTTTTAATAACATGGTCAATGAGGGGTGTGGGGGTGTTTTTATTTGAATAAAAAAAAATTTTAACTTGTGTCTTAACTTTATTTCTTTACTTTATAGACTTAGTAGTGGAAGCCGTCTAATAGACTGAATCCATTACTAAGTTGGGGCCTAGTGTTAGCCGGTCTAAAATGGCCAACACTAACCCCCTATTATTACCCCAGTACCCAATGCCACCAGGGGTACTGGGAAGAGCCGGGTGCCAGTGGTCCCGGAGCATCAAAATTGGCGCTCCTGGACTGGGCGGCAGCAGGCTGGTAAGATTTAGGCTGGGGAGGGCCCAATCCAATGGCTCTAAAAATAGGGGGACCCTATGCGTTTTTTTTAAATTATTTATTTATTTAAAAAAAAAAAACGCATAGGGTCCTCCCTATTTTTATAACCAGCCGGGTTAAAAACCAAACGACAGCAGCCTGGTAACACCAGGGTGGGAAGAGCCATTGGTTTAGGCCCTCCCCAGCCTAAATCTTACCAGCCTGCTGCCGCCCGGTCCAGGAGCGCCAATTTTGACGCTCCGGGACTACTGGCACCCGGCTCTTCCCAGTACCCCTGGTGGCATTGGGTACTGGGGTAATAATAGGGGGTTAGTGTTAGCCATTTTAGACCGGCTAACACTAGGCCCCAACTTAGTAATGGATTCCGTCTATTAGACGGCTTCCACTACTAAGTCTATAAAGTAAATAAATAAAGACAAGACACAAGTTAAAAAAAATTTTTATTCAAATAAAAACACCCCCACACCCCTCATTGACTATTTTATAAAAAAAAAAAACGCTGGTCATCGACGTAGTCCACGGAATCAGACGTAATCCACAGGATACCGATATCTGAAAAACAAAAAGGGAGAAACACACAAAAAACACACAAACAGGAGCACAACACCCATCATTGTGAGCGGTGTTGTGCTCCTTACAGTATGCAGCATCTTTACAGATCGCTGCTTACAGTCTGGCCCCCAAGGGGTTAAGGGAGGATGTATTGCATCCCCCTTAACCCCTTGGGGGCCAGACTGATGTCAGACTGCACCCATCCCAGCAAGGAAGGGGTTAAGTGACCCCCCTTCCTTGCTGGGAGGGGTGCAGTGCTGGGGAGGGGGTGGGGAGAGCTCTATACTCACCCCGATGTGTCCTCTTCGCTGGTCCGCAGCACAATGAAGTCACTGTACTGCGGACCGGCTCATTATATGTGCGCTCAGCCGATCAGCCAATCAGCTGAGCGCACATATAATTCTAAATGTTTCTTCTAATAATGCTATTGTGATAACATAATTAGAAGAAACATTTGATGTTTTCATTAAAGTAAAGTGATGATTAGTACAGAAAGCTCTATTGCCGGCAATATGAATTAACGGCTTATGGAGCTTCCTGTACTAATTAATATTTAATTAATAAAACACATTTTCGATTAAATAAATTCAGTTTCGTTGTTCAATAATTTAATTCTAACGAATCCATCATTGTGCAATTAAATATACTGTCAAAAAATAAATATATATATATATATAAATATACATTTATTTATATATCTATTTATTTTAACAGTATATTTAATTGCAAAATGATGGATTCGTTAGAATTAAATTATTGACCAACGAAAGGGACTTTATTACAAAGAAAATGTGTTTTATTAATTTAATATATTAACTATTAGAGGCATCGGCATTCGGCATCATTGCCGGCTATTTTTGAAGTACTCCGTACGGACCGCCTGTCAATCCTCGGCCGCATGTCCAGCCGCAAACAATGGTCTTGTTCATTTTTTACGGGTCCGCTTACGATCGGGCCGTAGATTCATACATAGTGTGCACTGTGCAGCCGTATATCCTATACTTTCCAGCGTACGCATGAACCACCAAAAATACCGCCGCACAATTACAGCCGCAAATACAGCCGCACAGTTACATAGTCTGAAACTGGCCTCACAGCGTACATTTAAACGACAACTCCCACAAAAATTTTTTTTAGCTCATTTAAGACACATTACAAAATTATATAACTTTGTAATGTGTGTAAGCGCTCTGGCCCCCTTCCCCCACTTTCCGACATCAGACACACACACACACGGAAGTTAAATAAAGTATACATTACCAATTACATGGACCCGGAAGTGAAGGAGATCGCTGGACGGCGGCTGGAGGTGACAGAGAACCGGATAGTGGGCGATTTAAGTGGCGATCATCACCGGAGGGATGGTGAGTATGGTGTGTGTGCGTTTTTTTACAGGTCCCGTGGGAGTTGTCCTTTAAAGATAACACCTAGATAGATAAAATAAGATCCACCACTGAAAATTCAGTAGGTGATATACATAGCTCACCTGCTTTTCCTTCCTGCACAGTAATAACCTCTACACAAGTCACAAAGCATGCCCTCGACACTAGCCCAGAAGTCAAGTATTTTTCTAACTGAATATTTCCATGTGGCTGTTGTAAAGCTAATCTGTGAGTTGCCCCATGACCCCTCCCTTTTTTACATTTCCCTAACCTGAGCTTAATTTATGCCCCCAAAGCCTTATATTCACCCCCCCCCCCCCAGCCTGATTCACTCCCTGCAGCCTCATATAGTTGTAATTAAATAAAAGCAATTTAAAAATAATACAGTATTAAAATTAATTTTAATGAGATTATCTAGGTTTTTCAAATGAAAAAAAAAAAAAAAAAAAAGTTTTCAGGCCATCTCTATGAAAGGATGGGTAAGGGTGTGCCACCCAAGCAGCAATTGTAGAGAAAGGCAAAGAGAAAGCCTGCCCTAAAGCTTGGCTTCATCTTTCCTTATAACAAGGACAAACATTGCATTCTCAAAGACATGGGGGTGGTGTCTGCTGTGACATGTACACCAGTGTCAATCCCTCCCGGCATATTGGCAGTCATAATCAAAGTTTTTATGAGAACTACAGAACCCAAACTAGAACATGTCTTTGTGCTTAGGTCAAGCTTTGGGGTCATGCTAAAATTCTTCTTGAAATAGCAATGAGAATGGTGAAGCGGAATTCTCAAAATGCAAATTGGTGTTGAATATAAACAGAGTCGTCTATCAGAGAAAGAGGCTGGAAGTGCAGGCTGCCAGATATCTGCTTTCCGAGAATTAATAGCAATGAGAATTTCTGCAGAAATCCAAAATAAAATTAAAAAAAAGTATTAGTATTTTATGGGAATTCTTCCTTTTTTATGATGCCTAAGTTTACTGCTATTCAGCGCTTCTAAAACATTGCCACTTTTCCCCCTACTGTTGTCTCCAGTTCAGGTGCGGTTTGCAATTAAGCTCTATTTACTTAAAAAAAAAAAAGCTAAATAACTCAGTCAGATTAGTAGAACTCAGTGTTAAAAGAGTCCACACTAAAGCTGCACAAATGAATTGACTGTAACCACATCAACATTATCAGGCCACGTTCACACAATATATCTTTTTTATTAATCACGGCTATTGTTGCCAATCTTAAACAACGGCCATGATTAATACGAAAGATAGATTGCCTAGAAGTCAGAGGGAATCCTAGCCGGAGTGCATACACATGGGGTGGGATTTACGAACGGTACGCTAGAGGCATACGCCAGGGACAAGGTGCAGATTCTGCCCTTTTCCCTTGCGTACGCCTCCCGTGCGCCCCGCTCGCCCGATAGGCGGGCTGTCGGAGCTTGTGGGGGCATGATGAGGTGGGGAGGAGGCGTGGCCACCTCCTGCACTCCTTTTATCATGATTTACACCTGCTCGCAGGCGCAAATCATGACGCAAGTCTACATCTTCTGAAAGCAGGTGTAGATTTGGTACGCCAGGTGCAGATTAGGATGCCCGGCCGGATTCACTAAGAAGCGTACACCTCATAGTGAATCCTGCCGTGAAAAAGGCGACCGAGCTTAATAAAAGACTGGTGTCGTTGTACTCCAGTCTTCATAAATCCCCCTACAGTATACACTCCGGCCGGGATTCCAACCGGCCGCATGAAAAACTTATATGTTACTTTTGTGCAGCCACTATTCATTGAATAGCGGCGCACAACTCTGACAGTGCACACAACGTAGAGTGCATCTTCCGCTGCACTTTCCATTGTGTGCAATAGTGAATTGGGATGCGGGTGCACATGGATGCACCCGCATTCCAATTGAATAAAAATGGATTTTTTTCCCGGCAGGAGTGGATGGTATAAACTTCACTAACACCGGCCGTTCTGTGACACGGCCGGGTCACAGAACAGGAGGTGAACAGGGCATTAAATAAGTAATATATGGAGTAACATAATAAGAAATACAGCAATATGTGATTGGCTTCATTGACAGCTTCAGATTTATTTTCATTTACTGGACCAGATGATCCCTTTTAGAGATGTGCAAACACTCAGTATTTTCATCTCGATGGCTGGAGAAGATTGTTGCAGCTCTAAGTCATCCATAGGTTTTATGTTTTCCAGGCAAAGACATGGTCCTTAGAGAATCGCCAATACTGTCTGTATCAGGCACCGCTCAGAAGAAGTCAAGGGTTGCTCGCTCTTGAACTGCTTAATAGTAATAGCTTTTTAGTAATAGTAATCAGTAAAGAAAAAGAGTAGACAAGCTGCACTTACCATCTGATGGTTTCCAATTATTTTATTGTTCCAAGGAAATAATGAACCGACACGATTTGGATATAAAATGGGGAGACACCAAGCAGGTAATGGTAACAACTAACAACCTGTTTCACGCTGTTGGGCTTCAACTGACCACCTATATTCTTCATGTCATCACGTTATAAATACTTAGCAGGTCAAAGCACCATCAGTTACTTGCTTCGTTATTAATTATAATGTGATGACGTAAAGAATGTAAGTGGTCCGTTGAAGCGCAACAGCGTGAAACAGGCTGTTACCATTACCTGCCTATCGTCTCCCCATTTTATGTCCACTTTGTGTCCGTTCACTTTTGCTGTGGAACAATAAAAGAATTGGAAATCATTGGATGGTGAGTGTGGCTCTTCTACTCTTTTTCTTTATTGATGTGCTGTTTTCTAGGCAGCCCTAGGGCTGCATCCATCTTCTCCAATGCAAGCCACTAGGACTCAAATACCAAGTGTTCATGAAACCGGAACTTACTGTAAGTTCACTCCTCTCTAGTTCTTGTTAAAGAAGTCCCAATATGATGATCGTGAAGTCTATGATACCAACAACTGAGTCTCTTTACTCTGCCTACTATAGACCATACTATAGAACGTTACATTTTTTTTACCATTTTAGCTAAGAAATAAGAAAGTCAGAAATAAACTTCTTCACACTAAAATGAATAAACCACTCTGTGTTACCTATGTCAATGTAGCAGTCATCTCACCTTTCCAAACCATCACCATTGTCAGTCTGCTCCGTCTATTACAGGAAGCACTTCCTGGTGATGTTTCTTTATTGCTAAGTTACCGAAGCCGATATAGTACTATTTTTGGTTTCTTGTTATTTTTGTGGGTTAGAAGGTGACATACCACAATTGGTGATATTGCACATTTCAAAGAAATAGTCTTTCCTTGCACAATTGCAAAAGTTACAATAAATAAGTATTTTTACTGGTCTTAAAAAAGTCATAATGAATGTTTGTTTCCAAGAAAGATGTTCATGGAAGAACTGTGGGTGCTGTTTGGGGGCGACCTTCTCCGCCGGCGGTGCTGGCCGGGTTCTGGTGTGGTGTTTTTGGGTCTGGTCCTGTGGCATGGGGGTCGCAGGGCCGTCCCACGGCCCCCGTACCCTGACTGTGCGCGCCTGCGGGGTTGGTGACCACTGACTGGCACGGTGTGGACTTAGTGTAGGGACCCATGTGTATCAGATACCGGCACGAGGTACATGGGGCAGTATGGCTTGATCAATTCATACACAAAATTCTGATGTGTTTTTTATTTAGCCTAGCGGCACTAGTATCAGCCATAGGTGTGAGGTGCAGCACTCTTTTTCTTCCCTGAACCTTAAAATGAGTTAACATTGCAACCAGGTGGTGGGGAAAGCAAATTGTATGCTGGGCTGTATAGCTAGAGGTATAACCGGTAGGAAGAGGGAGATTGTGATCCTGCTGTATAGAGCTCTAGTGACTTCAAATCTGGAATACTATGTCCAGTTCTGGAGACCTCACCTACATAAAGATATTGATAAAATAGAACGGGTTCAGAGACGGGCTACAAAATGGTGGAGGGTGTGAGGCATAAACCATATCAGGAAAGACTTAAGTATTTAAATCTGTATAGTCTGGAGGAAAGAAGAGATGGGGGGAGCATGATCGAAACCTATATTTTAATAGACTAAATAAGGTTCAAGAGAGAAGAGTTTTTAATAAGAAACTGAACACGAGAATAAGGAGACACAGTCTGAGGTTAATTGTGGGAAATATCAAAAATGACACAAGAAAATATTGTGTCTCTGTTTGTTTCATCATTCCATCTTTTAAAATATAAATAGCGCATTTTCTATTATTTCACTTTTTATCATCTTAAAAATATTTTTTGCTGTTTTTAACTTTTAACATTAATTAATATGTTATGGTTTTTCATGAATTTAGATTTATCTGCCATAAAAAAGACTAAGAAAACACAATTATCGCACTCGTTTTGTTGTTTGACCTTGCAGCACTTTTCAAGATGTCCGAACCTTTTAATGTGGACGTGAAGAATGGTCTGTCCTTCAGTGGATCGGTGGAGGACATGTTCGGTTATACTGTTCAGCAATTTGAAAATGAAGAAGGGAAATGGTAACAGACATACAATATTATTAGCACTTACTGGAATTATAACCATCAGTTCTCACATACTGTATAGTCTTACTTCCTGAACATGCAGAACATCTTTTTTTGTTTGTTTCTTATTCTTTTTAGTGTTCATCTAGTTACACAATAAAACCTATGCTTTATGATAATGTCCCACCTTTCCTAATAAAAAACTATGTCTTAAGCTAATTCCACAAGGAAGGGGAAGATCTAAATACACAACAATATGCCAAAAATAATAAAACAAAATCCTGTGCTCAACTTGTCTTCAAAGTAGCAGCTTCAGAGGATCAGAATTCTCCCCAAAACATACACTACGATGCGTAATATCTAACCTTTCTGTCCTGTATTCTAAACTCCTAAATACATAGTGGGAGGGAGTCAGAGCCTATGGATGTATGTATTTTTTCCCAGCAGCCCCAGGGCTGCATCCTTCTTCACCAGCCGCCAAGAGTTAAAAGCCGAGCGTTCTGCATTTTGCGAAACTGTAAGTTCACTCATCTCTCCTAGAACCCTAATATGACCTTTTAACTTGTAATTTATATTAGATATAGATAGATAGTACATGGAGATCTTGTAGCACTCCGATAATTTGTGAATCAGATGGTGTTTATTGTTCAATAGTTAAGCATACAAGCAACGTTTCGACGTTTTTTCAAGCAAAAAGACGTCAATTGAGACGTCGAAACGTCGCTTGTATGCTTAACTATTGAACAATAAACACTGTCTGATTCACAGATTATCGGAGTGCTACAAGATCTCTGTGTACTATTTGACTGGAGAACAAATCAGAATCTCCTAGCAGTGCTGCTCTCTTGTGGACTAGATAGATACAGGGGCAAATTAACTTAACCATGGGCCCCGGGCCGTTCACCAAGCTTGCCCTCCCCCCCAACCCACTGTAACTATGGAGGCACTAGCTTTAGTCTTTTTCTTCCATAATGCAGCCTGTAAAGGACCTGTGGTGACATCATTGTCACATGATAAGGTCCTTCAGTATGTTCTGTAAAGTTACTACATTGTCTCCTGGCTGCAGTCTTGCCCTGATTTCTGCAAAATTGCGGTAAAAAGCAGCGTTTTTTATGCAAATCATAGAAAAACTGTAGGTTGGAGATAATACACCACTGAAAGTATAAGTCTTTTGGGGGGGCCATGGGCCACCCAGGAGCTCAGGGCTACCGGCAGAAGCTGACCTATTATTATCGGCTACTGGAAAGATAGATAGATAGATAGATAGATAGATAGATAGATAGATAGATAGATAGATATTCTGGTAAAACTCTATAAATATCATCTATATAAATTGTTTTATAATGTGTTTCTCTTTATTAAGGGTACTTATTGGCTCCCCACTGGAGGGCCAACCAACACGAAGAACGGGAGATGTATATAAGTGTGCAGCGAATGGGAAGTCAAAGTGCACAAAGGTTAACTTACCAAGTAAGTGAACATTTACAAGTAATAATTCTGCCCCATGGAAATTAAAGGGGTAGTGCGGCGCTCAGAAATTATTCACAGAATAACACACATTACAAATTTATACAACTTTGTAATGTATGTTATGTCTGTAAATCGCCCCTTTCCCCGTGTCCCCCCACCCCCACCCATGTACCCGGAAGTGTATGGTGCATTATACATTACCTGATCCGTGTCGAGGGCCGTCCGCCATCTTGTGCCAAACGTCATCTTCGGACGGACGGCCAAGTTGCTGCCGCCCGTCCCCCCTCCGCCACGCCACGTTATGCTCAGCCAATCGTGGCTGATGACGCGGCCGAGTCATCAGCTGCTCAGCCGTGATTGGCTGAGCACAGTTATGCTCAGCCAATCGCAGCTGAGCATCGGATGACGCTGCAGAGGGCGGACGGCATTCGGAACAGTCGGAGCTGTTCGCCGTCCGCCCGAAGAAGACGTCGCTGAATGAAGATAGAAGACTGGTGTCGGCACGTGACAGGTATGTATAGCGCACCACACTTCCGGGTACACGGGTGGGGGTGGTGGGACACGGGGAAGGGGGCCATTCACAGACATAACATACATTACAAAGTTGTATAACTTTGTAATGTGTGTTATTCTGTGAATAATTTCTGAGCGCCGCACTACCCCTTTAAATAATCTTTATTTCAGTTTTTATTAATTTATCAAAGAGCATTTCTACCTGGAACAAACATCTTTGATAAAAATAAGACTTTGAGTTGTCCTCTTCTGTTGTCCTGTTCTGTTCTGTAATTTTATGTTTGTTTTATATTACTGTTTATGTGTTTATATCAGTGTTTATTAATTTTTTATAGAATCTACAACCATTGCAAATGTAACAGAAGTGAAAGAAAACATGACTATGGGATCTACTTTGGTCACCAATCCTAAAGGTGGTTTTATGGTAAGGAAATGTTGACAGACAACTATCTACTGCTATTGCCAAGTTGAAAGGTCATATTGCCCATTGCTATGATACATGTCTTTTATATTACCATATATACGATATATATGTATTTACGATATCATATAATCATGTGTACAGCCCCTTTAAATAGTAAGTATCATTTAATAAAACTGTTTGCATCGGTCAGGGTACGGGTGCTGAGATCCCCGATGATCCCTAGAACGAAGGGGCATACGCACTCAGCAGGGTCCCTTCTTCTCTGCTATAAGCATGTAATATGAGCAATCTGCGTTATAATGGGAGCCTATGGAACCTCTAGTAGATTGCCAGAAGTTCCATAGGCTGCTATTATAATTCCATAGACTGCTTGTATTAGCCATTACATAAGAGATGAAGAGACAGAATGTGTGCTGCAGAGCGCGTCTGCCCCTTCGTTCTAGCGATCTACGGGGTTTCAGAGCACTCAGACCCTGACCAATACAAACCTCTGACATTTTACTATGACATATCCAAAGTTTTTTTAAATTGATAGTTACACTTTAAGTGCCATTATGTTCTCTTGATCACTGCAGTGTCTACTTCAAAAACTACAATGTGACATGTCAGCCCTGCTCAGCCAGTCAGCAGCCATAGTGGGGTCCCGCCACAGCTGCTGACTGGTTGAGTGGGGTTAAAATGTCACGACCCCGGTCCCCGCTCACAACAAGAATCGACCGGAACCAGATCAGGGGACAGCGGACCCCTACATTGGAGCCAGGGAGGTCGGTGCATGTTGTTATGTTTAGTCACCTTCTCCCTGGCTCTTTTGAAAAAAATGTCCGACACCGGATGTCTTTAATTCTCTTAACTTGTAAGACGTTGGGAAGACAGTCGTGCCTTTGATTAAGAACGTATTTTGTTCCGGGGACATGCTTGTAATCCAAATAACTCTTAAACCAAAGCAAATTCTCCCATAAGAAATCATTGAAATGCAGACAAATGGTTCCACACCTTAAAAATAATGATTTTTTAATTCTGAATAACATGTAGAACTAATGAAACAAACATTTAGAAACAGCAGAATATGTCATATTATAAGTTACTGTACAGTATAGCAATCAGCATGTGGAGTATAATTTATAGTAAGTGCATAAGAATGAAAAAAAAAAAGCAGCAGCAGTTTGTAGATAGAGGCAGGCACATTATAGCAGCAGTGTGTATAGCTGAGTGTGAGTGCAGGCACATTATTGCAGCAGTGTGTGTATAGCTGAGTGTGAGTGCAGGCACATTATAGAAGCAGTGTGTATAGCTGAGTGTGAGTGCAGGCACATTATAGCAGCAGTGTGTATAGCTGAGTGTAAGTGCAGACAGATTATAGCAGCAGTGTGTATAGCTGAGTGTAAGTGCAGGTACATTATAGCAGCAGTGTGTATAAGTGAGTGTGAGTGCAGGCACATTATAGCAAGAATGGAAAGGATGGGAAACACAAGGGCTGACAAAGAATACAGGGAGCATGAAGGAATGACCAGGGCATATGTGGGCACATAAATGCAGCACTCACTGTCCTGGGAGAAAAAGAGTTACAGCTATGGAGAGATTACCTCCACAGTCCTGTACCCTGATGCAAGACCCAGCCTGAAGTGGATCAGCCATGATTTGGAAGGTGAGGGAGACTTCCTGGGTCAGAGTACAGTGCTGTAGACCACCCTGCGCAGGCCATGCCCCCCCACAGCTGACCAAGTACAGGAGCTCTTAAACCAAAGCAATGCTCTTAAACCAAGTTACAATTTTGAAAAGCTGTGAGCTCTCCTTGCAAAACGCTCTCAAACCAAGTTACTCTTAAACCAAGGTACCACTGTACTATATTTATGAAGTGATTTGTCTTATACTCCCACAGGCTTGCGGCCCTCTTTATGCATACCGGTGTGGAAGCTTGCACTACACAACTGGAATTTGTTCAAATGTCAGTTCTACATTCCAAGTTCTAAACTCAATTGCTCCAGGAGTGCAAGGTAGATAGGAGTTGTCATATTATTGAATATTATAATCTATAACATTATAGTCTGTATAATAAACCACGAGTGGTATCTTTCCAGAATGTATCACTCAACTGGACCTGGTGATTGTTCTTGATGGATCTAACAGTGTATATCCTTGGGTCAGCGTGACTGAATTTTTGCAGAAATTATTTAAAAAAATGACGATACATCCAACTCAAACACAGGTAATAAAATGCTATATGTTTACCTGCTTTAAACAAGGTGACCTAAAGAGACTCTGTCAGTAGGTTTATGCTGCCGTATTTAAGAGTAGCATACACTAGTGACAGAGAAGATGAACAGAATGATGTGTCACTTACATTGTTCTGTGCAGCTGTGCAGATATCTTCCTGGATAACATGGACAGTAAGTATTCCTTTCAATTTTGTGCCTGTACTCAGTAATCCTGAATATTCATGAGCTTAAGCAAACTCCGCCCACTAGCTGCTGATTGACATTTATCTATCCATGCTGTGTATAGGCTGTCAACTGTCAGTCTGAAGCTAGAGGGTGGGGGG
The DNA here is from genome assembly GCF_027789765.1 of Dendropsophus ebraccatus. Taxonomy (NCBI): domain Eukaryota; kingdom Metazoa; phylum Chordata; class Amphibia; order Anura; family Hylidae; genus Dendropsophus; species Dendropsophus ebraccatus. The sequence continues at coordinate 163,581,346 of NC_091456.1, read as the reverse complement.
AGCTGAGTGGCAAGAATCCCATTCTCCTGCATATTAGGAGAACAGCTGAAGAGAATCATGTAATTAATACACCGATCTATTCTGCATTTCTATCACTAGTTAATGCTGCTTTCATTTACAGCAGCATAGACCTAGGGAAAGATTCCCTTTAAAGGGGTTCTCCAGCCCGGGGGTATTTTTCAGCTATGGCCGGGGATGGGGTGGTTATGGACAGCAAAGGTCACTTACCTACCCCATTCCAGCGCCGGGTCCTGGATCGTGCCACCCGGTACACCCATCCCACAGACACTTCCTGGTGTGAGCTGCCGCATGAGACGTGACGTCTCAAGGCAGCTCAGCCATTCAGCGGCCGTAGCAAAGTCCCGCCTCGGCCGCTGAATTGCTGAACTGCCTTGAGACGTCACGTCTCATGCGGCAGCTCACACAAGGAAGCAGCCGCGGGACGGGTGTACTGGGCGGCGCAATCCGGGAACTGGTGCTGGAATGGGGTAGGTAAGTAACCTATGCCCTCCATAACCACCCCATCCCCGGCCATATCTGAAAAATACCCCTGGGCCAGAGTACCCCTTTAAGATTATTAGTCCTTTCAGAAACATATGGTCCTCACATTTGGAAATTCTCCTCTATTCCCTTATCAGTGTGTTTAATGACTTTTCCCCACCACCCAATTAGTGACCAGATCATAGGCATATTCAGTAATTACCACAAGGGTTAAACTAGCCGTTACTGTCTCCACCTTCTAAATTATGGCTTTGTTATTATTGTAGGTTTCCATAGTTCAGTATGGAGAAAATGTAACTCATGAGTTTAACTTAAATACACATTCCTCTACTGAAAGTGTATTACGAGCAGCAAGCAAGATAAAGCAAAGAGGAGGCTCTCGGACACTGACAGCCCTTGGCATTGATACTGCAAGGTATAGTATGTGTATAAGAAGTAAAATATTTATTTTCATTTAAAAAAAATTTTTACTTCAAAAATGTATTAGTCAATTTACATAATAAAGAAGACACAGTAAGCCAACATTTCCTGTTGCCTGTAATAAACTTTTGAGATTTGCAGTATAGGTTGGCATAGAGTAAGCAGAGCAATTTCATTATCAATAGAGGATGAAACAGTTAACAGCAGCTGTGCTAGTGAAAGGAAGAAAGTAACACGGTCTCAAGTGGGGGTAAAACACCACTTCTTTTATCATTTACAATTTTTTTTTTCCCTGTAATTAAAGGGGAAGTACAGAGAAAAAAAAATGTTGTCATGTCAACTGATGTCAGAAATCTATACAGATATTAAAAAATCTCAAGCCTCACAGTACTTATCAGCTGCTGTATGTCCGGCAGGAAGTAGTGTTCTACCGTCTGACACAGTGCTCTCTGCTGCCACCTCTGTCCCTTACAGGAGCTGTTTAGAGCAGGAAATGTTTTTATAAGGATCTACTATTGCTCTGGATCATTCTGGACAGAAAAGGCAGAAGAGAACTCTGTATCAGACTGGAAAGAATAGACCACTTCCTGCAGGACATCCAGCAGCTGATAAGTACTGGAGATAACTAGTAATAATTTACAAATCTGTATAACTTTCGGATAACAGTTGATTGAAAGACATTAAAAAATAAAAATAAAATAAAAAAAACTATAAAAACCCACTGTGTAACTTTATTTATACAGTTTTTTTTAATAGAATACTTCCTAAAGCTGTCTATGATGTAATATCTAAATCATAGGATTAACTAATGCATATAATGTGTGAAATATTGTCATTCAACCCTCTCCATGGGACTCATCAGCTGCCAGAAACTCAGAAACTCTAAACTTTTTTGAGTATATTTCCCTATTTAACATTGTGTGTTGTTAGCGAGACGGTATAATGGAAATCTCATATGCAGGATCCTTTAACTGTACCTAATATATATCCCAATATGGAAAGGTTACATAGCTAGGAGCCTCCATTGAGTTATGATTCTTGGTATATGTCCTGTCACCATGGAATGCTAAGACTTCTAAATGGAATTATCTTTAGATTTTAAGGATGAGGCATACCAGACGGGAGCATGACATATTTAGATTATTAAACAATATATAGTATATCCAGTATTTCCCTTCTACAGACACACACTACTGGAAAATTCTGATGCTGGGCCTCTCAAACAAATTGAAGGATTAAATATCTGATGACATTACGCCCTCTTCTTACAGAGATTACTGTTATGACTGCACCTGTTGGACCTTGGCGCAGTCCTTGGTTCATAAGATATGACCCAGACCGCACTTTGGCCATGAATTTCCTCTTGTTATGTTTGCATTCTAAGCTCAGTCTTGACACTGTCTAATTGTTTTCTCTACCACACCTGTCTTTTCTGCTGAGTTCTCTCGGGCTACTTCACGATTAACTTTGTTTTGCTTTAGTAATTGACAGCTCTCCATTCACTCTTGCTGTTTCTGTTCCATCTGTGGTCAAATTGCCTTCTGGACCAGGTCTCCTATTTAAAGTGAACTAATCACTCCATATTTCCGGGAAATGCTACTAGCAGTGCCTGGAAGACGTGCCCAACCATGTGTTCTGTACCTTCTGCAGAAACGTTGCTGCTGAAAATAAGGGTCCTATTACACAGAGCGATTTTTAACGATTAAAGGGGTACTCCGCCCGGGGGGCTTTTTTTCGATCTGGCCGGGGAGGAGGTGGCTGAGGGCAGATCGGAGCGCCGCGATACGGGACCCGCTGCTGGAATCGGGGAGGTGAGTGTACGTCACTGCCCTCAGCCACCTCCTCCCCGGCCAGATTAAAAAAAAAGCCCCCCCCACACCGGAGTACCCCTTTAACGACTAACGATAAACGATCACAAACGAGATTGTTTTTAATTAACCTGAAATCGTTCACTATATTACACAGAGCGATGGTCGTTAGTTAGGATCATTATTGCGATCATAACTATGGTAGTTTACTCCATCTGATCCCAGCAAAACAATGAACAATGTGCAATTACACTGAACGATTAGTGCACAAATGCGGAACTTGTGGAATTACAGCGAACGATTAGCGAACAATTAACAATGATTTTAGGTTCAGCTCTAAATCAACAATTAAACACACGCAAAGATTTTTCGATCGTTGCCTGCCATTACACAGAACAATCATCGTTTAAATTCGAACAATATAACGATTTTTCGCACAATAACCGTCCTGTAATAGGGCCCTAAGTCTTTTATTCTCGTGTGCAAGACAGGCACGGAAGCGGAAACTAGTCATCTGGGCCGTGACTAGTTGCCACTGTCTGCCTGTTAGCGTGCTCTGCAGGGGTGATTGACATGAAAAGATGCTAGTAGTATTACTAGAAATCTGAATCATTGGCTTGCTTTAATGTGTACCTGTCGTAATTCAAAACTTTTGACATGTCAGAAGTTTTGATCAGTCTGGGTCTGAGTGTTCACATCCTTACTGACCGGGTGATAGAGCAGGGAGATGATGTGCTGCAGTGCATCCACTCTCCTCTCTTATTTAAAAATAGTCAGACCTATAATGGGCTCCTATGGAGTCCAACTCTCGTGGGGAGAGGCCGCACTCCAGCTGCGGTCCTCTTCCCGCTCTATCTCCCGAACGAGTGCTCAGACCCGGACATGTCAGAAGTTTTGTATAACAACAGGTGCACTTTAAGGTCTCAGTGTATGCCTATATCTTGCTGGCTATTAGGCTGGTTCCCCCCAGCAAGCTCAGCTCCTGCGATTTTACCTGTGTGTTTCCTTTGGCTCATCTGACCTCTGCTCCAATGCTCTGACTATCCTGGTTATCTTCCTGAGCTGACCGGTTTTGGCTTGTGACTCCACTTCTCTTTGGATCACGTTTTTATATGTTTTTGTATTGTGATCTCGGCCTATTTGACCATCCCTACTTGTTTGTCTGTTTTGTGTTCTGTGTTTTCACATACCTTAAGTCAGGGATAGTCAGCCAGATGTCTGTAGCTATCCAGGGATGATTGGCAAGTAGGCAGGGACTGGCAGGGACAAGTGTAGGCTTCACTATCTGTGTTTTTTCCTGTCCCTTTCATGGCTAAGTGTGCCACTATTGATAATAACAATTACAATAACAATCTTCTTTTTACTATGTTGTTACATTGTAAGGTGAAATTTTTTTATTAAAGACCAGTTTTGATCAGAAATGGTCTGGGATTTCAGACCCCATCTATCATTTGAATGAGTGGTAGGTTGCATGTCTCACTCCCTGGCTCATAGAGTTCTCCATTCAGTTACAAGAGATTAGCTCCATTATGTCTATGAGCCCTATCTCCTGCAACTGAATGGATCAGGACCTCTGTGTTCTGTTGATACTGAATCAATATGTGGTTACTACACCTGTTAGTTGCTGTAGTTCATGAATGAACCTATGTTAGTCTATGGACATCCATCTGAAGCAGTTAGTGCTACAGGGACTGTGTTTACTATCAGCAATAGTATTTATGGACTCGGTACTGTACTCATGACTTTATGTACATACTTTAATTAGTAATTTCCACGCCATGTTTTCACATTATTTATACACTGGTTGTGTTCTCACATGCTTCCCCTTCGATTCCCATTCAATTTCCATTGTGTTTCCATCACTTTCTGAAGTTTTCAGCTGAACCAGACACCCTCCCCTCTACCGAGCAGGGGCCACCTAGTCCAGCACTTGAGCATTCAAAAATGCTCGACTCGAGTAAGGAGCACTTGAGTGTTTTAGTACTCCCTCAATACTAATCATAATAATTGCACAAACAAAAGATCTTTCAAGATCATACCCTGTAGATAACCTACACATACTGGTATAGACTGGTTCATGATAATATTTTTCATTAATTGGGTATTTCAGAAAAGAAGCATTTAGCGAAGAAAGAGGTGCCCGTAGAGGAGTGAAGAAAGTCATGGTGGTTGTAACAGATGGAGAATCTCACGATGGTTATCGCCTGGAAAAAGTAACCGATGAATGTGAACGTGATGGAATCGAAAGATATGCAATTGCTGTGAGTATTTCACAACTTAAAAAGTAGTAATTACGCATTAATTCATATGAGGGTTTTTTATTTTTTATGGGATAAGTTGTACTTGTTAGCATTTACTACTGAAAAAAAAATCCTTGTATCAGGTCATGGGGGCGTCACTGACAGTCAAGGGTGTCTAACAGTCTTGTTGTCATGGCTGCGGCCCCGTACCCCTTGCTGCCAGTGCACCGGCTTTCCCGGTTCCCCTCTGTCTGTGGACAACGGAACCCATGTGCTAGGGCTCGGCGCCGCCTCCCCTTCAACCCCTCGGGGCGCCTTATCTGTCTGTCTCCTCATTGCCAGCGCATGTGTCCCCACCTCCTTGGCCACACGTGTGGGCTCAGGGAAATTTAAAGTGAGGCCCTCATTGGTTGTTACACACAAGCACTCCCCTATAAATGTCTGTCCCCGCCCTGAATTTCCTGTGGGAGTCTATACACTGAGCATTGTTGTTCCAGCTCTCCTGCCGTGACTTATGCCCCTTAGACTCCCCTCCCTTAGACCCGCTTACATAATTTATATTTTTACATGTTTGTGTGACACTTCAAAAGTTTTTTTAGGAGTAACAATGACACCTTTTCTTCCTGGAATAGTGAGACTTGCTGTGTACATTCATTTCTTTTTTTTTTTTAGATTCTTGGAAGCTACAGCAGAGGTAATATAAGCACAGAAAAGCTGGTCAATGAGATCCTTTCCATTGCAAGTGAGCCAAAAGAGAAACACTTCTTCAACGTCTCAGAAGAACTGGCCCTATCAACCATTGTAGAATCATTGGGAGAAAGGATATTTGCTCTTGAAGGTAATTTTAGAAAATGTATACTGTTATATAATAACTATAATATAGACATCTAGTAGGATTCCTGTATGGAGCTCACTACGTTTTTAAGATCAGCAACCTACAGTAACTGGTTTGCACATTATATATTAGCACATTATCTTTCTAGTTTAGTGAACCCAAGGATAACCATAACATACTGTGTGTGTCCGAAAGGCAAACATACCATATGTGCATCCAAAGCAATTGCACAGTGGCCCAGTAGAACTCCCCTCTAAACCTATTAATTTACTGTACCGCCCTGTAATAGTATGTGGAGAGAAGGTAGTACAGTGGTGCCTTGGATTACGAGCATAATTCGTTTCGGGATGGCGCTTGTAATCCAAATCCACTCTTAAACCAAAGCACATTTTCCCATAAGAAATTATAGAAATGCAGACAATTGGTTCCCCACCCCAAAAATAATGATTTATTATTCAGAATAACATGTAAAACTAATGTAACAAACATTCAGAAACAGCAGAATATGTGATATTATAAGTTACTGTACAGGAATGGAGAGGGTGGGAAACACAAGGGCGGACAGAGACTGCAGGGAGCATGAAGGAATGAGCAGGGCAGATGTGGGCACATACATGCAGCACTCTCTGTCCGGGGACAGTAGCACTCTCTGTAGAGTGTGAGTTATAGCTATGAAGAGATGACCTCCACAGTCCTGTCCCCTGATGCAAGCCCCAGCCTGAAGTGGATCTGCTATGATTTGGAAGGTGAGGGAGACTTCCTGGGTCAGAGTACAGGGCTGTAGACCCCGCTATGCAGACCATGCCCCTCCCCCACTCGCGCTCCCACCCAGTACAGGGAGTTCTTAAACCAAGGTGATGCTCTTGAACCAAGTCACAATTTTGAAAAACTGTGAGCTCTTAAACCAAAACGCTCTTAAACCAAGTTACTCTTAAACCAAGGTACCACTGTATTAGTATTTTATTACAGTGCAGAAAGAGAAGCTGATTACGAGGTGTTAATAAGTTCATATGACTAACAAAGGCCTCCATGTCTACCTTTTCTGTGAGACTTTTAGGGCCTATCTAAAAGTCCCTAGACACCTTACATTATTGTTGGCTGTACTTGCCGCTGGTACAGGTGTCAGTATAAGGAGTATGGGGCTCTCCCAACCAACCACCAAAACATGAGGGTTGGGTATGATGGAAAATCACTAGTGGTCCCCTTTGTTCTGGGAGCTACTTAACCCTCCCTTCCCCATAGAGAACACAGGAACGGTCGGCACTGCCGTGTGGGGAGGATGGGCACCGGACGGAAGAGATAACTGACGTCCGAAAGATGGTTCTGGTATTGAAGGTGTATGGGGACCCTTCTGGATTTTTTTCCAAAAATGCTTCTGGTGCCGTCTTTTGGGTGAAAAATCATCTTACATTCCTCAGTGGCCTAGACCGCGTGACACGGCCGGGCTTACTGCTCCACGTTAGCATCTAATTGTGCCTGGGCTCTCTAGGATTGCTACGGTGCATGCAAAATTGAATAAATAAGCATTTGGGAACCAGAGATCTGGCTCGGGGGGGGGGGGGGGGGGGGGGGAGGTGGTATAAGAATCTGGGGTGGGGGGGCCAGGAATACCACCACAGAGGTGGTGCAGGCCTAGGGCACGAATGCGCTAGACCCCATCCCATTGACACTGTTTTTTTTCCAACCAAAAGATAGCACCAGCAGCATTTTGGAAAAGACATCCAGGAAGGACTTCACCTCATCTAAGGAACAGTACCGGTAGTTTTGGAGGGAGTTTAGTGTAAATGACTTTACAAAACACAAATAACAGTGTTTTTTCTTAAGTGACAGGTCCCCTTTTTTTTACCATTCTTCATTTAGCTCAGTAGGTTTTACCTGCAGTTCTATGACAAGCATCAGATCACATATTACTGAGGTATGACAACATATTGTTTCAGATTATTCTTTCTTTTATGGGACTTTGTGGTCGAGCTTTTTCCCACATGTGAATGGACTGAGCTCTGAGAAGTGTGGGGTCTCATTCTTCTCATGGGCGCTAGTAGATTTTGTTTATTTTTATTGAAAACGCAGAAGCTCATAGATCCTGTATGTCAAAGGAAGTGTATACAGGCTGTGCTCAGTCTCCAGAGCCTTTCAGTACCAGATGCATACACACCCCTGACTGTATTCTCTCTTATACTGTGCACATCTACATCTTCTTTTATGGAGAGACATAAATGTTGTACAATGTTATTTGATGCAGCTCTATAACTTCTGATAAACCTATTGTATTATATCAACTGCCTGTCAGAAGAATCGGCTATAGGTTACTGCAGCAATGCAATGGGTCAGATTTAGTACAAGCAAATTGGCTTTAACCCTTTCCTCCAAAGTAATATTTATTTCTTCCCTTTCATCTTTTACTTATTCTCCTTTAATAATTATTATTTTTAATTTCTCAGAGACGTATGAGGGCTTATTTTAATGGCTCACTTTATTTATCATATATTACATTATAAAGCAGACATTAGGGAGGCTCCGTATGGCTAGCACTGCATGAACCAGTGTCAGCAATATAGAACAGGTCGGTAGTTCCAGACACAGCCACTAGTGGCAGCAGAGGAACCCTTACTGCTGCCATTCAATTGAAACATGTAAAAAATTATATATATATATATATATGTATATATATATATATATATATATATATATATATATATATATATAATGTTTTTTTTGTTTGTTTGTTTGTTTGTTTTTTTCTTTACAAAGCTGTATAAATTTATGAAAGAAATGTAAAAAAAATTGCCCTTTTTTTTCTTTTTTACTTTTCTGTTTACCAAGTTGTTTGACGCCATATATTTTGCTAATTGTCCGATTTACAGTTCAATGTTGGCATACCAAGCGACAAAATAATGACAAAAAATGACAATGTAATGCAAATCACAGTAAGATTGGGTTGTAATGCAAATTACAGCAAATGAGCCATTTATCCTGTACCTGTGCTAGGGCAAAACTAGTCACGCGGGCAGTGTATTCTGTTTTTAACATGCATCTATTGATCCAGCATAGGTATTGTATACGGCCGAGACTGCAATCTATGACTTAGTATTTGAATTCTACAGTATGTTTCATTTGCACCAGTCTGAACACAGCTCAATTCCTTTTGCCTTGATAATTCATTTTCCACCACACCCGTCTCCTCCCTGCAGAGTTCCCTCTGATCATTTAACAGTTAACCATTATTTTGCGTTGCTTGACATCCTGCCTTTCAACTCATTTTTTGCTTTTTCAGTCTGTGTTCTATGTGCCTGACCCAATCACATGCTGGACAGGGTCCCTGGTCTCCTATAAAGTATTTTTTTGTTCAGTAGTTGTTGCTAGCTATTAAACTCCCTTGAGCATGCTAAGTGTACCCTGTATCTTTATCTCTGTATTTCCATATCTGGTTATCTGATCTTGGCTCTTGTACCTCTGACTACTCTTTGGATTCTGACTTTGTACTACATTGTGTGTTAGGTTTGATCCCGGCCTGTATGACCATACCTTGGTGTTTTGTCTGTTATGTCTCCATTTGGTGTTTCACACCTTAGGTGCAGGATAGGGGACGTTGCCCAGTTGCCTGCAGTCACCTAGCGCTGTCTTGTGGCAAGTAGGTAGGGACAGTGGAGTGGGGCAAGTCCAGGGCTCACTGTCAGTGTCCTTCTTTAACTCTTTCTGATCATCCTGTAACAGCCTAGCTGACAGGTAGTTTCTAGCTACCATAGTAGTTAATACAGCTCTTTCAGTAGTGTATTATAACTCCAAGAGGTGGTTATACATATCCTAGTGTTCAATATCAAAATATGACACAAATGAGACCCTTAAATTTGGATTGCTACTGATTCCCAAACAAAAAAGGGCTTAAAGGGGTTGCCCAGTATTAGAAAAACATGTCTGCTTTCTTCCAGAAATAGCACACGTCTTGTCTCCAGTTTGGATGTGGTTTCGCAATTAGGCTTATTCACTTCAAAGGAACTGAGTTGCAAAACCCTACACAAACTGGAGACAAGAGTGGCGCTGTCTCTGAAAGAAAGCGTCTATGTTTTTTAAGCTTCAAGAGCACTAGACACCTAACCCTGACATGACATACCACCAAATGATTTTGTACTTTATTGTCTCTACAAGAGTAGATATTTGAAAGCTTTCCCCTGGCATTGGGAAATCTCTTTGTGAATATAAGATCATCTGATATAGAAACTCATCTTCAAACAGTAGAAAATGAAACTCATCAATATCTGTATGAGAGCAACAAAAGCAATTATTATATATCTCTATCTCATTGATAAACAGTTTTTTTTTTTTACCTTTTATCTGTATATCACCTTCTTGTCTCCTTTGCTAGCTACAAGTGAGCAGCAAGCAGTGTCCTTCGAAATGGAGATGTCCCAAACTGGATTTAGCGCTCATTATTCCAAGGTATCCAAAAAGTCTATATATACATATATAAGTAAATATGTTGGTACAATTCCAGGAGGGGTCTGGTACATGGATGTATTACACATTTTCCAAGTTGTACGGAGCTGTAAGAGAGTACCCATAGAAAGTGTGTGTGACAATACTGTACTGTACCATGGGGCATGCTCCAACAGAAGCCATTTTACAGAACAGCCTCCGTTATTAATTTTCATTGAAAATATATGGAAGCTTTATAATAATATCCTTCAATTATTTTAACCACTTTCACTGCTATTGCAAAGCAAGTTCATGTACTCGCATCCATATGGACATTAATCAGGCCGATATGGACTGAACCATAAATCCCTAGCCATTTCCTTAACCACTCTCTCCAATATGCCCTTGTTTATATGATGCTGTCAAACCCAACACATTTCTTATACAGGATAGATAATCATCAGGGGAATAAAACAGAATAATAAAAATAAAAGCTATACTGAAACGTTCTCTGACACCACACTGTAATATGTTTCTTTTAAATGCTTCATATTGCAAGAACTACTCATTTACAATATGACATGTATTACTATTCTACAGCAATAAATACATATATAACATCATTATATTATTATTATTTTGTTGTTGTTCTTCTTTTACGGTGTATAGGACTGGGTGATGCTCGGTGCAGTTGGAGCTTATGACTGGAACGGAACAGTTGTTATGATTAAATCGGACGCTATTGTCACCCCAGGAAATAATTCATTTGATACAATGGCCCAAGAAAAGAATGAGCCTCTAGCTGCTTACATTGGTTAGTAAAATTCTCATTTCATTATATGCAAAGGAATAATACTAATACACTCAAATATTACTTAAAGTGTTCTTAGCAATTAAAAAAAAAAAAAAAAACTTGACATGTTGAGATCCCAACTGATCACTAGAAAGAGCAAGGAGAGAAGTGTGCGACTGAGTGCTTCTCCCCAACATTCTCTGTGTGTGTGAGTGACCAACTGTCCCATAGCCTTAGGGTGGCAGGTTGGAAGTCCATTTTATGGCAAAGAGCTAGGAGAATGCACTTCTTCTGGTGTGTTAGGGTATGTTATGGAATACTCGCGGATAACTTGCCACGGATTCCACCGCTCATCAACACCCCCCCCCCCACACACACACACACACACACATACACACATATATACCCTCGCGCTCCTGCTTGGCTTTCCGCCCGTCCCATAGACTCCATTCTATGCTCGGACATGTCAATTTTTCAGGCAGACGGCGGAATCTGCAAAAGCATAGAATAGAGTCTTTGGGAGTAAAGTGGGAGCGCGCAAGGACCAGTGGCGTAATCTGCGAGAATTCCATAGTATGCACATACCCTTATAGGGATCGATTGGGATATGAACATTTGATGTCCGACCAGTCAAAACTTTTGACATGTCTCTTTGACAAATCAAAAGTTTTTAAAAGTGCCAGGGCCCTCTTAAATCCTCTGTATCCAATGTAAAATCAACAGGACCCGAACCCCCACCACCCCCACCTATTGTGTTTTGCTAGGCTGGAGTCCAAATCAAAGGGTCCAGTAGGCCTTCTATATGATTCAGGACTACGGAACAACTATAACAATGCAGCCTCTAAAGCTATCATCCTGGTAATACAATAAGACCAACCTCTTGTCCAACCCCCCAATATGCAGATGAATTGGATCACTGGTGTTCACAGCACTTCTTATGTGTCAGTTTAACCTCCTAGATGCCACAGTCAATAACCATCATGGCAACTCGGCAGTTATTTGACAGATTCCAGTGGCATTTTGTCTACAATTTAAAGGGTATCTAAAATTAGCTGCTTTCTTCCAGACACAGCGCCACCCTTGTCCACTTTTTAAGCATGGTATTGCAGCTCAGTTCCATTAACATGTATGAAGCCGAGTTCTAACACAAGACAGGTGTGGGACTATTTTTAGAAGAAAGATGTATAAGCACAGTTACAGCCATGCATATTTTTTGGCCCTTGAATGTCACAAAACCTTTTGCTGTGCAGGAAGCGCGAGGGATGTTTTCTTTCGGAAAATCATTGTTGTTTTGTCTGCTCATCGGAATCAATGCAGGAGCTGGGCTCTTCATTTCCTAATAAAAACAACAAATACATTATCAGACAGTGACAGGATGTACTCTACATTGTTGGTCAATGCGGGGCGTTACCTAACGGCCTTTATTAGAGTCACAAAACACCATTGTGTCTGTAACACTGTAAGACAAGCGTTCCGGACACCATATGGGACCTACTGTATATGGTTGAGGGGGTTATCTAACAAAAATCTTTTTCTTTCAAATCAACTGGTATTAGAAAGTTATATAGATTTGCACTTTACTTCTATTTAAAACTCTTCCCATACTTATCAGCTACTGGATGTCCTGCAGAAAGTGGTGCATTCTTTGCAGTCTGACACAGTGCTCTCTGCTGCCACCTCTGTCCAGAGCAGGAGAGGTTTTCTATGGGGATTTGCTACTGCTCTGGACCGTTCCTGACATGGACAGAGGTGGCAGCAGAGAGCACTGAGTCAGACTGGAAAGAATGTACCACTTCCTGCAGGACATACAGCAGCTGATAAATGTGGGAAGACTTGAGATTTTCAAATAGAAGTGAATTACAAATCTGTATTTGACTTTCTAAAACCAGTTGATTTGAAAGAAAAAGTTTTTCGCTGCATAATCCCTTTAAAGGGTGCATACTCCATTGTTTTGCTTATTTTCAGATTCATATTGAAATGATATACATTATATAGAAGATCACTTGTATTTTCAGGGTCTGATTGTGATTATTTTTTATTAGGATATACTGTAAGCTCTGCCTCCACACATGGAGAACAAATCTATATTGCAGGACAACCACGCCACAACCATACCGGCCAAGTTATCATTTACCAAATGAATGGACACAAAATTAATATACTCCAGGCATTTAAAGGAGAGCAGGTAACCTGAGTCTATGGATTTCACCATGAGTCATATTTGTATTGTATAGAAATCATTTACTCTTACTTTCGACCGTTAGTTATCTCTCCCGCCCTCCACATACACGGGAACGTTTGGCACAGCTAAGTGTTCCTCTGTTCTCTATGGGCAGGGTCAAGCTATGGCCGGGGAGGAGGTGGATGAGGGCAATGACGTCCCCTTACCTCCCTGGTTCCAGCGTCGGGTCCCGGATCGCGCCGCTCCAGCCCGCGCTGCCCCGCAGCTTCCTGGTCTCTGACGTGGGCTTGAGACCTGACAATTCAAGTCCACTCAGCCAGTCCGTGGCAGAGGCGGGATCCCACGTCAGAGACCAGGCAGCGCGGACCAGAGCGGTGCCATCCAGGACCCGGTGCTGGAACCGGAGATATAAGGGGATGTTGTTGCCCTCATCCACCTCCTCCCCGGCCATAGGTGAAAAAGCCCCCCTTCCTAGAGAACCTCTTTAAAAAGTACCTGTTATTATAAAAATAAAAAATAAAAACTTTTGGTATGTCATCAGGCATGTCTAAAGTTATTGATCACAGCAGGTCTCACTGCTGAGACCCTCTGTGATATGCAAAAAAGAGAGAGCATAATGACAGTGCACTTCACTCCCGGCCACTGTCTGAGTCTGAAACTTGAGCCTCATAGACTAAAATGGATTGAAAGTGTCAGAATTAGCCGGCAGCCAGAGAGTGGAGTAAACTCACCTCGGCTGTGTTTTCATATCACAGCAGGTCTCAGTAGTGAGACCTGCTGTGATCAATAAATTTTAACATGCCTGATGACCTGTCAAAAGTTTTTTTATAATGAAAGTGTTGAGAGTAAGGGGAAACACTGTCATCCTAGGCTTAGGTCCTTGGGTGTCTTGTGGCACATACAGCCCTGCAAAGATCCCACTTGCACATAAAAACACACCAGTATTAGAAATTGCACAAGGTGGGTGGTGGTGAGGTCTTTTTTCAGATTACACTTTGGAGCATGGGAGCTTTACGCCACATGTCTGACTTTATCTAAACTATAAAATTTCGAACATCTGTTTCAGATTGGGTCTTACTTTGGTAGTGTACTCACCACAGTGGATGTTGATGGTGATTCTGTCACTGATATCTTGCTGGTTGGTGCACCAATGTATATGGGAAGTGAAAAGCAAGAACAAGGAAAAGTCTACGTCTATAGGATCGAAAAGGTAATACATTGCATTTCCATTATAGTGCATTATTAACAGTAACATTATTGAAAGTATTAACAGTATAAGGCTATGTTCACACTATGTAAGTACTTACGTAGTGCTGCCGCTGAGGGAATCCCGGCTGGAGTGTTTACACATAGGGGGACATTTATTAAGTCCGGCGTTGTCTGCACCGGACTTAAAAATGTCCCGCAGCTCCGGCAGTACGAAGATTTATGTAGAGGCGCACTGCCTCTACATAAATCCCGTGCGCACCAGTGCGTGCGCCAGGAAGCCTACGGCAGCTCAGAACTGGAGTAGGTTTCCTGACTATTTTTTAGCGAAAATAATGATGAATAGCGTGGACTCTAAGTCCGCCCTCCCCCCAATGCGAATATTTTATTTGCAAAACGCCCATTTGCGAATATATTTATTCGCATCTGGTCCCTTTCCGCCGAAAAATACGCATTTTAACATTGATAAATGTCCCCCATAGTGTACACTCCGGTCGGGATCCACAGTGGCGCCACAAGAAACTGACATGTCAGTTTTCTGCGGCCGCTATTTATTGAATAGAGGCTACAGAAAAACCTGTCAGTTCACACAATGGAGCATTTGTCTATGGCCGCACACTACATTGTGAGCAGTGGGGAATTCGGATGCAGGGGCGCTCGGATGCCCCCACATCCAAATTCAGCTGCAGTAAAGATCAGATGATCTTTTCTTACACCGGCCGTTCTGTGACCCGGCTGGGTCACGGAGCGGCCGGTCTCTTACTACGTGGGAACATGGCCTTAAAATGGGTTATAGCAATTGCAGGAAAGATGTTTATGTACTGAGAAGGGGGTCATATTGGACTGTGATACATTCTTGCAAAACAATGGAATATTATTCTCTAAACTTCTATTTAATAATAGTGTATTTTAAATTTGTCCTTGATTATTTTTTTTTAACTAGACAGCCCTTTAAGAAAAACTTCTACTCAAATTTAAATTTTCTTGTTAAAATATTCAAAGGAGGTTCCTTATTATCCATACTTTAAATGGACGTAGATGGTTAAAGGAGTTTTCTGGCCAGGACCCTTTTCTGTGGAATTCCCAGGAAGGGGGTCAATGAGAAAAATAACATACACTTACCTCCCTGGCTCCCACGCTGCCACCTGTACTTCACTGCTCCAGTCCTTGATATGCAGTTCCTTCCGGGTTCTGAGATGTAATGTAGCAGGCCTGCTCAACCATTCAGCGGCTGTAGCTGTGTCCACAGGTCTGCTACATTACATCTCAGAATCCGGGAGTGTCCACACATCGGGGACCGGAGAAGCGGAGTACAGTTGGCAGTGCAGGAGTCGGGAAGGTAAGTGTAGTCAGGAAGGTAAGTGTAGGTTATTTTTTTTACTCCCCCCTTCCCCCCGGGCATTCCACAAAAAGTGGTCCTAGACAGACAACCCCTCTAAATATTGTTATTCTGTATGTGTATATGTACACATGTGCCTATATATACAGAAATGCTTATGTCTACCTTCTTTCCTACTACAAGGATAACTTACAATATATACAGTAAAAATATTTTGTCATCACAGAAAACATTCAACCTTGAAATGACTTTGGAACCTCTGAACCAAACCTGTAAAGATGACGCTAAGAATGAGCCGTGTGGAGCTCGCTTCGGGACAGCGATAGCTTCAGTGAAGGATCTCAACCTTGATGGATTCAATGATGTGGCTATAGGAGCTCCATTAGAAGGAGATCACAGAGGGGCTGTGTATATTTATCACGGAAGTGGTAAATCTATAAGGAAAGAGTATGCGCAGGTATGGGTATAATGAAAACATTAAGTTCACTGCTAATTGTATACAGAAAACCTGTTATCATTATATACACCTTTGCAATGGGGTGCACTAACATGTATTAGTAGTGTCATAGCCTATCATTATGAAACTATGAAGTTCCATATAGGTCTTATAACCATTATTAGGCTCAGGTGATGCTTAGGCTGCTACTCCTTATCATACAGAACTTGGGGCCGCCTATTCACTATTTACAACATGGCTGATGGCCATTTGGTTAATGCATTTTGCACTTTGGAGTCAGGGGTTGGGACCAAAATTAGATTTGCACTTTTTATTCAATTTTTGCATCCTGGTCCCTTGTTTACAGCATATGTAGATTATGGATTGTCTAGTCCCATGTACAAGCAAAGGACGCTGGTTGACCTCAGGGAGATCAACCATAACACTGCAGAGACACCATCACGTGTCTCGACGTCAGTCAGCTAGCCAGACCTTCCTCTGGGAGGGAACAACCAAGCCAAGGAATGTCTCCAGTCAAGGAAACCACCCAAGCAAGGTATCCATCTACAGACATCTGTTTCGGTGTTTTTGCCCTTCATCAGTGTTGAGTAGGAATCTGGCTAGCGGGAGCAATGCCTAGTAAGTGCATGCAAAAGGACGCTGGTTGACAGGGAGATCAACCAAAACACTGCAGAGACACCATGTTTCTCGCCATCAGTGTATTCTAGGACATTGCCCCCTGGGAAATCAAATATGCAAATTGCATATTTGATACAGGCACTTTACTCCAATGGACCATTAAATTTATCTGACATTGTGTGATTTTTGTACTTTTTGTTGATCTTTTTGGAGTGCCCCTCCACCCTGTCTTGTGTGTATATTTTAAGGTACTTGGGATAATTCTTTGACCTTGAATAAAATGTAATATTTTTCATATTGATTGGTATTTGTGTGTTTTCTTTTTTTTTTCTTTTTTTTTTTTTTATCATTATAGGTTCATTTTCATTGTAGTCAAGAAACATTGGGTTTGTGCCTATTTTTAGGTGAATAATTGGACTTTCCAACCATTTTTTTTCTGAGTACTATTTATAAACCAGTTTTCGACAGGCAGACATTTTTAGAGGCAACTTTTTTTAATCTGCCTGTTTTGAGTATTCACCCAAAGATTTGCATAATCCGGGATTTAGCATTTGCGACTTTTTAAAAAGTAAAGAAAAACTGGTGCAGGATTACGTCTGGTGAATTTGTTTGCCTCTTTTTTGGGACTTTTTACGTTGAGGCATTTACTGTGACAGTGCGACTTTTCCATAAATCACACCCAATATATTGGAACAAAATAAACACCAACCCACATTAGAATAGCCGCATACATTATGCTGCGTTTACACGAAACGATAATTGGCCCGATCGTACGATTAACGATGTCGGAGTAACGATTTTTTTTTCATAACCAGCGTTTAGATGGTACGATATATCGTACGGAAAATTTTTTGTGATCGTTTTGGGATCGCTTAAGCCTATCTCACACATTGGTTAAATCGGCGAACGACTGTTTACACGGAACGATCTGCGAATTTTTTGCGAACGACAAATGACGATTTGAGAACATGTTGGGAGATCAAAATGAACGATTTCTCGTTCGCCGTTTGATCGTTCGCTGCGTTTACACGTACGATTATCGTTCGAATTCGGGTTCGAATATCCCGCAAATTCGCACGATAATCGTTACGTGTAAACGCAGCATTAGACTACTTAGTAAATGTCCCCAATTATCTTAAACTATTGGGTGAAAGAGTTTCAATGGGCCCCATGTCTAGGCTAAAGTATAGCTGGGGGTCCCACCAAGCTTGTTCACCTGCTTTTGGTTGTGGATGTAGAATGCATAGGAAACCAATTTTGTTTGTGATTTTTTATTTATTTGTCTAATAAAAATATATTTGATTATATTGCAAATATTTTACATTTATGTTCCATAACCCTAACAGCGCATTCCATCAGGTGGGGATGGGAAGAAAGTTAAGTTCTTCGGACAGTCCATACATGGTGAAATGGATCTAAATGGTGATGGTCTAACAGATGTAACAATTGGAGGAGTTGGAGGTGCCGCTCTTTTCTGGTATGTATGTAAGGGACTTACTAGGGACATGGGTAAGAAAAGGCAAAAGAGGATATTGCCTTCAGAACCATGTAAAAAAATGCAAATATCATTTCACTGACATTAATAAAAAAAAACTTTGACATGTCAAAAGTCTTAATCTTCAGGGTTTGAGTGTTCGGGAGAAGTCCACATGCCCAATGACCAAGATGGACTTTCAATGTAAGTCTATGGAGTCCGTCTGAGTCGCAGACACAGACCAAGAAAAAGAGAGTGCGGCAGCTTGGTTTTCTCCTCGCTCCTTCTACTAACCAATCAAGCCCCTAACACTCAGACCCTGACGTATAAAAAAGTTTTTACATGTCAAAAGATATTTTTACTGGCCGGTGCTCTTCAAAAGGAACCTGTCATGCAGGGTCAAACAGCACCCTACCCCATAAAAAGGTTTTTATACTTACCCTTTCAGTCATGGTGATACTCTGGATGGCAGTCACGTTGCATAGAAATCCCCAATTCTTTTCATTATGGCACTGACCAAAGATAAATGTTGGGCTCACCATTAGTATAATGACCAAGAAGAGAAGAAGTGGGGATTTCTCGGCAAAGTGTCACCAAGACTGTGAGGGTAAGTATAAAAATCTTTATTACTGGTATGGTACAGTTTACCCCGGTCCCCAGCATGACAGGTTTTTATTTACTTTAACCTTGAACTTGAGCTTTAAAGATTCCATGTCATGAAAGTAAACCTTCCGAGACGTGAAAAGGTAGGGCTGAGTCACAATGTTGGGATCTTGCATAGACACTGTGCAGCTATTGGACATCATGTGCAGGAGCATTTCACCCACTCGAGATGATGGTAACTTAGCCTTGGCCCACTGGCGGAACTACCGCCGTAGCAGCCGTAGCGGCTGCTACGGGGCCCCGCCGCATCAGGGGCCCGTGACGCGGGCCCCTGGAGCATACATATCCTGCAGCACCCGGTGGCTGAGCATGCCTCCCGGGTGCTGTAGCCGGGGGCCGGTCCCGTGCTCCTCCCGACCCGGAGACTCCTTTCCCCAACCATAGGGAAAAGGAGTCACTGGGCCAGGAGGAGCACGGGACCGGTCCACAGCGCTCCTGTCACCCCCTGTCTGATGCGCGGCTGCCGTCTGATGCCACGTCCTAGCCCCGGCAGCGCGCGTATCATAGAGTTCTGTGTGGGCTTGTGCTGCGGTTCAACTTCCGGCACAGAGACGTGTGCCGGAAGTCGCGGCCACAGGCCCACACAGAACTCTATGATAGGCGCGCTGCCGGGGCTAGGACGTGGCATCAGACGGCAGCCGCGCATCAGACAGGGGGTGACAGGAAACAGGCTCGACGGGGGAGCGTGTTGTTAGGTGAGTTTTTTTCTTTTTTTTTTTAAACTTGCTTTCCGGGGGGCATCTATAAGGAAGGGGGCGGGGAGAGAAGGGGGCGGGGAGAGAAGGGGTCATCTATAAGGAAGGGGGGGAGGAGAAGGGGGCATCTATAAGGAAGGGGGGGAGAGAAGGGGGCATCTATAAGGAAGGGGGGGCAAGAGAAGGGGGCATCTATAAGGAAGGGGGGGGAGAGAAGGGGGCATCTATAAGGAAGGGGGGGAGAGAAGGGGGCATCTATAAGGAAGGGGGGGAGAGAAGGGGGCATCTATAAGGAAGGGGGGGGAGAAGGGGGCATCTATAAGGAAGGGGGGGAGAGAAGGGGGCATCTATAAGGAAGGGGGGTCAAGAGAAGGGGGCATCTATAAGGAAGGGGGGGAGAGAAGGGGGCATCTATAAGGAAGGGGGGGAGAGAAGGGGGCATCTATAAGGGGGGGGGAGAGAAGGGGGCATCTATAAGGAAGGGGGGGGGGAGAAGGGGGCATCTATAAGGAAGGGGGGGGGAGAGAAGGGGGCATCTATAAGGAAGGGGGGGGAGAGAAGGGGGCATCTATAAGGAAGGGGGGGAAGAGAAGGGGGCATCTATAAGGAAGGGGGGGGGAAGAGAAGGGGGCATCTATAAGGAAGGGGGGGGGAGAGAAGGGGGCATCTATAAGGAAGGGGGGGGGAGAGAAGGGGGCATCTATAAGGAAGGGGGGGAGAGAAGGGGGCATCTATAAGGAAGGGGGGGGGGAAGAGAAGGGGGCATCTATAAGGAAGGGGGGGGGGAGAGAAGGGGGCATCTATAAGGAAGGGGGGGGGAGAAGGGGGCATCTATAAGGAAGGGGGGGAGAGAAGGGGGCATCTATAAGGAAGGGGGGGGGAGAGAAGGGGGCATCTATAAGGAAGGGGGGGGAGAGAAGGGGGCATCTATAAGGAAGGGGGGGGAAGAGAGGGGGCATCTATAAGGAAGGGGGGGGGAAGAGAGGGGGCATCTATAAGGAAGGGGGCATCTATATAGAAGGGGGGGAAGAGAAGGGGGCATCTATAAGGAAGGGGGGGGGGAGAAGAGAAGGGGGCATCTATAAGAAAGGGGGGGGAGAAGGGGGCATCTATAAGGAAGGGGGGGGCAAGAGAAGGGGGCATCTATAAGGAAGGGGGGGAGAAGAGAAGGGGGCATCTATAAGGAATGGGGGAGAAGAGAAGGGGGCATCTATAAGGAAGGGGGGAGGGGGACATCTATAAGGAAGGGGGGGAGAGGGGGGGCATCTATAAGGGAGGGGGGAGAGAGGGACCATCTATAAGGAAGGGGGGGAGGGGGACATCTATAAGGGGGGGAGAGAGAGGGCCATCTATAAGGGGAGAACATAGGGGGAGAGGGGGATATAAACGTACAACATTGGGGGGAGAGGGGAACATCTATAAGGGGACAATAAAATGGGATCACATATACTAAAATGGGATCACATAGAGTCAGCCTACCCACTAAATGTGGGTGTAAAGGGGCCAATACAGATGTGCAGTTGGTAGAGATGAGGATGGTGACAGAGTGTGGAGACTAATATGTCTGTCTGGCAGATTCTGTGGATTCGTGGCCCGGAAAGGTTCTCATAACGGCCCAGGGCAGATGGAAAAGAAAATGAAAAGGGAAGAACTCCGATCAGAGAAGACGTCTCCTGTAAGTCACCTGATGTAACTGTACTGTAATTTATATGGTGTACAGAACCTGTGTAGAGCTGAGTGTGTTGATGGCATAGTGGTCGATCGAGAGGGGGGGGGGCCCCAATCAAAAGTTTGCTATGGGGCCCAGCCATTTCTAGTTACGCCCCTGCCTTGGCCCCTAACATCTCAGAAGGGGAGGAGGAAAAGTTCCAGCTCCCGGAGCAGAAGACTTTGGCCATCTTCTGCCATCATCTTCCCGGCACAACCCCTTAAAGTAAAATATTGTATCTTAATCACTTTCACTATAAAAAGATTGAGCCTGTTCTTTAGGTCCCGGGATGTTGCAGAGGTGGAAGTGAGACCGGTGTTTAATCCAAATGTCATCAACATGGAACATAAAAACTGCAAAGTGAACAACAAGGACACTGTCTGCATTTCTGCTCGCTTCTGTTTTACTATCAACATTAAATCTGGGACGAATACACAGGAATATTTTGGTGAGTCTGAGAGAGTATGAATAAAATACAATTTTCTTGTAAGTAATGCTGTTATAGCGTGTTTATGATTATGTCTACAGACCTGGAATATAAAATCACTTTGGATTCACATAGATTTCTATCCAGAAGTCTTTTCAATGGAACAAATGGAAGGACCGTCCAAGGCATGATAAAAAAAAGTGGAGCTTGTGTGACCCATAACTTCTATATGGTGGCAAGTAATAGCTTGGTCATAGAATTTTTTTTAAGTACAAAACTTAAAGGGATACTCTGGAGAAAAAAATGTTTTCAAATCAACTGATTTCAGAAAGTTTTACAGATTTGTACATTGTTTACATAGTACGGTTGAAAAAAGGCACATGTCCATTAAGTTCAACTAAAAAATCGCACAGTACTTATGAGATGCTGTATGTCCTGCAAGAAGTGGTGCATTCTGTCCAGTATAACACAGTTCTCTCTGCTGCCACCTCTGTCCATGTCTGTAGTAGCAAATCCCCATAGAAAACATCTACTGCTCTGGACAGTTCCTGACACAGACAGAGGTGGCAGCAAAGAACACTGTGTCAGACTAGAAAGAATACCCCACTTCCTGCAGGACATGCAGCAGCTGATAAGTAGTGGAAGGCTTCAAATTTTTAAACAAATAATTTACAAATCTATAGTACAGAATACTGTAGGGCAGCTTTATTACAAGGTTACACATGGTGTTTGACATGTATTGTACGTATATGCTGGGTCCTCCACAGCAAATGTGTGAGGGTGTTTAAAGGGGGGAACTAATAGGTTAGTTAATAATGTTAATACAGTTCTATTAATGACCAAAAAGGGACTATAACTTTACAAAAATATTCAATGTCCTCCTCTGTCAAATCATTTCTTATATTTCTTATTACAGGAGAAGCCAGATTTTCTGAACTCTGTCAATGTGTCAATTGAGTTTAATTTTAAGGATCCAGAAGACGGTCCTGTTTTAAGTCAAGAACGTCCAAATATTGTCAATGCTTATGTAAGTACTAGTAATTTTGTCATAGTTTGTCATTTAGCACAACTTTCTTTTATTAGGTGCGTTCACATGTATTGCAATACTGCAATACTTGGTACTGTTATGGCCTATGGCTTTGCATTCTCCCAGCAGGGGGAAGAAGGCCTTATAGAGACTGACATTGCTATTTTAGCACGGTAGGACACTTTTATTTATGGACTGTACCATGGCACTATTATGTGCTTATTGCCAAGAGTTACGTTTATTTTATTTATTACTGTATGGTATATTATGATGAGACTGGTATTACTATTTGCTGCAATTTTTTTCAGATTTCTTTGGAAGTTTTATTTAGGATATCTGAGCACTGTAGGACACAATTATTGAGAGACTGTATGACACTATTATTTTTCACTGCTTTTTGTTCACTGTTCACCTCCTAGAGACTAACAATTTATTCCATACATGTCATTACCTTATCGGTCTCCTTCCCTGAGATTTGAGCAAGCTCTTTCTTCTAAAGACATAGAAAACTGTGTGTGAGCTATTCAGTCTGACTCTGCTCTCATCCTCCTTCTCCCAACTCCCTTCCAGACGGCTGATGTAAACAAGTCCCTGGCAGGCTTTTTCTGCAACATTGCAGTTACAAAGTTGCTACAATGTTGCAGATAGGGACTTGTTTACATCAGAAGTCTGGAAAGGAGGGGGGAGGAGGGGGTTGAGAGCAGAAACGGACTGAACAGCTCACACACAGTTTTGTATGTCTTTAGCAGCATGCTCAAATCTCAGGGAAGGAGACAGATAAGGGAATGACATGTATGGAATGAATTGTTAGTCTCCACGAGGTGGGGTGATTCAACATATATTTTTACTTAACCGGATAACACCTTTAAAGTAGTTCTGTATTATAAGATCGGCTTACTATAATATCATGACATGTAATTAAGTATATGCAAATCTTACAAGAGTAAAGTCGACTGACATCAGTATTCATCATATACTATGGAAATAATCCACAAAGACTGTCATCAATTTACCCTTGAATTAAACTAGCAAACTAAGTCCAATGAATACAGTAAATGAATAGCAGTCATAACAATGTGCCGTATAGCCTCTCACTGACGCTGAGTGTATGTAACGCCTGGAGTAGTGGATCCACTGGACCGTCACCAGCGATGGCACTAACCTCACCAGGGAGCGGAGTCTAAGGGGCCGCTGGTTTTCACCAGAGCCCGCCGCAAGGCGGGATGGACTTGCTGCGGCAGGCGACCCCCAGGTCGCTACCCCTGGCTTGGTTGCTGGTGATGGCAGGCGAGGCGTGGCAGGAGCAGTAGGCAGGAGATGGTAGTGGCAGAGGTCTGTAGTCGTGACCGCAGGAGACAGGCTGAAGACAGGAGCAATAGAGTAACGGGGAAGCAGGAACCAGGAACAAGGACTAGGGACCAGGTAGTGGACAGGAATCAGGAACAAGGACTAGGGACCAGGTAGCGGACAGGAATCAGGAACAACAGGGAGCTGGGCCAAACGCTATGGGAAGCATGTAGAGGCTCCAACACCTGTAGTGGGGCAGGGCTGGAATTATAGGGAGTGATTGTGCACATGGACCAATTAGGAGAGCACTGCCCCTTTAAATCTGAGACAGCCGGCGCGCGCGCGCCCTAAGAGGCGGGGACGCGCGCGCCGGCCGGCACAGCGACGGACAGGAGCGTGGAGAGGTAAGGCGCCCCCCGGGGCCGAAGTGACAGCAGCGCCGGGTCCCTGCCTACGGACACCGGCTGCTGCATGGGGCAGTGGGGAGTCGCGGCGGCGGCCCGGAGCACGGGACGCCGCCGCGGCCGTGACAGTGTATGGATGAAGGTTTATGTACCCATGCTTTTGGAATTGAACTTTTGCTTTCTTTCTGCTCAGGAAATTCCTTCATTTACAGAAACCATTACTGATGATCTTTATAACAAATACCAAATGGTTGATGTCACATTGCATTAGGGTCAAGCTCCAGTTTTAAGCTTCATTAACTATAAGTGAATTATGAGCAGCTCCCTTATATACAATAATGTCACAATAAGAATTGCTTCCTTTACAAATACAGACTTATTTTAAGGGTTCCCATGAGTTGGATTTGCTTAAAGAGAAACTGACAGCACGGATATGCATATATGCTGCCAGTTTTTAGTTATCTACTTAGCGGGCACCTTTAGCGGGTACCTTTGCCTTGCCTCTGTAATCCCACTATTTGGGCTGGGGGGAATTATCTTTATTTCAGGCTGGCTGTGTCACAGAGGTGGGTCTGTGACCCTGTTTGCACCTGCCCCGCTCTCCGGCCACCTCCCTGTCAGTAGGCCCCGCCTCCTCTGAGAATGATGGACATCCAGCTTGACTGGCTCTTCTGCTGCCCTGGATTTCAATGTGAGCCATCTGTCAGGGTGTATGGGGCCCTCCCAACTGTCCACTGAGAGATGATGTCGGTGGAGATAGGGGTCGGACGTGATGGAAAATCAATACCTGATTCCCAACAAGCAGCTCTCAGGCTGTGGATAAACACCCCCCTTCCCATGGAGAACATATGATTGCTCTGTCATACCAAACCTTCCTGTGTATAGTAGCGAAGGTCAGGGGGATAACTGTCGAACGATCCATTTACCATCAGTTTTTTTAAGGTATGAGGGGACCTTAAAGGGGTAGTCGGGTTAGGTAAGAGTTAACCCTGTTCAATCCCCACTCATAATCTAAGCTTATATTAGGTTTTTATTTCATGAATTGGTCTGCTTTTCTGCAGCACATCCTGAAGGACACCCTGAAGCTGCTGAAAACCCTCACTTCCTGGTCCACTCTGTCTCCACTCCTCTGTCCTCCCCCTCCCTTCTGAGACAGAGGACTTGCAATCTCTGTCTCTTTTGTGAGCCAGGCAAGCAGTAACACGTCTTCGGTAACCCTGCCCACCACTGATTCACACCTATCAGTGTGCAAAGCAGAAGGAGCCAGTGATGTGCAGGTACCAGGCAGTTGACCCTGAGGTGCAATGCATGTTGGGAGATGTAGTTTTCCAACGGGGTGCCATGATGTAAAACTGGGATCATTTGTAAAAGTTTGAATCCAGGATTATGAGCAGCGTAGGCAAGTTGGAAAGGTGTCATACAATTGGTGGGGGATCGGTGATATGCTTTTTGTGAATTTTATGTTTTTATGGGATCACCTGTGTACCCCTTTAAAAAGCTCCAAACATTTTCACCTTTATCACTAGTGACTAATTGTCAGCTGACTGTCTAGCATGTATATGTTTATTTTATAGATTCCTTTCACTATGGATTGTGGAGCTGAGAAGAAGTGTATTGCTGACCTTGCACTGGATGCGCGGTTAACTATGGGTGACAAAAGGTGACGCCTTATTTCTCTCTGCCTGGGGATATGGATGACTAACTGGGAGAATTTTATGCACATGCAGTCTTTGTTTAAAGTGTTTTTTTCCATTAAGTGGATTCAAAAGAAATGGGGATTATAAGGGAGAGGACTCTGTTTCTTATTCCTACTGGATCTACCTCTGACAATTCCAGCCTAAAGGAAGGATTTACATTATTAGTCTTCTTATCCTATCCATGCTTTTCTATATAAATTGAACTAAACTATTAGTTTTCAGCAGTTCTGTCAGTTTTTTTTTTTTTTTACCGCTGATGTCATTGGGTGATGGAATGATAATCAAAACTTTTTGCTATCAGTCCATCAGTTCTAACTCTCTTCAGTGTTATCATTCCATCAGAGTTTCTGTTTTTTTGTTTCAGCCATGGCAGGGAAAGCAGAACACACAATGTCACACTGTTTTTACCCTCAAACATACTGGAAATACCACAGAATCCAGATGTCTATGTATTTTTTTTATATCCATTGGAAAATGAATCTATTGAAGCCATGGCACTAGTGGGCAAAATGCATAAATTTAAAGAATACATACTAGCATTTGTTTTCAAATGTTTTTAGTTAGTGGGTGCAGAGCCACCAAATTTAGAGCGTCCAAAAGTTCCAACAACGCCTCACAAATGGCACATAGCAGTTGATAGGAGATCCTGTTCCAGAACTTACACTGCGGCCCAGAACTGCCAAGTTGCACCTCTAGGTCTACAAAAATAGATGTAAAATGCTCTGAATGTTATTTTGACATTACCATCCTTATCTTTTCTATTTTTTTATCTAGTTTTAACCAGACAGTAGTAAAGTATAACAAGGACAAGTTCAACATTACTGTGACATTAAGGAACAACTGGGACAGCGCATACAACCCCACTGTAAAAATGAAATACTCCCCAAATATTATCCTAGCTGGACTAGAGGTAAACTATGTCCTTGGTATTCACAGGAATCTGTCAGTTCTAGAGCCAATAGCTGTAGCTTGTCTTGGCATGTCTTCCTGTTTGCTTGCCTCTCTCTGTATACTTACAGATAAATAGCTCCCTAAATTGTCTGACTAGCAGGAGCTGAGCTTACAGACAAGTGCTTTGGCCAAAGCCAGGTCTTAGGTTCACCCCTTTCAAGGTTAACAGAGGCTGGACTAGGGACAGCTCTCATTGGTTGGGGAGCATCATGTAACCAAGGCATCTTACCTCCATGCATGTGACAATAGATGTGGTAAAAACACTGCAGAAATGTAACCCTTGCAGTAGCAATATATTTCAGTGTATGCGTATAAGCATGCATAGCTGTGTAAGAAGTAGTGTAGCAGTACATACAAAGAATATACAACGCTAAAACCTAAATATTGCAAAGTATTTCTGAGCCACATGACAACGTTTTATGTATAGTAGTTTGACATTGGGTACCGGGACACTGCAGTAGAATTTTAATGTAAAATAATGTTCTTTAATAATGTTAAATTGTTCTTTTTTTTACACCATATGCATGGTTCAGGCAGTAAAAAGTAGTAACAGGTTTTCTTTAAAGGAGCTTTCTTATCTAAACATTGTCTCTTTTCTTTTATTACAGGATAAGCCAAAAGTGAGCTGTGAGTCAGATACAGATTTTACATGTAAAGTTGGATATCCCTTCCTAAAGAGGGAGGAATCAGTAAGTTATGGTCAAATATGATCCACTATGTGAATATTGGCTTCATCATTGATTGGTTAGGAAGCATGGGGGAGGGGCCGGATCACTGTATAATTACAGACACCTGCATTATTTCTGCATTCAGGCTCCTAGCCATACAGTACAATGTTTTTTTTTTGTACCTTTTGGCATAGTGACTAGTTGGACCTGCCATAATAATATAGACATAGTAGAATTAAAGCAGAATTAATACATTTTTAATAGGTGGTGAATCTGTAAATGAATTGATCTCATAGTGTTACATGTAGTTTTATGGATTGTTTCTGTTTTGTGTTTTTGAAGGTCACTTTTACTGTAACTTTCCAGTTCAACATCTCGCACCTTCTGGATACAGTGTTTATAATGATAAATGCAGTAAGGTAGGATATCAATAATATCATCCTAATCACTTTATAAGCTATACCTGATACAGCTAATGTGTTTTGTTTGTTTTTTTAATTTCACCTAATATTGGTGCCTAAAAGGAATGTCTCATCTCAGAGAACACCTTTCATAGGGTATGTTCTCATTGAGTAAATGTGGCGGAACTCCGTTGTGGAACTGTCCGCCGCGGAATCCTGCCTGTCTCAGTGTGCCATAGCCTGTCTATGAGAGGGCTTGCGCTCACATTTACTCAGTGTGAACATACCCATAGAGAGGATAC
Source organism: Dendropsophus ebraccatus (assembly GCF_027789765.1). Lineage (NCBI taxonomy): Eukaryota > Metazoa > Chordata > Amphibia > Anura > Hylidae > Dendropsophus > Dendropsophus ebraccatus. Next base: position 163,552,830 of record NC_091456.1, on the reverse strand, counting down.
AGAGCAATCAGCTGATGGTCTGGGGTACCACTTAGAATCATAGAGGATTGTTGTCAGAAAAAGACCACCTATTATTATTATTATTATTATTATTATTATTATTATTGTTGTTGTTGTTGTGTTCAGGCATTCCCATCAAGCAGCTAGCCATGCATTTCCCCAGCACCATTACTTTTCCAGAGCTACCAGAATAGAAGCCATTGGTATAGAGCAGTTTGATGTTCCTTGCTCAAAAATGGGAGTCTGAAGTAGTATGCCCACTTTGTGACGTTCATAAGCCTTATGTCAGTGATGGCGAACCTTTGGCACGCCAGCTGTTGCAAGACTATAATTCCCATCATCTAGGTCGGCAAATGCCCTATTATTGGCTGCCCAGGCATGATGGGAATTGTAGTATTGGAGGGCCAAAGGTTTGCCATTACTGCCCCATGTCATTGTAAGATATTCCTTAACAACACAAAAAAAATTCATTATCCCCTTGGCCAGTTTATATGGATTGTTTCGACTGTGGTCAGATATCTTAGGCTTAGGGGAACAGAGCAACAAGTGTTTAGAGTCACAGAAAGCAAGACTTTCTACAAATGGATACAGGGCACACTCAGCTCTCCAAGGAAAGACAAGCAGAAACTAAGGGGGCATAGCTGAACACTACTTCACCTTCACTTTTACAGTGTCACGACAGTAGCGTGAACTTCTAAACAGTTTCGGAGCTCTCTGCATCATAATGAATCATGATGCCAGGAGCCCTGAGGTCCGGTCCACAGAACAAAGACAGCTTTTTGTGGACATATGCTTCCCCCCTACTATAACATAACATATTAGGTGTTTGTAAAAAAAATTATATACTGTAGCTGTTATTTAATGGTTTCTAGGGCATCAGTTGTTACTTTTCCTGTATGCCTACTGTGTATATGAAATGATGTCATGGTAAATAGAGTGGTATTGAGATAATATGAATTTACGTCTCTTTCTTGTTGTCTCACAGTGACAGTGAGGAGAAGAACTTTGATGATAACAGAAAAAACATCACATTTCCTGTTAAATACGAGTCTTGGCTGACATTTACTGGGTCTCTAACATTTTTACCTAGAAATATCACCTATCTATCTATCTATCTATCTATCTAAAATAAATCGATTTCCAGCAGCACTTCAAGTGCAAAAATTCTTCAGTGATTTATTTCATCAAACGTAGAAAAAACATAAGTGCAACACAGCAAAAACAAATGAGGATATGATGCGACGTTTCGGTGGACTTTTATACAAGGTATAATGGACAATATGAGACTTTTAGTACGCCAAGTTGGAAGAGGCGTACCTGATTCACTGGGTGGTTCACTAGTTAATAGTATGCACAGATTAACATATGCATGCACTAATTAGGAGGCGTGTTAAACATTTGCACATGTATAAAAAGGAAGTTGTTCACTAGAAGGATATACTTGAAAAAGGTGGAGGAGGCCACCGAAACGTCGCATCATATCCTCATTTGTTTTTGCTGTGTTGCACTTATGTTTTTTCTACGTTTGATGAAATAAATCACTGAAGAATTTTTTCACTTGAAGTGCTGCTGGAAATCGATTTTTTTTTAGCTAATTTGTATCGTTGGTCAGATACCATCCGGCTGGCACTCGGACTCTATAACTGAATGGTGGTGCCGTGATTCATACAGTGGACTATCTATCTATCTATCTATCTATCTATCTATCTATCTATCTATCTATCTAGAATCTTTAGTGTGTGTGTGTGTGTGTGTTTTTTTAACATATACAGTATATATGGAACCAAGGTACCACTGTGTGTGTGTGTGTATGTGTGTATGTATATATATATATATATATATATATATATATAAATAATTTTTATTATTATTATTATTATTACTATTTATTTAACTCTTTAAGAGCTATAAAATATTTTGTTTTGTTAACACCTAGTATTATTATAACTTATCACTGACTTTTTTTTTTCTTGCATGAAGCTCCAAAAAAGAATTCCATATTAGCATCCCTGCCAATGATACGATCCCTGCTGTTATTGATTCAACAGATGTAATTGGACCAGAAATCAATCTAAATTATATGGTAAGAATAATTCCAGCGTTCAGTACAATATTCACAGGAAAATAAAAACTCTTCCACTAATACTGTATACTGTGACTTGTTGTCCTATAGTGACCTTGTTATCAATGTTGCCTGGCTATAGCACCAAGGGCACAACCTGGTCGCTGCGTTTGCAAATCAGTTCCTACCATCTGCAACAGTCTCTTCATATGCAAATTGCACTGGAGGTGGGCCTGGTGCCCCCAATGTACCGATATCCCCTCCCCTCGGTGACACAGTCAGACTTGATTCTGAAGGAGGTCTGTCACTAAGGGGAGGGGATATTGGTACACTGGGAGCCCAACCACCAGTGCATAAAGCGGCCCTATTTGCATATAAACAAACTGGCCCAGATGGCAGGAATTGGGCTTCAGTTTGAAAAATGGACTATGTCATTGGTTCTACATTTTGGCACAGACCAGGTCATGTACAAAAAGAAAATTATGTAAAGAAGTGGTACATTCACTTTAAGGGAGTTTCAGTGTCATTAGTGGTGCATGCAGAAGCCTTAAAGGGGTATTCGACTTTTTATATGTTGCTGGCCATGGTGAGACTAACAATTCATTGCATACTTGTTACTGTGTATTCAGTCTCCTTCCCCCAGTTCCGAGCTGCTTCTTTCTGCTGAAGAAAAAAAAAACAGTTTGTGAGCTTTTCTCTCTCGGTCGCCCCCTCCTCCCTCCTCCCTTCTGAGAAAGCTGATGCAAACAAGTGCTGTATCTGCAACTTTGTAGCTTCTTTGGAATGCTGGGAGGGTTAAATTGAGTCATGTTGCTGATGAACTCACTGTGAATATCCCTCCAGCATTACAAAGTTGCAGTTAAAGCCTGCCAGGGTCTTGTTTACATCAGCCATCTCAGAGAGAAAAGCTCAAACACTGTTTTCTGTGTTTTCAGCAGAAAGCAGCTCGGAACTGGGGTAAGGAGACTTAATAGATAATAACAAGTATGGAAGGAATTGTTAGTCTCACCATGGGCAGCAACATATGAAACTTTATTTTTGAGGGGAATACCCCTTTATCTATATCTAGCAGTGCAGCCCTGTAGTTCCTGACACAGCAGAGGGGCTTTGATGGCTTTGGCTGTTAAGGCATAATAGGAATTGTAGTTTTTCAACAGCTGGAGGGCCTAAAGTTCCCCATGCCTATGATGGTATATGGGTAGTCATACAGTGCACACACTGCTTTGGCTAATAGACGGAGGGATCATCATCTCTTCCTTTTCTCTCATATTTCTGTCGTGAAATATGTCGGAATAGGACTGGACAAAGGAGACAACTCCTTGAAGTGATTTGCTTCTCTCTCTTCCTTTATGTAATATGTTGGTATGCATTTGTGATAAGTTATTGCTGTATTCATGATCCATCTCACTTAAAAACATGGATTTCACTTGCTGTCACTTATTCTTTTCCAGATTAAGAGGCATGATTATGTTCCCATGCCGGTGGTCACATTCCGTCTTTCATTCCGGTTTCAGACTCCAGATGGCAATGTTCTCCTATACTTGACCAACGTGTCATCTTCTGAAGTAAGATTACTAATGTTGTGTATTCCTTAGGGCTCGTATTTACATGTCACTCTCTGTATTCTCTACCGGATATGTTACTTGCTATTATCCCATTTTCCACACATTTTTTTTCTTGTGCTTTTTATTTATAAGGCTGTTTTCGAGGATTCTTTAACCTAAATTCCTATCAAATTCACAGACGTGTGATTTTTCCCTATGGGTATGTTCACACGGCTATTGCACATCTTACATTGGCCGAGTAGGTCCTAAAAATGTACACCAATCTTAATGGGCCTTCTCATGGACTGTGGACAATTCTATGAACACTGATTCCACCATGTAAAATCTAATGCATACAGTAGTATTGCCCTTGTCTTTTGAGGGGGCTCAGCAGTTAAGGGGTTAGAAGGTCCTCAGAAAGGAATGTAACGGATGTTGGTACACAGGAAGGGGCACAGCCCACATAGCTTTGCAGATACAATTCCCTACTGTTAACAAGATGTATCTCCTTAATGTAGGTGGGTCCGGCTTCACTACACACCATTCTCTCTGAGCAGTTTGTTTCAGGACCAAAGTCCTGATCAGCTACCCAGGGGACATCACACGCTCACTGCACCCCCGATGTGGTGGACCCATAGAGGCCACTATAGCTGCTACAGCGGTAGTTCCGCCTCAGTTTGAGGAGTAGATAGCTGAGCTGGCATGGACAGCTTCAGGCTACTGAGCAAGGGAGACTTGCTGGGGGTTGGACATATGTGCATTATGTATAGCTGTGCAGTACTCTCTTTATTATATTTATAGCTGAACATTGCATTAAGAGAAATACCCTGGTGCATGCATAGTAGCATTTTAGCCATCCTATCCTATTATACATAGTGCTGGGATATAAGAAGTAGACTATAGAATTACATACTAGGTGCATAGCAACAGGGAAACTGAACATCACTCTGTATGTCTGTCTACCATCCCCAGTACCAGAGCCAGCGGTATATCACGTATTGCAGGAGCCTTGTGGACACAGAGCAATTCTCTGTTTCACTGCTAAAATTGCCTTATTAGCTCATACTACCTGCTCAGGTACTTAGGAGCCTCTCTCACACAGAATGATGGTCTGTTTCACTGTTTCTATTCACCTATTGTGTAACACTGTTGGCTCCTAGTCCTGGCACAGGATTCAGCAGTGTTATATACTAGGTGAATAGTAACACTAAAACAGAGTATCACTGTTTTCTCCTGATTATCACCAGCTCTTGATTCTGTATACCAGGGGTACTCAACAACTTTTAGTAAAGGTCCACTTACCGGGGTCTATTGTCAGGTAATTGTCCGAGTTGAACATCATTAGTAAACGTGTTGCGCTCCCCCAGTAGTATATAGCCCCACTGTTGCTTCCCCAGTAGTATATAGCCCCCCTGTTGCTTCACCAGCAGTGTATAGCCCCCCTGTGCTCCCCCTCCTATATGGCATATAACATAAAAGAACACTTATACTCACCTGGGTCCGGGTGTCTTCTCTTCTCTTCCCCTCTTGTGGCAGCACTGCAGTGGTCACAAGAGGCCGCTCTCCCCTTGTCCTGCCACCTGCAGTCCAGTGACGTCACTGGAGCGCCGAAACCAGAGACAGGACAGAGCGGCCACTGCGGCCACAACAGTGACTGACAGGGAGGGAGCTCTCTATGAGAGCCCTAACAAAATAAATACAAAAAAATAATAATAAAAATGACACATGGAAGATTTGTTAATCTGAATGAGAATTTGCAGAAATCCATGTACTTGCCACCAAAACAAACCCATAAAACCTAAAATTACTCAATAACATGGCAGCGAACCAACAGAATGTGCAGCCTCCCTGTTGACTGCCCCACTAGGATCTATCAGTAGGTTAGGATCATCTAACCTGATGATAGATTCCTTTTAACGTCTCTGTTTTCTTTTTCCAGAATGTGAACTGTGATACTGATGCACTGATGGATCCTTTCTATATAAATTCCAGAAGACTATATTATATGAGAACATTTACAGAAAGTATAAAAGACACAATACTGGTAAATAGTAACATTACCTTTCACATGAAGCTGTTATTTGATCACGGTTTAGTAATACTGGAGCACTGTATGGTGGGATTTATTTAGGCACTGTGCATTATGGTATTTTTGCCATGGACATGATGGGAATTGTAGTTTTGCAACAGCCAGAGGGCCAAAGGGTCCCCATCCCTGTTATAGATCAACATTGTCTATTCTCTATTGTTTTAGGGTACGTTATGCACATAATAATCTGAAGGTGGACACAAAAACTATCATTTACTTCTGAAATAAAATAAAAAAATTACATTGGCATTCTCACTCCTGTTTAAAATAATTTATACTTGCCAAAATTTAAAGGGGGGCTCCAGCAAAATTATTTTCATTCAAATCAGAAGATTTCATAAAGTTATACGGATCTGTCATTTACTTCTTTTTAAAAATCTCGTCTTCCAGTACTTATCAGCTGCTGTATGTCCAGAAGGAAGTGGTGTATTCTTTTTAATCTGACATAATGCTCTCTGCTGCCACCTCCGTCTGTGCAGAGCAGTAGCAAATACCCATAGAAAACCTTTTCTTTTCTGGATAGTTCCTATCATTGACAGAGGGGGAAGCAGAGAGCACTGTGTCAAACTGGAAAGAATACACCACATCCTGCAGGAGATACAGCAGCTGATAAGTACAGGACGACTGGAGAGTTTTAAATAGAAGTAAATGGCAAATCTAAATAACTTTCTGACACCAGTTAATTTGAAAGAAAGATTTTTTTTTTCTCCTGAGTACCCCTTTAAGAAGCATAAAGAGAGTGGGAGTTTCCATTGTGGAGTGTTCTGCCCTAACCTAACAGCGAGTGCCAGGTTGGGTAGAACTAACCCCAGGCCTTTAGAACTGGGCCTAGCAGACTTTCCAGAAGAGCCATGTGCAGACAGTAGGATGCGTCAGCTTCCAGCTATTTGTCCTACTGGGGTCAGTACCTAGCTGTGGTTGCTGCCATTAAATTAATGAAGAGGGATCCCGGGTGTGCACAAGGTGTCCTCAGAGGACGGCTACCTCCTGAAGATTTAGCACTGCATACTGAAGATAGGCAGAAACAGTGAAGTAGTGTGCTTGCTTGAGTTTCTCAGTCCCTCCCCACCTCTACTGAGAAAAGACAGACAGAAGACCTGAAGACCTCCCACAAGGAACTAACCTCCCTTTTATAGGGGTAACTAAACTGTGTTGTGATTAGTGGGGTTATGAGAGAAGAAGTGTAATAGGTGGGAAAAGTGAGGGAAAGTTCCTGCACATGTGATAGGATAAAACAGAACATGTGACAAACAATAGTTAATCCATTACACCTTTAGTTGTGCTCCCCAAGCAATACAAGAATAAAGCAGAGAGTGACACCTAGTGGGGAAAATATATAACAACATCTCTTTCATCCCCTTTGTGGATACTTGTCAGAGATACTTTGCTCAGGTGTAATAAAACTTAGTGGAACCACCTGTACTGGCACACTACATTATTATTCAAGTCGGGTCACACAGTCGTGGACATGACAAAAAATGTTGTCGGTGGAAATTCTGTACCTGTATAGCAATTAGTTTTTGAAGGTAGTTCACATTGAACTCATCTAATATTCCTTGAGCCATAAGAATCTGTTAGTACTGGTACTATGCCTCTATCAGGTTTCTGTTGCCCCTATTGATATACTGTATACATGCCACTTGGCATCCTCACAGTTGTATATAGCTATAATACAATGCTCATCCATACAGGCCTAGGCTAGGGTCTCGGAACGGCCAGTGTCAGAAGAGATCATCCAGGCCGGTACTGCAGCACCGAACGGATGATCTTTACAGTCGCTGAATTCCCTGTCCGAATTTCGAATACTCCGTTGCACACAATGGAGCGTGCGGCCGGAGCTGCACGCTCCATTGTGTGCACTGACAGGGTTTTTGCGGCCACTTTTCACGTCAGTTTCGGAGTGTACACTATGGGGGAGATTTATCAAAGGGTGTAAAATTTAGACTGGTGCAAACTACCCACAGCAACCAATCACAGCTCAGTTTTTGGCAGTGCTGAAAGGAAAGCTGAGCTGTGATTGGTTGCTGTGGGCAGTTTGCAGCAGTCTAAATTTTACACCCTTTGATAAATCTCCCCCTATGTGTATACATTCTGGCCAGGATTAGAAGGTAGGCAGTAATTACTACGGAACTTACGTAGTAGGAACATGGCCTTTGAAGTGTAGAAGGCTTTGCTACCTACAGACTCATTGTAAGCTGATGGGATCTGTCCTGGAACACATGATTCCAGTGTTAACAGAGTTTAAGAAAATCTCTCCATGTCCCTTTAATACCATATAAATAATAAGGTTATCTATAACAGGACTGCAAGAGGAATAGCTGCCCGGCCTTCTACTGTACCGTGGAGCCATCGGACAACACTCATATTAATATCTCAATGCGAGTATGGAAAGCGACCTTTATTAAGGTAGGTGAATGATGTCCTTTTGATTTTCCTGCATAACACATTAAAGCCCTTTTCTAATATTACATAGTATAATACATGGTCCCTGGAGAGAAGACAGTCCACAGCACTTAGGTTATTAAACGCTTCCTCCCTTTGTTGCTCTATAGCGAGTATACAGTAAGGACAATGACCATTCATTCACATTAGATTCCTCAATGTCTAATGCATGCTTAAAGGGTTTTATCAATGGTCTATCCTCATAATAGGCCATCAAAATCTGACTGGCAAGGTGCCTAGATGCAGTGTTCTCCGATTCGGCAGCGCTGTGGTTCCACCATACACACAATGGGGGAGATAAATCCAACAAGGTGTAAAGTGAAACTGGCTCAGTTGCCCCTAGCAACCAATCAGATTCCACTTTTCATTCCTCACAGACTCTTTGGAAAATGAAAGGTGGAATCTGATTGGTTGCTAGGGGCAACTGAGCCAGTTTCCCTTTACACCATGTTTGATAAATCTGCCCCATTAAGTAGAGTTGGAAGCATATGGCTCCATTCATTTAGCAGTGGCAGCGCTGGGTTACTGCAGTTAATTTCCTATTAAAATGAATGCAATGACCCGACACAGCCATAACACGATGAACAGAGCCATCGGCTGCCGGTCCTTTTCATCATGTGTGACAAACAGCTTATCGACGAGAGTGTCAGTACCCAGCTGATCAGATATTGATAACCTATCCCATTTTCATACATAACCCCCCCCCCCCCCCCCTAATAAATTAAAGGGGTACCCCAGAGAACATTTTTATTTTTTAAAAACAACTGGTGTCAAAAAGTTATATTGTAAATTACTTCTATTTAAAAATCTCCAGTCTTCCAGTACTTACCAGCTGCTGTATGTCCTGTAGGAAGTAGTGTATTTTTTCACAGTTCTCTCTGCTGCCACCTCTGTCCATGTCAGGAAATGTTCAGAGCAGGAGAGGTTTTTTATAGGGATTTGCTACTGCTCTGGACAGTTCTTGATATGCACAGAAGTGGCAGCAGAGAGCACTGTGTCAGACTGGAAAGCATACACCACTTTCTCCAGGACATACAGCAGCTGATAAGTACTGGAAGACTTGACGTTTTTAAATATTAGTCATTTACAAATCTGTATAACTTTCTGACACCAATTGATTTAAAAAGATTTTTCTAGAGTACCCCTTTAAAATATGGTTATGGTATGATACATGCCTTACTGTTTGTATACTGTATATATGAATTTCTATATTGTGTATTTGCATGCAAGGACATGACAAACATTCCCAGCATTGCAAATGTCCAATATACATAAACATGGGAGTTCTTATTGAAGTAGACACAAGTTTTTATATCTATCACCATCTCTGTTTTTTTAGCCTACTATATATATTATATATATATATATATATATAGGGAGTGGCGAGAATAACAGATTATAATAGTAGTAAGTAGTAAAAGCATTTTACAACCTGCAGCTCTGAAGTAATGTTAATGTCTGTCATGCAGGCCAGTATCCACAGCCTGAATCTTGTTGTAAGCGCTGTACTCAAAAGTGACAATCCTATAATGGTGTTGAATCCCGAGGGGGAAAACTTTGAGGTAAGTCCAATACTTACCATAATATTAGGAATCAGCAGCTAAACAATCCAAAGTTGGCATTTTTAAAAATTTCCATTGAGGTATAATATCCGATAAGAAACTAGATGGATGCTCTCTGATCGGTCTGTAAGTTGATATCTGTTTATCAACTCAAAAAGAAGACTTTTCGTCTATATTCACACAATGCATATTTTCGTAAAAGCAGCAACGGACTTACGTTTTAAAAAAATATACGTTGCCTTGTCTTCTACACATAGTATATGCTCTGGCTGGGATCTCTCGCGGCACCATAGAAAACTGACATGTCAGTGCACACTATGGAGCGAGCGGCTCCAGCCGCATGCTCCATAGTGAGCAGGGGGAGTTCAGATGTGGGCGAGCACAGATGCGTCTGCAAAGATCATCCGGCCGCTACTGCAGTACTGGCCGGGAAGATCTTTTCAGAGACCAGCCATTCCATGACCTGGCCGGCTCATGGAACGACCGGTCTCTTACGTAGTCTGCACATGGCCTTAAGGTGTATTCTGACAACTTAAAAAAAACAATAATAATTAGATACTTTTATTTTATAAATTATAAAAAATTTTAATATTACTATGTTACAGAAATTTTTTTTTTTTTTTACATGTTTACATTGAGCTGCAGCAATAAGGGCCTCTCTTCTGCCACCAGTGGCTGTGTCAGGAACTGCAGGGCTGCACAAACCCTGTTCCGACATATTTAGATATGGCTACCGCTGCTTCATTGATATATAGCCTCTCCTAATGTTTAATATAGTGTTAATGTTAGCATTAGAATAGACATTAGACTTGGGGAAGCAGCCCGTGTCACTAGAGCTGCAGCCACAGCACAGTGTATGGATAACTGTCAATCATCGCTTACTTTGCTACAGGCTGACACAGGTTGCTTCCTTAAGTCTAATATCTATTCTAATGCTAACATTAGAGTTAAAGGGGTATTCTGCTCAAACATAACTCTTTATATGTTGCTGCCTATAGTGAGACTAATAATTCATTCCATACTTTTATTCAGTCTCCTTCCCCCAGTTCTGAGCTGCTGCTTTCTGCTGAAGACACAAAAATATGTGTGTGAGTTTTTCTCTCAATCTCCATCTCCCCCTCCGCTCCGAGATAGCTGATGTAAAACTGGCAGGCTGTATCTGCAACTTTGTAGCTTCTGTGTAATGCTGGGAGGGTTAATCTGAGGTCAGGTTGCTGATGAACTCACTGTGATTAAAGGGGTAGTGCGGCGCTAAAAAATTATTCACAGAATAACACACATTACAAAGTTATACAACTTTGTAATGTATGTTATGTCTGTGAATCGCCCCTTTCCCCGTGTCCCACCACCCCCACCCGTGTACCTGGAAGTGTAGTGCATTATACATTACCTGATCCGTGTCGAGGCCGCCCGCCATCTTGTGCCAAACGTCATCTTTGGACGGACGGCCGTATCGCTGCCGCCGCCTCCCCTCTGCCGCGTCGTAACTGTGCTCAGCCGCGAATGGCTGAGCACAGTTATGCTCAGCCAATCGCGGCTGAGCGGCTGATGACGCGGCGGAGGGGAGACGGCGGCAGCGATTCGGCCTCGACACGGATCAGGTAATGTATGATGCACCACACACTTCCGGGTACACAGGTGGGGGTGGTGGGACACGGGGAACGGGGAGATTCACAGACATAACATACATTACAAAGTTGTATAACTTTGTAATGTGTGTTATTCTGTGAATAATTTTTTTAGCGCCGCACTACCTCTTTAACCCTCCCAGCATCACAAAGTTGCTACAAAGTTTCAGATAGGGACTTCTTTACATCAGCTGTCTCAAAAGGGGGGTGGAGACGGAAAGAAAAGCTCACACAGTTTTTTGTATCTTGAGCAGAAAGCAGGAGCTCAAAACTGGGGGAAGGAGACTGAATAGATAATAACAAGTATGGAAGGAATTGTTAGTCTCACCATGGGCATCAACCATATCTTTAGGGTATAGCATAAATGTCTCATAAATGTGAGACACAGCTTTAGGGCTGTTGAGGACCAGTGGCTATGCAGTCAGGTCACCACTTTTGACACCCTCACTTGACCTCTGGCTATCCAACGCCACCTGGAAGGATTCTACTCTTGTTCATGTTCCCTTCTTGGCGTCTGAATTTATTTGTGAGTCTGTCATGAATCTAAATAAGTCATTTAGTCAGGGTTGTATATGGAAACAGAATTTTAGATTTTGTCTTGGGTATAAATAAATTTTGAGGTCTCAGATTATTGGAAGGAGATCTGAATTTTTATGTGCACTTATGTAGTGATTGTGCACTGCGCATATATGTACTATGGGGGGAGATTTATCAAATATGGTGTAAAGTGAAACTGGCTCAGTTGCCCCTAGCAACCAACCAGATTCCACTTTTCATTCCTCACAGACTCTTTGGAAAATGAAAGGTGGACTCTGATTGGTTGCCAGGGGCAACTGAGCCAGTTTCACTTTACACCATGTGATAAATCTCCCCCTGTGTGTGCAAGTTAATATCATAAAGGTAGCACAACTATGTACTGTGTACCTCCAGTTATAACTTTTTTGCCCATATAATACACACTTCCCTCCACCATTCCGGCTATATATAATCTGTGTCACCCTAGTTTCAGAGATGAGATTAAAGGGGTCTTTTTCCTCCAAACCAACTGGTTTCAAAGCAGTAGAAAATCCCCATACAAAAACTCTACTGTGGCAGCAGAGAGCACTGTGTCAGACTGAAAAGAAAACACAATTTCCTGCAGGACATACAGCAGCTGATAAGTACTGGAAGACTTAAGATTTTTAAATAGAAGTAAATTACAAACCTACATAACTTTCTGAAGCCAGTTGACCTGAAAGAAAAAGATTTTTGCTGGAGTACCCTTTTAATACTTGTAGTAATAGGATCGCTGACCTTGGGGCCTTCACTAGGCTTCCAGCTGCCATTTTAGCCGCTTGATATCCCACAATCGTATCACAGGTGGCTTATCCGGTTGACAGAGGGTTGTTACTCACAAAATATCATCTAATGATTAAAGAGCTGGGTAGTTACCTCTGATGCTGGCAGGTGTCAGCTGTATAACACAGCCAGCCCTCGCTATGTATGGAGTGAGCGCAGCTCCTGAGCCCATGCATATTTCCCTCAGCATTATTTTTAAATAAGAGTACAATGCCTGACAGGCACCATACAGTGCCAGCAGGTGACCATACACCTTTAATAACTGATGGACGAATGATCATCCATCTTTCAGTTATCTCTCCCGATTGACTCCCGTCCTCCACATACATAGGAACGTTTATCACATCCGAGCATTCCTGTGTTCTCCATGGGAAGGGAGGGGTTAAGCCTCAGCTTAAAAGCTCTGGCTGCGGCTTATCTTCCCTAGAACAAAGGGGTCAGGCAGTAATTATTTTTTTTTCATTACACCTGATCTCTATCTCCACTGGCATCATCTGTCAGGGAAGCCCCATACACTTGAGTGGCAGGTATGGACGACAGAAGTATAAAGTGTATTAAGGACCTTAAGACCCCATACCACGCAGCTAGCTCACAAATTCATTTTCTTCTAATCAATCATTTTGTAATGCTGATTATGATGGATTCTGCACAATGTAGAGATGCTGGGTGCCATGGTATAAATCGTGCTATCTTTCTATATTAATCTCACATTCATTGATTTACTTTCATTGCAGACGATGATTAAATTGTCCAAGGAGCTGGAGCATGGCACGGTGCCAATCTGGGTGATTCCACTCAGTATAATCATTGGACTTCTCATACTAATCCTTATCATATTCGTACTCTGGAAAGTAAGTATTGTCATACAATTACATTTTTATTTTACAGACCACATACTGACCACATACAGCGAATGGAGATATGGGAAATATTGGGGCTGATTTACTAAGCAGGAGCGGATTAACTTCAGCATAGGCCCGGGCTGTTCACCAAGCCAGGCCCCCCACCCCACTGTAACTATGGCGGCACTAGAGGGGTGTGTCATATCAGATTTACTAAGCAAACCATCCTTTTTTTGACAGGTTTTCTATTCTAAAAACAGACACTTCTAATGTGACGGGATGGTCGGGTTTTAGTTTTGTCCTGTGAAAAAACGTCCACATTTACATAGGCATATGCCACATTAATGAATTTGGCACTGAAAAAAAAAAAAACAGACACAAATGACTGCTTAAATTTGATGCATTGTTAGTAAATTTCTTTAAATTTCCATTTTCTGGCTTTTCGCTCTTTTTTTTTTTTTCGGCTCCTCTACTGCCACCAGTGGATGTGCCAGGAACATCAGGGCTGCTCAAGCCCTGGTCCCAACAAAGTTAGGGCCCTATTACACAGAGCGATGCCCAAAATGGGCCAATTATGCCAATTATCACTCTCTGTAATAAAGAACAGCCGATGACAAAGATCATGCAATGATCGTTGATTTAGGTTTGGACTTCGGGCGCCAACGACTGGCAAGCGACTGCCCAAACACTGATTACCTTACCTCTCCCTGCTCCTGGTCTTCTCTCCACACTGTGCTCCACACAGCTTCCCGGTCCTGGCGGCTGCAGTATTTGAGTGGCCTGTCAGTTGACAGGCTGCTCAGCCAATCACAGGCCGCAGTGGTCCTGTCCTTGGCTGAGTGGTCTGACAGCTGACAGGCCACTCAGATGCAGCTACCGCCGGGATCGGGAGGCTGCAGAGCACATTAGACAAGACCGGGAGCAGGAGAGGTAAGGTAACAGGTGTTCAGGCAAGGGCTGCATGGACATCGCTAATGATGTCCATGCAGCCTTTACTGCCTGATTATCGGGTCGTGTAATAGGTCCAGTAAACGGATAGTGTTTAAAGTGGTTGTTCATTAAATGTATTTATTCATATATTTTTTTTTTTCCAAATCAGCTGGTGCCAGAAAGTGCCAAATATTCGTAATTTACTTTTATTAAAAAAATCTCAAGTATTCCAGTACTTATCAGCTGCTGTATGTCCTGTAGGAAGTGGTGTATTCTCTCCATCATGACACAGTGCTCTCTGCTGCCCCCTCTGTTTCAGGAACTGTCCAGAGCAACAAATGACAAATTAACAGTTATCTGCATTTGTGTTCACTTTTCAGCTCAACTTCTTCAAAAGACCCCTGAAAGAGAAGATGGAAGAATGAAGGATCATATTCCCTAAACATATTCTGATAATACTTGAACATTGCCTCAGGATTATTAATGGTGACATATTGGACAATAAGGGTAAAAAAAATAAAGGTTACACAGTATATACTGTATAACCAGGGCTGGATTTCTCTATAGGCCCAGTAGTCCATAGGTGGCGTAGGATTTATATGTGAATGATCACTTTACCATAGGTAACTGATGTGTACATACAGCATCAGCATACATCATCCTAACTTTTGAACCCCCATTCATGGAACTTTTATATACACTGATAGGTCTGCTTCAGTTTTCCACCCCAAAAGTTTCATAATTGATCTGTAAACCCCAGAACTAGTCAAAGTAGATCAAGAGGGATCACATCCTGCTCACAGACTGGTCTACAGAAATCATTGCAATTCCTCCCATAGTTTTTCTGCTGGCAATGGTTTTCCTCATTGTAGGTTGTCCATAAACTGCTTGAATTTCTGTTTAGCTGGCTAAGATTTCATTACATGGTGATTCACAGAAGAAGAAGTGACCTCAGGAATCAATATCATCTATAACAAGACTCTTCGTCACGCTCTTCAGCCTGGTGTTACGTCCCCAGGCAATAAAAGTGCTTAAAAACAAGGAGAAAAGGTGCAGGAAGAAGAACGTACACTATGGTCCAGATTATCCACATTTCATGAGTTTTTTAGATACTTCAGAGATTTTTTTTTCTACCAGGTCTGAAAGGGGTGTGGCCTAAATGGTGACCATGTGTGCCAAAAAAAGTGCCAAAATGTGGCTTAAAATTTTGGTTCACATTAATTAGCAGGAAATTTATCAAACATGGTGTAAACTGAAACTGGCTCAGTTGCCCCTAGCAACCAATCAGATTCCACCTTTCATTCTCCAACGAGTCTGTGAGGAATGAAAGATGGAATCTGATTGGTTGCTAGGGGCAACTGAGCCAGTTTCACTTTACACCATGTTTGATAAATCTTCCCTATAGTTTATGTAAACTTCGCGTAGACAGTCTTTAGATCCAACAAATTTATCAATGTGCCAAATCTGGTGTATTTGCAGACTCTGTAAGTAGGTATATGCTGTCCTACGTAATCTCCTGACAGAGAAGCTGAACAGAATGATGTATCACTTATATTGTTTTGTACAGCTGATTCAGAGATATTCTCCTGATTACCAAGGACAATAACTAGTCCTCTCCATTATGTGTGTGCTCAGTAGTCCTGGATATTCATGAGCACCAGCAACCTGTACCCACCGGCTGGAAGTTGTCTATACTGTGTATATAAACTGTGTATAGGTAGCCACCTCAATCAACAGCTGGAGGGAATTGGTGCGTCATGAATCCCAGTCTCCTGCAGATTAGGAGAATGGTTGAACTGAATGATGTAAGTAATACATTGTTCTGTTCAGCATTTAAATGAGGGCAGCATAAACTAGTGACAGATTCCTTTTAAGTTAAATCTGCGCCTATGTACAAATGGATTTTTTTTCTAGGTTTTATTATATAAAGGAAATTGTAACATAACTTCAGCTTTTCTAATGTCCTTTGCCTAAACAGTTTGCTTTATAATGTATATTATTTTCCATATTGACATAATAAATGGTACTGTCATACACTTATGTATAAATTACTGAACCATAGGATTTAGATATCACATGTATTTTACCAAAACAGTCTAACAGGGGTCATTTTATGATGACTGCAAGTGTCCATAATTTTAATTTATCCCGTAGACATGACAGCAAAGGGCTGTGTGGGTTAATCTGAGGTCAAGTTGCTGATTAACTCACTGTAATTAATCCTCCCAAAACTACAAAATTGCTACAGAGTGGCAGATAGGGACTTGTTTACATCAGCTGTCTCAGATTGGAGGGGGGAGGAGGGGGAGGGGGGGAGAAAAGCTCACACACAGATTTTTATGTCTTTAGCAGAAAGCAGCAGCTGAGAACTGGAGGAAAGAGACTGAATAGATAATAAAAAGTATGGAAGGAATTGTTAGTCTCACCATGGGCAGCAACATGTATAAAGTTAGGTTTGAGCAGAACACTCCTTTAGGCCCCGTTCCCACTGAGCAAAGCTAGCGGAATTCCGCGACGGAATTGTCCGCCGCGGAATGCCGTTAGCCTCCCGCTCATAATGGGAGTCTATGAGAGGCGCGCGCTCCTGCTCTGTACGCGCTGAAGAATGAACATGTTCATTCTTCAGCGCGTACAGAGCAGCAGAGCGCGCCTCCCATAGACTCCCATTATGAGCGGGAGGCTAACGGCATTCCGCGGCGGACAATTCCGTCGCGGAATTCCGCTAGCTTTGCTCAGTGGGAACGGGGCCTTAATCCTCTTGGGCCCCAATGTAACTCTATAACAAGGCCCACAACTACTAAGAACCATTCATAATATAGGTTCTTCTTAGGCTTTGGTACCAGAAGATCCCTTTCACATAAGTGTGACTGCTACCTTTAGGGCCATTTATCACCATCTGGACTGAATGTTATTGAAGGGGTTATCCAAAAACATTATTACAAAAACATGGCCACTTTTTCCCCTACTGTTGTCTCCAGTTCAGGTGCAGTTTGCAATTAAGCTCCATTTGCTTCAATGGAACTGAGTTTCAAAACCCCACCCAAACTGGAGACAACAGTAGGGGGAAAGTGGCCATGTTTTTGTAGCGCTGGATAACCCCTTTAAGAAGGTCAGCAGGTCCTTTGGCAGCACTTTCTATTAAGACTGAACAAGCAGATTTGTACAGGAGACGTGAGCTCAGAGGCCTGCAGAATTCTACATGTAGCTCTGATTAAGTCTATATGAAATCATGTAAATCAGGACCAGTACTAAATAGGTTATAGTCAATGTTACCCAGCTCTTAATGTTGATTGTATCTTCATGATAACTGTAAAATGGTATTTATGGTGGTAATGTTGTCATTGTAAAAATGTTCATATTGTCTAAAAATGAAATCTGTAATCGCGTCACCACTAGTGATGAGCAAACTTACTGAATGTTCCGGTTCTTTTAAACATTTGACTCCAGATAGCTGGAGAAGTTGAATGCCACCCTAAGGAGTCCTGAAAAAAGATGGGTACAGCCATAGCCATAGGTTGTATCCATATATTCTGCTTCCAACTACTCCGGCCACTAAAAGTCAAATACAGAGCATTCAGGTTTGGCCAAACCTGAACTTTTGGTAAGTTCGCTCAACACTAGTCACCACCCAATGCACTGTAATGGTATTTGTACTGAACCACTTTGCACTCACTAACAAATTTGCACTGTAATGTCTTCCCCTTGTAATATTGTATCTACTGAAAAACACTGCAATGTGAATCTTTGGCACTGTAATAATAGAATAAAGAAATGTTTCCACTCTTACCCATTGTGGTATTTTATCATCATTATAAAGCTACTGTAGGTTTCCACTTTAAGAAGAAAGTGATCCAAACAATTCCCTTACACTATGTCCCCACTAAGAGAACATAGCAGGGAAAGGCGGCGTTTTTGTAATATTGACGACCACTAATTTTTATTGGCCGGCCAACGATATATGTAAAATGACGGATGTTCTTTTAGAATAACATCTGTTATTTATCCTTAAATGATGGCCTTTTTACCTAATTAGACTAATTTTGTTACAATACTCGTTGATTTGTCATTGCCCCAACTAGCCAGAATCCTGCTTCACACTGATGAGGGGCAAATACCCCGAGACGGCTGTATGAGGATGGATGCCTGCCTTGGCAAGCCCTTGTCATGATCGCAATACTCACACCTTGAGTTAGACATTAACAAAAAGGGGCCACCCTGGTATTTCCCTATTTATGTTCCAATACTCGCAACCGAGTGGGACTTAAGCGGCTATTTATCAGGGTGGTGTGGTGCTCTCCCCATCATGGAGGCACCCCGTGGCAACAGACTAGAGATATCTGGCTATCCCGTGTTTTGAGACTCGCAACTGAGACTCCACGGACTCTTGTTTTGCATATTTAAACTTTTGGGGGCATCAGTGGAGACTCTTGATTGAGTACTTCATTGGAGTTTTTTTCACTGTTCTCCTTGAGTTCAGTAATTACTGTGTTTTGCTAGTGAGACTATAGCCTTAAAGGAGAAGTCCACACATTTTTTAAATCTGGCAGCCAATCGGAGCAGGGGGGAATTTGATCAGAAGTACGAACTTACCTGTCCTTGCAGTGAGCAGCGGGAGCCGCCTTGGGACCCCTGCGGAGACCTCCGGCGATGAGACGTCATCACCTAACTGATGGGGTGGGACACTGCTCCAGTCACTGATTGGCTGAGCAGCCAGTCTATCAGCTAGGGTCTGAGCCCCTGCCGGCTGACAGATTTTAAAAATGGACAGACTTCTCCTTTATGGTGTGTTCACACCTACAGGATCTGCAGCTGATTTTCTGCAGTAGATTTCGTTTAAATAACTGAACACAGCATCAAATCTGCTGCAGATCTGCTGCAGATCCTGTAGGTGTGAACGCACCCGTAAGGCGTATTCTGGCCCTAGTGTAACACTTATGCTGCTCGAGCAGGATTTAAAGGGAACCATCATGTTTTCATGCTGCTTAAACCTAGCATCATCAGGGCAGTCCCTGTACGTTGGTCCCCACCACTCTATTCCTATACCCAAACAGTAAGGGATTTATCAATCAAGGCTGGCAGGGCAGGCAGAAACCACTGAGGACGACTCTAATTTTTTAATTTTTTTTATTTTTTAATCTTTATTTATCCATCTTACAGATCTTCAAAAAAAAAAAAAAAAGAGTAGTAATAAAAGAAGAGTAGTAGTAGTAGTAGTAGTTTTTTTCCAACTGGTTGACAGATGAAGGAATGATTTTTGAAGCTATGTTCTGAATCAGTCTAGTGAATCTCAATGACTGTTCAGGACCCCCTACCTCTCCCCATACTGATTTCAACAGACTGTAATCAGGAGACTGTAACCTGGGCCTTATCCCTGCTGCCAAAAGCACTATAGGAAGTAACCAGTAATTGCTGTCAACACAACAACTAACACGAAAAGCTGCAGCCGTAATAACCCTCGCACCACTCTGCCTTCATTTATTTGCAAATTGGCAATATTTCCCAGTCCTCCGAGATGGCCTATGATAACTGATTGCTGACATTTCTGTTAATTCCTAGAAAGTGTTAATTTTTAATGAGGTTCTTCCATATGCATAATGTATCATATACACATTGTTTCCAGCAGATGAAAAGTACTGTATGGGGTTTGGATTCAATGAATTTTGCTCTGTCCATCCAGCTCGGTGTGTGCATATTATTATTACTACTTATTAATACAGATAGTTGTAGGAGTAGCAGAAAGTACCGCTAGTGATAGTAATAGTGGTCTGAGACATATTTGTCACTAGAAACCCGTGATCTGATGCCTAGGGTGACAACCTGCCACTTAACCCCTTCCTTGCTGGGCTTAGCGCAGTGTTCCAGCATAGCCAGTGGAGGACAGTAGCGATCTATATACGTATACAAAATAATTAGTGTTCTGCTCCTCAGCACAGAGCACTTACCCCTCCCTGCTCCTGGAGTGCCTTCATCTGTACTGCAGCCTCTAATTATAGTCACATGATCATTGGAGGCTGCAGTGCAGAGCAATATCCAGTATGTACCTGCTATACAGACAGGGGTGGGGGGATAAGTGTTGGACTGTGTTCTTACATTGTGTTAATGTTAAAAACACAATGTGGAAACTCCTTTCAGCATCTCCTCCCTAATGAGTCACTCATAAAGTGCTGAAAGACTGAGTTCCCACGTTTCGTTTTTAACTTAAACACGATTTGAGAACACAGTCCAATACTTGTGCCTCCCCACCCCTAAGGATGTCAGTTAAGGGCATCAGCACTCAAAGTGTCTAAATCTGGTAGTGGTGGTAGACAATATTCCTGAAGGTCACCACTTCTTTATAGACAGTATCAAGACATCTAATATGGAGTCAGGAGAAGTACTTGGCAAAGCTGCTCACTCCCTGGCTTGCTGTAATCTTTGACTCGCTGCAGGAGATGGCATACCTCCCAACTTTTGCTGGGAGGAAAGAGGGACATTCACGGCAATGTGACATAGCGCCATTTGTAGTAAGCCCCCCCATCCCATGTAGCCATATCCCCCTGTTAGGAGTCCCCCCTTGTAGCCATAGCCCCCTGTTAGCATGCTCCCCCATGTAGCCATAGCGCCCTGTTAGGAAGCCCCCCCCCCATGTCGCCATAGCCCCCTGTTAGGAAGCCCCCCATGTAGCCATAGCCCCCTGTTAGAATACTCACCCATGTAGCCATAGTCCCCTGTTAGGATGCTCACCCATGTAGCTATAGCTCCCTCTTAGGAAACCACCTATGTAGTCATAGCCCCTGTTAGAAAGCCCCCCATGTAGCCATAGCCCCCTGTTAGGAAGCCCCCCCCCCATGTAGCAATAGACCCCTGTTAGGAAACCACCATCCCCCCTCCCCCATGTAGCTTTTCCCCCCTGGTAGGTAGCCCCCCCCATGTAGCCATAGCCCCCTGTTAGGATGCTCCCCCATGTAGCCATAGCCCCCTGTTAGGATGCCCCCATGTAGCCATAGCCCCCTGTTAGGATGCTCCCCCATACAGTCATAGCCCCTGGGCCCCTGTTAGGAAGCCCCCAGTCCCCCTCCCCATGTAGTTATAGCCCCCTGGCAGTCAGATCCCTCCCCATTTAGCTACTGTCCCCTATGTAATAAAAAAAAACATATCCTCACTTGCTTACAGTTAAGCCGTCCTCCGTTGTTGTCTCCTCTCTCTCTGCTCTGAGCACCAGAGCTATGGGGGAGAGAGAGCGGCCTCTTGTGGCCGGAGGCAGAATGATGCCTTCGGCCACAACTGCATTAGCGGGGCAGGAAGTCAGTATATCCTGCTCTGTCAGTGTCACTGTGACAGCTACTGGCTGCAGCAGCGACCAGTGCGGGGGACAGGAAGAACTGTGGGCAGGCTGGGGTCACATCAGGACACGGGGGACGGTGGGACACCACCCCAAAATCGGGACTGTCCCGCCGGATTCGGGACGGTTGGGAGGTATGAGATGGTATCCATTGACTTTTCTGTCTTGCTGCAGGTGACAGTCTCCATTGTAAGTCTGTGAGCTGGCATAGCTTTTCCTGAGTACCTTTTCATGACTGACTTGTCTCCTCCTGATTTTCCGCTTTTGGTTACTGACCACTGCTGTGCTGTAAAAGCAGTTGTCTGGCTGGTGTATATATAGGTATAATGTAGATGTGTGGACAATACAGGGGAATTTACTAACAAATACTGACTGACTGTCGGGAAAAGTCAGAAAATTTTGGAAAGCGCAAACAGGCAGGAAGAACGAAGGCAAATTTGCGAAATTAATGCATTTGCAAAAATATTTAAAGGAAAACTAACAGCAGGCTTCATGAGCCCTACAAGTTTACCTATATTTAGTTGACATGTGAATATCCCTTAAAGGAGTTTTTACCTTGATTGGGTCAGAAGATGGCGTGAGCAGTTATATTTTCTGTACAGAGATAGTAAGTAATGTATCTATTCGCTATAAATTCAGCACAGAAATAAAGGTTGAACTTGGTCAGTAGATGTTCTTTTATTTAATGCAACTAAGGGGCAGTTCCAGTTCTTTGTCACTAGATGGCAGCAACACAACCTGTTTTTTCATAGCCCTTTAAAAATAAAGTTAAATGTAATCATTATCTCCACCGCTCCCTTCATATTCACTTTATATATAGTACTTCGAAATATAAATCCATGATATTACTAACATGATCCTGTTATAGACTATATTACAGCCCAGCGCTGCATTCACAGCCCTGCAACCCTGCTGCCCATCAGCAGCACTAAACGAATTCAGAACATAAAACAACTATGCCATGTGTGTGTGTGTGGGGGGGGGGCATATATAAATGAATGGGACATAAAGTCCAAAAAATTCAGCCTGGAATGCTTTCTATTTCTTCATTTAAAGCATCCCTCTAAGTCACACCCAATCAAACATGACTGCCATTATTACGTAAACAATGTCCCTTTGGAATGTCCCGGATTTCCCTTCTCTAAAGCTTAGAAAATAGCTCAAAAGTGTCAACTACTGGGGACTCTAATTTTTTCAGCATTTACTTAAAGGGGTTATCTAGAATTAGGCAGTAAAAGAATAGCACCATCCCTGTCCTCAGGTTGCGTGAGGTATTACAATTCAGCCTAATTCACATCATTAATACATAGCTGCAATACCACATCCAGACTGAGGACAAGAGGGGGTGCTGTGTCTGGAACAAAAAAGAAGTGGCCATGTTTTTTCTGAGTCTGGATAATCCCTTTAAATTAACTGATAGATATAACACAATGTAAACTGCACAAACATCAAGTTCATTCATGTTTTAAAAAAGTCTTGTCAATATAGTTTGTTATAGAGTCATGAAAACAATCCTATTCAGACTTTGTCCCGATGTTGATGTTTCCTGCTTCCCCTCATTTGTCCGTGTAGTAAAGTGGCCGCAGCGTCAGATAGAAAATCCCTTATGTGTGCCTGGAAGACTCATGGGACAGGAATTTTCTTCAGAAAGGAATGATTGTGACATTAGGAGACAGACATTTCCTCCCTGTGATGGTCTATTAATCACTAAGTGTATGATGTCAGGGAAAGTGACAGAGATCATTTCTCTCCTGATGGGAGATCGGCCATCAGGGACAACAAGACAGATCATGTGAAGCAGATCCACAACAGCATGTATCAACCCATACTGGGAGTCTAGTGTACCATCCCATAATGGGAGTCTAGTGTACCATCCCATACTGGGAGTCTAGTGTACCATCCCATACTGGGAGTCTAGTGTACCAACCCATACTGGGAGTCTAGTGTACCAACCCATACTGGGAGTCTAGTGTACCATCCCATACTGGGAGTCTAGTGTACCAACCCATACTGGGAGTCTAGTGTACCAACCCATACTGGGAGTCTACCCCACACTGACGAGGGGCAAAAACCCCGAAACGGCTGTCTGTGGGTGGAAGCCTGCCTTTGCAAGCCCTTGTCATGATCGCAATACTCGCACCTTGAGTTAGACATTGACAAAAGGGGCCACCCTGGTGTTTCCCTGTCTATGTTCCAATACTCGCAACCGAGTGGGACTTAAGGGGTTATTTATCAGGGTGGTGTGGTGCTCTCCCCATCATGGAGGCACCCCGTTGGCAACAGGCTAGAGATATCTGGCTATCCCGTGTTTTGAGACTCGTAACTGAGGCTCCACGGACTCTTGTTTTGCATGTTTAAATTTTTGGGGGCATCAGTGGAGACTCTTGATTGAGTACTTCATTGGAATTTTTTTCGCTGTTCTCCTTGAGTTCAGTGATTACTGTGTTTTGTTGGTTGATTTTTCATTGCCCCAACTAGCCAGAATCCTACCCCACACTGACGAGGGGAAAAAACCCAGAAACGGCTGTCTGTGGGTGGAAGCATGCCTTTGCAAGCCCTTGTCATGATCGCAATACTCGCACCTTGAGTTAGACATTGACAAAAGGGGCCACCTTGTTGTTTCCCTGTCTATGTTCCAATACTCGCAACCGAGTGGGACTTAAGGGGTTATTTATCAGGGTGGTGTGGTGCTCTCCTTATCATGGAGGCACCCCGTGGCAACAGGCTAGTGATATCTGGCTATCCCGTGTTTTGAGACTCGCAACTGAGGCTCCACGGACTCCTGTTTTGCATATTTAAATTTTTGGGGGCATCAGTGGAGACTCTTGATTGAGTACTTCATTGGAATTTTTTTCACTGTTCTCCTTGAGTTCAGTGATAATTGTGTTTTGTTGAACACATACTGGGAGTCTAGTGTGTCAACACATACTGGGAGTCTAGTGTACCATCCCATACAGGGAGTCTAGTGTGCCAACAAATACTGGGAGTCTAATGTACCATCCCATACAGGGAGTCTAGTGTGCCAACAAATACTGGGAGTCTAGCTTACCAGCCCATACTAGGAGTCTAGTGTACCATCCCATACTGGGTGTCTAGTGTACCAGCCCATACTGGGAGTCTTGTGTGCCAACCTATACTAGATCTATTGTGCCAACCCATACTGGGAGTCTAGTATACCAATCCATACTGGGAGTCTTGTGTGCCAACCCATACTAGGAGTCTAGTGTGCCAACCTATACTAGATCTATTGTGCCAACCCATACTGGGCGTCTAGTATACCAATCCATACTGGGAGTCTAGTGTGTCAACCCATACAGGGAGTCTAGTGTACCATCCCATACAGGGAGTCTATTGTGCCAACCCATACTGGGTGTCTAGTGTACCAGCCCATACTGGGAGTCTTGTGTGCCAACCCATACTGGGTGTCTAGTGTACCAGCCCATACTGGGAGTCTAGTGTACCATCCCATACTGGGAGTCTAGTGTACCAACCCATACTGGGAGTCTAGTGTACCATCCCATACAGGGAGTCTATTGTGCCAACCCATACTGGGTGTCTAGTGTACCAGCCCATACTGGGAGTCTTGTGTGCCAACCCATACTGGGAGTCTAGTGTGCCAACCTATACTGGGAGTCTAGTGTACCGTCCCATACAGGGAGTCTAGTGTACTAACCCATACTGGAAGTCATACTTTACTCTTCCACTACTAGTGCAAAGGTGTAAATTTATATTGGGTGTGCCCCACCTGAC
This sequence comes from Dendropsophus ebraccatus, assembly GCF_027789765.1. Classification (NCBI taxonomy): domain Eukaryota; kingdom Metazoa; phylum Chordata; class Amphibia; order Anura; family Hylidae; genus Dendropsophus; species Dendropsophus ebraccatus. The sequence continues at coordinate 163,527,322 of NC_091456.1, read as the reverse complement.
ACACAAAATGGGGCAATATCTTTTTTGAACTATTATATATTTATTTTTATTTGGGAGGGGGATCTATTGCACTATTATTTTCAGTGGTCCTGTGCGTCACTTTTTTCTGGGGGGTGTTGATGTAAATTAAAGGGGTATTCCACCCAAGAGCTAAATAAATGAAGTGTTCACAAAACTAGCTGGTCACTGGCTCAATCTGCTTCTGCTTTACATTGTAAACAAAATATCTATCTTTCTGTCTATCCATCCATCTACCAAGATAGATGAAATACCTGTGTTTCCTTTTCTCTATACTGCTCAGGAGGCTGTCACTGTTTTGTTGTTTCCCCTCTCCTTGGCCAGGTGCTCAATGGTTGTTTAAATGTCAGTGGTGGGCAGGGTACAGAGGAGGTGTTACAGCCTATCTGGCAACAGAAGAGACAGATCATGTGACTTTGGTCTCAGAAGGGAGGGGTATCACAGAGCAGTGGAGACTGAATGAACCAGGAAGTGAGGATTTTCATCTGCTTCAGGGTGTGAGTCAGGATGTGCTGCAGACAAACGGACCAATTCATGTAATAGAAACCAATAACAAACAAGCTTAGATTATGGTTAGGAATTCAACAGGGTTAAATTATTTTTAAGCGGAGTTCCCCTTTAAGTACAGAATCGGGAATAGCAGCAACAGGATAGGGAGTTTGTGTCAGTTGGGAAAAAAAGGTTAGGACAGAGCTGGAAAAACAAAAAAACTAATGGACATAAGTCATGGTTTGTAGAAGCCTCCAAGATGTTCTGGGAAATTACAGAAGATTTCACCTGTAGTCACTCGGTTTATGGGGAACCTCCTGGACAGCCAAAGCTAATGACAAAATACACCAAAATGCCCTGAAAAAACGCCAGTCCAAAAGATAGCCTGTGGGTATTGAATTTCATTGCACCCATTGACTCTTAGTTAACATCTGGCCTCAGCATTTATTAGGCAAAAAAAAGAAAAAGGGCCAATTATGATGTTTTTAGGATTAAAAAAAAAAATCCTAGTCTGAGTCTAACCTTAAAGGGGTACCTAGGAGAAAATGTCAACTAGTGAAAGAAAGTTGTACACAATTGTAAATTATTTCTATTTAATAATCTACAGTCTTCCAGTACTTATCAGCAGGGCTGTATTTACCACAAGGCACCCGTGGCCCGGTGCCTAGGGCAGCACCTTGCAAGGGGGCAGCACCAGGGAGCAGGGGGAGGAAACTACTTTTTATTTTTATTTTTTTTGTCTCCCACCTCCAGTTCAGACTTGCCAGTAAATCTGGTGGTGGTGGTAGGGGTTATGGCAGTATTGGTCAGGTCTGGTGTGGCGGTGTTATCCAGTCACAGTATGGTGGTATCAGGTCTGGTATGGCGGTGTTATCCAGTCACAGTACGGTTGTATTGGTCAGGTCTGGTATGGCGGTGTTATCCAGTCACAGTATGGTGGTATTGGTCTGGTATGGCGGTGTTATCCAGTCACAGTGTGGTGGTATTGGTCAGGTCTGGTATGGTAGTGTTATACAGTCATAGTATGGTGGTATTGGTCAGGTTTGGTATGGTGGTGTTATCCAGTCATAGTATGGTGGTATCAGGTCTGGTATGGCGGTTTTATCCAGTCACAGTATGGTGGTATCAGGTCTGGTGTGGCAGTGTTATCCAGTCACAGTATGGTGGTATTGGTCAGGTCTGGTGTGGCAGTGTTATCCAGTCACAGTATTGTAGTATTGGTCAGTTCTGGTGTGGCAGTGTTATCCAGTCACAGTATGGTGGTATCAGGTCTGGTATGACAGTGTCATCCAGTCACAGTATGGCGGTATTGGTCAGGTCTTGTATAAGTGTTATCCAGTCACAGTATGGTGGTATTGGTCAGGTCTGGTATGGCAGTGTTATCCAGTCACAGTATGGTGGTATTGGTCAGGTCTGGTGGTGTTATCCAGTCACAGTATGGTGGTATCAGGTCTGGTATGGCAGTGTTATCCAGTCACTGTATGGTGGTATTGGTCAGGTCTGGTATGGCAGTGTCATCCAGTCACAGTGTGGTGGTATTGGTCAGGTCTGGTATGGCAGTGTTATCCAGTCACAGTATGGCGGTATTGGTCAGGTCTGGTATGGCAGTGTTATCCAGTCACAGTGTGGTGGTATTGGTCAGGTCTGGTATGGCGGTGTTATCCAGTCACAGTATGGTGGTATTGGTCAGGTCTGGTATGGCAGTGTTATCCAGTCACTGTATGGTGGTATTGGTCAGGTCTGGTATGGCAGTGTCATCCAGTCACAGTGTGGTGGTATTGGTCAGGTCTGGTATGGCAGTGTTATCCAGTCACAGGATCGCGGTATTGGTCAGGTCTGGTATGGCAGTGTTATCCAGTCACAGTGTGGTGGTATTGGTCAGGTCTGGTATGGCGGTGTTATCCAGTCACAGTATGGTGGTATTGGTCAGGTCTGGTGTGGTGGTGTTATCCAGTCACAGTATAATGGTATCAGGTCTGGTATGGCAGTGTTATCCAGTCACAGTATGGTGGTATTGGTCAGGTCTGGTGGTGTTATCCAGTCACAGTATGGTGGTATCAGGTCTGGTATGGCAGTGTTATCCAGTCACTGTATGGTGGTATTGGTCAGGTCTGGTATGGCAGTGTCATCCAGTCACAGTGTGGTGGTATTGGTCAGGTCTGGTATGGCAGTGTTATCCAGTCACAGTATGGCGGTATTGGTCAGGTCTGGTATGGCAGTGTTATCCAGTCACAGTGTGGTGGTATTGGTCAGGTCTGGTATGGCGGTGTTATCCAGTCACAGTATGGTGGTATCGGTCAGGTCTGGTATGGCAGTGTTATCCAGTCACTGTATGGTGGTATTGGTCAGGTCTGGTATGGCAGTGTCATCCAGTCACAGTGTGGTGGTATTGGTCAGGTCTGGTATGGCGGTGTTATCCAGTCACAGTATGGTGGTATTGGTCAGGTCTGGTGTGGTGGTGTTATCCAGTCACAGTATAATGGTATCAGGTCTGGTATGGCAGTGTTATCCAGTCACTGTATGGTGGTATTGGTCAGGTCTGGTATGGCAGTGTTATCCAGTCACAGTATGGTGGTATTGGTCAGGTCTGGTATGGTGGTGTTATCCAGTCACAGTGTGGCAGTATTGGTCAGGTCTGGTATGGTGGTGGTGGTAAATGTGAGGGCTGGAGCTATTACCTACCAATCTACCAATCCTGTGGTAAGAATTCCATCAGACAATATGCAGACGGCTCTAATCATTGATTCAATGTGGAAGTTTTTTTATGTTTTAAGCCATTAAAAACCATTAAAAACGCGATTCAGACAATGTTTCTACATGTAGAGAAATGTATGTGGCCGAAACCAGGCTCCCCAAAATTGGGCGTCTTCAGGTTTAGTGCCTAGGGCACCAGCAGCTGTTAATACGGCCCTGCTTATCAGCTGATGTATGTCCTACAGGAAGTGGTGTATTCTTTCCAGTCTGACACAGTGCTCTCTGCTGCCATCTCTGTCTTTGACAGGAACTGTCCAGAGCAGGAGAGGTTTTCTATAAGGATTTGCTCCTGCTCTGGACAGTTCCTGACATGGAGAGAGGTGGCAGCAGAGAGCACTGTGTCAGGCTGCAAAGAATACACCACTTTCTGCAGGACAGGACATACAGCAGCTGATAAGTACTGGAAGACTAGAGATTATTAATAAAAGTAATTTACAAATCTGTAAATCATTCTAATACCAGTTGATATGAAAAATTTTTTTCCCTCCGGAGTACCCCTTTAATGAACTAGGAGTGGCACATACCCAAACATCAAGATTTATTCCATGCAGACTAAGGCTATGTTCACACAATGTATATTTTCGTAAAACCTTGACCGTTATACAACGGCCGTGATTATTATACATTACCTTTCTGTCTATGGGATCCCGGCCGGAGCGTATGCACATAGTATACATGTCAGTTTTCTGTGGCCGCTATTCATTGACCAGCAGCCGCAGAAAACCCTGTCAGTGCACGCTATGGAGTGAGCGGGCTCCATAGCGTGCAGTGTAAAGTTCTAATGCGGGCGTGCACGGATGTGCCCGCATCAGAACACTGCGGCCCGAAAGATCATCCGACTGGTACTGCAGTACCGGCCGGGATGATCTTTTTAGAGACCGGCCGTTCCGTGACCGTATCTCTTGTGAACATAGCCAAAAGATGTACTGTATGGCGATGGTTCACAGGTACACAGGATTAGGCTAGGCACTTCGGGAACTTATGGGACAAAGGCGTCCATCTCATTCCATAGACGGCCGCTAATAAAGATCATGATGATTATTAGCGTTGGTATATATTCCGACACGGCCGCCTTTGCCCGATATATTCCCAAAGTGGGCACCCAGCCAGGAGGTGTTTTCTTTGGCATTTCGATAGTATTTAGATCTCTTGTGATAGAAGCAGACAGTACAATGTCCATGTTAATGTAAGGAAGGAAGTTAAAAAAAAAAGCCAGGATATCAAGGAGAGAGGATGTCTATAAGAAAGCGAGAGCCGAACCTGAACGTATTGTTTTATATTACCAGGAAGGCAAGGGTTATGGGCATAATAAAGCGAGTGTAACCTGATATGTGCTGCCGGCAATGTGTGTGTGCACTATGCACAACTACTAGTCACTAGTATTGTGCACAGAGCAGGGAAGTGCTATGTAGCTGCACTGAGTGGGCGCACACACTGACTCCTGTGCCACCCTGACTGCAGGACAGCTATCCTGGGAGCTGGATCCATTGTGAAATCCTCTAGCTCCTCCCTGGCTATTCATTGCTGCTTTTTTGCCTATAAGATCTGCAGCTTCTTTGGACGTCTGAGCTCTTAGCTGTCTACTTGGCTGCTGCCATCCACAAGAGGTTCATACTGCGCACTCCTCTCTGCTTTACCATGGACAGAAGAAATTACATTTCTTTGCTGGTGATAATCCAAGGTAAGCTACTTTCCATTGATATCTCAGGCAGTGTCACTTTACAGCGTGGATACAAGTTTGATAGGTCCCAGGTGTAGCAGGTGTGAGTTTGTCACAGGTAGCAAACTGCATATAACACTCATACGTGTTATTGTTGTGTGTAAACGTGCTTTTACATAGGACTGCCGGTAAGCCTCCTGTGTTATCATAACCTATTTTCCAATTAACATGGACCTGTCCTTTAAATTTGATTTCGTTTTTTTTTATAGATTTTTTTAGCTGTTTTTTTTTTTTTTTTTAGAATAATATCGCAGACTGTTCTATTCTTATTCTGTTCTCATCAATAACACAGGAAAGACGATAAACAGTAGTGTGAACACAGCCTTGAATGATATATTCAGCTCCGCTAAATATAGTTGTATATAAGTGCATCCATTTTCAAAATTCAAATGTAGCAGAGCTGAATTTGTCAGAGAACATGATCATTCCTGGAGGGCAGCCCTGTGCAAGATTACAGCTCAAACGCCCATACCGAATGACATTGCTAGCTCTTCTGCATTGACACACTCAGCTCTGCTACATCTAGAATTCATTCTTGCCGATGTTTCCAAGCTGAATTTATCAGTTTACATGTTTACGCATAACCTGCAGTCCCATGTAAAACCTTAGTGATCATCATATGATAAATGACAAACTCAGTTCTTCTATACCAGGTGACTCAGCTCTACTACATCAGAAATAACTGAGAAGTTAATGTCTTTTCTTACCCCCATACCTGTTGCAACATGAATGTGAACTTCTTCCTGTGCGATATCAGCTATGAGAAGTCTAGATAAGAAGACACAGTCATTTTCAGAGTAAAAAAAAAATTGTGTTTAGGCAACTCATTGTGGTTTTGTTTGCGCTGTATAATATAGATGTAGCAGAGATGAATGTGTATCTGTGCTTCATTGTTCACATTGTAAAAAGTCGCATTCTGTTACATATCAAAGTATTATCATATGTGAGTCTGCATACAAGACTCTATCAGTGTCCTGTCTCCCTGCAGTTTATTAGGAGGTCAACGGGGTCTTTGATCTTGAGTTTCCAGAGACCCTTGTCCTTACAATCCATTATCTAGAAGACCCCTGGTACTAGCCCTCATCTTCATTCTTCAGCCATCTGGTGCCCTTTAGTGAAACTGTAAATCACATCAAAGGAGCGACTGTGTTAATGATCCAGGAGTGAAAGTCATATCTGAGCTGTGCTCATCCACTATAGCAATAAAACCCATATCATTCACAGATGCTCATAAAACAGCGCCACCCAGTGGTCAGTTTCTAATGAAGAAGGTTTAGCATTATAGAAATGATCATGCACTCATTTTGAAGATGCCAGAAGATGGTGTAATGGGCATCCCATTGTATTAAATGGGAATTTATGTGTTGCACGCAGGAACTGGAGGCATTCTTCTACTGTGAACACACAGACCTCCACTGATCAAAAGGTTTATCATGTCTCTATGGCATATCTAAAGTGTTTTAAGTGACAGGGATAACATTTAAGGGGTACTCCATTAAAAAAAAATCTCTCACTTCAACTGGTGCCAGAAAGTGCCAGAGAATTGTAATTTACTTCTATTACTTCTATTAAAATCTCCAGTCTTCCAGTACTTATCAGCTGCTGGATGTCCTGCAGGAAGTGGTGTATTCTTTCCAGTCTGATACAGTGCTCTCTGCTGCCACCTCTGTCCATGTCAGGAACTGTCCAGAGCATGAAATTATTTCTATGGAGATTTGCTACTGGACTGGACAGTTCCTGACATGGACAGAGGTGGCAGCAGAGAGCACTGTATAAGGCTGGAAAGAATACACCACTTCCTGCAGGACATACAGCAGCTGATAAGAACAGGAAGACTTGATTTTTTTTAATAGAAGTAAATTACAAATCTCTGACACCAGTTAAATTTAAAGATTTTCTTTCTCTTTTTTTTTTTTTTTTTTTTTTTTTTTTTTTTTTTTGCTGGAGTACCCCTTTAAGCCAGGGTAAAAGATATGAGATTCAATGACCCAGGTTGGAGTGGCTGCAATTATACATGGAAGCTGGTGTCTCTAGGAGTTTCCAAGTTATACTACCACATATTGCACACACAAACATTGCCATATGTTTCAATTCAATTCAATACCGCCATTGAGTGTCAAAATATTAAAGCCTTAACAGTACAACTGCCTAGGGCAGTGCTTCTCAAACTGTGAGGCGCCCCCTAGCTGCTGGTGAGGCACAGATGTGCAGGCAGTGACAATAAGCTACACAGTCCTTGGATGAAACAATCTCTGCTTTAGATGGTTTCTACAGAGTTTAAGAAGCAAAATGAAGGGTATTCTGAGCAATAGTTTTTTGTTTTTTGCATTGGCTTCTACCATGGATTGTTAGGCCCCATCATCCTCTTGTTTGGTCTGGTGAGGCCCAGGCATCACTTTGCTCGGTTTTAGAAACATAGGTCTATGACATTAAAGGGGTTATACAGCCTTAGAAAAACATGGCCACTTTCTTCCAGAGACAGCACCGCTCTTGTCTCCAGTTCAGGTGCGGTTTACAATTAAGCTCCATTCACTTCAATGGAACTGAATTGCAAAACCTGCACCCAAACTGGAGACAAAAATTAACAAAAACACAGAAAAATGCAACAGCTCACCGCAATGCCTGTTGCATTTTTCTGTGTTTGCCATTTAAGCCATAGCAACGTGCTCCTGCCTAGTGTGAATGGTGTTCTAGGAGAGCTGACCAAATTTGTCTTTTTTTTCCTTATAATTTACGTCTGCTGCTGAACCTCTTTATATGGTATAACAAGAGCTTAGTCTCCAATACTGATTAAAGGGGTTATCCAGTGTTAAAAAAAAACATGGATACTTACTTTCAGAGACAGCACCACTCTTGTCTCCAGTTTGGGTGCGGTTTTGAAATTCTGTTCCATTGAAGTCAATGGAGCTTAAAGGGGTTATCCAGTGCTACAAAAACATGGCCACTTTCCCCCTACTGTTGTCTCCAGTATGGGTGGGGTTTTGAAACTCAGTTCCATTCAAGTAAATGGAGCTTAATTGCAAACCACACCTGAACTGGAGACAACTAGGGATGGTCCGAACCTGCCGAGGTTCGGGTTCGTAAGAACCCAAACTCTCGGCAATGAATCCCGCTGTCTGCCTGCTCCTTGGAGAGGGTGGATACAGTGGGAGGACCGCCTGGAAAACTGGGATACAGCCATAGCCATAGGCTGTATCCCAGTTTTCCAGGCTGTCCTCCCGCTGTATCCACCCGCTGCACGGAGTGGGCAGACAGCGGGAATCTGATGCCGAGCGTTCGGGTTCATATGAACCCGAACGCTCGGCAGGTTTGGACCATCCTTAGAGACAACAGCAGGGGGAAAAGTGGCCATGTTTTTGTAGCGCTGGATAACCCCTTTAATGTGCTGTCTCTGGAAGAAAGTGGCCATGTTTCCCAACACTGGATAACCCCTTTAATGTGAAACTCCTTCATCCTTTTCCAAATTGATCTTCTGCCCTGTGCATTATGTCATGTTATATTGTAGTTGTGGCATAGAACTGTATAAAACACACAGCAGCTGTACTTTGGGCATTCATTGAGATTTAATCGAGACCCTTCAAATGTGTCCTTGTCACCCAGACATGTCAATAGTTGTGATCGGTCTCAATGTTCAGACCTCCCACTTCTTTTTGATAGAGCTGTTAAGCACTTTATTCCTCAGCCCTCTGTCTTTTCCATCTTTCTGCAGGAGACAATCCCCATTATAAGTCTATGGAGACGATGCTACACTGGGCCTTGTGGTTACCCCTTGGCTTTGCCAGCATAGCTATGAATATCTAAAAAGAATTATCCCAACTTTGTAGTATAGGACAGAGGGTCTTACTGTATATGTACTGGTAGTGGATTCTAGGGGAAGTGCTGTCACAGAGTTTGCATTTATTTGGGTGCAAGAAGAGCCGACAGGAATCTGACAGCTGTGCATATCCCGAAGCGAGAGACAATGTTGTTTTATTGTCTCTCTAGAAAACCCATCTGATCACAGTTTCCCATTTGAAAGCAGCTAAAAGCAACACAGCTGGTGACCCCAGTGTATGAGAGTGGATGAGCCTCAGCATCTATGACAGACTGCGAGGTCACATGGCTGGAGTCACACACCTACTCTCATGTTTAAATGGGTTTTCTCACCCATATAAGTCACAGTAAATCACCAGGTGTACAACTATTGGGATTGTCTGTCTATGGATTGTAATTTGCCACCCTATTCCACATAATCCAACAGAATAGGGGGCACTCCGCTATGAATGGTAGAGAATAGTAATACCATCAGAGTTTGTTAACTCCAACTATACCCAGACTGCAGCCTTGTGCTTCCATATGGTTATAGAACTGCTTAGTGACTGGTAATATTCTTGTACGTTTCAGTAGGACTGGCATTATTCTCTATCCAGTGATAGTATTTTATGCAGGCAGCACAGATTGTAATAGAATAAGAAAGAGGCGACTAAACGTCCCTATTGGTTTACTGACAGCTTGTACAGTATCAGGTTAGCTATAAAAATACAGATAATCAAAGTACAGATGTAGCAAGAACTACTGAACGGTAATGGGGTGTCATGCCAATATCATAGTTCACCATAAGTAGTATGACATTTAGAGACAAGCGAGTATAGTCGTTTGAGCTCACTGTTCGATCCAGTATCTCGGTGCTTGAAAGTACTTGATATTCGAACGAATCCAGGTGGTCCTCAAATGGAATTCATAGTCTTCTGATTTGGCAACTTTAATCAGCCAATAAACATGCAGAGAAGGGGCTGGGGGTCCTGTTATGTAGTAGCTATGTTGGCTGCAAGCCTAGCAATGATTGGCCGGCTGCATCAGGTGACCTGGGTGTATATAGAGCCAGGTCTTTAGATGCTCGACTCACTTGTGGTCTGTTAGCTGACAGGGAGAGATGCTGGAGCAGGGACAGAGCAGGTGTAGGGCTTACATTATATAGTTAGGTAGGCTATTAACTTCCAAACATTCCTTTTAAGGATTAGTATTAGTAATAAGTGAGTGTGACTGTACAAGCAAATTCCATACAATGTACCAATTCTGGAAGGAATAGTATAATGGTATATAGGTAGTTCTTGTCAGTATTATTCACATTCCACAACTATCGTAAAGTCCTTTTTCGGACTGGAAAAAAACAGGATCATAGAGCAAAAATCTTAGGGTAGTAACTGAGTATACGTCGCTGTATACTGTGCTCCACTTCTTTGCTGACAGTACAATACTCACTACTGTCCAAAACTTGAATATATATTTTTTTTTGGAAAACAAAGCACAAACAATCATCATATGCCATACAGTATAATACAATTGTCATACAGTCTTACCATTATCATAGTGGAACAGTGTAGTGGTGGAATGGAGTATACGCCGCTGTATACTGTGCTACACTTTTTTGCTGTAAAAGTGGCATAGTCCAAGGAGCTGGGAGTCTTTAATGCATCCATGCATGCTCCCCCTGCTGTCCAAGTTCTATTTCTGTGGTGTTTATACGACTTTCTGAGGTTTCCAGGTGACCCAGATACCCTCCCCTCTGCCGAGTAGGAGGCCCCTGAAACAATACTCCAGTCTCCCATTGACTTTAATGAGGTTCATTACTCGAATCGAATCATAAAATACTCTACTTGAATAACGAGCATTCAAGCATTTTAGTACTTGCTCATCTTTTAGTACAGCCTCACCAGCACAGAGAGCCATAGCAAGCACCCATAATGGCATAGTGCGCTGCTTTCTAGATGTAATTGTTGCCATAAAGTTACTATTTAATGTGCAAAAAATTGGGGAATCTGGATTGACTTCCTGCTGTTCTTTAGGATGCTCTCTTTTTTTCAGGGACATAATTTTTATGTTATATGCTATATGGGAGGGTAAGTACAGGGGGGCTATATACTACTGGGGAGCACAAAGCGGGGGTCTATATACTACTGGGGGAGCACACAGGGGGTTATATACTACTGGGGGAGCACACAGTGGGGGGCTATATACTACTGGGGAGCACAAAGCGGGGGGCTATATACTACTGGGGGAGCGCACAGGGGGTTATATACTACTGGGGGAGCACACAGTGGGGGGCTATATACTACTGGGGAGCACAAAGCGGGGGGCTATATACTACTGGGGGAGCGCACAGGGGGCTATATACTATTGGGGGAGCGCACGGGGGCTATATACTACTGGGGGAGCGCACAGTGGGGCTATATTCTACTGAGGGGAGCGCACAGGGGTGCTATATACTACTGAGGGAGCTCTCAGGGGGGATTATATACTACTGGGGGAGTGCACAGGGGTCTATATACTACTGTGGGAGTGCACAGGGGTCTATATACTACTGGGGCAGCGGACAGGGGTCTATATACTTCTGGGGGAGCGGACAGGGGTCTATATACTACTGGGGGAGCAACAGGGGGGTTATATACTACTAAGGGAGCACAACATGTTTACTAAAGATGTTTAGCTCAGACCGTCACCTAACAATAGACCCCGGTAAGTGGACCTTCCCTAAAAGTTGTTGAGTACCCCTGCTCTAAATGATCCCCAGAATCTGCCCCTTACTTGGGCCCAAGGCTTCTAGACTTTTCTCCTCCCACTTTTCCATGTGAAACAATAATCAAATCTTAGGATTTTTTCCTTCTTCCCCATAAAGGATCAGAATCAGAGCACTTCTTTTACCATCATCATCATTTCTATTAATATGTTACTAGTGGAAACTGGTTGGAAGGTTTTATTGAGGTGGTACTTGGTTCCCTTTACACTCTCTAACATATAGCCAATGACTTTTTCTATTAGTTTTACTAACTACTGAGACAGGGGGTCTATGTGTCATATTTGGTAGGAATATTGGATGATCCGTAGGTCTTATTTGTATTTGTCGTCTCGTGCCTTCAGTCAGCGGTGTTAATCTCAGGAAAAATCCTGAGCAGGCTTTCTTGCGCTGCTCCCATGCCTGATATTCCTAAGGGCACACAAACACTCATTTACGTAATTTCTTTGGCAGTCAGATTGGCTAAAGCGAAGAGTTGGAAAACGCACTTGGTCTCATTAGATGCAGTTAAAAGCAAACTGGGGTGGATAATGGTCAAGTATTCGTAAGGACTCCCAACTATGATGCAGGTCGGATACAGTGATACCTTTTAATGCCTGAAAGAAAAGGAAATCTGACACTCGCTAATATTGAAGTTCATCTCAACAGCTAACAGAGCATTTACTTCAATTTTAGTGAGTGCTGGGATTTTTTCCCCCCATTAAATCTTCCGTGTGCACCCTACTTTTTTACTACTATACCTTTAAGGCTTATCTTAAAGGGACACTGACAGCACAGATAAGAATCAGTTGCCTATTACACAAGCAGTGCGTTTATACTATACCTTCAGTGTTGCTCTGTGATTCGGCTTTCAATAATTCGGGGGCGGCCTGAGAGCGATGGCCAGAGAGCAAGGGGCACTGACAGAACTAACGTCTGTGACGTTGTCAGTGTGAAATAACATATATTTTTTTCCCCACCCAGTAGATAGCATATGTTAGGCATCTCCCTTGTTCACCCCCCCAGTAGATAGTGTCCCCCATGGTAGGCATCTCCCTTTGTAACCTCTGTGGTAGGTATCTCCCCTAGTGTCCCTCGTGGTAGGCATCTCCCCTAGTGTCCCCCATAGCAGGCATCTCCCCTAGTGTCCCCGGTGGTAGGCATCTTCCTTATTGTTCCCCATGGTAGTTATCTTCCTTATTATGCCTGTGGAAGGCATCTCCCATGGTATCCCCCCCCCCCCCCAGTACATAGTGTCCCCCCTGGCATCCCCCCCAGTACATAGTGTCCTCCACGGTGGGCATCTCCCTTAGTAGTATCAGATCAGGAGGCCCAGTGTATTTCAGGGGCCTTCTTCCTGTCTCTTTCCCTAAGCTTCTTATAAGATCAACTCTGGAGCTATCCATAGAGTCAGCTTTGCTCATGTAATGGCTTGTGTTGACTATTGCTTTTTCTTTTCTGCACTTTTTTAGCTACAATCACCTGCCCAGTTGATTTATATGGCTTGTGTTGTAATAATGCTATATCGTGGTTTTATAACATTGTAAGAACATCTGCCTTTATCTCTGCTCATTCACTGGTTCCCTTACAGTCATTTTCTTTGCATTATTAGAAACAAAATAATGGTGAAACGCAATAAAAATCTTTCGGAGATAAAAGAAATGACTCATGAGATCATTTCAGGAAGTTGTTCTCTACATTCAAGACATGAATGTGCATGCTGCTGGAAAACTGAGGCTCTTTATATGTATATTATATCTCAAAGCTGTTTTGTTATGGAAAACTATGGAAAAATCAGGTTTCGACACCATTTCAGCGTTGCCTGTCCATATTACTTCAGTTATAGTGAGGCCAGACCACGTTTCTGCTTACTGCTGTAAAGGTGGCCATATACCTTCAATAACTGATGGCCGAACTATCCAGTCTGGCCTCAGTATACGCAGGAACGTTCAGAATACTGGAGTGTTCCTGTCTTCGCTGGGGGGAGAAGAGGCCTAAGCCGTAGCTGGAGAGCTGGATCGCTCAGCATTTGCACACCAGTGGCTGTCGAAGTTGAGACCTTCCGACAGCGTCCATGATGACCACCCGACCGGTTGCTATGGGCGCACCGACAATGTCCATAGATGCCGGCAGGATTCAAAGGGCATGGTGGTGCTTTCTTGTTATGTAGCTGCGGCTGAGGCTTCACTGCACCCCACCGATCGGCACAAGGTGTTGTGTATTAAATTTAGTAACTGGCGGCCTGCATCGCCAGTCAAAAGTTAGTATGTGCCCTGGTGCTGGAGTCTCAACCCCAATCACGTCTGGGGCTGGGACTCCAGGCCTCATAAGTGTCCTCCTGCGAAAGAGCCTAGTATACTAGTGTGTTTTGACCTAGAGTTCCCTGCATTGTGTACTTGGCATTCTAACTTTCTGGCTTTTGGACTTTTGACTTCTCTGTTGGATCACGTTTTGTACTGCGCTGCCTTCTTGTTCCTGACTCGGACCCCTGACCCTGACTCATTGTGTTGTGTCTGTCTTGTCTTTGTTCCATGTTCACACTTAGAAAGGATTAGGGACCATTGACCAGTTGTCCACTGCCGTTAGGGCTGTTGAGGCAAATAGGCAGCGACAGCGGGGCGGGTGCTAGTGTCAGGGCTACACCTGTCCTTTGTCATCCTGGTCCCATATCCTGACAGTATCTCTGTTTTGTAGGACTTCCTAGGGCTGTTTCTAACGCAGAGCGATCTCACTCGATCATACTCAAGTCAGACTCATCTCGATTCTTGACCATCACCCATACATTGATACAAGTGCATACATACACCCTCTACTTTAGTTGGCCAATACCACAGCTTGTGGCGGCCACCAACAGATGATGTCAGTGGAGTCGGGTGGATAGGTGTCGGGTGTGATGGAAAACCAAACCACTGCCCAACCCAATTGTTCTAGGAGAGATAAGCCGCAGCCAGGAGGCTGGACAGGAGAGATAACTGATGGCTAAACAATAATTTTCCCGTCAGTTAGTAAAGGTATATGCACACAGCGGGGGAGCACTGAGTGCTTTATCCTGCTTGTTCTAGCAAGTAGTGGTGGTCTGAACAACCAGAACGTGGTTGATGAAAACTTGTATGCCTCTAATGTCTGTGGTTTTCGGAAGTTACTGGTACACTTTAAACAAGGACAGCCATTTCTCTAAGAAATATGATCACTTGTCACTTTGCCCACTCCGGGGACTGAGGAATTATGGGCTAAAAAAATAAAAGTTCATAAAAAAGAGGCACTTGATTTGCCTTTAAGACTCAAGAACTAATCTGTGGAATGGAATAATTTTATATGAGAGGATGAGTTGTTATTATCCAAAAGCTGAGCATGTACGGACAAAGCCTAACCCCAGTGGATACCTGCCTGTAAGGAGAGGAGGATACACTTATTATGTATGCAGCTCATTGGCTCATTATAGTGCGGAGTAGATGTCCGTGCTTGTAGTCTCCAGGGAAATGATTACACAGGAATGTGTGGCTGCAGGGTGTGAGGTTAAATGGGGAAATTTCGACAAACTGTTTTACTTTGTTGCTGTGTCATATTTTTGGTTCAGTGCAATAAGCTGCCTGCCATGTTACTTTGTGCCCTGTAATCCTCCCTTTATTCTCCTCGATGTCTGTTTTATAAAAGGAGCCATTCAGTCTGTGGGCCATCACTACTACGTAATTGCCCGGATACATGACCCCTGCATGCAAGCACCATCCATTCACATTTGTATCCTGTGGACAATATCATAGTCAAGATTCATTATTCAGCATACACTACTTTAGTAGAACTCATTGGATTGGGTATCACTTATGCATTTCGTCCACTGCCAGAAGTACTAGTAACTGGAGTAATGCATTGAGTTATTCCATTGTCTCCTCTGAACACAACATACAATTTCAGTGCAGAAATTAGGTTAGTCAGAGACAGAATACCACGTAATTTCACACAATATCTTATGCTGTATTATCAGTAATGGGAGATGGGCTTTTTTTTTAGTATTATATTATTGTTGCTATTATTATGATTAATAACAATACATAGGGACAGATGACAATCGACAAGGTGAGGAAAGGGACACAGTCAGTGTCGGACTGGGGAATCTGGGGCCCACCAGAGGAAATGATCCTGGGGGCCCATCGATGAAGTGAGAAATAACATATCTGTCAGTGTTTGTGCAGGTTCTAAAGCCTCAGATGCAGCGTGGAGCAGGTAATGTATGCTCTGGCCGGTGGGGGGTTAAGGGGTCCGGATAACAATCCCGCAGCAAGTATGTAATCTCGTTGAAAATGACAGGAAAGGTATCCGCAGTGGATTTTGCTGTGAACCCACCCTCAGACCCCTTAATAGTGCATGCTTCAGAGAGCAGCTCTGTAGTTGTAGTTCACATTTACTAATATGGCTCCCAGTCTCACATGTATTGCTCCCTATATACTACCCTCCCCTATATACATGTATCCCACCCTTTCCCTATTACCTCTTTCTCTTCACACAGTCTGCTGCCTGCAAGCAGGCAGATAATGACCCTGTATGAACCCTATGGCATCTGAGCAGGGGAATAAGCTATGGCCCCTCATATACTT
Source organism: Dendropsophus ebraccatus (assembly GCF_027789765.1). NCBI lineage: Eukaryota > Metazoa > Chordata > Amphibia > Anura > Hylidae > Dendropsophus > Dendropsophus ebraccatus. The sequence continues at coordinate 163,511,217 of NC_091456.1, read as the reverse complement.
TTTTGCAGGCTGCTGAATTTGCACAAAATTGCGGTAATTTTACCACGATTTTGCACAAATGGTTGCAAAATGCATTAATGTACATGAGGAGTCAGAGCTGTTCTGTGGTTACCCTTTTGGGGCTGGGGACCCAGGACACTTGCCCGTCTCCTTAATGCCCTGACAGTGCCCACAGATTACTCACAGAGCTTGTAACTTTCTGTGTGTCGGCTGGGAGAGCTGTCAGCCACTGTCCGCAGTCACAGAAGTGAGGCCTCCTGCCGTTCCTGCCTGTGCCGGACTGACTGGGCAGAAGTTGCCACCCCTCAGGGACCAGAGAATCTGCCACCTGAGGCGGAATCCTCATTCTGCCTCATGGCAGAAGCGGCCCTGGTTGTTGTATAGTTAACTTGCCATGCAGTAGTAGTGGGTCGTCTTACTCAGTGACTGCCGGCGATCTGTGTATAAGTGTGCATACTGTATACAGACCTGAGCAGACACTGAGCAGGACCACCTATCCTACTTAGCCTAGAGTGAGCAGGGATTTCCATGAATAAAGCGGTTGTTCACCTTTTCAGTACTTTTTTGGAGGCAGCAGGGCAGCATGTATTGTCACAGCTCCTTCATAGGCAGCCATGTATGGACAAATGTCTTCTTGACTGAACATAAGAACAAAGGGGGCACAAAGTGAGGTTAGTTGGGGGAAAAAGCAGAAGCAACACGAGTAACTATTACTTTACTGAAAGATTAGTAGATACTTGGAACAAATTTCCAGCAGAGGTGGTTGGTAAATCTACAATAACTGAATGTAAACCTGCCTGGGATACACATATATCTATCCTAAGATAATAATAAGGGAAATACTAAAAGGGCAGACTAGATTGACCCAGTGGTTTTTTTTTTCTGCCAATAATCTTCTATCTTCTTATTCATTATTGTTGTTTGTAAAAAAATAAAGATAAAAAATACTGGAAAGGTGGCCACCCCCTAATAGTTACAGTAATTGTGTCACAAAAACCATATGACTAGATCAGTGATTGGGACAACATTACCTAATATATCTGCATGATCAAACACGCTCCATTTCCTTACAGGATACTTACTCATTGCTACTTAAAATATATAACACTAAAATTGCTAAATGGTAAATACTTTTCCATACATCTGGATGCAATTGCATGCTGGTAGGCAAAATTTTTCGAGTTTTACACTAACATAAATCCAGTACTCCAAGCTTACTAGTTTCCTCCATTGTTTCCTTAGAAATCCCCTTTTTTGTTTCCATATCCTTACACAGATATATTATGTAGATGAACCCGTCTGTATAGGAACAGTTTGCAATAGAACACTGGGAGCTCTGGCAAGCCTGCAGGACAGATCCAGACTTCAAAGAATAATAATCAAATTATTATTATTCAAAACATTAATAATACAAATAATAATGCTCACAATATTTATGATAATAATAATAATAATAATAATAATAATAATAATAATAATAATAATAATAATAATAATAATCCACCACTCACTGCCTGCACTGCCTGCTAGTAACAGAAAGTCTACACGAGTGTACTGTATATTCTGATGTATTACAGTAAGCAATAAACTAGGAGAGGTTCTGTGTCAGTAGTGCTGTGTTAAAGGCAGAGTGATTGAGCAGAGTGGGGTGTAGGGCATGAGCAGCCCTGCAGTACCTGACATGTTAGTGGCAGCAAAAGCAGATCTTACATAGACTTGCAATATCTAAAAATACAAAGTGATACCAAACATCATATATAAAAAGCAATGTTTTTTGTGTTTTTTTTTTTAATACCCAAATCTCTCTCTCTCTCTCTTCGTACATGCTTGGTAAAGTCCTCATATTGGTGAACTGGTGGTCAATACTGATTCATTTTTTCTTTCCATAGATTTCAGGGTATTTTTTTTTCAGTCTTGAATGTGGAATACCAAACAGCAGGATATTATTGTTAAAAGAGAAGTCCCATGAAAATAAAATAGGCATGAAGGGGGGGGGGGTGCGGGAACTTAATAAACAATGTATACTTACCAGTCCCCGTGCCTCCCTAGCGCCACTCCCAGGCCTCGCTGTCAGCCGATGTTTATTCATACTCAATGTCATTTTCGTCTGGAATCAGAGTAGATTAATGTCAGTTCCCCTCTGATCGATTATTGGACAGAAGTATTGCTAGAAACAGCCTGTATAAAAGTAACAATGATCCTCAGCTGATCGTATCATTTTAGCGAGTGTTAAAATTTATTGCTATTGTCCTTACATGTGCGGCTGTTATCAATGGGAAACCAATAGCACAGATATCCATGTATCAGTAATGTCAGTTTCCGGATTACATAAGCATTGCATACTTACCTTTCAGCACTGCTGTGTGATCCAGCATCCCACTTTTTTGGTCTCCCATCCTGTTCTCAGCTGCCACTGTATCTTCAGGCTGCTGCCTCCTCCAGAATGATCGACAGCCGGAGAAGGTCGTGTGAAGACATACAAGGGGCTGGAGAGCAGAAAGAGAGAGTCAGAAAGCATAATGCTTGATGACACAGCAGCACAGAATGTAAGTATGCACTGCTTGTGTGATCTAGAAACTGACAGTACATGTGTATGCATATGTTTGCTGTAAGTCTCCATGGCTGCACGAACAATACAAGGATCGTTCCTGCAGCCTGGCTGCATGATTAATTGTGCTTGCTGATCTGCACTTGTTTATGGCTGCTGATTGTGTAAAAGGACACCTACTGTCAATAGAACAGTCAAAGGCTATGTTCACACTACGTTTTTTCAGCTCTGTTTAAAATAACGTCCGTCATTTTGAGTCTAAAATAACGGACGTCATTTAGCAACCTGGCCTCCCCTTAGTACAATGACTGGTGTTTTTACATTATTCTAGTTTGGTTACTAATTGGCCGTTGGATGCGGCTTAGTTGAAAAGTTCACTGAATTTAATAGTAAAAACGGAGAAAGAACGGGGACAAAAGAAAAACTGTGTGAACAACTAATAAAAAACGTCCGCTGTTTGCAAAAGACGTCCGAAAATAATGATCATGTTCATTATTTTGACTTCAGCGGTAAAAACGTCTGTTATCCAATACACTGTGCGCATTGAATGTCCGTCTTCCCATTGACTTCAATGCATTGCCATTGCAGTCAGTTAAATCGCGGAAAAAACAGATGTGTTTTTAAATATCAAAATCGGGCGCCTTTTCTCAATTTTTGACGTTGTGTGAACATAGCCTAATGCTGCGTTTACATGGAGCGATAATTCGCCCAATCGAACGATTTACGATATGGAAGTAAATATGTGCGTTTTATAATGGTCAGTATTTAGATGGAACGATATATCGTTTGGAAAATTCGTTATTGCGATCGTTTTAAGATCGCTTAAGCCCATCTCACACATAGGGTAAATCGGTGAAAGACTGTTTACACGAAGCGATCTGCGACCAATGACAATTTGAGAACATGTTAAAAGATCAAAATGAATGATTTCTCGCCCTGTCGATTGATCGTTCGCTATGTTAACATGAGACAATTATGGCTCAAATTCGATCGTTAGCACAAAAATTCAAACCTAATTGTTCCGTGTAAACGCAGCATAACAGGTAGGGATGGTCCAGAATATAAAAAACCCTTTAAAAACATACATCTCATACTGTTTACATAACTGTTATTGCATACTAGTCATACTTTGTATACTATGTTATTGGCAAACCCGATTTGATGCAGAAGCCTTTTTCCGTAACAGAAACAATCGTTTACACGTAACGATTATCGTGCAAATTTGCACGATAACGATCGAATTCGGACGATAATCGTACGTGTAAACGCAGCGAACGATCAAACGACGAACGAGAAATTGATCTTTCAACGTGTCATCAAATCGTCGTTCGTCGTTCGCAAAAAAATCGCGATCGCTCCGTGTAAACAGTCGTCGTGCGATAGTCCAGCCGCCCGCAGCCCCGCCCGCCGCCCGACCCCCGCTCATCCGCAGCCCCCTGCGCCGGCTCGATCGCCACCCCTGACCCCCGCTGACGCCGCTCTGGTCGCCCCCCCCCCCCCGCCGCTCCGATCGCCCACGGCATATGTTACCTGCTCCGCGCAGCAGGTCTTTCGACATCTCCGGCTACGCTCTTCAGTGCACTGATTGGATTGGCTGAAGAGGGGAGGCGGGAATTTCAAACGCCTCCTCTTCAGCCAATCAGTGCTCCTCTTCAGCACTGATTGGCTGTAGAGGAGCCGTTTGAAATTCCCGCCTCCCCTCTTCAGCCAATCAATGCAAGGCAGCACTGATTGGCTGAAGAGGAGCCGTTTGAAATTCCCTTCAGCCAATCAGTGCTGCCTTGCATTGATTGGCTGAAGAGGGGAGGCGGGAATTTCAAACGGCTCCTCTTCAGCCAATCAGTGCTGCCTTGCATTGATTGGCTGAAGAGGGGAGGCGGGAATTTCAAACGGCTCCTCTTCAGCCAATCGGTGCTGAAGAGGAGCACTGAATGGCTGAAGAGGAGCCGTTTGAAATTCCCGCCTCCCCTCTTCAGCCAATCAATGCAAGGCAGCACTGATTGGCTGAAGAGGAGCCGTTTGAAATTCCCTTCAGCCAATCGGTGCTGCCTTGCATTGATTGGCTGAAGAGGGGAGCCGGGAATTTTAAACGGCTCCTCTTCAGCCAATCAGTGCTGCCTTGCATTGATTGGCTGAAGAGGGGAGGCGGGAATTTCAAACGGCTCCTCTTCAGCCAATCAGTGCTGAAGAGGAGCACTGATTGGCTGAAGAAGAGGTGTTTGAAATTCTCGTCTCCCCTCTTCAGCCAATCAGTGCACTGAAGAGCGGAGTCGGGGATGTCGGAAGACCTGCTGCGCGGAGCAGGTAACGTATGCTCGCGGGCCGGCGGGGGCGATCGGAGCTACGGGGGGGTGGTCTGCGTTGGCCGGGCTGCGAGCGGGGGGCAGGCTGCGGGGGGGCCGGGCTGCGGGCGCGCGATCGCAAAACGATTTTTCCATACGATATATCTAAACGCTGATCGTTATAAAAAAAAAAATCGTTACTCCGACATCGTTAATCATACGATCGGGCCAATTATCGTTTCGTGTAAACACAGCATCAGACTTTCAGAATGCAATGATGACCAGGTGGCGAAGGGAAAACAATGAGAAAAACTCAGCAGCTTCTATATTCTCAGTAACCATGTGATATTGTGTTAATTAGTAACAGAATGTTCATTTACAGAAAATATTTTCTCTTCCATCACATCCCACATTAAAGGAAAACATTTCTTTATGTTCTGGAATGTTTCGGATTAGAGGCTGATAACATTTCTATGTGTGGGTTTGTGGTTTGTTATATTGTTAATCAAGCGTCTCGCCCACTACTATGAATGATAGTAGCAGGATCACTGTGCACAGTAGAGAAACAATGACAAATGCCTGACAACAGCCTCACAGTCCTTTTACACGGAGCGATAATTTGCCCAATCCATCGTTTAACGATTTTGAGGCAACAACATATGTTTTTATAACAATCAGCATTTAGACAAGGAGATAAATTGTTTGAAAGAATCGGGATTAAGATTGCTTTAAGATTGTTTTAAGGCTATGTATGATTTCTGCGGTACTTACGCAGTGGTGTAGGCTGAGGGAATCCTGGCCGAGTTTATATGGTATACACTCCGGCCGGGATCCCTAGCGGCGCATGTCAGTTTTCTGCGGCCGCTATTCACTGAATATCGGCCGCAGAAAACCCTGTCAGTTCACACAATGGAGCGCACGGCTCCAGCAGTGGGGAGTTTCTTATGCGGCCCACCGGCCGGAATGATCTTTTTTGAGAACGGCCATTCTGTGACCCGGTCTCTTACCCAATGTGAACATAGCCTAAGATCGCTTAAGCCCACATAGGGTAAATCTGTGAAAGACTGTTTATACAAATGTTCAAAGACCAAGATGAACAATTTCTCGCTGATCACTTGATCATTCGTTGTGTTTACACGAGCCGATTATCGCTCAAATGCCATCGTAATTTGAACAATAATCGCTCCGTGTAAAAGGACCATAAGGGTCCTACTGGATAAAGTGATTTTTAATGACTAACAATAAACAATTGTTTATCGTTAACCAGATTACACAGAACGATAGACATTAGTTACAATCGTTACAACTTTCGTTACTGCGATTAGTGATTGAATGCGGAATTACAGAGAACGAATGTGGAATTACAACGAACGATTAACGAACGATTAACAATGAATTAAGAGTCAGATCTAAATCAATGATCAACGGCGCAGGAACGATTTTTCGATTGTGGCCTGCAATTTAAATTCGAACAATTTATCAATTTTCCGCACAATAATCGTCCTGTGTAATGGGGCCCTTGGTATAGGCAGCTGTGTCTACCTTTCAGTCATTTAGAAACGGGATCAGAGATCTTTACCGGGTGTGTTTGAATTTGTTTGAATTTGACTATTTTTTTATTACATCACACTACATCTGGCCCTGTTCTAGAGCTATCGGGCCCTCTGCTGCTTACCAGTCATTGCTTCTTCCAAGATATAAAGTCTCTGCAGGATCTGTCTTGCTGAGACATCTCATCTTAGAAGTATCAACCAGAAATAAGCAGTGGAGGACTGGAAATCACTGAAGCAGGAGCGGCAGGGGACTGGGGTAGGTGAGTATTATTCATTTACTATTTGTAACAGACCCTCCAGGAACATATAAAACACATTTTGGATGCCAGAATACCCACATGTGTGCAAGGAAATGTAAGTCCCTGCTGGAGCCATGGAAATGTCCGGAAGCCTGCTTTCACAAATAGTTATGATATGTAGGAAACTTCTATATCTCTCCATGCATATTCCAGATTTCTTTAGATTATTTAGCTCAGCACAGAGAATAATGGGACATATTAGAGTATAGTCAGTGTGATTCTTAATACATAACAGCTGCATAACATTCTACCAAGGCATATATATATATATATATATATATATATATATATATATATATATATATATATATATATATATACACACACTTGTAGATAGATAGATGATAGAAGATAAATGGTAGATAGATAGATAGATAGATAGATAGATACTGTAGAAACATAGATAGATAGATAGATAGATAGATAGATAGATAGATAGATGATAGACAGACAGACATAGATAATAGATAGATATATAGATAATAGATAGATAGAAGATAGATACATAGATAGATATATATATATACACTTGTAGATAGATAGATAGATGATAGAAGATAAATGATAGATAGGAGATAGATAGATAGATAGATAGATAGATAGATAGATAGATACTGTAGAAACATAGATAGTAGATAGATAGATAGATAGATAGATACTGTAGAAACATAGATAGTAGATAGATAGATAGATAGATAGATAGATAGATAGATAGATAGATAGATAGATGATAGATAATAGATAGACAGACAGACAGATAGATAATAGATAGATATATAGATAATAGATAGATAGGAGATAGATAGATAGATAGATAGATAGATAGACAGACAGACAGACAGACAGACAGACAGACAGATAGATAGATAGATAGATAGAAGGAAGTTGTTTAAATTAAAAAAGAGGAAGGTTTTGGTCATGCATGGGGAATATGCTTCATTAACCACAGACTTTGAGGACGTATCTATACACTATATGTAAAGCTTTTATTGCTGTTCTTAAGTGTCATAGAGGCGTGGCCAGGCCCTGGTTATGCCTCTATGACACTTCCGATTGGATTAGTTACTTATGTTTATATGGGTACTTCACAACATTTCCCATTTGAACAGTTAATGGAGAAGACTATTTAAAAGTAACAAGTTAAGCAACCTAATATTGGAGGTTTATGGATTTACAGAAAGGCCCCACAGGCATAAGTGCATAGGCATGATAGTGACATAACATACATCTATTACCCTGACTTCCAGAACCTTACATTGCAGCACTAGGCTTCTGGGTTTGGGCCAGGGTGACATCTTTAAAATAAATTAATCCTCTATATGAGATAGTTAATTCTTCTGTAATGTACGCCTGTGGTTTTGCTGTAATGACACGGATATCACTATGCAATATACTGTATATAGTGTTACTTCAGGCACTTTACATGAGTACCATATCAATATCTGCAAATGCTGACACAATGCCACAAAGGAAGTACAGTAGTTAATAATATATCTCTGCCTAACATATGGCTAGATGGTTATCTGGCTGGATTTTACACTTCCTCCTGAAATATAATATATTGATGTATTGATGAGCTAGATGTGCCAAATCAATTGGTGTCAGAAGGTTATATAGATTTAGAATGTACTTCTATTTAAAAATCTCCAGTCTTCCAGTACTTCTCAGCAGCTGTATGTCGTGCAGGAAGTGTTGTATTTTTTCCAGTCTGACACAATGCTCTCTGCTTTCACATCTGTCCATGTCAGGAACTGTCCAGAGAAGTAGCAAATTCCCATAGAAAACCCTTTCCTGCTCTGGACAGTTCCTAATATGGACAGAGGTGGCTGCAGAGAGCACTGTGTCAGACTGGAATGAAATAAACACTTCCTGCAGGACATACAGCAGCTGATAAGTACTTGAAGACTTTAGATTTTGAAATAGAAGTAAATTACAAATCTATATAACTTTCTAAAACCAGCTGATCTTAATTGTATTTATTTTTTTGCCGGAGTACCGCTTTAAGAACATATGCACGCTCAATGGAACATGAGTATGTAGGGATTGGGATAGAAGGTCGTCAGGTGAGTGATCCTATGTGTGAGACCTGACATCCACAGAAAGAGCTAAAAGTATAGTCGGAAGAATATCACTGCAATGAATGACAATGAATGTGTCCAATCTACTAACTGAATAGAACATTCAAATAAGGCTAATTTATCCTTTGATTTGGAAATACCCCCCAATACCCTACTCAGGGGTACACTAGGGCACAATAATTTTCTGGACTGCCTCGGCCAGTTATTGGCTGAGCGGCCTGTTAGCTCAGACAGGCCGATCTGGAGCTGCTGCTGCAGCGTGCGAAACCTGGTGAGAAGAAGACCGCAAGAGGAGCCCTGCAGCGTGGATAGGTAATGTATAGAGTTTAAGCAAGGGCTGCAAGGACATTGTTAAGGATGTTCATGCAGCCCTTGTTAAATGATTATCGGGCCATGTAATAGGCCCAGTAAACGAGCGCCGATCTAGCTGATCGTCGCTCGTTTACAGTGATCATCAGGCCCCCATCGGCCCCTGTAATAGTACCCTAAGGAACTTGAAGAATCAGGCATTTCAAAAGTCATTGATCACAGTGGGTCTCATTGCTGAGACCTGCAGTGATCAGGAGATATAGCCAGCATGAAAACACAACAGCAGCACCATCTACTTTCTATATGCTCAATAATTCCAACAGTGTAGCCTTAAAGACTTATATTGTCGTAATTAGCCAATCAGGAGATACAGCCAGGGAGTGAATGGCACTGCTGCACTCTCTCCCCAGCTAGATCTCCTGATCACAGCGGGTCTCAGCAGTGAAACCTGCCGCAGTCAATACATTTTGACATGTCTGATGACGCGTCAAAACTAATTTTTAATGACAGTTACTGTTTAAGTACATGTTAGGCTTTGGAAAGATACCTAATGATAGTCATCAAGTTGGCATTATAAAGGTTAATATCTATTGTAAAAAATCTTTCCATGAAGAACTACTCATAAAATCCAAGATGTAAAGTTTATTCTAGTAGGAGAATTGCCAACATTGCACCAATTCCTCGAAAATCATTCCTCATTATACAGTAGATATGTCTCTGACTTCATACCCAGCTTTTTCTCTCCTGTCAAGCACCACATGTGGGACTATGGTCAGTGCTGGCTCTATGTGATATATGATATTCTCAGTATGTCATCTAGTGAGATGTTATTCTAACTAATAGGAAACATATTTATGGATGGGTTCCATTTTTTGATATAGAGAAGGCTATTATATCACCAGGAACAGATCCTGCTGCAGAGACTCATCTGAGCATCGAAGAAAAATTGAAGGATTGTAAAAAAAAATTAAGTTGTCATAGACATTTTACCTGGGACCCTAAATGCCAATGCACTGTTATATGGGATTCTGATTGGGGTTTTGATCATATGGGTGGACTGTCGTTGATTTGAGGCTAAAATACAGCTGAAAAGAGACGTTGTGGGAATGTAGCCTATATATATATTGTATAAATAGTGGTGCCTTGGATTATGAGCATAATTCGTTCCGGGACCATGCTTGTATTCCAAATCACTCTGAAAGCAAAGCATTTTTCCCATAGGAAATAATTGGTGCGAGACCCCAAAAATAATAATGTTTTATTCTGAATAACATGTCAAACAAATAAAACAAACAATGAGAAACCACTGAATATGTGATATTATAAAATACTGTACAGTATAGCAATCAGCATGAGGAATATAATGTATAGTAACTGCATAAACCTGATAACACAGCAGCAGTTTGTAGATACAGGATGGAGCTGCAGATCCCCATAATGCAGTAGTGCAGTACAACAGGCTAGGATAGAGAAGCAGGGCTGCTGTCAGAGGTCTGTGTGGTCACATGACAGCAATGGGGAAGGGTGTTCAGCATGGGCCAATCAGGAGGTGAGAATCAGAGCTGTGCAGGAGGACAGTGACAGAAACTTCTCTATATTGCAGTGTGAATGGCTGAGGTGTGAGTGCAGCCAGATTATAGCAGCAGTGTGTATAGCTGAGTGTAAGTGCAGGCACATTATAGCAGCAGTGTGTATAGCTGAGTGTAAGTGCAGGCACATTATAGCAGCGGTGTGTATAGCTGAGTGTAAGTGCAGGCAGATTATAGCAGCAGTGTGTATAGCTGAGTGTAAGTGCAGGCAGATTATAGCAGCAGTGCGTATAGCTGAGTGTAAGTGCAGGCACATTATAGGAGCAGTGCGTATAGCTGAGTGTAAGTGCAGGCACATTATAGCAGGAATGGAGAGGATGGGAAACACAGGGGCTGACAGAGACTGCAGGGAGCATGAAGGAATGTGTCGGGGCACTCGCGCTCCCACCCAGTACAAGGATCTCTTAAACCGAAGCAATGCTCTAAAACCAAGGTACAATTTTGAAAAACTGTGAGCTCTTATTGCAAATCGCTCTTAATCTATCAAAAATAATGAGTACATTTGTAAATGCACTCAAATTTGTAAATACTTATCTTGTACTGATCCTGCACTGAAGTGCTCCAGAGCAGCATTCTCAATACTTTAGGATGTTCTAGAATTCCAATCTAGCCTTTTGTATGCACACTGTTTTCTCACGGCCATTTGCATTAAAGGAATAATCTGATTTAAACTTACTTGTCCCTTGTCCACAGGTTTGTTCGGTCTTGCTACGATTGCTAGTTTATTGATCAAACTGTTTTTTGAGCTTTGTATCATTCTATTCTTAGCACTTTTTGTTGTGTTATCTATAGGAACTGCATAGTGCACCATTAAAGACTGACCCCGCACATTATACATCTATTACTTGTTTAATCTGGTAAGAGTTTGGGGGGAAAATATGGATATGAGAAAATAAATGGATCAGTTTAAAGGGAAACTCCAGCTAAATATATATTTTTTTCTTTCAAATCAATTGGTGTTAAGGCCCTATTCCACGGAACGATAATCGTCTGTATTCGGCCGATATCGGCCGCTACGGACGGTAATCGTCCCGTGGAATAAAGTGCAACGATCAGCCGACATCGTTCATGTCGGCTGATCGTTGCAGTCGCTTGTTTTTCAACATGTTGAAAAACAAGCGACTGATACAGCAACGATCTGCTGCCGTCGCTCCGTTGAATAGGAGCATCGGCAGCAGACGCTGTTGTATCCTATGGGCTGCCCGGACGATCAGCGATCACCCCGGCAGCCCACCCGCAGTTCCCCACCGCCCCTCCCGCACTCAACGGAATAGCGGCGGCAGCGAGCGGGGAACGAGGAGCAAACGAGCTCTGAGTGTATCCCTTTAAATGAGTTTTAAAGAAGACTGAATTTTTACCACTAACACTAGCAGAGAAGTGATAACCTGTCTCCAGACAGTGTCTACACATTGTGGTCATATTCCACTATTTTAGCAATACTTTGTACAACTCACTTTTTTTTTTTCAACTGAAGTTTTTGTGCCTCAACTAATGAGCTTGCGTTTATAACAATGAGGTCTGCGCTTTTATTACAGTAATTGGATTTCACTAGGCCTGTCCATCCAATCACACAGTACATGCTTGCAATTTGCTAAATACTCCCCGGACCACACCTACATAGAAACCTATGTTTGGAATATTCTCGTTTCTAAGCATTTATTATTTCATTGGAAAAACTGAGAGAGTTATGGAAAGCAGGGCACAGAGTAACACATGCTGGAACTTCTTACTTCTTCAATATGGAACGTGCTGCCATTTGAGTGACGTTTACAATATGGGGGTTACAGCATAGTTATAGGGGACTGTTCTGTAAATATGGGGCGTGAAGGAGGGTGCCAGAATATGACAGGAATAAATTACATATAAAGTCAGAAGCAGACACAGGTGCATGGAGATGCACTAGGATACAGCTGTATGTAAGAGCCCTAAATTCCATACCAGAACCTGGACATTGATCCCAGCAATACTCAGACCTTGGTCTGTCAAACTAAACTGAACGTCAATCATTATGGTGATCTACTGGCTGTAAACCAAACTGACTATGGAATAATAAATGGAGACAAAGTCAGATCATATAAAATCATTTATTTCAAAATGAGATTATTTTTTATGGTTATTCATTACAATTTTTTTGTTTGTTTGTTTTACCTTCAAGGTACGTGTGAGGCTCCACATTCTTATGAGCCTTTACCTTTCCTTTAGTTAGAGGGAAACTCTTGTTATCAAACATTTCCCCCTAGCCCCAGGATAGGGTATAAGTAGCCAAGCAGGTGGGACTGATGCTAAGAGGTCAATTGTGTGAATGAATGGAGCAGCAGGGCAGTTGCCGAGACAGAGCTCCATTTGTTCTTTAGGGTATGTACACACTACAGAATTCGCATGGATAACTTTCAGCGGATTTCGTCCTTCGCCCCCATACCCAGACCCCTACCCCTACCCCCTTCACCATCCCCAGTTCCCGCTTGAAGTTCTGCCAGTCCTATAGCCTCCATTCTATGCTCAGGAAGATTCCGCCATCCGCCCAAAGAATTTACATGTCAAGGCGGACAATGGAATCTGCCGGACCATAGACTGTGGGACCGACATAACTTCAAGAAAGAATGCACATGTACAAGGTTTCCGAATATTGGCAAGTATTGCGTTATAAAACCCAATGGAGAAAGTATAAATAAATTATTGAATGGAACACTGGCCATGCATACATGCTGCTACTCCATGCATTTAGAAGAGATAGATTATATAGGGAGGAATTATCACTTCCAACTTTTTCAAGCTTCCACTTTCTCTTTCATGCCGATTTCAATTGCCCAAACTTTATTAAATTGTCAAAGTAGCCAGCTGGCCATCTCAATCAAGAATGCACAGACATAAAATATATATATATTAGTGATTAGCCCCACCCCCAAAACAAAGCTCAGCTACACTGTGTATCAATAAAACAATAGTACAGTATTTGTATAGTTTCAATATATATTTTTCAACACTAAATAAATTCGCTCACATACTGTACAGTATGTCCCTGCTGTCTAACCTACATAACATCTTTTTCTTGCTTGTGTGCATTAGTAGTCTACCTATATCTTTTATTCACAGGCACACCAAAATAAATCCACACAAGCTTAAAGGCGTTATCCAGCAAAAATCTTTTTCTTTTAAATCAACTGATATTAGAAAGTTATATAGATTTGTAATTTACTTTAAAATTGTTAAAAAATCTCAAGTCTTCCCATACTTATACAGCAGCTGATTAGTACTGGAAGGCTTGAGTTGTTGTTGTTTTTTTTTTTTTTATAGAAGTAAATTACAAATCTGTATAACTTTCTGACACCAGTTAATTTAATTAGTTTAAAGTAAATTTAAAAAGTATATTTTTTTCTGAGAAGTACCCCTTTAAGGAGAGTGGACACACTCTGCAGATGTTGAATTAAAATTCAGGGCCCGTTCTTTACAAGGTAGTGGACTTGCAATAACTTCCTATTGTGACGATAATACGATAAGCAGCTTAGTTGTCGGTAAATAATCCCGCAGTATTGATTCTTCTATTGTCCCTAATGACTCACTGCACATACCTCACTCTATGGGATACAGTAGGCGGCACAGGAAGCTGACTTTATAGTTGTCATGCTAGTTACACGGTAGCGTGTCCTCTGGTGTTATTCATTAAATACAAAGAGGCAGTCCACTTGTGTTTTACACACTCCTTATGGTCCTGTACTGTAGATGAGACATGGTGTCAGTGTTGCTTAATGATTAACCAATTGTGACTACATACAGGAATGTCCATAGACACAGCCTAGGAATGGCACCTCTTAAATCCTCAGGTTGTTATTGTACCGTATTTATCATTATATTATCATCTATCTATCTATCTATCTATATATATATATATATATATTGGTTCCCTTTAACCATCTCCCTCCTTTTCAGGCTGTGATCCACTCACTTATTTCATGACGTTGAGGGGGTTGTAGGGGAGATCCGCAAACACCGTCTTCTTTTTCAGTGAGGCAGGTGCAGTGAGAGCTGGTTAAAAGCTGGTGACTAAGAACGAAGACACAGTGCTAAACGGGTTATAAGTATATCTTCACTTTATAGGACACAGTAACTTTTTGTTCTCCCACTGTCAGGAACCGGACAGCAGGACAAGACAACACAGTGAGCCCTAAGCTCAGCCCCGCCCACTGTCCTCTACCTATTTGTCACAATCCGCCCTAAGATGGCGGCGAGCAACTGGGCGTCAGTCCCTGCACTGGCTAGGTGGGACACAAGGACAAGACAGACAGACAAAACACAATAAAGAATGGTCGACAGTCCGGGTCACAACAATCTGGCGGCAAAAATACAAAATCACAATCCAAAGGCAAGGTCAAAAAACAGGCAGTATGGTCAGGGGCAGGCAGCAAGCAGGAAAGGTCAGAAATACAAAGCAGAGTCAGAATAACAAATACAGAACCAGGCAGAGACAAGCTCAATAACCGGCCAAGATATCCCAGACTGAGGTAGTTATATAGGAGGCCAGGATTCTGGTCCAGAATGTAATTGGACCATCCCCCTGATCTCCAAGCACAGACACCTGAGAACAAGACAGATCCACTGGCAGGATGACCTGTCAGTAACAGCAGAACCCAAACACAGATTAACCATGACATGGCCAGACAGAATTCAGCAGGTGAAGTCGGGTGTGTCTCCCAACAAAGGTGAGCATATAAACCAGTGTTCACACACTGCAAACAAAACACAGAAACAGGATAAGAAAATCAGCACCTTCTCGGCCGCACAGCATGAGCAGAGGGACGCATGACGCTCCGCAAAGATACCATCCTGACAGTACCCCCCCTTTTATGAGGGGCCTCAGGACCCTCACAGGACGAACCAGACCTGGGAGGAAACGGACCTCTTACAATACATGTCTCAACATCGCTAGAGATCTCATCGTCCGTCTCCCATTCATCAGAATCAGACTCCAAGTGATGGACAACTGGTCTCCTGACAGATCTCCCATAACCGCTCAAATCGGTACCAGACACAGAGCCAATTTCAGCATTACATGAAGACACAGATATGGTATCCTCAGTGGGATACCCAGAGCCAACTTCCACATTACATGAATTCATAGAGATGGCATCTTCAACAGGACAATGCACACAAACTCCACCCACCTGCGCGCCCAGATGACCCTCCTGGTAGTCATCTGGACGCCGATGATCTGGCCTTGCAGGACGCTTGGTACAAAAGCTGATGAAATGTCCGCTGTCACCGCAGTAAAAACAGAGTCCATTCCTTCTTCTGTGTTCTTTGCGTACCAGGGAGCTTTTAACTTGGTCCAGTTTCGAAGGTTCTTCCAGAGTGACCAGAGGACGAGTTATAGAAGGCAATGGTTTAGAGGGGACAGAGAAAGGCACATCAGTGACACAGGGGGAATCTTGGTTTGATTTATTTTTACGTTCCCTGAGCGTGCGATCAATAGAAATCGCTAGAGCAATGGCCTGTTCAAAGGAGCTAGGGGTGGGGTGACTAAGCCAAGCCTCTTTAAAGGTAAAAAATGTGTTCAGGTCCCCTGAACCCTTGTCAGGCTCCTTGAGCGTGACCACTGGGGTGGCAGGAGTGGTAGCTGGTAGCTGCTGGGCCAATAGCCGGACCTGTTTGGCCAGCTCAGAAACAAGGGTAGCAAGATCTTCCACAGTAGCCATGGCACCAGTGGGGGCAGTATATATATTGGGCCGGATATTCTGTTAGGAACCGGACAGCAGGACAAGACAACACAGTGAGCCCTAAGCTCAGCCCCGCCCACTGTCCTCTACCTATTTGCCACAATCCGCCCTAAGATGGCGGCGAGCAACTGGGCGTCAGTCCCTGCACTGGCTAGGTGGGACACAAGGACAAGACAGACAGACAAAACACAATAAAGAATGGTCGACAGTCCGGGTCACAACAATCTGGCGGCAAAAATACAAAATCACAATCCAAAGGCAAGGTCAAAAAACAGGCAGTATGGTCAGGGGCAGGCAGCAAGCAGGAAAGGTCAGAAATACAAAGCAGAGTCAGAATAACAAATACAGAACCAGGCAGAGACAAGCTCAATAACCGGCCAAGATATCCCAGACTGAGGTAGTTATATAGGAGGCCAGGATTCTGGTCCAGAATGTAATTGGACCATCCCCCTGATCTCCAAGCACAGACACCTGAGAACAAGACAGATCCACTGGCAGGATGACCTGTCAGTAACAGCAGAACCCAAACACAGATTAACCATGACATGGCCAGACAGAATTCAGCAGGTGAAGTCGGGTGTGTCTCCCAACAAAGGTGAGCATATAAACCAGTGTTCACACACTGCAAACAAAACACAGAAACAGGATAAGAAAATCAGCACCTTCTCGGCCGCACAGCATGAGCAGAGGGACGCATGACGCTCCGCAAAGATACCATCCTGACACCCACTTTGGGAGTAAAAAATGTGTCTTATGAAGCGAAAAATACGGTATATCTGTCTGTAGGACCAATTCTCTTCTGCAATTCATGTACAGATAACCTGCTGATTGGAATGGACGTCCAATAGACTTGTGTAATACCTTGTTTCCCCTGTGGGGGTGCTGCAGGGAAATGAAATGCCTACTTCCCCACAAATCACAACTAATCACCAGGGGTCTGCTTTATATCCTAATAACATTCCAATAATATTCCCTTTAGAGGACAATTTATTGTATCATTTGAATGAGAATTGTCAGGAATATGTTACTCAGACTCAGGCCCCCAAAACTGTATCCCTAGGCTGGAGTGACATATTGGCGTGTAACTAAAGCTCAGTGTATGCATAGGAGATAAATGCAGCTCAAGGCTATGTTCACACAACGTAATATCCGTTGCAACAACAGCCGTGAGTAGTACAGAACTTACGTTGTGCTGAAGGCTCGGGAATCCCGGCCGGAGTGTTTACACATAGTATACACTCCATCCGGGATCCCTAGCGGCGCCGCGAGAAACTGACATTTCAGTTTTCTGCGGCCGCTATTCAGATTAGAAGCATTTAACCTGCTGATAAGTCCCTATACTGCATGGGGCGCTAATTTTCTTACTTTCATCCTCTGCGCCATTTTCTTGTAGTTTATAAGGTGTTTGGTGCACTGGGGTAAGGACTACCATCGCCTCAGCTGATGAATATTGGGGGGGTGCTCTGCAGTGATGTCACTCTTGCGCTCATTTCTGCACACTGACGGATGAATATTCTTTAGTAGGGATGGGCCAGCTTAGGCGGATCGGTGCACTGAGGGTGGTAGCCCCACCCCCAGTGTGCCAAACTGCTTCATTAGCATATAGAATAAACTGCAAAATACTGCAGCAAGGATGAAGGTAAGAAACTTACCTTCATCCTCCGTGCCCTGCGTACTATAGGGAGATATCAACCAGTTAGATGTTTCTAACTTGCTGATAGTTTCCCTTTAAAGGGAAACTAACTGCAGGTTAAAAGATTCTAACTGGCTTTTATGTTCCTATAGGGCCAGGATGCTGGTTATCAATCTACCTGTATAATGTTCATCCATGGTGCATTTTGGGGAATTTGAACTCCCACCCTTGGTGGACTTAAACACCTGATTGGCATCTTAGTAAGGGTATGTTCACACAGGCGTCATTCTGTGGCGGAACTTTCCGCTGTGGAATCCCGCTTGCTCCTGCGCTGCGGCTCTCCGCTCAAAGAAGTCACATGTCATTTCTTTAAGCAGAGAGCGGCAGCAGCAGAGGAGCAAGCGCTCTCCCACAGAGAAGCAGTGTCACACTGAGACAGGCGGGATTCCGCTGCAGAATTCTGCCTCTTTTACTCAGTGTGAACATACCCTTAAGGTAAAAACTCCCAAAAATGACATGCGTCAGAGTTCTTCCTAAATATTCTCTACTATTACTATACCATGGTTACAGTACTACATACAATTGAGTTTTTATTAAAGTTCAGCAATAATGCAGAATATCTGATAATCTTACAGGTCAAACGGAGGGTTTACTATATGTCCAACCTAAGGGACAGCGCTGCAGCCATTATAGCAGCTTTGTACTGTCTTAATCATCTGTTGATGAGAAAATCTTGCATCACGTTGACTAACATCCTGTCTCTTGACCTCTCTATCATGAGGGTTACTATAGACAATTGTTGCATAACTCATTCATGCGAGTGTCTGTATTTACACTGGGAATGGATGCCGTCAGCACAATATAGTAACACGGTGCAGACATAAATGTTATTGTGAGTCACATATTGTAGGTGGCCTCTATATTAATCATTTTCACTCTCTAACCTGGGTGTGTAGTACTGTTATGAGCCACTTCGGGGAAATATAGTATGTTCATGATATTCTTCTGAGATGTCTAGTACGGAAAAGAAAGGACCCTCGCTCCCCCTGCGCCGAACCAGGAAGAGAGTGGGGACACAGTGCGTCCGAGATGAATTCTCCACAGATGTCACAACCCCTTAAGCCGCCCTTATATTACATAATTTTTACCAGCTGCAACCAGTGAAGATGTAATTTAGTATGTTGGTTGTTCACATAGAATGTCAAGTATGTACTATGAGGATGAGCTGGGTCTGCTATCATGGGATTTGCTTTTAGGCTGGGTTCACATTGCGTTTTTCCTATCAATGTATCCGTTTTGAATTGGTTTCTTTTAACCCCTTAAGGACAGAGCCAATTTCGATTTTTGCGTTTTTGTTTTTTCCTCCTTGTGTTTAAAAGGCCATAGCACTTGCATTTTTCCACTTAGAAACCCACATGAGCCCTTATTTTTTGTGTCACTAATTGTACTTTGCAATGACAGGCTGAATTTT
The DNA here is from genome assembly GCF_027789765.1 of Dendropsophus ebraccatus. Taxonomy (NCBI): domain Eukaryota; kingdom Metazoa; phylum Chordata; class Amphibia; order Anura; family Hylidae; genus Dendropsophus; species Dendropsophus ebraccatus. The sequence goes on along the minus strand of NC_091456.1, from coordinate 163,491,744 downwards.
TGCATAAAGTACACTGCCAATACAGAAAAAAAATAAATGTGTGGTGAAATTGAAAAAAAAACGCATTTTGTTTGGGGGAAATGTGTTTTTACGCCATTCGCCCTGGGGTAAAACTGACTTATTATATATGTTCCTCAAGTCGTTACGATTAAAACGATATATAACATGTATAACTTATATTGTATCTGATGGCCTGTAAAAAATTTAAACCATTGTCAACAAATATACGTCACTTAAAACCTCTCCGTTCCCAGGGTTATAGCGCTCTTATCCTTTGGTCTATGGGGCTGTGTCAGGTGTCATTTTTTGCGCCATGATGTGATCTTTCTATCGGTACCTTGATTGCGCACATACGACTTTTTGATCGCTTTTTATTACAATTTTTCTGGATTTGATGCGACCAAAAATGCGCAATTTTGCACTTTGGGATTTTTTTGCGCTGCCGCCGTTTACCGTGCAAGATCAGGAATGTGATTAATTAATAGTTCTGGCGATTACGCGCGCGGCGATACTAAATATGTTTGTTTATTTATTTATTTACTTTTATTTATAACCTGGGAAAAGGGGGGTGATTCAGACTTTTATTAGGGGAGGGGGCTTTTTACTAATAATGACACTTTTTTTTTTACTTTTACACTTATACTAGAAGCCCCCCTGGGGGACTTCTAGTATAAGTGCTTTGATCTCTCATAGAGATCTCTGCAGCATAGATATGCTGCAGAGATCCATGAGATAGGCACTCGTTTACTTTCGGCTGCTGCAGCCGGAAGTAAACGAGTGCCGAGCCGGGGACGGCGCCATCTTGGAGCGGTCCCCGGCCGGCTTCAGTAACGGAGATCGCTCCTCCGGGATAACATCCCGGAGGAGCGATCTCCCCACTAGACACCAGGGATGACGCTGCGTCCGGTAATCGGATGCAGCTGTCATGTTTGACAGCTGCATCCGATTACTGTATTAGCGGGCACGGCGATCGGACCGTGCCCGCTAATACCTGGGGTCCCGGGCTACAAGCGGCACCCAGGACCGCCACGGTTCAGAGCGGGGTCGCCGCGCGGCCCCGCTCTGAACGTCCTTAACGGCATCAGGGCGTAAATATACGCCCTATGTCGTTAAGGGGTTAATAGACAGAAAAACGTGGTCAACACTATTTTTGTGTATGTTTAAAAAAATGCATCAGTTTCGATCCATTTATTTATTTTTTTTATAATGGTAGTCAATAGAAAAGAAGATCCAAATGGATTGCACACAACTGCATTTGTTTTTTTCATCCATTTTTTTCCATAAAACGTATACATTAAACGGATTGGAAAAATGCGGTGTGAACCCAGCCTTACTTAGAAGCTCAGTGATCTAACCCCAAGCATGTGAGCATCTTTTAAGACGTCCATATGCCCGTTGGGGCAATATAAGCTTGGTGAACACCCAATTAGGTTCAGATAAGGGGGTATCCACAACGTCTAGAGAAAAGAAAATGGCATTATTACAGAGAAGGATTCTTTACTGTAGAGCACTAAAGGGCTGTATTACACAACCCGATCAACACTGTTAACTGAGCCTATTACACAACTCAACTATCGCAAGTGATGTCTGTGCAGCCCTGTCATTTAGTGTAAAATAATAAAGTATTTACATACCTCTCCACCCTTCCCAGTGCTTCTGCCCCGCTTCCCAGTGTCTTCCTGGCTTCTGCCCGCAGCCCCTACAGGAACTGCAGAGCCAGTATCTGAAGTGACAGTCTGCTCAGCCAATCACTGACCAGGGCACTCTCCCGTCTTGGCCAGTGATTGGCTGAGCGGCCTGTCACTTCAGAGACCAGCTCTGGAGTTTCATCGGTGGCTGCAGGCAGAAGCCAGAAAGATACTGGGAAGCAGGCAGAAGTACTGGGAAGGTTGGAGAGATATGTATATACTTTATTATTTTCTTTACACATTCATCAGCTGTCAGCCATGCATCGCTATTACACGTAGCGACGCACATTCGTCGGCCAATGATTTTAGGTCAGGACTAGAGATGAGCGAACTGGGTTCGGGTTCGAGTCCATCCGAACCCGAACGTTCGGTATTTGATTAGCGGGGGCTGCTGAACTTGGATAAAGCTCTAAGGTTGTCTGGAAAACATGGATACAGCCAATGACTATATCCATGATTTCCACATAGCCTTAGGGCTTTATCCAACTTCAGCAGCCACCGCTAATCAGATGCCGAAAGTTCGGGTTCAGATCGACTCGAGCATGCTCCAGGTTCGCTCATCTCTAGTCAGGACCAATAGACTCAATCAGTTGATGATCGTTGTCATCGGCTGATCGTTGTCTTTATTGCAAAGATTGATGATCTTGTGAATCGCTCTGATTATGCCATAAGAATAAGAAACATTCTAACACATGATGTTGTGGTTGATTCAATGAACAAGCTAAAGAATGGCCTGGATACCTTTTTGGAACAATATAGTATTGAAGCTATGGTTACTAGATTTCTGCCGGATGTTGATCCAGGGATTTATTCGGATTGCCATATCTGAAACAGGGAATTATTTTTTCCCTTGGTATGGGACAGCTGCCATCTGTCTCATAAGAGCTTTTCTTTGCCTTCCTCTGGATCAACACAGTAGTGTTACGGGTTGGTAGTGGTTCTTTTTTTATGGAATGTAAACAAAATGTGACCATAAAACATTTTTATGCTGCATAATCATGTGCATGAGTAAAAATACTAATGATGTATAATATGGGTTCTGTCTATGCAACATAAATGAAGGAGGGAATGTATAACTGATGCATAAGTATGTATTGTGCACATTAGTGGGGAAATAGTAACACTGCTGTTGTTGTGTAGTGAGAAAACATAAAATCAGATGCCACAGTCTCCACGCATCCTGAGCCGAGTGCATGACGTTTCACACTAATTATACATTACATTTAATGTGTCTGTAATAATATATTCTGCAATCTTCATATAGAGGTTAAAGATGAGGCACTCACCAAGCCATCAGTAATATTGTTACTAAACTTTATTCAAGTCTCATCTCGGGAGCACAGGACGCGGTCGAGTGAGTGAGCGGGCCCGCTCACTCACTCGACCGCGTCCTGTGCTCCCGAGATGAGACTTGAATGAAGTTTAGCAACATTATTACCGATGGCTGGGTGAGTGCCTCATCTTTAACCTCTATATGAAGATTTCGTTTTCATGCATCTGTGACTGCTGATGATTGAGCACCACCCACATCGGAGGGCGAACTAGTCACAGTTCACACGCTGCTGCATGTGCTGATCGGTAGTGCCGAGGTGTATTTGCTCATGGTGAGACTAATATATTCTGCAGTTATGTAGGGATTGATTTCTATTTTTGGATTTAAAATGTAAATAGAAATGGTTAAAGTGTACCTGTCGTTATAACTTTTAAAATCTTAATCAACAGTAGATGTGATATAAAGCAAGTTTGCAATATACATTCATTATTTTTTTTATCATGCTGTAAAACAAAGCTGTACTTACCAGAAATCCAGGTCCAGTCTCCTGAAGCTTTTTAGTCTTTTGCTGGTTGAAAAAAAAGAGATTAAACACAGGAATTCCGGCCAGTACAGAGAGTCCCGACTCAATGTGTCCGTCAATCACATGACTGCCTTCTCTCTGTGAGCGCTCAGATGGCCTGGGATACACAGGACTTCCTGTATTTAGACTCTTTGAAAAAAAGAGTCAGAACACAGGAAGTGTGTTTCCCATAATAACTAGAAAAAAAAATCAGGCAAACTTCCTTAATATCACATCTATTGTTGATTTAGATTTTAAAAGTTAAAACGACAGTGACAGTGACCCTTTAAACTTAAAACAAACAGAGATCTAGAAATGGTGAAAATATCAAACCGTGACAAATAAAAATAGACATTTTATTATAGAAGGATTAAAGTGTCCCTGTCATTAACGTGTCCAAGAGACAAGTCAAAGGTTTTGAAAGGTCAGGGGTCAAAGTACTGAGACCCCTACTGAACATTAGACAGAGACAGGAGAAGTGCTCGACTGTGTGCTTCATTCCCCAGATCATGGCAATCTTTATCTTACAGCAGAAGACCTACAATGGACCCTATCTCCTGCAACAAGATGGATAAGGCAATGAGCTGGGGAGTGAAGCATTTAGCCGAGTACTTCTCACAGCTCTAACAATCAGTAGGAGTCTGAACCTAAGATCAGGTGCACATGACAAGGCTGTGTGCACATACTGTATGCTGTACAATGAACGAAAAAACAAAGAAAAGTCTGAGGGTAAAGAATCTCTGCACATCCAAAAATATACAAGAAAAGATTTTATTATACAAAAATTAAGAAGACACACAGAAAAAAAGAAAGGCTGTATACAGCAATAAAACCTAACTCTAAGGGGGGAGAATACAATGAGTCACCCCACCAACCAGGATCCTCCACATGAATGAATGTACCATGCCCGAGAATCTAGCATCCCTCACATATATACATAAAGTATAGGGTACATCATGCAAAAAATGACAATGAAACAACACAATACATTAAATAATGTGTACATATAATACGATATATGCCATGATGTACAAACCAAGATAAAGAAATGAGAGGAGATGAGAGTGACCCCGGTGCTCACTCTCATCTCCTCTCATTTCTTTATCTTGGTTTGTACATCATGGCATATATCGTATTATTTGTACACATTATTTAATGTATTGTGTTGTTTCATTGTCATTTTTTGCATGATGTACCCTATACTTTTCTTGTATATTTTTGGATGTGCAGAGATTCTTTACCCTCAGACTTTTCTTTGTTTTTTTGTTCATTGTAATTTGCTGAGGTAGTCTGCACTCCACAATATAGTTCATTATGTAGTGTGCGCTCACACCCTATTTTTTGTGACATATGCTGTACAATGGCACACAGTCTATGTGATTTATATATCATGGAGCTGTAAGCAGGGGAAAAGTTTAAACAGGTAGTTCAGACTGGACTCTCATAAGCTGTATTACCGAGGAGGGGGTAAATGGAAAAAAAAAGTACTTAAAGGGGAACCATCAGCAGGTTAGACAAATCTATTGCATGTGGGGCACTGAGGATAAAGGTATGTGTCTTACTTTCGCCTTACGCACAGTTTTAATGTAATTCTGATAATCATTAGAAGGGCCGAGCTAGGCAGATCGGTGCAGGGCTTCAAACAGCCCTAACGGACACAAAATTGCATTGAAACTGTATGGGAATGGCCTCAAGGATAAAGGTAAGTCACATAGCTTCATCCTCAGCACTTTAAGCACAATGAGGAACTATCAGATTCATTTAACCTGCTGATAGTTCCCCTTTAACTCCCTGACTCCCGCACTGCTGCCAGTTGTGTTGCTACTTCCAGATTCTGGCTTAAGAGTGGCTGGGTGATACAGATGAGACATCGGTTTTGAAAAAACTCTGATAAATAAAATCCATTTTTTACCAACACGCTGCAGTGATCTTTTAGTGCCGCTTTTGGGTTTAGTAATGTGACGGTGGCTGCAGTAAGAGATGGTATTAGCCTCTCTGCTGCCACCAACGTTAATGTCGGAAACTACATGGATGTCCTGGTACTTCCTGCTCTGATCCAGTGCTGCAGAACAAAATCATAGCACCCTTTTAATGTTCCATCACTATGATACTTGAAGCATTTTAGTGCTAATATATTCCTATACCTCCTGAGTAGCAAGTATGTTTCTAAAAACACAAAAAACTTTGTTTTGTTTGACGCCTTTTATGTGTCTGTGGGTGACGGTAATATTATAAGTTGTTAGTAAAACAAACAAGTAGTAAATTGTTAAACAGCAAGTGCAAGATGCTTTTTTCTACATGCATTATTAGTTTCAGGATGTGGGATTGGAGGTTCGTTGCCTAAGATCGATACGTGGTTTCATCTTACACAACGCTCACAGGGAGATAATGGTTTTTCTGTCCCTTTCTGTTTGGTGAAAACTCCATATTTGGACTAAAAATTACAATAGTTAAGGCTTTTTGTTACACTCAGTGTTTTTGTTGCACTTAATACAAACAGAATTTGCTCCCTTGTTGTCTACAAATGATATATTTCAATAATGTGTTTGCAATGGGTAAAAAAAACTCACACTTTTCTAGGCCACTCAGAGTCATGAATGTAGTTTTGGGCTACATTTTATATGGATGAATGCAAACCAGACTACAAAAGTGAACCTAACCTTTAAGGCTATGTTCCCACAGAATATTTGTGCTCAGTATTTTGGTCAGTATTTTGCAACCAAAATCAGGAGTGAATTGAAAACTCAGAAAGGCTATGTTCTTACACTGTTGAAATTGAGTGGATGGCCGTCAGTTAACAGTTATTTTTAAAATAAAAAAAAAAATAAAAAAACTGAAAGTGCCACAGCAACCTACAGGTGCAAATACTTACCATATATACTCCCCCAGTATACACACAATAAAAACCTGCTCTATAGGTATAAAAAAAAAATGAGGATCTTAGCAAACTATTTTTTCAAACAGATCAGACCTGTAGTGTGAACAGAGACATAGGGGTGCTGCCAATTTTTGTTTTTTCTGTTGTATGTTGGGGGTATGGCTATTTCCTGTTGGCTTGCACTCCACTCAGGTCTTGTTGGTCCTTAAATAGAGATTTGGCTCCTATCTGCCCAGTTGTAGGCTTATTTAGCCCAGGAGAGACCATTGCTAGGGTGGGAATGTTATAGTAGGACCATGTCTCTGAGGACACCTTAACGTAGTGACATAGTACACTCTGTTTGATCAAATAGTTTGCTAAGGTCCTAATTTTTTAAAGAGTAGTGCGGCGCTAAGCAATTATTCACAAAATAACACACATTACAAAGTTATACAACTTTGTAATGTATGTTATGTAAGTGAATGGCCCCCTTCCCCGTGTTCCCCCCCCACCCACGCTAAACCCGGAAGTGTTGGTGCATTATACTCACCTGATTCGTGTCGACCCCTGTCCTCCATCTTGTGACAATGATGTAATCTTTGGGAGGCCGGCCGACCCGCTCCTGCCGTCCCCCCTCTGCCACATCATCAGCTGCTCAGCTGCGATTGGCATAACTAAGCTCAGCCAATCGCGGCTGAGCGGCTAATGACGCGGCAGAGGGGGACTGGCATGAGGGACGCGTCATCTGCTGCCCAGCCGCGATTGGCTGAGCTTAGTTATGCTCAGCCAATCGCGGCTGAGCAGCTGATGACGGCAGAGGGGGGCCGGCATGAAGGAGGGCTGGTGCGGTCGACACGAATCAGCTATGTATAGTGCACTAAACTTCCGGAGGTGGGGGGGACAAGGGGAAAGGGGCCATTCATTAACATAACATAAATTGCAAAGTTGTATAACTTCGTAATGTGTGTTATTTAGGGAATAATTTTCTAACGCCGCACTACCCCTTTAATATCTATAGAGTAGGTTTTTATCGTGTGTACACAGGGGGGAGTATATACAGTAAGCACTTGCACCTGTAGGTTGCTGTTGCACTTCCAGTTTTTTGTCTGTTCTTAAGTCACATGCAGCATGCAACCTGTAGTGTAAACAGAGGCATAGGAGGAGCTGCCAATTTTTACTTTTTTTCAGTTGTTTTAAAATAACGGCAATTATTTGCCAATAAATGACGGCCATCCACTTAATTTCAGCAGTGTGTGAACATAGCCTTTCTGTGTTTTCAATCCACTCCTATTTTGGTCACTATTTCTGCCGTCTCTTGGTCAGTATTTTTAGCCAAAATCAGGAGTGGAACTGACAGGGCAAAATTATAATAGAAAGATTTGCACAGTTTCTGTGTTTTTAACCCACTCCTAGAAATACTATGTGTGAATATAGCTGAATAGAAATTTACTGTATGCATTCTGCCATGTTTGCACCATAAGGTACCTGTGCAATTCCAATAAAGTCCTTTTTGTGACTATGCCCATGTAATAAGAAAAGATAAAATGCCTCTGTTCATGTTACATTGCAATGCTGCATATCTTAAAGGGGTCAGCCACTTTACAGTAAAATTGTTCAGTATACAGTATTAGTAACTGTACTCACTGCATTTACTGACAGCAGCTTCCTGTGTACCTAATAGAGATAAAATAAAACTCCACTACTCCTCCAGATTGGGCTCTGTGCTCTGTGGCAGGTCTGTCCATAAGATGGTCATCATGAAGGACCATGTGACCATGCCCCGCCCCCCAGTATCCACCACTGAGCCTGTATATGCCTATGGGGGACACTGGGGCGGGGCATGGTCACATTCTCCTCTATGTCAGACATCTTATGGACAGAATCACCACAGAGCAGGGCAGCACAGTCTGGAGGAGGGGAGTCTGATTTTATCTCTATGAGGTACACAGGGAGTTGCTGTCAGTATATACAGTGAGTACACTTACCACTGAACTATTTTACTATACAGTTGCCAACCCCTTTAAGAAAGGTTAGTCTTTGTGATACACTTTGTTTCTATAAAAAATAAAAAAAAAAAAAAAATAATGTGCATTGTAAATCTATAATGGGTCTGTTGGGTTGATGGTGCCCTTTGAAACATTCCTTCCAACTTTCCTATTTTTTCTTTTCCAGGTGTCTTTTTGAAATTCTGCATATCCTACAATGTTGGACTATCAGGGAATAAAATATTTTCTGGACCACCGGGTGTACAATTCGGTTATGCCGTACAACAGTTTAGCAATCAAGATGGAAACTGGTGAGAATTCAGCCATGCTTGTATTTACGTGCACTCTAATCTTGATATGTAATATATATTATATTGATTTTATTGCAAGTTTTTAAACGACTGGGTGTGGTTAATACATTTCTGTGCCACATACCATATGTGGGCACGGGCTAGTTAATTAGAACAGAGACAGTTAATTGATGCAAGGTGACTAAAAGTAGACTTATCACCTTGACACTGTTGAAGAGATAAAAGAGTGGGAACTAGGGATGGTGATGGAGATACAGGTAGTCAAAGACACCAGCACAGGACACTCTACTTAGACAAGCTGTTGGTGACGGTAGTTACCATGGCGGTCTGAACCTGAAAAAGAAAAAATGGGAACCTAAAAACGTAAAGGACTCCAATCAGAGATCCAATCCAACCTAGATTTAATCATACTTTTATTACTTATACAACCTGCAGAGCTTCTGTGTAGGACTTCTATCTACCACTATATGATGATGGGCTGTTATTTTTTAGACCCCGGCCCCCCCACCCTCACTCCTTGAGGGAATTGAGGAAAACCTGTGTACAAATCTGACCAGCTCTATAATATGCTCCAATGCAGCATGTAAATCTTATAAGTATGGTTTATTATGACTGGCTCTTCATGAATCTGTCTCGTTTCTTAAACCCCTGAACATAACAATTATTTTCCCGAGCCTGAACAATACACATTACGCAATGCCTTAGAGTCTGTGACGTAACACAACATGTCTATGGTTACTACAACAATTCTTCTGCTTATTGTACCTGCTCTTCAGTCTGCAGAATAGTGGGATTGGGTTAGCAATGTAAAAGTGCTTTGAGTACAGCACATTGGATGAGGACGGTGCAGATCGTCACATTGGCTGATTCAGTGGTGCAAATAGAGAGGGTACTACTCCAGGTTGTGGTTTAATCTTTGGGGTTCCTCACACCAGCATGGGAGAAACTACAGTTTATTTCATTTAAGAAGTGTTCTAGGTTATTACTAGTATTGAAATTATTATTAACAACTTTTAAAACGCCCTTCAATCCAGACCACTATACAAATGATCAGGGTTAAAAGCGAATCTGTACCATTTTGTACACTTCATCACACCGTGACTGGTCCAGGGGTCGGCCTTTCTCCTGGGGACGCGATTTTGGAGCAAAACAAGTTTTATCCCTGCATCACAGTGAGGCAGGGAGTCAATGAGGCAAGGCCTAGTACATCCATTCCCTAGGCCTGTAGCTCCTCACTCTCCGCCTCCATTCCCCCTTAGGAGTATGCCAAAAAAAAAGAGAGGCGGGGAGAGTAGTGCTGCAAGTCATGGATGCTCTATTCCCCACCTCATTGACTCCCTGCACCCCTAGAATAAAACTTGCTTTTCACCAAGATACCGCCCCCAGAGGAAAGCCAACCCCTGGACCGGACCGGACATGGTGTGATGAAGTGTACACAATGGTAATGGCGGTTTGGGGGTGGTTACTGGCCAGTACAGATTCGCTTTAACATACAGAATTACACATGCAAAACATAACAAACACAAGAAAAAACTACATGAATAAAAGTAATGACAGACTGGGACATACAGTAGGTAAAGAGGACCCTGCCTGCGAGCGCTTACAATCTACAGCAGGGGGGTCAAACTCAAATAGTGAGAAAAAATAAAAAAATTTTAGGGTATATTCACACGGGCGGGCTCGCAGCGAGATTCTCGCTGCGAGCCCGGCAGGTCCTGTCAGTTCCCATAAACTACATACTTGCTGCGGTCTAAATGACCGCAGCGAGTATGTAATTATACCGCGCTTAACCCCTTCTACTCCCGCCGGCTGTAAGCAGCATACATTACCTGTCCTTGCTGCACGGGTCCGGCGTCCTGCTCTCCCGTCCGGCCAATCAGTGGCTACGGCTGGGCAACACACTAATTGGCCGGACGGGAGAGCAGGACGCCGGACCCGTGCAGCAAGGACAGGTAATGTATGCTGCTTACAGCCGGCGGGAGTAGAAGGGGTTAAGCGCGGTATAATTACATACTCGCTGCGGTCGTTTAGACCGCAGCAAGTATGTAGTTTATGGGAACTGACAGGACCTGCCGGGCTCGCAGCGAGAATCTCGCTGCGAGCCCGCCCGTGTGAATATACCCTTAGAGAGAGTTGCGGGCACCAACCTAGATATTTACTGAAAAAAACATGAACAATTGAGAAGGTTTTTCCTTCTCATCAGATATAATAACCAGATATAATGTTTTAACTGGTGCATTGCAGTAGTTATTGGTGGGGGTATCAGGTGTATATAGAGGTTGCACAAGTATGGGGTCTGGCGCGTCAGTGGTATGTAGCAGGGGGGCAGCTTTAGCAGATTCATTAATTTTACTTGGTGGGTGAAATTTAATTACAACCTGTAGATCGGGAGGGGGGGGGGGGGTCAAACTGTGGTCTGCAGGCCAGAGTTTGACACCACTGATCTACAGGGTGAAAGAAGGGAGACAGTAGGTAAGGGGTTCGGAGTTATTGTAGTATTGCCTAAAGATGAGTGGATGAGAGACAGAATGGGGGGGGGGGGCTCGGGCAAAATCTTGTAGTATGAAGAGAGGAAAAGAGGAGAGCCCAAGCAGAGGTCTCTACTATAAATAACACCATCAATATATGGGATCCATGAGTACGTCCAGATTTATCTATGTACAATAGAAACAGGTATACACTGCCCACAGCAAGTAGTTCATATGGCAGCTGATGGAATACAGTTTTATATGGAATACATGAGAAATAACCTCTGCATGCCTCTTCAAAATGAAGTCATACTGAGGCCCCAGTCATTTAGTACATTTAGTAAAGTAGTTATTTGCTTTGTATAACATTATCTGTATTTATAGGTGGTTTAGAATCTCTCGAGTCACATTTTTCCTAATGTATGCGGTTATGTGAAAAAAACTAGATTCACATACATTCATGCATTCACGATTCTCGGTAAACAAACCTTAAACCATAAACAGCAAATGTACACAATCTGGTATTGAAGAACGTCACTGGAGAATAAGTGTAAATGTTGGGCTCGATTATTTAGACGTTCAGTACTTATACATGACAGGATGTTACATTGGGTTTATACACGGGATGTGTTATGTGGTTGTCCACAGGCTTTGCAGTTACACAGTCTCTGACCAGCATCTTATTTTTTATAAAATCTTTGTTGTATTAAATAATTTTATTATACAGCTAAATATAACATTTGGTTTATGAATACTTTACCTAAGAACTGTATTGAAGAGATGAGCGAAACGAATCTGGTGAATCAATCTTTGTTTATCTAGTCTTCCCTTAATATTATTTCCTTTCTTATAATCTAAGGATAGATACCAGTTTATCCCAATTACCTACCACATCTGCTGGAAGTTTGTTTCAAGCATCTACTATTCTTTCAGTAAAGTAATATATTATGAACTGTGGCCCGATTCCCACGCACAACACCAGGTTATTCCCAGGCACTGGCCTGGCCTGAAACACTGGCCCAGGGCCGGCATCAGCACAGGGCTCACCTGGGCAAGTGCCTGGGCCCACAGCGCCTCTAGGGGCCCAGAGAGGGAAAGGGGCCCAGTGTTATGATGTTTAGTAATGCGTGTCAGTCAGTAAGTGTGTGTGTGTATCAGATATGTGTGTGCCATTATTTGGACTCAAAATGACGGTTGCCCTAAAAGCCTCAACAGATATGAGCTAAAAACACCAAACCGTTGCCCCACTGATGTGACTTACAGTTGTCAATCATGCTGTACATCTATAGGGGCATATACAATGAACACAGCTCCATAACCATTTGAAGGGGTTATCCAGCAATTTTATTTTTATTTTTTTTTAAATCACCTGGTGTCAGAGAGTTATATAGATTCGTAATTTACTTCTGTTTACAAATCTTAAGTCTTCCAGTACTTATCAGCTACTGTATGCCCTGCAGGAAGTGGTGTATTATTTCCAGTCTGACACAGTGCTCTCTGCTGCTACCTCTGTCTATGACAGGAACTTTCCAGAGCAGAAGAGGTTTTCTATGGAGATTTGCTACTGTTCTGGACAGTTCCTGCCACAAACAGAGGTGGCAGCAGAAAGCAATGCGTTAGACAGGAAAGAATACACCACTTCCTGCAGGACATACAGCAGCTTAACCCTTTAAGGACATGGCCCATTTTCGTTTTTACGTTTTCGGTTTTTCCTCCTTGTGTTTAAAAGGTCATAGCACTTGCATTTTTCCACCTAGAAACCCACATGACCCCTTATTTTTTGCGTCACTAATTGTACTTTGCAATTACAGGCTGAATTTTTGCATAAAGTACACTGCGAAACCAGAAAAAAATTCGAAGTGTGGTGAAATTGAAAAAAAAAACGCATTTCTTTTATTTGGGGGAAATGTGTTTTTACGCCATTCACCCTGGGGTAAAACTGACTTGTTATGCATGTTCCTCAAGTCGTTACGATTAAAACGATATATAACATGTATAACTTATATTGTATCTGATGGCCTGTAAAAAATTCAAACCGTTGTTAACCAATATACGTTCCTTAAAATCGCTCCATTCCCAGGCTTATAGCGCTTTTATCCTTTGGTCTATGGGGCTGTGTCAGGTGTCATTTTTTGCGCCATGATTTGATCTTTCTATCGGTACCTTGATTGCCCATATACGTCTTTTTGATCGCTTTTTATTACATTTTTTCTGGATTTGATGCGACCAAAAATGCGCAATTTTGCACTTTGGGATTTTTTTGCGCTGACGCCGTTTACCGTACGAGATCAGGAATGTGATTAATTAATAGTTCGGGCGATTACGCACGCGGCAATAGCAAACATGTTTGTTTATGTATTTATTTGTTTACTTTTATTTAAAACCTGGGAAAAGGGGGGTGATTCAGACTTTTATTAGGGGAGGGGGCTTTTTACTATTAACAACACTTTTTTTTTTTTTTTTTACACATATACTAGAAGCCCCCATGGGGGACTTCTAGTATATACACTGTGATCTCTCATTGAGATCTCTGCAGCATAGATATGCTGCAGAGATCCATGAGATCGGCACTCGTTTGCTTTCGGCTGCTGCAGCCGAAAACGAACGAGTGCCGAGCCGAGGACGGCGCCATCTTGGACGCGTCCCCGGCCGGCATCAGTAACGGAGATCGCTCCTCCGGGACAAGGTCCCGGAGGAGCGATCTCCCCCACTAGACACCAGGGAAACGTTGCCTCCGGTAATCGGAGGCAGCTGTCAACTTTGACAGCTGCCTCCGATTAGCTAATTAGCGGGCACGGCGATCAGACCGTGCCCGCTAATAGCGGCGGTCCCGGGCTACACGCGGCACCCGGGATCGCGGCACTTCAAAGCGGGGCCGCCGCGCGGCCCCGCTTTGAAGTGCAAGTGAGGACATAGGACGTACCGGTACGTCCTATGTCCTTAAGAGGTTAAAGGTACTGAAAGACTTGAAATTTCAAAATAGAAATAAATTACAAATCTATATAACTTTCTGAATCCAGTTGATTTAAAAGAATAAAAATCATCATAGTACCCCTTTAAGCACCACAATCAGTACAGATCATGGTGTTACATAATAAAGAAGAGAGTTCAGTTATATCACCTTTATTGAAACCCTGGCAGGGCGGCCCTCTTGCAATTTCTGTAAAAGGCATACTCATTGTTCAGGGCATAACATAAGTATACCCTAAAATAATTTATGAGAGGTGACCCTGTCCATAGGAAACAATCTGTGTGACCTTTACTCACATTTTGTACACCTAAATGACTAGACCATCTTCTCAGAGATCAGAGTGCTTCTAGACACTGGTACTTTATGGGTTACCTAAGTTATCATGAACTTTTCATAGAGAAATAGACAGCTGTAAAGCCTGTAGGGGGTTTTCATTTAAAATTTATAATGACTTGTAATAGGCACATGTGTTTTAGATCTGGATTCCTGTGTAAAACGTGTTACACGCACAGAGAGAGAAGTGACGACATACATCTTGCTACTGGAGCTGTGATCGAGAAGGAATTTATTCCAGTAGGAAGAACCATCGATGAGTTCTGCAAAGAGACATGGAAAATGACTAGGCCATTACTGTACTGTAGGGGCAGAGTTACTGATGACCTCCTTTCTACTGACAGTCATATGAAGGCAGCAATATATCACAGAAGCTTGTATGTTAGGTAGCAAATGTTGAATTTCCATCTAGAGTTTAAAAAAAAAAAAAAAGACTGAAGGGAAGAATAGCATTGCATTTGCACTATTTTTTTTTATATTAATAATAATAATTCCTTTATTTTATATAGCACCAACATTTTCCGCACTGTATATAGCAAGGGTACTCACCAACTTTTAGTGAAGGTCCACTTACCGGGGTCTATTGTCAGGTGAAGGTCTGAGCTGAACATCATTAGTAAATGTGTTGTGCTCCCCCAGTAGTATATAGACTCCTGTGCGCTCCCTCAGGAGTATATGGACCCCTGTGCACTCCCCCAGTAGTATATAGCCCACCGTGTGCTCCCCCAGTAGTATATAGCCCCACTGTGCACTCCCCCAGTAGTATATAGACCCCTGTGCACTCCCCCAATAGTATATAGCCCCCTGTGCCCTCCCGAGTAGTATATAGCCCCCGCTGTGTGCTCCCCCAGTAGTATATAGTCCCCCTGTGCTCCCCCAGTAGTATATAGCCCCCCTGATGCAAAAAATGGATGCAATTGTGTGTCATCCGTACGGATCAGTTTTTTTCATTGACTTCCATTATATAAAAAAAAAAGTGTTGAAACTGATGTTTTTTTAATTCACAGAAAAATAGTGTTGACTACGATTTTCTGACCGTTAAAAGTAACCAATTAAAAACGGATACGTTGAACGGATTGCAAAAACACTGTATGAACCCAGCCTTATTCTTATTTCAGCTTATATAGTTATAATTGTAAGACTTTTCACGTTGAATATTTTTCCAAATACAATCATTTACCAAACTTGCCGCCTCCTCCTGATATGCTGCTCTTTTCTTCCCATTGGTGACAGCTCATTGTCTAGGTCACAGACCACTTCCTGCTCTAAAAGCAGTGGTCTGGCTGGTGTGAGTATATAGCTATAATGTAGATGTATAGCGAGATAGTGTGTACTATATACTGTATATACATTTGTTTTTATCAGCCAGACCACTGCTTTTAGGATAGAGAGGTGGTCTGCAACCTAGACTACGAGCTGTCACAAGACCTACAAGTATATTATCTGAGATGGGAATACCTTATTGTCTTATTTGTTATTGTCTTGTAAATATAATTATGGGGACTGGGTCTAGGAAGAGCTGGATATGAAGTATGCCTTGAGGTACTAGTGACCAGCAAGTAGCAAAAGGTTGGTGTCTTTGCCCTGTAGGAGAGTTCAGTTATGTAAGGGCTGGTGCAAATATATTAGGCAGTCTGGCTCAGTTGTTTCTTTTAGAAAGTGATGACAACTGGTGCAAAAACTGATGGGAAAAATGTATCAGTTGTCGTGTTTTTTTTTTTTTTTTTTTTCCCATTAAAACCAACAGTAGCCATCAGTTCTACAAGATACCAGATGCGTTCCCCCGTCCAGCTTGGCTGGCCATGTATTTTGAAATGCCCCATTCAAATGAGCGGGAGGGAAACGGTGGTGGGCCATGATATATATGTGAAGAGGGGCCTAACACAGCGGACTGAAAAGAAGTGTAGAAGAGGCTGCCTAAGGAAGTCCTGCAGAGGTGACTCCTTTGTAAAGGAAAGTGGTCATGACAGGCAAGTAATATGTAGAAGTGACATTTACCTATGACAACCTGAGGAGATAGGTGGGAAAATAACAATGACCTAACCACGACTCCTTTGTGGATCTAACAATGACAGCTAACCTCCACACAGTAAGAAAAGAAAATAAATTCTGATTGCAGAATCAGACTACACACAGTGTTTGTCTGTAGTCTGTAACCATGGAGACTCCCAGTTCTGCATGCCTGTAGTAGACAGAAAACAATAAATTACTTGTAAACAAAAGGTTTAGATTCCTTATAAGGCTATGTTCACACATAGTACTTCCATCAGACTTTTAGTCAGTCTTTTTTCAACCTAATCGAGGAGTGGAACTGACAGGGCAAAATTATAATGGAAGGAATTGCCAAGTTTCTGTGTTTTCAACCTACTCCTGATTTTAGTTGAAAAAAGACTGACAGAAATAGTATGTGTGAACATAGCCTAATCATAAAATGTACATAACCTTCATATGAATAAACATATGAGTGCATAGCAGTGCAAACTGTTGCCACCTTAGGAAAAAACCCAATGGTCATTACTAATAAGGGAAGACAAACAAAGTTTTCCTATCAACCAATTTGGTGAAGTTTACACAAACTGTAAATGGACTTTAAATATATATATATATATATATATATATATATATATATACTGTAATAAATGTAGCACTGTATGCTAAAATAATAACTATGTCAAATATATATTGTAAAACTATCTATTTCCATCCCGCAGGTTATTGGTGAGCTCTCCTTGGAGTGGCTATCCCATAAACAGGATGGGAGATGTCTATAAATGTCCTATTAACTCACAAACAAGGTGTGAAAAGATGAACCTGCCAAGTAAGTTGTTATAAAATAACACAATGTTACCTCCTAAATCTATTAAGTATATATACTCAGGTTATCTGTACTGTGTGTGTGTGTGTGTATGTGTGTGTGTGTGTATGTGTGTGTGTGTATAAAACCTTTGAAACTCCTATTAGATTAAACTGGAGTTTGGACATGTCACAGCACAGCAGCCTGGCGAGGTTTTGTCTCTGTGAACTAAGCCTTAAAGGGTACTTTGGAGACTCAAAAAAATATGTGTTTTGTTGCTAATACATTGCTCTAAAACATTGTATTAGGGTGCGTTCACACCTACAGGATCCGCAGCAGATCCGCAGCAGATTTGATGCTGTTTTCAGTTATTTAAATGAAATCTGCTGTGGATCCGCAGCAGAAAATCAGCTGCGGATCCGCTAAGTGTGAACGTACCCTTACTTTGTAATATAACTTCATTAATATAAATATATACTTTTTTTTCTACTTTTTAACTTCCATTCAGCGGCAGCAGTAAGGGGTGACATGGGAGGCCCTGCTGCCACTGTTTGTGTTGGGAACTACAGGGCTGTCTAAGCCCTGAAGTTCCCATTCCTCTGCTCTGGGTAAACACTGCTGTGCAGCACTATACAGGCAGCGTTTGATCACAGCAGGCGACTGGAAACTGCAGGGTCCTATTAGACGGGCCGATGGCGCTCCGATCAATAATGTAAACGAGCACCGATCTAATAGATCAGCGCTCCTTTACTGAGCCTATTACACGGCTCGATTATCATTTAGCAAGGGCTTTGTGAACATCGTTCAGCCCTTGCCCTAAACTGTTCATACATTACCTGTCCACACTCCCCTTCTCCTCCTGCCTTCTGCTCTCTTCCCGGCACCACGCGCTGCAGCTTCCCTGAGCTGAAAGGCCGCTCAGCCAATCACAGGTTGCTGCGGTCCCAGCCAGTGATTGGCCTTCCAGCTCAGAGAAGCTGCAGCACGTGGTGCCGGGAAGAGAGCAGAAGGCAGGAGGAGAACGGGAGTGTGGACAGGTAATGTATGAAAAGTTTATTTAATCGTTAGCCACCGGCTGTGCAGCGGCCAATGATTTTAGGTCTGGACTTAAAAAAACGATCAGCCAATGATGGTTTTATCGTCTGAATGTTGCCTCTATTACACGGAGCGATAATCGGCCGAATTAGTCTGATTTGGCCAATTATCTCTTTGTGTTATAGAGCCCTTAGACAGCCCTGCAGTTCCCGACACAAATGTTGGTGGCAACAGAGGGGCCGTGTTGCTCCTTACTGCTGCCACTCAACGGAAGTTAAATGGTAGACAAAAAAGAATATATATATATATATATATATATATATTTTTTTTAATAAGGTTATATTACAAAGTAAAAATGTTGACTCACTGGAGTACCCTTAAACTTAAGCTTATGCTATTCTTTAAACACTATCATTTTTAATTGCAGCATTTTGTATTGATCAATTTCAATAATGTAAGTTACTAGTGGCCGGGGGTTTATTTTTATGATACAATTAGAAATGAGTAAGGCTAGGTTCACACTGCGTTTTTGCAATCCGTTTTTTTCATTGCATTTGTGTGCATCCGTTTTGATCCGTTTTTTTCATTGACTTCCATTGTAAAAAAAAAATGGATCAAAACGAATGTTTTTTTTTTTACGGAACAAAAACGTAGCTGACACTACTTTTGTGTCCGTTAAAAAAAAACGGATCCGTTTTTTTTTTTTTTTACAATAGGAGTCAATGGAAAAACGGATCAAAATGGATGCACACAAATGCATCCGTTTTTGTTATCCACTTTTCATCTGTTTTTGGCAAAAAACGGATGAAAAAAAAAAACGGATTGCAAAAACGCAGTGTGAACCTAGCCTAAAACTACAGTAAGTAAAGGTTTGCCTATGAATACATCTTCTCCAACCACCGAGATTCTAATATTGAGGGTTTGAGTTCACACAAACTAGAACTTACTCATCTCTGATTGATACCAATCCAAAGGATAGGCTATCAATTTTATTAAAAAAAAACAAACAAAAAACAGAAAACCCCTTGATGTACTTAATTAAGATGGAAAAAAATCTTGATGGACTAAAAAAGCATGTAGCACATTGATCCTGTATTTTCATACTGTCATGTATATGAACACCAAATGTGTTCGTGTTATCTGGGCTTCCTGTGTAGTGCCCACTGGTGACAGGAAACCAGAAGAATTCTTAATTTAGCTCTAGGCCTTAAATGGAGAAAAGAGCACAATGTAGATAAAACTGAATATTTCAATGGTAGTAAATGCCTTTAAATGCCTATATGGGTTATAGAAGTCTATCAGCTCTGCCTGCATCGGTTTCTAGGATTACACTCACAAGTTATGTCAACAGTGATTATAATGTCCACATTTTAAAGCAGACAGAAATAAAAGTATCAAGCACAACTGTAATAGCTCCTTGAAACTCCTTAAAGCACCTGAAAGCACTACTTAGCGAACAAGCATTGCTTAAAGGGGTACTCCAGAGATTTTTTTTTTCTTTCTTTCATATCAACTGGTGTCAGAAAGTTATATAAATTTGTAATGTACTTTTACATCTCAAGCCTTCCAGCACTTATCAGCTGTTGTATGTCCTGCAGGAAGTGGTGTTTTCTTTCCAGTGTCTGACAGTGTTCTCTGCTGCCTCCTCTGTCCATGTCAGGAACTGTCCAGAGCAGGAGAGGTTTTCTATGGGGATTTGCTACTGATCAGGATAGTGCCTGTCACGGACAGAGGTGGCAGCAGAGAGCAATGTGTCAGACTGTAAAGCAAATAATATGACTTTCTGCAGGATATATATATATATATTTATATATATATATATATATATATATATATATATATATATATACTTATAAATTTAAGTACTGGACAATTTTTAAACAGAAGTAATTTACAAAGTTATATAAGTTTCTGACACCAATTTGGTTTTAAAAAATGGTTTAATAGAGTCTCTAACACAAACCGTTCCGGAAGGCTGTTCCAGAACTGAGCTTTTCGAAAACTGAGCTGTGTTTTCCTATAGGGAACAATGTAAATGTGTTTAATTTGTTTTAACACAGAGCGCCCGGCCCAGAGAGTGTAAAGAGTTAAATGGTGATGCAATAACATCATCACTTACCTCCTCTGGACTCTGTGAGTAGCGAGGCATTGTGCACCACTCCTTACTGGAAGGGTATGTTCACACTGAGTAAAACCATAGAATCCTGCCTGCCTTAGTGTGTGTCCATGGAATCCCTCGCGAACCTCCGCTCAAAAAATTGACATGTCAATTCTTTGAGCAGAGTGCGACGAAGAGTGGAGGCGTGCAAGGAATCCCATTGACACACTAAGGCAGGCGGGATTCCAAACGGATAGGTGTGGGGATGGCGGCACTTCCGTGGGTCAGCGGGGCTCGAGGTACTATTTCTCTGGATACCGCAGCTGAATTTCACCTGTTTTACTCAATGTGAACAGGCCATAAAGGTGTGGGGAATGTCTCCATAATGATAGGAACCCCCATGCTAAACGGGGTTCTGCTCCTTAGCCACCTGAGTTAATAGCCAAATAGTAAAGAAAAAAAGGGAACAGGCGAGAGGCGGCGCCTCGTGTGATACCGTACAGTGAGGGAAAAGGAAGGTGAGGTAAGTAGGAGGCTCAACTTGTTGCCCCTTGGGCTTAATGCATATCGCCCCTGAAATGAGGTACCGATGTGGAGTCCGAATGGTCCTGGTGCCTGAAGAGTGCAAGCTAGTATGGAGTAGCACGCCGGGATGCTCCCTATGTGGGGGCCCATGTAAAATTGCAGGAAAGGAAAAAAATAAAAAATTGCCAAACTCCTAGGAAACACCAGCGCTGTCTTTACAAAGTCATGGGACCAAAGTTTAAGGTGAAAGAAATAAAAGGCGTTTATTTCAGATAGCACAAATATAACGCGTTTCCAGAGCCTAAGCTCTCTTCATCAGATACAGTGAGTTAATGATAATATTTAATTGTTTCTTCCACTTGCAGGTGCAACTGTGATCCCAAATGTTACAGAGGTAAAGGAGGATATGAACCTGGGGCTGACACTGATAAGGAATGAAGATACAGGTGGATTTCTGGTATGTTAAAGCACAATATAACTTTAGAATAAATATGTTTCTAGATTAGGCATTGACCCAACAAGAAAGATCCAGTCCAGTTTTCTAAGAGTCTTGGATCCCTCCATTGACTTCTAAGAATTACATAAACTGCCAAGCATGCAGGTGCAATAGGGGGTTGGAATTAGAGATGAGTGAAGAATACTTGCGAGAATACTCTTCAAAATAAAATACTAATTTCAGTGTTGTTTGGGTTTTTTGGGGCCTGAGAGAGGAAATTATTTAGTGGGCTAAACCACAAGGTGTGCAGAACATGTGCACATCCACCTAATAAGTTGAATTAAGGTGATTTACCCAATGGCTATGTTCACACATAGTATTTCCGTCAGTCTTTTTTCAACTAAAATGAAGAGTGGAACTGACAGGGCAAAATTAAAGTGAAATAATTTGCATGGTTTTTGGTCAACACATTCCTGGTTTTGGTTGAAAAAAGACTGACCAAAAGACTGACAAAAATACTATGTGTGAAGACAGCTCATAAAAGACCGATCTTAAAGCGACACTATCGGCAGGTTCTTCTCAGAGAACCTGCTGATATGCCGCAGTAGCAGTGTATCTCAGTAGTACATAGCCATTAGTTTAAAAAAATTGCTAAATGCTCTTATGCAAATTACTAGCTAAAGAGCATTTATGGCATTGCTTGGGGGCCAGAGAGCATTGCCGCGCCTGCCCCTCCCGTCCTGCCCACTATGCATTTTCATAACTGCATAGTGGGCTCTATACACTGTGGCTGCATAGAGAAGCAGTCCCGCGCAGAGACGGGCTGTTTCCCGTGCATGCATAAACCCCCGGGCCGCCACTGATCCTCCCAGAGGTTCCTCAAGACGTAAGTATAAAGTCTATCTTATACTTATGTCCTGAGGGACTTCCAGGAGAATCTGCGGCGGCCCGGGGGGTTCACGCATGGGCGGGAAGCAGCCTGTCTCCGGCGGGACTGCTTCCCTGCACAGCCGCTGTGTATAGAGCCCACTATGCATATATAGTATGCATAGTGGGTGGGAACGGAGGGAGCGGGCTGGGCGTGGCGGGAGGTGCTGGAGCAACGACCTAAATGCTCTTAAGCAAGTAATTGGCATAAGAGCATTTAGCGATTTTACAAACAATGTGGGGGAGGAGAGGTGTTAAACTAATGGCTATGTACTACTGAGATACACAGTTACTGCGGCAAATCAGCAGGTTCTCTGGGAAGAACCTGCTGATGGCTCCGCTTTAACGTCAGCTCCAAATTTGTTTGTCTTTTGGTGTATCCTAAAAAACAAACCTAGGCCTCCCAGAGCATCATCTAGTACAGGGATGGGGAACCTTCGGCCCTCCAGCTGTTGCAAAACTACAATTCCCACCATTTTTGGAAACCAAAGCTAAAGCTTTGGCTGTCCAGGCACAATGGGAATTGTAGTTTTGCAACAGCTGGAGGGCCTAAGATTCCCCATCTCTGTTATAGTACTCCGGGAAACTAGTCAGACCATGTGCTACTAAAGGGATCTCCAAAAAGTGTCATGTAGTATGGGATATAATTGTGAAAATATTGCACCAGATTACAATGATATTAGAAGGGTATATCTGCTACAGTGGGCATTCATTATATTTTTGCTTCCTCTTTGTAGACATGTGGACCCCTATGGGCACAGCAATGTGGAAAAAATTTCTATGCCACCGGGATGTGCACCGACATAAGTCCTACCTTCCAAGTACTCAGAAGCTTTTCTCCAGCTCTTCAAAGTAAGAACGAATTGTAACTCTTTCGGCTCCTCTTTTTCTTTTGTCCTCACCTTCTAATTATTTTCATTCTGTTAATAAATAATCAAAATAATTGTTCTTATTCTTGAGGATTACTATTTTTTATATGTTGAAATTAAAAAAGTAAATATTCAATTATTAAGATCATGTTTTACCCTTTAGCTTGTTCATCTAACATCGATATCGCTATAGTGTGTGATGGGTCAAACAGTATTTACCCATGGTCCGCCGTACGGAATTTCTTGGAGAAGTTTGTGGAGGGCTTAGATATTGGACCGACAAAGACGCAGGTACTTTTATGTACTTTTATGTTCAAGAATGTTGCTTTAACAATAGAAAACTGTATAAATAAATTCAGCCAATAAAAATGGATACGCCATAAGTGTACTAACAATATATTTACAATTCAATGGCCATGGGGCCTCTAATATTTATGTGCCTCTATAACTTGGTTCCCTTTGCCACACTACCTCTCATGTGAGAATATCCTTCATCATATTGCCTGTAGCATTATTTTGTCTCTGTATAGGGTCTTATTTAGGGGCTATATAGCACTTTAGGAGGGATATGACAATAAAGCAGGGAAGTGATGAGAAAATTCCTCATCATCACCCACTGCAGGTAAAGAGAAGTCATTTAAAGGAGAAGTCCGGCGAAAATTTTATTAAAGTATTGTATGGCCAACCAAAAGTTATACAAATCACCAATATACACTTATTACGGGAAATGCACATAAAGTGCTTTCTTCCCTGCACTTACTGCTGCATCAAGGCTTCACTTCCTGGATAAAATGGTGATGTCACGACCCGACTCCCAGAGCTGTGCGGACTGTGGCTGCTGGAGAGGATGATGGCAGGGGACACTGAGGGACACAGGGCACTGGAGGGACACTAAGAATCCCTCTGCCATCATCCTCTTCAGCAGCCACAGCCTGCACAGCTCTGGGAGTGGGTTCGTGACATCACCATCTTATCCAGCACTTTACAAGCATTTCCTGTAATAAGTGTATATTAGGGATTTGTATAACTTTTGGAGGGCATGCTATGAGTTAGCAGCAGACTTCAATTTATCTGTGTTAAATCCATTGCAAATGTGCTTCCTATCTACCTTATTGGGTCTGCAAATCTGCCACTAATTCCCAGCAAACTTGTAGGTTTGGCCTATACTCCATGGGTCAGATGCAGAGTGCTACCGTCCTCCATAGGCTATTCAATACACAGTGATGTATAGCACTCTGCAGGAGCGTAGCTAGGATTCATGGGGCCCCATAGCAACATAGCAAGAAACTGTACCCCCCCCCCCTCCATGCTCACATGATCTGGTGCAGTCCCACTGCTTTCTGTTCTCCTAAATTGACGTCACTGGTGGAGAACAGAATGCTGTGGGAATGCACCGAATCATGTGAGTATGGGCATGGGGGGGCCTCTTGAGGCTGGAGGTGCAATGCTGTCGTGCCAGTGGGTGCTGTGAGTCACAGCTACCATGGAGGTAAAACATGTTTTGTTGGGGGGAGCTGGTGCACGGGCCCCATAGAAGTTGCGTAGTCTGCCTCCATGGTTTCTACGCCACTAGCACCCAGCCATTTAATGTAAAGGAGCTAAGAGCAAATGATGGTAGATGGTAGATGGATAATCTACCTGTGCAAATTGATGGAAGACCCCTGTTTCCTGTCACAGAATTTGGTGTGGAACAAAAACATGTCTGGGACAATGGGAATAGCATCAGGAATACTGAATCAATGGTCCATATAGACTCAACTTGTCCATATAAAATATATTGGAAATGAGGTTACGAAGTGAATTCCTTGACATATGCCATCTTGACCACAATTGGAGGGACACTTTATATTTAGTCTTTACACCATTGGTAACTGTAGATGTTGTTTGAAGGTGAGCCTGATACAGTATGGGAATGATCCAAGAGTCATGTTTAAAATGAACACTTACAAAGACAAAGATACCATGAAAAGTGCCATTTCGGCCACCAATCAGATGGGAGGAGATCAGACAAACACTTTCAAGGCGATTGACTTTACCAGGTACCATATAAAAAAAACTAAAAGTAGAATAATCCACTTTTAGTTGACGTATTAATTCACTATCTTTCTCCGCGTACAACAGGAAGCATGCTTTCTCAGCTGAATATGGAGGTCGGACAAATTCCAACAAGGTGATGGTGGTCATTACTGATGGTGAATCTCATGACAACGCAATGCTAAAAGAAGTCATTTCACGCTGTGAAAAGGATAAGATCACCCGATTTGGCATTGCGGTAATTCTTAATTTAATGGGCTTGTTCTAACACAGATACCGACTCTATCCTGGACTATAGGAGGGTACTGCATGTGGTAACATTTTATGTGTTGTCTATATGTTCTGACTAAAGATGAGCGAACTTTCCGAACTGTTCAGATTTAGCAGTGTTCTTTGAGCCTGAACGCTTGGCATTTGACTCTGAAGAAGTTGGATGTTGCCCTAGGGCTACCAGAAAAAAAATGGATACAGCCTATGGCCTATTGTTTATCCATGCTTTCCAGGACTTTCTCGGGCAGCATCGAACTTCTCCAGCCACCGGGAGCCAAATGGCAAATGTTTGGGTTTGGACAAACACAAACATCCGGTAAAGGCCCTAATACACCAAGCAATTATTGGCTGTATTTGGCCGATTATGAGCCCTTACGTCCAGTAATCGCTTAGTGCAATGGCTCCTGTAAAAAGGCACGACCAGCCAACATGCACGATTTTGGCTGATTCTTCTCTTTCAACATGTTAAAAAAAAATACAACAATATCGATGGTCTGCTGGCCATCGCACTGTGTAGGAGGATCGGTGGCAGAAGACCGCCGCTATCTTCTAAGGGCCACCCGGATGATCTAAAGATTGTTTGGACAGCCCCTCTCGCAGCTCCCCATGCTCCGGGGAACAAAAAGCAAATAAGTGCTGATCTGACAGGTCGGCGCTTGTTTGCTTCTCCAGATCGCCCTGTGTAATAGGGCGATACGTCCGCTCATTACTAGTTCTGAGGGGGGTCATATAAATAGGGGGTGTCCTCATAGAACTTAAATAGAATCAGAACCTACTATTTAATTACAGGATGATTTGTAATCCCAAACAAAAATACAGATAAGTAAGTGCTGGGATACTAAATGCAACAATGGAGTCTGTCAGTCCATAACTTTATGGAACGTTCTGGAGATGTACAGTATACACTGAGTTTACTTTATTTCTCTCTCCTAGGTTTTAGGTTATTACAATAGATACAGCATTGACAGCAAGAACCTCATCAATGAAATCAAAGCCATTACAAGTGATCCCAAGGAGAAGTTTTTCTTTAATGTGTCCGATGAAGTGGCGTTGTTAGACAAAGCTGGGACCCTGGGAGAGAGAATTTTTAGTATTGAAGGTATTATTATTTTAAAGGTTGCACAATGTGATATTCCAATATACAAACAAGGCGTGTATTTGAATACATACAGTAGTAATGTGCTCAATGTGAGGATGGGGGATGTGCTATAATAAGAAAACTGACCGTAAGCCACATGTATGTTAAACTGTTTATCTGTTTAGGAACTAACTTCACCGAATCGATGAAATGTAGTGCTCTAAAATTAAGGACGCTTTATAAATAATAATAATAATAATAATAATAATGTCAGCAGCGGATGAAAAAAGAAAAGTTGCTTGACCAGCACTTTACTGTAATGTGTCAGTCCCGGAAATAACCTAAACCTAACCTATGCTGCAGCAGTGGTTACCAAGCGAAAGATCAAAAAAAGTTGAGCAAACTCAGAAATAAGTCAGGAACAAATGGGGTCAATTTTTTAGTCTGCAATCTAAAGACCGGGTTAGTCTGAAAGAACAACCCTTCTAGGCAAGACTAACCAGTAGAGATGAGTGAACTTTGAGTATGTTCGAGTTTGCCAAACCCAGGGTTTGATTACTGGTGGCTGAAGAAGTTGGATGTAACGCCAAGGCTGCCTGGAAAACATGGATACAGCCATAGGCCATAGGCTTTATCCATGTTTTCCAGGATTGCATTTAACGTCTTCAGCCACTGGTATTGAAATGCAGGGTTCAGGTGAACTTGAACATACTCATCTCTACTAACCAGTGTTAACAAACTGGTTTATATGCTAAAGTGTTGAGCTAAGAGCCCTTTAAGATGGGCAGACTGCCTCCTAATATCTAGCAGATTTAACAAAGTTATTCAATGGCTCAATTATTGTCAGTATAGGGCTACACTAATGTTCGCTGGAATGTTTATGTGGACAGCCTGATCCAAGAGCAGCACCAAAATAAAAAAAAGTGACAACCAATACAATTGGTGTTATGTTTAGACGGCGTTTGCAAAGCCACTGCTATATATCAGTCATTCTGAATAACTCTTCTTTATGTAGGTACAACACAAGGAGGTGAAACCTTCCAGCTGGAAATGGCCCAAGTTGGCTTCAGTGCACAGTATTCAAAAACTACGGTATGATGAAAGTCCTGATGATACTCCTGGTACTAAGCAAAAGGGCAAAGTCTTCAGATTCTTTCCCATTATGTGTTTGCACCTTGTAAGAAATAACACACACAGACAGAACGTCTGCAGTCTTCTAAGGGCCCTATTCCACCGGATCATTCGAATCTAAACGATAATCGTTCGGTTGAAATGCAGTTAACAATTAACGACCGAACGAGAAATCGTTGATCGCTTTATAAGACCTGGACCTATTTTTATCGTTGCTCGTTCGCAACATGTTTGCAAATCGTTCGCATTGAATAAGTCGTAGTTCAGTCGTTCGCAATAGCAAAGAAATAGCGAAGAAAAAACAATCGCAAATACGATCATAAGTAACGATTATCGTTCCATGGAAATGAGTGAACGTTTTCAGGTCTTTCGCAATAGCGGTCGTTTGAGATCGTTAATTGTTAACGATTATCCGAACGATAATCGCCCAGTGGAATAGGGCCCTTAGATATCATGGCACTTGGTTTGCACACCTGAATTCGGGGATTTTCTCAGCAGATCCTCTCAAGATCCTCTTGGATGGGGGGGGGGCTTTAACTGAGCACCTCAAGGAAATTCAGACAGTACCAAGATAGGTTATTAAGAATATACAAATATATGAAAGGACAGTACAGAGATCTTTATAGTGATCTTTTTACACCTAGGCCTGTAACCATGACAAGGGGGCATCCTCTACTTCTAGAGGAAAGGAGATTTCATCAGCAACAAACAGGGATTCTTTACTGTAAGAGCAGTAAGACTATAGAACTCTCTGCCACATAATGCTGTCATGGCCGATTCATTATATAAGTTCAAGGGAGGCCTGAATACTTTTATAGATAAATATAATAATACAAGTTATGGGTGCTAGATTAGATGTGATAGGACGGTGATCCAGGGATTATTCTGATTGCCATTTTGGAGTCGAGAAGGAATGTTTCTCCCTATGATTGGGGCAATTGGCATCTACCACATAAGAGTTTTTTTGCCTTTCTCTGGATCAACACAGTAGGGTTATAAGTTGAACTTAATGGACCGCATGGAAATCGTCCATATTGCTATGAAAAGTCAATATACATAACCTGTAACAGTCTAGGTCTCCAAAGAATCCTAGGTCCGTACACAGAAAAAAAAATCTCTCCAAGACAGCACCCCAACGTATTATGCAAAAAATAGCGGGCCTTTATTCCACCATGTGACATTTTTGTAACACCTTTTTCTAGCTCTACATGAAAAATTTGTTACCGAAACATCGCATGGTTGAATAAAAACTTGCTATTTTTTGCACAATACATTAGAGTATTTCTTTGAAAAGTCATGTTTTTTATACCTTTATTCCTGTTCTCAGCAGCGTCAGTGATGTATAGAATACGATGGACAAGGCAAGACATGTGGGCTAGTAGTAGTGGCCACCATTTTCAGAAATTTGAAACAAATCTCAAAAGTTTTGGAAACATAGACATTTCTAAATGGTTGGGAAATTCAGAACAAACTATGATGTAGAAGAAGGCAACAACACATCCAGAAGAAAGAGTAGTCAGTCAGGTGTAGGCTGGTGGCCAAGCCCTGATCCGGAGCCCAAATTCAGCAATAATGAAATGATTCTACTGTAGCCATCCAATAAGAAAAAACCCTCTTTTCAGCACATACCTTAAACTGTTAAAGATTTATCACTAAATGCCTATACCTATTGGTACAATGTCATTTTTGCAGGCGTCATTGGTGTTGGGAGCGGTTGGAGCTTATGACTGGAGCGGCACTGTAGTTCATCAGAATGAGAAACAGTTTTCTATATTCCCTTATAATGCATTTGAGAAGTTTATTCATGGGAGAAATGAAAGTTCTTATTTGGGTGAGTTGTACTCCGCGGTGTACTATTTATACCTATACCTTCTAAATGATATGTTACTTATAAATTTTCTATTAGGCAGTGTTCCTACATGCCGATGAACGCACGCATCAAAACCATGCCCCCACACGTTCACCAATTGCATCATGATGTTGCCAATAATCTTTGCAACACTGCAAAGCCATTGGTGAGCGCATGGGGGCGTGGTTTCAGTCTTCGGCCCCTGAGGACATGAATTAGTTGACCCCAGACAAGCCATATGTATGATTTTTTTTTAAATTAACTTAAAGGGGAACTATCAGCAGGTTAGACAAATCTAACCTGCTGCTAGCCCCCTATAGCTCCCGGGACGCTGAGGAGGAAAGTATGTGTCTTACCTTCCTCCTTGGCGCCGGTCCCATGCTGTTAGTTGGTATAATCTTCGACCAACGTCATCTGGCCTGTCCACTTTATTTATTATCAATGTAGCGGACGGGCCAGATGATGCTGTGGGGCGGGGCAGTGCTCCTAACAGTGCTGCCAAAAGAGATTATACCAAATAACAGCGCGGGACCGGTGCCCAGGAGGAAGGCAAGACATATGTTCAGGATGCCATGCCATGTCTGGGATGACAGGGTGACGGCAGAGTAGGCATAAGGCACCTTTAAGAAGTTGTGCACATTTTTTTTTATAAGAAGTATAAATTATAAATAAGAATGCAAGGGATTGATGGAAAAGAGAAATGGCATTTATATAAATGATATTAATGCCTAACTGTTGGTGGTTAATAGAACATATGAACAGGGCTTATCATTCTGAGACGCTCCTAAATCAGCTCCTGATCAGCTTATAAAAATGGAAGTCCAGTAGTACATGGGAAAATTATGGCAACTGAGTGTTTCTCTTTAAACCCACTCACTATAGACCTATACTAACTGAATGTGTAATCTCGTGCTATTCAGTCATCAGCTCTATGTAGGTATACATCTGTTTTCAGTCTTGAGTATTAGCTGGTTGTATTAAAAGCAGACATTGTCTTCTGTTTGGACCCTACTGACATATATATATATATATATATATATATATATATATATATATATATATAATTTTTGTACGCCCTGTTTTGTAGGATATTCTGTGGCCCTCATCAACATGGCAAGAACAGTGAATTTTGTTGGGGGAGCCCCAAGAACTAACTACACCGGACAAGTTGTAGTGTACAACATAAACGTCCAGGGAAATGTGACAATACTGCAGATCCAGAAAGGAGAACAGGTATGACAATAAGGAAGTAATAATGCTATTAAATAGAACATCCCTCCTGCCATATCTGTTCTATTATGTATTTCTCATAAAATAACCATTAGAGAGAATTTTTTCTACTGCATTGTGCTATTCTTATAAAAATAAATTAACAATAGTAACTTAAAGGTGTACTCCAGGGAAACATAAAATAACAGGGAGAGCTTACCCCTACGGGTGTCTCTGCAGCTGCGGCACCATCACTCACTGTCACCCTACCGTCTCCTGTATTTCCCATCACAGCACCACATGAACTACCCATTCAGCCAGTCAGTGACTGCAGAGGTGTACTGCCTCAGTCATTGATTGGCTGAGCAGGGGCATTTGTGAGTGGGGCCATGATGTCACAAGATTGGGAGATATAGGAGACCAGCAGGTGCGGTGGCATCAGGACAGGTAAGTATAACTTCCCTCTAGCTCCTTCCCTCCCTGTTTTTTATGTTTGCCGATAGTAAACCTTCAAAGCTCCAATGCAATAGTCCTTCAACTACCATGTATTTATTTATTGTCTTGTAATTGTCTCAATAGAATGGGTCTGGATATAGTCAAAGGCTGGGTTCACACCAGTGTTGGTGGCTCTATCAGTTGCCTTCCCTTGAAGGTTTCATTAAAAATACTAAAAACAAAATATTAGTAGTGGTGTCTGTTACCCATGTTGCTGAGTTGAGGGCGCATTGAGGTCTGCTGTTTCCACGTGTCAATATGCAAAGACCAAGACACCATCAACACACCAACTCAGTCATTCCCCTTTGCAACTCATTCAGGTCCTTCCCCTAAAACAAATAAACTTGATTTTTAGAAGACCAAAAGTAATTTTGTTTATTGGGCCACGGCTATTGTTATTTGGGCTAAGAATAGTGTCAAGGAGGCGGTGCCTATTATTCCCTGAGCCCTAGCAACTCTACATCTCATGTGTACAGTGTATGTTGCATGCAGTACAGTGAGGCGTAGAAGTGCTAGGGCCCCGGGAACCATAGGCTCCGTCTCCTTGACACTATTCACAGACCATAAAAAGGTATGTTTTCACTATAAAATCAATGTAGCTGTAAAAGTATTAGAAATCCATTGAGCAGTACAACCCCAGGATCAGTTACCAGCGAGACTTTTTATTGTAATGCTGTTTGTTCTATACTTTTTACTTGTAGATCGGCTCTTATTTCGGCAGTGTGCTGTGCTCCGTGGATGTCGACAAGGATTCAATAACTGACGTCCTGTTAGTGGGAGCTCCTATGTTTATGAATGAATACAAGAAAGAACAAGGACAAGTTTATTTATTTAGCATTAAGGGGGTAAGAGTTCATTTTACTTTTAGAATTTATTTAAATTCAACATACGGTATATGTATTTGTCATCTTTACACCAAAAAATATATCTGGAAATGTTACTTTTATGTGTTTTTTTCTGTATTAATATTACATAGTTCCCTATTTCGTAATTTAAAGGGGTTGTCCAGCGAAATTTTTTTTCTTTCAAATCAACTGGTGTCAGAAACTTATATAGAATTGTAATTTACTTCTATTTAAAAATCTCAAGTCTTCCCATACTTATTAGCTACTAAATATCCTGTAGAAAGTGTTTTTATTTACATTCAGAAACAGTGCTCTCTGCTGACATCTCTGGCCGAGTCAGATACTGTCCTGAGCAGGAGAGGTTTTCTATGGAGATTTGCTGCTGCTCTGGACAGTTCCTGACTCGGCCAGAAATGTCAGTAGAGAGCACTGTTTCTGAATGTAAATAAAACAACATTTCCTGCAGGACATACAACAGTCTATAAGTACAGGAAGACTTGAGATTTTTAAATAGAAGTAAATTACAAATCTATATAGGTTTCTTACACCAGTTGATCTGAAAGAAAAAAAAAATCGCTGGACAACCCCTTTAATTTTAAAATTGTCAGTGATGTATGGAATAGTTAGGACTGTCATGATCTTAAAAGGGGGTTTCTAAACATCAAATGTTACCCCTCATCCACAGGCTGATCATTGGGGGTCTGACTGCTGGTACTCCCAACAATCCTGAGAACAGCACCAATGCTTCATTTATTCTCTATGTGGTTTTGAACAGTGATTTGCACCAGTCCAATATTATTGTGTTCATTGTCAAAATTGATGGCAATTGGACACAAAATTGATCTCATAAGCACTAGAGTTGAGCGAGCATGCTTGGTCGCGCACAGTGCTAGGGTAAAGGTGGCTATACAGCTTCAATAACTGATGGTCGAAGAACTCTGGCGGTTTGACGGCAATTGCAGGCATACTGCTAGAGTTCTAATGTTTACATGATCCTATTACTTTTCTTAATTTTACTTTTTTGTGTATTCTGTTTAAGCATCCCTTCAAGGGACAAAATATACAAAAATTTGAAGGAAAAAATGAAAAAGGTTAACCAGGCACCCTCCTCTCTGCCAAGCAGGGGGCACCTGGTTAAATGCTTGAGTCTCTCATTGATATTAATGAAGTTTGTTACTCAAGTCTGGTTTTGTCATTAGTTTTCCCTTCTCCTGAGGGAATCACAATGCAAGGCCAAATACATCTAGGGACAGTCTCTTTGATCTTTCTATGTTTCCTGGGTTCCTATTACAAGGGCTGTAAACCGTCAATACTGTAAACGACCGCCAATCTGTTAGATCAGCGCTCGTTTACTGGGCCTATTACATGGCCCAATAATTGTTTAGCAAGGGCTGCACGAACATCGTTAGTGATGTCCATGCAGCCCTTGTCCAAACAATTTACATTACCTGTCCATGATTTTAGGTCTGGGCCTAAAGAAACGGTCAGTCGATAATCGTTTCATCTTCTGATTGT
Organism: Dendropsophus ebraccatus; assembly: GCF_027789765.1. Lineage (NCBI taxonomy): Eukaryota > Metazoa > Chordata > Amphibia > Anura > Hylidae > Dendropsophus > Dendropsophus ebraccatus. The sequence continues at coordinate 163,458,186 of NC_091456.1, read as the reverse complement.
TGTCTCTATTACACAAAGCGATAATCGGCCGAATTAGGCCGATTTGGTCAATTATCATTCTGTGTAATAAGGCCTTTAAACTACCACTGCAGGAAAGTTAAATAGGAAAATTGTAAATCATACATTTGCTTGATCCAGACGTACAACATTATTTATCATGTACAACTTTATCATTTCTGTAGACATTTTGTAATCTGTATTCGTTTCTTCTCTTGAACAGGGAATCTTACACCAGCGTGAGCTTTTGGAAGGTCCTAATAGTGTGGAGAATACCAGGTTTGGAGCCGCCATTGCTGCACTTATGGACATAGATTTAGACGGATTTAATGATGTCATTGTTGGAGCACCCTTAGAAAACCAGAATGGTGGAGCGGTTTATATATACAACGGCTATAAGAACACAATAAGGACTAAACATTCCCAGGTAATACATATTTAAAAATTTTAAGCCTTTTTATACTTATCAGCTGCTTTATGTCCTGCAGGAAGTTGTTTGTTTTTTCCAGTCTGACACAGTGCTCTCTGCTGCCATCTCTGTCCATGTCAGGAAGTGTCCAGAGCAGGAGAGGTTTCCTATGGGGATTTGCTGCTGCTCTGGACAGTTTCTGTCACAAACAGAGGTGGCAGCAGAGAGCAGTGTTTCAGACTGTAAAGAATACACCACTTCCTGCAGGACATACAGCAGCTGATAAGTACCGGAAGACTTGAGATTTTAAATAAAAGTAGTTTACAACTCTGTATAACTTTCTGACACTAATTTATTTTGGGGAAAAAAATCTCTATACTACCCCTTTAATATGGGTCTATATGAAGTCTAAAGAATACATAGGTATAATTTCCTCCTGTACATGTATAGTTAGTATTCCTGTCTCCACATTTCCTATTGATTATAGTATTGTACAGTTCTATATATTTGTATGCTTATTCTTGTAATGTTGTGTAGATGGACCAGATGTGAACTGTTTAACTTTGTTCTATATGCAGAAAATACTTGGCTCCTCATTCACACCATCCCTGCAGTTTTTTGGTCAATCACTGGATGGGCATAAAGATTTAAATGGCGATACTATCACAGATGTAACTGTTGGTGCTTATGATAAAGTCATTCAGTTCTGGTGAGTTTTCTAGTCATTTCTGATGATAAAAAAGAGATTTTTAAAGCTTTAATTATTTAACATTTTCTGCTCTGTTCATTTAATCAATTACACAATAGGTATTCAGAGTCTCAAATCTTCCAGTACTTATCAGCTGCTGTATGGCCTGCAGGAAGTGGTGTATTCTTGCAGTCTGACACTGTGCTCTCTGTTGCCACCTCTGTCCACGACAGGAACTGTCCTGAGCAGGAGAGGTTTTCTATGGGGATTTTTTACTGCTCAGAACAAAGGTGGCAGCAGAGAGCACTGTGTCAGACTGGAAATAATACACCACTTCCTGCAGAACATATAGCAGCTGATAAGTACTGCAATGGGCCAGTCTGATCATGAGAATGGGGGTCCTGTTGCCTCCTATGGTCAAAAGACACAGGCATTGCATATACGCACTGCCCATCCTTATGGGACTGATGGATATAGCTTTTTGCATACATGGCACTATGACTTATACTAATAAAAATACAGTAATACATGTGCTCTAGAGCAGCCGCCATTTTTGGTTAATAGTGCCGGACATGATATTTTCTACTTGGCTATAATGACTAGGAGATATGGAGGGGATAGTCTTCATGAGAAAACTCCTTTTAAACCCCAGCTATTTTATGTATACTGCATATGACAAGTATACGCCCAAGACTAAATTGTGATCCTTCCGCTTACACTTTTTGTACATTAATAACTTACATAAATGTTGGATTGCCGGGTGAGGACTACATTTCAATCGTTTGCTGACTAAGTCAGGTCATGCAGCCATATTACATCTATGTGAAATCTGCCTAGTGTTGTGGGTTTTTTATTTTTCGTTTCTTTGTATTTTTTTTTAACTTTTGCCCTACTTACTTGTTTAATATATATTGATAATTATTTGTCTCCTATTTAGGTCGCAGGGTATTGCAGATGTATCTGTGAAGGTTTCATTTAATCCGGATAAAATTGTACTAACAAATAAGAACAGTGAAATTACTGTAAAAATCTGCTTCGATGCTCGCTTCAGACCTGCAAACACCGGACAACAATTTGGTAATTGTTATTTTTATTTTACTTTATAACTTAATGGCATCCATTCGCCAACATTGGGTGAAAGACACTTGATGTGCAAAGGACCCGGAAAGTTTTGTGTCTTCCATTAGAATTGGAATCCATGGCGCATTGCTTTCATCATTAGTTGCTGCTATCATCCGTCTCCATATTACACAGGGAGATGTGTGGCCGATGAGAAATGTTTTTTTTTGACAGGTCACGATGAAGCGATTGGCTGACAAACAAGCATTTACTTGTTATGCTGCGTTTACACGGAACGATTATCGTGCGAATTTGCACGATAACGATCGAATTCGAACGATAATCATACATGTAAATGCAGTTCATTTTGATCTTTGAACATGTTCTTAAATCGTCGTTCATAAAAAATTTGCAGATCGTTCCGTGTAAACAGTCGTTCAGTCGATTTTACTTATGTGTGAGATAGGCTTAAGCGATCGCAAAACGATTGCAAAACAAATTTTTTTGTACGATATATCGTTCCATCTAAACGCTAATCGTTATTTAAAAAATCGTTACTTTGAAATCGTTAAACGTACGATCGGGCGAATTATCGTTCCGTGTAAACGCAGCATTAGTCTGATGATCATTAGCTCTATTACACACAGCGATGTCAGCCTTTTTGCTAAGGACCCTTAGATGAAGAGCAGTTCAAGATTACACCATGCCTCTTACTAGTAGTAAGTTAGAAAATGGGTCCTTTTTAACTTTCTTTTATTATGCTTCATATGCCAAAAAACACCCAATGTCCAACCAATTTCCAGCTAGGTGTCTAACCAATTTCTAACTAGGTCTCCAACCAAATTCTAGCCACTGTAGGCGTCCAACCAATTTCTAGCTCGGTGTCCAACCAGCTTCTAGCTAGGTGTCCAACCAAATTCTAGCTACTGTAGGTGTCCAACCAATTTCTAGCAAGGTGTCCAACAAATTTCTAGCTAGATGTCTAACCAATTTCTATCTGGGTGTCCAACCGATTTCTAGCTAGGTGTCCAACCAATTTCTAGCTAGATGTCTAACCAATTTCTATCTGGGTGTCCAACCAATTTCTAGCTAGGTGTCTAACCAATTTCTAGCTAGGTGTCCAACCAATTTCTAGCTAGATGTCTAACCAATTTCTATCTGGGTGTCCAACCAATTTCTAGCTAGGTGTCTAACCAATTTCTAGCTAGGTGTCCAACCAATTTCTAGCTAGATGTCTAACCAATTTCTAGCTGGGTGTCTAACCAATTTCTAGCTAGGTGTCTAACCAATTTCTAGCTGGGTGTCCAACCAATTTCTAGCTAGATGTCCAACCAACTTCTAGCTAGGTGTCCAACCAATTTCCAGCTAAGTGTCTTACCAGTTTCTAGCTGGGTGTCCAACCAATTTCTAACTAGGTGTCCAACCAAATTCTAGCTACCGTAGGCGTCCAACCAATTTCTAGCTGGGTGTCAAACCAGTTTCTAGCTGGGTGTCCAACCAATTTCTTGCTAGGTGTCTAACCAATTTCTAGCTGGGTGTCCAACCAATTTCTAGCTAGGTGTCGAGTCCAACCAGATTTTAGCTAGGTGCCCAACCGATTTCTAGCTGGGTGTCCAACCAATTTCTAGCTAGGTGTCGTGTCCAACCAGATTCTAGCTAGGTGTCCAACCAGATTCTAGCTAGGTGTCCAACCAATTTCTAGTTGGGTGTCCAACCAATTTACTAATAAAGTTGGCTCGGATACCACCATCTGGATATTAATGGTGGTCTTGTACTTGACTCCAACTAAAATGCTGATCAACTCATATTAATAATTAAGAAGATGCAGTGTTTAATGACATGTCAATTGGACATAAAACATTGACTCTGTCCATGACACTCAAGGACCCCCATTGATCCTAAGAGAGTCCATATGCTCAGCTACTCTTTGAAATTCACTAAATAAACCTTTTATAATTTTTATAATGAACAACCTGAAACTGTTGAATTGGGAAGCAGTGGTACCTGGACATTGAATATAAAACACCTTGTGGTTCTACTGGACAGAACTTAGAACTTTACAGTCATATAAATTCAGCTGAACAGAACCGCAAAGGTTATACTTGGCTATAACACAGCTGTCAGTGTGGGATTCAAAGCTTATTGTCTCAACCCTGTCTCTCCACACAGTGTCTATCTCCTACAATGCAACGCTAGACGCTGATCTCATGTCATCGAGAGTGACATCTAGAGGACAGTTTAAGGAAAACGGAGACCGATTCATAACTAAGGCCGTCGACATAAGCACAAAGGAAAAATGCATTGAGCATGTTTTTAATGTTCAAGTAAGTACTGTGAACCCCAGAGTGCAATAATAAGTGGTCTTTTACAAGAAGTAGCATATCAAAGGTGTGAAGGGGGGGGGGGGGGTTAAAGAAGAGGTCAACTGGCAGGAAATATGCTCAAAGTGCTGGGAAAAGACGATAAATCTCCTTGGATTAGATTCTACAGTACATAGAGTGGCGATGTACAGCATTGCCACTTACCTCTATGTGCCATAATGTTAGCAACAATATTGGCACATCTCTGCTTACTGTAAAGGATCAGGAACTCTGTTTAAAACTGACAGGGGTCCCTACGCTCTACAAAGTTTCTGGGACGCTCTATGCTAGACATATGTGCTCAGGTGCTCGGTGGCAATCCACTGCACTGCTACTTGGTTTTATTGGGCCAGAGACAAAAGCAGATATGTATACATATGTCAGGAATCCATGTCCCTCAAGGGGCAGTGTAAAAATGCTCACCCAATCTCTGGTCTTGTCAAGGACTAGTCCCCAGATCAGGTGACCATTAATTGACTGAAATACACAGAAGAAAACACCAGTCCAGCCCTGGGTGAGCATTTTCACACTGCTCCTAGAGGAACAGGGATTCCTGTCATTTTGATAGAAGTCCCTGCTCCTCTACAGCATGCAGTGTTATATATATATAGGGCTGGAAGCAGGAGCTCATGAGATTTTTTTTACAATACTATGTGGAGGCTGAGCAACAGCATGTCTGGCAGCAGACAATTCCAATTTAAATCACAAAAAAAGTTTAGCTGATATTAATTTTTTATGTAAAATTCGGAGGAAATGTGATTATCTCAAAATCAGTTCCCTCATCACTAACCCTGGGTCCTTGGAGGGAAACCGCAAAAAGTCACTCTGCCTCGGATTCAGTATTTATATACAGGGATAGGGTACCAAACTGTACCAAATTGTGTAAATACTGCCACAATTTGTGCAATGCAATAATGCCTCTAGCTGCTTTAGATTATTCATATTTTGCTGTAATTTCTGAGTACATATCCAAATTCCTATAATATGTTTGTGACAGATGAATGTGGTCGGTGATGCACCTCCTATCTGCTTTTCTGAATGAGAGGTTTCTTTCTGGCTGAGACATCTAATTTGGGAATCCTCTTGGAGCCAACCAGATGGTTAAGTAATTCTACAATATACAGATGTGTAACCTTAGCTGGCAGCTTCTGGGTTAGCACTTCGAGAATAACTGCCTCCAGTGCAGCTATAATTATAACACTATAATAAAAGAGGCTGCGATGCTGCTATCAATTATCATGACTGCAAACAGGAAGGAGTAAAAAAATCACTATTAACAAGTTCTCCCAACCACCACATAAAAGTGCAATTCCCCTAGCCCATCCAAGACCCCCCTACCAGTAATATAAGACCTTAAGTCAACCGCTCATAAGTTTTATTTAATTCCTGGAAATCTAGGCGACAGCACAGAAACTTTATGCTAAATATGAGGCTAGAAAAATATACAAATATAAAAAACCTATTAGACTGACAACAAATTGAGAACACACTGTGCTGTATGAGTTGTCACCCAGCTATCACAATAAGGTCTCATGCACATGTCTGGTACATTTATAAAGATTTCTTATCAGGAATCAGGAAATCCAGATAAATTCCCAGACCCAGAGACTTCTATTGGGCAGGGACACCTTTCAGCTTTTTTTTCCTGAAGGGTGTCCTTTCCAGAAAATAGGTCAGGAATCTTAGAACCTATCCTATTTTAGTGAATGGACAATGGACAAGTCTATGGGAGCAAGTGGAAATCCATGTGTTGTTATGTACCCTGGGCCTGTGTCAACTGCGCCTTGCCCATTAACTTTATAAGCTCCTGATTAGCTGGGGAAAATGTGGATGAATATAACATGCACTTACCTCCTTGGCTCCAGTGATGGGGTCCGCTGTCCTCTCTTCCAGTTCCTGGTCCCTGGCCGCTTCTAGGTCTGAGTGGGGACCTGAGACATTGCTTGTGAGGCCTGCTTAGCCTGTCAGCGGCCATAGTGGGGTCCCTCCTTGGCCCCTGACTGGCTGAGTGGGCCTGACACGTTATGTCCCAGGTCCCCACTCAGACCTTGAAGTGGCCGGGGACCGGAAACTGGAGCAGAGGACAGCAGACACCCAGCGCCCGTTTTGAAAAAAAAGGACATGCCTGGACTTTTCTCTTAAAGGGAACCTGTCACCCCCCGTGCCGGGGTGACAGGCTCCCAACCCCCGCTAAGGCCCCCTATACTCACCTGATCCCGCCAGGTCCCGCTTCTGGATTCGGTCAGGTCACGGAGATCTCAGCCGCTGCAGCCCGGCGCGCGCACTCTCCGGATCCAGATGCGGGACCCGGCGGGATCAAGTGAGTATAGGGGGCTGTAGCGGGGGGTCGGGAGCCTGTCACCCCGGCACGGGGGTGACAGGTTCCCTTTAAATGCGGCAATGTGAATGACAGAGCTTGGAGCCTTTGGCTTTTATCCCTGTTAATCACTCATGTGGTCAGGGGCAGCCATAGGCCACAAGAGGCCACTCTCTCTCCCAGCACTCTAGCACACATGCAGAGCAAGAAGGGAGCGGAAGGAAGAAGTTGGAGGGCAGCGCTTTGGCTGTGCAGCAGGTGAGTATGTCTTTTTATGTTCAACTTTAAAAAATGACATGTATGCTTGTGACCTAACATATAATTCAAACATAAATAAATGTACTCATTCATGTTTTTTTTTGCCTGTTTTACTAACGTCTGTAAATAGTTGCCACTATTGTTATTTATGTAAGGTTTTTTTTTTTATTTCTGCTACTAGGAAACATCAGACTCAGAGAATGCGCTGGCATTGCGCATTAATATTGCTGCCCAGAAGCCAGATAGCAGTCCTGTATTAAATCCTTATTCATCTGGCTCAAGCGAATGGTTTGTAAGTATAAAAATAAGTCAAATATCAATTCATTACCAATAATTTGAGTGTTTTCTCCTCTCCGTTTTTTTAAAATAATCAACTCCTAGGTAGGCATGCAAATGGCACCAAGGGCTGCAGGTGTTGGCCACATAAAATAGTTTCTGATTTCTGCATTACAAAAAAGCTACAAAATTGCAGTTAAAGCCTGCCAGGAACTTGTTTACATCAGCCGTCTTGGAAGGTAGAGAAGTTAGGTGGAGAGAAGTGGAGACAGAGAGAAAAGCCCACACACAGTTTTTTATATCTTCAGCAGAAAGCAGCAGGCAGCTGAGAACTGGGAGAAGGAGACTGAAAAGATAATAACTATGGAATGAATTGTTAGTCTCATCATGGGCAGCAACATATGAAAAGTTGTGTTGTGATAAGGATGGAGGGAATAGCACCACTCTTAATTCTCAGGCCCTTGGGCTCTATATATATAGAAATGGACAGTGGTATGTGGCTCAGGTGAAGACACAACCAGGTGGTGCTCAGATACACTGTAGATTCAAACTTGTGAAAGGAAGAAAAGAAAGTCACGGGCACTCACCAATTCCAATGCTTTTATTAGAACATCTTTATACGTGCAGGTGGGAAAAGAGTGGAGCAGGTGTGTCTTCACTAACAACGGTTGTTTCGCGCACAACCGTGGTTAGTCAGTGAGGACGCACCTGTTCCACTCCATCACCCTGTATATATAAAGTTATTCTAATAAACTGGACTACTAATGCATCGGAATTGGTGAGTGCCTGTGACTTTTTCTTCCTTTTGCAATATTAAACATTTGGACAAAATACTACTAAATATAGGCTGTCAATTGTTGATTGGCTGGGTGCAGACCCTACCTACACCCCCACAGATCATCTGTTCAGCACCCCACTAATGTAAGAACAAAGCTTAAAGCAGTAACAGTGCAATTGTTTTACCCTGGACAGCCTCTTCAATAACAGACATGACCAATAAGCACAAGTGGCTCAGTTTCTGAGACTTTTTTTTTTTTTTTAATCTACTTTCACATAACTATTTTAAAAGGTCCCTATACTTTTTTCCAATAGATTCCCTTCCAAAAAGACTGTGGTGATGATGGAATTTGTCATTCGGATCTTTTCTTACAAGTGGCACAGAAACCAGATGATGTGTAAGTCTTGTTTTGCCGTTGCAATTAGAGCATCTATTATATGCCCATGAAGGTAGGGTGACTCTAGACCAGTGGTGTCAAACTCAAATACACAGTGGGCCAAAATTAAAAAAATTGGCTTATTGAAGAGCAAATGCGGCGGTCCTGGCACTGTCAGAGTAGCGTGTGGTGTTCCTCGCACTGTCAGTTGTGTGAGTCTCCACGGCCTGTGCACTATGATAAATGACATGATAAATTGCTATAATATGATTAAACCCAAACCCATGTAATAGCCAACCCCCTCAATATTGCCCCATGTTGTAGCCAACCCAAATAAAATTGCCCCACATATTAGCCAGCCCTCCCAATAGTGCCTTAATAGTAGCCAGCCCCCCAAGTGTTCCATATAGTAGCCAGTATTCCCCAATAGTGTCTTTTATAGTATCCAGACCTCCCTAGTAGTCTCATATAGTATCCAGCCCTCCCCCGAAGTCTCATATAGTAGCCATCCCTCCCCCCATAGTCTCTTATATCGTAACCAGCCCTCCCCAACAGTCTCCTATATATTAGCCAGCCCTCCCCGATAGTCTCTTATATAGTAGCCAGCCCTCCCCAGTAGTCTCATATAGTAGCCAGTCCTTCCCCATAGTCTCTTATATAGTAGCCATGGCGGGCCACATGTAATTCAAACTCTAAATTGCCTGGCGGCCCAAAGATAGTGGCACCACGGGTCAGATTTGGCCCGCGGGCCAGAGTTTGACATAACTGCTCTAGACGGTACTGTTCTGTTACAGCTCCCTCAGCATTACATAAACATAGACACAACGGACAAGTATTTACCAGTGGAGCTAACTGAACTCTGCTACATCTGTACCATGTTACACGTCACTATGTCTCGCTAATTAATAGGCAGGAATGAATGGTGGCGTATACAGTCTTATAATTAGTGATGCATCGCTTCCTACAGGAAACAACCATACGTTGTCAGTGACAAAAACAGAAGGCTGATGTTCCAAGTAACACTAAGGAATAAAAAGGAAAATGCTTACAACACAAAGCTCAAGGCAGTTTTCTCCGAAAATCTTTTCTTTGCATCTTCAACTCCTCCGGTAAGTAATTTAAAAAATCTCCCACAATTTTGTGTCTACAGATCCAATGCAGTTACAAATGAGAACATGTCTTATGGTGTTAGCTCACGACAATTTTCCCAGGGGATAATATATATGTTATTCATGCAGTCTTTTAAATGGAAACTATCAGCTGGTTAGAAGCATGTCCCTATAGGAGGATGAAGGTAGATTTCTTATCTTCATCTTCGGTGTAGTTTTCATGTAGTTTGATCCATATGCTAATGAGGTTGTTTGGTGCACTGGGGGCGGGGCTACCACCCTCACACCATCGCTTCTAATGAATATCCATCTGGTGCCCTGCAGTGGTAAACCCCAGTATTCATTAGAAGGGATGGACCAGCCTTGGGCACTAATGGTGGTAGCCCCACCCCCAGTGCACCAAACCACCTAATTAGCATATGGATTGAACTACAAAGTTGACGAAAGTGATGCAGAGGATTAAGGAAAGAAACTTACCGCCATCTTTAGCCCATGTGCTATAGGGACATATCAGCAGGTTAGATGCTTCTAACCTGCTGATAGTTTCCCTTTAAGATGTGTCAGGCTGGGTGGTTGCACTTCACGGTCTGTGAATTTATTGGGTGCTTACACAGTCATCTATGTTGCAGAGCGATGGAACAGAAGTTCTGTGCCAAGTTGGCAATACACAAGGATCTGTCAGCTGTCTGGTGGGATTCCCGTTTCTGAAAGACCAGCAAAAGGTATTTTAAAGTTATAAAGAAAATGAGTAAAGTTTTCTAAGAGTTCATGACCTTCAAGGGTATGTCCCTAATTGTATTGCTTTCTGACAAATCTGACAAGGGGCTACTAATATGGCGGCCATTACTCCTGAAGAATTCTGGTTACTAGGAATTCAACTATATTCACCCTGTTGTACTTTGCAGTAAAGTGGAGGACTATGGCAATACACTTGCTGATAAGATGAATAGTGTCATCATTTATATTTGTGACCTCTATTGACTGTCAGTTTTGTGCGGCTGCTATTCATTGAATGGTCCTTGCAACAATGGTGGATTCCTTGGCGCTCAAACCTCCCGACACTGTCACTCCACTTCAAAAAAGAGGCAGAGATTCCCAGTATTATTGCCAACCAGATGTGTTCTTTATTGTAGTGCTATGCGTTTCGAGGGTTAACCACCCTCTTCATCAGGCATGATTAGGTACATTACACACTAGTATTTATACATAAACTAAACACCAGTTCCTTTGAAAGGAAAAAAAAATGGAGTACCACTTTAAGACACAAAAAGAACTTTGGGCTTGCCAGGGTGCAGCTACAAGTTGTATACCCCCTAATGTTATAGTTGTGATTGCCTCAATAAATGTTTTCTTTTTATAGGTTACATTTGATATTGGATTTGATTTCAACCTCAATTATCTTCAGGATAAAGCTTACATCTACTTCCAGGCTACAAGGTATAGTCCCTTAGAGGGTCCATATTTAGGTGGATATGTGTGAACTGCACCTGTAGCATCTTTAGAAAACTTAAGGGGGTTGTCTAATACATGAACATACATTGGAAAATAAAGTTGCTGTTACCTTTCTGTGGTCTTTCATGTTTTCTTTCTCTTACTGATGCCAGGAGGTGGATATGGGGTCTTAAAAAAAATACCAAATCTGGGTAACTCAACATGGATGATGTTCAGTTTTTTTTAAGTTTCTTGTAAAGTTAAACTTAAGTCTGTTATTCAGTTCATCATGGAAAGATGCACTTGCATGCTAAATGGTTGGTGTGCTGACGTGACCTTCCAACACCCAGTGAGTTCCATGAACCCTTAATTCAGTTGCATTAGCAACTCAACCACCCACTATGGACCTGCAAAGCCCCTCATTGATTTGAAGATATTTTTTTTTTCATGAAAATTTCTTTATTTCTATTGTCTTATATAGAATTTGATCCTTACTCACTTTAGCAAGGATAGGCTACTATACCAAATACAGCCCTTTGTAAGCATGATGGTAAGCCCCTTTAAATGTGTTATTCCATCTTCACATAAAAGTTCAAACTTTATTTTTCTACAGTGAAAGTTATGAAGATAATGTGCAAGACAATGCAGTGAACATATCTCTTCCTGTAAAGTATGACACAGGGATGCACTTCACAAGGTATGGAATGTTTATATTCTGAATATTCTATATGACACATACAGTAATAGGATTCACCAGTATGGAGGTCTTTGGTATTCTGCATTAGTATGGAAACAGTGGATGACAACCCTATGTGACAGCTGAAATAAATATACAAGTGGATATACCAGTTTAACAGAATATGTTTTTTGTTTGTTTTTGGGTGGGGTGATTTCAGATGTGTATGTGATTTTTTTTTTCTTAATTTAATTTACATTAAGCAGTCCAGTATGCCTGCAATAGACTTTAAAGGGAACCTGTCACCCCCCGTGCCGGGGTGACAGGCTCCCGACCCCCCGTTAGAGCCCCCTATACTTACCTAATCCCGCCGGGTCCCGCTTCTGGAGGTGGTCGGGTGATGAAGATCTAAGCTGCTGCAGCCTGGCGCGCGCGCTGAGAGATGAGTCCAGCGCTCATAGAGAATGACAGAGCGCTGGACTCTCCTGTCATTCTCTATGGGTGTTGGACTCATCTCTCAGCGCGCGTGCCGGGCTGCAGCGGCTGAGATCTTCATCACCCGACCACCTCCAGAAGCGGGACCCGGCGGGAATAGGTAAGTATAGGGGGCTCTAACGGGGGTCGGGAGCCTGTCACCCCGGCACGGGGGGTGACAGGTTCCCTTTAAGGGTAGCTTTACACATACTGTATTGCAGCAGATGTCATGGTGCAGATCTGCAGAAGATTTGATCTAAATAACTGAACACAGCATCAAATTTTCACCATCAAATCTGCTGCGGATCCTGTACATGTGAACGCACCCTAAAGGTTTTTTTTTTTTTTATGCATTTATTTCCTATTAGTATGTGATCGATAGGGGTCTGATACTGGTCTGGAAACAAGTGAGCAAAACAGATCAGTAGGGTTCCCCTTTTAATGATTCCCAGCCACGTTTGCACATCCACACATGAGATTGTACCTAATAATCCAGCTTAGCCCCATGTGAAGTTGAGCTCCTAAGAATTAGCCTTTGATATGTTCTTTTAAAACCTCTTTTAAAGGACTACATTTTAATAAAGGAGTGACCCTGGCACACCACTGCATTCCATTCTACAGCTCGGAAAGCTTCGGAGATTATAATTCTTTTACACAATAAAAAACTGATATCTCAAGTAGGGATAAGGGAGTTTACAGTGCAAGAAGTAGAACGCTTCAATAAGCTTGTCAGCCGGCTGCCTAGGAATACCGTGCCACTTCAGGTGCCTGGGAAAGCTGGATACAGCCCCGAAAAACTTTTTTCAGGCACCTGGAGGGAGCAGCACTGAGTTAAAAGGCAGACGGCTGACAAGCAGACGGCCAGGCTTATTGAAGTACTTCACTAGCACTGTAAATCCCTCATCCCTTATCACAAGACGACGGCCGGTCCACCCTTTAAATGAATACTGGGGCCGAGCACTGTGCCAATATTGATTAGAGGCGGCCAGCTGGGGCAGATCAGTAGACTGAGGGTGGAAGTCCCACCCCCAGTGCACCAAACTGCCTCATTAGCACATGAATTAAACTACAAAGATACCAAAAACGGCACCAACGATCAAGGTAAGAAACTTACCTTCATCCTCAGCACCCCATGTGCTATAGGGACATATCAGCAGGGTAGATACTTCTATCCTGCTGATAGTTTCCCTTTAAACAAAAGGAGGCCCCTGTTATGATTGTAGTTGACCCCCCTCCCCCTTCTTATCTTCTGTGTCCCTGTAAAACTCCAGATGCTCTATGCTCTTTAATGTACTCATCTAATTTGTCGCGCTCATCATGCTGGTCTGTGGAGTGACACCTCTTTTTTTATTTCCTTCTAGGTCTACGAGCATTAACTTTTATGAGGTGTTTTCTGGGGCTAGTGTTCCATCAACGATAAATCATCTTAAAGAAATTGGTCCAGAATATAACTTTACTATAAAGGTAAATAAGATTATTTTTCAATTTACATCACATGATCATATGAAAAAAAAAAATAATAAAATATATATATATATATATATATATTTATTTATTTTAATATGAATAGTGTCAAAGAGGCGGGGCCAATTATTCCCTGTGCCCTAGTACTGCTATGCCTTACAGTGTTGTATGCCTGCCCTATACTTAATCAGGACATACACTGTGCACACAAGACAGTGAGGTATAGCGATGCCAGGGCCCAGGGAACAATAGGCTCCTCCTCTTTGACACCATTCACATTAATTGGTTATGAAAATAAAAACAAGCACTTGCAACAAAACTGTGTTCTGAATGCTTCCATTAATATCTAACCAGCAGTGCTGCCAGCATAGTAAATTGTCAGGGGGTCAGAGATTTACTTTACGGCTATGTTCACACTACGTAAAACTAAGGCCGTAGTTCTTGCTGCAGAACTACGGCCGTAGTTTTGTGGTGTGGACAATGCCTTGTGTGCAATGGGATCCCGGCCAGAGCGTACACACATCGTATACGCTCCGGCCGGGATCTATGCAGCGCCGGAAAAAACTGACAGGCAGAAAGACCTGTCAGTTCACACAGTGAAGCGAGCGGCTCCAGCCGCTCGCTTCACTGTGTGCTATGGTAAGCTCTGATGCGGGCGCGCGCTGATGCCCCGCATCAGAGCTCCGCAGCCGAAAGATGATCCAGTCGGTATGTAAGTACCGGCCAAGATGATCCGGCCAGAGAAAAGCCGGTCTAATACGTAGTGTGAACATAGCCTAAAAGAAACAAGTCACGTCCCTTACCCGGCACTGGGACCCAATGCTGCACCCAATAGTCTTCAGGTAGGCGCCATTTTCAAAATACTGTGCTTTAATCCCTCCTCTCAGCGCCTAGTAAGTAGTCATGGGGGCGGAGCTGCAGTAGCCTCCACCTTCCTCCCTGCCACTTAAACTTTACTGGCACCCCGCATGCTGGGCTTTGCATGAAGTTCCTAGCCCTTAGGATGCCAATAAAGTGTGAGTGGCTTGGAGGCAGCATGATTAAAAAATATTAGATTTTTTTCCTATTAAAATTAGAAAATAATCCATGTTTTTCGACTTTCTATCTAAATAGTGCTTCAGTCTATATTGTCACCCGTCTCATTACCAGTGTGTCTAACAGAACTTTTACTAAGAGTAGTCTATTTGGTGGAAAATTGGATGTTTGAAAATATGTGACTTGGCAGTAAACCGGGAGACTTGAAAAAAAAAAGGAATTTATATATAGTAGTTCCAGCTCCGCCATTACTGAATGTACAAGAAGGACAAATTATTTAAACCCAGTCTAACTTGCAACTAAACCACATAATGCATAAAGGATCTAAATAATGTATGGTTTTTCTGAACTAATATAATAACCGATCGAGGGCAGACAAACAAAATATGTGATCTACGCAGCTGCGCACAGGCGCAATAGGTATTTAACCAACCTATTCCTCACCACAGATTTGTATTTAATGGACTGACCTTTGGAGATGCTCTGAAGACCTTTTGGAGTATACCGATGTATACAGTAATTTTGCTCAGTATTTTGCAACCAAAACCAGGAGTGGATTGCAAACGGCTATGTTCACACACTGTTGAAATTGAGTGGATGGCCGCCACTTAATGCCAAATAATTACTGTTACTTTAAAAGAATGGCTGTTATTTCCCATTAAATGGCGCCCATCCACTAAGTTTAAACAGTGTGTGAACATGGCCTTTCTGCGTTTTTAATCCACTCCTGGTTTTGGTTGCAAAATACTGACAGAAATACTGCGTGTGAACATTGCCTTAGCTAAACTGCGTATTGAACATCAGACAACTTAAAGGGGTACTTCTGCGAAATATTTTTCTTTCAAATCAACTGGTGTTGGAAAGTTATATAGATTTGTAATTTATTTCTATTTAAAAAGCTCCAGTCTTCTGGTACTTATCAGCTGCTGTATGTCCTGCAGGAAGGGGTGTATTCTTTCCAGTTTGACACAGTGATCTCTGCTGCCACCTCTGTCCATGTCAGGAACCGTCCAGAGCAGGAGCATATCCCCATAGAAATCCTCTCCTGCTCTGGACAGTTCCTGTCTTGTACAGAGGTGGCAGCAGAGAGCACTGTGTCAGACTAGAGAGAATACACCACTTCCTGCAGGACATAAAGCAGCTGATAAGTACTGGAAGACTGGGGATTATTAAATAGAAATAAATTACAAATCTATATAACTTTCAAAAACTAGTTGATTTGAAAGGAAAATATTTTTGTCAGAGTACCCCTTTAAGAACTTATGCTTTATTGTTGCGCTTTGACTTTTAGCTTATTTTGGGTATGTTCTCTTTTATTAATGTTAATGGTGTTACTTTAGATCAGTACTGGGACAATTCCAGTAACATCAGCGTTTGTAACCGTGAATATTCCAGAGTCCACAAAAGAAAACAATCCCTTGATGTATATCACAGACATCCAAACAGACCAGGTAAGCGGAAGTAGGGGTAAATGTTATACAATACACATATAATTGTTCTGTTTCACACTGATCACATGTATTTGCAATGTTATGCACATTTGGGCTAGGTTCGCACTGTAAAAAACTACGTCCTTCTTATAACAACGTCCGTCATTTTTACGTAGTGTGAACTATGCCCTGTACTGAATGTGAGCAGCTCCCTAAAAGCAAATATTCTACATGCCGGAGAATCATTCCTAGTCCTTTCTGAGGGATTTAAAGGGGTTATCCAGGATTAGAAAGAAAGCATAAATACTTTCTTGCCAAAACAGCGCCACTCCTGTCCTCAGGTTGTGTGTGGTATTACAATTATACTCCATTCACTTAAATGGCACTGAGCTGTAAAATTGATGTAAAATATCGAACTTTTTGCCACAATTTAATAGAAATCATGGTGAAACAGTGTCAATCATAATCTGTAAGCACAGCCTTGGAAACTAAAGGTAGTCATCATGTCTTGCTGTGTATTCTGTTTGTTAATATATGTATATGTCTTATGTTGTATATAAATGTACAGAAGTCATGCTGTATTCTTATATTGTAGTCTTACAATCTTCAGCACTAACATATGAAGAAGTGTGAGCATTGTAACTGGCACTGGCAGAATCATTAACCTTCACACACACACACACACCATATTTGATTCAACTATTTATTCCACTGACCTTCTCTGCAAAGTATTTGGAGCTTTGTTCCTTACACACAGAGCTGTAAAACACATCTCCAGTGGCAAATTCTTTAAGGACATCCAATTGATTTCTAATTACATAAAAACAGGCTCCTTAAAGGTGTACTCTGTAAAAAAAAAAAAAAGAAAAAAATTCTCAAGTCTTTCAGTTCTTATCATGTGCTGTATGCACGGCAGGAAGTGGTGTATTTTTTTCCAATTTGAAACTGTGCTCTCTGCTGCCACCTCTGTCCGTGACAGGAAGTGTCCAGAGCAGTAGCAAATCCCCATAAAAAAACTCCCTGCTCTGCACAGTTCCTTTCACAGACAGAGGTGGCAGCAGAGAGCATTGTGTCAGACACCACTTCCTGCAGGGCATACAGCAACTTATAAGTAATGGAGGGCTTGAGATTTTTTAACCCTTAGCTGTTCTGAGACGTTACTGTATGTCTCTTTACAGCACTGCTGGAGCCGACCTCCCGGTATACTAGGTGGCCCTCTGTTACTATGTGTAGCAGAGGGCCGTAGCTTCATGTCGGTACAGCCTGATTGCTGTGTTGGCCTGAATGAATCACTTAGTTCCTGTTTTCAAGTCTCAAAGGGGCTTTTAATCCATTACCTGTGGGTCCAGTAGCGATCGTCTGGTGTCCGTGCCCGCCCAGTGCTGATCTGCTTATGATCTCCAGGCCGCAAGCCTCCCACATCTGTGTGTGGGCTTTGCAGCTTGATCCACTGATTGAGGCCTCTCCTGCAGCCTCCATCAGTCGATCCCAGGTACTACTGATCATAGCTTTCTTATGAAAAAATTATGATCAGTATAAGGAATCAAAGGATTCCTTATAATAGTCTCCTATGGGGACTAAAAATATATGTAGATAAAAAAAAAAAGAACAAAGTTTTGTTGAATAAAAAAAAACTTCTATAATAAGTTAAATAAAAGATATCCTAAATAAAAATAATAATTGTAAATAAATAATCAAATAAACATATGTCATATTTCCGTGTGCAAAATTGCACAAACTATTAAGATATAACAATATTGATCATATACGGTGGAGTACCCCTTGACTACAAATTCTTTTTTTGTTAAAAGAGTTTAAGAGTTAAGTTTTGTATTGTATTGCCCCCCAAAAGTTATAGAAATCACCAATATACACTTTTTACGGGAAATGCACATAAAGTGCTTTTTTTCCCTGCACTTACTGCTGTATTAAGGTCTTCACTTCCTGGATAACATGATGATGTCACTTCCTGGATAAAATGGTGATGTCACTTCCTGGATAAAATGGTGATGTCACTTCCTGGATAAAATGGTGATGTCACAACCCGACTCCCAGAGCTGTGCGGGCTATGGCTGCTGGAGAGGATGATGGCAGAGGGATTCTCAGTGTCCCCCCAGTGCCCTGTGTCCCTCTGCCATCATCCTCTCCAGCAGCCAGAGCCCACACAGCACTGAGGGTCGGGTCGTGACATCACCATGTTATCCAGGAAGTGACATCACCATGTTATCCAGGAAGTGAAGCCTTGATGCAGTAGTAAGTGCAGGGAAAAAAGCACTTTATAAGTATTTCCCGTAATAAGTGTGTATTGGTGATTTGTATAACTTTTGGGGGGCAATACAATACTTTAATTAAAAAATTTTTGCCGGACTTCTCCTTTATTAAATCTTCAATCAGTTGTTACTGGCTCGGGGCAGCTGGAAATTCAGAAACTATTTGATGTCTTCATTCCTTTTCTAGGTTAAAGGAATTAGTTGCAATGCCGTCATCAATCCTCTTCACATAGGAAAAAAAGAATATGTGATTTCATTCACAGAAGAAAAATTCTCAAAGGTCCAGGAATTAGTAAGTACAATTGTCCAAAAGGAGAATTCAACCAAGTTCTATTTAAAAGGCACAGAGGCTCTTCTAATTCATCTGACTGTAAAATAAGCTGTGTCCCCATGACAACAATCCCTGTCCCTGACCAAAATCTATGTCTTAGGTAATACAGTCGGAACCTTTATGGCATGGCATGTACATAAGTGTGATTTTTGAAGTTGACATATGTTGAAGCAGATGAAATAAAGGCTATTTTAGGTGAAAAAAAGGCCATTATTTTATAATGACGGATGTAAAGAATAATTATGATGATTATTAATGGCCATCATTATAAAAAAAAAAACATGTTTTTTGACAAAAAAAATACATTGTGGGAACATAGCCTGATACAGGTTTTGGACAAATCACAACAACACCTTGGCCAAGATATGACCACTACATGACTACTACCGGTATGTTACCTCTTCTACACATCACAAAAAAAAGAAGAATTCTCCTTGTGGCTACCTTCACACAACGTCTTTTTATGCAGAATACTGTCTTTTGTTTATAAAATAACAGCCTTATTTTACAATGACGCAGTAAATAATAATTTACTCCTCCATTATCAAACGACGTTGCGTGAATAGTTTAAAGAGGATTCCTGTCTCAGCTAATATAGTTATACTCGTAGGACTCGTCCAGTTTAATTCTTTTGCAAATACATTCATTTAGTAAACTTGCCTCCTTCTCCCGATACGTTGACTCTTTTCCTCCCTTTGTTGAGAGCTCGTTGTCTAGGTAACCAACCACCACTCTGCTCTAAAAGCAATGGTCTGGCTGCTGTATGTATAGCTACAATGTAGATGTATAGGGATACAGTGTGTAAACAATGTGTAAAGTGGTTAGTGCCCAGTGTAATCCCTGCAGTACAGTACAGAGCAACACTATACTGTGTGGGCTATATAGACACCAGCCAGCCAGAGTGGTGGTCTGTAACATTATCAATAGGTTTGAGTGAGCAAGCTCGAAACTTTGAAAAAAAAGTATAGAATGGATTTTTTTAGGTTTTTTTGTGTCTGTAAAAATGTGTTCACTTTTTTCAGCAAATAGAAAAACCGATACCTTGCTGGTTGTCCAAAACCGTTTATTTCTACATGTTGCCTTTTGCAGACCTGCGACAATACAAGATGCACACGATTCAAATGTCTGATGAAAGATCTTCAGCTGAGAGAAGATTACTTTGTTAATGTGTCTACCAGAATCTGGAACGGGACATTTGCAGTTGTAAGTATTCAACCAGAACCACAAATCTTTGACCTTTATGTCAACAGTAGCCGACATAATATAGTCTGGTGGCCCCAACTGTATCTTGCATTTACCCTACAACCAACTGCACCTAACCTACCATCAACTGCATCTACCCTACAACCAACTATATCTACCCTACCAACAACTAAATCTACCCTACCACAAACTGCATCTACCCTACCAACCACCAACAACAACTGCATTTTCCCTACCAACTACTGCATCTACCCTACCACCACCTATATCTACCCTATCGGCAACTGCATCTACCCTAGAACCAACTATATCTACCCTACCAACCACTGCATCTACCCTACCAACAACTATATCTACCCTATCAACAACTGCACGTACCCTACCAAACAACTGCATTTTCCCTACCAGCAACTACATCTACCCTACCACCACCTATATCTACCCTATCGGCAACTGCATCTACCCTACAACCAACTATATCTACCCTACCAACAACTAAATCTACCCTACCACAAACTGCATCTACCCTACCAACCACCAACAACAACTGCATTTTCCCTACCAACTACTGCATCTACCCTACCACCACCTATATCTACCCTATCGGCAACTGCATCTACCCTAGAACCAACTATATCTACCCTACCAACCACTGCATCTACCCTACCAACAACTATATCTACCCTATCAACAACTGCACGTACCCTACCAAACAACTGCATTTTCCCTACCAGCAACTACATCTACCCTACCACCACCTATATCTACCCTATCGGCAACTGCATCTACCCTAGAACCAACTATATCTACACTACCAACCACTGCATCTACCCTACCAACCACTGCATCTACCCTACCAACAACTATATCTACCCTATCAACAACTGCATCTACCCTATCAACAACTATATCTACCCTATCAACAACTGCACGTACCCTACCAAACAACTGCATTTTCCCTACCTACATCTACCCTACCACCACCTATATCTACCCTATCGGCAACTACATCTACCCTACCAACAACTGCATCTACCTTACCAACCACTCCATCTACCCTACCAACAACTATACCCTATCAGCAACTGCATCTACCCTATCAGCAACTGCATCTACCCTACCAACAAATTCTTCTATCCTGCATCTACCCTACCAACAACTGCATCTACCCTATCACCAAATGCATCTATATATAACTATATCTACAATGCATTTACTCTACCACCAACTATATCTACCCTACCAACAACTGCATCTACCCTACCACCAACCATATTTACCCCATCAACAACAACAACTGCATCTACCCTATCAGCAACTGCATCTACCCTACCAACAAATTCTTCTATCCTGCATCTACCCTACCAACAACTGCATCTACCCTATCACCAACTGCATCTATATATAACTATATCTACAATGCATTTACTCTACCACCAACTATATCTACCCTACCAACAACTGCATCTACCCTACCACCAACCATATTTACCCCATCAACAACTGCATCTACCCTACCAACAAATATATCTGCCCTATCAGCAACTGCATCTACCCTATCACCAACTACTATATTTCTACCCTATCAGCAACTGCATCTACCATCTACCTGCCAACCTGTGGGCATGTCCAGTGCTGTCCAAGTTCTAATGAATAGGGTGTTATTAGGAGTAATAAGGGAGGAACAGCACAATGCAGAGTTCTCAGAGGAGAAGCTCCAGAATTGTTATTTCATGGTGATACAGGCCAGGCACATATAGCATAGGGACTCTGCAGCTCCACAATGTGTACATATGCTATCACTACCCCTTGTTTAATGTGTCGTCTTACATTAATACTTCATTAATAAATGTAGATCTGTCTGCTGTCTACTTGCAGGGATTTTTGGTCTTTACAAACTCAATTCACAGAAGGGGACAAAAACCAGACATTAGTACAAAAGATGGCAACCGCAACTGGAATATATTGAATGGAAAGAATAGTTTAGAGGACACATCTTCCATGGACTTTATAGCTGTGGAAAATATGCTAACTAAATAATTGCTACTAGATTTTATTGTCTCAAATGTATTCATATGGTTTACAGATCAGTGAATGGCACAGGCCTGAGCTTTTTTTTTAATTTTTTTTAGACTAGACCTATTGAATATTGATTTCTACAATATATTCCACCTTCATATATGGACCGATGTAAACCAGGTTCTGTAAATTGTCACACAATGTATGATCTTAAAGGGGTTTATCCCTACAGCTTATAACCTGTCACCACAGGTGACAATAACAATATCAGTGTCAAGAACAATACAGTGTCTGATTGGTTGGGGTCTGACCACTGGGCACCCTATTAATGACAAGAACAGGACTGAATGGAGCACTGGCCGAGCATGCACACAATTATTCCATTCACTTTCTATGGGACTGCCTACTATAGCCAAGGACAGCACTTTTTGTACTGTACTGGGCTGTACTTAAGTTCTAGAAGTATTGCATTTTTTAAATAAAAGTAATTTAAAACTTTCTGTCACCAGTTGACTATCCTTAGAGCGAATCTAAAGCAAATCTGTATCCACTCACCACCCTCCCCAAACCACTGGCACCGATCATTTGCTGACATCAAGTCCTTTTATGTTGTCTCTTTCAAATTGCTCCTGGTGCCATCTTTCGGTTTATTCAGCCAGAGCAATGTCAAAGAGGCGGGGCCTAGAGCGTCCGGGCCTTAGGCCTGCCATGCCTCCTGGTTCTATAAATTCTGCGTATATGCCATAGCAATCCGAAAAGACGCAGTGATATGGCCGGACTCTTTGTTTTTTAGCTACCATGTCATGCCTCTTGTGCTTCACCGGCGTTCGGGATCTGTGGTTTGTAAAGTGCAACGCTGGTGAAGATGGCATAGGCACGACACCATAACTAGAACAAGTAGTCCGGGCGTGTCACTGCGCATGTGCCGCTTCGGATTGCTACGGCCTTCACACAGAATTTAAACAGCAAGAAAGAATAGACCACTTTCTACAGGACATAAAGCAGCTGATAAGTACTGGAAGACTTGAGATTTTTTAAATAGAATTTACAACACTCTGGCACCAGTTGATTTGAAAGAAGTGTTGTGTGTAACAATAGTTTTTTTTTCTTTTAGTCATCATTTCAGTCCTTGGAGCTGGTAGCAAGTGCAACACTTGAAACGCTAAACCCTGAAATATTTGTCGTCAACAGCAACAAGTTATTGGTAAGTGAATATATAAGAGGATCGTGAATCTAAGTTTTATGTTGATTACCCCTCAAGAAGAATGTGATTATGGCAAGGAAACACATAGGGAGAAATTTATCAAACATGGTGTAAAGTGAAACTGGCTCAATTGCCCCTAGCAACCAATCAGATTCCACCTTTCATTTTCCAAAGAG
The DNA here is from genome assembly GCF_027789765.1 of Dendropsophus ebraccatus. NCBI lineage: Eukaryota > Metazoa > Chordata > Amphibia > Anura > Hylidae > Dendropsophus > Dendropsophus ebraccatus. The sequence continues at coordinate 163,434,846 of NC_091456.1, read as the reverse complement.
TCTGTGAGGAATGAAAGGTGGAATCTGATTGGTTGCTAGGGGCAACTGAGCCAGTTTCACTTTACACCATGTTTGATAAATCTCCCCCTTAGTCTGGTATATAATGCTTGCTCATATTTGATGATGATGATGATGTGTTTCACAGATCCCGCTCACCATTATAAAACCGGGTGAGAAAGCTGAAGTCCCCATTGGCGTGGTGGTTGGAAGTGCCATAGCCGGCCTCCTACTTCTTGCTGCACTGGTGGCTGCTTTGTGGAAGGTATGACAAATCATTACAGTGCATTCTAATGTTACATATATCACACATTTTTATGGTGGCGTAGGCCAGAGATAAACAAATTTACAGTAAGTTAGAGTTCACAAAACCCCTATCGCTCTGCACTCGACTCCCGGAGGCTGGAGAAGATGGATACAGCCCTAGGGCCGCCTGGAAAACATGGATACAGCCCATAACTGATGAACTGGAGACAGGGTCATGGCCGCTCTAGATACCTATATGTAAGGAGCAACTTACATATCACAGAAGAGCTACTGGTGTACACAAAAGTTACTCAAGGCTTTGATAAAAAGGCGTAAGGACACACAGGGTATCACTGCTTGCTGTGTATGGAGCTATTTAGATGAAATAGCAAGTATACAATAAAGTTCTTAATCCATACATATAAGGTTGACCCTTCTGTAATTTATAACCTGATAATCCAGTCCCTATCCAAGTCTATTAAAGTTGGATTTGAATTTTTAGAAAGAAACATTGTTGCCCTCTTCTGGCAAATTGGAGAAATTTCACCCTATTTTTTTATTAATACAGCAGCAAACCAACTGTGTGCATGTACTGTTGGGCCATGTTCACACAATGTAAGTTCCGTACTAATTGGTACGGAACTTAAAGGGGTAGTGCGGCGCTAATCATTTATTCACAAAATAACACACATTACAAAGTTATACAACTTTGTAATGTGTGTTATGTGTAATGTGTGTTCCTCCCCCACCCACGCTAGACCCGGAAGTGTTGGTGCATTATACTTACCGCATTCGTGTCGACCCCCGTCTGCCATCTTGGGATAATGACGTCGTCTTCAGGAGGCCGGCTGATCCGCTCCATCCGTCCCTTATGCCAGCCCTCCAATGCCGTGTCATTGGCTGAGCATAAATCGCTCCCACATCACAACTCTGTGGCGCTGAAGATCATCCGGCCCTTCAGCTGTTGCAAAACTACAATTTCCATCATGCATAGACAGCCATCAAGGCATTGTGGGAATTGTGGTTTTGCAATAGCTGGAGGACTGAAGGTTCCCCATCCCTGCTGTATAGCTTGGGTCTCACCAGTGGCATATGGGGCTTAGGTCAAAAGCCTGGGCGAAATTACCATGATGTGTAAATAGAAAATCATTATCTCACATTAAAGGAATGTGCCAGCTCACCTTACCAATATCCCATATCTCCTGGGGCCCTCTTAAAAATGGCATTTGACCACTGTAGTCAGTCACTGTACATATCGAATCACTTGTGGGCTGTGATTGGTACATCAGTCACATGTATTTGTGGAAGGGGATCAGCTGGGCAAGTATTACTATATTTTTATATTTTATTTAATTAACCAGACCCCTCAACATGCAGCATATAAAATATTATAAAATAAACATCTTTATTACAGTAACCAAGCCCATGAAATTCTAAATAGTAAATTTTTCATGTCTTTGTTCCAGCTTGGATTTTTCAAAAGAAAATACGAAAAACTCGAGAAAACTGAAGATGAAATTGCAGAGACTGCACAACTAAACTAAAGCTGGAATCATCTGGTGTATATTTCTTGGTGGTAGAGGGGGGGGGGTAATTTTTATAAATATATATATATTACAATTAAGGGGTTTCAGAACAAAGTGTACTGTATTTTCCTGCGTATAAGACTACTTTTTAACCCAGGAAAATCTTCTAAAAAGTCAGGGGTCGTCTTATAGGGCGGGTGCTGAAAAACTTCGGAACTGGATTGGAGAATCTGTGGTCACCGCATATGGTAGGGGGGAGATCATAAATGGCCGCATCCCCGCTGTATGCGGCTGTCTTTGAGCAACACCCACCGTATGCGGCGAGTGTATGAAGGGCAGAGCAAACTTCAGGCGTTCAGGCTATGGAAAAAAGAAATACAGTAGAGTGCCACTGTGCCCAGAAAAACACACTTCTTTCACCCGTCTTGCCTTCTTCTCTGCCTCTCAGATCTCACCGCTGTCTGATTTTTATTTGGTGTGCGTTGTATAATCTTATACAGCGAGTATATCCCAAACTCTATATTTTAACTGGAAAAGTTGGGGGTCCTCTTATACACCGGAAAATACGGTATTTTACCAAACTGCTGGGCGGTTTTTTATATCATATTTCTAATTTGTACAGTTTTACTAGCTGGTCTGGGGTACTTTGCTATAGATTTGTACATTTATGATGGTGAGCTTACAAGTATTTTATTCATGACCATAGAAGTCCATACAAATTGATAACATTTAGGGTACATTTACACAGAAAGATTATCTGACAGATTATCTGCCAAAGATTTGAAGCCAAAGCCAGAAACAGAGATCAGGTCATAAAAGGAAAGCCTGAGATTTTTCCTCTTTTCAAATCCATTCCTGGCTTTGGCTTCAACTCTTTGGCAGATAATCTTTCTGTGTAAATGGACCCTTAGGTAGAATAATACAATAAAATCTCTTGTTTATTGTGCATAAAGTGCATCTTTTGTACTGTACTAAATCAGATCTATTATGAGAAACCATTTTGTTCCCTTTGGTCTAGACCAGGAATGGGGAACCTTCGGCCCTCCAGCTGTTGCAAAACTGCAATTCCCATCATGCCTCGGCATCGAAAGTAAAGCTTTGGCTGTCCGGGCATGATGGGAATTGTAGTTTGCAACAGCTGGAGCTCCGAAGGTTCCCTATTCCTGATCTAGACAAAAAAAATTATATAATATATCTATATCACACACACAGACAAAAAATACAAGATTACAATTAGGACTATCTTCTAGCACTATAAGTTTAATCATGAGTTATATATACACACACACACACATAAAATTATATATATATATATATATATATATATAGCATGTATTTTATTTTTGGATGGTACACTGGATTTAAATGACAGCTGTTCATATTTTCAATTTTTGTTGAAGTAGTCTTGCAATGCGGTTGTTCCAGCATTCATAGTAAAAGGAGCAGGAAGCAGATGGCTCTGTACATTCTTGGTTACTGCACATTAACTCTCATTCAGTTCAATGGGAAATAAGCTGCATTAACTCAGCTTGGCCACTACACAGTGTACGGCGCTAGCCACCTGCTGCTCAGAAAACCCTCTTAAATTTTGAAAATATCTCCCATGTAGATGAAGACTCCAGAGTGCATTGTATTGCTTGAATGCGTTTAAAGGACAACTCTGGCCAAAACGTATTTTTTATTATGTTATTACATAAGGAAAGTTAGACAAATTCCTAATGTACATTAATTATGGGAAATGCACTTATACTGCTATTTCCCTTAATTTAGTAGATCAGATAGGGTTCAGATTCTGTAAAAAAAAACTGTGACGTCACAAATCAGTTGTAATTCCTATGGAGTGTCCAGCAGGGAGCGCAACTATATATAGAAGTCTATAGTACTGTATTGTACATGCAACTGTATGTAATGTATCACAGGGACACAGGGCAGAGAGGGACCAGGCTCACACTGGGAGAGAGGGAGATAGATGGCACCGAGCAGGTAGGGAGAGAGGTGCCCGTACACCTAACTACCTCCCCCCTCCCTCCCTGCTCGGTGTGTGGGACACATACACACAGTACTACTCCTACCATCATCTACCTCATAGTATGAGCTGGGGGTGCTGGCGGGTGTTGGATGGAGGGATGTATGTGGAATGGGAACTGTGATGGAGCTCGGTCTGGTACTACTCCTCCATCATCTGCTCATACTATGAGTAGATGATGGGAGAAGTAGCACTGTGTGTATGTGTCCCACACACCTAGCAGGGGGGGAAGGGGGGGAGATAGTTAGATGCAGGGGCTCCTCTCTTTCTCCTTGCTCGGTGCCATCTATGTCCCTCTCTTCCAGTGTGAGCCTGGTCCCTCTCTGCCCTGCGTCCCTGTGATACATTACATACAGTTGCATATACAATACAATTTCATCGACTTCTACATATAGAGCGCCCCCTGCTGGACACTCCATAGGAATTACAACTGATTTGTGACGTCACTGTTTTTTACAGAATCTGAACCCTGCCTGATCTACTAAATCTCTACTAAACTACTGCATTAAGGCTACACTTCCCGGAAAAAATGGTGATGTCACGCCCCGACTCCCAGAGCTGTGCGGGCTGTGGCTGCTGGAGAGGATGATGGCAGAGGGATGCTCAGTGTCCCTCCAGTGCCCTGTGTCCCTCAGTGTCCCCCTGCCATCATCCTCTCCAGCAGCCACAGCCCGCACAGCTCTGGGAGTCGGGTTGTGACATCACCATTTTATCCAGGAAGTGAAGCCTTGATGCAGTAGTAAGTGCAGGGAAAAAAGCACTTCACAACCATTTTCCATAATAAGTGTATATTGGTGATTTGTATAACTTTTGGGGGGCAATACAATACTTTAATAAAAATTTTCACCGGACTTCTCCTTTAAAGGGAAATAGCAGTATATAAGCATTTCCCATAATTAATGTACATTAGGAATTTGTCTTACTTTCCATAAGTAATAACATATAAAAAATTATTTTTGGCCGGACTTCTCCTTTATAATAGGTGTTTTAAAATTAAATGGAATAACATATGGCAGAACATCTGTTGCAAGCATGCACTGTGCAAAACAGACATACGGTACTCAAAACGATTTATAAAAGGTACCATGTTCTCCTTGACCAAACAGCTATCTAATAGTGTCAGCAGTTTGGAATGTGAATTACAGCCGATAGATTCACTTTAAAAAAAAAAAAAAAAAGTCTCAGTTTTACTCCCCATATTTGCAGTTACTCCAGTGTTCCTTGCTGGAAGTGCTGAAGTGATGTTCTATACATTGTTCCCATCAGGATGCAGCCAATCACTGTAGTCTCTTCCTATAAATACTGCACATGGCCGCTGAGGTATAGTCTTGTGAACAATATATATGACATCATCACTTCAGCCCACTCCCAATGTCTCAATGGGATATGCTAGTCTCACCTACTTACCTTAATTCTCATTTAGAGGTCTATTCGGTGGGGTTATTGATAAATCATGTAGGTCTTATTAGTAACAGCACCAGTGCACTTTATTATTTTGTATATTTACAAAGACGTCATATTTTAAAGCACATCAAATATATAGATATATATATTTTTTTTAAGGGATATTTCTGCCAACTACAAATGTGAGAATTAAGCCTTGGGCCCCATTCACACTACGAAATCAGCGCAGAGATTCCGTGCGGAAACCCCCCACGCGGACTTGGCGCCATATTCTGCCTTCAATGTGTTTGAATGGGAAGGCTCACACACTTCCGCGCCTGTCCCCTTAAAGATTTGACAAGTCAATTCTTTAAGCAGAGACGCGCGGACCTTTCCGTTCAAAAAGATAGAATGCAGGATTTGCGCCGATTCCATAGTGGGAACGGGGCCTTATGGTGCGTTTACACGAAACGATAATTGGCCCATGTCGGAGTAACGATTTTTTTTTCATAACGATCAGCATTTAGACGGCACGATATATCGTACGGAAAAATCGTTTTGCGATCGCGCGCCCGCAGCCCAGCCCGCCCACTCATCCACAGCCCGGCCCCACGGTCAACCGCCGCCACCATCGCCACCCCCCCCACCCCGATCACCAGCACTGATTGGCTGAAGAGGAGCCGTTTGAAATTCCCGGATCCCCTCCTCAGCAAATCAATGCAAAAAAACACTGATTGGCTGAAGAGGGGAGTCTGGAATTTCAAACGGCTCCTCTTCAGCCAATCAGTGCTGCCGTGCTTTGATTGGCTGAAGAGGGGAGTCGGGAATTTCAAACAGCTCCTCTTCAGCCAATCAGTGCTGAAGAGGAGCACTGATTGGCTGAAGAAGAGCCGTTTGAAATTCCCGACTCCCCTCTTCAGGCAATCAATGCACTGAAGAAGGGAGTCGGGGATTTCGAAGACCTGCTACGCGGAGCAGGTAACGTATGCTCGTGGGGGTGGCGATTGGAGCGGCGGCGGTGGCGATCGGGGGTGGCGATCAGAGCGGCGGCGATCGGGGTGGCGATCGAGCCGGCACAGGGGGCTGCGGATGAGCGGGGGGCCGGGCTGCGAGCAGGGGGCCGGGCGGCGGCCAGACTATCGCGTGACGACTGTTTACACGGAACGATCGGCAAATTTTTTGCGAACGACGATTGGATAAGTTGCAAGATCAAAATGAGCGATTTCTCGTTCGTCGTTTGATTGTTTGCTGCGTTTACACGTACGATTATCGTTCGAATTCGCACGATAATCGTTACGTGTAAATGCACCATTAGACTTGGTCATTTATTTATTAAGGAAAGTTATTTAATTTCACAAATCTGTGAGAGGCAAAAGTATGAAAATCTCTAGGCTTTATTCCTACACTGCAGACACAGCGTGCAGCAAAACCACTCCAATAGCTGAGCAATGTTTCCAATCAATTCCATGGGGACATGGATTTGGCTGCACTGGGTATCGCAAACATGGGAACGCAGTGTTGTGTTACTGCACCAGTTGTGCAGTACTGCATGTGCAATGAAACCGTGTGTGTGTGAATACAGCCTAAAAGCAAACGTTTCTCTACTTTTGCCACATACAGATTTGTGATATTGGATCATTATCTTAAGAAATAAATTAGAAATAATGTTTTAGACCTGTTTGTTTGGGTTCTCTGTATCTGCTTTTAGGACTTTATCTACTTTTGGATCAAACCTGTGAGAGTCTGCAGTATTTTCGCTGCAGCAGTTGCACTCTTATGTAAAAATGTACTGTACAGTTCCTAAAAATTTTTTACATACTTACATACTTGAATACATATTTTGCTCATTCTGTATATAAAAATAAAAACATTTAGTAAATAAATATTTCCATATTGGTGTTTTTTTCTTTCTTTATTTCAGTTGAAATGAAATAACACCTGGTGATTGCAGTCATAAAACCATGTTTACACTGATTTTTTTTTCCTTTTATGTTAGGTAGCTGTTCTGATAGGAAACCTTAACAGTACCAAGATGTGTATACTGTGTGCATTGTATGTTAAATACATTTAGAGGGACATTTATGAATGGTACGACCAGGGCATATGCCAAGGAGAACGCACAGATTCGCCCCTTCTGGAAAAAGGTGTTGATTTGGCACACAGGGCGCTGCATCGGGCGTCCGGCCGGCTGGATTCACTAAGAGGCGTGGGCCTAGGGGAAAGGGGGTGTGGCCTAATTTAAGACCGGGGTACTAGTACGCTGGTCTTAATAAATGTCCCCCTTAATGTGTGCCTAAATAAAGTATGTGTGAGTGTATATTTATGTGTAAAATGTTATGTCACATATCTCTGGAGACAGATGGAGTATATCTAGTTTTTTGTGACTTTTCGGGCTTGAATCCCTGTACACATCATTCAGATATCACGACAGACTAACAGCAGCTCAACACGTGGCACTTCCAGGCCAGGGGCATAGCTAGGGGTTCAGCCTAGGGGGGGCGAGTGAGTCTGAGTGGGCCCCAAACCTATTATGTTACCCATAGGGAACCTCAGTAGACCCCAAACAAATAGAGGTGTAAGTAAAGTGCAGACACATCCAGTGACTCACAGGTGACGTCTTCTCTGATGAGAGTGGGTCAGGTTTCCTTTTCTTTTTCATTGTGAAGACTCTTCTAACCACAAATCATCACAGCAGTATCTGCCAGACAAACATCTTCAGCACCTTACTTTTACAGCACCTTTAACCACCTCTATAGAAACTCTCCATCATAGTGCCCTTAAACAGTAACAGAGACTTCTTTGAAGACCAATCTGTAGTCATTTTTCCTTTTCTGTGCTTCTTTCTATACTTAGATCCCTTCTTTATGCCTGTATCTGTAGTTAGGATCCATCATTGTGTCCTCATCTGTAGTAAGACATCCTCTTCATGCCCCATCTGTAGTTGTGTTCCCTCTCTTTGCCCTCTGTAGTTAGCCCCCCCTTATGCCCTCAACACTAGTTGGGCCCCCACTTTGTGCCTCCATCTGCAGTTAGCCCCCCCCCCTTTGTGCTAAATAAATGGCACCCCTTTGTCCTAATGAACTGTACCACCGCCCCCCTGTATAAACTGTGCCTCTTATGAACTGTTTTTATATTAAATAGTACCACTGTCCCCGTATTATACTGTGCCCACAATGTAGTTTGCCACTGCCTACCTAATAAACTATATTACTACTGCCCTCCAATGTACCATACCACTGTCCTCTCTCATGTACTGTACCACTGTCCTCTCTCATGTACTGTACCACTGTCCTCTCTCATGTACTGTACCACTGTCCCCTCTAATGTACTGTACCACTGCCCTCTAATGTACTGTACCACTGTCCTTCCCTAATGTATTGTACCACTGTCCCCTCTAATGTACTTTACTACTGACCTCCTAAATCATTGTTTTCCAACCAGTGTCTCCTCAACTGTTCCTTAACTACAACCTCCATTATGTCAGGACATGATGGGAGTTCTAGTCTTGTAGCGACTGAAGGGTCACATGTTGGAGAACACTATACTAAATAAACCTCCCTCCTAAATTATGGTTTCCCTACCCGTGGCAAAACTACAACTCCCATTGTACCCTGGTGGCAGGACATGATGAGAGTTTTAGTTTGGTAACAGCTCAGGAGCCACTGTTAGGAAGCAATCATTTAGGGGTACAGTTTATTTAGTAAAGTATTCTCCAACATGTGACCCTCCTGCTGTTCCTAAACTACAATCCCCACTATCTCCTGCCAGAAGGGTATGATGGGAGCTGTAGTTTTGTCACAGGTTTGAGAACACTACTAAATAAACTCTACCTATGTGTATACACTCCAGCCGGGATTCCTCAAAAGGCAGTACTACATAAGTTCCGTAGAAATCACGGCCATTGTTACAACGGCCATGATTACTACGGAACTTACTGTATGTAGTGTGAACATAGCCTTAAACACTAAGTTTTACTTATCTCTTCTTACATCACATTACATACACCCAGGGACACACACACACATCCCATGCACCCAGGACACACACACATCCCATGCACCCAGGACACACACACATCCCATGCACCCAGGACACACACACATCCCATGCACCCAGGGATACACACATCCCATGCACCCAGGACACACACACGTCCCATGCACCCAGGGACACACACCACTTACTGTAATTGCAGGGAAGCTCTGAGGGGGCCATGTGGTGCAGTTCTCTGATCTTCTCCTCACAGTCGGACTCTGGGCCCCTCCTCTTCTTCTGTCCCGACATCCAGGAGAGCAGGAAGCAGCCGGAGGAGGTAGTGAGGGAGTGGGGTAGGGGCCCGGGCTGTGAGGAGGGGGTCCTGTCTGTGTCTCTTCTGCCCTGGTATAGAGTGAGCAGACACACAGACAGGAAGCTGCAGTGTCTGCCCTGAGTGCAGCGGCCACTACTTCCGGGCAGCCTTAAAGTGGCAGAGCAGCCTAATTAACATCCGGCCTCTGCGGCCCTTAAGTGTACTGGGGGGGACCGGCCCAGGGGGCCCCCTTTGCCCCCCTCTAATTTCGCTACTGGTCCAGGCCAAAGAGTATAAACAGTTAAGTGGTCATGCAATAGCATCACCACTTCCCCTTCTAGGCCATCAATGAACAGCAGACATCGATCATGTCTCCTGATCGCTGCCTTCTATTACACAAAGCGATTATTGTCCGTAATGGCACTAATTGGCCAATAATCGCTTCATGTAATAGGACTTTTTCCTTAACCCTTTAAGGACAGAGCAAATTTCGATTTTTGCGTTTTCGGTTTTTCCTCCTTGTGCATAAAAGGCCATAGCACTTGCATTTTTCCACCTAGAAACCCACATGAGCCCTTATTTTTTGCGTCACTAATTGTACTTTGCAATTACAGGCTGAATTTTTCCATAAAGTACACTGCGAAACCAGAAAAAAATTCAAAGTGTGGTGAAATTGAAAAAAAAAACGCATTTTGTTTATTTGGGGGAAATGTGTTTTTACGCCATTCGCCCTGGGGTAAAACTGACTTGTTATACATGTTCCTCAAGTCGTTACGATTAAAACGATATGTAACATGTATAACTTATATTGTATCTGATGGCCTGTAAAAAATTTAAACCATTGTCAACAAATATACAACACTTAAAATCGCTCCATTCCCAGGCTTATAGCGCTTTTATCCTTTGGTCTATTGGGCTGTGCGAGGTGTCATTTTTTGCGCCATGATTTGATCTTTCTATCGGTACCTTGATTGCGCATATACGACTTTTTGATCGCTTTTTATTACAATTTTTCTGGATTTGATGCGACCAAAAATGCGCAATTTTGCACTTTGGGATTTTTTTGCGCTGACGCCGTTTACCGTACGAGATCAGGAATGTAATTAATTAATAGTTCGGGCGATTACGCACGCGGCGATAGCAAACATGTTTGTTTATGTATTTATTTATTTACTTTTATTTATAACCTGGGAAAAGGGGGGTGATTCAGACTTTTATTAGGGGAGGGGACTTTTTACTATTAACAATACTTTTTTTTTTACTTTTACACTTATACTAGAAGCCCCCCTAGGGGACTTCTAGTATAAGTGCTTTGATCTCTCATTGAGATCTCTGCAGCATAGATATGCTGCAGAGATCCATGAGATAGGCACTCGTTTACTTCCGGCTGCTGCAGCCGGAAGTAAACGAGTGCCGAGCCGGGGACGGCGCCATCTTGGAGCGGTCCCCGGCCGGCTTCATTTGCGGAGATCGCTCCTCCGGGATAACATCCCGGAGGAGCGATCTCCCCACTAGACACCAGGGATGAGGCTGTGTCCGGTAATCGGATGCAGCTGTCAACTTTGACAGCTGCATCCGATTACTGTATTAGCGGGCACGGCGATCGGACCGTGCCCGCTAATACCTACGGTCCCGGGCTACACGCGGCACCCGGGACCGGCGCGGTTCAGAGCGGGGCCGCCGCGCGGCCCCGCTCTGAACTCCCTTACCGGCATCAGGGCGTAAATTTACGCCCGATGTCGTTAAGGGGTTAAAGTGACACTGTCACCCCCTATTTGCATTTTGACTGCTCTCCACAGGTGTAAAGGGTAAATGTTACAGCTTTCATTACTTATTTTATATCACATCTCATGGTGCTTGTTCTGGTAAAAAGTCGCTTTTAATCACCTGTGGATTGGTATATGTGGGCGGGGCCTCGCAGCTTATGTGCCACATCGCTCCACCCCTAGCGCCACTTAGCCCTGCCCCATCCATGACGTCATCGCCGCATAGGCCTAGAGCTTTAGCCTGGCCCTTCCAATGGCTGCTGAGGGGGTGGGGCCTATGCGGCAATGACATCACGGATGGGGGCGGGGCTAACTGGCACTAGGGACGGAGCGATATGGCACATAAGCCGCGAGGCCCCGTCCACATATACCAATACACAGGTGATAAAAAAGACTTTTTACCAGAACAAGCACCATGAGGTGTGATATAAAATAAGTAATGAAAGCTGTAACATTTACCCTTTACACCTGTGGAGAGCAGTCAAAATGCAAAAAGGGGTGAGTGTCACTTTAAGTTTGCTCAACGCTACTAATAAATAAATGCAAGCCGAGATCTAAAAAAAAAACATAATAAACTGATTTGGTAAATATATAATATAATAACTTTCACATCAGCAATTTGTATATATATGTTCCTATTGCCGATGCTCTATGCATTAGAACTTGTATATATATGTTCTTGCTGTGAAGGGTTTTTATGTGTGCGGAGCTGCTTTAATGTGATCGGCCCGCACACATTAGTGTCCCAGGAGCCAAAGATAATGACAGGCAGCCGCGGTCACGCAGCTGCCTGTTATTACCCCTTAAATGTCACAATCTATAGCAAATGCATTTAAGGAAGTTAGTGACAGGGCAAGTACTTGTCACTCACTGATCAATACCTCCGCAATAATACTTGGATGTCGGATCGGTGATCTTCTCATGTGCAGATAGCCAACAATACTGATCAATGGTATGCAGTATACACTGAGTAACGATTGCATATATAAGTCCCCCAGAGCAGTGATTTTCAACCAGTGTGCCGCGACACATGGTCAGGTGTGCCGCGGGGAAAGTTCCCCAAACTATGGTGCCCCTGTGTTTTGTTCCCCGGCAATGCGCAGTGATCAGTGGCGGATTATAATGTGGGCGGTTGCGTGGTGCGCTGTGGCGGGCCGTGATGCACGCATCCAATCAACGTGTGCGCTACGCCCCGCCGCAGCGCACCACGCTCCCAGTCTCCTCTGATTGGAGGAGCACGTCCGGGCCCTACGGGCGGCCAGTAGGTGAGGCGGACAGCAGCGGCGACCATCTCGGAGGATGTGAGGAGGAAGGGGGGAGAGAAACCTGGGGATGGGGGAGAGAAACAGCGGAAAGAAGCAGGGGGGGAAGAAGTTTGGTGGAGAGAAGCAGGGGGGAGAGAAGGACAGGAGAGAAGCATGGTGAGGAAAGAAGCAGAGGAGAGAAGCATGGTGGAGAGAAGCACAGGAAAGAAGCATGGGGGAGAAGTATGGTGGAGAGAAGCATGGGGGAGAGAAGCACAGGAGAGAAGCATTGGGGCAGAGAAGCACAGGAGAGAAGCATGGGGCAGAGAAGCACAGGAGAGAAGTATGATGGAGAGAAGCACAGGAGAGAAGTATGGTGGAGAGAAGCGCAGGAGAGAAGTATGGTGGAGAGAAGTATGGTGGAGAGAAGCGCAGGAGAGAAGTATGGGGGAGAGAAGCACAGGAGAGAAGTATGGTGGAGAGAAGCATGGGGGAGAAGCACAGGAGAGAAGCAAGGGGGAGAAGTATGGTGGAGAGAAGCACAGGAGAGAAGCAGGGGGGAGAAGTATGGTGGAGAGAAGCACAGGGGAGAAGTATGGTGGAGAGAAGCACAGGAGAGCATGGGGGAGAGAAGCACAGGAGAGCATGGGGGAGAGAAGCACAGGAGAGAAGCAGGGGGGAGAGAAGCACAGGGGAGAAGTATGGTGGAGAGAAGCACAGGAGAGAAGCATGGTGGAGAGAAGCACAGGAGAGAAGCAGGGGGGAGAAGTATGGTGGAGAGAAGCACAGGAGAGAAGTATGGTGGAGAGAAGCACAGGGGAGAAGTATGGTGGAGAGAAGCACAGGAGAGAAGCAGGGGGGAGAAGTATGGTGGAGAGAAGCACAGGAGAGAAGCATGGGGGAGAGAAGCAGGGGGGAGAAGTATGGTCGAGAGAAACACAGGAGAGAAGTATGGTGGAGAGAAGCACAGGGGAGAAGCATGGGGGAGAGAAGCACAGGAGAGAAGTATGATGGAGAGAAGCACAGGAGAGAAGTAGGGGGGAGAAGTATGGTGGAGAGAAGCACAGGGGGGAGAAGAAAACAGGCCCAGGTTTCACACTGAGTGAGTATAAATACATTTAGAATCTATATTATTATTATTAACTATATGTATAATATGTACTGTTTTAAAGTCATTTTGTGCCATTTTGGTTGGTGGTGTGCCCTGGGATTTTTTAAGTATAAAAAGTGTGCCGCGGCTCAAAAAAGGTTGAAAATCACTGCCCCAGAGGGACTTATAAAGTGTAAAAAAGAAAAAACCTCCCCCAATAAAGGTTAATATTTGGTAATTTGGTATTGTAGCATGTGGATTTGTTCAATCTATTAAAATATAACAATATTGTTTTTATTATTATTATTAATATAAATCAGAAAAAAGTTATAAAAAAAAAATAAAAAAATTCGATCAAAATTTTACACCAATATGATTCCAATAAAAAAAGTATAGCTGATGGCGCAAAAAAATGACACCCCAACAAGCCCCGTGAGTAGAAAAATTAAAAGCATTATGGCTCTTAGACGGCAAGGAGGAACATTGCTTCAATTTGACCTGGACATCCTTTGATCATGAAGAGGTTAAAAAACTGCATAATATTTTATCAAAACCAGGTCTCTCAGATCTGCTTCAGGTGCCACATTACTTTCTCCAAAAACATTCTTTATTTTCTTTCCAGGAAGACTGATCATCTTCATACACTTCCTTATATGAAAAACAACAACAAAAAGTCCCCAATCAGAATCAATAGTATGTAAAAAAAAAAAAGTTTCTTTTCACTACCGCTGGTCAACTAAACTTAACAGTTTACAACTAGAGATGAGCGAACTTACAGTAAGTTTGGCCTAACCCAAACCTGATTGGCCGTTAAATTCCGATACCTGGAAAACATAAATACATTCCCTAGGGTTGCCTGGAATACATGGATACATGCCTAGGAGAATAAAACAATCAATGGCCACGCAATCCGGCTGAGGACTACCGCGCCCAGTGCTGAACCCTAGTCATTTTTTAATCATTGCTGGAGGTACACTTTAACATCTTAAAATTTAAAGGGATTTCTCACATAGAAGGTAATGCTGCTCATTGATCATTTACGATTTGATAAATTCTCACATAAAATAAATGTAACACTGCATTCTATTACTATTACCTTTTTCCATATAGGTACAGTGGCCTTTAATGTGTTTATGCAGTACTTCACAGCATCAAGGGAATCATCTCTGTGTGGTGAAGAAATCGCAATAATAACGCTTGCTTCTGTTACAGGGACCAAGCTTTTAAAAAATAAAAATTTGAGTTTTTATACTTTTTTTTTTTTTTTTTACAGAAACATGATTTCATTGATTTCATTAAAGAGTCACTGTCGTGAAATTTTTTTTTTTGCAGAAATCAATAGTCCAGCCGATTTTAAGAAACTTTAGTAGTTGGGTTTATTAGCCGAAAAATGCATTTTTATCATGAAAAAGCAGTTTAAAGCTCTCCCCCTGTCTTCATTGTTCTATGGAGAGAGGGAAATAAAACACCAGAACAGGACAACAAAGAGTTAATCTACAGCAACATCACCCTCTATTTCCTCGGACAGTCAGCACTGACCTCTCTGACCTCTGAATACAGCTGTCACCCAGCTCTGTGTTTGTGTAATCCTTTGTTCTCAGCTCTCTGCTGCCGACTAACTCCCTCCTTCCTCCTCCCCCCTCCCCTCTCTATAGAACAGACTGGGTTGTGTCTGATGCAACAAGTCATAATTTCCTGATTTTTTGCAGTGGATGACAGAAAGGAGGGAGGGGGGACCTGGGGAAAGGCTTTTTAAATGCAGATAATGGCATATTTGCCTAATAAACCCAATTACAAAGTTTCTTAAAATCGCCTGGACTATTGATTTCTGCAAAAGAAATTTCACGACAGTGACTCTTTAAAGGTTACATTCACATGTACCACACTAGAAATTGCATCAAACATGCCACGTGTGAATGTACTCTAATAATGAAGAAACAGATCCAATAAAATTGAGACTATTTATATGATGCCTAATTTAGCCTTTCTTCTTATTTTACTAAGAAATTAGGGATGGGGAACCTACGGCCCTCCAGTGGTTGCAAAACTGCAATTCCCATCATGTCTGCTCAGCCCGGCTGTCTAGGCGTGATGGGAATTGCAGTTTTGCACCAGCTGGAGGTTCCCTATCCCTGCCATAAATCATATTCTTTATCTATGTTAGTCTGGGTTCACCCTAGTACTGTATTGTCTGCTATTCTGCTTTGTCACTGGTGCAGAACCAGGGGGGGGGGGGGGGTGAAGAGGTGTTGGGGATCCCTTAAATGCCAGACACGAATTATGCTCCATGGACCACTCATTGACTTTAATAAGTGTCTTCCATTTTGCTAGACAAAGCAGAGCAGTATTTCTGAATCTATGAATTGTGATGAAGACACTCAATGGAGCTTCCAATGCAGATGTAAATCCAGCCTTATAAAATAGTAATTTTTTTTCTGATACAAGAGTAGGTTCCGTTGTAAATTAACTTGTGTCAAAAGAACAGATTCTTTTTAAAGGAGAACTCCAAGCAAAGGTGAAAATATAAGGAAAGATGGGATGGTAGGAATATATCAATGAAGAGATACTTACATAACCCAGTGCCCCTGCAGCACCACCGCTCACGATCCCCTGCCGGTCTCCTGTATCTTCCATTACTGTAATGTCACTGCCCCGCTCAGCCAATCAGTGCCTGAGTCGGTACACCTTTGCAGTTACTGATTGGCTGAACAGGTAGTTCCTTTAGTGTTGTGACGACACAGGACCCTGGGAGATTCAGGAGAATAGAGGCTAACAGAGACTGATGGCGCTGTGGGAAGTATAACTTCATTATTATGTTCCCACCATCCCCTGCTCTCTATTTTTTTTTTTTACCTTTGTCCAGATTACCCCTTTAAGAATGTAAAGTTTAAAAAACTTGTAATATACCCAAGTCTATGATACACAGCCATATGCTTGACTGATGGCCATTTGTGTCTGATATCAGTTATTATTTTCTTAATTTCCATTTCTGCCATTGGCACATATGCTTCATACTCTAGGTGGACGACTTTCTTCCCTTCAAAATTGTTCCTCGTAGTCCCTAAAAAAACACACACAACCTCAATGTCAGCAATAAAAATGACAGGTAGCTAGAGATGAGAAAACTTCGAGCAGGCCTGGGTTTGTCCAAACCAAAGTGTGCAGCATTTGGTTACTGGTGGCTGAAGAGGTTGGCTGCCTGGATACAGCCATGTTTTTGTATCCCTCTATTCTGTAAGCACAGCTGCATATGGGCCCACTGGATTTATGTAGAGAAGTGTACATATAAAATACATTCTGTACCATCTGAGATACCTGTGTACAGTCAATGCAATATATGCAAGCTCAGATTTCAGATACAATTTGCACATGCATGTAAATCATGATAACTAGAATGTAAGCACAACGCAAGCACACCCTGTCTGTGTGCAGGAGCTTTCCTGTCACCTTGGGCAAGCAGTGCAGACAGCACAAAGTCACTGAATTCTTGCACAAATTTAAGGCCTGTGCAAAAATAAATTGTGTTTTTTTAAGCCATCTGGGTGTAGCAGGCAGAATGATGGATCCTCCCTTAAATCTGTTGCCAGCTACCTACCTACAAAAATGGACACCGCACCACAGCTTGGGGAGACCGTCAGCTGTGAGACTTCTTCAGTAGAGAGCTTTTCTGAGCAGATTTTAATAAAATCTTGAGGTTCCTCATTATTTTCATCCATAGCAGCTAAAATGTATAAAAAAAAGATTGAAAGTGATAATTGTGATTACTAATCAACCCATTTAGTAGTCCTCTACATGCACTTTATGTATACACAATAAAAATTATTTTTCATATTGATATAAGCTACATGCCATCATCATTCAGCATGGGATAGCAGGGGCTGACACACTTTCCTGAAAATCTAACGTTTTACACATAACAAAATAAAATTTGAATCTGCATCAGCAACCAAGAACAAGCAAACGAACTAGATCCAAAAACAAGGTGCGGTGTACAAAGCCCACATCACTACAGACAACCATAAGGTGCTCTTGTGAAAACAGTCTCCATTCTTTTGTGGCAAATTGATAATTTACCTTTCCAGGGACCACTGCCTCCCAAATGTCATTACGGAGATCCTCAGCCTGTTGAAAGACAACGATCAGCCAACATCGTGCATGTCAAGTGATCGTTGTCTTCTATTACATGAAGCGATTATCGGCCATGACAGCCAATAATCTTTTCATGTAATAAGGCCTTTACTTTTAAGCCATCCGCTTTACTGAATGACACAATTCCTGAGACTAAAATCCTAGATGCTATAGCTTCCCTTAGAAGCGCAAATCACCGGGTCCAGATGGAATCCCAGAGGAATTCTATAAGTATGCAGGTCCACTTTTTCACCAGTTAAAAAATAAGCCTTATCCGTCAGAAAGGAAACAGGCTGTCCTCCCTCCTAGGGATGGTCCGAACAGAGTTCGGTTCGGGTTCGTACAAACCCGAACTCTCGGTAGTGATTCCCGCTGTCTGCCCGCTCCGTGGAGAGGGGGGATACAGCGGGAGGACCGCCTGGAAAGCTGGGATACAGCCATAGTCATAGGCTGTATCCCAGTTTTCCAGGCGGTCCTCCCGCTGTACCCACCCGCTAACAGCCAGAAACGCGTTAGACGAGGACTTTCTATTTTTGTATCTGCCTATTTGCTATTTTTTAAATGGAATAAGAAATAAGGACAAAGCTTTTATTGTGGACGTGCTGACCCCCACTCGTGATTTCTACATATTCTGGTCGTGCACGGACTGGGTGAGCTGAGCTTACTAATTGCCTTATTCTCTAGATTGCAGGTACTACTAACAAGATAGGACCCCGGCAGGGAGTACCTTTTAGGATGACTTACTCTTTGCTGGCATGCAACAAGTATACATTTGCAAGTACATAGAGCAAGTAAAACATCTTGTGGGGTGCTCAGCTAATAAAATATAGTCTTTCTCTTCACAATCATCTATAATATAGAGGATTGCGGCACTCACCACTTCATAGTAGTTCCATAGTTTATTTATTCATTAAAAAGGTGTATCATTACAGCATGTGAAACGCTAGTGAAAAAACAATGTGTACTGTCAGTTACAGCTGTTTTGCGCTCTACTAGCGCTTCTACAGACTTGCCAGAAGCGCTAACAGAGTGCGAAACAGCTGTAACCGGCAGTACACATTGGTTTTTTTTACTGGTATATCACCTGCTGTAATGATACGCCTTTTAAATGAATAAACAGATTGTGGGTACAGAGTCGATTTAAAGGGGTTGTCCGGCGATAAAAAATTATTCACAGAATAACACACATTACAAAGTTATACAACTTTGTAATGTATGTTATGTCTGTGAATGGCCCCCTTCCCCGTGTCCCACCACCCCCACCCGTGTACCCGGAAGTGTGGTGCGCTATACATTACCTGTCGCGTGCCGACCACGGTCTCCGATCGTCAGCAGTGACGTCTTCTTCGGGAGGCCACGGATCTTCCCGAGTGCCGGCCGCCCTCTGCAGCGTCATCCGAAGCTCAGCCGCGATTGGCTGAGCATAACTGTGCTCAGCCAATCGCGGCTGAGCAGCTGATGACGTGGCCGCGTCATCAGCCGCTCAGCCGCGATTGGCTGAGCACAGTTATGCTCAGCCAATCGCGGCTGAGCTTCGGATGACGCTGCAGAGGGTGGCCGGCACTCGGGAAGATCCGCCAAGCTCCCGAAGAAGACGTCACTGCTGACGATCGGAGACCGTGGACGACACGATATGCGGTGAGTATAATGCACCACACTTCCGGGTCTAGCGTGGGTGGGGGGAAACACGGGGAAGGGGGCCATTCACAGACATAACATACATTACAAAGTTGTATAACTTTGTAATGTGTGTTATTCTGTGAATAATTTTTTATCGCCGGACAACCCCTTTAAGCACATTTTATGTAAGACCAGACCATGTTTTCCATCAATCAACCCATACCTGCAATTTTATGGATATTAACCACCACTGATAGGAGGGATCACTGCAATCTCATCTCCAGTATGGAGAGTTATGACATCATTGCCAATGGTGACATATTCCTGACGCACAGCAAGGATGACGTTATCCTTAATAGCATGAAGGCTAGGGGCAAAAATCATACATTTTATAATGAGGTTTTAAAAATACTATGAAACATTCATAATATAGTAAAGAAAGATCCTATCTTTTTTATCTCCCCCAATCTGCTGGGGTCTGCAGCTCTGCACCTTAAATAGTTCTGATTCCCTTTAAAAGAGACATGGACTAGTGGGACCTAATATCACTACTTTAGAAAGCATTGGTACAGACCTATATGTTTAGCAAATGTTCATGAATAGGATGCTCTGGTGTTCCGTTCTCCCTGATCCCCGGCGAACAAGTGAAGTCACTGGTGCGCCAGGGAGCTAGGAGCCCCGCCAGTGGGTGCTGTGAGCTGTAGCTACCATGGAGACAGATCACAGCACGGGCCCTGTAGCTATTGCGTGGTCTGCCTCCATGGTAGCTATGCCACAATGGGTGGGTTTTGTTCTAATGTTATCCCTCAACAGAAGATATAGATATTGATTTACTTCTACTGTATATTTAAATATAGTTCATTACTTTGGATGCAGAGTTGCTATTTTCTCCCACAGTTCTTTGGAAGTTATTTCTTGAGGCAGAATTATGTTTTCGGAATGTACTCCTGCTAGTTCAGAACTCTTGGCAAAATACAGCACCACCACCTGCAAAAAAAATAAATAATAATAATTACACAGGAAGTGGCAGCAGAGAGCACTGTGTTAAACTGAAAAGAATACACCACTTCCAGCAGGACATACAGTACTTTACTGGAAGTAATTTACAAATCTATATAACTTTCTGGGGTCCTCTGGAGAAAATGTTTTTGTTTTAAAATCAACTGGTGTCAGAAAGTTATACAGATTTGTAAATGACTTCTTTTTAAAATTGTCAAGCCCTCCAGTACTTATCAGCTGCTGTATGCTCTGTAGGAAGCGGTGTATTCTTTTCAGTCTGACACTGAAACCTGCTACCACCTATGTCCAGAGGGGTGGAGTTTTTCTTATAGGGATTTACAACTTCTCTGGACAGTTCCTGACATAGAAAGAGGTGGCAGCGGAGAGCACTGTGTCAGACTGGAAAGAATACACAACTTCTTGCAGGATATACAGCAGCTGATAAGTACTGGAATACTTTATAAATAGAAGTTATTTACAAATTGTTGGACACCATTTGATACAAAAACTTTTTTTCTTGAGAACCCATCAAAGGGGTTGTCCAGCGAAAATCTTTTTCTTTCAAATCAACTGGTGTCAGAAAGTTATATAGATTTGTAATTAACTTGTATTAAGAAATCCCAAATCTTCCCATACTTATCAGCTGCTGTATGTCCTACAGGAAATGTTTTATTTTCAGTCTGACACAGTGCTCTCTGCCAACATCTCTGGCCGAGACAGGAACTTACCAGAGCAGAAGAGGTTTTCCATGGGGATTTATAGAAAAGACAGAGACAGAGTTCCTGTCTCAGCCAGAGATGTCAGCAGAGAGCACTGTGTCAGACTGAAAATAAAACATTTCCTGCATGACATATAGTAGCTAATAAGTACTGGAAGACTTGTGATTTTTTAATTGAAGTAAATTACAAATCTATAAAACTTTCTGACACCAGTTGATTTGAAAGAAAAAGTTTTCCGCTGGACAACCCCTTTAAAGAAGCAGTTCACTTTTTTTTTTTTGGGCCCCCCTCCGGTAACCTGTGGCATGTATACTTACAGAAGATGATCGGTGTCCCGCGGCGTAGCTCCGGTCCCGTCGTGCCGTTCAAATCCGCTCTCACTTCCGCCGGCTGCTGTCAGTCCTCTGCTCTGTCATTATACGCGGGAAGTCACTCGCTTCCATGCATTCTCTATGGAAGCGCGTGACTTCCGGCATTCAAATTACAAGGCCGAGAAGAGGAGTCACAGCGCCGGCGGAAGTGAGCGTGAGCCGGATTTGTACGGCACCAGGGGACAGGACCGGAGCTACGCCGCGGGACACCGATCATCTTCTGTAAGTATACATGCCACAGGTTACCAGGGGGGGGGGGGCTCAGCGTACTGGTGTACATGGTGTATAACTGTATGATACTGGATCACTGCATAAGTTACTCATACGTATGAGCTTTTCCCATCACAATCTAGCCCAGTGACATTGAGACATGAACCCTTCTGTTTAGCAGCCATATTAGATGAGAAATCCTTCATGTGCATGTACACAGGTGCAGGAAGCTCAGCTTACACATTCTGTAAAGTA
The DNA here is from genome assembly GCF_027789765.1 of Dendropsophus ebraccatus. Taxonomy (NCBI): domain Eukaryota; kingdom Metazoa; phylum Chordata; class Amphibia; order Anura; family Hylidae; genus Dendropsophus; species Dendropsophus ebraccatus. The sequence continues at coordinate 163,412,978 of NC_091456.1, read as the reverse complement.
TTTGGATCACATGTATCATGTTCTTGCCTTCACCTCATCCACCATCTCAGGATATGACTGCTGTGTAACTACAACACCCAGCAGAGCTGCAGCTAGAGGCAACAATGACCACTGGCAATGCTGAACATAATAGAGAAACCCTGCACTCACCTCACAAGTCATGAAGGCAAAGGACAGAGGACTGCTTCCTATCAGCAGTGCAGAGCAGGAAAAGACCAGCACAGAAGAATTACTGTGAGAGTGTGTGATCCCAGCTCATTGGTAACATAGTGTGTGCCTGTAAGCACTGCTGCCACTGGTGCACACACTGCTCCACCCACACTGAGAGAGTAGCTGGGGCTGGGGATAGGGACGGGTGTGACGTCACAGTGATGGGCGGGGTTTCCTGGATTACACTGCTGAAGGCGGGAATCACCTCAGTGAGGGGAGGAGAAGCTTATGTGTGGTGTATGTGTGTGTATGCCGGGGAACAGCATGGAGGGAGGGAGGGAGGGAGGGAGGGAGGGAGGGGAGGAATGGTATTGCTGAGGAGAGTGACGTTTACATGGGACTGTGTTGGAGAACTGAGTAATTTACATGGGACCGTATGTTGGCTGGGGAGAGGGGAATGGTGTTTGCTCAGGACTGTATGTAGGAGAAGAGGTGTTATATGGAGCTAAGAGGCAGTGTTGGACTGGGGTAACATAGTTAATAAGGTTGAAAGAAGACAAGAGTCCATCAGGTTCAACCTAGGGAAACCTACTGTGTTGATCCAGAGGAAGGCAAAGACCCCTATGAGGCAGATGACAATTGCCCCATCTCCTTGGGCTCATCAAAGAAGAACATGCTGGCTTGGCTCTATCCTGAATTCATCTATAGCTGTGTCCACAACTCCCTTGTTTATTCATTCAAACTACAACTCTCAGACTACCCTACATTTACGAAGCTCTCGGAGTATCTTGGAAGTTGTAGTTGGTGAGAGGACAAACTGGTGGAGGCCCCTGGTGGCTTCAGTCTGTGGGTCCTAACTACGGATGGTCCGAATCGGAACGCTCGGCAGCAGATTCCCGCTGTCTGCCCCCTCCATGGAGCGGGTGGATACAGCGGGAGGAACGCCGGGAAAACTGGGATACAGCCTATGGCTATGGCTGTATCCCAGTTTTCCAGGCGGTCCTCCCGCTGGATCCGCCGCTCCACGGAGCGGGCAGACAGCGGGAATCATTACCGAGGGTTCAGGTTCGTACGAACCCGAACCAAACTCTGTTCGGACCATCTCTAGTCCTAACCATCAGCCCTGAAGGTCCATCAATAAATCCTATTACAGTGCTAGCAGTTATCTGAACATCGTCAGTTCAGTGTACTACAACTCCCATTGTATCCTAAGGGCTGCAGACTGTCAGCACATTCTGGGAGTTGTAGTGTTTGCAGCTGTTGTAGTTGGAGGGTCCTGGGTGGATTGTACACTGGATGCTTTGTGGGAGATCAGCATGTATAGTTCTTTAGAAGTGTTGTATAGTTTCAAGTGACCTCAAAAAAGTACTAATAGAGGATAGACAAACTGCTTGAACTGCTTCTTTAATACTATTGCTTATGTGATTCATAAAAAAAGCTGGACTGGAGGAATAAAATAAAAATGTTATTCTTGTGTTCAGAATTGGAGCTTTGATGTGATCCCCTACAAGTATTGATGTTTTTTACACTTTGCATCTATGTGTGTTACACGTCCAGTGATAATCAATTGCTGACCGCCACTTCCTGCTGAGGGGAATCTGCTCTTGTGATCATTCTCATCAATGTCACCCATTGTACGCTATGTCTGTATTTCATAATTATCTACCACAGCAATTATATATACATGATTAACAGGAAGCCTGAGTCCTTATAGCAGAAAACAAGTTATTACGCTGGGTCACACTCAGATACTTCAGAAGGGGTGCTTGATAAATAGTGTATAAGGCTGAAATGTTGATTGTCAATACATTATGGATGACTTTCTTAAAGTGTTCCTGCTGCTTGTGATCGATTTTCTTTTCTTTTCTTATTTTCTTTCTTTTTAAGCTTTCTATGTTTAACCCCTTCGCGTCAGCAATCTGTATATATACGTTCCTATTGCACATGCCCTGTGCAGTAGGAATGTATATATTCGTTCCTGCTTTGACGGGGCTTTATGATGAGAGCGGGATCGCTGCAGAGATAGCGATCCTGCTCTCATCTGACTGAAGCACCGGAGATAATGAGAATCAGCTGCGATCCCACAGCTGACCCCCCATTAACCCCTTAGTGACCGCCGAAATGGCGGTCACTAATGGGCCGGTGCCGCCGCTGTATTTCATCTCCCCCCACCGTCAATCCACGGTGGGGGGGAGATGAAATAAGTAAAATCAGACCCCAGATCAGCCCCCCTAGTGCCCCGATCACTACCCCCCCCCCTCCCCGCGGCGGCCATCAGATCCAAGATGGCCGCTGCCATCACTGTGAACAGACTAATGTCTGTTCACAGTGATCGAACAGTAAAATGAATGAAAACCCCATGCTCTCCGCCACCGGAGGTAGCGCAGAGCATGGGGCAGTGCTTGGGGACCCCCCTGTGCGGTCCCGGTACAAGCTATCAGCGGTATATACTATATACCGCTGATCGCTTGTGCCATGTGCTCCCCAGCACTTTTTATCCCCTGTCACCATATATGATTGGTGACAGGGGATAAAAAGTGATACTGTGTCCCCCCCAAGTCACCCCCGTCCCCCAGTCACCCTCCCCTACCCCATATACTCACCTCTGAACTCTGAAAATTTAAAGTGACAAAGACTAATTTGGTCTCTGTCACTGAACTATGATTACTGTGATAGAAATCACAGTAATCATAGTAATACAGTGAAAATAAATGTGTAAAAGTGAAAAACATACAAAAAAATAAAACACACTTTTTATTATAGTAATAATTGCAGTTTACTCCCAAATTACCCCTAACCCCCCCAGATTACCCGTAACCACCGCAGGTTGCCCGTAACCACCCCAGGTTGTCCGTAACAACCGCACGTTGCCCGTAACCACCGCAGGTTGCCCGTAACCACCCCAGATTGCACGTAACAACCGCACGTTGCCCGTAACCACCGCAAGTTGCCAGTGACCCCCTCCAGATTGTCCGTAATCTCCCCAGATTGCCTGTAACCACCCCAAATTACATGTACCCACCCCAGATTACCTATAAACACTTCAGTCTATCCGTAACAATTTTAGATTGTCTGTAACCCCTTCAGGTTGCGCATAACCACCCCAGGTTGCCCGTAATCATGCCAGATTACATGTAACCCCCCAGATTGCACGCAACCACGGCAGGTTGCCTCTGACCACCGCACCTTGCCTCTGACCACCGCACGTCGCCTCTGACCACCGCACGTCGCCACTGACCACCGCACTTTGCAACTGACCACCGCACGTTGCCTCTGACCACCGCACCTTGCCTCTGACCACCGCACCTTGCCTCTGACCACCGCACCTTGCCTCTGACCACCGCGCCTTGCCTCTGACCACTGCACCTTGCCTCTAACCACCCCAAATTGCCAATGACCCCCTCCAGATTGCCCGTAACCACGCCAGATTACAGGTACCCACCTCAGATTACCTATAAGCACTTCAGTTTATCCGTAACCACCCCAGATTGTCCATAACCACCCCCAGATTGTCCATAACCACCCCAGATTGTCCGTAACCACCCCAGATTGTTCGTAACCACGCCAGATTTTCCGTAACCACCCCAGATTGTCTGTAACCACCCCACGTTGCCCGTAACCTCGGCAGGTTGCCTGTAACCACCCTAGATTGTCTGTAACCACCCCAGGTTGCCTCTAACCACCCCAGGTTGCCTGTAACCACCCCAGGTTGCCTGTAACCACCCCAGGTTGCCGTAACCACCCCAGATTGTCTGTAACCACCCCAGATTGTCCATAACCACCCCAGATTGTCCGTAACCACCCCAGATTGTTCGTAACCACGCCAGATTTTCCGTAACCACCCCAGATTGTCTGTAACCACCCCACGTTGCCCGGAACCTCAGCAGGTTGCCTGTAACCACTCTAGATTGTCTGTAACCACCCCAGGTTGCCTCTAACCACCCCAGGTTGCCTGTAACCACCCCAGGTTGCCGTAACCACCCCAGATTGCCCGTAACCACCTCCAGATTACCCGGAACCACCTCAGACTGCCCGTAATCACCTCCAGATTACCCGGAACCACCTCCAGATTACCTGTAATCTCATATTTTTATTTTATTTTAGTAACTGCGCTATTCTAATAACTATTACTAGCTGCGGTTTTGCTCCAGCAAATTGGCACTCCTTCCCCAAGATGATCCTCATCCTACCCCAAGATGAATTCTTTGAGGGGTGTACTTTCCAAAATGGGGTGACTTTTGGGGGGGTTCTATTCTGTAGACACTACAGGGGCACTGAAAACGCACCTGCTGCTCAGAAACTTCTTCAGAAAAATCTGCACGGAAAATGCTAATTGGCGCTCCCTTCCTTCTGAGCCCTGCTGTGTGCCCATACAGTGGATTATACTCAAATATGGGGTACCGTTCTACTCAGGAGAACCTGCGCTACAGATTGTGGGGTGAATTTTCTCTCCTGTTCCTCGTGAAATTGAGAAATCTCAAACTAAAGGAACATATTATTGGAAAAATTCGAGTTTTTCATTTTTACTGTCTACTTTTGAATACTTTCCTCTAATACCTGTGGGGTCAAAATGCTCACCACACCCCAATATGAATTCTTTGAGGGGTGCACTTTCCAAAATGGGGTTACTTATGGCGAGATTTTACTCCGCTGGCACTACAGGGGCACTGCAAACACACCTGGCGCTCAGAAACTTCTTCAGCAAAATCTGCATTGAAAAAGCTAATTAGCGCTCCTTTCCTTCTGAGCCCCGCTGTGTGCCCATACAGGGGTTTATGCCCACATATGGGGTACCGTAGTACTCAAGAGAACCTGCGTTACAAATTTTGGGGTGCTTTTTCTCTCATGTTCCTTTTGAAAATGAGAAACTTTAATCTAAGTGTATATATTATTGGAAAATTTTAATTTTTAATTTTTTTACGGCCTAATGGTGAATACTTTCCTCCAGCCCTTGTAGGGTTAAAATGCTCATTATACCCCTAGATTAATTCTTTAAGGTGTGTAGCTTCCAAAATGGGGTCACTTATGGGGGTTTCCAGTATACAAACCTCCTCAATCAAAAATAGAACTGGTCACTAAAAAAATCAGTTTTGGAAACTTTCACGAAAATGTGGTAATTTGCTGATAAATTTCTAAGCCCCGTAACACCCTAAAAAAGTAAAATATGTTTATGAAATGAAGCCAGAATAAAGAGGACATATTGGTAATGTGACTTAGTAACTAATTTATGTAATACAACTTTCTTTTTTTAGAAGCAGAGAATTTCAAAGTTCATAAAATGCTAATTTTTAAAATTTTTCATGATATTTTGATGTTTTTCACAAAAAAAACACAAAGTAGTGACCAAATTTTGCCACTAATATAAAGTGCCATATGTGACGAAAAAACAATCTCAGAATCGCTAGCATACGTTAAAGCATCACTGAACTATAAGCGCATAAAGTGAGACAGGTCAGATTTTGAAAAATGAGCCTGGTCTTTTAGGTGCAAATAGGCTTGGTCTTGAAGGGGTTAAATCAACATTACACATGCACCAATTTGGCCCAGGTTCCCTACATGCCAATATTTGGTCTTCTTTTGTTCATAAAAAGAGACCAAACACAGGAAGTCCCAATCCTTTATGCGCTCATGCATAGAGAGGCACCTGTTCATCATGCAGGTTGTATATCAACTGAGGGAAATTTATGTTGCGTTAACATGGAGCGATAATTCGCCCAATTGAACGATTAACAATCTCGAAGTAACAATGTGTTTTTTATAACGATCAGCGTTTAGACAGAATGAAATATCATTTGGAAAATTTGTTATTGCAATCGTATTAAGATCGCTTAAGCCCTAAGGGTAAATTGGTTAAAGACTGTTTACACGAAGCGATCTGCAAATTTTTAGTTAACGATAATTTGAGAACATGTTGAAAGATCAAAATAAACGATTTCTCGCTCGTCGCTAGATCATTCCCTGTGTTTACACGAGCCGATTATCGCTCAAATGCGATCGTTATCTGGAAAATTGGAACGATAATCGCTCGCTGTAAACGCAACATAACTTAGGCTAATTATATTATTAGCTCTGCAGCTTACCAGGAGACAATGCTTTTTCTTCTACAACAATTCAGTCTATATAATGTCACTGTGTAGTTAGAGAGGTTTTTGTGCTGTGTTATAGGAGAGCTGACCGTATAATGCGAGAACCCCCAGAGTTCTCTGCTACTAAATGTGGACACACAGAAGTTGTACAAATGTGCATTGAAGACATGTCCCGCTCAGGAGTGGCTGTTAATCAATAACAAGCCATGTCTGTGAGCGCACAAGGGACTGGAACTTCCTGTGTTTAGGTTTTTAAAGAAAAAAAAAATAAAATAAAATACCAAATATCAGCATGGAGGGTTTCTGGACCACAGTTTGACAGGAAGGGAGACACCTATGGGCTTTATATATATATATATATATAAAGTATTTGCCGTGAATCAACTGATTTGGATTGGGCTGAGTGGCAGACCCAGTAAATGTACAAGTGAGTGTAAGTCGCTTACTTCTGGGCTGAAGTACAGTGGCAGAAACTCCTATCAAAGCAAAGTTTTCCACAATGTTAGTCAGGCTACAGTCACACATTCCTTTTTTTTTCTTTTACGGACCGTATCTTAGGTCTATAATTTTTAGTCTGTGATCTGCAAAAATGCATACGTATTGTCTGTATTGCATGTGTAAAATCGGGTAGTTACTTTTAATAAAAGGTGGATCAGTCAAAACAATGTCACTAGCTAGAATTACAGATTAAAATTTTGAAAAATTTTTAAAATTACAGAAACCTATGGGACAGTACTTTGTAATTGCGAGTCTGCAATTACAGGCAAAAAATACGGACATGTGAATGAGGACTTAGGGTCTTATCACTCGTCAGTATATTTTTCATTCCACAAATTTCAGTTTGCTATTTTTCATTCCAATGCGCAAAATTCTATCCATATTGCATCCGTATTTTTTGCCGATTCGCAAAAATGAAAAAGAGTACATAGTGATAAATTAGTCACTATTTGCGGATTGCTGGTCCATGTTTTTTGCGGATTATTTCCACAAAAATACGGATTGCATATAGTTCTATTGGTGTGTGTGGAGGAATTTCAGTCCACACTAGGACCTGTCCTTTTTTTCTTTTTTTTTTTGAAGCACGCAATACGGACGTGTACAGTACACACTAATATGGGTGAATGGGGCCATTGAAATACATTGACCCTATTATCTGTCCGTAATTGCGGATGCACGGTTGCGGACAGAATTGCGGATGTGTGAGTAGGGCCTTACTGTCACGATTTAGCAAGTGTTGGTCACATTTAGCACCCTGCTGGTTATAAGGACACTGCGGTGCCCCCATGGTCACATGTCTGAAATCATACAAGATATCAACATCATGGGTTTATAGCATATGGTGTCAAGATGCTCAAGCTTTTTGTTTTATTCTTTTAAATTGTGCACCAAGCTGATAGCAATATTTAGTTTTCTCTAATTTGTGTAACCAGCAGCTTCTCCAGCAGGTGACACCATTGTATAACTCAAGTTGTCAGTGTAACATACACCCCCCCCCCCTTCCCCCAAAAGAAAAGAAAAACTTTCCTCTTCCCCTCTCTCTCTCTCTCTCTCTCTCTTTCTCTTCCTTGAAAAGGATTTTACGCATCTTTATGTTAAGAAAAACTATTAATCTTGATCAATTTAGATGTTTGCCTAGAATAGGATAAGCATATGTAAGGTGTGCCCAGTAATCTGCAGCGGGTGTATGATACTAATACATTGGCCCCGAGACATGTCAGAGGTTTTGATCAATCAGTCTGAGTGCTCAGACCCCCACTGATCCCTATGAAAAGCTGGGAGAAGAGCATAGGCGAGCCCTCTTCTACCTTCTCTATTGAGTTGCAGGAGATGAGCGCCATATACTTATAATGAAGCACGTTTCCTGCAACTCCTGCGACTCAAGGAGTGAAGTACACAGTTGTTCGCTTCTCTTTCTCCATTATTTAGCGAACAGCGGCTGTTTTTTTACATTGTCCACACCTAGATTTTTTTTTACTGTCTTTTCAATTAAATTTATTGGATCTTTTAATCCCTTCACGTCCACAGCCTGTATATTTACATTCCTACTATGAATTATACAGCCGTATACTAAATATAGAATTGTTTTTACAACAATAGAAATAAAGGGCTGGCTCACAGGACGCAGACTGGGCAAACCAGTGGTAGCAAGATAACAACTATTATGTCACTCACAGAGTATACAGCCATAAGGTTCACACTACGTATATTTCAGTCAGTATTGTGGTCCTCATATTGTAACCAGAACCAGGAGTGGATTAAAAACACAGAAAGGATCTGTTCACACAATGTTGAAATTGAGTGGATGGCCGCCATATAACAGTAAATAACTGCCATTATTTCAATATAACAGCCGTTGTTTTAAAATAACAGCAAATATTTGCCATTAAATGGCGGCCATCCACTTAATTTCAACATTGTGTGAACAGATCCTTTCTGTGTTTTTAATCCACTCCTGGTTTTGGTTGCAATATGAGGACCACAATACTGACTGAAATATACGTAGTGTGAACCCAGCCTATATATATACTGGATATAGTATTGATTTTTAAATTAATAGAATGAAATAGCTGGTCAAGTCTTTCACCGGACGCAGACTGCGCAAATCAGTAGTAGCAAGATAACACCTATTATCCCACACACAGTATACAGCCGTATACTGGATATAGTATTGATGTGAATGTCATAAAGAAAAAGAGGGGAAAAAATACCAGAATTGTTGATTTTTTTAACATTACATCTCAGAAAAAAAATTATAGAACGTGGTCAAAATGTTTCTTTTACACCAATATGATACTAATAAGAACTAGAGATCATGGCATAAAAAAATGAGCCCCCAACCACCCCAGTAGGTGGAAAAATAATAGCGTTATGGCTCTTAGAAGGCGAGGAGGAGAGCCCTGCTTCATTGTGACTTAGACATCCGTGCATCAATGACCTTCAGTCATAAAGGGGTTACCCCTATCCAAAAAGGCCATCATCAACCTGAACTAAGATAATGTACCAGCGGCCTTCATTGTAATGACGAATGTCAAAGTATGTTAAGCATAGGAATTTATTTGATACTCAAAAGAACTTCCATTATTTTGCGTATGAAATAACTTCTGTTGAAAATCGTTGTGTGAACATAGCCATAACGTTCTATTACTTAGTAATAGCTTTTTTTTTCTTTATACATACACTTCTGTTGAGTGGAAGCAGTGAGTCCAAGCCTCGTTCTCCCAAATACAGTGGTACCTTGGATTACAAGCTAAATTCGTTCCGGGACTGTAATCCACATACACTCTTAAACCAAAGCAAATTTTTCCATAAGAAATCACTGAAATGCAGACAATTGGTTCCACACTCCAAAAATAATGATTTATTATTCTGAATAACAAGTAAAACAAATGAAACAAACAATAAGAAACTGTTGAATATGTCATATTATAAGTTACTGAACAGTATAGCAAGCAGCGTGTGGTGTATAATGTACAGTAAGGGCATAAACCTAAAAATACAGCAGCAGTTTGTAGATACAGAATGGAACTGGAGATCCCCATAATGCAGTAGCGTAGTACAACAGGCTAGAACAGAGAAGCAGGGCTGCTGTCAGAGGTCTGTGTGGTCACATGACAGCAATGGGGAAGGGGTGTGTGTGTTCAGCATGGACCAATCAGGAAGGGAGAATCACAGAGCTGTGCAGGAGGACAGTGACAGAGACTTTTCTATACTCCAGTGTGAGTACAGGCACATTATAGCAGCTGTGTGTATAGCTGAGTGTGAGTGCAGACAAAAAAAACAAGGTGCAACAGCAACCCACAGGTGCAAGGGCTTACTGTATATACTCCTCCCAGTGTACACACGATAAACACCTGCTCTGTAGATATTAAAAAGTGAGGATCTTAGCAAATTATTTGATCAGAGTGTACCATGTCACCAAGGTTAAGGTGTCCTCAGAGACATGGACCCTACTCTAGCATTTTCACACTAGCTATGGCCTCTCCTGGGCTGAATAAGCCTACAACTGGGCAGATAGGAGACAAATGATCTCTTTTTATAGCACCCTTTTTTCTGTTGAATGTGGGGTGTGTGGGTGGGACGTGGGTGGAGTGCAAGCCAACAGGAGGTAGCCACACAGGGGCGTAGCTAATATCTCATGGGCCCTGGTGCAAATGGTCAACTTTTGCCCCCCCTTTCTTGACCATGCGATGCTATTGGTATATATATATATATATATATATATATATATATATATTTATTAATACCAGTATATAGGAAATATTATCACCATACATATTACCGTCATACTGTTACTAACCAAAACCTGTATACTGGGACCAATACTGACACATACTGAGTAACCCCACCGCTGCTACTGAATAATCCACTGTAGACAGATCACTATCACCTCATACAGTCATATAGAGGTACCCAGCTCTACACAGGTTCTGTACACCATATACCTTACACTGCAGATATATTTAGTGACTCACAGGGGACGTCTTCTGTGATCAGAGTTCTTCCCTTTTTATCATCATCTTCTTCTTCTGCCCTGGGCCATTATGAGAACTTCTCAGAGCCACGAATCCACAGAATCTGCCAGACAAACATATAAGGCTACTCACTCTGGCACCATCCTCATCTCTATACTAACTGCACATCTGTATTGGCCCCTTTACACCCTCATTTAGCAGGTAGGCTGACTCTATGTGACACCCCCTCCCCCTTATAGTATATGCCCCCCTCTGTGTAGACCACTTTAGTACATGCATCCCTTTGTGCATGCCCTATTTTATAGGCCCCCTGTGTATTCCCCCCTATAGATGGCCTCCTGTGTCGCCCCCCTTATAGATGGCCCCCAATGTTATCCCCCTTATAGATGGCCCCCAATGTTTTCCCCCTTATACATGGCCCCCATCTTATCCCCCTTATAAATGCCCCCCATGTTATCCCCCTTATAGATGGCCCTCATGTTATCTCCCTTATGTTGCCCCCCATGTTATCCCCCTTCTGTTGCCCCCATGTTATCTCCCTTATGTTGCCCCCCATGTTATCCACCTTATGTTGCCCCTTATGTTATCCCCCTGTCTGTTCAAAGCAGATAAGAAAAAAACCTCACCTGACAACTCGCTCCTCCGCCGTGGCTCTTCTCCTGCAGGCTCGGTCCCGTTCCCGGCTGACTCGAGGCTCCTGGCTCTGTCCCGTCCCCGGCAGCACACTCCAGCGAGCTCAGTGTGCGCCGGGGATGTTACTTCCGGCACAGGGGGTGCTTGTTATAGATGCTCCCTGCGCTAGAAGTATCATCCCCGGCGCACACTGAGCTTACTGATGTGTGCTGCCTGGGACGGGACATCCGCGCGGACGGGACTGCACGTCAGCCGGGGGGCCAGCCTCTTGTCACCGCAAGCAAAACACTGCTTGCGGTCACAAGAGGGAGTGGGGGGGGGGGCCGCAGTGCGGTGGCAAGGGGGGGCCTCTTGGGCCCCCCTTAGTAGGGGCCTGGTCGCGGCGGCGACAGCTGCGACTGCGGTCGCTACGCCACTGTAGCCACACACCCCACATTCAACAGAAAAAGAGATCTATAGTGGCTCCTATCTGCCAAGTTGTAGGCTTATTCAGCCCAGGAGAGGCCATTGCTAGTAAGAAAATGCTAGAGTAGGGACCATGTCTCTGAGGACACCTTAACGTTGGTGACATAGTACACTCTGATCAAATATTTTGCTAAGATCCTCACTTTTTAATATCTACAGAGCAGGTGTTTATCGTGTGTACACTGGGAGGAGTATATACAGTAAGCCCTTGCACCTGTGGGTTGCTGTTGCACCTTCTGTTTTTTTGTCTGTACTTAAAGGGGTTATCCAGCATGGGGGAACTTTTTGGGGGGGCCCGGGGAGGAGGTGGCTGAAATAAAAGACGTCCACTTACCTCCCCAGTTCCAGCGGCGGGTCCCGCATCACGGCGCTCCGGTTCCCGGCCGCTTCCTGGTGTCTGACGCCGCCCGAGATGCTCAGGGCCGCTCAGCCACTCAGTAAAGGAGGCGGGATCCGAGTGGACTTCAAACTGATCCCGCCTCCTTCACTGAGTGGCTGAGCGGACCTGAGACGTAGCGTCTCGGGCGGCGTCAGACACCAGGAACTGGCCGAGGACCGGAGCGCCGCGATGAGTGACCCCCCCCAAAAAGTGCCCCCACGCTGGATAACCCCTTTAAGCCACAAGCAGCGTGCAACCTGCAGTGTGAACAGAGTCATAGAGGTGCTGCCATTTTTTTCCTTTTTTTTTCCAGTGTGAGCGCAGGCACATTATAGCAGGAATGGCGAGGATGGGAAACACAAGGGCTAACAGACACTGCAGGGAGTATGAAGGAATGAGCAGGGCAGATGTGGGCGATTATATGAAGATATGAAGAGATTACCGCCACAGTCCTGTCTTCTGATGCAAACCCCAGCCTGAGGTGGATCTGCTATGATTTGGAAGGTGAGGGAGACTTCCTGGGTCAGAGTACAGGGCTGTAGACCCCGCTATGCAGACCCTGTCCCTCCCCATGTTCCCCTTCGCACCCAGTACAGGGAGCTCTTAAACCAAAGCAGTGCTCTTAAACCAAGTTACAATTTTGAAAAACTGAGCTCTTCTTGCAAAACACTCTTAATCCAAGTTACTCTTAAACCAAGGTACCACTGTACTATATTAGAATATACATTACTTGTGGGGGATACTGCCCTTCACCATAGCAGAGAGCAATAGCCTCTATCCTGCTTTGAGTGAATGAGAGGGCGCGCGCGCATCTGCTTCCTCCCCTTTCCGCTCAAAGAAATGACATGTCATTTCCCTGAGCGGAAGAGCATGCGCCCTCTCATTCACTCAAAGCAGGACACTGAGCACGGAATTCCGCCATTCTTGCTCAGTGTGAACGGGGCTTTAGACAGCTGATGTAAAAAAAGTCCCTGGTAGGGTGTATCTGCAACTTTGTAGCTTTTTTGAAATGCTGGGAGGGTTACTTTGAGGTCATGTTTCTAATGAACTCACTTTGATTAATTCTCCCAGCATTACAAAGAAGCTACAATGTTTCAGATACAGCCTGCCAGGGACTTGTTTACATCGGCTGTCTCAGAAGGGAGCGAGAGACAGAGAGAACAGCTCACACGAAGATTTTTGTGTTTTCAGCAGAAAGCCGCATGTCAGAACTGGGGGAAGGAGACTGAATAGATAATAACAAGTAGGGAAAGAATTGTTAGTCTTACCATGGGCAGCAACATATCAAAAGTTATGTTTGAGTGGAATACCTCTTTAACTACAGTTAGAAAGGAACTAGCAGTATATGCGTAAGAAGAATTGGCCTCCATTACCAAAACCACGGAAGCCGTCTACTTTATCAACCTTAACCCTGACTTGTCTCCCTTGTACATAACTCCTATGGGCATCTTCCTTTTTTTAATTTTCTATCAGGGTCAGGCGTTATGTGTAACTCCAGATGTGGATGAGGTAGCAATGTAGGAAGAAACCTCCATAAAATTTGGATGAACAGTCAATGTTTTCCCCTTTGTAAGACAATGGCTATGAGTTTCAATGCACTAAGCTATTTGTTATCAGTATTTTTTGTTTTAGTAATATTCCCTTGTTAGAAAACTTCACCAACACTCTCTAATGTGAGGGAAAGATTACATTTAAAATAGGCAAGAGAAATTGACTGACCAGAGGAAATGACTGAATAATTGGTCCTGTTCTGATTCCCTGGACGTTGTATTGTTCATGGCCCCTGTATGGACAAAATTATTCCTTTTCTCCAAGAATATGCGCTGGGTGGGTGTTTACTGATAAAATATACTTGAGGGGATACTATCAGTCCCTAAAAAGTTGACCATCATAGTTGAAACCAAGCAGATGAATATTTAAATGACAAGAATAGAACATTCTGAGAAATTCATAGGAATTTTTTTAAGCAATAAAGTGTAACAATAATTTCAGTAGCCAAAAAATGAAATTCCTCAAATAAAAAGCCCTCGTGTTACCCTTTAAAAAGAGCCCTAAACTGTGTTGATAGTGTGTACGCTCGCTGAGATATCCCCAGTTGTTTGGCTCAGAGGAATAAATAAATTTTTCTTCTGGCTGAGAGAAAGTGGGCGTGGCCTCCTCCCTCATCTGCCTGGCTGGGTCCCTCCATTCACTGACCAGCACCTTAGCAGATGTATCACACATAGCAGGGGGGAGAGGGGGGGAGAAAGTGCTGATAGGAGGGGGGGAGGAGGTTTTGTTTCTCTTTGTGTCAGGGCTGTTATCAGATGCTCCTGTCAGAGTCCGTACACTCAGGACGGATCTCCAGGGAAGGGGCGTGTCCAGCAGAAATGCAGAAATAAGTCAGAGCCAGAGAGGGCTGTAAGGGGATAATCAGCCTTATGTATTTAAAAAACTGTTCATTTTAGGTTATTAATGTATATTGCAAAAGTTCTTATCATGACCTAAGCTAACTAAAACTGAAAGGTCAAAATATTTCATAGTTACGCTTTAAGGTTTTTATAAGGATTAATTTTTAAGGATTTATTAATACAGTGGTCCTTCAAGTTACATAAGTAATTGGTTCCAGAACGACCATTGTATGTTGAAGATATCTTGAGCAAAGCTGCCAAACGTTTGGGTCCGACTTAAACCGAGCGCTTGGTATTTAAATACCGGTGGCTGGAGAAGTTGGTAGCTGCCCTATGGCTGCCAGGAAAACATGGATGCAGCCTATGGCTATGTTCACACATTTTTTTCCTGTCCATTTTTGAAAAGAAAAAAAGACATCCATCATTTCGCTGTTTGGCCGTCCGTCAGTGGAGTGACGGCTGTTGGTACATTATTCTAGGTCAGGTGGACTAATTGGCCTTCGGATATGTCTTTAATTGAAAATTCCATTGAATTTAATAGTAAAAATGGTGAAAGGATGGTGAAAAAGAAACTGTGTGAACAACTAAAGAATAACGTCCACTGTTTGCAAAGGAAGTCCGAAAATAATTGTCATGATCATTACTTTGACGTCTGTGCAGACAAATTCCGTCATTTTATACACTGTGTGCATTGGAAGTCTGCATTCTATTGACTTCAATGAAGTCTATTAAATTGTGACAGTAACTAACATCTTTCTAAATAGCAAGGGCCGGCGCCTTCTCTCTTTTTTTGATGGTGTGTGAATATAGCCTATGACTGAATCCATGTATTCCATGACTCCAAATATATATTGTGGGCCACAGCAGTGTGTGAACAGGCCACAGGCTCCTATAGCTTCCAGGCTCTCAGCAACCTCCAGCCTTCTGAGATGCCTTTTCTGTCCTGTAGCAATTACTCCTATTTACACCTGTGGGCAATGTGTATTGGAGTGGGGAGGGAATGGCAGGTCCCACTACTTTCCTGGAGTTTACCATCTCATCCAAGGTAGCAGCCTGGGTGAGATTAAGGGTACAAACACACACACCGTATACGCAGCAGATACGCAACAAATACGCAGCAGATTTGATGGTGAAGATTTGATGCTGTGTTCAGTTATTTAGATCTAATCTGCTGCGTATTTGCTGCGTATCGCAGCAGTAAATACGCTGCGTATACGGTGTGTGTGTGTTTATACCCTTACACATCCTCCAGTACCTTACCAGTCACCTGTCTACTATCTATCTATCTATCTATCTATCTATCTATCTATCTATCTATCTATCTATCTATCTATCTATCTTTATTAGGATATTTAGGGAAGAGATAAGTGTGTTTACAACATGCTGCCCTGTGCGGAACAATGCCACAGGCAAAGTAGCAGACAGGGATTATGGCCTTATATTCTGATCCTACAGCACAGGTTTGTACTAATAGCTTTTTATCCCACCCTTTCCAGAAAAAGAATGGAACAAGACAGGGATGCCCTCTATACCCCTTATTGTATGCATTAGTAATGGAACATCTTGCTATCTCTTTGCGGGGGAACCCCAGTGTGTACGGTATTCATGTTGGATCTATGCAGGTAAAATCTGTCTTCTATGCAAATGACCTGCTTCTATATGTATCTCAGCCAAGGATAACTTTTCCAGCAATTCTTAAAGAATTTAAAAGATTCGGGCAGGTGTCTAATTTTAAAGTGAATTTAACTAATACAGAGGCTCTTAATGTCTCCTTGCCAGCAGAGGAGGCCAAACTGTTAGCCCAGATATTCCCCTTTAAGTGGAAGTCACAGACTATTAAGTATTTGGGGGTGTAGATCCCCAAAGATCTTATTCAATTATATGAATTAAATTATGTGCCTTTACTGGAGAAGACTAGAGGAGATCTGCAGCGATATGCCACCAAGACTGTGTCTTGGTTCGGAAAGATTAATTCTAAAGATGGATGTGATACCAAGGTTTTTGTATATCTTTCAAGCAGCCCCCCCCCCCCTGCCCGGCAGCTTTCTTTAGGAAATTGAAATCAATGTTTACTAGTTTTATATGGGGTGGAAAGAGTAGTAGGATTAGCTTTAGACCATTAACACTTCCTAAAAAGAGAGGAGGTGCAGGATTGCCGGATCCTAAACTGTACCACACGGCCTGCAGTGTTGATGTGGATGGTAGATTGGCACTTGCACGGAGAGACCAAACAGTGGGTGGCCATTGAAGGATACTTGGTTCATCCTCTGAGTTATATTTTTCCTTGGTTAGATCCAGAGTATAGGCCAAAAGAGGTTGTCCACTCTCTTCTGTCTAGAGAATTCCTGGCTTGTTGGGATGGTGTTATAAGGAAGGGGCTAGTGGCCAAAAGGAATGGGCCTCTTACACCAATCTTATTTAGAATAGCACAGACGTTGGGGATAAGGGAAATAGAGATGAAAAGATGTGAAAATGTGAGAGCGTGTCACATTTTTAAGGGGAATTCAGGTATGGATATGGAGATCTTACAATCCTTGGAATTAGAGACATCATTATCTTGGTTGATACGTCATCAACTTAACTCATTTGCCAACTCGGTGGAAGTTAGGGGGAATATTAGAGCTCCCCCTACAACATTGGAAAAGATCTTCCTGTCTCTGTCTCCTCCGTCCCACATATTGTCCATGATATATGCTGTAGGCAGAGACATTGAGCCTCCCAGGGTATACAAGTATATGGGAGGAGGAGATAAATGATAGTATTACAGAAAAAGAATACTATGGGGCGTTTAATATGATACATAAAATGCATGTATGGCTCAGGAGGGAAACTTTAAAGTTCTGGCTAGATGGTACAGGTGCCCAACAGTAGTTCATTTGATGTTTTCAACAGTATCCGATAGATGTTGGCGATGCGGAATTGGGGAGGGCGATATGTTACATATATGGTGGGCGTGCTCTAAGGTACAGACTTTCTGGGAAAAGTTGTTTGAGAGCTATAGAAGGATGACGGAGGTGGATGTACTGGGATGTACTCTGTTATCTATTATCCCGAAGAATGTACCATTGAATAGGAGGCAGTTATTGGGGCACCTCTTAGTGGCAGCTAAAACTGTGATTGCCCGTCATTGGAAAAAAAAGGAAACCCCTATATTTAATGAATGGGAAGTAGATAATATTAAAAGAATGGAAGAATTGATAGCAGAACATATTGATAATCAGGAGAAATATCAGAACATAGATCAGATCCAGGGAGAGGTAGGGGAAGGGGATTTTTTTTTTTAAGTGGGGGTTATAGGAGATATGTAAAATATCATATAGGTGATTGATAGGTGTTATGTTTTGAAAATTGTTACACCTATATGAGGTTGGTAATATATTTAGGTTGTGTATATGTTATATTGTTATGTTATGTTGGTGTTTTTGTGTTCTTAAATATGTGAAAAAGTTAATAAAGAGATATTAAACAGCAGACGGGGATTCAAATCAGTAGCTGCTGCAGGCTTACTGAATGGCTGTGAAATATTATGCTGTAAAAAAAAATTGTTTTCCAGCAGCACTGGGTGGCGTCTGCAATACCACTGGCAGCACCACCTGGGTCCCACTTCTGCTTCCCACCTTGTCCCTGCCGCTGCTCCACTGCACTCCTCACAGGTGTTCTCACATCTCTCTGCTGCTCCTTCCAAGACCACCTATTTGTGCCTTCTACCATTTTTGTTCCACTTTTACCTTTTTAAAGTTGCTCCACCCTAGTCCTATCAGGCTGATAGCGCTGGTTACCATTGCCTGTAGAAAGCCCTGGAATCCTTTATGTCTCCCACAAATGTTTTGATTGGTGATTGTTTCTACAATAAATGACCATTAAAGTGCATTGGTGAGTGACACCAATATGGCCTGACCTCACGAGCGATGGATTCAACAGACATAAGTATAAAAAGTATGGGGGTCTTTAAATTCTTGGTACTTTGGAGATGGGTTGTGATGGGAAGAAATCATCAAGGAGTTCTGGGCTGAATGAACAAGAAAATGAATAGAGAAGATGCCCCCCATGAGTCACTGATGCAGCTGCAATGTGATCACTTATACAGTCTTTAAATTTAGTGGTAATGATGGCAGACATGATGTGATATTATTTTCCTTACTGTATATAGTGTGGTTTGTTTAGTGGCAGTAGGAATGTTGTCAGCATTATCTGAATTGGGCACTTTTTTTAGATGCACACTGTTATTACAAAATTACCCATAAACTGCTCTGATCAGTGAGGGGGACCTTTGGGACCATGATAGCTGGATAATCCTAAGAATGAAGGGTCCAGGGTTCTTTCAGCATTTTGCCTGCATAGTGGCATTCTCAGTTACTTGTACAGGAAAGGAAACTCCAGCGCAGTTCCATTCAGTGGAATGGAGCTGTGCAAACAGTTCCCTGGACCATATATAATGCCTTTTTTTTTTTTTTTTTTTGCTAAATCCTGTTATCAAGCTTTATGCAATGCAGATGTATCATAGAGAGACATATCACAGGTCATCCATCTTCTTACACATTCTCAGGCTATGTTCACATTACGTATGAGACCGGCCGTTCCGTGACCCCGGCCGGGTCACGGAACGGCCGGTCTCTGGCCGGATCATCTCGGCCGGTACTTAAGTACCGGCCGGATGATCTTTTGGCCGCGGAGCTCTGATGCGGGCATCAAAGCTTTCCATAGCACACAGTGAAGCGAGCGGCCGGAGCTGAACTGACAGGTCTTTCTGCGGCTGGAATTCACTGAATTTCGGCCGCAGAAAACTGACCTGTCAGTTATTTGCGGGGCCGCATAGATCCCGGCCGGAGCGTATACGATGTGTGTACGCTCCGGCTGGGATCCTATTAAAGATAAGCTATGTTCCACAGCGCAGAACTACGGCCGTAGTTTTACTTAGTGTCAACATAGCCTCATAGTAGATTTGCAGTCCATATTAAAAAAAGTTAAAATTGCCTTGGAGACTAGCTTTATATCCCCAGAGGCATTATGGGAACTTGGTTGAGTTACTGCTCTCTATCTTCTCTATACTAAAACAACCTACAAAATCTTCACGGTAAACAAATAATATTTATTCCTTCTGATTCACGTCGTTGAACATATTTGAACCAATATAATTCCGGATTTGTTTCTTCACCAAATAAGTTAGTTTTTCATGAACGCACAACAGAATAAATAGATGTAAAATTTATTCTGAATTTGGCCTGTTTTCCTGAGAAAAATTATTTTCTAAATCCATCTTAAAGGAATGTGGGAAGTTTAACTTTCCCCTGCACTTTTCCGTCCTCTCAATAATCCCTTCAGGAGTGCTACAGCCCAATGTCTTCTAAAAGTTATACTTCAACCAAAGAATTCTTTGAATTTTTGCCATAAATCTATCAACGCGTCCATCTCACCGCTTTTTAAGGTCTCTTGTGTGGCAAGGTGCTATATTCTATTTAACAGCATAGGAGAAACTGGAAATACCTGCTTCAGAGGGACCTCTGACTTTATGTCGGACAACAATTTAATAAAATCATTAGTGATGACCGAGTACTAAAATGCTCGGGTGCTCGTTACTCGAGACGAATATCTCCCAATACTCGAGTGCTCATTGAAGTCAATGGGAGACTCGAGCATTTTTTCAGGGGACCCAAGTTCGGTAGAGGGAAGGTCGTGTGAAAACCTGTCAACCTCAGAAAATGATGAGAACACCACGGAAATGGACAGGAAACAGCAGGGGCAGCATGTATGCATGCCTCTGAGGCTGCCTAATGGCACCATTATGCCTAATTCTGTGCCACAGCCTGGTTAAAACAGAGGTAGGCATATGGACCACCCAAAAACTCAGCCTGACACAGCATGGCAGTGAGAACACACGGAACCATTAAAACAGAGGTAGCATATCATTAACCAGCCAAAAATTCAGCCTGACAAAGCATGGCGGTGAGGACAGAGTGAACAAGGTAGAAGCGGTAGACAGTCAGCCTTCCAAAAATTATACCAGACCTAGCATGGCAGTGAGCACACAGAGAACCATTAAAAGTGAGTGAGGAAGCAAGTGAGCCTCCCCAAAATTAGGCCAGACACCGCATGGCATTGAGCACACAGAGAACTCCCGGGAGCAGCAGTAGCCAACATGGAGGCCAGGCGGGAGCAACAGTAACCAACATGGAGGCCAGGCAGGAGCTACAGTAACCAACATGGAGGCCAGGCAGGAGCAACAGTAGTCAACATGGATGCCAGAGAAGGCCCAGCAATGGCCAATATGGAGGCAAGGGCAGGCACAGCAGTAGTCAACATGTATGTCCATTAGGGATGGTCCGAACCGAGTTCGGTTGGGGTTCGTACGAACCCGAACTCTCGGAAATGATTCCCGCTGTCTGGCCGCTCCGTGGAGAGGGTGGATACAGCGGGAGGACCACCTGGAAAACTGAGATACAGCCATAGCCATAGGCTGTATCCCAGTTTTCCAGGCGGTCCTCCCGCTGTATCCAACCGCTGCACGGAGCGGGCAGACAGCGGGAATCTGATGACGAGCGTTCGGGTTCATACGAACCCGAACCTCGGCAGTTTCGGACCATCCCTAATGTCCATTACTGCTCTGGTCAATCCTGCCTTAAAAACGGCTACAACATTGAAAAAAGGTAGAAGGTACTTGTGAAAGAATGGCATAGGACACCCGTAAGATAAGATGACATCCACAGATAATATGGTTTGAAATGGACAAGACAAGGAAGGCAAGGGCGGGCACAGCAGTAGTCAACATGGATGCCAGTAAAGGCCCAGCAGTAGTCAACATGGATGCCAGTTAAGTCCCAGCAGTAGCCAACAAGTAGCCTTCTACCCCCAGCACCCTTTCGATTTTCAATTTGACTGTAGAAATTGGGTTAACATTCTATTGAAGTTCTATGCAGGTGTACTACAAATACCAGCAATACAGTGTAGTGCACACTAGTTTTTTTTTTTTTTTTGGGGGGGGGGGGCTGTACGGTACAATCTGGTAGTGGCTGGACCTATACACACACTCTGTGGTACCCCCTTACAATGAGCAGTGAAGTTTTATGCAGGTGTACTCAGGGCCGTATTTACCACTAGGCACCCGTGGTCCGGTGCCTAGGGCAGCACCTTTCAGGGGGGCAGCACCAGGGAGCAGGGGAAGGAAACAACTTTTTTTTATTTTTTTTAACTTACACCTCCTGTTCAGACTTGCTAGTAAATCTGGTGTCTTTTTAAGGGAGTAAGGGGGGGAGGTATTATAAGGTCTGGTGTGGCAGTGTTGTTCAGGTCTGTTTTGGCTGTGACGTCTGGAGCTATTACCTACCAATCCTGTGGTGAGAATACCTTCAGACAATATGCAGATGGCTCTAATCATTGATTCAATGTGAAAATGTATGTTTTAAGCAGTTAAAAACCATGAAAATGTGATTAAGATAATCTTTCTACATGTAGAGAGATGCATGTGGACAAAACCACGTTCCCCCACGCTCCGCAAGATGGGGGCGTCTTCAGGTTTAGTGCCTAGGGCAGCAGCAGCTGTTAATACGGCCCTGGGTGTACTACAAATCCCAGCAATACAGTGTAGTACCCACTACTCTAGGGGGGCCTGTACGATAGAATGTGGTAGTGGCTGGACCTAGACACACACTCTGTGATACCCCCTTACAATGAGCAGTGAAGTTTTATGCAGATGTACTACAACTCCCAGCAATACAGTGTAGTACCCACTAGTTTAGGGGGGCTGTACGGTACAATCTGGTAGTGGCTGGACCTAGACACACTCTCTGACACCTCCGTCCAATGAGCAGTGAAGTTCTATGCAGGTTTACTACAAATCCCAGCAATCCAATGTAGTACAGCAGCACCACCAGCCCCAAAATCAAAAAAGAGTACACTGAGCACTTCTTAGGGGTCTGGATGCAACACCTAATGTCCCCTTTCTGCCAGCAGCCGGTCACCACAGTGTGCTGGTTAAATCGCGGTAGCAGCACTGCAAGTCCCAGCCAGCAGTCTGTAGTAATACTTTTAAAAAACGCTTTTAAGCCCTGAAAAGGGCTGTTTGTTTGTATTGCTAGTATTCCCTGCCTACTGGAACGCTAAATCCTACACTGACACTCTCCCTGAGAAGCAGCAGCTCTGTCCCTAATCTCTTTCAGCATGCGTCTGAAGTGAGCACTGCCGGCTGCGTGTTTTATATGGCAGGGTCATCTGATCTGGCCAACCAATCGCTGCTATCGACATGTATGGGTCCCAGGTGATCGCAGGATGTACCAAAGAGTCTCCTGCATGTTTATTGGCTGAGAAATAGCGCCCAAACTTACAGGAAACGGATGATGAGATTTTCGCGAGCATCGCGAGATGCTCGTCCGAATAACGAGTACCATTGAGTACCCTAATACTCGATTAAGTAACAAGCTCGGACGAGCATGCTTGCTCATCACTAAAAATCATCCTTCCTGACAATT
This sequence comes from Dendropsophus ebraccatus, assembly GCF_027789765.1. Taxonomy (NCBI): domain Eukaryota; kingdom Metazoa; phylum Chordata; class Amphibia; order Anura; family Hylidae; genus Dendropsophus; species Dendropsophus ebraccatus. The sequence continues at coordinate 163,389,941 of NC_091456.1, read as the reverse complement.
TTGGGAAAACCAAACAAACAGCGACACCAAACTAGTAGAATAAATTAGCCCCACCACCACCATAAAAAATATTTAATTACATTTTCTTTTAATTAATTTTTTTTTTTCCATTTAATTTACTTTCCCAATATTTGCATTAAAATCTTTTTAGTTGGTTAGTTTTAGTTATACTGCTTCCTATTCTCTGCTGCTAGAGTAGCCTGTGCCTATCCAGTCTATGTATATACACAACATTTATGGCAGGTTGTGTTTTATTTTCAATTCTGACATTTGATATTGTCTTAAAAAATATTCCTGTGTGATCGCTGATGGGTCTAACTATTCTGTTCTACCACAAGTCCTAGGGGTACATGAGTCCATGGTGTCATTGTCAGGTGAGTGCTAAAGGTGAAGCCTGGTTCTGCAGTCTAGTACTCTGTCAGCATTGTTAGATTAGTAACTAGTAATTAGTATTAGTGTTTGTTAAGGGAACCTCCCTGATGGAGAGTGGGCAGGCCACCCAAGGATAAGTGGATGGGGAAAAAGGCACCTGCTGCTGTGGCTCCATCCCCATGCCTACACTGAGACCAAGCATTAAGGTGTCACTGTCGTTTCATTTTTTTTTTTGCAGAAATCAATAGTCCAGGCAATTTTAGGGTAGCTTCACACATACCGACTCGCAGCGTTAATAACCCTGCAAGTCGGCTAGGTCCTGGCAGATCACTTTCACTACATACACGCAGCATTCTGAACGACCGCTGCGTGTAAGTAATTCTGCTGGCCGCTTAACCCCTTCAGCTGCCGCTCGGCTCCCACTCTGTATACATTACCTCTCCTCGCTGCGCGGGGTCCCGGCGTACTGCTCTCCCGCCCGGCCAATCAGTGGCTGCGGCAGGGCAACACACTGATTGGCCGGGCGGGAGAGCAGTACGTCGGGACCCCGTGCAGCGAGGAGAGGTAATATATACAAAGCGGGAGCTGAAGGGGTTAAGGGGCCGGCAGAATTACATACAAGCAGCGGTCGTTCAGACGGCTGCGTGTATGTAATGAAAGTGATCTGCCAGGACCTAGCCGACATCAGTCGGGCCCTGTCTGTTCTACGGAGAGGGGAGGGGGAGGAAGAAGGGAGATTAGTCCCCAGCAGAGAGCAGAGAACAAAGGATTACACAGTGGGAAATTATATTATTACACAGTGATTTAGAGGTCAGAGAGGTCAGTGTTGACCTCAGAGGAGCCCGGTGATGTAGCTGTTAATTAACTCTTTGTTGTCCTGTTTTGGTGCCTCATCTCCCTCCACCCCTCCCCTCTCTATAGAGAACAATGAAGACAGGGGGAAGAACTGCTTTTTCATGATAAAAATCTATTTTTCGGCTAATATATCCAATTACAAAGTTTCTTAAAATCGCCTGTACTATTGATTTCTGCAAAAAAAAATTTAAACAACAGTGACACTTTAAGGTTTGTTTACTTTAAATTGATGCCCCGCTGAACACTGCCAGGCTGTGTTAGAGGGCTGTGCCGACAGCTATAAGGTACTGAGGCCGGTGCACTCTCCATTAGGGAGGTGATTGGCTAATTTAAACCCAAGACAAAACCAAGGCAAACGATTGTAGTAACGATCGTTGTAACGACTATCATTCTGTGTTATGGTGAACAATTTCAGGTTAACAAACAAATAATCTCGTTTGCAATCGTTAATCGTTAAAAATTGCTCAGTCTAATAGGACCCATAAGCCTTTACTCTCCCCACAGAGAACACAGGGTCACTTGCCCGTGCCAAATATTTCTGTGAATGGGGAGGACAGGGGCTGGATGGGAGAGATAAACGAACGATCATTTGGCGATCAGTTATAAAAGGTGTATGGCCACCTTAACCCCTTCAGGACCAGACTAATTTTCTTTTGCGCCATAGCGCTTACATTTTTTCACCTACAGACCCACATGAGCCCTTATTTACTAATTGTACTTTGCAATGGCAGGCTTAATTTTTGCTAAATTACGCTGAAAAACCTGAAAAGAATTAAATGTGTGATGAAAATGTAAAAAAAACAAACCACATTTTTCAATTTGGGGAGGTTTTGTATATACATCGTTTGCCCTAGTGTAAAACTGACTTACAACGATATGTAACTTGTGTAACTTTTATATTATTTGATGGCTTTTAAAGAATTAAAACCTTTTTAAAAAAAATTAATGTTCCTTAAAATCGCTCTATTCCCATGCTTATAGCGCTTATATCCTTTGGTCTATGTGTGAGGTGTCATTTTTTGCGCCATGATCTCTACTTTCTATTGGTACCTTGATTGCGCATATAAGACTTTTTGATAGCTTTTTATTAAAATTTTTCTGGAATTGATGCAACCAAAAATGCGCAATTTTGCACTTTGGAATTTTTTGGCACTCACAACATTTACCGTGAGAGATAGAAAATGAAGCACATTAATAGTTTGGGCGATTACGCACGCGGTGATACCAAACATGTTTATTTATCTTTATTTATAAAATGGGGAAAGGGGGGTGATTAAAACTTTTATTAGGGAAGGGGATTTTTTAATAATAAAAAACCTTTTTTTTTAAACACTTACTAGAAGTCTCCCTGGGGGACTTCTAGTATTACTATTCTGATCCCTCACTGAGATCTATGCAGTATAGATATATTGCATAGATCAATGCAGCAGCCGAGAGCAATAGAGTGCCGAGCTGGGATCAGCGTCATTATGGCGCAGACCCCGTCTGGTAACAGATGCAGGGATTGCTCCTCCACAACCACGTCGCGCGGGGGGGATTGGGGCGATCCCCCGACTAGACACCAGGTAAGTGGCAAAGCAGCATTTTAAATGCAGCTGTCAGCTTTGACAGCTGCATTTAAAGGGCTAAGTAGTGGGCACAGTGATCGGACTGTGCCCGCTAATAGCCGTGGTCCCGGGCTGCATATAGAACCCAGGACCCAAGCAACCCCTCTCTGAACGTACAGTTACACCCTCATGCAGGAAGAGGTTAAAGGTCATACAGACCCAAAACATCCGGTCCTGCATCCAGCTGATGAAGGCAACATGCCGAAACGCGTCCTCCTGTACTGTACTGTAATAAATAAGCAATACTCAAATTGGTGAAGTGCCGGGATTTTCTTCTACATTACGTCTGGGACGCCATCCCACCACGAGCACCAGCCACCGCAGCAGTGCCGTCTCCACCACTACTTCAGGTTTTCCACCAACTAACCTCAGATTGTGTCCCTTTGTTATTGGAAACACTTCCCTCCTGGACCTTAAATAGCCCTTTAAGGTTTCGATCATGCCCCCCCCCTCCTTCCCTTCTTTCCTCCAGACTATACAGATTTGGTTCCGTACATCCATCATATCTAGAACCCTAATGAAATCACTTACTCATCTCTACACAACAGTTTATTTTCTTACACAAGCCCCTTTCTCTAAATCTTTTTTTGCGTTCCATTAACACTTTTACTATATCCATCTGCAGTCTTTCCAGTGTCTAATACAGACACTTGGTATTCCCTTTACAGATCGCTCTGTTTTCCCATTATGGTGATTTACTTTGTAAAAGGTGTAAACTTTCCTTTTTGCAAACATTACAACTTTTTAGAAGCGAAATCACTTAAAAAAAAGAAAAAAAAAAAAAGAAAAAATTCAATAGTTGCCTTAACTTTGACCCCACCATAAACTCTGTGAAAGGTTAAAATAGCTGATGGAATGAATGTAAAGTATAGACACTTCCTGGACAGGTTGTCACCCAGCATTATATTATACTGGACGTTATGTCTATAGGCTTCTTTGTAAACAACTGTCATGAGCCCATTTTTATCATGTGACCCTGTGAGGAATAGGCTTTTTAGCCCAAATTTACCCTTTTCTATTGAAAATTGCTAATATGTCCCAGCGTCATCCCTGTGTCCCTGAGTCTACCCTTCATTCCTTTATGTCAGTCTCTTTATCCTCCTGTTTCCTGTGTTCTTCGATGCGCCTATTTGTTGTCTATTGAGTTCCTTCCATTTTATCCTCTGCCTCCTTGTTATGAAAATGCGTCCTTTAAAAGACCTTCTTTCCTTCTCTGTTATCCCTTGTGCCCCCTCATTGTCACTCTTCTCACTCATTGCTCCCTTTTTTCTATTGGCATCCCTTGATCTCCCATCTATACTGGTGCACTCAATATTGTAATGTTCTTTGGAATTTAAAATAACTTGCATCGTGATGAACGTTTTCATTATTATGGATGGGGGAAAAAAAAAAAAACTTAGGGGACTGTCTCATTTTGGTTATTACTGAGGCCCACTGTCATTCTCAAGGTCAGGAGCACTTGGGGCTTACACTCCTCGTAGAGAGTCTATTGAGAGCAGCGTTGACCTGGTTAAGATACATACATTGCTGTATAACTATGGGAAAATAATTTTATGTGGTTATATCTAGGAAAATATCTTATCAGCTTTTTTACTAAAGATATTATTATTATTATTATTATTAATATATAATTTTATTTAACAAACATACCAGTATTTTCCGGCTTATAAAATGACTGGGTGTATAAGACGACCCCCAACTTTTCCAGTTAAAATTATACCCCGTATAAGGGTATGTTCACACTGAGAAAATGGGGTAGAATTCCGCAGCGGAACTCTCCGCCTGCTTCGGTGTCAGACCGCATCTCTATGGGAGGGCCTGCGCACCTCAGCTCAAAGAATTGACAAGTCAATTCTATGAGCGGAGACGCGTGAGCCCTGCCATAATGATGCGGTCTGACACTGAAGCAGGTGGGATTCCGCGGTGGAGAGTTCTGCCTCGGAATTGCGCCCATATGCTCAGTGTGAACATACCCTAAGACTACTCCTCTTCCAACTTACACCAAATAAAAATTAATAAAAAAACATCAGACAGCAGCAAGATCTGAGACACAAAGAAAGAGGTACAGTAATACCGGTAGGATACAAGGGCGGGCCAGACGAGGTGTGTTTTTCCGGGCACAGCGCCACGCTACCGTATCTCTTTTTTCCATATCCTGGACACCTGCAGCTTGCTCTGACCTTCGTACAGTGGCATACAGCAGGGATGTGGCCATTTTTAAACTCCCCCCACCGTATGCGACAACCGCATATTCTTCAGTCCGTTTCTGAAGTTTTCAGCACCCGCCCTTTAAGACGACACCCGGCATATAAGACGACCTCTGACTTTTGAAAAGATTTTCCTGGATTAAAAAGTAGTCCTATGCGCAGGAAAATACAGTATCATTGAAATTGAAAAACCACAGAGCTCAATAGTTTGCCAAGTTAATACTCCCCATGGAAGACTGATGTAAAAACAACTTTTTGTCTCTTCCCACAGAATATTATCTAGCTTTTAAAATTCTGGAAATGAAGAGAACGTAAATATTATACCATGACATGTAGGAATGGCAACAGACATGAACTAGTGGCAGATAATGTATGGAATAGTAAGAACCCCAAACTAATAAAGCTATGCGAACAAGAATTTCTCTGCCTGACCCCTTTTTCCTCTGAGAGATGAGCCGCTGCCAGAACAATCTAACTCCCATAGAGAACACAGGAGCATTTGGCCATAACTAATGTTCATATTAGAGATGAGCATATGGCTCATCTAAACAAAGTGAAGCAATTCATTTGATCTGCGCTCCGCCCGTTAAGTTGGTTTCCTGTCGGCGCTGCTCCGCTCCCTGCTACTCCTTCCAGGATGCCGCCAAAAGCTGGATCCAATCCTGGGAAACTTCTCCTAGTTTCCCAGGATTGGATCCAGCTTTTCCCCGGCACCTGGGGTGGATCGGCAGGGAGTGGAGCAGCACTGACAAGCAGCCAACTTGATGAGCAAAGCGCAGATCAAACTAATTGCTTAACTTTATTAAGGTGAGTGAATTGCTCATCTCTAGTTCAAATATATGGTGCAGATGTCAGCCGAACAATCATGTGACCAACAGTTATAAAGGGTACATTCACACGTACCGGATCCGCAGCGGATTTCTGGCTGCGAATTCGCAACAAGACCCGCTGCAGATCAGTGGACATGAAGACATGAGCCCCGAAGCAAGCCGGGGCGGGGACCAGGTGAAGTATAGGCTCCGGCTATGGGCAAACTTGCAGCGGGATGTCCATCCTGCTACAAGTTTGTCTGCCCATAGAGGGATCTGCAGCGGGTCTCGCTGCAAATTCGCAGCAAGAAATCCACTGCGGATCCGGTGTGTGTGAAGGTACCCTTAGGCTGGGTTCACACTACGTATATTTCAGTCAGTATTGTGGTCCTCATATTACAACCAAAACCAGGAGTGGATTAAAAACACAGAAAGGATCTGTTCACACAATGTTGAAATTGAGTGGATGGCCACCATTTAATGGCAAATATTTGCTGTTATTTTAAAACAACGGCTGTTATATTGAAATAATGGCCGTTATTTACTGTTATATGACGGCCATCCACTCAATTTCAACATTGTGTGAACAGAGCCTTTCTGTGTTTTCAATCCACTCCTGGTTTTGGTTGCAATATGAGGACCACAATACTGACTGAAATATACATAGTGTGAACCCAGCCTAAAGGTGTATTGTATGGCTGATACTAGGGGTGCATCCATACCATTATTTTGCTTTACAAAAACCCTCAGGGGTTGAAACGTTGCACTAATGTTTTTGGAATAATGAACAAACTGAATATTTTTCTATAACCGGATGCTGTTGGACTTTTTCACATTTTCATGTTGCATAGTCTTCAAATAAAATTGTGGAAAATACTTTTCAGCGCGCTTTCTTTTACCTGAACTAACAAACTACTACACGGTGCTGTTGGATCCCTTTACACTTCTGGTATGTCTCTATGACATTTTAAGTTTTTGAAAGTAATTTAAAGGGTTATTCCAACTTAAAGTGTACCTGTCGTTATAAAAAAACTTTTGACGTGTCATAGAGACATGTTAAAAGTTTTGATAGGTCCGTTTCTGAGTGCTCAGACCCGCACAGATCCGGACAACGAGCCAGGAGAGGACCACGCAGCAGTACGTCCACTCTCCGCTCTGAATTAAAAAAAAAGAGTCAGGCTTATAATGGGCCCCTGTGGAGCCCAGCAGGAAAAGAAATATCAGCTCACCCTTGTGGTATATTTCAAATGTCCTTTGAGTGGTCGCGTTCAGAAGAACGTGGTGAATTGCAGGCAACGACCGGTATAGTGTCCAGAAAACTCCAGCAATCACAGTTTCTTGAAAAATAGTTTGTTCTTTTTATTGAGGCATTACAAAAAATAAAAAACAAAATAATTCTGTTAAAAAACACGCCAACGCGTTGCAAGGCTTCCTGCCTCTTAATCATGGCCCTGTAGAGACCGACTCTTTTTTTTTTTTTTTTTAACTCTGAAGCTGCGGTCCTCTCCCCACTCTATCTACCTATTGGTGCGGGTCTGCAGAGAAAAAAAAAATTTTTTTTCATCAACTGCTGTCAAAAAGTTATACAGATTTTAAATTACTTTTATTTAAAAAAAATCTCAAGATTTCCTGTACTTATCAGCTGCTGTATGTCCTGCAGGGAATGATGTATTCTTTCTGACATGGTGCTCACATATGTCCGTGACAATAGCAAATTTCCACAGAAACCTTTCCAAAGTTCGACAGTTCCTGACGTGGACAGAGGTGGCAGCAAAGAGCACTGTGTCAAACTTGAAAGAATCCACCTCTTCCTGCAGGACATACAGCAGCTGATAAGCACTGGAAGGCTTGAGATTTTTAAATAGAAGTTATTTACAATTGTATATAACCTTCTGACACAAGTTGATTTGAAACAACTTGTGAGTTTTTTTTATCACCAAGTAGCCCCTCAAACTCCAAATATGACTAAATTTACCACAGCTTGTGTGGCCAACTGAGATGACCTGTGCTGCTCAGTTTCCAACATTCAAAGCTACTGTCTCATCTACTAACCCCACCCATCCATACTGTACACGCTACTGGCTTTAAAAGTTGATGTGGAATGCAAGAGTGAATGGCTTTAAATTGTACTTATGGTTGTGTAAAGTGAAGCCCAAGTAGAATGTAGAAGAAAATAAGCATTGTGCGCACATTCCTGTAAATGACACAATTCACATAACGTTAACCTTGTCCAAGAAAATGTTCTTGCCAAGTCCATCTCTGTTTCATTGTCCTGCTAATAGAAAACAGATTGAATACTGCATTACTGGGCCTTATCAGAATATCGATAACTGTAGTATTTTTTTTTTTTTTTTTAAAGTTCTTTTTGGAAGAAGCCACATACAGTTTTTATTGATAAAAATGTAGCACCATAAAGGGACAATATTATCACTCTGTAACTTAAAAATATATATTTTATTGTTTGTTTTTTCCTTTTTCTTTGCATAACAAATTATAAAAACAGAAAAGAAATCAATGGTCAAAATGATCAGTTTGACAAACCTATTATACTGCAGCTGTATTCTCTACTTGTAACACCACACAACACCCTATATTCTCTGCCTGTAACACCACACAGCACACTGTATTCTCTACCTGTAACACCACACAGCACGTTGTATTCTCTACTTGTAACACCACACAACACCCTATATTCTCTGCCTGTAACACCACACAGCACACTGTATTCTCTACTTGTAACACCACACAGCACACTGTATTCTCTACCGGTAACACCACACAGCACACTGTATTCTCTACCTGTAACACCACACAACACCCTATATTCTCTGCCTGTAACACCACCCAGCACACAGTATTCTCTACCTGTAACATCACACAGCACGCTGTATTCTCTACCTGTAACACCACACAGCACGCTGTATTCTCTACCTGTAATACCACACAGCACACTGTATTCTCTACCTGTAACACCACACAGCACGCTGTATTCTCTACCTGTAACACCACACAACACCCTATATTCTCTGCCTGTAACACCACACAGCACACTGTATTCTCTACTTGTAACACCACACAACACCCTATATTCTCTGCCTGTAACACCACACAGCACGCTGTATTCTCTACCTGTAACACCACACAACACCCTATATTCTCTGCCTGTAACACCACACAGCACGCTGTATTCTCTACCTGTAATACCACACAGCACACTGTATTCTCTACCTGTAATACCACACAGCACACTGTATTCTCTAACTGTAACACCACACAGCACGCTGTATTCTCTACCTGTAACACCACACAGCACGTTGTATTCTCTACCTGTAACACCACACAGCACACTGTATTCTCTACCTGTAACACCACATAGCACACTGTATTCTCTACCTGTAACACCACACAGCACGCTGTATTCTCTACCTGTAACACCAGACAGCATGCTGTATTCTCTACCTGTAACACCACACAGCACACTGTATTCTCTACCTGTAACACCACACAGCACACTGTATTCTCCACCTGTAACACCACACAGCACACTGTATTCTCTACCTGTAACACCACACAGCACGCTGTATTCTCTCCCTGTAACACCACACAGCACGCTGTATTCTCTCCCTGTAACACCACACAGCACGCTGTATTCTCTACCTGTAACACCACACAGCATGCTGTATTCTCTACCTGTAACACCACACAGCACACTGTATTCTCTACCTGTAACACCACACAGCACGTTGTATTCTCTACCTGTAACACCACACAGCACGCTGTATTCTCTACCTGTAACACCAGACAGCATGCTGTATTCTCTACCTGTAACACCACACAGCACACTGTATTCTCTACCTGTAACACCACACAGCACACTGTATTCTCCACCTGTAACACCACACAGCACACTGTATTCTCTACCTGTAACACCACACAGCACGCTGTATTCTCTCCCTGTAACACCACACAGCACGCTGTATTCTCTCCCTGTAACACCACACAGCACGCTGTATTCTCTACCTGTAACACCACACAGCATGCTGTATTCTCTACCTGTAACACCACACAGCACACTGTATTCTCTACCTGTAACACCACACAGCACACTGTATTCTCTACCTGTAATACCACACAGCACACTGTATTCTCTACCTGTAACACCACACAACACGCTGTATTCTCTACTTGTAACACCACACAGCACACTGTATTCTCTACCTGTAACACCCCACAGCACGCTGTATTCTCTACCTGTAACACCACACAGCACGCTGTATTTTCTACCTTTAACACCACACAGCACTGTATTCTCTACCTGTAACACCACACAGCACACTGTATTCTCTACCTGTAACACCACACAGCACGCTGTATTCTCTACCTGTAACACCACACAGCACACTGTATTCTCTACCTGTAACACCACACAGCACACTGTATTCTCTACCTGTAACACCAGACAGCACGCTGTATTCTCTACCTGTAACACCACACAGCACACTGTATTCTCTACCTGTAACACCACACAGCACACTGTATTCTCTGCCTGCAACACCACTTAGCACGCTGTATTTTCTACCTGTAATACTACAAAGCGCACTGTATTCTCTACCTGTAACACCCATATGGGAATAAAGTAAAGAACTTTTTGAATCAAAAATTTTTTCTCCACGCATGTATTATTTTTAAGCATCTTTTACCTTTGAAGTTGAGTCCCACAATAAGGACTCTATCCGATATTATCTTACACTGGATATGCTGTTTATGCCTTGCTTTTTGTCCAGGGGGGATTGGCAGTGTGGCAGTGTCGGCTCTGATCCTCTGTGCTGTTTAGCATCATTTATTTGTGTTACTGCATCATTTTTGTGAATACGCTGCTGTACTGCAATGAGGCTCCAGCATGTGTAACCGTATCGCTAATTTAACTGCAGAGTTTTGCACAATCAGAGAAGTTGCAGCACCTGCTTCTGGCTGGTCAAAGATGGGGAATCACTCAGGGGATTGGGGGATCCAGTCAAGCCTCCTGTGACATCACGCCCTGCCCCCTGTCTGCATCATCAGCCTGTGCTCAGCAAACACACACAATGTGAAACAGAGGCATGTAATCTCTGTCTCCTGAGGGGGGAGAGCAGAAGGAGCAGGAGACAATCTGGATTGGCACAGAGGCCAGTTTTCTTTGCTTCCTGGATGTCAATCAACTACCAGTGTGGCAGAACTGCACAAATACGGTAATACAATATATAGACACATCTGTATAACTTTTAATACACTTTTAATAGAAAAAAATGTTTCCCTATCTGTAGTTCCCCTTTAACCCCTTAAGGTCAAAGCCAATTTTCGTTTTTGCGCTTTTGCCTATTCCATTTTATGTTTAAAAGTCCAGAGCGCTTGCATTTTTTCACCTAGAGACTTATATGAGCGCTTATTTTTTGCAAAACCAATTGTACTTTGCAATGACAGGCATTATTTTTCCATAAAATATGCTGCGAAACCGGAAAAAAATCATTTGCGCTCTCAATTTGAAAAAAAAAAACGAATTTGTTTTGATTTCGGGGAGTTTTGCATTTACGCCGTTTGCCCCATGGTAAAACTGACTTGTTATGCATGTTCCTCAAGTTGTTTCGATTATAATGATATGTAACATGTATAACTTTTATATTATTTGATGGCTTTTAAAAAATTCAAACCATTGTTAACAAATATATGTTCCTTAAAATCGCTCAATTCCCAGGCTTATAGCGCTTTTATCCTTTGGTCTATGGGGCTGTGTAAAGGTGTCATTTTTTGCGCCATGATGTGTTCTTTCTATCGGTACCTTGATTGCGCATATACGACATTTTGATCACTTTTTATTACATTATTTCTGGATTTGATGCAACCAAAAATGCCCAATTTTGCACTTTGGAATTTTTTTGCGCTGACACAGTTTACCGTGTGAGATCAGGAATGTGATAATATCGGGCGATTACATGTGCGGCGATACTAAATATGTTTATTTATTTGTTTATTAATTTATATTTATAAAATGGAAAAGGGGGGTGATTTGGACTTTTATTAGGGGAGGGGATCGGTGCCGTTCAGAGCGGACCCCGCTCTGAACACCCTCCGCGGCACGTCATGGGTCGCTAAGTGCTGGGGGGCGGGGAAGGATGAAATAAGTAACATGCTCTTACCTCCCCCGCTCCAGCGTTGAAGCCGGTATTCCGTAGCTCCAGTTCCCGGCCGCTTCTTGGTTTGAGTGGGCACCTGGGATGAGACGTGTTATGCCTGCCCAGCTAGTCAGTGGCGAGGCAGGACCCTGCTATGGCCGCTTACTGGTTGAGCTGGCCTGGTGCTGGCCAATTAGCTGGCTCGTGGAAAAGTGCAGCCTATGGCTATGTTCTCACACGTTGTTTTTACTATGCGAAAAACTTCCATTTTCTTTTATAAGGACTGTCATAAACAATGATCATGGTCATTTTTATGGCTGTAATTATCAAAAATCTGATTTTTTTTCATTAGAAAATGGTGTGTGTTCATAGCCTGGGGCTGTATCCATGTTTCCCAGGCAGCCCTAGGACTATTTTTTTTTTTAGGATATGTAAAATGCTGTCTGGTAGAAATAATATTGTTTTTTGGGTTGGTGTGATAGCAACAGATACATAATAAACATTAAAATAAATAACTGATGGTGCAAAGTTACTGCAGCTCAGCTCCCATATATTTCAATGGAAGCTGAGCTGTAGTAACTGGAAACACCACTCTACAATAAATGGAACATGGCTCTTTTCACTCTGTTGTTCAGGAGTAACTCTATGGAAGTATTGATGAGCGAACTTGCTGAACTTTCGACTTCTAGCGGCTGGAGAAGTTGGATGCAGCCCAAGGCTGTCAGGAAAACATGGATACAGCCTACGGCCTATGTCTGTATCCATGTTTCCAGAACTCCCTAGGACTGCATCCTACTTCTCTAGCCACCAGGAGTCAAATGCCGAGTGTTTGAGTTTGTAATTTGTGGAGTGGATTATGTGCAATCTCAGGTCTCCTACTTTAATGAAGAGTCAAAAAGGAGTTGTGGCGCTAGCTGAGGTCTAAAGGTAAATCACTTGTCAAGAGACCAGCAACAGATTTATTTCCTGGGTTCAATTTACTTGACGAAAGGGAAATACTATACAGTATAGTCATTTATTTTTGGACCTGATTATTTCTGGACCTGATTGGGAATTCTTTGCACTTTAAGGCTATGTTCACTTGCTGTACAAACAACGGCTGTTCCACTGTGAGCAGCCGTTGTTTAAAGCTACCTACAGCCAGGATTATAAAAAGATCATTAATTCCAATTGAAGGTAGCGTTAAACAATGGCCATTCATGGCAGAATGGCCATTGTTTGTGCAGCGTGTGAACATAGCCTAAAAATGACACAGTAGTGAGAAAAAAGAAAAACAAACAAAACTATATTTCATTTCCATCGGGATTCGAAAAAAAACTGCTGTTAATCTTAAAACTGGTGACTTACCCTACACCTAGACCACAGCTCCAACACAGTTAGGCTTGCAAATTCAACTATATCTGATTGCAGATCAGTCCTCTGTAGGCAGTTTATGTCTGAAATAAACACTCAGAGACACTGGCGCACGGCATGAGCGAGGCCAGGCAGCAGAGATTATTCATGAAGAAGAGGGAGGAGGAAGCAATGGTGAGGTGTGCGGCACATACGCTGGGCCACAGCTCCTCTTTGACTCCTCATTACCGTAGGAGACCAGATATTGCACATAATCTACTCCATGGAATATTTTCCAAAATGTACCATGCTTATTAGGGGACTGCCAGATACAGCACACTGTCAGCACTCCAGGTAATGCCTGGGTGCTTATAGATTCCCTTTAACAGTGGCTTACCTACTTACTATATGCTATTAATAATACTGATGTCTTCCTATGTGGAGCCTATGTGCTACTGTTACAGACTATGTGAAACACAAAATTTCCAATATTCCAATCTATTTGATATCGGTCACTTTGGTGGTCCATTCAATACTAGATTGTCAGACTATTATTGTATATCATTATTTTTCTATCTGTATGTTATATCTGTTTATGTCTTTTTACATGTGAGTAGTTTATAGTAAACATTTCCCTTTAATGTAATAGACTATGTAAAGAAAAGGAAAAGTAGTTTATATTGTTGTATGTGGGTACTTTTCAGTGCATCCATTTACTCTCTGCAATATATGATGATGGTATATATAACGTTAGACCTGGCCATTAGCTAACAGTCATATTATTTGGCTGCTGTTTAGTCTAAGGGACTCCCAGTATCCTGTTGTTAATGTTGCACAGGTGGTAATCGAGATCATCTTACTCCCTGTATATTGTGCAAACTATTCTTTATTATATATCTGGGTTACTGCTCAAGACAATCGCTCAGTATGAAGAATATATGTTATGCGATGCTTCAAACAGTTGAGACCCATGGAAATCCAACGCGTTTTAAACTGTTTTCCAATAATTCATGTGTCTGTTTATTTTCATTCAAGATGCTTTTGAAAGTTGCTTTTTGAGCTGTGGCACATTCTGGCAAATGGTTCTGGCTACAGACTTCTACCATCTGTAGTAAAGTAAACTAGGCCTCATTTGTGTATATGTGGAGAAAACATCATTATTGCAAAACAGAAACTGTGTTGAACTTGGCAGCAGGTTTAATGCTAAAAATGCAACATAGCAATTGCAAAGCAGAAAAAGTATGCAAATCTCAAATAAATGTAAGGTCACGGAGCATTTAGAGTTTATAAGGAAATGCACTGGTCCACAGTCTATGACAAGGCAGTCTTTGGAACTGGAACAATATATAAGGGGTGCCATAACAGTTTACAATTTAAAACTACATAAAAAGTTATATTTTCTTCTCCATTCATTCTCTTCTTAATATCCAAAGTCAGAATAGCATAGGGGTCTAATATTAGGCTATGTTCACACTGCGTATGAGTCCGGCCGTAGTGCGAACCGTGAATATATGCACATAGTTTTGAGGTTGATGCGTTCGCTTGAAAGTATACGATATACGCCCGCACAGTGCACATTACGTATGAGCTTACGGCCGGATCGTATGCGGCGCGGTGAAAAATGAACAAGACCATTGTTTGAGGACGGAAATGTTCCAACTCACGGCCGTGGATTTCCATGCGGTCCCATACGGAGTACATATTTCAGTCAAATTTAACTTGATTTTTCGATCCAAAAGGTTCTGTGAGTTTTATTGGGCTGGGCGAAGATTTCCAAGTAAATTACCTGTTTCAGATCGCTTCGAAACAAGCTAGGGAAGCATAACTGTACTACGGGCGTATGTTCGCGGTTCGTACGCATCCGGCCGCATGTCGATTTTTCCCACGCCTGTTGTTTCAGCCGCACATGTACGGCGGCGTACGAAATGCAGCCGGACTCATACGCAGTGTGAACATAGCCTTAAAGTGAAAATATAATCTACATTTTTTAAAATGATTAGAGCCAGAAATGTGTTCTTTTTTTTTTTAATCTGTTTTAATTGCCGATGCCCCCTGCTGTTGGAATATATATATATATATATATATATATATATATATAAACTCACCGGCCACTTTATTAGGTACACCATGCTAGTAACGGGTTGGACCCCCTTTTGCCTTCAGAACTGCCTCAATTCTTCGTGGCATAGATACAACAAGGTGCTGGAAGCATTCCTCAGAGATTTTGGTCCATATTGACATGATGGCATCACACAGTTGCCGCAGATTTGTCGGCTGCACATCCATGATGCGAATCTCCCGTTCCACCACATCCCAAAGATGCTCTATTGGATTGAGATCTGGTGAATGTGGAGGCCATTTGAGTACAGTGAACTCATTGTCATGTTCAAGAAACCAGTCTGAGATGATTCTAGCTTTATGACATGGCGCATTATCCTGCTGAAAGTAGCCATCAGATGTTGGGTACATTGTGGTCATAAAGGGATGGACATGGTCAGCAACAATACTCAGGTAGGCTGTGGCGTTGCAACGATGCTCAATTGGTACCAAGGGGCCCAAAGAGTGCCAAGAAAATATTCCCCACACCATGACACCACCACCACCAGCCTGAACCATTGATACAAGGCAGGATGGATCCATGCTTTCATGTTGTTGACGCCAAATTCTGACCCTACCATCCGAATGTCGCAGCAGAAATCGAGACTTATCAGACCAGGCAACGTTTTTCCAATCTTCTACTGTCCAATTTCGATGAGCTTGTGCAAATTGTAGCCTCAGTTTCCTGTTCTTAGCTGAAAGGAGTGGCACCCGGTGTGGTCTTCTGCTGCTGTAGCCCATCTGCCTCAAAGTTCGACGTACTGTGCGTTCAGAGATGCTCTTCTGCCTACCTTGGTTGTAACGGTTGGCTATTTGAGTCACTGTTGCCTTTCTATTAGCTCGAACCAGTCTGCCCATTCTCCTCTGACCTCTGGCATCAACAAGGCATTTCCACCCACAGAACTGCTGCTCACTGGATGTTTTTTCTTTTTCGGACCATTCTCTGTAAACCCTAGAGATGGTTGTGCGTGAAAATCCCAGTAGATCAGCAGTTTCTGAAATACTCAGACCAGCCCTTCTGGCACCAACAACCATGTCACGTTCAAAGGCACTCAAATCACCTTTCTTCCCCATACTGATGCTCGGTTTGAACTGCAGGAGATTGTCTTGACCATGTCTACATGCCTAAATGCACTGAGTTGCCGCCATGTGATTGGCTGATTAGAAATTAAGTGGTAATGTGCAGTTGGACAGGTGTACCTAATAAAGTAGCCGGTGAGTGTATTATACATTATATATACATTGCTGGCGTGAAGGGAACTCAGTGTGAGTAGCAGAGCAAACGTTAAAGTGCCAGCGGCCGGTACAATGATGGACAGTACAATGATGCACTGCTATTCACCAATAACCCCTTAAACAACGCAATCTATAGCAATCGCTGCATTTAAGGGTGCCAGTGTCAGAAGAGGTGCCTATAGACAAAACAAAGGGCGACAGCGCTCCATAGCGAGGATCAGAAGGACAAGATACAAAGGGGTTAGGGGTGCATGGCAACCCTCACCTGGTATGGTTGTGCAAGTGGAGAGGCACAACACTCTTAAGCATATAAATCAAGGACCGCAGCCACTCCCGATATCCACACGGAAACAACGAAACAGAAACCTCCAACTCCAAAATACACGGATTGTGGGGCGCAGGTCCAACTTGAGATCCTTGAGGATCTCAAGTTGGACCTGCGCCCCACAATCCGTGTAGAAGAGGTACCTGTCTTTTTGAAATAATCGGCAATGCCAGTCAGAGTACATGGCAAAACATGTCCATTTTAATTGCTTATTGCAGCCAGCCAATATCGTAGCATTACAATGCAGGAGGAGGAACCAGCGGATATTGGGCTTTAGACAGCGAGTGTATACAAAACCGCTTATCTTACAGGCTAGTGACAGGACAAGCTAGTGGCAGGAGAATCCTAGGCCTGGAATTCTGAACTATAAGTATATATAAGGACTACGCTTTGCCATTACCTCATATATAGCATATAAGTACTGTGTTACATCAGAGGACTTAGCAGGATTTAAGTGGTGAGCGTGTCTTGAGCTTTATCGCTCACCACTTGGGACATCAAAAGACAAGTGTCCCTAGCTGGAGGACTCGACTTGTGTCTGCCTTCTGTGACTGTAGCTCCAAGTGCAGTAATAATAGCACCTTATAATCTGGGCAAGTTTTATTGGCATTTCAATGCACTACACAATTTTCAGGTAGAATTTTAATGATACCAATAAATGTCATAGTTTAACCACTGGGGACAGAGGGGTATATGCATTGAGGGCTGGTCCCTCCATAATATATTTATTTGGTCAATAATCCTGACTGTTCTTTACTGTCCCTTGGCTGAAGCACTACTGAGGCAGCTTCCTCGAGTTTACTGTCTATTCTAATGCTAACACGCTATAAAATTTACATTGTGGGAGGCTCAGTATCTCAGTATAAGCTCAATATAAGAAGTTATGTGTATCCCAAAATGGTGCCAATGGAATGTTAGTT
This sequence comes from Dendropsophus ebraccatus, assembly GCF_027789765.1. Lineage (NCBI taxonomy): Eukaryota > Metazoa > Chordata > Amphibia > Anura > Hylidae > Dendropsophus > Dendropsophus ebraccatus. The sequence goes on along the minus strand of NC_091456.1, from coordinate 163,372,032 downwards.
GTGCCAACCAACATATATGAAGTGGAGGTGTGGAGGTGCACTGATCTAATAGTCATAGATTCAAATGCAATGGTTTGTCACTCTTTTCTCCATTAAAACATGATCCATGAACCTGGTCTAAAATGGCTGCCGCACATTGTATATTATATTATCAAAAGCCTGGGTCAAGAGGTTATCCATATTTCCTTGCAGCTGGGAAACGGGCTGCAAGGCTCTACCCACCCTGGCAACTTCACACTTTCTCCTTCACTTTATATATAGGATCAAGTCTACTCCTCTATAATGAACACATACATTTACACTAGCTAGAGATAGATAGGATGGGGCAGGGTTAGACAGGGTAAAAGAAGGTTGATTAGGTATCAGGGACAGATAGAGTTTAGTGGTAGGGTAGTACTTTAAGCCACTGTTGCTGTGAAATGGCTCCAGTTCTGTCAATTTTTCAGTTTCAGTACATGCTGTCCACAGCTCTCCTGGGTGAAAATAATCCTGTTATTTTGCTGCTAGGCGTGCTTTTAGAACAGGCCACCTGAAATCACCTGATAGGATACTCACTGGATTAACTTTAGTGGAGAGCAGTGGACAGCGTGTGGACCTTGTCATGCCTATAGACAGCTCAATTTATGAGTCTATGGACATGACAAGAGAAAACTTACTACAAACTGATAAGGGGCAACAGCTGTCTGTGGATGGATACCTGGCTTTGGTTTTCCCATGTCATGTCCATAGACTCGTAAATAATGCTGGATATTGACTGAAAAGGCTACTTAATGAGATGTTTTAGTGGTCTTCCAGGAGCCATCCCTTGGCCAGGTCCATCCCTGGAGGGGTATCTGTCTAGTCCTGTGTTTTGAGGCTCTTAAATGAGGCTCCACAGACTTTTTTTTAATTCTTTTCAAATGGCTCTCAGTCAACTGGGGTAGTCAAGAACATGTAATTGCCGAGGCAGTAAATAAGATGTCATGAGCTGGACTTGCTTGACTTTTAACATGCTGGGGAGCACCCCCTGGGATTTTGAGCAACAAATGCAGATTTTTGCCCCGGCTTGTGCAAAATATTGGCAACTTGCCATGTGAGTGGGGAGGGGGCACAGCATTGAGAAAAGGGAGGCATGCAGAAGATTTATTATAGTTTTTGCCTCGATTCTGCAAAAATTAAACTCTAAGCAGTGTAGATTTATTTGATAAATCCAGTGTCGCAAATACTGGAGGAATTTAAACTTAGAGCAGCGTAAAACGTGTCTATTGATGCTTTTCCTCCTATGTAGATAAACAAGGTATGACCAGGATCTTGTTCAGAATCCTTATCTAGCCATGGGCACTCCTGTTTTCCTATCGACAAGTGTGCCCTAAATACTTTGATCCATCAGAATTGACAGTCCAACATGAGAATGATGCTAGGAATGCTGTATTGTCAATATCCTTCTTTTAAATTCTGAGTTTATTGACTTTTCCAAATAAACAAATTAACAAAAACAAGTGCATGTCACTGCACCAACATAAACAGTCTGCAGACAAACAGGAAGGAGCTGAAGGCCCTAAGTGAACTTCTAACGAGAGGAGAAGGAGAGAAAGAAAAAACTAAATAAAAGAATGAAGAGAAGGAGAAGAAAAGGAAAAAAAAAAGAAGGGGGAGAGTATGAGAAAGGGATTAAGGGATTCACTGAGCTAGGAGAGCCCTAAATTTATAATTGCCAACAAACTGATCTAAATAGTATCACATTTGGAAGAAGCAGGCTTTCAGTCATATGGCTGGGTCTTTCATTCACCGGGTATCTTTAACTTTGTGCAACCAAATGAATAAAGGCAGAGGGTCTGAACATCGCCATAGGATCGATATTCAAACTTGACCAGTTGGCGGGCCATATTAGACAGACCAATAATTGGGCCCATTTTTGCTCTGTGTAATAGAGACAACGATCAGCCGATGACAACAATCATCGTCTGATCATTGTTTTAGGTTTGGACCTAAAATCGTTGTAATAGCTATGTGCAGCCGACGACTGACGATTCCCCAAACACCTGACGCCTTACCTCTCCCCGCTCCCGGGCTTCTCTCCTGTGCGCCGCAGCTTCCTGGTGTAACGCCTGGAGTAGTGGATCCACTGGACCATCACCAGCGATGGCACTAACCTCACCAGGGAGCGGAGTCTAAGGGGCCGCTGGTTTTCACCAGAGCCCGCCGCAAGGCGGGATGGACTTGCTGCGGCAGGCGACCCCCAGGTCGCTACCCCTGGCTTGGTTGCTAGTGACGGCAGGCGAGGCGTGGCAGGAGCAGTAGGCAGGAGATAGTGCTGGCAGAGGTCTGTAGACGTAACCGCAGGTGACAGGCTGAACACAGGAGCAATGGAGTGACAGGGGAGCAGGAACCAGGAACAAGGACTAGGGACCAGGTAGCGGATAGGTATCAGGAACAAGGACTTGGGACAGGTAGCGGTTAGGAATCAGGAACAACAGGGGGCTGGGCCAAACGCTATGGGAAGCATGTAGAGGCTCCAACACAAGGGACGGGGCATGCTGGGATTTATAGGGAGTGATTGGTGCAACTAACCAATTAAGGGCGGACTGGCCCTTTAAATCTGAGACAGCCGGCGCGCGCGCGCCCTAGGAGGCGGGGACGCGCGCCGGCCGGCACAGACGGAGACAGGAGCGGAGGAGAGGTGAGGCGCCCCCAGGGGCCGAACTAGCAGCTAGGACCCCAGCGACTGCATGGGGCAGGAGGAGGTCGCGGCGGCGGCCCGGAACACGGGCCGCCGCCGCGGCCGTGACAGTACCCCCCCTTTGGCCTCCCCCTCTTTCTTGCCTGCAGAAGGAGGCATCAGGCAAATCTTGGTATTCCGCCGGTAGGCCGGACAAAGGCTTGGCGGGCTCGGGTGACAACATAGAGTGCTTGGGCTGAGGTGACCTCAGACACTGGTTGGAACAGTCCTGACCCCAACTGAGAATCTTCCCGGTTCTCCAGTCCAGTTTAGGGGCATGTAATTGCAGCCAAGGGAGTCCCAGGAGGATGGTGGAAGAAGAATGGGGCAGGACGTAGAAGGAGATCTTTTCCAGATGTGAAGTGCCCACCTGGAGGACTAGAGGTGCGGTCTGGTAGTGCACATGGTCGGTAAGAATCTCGCCCGTGACCGAGGAGATAGTCAGGGGTCTGGCTAGTGGGGTCACGGGTAGCCGCCATCTCTGGACCAATGTAGCTGCGATAAAATTGCCTGCTGACCCAGAATCGAGAAAGGCAATAGTCTGGTGAGTTTGTCCTGAGGGTGTCTGGATGGAAACTGGCACAGACAAACTTGGAGAGGTGGCATTCACACTCAGGGAGACCTCTCCCACCGGACCTAGGTGCTGGAGTTTCCCGGACGCTTGAGGACGTTGGGGACATCTCAGCCGAAAGTGATCCGAACCACCGCAGTAGAGGCAGAGATTCAGCTCCAGATGACGAATTCTTTCATCAGGCGTCAGGTGAGCCCGTTCCACCTGCATAGGAATCTCAGGAGTCGACTGGGACTCCGGAACGTCAGGATTCTGGAAGACCGGCGCCAGCTGGTGATGGCGACGGGACAGGCCTAGTCACCGTTCATGCCAGACCTCCTCCTCTCTCTCAGAAAAACGATTATCGACCCTGGTGGCCAGTAGGATGAGTTCGTTCAGGGAGGTAGGTAGGTCTCGGGCGGAAAGCACGTCTCTCACCCGACTGGACAGGCCCCTCTTGAAGGTGGCTATTAGAGCGGCCTCATTCCAGTCTAATTCTGCCGCCAGGGTGCGGAACTGGATGGCGTAGTCACCAACAGAGGAGCTCCCTTGAGAGAGGTTGAGGAGAGCAGTTTCAGCTGAAGAGGCACGGGCAGGTTCCTCAAAGACGGAGCGAAACTCGACTAGGAAGGTTCGGTGATTGGCAGCAACAGGATCATCTCGGTCCCACAGCGGCGTGGCGCAGGCCAGAGCTCTACCCTCCAATAGGCTGATGATGAAAACCACTTTAGAGCGCTCGGTGGGAAACTGACTACTTAAAAGTTCAATATGCATGGTGCACTGAGTCAGGAATCCTCTGCACAACTTGGAGTCACCAGAGTATTTGCTTGGGAGAGCCAGTCGGAGTGTAGAAAAAGCAGCAGGAGGTGGTGTGCGCTGGGCTGTAGTATGCTGCTGTAAGGCGGCAGTGAGTTGCTGGATCTGCTGCGACTGTTTCTGGATTTGTTGCGCCTGTAGGGCGACCACTCGGGCTACTTCGCGGATATCAGGCACCTCGCCGGGATCCATGGTTGGAGCCTGCTGTAACGCCTGGAGTAGTGGATCCACTGGACCATCACCAGCGATGGCACTAACCTCACCAGGGAGCGGAGTCTAAGGGGCCGCTGGTTTTCACCAGAGCCCGCCGCAAGGCGGGATGGACTTGCTGCGGCAGACGACCCCCAGGTCGCTACCCCTGGCTTGGTTGCTAGTGACGGCAGGCGAGGCGTGGCAGGAGCAGTAGGCAGGAGATAGTGCTGGCAGAGGTCTGTAGACGTAACCGCAGGTGACAGGCTGAACACAGGAGCAATGGAGTGACAGGGGAGCAGGAACCAGGAACAAGGACTAGGGACCAGGTAGCGGATAGGTATCAGGAACAAGGACTTGGCTCCAACACAAGGGACAGGGCATGCTGGGATTTATAGGGAGTGATTGGTGCAACTAACCAATTAAGGGCGGACTGGCCCTTTAAACCTGAGACAGCCGGCGCGCGCGCGCCCTAGGAGGCGGGGACGCGCGCGCCGGCCGGCACAGACGGAGACAGGAGCGGAGGAGAGGTGAGGCGCCCCCAGGGGCCAAACTAGCAGCAGCGCCGGGTCCCTGCACAAGGACCCCGGCGGCTGCATGGGGCAGGAGGAGGTCGCGGCGGCGGCCCGGAACACGGGACGCCACCGCGGCCGTGACACCTGGCCCCGGCGGTAGCAGCAGCAGCAGCGTCAGCTGACAGGCCGCTCAGCCGATCACAGACCGCGGCGGTACCGGGAAGCTGCAGAGCACAGGAGAGAAGATCAGGAGCGGGGAGAGGTAACGTGTCTGGGCAAGAGCTGCATGGACATTGCTAACGATGTCCATGGAGCCCTTACTGCCCGATTATTGGGCCATCAGGGTTCAGTCTAACATGGCAAAGGAAGGTTTTTTATGGTAAGAATGAATATGAGAGGGGAAAGGGGGACAACCTTGGCATGTACTGTTGGAGATGCATAATGATGCAGAAAGGAGACCAATGATCGAGATTTGAGCTTGAGGGTTGAGAATATAGAGAGCCGATCCATGACAGTATGTGGGGTCCAAGCCACAGGTGGTGAAGCGTGCCAGTGAGACAAGACCACGATCAGTATAGTCAGAATTTTATTGTGTCTGGATACATTGATCAGTCTCAAAATTAAAGCCATTGGCAGGTGAAGTGAGTAACAATGATTATATAATGACAATGGCGCCTGTGAAGGGCAGCGAGTGAACAGTCCGTTCTCGAAGCAGGAAAATTTGACAAGTTTAAAGGGAATTAGTCAGATGCAATTTACGTTCCAAACTGCTGACACTGTTAGATAGCTGTTAGGTCAAGGCGACACATGGTCATATATCCATTTGTGCCTCCAGAACATAGAGAAACACTTTTATTCTTCAGTGAAGAGTGTCAGTGAGGCTTTTTATCTCTTTGACCTAACAGATATCTAACTCTGTCAGCAATTTGGAACATGAGTTTCAACAGACAGATTCACTTTAAGAATCAGAATGAATTTGACAAAGGATAAATTGTGATGTCTAGACAACTGGGTCAAAGCAAGTAAAAAGCACGGGGTCATTTGGGTTGTTCACAATATGCAGTGGTTAGTACTCACTAAAGTGTACATGTACTGGTACATGAAAAGATCATAGGTTCCCAGCCCTCTATAACAGCCATAAATTGGCTTTCCTGGTCTAGTCGCACAGAAGATCTTTTACCATGCAACTCACTGACATTTTTTGAGTTTAAATGTCAAGAATAGAGTTTTGCAAACACTCTCCTATTGCTGGACGAGATTTTATGCAAAGCTGGATACAGACCTCTTGGGGTGAAGCTAGTTCCTGTATATGTTCATATGTCGTGAGACGTATCATCCCGGCTGGTACTTAAGTACTGGCCGGATGATCTTTCGGGCGCATCAGCACGCGCCCGCATCAGAACCTCCCATAGCTCACAGTGAGCCGGAGCCGCTCGCTTCACTGTGTGAACTGACAGGGTTTCCTACGGCCGCTCAGTTATTTGCGGCCCCGTGCAGGATCCCGGCCGGAGAGTATACGATGTGTATATGCTCCGCCCGGGATCCCATAGAACGATGGCAGGAACGGCCGGTCTCTCACGACGTGTGAACATAGCCTAAAGGGGTTATCCAGTGCTACAAAAACATAGCCACTTTCTTTCAAAGACAACATGTCTCTTGTCTCCAGTTCAGGTGCGGTTTGCAACTAAAGGGGTTATCAGCGCTAAAAAAACATGGCCACTTTTCCCCCTCTCTTGTCTCCAGATTGGGTGGGGTTTCAAACTCAGTTCTATTGAAGTAAATGGAGCTTAATTGCAAACCGCACCTGAACTGGAGACAAGAGAGGGGGAAAAGTGGCCATGTTATTGTAGCGCTGGATAACCCTTTTAAGCTTCATTCACTTCAATGGAACTGAGCAGCAAAACTCCACCCAAGCTGGAGACAAGAGTGGGGCTGTCTCTGAAAGAAAGTGGCCATGTTTTTGTAGTGCTGGATAACCCCTTTAACTGTCTGCAATCGCAGTCTGAAGGCTGTTTTCTCAACATATGAGAAAAGAGGCGGCACCAGGATGTACTATGGGAAAAAGACAAACCTATAGAGGCAATACAATTCTCTAGGCAATGTTCTGCTGAAAAACCAAGGACAATCTCCATAAGGAGTTTGTATGTTCTCCCCATGTTTGTGTGAGGTCCCTCTGGGTACTCCGGTTTTCTCCCACACTCCATGCATATAGATGAATTTGGAATTTAGATTGTGAGCCCTAATGCGTGGGGACAGGGACTTGTTTGAGTGATAACAAGCTATGTTCAATGGGTCACAATCAAGGAATGAGATGTTACTATGACATGATACACCCACCTAAACATTACACAAACTAAATGCTAACTACATGCAATGAGAACAATGGGGGAGATTTATCAAAACGGTGTAAAATAGAATTGTCTCAGTTGCCCCTAGCAACCAATCAGATTTAACCTTTCATTTTTCAAAGTATCTGTGAGAAATGAAAGGTGGAATCTGATTGGTTGCTAGGGGCAACTGAGCCAGTTTCACTTTACACAATGGGGGAGATTTATCAAACATGGTGTAAAGTGAAACTGGCTCAGTTGCCCCTAGCAACCAGATTCCACTTTTCATTCCTCACAGACTCTTTGGAATATAAAAGGTGGAATCTGATTGGTTGCTAGGGGCAACTGAGCCGGTTTCACTTTACACCATGTTTGATAAATCTCCCCCCATGTTTGATAAATTTCCCTGTTTTTCTTTTCTTTTGTTTTTTTGCTGTTGCTTTTATCAGAATATTAATACACCCTGACCCACTGCAAACATATTTCAGCAATGGTATAATGGACATGAGGAAAAGTTTAAAGTGTTAATTTGGTCTCCAATCTCCTCAGATCTCAATCTAACAAAGTTTGTGTGAGATGTGCCAGGAAAGCTGTAAGACTGCACCTTACAGGACTTAAAGGGGTTATTCAGAAATACATAGCTAATTTCTTGCAACAGCACCATCCCTGTCCTCAGGTTGTGTGTGGTATTACAGCTCAGCTACATTCACTTCAGTGGAACTGAGTTCCAAAACCTACAGCCCAACTGAAGAGTGGTGCTGTTTCTGATAGAAAGCTGGCATTTGTTTGTAAGCCTGGATAACACCTTTAAAGGATCTTCTCCCAACTTCTTGGTACCAGAAACCACATGACACCTTCAGAGGTCTTGTAGAGTCTAAGCTTTGAAGGATCTGAGCTGTTTAGGCAACACAAGGGGAACTCATGCAATATTAGGTGGCAGGTGGTTTTAATGTTGTGCTTGATCAGTGTATAAGTCTATGTATGAATTTAACACTTTAGTATGCTGTGTTACCTATCACACAAATTCATAAAATGCAGAAGACATCATTCTATTAAGGTAAACGCATCTATTGAGGTGACCCCCTGCTGTATATTATCACTGGTCAGACGCTTGAAGAGTGTTGTCACTTTCCACTAGATGGCAATGTCACACTTGTATGATTTTACAGTAGACTTATAAAGGGATGCGTTTGGATGTAGGTAAATGGGGAATTCCAGGCAATTGTCCATGTTAAGAAGAGGATTTATTTATTAATATCAGTAATAGTTGCACAACTTAAGCAGAAACAGCATAGAGCAGCGTAAATCTAGCAACTCTGAACACTGTACATAACACTGTACAGTACTATATGTAACATTAGTCATCTAATACGGACTTCACAACGTATTCCTTACTAGCTGTGTTATTGGAAAAGTCATACAAACAATGGATGCAAGGTACACAATATCTACTAGTGATGAGTGATGTTCATATGTATGTTTGGACATGCTGCTAATTGTTCGTCGATCATGAACAATTTGTTTGATTATTGTAATGGTTATAATGATCATTTTCGAACATATTCGAACATGCAAACGTTTATCTTGCATTGTAGGCAACTGCAAAATTTACGCTTTGCAGCTGATAATCTGTACGCATGTGCGTAGACCGAAGCGCACGCTTCTACTTTACATTCACTATTTGTTTGTGAGTGTTCGTCGAACATGAACCGAACTGATCACGATAAATCTTTGTTTATGTTCTTGTTCATGATCCAAACCGAACGTCAGGACGTTCGCTCATCACTAGTATCTACTACTCTTTCAGTAAAGTAATATTTTTTGTGTTGTTTCTATTTGCCCCAAAATAGGCAGTAAAGCAAGGAATTCTGACTATTGCTGGATCTCTATTTCATTATAAAAACATGAGATTTTTCTATTTCCGTCTTGGTTTCTGTAGCCTTATCAGCCACCTTGTTGTCATTTAAGTTGAACTGAAAAATTGTGGCTCACCCAGGACACCCATGGACAGAACACAGCCAAAAGCTCTTACTGTTAGGGTATATTCACACAATGTAAGTTCCAATTAGTGTGATTCCCTGGGAACTTACGTAGTGCTGCCTTCTGAATGAATCCCGGCTGGAGTGTATACACACAGGGGGACATTTATCAAGCCAAAAAGGTGTATTTTTCAGTGGAAAATTGCCAGATGCAAATAAATTTATTTGCAAATGGACGTTTTACGAATAAACATTTGCATCTGGCCATTTTCCGCCCGGTATGCCAGGGGGCGGGGAGGGGGTGTGGAGGGGCAGAACGGGGGGCGCGGACTCAGGGTCCTCTTCATTCATCATTTTTCTCACAGAAAAATGATCAGGAAACCTACGCCAGCGCACACACTGGTGTGCATGGGATTTATGCAGAGGCAGTCCGCCTCTACATCAATCTCTGTACTGTCGGAGCTGCGGTGACATTTTTAAGTCCGGTGCAGAAAACGCCGGACTTAATAATTGTCCTCCATAGTATAGACTCCGGCTGGGATCCCTAGCGGCTGCAGAAAACCCTGTCAGCGAGCGGTTCCGGCCGCACGCTCCATAGTGTGCTGTGGGGAGTTCTGATGCAGGCGCACACAGATGCACCCACATCAGAACTCTGCGGTGCTAAAAATAATTCGGCCGGTACTGCAGTAGCAGCTGGGATGATCTTTTCTGCATGCAGTAGAACAAACTGATAGATCATTAGAAACTGCCTAGAAATGGAGACAACCACTTAAAGGGGATATTTAGAGAGCAAGAAAGGCCCTGCCATGCCTAGTATCCCTAACTTTTTGTGGGTAGTTTACATAAATAGTTTTAAATCACTGGAACACCCCTTTAACATATTCTGATTGCCATGACCTTTAAAGAACCTATTACAATGCTTTATTGACCAGAGAACTTTCAGCAGTGATTTGGGCAAAGAATCCATATCTATTCTACATTTTTACCAGTTCCACCTGCAAAATACCCTTATTAATTTAAATCGGAGTCAGCTGGTCAATGTTGACTTTTCAGTACATGTTGAATGTACTGAATATTTAATATATCAAACTAGAGATGAGCGCAACTTAACGATGACAAGTTGGATCACTTGGCATGTGAATACCAGTGGATGCAGCCCTAGGGAGTCCTGGAAAACATAGATATGGCCTATGGTTGTATCCATGCTTTCCAGGACTTCCTAGGGCTGCATCCAACGTCTTAAACCACAGGTATTCAAATGTCGAACAATTAGACTTGCGCTTATCTCTATTAACAATACACTTTAGGCATGTTTCCATGTGGCGTTTTCTTTAAAAATCAATGGGAGCATTTTTTAATGGGGGTACAGGGTGGGTAGGGAAATAATAGGGGTAGGTTAAAGGGGTTATCCAGTGCTACAAAAACATGGCCACTTTCTTCCAGAGACAGCACCACTCTTGTCTCCAGTTTGGGTGGGGTTTGCCACAAAGTTCCATTGAAGTGAATGGAGCTTAATTGCCAAGCCACACCTGAACCGGAGACAAGAGTTGTGTTGTCTTTGGAAGAAAGTGGACATGTTTTTTGTAGCGCTGGATAACCCCTTTAAAATATAGGAGCACACAAAGGACAAAAGATGAATGGATGGGAACATATATTAATATGTTTATTAAATGTTGGATTGTAATGGCTGAACGCCTTTCTCTGCCTCCTGTTCAGGGTTGGGGGGGGGGGGAGTAGAGGAAGTAGAGCTGAAGTGTTTAAAAATATTTATAGTGTATTAAGGGAAAACTTTTACATGAGAAGAAAAAGGGAAAGGAAAAAAACGTACTTTCTCCTCTTTCCCCATTTTTTTTACTTTTTATAATCTAAATGAAAATGTGTTTTCCTCTTTCTCCTCCCCCTCCTCCTGCCCCGGTATGGTGTCTCGCCTTTCTCTGCCCTCTACCTCTTGCCTCCTCTTATTGTTCAGCATGAGGGTTTGTATAAATAATTTACTAGTAGTTAAAGCTTCAAACTGCATGGATGGGTAAGGGGTGGGGGTGGGGGTGCCATGAGAGCAGTGGTTACTTGTCACAGGTGCTAGGAGTGGTGTTGGAACCCACTGCCCGACACACGGACACTGCGCTTAAGGTAAAAGGGTTAGCCCAAGTGTAAGGTGTTGTGGCAGGTGCGACAACACAAAAATAGAGCAGAGGCCAATAGCTTAACCAGGACAACTCTCTGTACTGGGAGAAGAACTTCAGTGCAATATAATACAGATGTGGTGATAACTTTAAGAGCAGGTGCAGGTGACAAAGGAAAAGAAGACTAGAGGTTGAGGTAGCCTGATGAGTAAGTATGGGGACCATCTTGGGGCCCTTGTCCAACTGGGTACAACTGGGTGTAGCAGACTTTCTGAGACTTCCCAGGAGATCTGTGCATAATCAGTAGGATACATCAGCTTCCAGCTATTTGTCCTACTGGGGATCAGTACCTAGCTGTGGTTACTGCCCTGAGAATAGAGGAGAAGGATCCCAGACGTGGACAGGGTTTCCTCAGAGGACGGCTACCCCTCCTGAGGGTTTAGCACTGCATACTGAAGTAGAAAAAAGAAAAATAAGAGGGCACTCACCATTAAAATATAGCCTTTATTTCATTTCTTTAAAACCGTCCATTAAGTCTGTAGAAGCACGTATCACGTGTGAAACAGCTGTCACGCCCTTCACAATCACGCCGGAGCTGGCGTCCTCGTACCTGACTTAATGGACGGTTTTAAAGAAATTAAATAAAGGCTATATTTTAATGGTGAGTGCCCTCCTATTTTTCTTTTTTCTATGATTTGTGGAATTGTGCCTATCTGATTTTTCTACCAGGGGTGAGCACCACCATAAAATAATTATACACATTCCATTCCCTGCGATATTTTTTCATGAACCCAATGTGAACAATCTGGTAGTGCCAGCCACAGTATCTTATCAGTTTTTGGCATACTGAAGTATGGAAAACTCTCTCTTGCTGTGTCTAAGTCCCTCCACACCAAGTGACAAAAGACCAGGACCTGACCTCCCTTTTATAGGGAAAACTAAGCTTCACAGTGATTGGTGCGGTTGTGGAAGAGAGGAGAGAGAATAAGTATAATAGGCTGAAAAGTGAGGGAAAGGTACCTGCACCTATGATTGGTCAGAACAATAACATGTGACAGTAATCTGTTAACCCATTACCTTCAGTTGTACTTACACATAAGACATAGAGTGAGACCTAGTGGGGAAATGGAAATAAGCACCTTCATCCCCTTCTAGTGCAATACCTGACAGAGGCACTTTACCCAGGTGATATAGAAACTTAGTGGACCACACGTACTGAGACACTACATAAATACTGGTGTGTATAAAGTGTAAGCGGGGATGTTTAAAATTTATACATAATAAAGAGAGTTTTAAAAGAATAAATCATAAATGGCAGCAAAAATACATGACAAATTTGCATGGATTTTAGATATACACTGAAATATTTTTTTTAATCTGTAATGCTAGGTAATATGCCTTTTCAAACAAACTGGGGAAAAAATAATCAGTAGAGAAAAATAATAATATAATAATAATAATAATAATAATAATAATAATAATAAAAACAATGTAAAATGAAAGAGATGTCAGAGCACAGCAAGACGTTGTTCTTTTATGTTTATACTGTTTGTTTTAGTTTCTTAACATTCTGGAAAGACAAAACGTATCTATCACATCTTTTCTTGGAACTGGATCAATGTGTGTAGGATGAGGATGATGCCATTGAGAATAATAGGGTAACTTATAGAGATCTGAGGCTGCATGCCATTATTATACAGTACATAAACAATTACCACCATTATTGGCTCTGTAAGATCAAATGTAAGCGGAGGTAAAGTATTTCTCTATGTAATTATGGAATGTGGGGAAGAACATCCCTTTGCTCGGAAGTATGTGTGGGTCGGGTATGGCAAGGAATATGATATGTACAGAGGAAGTAGGCAAGCTCACCATACACAATCTTCCTAATATTGTGCTACAATGGAAAACTGAGTATTTACATTAAAATCCCAATCCTGACATTTTGGATCACATATCAAGCAATTATATCCAAAAACCCTCAAGTGGGCAAAATAGATATCAGCTAGAAAATATTCTTATAGTAGCAATGCGGCCAACAAGGAATTCACACGGATATTACCTTGGCGCTTTCTGCAGGCAGTGGAAAAAAGTAGGAGACGGCTTCTACATTGTGAATTTTATACTTTTCTTTCAATTGTTCAGGATAAATTACATTCTATGTAGAATATTGAAGAGGCACTGTTGCGGAAATTTCTATTTTAATTTTTTTGCAGTTTTGTAATATAATCTATTTTTTTTTAAAGTTTTCTATGTTTAAATGCTTCAATGTTATACATATAGCCACTAGGTGTGTCGCTTCTTATCAAACTGCGGTCTTCTCTCTGTTTAAAAAAAGAGAGACCAAACACAGGAAGCCCTGGTCCTTTTTGTGCTCACAGATATGGTATTGATTGACAGCCATCCCTGAGCGACAAGTCTTCACTGTGCATGTGTACAGCTGCTGCGTGTCCGCATTCAGTAGCAAAGAATCCTGGGGGGTGCTTGCATTGTACAGTCAGCTCTCTTGTCACACAGCATCAAAACTTTTGCAACCACACAGACATTCATTATACATTCTGAATTGTTGCATAGCAAAGAGCATTGTCTCCTGGTAAGCTGCATAGTTGATAATAAAATTAACAAAAGGTAACAATATAATTAGCATAAGTTAAATGCCCTCAGTTAATATTCAACCTGCATCATGAACTGTGTTTGGTCATTTTTAAAAGAAAAAAGACCAAATATCAGCACGGACCACACTTTTGCTCTATGTAGAACGCTGATTTAAACTTCTTTTAAAAAAAATAGGAGTATGTTGCAGAAATGCTTGTGATCACAACCCCTGTTCATTACTAAAAAAAAAAAAAAAATTGATTCAGAGATATATATATATATATATATATATATATATATATATATATACATACACACACACACGTACAGACCAACAGTTTGGACACACCTTCTCATTCAAAGAGTTTTGTGTATTTTCATGACTATAAAAATTATAGATTTACACTGAAGGCATCAAAACTATGGATTAACACATGTGGAATTATACAGCATGCTTAAAAGGGTTATCCAGCACTACGAAAACATGGCCACTTTTCACCTGCTCTTGTCTCTAGATTGGATGGGGTTTCAAACTCATTTCCATTAAATTAGAATTGAGCTTATTTACAAACAAAACCTGAACTGGAGACAAGAGAGGGGGGAAAGTGGCCATGTTTTTCTTGCGCTGGATAACCCCTTTAACAAAAAAGTTTGAAACAACTGAAAATATGTGTTATATTTAAGGTTCTTTAAAGTATCCACCTTTTGCTTTGATTACTGCTTTGCACACTCTTGGCATTCTCTTGATGAGCTTCAAGAGGTAGTCATGAGAAATGGTCTTCCAACAGTCTTGAAGGAGTTCCCAGAGATGCTTAGCACTTGTTGGCCCTTTTGCCTTCACTCTGTGGTCCAGCTCACCCCAAACCATCTCGATTGGGTTCAGGTCTGGTGACTATGGAGTCCAGGTCATCTGGTGTAGCATCCCACCACTCTCCTTCTTGGTCAAATATAATATAATATACAGTATATATGCCATGCTCAATTGCCCTTATCCCCTGCAGCTGTTGTTTCGAAAGCTGCAATACACTGTTGCTCACTGCTAATTCTCGCCACACGAGTTGCTCAGCTAGCACTGAGGCCAGTGTCGGACTAGGATATCAGGGGCCTGCCAGAGGAAATGATCCAGGGGGCCCACCAGTGAAGAACCAGTGAGAAAAAATATGCCAGTCAGTGTTTCTGCAGGTTCTTAAGCTGGAGGCCCACCGGGATTCTCCGGTACTGAGGCCACTGACTGAGGCCATCTTCCAGTGTTTTGTACTTGGCTTAAGACACTGGCCGTTCTGTAACCATGGAAACATGTTAAAAAATCTTGCAAACAATGCAGGTCTCTTACCTATGTTACCCCGACACTCTTCATATGGTTTATCAGTAGTCCCGCTCCTCTTATGCAGTTTCTGCCTGCTATATCCCTCTTGCTGTTCCAGTTCCCCTACACTGCTATCAGATTTCATTTACCAATAGTTTTTGCCTGCTCTGGGCCTCCCACCCCTGTCATGTCGTGTCTGTATTTTCAGTCTGTGCTCAGCAAGTAAACTAAATGTGAGACACTGGTCACATGATCTTTGTCTCCGATGGGGGGGAGAGCAGAGGGATCGGGAGACTTCACTTCCTGAATGTCAATGAATCAACTACCAACTGCACAGACACATTACATTATATAGACACATATAACTATAATTATTTTCCCTACCCGGAGTTCCCCTTTAATGTAATGACCACTAGCTGGCCCATAGTACAGTACTATATAATAGCATATTACAGTGAACCTAAGACATGATTACTTCAGCGTCTCCACCACTGGACTAGACTCTATTATTCTTATTGTCAGGCAAGAGACATAGTATATGACAACAGCCAACGCAGGTAGTATACAAATTATTTCCAATGAAATTATCTGGAAAGGGTAAAAAACCCAAGTAAGATTTTGATTTATTTGTTTATTTTTACGGTGGCTAAGTTAATAAAGGAATTAAGGAAACTGAGTTATAGAGAAGCCGAAACGTGGGACCATTTTATTGAAAGGATACACTGAGCAGAACAGTTTAAATTAAATTCGGTTAATGGAAAGCCGCAGTCTGTTTAGCGCTGAGAGGAGGCTACGCTCGGTTCAAACTTCCACGCACTTAAACTTCAGACCTTGTGTTTGGCTTTACTCTGACAGAAAACCATAAAGGAACTTTTACAAGATAAAAAACAGACCAGGAACGAGAGAAACTCCGAGATGCCACAAAGACATCGACTCTCATTTAACTCACTTTGACACTGTAATTTCCACAGTTTAAGAGATACGTATACGTTTGGCCGTGTAAGAGTCACGGTCACGATATGTGATGTCATCTAAAATTTCTGTGTAAATATTTTTATAATTTTTTTTTTTTTTTTTGTTCTTCGGTGTCAAAAAGTCCTTCAAGCTCATTTTAAAGAATTTCTCAGACTAGTCTGTCTGTACATCTGAGAAACAAAGTGCGGCCACCCATATGGCGACAGATGGAAAAAGCTAAAGAAAAAAAAAAAGTTCTGTGTAGGTATATTTACATGCAGCTCCATTTTGGGCTGTAGGGACGGATCTGCTTAAAGTGGGAAAAGTCTGCATGGAATATCTGTAAGACAAAAAGCATACAATATGGTCATTTACATCTCATTTGCATCTCATTTGCATGTCCCTGACAACATGTGCAGAATTTTCCTTGTTTAGCTCGGAGCAGGAATTGCTAGCTTTTTAGCTTGCTGGGAAATTTGTGAAAGCCTTTGTCTTTGAATGAAAGTTTTTACTGTATACATCCATAGGAGGATAGGTTCCCACATTTTCCCACCACACCCCATTTAGATGTGCTGCCTATGTAGCCTCCAATCTGCAGACTAATATGGTTCAATCCAAGACGTATGAACTGAAATGAGGCTTTTGAGTTTCTCCTTATGTAAAACAATAGAGACGGGGCTCATTTTGGTCTTCGCTTACATGATACAGGACTGGAGCCGGCACAAGTCTCCCCTTCAGTAAATGGAAGTGCAGTCAATACGTCATTTGAAAAGTGCCAGAAAACGTTACAATGACTTATTTAGTAAGTCTGAATGCCAACGATGCCAAGATGGTGACATATTGGAATGATTCGCAGCCAAGTCCCAACAAAGAAATCAATTAGAAAATGACTCCTGGTAATAATGTCAGAGATATTGTAAGGGGATAATAGTAACTATGAAAGAGGATTGTTCCACAAAGGACGTCTCTAAAGAGTACACAGGGCATGTAATAGAGGCCCATGTTAGTGAAAACCTTTATTACCTTCACACTTCCTATATTTTTAACTAAGCTGAGCTATATTACATAATAATTTTCAGACGTAAAGAGGACGCAGTGAACCAGGATGCATTTCTTATCTATCATCCTCATCCTCATCATCTTCCTTATCTATCTATCTATCTATCTATCTCACCTTCCAAATCATAGCAGACCCACTTCAGGCTGGGGCTTGCATCAGGGGACAGGACTGTGGAGGTAATCTCTCCATAGCTGTAACCCCTCTCTCCCCAGACAGAGAGTGCTGCATGTATGTGCCCACATCTGCCCTGCTCATTCCTTCGTGCTCCCTGCAGTCTCTGTCAGTCCTGATTGGTCCATGCTGAACACACACCCTCTTCCCCATTGCTGTCATGTGACCACACAGACCTCTGACAGCAGCCCTGCTTCTCTATTCTAGCCTGTTGTACTACGCTACTGCATTATGGGGATCTGCAGCTCCATCCTGTATCTACAAACTGCTGCTGTGTTATCAGGTTTATGCACTTACTGTACATTATACTCCACATGCTGATTGCTATACTGTACAGTAACTTATTATATCACATATTCAGCTGTTTCTAAATGTTTGTTTCATTTGTCTTACCTGTTATTCAGAATATAAAATTATTATTTTTGGAATGTGAAATTGTCTGCATATCAGTGATTTCTAATGAAAATTTTTTTTTTGGTTTAAGAGTAGATTTGAATTACAAGCACGGTCCCGAAACAAATTATCTATCTATCTATCTATCTATCTATCTATCTATCTATCTATCTATCTATCTATCATATATTTAATTCTCTAACTAGAGAATTAAAGTTCTCTAGTTTTCCAGTACTTATCAGCTGCTGTATGTCCTGCAGGAAGTGGTGTATTCTTTCAAGTCTGACACAGTGCTCTCTGCTGCCACCTCTGTCCTTGACAGGAACTGTCCAGAGCAGGAGAGGTTTTCTATGGGGATTTGCTATTGCTCTGTACAGTTCCTGACATGGACAGAGGTGGCAGCAGAGAGCACTATGTCAGACTGGAAATAATACACCACTTCCTGCAGGGCATACAGCAGCTGATAAGTACTGGAATACTTAATATTTTTTAAATAGAAGTAATTTACCAATCTGTAAAACTTCATGACACCAGTAGATTTAAAAAATATTTGTTTTTCCTGGAGTACCCCTTTAAAGCTATACACCGCTTCTTCCTACGTAAACATTAATAACATACTCTACAGTGCCACAAATAGTTGAAACCTAGAGACATGTCAAAACTTTTTATTTGTCAGGATCCAACTGATTACTAAAAGGAGCCAAGTATAGTGGACCCACTAGTGCCAGTCTATGAGACCATCATAGCCACAAACAGCAGGGGGAGAAGAGCTCAATTGAGCACTTCTCTCCTTACTTATTCAAAAGATCAGTTGGGATCTGAACAGTCAGACCTTGTCATATCAAAACATTTGACATCTCTGGGACAAAAAAAACAGCAGCTGATAAGTAAGGGAAGACTTGTGATTTTTTAATAGATGTAAATCACAAATCTATATAACTTTCTGATATCAGTCGATTTGAAAGAAAAAGATTTTCACTGGATAACCCCTTTTAGTCGGAGAGTAGTAGAAGAAATATTACAGACTTTGCTATTTTTGGGTATTTTCTCTATAACACTGGGTTCACACTACATTTTTCCTATACGTTTTTTTCATCCATTTTTGTAAAAAAAAAAAAAAACGGATGGAAAAAACGAATGCATTTGTGTGCATCTGTTTTGATCCGTTTTTTCCCTTGACTACCATTATAAAAACCCCCAAAATGAATCAGTTTTTCTTAACGTACACAAAAACGTAGTAAACCTCATTTTTGTGTCCGTCAAAAGGAAAAGGATCAGTTTTTATCCGTTTTTCTTATAATGAAAAACAATGGAAAACCGGATGCACACAAATGCAGACGTTTTTCCATCCGTTTTTTTTGTGGCAAAAAGGGATGGAAAAAAAAAAGGATAGGAAAAACGTAGTGTGAACCCAGTCTTACTTTTGTATGTTTTTAGAATATAAGTCATATGTTGTTCTTACCAAAGTTTCCTAAAACATAGTAGAGCTTGTATAGTTATATTGTAGAGCAGGGGTAGGGAACCTTGGCACTCCAGCTGTTGCAAAACTACAACTCCCATCATGCCTGGACAGCCAAAGCTAAAGCTTTGGCTGTCCAGGCATGATGGGAGTTGTAGTTTTGCAACAGCTGGAGAGCCAAGGTTCCCTACCCCTGTTGTAGAGGATCTTCATTCTCCTTTAAGCATCCAGTCATTACATTAATCCAGTGATCTCATTTAGGCTATATTGCATTGAATTAAAGGTAATTTGTTATGCTTAATGCTTCTCCAAATCCCATGAGAATTAAATTAACTGTTCCTGCATGTTTTACAAACATGTCTGTAGAACCGCTTGAGAAAAAAAAATACTGAACGATTCCATATCCTTGCTCTTCATTTGCTTATTCTACTCGGCACAAGTATTACAATAGTTGCCATCTGCTTTACTTTACCCAGAATTGAATATTTTAATATAGAACAGGTAAAAACTGTACCAAAAAAAAAACAAAAAAAACAATGAGAAGTTATAGATTGGATCGGCTCCCAATTCTTTACAATCTATATGATATATGGTAGAATTCTGGAAACTTAATGGTGGTCTTGGTCAAAATCTCTATAGACTAACAAAAATCCAGTAAAACAATACTGAGAAGTAAATCCTATCTGGCAGCAGCAGATAAAAAGACTATGTAGAAGATGCATTGAAGCGATGGTTTCTCTGTGTTGAGTTTGATTTTATATTATGTTTTACTTTTATGTAATAGTGGAACGTTTGGAAGAAGTCCCACATGCTGATTTAGATATTGCCAAGTTGCAAATGTTCATTTTAGAAGTATAGAAGGTCCCCGGTCTTCAGCATTGTTCTCTTACAGCCCAGTGATTAAAGGTCCTAAGAATAGTTTTGTATGATTTAATCATGAAAGTTTATAGGCATAGTATGAATTGTTCTCATATGAAACAAATATTAAATTCTAATCAATTTCATCCCTGACCAACAACAAAACTCTCAGAGTCCCGTATAAGGGATGCCTGCGGTTGTGCAATTACTCGATCGGTTGCTTTTATCTCTATCTAGGACAGAGACAGGGATGAAATCATATCTAGTATTGCCCACATTGCCGGTGATTCTCACTTAAAGTATTTTACACTTTGGCGCTAATAAATTTTCTAATTTCTCGATACAGTATTCAATGTGTGATTTCGATTCATTTTGACTTTGTTAGTCTTGGTTTCCTCTGCTATGTTCACTCTACGTAAGTTTCGTAATAATCGCGGTTGTTGTTGCCGATATGCAACAACGGTCGTGATTACTGTGGAACTTACATAGTGCTGCCGTCTATGGGATCCCTAGTGGTGCAGCAAAAAACTGACATTTCAGTTTTCTGCGGCTGCTATTCACTAAATAGCGGCCACAGAAAACCTGTCAGTGCACACAATGGAGCGCGCGGCTCTGGCCGCACGCTCCATTGTGTGCAGCGGCGAATTGGGATACGGGCGCGCACTGATGAGCTTGCATCCCAATTCATCAGGAGTGAAGATCATCCGGCCAATACTGCAGTACCGGCTGGAATGATCTTCTCTGACACCAGCCGGGTCACAGAACGGCTGCTGTCTTACAAAGTGGGAACATGGCCTTAGTCCTTAAAGCGAATGTACCATCATGTACATCCCTGTGGGTTTTTTACATGAATAGATAGGTGACGGTGCTCGGGAACTGGACGGCAGTTCAAAAAATGGACCCCCGCATGAAGCACTGTGTGCCGATCTCCTATCGCCTCTGTGGCGCGGCTCTATTAGAAGCAACCGAGCTGCGTCACAAAAAGGAGGGGGTTTTGTCACACTGGGAGCCCCAAATGCTTCATGTCGGGCTGGCGCTCGGGAATAGACCGATGCCGTGCGCAGGAACCAGGCGGCGGTTAAAAAAAGGACTGTGCCACCGGTGCTGATCTATTCATGTAAAAAACTTAAATCAATGTACCTGATGGTACTTTCGCTTTAACCCTGCTTCTTCAGACCTCAGCTGCCTTAACCTTGGCAGTCTTCAACTTTGGTTTCATTTGATGCCATTAGTTCTCAACCTGGTTATCATTAGTCTTCAGTCAAGCTTTCAGTTGACTTTTCTAGTCCTCAACCTCGGTGTCATTTAGGTGTAGTATTCCTTAATAGAGATTATTGACCCTCAAGCACACTTGGGTTTTTCCGAATCACAAACACTTTGCATTTGATTAAAAAAATGGATGCAGCCCTAAGGCTGCCTGAAAAACATGGATATAGCCATAGGCCATAGGCTGTATCAATGTTTTCCAGGACTTCCTGGGGCTGCAACCGAATTCTTCAGCCACCAGTAATCAAATGGTTATATAGATTTGTAATTTACTTCTATTAAAAAATCTCAAGTCTTCCCATACTTATTAGCTACTAAATGTCCTGCAGGAAATGTTTTATTTTCAGTCTGACACAGTGCTCTCTGCTGACATCTCTGGCCAAGACCGGAACTGTCCAAAGTTGCAGCAAATCCCCATAGAAATCCTCTCCTGCTCCGAACAGTTCTTGACACAGACAGAGGTGGCAGCAGAGAGCACTGTGTCAGACTGAAAATAAAACATTTCCTGCAGGATATACAGCAATTAATAAGTGTGGGAAGACCTGAGATTACAAATTACAGTAAATTACAAATCTACATAACTTTCTGACACCAGTTGATTTGGAAAAAAAAAATTTCCGCTGGACAACCCCTTTAACCCCTTAGTGACCGCTATGCTGCCTTTTCACGGCGGTCACTAATGGGCTTTATTCCGATGCGTACTCCTTTTAACGGCGGACGCATCGGAATAAATTACCACCCGACGTCAGCAGTGTGGGGTATCAGCTGTCAGTGTGACAGATGACTTCCCCCCCCCTGAAACTGCCTGGACTGGAGGATTCTCCACTCCGGGCAGTTAAACCCATCTAACGGGTTCCGGTCGGCGCTATGGGTCACTTATGCGATCGCGATGTCCCATGACGCTGTCCGGTCCTCCGATGTCTCCATGGCGATCCCCGGGTCCTAATAAAGGCCCCCGGGGTCACCATGGAGATGCCTCATGCTGACAGGGGTGGCCTTGGCTATTGCCTGTCAGCATGAGGCATGATACAATACACTGCAATACATTAGGTACTGCAATGTATTGTATCAGTGATCTAAGTATTTTACACTAGTGTACAGTAATGAACACTAGTGTAAAAGTAAAAAAAAGTTTAAAAAAAAACATGCACCAAACACAACACAGCCCCCCCAAATAATAAAAATGTATTACATTCCCCATACACAATAAGGCTAGGTTCACACTATGTAACTGTGCGGCTGTATTTGTGGCTGTAATTGTGCGGCGGTATTTTTGGTGGTTCATGTGTATGCTTGGAAGTATAGGATATGCGGCTGCACAGTGCACACTATGTATGAATCTACGGCCCTATCGTAAACGGACCCGTAAAAAATGAACAAGACCATTGTTTGCGGCTGGAAATGCGGCCGTGGATTGACATGCGGTCCATACGGAGTACTTCAAAAATAGCCGGCAATGATGCCGAATGCCAATGCCTCTAATAGTTAATATATTAAATTAATAAAACACATTTTCTTTGTAATAAAGTCCCTTTCGTTGTTCAATAATTTAATTCTAACGAATCCATCATTGTGCAATTAAATATACTGTTAAAATAAATATATATATATAAATAAATATATATTTATATATATATTTATTTTTTGACAGTATATTTAATTGCACAATAATGGATTCGTTAGAATTAAATTATTGAACAACGAAACTGATTTTATTTCAACGAAAATGTGTTTTATTAATTAAATATTAATTAGTACAGGAAGCTCCAGTAAGCCGTTAATTCATATTGCCGGCAATAGAGCATTCTGTACTAATCATCACTTTACTTTAATTAAAACATCAAATGTTTCTTCTAATTATGTTATCACAATAGCATTATTAGAAGAAACATTTAGAATTATATGTGCGCTCAGCTGATTGGCTGATCGGCTCAGCGCACATATAATTAGCGGGTCCGCAGTACAGTGACTTCATTGTGCTGCGGACCAGCAAAGAAGACACATCGGGGTGAGTATAGAGCTCTCCCCACCCCCTCCCCTGCACTGCACCCCTCCCAGCAAGGAAGGGGGGTCACTTAACCCCTTCCTTGCTGGGATGGGTGCAGTCTGACATCAGTCTGGCCCCCAAGGGGTTAAGGGGGATGCAATACATCCTCCCTTAACTCCTGGGGGCCAGACTGTAAGCAGCGATCTGTAAAGATGCTGCATACTGTAAGGAGCACAACACCGCTCACAATGATGGGTGTTGTGCTCCTGTGTGTGTGTTTCTCCCTTTTTGTTTTTCAGATATCGGTATCCTAGGGATTACGTCGGATTCCGTGGACTACGTCGATTTTTTTTTTAATAAAATGGTCAATGAGGGGTGTGGGGGTGTTTTTATTTGAATAAAAATTTTTTTTAACTTGTGTCTTTATTTCTTTACTTTATAGACTTAGTAGTGGAAGCCGTCTAATAGACGGAATCCATTACTAAGTTGGGGCCTAGTGTTAGCCGGTATAAAATGGCTAACACTAACCCCCCATTATTACCCCAGTACCCAATGCCACCAGGGGTACTGGGAAGAGCCGGGTGCCAGTGGTCCCGGAGCGTCAAAATTGCGCTCCTGGACCGGGCGGCAGCAGGCTGGTAAGATTTAGGCTGGGGAGGGCCTAAAACAATGGCTCTTCCCACCCTGTTGTTACCAGGGGACCCTATGCGTTTTTTTTTTATTATTTATTTCTTTAAAAAAAAAAAAACGCATAGGGTCCCCCCTATTGTTATAACTAGCCGGGTTAAAAACCAAACGACAGCAGCCTGGTAACACCAGGGTGGGAAGAGCCATTGGTTTAGGCCCTCCCCAGCCTAAATCTTACCAGCCTGCTGCCGCCCGGTCCAGGAGCACCAATTTTGACGCTCCGGGACCACTGGCACCCGGCTCTTCCCAGTACCCCTGGTGGCATTGGCTACTGGGGTAATAATGGGGGGTTAGTGTTAGCCATTTTATACCGGCTAACACTAGGCCCCAACTTAGTAATGGATTCCGTCTATTAGACGGCTTCCACTACTAAGTCTATAAAGTAAAGAAATAAAGACAAGACACAAGTTAAAACATTTTTTTATTCAAATAAAAACACCCCCACACCCCTCATTGACCATTTTATAAAAAAAACAACAACAAACAACCGCTGGTCATCGACGTAGTCCACGGAATCCGACGTAATCCCCAGGATACCGATATCTAAAAAAACAAAAAGGGAGAAACACACAAAAAACACACAAACAGGAGCACAACACCCATTATTGTGAGCGGTGTTGTGCTCCTTACAGTATGCAGCATCTTTACAGATCGCTGCTTACAGTCTGGCCCCCCAGGGGTTAAGGGAGGATGCATTGCATCCCCCTTAACCCCTTGGGGGCCAGACTGATGTCAGACTGCACCCATCCCAGCAAGGAAGGGGTTAAGTGACCCCCCTTCCTTGCTGGGAGGGGTGCAGTGCAGGGGAGGGGGTGGGGAGATCTCTATACTCACCCCGATGTTGTCTCTTCGATGGTCCGCAGCACAATAAAGTCACTGTTCTGCGGACCGGCTCTTTATATGTGCGCTCAGCCGATCAGCCAATCAGCTGAGCGCACATATAATTCTAAATGTTTCTTCTAATAATGCTATTGTGATAACATAATTAGAAGAAACATTTGATGTTTTAATTAAAGTAAAGTGATGATTAGTACAGAAAGCTCTATTGCCGGCAATATGAATTAACGGCTTACTGGAGCTTCCTGTACTAATTAATATTTAATTAATAAAACACATTTTCGTTGAAATAAAATCAGTTTCGTTGTTCAATAATTTAATTTAAACGAATCCATCATTGTGCAATTAAATATACTGTCAAAAAATAAATATATATATAAATATACATTTATTTATATATATATATATATATATATATATATATTTATTTTAACAGTATATTTAATTGCAAAATGATGGAATCGTTTAAATTTAATTATTAAACAATGAAAGGGACTTTATTACAACGAAAATGTGTTTTATTAATTCAATATATTAACCATGAGAGGCATCGCCATTCGGCATCATTGCCGGCTATTTTTGAAGTACTCCGTATGGACCGCATGTCAATCCATGGCCGCATTTCATCACTTTCTTAAGATTTTATTTGTTATTTTTAGTTGAACCAGATTTCCAAGTAAATATAGTATGTTTTCAGCCGCATGTCTATTTTTTCCCACGGCCGTAGTTTCATCCGCACATTTACAGCCGCATAAAAAATACAGCCACACACATACATAGTGTGAACATAGCCTAAAACATGACATAAAAAACACAAATCCTATACATACCGTATTTTTCGCTTTATAAGACGCACTTTTTTTCCTCCCAAACTGGGAGGAAAAACCAAGTGCGTCCTATAAAGCGAAGACGGCTCCCCAGCAGTGCTGAGCACCGCATGGAAGCCGTCCCGCCCGCCCCCTGTATTGCCGCTCACTATGCATATGCATAGTGAGTGGCCCTGAGCGATTCCCTCCACCCGCCCAGCCCGCCCCTTCTATCGCCGCTCAGCTGAGCCGATCAGAAGCCCGGAAAGTGCAATGAGCAGCACTTTTCTGGGCTCCTGATCGGCTAAGCGGCGATAGAGGGGGCCGGCTGGGCGGGCGGATGGGATCGCTGTCCTACTCACCTGTCCGCCGGCCCCAGCAGCTCCTCTCCCGACACTCTGGTCTCCCGTCATCCTCCGGTCTCCCGTCATCCTCTGGCACAGGCAGAAGGGTACAGAGACGCTGCCTGTGTCCCGGAAGTGTTCTGCAGCGGCTGCAGGACACTTCTGGCACAGGCAGTCTCTCTGTACCCCGCTGCCTGTGCCGGAGGATGACGGGAGACCGGAGTGTCGGGAGAGGAGCTGCTGGGGCCGGCGGACAGGTGAGTAGCCTGTTTGTTGTTTTTCTGGTCGCAGGGGGGATTGGCTACTATGGGGGGCACTGATGGGGGCATTGGCTACTATGGGGGCACTGTATGGGGGCATTGGCTACTATGGGGGCACTGTATGGGGGCATTGGCTACTATGGGGGCACTGTATGGGGGCATTGGCTACTATGGGGGCATTGGCTACTATGGGGGCACTGTATGGGGGCATTGGCTACTATGGGGGCACTGTATGGGGGCATTGGCTACTATGGGGGCATTGGCTACTATGGGGGCACTGTATGGGGGCATTGGCTACTGTATGGGGGCATTGGCTACTATGGGGGCACTGTATGGCGGCATTGGCTACTGTATGGGGGCATTGGCTACAATGGGGGCACTGTATGAGGGCATTGGCTACTATGGGGGCACTTTATGGGGGCATTGGCTACTATGGGGGCACTGTATGGGGGCATTGGCTACTGTATGGGGGCACTGGCTACAATGGGGGCACTGTATGGGGGCATTGGCTACTATGTGGGGCATTGGATACTATATAGGGGCATTGGCTACTATGGGGGAACTATATGGGGGCATTGGCTACTATGGGGGAACTATATGGGGGCATTGGCTACTATATGGGGGCATTGGCTACTATGTGGGGCACTATATGGGGGGTTGGCACCAATAACACTGCTGCTATCTCCAAACTGTGACAATGAGCAAAATATTTTTTTTTCTATTTTTCCCCCCTAAAATCAGGGGTGCGTCTTATCAAAAGGCTCGTCCTATAAAGTGAAAAATACGGTATTTGGTATCGCTACGTCCGTAACGACCCAATCTATATAACTATTTCAATAATTATACCGCACGACAAACAGTACCAGAATAGCTGTATTTTATCAATCCGCTTTAGAAAATACGTCATAAAAGAGATCAAAAAGTCATATACATATACATAAAACTTGGTATCAATAGAAACTAAAGATCTTCCCGCAAAAAATAAGCCCAAAACCATCTCTGTCGGGCAAAAGATAAGAACGCTAAGGATCTTGCAATGTGGCGACAGTTTTTGTGGGTTTTTGCTGGGAAGATAGTTTCTATTGCGCCAAAGTGGTAATAGTTAAAAAAAACCTACACAAATGTGGTATCGCCGTAACCGTAGTGACCCAGAGAATACATGTATTATGTTATTATTGACCACCGATACGGATTTTTACGGCGATCACTAATGGGCTCTATTCTGCTGCCATCAGCTCTTTATGGCGATGGTGCAGAATAGTGCAACAGCGCCGTTAATGCCCGAAGCCCCCTCCTCTCAGCTATTGGAGGTAGCTGAGGGGTTGGGGCAGAGTGTGGGCTCAGTCCCGACCAGTCCCCTCACCGGCGATCGCCGTTATTAACAGTATAACGGCGGCCACCGGTAACAGGCATTGCCAGCGCAGCTGAACGCTTTCATCTCTTCTCACCGTGAATCCACGGTGAGAGGAGATGAGAACATGTCCCCCCCCCCCCCCCGCCCCAGAATTAACCCAAGTGACCTGATCGCTGACCCTTTCCCTCCCTGGGCGGCCATCTGATCAAAGATGGCCGCCGCCATCACTGTGAACAGACACTGTTCACAGTAATGGATTCCTATAAATGATCAAAGCTCCATTCTCTCCACCACCGGAGGTGGCGGAGAGCATGGGGCAATGATCGTGGACCACCCGGTGTGGTCCCAGTACAAGCGATCAGCGGTATATACTATATACCGCTGATCGCTTGTTCCAAATGGTGCCGGCACAAAGTCAAGTTCTCCGGATTACCCGTAACCACCCCGGATTACCTGTAACCACCGTAGTTTATCCGTCACCATCCCAGATTGCCCGTCACCACCCTAGATTGCCTGTAACCACCCCAGATTGCCTGTAACCACCCCAGATTGCCTGTAACCACATCAGACTACCCGTAACCACCCAGATTGCCCATAACCCCCCCCCACACACACACATATGGGGTACCGTTGTGTCTAGTTTCCAAAATGGGTTCACTTATGGGGGTTTCCAGTATACAAGCCTCCTAAATCAACTTAAAAAAAGTTTTGGAAATTTCATGAAAATTTGAAAATTTGCTGATACATTTCTAAGCCCAGTAACACCCTAAAAAAGTGAAATATGTTTACGAAATGAAATCAGAATAAAAAGGGACATATTGATAGTATGACTTACTAACTAATTTTTGTCATGCGGCTTTCTTTTTTTAGAAGCAAAGAATTTCAAAGTTCGTAAAGTGCAAATTTTTCATATTTTAATGTTTTTCACAAAAAAAACCACACCACAGTGACCAAATTTTGCCACTAACATAAAGTACCATATGTGACGAAAAAACGATCTCAGAATCGCTAGCATACGTTAAAGCATCACTGAGCTATAAGCGCATAAAGTGAGACAGGTCAGATTTTGAAAACTGAGCCTGGTCATTAAGGCCCAATAAGGCTTGGTTCCTAAGGGGTTAAGGTTCCTTCATGTCTATTCTGTAACCGTAATTTCTTCTGACCTCACCAGTCCTCAAAATTATATTTATCTGACCTAATTACTTTAAAGTGTCACTGTTATAACTTTCAAAATCTAAACCAACAGTAAATGTGATATAAAGCAAGTTTACAATTTACATTCATTTTTATTTTTTTTTAGTTATGGAAAACACAGCACTTCCTGTCTTCTGACAGTTTATTTTTCTCAAAAAACAGGAAATAGTCAGAAAACAGGAAGTCTTGTGTATCCCAGGCCATCTGAACGCTCACAGAGAGAAGTCAGTCATGTGATTGATGGATACATTGAGCCGTGACTCTCTGTACTGGCCGTAATTCCTGGGTTTAGTCTGTTTTTTTTCAACCACAAGTCAGAAAATCTGCCTTCAGGAGACTGAACCTGAAATTCTGGTAAGTTCAGCTTTGTTTTACAGCATAACAACAACAAAAAATAATGAATGATTGCATCTTATCCTTCAGTTCTAACTGATTTAACTGTTTTGATGATGTTTAAAATCAAGGTTGTCTCACATCTAACTTACAGTCCCTGCTAAGGCACTTATATTGTTTTCAAAACATATGTACTTTGATCTTCAGTGTCCACCACTTAGCCTGTATATGCCTATGAAGGACACAGAGGGCGGGAAATTGTCACATGCTCCTCCATGTCAGCCATCTTATAGACAGACTCACCTCAGAGCAGGACAGCCCAGCCTGGAGGAGGGGAGTCTGAGTTTAGTTTTATGGAGTTTACAGGGAGCTACTGTCAGTAAAAGCAGTGAATACATTTACTAATACTGTGCACTGAACAATTTTATCATAAAGAAGCCAATTCCTTCAAGTTGTTCAAGGTAATAGCAAGAGTATTCAAAGTCATTGAAGCAAAAGAGAGTTACATTAGAATATTACAGATGAGCTCAACTCGAGCATGCTAAAGTCTGATCGTTCGGCAATTGAATAGTGGTGGCTGAAGAAGTTGGATGAAGCCCTAGGGACTCTGGGAAAACTCGACCAAGCTCGAGTTGCGCTCATCTCAAATTAATATGACTCTACAAAAAAAAAAAAAAAACATGGAATAAAAAGGCTTGTTAACCTTTTGTCTGGTAAGGTATACTAGTGCAGTCATTTTGTGCTAGCCTTCTTTGGGAGGTAATAAAATAGTTTTTTTGAAAAAAAATTCTTGCCACAGATATCTTCAGGCCTATCATTTTTGTAATATGAAACATAGTCAAGATTATGAAAGCCCAAGAGGTTATAGAAAACGTAGATTGCAAACACTTTGAAACACTCATGTGCTTTGCATTCCTTGTCCCGCCGGTGACCTCCACAGGTTCTCGGTTCCTCTGGCTCCTGCTTTCTTGTATAGTAACCTGGCAGTAAAAGTCAGCTTTAAAAACACATACTCAAACACAAAGAAAGCTTGATATCATTGAGTTCCTCCTTTAACTTTGCCCTCGGGAGTTGAACAGCCATGTAAAATACTAATATTTTAAATATATTTTCTGACCTCTTCTTTCGAGAACCTCCTTCTGCTGGCCTGGGTATAGAAGCTTAAGAAGAAAAACCTGCACTTTGCATTTTGGGAATTATGTAGTTCTAGCGTTTTATTATTTAATTAAAAATGAAATGTCCTGCTCTGTGTCATGTTGTTGTTAATCCTACACGGACCTCGGGAACATCTACTGTATTTTTGACTAACACCATTACCACTCGCCTCTTTGGTTAGATAATGGATAAATGTGTTCTCCAGAACCTGAACAAAAAGCCAAGATGTGAATTTAATTTAACTGTTCATTCATTCTCTTGATACTGTGTCATAAACCGAAAGAATGGGATATGTGAATCAGCGACCTAAATATATAAACCAGGAAACGGGTCTGATCATGGTCTGTTTTCTTGTTATGTCTTTGAACGTACGAGGAAATGCATTCTCTATCGCTCATCCTCCCAAGGTTTCTATGGTCAAAGAGGTCGCTGGAGAGAATTTAAAGGTGGCAATAAAACTTTTTTGTTTCCAAAGTTTCTTGTAAAGGATTCTTGGTTGTGAGTAACGCATCACCTTAAGGTGTGAGAAGAACGTTCTGTGCTGGATCTAATCCCAGGTTATACTTCACAAAGACTGCTTGGACAAGATGTATGAGCTTGAGAGAAAGCCATGTATATTGTGGATAGAATTGTAAAAATACTACAGTGTAGTTTTATTTTATCTATATAGATAGTATTTCTAGTTAACCTATTCAGGCCCGGGCAATTTTTGGGTTTTAATGGACACTGTACAGAAAAGAAAAACTTTTGACATGTCAGAGTGGAGAGTGTGGCTATCTTCTTCTGGCTTGCAATCTACCCATCTCCTGTGGGTGTTTTAAACAGTTTAGTTGGATCCTTCGTGCCCAGTTTTCGTAGGTTTAATGTTAGCCTTAGAGAGGCCAATGTTAAGAACCATCTCTCTATATGATACTTATACTTACCTTGCATTGTGCATCCAGTTGCTCTGTATTGTTTGGAAAATGTTGAAAATATTTGAATAAAAATTTACAATAAAAAAAATCTCTAAGATGTTCACCTTAACGGGGTGAGATGATACACTGTATTTGATTAACCCTCTCCCGCCGCTGCACCTGTGTCATCCGCGGCGGGTCACAGCTATTAGTGATAGCCGGGGACCTGCTGCAACTCTCAGCTGACCGTTATCAGAGGGAGAATTCTCTGTCCATCGGATGGTAACCTCAGGCTTCCAGTTTCCTGGCTACGGAAGCTGGCGGGGGCAGGGAGGGAAGGCTGGGCACGAGGGGTGCATGCCCATGAGCTCTGCCCCCTCCCCTCTTTCCCCTGACGCTGTTACAAGATAGTAACAGCGGCAGGGGACAGCGGAGAGGGGGCAGACACAGGGACATCAGCTTATGGAATCATTATGATCCCATAAGCTGATGTCCTGAAACGACCTGGGCATTGAGGAATCAATGACCCCAGGTCGTGAAAGGGTTAAGTGGTTTGCTAAGAACCTAATAAAAAAAAAAACCTTTAGAGCTGTTGCACTTTCCTGTTTTGTCTGTAAATCAGCCACAGTAGTGTGCAACCTGCATAGTGTGAACAGTGGTATTGGAGTGATGGCAGTTTTTTTGTTTTTTATTATGTCAGAGAGACATGTAAAAAAATTTGATTGGTTGGAATTAGGGATGGTCCGAACTGAGTTCGGTTCGGGTTCTTAAGAACCCGAACCCTCAGTAATGACTCCGGCTGTCTGCCCGTTCCGTGGAGCGGGCGGATCCAGCGGGAGAACCGCCTGGAAAACTGGGATACAGCCATAGCCATAGGCTGTATCCCAGTTTTCCAGGCGTTACTCCCGCTGGATCCGCCCGCTCCACGGAGCGGGCAGACAGCCGGAATAATACGAACCCGAACCGCGGCAGGTTCGGACCATCCCTAGTTGGAATCTGAGTGTTCAGACCACAACCGATTGGAAAAACAAGCTGGCAAAAGTTGTGAAAGCACTCCTGTTTAATTTCCCAGCCTTGTTGGCTCCGTAGACTTCCATTATGCAGCCGTCCAGGTCGTATAACATGGAACCGGAAGGGAGTGATCTGTCCTTCAACTTCTCCCAGCTCGTTCTCCTGTTCAGTCTGAACACTCTGATCCTGACCCATCAAAACTTTAGACATGTCTCCCTCTCTTTATTTTTCATAACATGTACTCTTCAGTACCAAACAATTATTATTATTATTATTATTATTTATTTATTTATTTTTCCATTCAGGAATAACTACTTCAATTTGAGGCTACACATATGAGATTTATTTTACTGCATCTAGCTTCCATTAAATATATTTGCCCAGATTTACTAAAACTTAATTCCTAGACAGTGCAAACATAGACTAGGCAATCTAAGGCTATTTTCCCACTACAGGATTATTGCATGTAATGACGTCCGTCTGTTGATAATGACAGCCACAAATAATGATCATGATCAAGAATGCCGTCATTTATCAACAATATGGATAAAGCTCACAGTTCTGTAGTAGACTAATAGACTCATTGTTCTGTAGTATTCTTTTACTCCAATGGTTTCCAATCATATTACTAAATGGGCTGTGAGGTTGTCTGTTTGCTGATGACACAAAAGTGTGCAATAGGGTTGATTTTCCTGGATTTAAGTTCTACTAGATAAGTGGTCAAAACAATGGGAATTGCAGTTCAATGTTGCCAACTGTAAATTAATACACTAGGGGAGGAGGAATCCTCTATCTGAGTATCAAATCGGCAGTTCTGTGTTGCAAAGACTTTAGAAGAGAAGGATTTAAGGGTAGTGATTTATGACAGCCTTAAAATGAGTCACCAATGTAACCAGGTGGTAGGGAAAGCAAATTGTATGCTGGGCTGTATAGCTAGAGGTATAACCAGTGGGAAAAGGGAGATTGTGATCCAGCTGTATAGAGCTCTAGTGACATCACATCTGGAGCACTGTGTACAGTTCTGGAGACCTCACCTACAAAAGGATATTGATAAAAAAAGAATGAGTGCAAAGACGGGCTACAAAAATGGTGGAGGATGTCAGGCATAAACCATATCAGGAAAGACTTAGAGATCTAAATCTGTATAGTCTGGAGGAAATAAGAGAAAGGGAGGGGGCATGATCAAAACCTTTATATGTGTTGAAGAACTAAAAAAGGTTCTGGATGGAAGTGTTTTTAATAAAAAAAAAAAAACTGAACCCAAGAACAAGAGGACACAGTGAGAGGTTAGTTGGGGGTAAGATCAGAAAAAAAACACAAAAAAATATTACTTTACTGAAAGAGTAGTGGATGCTTGTAATAAACTTCCAGCAGATGTGGTAGGTAAATCTACAATAACTGAATGTAAACCTGTCTGGGATAAACATATATCTATTTTGAGATAATGGTGGTCTCTTTTTGCCGCTAATCTTCTATTTGAGCTGGCGTTCCTTCCCGTCTGCCACGTGACGTTTACACACAGCTTACATATTACACAAAGACTTCCAAGCCTAAATGTACATACAATATATCTAGCCAAACTATGTAATACAAACATTCTGGTCAAAATCTTACGTGCTGCCCTGTTTTCCGGAAGAGGTTCCCAGCCAAGCGTAAAATATAGGTGCTGGGGGAGACAAAGCTGTGGTGGGAAAACAACTAGGGTCGGATTTAGATTTTTTGCCCAGATTAACCTTATAAATTCAAAAAAATCTATGTAATAAATCTACGGATCTACAGATGTTTGAGTTTCCTTTCATTGCAATAAATACCCCCAGTAGCCAAAGAAATACAAAACTTAAAATGCAATAACGGTTTGAAAGTATTGTACCTATATATCAAAGGCGAACATGCCTGGTGAATCCGTTCTTAATCTTCAAGAGACAGGCTGCTTATTTTTCCCTGTATATACAGAATATGAGTCATAGCTCTGACATCACCAACATCTGGGAATGAGATGAGATGTGGACGAAATGAACATTACCAGGGAAGAGGTCGGATAAAACGGCACTTGGTGATTGATGGTATTCGTGCAATGCACTCCATCCCACCTCTCTGTAACAACGCACCTTATTTGCAGCACACCATATGTTTAGATTGTAGGCATACTCAATATTGCACATTACCACATTATATAATGCGCGCCCCGTTCCAAAACTTATCTCTCTTTATTTGGAAGTGTCTCAAACTGAAAAGACACCTGTTTCCTCAATTGAAAACAGATCGCACACTTTGAAACCCACCCTTGAATGTTGTACTAACAATTTATTAACTAAAGCTTATGTGAAATAGTATGTTGCCTGTATATACTCTACGTAGAAACTTAAACAAACAATAAAATCATTAGAAATGGCTATAAAAATAACAACAATAACATCTAAAGCAAAAACTATATAAACTGGATAAAATACATAGGTTCCACTTTAAAAAAAAAAATGTGTCTAGAACATCAATGGAGCAAAAAAAAAAAATCGGAAAAATTTGTTGTCAAGAATTTTTTATTTTTTTTTTAAAGTCCAAACAGGGATTCATAATTTAATATTTAGTTGGATCATGACAAGTGATTGTAAACATACATATGAGTGGTAGAGCTCTTAATAATAATTAATGACTCTGCACACCCTGTCCTTGGCTAGCTCTTATTATCATGGAAAAGAACACATAAGGATATTACCGAGGGTGTAACTCATATAGGTGCAGGAAATGCAACCACTTAGGGTCTATCTCCTTGAGCACAATTTTAAGGGCTGTCTAAACATAATTGATGAATTTTTTATACATTACCCTCTATATACCTGTTTTTCAATGATAAATGCATTATTTATGCCTTAAAGGGGTACTGTAAAAAAATTACTCCTACTAACAAATATCAAGTCTTCCACTACTTATCAGCTGCTTTTTTTTTTCTGGAGTACCCCTTTAAGGGAAAGGCGGCAATGCAACTATTTTTTTTATTGTTCTTATACAATACAAATACTGATTAACATTCAGAAATGAAAAATAAAGTAAAATTGAAAATAGTCTTTTAAAATATGCTATTGTTTTTTATGGTAACAAACAACAATGAAAACTACTATAGTCCTGTAGCCGGTTCCAACTTATATATGCACTAAAGGATGTGGTATCATAAGGATATGGGCACAACAGCAATTGCCTGATTTCCCTAATGAGCGTATCTGTATTTTTATAGTCCATTGCACATGCACTGATTGCGGCGTTCAAAATAATGAAATGAACCTTTGACAGAATATTCTAATATATTGAAACCCTGCAGGTTTGAAATCGGTAAAATAAGTTGGGTGAGAGACGAAAGAATGGGGGTGGGGGCAGGTCATGGTCGGGGAAGAGCAAAATAAGAAAAGTACAGGGAGGGGAATAAGCTCTTATTCCAGAAAATGAATCATGTTATTCTCATATTCATCCATGTGTCCACTCGTGTATAGAAACATACAAGACTGTCGGCAGAACAAAACCACTGGGTCCATCTAGTCTGCTCTTTTAGTATTTTCTTTCTTATTATCTTAGGATAGATATATGTTTATCCCAGGCGTGTTTAAATCCTGTTATTGTAGATTTACCAACCACCTCTGCTGGAAGTTTGTTCCAGGTATATACTACTATTTCAGTAAAAAAAAATATTTTCTCGCGTTGCTTCTGATCTTTCCCCCAACTAACCTCTCACTGTGTCCTCTTGTTCTTGAGCTCAGTTTTTTACTAAAAACACTCCCCTCTAGGACGTTATTTAGTCCTTTAACATAATTAAAGGTTTCAATCATGTCCCCCCTTTCTCTTCTTTCCTCCACACTATACAGATTCAAACCCTTAAGTCTTTCCTGATATGTTTTATGCCTGACACCCTCCACCATTTTTGTAGCCCATCTTTGGACCCGTTCTATTTTATCAATGTCCTTTTTTAGATAAGGTCTCTAGAACAGGACACAGTATTCCAGATGTGGTATCACTAGAGCTCTATACAGCGGGATCACAATCCCCTTCTTCCTACTGGTTATACCTCTAGCTATACACCCCAGCATACGATTTGCTTTCCCCACTGCCTGGTTGCACTGGTGACTCATTTTCAACTGCTATGGTTTTTGTATAACTTGCATAACAAAGAAAGCCTAATTATAATGTCCCCAACGCTACAACTCCTAGTATCCCTGCCCCTCTTCTCAGTCGTGAGTGATGGAAAAATCAGACTGCTACATCACTCAGAGGTAAGAGGAGGGGCCGGGCACTTAATATGAAGGCTGGCAGCCTTACATTTCCATGGCCGCCGTAGACCTTCTGGAGTCATGGAATTTAATGATTGGGGAGAATAAAAAAACAAACAAACCTTCCCCCCCCCCCCCCAAATAAAAAAATTAAGAAAAGAAAACTTGTTGACCCTAAAATCATTGTTGACCCTAAAATCATTGTTAATCGTTCATTATTATCGCTGTAATTCCACAACTGTTCGCTCAAGTTCCGCATTTGTTCACTAATCGTTCAGTGTAATTTTACATTGTTCATTGTTTTGCTGGGATCAGATGGAGTAAACGATCGTAGTAACGATCATAGTAACGATCGTGGTAACGATCGTAATTAATGACCATCGTTCTGTGTAATATAGTGAATGCTTTTTAGGTTAACGATTAACAATCTCGTTTGCGATCATTTATCGTTAGTCGTTAATGATTAAAAATCGCTCTGTGTAATGGGACCCTTGGGGGGGGTGACTATGTCACTTTAAAGAAAAAGATACCAGAATTGCAGATTTTCGGTCACATCAAACTAAATAAAAAGCAGTCAAAAAGTCCCATATACCCAAGAATGGTCAAATAAAAATGAATCCTCACACAGCCTTGCAAAAAAAAAGTTATACAGGCCAGAATTGGTTTTTTTTTAAGTATTTATTTTTTATTTTTTAGTTATTATTTTTTAATTGTACAATAAAACAAAAGCTATATAAACTGGACATCACTTAAACCATACAGTCCCACAGCATAAAGATATCAAGTCAGGTTTAGGCTGTGTTTACACACATATAGGGAGATTTATCAAACATGGTGTAAAGTGATACTGGCCCAGTTGCCCCTAGCAACCAATCAGATTCCACCTTTCATTTTCCAAAGAGTCTGTGAGGAATGAAAAGTGGAATCTGATTGGTTGCTAGGGGCAACTGAGCCAGTTTCACTCTACACCATGTTTGATAAATCTCCCCCATTATTTCTATCAGTCTCTTGGTCAGTCTTTTTTCCACTAAAACCAGGAGTGGAACTGACAGGGCAAAATTATAATAGAAAGATTTGCACAGTTTCTGTGTTTCTAATCCACTCCTGGTTTTGGTTTAAAAAAGACTGACCAAAAGACTGTCAGAAATACTATGTGTGACCATAGCCTATAGGCAATTTTACTTGGGTCCATTATTGTTGATGAGCGTCCCTAGGACAACTCATTGGGAAGATAATTAGCCCATGTAAAAGATCAGCGAACAGCGAGCAAACACCCAATGGTCGGCTGATTAGATTTTTTGGACAGCAGTAAAATTTATCACTTGCACATCTCTCTGTGTAAACAACCGTCCAATAACACTGAAAGTTAACGGCCGTTCGTGAAAGGTGACTGCAGTAAAAAAAACGATAGATGATGTTCACAGCTTCCCCCACCCTATGAAGTGACGACTTCAAAAGTCACAGAGCATGCTCAGATCCAGACAGCTCCTGCCTATTTCTGCCTATGCCAATAGGGCTTCCTGCAAAGTATACCATCACATGCTGTTATATGGGCACTGTCATGAAAATAAAAACTTTGACACATCAGCAAGACGTGAAAAGTTTTGATAACAAGGGGTCAGACCAAAACAAATCAGGATAATGAGACGGAGAGGTCCTGCATCCTTTTCCGACCTGGTCATCCATATAGACTTGCATTATGCAGATGTCCAGGTCATATAACACAGAGCTGGGAGAGAATACCCTGCATGCAGACATCTCCCCGCTGCTTCTTATGACTGTTTACGGTTCATGATGTTCATGATGCCTGGTGACAATGACAGCGCTCAAAGACTCCTCCGGTTCTCTATGGTCCCCTCTGTTTCTTTTCCCTGCCCTAGTTCATGACATCGACGTCTGATCTACCCAGTGTTACAGAGCAACTTACATTTTGTGTGTGAAGGGTGTCCGTGACAGTGAAGCCAAGACAATACACTAAACTCTGCTGACATGGTCATTTTGTAAGTAGATATAAATAGTTTTACCGTGCAGTGTTTGTGGACAGAGTGCTCTCCTCTATTGGCGCAAAATCCGGAGCTGCCTCACACCTCACACACGTAGAGTGAAGTGGAGCACAGCACTCAGCAGATAGAGAGTCACAGAGGGGGACTTTGCACTACAGGTGTCAGGAGTGATGGAGTAGTTTTACAATAGCACCACATCCCATTCCTCCCCGCACACAGCAATGTGTCTGTGCTCTGCCGCTATGGAGGATGGCCGAGCTGCCGTGTACTGGGGGGTGCACACATGTGCTGCTGCTCATTGTTCTTGCTCTACGGGCAGACAGGAAAGGCCTGTAATGGAATCCCACCCCCCACCCCCCACCCCCACTGCAGCAACTCCAGGATGATGCTGGGGAGAAACTGTATGAAGATGCATGAAGCTGTAATGACATAGCCGCACGGCTGCTTCATTATAGTGCCGCTCATCTTCATACAATTTCCCCGCTCTCAACATCATACTGGAGATGCTGCCATGCAGGGGGATTTCAATGCAGGACTTCTTCATCTGCCTGTACAGCTAGGACAATGTGCATGAAATATGGCATCCTTAAAGGGGGTTGTCCAGCAAAAATCTTTTTATTTCAAATCAACTGGTGTCAGAAAGTTATATAGATGTGTAATTTACTTCTATTAAAAAATCTTAAGTCTTCCCATACTTATTAGCTGCTGTATGTCCTGCAGGAAATGTTTTATTTTCAGTCTGACACAGTGCTCTCTGCTGACATCTCTGGCATACTATTTCCACTTGTTACCGCACATGTGCAGGAAGCATTCTGTAACAAGCGCCATTAGGCTAGGTTCACATTATGTAACTGTGCGGCTGTATTTTTTATGTGGTTGTAAATGTGCGGATGAAACTACGGCCGTGGGAAAAAATAGACATGCGGCTCAAAACATATGGTCATTTACTTTAAAATCTGGTTCAACTAAAAATAACAAATAAAATCTTAAGAAAGTGATGCAAACACCTCTGGATGGATCTGGGAAAGCAGGGAACACAGTTTACATGAATCGCTATTACCGGGGTTTGCGATCCTCTGCAGCAAT
This sequence comes from Dendropsophus ebraccatus, assembly GCF_027789765.1. Taxonomy (NCBI): domain Eukaryota; kingdom Metazoa; phylum Chordata; class Amphibia; order Anura; family Hylidae; genus Dendropsophus; species Dendropsophus ebraccatus. Next base: position 163,332,570 of record NC_091456.1, on the reverse strand, counting down.
GCCGATGTCTCTCATGGTTAATCTATTAAAATAATAAAACACATTTTCGTTGTAATAAAGTGCCATTCGTTGTTCAATAATTAAATTTAATTATCATTTTGCAATTAAATATACTGTTAAAATAACTAGATATATAAATAAATGTATATTTATATATATATTTATTTTTTGACAGTATATTTAATTGCACAATGATGGATTCGTTAGAATTAAATTATTGAACAACGAAACTGAATTTATTTCATCGAAAATGTGTTTTATTAATTAAATATTAATTAGTACAGGAAGCTCCATAAGCCGTTAATTCATATTGCCGGCAATAGAGCATTCTGTACTAATCATCACTTTACTTTAATGAAAACATCAAATGTTTCTTCTAATTATGTTATCACAATAGCATTATTAGAAGAAACATTTAGAATTATATGTGCGCTCAGCTGATTGGCTGATCGGCTCAGCGCACATATAAAGAGCAGGTCCGCAGTACAGTGACTTCATTGTGCTGCGGACCAGCGAAGAGGACACATCGGGGTGAGTATAGAGCTCTCCCCACCCCCTCCCCAGCACTGCACCCCTCCCAGCAAGGAAGGGGGGGTCAGTTAACCCCTTCCTTGCTGGGATGGGTGCAGTCTGACATCAGTCTGGCCCACAAGGGGTTAAGGGGGATGCAATACATCCTCCCTTAACCCCTTGGGGGCCAGACTGTAAGCAGCGATCTGTAAAGATGCTGCATACTGTAAGGTGCACAACACCGCTCACAATGATGGGTGTTGTGCTCCTGTTTGTGTGTTTTTTGTGTGTTTCTCCCTTTTTGTTTTTCAGATATCGGTATCCTGTGGATTACGTCGGATTCCGTGGACTACGTCGATGACCAGCGTTTTTTTTTATGTTTTTTTTTAATAAAATGGTCAATGAGGGGTGTGGGGGTGTTTTTATTTGAATAAAAATTTTTTTTAACTTGTGTCTTGTCTTTATTTCTTTACTTTATAGACTTAGTAGTGGAAGCCGTCTAATAGACGGAATCCATTACTATGTTGGGGCCTAGTGTTAGCCGGTATAAAATGGCTAACACTAACCCTATGCGGTTTTTTTTTAAATAAATAAATAATTTTAAAAAAACGCATAGGGTCCCCCCTATTTTTATAACCAGCCGGGTTAAAAACCAAACGACAGCAGCCTGGTAACACCAGGGTGGGAAGAGCCATTGGTTTAGGCCCTCCCCAGCCTAAATCTTACCAGCCTGCTGCCGCCTGGTCCAGGAGCGCCAATTTTGACGCTCCGGGACCACTGGCACCCGGCTCTTCCCAGTACCCCTGGTGGCATTGGGTACTGGGGTAATAATAGGGGGTTAGTGTTAGCCATTTTATACCGGCTAACACTAGGCCCCAACATAGTAATGGATTCCGTCTATTAGACGGCTTCCACTACTAAGTCTATAAAGTAAAGAAATAAAGACAAGACACAAGTTAAAAAAAAAATTTATTCAAATAAAAACACCCCCACACCCCTCATTGACCATTTTATTAAAAAATAACATTAAAAAAACGCTGGTCATCGACGTAGTCCACGGAATCCGATGTAATCCACAGGATACCGATATCTGAAAAACAAAAAGGGAGTGTTGTGCACCTTACAGTATGCAGCATCTTTACAGATCGCTGCTTACAGTCTGGCCCCCAAGGGGTTAAGGGAGGATGTATTGCATCCCCCTTAACCCCTTGGGGGCCAGACTGATGTCAGACTGCACCCATCCCAGCAAGGAAGGGGTTAACTGACCCCCCCTTCCTTGCTGGGAGGGGTGCAGTGCTGGGGAAGGGGTGGGGAGAGCTCTATACTCACCCCGATGTGTCCTCTTCGCTGGTCCGCAGCACAATGAAGTCACTGTACTGCGGACCGGCTCATTATATGTGCGCTCAGCCGATCAGCCAATCAGCTGAGCGCACATATAATTCTAAATGTTTCTTCTAATAATGCTATTGTGATAACATAATTAGAAGAAACATTTGATGTTTTCATTAAAGTAAAGTGATGATTAGTACAGAAAGCTCTATTGCCGGCATATTAATTAACGGCTTATGGAGCTTCCTGTACTAATTAATATTTAATTAATAAAACACATTTTCGATGAAATAAATTCAGTTTCGTTGTTCAATAATTTAATTCTAACGAATCCATCATTGTGCAATTAAATATACTGTCAGAAAATAAATATATATATAAATATACATTTATTTATATATCTTTTTATTTTAACAGTATATTTAATTGCCAAATGATGGATTCGTTAGAATTAAATTATTGAACAACGAAAGGGACTTTATTACAAAGAAAATGTGTTTTATTAATTTAATATATTAACTATTAGAGGCATCGGCATTCGGCATCATTGCCGGCTATTTTTGAAGTACTCCGTACGGACCGCCTGTCAATCCTCGGCCGCATGTCCAGCCGCAAACAATGGTCTTGTTCATTTTTTACGGGTCCGTTTACGATCGGGCCGTAGATTCATACATAGTGTGCACTGTGCAGCCGTATATACTATACTTTCCAGCGTACGCATGAACCACCAAAAATACCGCCGCACAATTACAGCCGCAAATACAGCCGCACAGTTACATAGTCTGAACCTTGCCTCACTATGCATATATGAATATGCATAGTGGGAGGGACAGGCTAGGCGGGCCAAGGGAGATGCTCCGGGTGAAGGGCCAATGCCTATAAGGCTCCTAAACCGGGGATATGCCTATCTGTTACTATCCAAAAGCTCCACAATACGGGAAGACAGAGAAATAAGAATAACAGCACTGTGGTCATAAGTAAACAGCTGCTGGGGGACGTAAGCAGGTTCACTGGCCCGAACCTGCCGATAGTGTCGCTTTAAATGTGCAGACAGTGGATTTAGTAAACGAAGTTTGTTGTGTTCTTTATAACATAACCATGTTCAAGATCAGGATGGCTTTGATGTGGATGTGGAAGAGAACATGTCAACCTTTGACACCTCAATCCTCTGAAATACAGCCAGACCACATTTAAGTGGATTGAGTGTGCGAGAGCTGTCTGCTAATTATTTCATTAGTCCAAAAGGGTCTGTGTCCTGGCAGCTGACGTGTATTTCTGGGACCTCACAATAACCTTCCTCATATGTTTGGTTTTTTTTTTTATTTTGCATCTTAAAAAAAAAAAAAAGCCTACTTGAAATTTTGTGTAAATGCTATTTGAACCCCCTGAAACTGCAAACTTCATCAGTGCTGTCTCTAATGAATGTTGAAACATGAAGGCATATTCTGTGGCTGATTGACTACATATCAAGCATCAATGACCATGTTAAAGTACCTATTGTTTTGAAAAACCTTTGACATAGAAACATGTCAAAAGTTTTGATCGGTCCAGGTCGGAGTGTTCAAACCCATATCGATCGTAAAAAAAAAAGCGGGGAAAGAACTGAGGTCCACTCCCTGCTCTGTGTCAGTGCAAAAGTCAGGCTCCATAGACTTACATTAGGATCCATTATGTTTAGTGCGGTCTTCTCCCGGCTCATTTTGTTGGTCAGTACGGGTCTGAACACTCAGACCTAGACCAATCCAAAAAAAACTTTTGACATGTCTCTATGACGTGTCAAAAGTTTTTCCAGACACCATTGGCACTTTAATGAATACACAATACATTTTGAGTAGTATATCTTTCTTTTTATTATTATTTGTATTTTGTATGCTTGTTCGGTGCAGCAGAGCTACTTCTCTCAAAGTCATTTTGTAAATGAGATTTTTAAAGTGAATGTGACACTTTAACCAACATATAGAAATTTTCATATGACCTGATGGGCCCCACCCCACAGGTTCTAATGGTGTCCTCCCCTTAGGCATACAGGAGGCGGGACCGAGGCGTGTCACCCAGGGGAGGAGACATTGGTGCACTGGAAGCGCTGGGCCTGCCTCCAGTGCTTCTAAAGGCTTAATTTGCGTATTTAGAAAACAAAGCAGATCTCGGGAACCGGGCGTCACTTTGAAAAGCAAAGAACACCATTAGAATCTGCGCATTGGTACCCATCACATAATATGAAAATTTTTGTATGTTGGTTGAAGGGGTACATTCGCTTTCAATACAGGTCTTGTGAATCATCAGAGTACGAATAATCTCCCAGTGAGCTGTATTGTGGGAATTCTGGAAGCCAAGTAGGGAACCAGTTGTTAAAATCTTTTTTTCATCCCCTGGGCAGCAATGGCAGTACTCAGCATATTAACTTTATTATTTAAAATAGTAAGTTATTCAAAGTGGAAAAGAAACGTGAATAAGATATAAGGGGCCCATAGTAGTTTTTAGCATTTAACTGGTGGATGATTTCAATACAAGACTGCGCTCATAAAAAACTAGGCCAACTAACAGTTAAATATGAGTACAGCTACTAAGAAAGTTAAAACAAGGCATACCTACCTACTGGAAGAGCTTCATCGATAGCAACCCTAGGAGGCATGTTGGACAGCACCAGCAGAACTAGACTCCTCAGGGGAAAATCAGTCACTGATCTTAATTTTCTGAACACCTAATGGCTAAAGTTTCTTTTCCTCTGGCATCACGTGACATAGTTGCCAGACCAAAGGATAAAAAAAACACCATACACAAAAGCATTGGCATTTTTGAGGTAAGGAGAAGCAATTCCTTTGAAGTCTATGGGAGAAAAAAAAAACAAAAAAACAGCCACACCCTCACCATCCTGCGTTTTGAAAAAACTGCCACAAAGGAGAGGGGAGAGGAAAACGCCACAGGAAAAAAATTGCCATGTATGTCTCATAAACGTCCATTGACTTCCAGCTAATATGTGGCCACTGGTGTTTTTGCAAAAAAAAAAAAAACATGGCGGTCACAGGGAGATGATCCAGGGAGCCTTTGGACCCAAGGGAAATAAGAGCACCTGGACGAAGTGCAAGGGCAATCGTACAAAGTTCATACAGATACCTCTCTAGCTAATACACTAACCCTTGACCCCAGTTCCAAGAAGTAGGGATGTATTCCATAATGTTGATCAGCCACCATGTGTTTTTCCGTAACTGGTCCAAGCATCAGCTTCCAGATGTACAAAAGCGATTTACATAACCTCATGTCTACTGCATTCATTACTTCTTCACGTACATGCAAATCATATTATTATTTTTTTATTATTATTTTCAATACAGATTCTAAGCCTCTAGTAATTTTAAAGATTTCTGGGGAAAAAAAATATTTCTATTCTAAGAACTTACCACCACCATCGCTGGACTCCCCATTGTATTTTGTCATTCCAAATTCAGTTCCAAGCGACATTCCTAGTTTCTGACGTGATTTTTTTTAAGATCAAAACTGTGTACAACACATCATATCCAATTTATATTTTCCAGGCTGATGGGATGTATTAAACATCTTTAAAAACAAAAATCCCCTGTGAGAAAATTTGGATAAGGTTTGCCCAACATACGGATCCAATGAATGTTAATGAGGCTTTTCGAATCATTAATGTTTGCCAGCACTCACCTCAAGCTTTGGTTTCTAACTTGATATGTAGCAACCTGCAAACTGTCATATAAACAACAGAGTAGATATGTTGATGGTTAAAGGGGTATTCCGCTCATTGTTAACTTTAATATGTTGCTGTTCTGTTGGGGGAACAGAACAAATAGGCTATTCTTACCTTCCCGCACTCCCCCAGTGTCCTCCATCTTCGGGTCCCCGGATGAACAATACCGCTTCCACTTCTGAGACGAACTTGTCTTGGCTGTGACAGCCCACTCAGCAAATCACCGACTAAGATGGGACAATACCCTCAATGGAGATTATAACATGCTTTTAATATAGTTACAGAGCAATCTAGGTTTGATTTGTTGGAAAATAAAGGAACTTGGTAAATCAACAAAATTAGGAGTAAAACAAAAAATTTTGTCAGACACCTTATTTATTTAGAATACACCTATAGATTCTGAATTCTACAGTAAAAAAAAATAGTACCCAAGAAGAAAAGGGGATCCCCGAATGGTCCCTACTATTCGAAATAAACACCTATAAACCCATCCGGTACTAGTATATAAAAAAATGAGATGAGAATTCACTTATATATACAAAGAACTTTATTGGAAATCATCGCAAATAAAAAAGGGAAAGGGAAAAAAAGGGGAATAAAAACCAAGACCTGGGAGGTGGGAGACCATACAAGAGGACAGGTATATGTTACAAATAAAGTGCAGGTGCAGATGTTACGTCCAGATAACATAGCTCATTGCAGCCAGGTTGTAAACAGTAATATAAAGTGCAAGTACTAGAATATATTCCAAACCACAGGCTGTATAGCTGAATCTTAACCAAAATATTAGCAAGTGCACACAAAGTTACCCGGGAGTAAAATTCCCAAAGCCTCAGGCCTCCCACCTCACACTCCTCCTTATTTATTTATTAGCATTTCCAATTCCGGTTATAAGGTGTGGTTTAAAAAAAAAAACTACTATAGTGGTATAACCAAGCTTTTTTTTTTGCACAAAAATCCAAGAATAAACCAATATGCCTAGTGTTTAGCGAACTTGCCCAACTATTCAGGTTCGACAACATTCTCTGCATTCTCAGCATTTGCCTCCTGGTGGTTGGAAGACACCCTAGGGCTGACAGGAAAGCGTAAATGCAGCCAATGCTGTATCCTTGTTTTCCAGGGGAATCGGGAATCAAATGCCGATTGTTTGGGTTCAGAGAGCGTTGCCGAACCCGAACAGTTTGGCAAGTTTACTTAACACTAAATATGACTACAAACAAAGGGAGGCATACAAATGTGTCCATAGCCATTGTAAGTGTTGTACTGTTATGCATACATCCAAAGTTTTTCAGTGATTTTCCAATGGACAAAGTTTTTCTTTAGGTCAATACAAAAAATTGTAACACAATCGAGTGCTGAGATCATCGGTGGATGCATATGTACTGCATTGATCTCTATGAGCAATCATGGTATTGCTCATAGAAGTGTCCTGGGGAACTATAAAAGTGTATTAAGAAAAGAAAAAAAAATCAAATAAATCCATCCCACAGTAATAAACATTTTTTGTATTCCCACATGTGAAATCACCCGAACTATTTAATGATCTTACTCTTGATCTTGCACAGTGAACAGCACAAGTGCAAAAGACTGCTAAACATGCAGATTTTTGGTCACATCACATCCCAGAAAAAGTTGAATAAGAATTGATCAAAAAGTCATATATTTGCAAGTGTGGTACAGATAAAAAGTATAGATTATGGGACAAAAAATTAGCCCTCAAATAGCCCCATAGACCAAAAAAAAAAATTATATAGGTCAGAATAGAAAAACTGTTTTTTTTTAACATTTTTTAAAAGTTGTAAAATAAAATATAAGATACATAAATTAGGTTTCAGAATTGCACTGATTTGAGGAAAATAGAAAACATCTCAGTGAATGTCATAAACACGAAACCCATCTGAAATTTAAAAAATAGCTTCTTTTTTTTTCAATTTCACCTCATCACTGGATTTCTCCAGAATCTCTGAATCTTTTCATGCTCGCTATTATGTACTGTAAATCTTGTGATATTCAAAGTCTTTGTAATGTTATTTTTATACCCGGTCATGTGACTTTCAATTTTCTCTTTTAGCTATTTTTTATTTCTACCAATTACTTTTACAGCTTTTGTTGCTTCTGTCCAAACTTCTTTGAAATGAGTTGCTGCTTTCAAGTTCTACACAAGTACATTCTTTTCATGACATGGTAAAATGTCTCGTTTTCAACATCTCATATGTTTTCTATGGGTCTATGCAAATCATTGCAGTTTTTTAAATTAATTAACATTTATTTGTCCCAACTTTTTTCATAAAAGAGATTTTGAATGCATTTGCCACTTTAGCCAACATATAGAAATTTTCATATAACCTGATGTGCACCGCCACACAGATTCCAATGGTGTCCTCCACTTAGGCATACAGTAGGCGGGACGGAGGCGTGTCAGTCAAGGGAGGAGACATTGGTGCACTGGAAGCGCTGGGCCAGCCTCCAGTGCGCCTAAAGACTTCATTTGCATATTTAGAAAAGAAAGCAGATTTCTGGAACAGAGCAAACCTTTGAAAAGTAAAGGGCACCATCAGAATCTGTGTGGCAGAACCCATCGCTTCATATGAAAATTTGGTGGTTGACGTGGTACATTCCCTTTCAGTACAGGTCTTGTCCTACAAACAAATGATCAGAGTAGGAATAATTTCCCAGTGTGCTGCATTGTGAGAATTCTGGAAGCCAAGTAGGGAGCCAGTTGTTAAAGTCTTTATACAACCCCTGGACAGCAATGGCAGTACGTAGCATATTAACTTTATTATTTAAAATGGTAATTTATTCAAAGTGGAGGAGAAACATCAACAAGATATGAGGGGCCCATAGTAGTTTTTACTTTATTGGAAACGTTAACTCCGCAACAGCCACAATTTATTACATGCTTTCCTATAAAGCATATTTGTTTATGTGTCAATAACGTAGAATAATGCGAAACATAATACATCGTTAACCAGATTAATTATTACTGGGTTTTGATTGTATCTTTGGGATGCGTTATATGGATGAACTATAAATATTGTCTGCACACTATGGCCCTATTTTTAACAGGGACAATGGATAACGGATATATGATACACACATAGGAAGACAATGATAACCACTGACACTTATTATTTGATATCTTCTGCAGAGAAAAAAATAGAACATTATTATTCGCAAGGAGCTCCAACTGCGCACATTTGTACAGAGAAAAATGCCAAACATTTCTAAATTCCCAGATGTGCCTTTTCATAGATACTGTATCCATTTTATAGGGCCATAACGCTAAATGAAAAGTATTTCATGTTCAGGAGTTAAGAGTGCTGTAAACCTGGTTTTAAAATATAGTCAAGGATATTAACCCCTTAACAACAAAGGGCGTATATTTACACCCTGTTGTCGTTAAGGGCGTTCAGAACGGGGCCGCGCGGCGACCCCGCTCTAAACCGCCGCAGTCCCAGGTGCCGCGTGTAGCCCGGGATCGCGGCTATTAGCGGGCACGGTCCGATCGCCGTGCCCGCTAATAAGGTAATCGGATGCAGCTGTCAAAGTTGACAGCTGCATCCGATTAGCGGATGCAGCCGTTCCCTGGTGTCTAGTGGCGGAGATCGCTCCCCCGGGACATTGTCCCGGAGGAGTGATCTCCGTGACTGAAGCCAGCCGGGGTCCGCTCCAAGATGGCGCTGAACCCGGCTCGGCACTCGTTTGTTTTCGGCTGCAGCAGCCGAAAGCAAACGAGTGCCGATCTCATTGATCTTTGCTGTATAAGTATACAGCAAAGATCTCAATGAGAGATCAAAGTGTATATACTAAAAGTCCCCCAGGGGGGCTTCTAGTATAAGTGTAAAAAAAATAAATAGTGTTGTTATCAATAAAAAGCCCCCTCCCCTAATAAAAGTCTGAATCACCCCCCTTTTCCCAGGTTATAAATAAAAATAAATAAAAAAACATGTTTGCTATCGCCGCGTGCGTAATCGCCCAAACTATTAATTAATCACATTCCTGATCTCGCACGGTAAACGGTGTAAGCGCAAAAAAATCCCAAAATGCAAAATTGCGCATTTTTGGTCACATCAAATCCAGAAAAATTGTAATAAAAAGCAATCAAAAAGTCGCATATGCGCAATCAAGGTACCGATAGAAAGTAAACATCATGGCGCAAAAAATGACACCTGACACAGCCCCATAGACCAAAGGATAAAAGCGCTATAAGCCTGGGAATAGAGCGATTTTAAGCAACATATACTTGTTAACAATGGTTTGAATTTTTTACCGTCAGATACAATAAAAGTTATACATGTTATATATCATTTTAATCATTTTAAACGACTTGAGGAACATATATAACAAGTCAGTTTTACCCCAGGGTGAATGGCGTAAAAAAAAATACCCCCCCAAATAAACAAAATGCGTTGTTTTTTTTTCAATTTCACCACACATTAATTTTTTTCTGGTTTCGCAGTGTACTTTATAAAAAAAATTCAGCCTGTCATTGCAAAGTACAATTAGTGATGCAAAAAATAAGGGCTTATGTGGGTTTCTAGGTGGAAAAATGTAAGTGCTATGGCCTTTTAGGCACAAGGAGGAAAAAACGAAAGCGCAAAAATCGAAATTGGCTCTGTCCTTAAAGGAGTAGTCCGGTGAAATTTTTTTATTAAAGTATTGTATTGCCCCCAAAAAGTTATACAAATCACCAATATACACTTATTACGGGAAATGCTTATAAAGTGCTTTTTTTCCCTACACTTACTACTGCATCAAGGCTTCACTTCCTGGATAACATGGTGATGTCACTTCCTGGATAACATGGTGATGTCACAACCTGACTCCCAGAGCTGTGCGGGCTGTGGCTGCTGGAGGGGATGATGGCAGGTGGATGCTCAGTGTCCCCTGCCATCATCCTCTCCAGCAGCCACAGCCCGCACAGCTCTGGGTGTCGGGTCGTGACATCACCATGTTATCCAGGAAGTGAAGCCTTGATGCAGTAGTAAGTGCAAGAAAAAAGCACTTTATAAGCATTTTCTTTAATAAGTGTATATTGGGGATTTGCATAACTTTTGGGGGGCAATACAATACTTTAATAAAATTTTTCACTAGACTTCTTTAAGGGGTTAAGGCGCTGGTGTGATGTCATATGTAATGTATATTTCTACATATGGTGCTGTTCTTGTATCTTTAGGAACACTGAAATTAAAAAAACAAAGATAGTTGGTCTAAAGGTGGTCATACAACTATAACCCCTTGGTGTCTGATTACGTATCTGTTACGTCAAGGAGCCCCTAGGGGGGTTCAGAGGAGGTTGCTCCACGATGCGCTGTGTACCGCAGCTGTTCTGGCTGCCATCTGCTGTCTCCTGGCTGCCAATCGCTGTGCCTGCTAATTAAGACATGACAGCTGAATTGAAATGCCCTTCACAGCCCCATCCCTGGTGTCTAGTGGATGGATCCCCCCTCCACAATGCGATTGTGGAGGGGAAAAATCACTTCTTCTTACCTAGCCGGGCCTCAACGTAGTGTAACTATGTTGGAGCCATGGTTTAGGGATAAGTCACCTGTATAGAGACCAAAAACAGTTTTTTCCTGGGTTCGATTTCTCCTGATTTAAATAAAATATAGTTTTTTTTTTTTTCCTTTTTTTACATCACTGTATAAAAGCTGAATTTTAACACAAATCTGGACATGATTGGAAATTCTTTGCAGTTTTACCCGGCTATGTTCACACTACGTAAACCTACGGCCGTTGTTGCCGACGGCCACAACAGCCGTAGTTTTCGCGGGGTGGAACAATGCCTTAGTTTCAATGGGATCCCGGGCGGAGCTTATACACATCGTATAATCTCTGGCCGGGATCCCCTGCGGCCCCGCAAATAACTGACAATTCAATGAATTGCGGCCGTAGGAAACCCTGTCAGTTCACACTATGAAGCGAGCGGCTCCGGCCGCTCGCTCCATAGTGTGCAGGGGGAAGCTATGATGCCGGCAGAGCTTTGCGGCCAGACACATCATACTTAAGTACCGGCCGCAATGATCCGGGCAGAGACCGGCCGTTCCTTGACCTGGCCAGTGTCACGGAACGGCTGGATGTTTACGTTGTGTGAACATAGCCTTAAAAATTATATAATAATGAGAAATAACAAAATAAATACATTTCATTCCTATCAGGAGAATTAAACCCAGGAAAAAAAATGCTCTTGGTCTCTAGACAAGTGATGTACCCCTAGACCACAGCTGAAATACACCCTCAGAGACACTGGTTGACAGAGTGAGCGAGCAGGAGGCCAGGCAGTACAGATTATTCATGAAGAGGGAGGAGGCAGTATTAGTGAGGTGTGCCAGAGTGTGGCACAAACCTTAGGCCACAACTCCTCTTTGACTCTTCATTACAGTAGGAGACTAAAGACTACGCATAATCGACTCCACTGACAGATTACCAAAAGGTAACATGACGAGGGGATTATTATGCAGTAGTTTCTGTTAGGGCTTAGGTATAGCTTCCTATGACCACTTTTTTACATGAAGCAACAAGTCTTGAGATAGTGACCACCCAGACAGGAAGCCATGTGGTTGCTAGCAAACCTGAACTCATACACCCTGCTAAAAGATGAATACATATCCATACTAATATTATAGTATGCACTATTACTACAGGGGAGTTAACAATTGAACTAGTATTAACATTATACCCTTGTGCTCAGATAATCCAAGAATTTATGGTCACAAGTAAATTTTTCCTGTCTTATAGGAAATAAACATTGAGTTCCATCTCTATCTATATACCAGCTGCAGGCAGACACCAACTCAGTGCTCTGGAAAACTGTTTATCTGGGACACATTTGTAAATATGTACATTCTGTTTCATTGTATTCAGCAGGAGATTATCACATTCCTTATTTATGAGTGGGAGTACTTTTCCTTCATATCCAATCCATATGATATACAGCAGATGTAATGCCAAATGTGATTGCAGCAGTTAAATAATTCCACATAAATATTACTCACTGAGATACAAAGGTCACTGTGATTAATTTAGAAACAGTGCCACCCCCTATGATGTCCACATTCCCTAATATGGCAAATTGAGGAGGTTATCTTTGTGGGAAACCCCCATTAAAGGCGTACTAAGGATTCTTTTTTTTTTTCTCTTTAAATCAACTGGTGTCAAAAAGTTATACAGATTCATAATTACTTCTGTTTAAAAATCTCAAATCTTCTAGTGCTTTTCAGCTGCTGTATGTCCTGCAGAAAGTGGTGTTTTCTTTGCAGTCTGACACAGCGCTCTCTGCTGCCACCTCTGTCCATGACAGGAACTGTCCAGAGCAGTAGCAAATCCCAATAGAAACCATCTCCTGCTCTGGACAGTTCCCGTCACAGACAGAGGTGGCAGCAGAGAGCGCTGTGTCAGACTGCAAAGAAAACACCACTTTCTGCAGGACATACAGCAGCTGAAAAGCACTAGAAGATTTGAGATTTTTAAACAGAAGTAATTTACGAATCTGTATACCTTTTTGACACCACTTTCATACAGCAGTTGATAAATACTGGAAGACTTGAGATTTTTGAATAGAACCAAATTACAAATATGTACTGTATAACTTTCTGACTTTTTGAAAAAAAAATAATCCCCAAAGTTTAAGTTTTATCAATGTATATTTCATTAGAAATATCGTAATATTTTAAGTTCAGTGTTCAAGATGACTACTTGCCATCACTGCACGGAAGTATGTTTATCCACCATAAGAACAGCAGATGGCAACCACCGCCAATGCTGACTACTGGCAACAGGTTACTGCAACAAACTCTAGTGGGACTCCACAGAACAGGTAGGTGGTGCTCAGTCCGAACAGAAAAGTGAATACTTTCACAACAGTAGATATAGTGATGGCACTCACCAAACGTCCTTATCATTGATGCTTCATTAAGGTAAATCAGCAGGGCTAAACCCGTGTTACAAGACAGCAAGTTACGGCCATTTTATGCCTCAGCGCTTTATCTGGTGTCAGCCGCTTCCCATCTTATACTGCAGTTTGAGCCCTGCTGATTTACCCTAATAAAGCATCAACAATAAGGATGTTTGGTGAGTGCCGTCACTATATCTACTATCGTGAAAGTATTCTCTCCTCAGAAATGACCACTCCCTAGAGGAACTGACTGTAAATAAACCCGCTGGGGTGGAACATAATGAAGAGAACAGAGAGGGAGAATAAAAAGGCTCAAGTCTCCCATTGATTTCAATGGGGTTCATAACTTGTCGAGCACTTGAGCGTTGAAAAATACTCGTCTTGAGTAACAAGCACTCAAGCATTCAAGTGCTTGCTCAATACTAGTTTTTACATGTGTGGATACCCAATATGTGTTAGTTATTAATTTATTGTATGTGTTTTATTATTATTATGTATTTTTTCTTATACTGAACATCACAATATCAATGTTTTTTACTCTCTTTTATTTTGTTCATTTATTATTACATTTTTCATCTTTAGCCAGTTAAGGGCTTACTACTTTATAACTTTACGTCCACACAACGATTTTCTACGGCGGTTAATTAATACTCAAAATAACGCCTGTTTTTTTGAGTACCAAGCAACACCGTGGTTTAGAATGTTACAATGGCCGTCACTGCAATAACGACCGTTGGAACATAATTCTAGTTCAAATGACCTGATCCAAAATCCTCTTTGCTCAAAGGGTTTGCAGACAGGACTGGAGGTTTCTTCCATTCCTCCCATCCCCCAGAGGACTCATAAAGCCCCTATTACACAGGACGATGTTGAGAAGCAAACGCTTACTTCTCGTTCCACGCTCTCTGTCAGCGCTATTACACGCGTCAGCAGCGAGCGGGTGACAGCTGGGGGGGCGCAGAGAGGTGCAGGGGGCCGCAGGGAGCTGCCCGGTTCATCGCTAGATCATCCGGGCAGCCCATAGAAGATAGCGGCAGTCTGCTGCCGCTGCTCCTATTCCTCGGGGCAACGGCAGCAGATCATTGTCTTCTATTACACCAGTCGATTATCGGACTTATCAGCTGATATCGGCCTAATATGCCCGATAATCGTTTAGTGTAATAGGGCCTTAAGGGTCACACAGATATCTGACAGATTATCTCATAGATTTTTGAAGCCAAAGCCAGGAACAGACTATAAACAGAGAACAGGTCATAAAGGAAAGACTGAGATTTCTCTGCTTTTCAAATCCATTCCTGGCTTTAGTTTAAAAAATCTGTCAGATAATCTGCCTGTGTAAAAGGGCCCTAAGAACAGAACTGTAAGAGGCAGCCCCAGAGCCTTACGTTGCTGCAGGACCCCTTGGTCAGAAGACAGTGGGTGGTTCTCGCAGGGTTATTTTCACAGTCTGCTCAATGTAAGGTAAAACAAGGACAATAGGAAAAAGTGATTAATCATGATCAGGGTTTGGGGTTAATTGCTTTACATGACCTCCTTCACATTGAACATTGATTATAATAACTTACACATTGCTGAAGTTCACAGCTCCCTGGATTATCAATCTTTCATGTGTCATTTATGGAAAGTTTTGTAACAAAAATTTACATAAAAAGGTGACATTTCAATAAGCATGATTTATTGGAGGTTTTCTGTTAGTGTCTCCTTTCCCTTCCAAATCACTCATTCATGTCTTACATCTCTAGTTCTGTAAACCTCAGATAACATTTAAATCAATGTAAAAATTGAAGGGGTACGCTAGAGAAAAAAAATTGATTAAAGGTGCCTTCACACATACCGACTCGCAGGCTGCGAGTTTCTGCTACAAGCCGAGGTCCTGGAAGGCCCCTATCACTACATACAAGCAGTGGTCTGAAAGACCGCTGCGTTTATGTAATGCAGCCGCACCCTTAACCCCTTCGGCTCCCGCACCGCTGTCTCCATACATTACCTGGCTTTGGCTGCACGGGGTCCCGGCGTCTTGCTCTGCCGCCCAGCCAATCAGTGGCTGCGGCTGGGCAACACACTGACTGGCTGCGTGGCAGAGCAAGACGCCGGGACCCCGTGCAGCCAAAGCCAGGTAATGTATGGAGACCGGTGCGGGAGCCGAAGGGGTTAAGGGGGTGGCTGCATTACATACACGCAGCGGTCTTTCAGACCACTGCTTGTATGTAGTGATAGGGGCCTTCCAGTACCTCGGCTCGTAGCAGAAACTCGCAGCGAGTTTTTTGCTGCGAGTCGGTATGTGTGAAGGCACCCTTAATCAATTGGTACCAAAAAGTTATAAAGATTAGAAAATGACTTATTTTTAAAAATCTTGCTCCTTCCAGTACTTATCAGCTGCTGTATGTCTGCCGCCCAGCCAATCAGTGGCTGCGGCTGGGCAACACACTGATTGGCTGCGTGGCAGAGCAAGACGCCGGGACCCCGTGCAGCCAAAGCCAGGTAATGTATGGAGACAGCGGTGCGGGACCGGTGCAAGAGCCGAAGGGGTTAAGGGGGCGGCTGCATTACATACACGCAGCGGTCTTTCAGACCACTGCTTGTATGTAGTGATAGGGGCCTTCCAGGACCTTGGCTCGTAGCAGAAACTCGCAGCGAGTTTTTTGCTGCGAGTCGGTATGTGTGAAGGCACCCTTAATCAATTGGTACCAAAAAGTTATAAAGATTAGAAAATGACTTCTTTTTAAAAATCTTGCTCCTTCCAGTACATATCAGCTGCTGTATGTCATTCAGAAAGTAGTATATTTTTTTCTAGTCTGACACAGTGCTCTCTGCTGTCACCTCTGTCCATGTCAGGAACTGTCCAGAGCAGTGGCATAGAAAACGTCCCCATAGAAAACCTCATCTGCTCTGGACAGTTCCTGTCATGGACAGAAGTGGCAGCAAAGAGCACTGTGCCAGGATTTTTGAATAGAGGTAATTTACAAGTCCAATGAAAATGAAAAACTTGAGGAAGGCGGGGGGAGGGGGGGATAGTAATATAAACCTACCTATCCTCGTGGCCAGTGACTGGGACGGCCACCTGCCCCAGTCACTGATTGGCTAAGCAGGCTATCGATCACTCAGGTACATGAAGTTGCTCCCTGAAGAGCTGCAGGTGGTCTGCAGCTGTTATTGTGATCCGGGAGCGGCATTATGAAGGTAAGGGGATAGAAGAGTTTACTTTGTCTGTTATTTTCCTGCATTCCTCTTCCTTCCTCTCATTTTTCAATTTCATGCAAATTCCTCTTTAATAAAAATTAAAAATCAAAATTCCAATAGAGTACCCCTTTAAAGAGGTAGTTCACAAAAAGAAAAAAAGAGATTTGTAATTTACTTCTATTAAAAAAAACAAAAAACTCATCTTCCAGTATGTCCGACATGAAGTGGTGTATACGTTCCAGTCTGACACAGTGCTCTCTGCTGCCACCTCTGTCCATGTCAGGAACTGTCCAGAGCAGTAGCAAATCCCTATAGAAAACCCAAAAATCTAATAAAATATATTGAAACAGAAAACCTCTCCTGCTCTCCAGACTGAAAAGAATGCACCAGCTGAAAAGTACTATAAAGGTAGCTTTACACGTACCGGATCCGCAGGGGATTTCACACTGCGAGTTTGCAGCGAAATCCGCTGCAGTTCCATGTAGTGTGAAGTTCAATGGGTCACATACCCGCAGCAGAATTTTCATTTCGCTATGGATATGTAACCCGGCCCCTTTAACCCCCCGCGTCCCGCAGCCCCGACCCGGAGCATACATTACCTGCTTGGCGCCGCTGGCTGTGTGTCAGGCTACCAGCTCCCCTCACTCCCCATCAGCCAATCAGTGCACAGGAGCCTCACACAGGCGAGGCGCCAAGCAGGTAATGTATGCTCCGGGTCGGGGCTGCGGGACGCGGGGGGTTAAAGGGGCCGGGTCACATACTGGCAGTGGAATGAAAATTCCGCTGCGGATATGTAACCCCATAGACCTTCACACTACATTGATGCGCAGGGGATTTTGCTGCAAACTTGCAGCGTGAAATCTGCTGCGTATCCGATACGTGTGAAGCTACCCTTGCGACTTGAGATTTTAGAAGTAAATTAAAAATCTCCGGTACTTGTTAGCACCAGTTGATCTGAATGGGACATTTTTTTTTGTGAACTATCCCTTTGAGGCTGGGTTCACTCTACGTTTCTTCAAACTTTTTTTTTTTTCATCTGTTTTTTGCAAAAAAAAAAAAAGAAAAAAAAGATGCAATTGTGTACATCCGTTTTGATCAGTTTTTCCATTAACTTCCAATGTTAAAATAAAAAGGGATAAAAACGCATCCTTTTTTTTTAACATACACAAAAATAAGGTCAGCTACGTACACAAAAGTAAGGCCAGCTGCGTTTTGATCAATTTTTTTTTTATAATGGGAGTCAATGGAAAAACAGATCAAAATGGATGCACAAAAATGCTATGTTTTTTGCAAAAATGGATGAAAAATACGGACTGCAAAAACGCAGTGTGAACCCAGCCTTAGGAGACATAAATTTACTCTTTAATTAGGTGGAAAATCCCTTGTGAGTACATCAGTAATGGCCGTCTATCTACAGGCTACAACAGGTGTTTCATTTTCCTCTTCTAACATATACATCTCGAGGTCAGCACACGTGTGTATACAAGAACCACGCATTTCTCATCCATTGCTTTCACTGTACAGTTCTATGACAAGGCTCCATGTTGTAAACTCGCTGGCTATTCTCCAGTCTCTTCCTGGCTTGCTTTTCCGAAGTGCGGTTTCCAGGTAAACCTGGAGGAGCTATCTGATTTCCCCTGTCTTCTCCTCTGATAATATAATGGAAAGTCATCTATAAGCCAAAAGGAGACGCGGGTGTTAGGTAATGTGTTTCCAAATCAGAAGATGAGACGGTTCCCTCAAATAACAAACATCCGTATGTACTAAGGAATGACTAACGCTCGGCGCTCCGTCCTGCCTGGAACCAGAGAAATTCACACCAAGCCAAATCTGACGAGTCTGAGGACTAATCACACCGAACGCAGGAAAGAAAGTCAGCGTGATTAAGTGTTTATTTACACAGTTATGTCATCATCCATATTTTCCTGTCTGATTGAATTTTTTTTTTTACAAAAAGTTGCGAAGAAAAAAAGCTGATGGTCTAAGGGCGTCCAAGACGTAGTATGGGAGAAGTGTGTTCTGCGCTCCGTCACCCCGACGAGTGCGAGGCATGCCTCATTTACTGTAGGAAGGCGGCTTAATGTATGTTTAGCTTGAAATGAAAAACAAATTCATCACATGCTCGGTTTCTCTAAATGTTAACATTATTCTGTATTTGTGCCGGGCAGAGAATAAATGACTCTGTTCCTCTAGATAGGAAATATCCCTAAGCAAAGATTCCAAGTGAAATTAAAGGGGTACTCTGGAGGGGAAAAAAATAGATCAACTGGAGTCAGAAAGTTATACAGATTTGTAAATTACTTAAAAAAAATAAATCTTGATCTTCCAGTAGTTATCAGCTGCTGTATGTCCTGCAGGAAGTGGTGTATTCTTTCCAGCCTGAAGCAGTGCTCTCTGCTGCCACCTCTGTCAATGTCAGGTGCAGCAAATCCTTATAGAAAACCTCATCTGCTCTGGACAGCTCCTGACATGAACAGAGGTGGCAGCAGAGAGCACTGTGGTTATCAGCTGCTGTATGTCCTGCAGGAAGTGGTGCATTCTTTCCAATCTTCAAAAAAAAAATATCCAGCACCCAGGACAGATTTATTGATCACATGACTGTTTATACCACCCTATAAGTATATGGGGGCTAGTAGTATTTTGTTATGCTCAGTTGTGAACAAGGCGTGTTATACTCCGAAACGTGTCAACTACAGTTATCTGTTTCTGTATCGGTGATGATTTTGCGATAAAGATGTAATGATTTATTTCCGTCCTGCTGGATCTTCGTGTATGGACCAGATTCCAGGTCTTCCAAAGCACTGGGCTACAGCCGGTGAGGTGACTGCTTTTGTACTGTGCCATATTCTTTCCAATCTAACATGGTGCTCTCCGCTGCCACCTCTGTCCATATCAGGAACTTTCCAGAACAGAAGAGGTTTTCTAGGGGCATTTGCTACTACTCTGGACAGTTCCTGTCATAGACAGAGATGGCAGCAGAGAACACTGTGTCGGACTGGGAAAAATACACAACCTCCTGCAGGACATACAGCAGCTGATCAGTACTGAAAGCCTTTTGATTTTTAAATAGAAGTAATTTACAAATCTGTCTAACTTTTTGACACCACTTGATTTGAAAAATTTCTTTCTCTGCAGTACCCCTTTAAAGTGACTCTGTACCCACAATCTGCCCCCCCCCCCCCCAAACCAATTGTACCTTCGGATAGCTGCTTTTAATCCAAGATCGGTCCTGGGGTCCGTTCGGCAGGTGATGCAGTTATTGTCCTAAAACAACTTTTTTAACTTGCAGCCCAGTGCCCAACGGCCGTGGCCTAGATTGTGTATGCATTAGGCTGGCACAACCTCTCTGTCACTCCTCCCCGCCCTCCTTATCATTAGGAATGCTCCAGGCAGGTATTCTCCTATTCCTCAGCTGTGTCAGCACAGAACATGGGCTGGATTGTTAAGGCACCTGTGCAATGTTCAGCATGGAGAAAATGTTCCAGTGGCATTCCTAATGATGAAGAGGGTGGGGAGGAGGACGGAGGGGTGATGCAAAGTTAAGGCACAGATACTCCAAGCCCCGGCCATTGGGCACAGGGCTGCAAGTTTAAAACTTGTTTTTTAGGACAATAACTGCATCACCTGCCTCGCGGACCTCAGGATAGATCTTAGATTAAAAGCAGCAATCCGAAGGTACAAGTGGTTTGGGGGGGGGGGGGGTCAGATTGTGGGTACAGAGTTGCTTTAAAGGGGTATCTTTCGAATACAATTACTATCAAGCAGGTGTTCAGTTTATTGAACTAATGGCAGGTTTCCTTTAAAGGGGTTGACCACTTTATAGTAAAATTGCTCAGTGTACAGTATTAGTAGGTGTACTCACTGTATATACTGACAGCAGCTCCCTGTGTACCTCATAGAGCTAATATCAGACTCCCCTCCTCCAGGCTGTGCTGCCCTGCTCTGTGGCGAGTCTGTCCATAAGATGGCTGACATGGAGGAGCATGTGACCATGTCCCACCCCCAGTGTCCATAGGCATATACAGGCTCAGTGTTGGACACTTGGTCACATGCGCCTCCATGTCGGCCATCTTATAGACAGACTCACCAAAGGACAGTACAGCCTGGAGGAGGGGAGTCTGATTTAACTCTATGAGGTACACAGGGAGCTGCTGTCAGTAAGTGCAGTGAGTACAGTTACTAATACTGTACACTAAGCAATTTTACTATAAAGTGGCCAACCCCTTTTAATAAATTAGTTTACATGTAATAATAATAATAATAATAATAAGCTTACTGTACTGCGATTAGACTAAATACTCTCAGCATTTCGGCTGATTTTCTTTGACAGTTTGGTGTAATTATATCTAAGAATATGTTTATCCTGGTGGAGTGCAGGGTGGAACAGTGTTTAAACATTGACTCTATTCAATACACTGTGATGTCATGGATGGAGAGGGGCCACCGAGTATATTGAATGCAGAAACATCTACAACTATAATATTGTTCTCCCTGTTTGGGGGAATCAGCTTAGTGACTAGTTCCTATTTATATTTTAATCTGGTTATAATTAGGAAACCTCACCGACAACAACTAAAGAACAGATGTTGGGAAAGAACAATGTGAGGACCAGCAATGGACTTGATGCACAAGACAGAACCTCTAGTGCAGGACGTTCCGAGAGCTAATGCAATAAATATAATGTTCATCTGTCTTAGAAGGATATAGTGTGAAAAGGAAAAAAAAACAAAAACAGGACAGCGCCATGGGTATTACCGCAGATATAGGTGGACCCTTCCCCTAAGTGCTGTAAGACCTGAGCTATTTTTATTAGAAGTAAATTACAAATCTTTGGCACTTTTTTAGTAGAATTAATTTACAAATCTGTATAACTTTCTGACAACAGTTAATTTAAAAAATATATTTTTTTTCACTGGAGAACCCCTTTTAAGGATTTAAAAGGGGCCACATACATTAACGCCTTAGCGTCCCATGATGTATCTGGTACGTCATGGTGACGCTGGGGGAGTTCAGAGAGGGGTCCCGCCGCGCCGGCTAATTAAGCACTTCAATGCAGCTGTCATACATAATCTCCCTGGTGTCTAGTGGGAGCTGGGGGAGATCCGTTCTTCTGCCCGTGCCGGGCCTCAGTGTCGTAATGTCGCAGATCCCGGCTCGGCAATAGATTGCTATGGCCTGCAGCAGGCCAGTGCAATCTATCACCGATGTGACTGATCTTTACTGTGTATATACACAGCATTCATCTCTATGAGAGATCAGTGCTGTGTATATAGAAGTCCCCCAGGGGAACTTCTAGTTCATGTAAAAAAAAAAAAAAAAAGTAAATAAGTGTTTTTATTAATAAAAAAATCCCCTCCCCTATTAAAAGTCCAAATCACCCCACATTTACCATTTTATAAATATAAATAAATAAACATGTTTGCTATCACTGCATGCGTAATTGCCGGAACTATTAATTAATCACATTCCTGATCTCACACGGTAAATGGCGTAAGCGCGAAAAAATGTAAAAGTGCAAAATTGCGCATTTTGGTCGCATCAAATCCAGAAAAAAATTTATAAAAAGTGATCGAAAAGTCACATATGCGCAATAAAGGTACCGATAGAAAGAACACATCATGGCACAAAAAATGACACCTCACACAGCCCCATAGACCAAAGGATAAAAGCGCTATAAGCCTGGGAATGGAGCCATTTTAAGGAACATATATTTGTTAACAATGGTTTGAATTTTTTACAAACCATCAGATACAAGATTTTTTTTTCGGTTTCGCAGCATATTTTATGGGAAAATAAAGTCTGCCATTGCAAAGTACAATTGGTGTCGCAAAAAATAAGAGCTCATGTGGGTCTCTAGGTGAAAAAATGCAACTGCTATGGCCTTTTAAACATAAAGTGGAAAAAGCAAAAGTCCAAAAACGAAAATTGGCTTTGACCTTACTACTATCTACTCTCTTAAGTATCTGTCTATCTATCTATCTATCCATCTATCTATCTATCTATCTATCTATCTATCTATCTATCTATCTATCTATCTCCTATCTATCTATCTATCTATCTGCCTCATAATGGATTTTGCCTTCTGGATCAACACAGTGGGGTTTCTGTAGGTTGAACATGATGGACTCTTGTCTTTTTCCAACCTTATTGACCATGTTACTATCTATCTATCTATCTATCTATCTATCTATCTCCTATCTATCTAAATATCTATTTTTCTATCTATCTTTCTACGAAGCAAAATTCTGCAGCACACCAGCTTCAAGTGAAAAAAAGTGATATTTATTGCAGAGTGCAAAAAATATAACAGGGAAGATGCAACGTTTCAGTCTTCTCACAAGACCGTTATCAAGCATGCTTGATGCTTGATAACGGTCTTGTGAGAAGACTAAAACGTTGCATCTTCCCTGTTATATTTTTTGCACTCTGCAATAAATATCACTTTTTTTCACTTGAAGCTGGTGTGCTGCAGAATTTTGCTTCGTATCTATTGGGATCCTGAGCCAAGGGACTTGTATTGTATAGCACCCGCCACTATCTATCTATCTATCTATCTATCTATCTATCTATCTATCTCTCTCTTTCTTTCTTTCTCTTTTCTCATCTATTTCATCCATATATTCATCTATCTATCATCTCTTATTAAATGATCTTTCAAAGAGCAAACAGGTTGTACAGGCAAAATGCCCAGGGGTCTGACCTCCTATCCCCCCAGCAATCTCCGTACCATGCCCCAGCTTCTGTGTTATGAATAGAGCCGCGGGTACAGCACGTGACAACCTCTTTAAGTCTTACCAGTCCATGGAACAATACATTTTTGAACTGAAACTATGCTAGGCTACTACTGTAGAGAGCGCATTATTTTCAAAAGGTAATCAGCTGGGGAACAATTGAGTTAAAAGCAATAGCAAAGGAAGAGCCGTCAGGTTGTATTACGAGACGTCCAATGAATAATATTTCTATAACAGAATTAATTAGACAATATGTAACGTAACTTAGTTACAATATAGTTTGATTAGTGCAACTACCTAAATAGGGCAGTCAGATAGAGTCAAATCAGTCTGACTTGTAATGTAGTCCAGCTGTAGGCGGTGATGTCAGAAGCAAAGGACTACTGTGTGTTTTATACTAGCAGGGCTCGTTACATCCAAAATATTACATATGTTCTGTGCTTAAGGCTTGGAACAGGGGAAATTGGTGAGCAATTGAAATTTAAATTTCACATTGGAAGTCTCAGAATGTCAGACAGATGGTTATTGTTGCTGATTCAAAATGACTCAGATGGGAAGCCGGCCAGCTTTTAAGGTCAACTTCCAAAAAAAAGTTCTGTAAAAATTGAGAAACAAAATAAAATGACCTGAAATGTATTTGAATAATAACTATGTAGCGGCGCTATAGCGTGGACTCGGCATTCCGCACTAATACTACTCAGGAGGACCGCTGCTCCTCCAGTGCGATCTGTGCCATTTGCCAATGTATGTATTTCATGTCGAAATGGTTGGATCTGGGGCCAGCAACGTTATTGCAAGAAATAGATTTAGTGAGGAAATGTTTGGACGGATTCCTTTAAGATAATTTGCTCTCTGGAGTCCGCTCTTTAAGTTCAGGCCCTAATGTTCGAATAGCTACAGGTGTAGTCCAATACCAGTCATATACTGAAATTCAACGTCCGATCCAGAATCTTACCCGAGATTGTTTAAATAACGGGTTGACATCTTAATAGGAATAACTTTATTCCCTATCACTCGCACCTGGTTTTCATATTGTTTTCACTAACATTAGTAACATGGTTACAGGTTCCTATCCTGTTTTATCCCCCCCCCAGTCTATCATTGTACGAGTATTCACAAAGATGTCACAAGCGTTGGTTATCGAAAATCTTTTTGAATTGGTGTCAGAAAGTTATATAGATTTGTAATTTACTTCTATTAAAAAATCTTAAGTCTTCCCATACGTAAAAGCTGCTGTATGTCCTGCAGGAAATATTTTCTTTTCCATCTGAGAAAGAAACTGTCCAGAGTGGAAGCAAATTCCCATAGAAAACCTCTCCTGCTCTGGACAGTTCCTGCCTCAGACAGAGGTGGCAGCAGAGAGCACCGTGTCAGGCTAAAAAGAAAACAACATTTCCTGCAAGACATACAGCAGCTGATAAGTATGACTTGAAATTTTTAAATAGAAGTAAACTACAAATCTATATAACTCTCTGAAGCCAATTGATTTGAAAGAAAAAGATTTTCACTGGATAACCCCTTTAAAATAACATGGCCTGTTTCTTCCAGAAACAGTTTGGGTGTGGTTCTGCAAGTCAATTCCTTTGAAGTGAAAGGGGGGGGGGAGTACCTGTTGCAATTTTTTTTTTTTTTTTTGTTAAGAAATCAACTGGGGTTGTGATCGTAGGCAATTTTGCAATATTCTTGCTTTATTATTATTATTATTTTTTTTTTTTAAGTTTTTCATGTTTAAATCCATGTTATATATATATAGTCAAACTGTGCTCCATGCTTCCTTTGTGACAATATTTGGTCTTTTCTCTGTTCAAAAAAAGAGACTAAACACAGGAAGTGCCAGTCCTTTGCGCGCTCACACAAAGAAAGACATCTGTTCATTATGCAGGTTTTATATCAACTGAGGACATTAACTAAGACTAGTTATATTATTAACTTTTGCTACATATATTATCAGCTCTGCAGCTTACCAGAGACAATGCTCTTTGTTATGCAACAATTCAGTCAGTATAATGTCACTGTGTGGTTACAGAGAATTAGGTGCTGTGTGACAGGAGAGCTGACCATACAATGTGAGGATCCCCATGTTTCTCTGCTAGATGTACAGCACATATCCGCAGTTATGGAAAACACCTAGTGGCCATATGTATAACATTGAAAACATAGAAACCTGTTAAACATAGAAAACTTAAAAAAAAAAAATAATAATAAAGAGTATATTGAAAAATAGCTTGTGATCACAACCCCTGGTGATTACTTAACCACTAGACGACCCAGGGCGTATAGTTACGCCATGGAAGTCTGTCCCCAGACGACCTAGGGCGTAACTGTACGCCCTGGGTGTTTCTCCCGCTATGAAGCGTGCTCCGGAGCGGAGCGCGCTTCATAGCAGGTGGGGGCCGGCTGCAGTGAGCGGGACCTCACCGGTAATGACACGCTGCAGCGATCGCGCTGCCGCGTGTCATTAACCCCTTAAACGCCGCGACCGCGGCGTTTAAGTGTAAGTGACAGGGGGAGTCCCCTGTCACTTACCGATCGGGACCCCCGCAGTGTGACTGCGGGGGTCCCGATCGGTAAAACGGACTGCAGGAGGTCTCTCACCTGCCTCCATGCGGTCCGATCGGCGATCTGCTACACTGAGCCTGCACAGGCAGGCTCAATGAGCAGATCGCCGATAACACTGATCAATGCTATGCCTATGGCATAGCATTCATCAGTGTAGAAATCAGACTAATGTATGTACAAGTCCCCCAAAGGGACTTCAAATGTGTAAAAAACAAAAAAGTTAAAAACACTAACACACTAACCCAAAACCCCTCCCCCAATAAAAGTTGAAATCACCCCCCTTTCCCATTATATAAATAAAACATATAAAAATAAATAAATAGATAAACATATAATATACCGTAGCGTGCGTAATTGTCCGATCTATT
The DNA here is from genome assembly GCF_027789765.1 of Dendropsophus ebraccatus. Lineage (NCBI taxonomy): Eukaryota > Metazoa > Chordata > Amphibia > Anura > Hylidae > Dendropsophus > Dendropsophus ebraccatus. The sequence goes on along the minus strand of NC_091456.1, from coordinate 163,306,290 downwards.
AAAATATAACAAGCGTCATTGCGAATGGTAAACGGTGTACACAAAAAGAGGGAAAAAAGTGCGCGGATTACCGATTTTATGTTACATTATATATATAAAAAAATTAATAAAAAGTGATCAAAACGTCCGATCTTCACAAATATGGTATTAATAAAAACTAGAGATCATGGCGGAAAAAATGACACCCCATACAGCCCCGTAGGTGAAAAAATAAAAACGTTATAAGCGTCACAATAGTCCCATTTTATTTATAATTAATTGCCAAAAAAAAGGATTTCATTTTAAAAAAATATATAACATTAGAGAATCTGTGTAACCTGCATATGGTTGTGTTCGGACTGACCTATAGAATAATAGTGTCATGTCGCTGTTACCATATAGTGCATTACGTAGACACAGGAACCCCCCAAACGTTACCATATTGCATTCTTTTTTGCGATTTCACCTATTTATATCTTCATAAATAATATATTTGGAATTCCATCATACATGTTATGGTAAAATGAATGACGCCATTACACAGTACAACTATTCCTGTAAAAAATAAGCCCTTACATGGCCTGTAGATAAAAAACTGAAAGTGCTGGAGCTCATAGAAGGGGAGGAGGGAAAAACGGAAACACTAAGATCAAAATTTGCGCGGTCCACTGGGTCATTTTGGGCCTGGTCCTCAAAGGGTTAAAATAATTTTTTCGCTACAGTGACTTTAACTGTAAAATAACACTCAATTAGTGACAACAGAGAAGTTCTGTTTCTGGTAGAAAGCGGCCATGTTTTTCTAATCCTGGATAATGCCTTTAACTCCTTAACAACAAAGGGCGTATATTTACGCCCTGTTGTCGTTAAAGGGGTAGTGCGGCGCTAAAAAATTATTCACAGAATAACACACATTACAAAGTTATACAACTTTAAGGCTGGGTTCACACTACGTATATTTCAGTCAGTATTGTGGTCCTCATATTGCAGCCAAAACCAGGAGTGGATTAAAAACACAGAAAGGATCTGTTCACACAATGTTGAAATTGAGTGGATGGCCGCCATTTAATGGCAAATATTTGCTGTTATTTTAGAACACGGCTGTTATATTGAAATAATGGCCGTTATTTACTGTTATATGGCGGCCATCCACTCAGTTTCAACATTGTGTGAACAGATCCTTTCTGTGTTTTTAATCCACTCCTGGTTTTGGCTGCAATATGAGGACCACAATACTGACTGAAATATACGTAGTGTGAACCCAGCATTGTAATGTATGTTATGTCTGTGAATCGCCCCCTTCCCGTGTCCCACCACCCCCGTCATCAGCCGCTCAGCCGCGATTGGCTAAGCATAACTATGCTCAGCCAATCGTGGCTGAGCACAGTTATGACGCAGCGGAGGGAGGATGGCGGTAGTGATTCGGCCGGCCGAAGATGACGTTTGGCACAAGATGGAGGACATACGCGACACGGATCAGGTAATGTATAATGCACCATACACTTCCGGGTACACGGGCGGGGGTGGTGGGACACGGGAAGGGGGCTATTCACAGACATAACATACATAACAAAGTAACTTTGTAATGTGTGTTATTCTGTAAATAATTTTAAGGGCGTGCAGAACGAGGCCGCGCGGTGACCCCGCTCTGAACCGCCGTGATCCCGGGTGCCTCGTGTAGCCCGGGACCGTGGCTATTAGCGGGCACGGTCTGATCGCCGTGCCCACTAATAAGGTAATCGGATGCAGCTGTCAAAGTTGACAGCTACATCCGATTACCTGATGCAGCCGTTCCCTGGTGTCTAGTGGAGGAAATCGCTCCCCCGTGACGTTGTCCCGGAGGAGCAATCTCCGTGACTGAAGCCTCCCGGGGTCTCTGCCAAGATGGCGCTGACCCCGGCTCGGCACCCGTATGTTTTTGGCTGCAGCAGCCGAAAGCAAATGAGTGCCGATCTCATTGATTTTTGCTGTATAAGTATACAGCAAAGATCTCAATGTGAGATCAAAGTGTATATACTAGAAGTCCCCCAGGGGGGCTTCTAGTATATGTGTTAAAAAAAAAAAAAAAAAAAAAAAGGATTGTTGTCAATAAAAAGCCCCCTCCCCTAATAAAAGTCTGAATCACCCCCCTTTTCCCAGGTTATAAATAAAAATAAATAAATAAATATGTTTGCTATTGCTGCGTGCGTAATCGCCCAAACTATTAATTAATCACATTCCTGATCTCGCACGGTAAACGGTGTAAGCGCAAATAAAACCCAAAGTGCAAAATTGCGCATTTTTGGTCACATCAAATCCAGAAAAAATGTAATAAAAAGCGATCAAAAAGTCACATATGCGCAATCAAGGTACCGACAGAAAGAACACATCCTGGCGCAAAAAAATGACACCTGACACAGCCCCATAGACTAAAGGATAAAAGCGCTATAAGCATGGGAATAGAGCCATTTTAAGGAACGTATATTTGTTAACAATGGTTTGAATTTTTTACAGGCCATCAGATAAAAGAAAAGTTATACATGTTATATATCGTATTAATCGTAGCGACTTGAGGAACATATATAACAAGTAAGTTTTACCCCAGGGTGAATGGCGTAAAAACAAATACCCCCCAAATAAACAAAATGCGTTTTTTGTTTTTTTTTCAATTTCACCACACATTTATTTTTTTGCTGATTTTCCACTGTACTTTATGAAAAAATTCAGCCTTTCATTGCAAAGTACAAGTAGTGACGCAAAAAATAAGGGCTCATGTGGGTTTCTAGGTGGAAAAATGTAAGTGCTATGGCTTTTTAAGCACAAGGAGGAAAAAACGAAAACGCAAAAATCGAAATTGGCTCTGTCCTTAAAGTGACACTGTCACCCCCTTTGTGCATTCTGACATCTCTACACAGGTGTAAAGGGTAAATTTAGAGTTTTTCATACCTTATTTCATATCATACGTCATGGTGTTTGTTCAAGTAAAAAGTGTCCTTTTATCAACTGCAGATTGTATTAAGTTCCAATGGCCGGCAAGGGGGTGGGGCCAACTGTGGCGTTGTGGGCGGGGCTAAGTGGCGCTAATGCTGTGAGGCCCCGCCCACTTAACACAATCTGCAGTTGATAAAAGATGACTTTTTACTTGAACAAGCACCATGACGCATGATATAAAATAAGGTATGAAAAACGCTAAATTTACCCTTTACACCTGTGTAGAGATGTCAGAATGCAAAAAGGAGGCGACAGTGTCACTTTAAGGGGTTAAATATGTTAGTTGCTAATCAGATTCCAAACTGCTGACACTGTTAGGTAGCTGTTAGTTCAAGAAGACACATGGTACCTTTCAAATATCTGTCTCTGCTTTCAGAACCTGAAAACATGTTTTATTCACTGGAGCAAAATGTCAAATCCCAAGATTGGCTGTAACACCATCTTGCCTCCCCTTCCCATCCCTGTCCGGTCCGACACAGAACCTGAGGACAGGAGTGGTACTGTTTTTTAGGATAAAGCAACTCTTTCTTTTTATTAACCCTAAATAACTGTATTATGATGGATTCTTAAGGCCCTATTACATGAAACGATTGGCCGATAATCGTCTTGTGTAATAGAAGACAATGATCAGCCGACATGAACTATGTCGCCTGATCGTTGCAGTCGTTTGTCATTCAACATGTTAAAAGACGAACGACTCAAATAGCAGTCAGATGTCACACTCTGGGATAATGAGTGTTGTTTTGCACCATCACCACTTGGTGTCTCACTCTCCCCTTTCTCTATGCACAGCTGAAGGTAAAAGGGTTAACCTGTTAACGTTTGTTTCACTGTTAATATGTTGACAAATCACTAGCTTGGCTGCCTCACACTCTATCACCTATAACACTCTTACTCTTCACTCTTTCTAGCACTTCCCCCACCAATAGGAGGTTAGTCCCAGTGACCCCTTTTTAGGAGAGTTATTTCCTGGTGGGAGGGGCTCTCTTTTCTCAGTTGGTTGAAGTTTGGACAGAGAGAGAGATAGTTGTGTTGGAGTTTGTGAGACTATGCATTGCTAAACCCAAAGGTGGGGTAGCTGTCACCTGGGTCACCTATTCCACAGGGTGATGCAGGAGAGCAAACTGTCAGCGCTCGTTTGCTCCTCGTTCCCCTCTCGCTGCCGCTGCTATTACACGTGGCAGCGGCGAGCAGGTGAGGCCGGGGGGGGGGGGGGAGGACTGGCGTGGGGAGCTGTGGGGGGGCTTCCCGGGTAATCGGTAGGTGGTCCTATTCCACAGAGCGATGGCAGCATATCGTTGCTGTATCAGTCGTTTGATTTTCAACATGCTTGAAAGACAAACGACTGCACGATCAGCCGACATGAACGATGTCGACTGATCGTTGGCTTGTATTCCACGGGACGATTATCGGCCGTAACGGCTGATAATCGTTCCGTGGAATAGGGCCTTAAGAAGAATGCGGTTTATAGGAGAAATGCATAGCCTACATATAAAATACTAGATCATTAGAAGATATAGTAAATAGAGATGTGCAAACCTCCCTTGCAGCCTATTGACCGCTGCAAGGGATTATAGTAAATCCTTTGCTCCCCCCTTTTCACTGGACTGCGACATGTGCAGCCACCATCTTTACTTACTTGACAAAGCACACTTGACAAAGTTCCAATAAACACTTGGTAATAGAAGACCAGATCTGTAGTATAAGTGCAGTGTAGGATATAGTTGTGTTGTTTGAGTTGTGACAAGAAGTAGAGTAGCAGAGAGCATGATGCCATGAGAGTCTCAACCCATGTAGTACTGTGCTCTGCCGGGATGTTGGAGGATGAGGTAGAATACTTAGAAGAAGAACACCTGTGCCCGTGTACTGACCTTTGACTTCAGTCTTCACACCACCTTATGCCCATTAGACTCGGCTGAACCTTCCTAATGGGTGACACAGGCCCCAGACCTTGTTACCTGGGATGAGCGGAATTCTAAAGGTTCCCTGCTGACACCCGTGCCTCGAGACAGAGTTCCTAGGCTTATCGCAAGTTTGCTCTGTCCAGATCAGTTCCTGGCTCTGTGGCTCTATTGTGGATACTGTCCTGCTCTGTCACTTCTGTTTGTCCACGGCATGGGTTGAGGTTATCTCTGGCTAGTCCTCTCCTAAAAGGAGTTTAACAGTGCATAGTGCTTTGGAGTGTAACTAGTGAAGAAGTTGGTAGCAGTGTACTGTCTTGCGTCCTTCCCATGCAGGTACTGACTAAGACTGAACTACTCTTTCTGTCTCCTGTGTGACTCACTCCTGTGTGTATGGTGCGCTATGAGTAGGTGAAAATGCGATGCCCTGGCCCTCAGGGGCCACTTTGCAGTATAGGTGTTGTAGAATGGCAGGAATCGGGATAGCTGTGGGGCGGAGTGTTGTCATGGTATAAGTACAAGGGTGGCACAGCTGTTGACCGGTGTACTGACCATGCGGAGACACTGGGCATGCGATTCCTCGTTGAACTTAGTTGGGGCACCAGATAAGACACCAATGCCAGGGTTCAGTAACAACGGTAGTTACAATTTTATTGTAACTGTGGTAACTATTAGCAACAGTCTCATCCGGATGCAACAGGGAATATAGCAGGCTTGTACAGGGCAGAGTAGAGGTGGTGCTGCAATAGGCTATTGATAGAACGTGCCGGATGATAGGAGTAGTGGTGATGAGAGAGTAGGGATGCTGGGTGGAATAGATTGAGAATGAGTACTTGTGGTAGAACAGCTTGAGTTGATGAGGAAGTTGATGAGAAACAACATCCAGATGAGAGAACACTCCTGGAACTTGAGGCAGGCGGATAGCTGATGACTGGAACAGCAACACGCACAGACCTCTCTTCTGAAGGTGAAGAGGGACACAGACAGCCTCCTTCCCTGATGGTGGAAAGGAGAACACACACAGACAACCTATCCCCTCTGTGGCAGGGAATAGACTGACTTGCAAGAGGAAGTCACATGGTAACCCCTGGCCAAAGCTTGACGGCCATTGGAGGTACCATGGTAACGGGGCATGGTCACGTGATCAGCAGCCTTTTGCATACCACTGTACAGATATATACACAGGAATATACATGAACCTAAGAGTTATAGGGACTATACAGCAAACAGTTGCAGTGCATATAGTTTCCAGGACAGGCATGGCTATAGCAACAGAGGTAGACTTAATATGAGAAACAGACAGCCTGTTCTGGGACACTGCAAAAAAGTGCAACAGAAGAAGAAAGGAGGGAGATGATAGGAAAGAAGAAAGCAGAAATCCTACTGGTCTACAGAGTCTGGTGACACACAGAAACAACAACCCTTTGCAAACCTTCAGCTGTGTGACTTCCATATACATATACATATCATAGCGACATCTGGTACTGAACTTTGATACTACCTTTATGATAATGATAATACAATAGGGACAGACTTTTGAGAAGGGTACTTGAGATGAGAGAGACACATGGAGCAACCTTCTAGGGCAGTGATGGGCAACCTTTTCAGCTTTGCATGTCAAAACTTGACAAAAAAAAGCATAACTCGGGTGGTGTATTACTTCGACTAACAAAAAGATATACCCCCAGACCCCATCCCTTCATCAGCACACCCCCCCAGCCCCCCTGCCCTATCCCGTCACCAGCACACACACCCAGCCCCCTTGTCCTCATCCCTTCACCAGCATACACCCCCAGTCAGGGCCGCCGATAGGGCAGTACAACTGGTACTGCCGTATGGGGCCCGGACCCTAAGAGACACGGGGGGGGGGGGGCCCGGCGGGCCCGCCGGCCGCCGCCCCCCGACCGCTACGCTAGGGGGGCCCGCACGGCCCCCCTTGCCACCTGTTTTTGAGCATCCCGAGAAGCTGCGGCCACGCAGCTTCTCGGGATGCACTGATCGCTTTAATGTTCTGCCCGCACAGCGGGCGGAACATTAAAGCGATCAGAATACAGGAGAAGGACCTGTCAGCGTCCTCCTCCTGTATTCTCTCCCATAGGCTGCCGGCACTTCATACCAGCAGCCTATGGGAGGCCGGGCCGTGATCATGTGCCCCTCTGGCAGGCGTGATGATGTGACGTCATCACGTCTGCCGGAAGTCCCGTCCCTGCGGCTCACAAGATGGAGCCCGAAGAGGAGGAGGAAGAGTTGCTGCCTGCACAGCGCGTATTAGGTGAGTAGGATGTTTGTTTTTTTTAGGGGCACCTCTGGGGGCGTTATTAGTGTATGGGGGCACCTCTGGGGGCATTATTAGTGTATGGGGGCACCTCTGGGGGCATTATTAGTGTATGGGGGCACCTTTGGGGGCATTATTAGTGTATGGGGGCACCTCTGGGGGCATTATTAGTGTATGGGGGCACCTCTGGGGGCATTATTAGTATATGGGGGCACCTCTGGGGGCATTATTAGCTCATGGGGGCACCTCTGGGGGCATTATTAGTGTATGGGGGCACCTCTGGGGGCATTATAAACTCATGGGGGCATCTCTGGGGGCATTATTAGTGCATGGGGGTACCTCTGGGGGCATTATTAGTTCATGGGGGCCACCTCTAGGGGCATTATTAACTCATGGGGGCACAGCTGGGAATCCTACATAAAGGGGGCACAGCAGGGGATCCTACATGCAGGGGGCATCCCACACAGCGCAGTTACTATGGGAGCCTACAGGGGGGAGAAAGGAAAGGAAGTTGATAGAAATGTGCGGAGCCTAAATTGTTTGTCTCGCAGGTTCTAAGGGGATGAAACGTATCTGGAAGGAATCATCATGGAGGTCTGGGCCGGATGGAGAGGAAAAGGGAAAGTGACGCCTCAGATCAAAGAAGACGTCACCTGTGAGTCACTGTATGACACTTTTCTTATTTTGTAGAACATCATTTAGTAGGGGCGCCCCGAGGTGACAGCTACTACATTATCTGTACTCAGAGATATCACTGTGTTATCTGTGGTGTTACATAGGACTGCAGGTGACAGCTACTACATTATCTGTACTCAGAGATATCACTGTGTTATCTGTGGTGTTACATAGGACTGCAGGTGACATCTACTACATGATCTATACTCAGAGATATCACTGTGTTATCTGTGCTGTTACATAGGACTGCAGGTGAAATCTACTACATTATCTGTACTCAGAGATACCACTGTGTTATGTGGTGTTACATAGGACTGCAGGTGATATCAGGTGATTTCTCGAGGTTGCAGAAGTTCAAACTTCATCGTGCCCTGGTGTGCTGGTGTCTGTATGTCTGTATACATGTGTGCTGGTGTCTGTATACATGTGTGCTGGTGTCTGTATACATGTGTGCTGGTGTCTGTGTGTGAGATCAATTCTAGAGAACTGGCTCATATACCCCATTTTCCCCAGTGGCTTAAAATGTAACCTCTGTTATACAGTTATAAAATTGTAGAAATTAAATGTGAACAAGGTGCAATTTAAATAGACACTTACTTGTATAGCTGCCTCTTGTGCTCTGTATGCAGTGCATTATATTCACCCCTGCAACGTACAATTTATAGCGTGTCTACAAGCCCAGCGGGGCTCATTATGATGGAGACTAAAACTCATACAAGAGTGGGGTAGGGGTTCCCCTGTATTCAGAATGCTGTTGAGTGCTCGGCAATGCCCCATCTGGGATTATTGAATTTCGAGGGTCTATGCAGAGCAGGATAAAGACACCTCTGCTGCACAAACAGGATCTCCTAGAAAGCGTTCTCACTGCCATGTATTCGCTATCACTGTCTTGGGTGAGCTAAACTAGTCTGCCTGGGGGTGTGTGTGATTTGTATATGCTCACTAACATGGAACAGCCTCATTATATTAGCCTTATCAACATATTCTATGTTAGTGAGCATACCCGGGGGGGGGGGATATTGGTGAACATATACAAATCAAACAGCCCCCCAGACCCTCGAAATTCAATAACCCCAAACGGGGCATTGCCTAGTACTCAACAGCATTCTGAATACAGGGGAACCCCTACCCCACTCTTGTATAAGTTTTAGTCTCCATCATAATGAGCCCCGCTGGGCTTGTAGACGCGCTATAAATTGTACGTTGCAAGGGTGAGTATAATGCACTGCATACAGAGCACAAGAGGCAGCTATACAAGTAAGTGTCTATTTGAATTGCACCTTGTTCACATTTAATTTCTACAATTTTATAACTGTATAACAGAGGTTACATTTTAAGCCACTGGGGAAAATGGAGTATATGAGCCAGTTCTCTAGAATTGATCTGAACCAAATTATACCTCCCAGCAAGGCGTGGGTCGAACACACAATTTTTATTTTTTTTTATTAATGTGGGGGGCCCAGACACTTTGGTTGTATGGAGCCCCGAAATTCCTGATGGCGGCCCTGCCCCCAGTCCCCCTACCACCATCTCTTTACCAGCACACACACCCAAGTCCCCCTGCCCCCATTCATTCAACAGCACACATACCCCAGTTCCCCATTCATTTACCAGCGCACACCCCCAATTCCCATCCCTTCACCAGCATACACCCCCAATCCCCCTGCCCCCATCCCTTTACCAGCATACACCCCCAGTCCCCCTGTCCCCATCCCTTCATCAGCATACGCCCCCAGTGCCCCTGTCCCCATCCCTTTACCAGCATACACCTCCAGTCCCCCTTTCCCTATCCCTTCACCAGCACACACCCCAGGCCCCATCCCTTCACCGGCACACACACCCCAGTCCCCTGCCCACCCATCCCTTTGTCTGGAAATTTCTCCCCCACCCCTGCATACTTACTGACTTGCAGAATGGTCTGGTCCGGTCCTTCAGAAGGGAATTCTCTGCTTGCATTGGTGCCCAGGAGTGTGGCGCTGCTGCGGTGCACACACCCAATCAGCAAAGAGTGCCGGGTGACATGGAGCACACGTCCGGGGGTACATAGGGTGGGGCAAGCAAGGCAAGAAAGCACTGCCAAAGGCTGCAGCTGCTGTCATTGCGGCACCACCAGGGATGTGCCGGAGTCCTTCTCGGCTCGTGGACGCATACTTCTTTGTATGTTGCCACGTGTCTGCGAATATGGCTATGTGTGTCATAGGTTCACCTCCACAGTTCTAGGGGGCACAAAACAGAGACATCCTCCAGCCATTAGCTTAAAATGGCCTAATAGGGAATATGAAAAAATGTTTTAACCTGATCTGAAGTGTTGACCTTGAGCATAAATAAATACTGACATGGTTGTTCATAGACAGGATCAAATTTACAGTTCACGAAACCCCAAACGTTTTTGACTCCCATTGGCTGGAGAAGATGGATTCAACCATAGGGCTGCCTGGAAAATATGCATCCGCCTTCTCCAGTCACCGGGAGTCAGATGCCAAGCGTTTGGGGTTTCGCTTATTCTGTGACTGGGCATTTGAGGTCTCATCAGTTTCATTCATGAACACTTTTTAGTCAGTGCTGAAGGTCCCAAAAGGTTCAATTTCAGTCAAGAGAAACGCGAGGCTTCAGTGACGCTCCATGTGTGGGAAGATATGAGCAGCTTAATGTCATCCATCACATTCCTCTCTTATCTTTTCAATATCTGAGGCTCAGTCAGTGACAAGGAAGCTGTGCCTCATGCAGATACTTGTCCGGGAGATCTAGCCCAAACATTTCACAACATTTACTTTCACTGACCCCCCCGAGTGCATCTTTGACGCTCTTAGAAGTCTTAGTGAAGAAATAAGGAATCTGAGGCGCCTCATTACCATTCTGGTTTATTCTGATGTTTATTTTCACTGTGAGATTAATCAGATGTGATCGTAGGATTGAACTGATATAGATTATGTTGTTTACATGGCAAAATAAACTGGTTGCGTCAAATGTGGCATCAGGAACGTCCAGAGAGACGTGGTATTCTGGAAGCGATGGAAACTTTTTGTTGAAACAATAATATCCAGCAAAAATATCATTGTATCCCTTTTTGCTCATTATCGCTGAATATTTAACCCCTGCTAGATCGGTGCTTGATTACTGAACCAAAACTTGTTCAATTATGTTGTGGCAGGGCTGTATATATATATATATATATATATATATATATATATCGTTAGCGATGTCCATGCAGTCCTTGCTTTTTAAATGAAATATAATAATGTTTATACTTACCTACTGTTCCCTGTTGTCCTGCAGCCTTTCGCCTGTGATCCTCACTCACTCTTGCTGCTTCAGTGACCGGACGCTCAGCCAATCACTGGCCAAGACAGGACAGCGCCTTGGCCAGTGATTGGCTGAGCAGCCTGTCACTGAAGAGACTGGGCCAGAAGTGTCAGCGATGAGTTGGGAACAGGGGCGAAAAGCTGCAGGACAATGGGGGAGAATATTTACTATTTTCACATTGTTATCATACAGTGATGCACAGCCAGCCGCCAATGATTTTTAAGCAGGTTTAAACAACAACAATTAACCAATGATCGGCTCTTTGGCTGATCGTTGTCTTTATTACATGTAGTGATAATCTGCCGAATTGGTCTGATTAGGCAGATTATCACACCATGTAATAGGGCTTTAAAGTGTACCTGTCGTTATAAATCTAAATCAACAGTAGATGTGATATAAAGCAAGTTTGCAATATACATTCATTATTTATTTATTTTTTATCATGGAGAACACGGCACTTCCTGTTTTCTGACTTCTATTTCTCAAAAAACAGGAAACAGTCAGAAAACAGGAAGTCCTGTGTATCCCAGGCCATCTGAGCGCTCACAGAGAGAAGGCAGTCATGTGACTGATGGACACATTGAGCCGTGACTCTGTACTGTCTGGAATTCCTGTGTTTAGTCTGTTTTTCACAACCAGCACAAGTCAGAAAATCTGCTGTCAGGAGACTGGACCTGGATTTCTGGTAAGTACAGCTTTGTTTTACAGCATGATAACAACAAAAATAATGAATGTAAATTGCAAACTTGCTTTATATCACATCTACTGTTGATTTAGATTTTGAAAGTTATAAAGACTGTGACACTTTAACTGGTACGTTTGGGTTAGGGAAAGATTGTAATTAAAGTGTAGCAAATCACATAGCAAATCTGTTGCCCAAATTCATTGTTTGACAATCAGTCCCATTCACCAGAATTGAAGGGGTAAAAAATTGATTTTAAGTGAACTGGTGTCAGAAAGTTATACAGTTTTGTAAATTACTTCTATTTTAAAATTTAAAAGTCTTCCAGTACTTCCTGCTGCTTTATATCCTGCAGGAAGTTGTAATTCTTTACCAGTCTGAGACAGCGCTCTCTGCTGCCACCTCTGTCCATGTCAGGAACTGCTCAGGAGCAGGAAATGTTTCTGTGTGGATTTGTTGCTGTTCTGGACAGTTCCTGAAACGGACAGAGGTGGCAGCAGACTGGAAAGAATACACCACTTCCTGCAGGACATACAGCAGCTGATAAGTACTAGAACACTGGAGATTTTTGAATAGAAGTAAATTGCAAATCTATATAACTTTCTGGCACCAGTTGATTTAAAAAAAAAAAAACGTTTTTGATGAAAAAGCCCTTTGAAGCCATAGGAAAGTGTCACCTCTGTAGCCATGCATGTAATAGCACAAATGGGTGTCCTCCTACACGGCTGCTAAACAGCGACCCTGTAATTCAATGGTGTTCATACGACACCTCACATCACCAGTTTTCTATATCTGAATCAGACATTAAGTCAACATACAATGTTTTGGATGGGAATAAGTATGAGAAGTGTGTGCAATCTGTGTTTTTTACTGTCTCAGCAAAGAATGTTATAGAATAAGTGAACAGGATACTGCAGGGCCCAAAGAGGAGGTCAACCCACTCAGTATTAAATAAATGTTTTGCATTATGCTGCGGTGTATTTTGATGTTCACTGGGGATTTCTTTCTATCATAAAATGGGTCATTGGAAAAACAAACTGTCTGTAGGCCGCAGGATTCTCAGCGTTCTGGTTGTAATTCATTGGAATATCTATTAGCCTTCTAATTTGCTTTGACGTTCTGGATTTTCATGACTTTATCGGCCTTTTTTCAGGATCTGCACATGTGCGAGTTATTACAATTCTGTGTATGGTTGCACAAAATGCATTCCCTGTAATTAATATAGACGGAAGAAAGAATCCACTATTCTAGTATTGGGTTCACACATAGTCCATTGGTCAGTATTAGAGATGAGCGCAACTGGAGCATGCTAGAGTCCGATCGTTCAGCATTTCAATACCGGTGGCTGAAGAAGTTGGATGAAGCCATAGGGAGTCCTAGAAAGATCGATACAGCCTATGGCCAGTGCTTATGCAATGCTCTTACAGTGTGAATGAAGCCAAGTAGATGCCCAGCCTATGTCATAGTGCTTTCTACCCATCGGTGATTCATGACAGTGATTATGGTTATGCACATTTGAAGTCACCTGCGCTTCACTACTTAAAGGGGAACCTACTGGCCTGCTGAGCCTCTACCTGGCTTTATTCACATTATGATACACACCACGTCGTTTGGAGTGGTGCCCCTGGAGGAGCTGCAGTGCTGTTTTGAAATACTGCACCCAGAAGCGCCCCTGTCTTCTTGTGTTTTCTGTAATGCTCTTACAGGGCAGAACAAGAACTGCATCCATGTTGGAAGCATCAGGAGAGTGACCAGAGGAGGAGGCCCAAGCCAGACGATGGGGAGGTAGAGCAGTTTGTAATTCACCATTAGTTGCAAAACTCAATTTCAGCACTGTGTGAACATAGCCTTTCTGTGTTTTCAATCCACTCCTGGTTTTGGTTACAAAATACTGACCAAAATACTAAGCAAAAAATACTGTGTGGGGACATAGCCTATGGCCATGGTCACATAGTGGGAGAACATCCTTTTAACAGGGTAGTTTACAAAAAAAAAAATCTTTCAAATCAACTGGTAACAGAAAGAGATTTGTAATTTACTTCTATTAAAAAATCTCCAGTCTTCCAGTACTTATAAGCTGCTGTATGTCCTGCAGGAAGTGGTGTATTCTTTCCAGCCTGACACAGTGCTCTCTGCTGCCACCTCTGTCCATGTCAGGTGCAGCAAATCCTCATAGAAAACCTCTCCTGCTCTGGACAGTTCCTGACATGAACAGAGGTAGCAGCAGAGAGCACTGTGTCAGACTGGAAGACTTGAGAATTTTTAATAGATGTAAATTACTATCTATATAACCAGTTGATTTGAAGACATCAGTTGTTGTTTGGCATGGTAGTGTCAAACAATGGGCAGTGTCTGACATGTTCACCTGGCCGATACTGCAATATTGGCTGGATGAACATCACTTGATTTTTTTTTTTTTTATTATTAATTTTTAATTTTCCATCAATCAATATACAAAACATTTACACATTTTTTCACAATTACACAGATGTGAACAAAACCTTTCCATTACAACAATATAATTTTTTAATCCCCCCCCCCCTCCAACATATAAGACATCATATAAGAAAAAGAAAAAATAAGAAAACAATCACCCCATAACCCCCCCCCCCCCCCCCATCCCCTCCATCACCCCCCCCCATCCCCACCCTCCCCTGCCAAGGTAGCAAAAAAGAAAAACAAACAGAATAAGTTATTGACACCTTTCAAACTTCTCTAAACAATTCTCCCAATTTTTTATATTGGGAGCCTCGGGTGCCAACCATTTCCTCACAATCACAAGTCTCGCATAGAATAGCATTCTCTGAATTATTTTCCCACTACCCCTCTTACATGGTACAGACGAAGAATCTCCCAAAATAGCCAATACTGGGCCTAAATCAAACTTTATATTTACCTTTTCCATGATTTTTTTATGTACTAACTCCCAAAATGGAGTAAGAACAAGGCATGACCAAATCATGTGTCCGAAGGCGGCCTGACTTGCACCACATCTAGGGCATTTGTCTTCCTTCCACTTTTTGATCTTCCCTAAAAATAATGGGGTATAATAGAGCTGATGGACGATGTTGAATTGAATAACTCTATGGGAACCTGCTCGAGAGACCTCCTTAATTCCTCTAAGTATTCTCCCCCATTGATCTGCACTCACTTCTCCTATCTCCGCCCCCCATTTAGTTTTCCCTTTCTCACTTATTTCATAGTCCATCAGGAAGCAGGAATATAGGAATTTAACCTCATTTTTACCTATTGTCCCATTTCTAAGTTTTTTTTATTATCGGGCCTGGTTCACATATATTACCCTGGTTCCTTTTTAAGTTCTCTCGAATAACCGCTATATACCTCACATAGTGATACCAATATTTCTCGTCTAAGCTATATTCCTCTCTCAGAGTTTCCCAGTTTTTAATACTTCCACTATGCATTACTTCCTTAACAGTTTTAATTCATTTTTCTAGGAAAGCTTTCACTCCCCCTGATCCACCTGTCCCATTAAACCCCTCATTCAACCACAGCGGGGCAAACTCCATCAGTCCATCTCTCTTTAGTTCTTTCTTAAGTTTTCCCCAAACTCTACTTAGAGATTTTATCATTACCATTCCTCCCCATTCCATCCCTTCTAAGTAGCCACTCTCCAAAATCTGAAAGACGTCCAACTGGGCAAGAAGATTGTCTTTATTAATGTTATTCTATCTATCTTGGAGATTCTTAGTCTGCCCCAAATAGAGACCTTTTTTTCTATGTGGTTCACTACTTTTTTGGTGTTCAGTTCATCGAACCGCTGTATATCACGTGATATCTGGATCCCTAAATATGTAAAATCCTTCCCTTTTTCTAAATTACGTAAAACGTAAAACATCACTTGATTTTAATTGGAATGCACGCACACTCAGGTGTACCCACACTCCAATTTGCCATACACCACAGTGGCCTGGAGCCGTACTTTACACTGTGAGCACAGCCTATTTTATGTGCCCACTGTTCACCGAACTATAAAGGGGCAGATTTATCAAATATGGTGTAAAGTGAAACTGGCTCAGTTGCCCCTAGCAACCAATCAGATTCCACTTTTCATTCCTCACAGACTCTTTGGAAAATAAAAGGAGGAATCTGATTGGTTGCCAGGGGCAACTGAGCCAGTTTCACTTCACACCATGTTTTATAAATCTGCCCCTATGGCCGTAAAAAATAGGCCTGTCAATTATGTTGTGCAGCCACAGAGAACGGCCATTGTTTATTGTGAGAATACAGTGTGTGAACGTGGCCTATGGCTGTATGTCTGTAAATTAAAAGTTAAGTACGACCATAATTTTTAGTGAAAAACATTCTCACATTTTTGGTCTAATGCTGCGTTTAAATGAGACGATAATTGGCCCGATCGTACGATTAACTATGTCGGAGTAACGTTTTTTTTTTTCATAACGATTAGCATTTAGACGAAACGATACATCGTACGGAAAATTCGTCTTGCGATCTCTTAAGCCTATCTCACACATTGGTTAAATCGGCGAACGACTGTTTACACGGAACGATCTGCGAATTTATTGCGAACGACGAACAACGATTTGAGAACATGTTGTAAGATCGAAATAAACTATTTCTCGTTCGTCGTTTGATCGTTCGCTGCGTTTACAGGTACGATTATCGTTCGAATTCGATCGTTATCGAGCAAATTTGCACGATAATCGTTACGTGTAAACGCACCATAAGTTCTATTTATGAATCAGTATTCCACAGGCAAAATATTTTTTTGGTGCAACTTTTTTTTTTTATCTGCCTGTTTGCGTCTTTTTTTGTGACCTTTTTACTATGAGGCTATGTTCACACAACGTATTTTTTTTTATAAATCACGGCCGTTGTTGCAAATGGAAGCGTTTACACATAGTGTATACTACGGCCGGGATACCACCCGGCCACGTGAAGAACTGACATGTCAGTTTTCTGTGGCCGCTATTCATTGAATATTCACACAATGGAAAAAAAGGGGAAACTTTGGCAGCACATCTATGACTCCGTCCACACTGCAGGTTGCACGCTGCCTGTGGCCCAAGCACAGACAAAAAACAAAAGGTGCAACAGCAACCCACAGGTGCAAGGGCTTACTGTATATACTCCTCCCAGCGTACACACGGTAAACACCTGCTCTCTAGATATTAAAAATTACAATATAATTTTTTTTGTTTTTTTTAGAAAAGTGAGGATCTTAGCAAACTATTTGATCAGAGTGTACCATGTCGCCAAGTGTTTGATCAAATAGTTTGCTAAGATCCTCACTTTAAAAAAAAAAAAAATATATATATATATATATATTTTAATTCGTAATATCTTCAGTGCAGGTGTTTACCATGTGTGCGCTGGGAGGAGTATATACGGTAAGTGTCACGGCCGCGGCGGCGTCCCGTGTTCCGGGCCGCCGCCGCGACCTCCTCCTGCCCCATGCAGCCGCCGGGGTCCTTGTGCAGGGACCCGGCGCTGCTGCTAGTTCGGCCCCTGGGGGCGCCTCACCTCTCCTCCGCTCCTGTCTCCGTCTGTGCCGGCCGGCGCGCGCGTCACCGCCTCCTAGGGCGCGCGCGCGCCGGCTGTCTCAGATTTAAAGGGCCAGTCCGCCCTTAATTGGGTAATTGCACCAATCACTCCCTATAAATCCCAGCATGCCCTGTCCCTTGTGTTGGAGCCTCTACATGCTTCCCATAGCGTTTGGCCCAGCCCCCTGTTGTTCCTGATTGCTATCCGCTACCTGGTCCCAAGTCCTTGTTCCTGGTTCCTGCTCCCCTGTCACTTCATTGCTCCTGTGTTCAGCCTGTCACCTGCGGTTACGCCTGCAGACCTCTGCCAGCACCATCTCCTGCCTACTGCTCCTGCCACGCCTCCCCTGCCGTCACTAGCAACCAAGACAGGGGTAGCGACCTGGGGGTCGCCTGCCGCAGCAAGTCCATCCCGCCTTGCGGCGGGCTCTGGTGAAAACCAGCGGCCCCTTAGACTCCGCTCCCTGGTGAGGTTAGTGCCATCGCTGGTGACGGTCCAGTGGATCCACTACTCCAGGCGTTACAGTAAGCCCCTGCACCTGTGGGTTGCTGTTGCACCTTTTGTTTTTTGTCTGTGCTTAGGCCACAGGCAGCGTGAAACCTGCAGTGTGGACGGAGTCATGGATGTGCTGCCAAAGTTTTCCCTTTTTTTCCATTGTGTGAATATTCAATGAGGCCATTGCTAGTGTGAAAATGCTAGAGTAGGGACCATGTCTCGAGGACGCCTTAAAGTGGCGACATGGTTTGATCAAATAGTTTGCTAAGATCCTCACTTTTCTAAAAAAACAAAAAAAAATTATATTTAAATTTTTAATATCTACAGAGCAGGTGTTTACCGTGTGTACGCTGGGAGGAGTATATACAATAAGCCCTTGCACCTGTGGGTTGCTGTTGCACCTTTTGTTTTTTTGTCAGTTCACACAGTGGAGCGTGCGGACATGCTTCATTGTGTGCAGCGGTGAATTGTGGTGCGCCCGCATTCCAATTTATCAGAAATGAAGATCAACCCGTACTGCAGTACCTGCCGAGATGATCTTCAGTAACACCATCCGTTCTGTGACCCGTCTGGGTCACAAAACGGTCGGTGTTATACGTAGTGTGAACCCGACCTGACAGTGCGACTTTTCCATAACTCACACACAATATATTACAACAAAATAAACAGCAACCCACATTAGAATAGTCGCACACATTAGACACATGGAAAAAAAATCAGCTTTTTGCAAAAGCAGATAGTAAATAGTGAGCATGTTCACGTATGCGTTCGTGTCAGTTCTGTGTGTGTCAGATATGTGTGTGTGTCAGTCAGTAATGTCTGTCAGTTAGTAATGTGTGTCTGTGTGTCAGCCATTAATGTTTGTCAGTAATGTGTGTCAGGCTATGTTCACACTACATAAGAGACTGGCCGTTCCGTGACCTGGCCGGGTCACAAAACGGACGGTCTCAGAAAAGATCATCCCAGCCGGTACTGCAGTACCAGCTGGATGATCTTTAGTGCTGCAGAGTTCTGATGCGGGCACATCCGTGCGCGCCCGCATCAGAACTCCCCACTGCACACTATGGACCGTATGGCCGCAGCTGCTCGCTACATAGTGTGCACTGACAGGGTTTTCTGCGGCCGCTATTCACTAAATAGCGGCCGCAGAAAACTGACATGTCAGTTTTCTACAGCGCCACGAGAGATCCCCGCCGGAGCGTATACTATGTGTATACGCTCCGTCCGGGATTCCATAGAGGCCAGGTAACATGGCCTCAGTCTGTGTCAGTGTGTCAGTGTGTCAGTCAGTAATGTGTATGTGTGTCATTAATATGTGTTTGTGTATGTTAGTGGTGTAGAGGGGCCCGATGAGACTCTGTTGCCCAAGGGCCCACAGAAACCTGGAGCCGGCCCTGGATGCAATGAAGAGTGAAAAGACTCAACAGTAGGGGGCACTTTAACAATACATTCAGGAGTAAATATAGATAATATTTTAACTAACACTGTCCAAATCAATTCTCTAAATCAGACAGCCCCTGTGGGAAACATATTTAGCCACTTATGACTGTGCACAAAATGCAACTTGACATTTCATGAAAAAAAAAAAAAAAAAAAGAAGTCTAGAGTCCAACTTTCTTAAGCAAATCTTGCATTCTAGTATCTTTAGAGTTTTGGATGAGTCTCCTATACCTAGTAAAAGAGGGGAGGATGAGAACATATTCCCGCTATAGTTATGTAATGGGCGTGGAGCAAGGACTTTGAGTGGTTTTAATTACATGTGTTATAGGAGCATGAGAATAGAGAGGGTTAGAAGACTGAACCTTCTTGCCTTCTCAGTGTAAGGATGTGGCTTTTTGCTTTTTTTTTTTTTTTTTTGCTTTTTTTTTGCATCATAGTTTTAATATATTTGGGAAGTAATGTCTCTCTGGGTGTCTTGAAGGCCCTATGCATCTGTCAATCCTAGGCTGACTGATATGGAATTAAATATTTGCTCTGATCTTAACAACTCTTGATGCGCTATAAAACCTGGAATGTGTTCTTCAACTTTTGCGGTTTAATTCTTCTCCTAACATTTCTTCTCACCACTTTGGGGAATGTTCACATATTTTAGTTTCATACCTTTCTCCATTTTCACACTCCGACTATAACCCAGAATCTTAGGAACGTTTTGTGAACATATCAACAGAGCTCATATAGTGGCGCACTCAGACCTTTTGGCTCCTGGCTACAGGATCATAGGCACTCTGTGTGTTGCCATTTGAAGCCCTCATGTTGCATCATATTGTTAAGGTATTAACCTCTTAAGGACATATGAAGTACCCGTACGTCATATGTCCCCAGGAGGTGTTTAGAGCGGGGCCGCACGGCGACCCTGCTCTAAACCGCCGCAATCCCTGGTGCCGCCTGTAGCCCAGGACCGCGGCTATTAGTGGGCACGGTCCGATCGCCGTGCCCGCTAATGAGGTAATCGGAGGCAGCTGTCCGATTATCGGAGGCAGCTGTTTCCTGGTGTCTAGTGGGGGAGATCGCTCCTCCGGGACATTGTCCCGGAGGAGCGATCTCCATGTGTGGTGCCGGCCGGGGTCCGCTCCAAGATGGTGCCGACCCTGGCTCGGCACTCGTTTGTTTTCGGCTGCAGCAGCTGAAAGCAAACGAGTGCCGATCTCATTGATCTTTGCTGTATAAGTATACGGCAAAGATCTCAATGAGAGACCAAGGTGTATATACTAGAAGTCCCCCAGGGGGGCTTCTAGTATATGTGTAAAAAAAAAAAAAAAAAAGGATTGTTGTTTAAAAAAGCCCCCTCCCCTAATAGAAGTTTGAATCACCCCCCTTTTTCCATGTTTTAAATAAAAATAAATAAATAAACATGTTAGGTATCACCGCCTTCGTAATCGCCCGAACTATTAATTAATCACATTCCTGATCTCGCACGGTAAATGGTGTAAGCGCAAAAAATCCCAAAGTGCAAAATTGCACATTTTTGGTTGCATCAAATCCAGAAAAAATTGAATAAAAAGCGATCAAAAAGTCGTATATGCGCAATCAAGGTACCGATAGAAATTAAACATCATGGCGCAAAAAATGACACCTGACACAGCCCCATAGACCAAAGAATAAAAGCGCTATAAGCCTGGGAATGGAGCGAATTTAAGGAACGAATATTTGTTAACAATGGTTTGAATTTTTTACAGGCCATCAGATACAATATAAGTTATACATGTTATATATCGTTGTAATCGTAACGACTTGAGGAACATGCACAACAAGTCAGTTCTACCCCAGGGAGAATGGCGTAAAAACAAATACCCCCCAAATAAAAGAAATGCGTTTTTTTTTTCAATTTCACCACACTTTGATATTTTTTTCTGGTTTCGCAGTGTACTTTATGCAAAAATTCAGCCTGTCATTGCAAAGTACAATTAGTGACGCAAAAAATAAGGGCTCATGTGGGTTTCTAGGTGGAAAAATGCAAGTGCTATAGCCTTTTAAACACAAGGAGGAAAAAATGAAAACGCAAAAACGAAAATTGGCCCCGACCTTAAAGAATTAAAGGGGTACTCTGGAGAAAAAAACCTTTTTGTGTATGCTAAACATGGGTTTTGATGTGTGTTTTTTTTATAATAGAAGTTAAAGGGGTTATCCATCTAAGAACAAAAAAAGGAAATGCTAGCTGCTCTTACTCACCAAGTCCCCCTGAGTATTTTGAGATGTCCCCTGTCTTTCTAGCTGCTGCCATTCCTGAGTTACAAGTTTTTCTAAAAACTGATCTATATCCAAGATGGGAAACTACATTTCCCATCATGCATTTCCCTGATTGTTCCATTTGCGTACTCGTCCCCTTAGCTTTCCTGCCCACTGCTGTCATTACTATTGCACAGTAAACATAGGACTGTTTTTTTGCATCACATCACCCCAATATGTATTCCATACTAGCTGATGATGTAGCAGAGTTGACGCGCGCATGGTGTAGCTATGTGCTGCATAACAGGCATCTGCATAATGGTGATTGGAGTACTGTAGGTTTAAATCTCTGCTTGCTGACTGTAAATGAAAACTTTCTAGTTCCATCCAGACTCTAAGAACATCCATAACACTTACAATATACAGAAATGAGACACAAAGACAGGTGCATATGCCTGCATTCACTGACAGCAAGTGTAGTGTCCCAGAGCGCAATTTCTGCGGCTGGGCTGAGGATGGCACCTGTCCACAAGTGGTTTATTATATATTTCATGAGGTAACCAGGGGCGGTCTTGACATTTCTGGGGCCCCAAGCGAAGTTATGTCTGGGGCCCCCCTCGACACGCGTTCCAACACAATAGACCGCTGTGTGTTGCTCCCAGTAGTATATACCCCTTGTGCGCTACCGCCAGTAATATATACTCCTTGTGTGCTGCCCCCAATAGTATATACCCCTTGTGTCCTGCCCCCAGTAGTATACCCCTTGTTTGCTTGCCCCAGTAGTATATAGACCCCTGTGTGTTCCCTCAGTTATATATAGCCCCTACGTGTGCTCCCCCAGAAGTATATAGACCTCCTGTATGCTGCCCCAGTTGTATATAGACTCCCTGTGTGCTGCCCCAGTTGTATATACCCCCTGTGTGCTCCCCCACTAGTATATAGGCCCCCTGTGTGCTCCTTCAGGGGTATTTAGCCCCCCTGTGTGCTCCCCCACTTGGATATAGACCTCCTGTGTGCTCCCCCACTTGGATATAGACCTCCTGTGTGCTCCTCCAGTAGTATATAAACACCCTGTGTGCTCCTCCAGTATTATATAGACCCCTTCTGTGCTGCCCTAGTAGTATACAGACCCCAGTGTGCTCTCCCAGTTATATAAAGACCACCTGTGTGCCTCACAAGTAGTATATAGACCCCCTGTATGTTCCCCCAGTAGTATATAGACCCCCTCTGTGCCCCACCAGTAGTATATAGACCCCTGTGTGCTCCCCCAGTAGTATATAGACCCCCTGTGTACTGACCCATGTAGTATATAGACCCCTCTGTGAAGTCCCAGTAGTCTATAGCCCCCCTGTGTGCTCCCTCAGTTATATATAGCCCCCCTGTGTCTTCCCCATTATATAGCCCCACTGTGTGCTCCCCTCATTTATATAGACCCCCGCTGTGCGCTCCCCCAGTTACACAGGCCCCTGTGTGCTCCCCCTCCCATATAGTATATAACACAATAAAACAAAACACTTATACTCACCTGGGTCCGGGCGTCTCCTCTTCTCTTCACTCTTGTGGCCGCGCTCCCCTTGTCCTGGTGCCGATGCTCCAGTGATGTCACTGGAGCATCGACACCACAAGGACAGAGCAGCCACTTGTGACCGCAGGGAAAACACTTCCTGTGGCCACAAGAGTGACTGACAGGAAGCGAGCCAATGGCTCCTGCCCTGTCAGTGCTGCTGCTGCATGTAACTGTGAGCGCTCATTACGAGTGCTCATAGTTACAGTTTAGATCACAGCAGCGAGCGGGGCAGCGGCCCTGTCCAGCGGTTTTGAGCACAACAGCAGGGAGTGGGGGCCCCCCTGGATGTTGGGGGCCCCAAGCGATCGCTTGGGGTGCTTGGTGCCAAAGACCGCCACTGGAGTTAACATGTCTGATGTTAAACTGTCATATGTATTTCTCTGTACCAGTGTAACCGTCAGGCCGAGAATGGGTTACATGCTTTACACTGCACACCACACAAAACAGTGACACCTACTGTCCTTAGTAGGAACTGCTCTAGCTAGTGTAATAAGCCTCTAGAAGTTGCTAGAAAGTGGGCGGAGTATGCTAATAGGCTCCCCATAAAAGGTTTGCAGATGCAGTGTGTAGCTGAGACAAGTGAGTAGCAGTTGAGGGGACAACATCACCTCAGGAGATAAGATCACCACAGAGCAAAGCTGCTGAGGGGAAGGAGAAAGGGATATTATAAACAGAGCAGCAAGAGATCAGCTGGAGGTGGGACCAAAAGAGAGAGACTTTGAGAGAAAGTCTGTCAGGTGCACCATCAGGAAGGGGCCAGCACACTTAGGGTATAAACCCACACACCGTATATGCAGCGTATTTACTGCTGCGATACGCAGCAAACTCGCAGCAAACTCGCAGCAAAATCGCAGCAGATTAGATCTAAATAACTGAACATCAAATCTGTACCAACAAATCTGCTGCGTATTTGTTGCATATCTGCTGCATATACAGTGTGTGGGTTTATACCCTTAAAGAGAGTGGGAATCCTCAGATCAGGAACCCAAGTGGATGGACTTGGCAGTTAAGGGAGCAGAGTTAACTTAGGGTCCTATTCCACGGGCCGAGGAGGGCCCGATCAACAATGTAATCAAGCGGCGATCTGCTAGATCGGCACTCGTTTACTGGGCCTATTCCATGGCCCGATGATCGTTGAGCGAGGGCTGCAAGGACATCGTTACCGATGTCCGTGCAGCCCTTGCAGCATCATACATTACCTGTCCAGGCTTCTTCTCGGCGCTGTCTTCATCCCCGGGTCCCGTGCGCTCTATCTTCAGATTGGCCGGTCATTCTGAAGATAGAGTGCTCAGGAAACAGGGATGAAGACAGCATGGAGAAGACCTGACAGGTAATATATGATGCTGCAGCCTGTCAAATAGTCAGTCGCCCGCCGCGCACCGCTATTCAACCGTAGCGATGCGCGGTGGGGGAACTATGATTTTAGGTCTGGCCCTAAATGAACGATCAGCCGATGACACGATCATCGACTGATCGTTCTCTCTATTTCACCGAACGATAATCGGCCGAATCGGGCCAAATGGGGCCGATCCGGCCGATTATTGTTACTGTGGAATAGGGCCCTTAGGTTTCTGCACCCATCTTTCTGAATTCGGGGGGTAAGATTTATTAGGACCCCTAGATACCTCTAGGACCTGAAAGTTGTGGCCTAACGCCACAAGCCATCCTGCAGGTACAGCACCCTCTCACTCTGCAGCCCTCAGTGTATCCCCTCATTTAGGAGCTCAGCGCTATGCTCAGAAGAGGCATAACCACCTACAAGCCTAAAACTACAACCACTATCATCCTCTCCTCATCTCCCCTCACTCTCTTCCACACCCCGGCTTGCTGCACAAGCAGAGATAGAACTATAACTTTTCATATTACAGAAACCTAGGCTCAGGGACACATGTAAGTCTATGGAAGCAGCACAGGTGCATGGAGATGATTCAGATAATGTCCCCTGGGGGGTCAGGTTACCAAGTCAATAGACAGCTAATCCGGCCCCCAGAGAGGAGATCACATATCCTGTGACTACAAAGGGAGTGGGGAAGAGGAAGCTGAGCGTGGTCAGAGTGGACCAAGAGTAGAGGATTTCCCAAAGATAGAGGATGTCCCAAAAAAAGTCAGATAAAAATAAAAAAACAGGGAAAGATTATACATGTATATTAAACATAGGGTGGTATTGGGATAACACCTTCAATGGCAAAAAAGATTTGAACGGCTGCACACAAATTTATTCATTTTTTCATCCGTTTTCATCTGTTTTTTGCAAATGAAAAAACAGATTGCAGAAAAGCAGTGTGAACCCAGCCTTAGGGTCCGTTCACATGGAGTAAAACTGGCAGAATCCTGACAGCCTCTGTGTCATAAAGACAGTTTATGGGAGGCTTGTGCGCCTCCTCTCTCCGCGCTGAAGAATGGACATGTCCATTTTTCAGTGCGGAGAGAAGAGGCGCGCGAGCCTCCCATAGACTGTCATTATGACATGAAGGCTGGCGGAATTCTGCCAGTTTTACTCCGTGTGAACTGGCCCTTAATCAGTCTTACAGTTTTTCACAGACTGCACCTTTATAGGGAGATTTCTATACAGTCCGGCCAACATACTGTAGATCTCCTAAGGATATCTACTGATATATGATGAGGTTCTATTGCCTGCCTCCAGGTACACAAGAGAAATACAAACCAATAACATTTGGCCTTGAAATCCCAATTGGAGGACGCTGACCCATAAACCCGATAAAGTTCATTTATCAGGGGATAAAGAAGACACAAATGGTTGACCTTAGAGAAACCAGAGGAAGTCCGAGTGCTAATCTGACCAGTAAATTTACTTCACAACGGTAAGAAGATTGATGTCAAGCATTATGCAGAGTACCACTAGGAACCACATCCATCATAGTCTGTCACATCCAGTATAGACTGTCATAGGCAGCATAGATTGTTATATCCAGCATAGACTGTTATATCCAGCATAGACTTTTATATCCAGCATAGACTGTCATATCCAGCATAGACTGTCACATCCAACATAGACTGTCATATCCAACATAGACTGTCATATCCAGCATAGACTGTTATATCCAGCATAGACTTTTATATCCAGCATAGACTGTCATAGGCAGCATAGACTGTTATATCCAGCATAGACTGTCATAGGCAGCATAGACTGTTATATCCAGCATAGACTGTCATATCCAGCATAGACTGTCATATCCAGCATAGACTGTCATAGGCAGCATAGACTGTTATATCCAGCATAGACTGTCATATCCAGCATAGACTGTTATATCCAGCATAGACTGTTATATCCAGCATAGACTGTCATATCCAGCATAGACTGTTATAGGCAGCATAGACTGTTATATCCAGCATAGACTGTCATAGGCAGCATAGACTGTTATATCCAGCATAGACTGTCATAGGCAGCATAGACTGTTATATCCAGCATACACTGTCATAGGCAGCATAGACTGTCATATCCAGCATAGACTGTTATATCCAGCATACACTGTTATATCCAGCATAGACTGTTGTATCCAGCATTAACTGTCATATCCAGCATAGACTGTTATAGGCAGCATACACTGTTATATCCAGCATAGACTGTTATATCCAGCATAGACTGTCATATCTAACATAGACTATTATATCCAGCATAGACTGTCAAAGGTAGCATAGACTGTCATATCCAGCATACACTGTCATAGGCAGCATAGACTGTCATATCCAGCATAGACTATTATATCCAGCATAGACTGTCATAGGCAGCATAGACTGTCATAGGTAGCATAGACTGTCATAGGTAGCATAGACTGTCATAGGTAGCATTGACTGTCATAGGCAGCATTGAATGTTATATCCAGCATAGACTGTAATATCCAGCATAGACTGTCATATTCATATTAGTATTATTAGTATTTCTAATCATTATGTCACATGTCGACCAGGGCCGTATTACCAGCTGCTGCTGACCTAGACACTACATCTGCAGACGCCCCATCTTCACTCACCAATTAGCATCATGATTTTCTAGTTTCTGAACATCATATTGATATCTGATCGGTTTTAGGCCGCGTTCCCACATTTACTGTACATCACCACATGCAGCAGATGCCAGACCCCCTATGCGGTAACCAATAGGTGTGTGGCCAATATTCCTGGTAACAGCACATGACTACTGAGGAAGAAATGGGATAGTGGTTTCGGCCACCTGCATTTCTCTACATGAAGAAACATTGTCTGAATTATGTTTTTCATGGTTTTTAACTGCTTAAAACATAAACAAATGTCCACATTGAATCAATGATTAGAGCAGTCTGCATATTGTCTGAGGGAATTCTCACCACATGATTGGTAGATTGGTAGGTAATAGCTCCAGGCGTCACATTTACCACCGCTACACCAGACCTGACCAATACCGCCATACTGTGACTGGATAACACCACTATACCAGACCTGACCAATACCACCATACTGTGACTGGATAACACCGCCATACCAGACCTGACCAATACCGCCATACTGTGACTGGATAACACCACTATACCAGACCTGACCAATACCGCCATACTGTGACTGGATAACACCACCATACCAGACCTGACCAATACTGCCATACTGTGACTGGATAACACCACCAGACCTGACCAATACCGCCATACTGTGCTGGATAACACCGCCATACCAGACCTGACCAATACCGCCATACTGTGACTGGAAAACACTGCCACACCAGACCTGACCAATACCGCCATACTGTGACTGGATAACACCACCATACCAGACCTGACCAATACCGCCATACTGTGACTGAATAACACCACCATACCAGACCTGACCAATACCGCCATACTGTGACTGGATAACACTGCCATACCACACCTGACCAATACCACTATACTGTGACTGGATAACACCACCAGACCTGACCAATACCGCCATACTGTGACTGGATAACACCACCAGACCTGACCAATACCGCCATACTGTGACTGGATAACACCACCAGACCTGACCAATACCGCCATACTGTGACTGGATAACACCACCATACCAGACCTGACCAATACCGCCATACTGTGACTGGATAACACTGCCATACCACACCTGACCAATACCACTATACTGTGACTGGATAATACCACCGTACCAGACCTGACCAATACCGCCATACTGTGACTGCATAACACCCCAATGCCAGACCTGACCAATACCATCATACTGTGACTGGATAACACCCCAATGCCAGACCTGACCAATACCGCCATCCTGTGACTGGATGACACCCCAATGCCAGACCTGACTAATACCGCCACAATGTGACTAGATAACACTGCCACACCAGACCTCAACAATACTGCCATATTGTGACTAGGTAACACCGCCATACCAGACATGTGCAATACTGCCCTACTGTGACTAGATAACACCCCAACACCAGACCTTACCAATACCTCCATACCCCACCCCCTTGAAAAGACACTAGATTTACTGACAAGTCTGAATGGGAGGTGGGAGACTAAAAAAATAAAAACAAATGTTGTTTCCATCCCCCTGCTCCCTGGTGCTGCCCCCCCCCCCCCCCTGCAAGGTGCTGCCCTAGGCACCGGACCACGGGTGCCTAGTGGCAAACACGGCCCTGATGTCGACATGTTATGTTGTATTATAGGTGGTTGTACATATGAGTACAGGAAGAGCTCGTAGATTGTAAGCACACACAGGCAGGGTTCTCTCTCCATCTTGGACTGGGTCTGTTACTGGCAGGCTCTGGTGCATTGTACTCTCTATTATTTATTTTGTTTTCAAACACTTTTTATTGAAGAAATAAAAGTTAAAACAAATTATTTTCGTTACAACATCGCAATTGAGTTCTGTATAGCAAATTGATAGTCACATACAGAACTTTGCTGTTGTTTTTGATTATAGAGAGTATAAACGGATCAGGAACAAACAAGAGGTTGTTAAGAAAGGAGATAAAGTGTGGGAAGTAAGTACACGTAGTCCCCTTAAAATAACACTGTTCCTTGGGGTTACTCACAATACTACAATAGGGCTTCTCCCACAAAAACATGATATGTGTCACCCTCAATTAGCAGATCTTAGAGGGTCTCAACTCTGGAACCCGAAAGATCTCAAAAACTCAACTCTCCCCACTAAATAGAGCAGCAGTGAGCAGCTACATTTATTCTCTATGGGAGACTGAATGGAGCTGTGATGCACATTTGTGCAAATGCGTAGTCTGTGTTTAATGGGGATTATCAATTTACAAATTAGTAAAATATTTTTTAAAAACTTTGGAAATGTCACAGGGAAATGTTAAAAACCTTGATTGGCAGGGCTGCTCGTAGTAATATTTGTCTAGGCAGCTCCATTATAAGTCTATGGGGCTGCCTGGATAGAGATGATTGACAGCGGGGAATTGCAGAACACATGTCTTCTTGTTTGCTCACTTGATTGGTAGAGGTCTCAGCAGTGAGGGCCCCACTGATAAAAAAAAAAAATGTCAAGAGTTTTATTTGATGACAGGTATTTTTTAATTCTAGCTTGTTAATTATTATTATTATTTTTTTGTTACATAAAAAAACTATTCGGAAAAAAACACTCTCAGGCTATGTTCATACACAGTCCGGATCACGGAACGGCCAGTCTCGTTAAAGATCATCCTGGCCGGTACTGCAGTACCGGCCAGACGATCTTTGAGGCCGCAGAGTTCTGATGCGGGGCATCCGTACACGTCCGCTTCAGAACTCCCTACTTCACACTATGGAGCGTACGGCCGGAGTCGCTCGCAAACTGCAACAACGGCCGTACTTTTACTAAAATATACGTAGTGTGAACATAGACTCATATTGCAAAGACCAAAACTTCCCCTAACCATCAAAAATTTTAGAGGTCAGACTAAGGTCAATCAAATAATTGGCAGGAATGATCAGAAAACCCCATTAATTAATAATTTTAGAAAAAGTTAATTGAAATAGGTTTTCTAAACCAGACAATCCCTTTAAATGACAAACTCGTTCCTGCTACATCTGCACTTCCTATTGACGAGATTTAATTCTCATTACCTTATTCCAAACTGTTTTTATTTGTAAACTGCGAACATCATCTGTGACAATACTTAGAAGCTTGTCTGATTCTTAGTATAAGCAAGAAAGGTTTATCTTTGTATATGTCTAAAACTTTTGATGTAATCACAGCTCGACCTGGAGCTTGTGTCATGGCTTGTGTTGTTCCAACCTCAGCCAATGGAAGCCGTGTGTGTTTCCTGTTCTGTAGTTGTATACATATGGTTTTTCAGATAAATACATAATGGAACATGACAGAACAGGTGGGAGATCACAATGATTTACAAAGTGTCTGTTTATTACAGCTGAGGTTTCCTAATATCAGTTCATGGAAACTTGCACCCAGGAGATGAAAATGTGAGAATTGACAACAGTTAAAGTAGCCAGAAAGAGAGATTAATCTGTACCAACTATTAGCAGTGGTCCCTGAGAGTGGCCTAGTATACAGGGCTTGAATCGTGAGCCCTCTCTATACCTCCTTAGTAATGCCATGATGGGTATACCCTGTTGTGTTTCGTTAAGAGGTTAGGACAATGGGAGATAAACTTGGGAATTTTGGTATTTCTATAGAGGAGGATGGATTAGAAGTATTCAGTTTGCTGGTCAAGAACTAGGATCTTTTATTCTTAGCAAGAGAGGTCCAAACCAATGCCTTATTAACTTTGATGACCTGTTGGGTCTAGAGAAGAGAAAAGCGAATCTAATGAAGCTTATTAACGAAGCAAAATTTTGGAAGCTTCATTTTAAAATTTGTTCAAGATGGTGGACAAACATCTTAAAAACAAAAAAGTGGTATGCTCACCTTTGCGTTATCTCCTGGTGTCCTTCTCTGTATCTCTGGTTTCTCCAGCCGCCTCCAGCCCGCTCAGCCAGTTACTGATGGAAATGGGACAGTACCGCAGCCAGTGATTGGCTAAGAGGGCCATCACTCTTGTGTGGAGAATGACAGCCTTCTCAGCCAATCACTGGCTGCAGCGTTGTCCCTAAGTCAATAATTGGCTGAGCAGGATTTTGGCTGTGTTGGACACCGGACCTAACTCATAAAATTTAAACAGTGTTGTCATAGGGTAACTTCTTTAAAGGGGTTATCCTATGAAAAAAATTGTGTGCATTTCAACCGCGTAGGAAAATAAATATATCAAGCAATATTTTACCAATTTCATAGCAATAGGTTAAAGCTACGCCAATGCCAGGACCAGGCGGCAAATGCATGGAAATGTACATAGCATGTGAGCAGGATACTGCTATGTTTACAGATTGTACCTACATTAGTCTCTTGGTTAGTTTTTCTTTAACCAAAATCAGGAGTGGAACTGACAGAGCAAAATTATAATGGAAAAAAAAATCTTGTGTTTTCAACCCACTTCTGGTTTTGGTTGAAAAAAGACTGACCAAAAGACTGACGGAAATACTATGTGTGAGCATAGATATCTTATTAATGTGCATGGGATGCATTACGGCCATTACGACCAATAATTGCTTGGTGTAATAGCTACTGTTAAAAGGTAACAATCGGCCGGCTGATCTTTGTCTTTCAACATGTTGAAAAATGTTTCAACAATAATTGCTATCTCCTATGGGCTTCTATCTCCAAATGATTGTGTTGGGAGCCAACCCCCCCCCCCCCCCCCCGCCCCTGCTCTTACCTGCTCATTGTCGGCAGGTGTAATAGTGCCAACAGCAAGCGGGGAAACAAGAATCAAGCAAGTGCTGATTTGACAGGCTGGAGCTTCCTTGCTCCTCACCATGTAATAAAGGCTTTACTCTTAACCCCTAGACGACCCAGGGCGTATAGTTACGCCATGGAAGTCTGTCCCCAGACGACCTAGGGCGTAACTGTACGCCCTGGGTGTATCTCCCGCTATGAAGCGTGCTCCGGAGCGGAGCGCGCTTCATAGCAGGTGGGGGCCGGCTGCAATCAGCAGCCGGGACCTCACCGGTAATGACTCGCTGCAGCGATCGCGCTGCCGCGTGTCATTAACTCCTTAAACGCCGCGGCGTTTAAGTGTAAGTGACAGGGGGAGTCCCCTGTCACTTACCGATCGGGACCCCCGCAGTGTGACTGCGGGGGTCCCGATTGGTAAAACGGGCCGCCGGAGGTCTCTTTCCTGCCTCCGTGCGGTCCGATCGGCGATCTGCTACTCTAAGCCTGCACAGGCAGGCTCAATGAGCAGATCGCCGATAACACTGATCAATGCTATGCCTATGGCATAGCATTCATCAGTGTAGAAATCAAACTAATCTATGTAAAAGTCCCCCAAAGGGACTTCAAATGTGTAAAAAAAAAAAAGTTAAAAACACTATTACACTACCCCAAAACCCCTCCCCCAATAAAAGTTGAAATCACCCCCCTTTCCCATTATATAAATAAAACATATAAAAATAAATAAATAGATAAACATATAATATACCGTAGCGTGCGTAATTGTCCGATCTATTAAAATATAACAAGCGTCACTGCGAACGGTAAACGGCGTACACGAAAAGAGGGAAAAAAGTGCGCGGATTACCGATTTTATGTTACATTATATATATAAAAAAATTAATAAAAAGTGATTAAAACGTCCGATCTTCACAAATATGGTATTAATAAAAACTAGAGATCATGGCGGAAAAAATGACACCCCATACAGCCCCGTAGGTGAAAAAATAAAACCGTTATAAGCGTCACAATAGTCCCATTTTATTTATAATTAATTGCCAAAAAAAAGGATTTCATTTAAAAAAAATATATATATAACATTAGAGAATCTGTGTAACCTGCATATGGTTGTGTTCATACTGACCTATAGAGTAATGGTATCATGTCGCTTTTACCATATAGTGCATTACGTAGACACAGGAACCCCCCCAAACGTTGCCATATTGCATTCTTTTTTGCGATTTCACCAATTTATATCTTCATAAATAATAATTTTGGGATTCCATCATACATGTTATGGTAAAATGAAAGAAACCATTACAAAGTACAACTATTCCTGTAACAAATAAGCCCTTACATGGCCTGTAGATAAAAAACTGAAAGTGCTGGAGCTCTTAGAAGGGGAGGAGGGAAGAACGGAAACACTAAGATCAAAATTTGCGCGGTCCACTGGGTCATTTTGGGCCTGGTCCTCAAAGGGTTAAAGGGGCAACCTGGAGAAAAAACTATTGTTTTTTAATCGTCATTCAGTTACTGTATTCTCTATAGGAGGTGCTGTTTTCTTTCCACTGTGACACAGTGCTGTCTTCTGCCACCTCTGTTCCTAACAAATAAGGCCCTTCTGACTTCAATTTAGTCATGATTAATGAGGTGCAAGCCACGTGAAACGCGTAGACATACAGCCAGATTGAGACACTGGTCTGTTGATTTTCTAGGTTTTTGGCAATAAAGATTGGAGAATGGTTATTTCCTCAAATACTGATCTGAAGTGACTTTCCTGTCAGGAACTGTTCAGAGCAGGAGAGGTTTTCCATGGGGATTTGCTGCTGCTCTGGACAGTTCCTGACACAGACAGAGGTGGCAGCAGAGAGAACTGTGCGGATGGCAAAATAATGATCATGTCAATTATTTTCAAACCTCTTTTTCAAACAGCGGATATTTTTTAGTTCACACAGTTTTTCTTTTTTCCTCGTCCTTTCGTCTTTACTATTAAATTTAATGGACTTTTCAATCCAGTCCAGCGAAAAAAAGCGAAGGACACAAATTATACTGTGGTTCGATGTACCCTATTGACATTGATCTGTTGGATTCCTGCTGTGGACTGGCCTGAGGGGGGGTGTTGTTGTTTTTTTGTGTGTGTCTCCATCTGCAAAACGGAAGTTCGAACTGCTTAGGACAGAGAGAATTTAGCTTTCTTAGTTTACTATTGTAATGATCATTATGCTATGATTCATGCCTGTAGCTTCATAGACTTTGTGTATGTGACATCATCTCGATTGAGTAATCCAAGTATAAACTATAACTCCTACTGCCTTATGCATCTGTTACCTTCATTTCCTCCTTATCTGAGTCCTGGCTATTGCTTCTCAATGGGTGTTATTATTTAGTGAAGGAAAAATAATAACAATTTAAGTGATGGTATAAATCTCATTAAACATCCCACTTGAAGGCCTCTCGTTGTGGACTCACTATGAGTCATTAGGTTGTGTAACGTAAAGATGACTAGCTTCCACTCTGATTAAAATGCACCCAGTACAAGTAAACAGATTGTACCGTTCAACAGCTGTGTCAAATGTCAAACGTTTTACTAAGGATACAGATCGTTTCAAGCAAAATGTGTCTGCTTTTAGGTTGGGAAGGTTATAAGGAAAGTGGACGTTGATCAAATGTTAAAGAAGTCATTTAAGGCAGGTTACAAATGTTTCACATAGTAAATCAAACAAAGCGTTAGGCTTGAAAATTAATTTCTATTATTTTTCTAGGACTTTAAAGTGAATTTATCACTAGTACATTGCTTTTTTGTTTTTTTACATGAACAGACCGGCGCCATTGTGGGGATGCCAGTGCCACGGTCATTTTTTTGAACCACAATGTATCAAAGAAAGACACAGCAGGCACAGCTCAATAATATGACTGGGTGCACCTAAACACTAGAGATGAGCGAACCAGGTTCGGGTTCGAGTCGATCCAAACCCGAACGTTCGGTATTTGATTAGCTGGGGCTGCTGAACTTGGATAAAGCTCTAAGGTTGTCTGGAAAACATGGATACAGCCAATGACTATATCCATGATTTCCACATAGCCTTAGGGCTTTATCCAAGTTCAGCAGCCACCGCTAATCAGATGCCGAAAGTTCGGGTTCGGATGGACTCGAGCATGCTCCAGGTTCGCTCATCTCTACTTAACACATACAAAGAGAAATAATATAAAAAAAGAAGAGAAAAAGCGTATATGTAATGGATGGATGCACACACACAATAGATTATCAAAAAATCATGGACGTCTATTAAGTACAAAAAACACCACAGAACAATTAAAACCACTTAAAAATGACCACAAGGGTCGTGTACATAGTCTGATGACCCCCACAATGATTGAGGTAACATCCTAGTACCGGAAGAAAAAAATCGAAGGTCCAAATACAGAATACACACAACGTAGTGTTAATAACAAAAATGAATCAAAATAATATGCAGTGAAACAATAAACCAAACAAATACACAAAGTGTCACAGCATGATACCCTCCAAAGTGGTGTGCACAGATCCCGGTACAATGCCACCAAAACCCCACGCGTTCCGTTATGTCCCCATAACTTCATCAGGAGCAGACATAGGGGAGGATGTAGTGTGTCTTGTATTTATATCAAAATATATTAACAAGTTAATGGATACCTGGTGTGAGTCCCGGAGGTTGGCACATGGTACAAATTCTACAATAAGTCCAAGATGGTGCTTAGCCACATGGTACGCCACCCCGCATCACCGGAAGTGACGGTGGAAAGCAAGATACTATTACGGGAAGTGCCAGTGCAGCGCAGGCACATAATATGGGGTGGAACGCATAGCTGTGGAGCGCACAGCGCACATAAAAAAAATTTAACCACCACCCGACTGTTGTGCATGGCGCTGGTAAACCTCTCCTACTACACCACAACTGCTAAGTACGAGAATGCACGCAACCAAGTGGGACTTAAGGGGCTATGTATCAGGGTGGTTTGGTGATCTCCCCACTGGGAGGCAACCCTTTGGCAATAGGCTTCCCTCCCCTGGAGGGATATCTGGCTATTCCCGTGTTTTGAGACTCGTAACTGAGACTCCACGGACCCTTCTTTTGCATATTTAAATTTATAGGGGGCAATGCATCAGTGGAGACTCTTCAGTGAGTACTCCATTTGATTTTTTTGTCGCTTGTCTCCCTGAGCTCAGCGATTGCTGTGTTTTGTAAG
This sequence comes from Dendropsophus ebraccatus, assembly GCF_027789765.1. Taxonomy (NCBI): domain Eukaryota; kingdom Metazoa; phylum Chordata; class Amphibia; order Anura; family Hylidae; genus Dendropsophus; species Dendropsophus ebraccatus. The sequence goes on along the minus strand of NC_091456.1, from coordinate 163,270,339 downwards.
TATGAGAATAGTTGATTTTTTATTAGAAGAAATATTTTCCAAAATAAACATTCAAAGTGAATGTACCACTAGTACTTGTTTTTTTGTTTTTTTACATAAACAGACCGCCGCTGGCACATGGGATGCCAGTGCCGCAGTCCTTTTTTTGACCGTTTCCTGGTTCCCGCCCATGATGCCAGTCTATTGCCGAGCAGCAGCTGGGCATAAAGCACTGGGGATGGGCCCACCGACCCCCAGAGTGATAAAACCCCCTGTCCTCTGTGATGTGACTCTACTAGAATCAATGCAGCCGTGTCACAGTGCTTCATGCCCGGCCAGTGCTTGGTAACAGACCAGCGTTATGCGTGGGAATTGGGTAACAGTTCAAAAAAAAGGACCGTGACACCGGCATCCCCATGCCAGTGCCAGTCTGTTCATGTAAAAAAAAAAATGTACTAGTGCTACATTCACTTTAGAGGGGTATTCTGGAAAATATTATATTTTCAAATTTTAATAAAATTAACTGTTCTAATACTTGTTGTAGTGTAGTAGGAGAGGTTTACTCTTAGGGGTTAAGTCTGGATAATTCCAGACATGAACAATGAGGGCAGCAGAGAGTACTGTGTCAGATATATTTAAAAAAAAAACGACACCATTTTCTCTAGGGCATGGATGCCTTTGGCCCACCAGCTGTTGCAAAACTCCACTGCTCATCACTGCAGAGCACCAGATGAAGATTCAATAAAAGGGGCAGGGCAGATCTGTGCACTGGGTGGTACTCCCGTGCCCAGTGCACCATATTGCCTAATTTTCATCTCAAAATTCATCTCAAAAGTGGCAGTGGGAGCTGTCAGCAGGGGACCTGGAGACTCTGCAGGAGAGAGAGTGGTGAGGTAAGAATAAGATGTTTATTATTTTTATGTAAGGGCAGCATTATATTAAAAGTTTTAAAGTGTCAGAGAACCACTTCAAAAAGAATCTTTCGGTACCCGAGGTGCTGACAGTGTGCTGTAGTTGGCAGTCCCCTAGTAAGCATGGTACCTTTTGGTAATTTGTCCATGCAGTGGACTATGTGCAATCTCAGGTGTCCTACTGTAATGAAGAGTCAAAGAGGAGTTGTGGCTCTGCATTTGTGCTGCACTCTGGCACGCCTCACCACTTCTTTCTTCCCCTCTTTTTTGTTAATAATCTCTCCTGCCCAGCGTCCTGCTTGCTTGTGCTGTCAGCCAGTGCCTCTGAGTGTTAATATCAGTCAAAGGCTATGTAGAGAAAAGGCGGACGATTTTGGTATTTAAAAAAACATCAGTTTTTGCTGTGATTTAACTGATTGCAATGGCAGTGCATTGAATTCAATGAAAAGATGGACGTCCAATGCACACAATGTATTGAATAACGGACCGAGAAACAGTTAGTGTCCAGACACAGTGTGTGTTTTTGGTTAGAAGAAAAACGTGTGCAGCACTCCCCTGCTTGGTACCACTGGGCCTGAGGCCACTGCCAGGAATTTACCCCCCCCTCCATACAGGAATCTGCAGATCATCCGATACTCTTTTGGTGATACTTCTAAGTATGTCTAAGGACGGATAAACGTTCATGTACTCCTCAGATACAGCAGGATAAGTATTTTTAGCATGTTTTTTTTTTTTTTTTAGCAGAAGTAAATTGTATTATTGCTAATAGAGTTAAAGTGTTAAACAAACCACCCAGTGTTTTACCTAAAAGAGTATGTAACTAACCTAAGTCTTTGCCAAAGTATCATTTATTTATTGGCTGAATAATAGAACAATGTCACTAGTAAAATACCTAAATTGGGAGAAAAATGTAGATAATATACTTTTTATAGTGTAATGGATTACTTTACCACACAATTAAGTAGGACGATGGGCACTTGGTGAATTAATGAGAATGATATCATCTTGTAAAAATAAAGACCGACGTGAATTTGTGACTTGACTTAAATTCTAACATCACATTTAACTCAGTATAGAACATTTAGTTCTTTTTAATGTGTTACCCAGTAGTTATAGGTTGTTTTTTGTAGCCAGTGATGTGTACTAGAGATGAGTAAACTTACAGTAAGGTCAGCCCAACCTGAACCTTATCGCTTGGCCATTAAAGGAGAAGTTCGGCGCTGCAACTATTTTTGGAAAAAGCAGGGTCAGGGGGAAACATAATAAAAACCACTACTCACCTGTCCCCGTGCCTGTCCAGCACTAAAATGCTCGGGTGCTCGATACTTGAGACAAATATTTCCCGATGCTCAGGTGCTCATTTCGAGTAACGAACCCCATTGAAATCAATGGGAAACTCAAGCATTTTTGCAGGGGACCCAAGCTTGGCCCAGGGAAGGTTGTGTGAAAACCTGTCAACCTCAGAAAATGATGGAAACACCACGAAAATGGACAGGAAACAGCAGGGGCAAAATGCATGGATGCCTCTGAGGCTGCCTAATCGCACTATTACTCCAAATTCTGGTGGTCAACCTCAAGACAATAGTGCTAACCCAGACCAAGATGGGCAAGGCACATGCGACCAAGGTCAAAGGCCTGAAGGTCACTTTGAAGTTTAAAGTCCTTGGAGAGTGTTCCCCTGCCAGTGCCTGACAAGCAGACTGCTCCCCTCTTTCTCCCTTAATAACTTGTCTTTTTAATTTACTAGACTGACCAGGGCTGGGGCATGACACCCCCTGACTACTTTAGCAGTTGGGGTAATTTTCCCAGTATCATGTCACTCACCACTTCTCCCCACCGCTTATGTTCTGGCTACCAAATTTAAAATTATTATTTTTATTTATTTTTGAAATTTGAATTATAATTTGATTTTGAGTTTGAATTAAAATTTGAGTTTGAATTCGAATTTGTTTAAATTTTGAAGTTTGAAGTTTGATTTTTTTATTTTATTATTATTATTTTTTTTTTATTTATTCAAGTTTGTATCCAGCAATAACATGGTATGAAATGAACAATACAATCATCCAATAAAAATAGCTGGATTATGGCTAGATTTTGCCTCACAATCAAAAATCATTGGAGGTAGGGATGAAGAAATAACAATACAGTCTTCTTCAGAGACCCCCAAATTTGAATGAATACACTTTTAATCCTTTAACCCCTTCCCACACGAGGACGTAACTGTACGTCCTCGCGCCGGTGGGGGTGTTCAGAGCGGGGTCACGCGGTGCCGGGTGCCGAATGTAGTGTGGCAGGGGGTATTCCCCCCAAAATTATTTTTGCATTAATACATTGCCCACCCATAGCTTTCCATCTTTCCAATATCAATTTATTATGGATTTTGCACAGTTTTGCTGTTATCTAGGTAAATTCACCCCCACCGTTTGCATAGAATCATCAGCTCTCAGTCCACTCCGACACCGCTCCCTGCTCCTGGCCCGCACCCTCCGAGACGGCATCACGTGTACTCCATTTCTTCAATGGGCCGGGTTAGCGCTTCTAACCTGGCTCACTGAAGTGAGGGAGGACAGTGCGATAGTGACAGCTTTCTCCCTCTCTGAAAGCACCCAGACCGTAATGCCCCCTGTCCCCCTTGGAGGTCACCCGCAGACCCCCGCCCCAGAGCTTACCCACACAGCTCACCCGGCGAGGCTCCTGTGCTTGTACAAGCCCCCCCCCCCCGCAGCTCACCCGGTGGCCGCACGCTGCACTGTAAGTTCAGGTGGCCGCCCGGCGCTCTGGTCAGTGAAGCCCCCCACCCCCAGCCCTCCTGTCAGTGCAGCTGACACCCCCCCCCCCCCGGCGCTCCGATCATCCAGCCCCCCCCCGGCGCTCCTATCACTGCAGACTGCAACCCCCCATAACCCCCTGCCCCGCAGCTCACCCGGTGGCCGCACGCTGCACTGTAAGTTCAGGTGGACACCCGGCGCTCTGGTCAGTGAAGCCTCCGCATCCACGGCGCCCCCCCCCCCCAGCTCACTCCACAGTGCCCCCCCCTCGGCGCTCCGGTCATCCAGCCCCCTGGCCCCACTGCAGCTGCGGCCCCCGCTCTCTGAAAGTTCCTGTGCTTATAACCCCCTGCTCCGCAGTTCACCAGGTGGCCGCCCGCTGCACTGTCAGCTCAGGTGACCGACACTCCGGTCATCGGCAACACCTCTCCCCACCCAAAAAAAAATATATATTGATACCCGGATCCGGTCATCCACACACACCCCTCACCTCTCGGCACTCCTCGCAGCTCTCCTGTCAGTGCAGCTGCCGTCCCCCCCCCCCCCCCCCCCCCCGCAGCCTCCTCACAGCCACAGACACCCCTGGCCGCCCGCAGGGCTCCCCTGAATAACCCCCTGCCTCATCTCTGCAAGACTGCTCCTGCACCATCACAGCTCTGCTCCATCACAGCTCTGCTTCATCACCATCACAGCTTTGCACCATCACAGCTCTGCTTCATCACCATCACAGCTCTGCTTCATCACCATCACAGCTCTGCACCATCACAGCTTTGCTTCATCACCATCACAGCTCTGCACCATCACAGCTCTGCTTCATCACTATCACAGCTCTGCTCCATCACAGCTCTGCACCATCACAGCTCTGCACCATCACAGCTCTGCTTCATCACCATCACAGCTCTGCACCATCACAGCTCTGCTTTATCACCATCACAGCTCTGCACCATCACAGCTCTGCACCATCACAGCTCTGCACCATCACAGCTCTGCTCCATCACAGCTCTGCTCCGTCACCATCACAGCTCTGCTCCATCACCATCACAGCTCTGCTTCATCATCATCACAGCTCTGCTCCATCACCATCACAGCTCTGCACCATCACAGCTCTGCACCATCACAGCTCTGCTTCATCACCATCACAGCTCTGCTTCATCACCATCACAGCTCTGCACCATCACAGCTCTGCTTCATCACCATCACAGCTGTGCACCATCACAGCTCTGCACCATCACAGCTCTGCTTCATCACCATCACAGCTCCGCACCATCACAGCTTTGCTTCATCATCATCACAGCTCTGCACCATCACAGCTCTGCTTTATCACCATCAAAGCTCTGCACCATCACAGCTCTGCTTCATCACCATCACAGCTCTGCACCATCACAGCTCTGCTCCATCACCATCACAGCTCTGCTCCATTACCATCACAGCTCTGCACCATCACCATCACAGCTTTACACCATCACCATCACAGCTCTGCACCATCACCATCACAGCTCTGCACCATCACCATCACAGCTCTGCTAAATCATTGTTACCACAATCATCTCAGCTCTGCACCATCACAGCTCTGCTACATAACCGTTACCATCACAGCTCTGCTTCATCACCGCTACCATCACAGCTCTGCTTCATCACCGTTACCATCTCAGCTCTGCTACATCACCATCATCAGGCATAAGCATTGCATGATGGGAAATGTAGTTTCCTATCTTGATTATAGACTATCTTTTAGAAAAACATATAAATCAGGAACGGCAGCAGCTAGAAAGACAGGAGATGGCTCAAAATACTCAGGAGGACTTGGTGAGTAAGACCAGCTAGGTTTGGGAGCATTTCATTTTTTTAGCTCTTGGGGGGAAAACCCCTTTAAGTCTTCAGATGCAGCTGTCAAAGTTGACAGCTGCATCTGAAGACTTCAGAGCAGCTTTTCCCTAGTGTCTAGTGGGGAGATCGCTCCCCCGTGACGTTGTCACGGAGGAGCAATCTCCGTGGATGGTGCCGGCCGGGGTCTGCTGATCCCGGCTTGGCACTCGATTGCTTCCCGAAGCAGCCGGAAGCAATCGAGTGCCTATATTATCGATCTATGCTGCATATCTATGCAGCATAGATCTGTATGAGAGATCAGAGTGCTTATACTAGAAAGGGGGCTTCTAGTATAAGTGTAAAAAAAAAAAAAAAAAAGTGTTATTAATAAAAAGCCCCCTTCCCTAATAAAAGTCAGAATCGCCCCCCTTTTCCCATGTTATACAGGCCATCAGATACAATGAAAGTTATACAGGTTACATATCGTTGTAATCGTAACGACTTGAGGAACATATGTAACAAGTCAGTTTTTCAATAGGACACACGGCGTAAAAACGAAGCCCCCCCCCCCCCAAAGTAAAGAATTGTGGGGGTTTTTTTCAATTTCACCGCACATATAATTGTTTTCTGGTTTTGCAGCATATTTTAGTGACGCAAAAAATAAGGGCTTATGTGGGTCTGTAGGTGTAAAAATGCAACTGCTATGGCCTTTTCAGCACAAGAAGGAAAAAATTAAAACGCAAAAACTAATATTTTCCTGGTCCTGAAGGGGTTAAAGAGTATCTAAGAGAGAGCAAGTGCGGTAGTAGTTGGTGGACTTTTTCCACCATTTTCACTGTCTGTTCCTTTTAGCTGTGGCGTGTATCTTGGAGATACAATAGATGACCTGACAGCCCTGCAAAATAGCACTTGAATTGAAGTCGATTTGATTTGAAAATCGAAATGGAAGATTAAAAAAAAAGCCGATAAAGTGGCCTTTACCGAGCTGCTGACTTCTGCCTTTGAAACTGCTACAAAATGAAATGACGGCAGAGGACACCCGCAAGTTTACATCCACCAATTATATGGTTCAAAATAACAACACAAGGGGGGAGACTTATCAAACATGGTGTAAAGTGAAACTGGCTCAGTTGCCCCCAGCAACCAATCAGATTTCACCTTTCATTCCTCACAGACTCTTTGAAAAATGAAAAGTGGAATCTGATTGGTTGCTAGGGGCAACTGAGCCAGTTTCACTGTACACCATGTTTGATAAATCTCCCCCAAGGATCCTAAATTAGGATCCACCATTTTCACTGTATGTTCCTTTTAGCTGTGGCGTGTATCTTGGAGATACAATAGATGACCTGACAGCCCTGCAAAATAGCACTTGAATTGAAGTCAATTTGATTTGAAATTTGAAATCGAAGATTAAAAAAAAGCTGATAAAGTAGCTTTTACCGGCCTTTAGATGAGGCAGGCGTGGAACCTCCCAAAAATTATGCCTGACAGCATGGTGGTGAGAACTCAGTAAACAAGGTAGATGAGGAAGCAGTTGAACCTCACAAAAATTATGCCTGACACAGCATGGCGTTCAGAACTCAGTGAACAAGGTAGATGAGGTAAGCGTGGAACCTTCCAAAAATTATGCATGACACAGCATTGCAGTGAGAACTCAGTGAACAAGGTAGAAAAGGCAGGCGTTCAACCTCCCAATAATTAGGCCTGACACAGCATGGCGGTAAGAAATCAGTGAACAAGGTAGATGAGGCAGCCTTTCATCTTCTGCACCAGGGCCTGTTGATATTGATTCACTCTCATACTCCGTTGCTCGGCAGGAATGAGAGTGGAAAAGTTCTGCTTATACCGAGGGTCCAGGATGGTGAACAGCCAGTAATCAGTGTTTTCAAAAAAATTGTGCCAGGGTCCCAACACGCAAGAATTTCCTCTCCTCAATAGGCAGATTCTCAATTTCCTCCTCCTCCATCAATTCCTCCTCTTCTGGCCATACACACTCAACAGCTAAGGATTGAGCATGGGTACCCTGGATGGTGGATAAGTTACTGGACACATTATCCGCTATCCACTTCATTACCTGTTCCCACTGCTGCGGTTTCAATAGCGGTGTACCCTGAGACCCCGTAAGTTGCGAGAATAAGCTAGGGAGTGAATGTTTGCGGTGTGCCACTGCTCCCGCCTCAACGGGTGCTGTGTCACCCTGCCCAGAACCACAGCCTCTGCCCACTGCATCGCTTGGAACCCCACGACCTCGACCCTTACCCCTGGGGTTCACCATTTTATGGACACTGCACAGTCAAGACTGAGAAAGCTGCACTACAGATCACAGTAAGCCAAGAACATATATTACTCAGACTACTTTTGGAGGTAAGTGTGTGTAAGTGGTGCTATATGGTGTATGCCACCTCTTACACAGGACAATGAGCAGTGAGGTTGGATATGGCTGCAATAAAAAAAGATAGCAACCCTGCAGATGACAAAAGATACTGGTCAGACTAGTTTTTGGAGGTTGTCGTATAGAGTCTGTGTGTAAGTGGTGCTTTATGGTGTATGCCACCTGTTACACAGCACAATGATCAGTGAGGTTCTATGCAGCTGTACTACTAATCACGGCAATACAATGTACAATTTGTTAAAAAAAATTGTAAAATATTGGGGAAGCTAGTTAAACACAGAACCCCCACAAATTATTTGTCCAATTTAACTCCATAAAAAAGACTGAAAAAATACACCACTTCCTGCTGCACATACAGCAGCTTATAGGTACTGGAGGACTTGAGATTTTTAGATAAGTAATCTACAAATCTTTATAACTTCCTGGCACCAGTTGATCTGCAAACAATGTTTTTCCCACTGGAGTACCCCTTTAAGGCCAAAATTCACTTTGTCTTTAAGAGTTTAAGGAACAAACACTCTATGGAGTGTCTGTAGCTTTGTAATTCACCAGTAGGCACTGTAATGAGCCATCTACAAGAACTGTGTGTGAGTCTTGGCAAAGATTGAACATAACCTTTTAATTCAGAAAAATAAAAACCAGAGACATATGTTTTTGTTAGAATGAGACAAACAGATGCAATGCACTTGTACAAACACAATATATTCCCTATATGTCTCCTCTCTCATTTATCACATTGCAGAAATAATTCTATGGTCAGATTATAAATCGCTGTCGACAATATTTTCTTCAGTGCACTATGATAAAAATCATCTGCTCACTTTATATTGTGACTTTGGCTGATGTGTTTTTAAAACTTTTCCCTCCACAAGGTCATTCATTGGATGAAACGTTCTTTCTCTACCGTATTCTGAATAGAAACAACTCTGCAAGGTTCCTGAGTCGGTCGAATATAAATGACTCATTAAAGTACTTTTCAAGTATTTACATATAAAGCCAATGGCTACGATGTGACGGCTCAAGTTTATTGTGCTAAGAGTGCTGTGGGATAGGGATCAGACAGCAGGATGATGAAAATACCGGCATGTGTCGCCTAATAAAAATGTCCCACGTCATACAGCCCAGTGCATCATCACTGTACGGGGCGGAGAGTCCTCCACAGCTGTTTGTGAGAAGAGGAAGAATACAAGGATGAAATGTAAGACTTTGATGAACTTATGGTTGTGCATTAAGTAAGTTCATTTACAGTACAGTAATTCCTTAATGTAGTATTTCCCAACTCCAGCCTACAGATCCCCACGAAAGGTTATGTCTTCATGTGCTGAACAGATGATATAGTAATAAACATATTCTGTTTTATATATAGCTCCAACATTATTTGCAGGGTTTTACAAGTGAGGAAGGACCAAATAAGTAAGATGACCTAGACACAAGATCCAAACGAATGAGATGAAAGACCTTACAATCTAAATGGAATGGGAGGAGTAATGCAATAGAAATCACAACTCAGGAACACTGTTGGAGAATGTACAAGCCGATAAGTTCACATAGACAGGGTCACTTACATAGTCTAGGTGTCGGGAATGAACCATCACCCTAGCTTGTTCATGTTGCCGTCCATTTTTCATTTTTGACGCAATTCATTAATAAACATGGCTGCCGCGATGGTGGACGCACATGTTTAGTTATAGTACTGTCACTTGGCGGGAGCAAGGAATTATTTATAATCCCTTGGGGACATCCAATCACCTGCAAGCCCCACTGTGATGTCAGCACCTCCCCGTCACCCTGTATATAGTGTGATCCACTTCTTGGAGAAAGTCGGCTGCGTGTGCAAAGGAGAGAAGGGCCGCAGCCGGCAGGGAAATAGGGAGAGACAGGAGAGAGTAGGATAGGAGAGTCCATTGTTGGTGGTTGTTTGTGGATGATAGAGGTGATCAGTGTGTATTTAAACCAGTCTGTGGGTGTTGTGAAGCCAGTGTGCATACAAACCGGTCTGTGGGTGCTGTTAAGCCAGTGTCCATTCAAAACAAGTCTGTGGGTGCTGTGAAGCTAGTGTTCCTTTAAAACAAGTCTGTGGGTGTTGTTAAGCCAGTGTGTAAACAAATCAATCTGCCTGTGCGCTGTGAAGGCAGTGTGCATTTAAACTAGTCTTTGGGTGCCATAAAAACCAGTGTCCATTCAAAACACGTCTATGAGTGCTGTGAAGCCAGTGTCCATTCAAAGCAAGTCTGTGGGGACTGTTAAGCCAGTGTTTGTTCAAAAGAAGTTTGTGGGTGCTGTTAAGCCAGTCTGCATTCAAACCAGTCTATGGGTGCTTTGAAGCCAATGTCTATTCAAAACAATGGTTCACATGGTAAACATGTTCATATGGTAGACTATAGCGCTGCTCCCCTTTGTGATGATGTTCCTCAATGCAGTCTCAATCGTTGCAGATGACCAAAAGATTGTTTTCCTCAAACGGTACGAGAAATTGGCAGTTATGACACATCATCTGCAAATGGTTGACTTGAAAATTGCAGTTCACAATTAATCTGCTGGAATGAGTCAAGAGGAATTAATAGACCCCTGATCTCTGTTCGAACAGCCAGTCCAACATGTAGAGGCCCGAGTTCTACTTTGTTGTCACATCCCAGATGAGCCGATCTTTCTAAAGACTGCAATGGCATTGGATCTCATGAAGGGGCGTTACGTGCCACATAGGAGTGGCTGAAGTGGTTGCAAAGTTTCCTGGATGTCTTCAGCAGCTAATTCAAGTTCAGGGAAGAAGTGTAGGAACCTTTGGTCTAGTAGGTTCAGCACATGCTGCTGGCATGCCTCTCTCAGAAGAACATTTATCCAATGAGCAGTGATGCACACATACTGTCCTTGTCCATATTTAGAATTCCCACAATCTCAAGTGTTTTAGTACTTATCAGCTGCTGTATGTTCTGCAGGAAGCGGTGTATTCTTTCCAGTCTGACAAAGTGCTCTCTGCTGCCACCCCTGACTGTGGCAGGAACTGCCCAAAGCAGGAGAGGTTTTCTGTGGAGATTTGCTACTGCTCTGTACAGTTGGCAGCAGAGAGCAGCAAAGACTACACCAATTCCTGCTGGACATACAGCAGCTGATAAGTTCTGGAAGACTTGAGATTTTTAAATAGAAGTAATTTAGTAAGTTAAAAAGTAAATTACTTTCTGGAACCAGCTGATTTGAAAGAAAACCCCCTTTAAGTATTTCATTAAAGCACAGAAAAAGAAATCAATGGGAATTCTTTTTGTTGTTCCATACTTGTTATGGCACCATCTGCTGTTCTGCTGATTGCCTATAAGATCATCCACTTAATGTGTAAAATACTGACAAAAAAGTCTTTCCTACTGCACTGAATTTTTTCTCAGATTCCTGTATAATAGGAGAATTCTGCTACTTGTGAGGTGTCCCACCACAGCTGTTTCTGCTTGAAACACCCCTCACAAAAGCTTGGTACCTCAAAAGTAAAGTGGAGATGAAGTCATGTATAAGTTTTGCCACTAGATGTCAGTATTATGTATATGTATATAAGTATATTGCACAGTTGTAGTCATGTAAGGTTTATTGTGTTGTATCTTGTGATTCTGTACACCAATGAGAAAGACTCTTTCCTTCTGTTTATCTCTATCTTCCTCTTTTTTCACACTCTCTTCTCCACCACTAACAGGAGCTGTTGCATACACCCTGTGGGAAGTAGTCACATGGAGAGAGGAAGTATAGGGGAGTTTCTCTTTGTTTCTCTGAGGAGTAGCTGTCACGACTGGGGTAGTGGATCCTCTGTACCGTCACCAGCGATGGCATAAACCGCACCAGGGAGCGGAGTCTAAGGGGCCGCTGGTTTTCACCAGAGCTCGCCGCAAGGCGGGACGGGCTTGCTGCGGCAGGCGACCCCCAGGTCACTACCCCTGGCTTGGTTTGCTGGTGACGGCGGGCAAGGTGAGCAGGAGCAGTAGGCAGGTGATAGTGCAGAAGGTGTTCTTAGGCGAAACTGCAGGTGGCAGAGGCAATGGACAGGAACAAAGGACAAGGGCAGCGGACAGGAACAACGGACTAGGGCAACGGGGCAGGAATGACAGGGAGCTGGGCCAAAACACTATGGGAAGCATGTAGAGGCTCCAATACGAGGGACAGGGCATGCTGGGATTTATAGGGAGTGATTATGGCAACTACCAATTAGGGGCGGACTGGCCCTTTAAATCTGTGACAGCCAGCAGGCACGCGCGCGCGCCCTAGGAGACGGGGACGCGCGCGCCGGCCGAGACAGACAGAGACAGGAGCGGGGGCGAGATAAGACGCCCCCGGTGGCCGAACTAGCCACAGCGCCTGGTCCCTGCTCACGGACACCGACGGCTGCCTGGGACAGAGGGGAACTGCTGCGGCGGCGGCCCGGAGCACAGGAACCCGCCGCAGCCCTGACAGTAGCATACACAGATCAGGCATCCCTGCTGCGCTTAGTCAGGAGCCTGGCTAATTCAAGTTCCCTGTCCGGGACAGACCAGCTGGAGTGTACAGACCTGTATGGAAAACATAGATACTTTCTTTCTTGAAGCAACCTTTCTATTAACAATGCAGTGCTAAACACTAAAGAGAGGACAAGTCAGAGGACACCCAATACACGCCGTGAACATCTCTAAAAGCTATATTCCACCGACCAACCACCATAGGAGTGGCATCAATCGGAACAACTTAACAGGTGACTGGTCGCAGAGCTACCACACTGAGTATACAAAAGGACAATAAGATTGTGGTAATGAGCATGTGTGACCACCAGCCTACTGGTCACTGATTGGCAGTTGTCTGTATACTGTATATAGGCAGACAGCTGTCAATAGCAGCTTGAGGGTAAAGTGAGTGGTGCGGCATGAAGCTCATTCCCCTGCATATTTATCACTAGTTTACGCTGCCCTCATTTAAGGCAGCATAAACCTAGCGACAGACTCCCTGGAAATGGCGCTGCTTATGGTTATTATAGCAGTACTCCTGTTTCTGAAGGCTCTCTGCTCTGTTCATCCTATGTCTCATTCCTGACAATAGCAGCAGCAGGGAGGGAGAGGAGATCGTGCAAATCAGAGTTTCCAGAGTAAACGCTAAACCAGTGCTTCTCAAACTGTGAGGCGCCCCCTAGTTGTTGGTGAGGCCCGGCTGAGGAGCCAGTTTTCACAAAGTAACTATGATCTGCACAGTCCTCTTGCTGTTTGCAGAAATCTCAATTTTAGCAATATTATTAATTATTTATTTTGTACTTGCTTTATTAGTATATAGAGCTTGGGAGATGAGTGAAAGGTGGCCCTAGCATTATTTTCAGCTTTTAGATGGACTGTCACCACAGATAGTGAGGCCCAGGCATCCTCTTGGTCAGTCTGGTGAGGCCCAGGCATTGCCCAGTCTGTTGGGTGAGGTTCCAGTAGAAAAAGTTTGAGAAGCGCTGGTCTAGACTACTGAACACACAGACCTCATCACATGCAGCAGCTATTACTAGGACATACAGAAACTAGCAGCCGGCTACAGACTGGATATGAGGTCTTTTTAGTATCTACTAACATGTAAAAATAGTTTTTATGTCAAAGGCGTCTATAGCAGGGCTGGCTTCAGGTCTTTGTGGGCCCTTGGGTGACAGAGCCTCAGCGGGCCCCTCCTCTATCCACTATGCACAATCACCTGAGACACCACTAACATACACAAACACTCACTTACTGACACACACACACACAGACACTTACTAACACACATTACTGACACATATTATTGACTCACAAACACTGACTGACACACTTACTGACTGACACACACACACACTGACTGACACATTACAGACAAACATTACTGACTGACAAATGTTACTGACACATCACTGACTGACTGACAAAAATTACTGACACACATGACTGACAAACATTACTGACTGACACACACACTGACTGACACGCATTACTGACTAACACGCATTGCTGACTGACACACATTACCGACTGACACACACTACTGACTGACACACATTACTGATTGACACACACACACATCACTGACTGACACATTACTGACTGACACACACTACTGACTGACACATATTACTGGCTGATACATTACTGACTGACTCACACTACTGACTGACCCACATTACTGATTGATACACACACTGACTGACAAACATTACTGACTGACACACTTACTGACTGACACACATACACACAGCACTTACAGCTCAGTCTTCTCCCTCTTCCTCTCTGCCTGGCCAATCTCCACACTGTAGTACTGAGGACCTGCAGGTCATGTGATCAGGTCCTTCACCCCTCTCTCTCTCTCTGCAGGACGCTGACAGGTCCTGCTCTTTCTTTGTCTTCTGATGTTTGGCACTCACCCTGCACTACAGTGAGCAGGTTGAACATCAGAACACCGGGCCCCTCTCCTTCTCTGGGTCCCCGGCACTTGCCCGAGTAAGCCCTGTGCTGACACCAGCCCTGGTCTATAGCCTTAAAATCTAAAATTGATCTGATAATAAAAGAAACTAATACATGGCCTCGGTTTAGCTTGGTGCCGTTTTTTCTTCTATAGATGACTTCTCCTTTTATTTACCGGTTATACATTGTGTGTATGTGTTGGCACACAACTTTCTGCAGCTGCATTTCATCGTATTCCTTGTATACGTTAGACATGTCTATTATTACACATGTTAAAGCAATAAGTCTCTTATGTATGCTAATTTTATGTTTTACATTTGTTGGTACATAAAACGCCTGCTGATGTTTCTGCTTAAATGGCGCTGATGTTTACTAGATCTGCTAAATAAATCAATTACAGAAAGCTAGAACCTAGCACTTCTGTAGATTAAGCCTATCCGCAGCTTGGCCGCACAGACCCCCTCGGCCTCCCAGCTTCCTGGCTCCTGCTTTGTTTTCAGTTTTCTCAAGTATTGGCTGATAGTGTAATGTTTGTTTTTTCATTTTGAATCATGTGTTAAACTTTGGATTGTAGACACATGTGATTGTATCCGTGACGCATAGCTGCTCGTTTCAGCATGTTCCTATCAGGATAGTGAGGTGGTACATTAAACTGTAATAACACCCCATAAGACCGAAAGTTTTTGATTTACCTGTGTAGCCATTTAAAGGGGCAAAAAAAATGTTTTCAAATCAACTAATGTCAGAAAGTTATACAGATTTTTAATTTACTTTTATTTAAAAATCTCAAGTCTTCCAGTGCTTATCAGCTGCTGTATGCTCTGCAGGAAGTGGTGTATTGTCTTATTCTATTCTGACACAGTGCTCTCTGCTGCCTTCTCTGTCCATGTCAGGAACTGTCCAGAGCAGCAGCAAATCCCAAGAAAACCTCTCCTGCTCTGGACAATTTACAAAGTAGGAATTTACAAAGCTATATATAGTGATCCCTAAACTTACAATGGCCTCAAGATACAATATTTTCAACATACAATGTTCCTTTCTGGGCCATCGTAACTTGAGACCAGACTCAACATACAATGCTACATACAGTCAGGATCTGCGGAACATGTGAAAAAAAACTAGCTGATCGACCAATGAAAGTGGCCATTTTACTGGTAAAATCCCAGTATTAGTATTAGTGAAATATGCACAAGCCAAAAAGACAGAAATGGCTGCACATCATACCCATGGCTGACACGAAAGCTTATTCAGCTACATTTAAAACCAACATCAGAAGTTAGTATATAATTTGGCCAAACCATATTGCCTCATGTACCACGTGCAGGTCTTCTGATACACATGAGTCCCTAACCAAAAAACATCGCTGTGCCGGTCAGCGACCACAATGCCCGCAAAACGTGCGCAAGCAGAGAAGGGGGGCCACGGAATGGCCCTGCAACCCCATTGTCACAGGACCAGACCCTAAAAGGCCCCCCCAAAACCCCACAGGCGCCACCGGCGGAAAAAGTGGACGCCAAGCAACACAAGTGTGAACAAGCTCTTATCTCTCTTTCCCTTCCTCTGCAGGTAGAATGGGAGAATAATAGGAGATCCTCCCCTTATGTACACAGGTGCTTCCTGCTAATTTGGATCACATGTGTCTTACAAAGCACGAGTGCTAGCCACAATGAACTAGTATTAGTGAAGTGCCTGTACTGGTTGGTATTTCCTCTCTACAGTACAGTGTGATACTACATGTCCTGTACTGCTGTGTGTCTAGTATCTCCTCTCTACAGTATAGTGTGATACTACATGTCCTCTACTGCTGTGTGTCCAGTATCTTCTCTCTACAGCAGTGCTTCTCAAACTTTTTCTACCGGAGCCTCACCCAACAGACCAAGGCAAAGCCTGGGCCTCACCAGACTAACTAAGAGGGTCCCTGGGCCTCACCATCTGTGGTGAAAGTCCATTTAAAAGCTGAAAACAATGCTAGGGCTATCTTTCACCCATGTTCCAAGCTCTGTATGCTAATAAAGCAAGTACAAAATAAATTAATAATGTTGCTAAAATGGAGATTTTGGAGGACTGTGCAGATCATAGTTACTTTTGTGAAAACTGGCTCCCCAGCTGGGCCTCACCAACAACTAGGGGGCGCCTCACTGGTGAGGCCCGCCTAACAGTTTGAGAAGCACTGCTCTACAGTACAGTGTGATACTACTGTACATGTCCTGTGTTGCTGTGTGTGTCTAGTGTCTCCTCTTTACAGTACCGTGTGATACTACATGTCCTGTACTGCTGTGTGTGTCTAGTATCTCCTCTCTACAGTACCGTGTGATACTACATGTCCTGTACTGCTGTGTGTCTAGTATCTCCTCTCTACAGTACAGTGTAATACTACAATGTCCTGTAATACTGTGTGTGTCTAGTTTCTCCTCTCTGCAGTATAGTGTGATACTACATGTCCTGTACTGCTGTGTGTGTCTAGTATCTCCTCTCTACAGTACAATGTGATACTACATGTCCTGTACTGCTGTGTGTGTCTAGTATCTCCTCTGTACAGTACAGTGTGATACTACATGTCCTGTACTGCTGTGTGTGTCTAGTATTTCCTCTCTACAGTTTAGTGTGATACTACATGTCCTGTACTGCTGTGTGTGTCTAGTATCTCCTCTCTACAGTATAGTGTGATACTACATGTCCTGTACTGCTGTGTGTGTCTAGTATCTCCTCTCTACAGTTTAGTGTGATACTACATGTCCTGTACTGCTGTGTGTGTCTAGTATCTCCTCTCTACAGTAAAGTATGTGGCTCGGTTCACACTCTGTATCTGTGCGGCTGTATTGCGGGCGGTAAATCATCGGCCGGATTTTTCCGGTTCATGCGTACGCTGGAAAGTATAGGATATACGGCTGCACAGTGCACACTATGTAATCGGACCCGTAAAAAATGAACAAGACCATTGTTTGCGGCTGGAAATGCGGCCGTGGATTGACAGGCGGTCCGTACGGAGTACTTCAAAAATAGCCGGCAATAATGCCGAATGCCGATGCCTCTAATAGTTAATATATTAAATTAGTAAAACACATTTTCCTTGTAATAAAGTCCCTTTCGTTGTTCAATAATTTTATTCTAACGAATCCATCATTGTGCAATTAAATATACTGTTAAAATAAATATATATATAAATAAATGTATATATATATATATATTTTTTTTTTTTGACAGTATATTTAATTGCACAATGATGGATTCATTTAAATTAAATTATTGAACAACGAAATTGATTTTATTTCAACGAAAATGTGTTTTATTAATTAAATATTAATTAGTACAGGAAGCTCCAGTAAGCCGTTAATTCATAATGCCGGCAATAGAGCTTTCTGTACTAATCATCACTTTACTTTAATTAAAACATCAAATGTTTCGTCTAATTATGTTATCACAATAGCATTATTAGAAGAAACATTTAGAATTATATGTGCGCTCAGCTGATTGGCTGATCGGCTGAGCGCACATATAATTAGCGGGTCCGCAGCACAGTGACTTCATTGTGCTGCGGACCAGCGAAGAGGACACATCGGGGTGAGCATACAGCTCTCCCCACCCGCTCCCCTGCACTGCACCCCTCCCAGCAAGGAAGGGGGGTCACTTAACCCCTTCCTTGCTGGGATGGGTGCAGTCTGACATCAGTCTGGCCCCCAAGGGGTTAAGGGGGATACAATACATCCTCCCTTAACCCCTTGGGGGCCAGACTGTAAGCAGCGATCTGTAAAGATGCTGCATACTGTAAGGTGCACAACACCGCTCACAATCAGGGGCGGTCTTGGCATTTCTGGGGCCCCAAGCAAAGTTATGTCTGGGGCCCCCCCTCGACACGCGTTCCAAAACAATAGACCGCTGTGTGTTGCCCCCAGTAGTATATACCCCTTGTGTCCTGCCCCCAATAGTATATACCCCTTGTTTGCTTCCCCCAGTAGTATATAGACCCCTGTGTGTTCCCCCAGTTATATATAGCCCCCCCGTGTGCTCCCCCAGAAGTATATAGACCTCCTGTGTGCTGCCCCAGTTGTATATAGACCCCCTGTGTGCTCCCCCACTAGTATATAGACCCCCTGTGTGCTCCCTCAGGGGTATTTAGCCCCCCTGTGTGCTCCCCCACTTGGATACAGACCTCCTGTGTGCTCCCCCACTTGGATATAGACCCCTGTGTGCTCCTCCAGTAGTATATAAACCCCCTGTGTGGTTCCCCCAGTAGTATATAGACCCCCTGTGTGCCCTACCAGTATTAAATAGACCCCTTGTGTGCTGCCCCAGTAGTATACAGACCCCGTGTGCTCCCCCAGTTATATATAGACCACCTGTGTGCCTCACAAGTAGTATATAGACCCCCTGTATGTTCCCCCAGTAGTATATAGACCCCCTGTGTGCCCCACCAGTAGTATATAGACCCCTGTGTGCTCCCCCAGTAGTATATAGCCCCCCTGTGTGCTCCCCCAGTAGTATATAGCCCCCCTGTGTGCTCCCCACTTGGATATAGACCTCCTGTGTGCTCTCCAAGTTGTATATAGACCCCATTCTGCTGCCCCAAGTTGTATATAGACGTCCTGTGTGCTGCCCCCAATAGTATGTAGACCTTTGTGAAGCCCCAGTAGTCTATAGCCCCCCTGTGTGCTCCCCCTGTTATACAGCCCCCCTGTGTGCTCCCCCCATTTATATAGACCCCTGTGTGCTCCCCCTCCCATATAGTATATAACACAATAAAACAAACACTTATACTCACCTGGGTCCGGACGTCTCCTCTTCTCTTCACTCTTGTGGCCGCAGGAAGGGTTTTCCCTGCGGTCACAAGAGACGGCACTCCCCTTGTCCTGGCGCCAATGCTCCAGTGATGTCAGTGGAGCACCGGCACCACAAGGACAGAGCTGCCACTTGTGACCACAGGGAAAACCCTTCCTGCAGCCACAAGAGTGACTGACAGGAAGGGAGCCAATGTCTCCCGCGCTGTCAGTGCTGCTGTATGTAACTATGAGCGCTCATTACGAGTGTTCAGTTACAGTTCAGATGGCAGCAGCGAGTGGGGCAGCCGCCCTGTCCAGCGTTCTTGAGCACAAGAGCGGGGTGTGGGGGCTCCCCTGGATGTTGCGGGCCCCAAGCGATCGCTTGGTGTGCGTGGTGCCAAAGACCGCCACTGCTCACAATGATGGGTGTTGTGCTCCTGTTTGTGTGTTTTTTGTGTGTTTCTCCCTTTTTGTTTTTCAGATATCGGTATCCTGTGGATTCCGTCGGATTCCGTGGACTACGTCGATGACCAGCGGTTGTTTGTTGTTTTTTTTTAATAAAATGGTCAATGAGGGGTGTGGGGGTGTTTTTATTTGAATAAAAAATTTTTTAACTTGTGTCTTGTCTTTATTTCTTTACTTTATAGACTTAGTAGTGGAAGCCGTCTAATAGACGGAATCCATTACTAAGTCGGGGCCTAGTGTTAGCCGGTATAAAATGGCTAACACTAACCCCCCATTATTACCCCAGTACCCAATGCCACCAGGGGTACTGGGAAGAGCCGGGTGCCAGTGGTCTCGGAGCGTCAAAATTGGCGCTCCTGGACCGGGCGGCAGCAGGCTGGTAAGATTTAGGCTGGGGAGGGCCTAAACCAATGGCTCTACTCACCCTGGTGTTACCAGGCTGCTGTCGCTTGGTTTTTAACCCGGCTCGTTATAAAAATAGGGGGGACCCTATGCGTTTTTTTTTAAATAAATAAATAATAAAAAAAACCGCATAGTAACACTAGGCCCGACTTAGTAATGGATTCCGTCTATTAGACGGCTTCCACTACTAAGTCTATAAAGTAAAGAAATAAAGACAAGACACAAGTTAAAAATTTTTTTTATTCAAATAAAAACACCCCCATACCCCTCATTGACCATTTTATTAAAAAAAAACAACAAACAACCGCTGGTCATCGTCGTAGTCCACCGAATCCGACGTAATCCACTGGATACCGATATCTGAAAAACAAAAAGGGAGAAAAACACACAAAAGACACACAAACAGGAGCACAACACCCATCATTGTGAGCGGTGTTGTGCTCCTTACAGTATGCAGCATCTTTACAGATCGCTGCTTACAGTCTGGCCCCCAAGGGGTTAAGGGAGGATGTATTGTATCCCCCTTAACCCCTTGGGGGCCAGACTGATGTCAGACTTCACCCATCCCAGCAAGGAAGGGGTTAAGTGACCCCCCTTCCTTGCTGGGAGGGGTGCAGTGCTGGGGAGGGGGTGGGGAGAGCTCTATACTCACCCTGATGTTGTCTCTTCGCTGGTCCGCAGCACAATGAAGTCACTGTGCTGCGGACCCGCTAATTATATGTGCGCTGAGCCGATCAGCCAATCAGCTGAGCGCACATATAATTCTAAATGTTTCTTCTAATAATGCTATTGTCATAACATAATTAGAAGAAACATTTGATGTTTTAATTAAAGTAAAGTGATGATTAGTACAGAATGCTCTATTGCCGGCAATATGAATTAACGGCTTACTGGAGCTTCCTGTACTAATTAATATTTAATTAATAAAACACATTTTCATTGTAATAAAATCAGTTTCGTTGTTCAATAATTTAATTTAAACGAATCCATCATTGTGCAATTAAATATACTGTCAAAAAATAAATATATATATAAATATACATTTATTTATATATATATTTATTTTAACAGTATATTTTAATTGCAAAATGATGGATTTGTTTAAATTTAATTATTGAACAATGAAAGGGACTTTATTACAACGAAAATGTGTTTTATTAATTCAATATATTAACCATGAGAGGCATCGGCATACTGCAGAGGATCGCAAACCCCGTCAATAGCAATTCATGTAAACTGTTTCCCTGCTTTCCCAGATGCATCCAGAGGTGTTTGCATCACTTTCTTAAGATTTTATTTGTTATTTTTAGTTGAACCAGATTTCCAAATAAATGACCGTATGTTTTGAGCCGCATGTCTATTTTTTCTCACGGCCATAGTTTCAGCCGCACATTTCCAGCCGCATAAAAAATACAGCCGCACACATACATAGTGTGAACATAGCCTGATACTGCATGTCCTGTACTGCTGTATGTGTCTAGTATCTCCTCTCTACAGTATAGTGTGATACTACATGTCCTGTAGAGCTGTGTGTGTCTAGTTTCTCCTTTCTGCAGTATAGTGTGATACTACATGTCCTGTACTGCTCAGTGTGTCTAGTATCTCCTCTGTACAGTACAGTGTGATACTACATGTCCTGTACTGCTGTGTGTGTCTAGTATCTCCTCTCTACAGTATAGTGTGAAACTACATGTCCTGTACTGCTGCGTGTCCAGTGTCTTCTCTCTACAGTACAGTGTGATACCACATTTCCTGGGCTGCTCTTTACTTGGGCCAGGATGAGTTAAGCCTTTGGGCGCCAGGTGAGGGTGACTTCATTTTATTTTTCTAGGATCCTGCGTGACATGTACAGTACCCTGAAAATGCTCCCATCTTCTACATAGAAAGAAATTCAGAGTCTTTTGTAGCTCTTTCTGACTATTATATGTAAGGACTTGCTGTATCCATATTACTTAGCTGCTTATTTTTCTTTCAATTTTCATTTTTTATTATTTTGGGGGATTTAGAACCAATTACCTGTTTTCCATAGAGTTTTGGTCTCAACATACATTGGTTTCAGCATACAATGGTCGTCCTGGAACCAATTAATATCATATGTTGAGAGACCACTGTAACTTGCAGGCACTAGTTGATTTGAAAACAATTTCACCAGAGTACCCCTTTAAGAAATTGTCCAGGATAACTACTAACCATAAAAATAATCATACAAAGTATTAATGACAATGACAATATAGTGTCCAAAAGCAACATGTCATATAACACTGATTTTCACATGGTCGGGTGTGCCGCGGGGAAAGTTACCCAAACTATGGTGCCCCTGTGTTTTGTTTCCCGGCAATGCGCAGCGAAACATGGGGGAGAGAAGCACAGGAGAGACGCATGGGGGAGAGAAGCACAGGAGAGAAGCAGGGGGGAGAAGTATGGTGGAGAGAAGCATGGGGGAGAGAAGCACAAGAGAGAAGCAGGGGGGAGAAGTATGATGGAGAGAAGCACGGGAGAGAAGCACAGGAGAGAAGCATGGGGGAGAGAAGCACAGGAGAGAAGCAGGGGGGAGAAGTATGGTGGAGAGAAGCAGGGGGGAGAAGTATGGTGGAGAGAAGCACAGGAGAGAAGCACAGGAGAGAAGCAGGGGGGAAAAGCATGGGGGAGAGAAGCACAGGAGAGAAGCAGGGGGGAGAAGTATGATGGAGAGAAGCACAGGAGAGAAGCACAGGAGAGAAGAATGGGGGAGAGAAGCACAGGAGAGAAGCAGGGGGGAGAAGTATGGTGGAGAGAAGCACAGGAGAGAAGCAGAGGGGAGAAGCATGGGGGAGAGAAGCACAGGAGAGAAGCATGGGGGAGAAGTATGGTGGAGAGAAGCACAGGAGAGAAGCATGGGGGAGAGAAGCACAGGAGAGAAGCAGGGGGGAGAAGCATGGGGGAGAGAAGCATGGGGGAGAGAAGCACTGGAGAGAAGCAGGGGGGAGAAGTATGGTGGAGAGAAGCACCGGAGAGAAGCAGGGGGGAGAAGTATGGTGGAGAGAAGTATGGTGGAGAGAAGCATGGTGGAGAGAAGCACAGGAGAGAAGCAGGGGGGAGAAGTATGGTGGAGAGAAGCACAGGAGAGAAGTAGGGGGGAGAAGTATGGTGGAGAGAAGCACAGGGGGGAGAAGAAAACAGGCCCAGGTTTCACACTGAGTGAGTATAAATACATTTAGAATCTATATTATTAACTATATGTATAATATGTACTGCTTTAGTGTCATTTTGTGTCATTTTGGTTGGTGGTGTGCCCCGGGATTTTTTAAGTATAAAAAGTGTGCCACGGCTCAAAAAAGGTTAAAAATCACTGTCATATAACGCACATGCAAACAATGGGGGAAATGTAACATATATATATATAT
Organism: Dendropsophus ebraccatus; assembly: GCF_027789765.1. Lineage (NCBI taxonomy): Eukaryota > Metazoa > Chordata > Amphibia > Anura > Hylidae > Dendropsophus > Dendropsophus ebraccatus. The sequence goes on along the minus strand of NC_091456.1, from coordinate 163,247,069 downwards.
ATATATATATATATATATATATATATATATATATACACATATATTTTAACATTTAAAAAAAAAATAACCGAATCCAGATCATTTTCTTTTTACATACTAGACTAAACAATGGGAATGAACAGTATTCCCATAGGAAACATTTCACAAGTGGATTATTACCCATTGTACCAGTTGGTTTTGATTCCTTGTGTGAAATGATAAATGGAAGCAGGAGATGGGGACTATACATTATATATACATTTCTCCTGACATTCCGCATGCCTTTTTATTATTTGGAGTTGTGTTTTCAGTTTTCTTGGCATGGATTTCCTGCAATATTCCATATAAATAAATACAGATGTGGGCTGTTTACATCTCACAAGTACTTTCATTTTGTTAGACCTGTAATATAACATGGGCAGGGTGTTTTTATTAGGTGCACTGTAAGTTACCTGGTAAGAGGAAATGTCATAATGTGCTATCCAGCGCCTTCATTTCTACTAATGACGGAGTTTGATGGGCTCCCTGATGTACTGATGGTTTACATCAAGCGGCTGGGATCCTGAGTCTGAGGACGTTTATGGGACTTTGAGGGACTATCTTTGGTATCTTTTGGGGTACAAACTTCTGGGAACCCCAGTCATTAGAACAGAGAGGCTTTAGTAGTGACCCAGACACAGTATCCCATCTATGCATACACTGTGACTGGTGGAAAAAGTCAGTCCCACAGATAGTACCTTCACCAGTCATGGTGGTGACCTAGACACAGTATCTCATCTATGCATACACTGTGACTGGTGGAATAAGTCAGTCCTACAGATAGTACCTTCACCAGTCATGGTGGTGACCTAGACACAGTATCTCATCTATGTATACACTGTGACTGGTGGAATAAGTCAGTCCCATGGAGTGTACCTCCACCAGTCATAGTGGTGACCCAGACCTCATCTATGCATACGCTTTGGCTGGTAGAATAGTTCAGCCTCATGGAGTATATCTCCACCAGTCATAGTGGTGACCCAGACAAAGTGGGGAACATTTATCAAACTGGTGTAATTAGAACAGGCCCAGTTGCCCCTAGCAACCAATCAGATTCCATTTCCCATTCTTCACAGATTTTTTGGAAAATGAAAGGTGGAATCTGGTTGGTTGCTAGGGGCAACTGGGCCTGTTCTACTTTACACCATGTTTAATAAATCTCCCTCAGTATCTTATCTATGTATACTCTGTGACTGGTGACGCAGCTCAGTCCCACGGATTGTACCTCCACCAATTTTACGTTATTACCTATATCAGCTTTTAGTCCTGGAAACCCTAAGAGTCCTATTACACAGGAAGATTATTGTGCGGAAAATCGCTATATCATTCGAATTTAAACCATAATCGTGTAATTGCAGGCAACAATCAAAAATCGTTTGTGTCGTTGATCGTTGATTTAGATCTGACCCTAAAATCATTGTTAATCTTCGCTAATCGATCGCTGTAATTCCGCAATCGCTCACTAATTTCTCAGTGTAATTGCACATCATTCCTTCTTTTGCTGGGATCAGAAGGAGTAGATCATAGTAACGGTTGTTGTAATGTTTAGCGTGCACACAGAACGAATTTTTGCGATAACGATTGGATTTGAGTGATAATCGGCTGGTGTAAATCGTTTATCATGTTTAACATGTTCTCAAATCGTCTTTGGTCGTTCACTAAAAATTAGCAGATTGCTTCGTCTAAACAGTCTTTCACCGATTCACCCTATGAGTGAGATAGGCTTAAGAGATCTTAAAACGATCACAATAACAATTTTTTTCAATCGATATATCATTCCTTCTAAACACTGATCGTTATAAAAAACACATTTTTATTTCGAAATTGTTAATCCCTTGATCGGCAAATTATCGCTCCGTGTAAATGGACCATAACAACTATCATTCTGTGTAATATGGTGAGTGATTTCAGGTTAACGATAAACAATCTAGCTTGCAATCATTTATCGTTAGTCATAAATGATTAAAAATCACTTTGTCTAATAGGACCCTTAAGGTCCATTTACACAGAAAGATTATCTCACAGATTATGTCAAAGATTTGAAGCCAAAGCCAGAAACAGACTATAAACAGAGATCAGGTCATAAAGGAAAGACTGAGATTTCTCCTCTTTTCAAATCCATTCCTGGCTTTGGCTTCAAATCTTTGGCAGATAATCTGTCAGATAATCTTTCTGTGTAAATGGACCCTAATGCTGGGTTTACACGGAACGATTATTGGCCCGATCGTACGATTAACGATGTCGGAGTAACGTTTTTTTTCATAACGATCAGCGTTTAGACGGTACGATATATCGTACGGAAAAATCTTTTGCGATCGTTTTGCCCGCAGCCCGGCCCCCCGCTCGCAGCCCGGCCCCCCGCTCATCCGCAGCTCGGCCCCACGGTCAACCGCAGCCTTCTGCGCCGCCCCGATCACCACCCCCGCCACTCCGATCGCCACCCCCGCCGCCGCAGCTCCCATCGCCATCCCCGCCGCTCCGATCGCCCCGCCGCCACTCCGATCCCCGCCGCTGCTCCGATGGCCCCCCCGCCGCCGCTCCGATCGCCCCACACACACACCCCCGCCGCCGCTCCGATCGCCCGGCCACGAGCATACGTTACCTGCAAAATCCCTGGCTCCCCTCTTCAGTGCATTGATTGGCTGAAGAGGTGAGCCGGGAATTTCAAACGGCTCCTCTTCAGCCAATCAGTGCTCCTCTTCAGCACTGATTGGCTGAAGAGGAGCCATTTAAAATTCCCAGGTCCTCTCTTCAGCGAATCAATGCACAGCAGCACTGATTGGCTGAAGAGGAGCCGTTTGAAATTCCCGGCTCACCTCTTCAACCAATCAGTGCTGCCGTGCATTGATTGGCTGAAGAGGGGAGACGGGAATTTCAAATGGCTCCTCTTCATGCGGGCGGCGGACTTTCCGCGCGCCGATTGTTTACACGGAACGATCGGCGAATTTTTTGCGAACGACGATTTAAGAACAAGATAAAAGATTAAAATGAACGATTTCTCGCTCGATCGTTTGCTGCGTTTACACGTATGATTATCGTTCGAATTCGATCGTTAGGGTACAAACCCACTTGACGTATTTGCTGCGTGAATCACTCTTAAAAATAAGCAGGCCAAACGCAGGTTGGCTTTATACAATTGTTCTGCGTTAAAATACGCAATTGCGTATTTTTGAAGCGTGAAGCTACATGCGTTTTTCGCACAGGTCGTTAACAACTGATGCTTTGCTAACAACAAGCTTCACGCTGGACAGTTCCTGGCATGGACAGAGGTGGCAGCAGAGAACACTGTGTCAGATCAGAAAGAACACACCACTTCCTGCATAAAAGTAATTTATAAACCTGTATAACTTTCTGACACTAGTTGATTAAAAAAAATAAAATCTTCTTTGGAGTACATCTTTAAAATATGAGGAATTTGACAAAATTGATGCAATTTGATGAACTTTTTGTGGAATTGGGTTACACTAACAATCACTATTTTCTGGGTGGCATTCCTATACATCATGCCAGAAAATATAATGCAGTCCTGTAAAAAAAAAAACTTTTCAGAACTATATGCGATCCATCCTAGCTGTTGTTTAACATACACACAGAGCTTTTTTTTCTGGCGTATACGCAAAACGGAGACAAAAGAAAATGATGCCTGTTTGGGCAAGGGCCCTAGTTTCTAAACTTTTTAATAAATTGTTCTCACTTCACTTTTATATTTGATGCCAATATTTAACATTACGTTGCATATTCCCAGTTCTGTCCCGTCATCCTATTGCCAGGAAGAGAACTGCAGTAAAATGTTTTCATTGAGATGTATTATTGTTTTCAGAACTATATTATTGGACACAGAGCTGTGATTCACTCTCCTCTCAGAATAAACATTGATGAAATTCAGCCTTGACGGTGCAACAAAAACATATCGTTCACATTCCAAAACCTGCGCCTTGCAACACAGATCCCAAGAAAAAAACTGTAGTCATAATCAATCCTATTTAAATGAGAGGAAATCATCATTAGTCAGTGATAGTTTAACATTTAAAACAGCTCCAAAAATATTCGCAATCATGCCAAAATTAGTTAAAAAAAAAAAAAAAAAAAAGAAAAGAAATTTATTTCATGTATTAACCCCTTTATCAGTGAGCGTATTCATGGTTTTAAAGGGAATCTATCAGCTGCAATTCACTTTCCAAACTGCTGACACTGCTAGATAGCTATTAGGTCAAAGAGACATATGGTACCTGTCATATATCTGTCTGTGCTTCCAGAACATAAAAGTGCACTGACAGTCAGGACTGTCAATCAAGCAAAAATAGGGATGTGAGGGGGAATGAGGAGGCATTCCAGTCTGCAACAGTTGAACTTTGCTTTTCATTTTACAGTGTGTGAATCTGGCCTACGAGTGTGTTAAAGGAATGTATTTTCAGTTTTCTCATCTTGAGGCAATGACATCATGGCAGCCGACTGTCACATCTGCGGCTGCGGCACATACCTCTCGCCGCACCGCTGCTGCCCCATCTCCTGCTCTGTGCCGGGGCTTCTCCTTCAGCTCCCTGTCAGCCCGAAAGGCGCGTCCCTGTCTTCTAGGGAACGCGCGCGCCGGCTCTGCTATAACTTAAAGGGTCACTGTGCCTTTAATTGACTGCTGCTCTGCTCTGAGATTCTCCTATAAATTGCAGCCCTGCTCCACCACAGGTGTTGGAGCTTCTGCATGCTTCCTAGTGTGTTTAGTCCCAGCTACCTGTTTGTGCCTATCCTGTGTTCCTGCACATTGTTTCTGCTACCTGCGGTTCCCTGTATCCAGCTGCCTGTCTGCCTGCTTGCCTACTGTTCCAGCTACACCTCGTCCACCATCACTAGCAAGCCAAGCCAGGGGTAGCGACCTGGGGGTCGCCTGCCGCAGCAAGTCCATCCCGCCTTGCGGAGGGCTCTGGTGAAAACCAGCGGCCCCTTAGACTCCGCTCCCTGGTGCGGCTTACGCCATCGCTAGTGACGGTCCAGTGGATCCACGACTCCAGTTGTTACACCGACAAACAGTTTGAGTGATCAGACCTTGACCAATCACGAGTGGGGAGAGAGGCATATGGTTGAGCGCTTCTCTCCCCACTCTGTGTGACTGAGTTGGTCATATAAGACTTATATTAGGAGTCTGTTTTAGTGACATGGTACAGAGATGGGTGTGAAAGCAGAGTTGCTGGGGCATTATATGTTGAAAGAAGACACTGCCATTAGGGAACACCACTTCCATGAAAGAGGGGTATTTCATCTGCAACAATCTTTAGGTTGGTAGTAACATCCACATGAATGCCCAGACCCAAGGTTTCCCAGCAGTAGTACAGTGCCTCCACCAGCTTGCTTTGTTCCTATTGTGTCGCCGGGGACAATCTCTTCCCCAAGTATGTGGATCCATCAGACAGAACAGAGAAACTTCTTTACATAATAATAATAATAATAATATTTATTTGTATAGCGTTAAAGGGGAACTATCGGCAGGTTAGCCCGCCTCTTCTAGTCATTATTAATTGAGTGGGCTGGCCGGGGGCCGGCCAAAACAGCACTCTGAGTGGCCTTAAAGGACACAGGATTACATTAAAAACTGCAGGCGAACGGTGCCAGGGATGAAGGTAAAAGACAAACCTTCATCCTCAGCCCCCCCATGCACAATAGGGAACTGTCAGCAGGTTAGCTTTGTCTAACCTGCTAATAATCCCCCATTAAAGGGGTTATCCAGTACTACAAAAACATGGCCACTTTCTTTCAGAGACAACATGACTCTTGTCTCCAGTTCAGGTGCGGTTTGCAATTAAGCTCTATTTACTTCAATGGAACTGAGCAGCAAAACCTACACCCAAACTGGAGACAAGAGCAGGGCTGTCTCTGGAAGAAAGTGGCCATGTTCTTGTAGCGCAGGATAACCCCTTTAACTTCTCTTGGGTATAGGTTTGATGTTCAAGTATAGTGTGTAGAAGAGCAGGAGAAGTAGAACCTTTTAAGCATTTCAGATAACCCCTTTAACATTATAGCTGACATGTATGCATACAAATATAATCATGAAGAAAAGACTGTGGGGGAGATTTATCAAACATGGTGTAAAGTGAAACTGGCTCAGTTGCCCCTAACAACCAATCAGATTCCACCTTTCATTTTCCAAAGAGTCTGTGAGGAATGAAAGGTGGAATCTGATTGGTTGCTAGGGGCAACTGAGCCAGTGTCACTTTACACCATGTTTGATAAATCTCCCCCTGTATTTCTTTACTACGTGTTATTATGTAGTGGAATACATTGTACTCAGTTGTCTCAAATGTATCTTTTTTCCATTCTGCCTGTATTTTTTTTGTATTTTATAATTTTTACAATTGTGAGCTTTCGGGGTTGAAAAGATCCCTTCATCAGGCAAGGTTATGGCTATGTTGACACAACGTACATTTCATGACAAGAACGGCCGTCGTTTTCACTTAGAACAACTGCCGTTTTTTTCACAATGAAGTAAGTTGCATTGAAGTCAGCGCAAACAACGACCGTTGTTCACACAATCTATCGAACAACAGCTGCTATTTGATACTGCTGTCGAAATAATGAGCATGTCTATTATTTCCGGACGTTGTGCATTGATTTCACTGCAATTTTCACTACAAACAACCAACGTTGTTTGTGCGTTGTGTGAATATAGCCTACCAATGTAGAGTAAACTTGTCTGAGGAAGGGATCATTTGAATCTCAAAAGCTCACAATTCTAAAAAAAAAATTTGTTGGCCAATAAAGGTATCACTCCAGAAATACTTTGATTGAATGTATTTACCGCCACATGGAATTTTCCAGTTAACACGCTACCATACTATTTTTTCGAATAATTCTTTTACAGAAATAGCTGCGTCCAAAGCAGTAAGATCTGCTGGGGACTAGTTTAAATATGTCACTTGTGACAAATATATTTCACTGTTCCGAACACACAGCCGTGAATGAACGTTCCATAAATAGGGATATTGTATAATAATACGGGGCTCTGTGTACATTTCACTGCCCGGTAATATATGAGATAGTGTCAGGAGCGTTCCCTCTATAAACGTCACAGGTCACAGTGAACTCCTGTGTGTTAAGAGCTGGTTTAGTCGGAATCTAAATATTATGGATTTAGGTCACTGCGACTGCAGCTTTGCGATCTTGCAGCATGCCAGCTACCGCTTCTTATTTTATGATAATGGGTAAGGTAGAGATATGTGCAATGTTAACATAGTGCCGCATGGACTGGTGACCATGTGCAGGCCACAGTCTTGTATAACACTATAATCACTAAAGTAAATGGCTAGGCCTGCCATGGTGACACCCAGTAAAGATCTATACAGTTGACTTAATGTAAATATTAATAATGGGATATTTCGGTACTAAGCCCCCACTGTGTCACCTCCAGGCGGCTCAGACAAATCACTAGCTTCATGACTTTTAACACTTAGTGTAAGGTCCCATTACATGGTCCCATACTGGAAAAACGGTAAGCAAAACCCAAATGCCTTGAAGGGGTAGTCTGGACAAACAAACAAAAAGGATGAAAAAAAAAAAAGGTGGACAGAGGCGTTGAAAAAATAATAAATAACTTTACTTCTAGTTATGATTATCCATCTTGGTTTGCCAGCTACCAATCTCATTCTCCCTCTGATCTCCTCTATCTCTCAGTTCCTGTGACATCGCAACCCCACTGAGCCAATCAGCCACTGAGGCGGGACACCACTACAGCCACTGATTGGCTGAGCGAGCAGTTCCTGTGGGGCAGTGATTTCACAGGAACAGGGACATAGATGAGATCAGCTCGGGCCAGGCGTAGCAATGCAATGGCTGCTCTGTACAGGTTGGCAAGATTGATTGGGAAGGAATTTTTCTCCTTGTGATGGGGCAATTGCCATCTGCCTCATAAGGTTTTTTTTTTGCTTCCTCTGGATCAACACAGTAGGGTTTCTGTATGTTGAAGTTGATGGATTAACTACGTTACTATGTTTCTAAGTATAACTCATTTATTATATTTTCACCCACCAGTGGTGGATTAAATGTACCTTGGGCACCTAGCTTGTCCATCCAACCTGCAGTTTGGACGACCTTTGGCCCAGAGCATCCACCTTAACCACCCACATTATAATCCGCCACTGTTCAACCCCCCCTGTCTGCCTTTTTATATATATTTGGCCTAGACTATCCATTGAATTATTATTGAATATACTGTATGTATATAACGATAACAATGATGACGACAATGAAAATTACAGTACCACTGACAAACGCAAGATACAAACTCAACAGCAACATAAAACTTTTACTAAGCTTGGGAAAATTACAGGGAGTTTGTTCCAAAAAGTACCAATAAGATTTTTGTATCCTTAATTTGTTAAGCAGTCAATGGAGTAGTTAAGAGACCCACTAGGACTCACCCAAGGGTCCAGATACACTTGGAGTCAGCATTGCTCTACTTGATGACAATGTTTGTTTCGATCTCCTAAAGCAGCTATATATATATATATATATATATATATATTTATAAATCATACCGTATCGTAGGCTGCAGTGGTATTAACTGTTAACCATACATTTAATTATAGCCAAATGCTATGTACTAACAATCTCAATATAGAAGTTGGTGTAAATATATCCCCCCTAGCACTGTGGTGTCTGCTTGGGCAGTGTGTTTCCTCTCTGTAATGACGGTGGATGTTGTGCCTAGCTTTGGGTTCATCTGTGGCTTTATGCTATGCATTACTGGTAATACACTCTGACCACAGACACTCTCTATATAGGAACATAAACAGTGCGTGCAGCCTCAGTGAAATGACATCTAAGTCCAAGTGAAACTTTTCTTTTATACATGTCCGTATATATCCTGATGTTTAGGGTTAGACTGGTCCACCAGACTACCAGAGGATTGCCCCATGTCCTCATGTAATAGGCCATAAAGGATCAGAATAAGATGACTGGAAGTGACTTTCGAGTCAATCACCTACCCCTAGATTCTGTATCTTATGGATTCACAAATGATCTAACTTGTATGGGGAAGATGCAATGAAAACTGAATAAAGCACACATACTCCTGTATGTATATGAGGAAAAGGACTATATCTGACTGGGAGTTTTTCTGCTTCTCCGCTGATCACTGTCACTTTTACATGGGCCAATTATCGGCCAAATGAGCAGTTCTAGCAATGCTCCTGGACGATAACCGTCCTGTGTTAAAGGCCTTTTCCGCTTTAAAGAGACTCTATAAGTAGGTTTATGCTGTCCTATCTAAGAGTAACATAAACTAGTGGCAGAGAAGCAGAACAGAATGATGTGTCACATACATTGTTCTGTGCAGCTGATCCAGAGATATGTTTCTGAATAACATGGGCAATAAGTTGTCCTCTATTACGAGCATGAGCCCAGTAGTCCTTAATATTTATCAGAAGCAGAAAACTCCGCCCACCAGCTGCTGATTGGCAGTTATCTATCCATGCTGTGTGTAGGCAGTCAACTATCAATCAGCTGGAGATCGGGGGAGGGGTGTGGCAAGAATCCTATTCTCCTGCATATTAGGAGAACGGCTAAACAAAATAACAAAGTAATAAACTAATCTGTTCAGCATTTCTATCACTAATTTATGTTGCCCTCATTTAAGGTGGCATAAACCTAGTGACAGATTCCCTTTAACCCTTTTTGGACCAAGCTCAAAATGACCCAGTGGACCGCACTAATTTTCATTTTTCGCTTTCGTTTTTTCCTCCTCCCTTCTAAAAGCTCTAGCACTTTCATTTTTCTATCTACAGGGCCATGTAAGGGCTTGCTTTTTTTCAGGACTAAGTTTACTTTGTAATGGCGTCTTTCATTCTACCATAACATATATGATGGAACCCCAAATTATTATTTATGAAGATATAAATTGGTGAAATCGTAAAAAAGGATGCAATATGGTAACTTTTGGGGGGTTTCCTGTGTCTACGTAGTGCACTATATGGTAAAAGTGACATGATACCATTATTCTATAGGTCAGCCCGAACACAACCACATGCAGGTTTACACTGTTACACGCTAGTGTTATATATATATATATATATATATATATATATATATATATATTTTTTTTTTTTTTTTTTTAATTTATTTTTTTTATGAAATGAAATGAGATTCTTTTTTAATAAAATGGTCCTATTGTGACTCCTATAATGGTTTTAGTTTTTCACCTATGGGGCTGTATGGGGTGTAATTTTTTGACCATGATCTCTAATTTTTATTAATACCATATTTGTGTAGCTCGGACGTTTTGATCTTTTTTATTAATTTTTTATATATAAAATGTAACAAAAAAACAGCAATCCTGTTGCTTTTTTCCTCTTTTCGTTTACGCTGTTCGCTGTATGGAATGACGATTGTTATATTTTAATAGATCGGACAATTGCGCACGCTGCGGTATAGAATATGTTCATTTATTTATTTTTATATGTTTTATCTATAATATGGGATGGGGGTGATTTTAACTTTTATTGGGGGAGGGGCGAGGTATTTTAAAAAAACATTTTCCCTTTTTTTTTTTTACACACATTTTAAGTCCCCCTGGGGGACTTTTACATGCAATCATCATGATTGCATACACTGTACAATGCTATGCCATAGGCATAGCATTGATCAGTGTAATAGGCGCTCTGCTCATTGGGCCTGCCTGTGGCAGACTTAATCAGCAGAGCACCGATCGGACCGCACGGAGGAAGGTAAGAGACCTCCGGCGGTCCTTGAAAGTGATCGGGACCCCCGCAGTGTGTCCTGATAGGTAAGTGACAGGAGATGCTCTTGTCACTTACACTACGCATTTAAGGGGTTAATGACATGCTGCAGCGCGATCGCTGCAGCCTGTCATTAACGGTGAGGGCCAGGCTGCTTACTGCAACCGGCCCCTGTAATGGCCCAGAAAGGTGTTTATTGTCAGGCATCTGGAGATGTATTATTGCTATTGGCAACCTTAGACAGTCTGTATTGGGACCTATGTATTTGCTGCTTTTTCCTAACTCTCTTATGGAGATAGTGTTTTCTGTCATATATTTATTCAATATGTTGTTATGTATTAATCGCTAATAATACAAGTGTTGAGCTTGATCAGTGCTCCTCCCCTGCAACCTATCACACTCTAGTGATTGGCCAGGGGAAGCTAGCTCCGCCCACCTTCTACCCAGAAGGGCTGTGCGGTCTTGTCAGTTGAGGGTTGGTAGTCTGGCATTTGCCAGAGTCGCATCTAACCTCCCTACATCACCTCAGTTATCCTGTCAGACTCCATCCTCAGCCCCCTAACCTGTTTCCAGTCAGCCATAAGGACTAATACGTGTTTTCAAAGTCTCAGCAGGACTTCCTCTGTATTTATTAGTGCCTGCTGTCGGATTGGTGAAGTGATAGAGGGTCTCCCATTCACCGTCCACATCTTCTTGGCTTCCAAGTCAGTGTGTCCATGCGTCTTCCTCCTACATGATAGTGAGCGTCGACAGCGTCAAGTCTCTTCAGTAACTTCAAGTACCTATTCACACGTACCTTATAAAGGCTGGAAAACCGCAAAGTCCCTGGAACAGGTCTGTCTACTTGAAACCCTATTTATCCACCAAATCTAAGGTACTCATTTTCGGACCATTCCTTTTGCCATTTGGGGGACAAACTGCCTTCTGTTACAGCTTAATGTTTCAAATATTGACTCATCAGTCCAAAGTACCTGCTGCCATTTTTCTGCACACCAGATGCAATGTTTTTCTGTGTGGTTGAGTTGCTTGGCCTAGTTTCCATATTGAAGGGATGGCCTTTAGGCTGAAATTCCATCTTGGAAGCCTCTTGGGTACTTTTTAGAGGATTTGCCAAACAGTGATAGAGGGTCTCCCATTCACCGTCCACATCTTCTTGGCTTCCAAGTCAGTGTGTCCATGCGTCTTCCTCCTACATGATAGTGAGCGTCGACAGCGTCAAGTCTCTTCAGTAACTTCAAGTACCTATTCACACGTACCTTATAAAGGCTGGAAAGTCCCTGGAACAGGTCTGTCTACTTGAAACCCTACTTATCCACCAAGTCTAAGCTATAGTAACCAAGGTAACCCTCCCCCTGAAGTAAAGGACTCTCATCAAGCCAACAGTTTACCTTCATCAGATGCCCCTGTATTGGATTGTATATAATTATCCTTCAAGTAAAGTCTTGATATACTTTCACCGCTATTGTGTGAAGACTTTTATTAAAAATGATATGTCCCTGTGTGTATGCTGAAGAACACAAGGGGCCCCAGCACCCTCGGACCCCACCGTGACAGGAAGGTTTTAGAAGGTGAGCCCTAAGGTTGCACTACACCACCCAGCAACACAACCCCTCAGCATATCACAGCACATCACCAAAGGGACATTATACCCCCACCTGCTATGAATCGCGATCCGGTCCAGAGCACGCTTCATAGCGGGATAAACAACCAGGACGTACAGTTACGTCCTGGGTCGTCTGGTGACAGGCGGCCAGGGCGTAACTGTACGACCAAGGTCGTCTAGGGGTTAAAGAATCTGGTCTGGGGTCTGTATTTATCTTTTGTGTCTGGTTTGGGGTTTGTGTTCCATCTTTATTTAGGCAGCCTTAGGTCTTTTTTAGGCAATCTGGTAAGATCTGTATTAGTTTTGCTATATTGTTTGTAGGTTTATAGGTATCGATGTACTAAGCATGGATTTACAATTGACAAAGGAGGTGTTGTGTAAGTAATTTACAAAATGTGCGCACACACCTGTAATGGAATATTTGGCCAGCTTACTTTAGTGAGTAACTTCTGACTTTACTGGAAACTGGACCTATTCTTTTAGAAAAATGTCGTTTTCAGTATTGTTATGTCTGGACGTGCATGCTGCAGAGCAAATTTTGTGGCTCCGCTTTCCCCATCATGTGTCATTTTTGTTTTGCCATAAAGAGATTTAATGTTGGCTAGGTTTAGTTCTAATAGCTAGCAGTGGCCCCTAATGTATTATAGTAATAATATACTAATATAATATACTTTACAAAAGTTTTAAGCAGATGTGGAAAAAAAAAACCTGCGACGTAAGAATGCTTTATAGGATAGAAGTTGTAATAATTTATTTTTACCAATTAACAAAATAAATGTGAATAAACAGTAGAGGAATCTAGAACAAATCCTTTTCCTTTAGAACAGCATCAGTTCTTCAAGGTACATTCATACACAGTGTATGAAGGAACTCAACAGGAAGGTTGTTCCAACTAAAGGAATCCTTGTTCTTCTTTATGCCGACGCTTATTGTTCATGACATTGACTGTATGGGCCCTATTCCACCGGACGATTATCGTTCAGATCGTCATAAATCGTTTGAATCTAAATGATAATCGTTCGGTTGAAATGCAGTTAACGATTAACGACCGAACGAGAAATCGTTGATCGCTTTATAAGACCTGGACCTATTTTTTCGTTGCTTGTTCGCAAACGTTCGCAAATCGCTCGCATTGAGTAAGACATCGTTCGGTCGTTCACAGTAGATACGGACGCAATAGCGAAGAAATATCGAAGAAAAAACTATCGCAAATACTATCATAAGTAATGATTATCGTTCCATGGAAATGAGTGAACGTTTTCAGGTCTTTCGCAATAGCGGTCATTTGAGATTGTTAATCGTTAACGATTATGCGAACGATAATCGTCCGGTAGAATAGGGCCCTATGTCTGGGGTCACTGTCCTGCTGCAGAATCAATTTAGAGCCAATCAGGTGCCCCCCCCCCATGGATAAATATCTGCCTATATTCCTTGTCATAGAGGATAGACAGCATTAATCCTGGACAAATCCCGACTCCCTTTGCTAAAATTCAGCCCCAAACTTGGAAGAAACCTCGTCCATGCTGCAGGTACTCATTTTCGGACCATTCCTCATGTCATTCTGTTACAGCTTAATGTTTCAAATGTTGACTCATCAGTCCAAAGTACCTGCTGCCATTTTTCTGCACACCAGATCCAATGTTTTTCCGTGTGGTTGAGTTGTTTGGCCTAGTTTCCATATTGAAGGGATGGCCTTTAGGCTGTAATTCCATCTTGGAAGCCTCTTGGGTACTCTTTAGAGCATTTGCCAAACTATTCAGGTCCGACAAAGTTCTCCGAACCCGAATGCATTGGACTCTCAGCATCTGGAGAAGTTGGATGCCACCCTAGGGAATCCTGGAAAACATGGCTACAACCATAGACTGTATCCATGTTTTTCTGGTAGCCCCAGGGAAGCAGCAAACTTTTCCAGATGCGGGGAATCAAATAGTAAGGTTCGGAGAACATTGCCAAAAGCAAGTCCACTCAACACTACTCAACAGATAAGATTTAGCCTATTGACCCTTTAGTGTGACTTACGTTGGAGCGCACAACAGCTACTGTAGGAGGCTTGACGCACTGGTGTATGCTGTGAAACAGATTTTGGTCTGTCTACCTGGTAAATGTGTCTCATGACCTGCTACCATGTTTTAGTGAAACAATAAAGACTGCATTTTATACACGAGTTGGTGAGTGCCACCGTTTTTTTTTGCTTTCCCTACCCAACGGCTCATGTGTTTGATGTGGAAATAGGAGCAACCAAATATCAGACACAGACAAGCAACCAGACCATTGCAGGAATATTTATTTCTGGGCACCTCTTGGCACACACTATTGAGGGAAAGTTATCGTCTTAGGACTCGCACACATAGAAGAATTGTGAATCTATATTTGTATAGGACTGTAATACAGAACCCACAAAACTCTAAGGTGCCATGGTGCACCTCTACGTGGCTTTGACTTCATGCAATGGAAGTTATTTATTTATTTATTTTGTTTAATCATTATCCAATGCCTGATATGTTTCTGAAGTGGGAACATAGCCTTAAAGGAGTTTTTGGTTTTCAATCAATAACGTATAATACCTATAGAAAAGAGCTGTATGACTCTCTAATATACAATGAAAACGGTTTTATTGATGACAGTTTTCTGCAAATCTGTAGCTTTTTTTTCTGTTGTGCATTGCCCATATCACTGGGTGGAGCTGGACTGGAAAGACTGGTAAAAATTCACCACTTCCTGTAGAACATACAGCAGCTAATAAGTACTGGAAGATGATTTTCTTTTTTTAAATAGAGGCAATTCATAAATCTGTATAACTTTTTGATACTAATTGATTTTAAAGCAATGATTTTTCTCCGGAGTACCCATTTAAGCTTAATTAGGATAACAGGCTATTAGGGATAACTATGTGAATGTCCTTGAGTGGTTAAGCTGGTTTACTGACTTTAACCCATTTAGACATCTCCCCCATCAACCTGATAGAGCTTGAGAGGACATGCAAAGAATAATGGCAGAAAATTCCCAAATCCAGGTGTGTAAACCTTGTGGCCTCATACCCAAGAAGACTGGAAGCTGTAATCGTTGTCAAAGGGGCTTCAACTAAGTACTGAGTAAATAGCCTGAATTTTTCTGTCAATGCAAGGTATGACTGCTCTGGGCAGCTCCTGTCATGGACAGAGGTGGCAGCAGAGAGCACTGTGTCAGACTGGAAAGAATACACCACTTTCTGCAGGACATACAGCAGATGATAAGTACTGGAAGACTGGAGATTTTTTAAATAGAACAATTACAAATTTTTGAGTACTCCTTCAAAATTGTTCTAATAGTGGAGTTTCACTTTCAGGGGTATAACCTAATGACAGCATATAATACTATAATAACAAGTGTAACACTGTGCATGGTGATGGACACAATTGGGAACCATTTAAGGACCACATCTTGTTCCATGACATCCATTAATTATATACTAATACTCTGGAAGCCCTAACAGAATATGTTACACTCGAATTCATATAATGAACAAAACAAATTTGTGCACCGCTAAAAAGCAGCCATGACACGGAACAATTATTTATCATGATAGTCGTATTAGGAAGAATTTACCTCTAGTTTTCCATGTGCTTGCATTGGTAAGTTTTATGAGGTGAGCCGGGCTATATGGGTTGAGCCTTGTGGTCGGACATCAGGTTACAGAAATAAAGTTACCCACACTCTTTTCACCTCTTTTTTTGACTCAGGCATTTCGCCGAGTCTGTGGGAGTACGCAAACTATGTATGAGACATGATTTAGGTTTCAGTCTTCCAGCCTACTATTTTTCATCAGCTAAAGGCAGACACAATGAGATGTTTTTAAATCTTCTCTTCATAAACCCACACAATGACTATATGATTAAAACACATGACTTCCCCATCTTTATTGTTAGGGTAAAGGACAAAATGTTCAGGTTTTAGACACATTTGGTGTAATCGCTGTGGATTTTCTATACAGAATTTCCATCAGTAAAAGCCACAACAGTTACAGTAACGGCAAAGTAAATTTTAAATTTTCATTGAAAAAAATCTGCACATTTGCAGGCTGACCTAAGGAGCAGATATGAAGCCATTTTTTGTTTTGGAAACATTGTGAATATATTGCAGATTATCCCCACTGACCTCATTGGGTGGGTCAAAATCCACAAGGCCATGTTCACACACTATACTTTCAATAAACAACGGTCGTTGTTGCAGATTGCAACACCGGCCACTATTTATTGAAAGTGTGAAATAACACTTCTATGGAACAACGGCCGCAGTGTATACACACAGAAAACTCACATGTTTATTTTGTGTGGCCGCTATTCAGTGAACAGTGGCCACACAAAATAGGCTTTGAACACAATGTAAAGTACGGTTCCAGTCGTACTTTACATTTTCTGCTATGGTTAATTGGAGTGCGGGCACAGACGAATGTGCCCATAGCTAAATTAAAATAAAGTGATGTTCATCCAGTCGGTACTGCTATGAACCCATTAAATGTGCAGCTATTGGAATCTTTGATAAACAGAGGAACAGTAATGTACATGAAGCCTAATCCCAAAAACACAACTTGTGTCCAACCCAAACCCAGAGAGGCAATTCTAAGTAGTAAAGATAAAAGAGATAAGAAGGAGGATGCAGCATCTGTGTACAGTAGGTCCAGCAAATAAAAGGAGCCAATGTTTTAATCTGTAATGACCTTGTTATATAAGTTTGCCATATTATTATTATTATTAATAATTTAAAGTCACGTTTGTGTCAGTGTGTACAGAAGACACAACCTATTATTCCATGTGCAACACTTTCATGACTGCATTAGTTATAACTAAATATGTGTGCAACTTGAGCATTCGCCGTTCATTTGCCATTTAAATACCAGTGGCTAAAAAAGTGGGATGCAGTCATAGGGAGTCCTGAAAAACATGGATACAGCCAAAGGCCATAGGCTGCATTAAAATCCTTCAGCCACCTGTATTCAAATGCTATACGATTGGACTCGAGCATGCTCATGTCTAGTCATAACCATTTTTTTTTTCTTTTCACATAGTTTTATTTTTTAAAAGCTCCATTCTGCAGTACAGATCATTTATTAAAGAAGCAGTAGCACTATTTTGGGATAGTATATA
This sequence comes from Dendropsophus ebraccatus, assembly GCF_027789765.1. NCBI lineage: Eukaryota > Metazoa > Chordata > Amphibia > Anura > Hylidae > Dendropsophus > Dendropsophus ebraccatus. The sequence goes on along the minus strand of NC_091456.1, from coordinate 163,229,604 downwards.
CCTTGTACAGTATATAACAATATAATAAAAATATAAAATTTTTCTGCTCTGTGGGTGCATCTATAATTTTCTGTTGTCCATGAGCAAGTGTGTGGAAACTCACTTCTAAAAAGCAGCAGCATGGAGGACATCAAAGATCAGTATGGGGAACCTAAACTGTGAATCAAGCCTTAGGGTGAGATCTTATACTGACAAGCTCATGTGTTCACTCTTTGCCGTCTTTTCTTCTGACTTTTTCTATTTACTCCCTCTCCCTTCTTCCTCCTCGGCCTTCCCATTTGCATAAAAAAAAAATCTCTGATTTTATGTGGCCAGTGTCACTTTTCATTTTTGCACTTTTGTTTTTTCCACCTTGTGTTTTAAAAGTCATACCACTTGTAATTATTAACCTACAGACCCACATTGGCCCTTATATTTTTGTGATACCAATTGTACTTTGCAATGACAGACTTAATTGTTCCATAAAAAATGCTGCAAAACCAGGAAAAAAATATTTGCTGGTTTCATGTTTATACTGTTCATCCTATAATAAAACTGAGATGTGGTCTAGGTTTCTCAAGTCAGTATGATTACAATGATATGCAAGTTATATAACTTTTATTTCATATGACTGCTTGTAAAAAAAGAAAAAAATTGCACCATGATCTGTACTTTCTATCGTTAGCTTGCTTGCATATACATAACTTTTTGATGACTTTTAAATTCAAATTTTTCGGGATTAGATGTGACCAAAAATGAGTAATTTTGCATATTGGCTGGTTTTTGCGCTGTGAGATCAGGAATACAATATTATAAGATTTCGGGTGATTCCGCATGCAGTGATAGCAAATATGTTTATTTTTTTAATTATTATTTTTTTTATTTAACAAATAGGAAAAGGGAAGTGATTTAAACTTTTATTAAAAGATGGGATCATTTATTTACAAAAAAACTAACTTTTTTTAGAGTAATTTGCAGTGATTTTACTGATTGCCAATAGAGATCAATGCAGTACATATGTACTGCATTGATCTCTGCAATCAGTGCTCCATTACTAAAGCCCATAGTAAAGTATTGTCGAGCTGGGATCAGTGTCATTACATTGCCGAGTCCCGACCTGGCATGTATCACGGATCGCCCCCCTGAAATGTGTTTTTAATGGCATTTGAATGCGGCTGTCAGTTTTTACTGTGGTATTTAAATGGTTAATCAGTTGGCGTGGGCCTTGCCGCTGATATCAGCCGGGAGCGGCAATATACAGAGTGGGCTTGCATTGCAAGTCCTCTCTGTACACCCTTAACACCATTATGACGTAGCTCAACGTCATAATGGTTTAAGGGGTTATGGTATGTAAACTTATCCTTTAAATGGGCACTGATGTTGCTAACAAATCATTTTAAATCAGCAGGGGTGGTAATATACAACATCCTTGCAATATGCTTCATTTATTTTTTATTTATCTTCTTGTACACACATTTTTGTCACATTTTCATGGAATTTTTACATATAATCTTTGTTTTATGCAAGGTGGTTGTGTGTATTAACAAAGTTGTATTTTTCTACGTAGTTTAACATGTTTTATCAACAAAAAAAAAACATTGGTTTTAGTAGCTTAGTAGCCATTTGTGCTGTGCAGTAAATGACCTAGTCATTTTTTTTGTGCCGGAGAGCCCCTTTAATTTTTGACTTCACTGATGGTTAGCGTCCATCTCTTGCTATCCTTTGACGTTAATAGTTACAAGTAGTTGCAAGTAGTTTGGGACCCTAAATGTACTTGTTTACAAATATAATGTATTCAGAACCTTATCAAGAAATGTTTTAATTATGTGTGGTTTCAATTTTTCTTTTTATTTTTTTATTATTACTTTTGTTATAGTAATAAAAATTACTTATTTGGGGCTGTTATGTTGAAGTTAACTACATTACTTTGATCCCAGATACTAATTTAGAGCATTTTATATGGCCGTATTCATCTTTTCCAGGCACCCTAGGGCTGCATGCATCTTCTCCAATGGCCAAGAGTCAAATTTTAAAAGTTTGGGGTTTGGCGAACCCAAATTTACTGTAAATTCGCTCAACTCTACAATGTATGTAACAGACTGAAGAATCAATGACAGAAGTTGTAGTAGTGGAATCTAAAAAAAAATCCTCCATGGCAGAGGGATCTCATTTGACTACAACCGTAATACAAAGGTTCCCGGACATACCAGGGTATATGAACCATAGTCATCATCTACTGTTAATAACTATGAATCATGCAGCAGACCAAATTAGCTTGAGGAAGAGACAAACTATTAGTCACCAGGGATTGTAGAGTCCACAACTACCTCCTCTCCAACTGGACTCCATCAAGTAATTTAACTCACCTCCCCACCCACTAGTCACCAGGGATTGTAAATAGCTACTAAAATCTTCAGGTTTCAATTTTATTTTTTATTTTTTTGTACAAATTCTATTTAAGTCATTTTGTTTTTCCACATAATAAAAAAGTAATTGTTATCTTGTTGCACTCCATGGAGAGATACATTGCAGACTTGACATTGGGAGGAAAAATCTGAAGTGTCTTCACACTTGGAAAAAAATCAACCTTTCCCCTTGGCAAACGTACGTAACTTGCTTCTTGGAGCTGGATCACCTCATCTTTAGCTGGACGGGCCTCGTTTTGGCCCAAGCATTGCTGACACAGTGAGGTTAAAAATGTTGAGGTTAAATAATCTGCAGGGCCTTTGGGGTTTGCAAGCACAAACAATGTGGAATTTGGTTAACACACATATATATATATATATTTTAGCACATTTATATATATATATATTTTAGCACATTCTTCACAAGATTCTTTTTGTGTTGCTGCGCATCCTTTACATTCGTAGCCTTTACATAAAAGATATATAGAGTTGTGCAACAATAACTTTAAGAGTGAGTACTTAAATGTTAGAATGCTCGTTACTCAAGTCAAGTATTTTCAAATGTAATGTAATGTTCAAGTAACGAACCCCATTAAAGTCAATGGGAGACTCAAGCATTTTTTCCAGGGGCTTCCTCCTATTTGGCAGAAGGGAGGATGTCTGTGCACCTGAAAACCACAGAAAGTGATGGAAACTCCACGGAAATGGAGCTGACACAGAAAGGGGAGCATGCATGGATGCATTAAAGGCCCCCAGGTCGCTGTGTTTAACGGACTTTTGGATGAGAGGGGGCAATATTGTAGACCAGTCTGTGCTGCAGGACGACGTAAGAGCTGTATCCAGAACCATAATCTATTAGTACCAGGTCAAGGGCCACAAAGCGACTCTCACAACACCTCCTGCCATTACTCCCACAACACCTCCTGCCATTACTCCCACAACACCTCCTGGCATTACTCCTGCAACACCTCCCGGCATTACTCCAGCAACACTTCCTGGCATTACTCCCACAACACCTCCTGGTTATATTCCTGAACACCTCTTGGCATTACTCCCACAACACCTCCTTGTATCACTCCTGCAACACCTCCTGGCATTACTCCTACAACACCTCCTGGTTATACTCCTGAACACCTTCTGGTATTACTCTTACAACACCCCCTTGTATTACTCCTGCAACACCTCCAGGTATTACTCCTTGACACCCCCTGGTATTACTTTTACACCTCCTGGTATTATTCCTACAACACTTCCTGGCATTACTCCTACAAAACTTCCTTGCATTACTCCTGCAACACTTCCTGGCATTACTCCTACAACATTTCCTAGCATTATTCCAGCAACATCTCCTGGCATTACTACTACAACACCTCCTGATATGACTTCTTCTCTACACTAAAGACATGGCACATACTATATGTTAGAATACCTTTTTAAACTGAGGTTTACCTGCCGTGGGTGAACCACTGTTTTTCTAAATCCTAATTAAACAGGAGATGGTGGCCCTGATCTAGACCCTAGTCTATTAGCTCAAAGTCATACATGTAGTATTGGAGCCAAGCACAGGAGAGGACTGGATTACTATTACTAGCTGTATACCAGTATCACTATTCTGTATAATAATGGTATATTGTATGGAATGTTGTTGTTTTTTTCCCAGTCACACTGACAAACGACTAGTCATAAACAGGACTATTGGATGTTTTTGTAAGCTAATCGCCTACCTGACTAACCACACTAAGCCCTACGCTACCTCTGTCCCTGCTCCAGACGCTCCCCCTGTCAGCTAGCAGACCACAAGTGAATCCAGCCAGTCAATCAGTGCTATGCTTGAGGCCAACATGGCTGTGCCAGCCCCTTCCCCACATATCAGGATGTGCCAGCCCCTTCCCCACATATCAGGATGTGCCAGCCCCTTCCCCACATATCAGGATGTGCCAGCCCCTTCCCCACATATCGGGACGCGCCAGCCCCTTCCCCACATATCAGGATGCGCCAGCCCCTTCCCCACATATCAGGATGCGCCAGCCCCTTCCCCACATATCAGGATGTGCCAGCCCCTTCCCCACATATCAGGATGAGCCAGTCCCTTTCCCACATATCAAGATGTGCCAGCCCCTTTTCCACAAATCAGGCTGTGCCAGCCCCTTTCCCATAAATCAGGATGTGCCAGCCCCTTCCCCATATATCAGGATGTGCCAGCCCCTTCCCCACATATCAGGATGTGCCAGCCCCTTCCCTACACATCAGGATGTGCCAGCCCTTTCCCTACATATCAGGATGTGCCAGCCCTTTCCCTACATATCAGGATGTGCCAGCCCCTTTCCCACATATCAGGATGTGCCAGCCCCTTCCCCACATATCAGGATGTGCCAGCCCTTTCCCCACATATCAGGATGTGCCAGCCTCTTTCTCACATATCAGGATGTGCCAGCCCCTTCCCCACATATCAGGATGTGCCAGCCTCTTTCTCACATATCAGGATGTGCCAGCCCCTTCCCCACATATCAGGATGTGCCAGCCCCTTCCCTACATATCAGGATGTGCCAGCCCCTTCCCCACATATCAGGATGTACCAGCCCCTTCCCCACATATCAGGATGTGCCAGCCCCTTCCCCACATATCAGGATGTGCCAGCCCCTTCCCCACATATCAGGATGTGCCAGCCTCTTTCTCACATATCAGGATGTGCCAGCCCCTTCCCCACATATCAGGATGTGCCAGCCCCTTCCCTACATATCAGGATGTGCCAGCCTCTTCCCTACATATCAGGATGTGCCAGCCCCTTCCCCACATATCAGGATGTGCCAGCCCCTTTTCCACAAATCAGGATGTGCCAGCCCCTTTCCCACAAATCAGGATGTGCCAGCCCCTTCCCCACATATCAGGATGTGCCAGCCCCTTCCCTACATATCAGGATGTTCCAGCCCCTTCCCCACATATCAGGATGTGCCAGCCCCTTTTCCACAAATCAGGATGTGCCAGCCCCTTTCCCACAAATCAGGATGTGCCAGCCCCTTCCCCACATATCAGGATGTGCCAGCCCCTTCCCTACATATCAGGATGTTCCAGCCCCTTCCCCACATATCAGGATGTGCCAACCCCTTCCCCACATATCAGGATGTGCCAGCCTCTTCCCCACATATCAGGATGTGCCAGCCTCTTCCCCACATATCAGGATGTGCCAGCCCCTTCCCCACATATCAGGATGTGCCAGCCCCTTCCCCACATATCAGGATGTGCCAGCCCCTTCCCCACATATCAGGATGTGCCAGCCCCTTCCCCACATATCAGGATGTGCCAGCCCCTTCCCCACATATCAGGATGTGCCAGCCCCTTCCCCACATATCAGGATGTGCCAGCCTCTTCCCCCACATATCAGGATGTACCAGCCCCTTCACCACATATCAGGATGTGCCAGCCCCTTCCCCACATATCAGGATGTGCCAGCCCCTTCCCCACATATCAGGATGTGCCAGCCCCTTCCCCACATATCAGGATGTGCCAGCCCCTTCCCCACATATCTAGATGTGCCAGCCCCTTCCCCACATATCAGGATGTGCCAGCCTTTTCCCCACATATCAGGATGTGCCAGCCCCTTCCCCACATATCAGGATGTGCCAGCCCCTTCCCCACATATCAGGATGTGCCAGCCCCTTCCCCACATATCAGGATGTGCCAGCCCCTTCCCCACATATCAGGATGTGCCAGCCCCTTCCCCACATATCAGGATGTGCCAGCCCCTTCCCCACATATCAGGATGTGCCAGCCTCTTCCCCACATATCAGGATGTGCCAGCCCCTTCCCCACATATCAGGATGTGCCAGCCCCTTCCCCACATATCAGGATGTGCCAGCCCCTTCCCCACATATCAGGATGTGCCAGCCCCTTCCCCACATATCAGGATGTGCCAGCCCCTTCCCCACATATCAGGATGTGCCAGCCCCTTCCCCACATATCAGGATGTGCCAGCCTCTTCCCCACATATCAGGATGTGCCAGCCCCTTCCCCACATATCAGGATGTGCCAGCCCCTTCCCCACATATCAGGATGTGCCAGCCCCTTCCCCACATATCAGGATGTGCCAGCCCCTTCCCCACATATCAGGATGTGCCAGCCCCTTCCCCACATATCAGGATGTGCCAGCCCCTTCCCCACATATCAGGATGTGCCAGCCCCTTCCCCACATATCAGGATGTGCCAGGCCCCTTCCCCACATATCAGGATGTGCCAGCCCCTTCCCCACATATCAGGATGTGCCAGCCCCTTCCCCACATATCAGGATGTGCCAGCCCCTTCCCCACATATCAGGATGTGCCAGCCCCTTCCCCACATATCAGGATGTGCCAGCCCCTTCCCCACATATCAGGATGTGCCAGCCCCTTCCCCACATATCAGGATGTGCCAGCCCCTTCCCCACATATCAGGATGTGCCAGCCTCTTCCCCACATATCAGGATGTGCCAGCCCCTTCCCCACATATCAGGATGTGCCAGCCCCTTCCCCACATATCAGGATGTGCCAGCCCCTTCCCCACATATCAGGATGTGCCAGCCCCTTCCCCACATATCAGGATGTGCCAGCCCCTTCCCCACATATCAGGATGTGCCAGCCCCTTCCCCACATATCAGGATGTGCCAGCCCTCTTCCCCACATATCAGGATGTGCCAGCCCCTTCCCCACATATCAGGATGTGCCAGCCCCTTCCCCACATATCAGGATGTGCCAGCCCCTTCCCCACATATCAGGATGTGCCAGCCCCTTCCCCACATATCAGGATGTGCCAGCCCCTTCCCCACATATCAGGATGTGCCAGCCCCTTCCCCACATATCAGGATGTGCCAGCCCCTTTCCCCACATATCAGGATGTGCCAGCCCCTTTCCCCACATATCAGGATGTGCCAGCCCCTTCCCCACATATCAGGATGTGCCAGCCCCTTCCTCACATATCAGGATGTGCCAGCCCCTTCCCCACATATCAGGATGTGCCAGCCCCTTCCCCACATATCAGGATGTGCCAGCCCCTTCCCCACATATCAGGATGTGCCAGCCCCTTCCCCACATATCAGGATGTGCCAGCCCCTTCCCCACATATCAGGATGTGCCAGCCCCTTCCCCACATATCAGGATGTGCCAGCCCCTTCCCCACATATCAGGATGTGCCAGCCCCTTCCCCACATATCAGGATGTGCCAGCCCCTTCCCCACATATCAGGATGTGCCAGCCTCTTCCCCACATATCAGGATGTACCAGCCCCTTCCCCACATATCAGGATGTGCCAGCCCCTTCCCCACATATCAGGATGTGCCAGCCCCTTCCCCACATATCAGGATGTGCCAGCCCCTTCCCCACATATCAGGATGTGCCAGCCCCTTCCCCACATATCAGGATGTGCCAGCCTCTTTCTCACATATCAGGATGTGCCAGCCCCTTCCCCACATATCAGGATGTGCCAGCCCCTTCCCTACATATCAGGATGTGCCAGCCTCTTCCCTACATATCAGGATGTGCCAGCCCCTTCCCCACATATCAGGATGTGCCAGCCCCTTTTCCACAAATCAGGATGTGCCAGCCCCTTTCCCACAAATCAGGATGTGCCAGCCCCTTCCCCACATATCAGGATGTGCCAGCCCCTTCCCCACATATCAGGATGTTCCAGCCCCTTCCCCACATATCAGGATGTGCCAGCCCCTTCCCCACATATCAGGATGTGCCAGCCTCTTCCCCACATATCAGGATGTGCCAGCCCCTTCCCCACATATCAGGATGTGCCAGCCCCTTCCCCACATATCAGGATGTGCCAGCCCCTTCCCCACATATCAGGATGTGCCAGCCCCTTCCCCACATATCAGGATGTGCCAGCCCCTTCCCCACATATCAGGATGTGCCAGCCCCTTCCCCACATATCAGGATGTGCCAGCCCCTTCCCACATATCAGGATGTGCCAGCCCCTTCCCCACATATCAGGATGTGCCAGCCCCTTCCCCACATTTCAGGATGTGCCAGCCCCTTCCCCACATATCAGGATGTGCCAGCCCCTTCCCCACATATCAGGATGTGCCAGCCCCTTCCCCACATATCAGGATGTGCCAGCCTCTTCCCCACATATCAGGATGTGCCAGCCCCTTCCCCACATATCAGGATGTGCCAGCCCCTTCCCCACATATCAGGATGTGCCAGCCTCTTCCCCACATATCAGGATGTGCCAGCCCCTTCCCCACATATCAGGATGTGCCAGCCCCTTCCCCACATATCAGGATGTGCCAGCCCCTTTCCCACATATCAGGATGTGCCAGCCCCTTTCCCACATATCAGGATGTGCCAGCCCCTTCCCCACATATCAGGATGTGCCAGCCCCTTCCTCACATATCAGGATGTGCCAGCCCCTTCCCCACATATCAGGATGTGCCAGCCCCTTTCCCACATATCAGGATGTGCCAGCCCCTTCCCCACATATCAGGATGTGCCAGCCCCTTCCCCACATATCAGGATGTGCCAGCCCCTTCCCCACATATCAGGATGTGCCAGCCCCTTCCCCACATATCAGGATGTGCCAGCCCCTTCCCCACATATCAGGATGTGCCAGCCCCTTCCCCACATATCAGGATGTGCCAGCCCCTTCCCCATATATCAGGATGTGCCAGCCCCTTCCCCACATATCAGGATGTGCCAGCCCCTTCCCCACATATCAGGATGTGCCAGCCCCTTCCCCACATATCAGGATGTGCCAGCCCCCTCCCCACATATCAGGATGTGCCAGCCCCTTCCCCACATATCAGGATGTGCCAGCCCCTTCCCCACATATCAGGATGTGCCAGCCCCTTCCCCACATATCAGGATGTGCCAGCCCCTTCCCCACATATCAGGATGTGCCAGCCCCTTTCCCACATATCAGGATGTGCCAGCCCCTTCCCCACATATCAGGATGTGCCAGCCCCTTCCCCACATATCAGGATGTGCCAGCCCCTTCCCCACATATCAGGATGTGCCAGCCCCTTCCCCACATATCAGGATGTGCCAGCCCCTTCCCCACATATCAGGATGTGCCAGCCCCTTCCCCACATATCAGGATGTGCCAGCCCCTTCCCCACATATCAGGATGTGCCAGCCCCTTCCCCACATATCAGGATGTGCCAGCCCCTTCCCCACATATCAGGATGTGCCAGCCCCTTCCCCACATATCAGGATGTGCCAGCCTCTTCCCCACATTTTTTTTGGCTAAAGCTGTCAAACAAAGCCACCAAACATGGGGGAGGAGACTATAAATTACTTGAGCACCAAGCAGTATCGAGCACCCTGATTCATAAGCGAATAGTGAGCTCAAATGAGCATGTTCGCTCATCTCCAATTACTTTACATCAGTTTAATAAAAGATTGGTTAATGTATTTGATTGAAACCCTAAAACTATACCCAACTGCATAAATACAATGTAAAAAAAATCTTGAGGTTTTGGGGGAAGCGGACCATAGTAAAAAATATGGAGGGTATCAGAAAATATCATATGGGCAGATGGCTTTTATAAAATACAGAAGTTTACCGTCTTGTAAGCCAAACGTCTGGATCCACCTCCACACATCTCACACATGATTAACTTTATCCACATAGGGGAATATAAAGGGACTAATGTTAAAAAAATAAGCAAAAAGAAAAAAAATTCTAACTACATTGGCTTTGATATTTTCCTCCTGCTTGATTCAACTTTGTGACACTTCACAATTTAGAAGGTAAAAAATAAAAGGAATTGTTTACTTTTTGCTTTTCCCTTCTTTTTCTCTCTAGAGGAAATAGTAAATTTGGAAAATTCGAAAGGGCTCATGACGCTGTAATTTGTTTTTTATTTTTTTTAGCTTTTTATTTTAATATTTAATCTTCTTTATTTTTAATACTTATGGTCATGAAAGGTAGAAAAATAGAAACCAGAGAAGTTAAATAGGATGGTCCAGAAAGGCAAGAGCAATACAATAAAATAAGGTAAAAAATATGAGGTTCTCAGCAAACCAATTGGTCAAATACTATGTACCATCTCACAACATTTGGCTGTGCACTCCGCCCATCTCCTGTGGGTGTTCTAAGCAGAGACGGGATGGATCCTGTATGCCCAGTATGTAGGCTTAGTATTAAGGCCCTATTACACAAAATGTTTATCGGCCATTACGTCCGATAATCGTCTCATGTAATAGAAGACAATGATCAGCCGACATCGTTCATGTCTATCGTTGTCTTTCAACATGTTGAAGGACAAACGACTAAGATAGCAACAATCTGTTGCCGTCGCACAGTATAATAGGAGCAGCAGCAGCAGGCCGCTGCTTTCTTCTATGGGCTGCCCAGACGATCTAGCGATCACCTGGGCAGCCCCCCCCCCTGCGCAGCTCCCCGCGGCCCCCTGGCTCTTACCCAGCGAGCGCTGACAGGGCTCCTTCACATCGCCACTTATAGGGGCTTTAGCCCAAGAGGTCAGTATGGGACCATGCCTCTGAAGTCACCTTACCGTGGTGAGATGGTACATACTATTTGATCAAATGGTTCGAGATTTTTTTTTTAAATAATAGTAGTTTTTCTAAATATCTCCATGTATACAGGTATGTCTTAGCAATTGAAGTTGCACTCTTCTGTTTCTTTCTTAGCCACAGAAGCGCATACCTACATAGTGTGAATTGTGGCATTGGTTATGATGGCCATTTTCTTGTTTTTCTCTGTTACACAAACATTTCAAATGTTTTGATCAGTTAGGGTCTTGGTGGGACATTTACTAAGGGGGCTAATGTGTGCAACTAATCTAATGGGGATTAGTGTGTATTTTGTTCCAATATCTTGTGACTGATTCATTAAAATGTAGTACTGCCATAGTAAATGTATCTAACTAAAAAGGCACAAATGTGAAAAAATTGTGCTTTATTTTATTGCGTTTTATTCACCTGGTACTGAAAAGACGTACACTTGTGCCTGTTTATGCGACTTTTTAAAAAGTCGCAAATGATAAATTAGGCGCTAATCCCAGATTATGTGAACTTTTGGATGAATACTTTAAACAGGCAGATTAAAAAAAAGTTGCATCTAAAAATATTCACCTGTCGAATACTGGTTCATAATAGAACTTTGACCAAAAATGGGTGAAAAATACAATTATTCACCGAAAATCAGGCGCAAAACCCTTAATAAATGTCCCCCTTGGTGTTTAGACCCCATCAGTTCAGTTAAGCATTTCTCTCCCTGACTCGTTGCGATCTCCATCTCAGTGCCAGAGACAGGCACTGTGTCAGACTGGAATGAATACACTACTTCATGCAGGGCATACAGCAGCTGATAAGTACTGGAACACTTGAATTTTTAAATAGAGGTAATTTACAAATTTATATAACTTTCTGACACCAGTTTATTCAAAGACATTTGGTCAACATGATAGTAATTCTTAGAATATTGATTGGATTGTCTGGCGATTTGCCATTACATTTGGGTAAAGAAATTCTAATACCCTGGAGCATTTCATGTGGGGGAGATTTGTCTGTTACAATTGCAGTAAAGGTGAAACATAGAAAAGGAGCCAAAATATCAATAAAGGATTTACAGTACTCATCTGGGAGTCCACCTGGACCTGGACAATTGTTTGTTTTGGAGGATTTAACAATTTTATTTAATTTTATTAATTTTATGGAGGAGTTACGTAGTTGTAGTTGCAATGCAGACAGTTTTGGGAGATCTAGATTTAGGGTGCCTTCACACCTACCGTATCGCAGCAGAAAATCCGCTGCGAATCCGCAGCAGATCCGCAGCAGATTTAACTAAATGAATGAACACAGCATTAAATACTCACTGTCAAATCCGCTGCGGATCCGCAGCAGATTTGTAAGTGCGGATTTGATGCTGTGTTCATTCATTTAGTTAAATCTGCTGCGGATCTGCTGCGGATCCGCAGCAGATTTTCTGCTGCGATACGGTAGGTGTGAAGGCACCCTTAAAAGGAAATTATGTATTGCTTCCTCATGTACATCTGGGGTAGCAGGATCTTCTTTTAAATTATATAGTTCCTTGTAAATTCTGCAAGGGAGGTTTTCAAATTTATGTGGATTGAAATTTTTATTCTGTTACTGACTTTACTAGAAATTTAGGGGTATTCCACTAAAACATAACTTTTGATATGCACAAAAAGAAGAAATAGTAACCGGCACTACTGTGTCTGGTGCAAAGATATTTTCTAAAAAGACCTATTTTTCATTATAGTACGAGTTTCTGCAAAAATGTATGGGGTGCGCACTTCTACTGTAGACAATAGTAATCATACATCGGAGAAGAAAAAAGGAAAATGTAGAGGGCACTCACCATTAAAAACTTGTTCTTTATTTAAAATTTTCTAAAAATTGCCATTGCAGGACGAGCACACAAAAAGATGCCAACTCTTACCAATCAGCGCGGCAGCCGATCGCCATGCCCGCTAATTAGCATTTTAAATGCGGCTGTCAAAGCTGACTGCATTTAAAATGCTGCTTGGCCACTTCCCTTCCTGTGATCGCGATCCCCGCATCTGGTCCCGGCCGGGGTCTGCGGCGTAATAACGCTGATCCTGGCTCGGCACTCTATTGCTTTCGGCTGCAGCAGCCAAAAGCAATAGAGTGCCTATCTCATGGATCTATGCAGTAGGGGGGCTTCTAGTATAGGTGTAAAAAAGTTAATAAATGTTTTTTTTAATAATAAATAATCTCCTCCCCTAATAAAAGTATGAATAACCCACCTTTCCCCATTTTATGAATAAAAATAAATAAATAAAATAAAAAACATATTTGGTATAGCCGCGCGCGTAATCGCCTGAACTATTAAATTATCACATTCCCGATCTCGCACGGTAAACGGCGTAAGTGTAAAAAAAATTCCAAAGTGCAAAATTGCGCATTTTTGGTCGCATCAAATCCAGAAACATTGTAATAAAAAGCGATCAAAAAGTAGCATATGCGCAATTAAGGTACCGATAGAAAGAATAGATTATGGCGCAAAGAATGACACCTCACACAGCCCCATAGACCAAAGGATAAAAGCGCTATAAGCCTGGGAATGGAGCGATTTTAAGGGAACATTAATTTATTAAAAAGGGTTTTAATTTTTTAAAAGCCATCAAATACAATAAAAGTTATACATGTTACATATCGTTGTAATCGTAACAGCTTGAGGAAGATGCATGAGAAGTCAGTTTTACCCCAGGGCGAATGGCGTAAATACAAATACTCCCCAAATTAAAAAAATTTGTTGTTTTTTTTAATTAAATTTCATTACACATTTAGATTATGTTCACACTACGTAAAAGTACGGCCGTTGATGCCATCGGCAACAACGGCCGTTTTTTTTGCGGAGCGCAACATAACCTAATTTGATATGGGATCCCGGCCGGAGTGTATACACATTGTTTACGCTCCGGCCGGGATCCCATACGCAAATAACTGACATGTCAGTTTTCTGCGGCCGGAATTCAGTAAATTTCGGCCGCAGAAAGACTTGTCAGTTCAACCAGTGTGTGCTATGGAAAGCTCTGATGCATCAGAGCTCTGCGGCCGGACAGATCATTTGGCCGGTACCTAAGTATCGGCCGCGATGATCCAGGCACAGACCGGCCGTTCCATGACCCGGCCAGGGTCACAGAACGGCCGGTCTGATACGTTGTGTGAACATAGCCTTAATTTTTTTCTGGTTTTGCAGCGTACTTTATGCAAAAATTAAGCCTCACATTGCAAAGTACAATTAGTGGTGCAAAAAAATAAGGGTTCATGTGGGTCTGTAGGTGAAAAAATGTAAGTGCGATGGCGTTTTAAACACGAGGAGGGAAAAACAAAAGCGCAAAAAAAAAAAAGTCCGGTCCTGAAGGGGTTAAGGATAATAGACTAGTATCTGATAAAACAGAGATATGCCAATCCCCCAATATTTGTTTGGGGTCTGATTTGGGAAGCCTGATGGTTAGATTTGTTTCAGACCTGGATACTGATTGGAAAGTATTCATATTCCCTACATAAAATTTGTACAGGAGCAGGGACACCTGTCAAAGTCAGAAGTTCCTGCTCCTGTACAGTACACTGTGTGGCAGTATATATCCCCTTGGCCAGGTGCAGAGTATGTATTGAGTATAAGCTGACAAGCCGACAAGCATACAACATCACTATTTTCCTCTAGGATGCTCAGTGTGCAGGAGCAGGGACTCCTATCAAACTCAGAAGTTCCTGCTCCTTTATAGTACACTGTGTGGCAGTATACATCCATGTGGCCAGGTGAAGAGCATATAGTGAGTATAAACTAAGATACATACAACATCACTACTTTCCTCTAGGCCGCTCAGTTTACAGGAGCAGGGACTGCTTTCAAAGTCATAAGTCCCTGCTTCTGTAAAGTGCATTACATGGCCGTATACATCCACTAGGCCAGGTGCAGAGTAAGTAGTGAGTATATGCTGAAACACATAAAACATCACCAGTTTTCTTCTGAGTCATTCAGTATACAGGAGCAGGGACTCCAAATTGGATTCTTACCAAACCGATTTACTCATCTGTAATTGTAGACATCGAAATAAGTAGAGATGTTTTTGAGTACTCCAAGGGCTATAGGCCTCATACACATAAAGGACAATGTAAAAAAAACTTCCCTTTTTGGTCACCCCAATAAATAAATTTTCCGGATTTTATTGTACTGGTTATATGGTCTTCATTAACTCAGAAACCTAAAAAAATGAACAATGGGCCTATTTTATGTCAAGTGTCATATTTGTGGAGTTTGTAATATTAAATACATTTGTTTATTTGAACACTAGCACTAGCCAAGCACATTTTGTGCAAATAGGATGTGCAAATAGTGTCCCTTTGAAATTAGTGGTTAACTCCAACTCCAAGTTGTTATTAAAAACATGGATTATTGCCCGGTGAAGCATCAAATTATCAACATGTAACATAGGGTTCACCTATTATTTGCATTTTGGTTATAATACTAGCAGAGCATGTTACATTAACATTAATTATTGATTATCATTTAACAATTATTGATTATAAGTTCAGGTAACTGAATGCATCATTTTTGAAAGCATGTGTCGGCTTCCTGATATTTTTGATGAGGGTTGATGAGATTCCAGATCGACAGACAATAGACTAATTGAAATTTGATAATGGTAACAACCCAAGGTTAGGGTACTATTACATGGAACGATAATCAGCCGTTCCGTGTAATAAAGACAACGATCAGCCGATGATCGTTGTGATCGGCTGATCGTTGACATAGGTTCTGACCTGTAATTGTCGGGCGCCGACCGCGCACCGCTACGTGTAATAGCCGTGCGCGGCTGGCGCTGACGATTAGCAAAGAGGAATACATTACCTATCCAGGCTGCAGGGCTCCTCTTCTTCTGTGCTTCTTCCCGTGTCCGCGCACTCCAGCTTCAGAGCAGCCTGTCTGAGCTGACAGGTCTCTCAGCCAATCACTGGCTGGGA
The DNA here is from genome assembly GCF_027789765.1 of Dendropsophus ebraccatus. NCBI lineage: Eukaryota > Metazoa > Chordata > Amphibia > Anura > Hylidae > Dendropsophus > Dendropsophus ebraccatus. Next base: position 163,213,766 of record NC_091456.1, on the reverse strand, counting down.
CCATCGCGGCCAGTGATTGGCTGAGCGGCCTGTCAGTTGAGACAGGACGCTCTGAAGCTGGAGCGCGCGGACCCGGGAAGAAGCACAGAGGAAGAGGAGCCCTGCAGCCTGTACAGGTAATGTATAAAGTTTAACAAGGGCTGCAAGGACATCGGTAACAATGTCCCTGCAGCCCTTGTTAAACAATTATCGGGCCATGTAATAGGCCCAGTAAACAAGCGCCGATCTAGCAGATCCGCGATCGTTTACATTTATTATCGGGCCCTCATCGGCCCGTCTAATAGTACCCTTGGGCTAAGTTCACACAACGGGAATTTTCGACCACCAGTGCCAACAGCCTTCTAAAAGACGTCTGTTATTTGCCGATGACGACCCTCTATAATGATCATTATCATTATAGATGTCTGTCAACAAATAACAAATTATCCCCCCCTGATAATACAAGGGGCAACATGGCCCCCTGTGCTGCCACCAATGTTTGTGTTGGGAGCTGCAGGGCTGTCTAAGCCCCACAGTTTCCTATCTTCTGCTCTGATCTAGCGTTAAATAGAGCAGGTTCCCTTTCCCACCCGTGTACTGTATATTCTTATACATAGTAAAAAAAAAAAACAGCTCCTTGAGGCCCAAACCCTGTAATTCATTGTAACACACACCGTTTTCCCTGAAATCTATTATAAAATATACCATTTATATACAATTCATTGTTATATATACTGTAAATGTTTTATAATTTATTACAGTATACACTTGCACACACTACTTTTTGCAGTGACAGTGATATTTTGGCATCTGTGTCCCAGAGGGACATCGTTGCAAGATCTAAGCACAGCTGCTGGGAAAAGTAAAGTTTAAAAACCCTGTGTAAACAATGAATATGCTGCAGCATTCACAGAGTGATATCACTTCCATACTCGTACTAAAAATATGCCCAGACATTTACCACTGATACCCTACATAATGCATAAATAACTCCATGGCCACTATCATTAACACAACACACAAATAGACCTTATAAGAGATTAAAGTGCAGTTACATCCAGTGGCTCACAGGTGACATCTATTCTGATTGGAGTAATTTACTTTCCCTTTTCTTCTCCATATGGCCCAGACCACCATGATGGTTTCTTCCAGCCACAACTTGTCTTTTTAGAGCTGCCAGACAAACAACTTGGACCCCAAGTTCTTCCAGCACCCTCCTTACCTCACATATGGTACCCCAATAATGTAATAATAATGCCCCCCACCAGTAGGTAATTTCTCCTATTAGGTAATCCAAGTAGCCAGTTTTCTCCTTTAGGTAGGCACCCCCAGTATGTAGTTTCCCCAATGAAGTACAATAGGTCCCTTAAAGGGGAAGTCCAGGCAAAAATTTTTTAAGATATGTTATTGCCCAACAAAAGTTATAAAAACTAGAAATTAGACACTTATTATGAAAAACGCACCTATAGTGCATTTTCTCTGCTCTTAATACAGCATGGCGTGTTCAGTTCTCAGTAAGGTTGGTGGTGTCAAGTCACATAAACTGCCAACTCCTGCTGCAGCGGTGAGACAGTAGTTTATGTGACGTGACATCACCAACTTTACAAAGACCTGAACACGCCACACTGTAGTAAGTCCCGGGAAGATGCACTATAGGTGTTTTTCCCATAAGTGTCTATTAGTAATTTTCATAACTTTTGCTGGGCAATAACATATCTTAAAATTATTTTGACCAGACTTCCCCTTTAAATATGCAATGCCCCCCCCAGTAGCCAGGTCTATTCATAGGAAATTTTCCTCACTATGTAATTTCTAGAGATGAGCGAACTGGTTCGGCCGGTATGGGATCCGGTTCGGATTTTTCCAAAAGTCCGAGTCCGGTTGGATTCGGATTTTTGGAAGTCCGCTCCGAATTTTTTTTTCTCCCTTGCTTTCTAAAATGGCAGCCACCATTTTAGAAAGCAGGAAGTGTTCTGGGCGGAAAAAATGCTTTCCCATGATGCCCAGAACACATCCAATCAGCTGGGATAATGCACTAGCCCACCCCCTGTGTGACGTCGGTATTGCTTTAAGAGGAGCGGTCACATGACCGCATGACGCAGTCTGCACAGAGAGAGGAAAGAGACTGTTAGCAGTGCACAGAACTTGTCAGTGAGAAAACGCTGCTGCTGCTGCACGCTGCTGCAGGCTGATGTACTGAGAAGATATTGTACAAAAGCAAAGACAAAAATATTATTAGGAAAGCAGAGGGGAGAAACATGTAGTGATCGAGAGAGAAAAATAGAGAGGGCGAAAGATAGATAGGTAGATAGATTAGGCATAGGAGAGCAAAGGGTGCACAGAACAAAAATGTGCTATACAGATATACAAGTACTATACTATGACCCTTGCGACAGTGTATATGACAGGTGTTTTCCTGAAACACAAATATATACCTTGTGCATGTGTGTAGAATAAAACTCTAAAAAAAAGTGCTATACAGATATCCAAGTACTATAGTTGGACCCTTGGAAGAGTGTATATGACATACGTGTTTTCCTGAGGCACAAATATATACTGTACCTTGTGCATGTGTGTAGAATAAAACTCCAAAAAAAGTGCTATACAGATAAACAAGTACTATAGTTGGACCCTTGCGAGAGTATATATGACATAGGTGTTTTCCTGAGACACAAATATATACCTAGTGCATGTGTGTAGAATAAAACTCTAAAAAAAAGTGCTATACAGATATACAAGTACTATAGTTGGACCCTTTTTCCTGCATAGACCCTGTAATGGTGAATATTAAAGTCAAAAAAAAAAAAATTGACTTTGAGATATTGAAAAGATAATGATGTTACTGACATGTAACATGTTACTGACATGTTACTGACATGTAAATACACTACCCCTGTATCATATAGATGGTTTAACCTATTAGGGACATATGCTGTAACCGTACGACATATGTCCGGAAGAGGAATTCAGAGCGGGGCCGCTCTGCGACCCCGCTCTGAACTGCCGCGATCCCGACTGCTATCTGCAGTGAAAGTGAAAGAAAAAAGTGTTTGCATTAATAAAAAGCCCCCTCCCCTAATAAAAGTTTGAATCACCCCCCTTTTCCAATTTTATTAATAAAAATAAATAAATAAATAAATAAATAAACAAACAAACATGTTTGGTATCGTCGCATGCATGATCGAGTGAACTATTAATTTATCACATTCCTGATCTCACCCGGTGTATAGCGTAAGCGCAAAGACCCGCCAAAGTGCAAAAATTGTGCATTCTTGGTCACATCAAATCTAGAAACATTGTAATGAAAAGCGATCAAAAGTCACATATACGCAAAGAACACATCATGGTGCAAAAAATTACACCTCAATCAGCCCCATAGACCAAAGGATAAAAGCGTTATAAGCATGGGAATAGAGCAATTTTAGAGAACTTTTTTTTGCTGTAGAAGGTTTTATTTTTTTAAAAGTTATGCAAGTTGCATATCGTTTTAATCGTACCTACTTGAGAAACATGTATAACATGTCAATTTTTCCATAGGACAAACGGTGTAAAGGCGAAAAAACCCCAAAGAAAAAGAATTGCGTTTATTTTTTAATTTCACCGCGCACATAATTTTTTTCTGGTTTAGCAGCATATGTTATGCAAAAATTAAGTCTGCCATTGCAAAGTACAATTAGTGACGCAAAAAATAAGGGGTCATGTGGGTTTCTAGGTAAAAAAATGCAACTGCTATAGCCTTTTAAACACAAGGAGAAAAAAGCTAAACCGCAAAAACGAAAATTGGCTCCGTCCTTAAGAGGTTAAACTATGAAATCCGAAGAAATCCGAAATTCGGTTCCAAGAAATCCGGAAGTCCGGTCGGAACGAACTTTTGAAAAGTTCGCTCATCTCTAGTAATTTCCCCTTACAGCCAGTCCCCAACATAGGTCGTCTTCTCTATTAGAAAGGTCCCCCTGTACCTAATTTCCCTATTTATTTATGTCCCCCCTGTAGGCAGTATCTCCAGTAGATAGTTACCCTTGTAGGTTACATCCCAAGTAACCAAGTCCGCAAATGTAGGTAGTAGGTAGTATATGTAGCTAGGTCCCCCTCCCCTCGTAGGCAGTATCTCAAGTGGCCAGGTACCTTGTAGGTAGTTTCCCCTGTAGTAAGGTTCCGCTAGTAGCCAACTCTCCTAACCTCCAAGCTGTTCTACATATCACCATTCTCACCTCTGCTGGAGCGGGGAAGGACAGAGATGCTCTGGACCACTTTTAACTGCAAGTGTGTAAGCAAACAAATTAAAAATATATATTATACCCTTCTGGCAGTGGTGCAGCTGTCAAATAGCCTCATGGCCCAAATAGCCGCACAATGTATGTTAAAAAATGACATGGGTATTCTCGTGTCATAAATCCACCCTCTGGATCCCCCACTGGTCATGAGAATGAAGGTGTCCTGTTCATTGTTTTTCTTCTGCACTGCGGCCCCTGTTCCTATACCTGCATAGGGAACTGGAGGCAAGCACTATGGGAATGGAGAGGCAGCACGTATTCTCAGCCACTTCTCCATTTACACACACACACACAAAAAAGGCCAAGCACTTCAACACCTCTGTTCACACTGTGAAGGTTGCACACCACCAAGGCTAAACTAGAGATAAAAGCAGGAAAATGCAACAGCAACCTGCAAGTGCGAGGACTTAACGCACATACTCACACTAGTGTACACATTATCAGAATTTGTTCTAAAAATGTTAAAAAATGAGGCGATATGGCTACCTTCTGTTGTCTTGCAATCTAACCCTCTCCCGTAGGTGTTTTAGACAGAGTTTAGTGGGATCCTTCATGCCCAGTTTGTAGGCTTAGGCTACGTTCACACAACATTAATTTTCTATTAATCACTGCCGTTGTTGCCGATTTGCGACAACGACGGCGCTTATTGGAAAATTTACGTTGCACTGCAGTCAATGGAATCCTGGCTGGAGAATATACACATAGTATACACATGGGCCAGGATCCCTAGTGGCCACAGGAAAAACTGACATTGAATAACTGACCTGTCAGTTCACACAATGGAAAGTGCGGCCTCGGACACACTTCCCATTGTGTGCTATGGTAAATTGGGATGCGGGCACACGTGGATGCACCTGCATCCCAATTCGGCACAAATGAAGTTCCTCCGGCCAGTACTGCAGTGGGATGACATGGCCAGGTCACAGAACGGCCAGTGTCTCACGCTGTGAACGGCCTTAGGGTGCATTCACATGTACAGGATCCGCAGCAGATTTGATGGTGCAGATGTAATGCTGTGTTCAGTTATTTAGATCAAATATGCTGTGGATCGGCTGCAGATCCGCACAATCAAATCCACTGCGATACGGTATGTGTGAAGCTACCCTTAATGTGAGTCCAAGAAACGCCCTTGCTAGTGTAGGACCATCTCTTTTTTAAGGTCACCTCAACGTGGTGAGATGGTTTCATGAAATAGCTTCATTTTTTTAAAACATCTTTAGAACAGGTTTTTATCATGTGTACACTAAAGGAAGTATGTGTGGTAAGTCCTGGCACTTGCAGGTTGCTGTTGCACTTTCCTATTTTTGTCACCACTTTGTTTACTTGCTATGGGACTGTGCGCAAAGGTGTCAAGATTATCAGCTAATGATCCCCTATTGCTTTTGAAGTGAAAAATGCAAAAGAATTTCTTCCTTTCTTTCTTTCTTTATTTTTCTTTTTTTTAACCAGTTTTCATATTTCTAACCATTTAAGTATTTTCTGAGTTGACACTCAGGGAAAGAGAACATTCACTTACTGGAAATTTTTCCCAGTCTGCATTGCTCTATCCTAATTGTTTAGAAGATATTCATCCACCCCGGCGTCATTTGGCAGTCAGGTAAGGCAAACAATCCACTCAATGCGTGTGTTCAATTGATGCAATGCACTGAAGGTAAACCATCTCACAATCAAGAATATTTCAAAATCAGACGTCAAAATGAGTGATGCAAGTACCCAAACAGCTTGAGCGTATCAAGTTGCATAATGCAAAATCCAACTTTGACCGCTTATCAAATTCAGTTTAGTATTAAGCAACCTGTTTTATGATTCATTAATGTCCAAATGAGCAGATGAGGGCTGAAAACACAAAAATTCCTTCCCTCGACTAGAATGTTTTATGCTTCTCTGTTTCACATTACCACTTGATCCAATTCCCCAGCTTTAAATGGAGAAGAGGATATGAAATAATACAAGTGTTTTTTTTTCTGTTTATAGCACAAAGGAAGCTTTTATTTTCTGCATGGACGAGAGAATTTCATTGGCTACATCACTGTTGGAAGACGGTGTGTTAATCGTGCCAAATGAGGCTTGTGCAAGAGTTACAACTCTACTGATAAGAAACAGTACACATGTGCAGGTCTGTGTAGCTGCAATATATAAAAGCTGGATATAAAAGCCCTAGAAATGTGACAGGTACCACAACAGAGGTTATCGAGACGTTTGCCATGTTTTGCCTATACTTTTTTAGAGGGGGACCCTGGAAATGTATGTGTAATGATATGGGTAGAACAATAACCAGATGAACTCAAAGGAGTAGTGTTACTAGTGTGGGGTTATCCAGTGTTACAAAAACATGGCCACTTTTGTCTTAGGTTCAGGTGCGGTTTACAATTAAAATGGAAATGAGTTACAAAACCCCACCCAAACTGGAGACAAGAGAGTGGCTGTCTCTGGAAGAAAGTGGCCATTTTTGTGTAGCGCTGGATAACCCCTTTAAGCGAATTTGCCATTTGGGTTTGCCCAAACCTGACTGCTCGGCATTTGACTTCCAGCAGGTGGAGAAGTTGGATGCAGCATTAGATAGAAAACATGGATACAGCCATAGGCTATGGTCACACAATTATTTACGGCAGTTATTCGATACTCAAAACCATGGCCGTTATTTTGGCGGCCGCCATTGTAATGACAGTACATTATTATTCTAGTTCAGGTTGATAGCCTTTTTGGTTGGGGATAATTTTAAAAAGACGATGAAAAAAAAATATCAATGTGTGAATAACGTAAAATAGTAAAAAACGTAACGTTGTGTTGACCAATGGCCATTGTTTCCATAGACTTCTATCAAAATCATTGAAGACTGAAGACACCCATTATTTTATGGCGGCCATTATTTACAGTGTGTGAACATAGCCATAGGCTTTATTCATGTAAAGCTCTTAACCAGAGCAGTGAGCTTCCTGTGTCAAACAAATACTGGTTTCTTGTTAACCATGATGTGAATCTCCAATGTGGTTCTCCAAAACCAGGTTTTAAAGGGGTAGTGTGGCGTTAAACAATTATTTACAAAATAACACACATTACAAAGTTATACAACTTTGTAATGTATGTTATGTATGTGATTGGCCCCCTTCCCCGTGTTTCCCCCCACCTACGCTAGACCCGGAAGTGTGGTGCATTATACTCACCGCATCTCGTGTCGACCCCCATCCGCTATCTTGGGACAATGACGTAGTCCTTGGGAGGTCGGCCGAACTGCTCCATCCATCCCTCATGCCGGCCCCCCTCTGTCGCGTCATCAGCAGTTCAGCCGCGATTGGCGGATCCGGTATGTGTGAAGGCACCCTAAATAGTAGTGGTATAAACAGCAGGAAGAATTTTTGGAATGTGGTTCTCTATTTCAGAGTGAATATATAATAATCTGATAGCAGGATACTGAACGGGGTTAATATATTGTACAGTATTGTGAAAAGAGATGGTATAACTTATTTTATTTAGATCAATCTCTGTTTATTCTGGATTTAAGTGTCTGGTGGACGGGCCTAATCGGTGACTGATGGTCATTGGTCATTGAGTGATACCACCCACTGGACCCCAAAGCCCAAAATAAGTAGGAATTTCAATCAATAAGCTACTTATTAGTAATTAGTTATTTAATCAACAACTATCAACCTGCTCAACTCATAATATATTGCTGGTAGATGGAAGTTGATAAGAGTCCCAGTGATGCCACAGATTCCTAATTTTGGTTACATTGGCCATATTGGCTGGACAAATATGATACATTTCTGCATATTGTAGACACAGAGAGTAGGCATCAATATGTCACACCTGTAGGATCCTCCGCAGGATTGAATTTTCTCCCTCTACTACAGGGTTGACTTGAGTAGATAGGGTTTTCTCTTCTATGGGGTAGCTGTATGATGAACCAGATAGGGCTGCAATGGCTGTAAATCAGCAAATAAATTTATGTCAGAAAAAAAAAACTGTGCAGAGTTTTGTCAATGGTGTGTTCCTTGTGGGTGGAATGACCTGACCCTTTGTTGCCAGTTTAAATCTAGGTCTGTCTGGAGCTCTGAAGGACCTTTTAGTCGAATACCCTACTCCTGGTTTCATCATCTGAAGAACCTATGCAACTAGGAGCTCTACGTAGGACCCAGGGGACATTGGTCATATTGGCTTCACAAGTATAAAACATTTCTGCAGCTTCATATGAAACATGGAATTCCAAAGTCTTTACAAAGTACATTCGGAAAAGCCAGTCCTTGAAGTCTGTTAAATAAGTCAATATTAAGGAAATATGAGGTAACAGTAATACATCAATATATCAGATATTGCCAGGTCTTCACTTGATGCCTTAAAATTGATATCAAATTCCCCCCTTTATATTCAGAATTCTGGAATCTTCATTGTTAATAAACAGAGATATGTTCTGATAACATATGCCAAAATGTATGATATAAAAATGGCTCCATCGCAAAGGAAAGAGAGTCCAAGTACTGAAATAATGCAATTATCTAGAGATTGTGTAACCCAGCAACCTCACCTTGTTTACAGTACATTGGACATAGACCAGCATGTGGATCTCATACCCCAACGTTTAGGCCATTTAATATTTTATTGAACCATGAATAGATCATATGTCTATAGAAAAGATACAGAGCAAATTATACAAGGGCACTTTACACAATAAGGATTGTATACACTATATAGAGTGAGATACAGAGTGTGTTTGTGTTTGGGTGTGTTGCTCTGAAAACATGTACGGGAAATTTTTTCATGTTTTTAAACCTTTTCCTAATCTCTTCCGTGTTTAGATTTAAATTGTGGTATTACGTTCTCGTACAAACCGTGTAGTAAATATTTTACACTAATGACTAGGTTTATCCACATGGCGTCATGTTTTGTATGGCTCAAGGAGATGGAAAACTTAGAGAAAACTGAGATCTGAGTTATTTAACCCTTGTAATCATGAAAATCATGAGTTAAAAATGTTGCACTAAGTTGGAGTCTGCAATAGAGATGAGTGAACCGAACTTCACAAACCGAGATTTGTTCTGAACTTTGCAAAAAGTTCTGTTTGTTACAGAACCAAACTGTTTGTAAAGTTTTTAACGAATTCGTAAAGATGGCAGACGTACATTTTAATGCACATAGCCTTTGCCTACCTGTCCGCGCTCCCCTGGTGTCCTCCAGCGGGTCTTTGGTGTGTGTCCTGGGCAGGGGTTGTGTCACACGGGGCAATGGGATACCTGCTATCTCTACCTATACTCTGTAATTCTAGATTTACTGCTTGTATTTCCTGATTTTGGCTTGTGCCTACTGATTTTGTACCTTTGCTCCGGACAGTGTGTAACCTCGGCTTGTTTAAGGTATTTCCCTATGGTTCTGTCTTGGTTCTGTTTTATCGCTTGTGACCCCTAGCTGTATGCGGTTGTGATGCGGACTGACGACTATTTTCCCCTTATGGCCCATGCACGTAGCAGCATAGGGACTGTCACCCAGTTGGAGTCTGCAGTCTAGGGCAGTGCATCAAGTAGGCAGGGACAGTGGGCTGGGTTCCAGTTAGGGCTCACTGTATCCCCCCCCCCCCCTTTATGTGACATTGTTATTCTATGGATAGGGGAAAGTTTGCAAGTTGAGAGTACCGTTAAGCCTATAATTTATTGTGTTATGATGAGACATCATGAAGAGTCAGTAGTGATGAGAAAACATGTTTGTAAATGTTCGTATGTATCAATTGTTCGTGTTCGTCAATCACAAACAATTTGTTCTATGATCAGAATAGTTATAGCGATGTGTTATTTACGCTTTGCACCTGATAATCTGTACGCATGTGCGTAACTCGAGACCGAAACGTATGCAATCTGTACGCAACTGTGTACTCATGCAAATGCGTACACAATGGTGTAATTCACACTTTGCACCTGATAATCTGTATGCATGTGTGTAGACCGAAATGTACGATTCTACTGTATGTTCGTTTTTTGTTTGCGAATGTTCGGTGAACATAAAAAGATCATGATCATTTGTTTTAATGTTCATGTTCGGGATCCGAACCCAACAACGTTCGCTCATTACTAATACTCAGCGGAAAATATTTTGTAGAATGAAGCAGATAATTATTATTACACATGGTGACAACAGCAAAGACATCAAATCGAGCTGTGAGTAGGAGTAATAGTAAAACATTTATGTAATTTGCCAAGGAAACCATATGGACAGAACTCATGTTGATATTCTTCCAAATGAGTGGCCCCTCAGGGTGGAAGCCATTCACTGCACTACTGAGAAAGAGTTAAAATTCCTGGAAGTACAGATGGTACACATGACCTAGCTAGACTAAAACTTCCTAGCCATCTGGCTACTAAGGATTTCATTCAAGAGAGGAGAATCCAGAGTTGAAAAAAACATCACAACTGGAGCCTTTAGTCTATACACAAGGAAAGACAGACATAGTGGATGGAAATAGATTGTGTTAAAATTTCTATAAAAAACAAAACAAAATATCCAATTTAATATTTAGGTCATGAGTAAACAAGAAAAATTTACATAGTTTTCAGGCCAGCTGCATGGAAAGTAGAGCATGCTATGGAAAGTCTAATCCACAGCATGCTTATTTTCGAGCAAAAAGAGTTTCACAATGAATTTTGAGAAATCTCTGGAATCTCTGGCAATAATACTGGCATATGTACTAGAAAAAAAACACATAAACACTGAATGTCACCCATCGTGTAACTCTGCCAGGCTCAGTGGGTGTCAATAGTACCACTCACCGGAAGCGGTCGTGCTATGAGCACGGCACAACTACTTGCTTGAAATCACTCTCTGCTGTCCTTCCACTGTGTCGGGAGATCTGGTGTAGTAACTGGAGATGAATGACATTCCGGAGGTCCAGCAGTGTCCAAGGACCAGGAGAAGCAGGCGCCTTCATCTCCTGGTCTTTGGACACTGCTGGGCCTCCGGCGTGTCATCGTTTTCCAACAATTCTGGTATATAAAATGCGGATTTGGCAGAAAATTTATTGCCATTTGGCTGCCAAATCTTCAGCCGAAATTATCAATTACATCTGGAAATAACCATTATTGATAAAAAAAAATGTTAGTTAGAGATGAGCAAACTTACAGCAAGTTCATGTTCGTTTAAATCCGGTAATTGAATCCTGGTGGCTGGAGAAGTTGGATACGGCCGAGGGTTTGGGTTCACGTAAACCTGAAGTTATGATAAGTTCGCTCATCTCTAATGTTGGTAAAAGATAGTTCCTAGATCCTAGGAAGGAGCATAGACCAGAGACAATAAGTATGGGTCTGTCATCAGACTATGCTGCCCTATGTAAGGGTAAGATAGCTTGGGGCTATCCCATATAGTTAATAGTGCTCAGTTATGGCACTGTGATCCATGGCAGAAAAAAATACTGGCTGGCCCTTGCAGTTGTGGCACAGATCACCTATTTCAATCAGTGGGTCTGTGCACATTGTGGGTTGTTATGGACAGACATCCACAATCTGTCCATAATTTTGTGGACAGGATGTATGAATATAGCCTAAAGCCTAACAGAAATCCAGAGAGAGACTCATAACTGCATGCTTCTCCCAGTTATATCTAAAGAATAGTGTTGAACGGACATAGAGAAACTGTCTAAGTTCACCAACTTTTCACCAAACCTGAACACTCAGCATAGAATCCCATCGTCGGGAGAAGTTGGATACAACCCTAGAGAGTCCTAGAAAACATGGATACAGTGTAAGTTGACAAACCTAGACAGTTTCCTCAAGTCTGCTCAACACTATAAGAGAACACTTAGACTCCAACCAGTTAAAACTTTTTACATGACTACGAAGCCAGATTGCCCTTGAGATCGCTGCCAAAAAGAAAGCCTTATGAATTTATGGTATGCCTCTACCTGAGCATCTTATTCTTCTAAAGTAGAGTTCTTACACTGATCACCATGCAACACTGGTAACAAAAAAAATTAAGCTGACTACAGATAAAAAACAGATGAGACAAGACTAAAAGAACCAGAATGTAAATGACTAAAAAAACATATGGTGATCAGGATCCAGTTCAGTAGAACCATAGGAGGTCTAGATGTTACCACCATCTGAAAGTTCAATATGAAGAAACCAAAAAATAAAACAAAGAGAAAAATAACTGTTTAGAAGTTTATTATAGACTTCCAGATCACACAGCATTACATACTTACCTTGTGCACTGCTTGTGATCCGGCATCCCGCTCTCTGTCTTTTCCGTCCTCTGGCCGCTGCTGAATCTATAGGCCGGAGCTGGACAGAAGAACCGAAGGACAGGATGCCGGATGACAAGCAGCGCAGAAGGTAAGTATATACTGCTGTGTGATCTGGAAACTGGTAGCACGGATATATACATATCTGTGCTGTCAGTTTCCATGGCTGCACAAACAATAAGAGGATTATTCATGCAGCCCGACAGCTTGATTTGTCGTGCTGTGTAAAGCCACTACAAACAAGCACTAATCTTGCTGATCAGTGCACACTTGCTTCCATAGACGGTCCCCATGCTGGGCCATGTAAAAGGACCCTAAGCAAGGTGATAGGATCATACTATGTACACCTAATTGTCCAGTTCTCAGTGTATTCATGTATTTCCAGAACATACAGTAGAAGAAAGGCACAATTTAATTCACTTTCACCCAAAGAATATTAAAATCTAAATTTATACTTTGAACTCAAAATCCCATCAACTCTGATCAGATTTTTTTCAGTGAAAAATACCCATACACAATTTAATGTGTGTATTATTTGTAATATAAATTATACTATTATAATGCATAAAAATACTAAATGGTGTCCTGACAGAAGAACCTAATTTAGACCCGTCCAAATCCTTCATGGTGAGTTATAATCGTATTTGGTGACGGGCAAATATTTTTACTTTGTTTACACAGGAAACCTGTTTTCAGGATATGGCTATTTAAAAGTTTGGGCTTTTTCTGTCATTTCCATATTAGTTTACGTTTTTCTGAGCATACATTTTTCTCAAGTGGTGTTGGTGAACTTATTTGACTCCTGTAGTTCCCCTGTAGTTAGGAATCTATACTGTATACCCCTCCCCCCCCCCCTCTGCAGGAAGGTGTATATTGTATACACACACACCCCCTGCAGTAAGGTTTCCCATACTGTATACCCCCCCCCCCCCCATTGCAGTAAGGCTCCCCATACTGTATACCTCCCTCCCTCTCTGCAGTAAGGCCCCCTATATTGTATACACCCCCCTTTGCAGTAAGGTCCCCTATATTGTATACACCCCCCTATGCAGTAAGGCTCCCCATACTGTATACCCTCCCCCCTGCAGTAAAGCCCCCTATATTGTATACCCTCCCCCCTGCAGTAAGGCCCCCTATATTGTATACACCCCCCCCCCCTGCAGTAAGGTTTCCCATACTGTATACCTCCCTCCCCCTCTGCAGTAAGGCCCCCTATATTGTATACCCCCCCCCCATTGCAGTAAGGCTCCCCATACTGTATACCTCCCTCCTTCTCTGCAGTAAGGCCCCCTATATTGTATACACCCCCCTTTGCAGTAAGGTCCCCTATATTGTATACACCCCCCTCTGCAGTAAGGCTCCCCATACTGTATACCCTCCCCCCTGCAGTAAAGCCCCCTATATTGTATACCCTCCCCCCTGCAGTAAGGCCCCCTATATTGTATACACCCCCCCCCCCTCTGCAGTAAGGCTCCCCATACTGTATACCCTCCCCCCTGCAGTAAGGCTCCCCATACTGTATACTTCCCTCCCCCCTCCGCAGTAAGGCCCCTTTTATTGTATACCCCCTCTGCAGTAAGGCTCCCTATAATGTATACCTCCCTCCCCCCTCTGTTGTTGGTCTGTGTACCCTCCATCCCCTTATATTCAATGTCTCCTACTGTGCATCTTCTTACCACGATGTGCAATTACACTGAATGACTAGTTACCAAATTTGGAATTACAGCAAACAATTAACCAACGATTAACAATGATTGAGTCAGATCTAAATCAACGATCAACGACACATGAACGAGTTTTTGATAGTTGCCTGCAATTACAAAGAACGATTATCATTTAAGTTCTTACAATATTAGGATTTTCCACACGATAATCGTCCAGTGTAAATATACTTGAGAAGACTTGTGAATATACTTCAGAAGACTTGTACCCATGGCTATAGGTATTACAATTCCCTACCACAGGGTGTAAGACAAAGATAATTGTGATATATAAGCCATGTAGCACTAACAGCACAGCATTAACAGAGGATCTCAAGGAGTTAAAGTAGAAGTCCGGAAATTTTTTTTCCATTAAAGTATTGTATCCCCCCCCCCCCCCCCCCCCCCCCCCAAAGTTATACAAATCACCAATATACATTTATTATGGGAAATGCTTATAAAGTGCTTTTTCCCTGCACTTACTACTGCATCAAGGCTTCACTTCCTGGATGACATGGTGATGTCACTTCTTGGATAACATGGTGATGTCACTTCCTGGATGACATGGTGATGTCACTTCTTGGATAACATAGTGATGTCACTTCCTGGATAACATGGTGATGTCACTTCTTGGATAACATAGTGATGTCACTTCCTGGATAACATAGTGATGTCACTTCCTGGATAACATGGGGATGTCACGACCCGACTCCCACAGCTGTGCGGGCTGTGGCTGCTGGAGAGGATGATGGCAGGGGGACACTGAGGGACACAGGGCACGGAGGGGACACTGAGCATCCCTCTGCCTGTTTTACAAATCTGTAAAACTTTCTGACACCAGTTTATTTGAAAACATGTTTTCCTCTGGAGTATCCCTTTAAAACATCAAGAGGTAAAATATTAGAAAACAGTGGCTTGCTTTTTGTTTTCCATGACATCACTCTGTAGACACCAGTATTGCAGCTCCACCCCATTCACTTGGGATACAATCCATAGAAAAGTGTGGTGCTGTTTCTGGATTCTTTTCCCACCTTCATACAGCCCCTTTAACCTCTTGACCATGTCTACAAGTGTAATTTAGTTTACAGATGTAATTCAAAAGACTATCCTGGCTTGTCTCCCATCTTTCTTCTATTCACGCTAATCTCCATAAGTGACTATTAAACCCCCAATATGCACCACACACACACTTACACGTTCTAATCTCCCTCTACCACTAATACCTTTCAGATGTGGCTGAAACCTTGTGTCTCTCCAGCTGGTGCTATCTATCTCCCCGCACTCTACATTCCTTCCTTCATAGGATATGCTGGCTTATTTATACTATGTTATGCTCTCTACTGCACGGATACTTCAACCAACCAACTGGCCTTCGATTTTTCATGCTTCCTAACTTTTTGGATGGTCACAGAGGGATACGTAATGTTCATTGTGTGAAAGATACATTTTTTACACATATCTATTCACTTGTTTTTAAAGGGGTAGTTCACAAAAAAATTCTTTCAAATCAAATGGTGCCAAAAAGTGCCAAATATTTGTAATTTAATTCTATTAGAAAATGTCCAGTCTTCCAGCATTTATCAGTTGATGTATGTCCTGCTGGAAGTGGTATATTCTTTCCAGTCTGGGGATTTGCTGCTGCTCTGGACAGTTCCTGACATGGACAGAGGTGGCAGCAGAGAGAACTGTGTCAGGCTGGAAAGAATACACCACTTCCTGCAGGACATACAGCAGCTGATAAGTAGTGAAATTCTTGCTGGGGTCAGTTGGTTTAAAAGAATGTTGTTGTTTTTTGTGAATTACCACTTTAACTCAAATATTAGCACAAAAATTACCAGAAAATAGATTTTTTTTTTTCATTCAAATTGCAGAAAGTCATGGAATAATATTAGTATATAAGTTGGGGTCTTATGTACAGGAGCAAGATGGATATCTTCTGGGGCAATATAGTTAGTGTACATGTGCATATTTAAAGGGGTTCTCCTGAAGGAAAAAAATGTTGGTGTCAGAAGGTTATAGATCACTTCTATTAAAAAATCTCAAGTCTTCCAGTACTTATTATGTCCTGCAGGAAGTGGTGTATTCTTTCCAGTCTGACACAGCGCTCTCTGCTGCCACCTTTGTCCATGTCAGGAACTGTCCAGAGCAGCAGCAAATCCCCATAGAAAACCTCTCCTGCTCTGCACAGTTCCTGACATGGACAGAGGTGGCAGCAGAGAGCACTGTGTCAGACTGAAAAGAACACACCACTTCCTGCAGGACATACAGCAGCTGATAAGTACTGGAAGACTGGAGATTTTGTTATAGAAGTAATTTACAAATCTTTGTAACTTGATTTGATTTTTCCCCTCCAGAGTACTCATGCGGCATATTCTGTGCATCAGGACAGGTTTGTAAACCCCAGCATTCCCCAAATCCATCAAGCAATCCCTAAACCCTTTCGCACCGTTGTCGGTTCTGTAGATATCTTTCTAACTTGACAGAAGAAGACAACTGTGTCTGTAGCGGCTGGTGATTTCTGGATTTTTGTTCCTCTCGAACAGAACCCGGTCATTTTACAGCTTCCCTGGAGCTCCTCTTGTCCTTCTACATCATTCCATGGTTGGAGTCTGTGAATTTTGGCACCGTCCCCCTAATAAATATGATATTTTCTCACTTCTCGTTTCTCTTAGAATGTGTGATTTCATAGGCAGTAATAATACTCAAACCCTCGACTCTTTCATTGATCCACAATGCATTGTAAATACTTCACTTTCATTTAAATGATATTATTCAGATGCGGTTTAGTCCTTACTGCATTAACACATAAAACTGTATGGAGTCCTCAGAGGGCAGTATATGGAGAGTCCATCAGGCCATTTATTATTATATTATTTCAGACTTTATTCTCTAAATTAAGTAGATAAAATCATTTTGACCATATAAACCGAATGTTCTAGTTCTCAGAACTACGGGGTACCTTTAATTCTGTCTTTTTCTAATTTGTATAATTTGATAGGATCTTGGACTAATGGGCTTAAAGTGTTATTGTGGTTTATAAAAACGTTTGACATGTCAAAAGTTTTAAATGGTCATGGTCTCAATGGTAGATATAACTGGGAGAGGAGCACTGCTGCGCGCTTCACTCCCTGGCTAACCATGCAAATCATCTTATTGCAGGAGACGGAGTCCATTATAAGTCTACAGGTATACATTGTAACAAGTATTGAACCTGGAAAGCAAGTCTTTAAAAAGAGCATTGGCACCACTCAATGAACAAGCCCGTTCATGCGTCTTTTTGGACACACTGTATATGCAGACTACTGTATATATACAGTATATAACCCGCTATAGTGCTCCTCATGAATGTGACCATGAATCCATACAAAAAATGAAGATAAAAAGCTGAGGGCTCACAATATCATGCAGTATCCTTTATTCCAAATGCAGTTAACATTTAGCAGGGCATATCACCTGTAGCAGACACCAAAACACTTAGCAGTACATGACGGCCATTTCGCGCATGCGCACTTCATCAGATCTTCACTTTGTTTAAGGATTAAACCTGTGTCATTTGGACAGTGCTGGGACAAAATTTCCAAGCTTGAAAATAAACTATAATATGACATATTAAAATGTGTATTGTCATCTGTAAATGTTATTCCCTTGCCACAGGAGATAACAAGCTGATAAGTTTAAAGGGCAACTTCGGATAAGAAAAACTTGTTTTCTAATTAAAAGTACATTAATAGTTAAATATATGTTTCTATACAATGTATTACCGTACCTGTACGGTTCTGCCACACTGGTGGCTGATAGAAATCCAGGAAGTGAAGAAAAATGGCATCTGTGTAAATCCACATTGTCTCCTGCTTTCACTGCTCTCCCCCCTTAGGAGACAAATCTCCCATGCCTCTGTCTCACATTGTGTGTGTTTGCTGAGATCAGGCTGATGATGCAGACAGGGGGCAGGGCGTGATGTCACAGGAGGCGTGGCTGGATCCCCCAATCCCCTGATTGATTCACCCTCTCTGACCGGCCAGAAGCAGATGTCGCACTGATTTTTCTGATTGTGCAGAAGTGTGCAGTGAAATTAGGGCTGTATTCACACATGTTGGAGTGTCATTGCAGTACTCCAGTGTATTCACAAAATGATGCAGTAACACAAGTAAATGATGGTAAACGGCAGAGAGGATCAGAGCCTTATTGTGTGCTGTGTGGTGTTACAGGTAGAGAATATAGTGCTGTGTGGTGTTACAGGTAGAGGATACAATGTGCTGTGTGGAGTTACAGGTAGAGAATACAGCGTGCTGTGTGGTGTTACAGGTAGAGAATACAGCGTGCTGTGTGGTGTTACAGGTAGAGAATACAGCGTGCTGTGTGGTGTTACAGGTAGAGAATACAGCGTGCTGTGTGGTGTTACAGGTAGAGAATACAGCGTGCTGTGTGGTGTTACAGGGAGAGAATACAGCGTGCTGTGTGGTGTTACAGGTAGAGAATACAGCGTGCTGTGTGGTGTTACAGGTAGAGAATACAGTGTGCTGTGTGGTGTTAGAGGTAGAGAATACAGTGTGCTGTGTGGTGTTACAGGTAGAGAATACAGCGTGCTGTGTGGTGTTACAGGTAGAGAATACAGCGTGCTGTGTGGTGTTACAGGTAGAGAATACAGCGTGCTGTGTGGTGTTACAGGTAGAGAATACAGCGTGCTGTGTGGGGTTACAGGTAGAGAATACAGTGTGCTGTGTGGGTGGGTGGGACCACAATGAAATCATAAATTACTGCAAAGATTCAGTAACACAATGAAACTGCAATGTGTGAACACAGCCTAGATGTTCTGCAACAGATTTGGGAGGGGAATAGGCAGGGAGGAGGCAGTGATAAACAGCTGAGGGAAAGCATTGCATTCTGGAACCTGTAGTACTGTGTACAACTGATAAACTAGGAAGTGCAGAAACACACAAAAAAAAACAACAACCCCAAAACAAATTGATTTTTGGTAGTTTCAAAACTGGAATAGATACGTAAGTAATGCTTTATGCTTCTGCAGAAGTTTCATTTTTTTAACCTCTACCTGGAGTTCCCCTTTAAGTCCAACCACTGGGACAACCACTATTCACAAGAGCAAAGGAAAAGTTGTATTTCTAAATAAACGGAGCGCATTGCACATGCACAGGCAATGCTTCCTCCTCTGTCGAGCTTTAGAACACTGCCAATATAGTGAAGGGAGTACCTTATGACACCCGTTTTGTGAATCAAAACAGCTTGTTCTAGTTCTGGTCTAGATTAGTTATTATGGGGTTATTATGGGGATATTCCCATCTGAAACATTAAAGGGTACTTCAGAGGGAAGCAAAATGTTTTAAACAACTATGATTTAAAAGAGTTATGATTAGAGATGAGTGAACCGGGTACGGGTTCGAGTCGATCCGAACCCGAACGTTCGGCATTTGATTAGCTGGGGCTGCTGAACTTGGATAAAGCTGTAACGTTGTCTGGAAAACATGGATACAGCCAATGACTATATCCATGTTTTCCACATAGCCTTAGGGCTTTATCCAACTTCAGCAGCCACCGCTAATCAAATGCCGAAAGTTCGGGTTCGGATCGACTCGAGCATGCTCCAGGTTCGCTCATCTCACGTTATGATCCATTTACACAGAGTGATTATCGTTCAAATCTGCTCGATAACGATTGCATATGAGTGATTATCTGGTCATGTAAATGCAGCGAACGATCAAGCAACGAGCGAGAAATCGTTCATCGTGATCTTTCAACGTTCTCAAATCGTCGCTGTTCGTTCGCTGATAATTCGCAGATTGCTTTGTCCAAGCACAGATTCACCCTAGTGTGTAAGCGATTTTAAAGCGATTGTAAAACTTTTTAGAACGATTTATGCCTCCGTCTAAACGATGATCGGCATAAAAATCAAATCGTTGCTTCAAAATTGTTAAATGATCGATTGAGCGATTTATTGCTCTGTGCAAATGGACCATAATACAGATTTGAAAATTACTTCTATTTAAAGATCCAATACTTATTTGCTGCTGTCTTTCATGCAGGAAGTGGTGTTTTTTTAAAGTCTGACATAGTGCTCTCTACTGCCACCTCTGTTAATGACAGGAACTGTACAGAGTAGTAACAAATCCTCATTAGTAACCTCTCCTGCTCTGGACATTTCCTGTCGTGGACAGAGGTGGCAGCAGAGAGCACTGTCTCAGAATGGAAAGAATACACCACTTCCTGCAGCAACTAATAAGTACTGGAAGATTGGAGTTTCTTTTTTTAATGTAAATAATTTACAAATGTGTATAACTTTCTGACACCATTTCATTAAAAAAAAATAATTCTCAGGAGTACCCCTTTAAGGCATTTCCTACACCAGTCCCCATCCTACCTCTTAAGATAGCTGCCAGCCATTGAATTTAGACTGGGTATGAACAATGGATGTGTGTCGCTCTCACAAGTCACTTTTTTGGGAGTGAGGACACAGTGGAGCACACCTACTACGCCTACTACAGCTCCATTACATAGCACGTCATTCTCTTGGAGGTCCAGATCAGCCATTTCTTACATACCGTGCATGCATACAGCATTAGATATAGAAATGACCCTTTAACCCCACTAATGGAGATTGAAATCAATTATCCAATCAGTTTTCTATCTACCGCTTGAAAACAAGAAAAAAAAAATTCCGATGAAACAGCGATCATCTGCTTTCCTCCGAACACGGCTTGTAGCACTTAACATATACATTCTTCTGTGTTGTAGAAAAATTACCACCGCACTGACGAATATCATTTCCAGACAACACACCCACCAGTCGTCCCTGCATATTAATCTGTGAGGATGGATTGTACGTAATGGTTACTATGTAACCTCTAGGGGCAGATGCCGTGCCAAGACAGCTAGGGTAAAGACCTTAATACCTTCACTAATTTCACTTCCTTTAACAAGTTCCTTTTTTTTATTATTATTCCAAATGATTTATCGATGTTTCACACAAAGGCTTAGGCTCAGCGTTGAGTGGTTTTAATAATTTGTCCTGGACGGCAGCCCATACCCTTAAATTCTACACATATTTGAGACTCGCTAATCTCCGTGTTTTTTTTCAATCAGTGGATTTAATGCAATAAGTCCATTTTCCCTTTCGGAAAAAAACCCAGGTAACATGAGGTGGCTTTCTATTCAGCTGCCAATTTTTTTTTATTTTTGACTGTACAGTTCACGACTGTTCAAATGTAATATCTTCATTGCTTAAGATCACAGCCAAAAATTTTGTAGCTCGATTCCTGTTGATTTACTGCTATACACTAGGCTTCATGTCTTAGTCATTGATGCAGGAAAAGTATAAAAACAGAAACACAGCGATTGAACGAAACATGAATGGAGTGTCCCATTATCATTTTAAGGCGGTACATTCCACTGCAATGTCTGGGTAATGCACTTACTCTCTTCTTGACTGGCCTCAATGATCTGATGCTGAACTGGCTGTATCAACAATACTGGACTTGAGAGTTAAGACTTTATTACACGTAGCGATTATCATGTAAAGATTCGCTGTAACTAGCGATAACTAGCTAATTACTAGCAAACGATTCTGACATTATTACGTTCACCGGTTGCTATGAGTGATCATTTTTGCATCAATAAATGGTCACTAATAGTTTAGGCTACAAAATGTTGGAGGGTGTGAGGTATAAAACATATCAAGAAAGACTTAAAGGGGTACTATAGGCAGGTTGGACGAATCTAACTTGCTGATAGCTCCCTTTAGCGCCCAGGGATGCTGAGGAGGAAGGTACGTAATGTTACCTTCCTCTTCGGCGCTGGTCCTGCAATGTTAATTGGAGTAATCTTCACTCCGTTGCACTATTAGAAGCACTGCCGCATCATCTGGACTGCCCGCTGCATTGATTATCATTATGTGGAGCAGGTCGATGATGTGGCAGTGCTCTTTACAGTGCACCGAAGCGCAGATTACTTCGAAGACTAAGCGTAGTACCGAGCACCGAGGAGGAAGGTAACATACATATCTTCCTCCTTAGCTTGCCTAACACTCTAGATTCATCTAACTGTTGATAGTTCCCATTTAAGGACTTAAATCAGTATAATCTGGAGGGGACATGATCAAAACCTTTAAATATGTTAAAGAACTAAATAAGGTTCAAAAGGGGAATTGTTTTTAGAAAAAAAAACTGAACTCAAGTACAAGGGGACACAGAGGTTAGTTGGGGAAAGATCAGAACCAACACAAGAAAAAACACTTTACTGAAAGAGTAGTAGATGCGTGGAACAAACTTCCAGCAAGGAAAGGAGGCACATGATTGAAACCTTTAAAGTGACACTGTCGCCCCCTTTGTGCATTCTGACATCTCTACACAGGTGTAAGGGGTAAATTTTGCAGTTTTCATACCTTATTTTATATCATACGTCATGGTGTTTGTTCTAGTAAGAAGCGATCTTTTAGCATCTGCGGATTGGGCTATGTGGGCGGGGCTTTGTGAACGCAGCATCCCCCACCCACATCACCACTACTAAGTTGGCCCACACCAAAGGGCGGGGCTACAGGGTGGGGTGAGCGGGAATAAGTGGTGCTACGTGCCCAAAGCCCCGCCCACGTAACACAATCCGCAGATGATATAACATCACTTTTTACTGGAACAAGCACCATGATGTATGATATAAAATAAGGTATGAAAACTGCAGAATTTACCCTTAACACCTGTGTAGAGAAGTCATAATGCAAAAAGGGGGTGATAGTGTCACTTTAAATATGTAAAGAGCACTAAATAAGGTTCAGGAGTTGTTGGGTTTTTTTTCCATAAGAATACTGGATACATGAACAAGGGGGGGGGGAGTCAAAGGTTAGTTGAGAACCATGAGAAAATATTACTTTACTGAAAGAGTAGTAGATGCTTGGAACAAATTTCCAGCAGATGAGGTAGGTAAGGGGCCCTATTACATGGAGCAATAATCTGCATAATCAGGCCAGTCTCTGAAGTGACAGGCTGCTTAACCAATCACTTGTCGGGACCACCGCAGCCAGTGATTGGCTGAGCGGCCTGCCACTTCAGAGATCGGCTCTGATGTTGCTCTCCGGCGGCTGCGGGGAACAAGGAGAAGCCAGGAAGACACAAGGGAGCTTGGAGAGGTATGTATATACTTTATCATTACCCCTTTAAAGCAAGGGCAGCATGGACATCATAAATGATAGGTATCTACAGCCCTTGCTGCACAATTATCGAGCCATGTAAAAGGCTCAGTAAACGAGTGCCGATCTAGCAGATCGATGCTCGTTTGCGGTACTAATCGGGTCGTGTAATATGGCCCGAAATCTACAATAAGTGAACAGGGGTGGATTAACTTTACCATAGGCCCCGGGCTGTTTGCCAAGCCACGGAGCCCCCCACACCCCACTGTAACTTTGACAGCGCTAGCGTAGTGTCCATAGTACAGGATAGATAATGTCATGATGCACGTTTCTGCGGTAAAAAAGCAGCAATTTTTTGCACATCATGGTAGAACTGTAGCCAGGAGACAATACAACACTGAAAGTTTAAGTCTTCTTGGGTGACCATGGCCCCCCCAGCAGCTCAGGGCCCCGGGCTACCGCCGAAAAGGACCTATTATAATCCACTACTGTAAGTGAATGTAAACCTGTCTGGGACTATATCTATCCTATGATCATAAGAAAGGAAATAATAAGGGTATATGCACACTGAGTAAATGTAGTGGATAACTCTGCAGGGATTCCATCGCTCACTCCCCGCACTGCCACTTGAAGTTCCGCCCGTCCCATAGGCTACATTCTATGCTCAGGCAGATTCCATCATCCGCTCAAAGAATTGACATGTCAATTCTTTGGGCAGACAGCGGAATCCACCCGAGCATAAAATGGAGCTTATACTCCATTCAATACTTCACATACGTTCAGGGTTCTCTAATTCTCGGCATTCAAATACCCGTGATTGAAGAAGTTGGTTGCAGCCATAGGGAGTCCTGGAAAACATAGATACATTTGGCTGTATCCATGTTTTCCAGGCTGCAGGCCCACTTCTGCCATGAGGCGGAATGAGCCTTCCGCCTCAGGCGGCAGATTTTGCGGTCCGGCGGGGGGCGGCATTATGTCCCCCCTGCTGTCCTTTTTGTTAAGTATCACTTAACAAAAATGACAGCGGCCGCTCACCTGTCCCGTCGCCCGCGCTCTCCACATCCCGTCTGGTCCCGCGGCGTCACCCTGCAGCTGTCACGGACCTCCAGGCTGTGGTGAGTGCCCGGGGTCGGTGGGGGATGCGCTGGGGTGATCGGGTCACGCGACTGGATGTGAAGGCAGCGGAGTGCGCGGGCCTGGTGCGGCGTGGGACAGATGAGCGGCTGGCTGGGGGGGGGGGGGAAGGGGGCGATGCCGGCCATTACTCGGGGCGGCCGCCTGAGGTTTGCCTCAGGTTGCAGAGACCCCAGGATCAGCCCTGCCAGGCTGGGATAGATATCTTTCGTCAATGTGGATAGGGATTACATTGAAGTTGGGTATAACTTCTTAAGGTATTCTCACACAATGTCCTTTTGTGTCTGTTTTTATGGAGGGCCGTCATTTGGATTTGATAATGATCATTAATTGTGGCCATAATTATCCAAAGACCGGCGTCCAAAAAGACTGCTGCAATTATTATTATTATTATTATTTATTTATAAAGCACCCTTAGTTCCAGAGCGCTATACAATAGATAGGCAACAGGCAGGAACAATACAAGATCAGAAAACATTACTTGATGGCAAAAGACAGACCGGTACATGGGGGAAGAGGACCCTGCCCGCGAGGGCTCACAATCTATAGTGTGTGAACATAGTCTAGAGGCCCCATTGCTTCTCTGTACATTACAGCTCTATACAAAAGGATTTCCATTACATACAGTAATAATGATGTTAATCTTGAAGTCACTAAACCACCAGTGCAAAAAAAAAAAAAAAAATCGGGTAAATTCCCTTATATATACTAAGTCATATTAAGGTGGATCCTGGAGATTTATTTAAGAAAACTGGAATATTTAATGGAGTATTTGTGGTTATATACTTACAAGACATTGAGCAATACCGCTTATGGCCTCTAGGTGTCATAGTTACTACTGTTGTTATCATAAAAAGAAAAAAAAATTAAGCACAACTAGTTTCCAAATGTGCAACCTTAAAATCTAATACAAGCCAGTAAGATGTTTTTGCATTGTTAAATAGATATTCTAAAAATCTATATTTCATGTGTTTTATAACAGGCAGGCTTTGCATGTCTATAGGGTACTCCTAAATCTGACTCTCTACTACTGTCACATCAGACACATATCTACTACCCCTCTAATTAACTGATGTGTTGTAGAAAATAGGTGGAGTACAAACACTGCACATATTTTTTGTCTAATATACAGACTAATATTGTGAGCCTATGCTTTTTAGCCCAATGTCTAAAATTAATTATAACTGTAACAGTGACACCTAGAGGCCACATGAGCTTACTACACCCAAGCAAGTAAAATGCTTAAGGCTTGTGCATTATATTTTGCAACATTACTAATCGTATAAGTAGGCATCCAATCCTTGCATAAACACATAGAATTAATATTTAAAGGGGTTATCCAGCGCTACAAAAACATGGCCACTTTCCCCACTCTCTTTTCTCCAGTTCAGGTGTGGTTTGCTATTAAGCTCCATTTACTTCAATGGAACTGAGTTTGAAACCCCAACCAATCTGGAGAAAAGAGAGGGGAAAAAGTGGCCATGGTTTTGTAGCACTGGATAACCCATTTAAAGGGATATTTCCATCTGAACTAACATTCATCTTGTAAGGCTCGTCAAGTAAATTATTTTTGCAAATTCATTTATTCATCAGACTTGCCTCCTTCTCCCGATATGCTGCTATTTCCCTTCTATTATTGACAGCTGTTGCTTGGACTACGAGCCACCACCCTGCTCTAAAAGTAGTGGTCTAGTGGTCTGGCAGGTGTATATATATATATGTATGTGTGTGTGTGTGTGTGTGTTTTGTAAATATATATTAATATTTTAGCTATGTATACACCAGCCAGACTACTGCTTTTGAAGCAGAGTAGTGGTCATAACCTAGACAACAGCTGTCAGCAAAGAGAAGGAATCAAGCAGCATATCAGTTAAAATATTTAACTTGATGAGCCCTACAAGTTTAAAGGGAAGCTATCAGCAGGTTAGGCATGGTGCGCTGAGGATAAAGGTATGTTTCTTATCTTCATCCTTTGTGCCATCCTTGTGGGGGTCTGACATAGAATGTGATATGTGAAGGAGAGAAAGGAAGCCTGGGATGTTTATGTGTCTGTTGTTAAAAGGTAAATCAAGTCTTCCTTCTCAACTTTTACCACCTATAAAGCTCAGAGCAAATGTCCATTGGGTAAATAGAAGTATATACTTACTGCTGGATGTCCATGGTGCTGCAGTGTAATCTCCCTCTTTTCCGGCCCTGTAGTTTGTCAGCAGCAGTTTAGTGTTTGGTGTAACCCCTTCCTTGCTGTGCTGCTGCTGTTTCTTTCATCTCTGTTTAAGTATCACCTTGCAAAGCCAGTGCATCAGTGATCCCGTTTCCTTCCACATTCCATCTATAGCACTGTATTGTGTAAATAATCCTCCAGAACAATGCAAGCCTGTTCAGTCCACTGCACTGTATTACAGCAAAGCGAACAGGATTATTTATTGTGCTCAGATTGGCCTCTAATATAAGGAAAAAGAGATCCTCCATGTGTAGTGGGCTACTGGCAAACAGCCCAGCTCTGGTCCCACCCACTATAATGGAGAGAATAAGAAATAGCTGTGCACCATGGAGCAGACTCTCATGGGCTTAATAGCAGCGCACTAACATCACCTTGCACTATTTTCGAAGGGTTACTCTAACAAAAGATCCGGAACTCCATGGATAACTGGAACTAACTGGAAATATTCACCTGTCAAATACTGGTTAAAAATATAATAAAAATAGGCGTAAAACCCCATTTGTGTTTTGGATAATCCCAAATAAGAACAGTTTTTTGTTGAAAAAAAAAATTATATATGACCTTGGGGGAGATTTATCAAACTGGTGTAAAGTAGAATTGTCTTAGTTGCCCCTAGCAACCAATCAGATTCCACCTTTCATTCCTCACAGATTCTTTAGAAAATGAAAGGTGGAATCTGATTGGTTGCTAGGGGCAACTAAGACAATTCTACTTTACACCAGATTGATAAATCTCCCCCCTTGTCTTTTAGAAAAATGCGATACAAGCAAAACCTTCAAAACCCTTCTGAGATCTTGCTTGGCAGAGGCGTGCTATCCTTTTTCTACCTTTCAGACTGTCAGGGTTAGCATCCGTCCGGGTTTATAAGGCCCGTATCTGATGAGAGCCCCCGCACACAGGCCTGTGCCATGCAAGATCTCAGAAGGGTTTTGAAGGTTCTGCTTGTATCGCATTTCTTTTTTTTTTCACCAAAAAAAAGGGCTAGAATTTTTTATTTTAGGGTAGGTCTTATTTTTTCCATTAACAATAATCACACATTCTACTTGATTCCTTTCTTGTACTCCATAGAGTAACGCTTTCTTTTTGATCTCATGTTGTCTAGGGGCTAAAATGTACCAATAGCTATACAGTATAGGTAGATATAGAAGTAGAGATAAGCAAATCTATTTGTAGATTCCACCTGAATCTAAGCAGGAGGTGGAACTCTGGAGCTGGTTAATGGATATTGCCCTGCTGTGAGGGAGGTAACAGGGCACTTATTCACAATGGTTGGGGCCTACGTTATGTCTATTCTCTGTTTCTGTGACATCACGTGACATAACCTATAACCTAGACCTGGAGGAGCTGAATGGAACTAGGGATTGTATTTTAAGCCTACTCCAAACACTTGCAAAATCAATCTTGGGCTTATCTTTCAGGTAGGGCTTAGTTTTGGAGAAACAAGGTAATAATGAAGCTGCAGAACTGGAGTTTTTCTTTTGTCCTCCATGATACAGTTTTTGTGGATTTATTTTTCACTAAAATAGAAGATTTATGGATGGAAAAAAACGGAAAAAAAAACATATGTAAGGAAAACACTTTAGCAAAAAGAAGCAAAAAATTGTTTTAGGCATAGCATGTTTTTTTTGTCCTTCTTCAGAAAAAACTTCCATGTTTGAAACTAACATAAACAGGTTGCCCAATTGAGCCAGGAATTCAGGCTATTTTCACACAGCCTTAAATTTTTGCAAACGACAAGAAAAATGCCATGGAGTTAAAGGAGAAATCCCGACAAATTAAAAAATGTAAGGAAGCCTAGGCTCAGGCAGTATGTAAATATGCCGTATTTTATATTTCTTTGTAAGTGTACTCATATGTAACTAATTTCTTGGAATAGTTTTTATGAGTCTTAAATCTCAGAGCAGTTAAAGTCTATTTTATGTCAGTGTGGATCTACCCCTAACCATTGAGTGTATTTGTATACATTTTTTGTGATATTTTTAATGTGAAAAAGCATGAACCACCAAACAAGGACATGAATCCGCAGGGGCGGAATTAAATAGAACTCTAACAAGGAGATGACATCAAAAGAGGGAGTCAACTTTCTTATCTTATCCACCCACTAATTCTGGAGAAAAACCAACACTCCTCTAATACATAAAAATGCCGAAGCACAATTGCCAGAAAAAAATCTTTGGCACTTTTTCTGGCATTTTGAGGCCACCCTTAGGCTATGTTCACACAACGGCCAACTATGTTGACAACGGACATTGTTTGACATGACCGTGCCAAACAACGGCCACTGTCTTACATGTTCACTGCAATATCGGCCAGATGAACATCATTTTCTTTCATTTGGATTCCGGACACATTTGAGTATCCCTGCAGTCCAATTAGCCATTGACTTCAATACAATGTACAGCTGTGAGAAATTGTGAGAACAGACTGTGAACAATGGACGTTCAGTCTGCTGGACGGAATTGACAATTCAATTATTTACCCGGCCGCAGGGGAACAGTGGCCGTTGTGCAATGCATGAACAACGGCCACTGTTGCCCATAGAATTTCACACAGTGAATTCTCAGTTTTTTTTTTACAAGAACAGTCGTTGCTTAAATCACTAACAATGGTCATTCTTGTAAAAGAAAAAACACTGTGTGAACATAGCCTTAGAGTGAATAGGGTAAACTGCAATACCACACACAATATGAGGATATGCTGGAGGACAAGGGACAGGTAAGGCCCTAGCACTAACACCCGCCCCCGGTGACCCTGTCTGCTTATCGCAACTGCCCTAAGTGGCAGCGGATAACTGGGCGACAGTCCCTGGCCTGAACAGGTGTAACACAAATCACAGACAAGACAGACAAAACACAATTGTAGGGTAAACAGTCCGGGTCAAAAACACATAGTCCATGCAGTACATGTCAGGGAGTCCTGGGGTCCGGGGAAATGGCAGTCCCTTCTCTCGACACGCAACCCGTGTCCCTACCTGCTTACCCCCCTAGGCTAAACCCTAGGGCAGCAACTGGGCGACAATCCCTAGCCTAACTAGGGATACGAGGAGGTAACAGAACACACAGACAGGTATATACAAACAGGTCAGGCAGTCTGAGTCGGCAACAGGAGGTCACGTCAAAATCTAAATCAGCAAACAAAGGGTAAACAGAGTCCGGTCCAAGGTCAAGCACAAGAGGTAACGCAGTACAGAGGATGAGGCAGAGGCGAAGTCCAAGTCCAAATGTCAAATCACAAGTAGAACAATAAGATACGCTGGTGTAGCTGGAGACCAAACATACACTGGCAATTACAGGGAGTAATTCACCAGCTTAAATGCTACCAGAGCTCCCGCCCCAGCCCCTGATAGGAGCATGGAGTCTGACAGCAGCATGAGACAACAATAGCAGCCAGGGAGCCCTCCCCTGTACTCAGACAGGAGCAAGCCTCAGGAGAATGCAACACCTGAAGGCTTAACCCCACGAGCACCAGAGAGGAGTCAGGAGAAGCATGAAGCCGGGTGTCGGCTCCCTGTCAGCATAGTATGAAGTGTGTGAATCAGGTCAAAGAGATAGGGCGTCGTCTGGTTCTTCCAGCCGAATTCACACACAGGGAACGAACAGTACAAAATCGGATTCAGAAGGAAAGCACACAGGTGGATATTTATGGAGGCTGGAGTCCAGCCGCAGACCTGTATGCAAAACTGACTGGCAGTGCCGGCTGCCAGTCAAGTAAATAAAAATACATTATACCTGGGCCGATTGGCCAGGGGCAATGAAGCCGCAGCAACAACAAATGTTCGCTAGAGCGTACACTTCAGCGTGTGCTTGCAGAAGGCCGGTTGTATGTTCTGGCGGTGCTGGGAGTCAAGCGTGATGGCCGACTCCTGACAGGATAGGTTTGGAAAAAATTACTAGTGTTTTTGTAATCCTGAAAAACCTTTTACTGTATATAAATATTTTTTTTTAAACAACCAAAAACGTATGCAGTTGTAAACCTGCCCGAGGTACACCAAAAAGAGACACTTTTCAGTATTAGTCTTGTCCCCAGATTTTATTTTCCAGATATTGTCCATTTACTGTGAACCATATTTTAAAGGTGGTGTGAGCCGAACCAGACCCAACACCCACATCTATATAATAAGTAAGTTCCCCCTTGATAATTGGTTGCATTGTCTTCACCACCAGTTATAGTAATCCGATGATTCATAGGAGTTGAGTCTTTCACCTAACTATCAGTTCTTCTTCTTTGCAGGACCATAGAGGTAATCTACAATAAAGACCCATGTATAAACTATTTCTTCATCTTCTACTTTCTCGTGTAAGTTTCTTTATACTTCATACAAATGTCGGATGTTTCCCATGTGCTGTTAGTGTTTTCCCTGAATGAGCATTTTCAAATCATCGTAATCAGTTAATAGTCTGCCGCAGTCAATGTCGCCCCTTACGGCTCAATTTGCATATTAATGTGTATATTATCTTGGTATAAGCGGACAGCTTAGGAAGTGAATAATTGGAGGAGGAACGCAAAACTGGGTGAATCCGTCATTATGTGCTTCATAGAGATCTGACTGAATAAAACAAGGATTGTCCCAAGTTTAATGTTGTCATGCTCTAAGTCCCGCAGTTAAAGCATTGTCTCAAAGGCCCGCCGTGAAAATTGCTTTTCCTAGGATTCTATTCTCCTAAATGGGAACAGCTTATTTGCATATTTTCCCTAGCCAGCATCCTGTTAACTCATTAAGACAATACCTACAGCATTTAACATTCAGTCCCGAAAGGAGCAACATCACATCGAGACATGGAAAGCCAACGACATATGGAATCGAGTCTAATCTTCTCAATAGGGCTGATTAATAGCAGTTTACAGGAAGGGTCTAACCTTAACAAGTGCAGGATATACCAACTACTATAGACATTACACTTGGGTTGGGTAAGTAAATAGTGTTTGAGGAACTTAACACATCAGGGTTGTAGACAAGGGGCTATGGGCCCCTTCTGGCTGTGGGCCCTCAGGCACTGCCATATTTCCCAAACGGCAAGTCCACCCCTAGCTGTTTCCATTGAATTTTTAGATTCCATTCACATTTCATCAAGTTTCCTATAGTTGCTTCAGTTTCCCACAAAGCAAACAAACTTCCTACCATAGGGTATGTATCTCATTGAAACCATTTTATGAGTTTTAAATTGTATCTAAAATTCAATAAAAAGCATCAATATGTCTGTGATTGGGAATATCCAACTGTTTGTGTCTGTAGCTTTTATGAGGAACTACGTTGTATGACCCCTTTAACAGAAACGCTGGTCCTTCACGTATGAATATTAAGCCTATGACCTAATAGCATAAAATCAAGTGACAAAGTTTTCTATGGATTCATTTTAGTGTATGGGCCGTATTAGATGGCCCAACCTACGAAGTAAGTTTACCGAGTCTATAACATGGCTCCATAATCGTGTGGCCTGGGCTGCACAGACATCCTTAGCTATATCTGTGCAGCCTTTAAGTGGTATTCTGGCACTGGTATATAGAAAATAATAAAAATGCTGCTTACCTCTCCACTCTCCTCCGATGCCCTCCTGCCTTGTCTCTTAGTCCCCCGCTGACCGCAGCCAATGCGGTCTCTGCAGTGACAGCACGCTCACTCCATCACTGAGTCTCTGTCAGTGATTGTTTGAGTGGGCTGTCACTGCAGAGGCAGGTTCATCTGCGGCGGTGGCTGCGGTCAGCTTGGGACCCAGAGGCAGGAGGACACCACAGTACCCTTTAGTCAGGCATCAGCCAATGGCCAATCATTTTTAAACATGTTGAAAGACAGCGTTCAGCCGACGAGCGAACAATTGCTCACTATCGTCTCTATTACATGGGGCTATATTTGCCCGATTTGGCCTGATTCAGCAGATAATTGCTCTGTGTAATTATAAAGGTCCTGTAAATTACTGGTCCATTAAACTAATAGGATATGTGGTAAATGTAAGAACACGGGAGGTCTGACAATGTCTATGAGACTCATAGTGATTGCCTAGCACTCTGCTTGGCTATCTTCTTTAGTGCCATTAGTGGTGAATTGAGCAGTGTTCATGGAGGAGTATAGCTGCTCCACTCAAACAAAGTACGAGAACTGCGGTCTAAGAGTGCCCCCATGTGACTAGAGCTGTAGTACGCCTATGTGACCAATGCTTCATCCACTGCCAATGGTACAGAAGAATGACTCCTTTAGTGCTATTCTAGAAAGTTGTTAAACAGTTTACCATTTCTCCTTTAAATTGTAAAGATAATGTTCATTTGTACTATTTTTGTGCTTAATTTTCTTAATTTTTATACAACACATAAAGAGGACAATTAAGATGGTAACCCAGCTGGGAGATAGGAGCCAGAAAGATGTCCCCTTATATATGGGACCAGAGTACTGTGTATAACCTGGTGGGGACTTGCAGGGGGACAGCTGGACGCATAAACTAGATGTCCTCTCTGGGTATTGCAGGCCGGCTTCCTGCGTATCCTAGAAGCTGCACCTATTTGGTGGGGTCTTGTGGGTTGGGGTGGGACCACCTCACGATGATACTGTGTAGTCACAAAATAGATGATGGCCTAGAGAGAGCTATCAAGGATAAATAATGGATGTGATGTATGGGGTGGGAGGTTGCTATCCATTGCCCATTTTTCCAGTAATTTCCAAAGACCACTCAACAGTCACTATATAGGTAATGCTTTTTATATTCCAATCCAAGTTACCAATAACATGCTTTGAGTACCCAATGAGACATAGGTAAAGGGGAAAATATATTAATACCAGTATTATAGCATGATACAATAAGATCTTCTGCCCTCAAAGCAATAATTAGTGGAGACTGGGAAGCCATCATGGGCCAAGGGAGGAAGGAGGAAATAGTAGGATTGTAATAGTACTGTAAGACACATAATTTGAGGTGGACATAACCACTTTTTTGGGCTATTGGGTAAAAGATAATTCTGATAATCTAAAAATAAAGTTAAATAAAAAAAAAATCTTAATTTTTTTGTTGTCTTATTTTGGGTTGAGATTTCAGGGGCTTCAGAACCAATTAGCAGTTCATACAATGGATGTCCGAGAACCAATTAATATTGTATTATACACAGCAACCGGCACTAAAATGATGGACGTGGGGATTCCTGCAGGTGTGTATATGTAAGGGTATCGTGGTGCTTCCCCCCAAAGACACAAGTCCACATATCAATATACAAAAAAGTAAAGCAGGAAGCGCACTCACCATGATAAAATCTTCATCTTTATTCGTTCAGCATATAAAAACCATCGACATGGCGGGGACGCCAACACCTCCGGATCACAACGTGACAGCTGTTTCGTGCCTTGCTGGCACTTCTACTAGAAGTCGCTGCCTCATCTGTGTCTCCAGGTGAGATATCCACTTTAAAGATCTCAAAGTCTCACCTGGAGACGCAGATGAGGCAGCGACAACTAGAAGAAGTGCCAGCAAGGCACGAAACAGCTGTCACGTTGTGATCTGGAGGTGTTGGCATCCCGGCCATGTCGATGGTTTTTATATGCTGAACGAATAAAGATGACGATTTTATCAGGGTGAGTGCGCTCCCTGCTTTTTTTTTGTACATTAATATTGTATGTTGAGGGACCACTGTACATACTGTACATACTCTGGCATTGGAAAACGTTTTATATATTGCTGCAGTTATATAGAAAATAATAAAGATGCTATTCTAACCGCACCGTGTCTTTGGTCCCCGGCTGAACAATCCCTCTGCCTCTGCCCACTTGGCCAATGACTGACTGAGATGGGACAGCACCACAGCCACTGACTGGCACTGAGAAGATGAATGATCCTGTCGGTATGGGCTAATAGTCCTTCAGGACATTTTTTTTACACCTAGTAGAATCTATGCCATGATGATCTGCTGTGGTTCTGAAGACCAAAGGAGGCCCAGTGTACTACTAGATGGATAGCTAATAAAGCTTCCATTTGGTAAATATCTACATGGTTACAGACAATAAACAATTCCTACAATAAAAGTTCCTTCCATCTCTATCATATACGTTTTATGTGCTTAAAGGGAGTGTGTCATCAGAAAATGTAACACTATGCTTTATATCAAGTTTCTATGGTCATTATATTTTTTAAAGATTTTTTGGCATTTTCACTAGTTTTCCATCTTACTATATAGCCCTGAAATTTATCAATTTTCATTCTAACCAATAAGCCTAATAATAATAATAATAATAATAATAATTATACTTTATGTTCAGTAAAGGTCACTTTCCAGCAGTGCCCGCCTTATTAGCACAGCATGGATTACAGTAAAGGGTAACACCAGTATCTACCACTGTTTATAACAGAGCCCCCCCCCCCTTCTACAATGACCTCTGCACAGGTTACAGAGCATGCCTAGAAAACTCTCCCACTTATATGAATATGGTGTCATCCAGTCTACCATGCCTGTGTATCCCTACATGCTGTTCAAAACAGCCAAGGCAATATAATGTCTCCCATAATAATTGGAATAGAATAGAAACTAGTTACAAAAAGGAATAAAATCTAGTTCATACATTCAAACAGTACATCCCACACTGCAACCACACACTGAATACAGCTGCCATTATGAGTGTAGGGTCCAGGGCTTTAGGACAGTAACATAGTTAATAAGGTTGAGAGAAGACAAGAGTCAATCAGGTCCAACCTACAGAAACCCTACTGTTTTGATCCAGAGGAAGGCAAAAACCCTTATCAGGCAGATGCCAATTGCCCCATGACAGGGAGAGAAATTCCCTTATTGATACTTTAATACCTAGAAATATTATGGATATTATCGATACAGTTATGACAAATAATAAACTATAAGGAGATTTTTTTTTTTTAAAGTCTGAACAAACTCAAATGTTATTAGGAAGTAGATTAACGGATTATACTGTCTGGAAAAAGATTAAAGTGCCCTACACATCTACAGAATGCCTATAAAGGGTTAACCCAGTGCAAAACAACAGTAATGGACTTAACATTACATCCCCAGCGGGATGGCATAGTGTGAGGAAAGCTTACTCTGCCTACAATTTCACATACCCATGGACTCCCTGTGGACTGTATAGTGGGTATTGATATATACCATAAATACAAATATATGGGCATATAGATAGATAGATAGATAGATAGATAGATAGATAGATAGATAGATAGATAGATAGACATGCAGTTTTTAAATCAACTGGTTTCAAAAAGTTATACAAATTTAAAATTTTTACGTTTTCCAGTACTTATCGGCTGCTGTATGTCCTGTAGAAAGTGGTGAATTCTTTCCAGTCTGACACAGTGCTCTCTGCTGCCACCTCTGTCCATATCAGGAACTGTCCACAGCAGGAGAGATTTTCTATGAGGATTTACTACTGCTCTGGACAGTTCCTGTAAGAGAACTGCAGAGTGCACTGTGTCAGACTGGAAAGGATACACCACTTCCTGCAGGACATACAGCAGCTGATAAATACTGGAATACATGAGATTATTATATAGAAGTCATTTACAAACCTATATAACTTTCTGTCACCAGTTGTTTTAAATACTCTCTTTCTCCCGGAGTACCCCTTCAAAGGTTTCTCAAGTAACACTGGACAGAGGCTCAATAAACTTCCTGCCCAGCAGAGAGCAATTTGTTCAATAAATATTGTTCCATTTATAATAAAATAAGGTTGTTGCTTTGTACATAGACTTACAGGTCCTTTCTATATCACCCCTTGCATTAAAGTCCAGTGCAATTTTCTATAAACTAGTTTGATGCCCATGTTGGGAGGAATGGTGGCATGTCTCATATGATCCAGACAAGATCAAACTGGGGGGAGAGTGAGTACTGTGAGAACTTGGCTGCGCTGTCAGACAATGTCATTGATGAACTGGAGGTAAATGAGAGCTATATTTAGTATAGGTGCCTTAGAGTTTGTCTGCGAATGTCTTTTCATGTATCTAGGACATCTATATTAAGAATCTTCAAGGTTATATGATAAATGTAAATCTGGATATTGCTATACTCCCTCATGTGAGTGGGTAACTTTACACGGGTCACATTTCTATGGAATTCTATTGCCTCCAGCTTCTTATCTCTGAGACACCCAGGAAAAAAGATATGAAATATGGTGCTGCGCTTGGCAAACCGATCATACCACAAGTATAAGCCATCGAATACATAGGAATTAAGTCATTTACTATTTAACCATTAACCATTGTGGTTTTGCTATGTGTGAGAGAGAGAGAGAGAGATATATAGATAGATATAGATATATATAGCCACAGTAAGGGAAGTGGTTGCACATCATGGTTTTGTTGTGGCCGTTTGCCTGCAAATCCCAGGCATTCTGTCCATGATACTGATACCTGTGGATTCACTCTTAAAGGGATTGTCCAGGCTTAGAAAAACATGGCCACTTTCTTCCAGAAAAAGCACCACTCCTCCCTTTGGTTTGGGTGTTGTTTTGCAGCTCAGTTCTATTGAAGTGAATGGAGCTGAATTACAATATTGGGGCTGTTTTTGCAGAAAAAAAAATGTAGCTTTTTTCCCCCTAATCCTGGATAATTCCTTAAATTTCAAAAAATGCAGATATATAGTCATTGCAAAGAA
This sequence comes from Dendropsophus ebraccatus, assembly GCF_027789765.1. Classification (NCBI taxonomy): domain Eukaryota; kingdom Metazoa; phylum Chordata; class Amphibia; order Anura; family Hylidae; genus Dendropsophus; species Dendropsophus ebraccatus. Next base: position 163,176,523 of record NC_091456.1, on the reverse strand, counting down.
CAAAATAATGTGGATAAGTTGTGTGAAAGGAAATTAAATGTATTTAACGAATGTAAAGATCATATATACAGTGATTACAATATTGGAAGGGAAGGCTAAGTTTATTAGGGGGAAACTGTACAATTGAAAGGAGGCTCTAGTACTCTCTTGGGTACTTCAACAAGATGAGGTATGGTTGGGCATGGAGGACACAGGTTCCGTATGGCAATTTTTTGTACATTTGTCCGTAGATAGGGATGAGCAAAGCTTGAGCATGCTTCAGTTCATCTGAAACCGAGCGTGCAACATTTGATTAGCGTTGGCCGAAAAAGTTGAATGCCACTCAAGGGAGTCCTGGAAGACATGGATACAGCCTATGGTTTTCCATCTAACTTCTGCTGCCACCCGTAATAAAATGCCACACGTGACGGAGTTTGCTTCACTCATTCACTCATCTCAGATGTTTCAGCTGAACCTGTACATCCTCCTTACCTGCAGCACATGTGGATGTCCTGCAATTACTAGGGGTGACCAACTGCCATATGTGATGACTCCCCAGATCACTACACCAGGAGAGGGCAGTATGTTGCTCCACATTTAGGCCCTGTTCCCACTGAGCAAAACTAGCGGAATTCCGCTCTATGGGAGGCGCGCACTCATGCTCTATCGGCGCTGAAGAATGAACATGTTCATTCTTCAGCGCGGGGAGAGCAGGAGCGCGCGCCTCCCATAGACTCCCATTATGAGCGGGAGGCTAACGGCTTTCTCCGCTAGTTTTGCTCAGTGGGAACGGGGCCTAATGGTAGGATTGAAGAGCTCACCATGAGGCCTCCATATTGGAAAAAAACATTGTTGAATACCAAACAGAACCTGTATAAGTTGCTAAAGACACTACAATTCCAGTCCATAGCAGTCAAGGTTTTCATCTTATGGCGGCCATCCACTCAATTTCAACAGTGTGTGCACACAGCCTTTCTGTGTTTTCAATCCACTCCTGGTTTTGGTTGCAACATACTGAGCAAAAGTACTGTGTGTGAACATAGCCTTAAAAATTATACAATATTGAGAAGGAAAAAAAAAGACCTCTATTTAATTTCCATCAGGGGATTTGAAACAGGGAATCAAGCGCCGGCAGGTCTCTAGACAGGTGAGTGTTTCTTTCAGACATAACCTGGCTGCAGAGGACTGATCTGCAATCAGAGACACTGGCTGGCAGCTGAGAGAGCAGGAGGCCGGGCAGTATTGATTTTTCATGAAGAGGAGGATAGTGAAAGGAGTGGTGAGGTGTGCCAGAGTGTGGCACAAACAACTCTTCTTTGACACTTCATTACAATAGGAGACCTGAGATTGTACATAATCTGCTGCTCGGAAAATTACCAAAAATCACCATGCTCCCAAGCGGACTGCCAACTACAGCACACTGTCAGCACCAACGAAGGCTGTAGGGTAGGAGGAGGCGTGAAGTAGTCCTGAACGCAACTAGTTGTTGAGTTCTGAACTACCAACAATGTTTTCATATCTTCTTTTGTTGCTTATGAAGGCATGGTATGCTTTTGTTTGCCGCTGTCTGAGATGTGATTAGACTTGGATATGCCTTGTGATTTTGTGCCCCTTGTGTGCATTGGCACTCATAGGTTTGATGATAGAGCGTCAGAATTAAATCGGATTGGGTAAGCTCATTTACCAGCATTAGATTTCCAATCTGGGAGTCTCTTAGCATTTGTAAGATATTTGCGTGGTCTTCCTTATTATTCAATGGTATATATTTATTTTAGTTTCTTTCTTAAAATTCCAGTTTCTGAAGAGTATTGGTACTGCATTTGCGTTTAATGGAATCCTAGAATATTTGCCCTTAATGGTGTTTTGACTGTTGTAGCAGAGCAGAATATTTGAAATACAGGTCAAGGCATCTTATGGTTATGGGAACTGTACATTATTCTACACCACATTATATGTGGCAATTATAATTGGTGGTATTTTTTACCACTTTTGGTGATGGTAAGGAAGGCTGTAGGGGAGTAGGAGGCCTGAAGTAGTCCTGAACGCAACTAGTTGTTGTGTTCTGAACCACCAACAATGTAATGTTCCCATATCTTACTAATTCTTAGAAATCGGTAAACTTAATTGGTATATTGGTAAAGTTATTTAGATATCTTTAGCTACCAAACACAGTACCAGATACTGGGGCAATGAAAATTCTAGAATTTGGTGTGTGTGTTTGTGTGTGGGGGTACTCTGGATTGGCAATTAACATGTTGGCAATTGTAGTATTTACTATACTTTCTACTATGTGGCTAATGCCAGGACTGCTTGCCTAAAGTTTATGACCAAAGTTCCACAGCAACAATCCTACAGCAACAATCAAAATGGAGCTCTCCATCTGAATACTAATAAACATAATGAAACCAGCATAAATCAGGAGTGAAGTTTAACACATCATTCCTTACTTCGATGGAATAGAACTGTAACAATCAAGCTTCCCCCGCCATACTTGTATAATATATCTACAGTTACCATATTTCCATGACTCCAATGCCCTTGGTCCACAATGGCCATGAGCCCAATGCCCTTGGTCCACAATGACAATGACCCCAATGCACATGGTCCACAATGACCATGACTCCAATGTCTTAGGTTCACAATGACCATGACCCCAATGCACTTCGCGAACAATGACCATGACCCCAGTGCCCTTGGTGAACAATGACCATGACCCCAATGTAGTTGGTGAACAATGACCATGATCCCAATGTAGTTGGTGAACAATGACCATGATCCCAATGACCTTGTTCCAAAATGGCCATGATCTCAATGTCCTTGGTGTACAATGACCATGATCCCAGTGCCCTTGGTTAACAATGACCATGATTCCAATTACATTGTTCCACAATGACAATGACCTCAATGCCCTTGGTTCACAATGGCCAAGACCCCTATGCCCTTGGTTCATAATGACCATGGCCACGCCACCCTTTGTCTACAATGACCATGGCCCCACCATCCTTTGTCTAAAATGACCACAGCCCCAACATCCTTTGTCTACAATGGCCTTTGCCCCAATGCTCTTGCTCCACAATAGCCATAAACTCATTGTTTCCAGTCCACATTGTCCAAGGTCTTAATGCCCCTGGTCCTCCATTACAATGGTGGTTGTAGGCAGGTCTCTAGACATGTGAGTGTTTCTTTCAGACGTAACCTGGCTGTAGAGGACTGATCTGCAATCAGAGACACTGGCTGACAGCTGAGCAAGTAGGAGGGTGGGCAGTATTGATTATTCATAAAAAGGAGAAGGTGAAAGGAGTGGTGAGGTGTGCCAGAGTGCGGCACAAACAACTCCTCTTTGACACTTCAGTACTGTAGGAGACCTAAGATTGTACATAATCCGCTGCACGGAAAATTACCAAAAATCACCATGCTCACAAGGGGACTGCCAACTACAGCACACTGTCAGCACCTCAGGTAGGGCCCAGGAGCTGAAAGATTCCCTTTGATAACTGGCTGAAGAAGTTAGATGAAGCCGTAGGGAGTCTTGGAAAACATGGATACAACCTATGGCTTCATCCATATCTTCCAAGACTCTCTAGGACTGCATCTGACTTCTTCAGCTAAACAATCGGACTCAAGCATGCTCTATCTCTGACTAAGGGGTACACTGCGCAAAAGTAGCCTCTGAGAGCCTTTTTATAGCACAGTGGGGGGAGCACTTTTACATCGTCATGTGACAGGACCCAGTGTCTAATGAAACCACACCTGTAATCATATACATATGTGCCTGAGACTATAACCGCATGCCAAGTTGGGCAGCAATTTTTGTCAATTTTTGTGAGCTGTGTATGTGTCTCGAGGAACACATGCAGATCATTACACTACAATATATGGTAGAGTTTTGCAGATCTTGGACAGTCAGCTTTATACTGCTGATCCACAAAGGCATATGGTTTCACTATGTCACTATACCACATTGGGCTGATTGTACAGCTGTATACGAAGGTTATTTGCCAAACAGATTATGCTGTAATGCCTTCTATGTCTTGTTGCTGTTATTTTCTATGTCTTATTATGGTTATTTATGGCTTATTATACAGACTGGGGGTGGGGGGGCATGAATATTGATTTTTTTTTTTTGTATACTTGACTGGATAAATGGATTCACATTCCCAAAAAAAGTGTGCCTAGATGTTCTGACTCTGTGTCTAGCAATAGATCTGAAAGTTTTGACGACATTAAAAAAATAAATAAATCAGGGACAGCACTGTTATAAAGAGATGATACATAGGGGTTTCTGACACTTTTTGGTGGAAAGTTTCCTAACTTTTTTCTGATTTTGTATATATATTTTTTTTTTTACTTTTAGTTGCATTTTATGTCATTTACACCATATATTAGCTATGGTAGATGTCAGTTTATGGAGCATGGAGAGTTGAAGATGCGCCAAATCTCCCTCACTATGTGGACTCAAATAGCGAAATATGAGTAATCTCAATCTGCAACCACCAAGGTTTGAAAGGTAATAAATATGCATGTTTATATGTGGATATAAGCATGTTTAATGCTTGTCTATGCTTCTAGGTTGTTTGAAAATCTCCCACAATAAGGAGTAGAGCAGTCACACAATGGAGGAGCGCAGGAGCCAAGTGCTGCTGGGAGCCACCACTAGGTGGAGATAGTAGCATGTATTTATGTCTCTGTACTAGAGATGAGCGCAACTTGAGTAAGCCTGAGTCCAGTCATTCGACATTTGAATACCGGTGGCTGAAGAAGTTGGATGCAGCCCTAGGAAGTTTGGGGAAAAACCATGGATACAGCCTACGGCCTATTATAAGGGGGAGATTTATCAAACATGGTGTAAAGTGAAACTGGCTCAGTTGCCCCTAGCAACCAATCAGATTCCACCTTTTATTCCTCACAGACTCTTTGGAAATTAAAAGGTGGAATCTGATTGGTTGCTAGGGGCAACTGAGCCAGTTTCACTTTACACCATGTTTGATAAATCTCCCTATGTCTGTATACATGTTTTCTCAGACTCCCTGGGGCTGCATCCAGCTTCTTCATCCACCGGTATTCAAATGCCAAACGATTGGACACAAGCATGCTTAACCCATAGCTGCACCAGGACGTTATTGAACGTCCTCGTGCCGCTATGGGAGTTCAGAGGGGGGTCGCGCGGCGACCACCCTCTGAACTGTCGCGATCCCGGGTGCCGCGTGTAGCCCGGGCTCGCGGCTATTAGCGGGCACGGTCCGATCGCCGTGCCCGCTAATTAAGTACTTAGAAGCAGCTGTCAAAGTTGACAGCTGCTTCTAAATACTTGCTTTTATTCATACCTGGTGGTCTAGTGGGGGGATCGCCCCCCTGCGGCGCGATTGCGGGGGGGCGATCCCTGCATCCATCCCGGGCCGGGGTCTGCTCCGTAATGGCGCTGATCCCGGCTCGGCATTCTATTGCTTTTGGCTGCAGCAGCCAAAAGTAATAGAACACCGATCTCATGGATTCATGCAGTATAACTATACTGCATGGATCTCTATGAGAGATCAGAGTACATATACTAGAAGTCCCCCAGGGGGGCTTCTAGTATATGTGTAAAGTAAAAGAAAAATGTATTTTTAATAACACAAAACCCCCTCCCCTAATAAAAGTCTGAATCACCCCCCTTTCCCCATTTTATAAATAAAAATAAATTAATTAATTAATAAACAAACATGTTTGCTATCGCCGCGTACGTAATCGCCCAAACTATTAATTAATCACATTCCTGATCTCACACGGTAAACGGCGTCAGCGCAAAAAAATCCCAAAGTGCAAAATTGCGCAATTTCTGTCGCATCAAATCCAGAATAATTGTAATAAAAAGCGATCAAAAAGTCATATATGCGCAATCAAGGTACCGATAGAAAGATCACATCATGGCGCAAAAAATGACACCTCACACAGACCCATAGACCAAAGGATAAAAGCGCTATAAGCCTGGGAATGGAGCCATTTTAAGTGACGTATATTTGTTAACAACGGTTTGAATTTTTTACAGGCCATCAGATACAATATAAGTTATACATGTTACATATCGTTTTAATCGTAACAACTTGAGGAACATGCATAACAAGTCAGTTTTACCCCAGGGTGAATGGCGTAAAAACACATTTCCCCCAAATAAAAGAAATGCGTTTTTTTTTTTCAATTTCACCACACTTTGAATTTTTTTCTTGTTTCCCGGCACATTTTAGGCAAAAATTACATCTGCCATAGCAAAGTACAATTAGTTGCGCAAAAAATAAGGGCTCACTTGGGTCTCTAGGTGGAAAAATGCAGGCGCTATGGCCTTATATACACGAGGAGGGAAAAACGAAAACGCAAAAATGAAAACTGGCTGTGTCCCCTAAGGGTTAAATTGTGTTATGGATAAGATCATGAAAGCGTGATCACGTAACATATTTAGTTTATTGAGTTTGCAAAATGGGGCGGCAAAGTAATTTATGACTAATTTTGAACGAGTCTATAGGAAATATCCATGTAATAAGACGGCTAGGAACAGATCTTTCTCTTTAACATAACTTTGCTATCAGCTCTTCTACAGGAAAAAATTAAGAACTTTGATCTTCAGATAATTTTCAGAATTAAAGGGCTACTCCAGAGGACAAAAATGTTTGCTAATGTATTGCTTTAATAAAGTTATTTATTTACTTTGTAATATGACTTTATTAAAATAAATGTACAGTTTTTTATTTACATATTCACTTCCGATGACTGGTGCAGTAAGGGGGGATACAGCCCCCTCTGCTGCCACCAATGTTTGCATTAGGAACTGTAGGGCTCTATGACTGTAAAAGAAGGGGAACCAGACTCTGTTCTGTATAGTGCTGTGCAGTTCCCGGAACAAACACTGGTGGCAGCAGAGGGGGCAGTGTCACCCATTACTGCACCAGCCAAAAGAAGTAAATATGTACATGAAAAACTGTACATCTGTTTTAATAAACGTATATTATAAAGTAGTATAACTTTTTTTTAAAAATTCTCTGGAGTACCCCTTAAAGTAAATGATAAAGGTAAATGACACATCACATCTTTATCATGACATCTCTTGCCGAGACAGGAAATCTGTCTCGGTTTTCTATGAATCCCCATAGAAAACCTCTCCTGCTCTGGACAGTTCCTGTCTCGGCCAGAGATGTCAGCAGAGAGCACTGTGTCAGACTGAAAATAAAACACTTCCTGCATGACATAAAGCAGCTGATAAGTATGGGAAGATGAGATTTTTTTAATAGAAATAAATTACAAATCTATATAACTTTCTGACACCAGTTGATTTGAAAGAAAAAGATTTTTTGCTGGACAACCCCTTGTATCACAGCATGGTCCCAGAGATTAAAAAAAAAAATAAAGAAAAAAGAAAAAAAAATAGATTTCATAAAATATAGAAAAAACACACCTAAGGTGTCAAATCTCCACCCTAAAAACAGACTTAAAGAGTCACTGTCGTATTTTTTTTTTTGCAGAAATCAATAGTCCAGGCGATTTTAAGAAACTTTGTAATTGGGTTTATTAGCCAAATCTTCCATTATCTGCATGTAAAAAGCCTTTTCCCAGGTCCCCCCCTCCTTCCTCTTTTTCATCCACTCTGAAAAATCTGAAAATTGTGACTTGTTGCAGGAGACGTACCCTGTCTGCTCTAGGGAGAGGGGAGGGGGGAGGAGGAAGGAGGGAGTTAGCCGGCAGCAGAAAGCAGATAACAGAGGATTACAGGCACGGAGCTGGGTGACAGCTGTAATCCGAGCTCAGACAGGTCACTGGTGACTGTCACAGGAGATATCCCGTGAGGGATTTGTAGATTAACTCTTTGTTGTCCTGTTTTGGTCTTTTCTTTAGCTCTCTCCATAGGAGAACAATGAAGACAGGGGGGAGAGCTTCAAACTGCTTTTTCATGATAAAAATGCATTTTTCGGATAATAAACCCAACTACAAAGTTTCTTAAAATCGCCTGGACTATTGATTTCTGCAAAAAAAAAATTCACGACAGTGACACTTTAAATCTCAAACACATAAATATGAGTATAATGGCATTCAATTCCCACAACTCAGATTGGTACCTTTATAAATACAAGCAGTGGTATATAACAGCTTCAGCACTCTGAATGTACAACAATGTAATTAGCGAGGAGGGGAACATTACTTATCATGTCCACACAAACCAGGAGGGAGCACTGGACCCTGTTGGTCTCTATCAGGTGCACCAAACTACCCCTTCTAAAAGCTACACAGCAAGTTGAGATGGCATGTACCATATGTTGTGACTCTTTCCTTTCATAGCCAACATTAACTTTTAAACATGATCAGGTCACAATAGTCTTGACTCCAAATACATATCAATAAGCCTGTTTGCCTTGACCCTATCACTAGTTCACTGGTTGGAATTTCTTGGACCATGAGAGGTAGGCATCAACCACTACATACTGGGAATACTCTGTGAGGCGTGTATTTTTGGAGGTGCTGTGAACCAGTTGTCTAGTCATCACAAGTTGGCCCTGGTCAGATTCTTACGCCATTTTTCAAGCTTCTAACACATCAACGTTTACTTACTGCCTTATATATCCGAGCCTTGAAAGGTCCTAGTCTCACCAGATTTGTGAATCGAATGTTAACAATTTCATTAAAACAGCCAAACTATAGTAGCTACAGTACTGGGACTATTACAGAAGGGTGAATTTGGTAAAGCATGTTGTTGTAAAAGTGTCAAAAATCGGAAAATCACAATTTAAGAAAAATGTCAATCAGCCAATCATCCAATTTCCGCCATTCCTCTCTTCTCTGTCCCTATATCACCCTGTTTAGCCCCTATTACACAAGACGATGTGGAAAGCAAGCGAGCGTCAACCTGTCAGGTCAGCGATCGCTTGCTCCTCAGTCCCCTGCCCGCTGCCTGCACTATTACACGAGCTGACAGTGAGCAAAGAGGAGCAGGTAAAAGCCGAGGGGAGCGGGGGGGGGGGGGGCTGCCCGGGTGATCATCAGATCGTCTGCGTGGTGTCCCACCACGGGTGTTTCCTATGCCACACCTGTTGCAAAAGCCGTTTTACTCCAAGCTAAGTGGTGATGAAGGTAGTTTTGGTATTTTGCCATTAGATGTCAGTGTTTTGTCTGTAAGCTTTTATCTATTGCACAGCTGTAGTAAGCAAAGGGGTTACTGTTCAATATATATGATATTTTTATTGTCCAATGGAGATACTCTTCTTATCTAGCCTATCACTTTCATTCTCTTCTTGCACACATTCCTTTCCACCACTCACAGGGGCTTTCACATATCCCTGTAGCAAGTAGTCACTTGGTAGGAGAAAGTGTAGGAGTGTAGGTAGGAGCAAGGACCCTTGTCCAGGACAGTCTTAGCCCAACTTACCCACCTGTATGAGACAGCCAAAGACACTCTGTACTATGTAGTTCCAGACACTACAAGCAGGACAAGTCGGGGATCATCTCAGTCCATGCCGAGAACCACTCTACAAAGTGCAGGGCAGTATTCTGATGTACAGAGGAATTGACTCGGATAGAACAAAGCTACTGTAACGAAGGTCTAAATATTCTATCTCGCAGTGCAGGCGAAACTGGAGAACCTTGCAAACTTAGCTTCACCCAGGTAACCACGACTGGGGCTTGTGTCACTCTATTAGGACGGGTAACTCGACACTGTAGGGTGCAGAAGGTGGTCAGACAACACAGTCTAAACACAGGAACAAGTAACTTCTCATTCTCAAGTATTCTTCTCTAAAGTTCCGGCACAGTACTACTTTGGTTTGGGACTCTCTTGACATACTCCTCTCCTCTACGCTGCTCTACTCTACTCTAAAGCTCTCCAAGCACCGCTATATCCACTTCTACTATATATAGCACTTACAAGTATCTTTCAGCACAGATCCAGTGAAGCCCCAAAGTCTTTATCAAGATTATCTATCTACTGTCAAAGTGTTCTTTATTATTCAGAGACTGCACAGTAAAGCTGTTTTATTTTATCATTGGGTCATCTCTTCCTCTGCAACAGCACCTATACACATCCGCTACACACCTTGGGTTATTTTTCCCCTCTCTGTGGGTGGTGGTACCGATAGTCCGGGTGGGTCAATTGCCATTCAGGACTAACATGACAAGAGCCCAAAGGACCCATCACAGCCTGGCAGGTCACCGACCATTTTGGGGAGTACAGCCAGCCACAGCCCTAAAAGCATGTACCACCATCACACCTGTGTGCTGGACTAGCATTGGCGTCACAACACTACCATCACTGGCTGAGCTGTACCACTACACCGACCAACCACCACAGAAGTGGTGTCACTAACAACATCATAGCACGTCACTGGTCGAGTAGTAGTGTACCACAGTCCAGGCAGCCCATAGGAGACAGCAGCGCTCTGCTGCCTCCGCTCCTATAACACGGAGCGACAGCAGCAGCAGATCTTTGCCAGGCTGATCATTGGCATTTCAGCCTGCTGAAATACAACAACATCGTGCATGTGGGCTGATTGTTGTCTTCTTTTTTTTTTTTTTTAAACTCTTTTTATTGAAGGAGAAATAACAGACACAAGAAATATGGTACATCACATCAAAAGTTGTACATGACAGCTCAGCAGAGCAGATATAAGAGTACTTGTGTCCATTAAAGTACATACTAACCAAGAAAAATAGGGCAGTAAAACATAGTCACATAGTTAAAGAAAGAACATCTCCACACAGATCACGGGTAACAGAAAAACAAAAGGAAGACACCTCAGGAAGGACATCTCTACATCGAGTTGGCAGGAAAGGAACCTATTCATCACCACGAGGTGAAAGCACATTACGGTCTTCCATCCGAACAAACCTACTGGGCTGGAACGCTGTCAGAGGTGAGTCACACCACCAACCCCAAACTTTGTGGAATTTCCCAGGGCACCCTCTATGTTTGTATATAATAAACTCATAAGACAATATGGAATTGACTAGTTTTTTCCATTTACTCACTGATGGGGGTCTGATATCCATCCATCTCATTGCTATCGTCTTTCGCGCCATAAACAGGGATTCTCTCAAAAAAATCCTGTGATAATGCGGCCATTCTTCCTCATCCAATAAGCCCAATAAACATACTTTGGGCGTGCATGGTACCGGAATACCTATAATTTGGGTCAATTGAGTCGACACCTCCGACCAAAATGCGCCTACATCTGGGCAGGTCCAAATCATGTGCCAGAAGTCTGATCTCGGGCAACGGCACCTGTGGCATTCCTCTGAAGGATATCTGCCCATTCTATGCATACGTACAGGAGTAAGATAACTCTGATGGATAATGAACAATTGTGTCATCCTGTGGTTAGTGGCCGGAGAAACATATAAATGGGAGGATAGGACATCAGACCATTCATCTTCAGACAAATCACCTAAAGCACTTCGCCATTTATCTTCTACTGGCAAAGGGTTGTTCTCTATGCGGTACTGGATGAGAAATGAGTACAACGCAGAGATGAGGCCTCCAGGATTGTTGTCTTCTATTACACTAAATGATTATCTGCCATAATGGCCAATAATCGCTTCGTGTAATAGGGCCTTTAGTTTCTCCCTGCTCTGCTCTTACTGCCTTCTGTGATCCTGCTCTCTCCTCCACACACAGCAGACTGGCTGCCTCTGTATATAAACCGCTTTATATAGAGGGTGAGGGGCTAGCATCACCCACAATCAGCCCTCCTCTCTGTTCCTATATCATTCTGTTAGTCTCTCCCTGCTCTGCTCTAGCTGCCTGCTGCCATCCTGCTCTCTCCTCCGCACATAGCTGACTGGCCATCTCCGTTTACGAACCCCCTTATATAGAGGGTGAGGGGCTAACATCACCCACAATCAGCCCTCCCATCCTCTCCTCTCTATCCCTACATCGCTCTGTTAGTCTCTCCCTGCTCTGCTGTAACTGCCTGCTGCCATCCTGCTCTCTCCTCCATACACAGTCGACTGCCGACCTCTGTTACCGAACCTCCTTATATAGAGGGGGAGGTGCTGACATCACAGAGGGGACTGCAGCTGATTGGAGGGTCGCTAGGCATTATGGTTAATCCCTTTTCCCTTTCTCCCGCTCAGTGACACTCCAGGCAGCATGTGCGTCCCCCATTTTTTTTTTTTTGTGCAAATTTCCTTAACAAAGTGGTGGGAATTTGCTTCACAGAACGAATTGTGATTCGCAGCTCATCTTGATTGGCTTTGCTCATCTCTAGTTTTAATGTTATGGCTGATTAGAGGATATATATATATATATATATATATATATATATATATATATGTATATTACACACAAAGTATCTTAATTGCCATTTACAGGGTGTTTGTCAGGAAAACTAAGGAGGGTTAATAGGAGACTGAGGGGCGGTAATGGGATGGGGACTTTTCTGTGTTTAATTTGCCAAGTGCTTCTCGCCTTCTGTCTGCCCCACACAATTGTTGGGAAAGGAAAGTGTGTATAATTTTCCAAACCTGAGTGTGTAGAGATGTATGGAGCCACTTTCCTTTGTAATGACAAAACAGGTTTAACACTTGGATTAATGTGACTAATCGGGGACAATGACAGCATGGCTTTTGCAATGTTATAAAGCAGGTGCCAGAGTGCGGCTATTGATGATCTTGTATTGACCTTGCAGCGATATTGGTGGTGGGTATACGGCATCACATAACTTCTCACTTCCTGGAACTTTCACAACATGACCATGAGTTTCATTTGATGAAAAAAAAAAAAAAGAAAAGAAGTAATGATTGACATAACAAACAAGGTAACGTATTCATTAAAGGGGCCTGGGATTTATTTGGCGAGGATGTTTTGGTGCGCAGAAGGAGAAACAATTCTTCTTATCCACAATGCCCTGCCAATGACCTCTACTCTGACCTACAGGGGCCACCTTCTCATGGGGGCGCGAGGCAATGCAGACTGCACTCACTCACCAATGGTGCAAACCCTTTAATTACGTGTGTGCTAGTTTTATGATGTGACGGTGGGCTACTGTCCGCTGGGACTGAGCTTAGGCCACAAATTTCATTTCATATGGGACAGACTGAAGGAACTTGGGTGAAAGGGCAGCACTTTTTTGTAATAAGTCACCCAGATTGCACCCGGTGTGTTTTTTATGAATGAAATGAGTACAGGAACAGAGTGTGTGAGACGTTCCAGACCTCTGACCCTTTCACATTACATGACTGCTCACTCACTTCCGAACTACTCAAGGGTGTAGTGGCACCGGTCAAAGTAGAGCTGCAAAATACTCGGAGACTGCTGGCAAAGTCAGAAAGTGTCAAGAAAGAGTAACACGAGAGAGAAAGGAGAGGAGGAAAATAGTGGGAAAGATGGGGTAGGCGAGAGAGATGGAGAGAGGGGGGTGGGAGAGAGGGAGAGAAAGATATGGGGGAGCGAGGGGGAAATAGATAGACAAGATTGGCAGATTGGGGAGAGAGACAGAGAGAGGGGAGAGATAGGAAGGGAGAAAGAGAGAGAGAAGTGTAGTGATAGGGCAGGGATATTGAAGAGAGAGAGACGGGAGAGAGAGAGAAAGAGGTGGAGTGATATGGCAGGGATAGAAAAAGAGAGAGAACGTGACGGGGGAGATTGGGAGAGAGAGGTGAAGGGATATGGCAGGGAGTAAGAGAGAGGGAGAGATGGAGTGATACGGCAGGGAGAAAGAGAGAGGAGAGGTGAAGTGATATGAGGGAGAAAGAGAGAGATTAGAAGAGAGAGAGATGGAGTGATATAGCAGGGATAGAAAAAGAGAGAGAACGTGACGGGGGAGATTGGGAGAGAGAGGTGGAGGGATAAGGCAGGGAAAAAGAGAGAGGGAGAAGTGGAGTGATACGGCAGGGAGAAAGAGAGAGGAGAGGTGAAGTGATATGAGGGAGAAAGAGAGAGATTAGAAGAGAGAGATGGAGTGATATAGCAGGGATAGAAAAAGAGAGAGAACGTGACGGGGGAGATTGGGAGAGAGAGGTGGAGGGATAAGGCAGGGAAAAAGAGAGAGGGAGAGGTGGAGTGATACGGCAGGGAGAAAGAGAGAGGGAGAGGTGGAGTGATATGAGGGAGAAAGTGAGAGATTAGAAGAGAGAGAGGTGGAGTGATATGAGGGAGAAAGTGAGAGATTAGAAGGAAGAGAGGTGGAGTGATATAGCAGGGATAGAGAAAAAGAGAGATTTGGAGAGAGATAGGGGGAGAGAGAAAAAGAGAGAGATGGGAGATTGGGAGAGAGAGGTGGAGGGATATGGCAGGGAAAAAGAGAGAGGGAGAGGTGGAGTGATATGGCAGGGAGAAAAAGAGAGAGAGAGATAGAGAGAGAGATTAGGAGAGAGAGAGGTGGAGTGATATAGCAGGGATAGAGAAAGAAAGAGATATGGACAGAGATGGGGAGAGAGAAAAAGAGATATAGGAGATTGGAGGCGAGAGAGTGAGAAAGGTTAGAGGGTGAAACTGAAAAGAGAAGAAAGAGAAAGAAAGAAAAAAGAAAAGAAAGAGTTATGGAAAGGGAGAGGAAAAAAAGATAGAAGGGAGAAAAAGAGGAAGGAAGGAGAGGAGAAGGATGGAGGAGGGAAGGAAAGAAGGAAGGAAGGGAAGGAAGGGAAGGAAGGGAGGAAGGAAGGGAAGGAAGGGAGGAAGGAAGGAAGGAAGGAAGGAAGGAAGGAAGGAAGGAAGGAAGGAAGGAAGGAAGGAAGGAAGGGAAGGAAGGAAGGAAGGAAGGAAGGAGGGAAGGAAGGAAGGAAGGAAGGAAGGAAAGGAAGGAAGGAAGGAAGGAAGGAAGGAAGGAAGGAAGGAAGGAAGGAAGGAAGGGAAGGAAGGAAGGAAGGAGGGAAGGAAGGAAGGAAGGAATGAAGGAAGGAAAGGAAGGAAGGAAGGAAGGAAGGAAGGAAGGAAGGAAGGAAGGAAGGAGGGAAGGAAGGAAGTTATGGAAAGGGAGAGGAAGAAAAGATAGAAGGGAGAAAGGAAGGAAGGAAGGGAGGGAGGAAGGAAGGAAGGAAGTTATGGAAAGGGAGAGGAAGAAAAGATGGAAGGAAGGAGGAAGGAAGGAAGGAAGGAAGGAAGGAAGGAAGGAAGGAAGGAAGTTATGGAAAGGGAGAGGAAGAAAAGATGGAAGGAAGGAAGGAGGAAGGAAGGAAGGAAGGAAGGGACAGAGGGAAATAGAGAGAGAGAGCTAAAACAAGCAACAAAAAGGGAAAGAAGCAAAGAAGGAAGCAGCTAAAGAAAAAGAGAGAATGACAAAATAGATGAGGGATAGATAGATAGATAGATAGATAGATAGATAGATAGATAGATAGATAGATGATATATAGGAGATAGATAGATAAATAAATAGATAGTAGATGGATGATAGATAGATAGATAGATAGATAGATAGATAGATAGATAGATAGATAGATAGGAGATAGATGATAGATAGATAGATAAATAGATAGATAGATAGATAGATAGATAGATAGATAATGGATAGATAATGGATAGATAGATAGATGACATATAGGGGATAGATAGATAGATAGATAGATAGATAGATAGATAGATAGATGATAGATAGATAGATAGATAGATAGATAGATAGATAGATAATGGATAGATAGATAGATAGATAGATAGATAGATGACATATAGGGGATAGATAGATAGATAGATAGATAGATAGATAGATAGATAGATAGATAGATAGATGATATATAGGGGATAGATAGATAATAGGTAGGAGATAGATAGATAGATAGATAGATAGATAGATAGATAGATAGATGATAGATAGATAGATAGATAGATAGATAGATAGATGACATATAGGGGATAGATAGATAGATAGATAGATAGATAGATAGATAGATAGATAGATAGATAGATAGAAGATAGATAGATAGATAGATAGATAGATAGAAGATAGATAGATAGATAGATAGATAGATAGATAGAAGATAGATAGATAGATAGATAGATAGATAGATAGACAGATAGGAGATAGATAGATAGATAGAACGTAGAAAATGGTGCAGCACTCAATTAGTAAAAAAAAATATATATGGTGTCTATCAGTGTGCACCCTTGTGACCATAGGTGCTGGAATATACAAAATGCAAAAATCACTGTGGCACTCGAAAGTAGTGAAAAAATATATGTGGTTTATTCGCCCAGAATAAACCACATATATTTTTTCACTACTTTCGAGTGCCACAGTGATTTTTGCATTTTAGATAGATAGATAGATAGATAGATAATAGATGATAGATAGATAATAGATAGATAGATAGATAGATAGATAGATAGATAGATAGATAGATAGATAGATAGATAGATAGGAGATAGAAATAATAAAGAAAGGGAATGAGGGAGGGAAAGAAGAAGAGAAGGTGGGGCAAATATAGAGATGTAGCACAGAAGAAGAGAAAGAGATAGAAAAGAGAAGACAGAAGAGATTAGGGGAAGTTAGAGAGCAGAGAGCGGCGTCTGCTCCTCACACAGTGTAACTCTTCTGCCCCCGTTTGCCTCTAGAGGGCGCTGCCCCACCTTGTATGTCTCTGCCGCTGGTCTCAGGGTGGAGAGAAGCTGCAGAGGGGACGAAGTGAGCAGAATGCCCCCAGAAGCGATGATCCCCGGGGGGTGGGCAGCAGCGGGGTCCGTCATGTACCAGCCTGCAGGTGCTGGGTGCCCCCTCAGCTAACCAACTGTCCGCTAATATTAGCCCGCTCTCCTGGATGGATACTGGCGGCCTCAGACACAGCCATTGTAATGGGAGCTTTTAGTAACAGATTAGTCCTATCTCCTGCAGTTGGTGGAAAAAAAAAACCTGTTATCACGGAGTTATAGAGAAGAGGATGTGCCCTGCTGCTGCCGCTGCTGCTGCCAGTGGCTGCCAGTGACTGCCAGGAATGCAGCCCGCATACTTGTCTGTCTCTTGTCCTCTGCCATTTACAGCGAGAGAAAAGGCAGCATAAAGGAAATATCGCCTACTCAGTTTCATTCAGCTGTGCCAACAATGTTATAAATGAGAGTCCGCCAACTTCGAGGGCACCGTGCCAGGCTGTGCTTAATAAACTAGCCCTATAGAAGTTCATTATCGATGGCAGCAATCTCTGAATAGAGACCGCCTACGTTGCCCATTCCTGTCTAATACTCCAGACAGTGCTAAGACTGTCCCCATAGGTAGTAACATTGTGCCAGGGCACTACAGGGGCTTTACATTGACTGGCTGGCATCCCAGATCAACCAGGTTGTGACTTCCAGTGCCCTCCCCCTCCATGCCAACTTTGGCAATACAACTCTTTATCTTCTGCACATATAATATATCTTGTTGGATCTAATTGTTTGCAAAAATTAAAAAAAAAAAAAAAAAAAAGTCACCTGATTCACTGTGAATTTGTTAAAATTCCCCACCCCCAAACAGACACACACACACTCACACACTCATACACACACACTGGAGACCGCCCACCGCAGACAGCTAAGACCCCCTTATAGATTTAAAGAGAGACTGCATTGCCTGACGTTCATTCAATAGAGAGATCACACCACCACCACACCATCACATCTCCACTCACTGTGTCTGGACTGAGGATGTTAAATCGCCCGGGCTTGCTAGGACTTCTTGTGACTATGTCTCTGTGTCATTTCATGGAAGATCACACTGTCCAGGGTAAGCAGATCACACTCCTCTTCTCTTTTATGCAGATTTTTTTTATTATTATTTTTTTTATCAGTATTTTCTGGTTGGGGCAGAGAGAGAGAGAGAAAGAGAGAGAGAGAAGAGGGTGAGTGACTTTGTTACTGAGAACAAGAACAGGACTCAAAATGCAACTCTCTTCTGGGCTTGGACAGAAGACTTTCTGTGGAAAAAAAAAAGGTTTTTTTTTTTTTGTTTTGTTTTTTTAAAGAAAGTGGAAATCAGTGTTTGATCTGGACTGGGATTCTTCACTGAGACTGTAGAAAAGTTTTTGTTTCCATAAGTTTGGAAGAGAAGAAACTAGTTACAGTAACTCTGATCCTATCAATGAGGTGTTAAAGGGACTAGATCTTATGCTGACTGTAAATGTAACTAAAGTACTGATTTAAAGGGATAAACACCTGGATATTATTATGGATTTTTTTTCTATTATTATTATTTTATTATTTTTAGATTATTATTTTTATTATTTTTATTTTTGTGTATATATATATATATATATATATATATATATATATATATACACTACAGTCTATTAGTAATTATTCTAGAGGGTTAAAACCAGACCTGACAACTATTATATTTACTTTGGACAAAAATTTTATGTATTATTATTATTATTATTATTATTATAATTATTTATAAAGCACACTCCTTGTCTACCATAGATATAAGGATTATTAGTTTTATCTATATTTTTCCCCATTGTTCCCTGTTATCCACCACTCCAGGCAGAGACTTTGGTGTTCAATGTTGTATACAGCGTTCATTTATCACATATAAAAGTGACTGGTATGAGTGCACTTGTTGACTTTAGTCTTAGTTCCCCTTTAAGCTCTTGGTTCTCTATCTGTACTTTCCTAGCCTTAATTGTACTTTGAAGCCATGTTATTTTTGTGAGGGATCCAACTAAAATCGGATATTTCGAAAGAATGTGCAAATGTTCCGAAGCCCACTCAGATTGCAACATAGCGGCACAAAAAATGGAATTGAATCACCTCGAAATGAACGGGCTTGATGCTGTAATAAAGGCAGGAAGAATGCTGTTTATATGTTATTAAAAACCTATGTTAGCCAGGGGGGAAGAGTGTGGGAGCTGCTGTGCAGTGCTTGTCTCTCAAGGGGTTAACCCGTGCACTGTGCTGTGTGTCTGGGGATAGGCTGGTGTTACTACTGCGGGTTATGAAACAGGACAAAATAAAAGTAAACAGTCTAGTGGAAGTAGTGCAGAGCACACGTGTTTTGTCTGGGTCACCGCTAAGTGACACTGATATGGCTGGGGCGCTATGTCTTGCAGCTGGAAACTGTTGGCTTCAGCAATCCAAGAACGGACGATGCCAGGTTCTCTACAGGACTGAACTGAGCAAAGAGGAATGCTGCAAGACTGGCAGACTGGGCACCTCCTGGACTGAGGAAGACGTACCCAACAGCACGCTATTCAAATGGATGATATTCAATGGAGGAGCACCACACTGCATACCCTGCAAAGGTAGGGCACTCCGATAGGGTTCTATTATTATTATTATTATAGCATGTTACCAATGGGTTAATATATAACGGTAGTGTCTATGGACATTATAGAGTGGGAGGCCGGGCCGGGGGGGGGGGGGGGGGGGGTCTGTTTCCCATAGATCTCACCACAGCCTTTAGGGATAAGTTCTACAAGCTGTTCTGTATTTGACGCGCATACCCTCATCCATACATACCTGAGATCCTGGGGCTGCACATTGTGGCCACCTAGAGTTGATTATTAAGTGTTAGTTTTCACGGGGGGATTTATTAAAGCGGGGAAGGGGACATCTGCACTCAATTTTGAACCAGATTTCTGGAAGAACTTGTGCTCCCTCTCTGTAGATCTTGTGTACTGATGGAGTTCTTTGGGGAGGACCTTCCCCTCCCCTCCATTTCTGTAGTTGTGTTATAGCTTCTTTTTGTACTGTTTCTTAAAGGAGCTGAGCGTTGTGTGATATATACGTTGTCTTTGAGCTCATACTAGTGTTTCTTCGCAAACAGAATCGTGTGAAAACGTGGATTGCGGACCTGGGAAAAAATGTAAAATGAATAAAAAAAATAAGCCTAGGTGCGTGTGCGCCCCGGATTGCTCCAACATCACCTGGAAAGGCCCCGTGTGTGGGCTGGATGGCAAAACGTACAAGGACGAATGTGCTCTACTCAAGGCCAAATGCAAAGGAGTCCCGGAGCTGGATGTGCAGTATCAAGGCAAATGCAAAAGTACGTCCCAGATCTTACTGAGAATTGTACGCCCCCCATGTAAAGGTCTCATAGCCTGTATCCCCCTATATTTTTACCCCCCATCAAGGGTTAGCTGCCCTATTGGTTTTTGTATATGTGTCAATGTTACTTGTGATGGAATTAAGTGGAGCGCATTTTGATGGCAGTGTCCCTTGTGTTTATTCTAGAGACGTGCCGAGATGTCCTATGTCCAGGTACCTCCACATGCGTAGTAGACCAAACCAATAATGCCTACTGTGTGACGTGTCATCGGCACTGCCCGGAGCCTACCTCCCCGGAGCAATATCTATGCGGAAACGATGGGATTACATATGCCAGTGCTTGTCACTTGCGAAAAGCCACCTGTCTCCTCGGCCGGTCTATCGGCTTGGCGTATGAAGGAAAATGCATAAGTAAGTATACTGTTTCTTTTCCGATAATAGCCTTCTAGTCTCATAGACTTGCCTGTAGTCCTCTAACTAACAAGTCCACAAGAACTAACCTTGTATAACAACTATGAAACCTTAATAACAGCCTAGTATATCCGTTATAGTAGACTCCTAGGGGGAGCTTTATCAGACATGGTGTAAAGTGAAACTGGCTCAGTTGCCCCTAGCAACCAATCAGATTCCACTTCCACTTGCAATCTCCTACTTTTCCCGTATTTTCACTATAAACAGTAGGGTAACCTTAGGATTAACAAAGGTTCTCTTAAAGACAAGATCCCTGGATCTAGACTACATTTTCTGAACAAATTATGGGGGAGATTTATCAAACATGGTGTAAAATGAAACTGGCTCAGTTGCCCATAGCAACCAATCAGATTCCACTTTTCATTCCTCACAGACTGTTTGGAAAATGAAAGGTGGATTGTGATTGGTTGCTAGGGGCAACTGAGCCAGTTTCACTTTACACCATGTTTGATAAATCTCCCCCTGGTCTCATATACTGCCTATAGTCCTCTAACTAACAAGTCCACAAGAATTAACCTTGTATAACAACTATAACCCTTAATCATAGCCTCCTAGTATATCCATCATAATAGCCTCCTTGTATCATATACTTGCCTATAGTTCTCTAGATAACAAGTCCACAATACTTACCCTTCTATAGCAACTATGGAAGCTTAAGTAGCCAAGATGTGTTGTTATAAATAGCACCGATAACACCATAGGTTAATAGGTTGTAATACTTATTATGGCCTGTTTAGACCGGTAGGAAACTTTATCGGTTACCATCCAGTTCATTTGCCCAATTGTAGATACTTCGAGAAATGCCAAAAAATAGCGTAAAGTCATCCTGACTAGAAATCTGTGTTGTTTTTATTATGGCGAGAATTCTGACCTGTGATTCCTGTTTGCAGAGGCCAAGTCGTGTGAAGACATCAAGTGCAGCATTGGTAAAAAGTGCCTGTGGGACAGCAGAGTGGGCAGGGGGCGCTGCGCGGTCTGTGAAGATTACTGCCCGGAAAGCAAGTCGGATGAAGCGGTTTGCGCCAGTGATAACACCACCTACCCCAGCGAGTGCGCCATGAAGCAGGCCGCCTGCTCGTTGGGTGTACTTTTGGAAGTCAAACACACCGGATCTTGCAACTGTAAGTGACTTACTGCAACCAAACAAAAAAATCCAATCTAAAGATTTCGAAAGGCAACCCCTCCGTAATGAAGACTAGAGAGAATTGGATACCGGCACAATGGCTAGCTATTTATCGTGTTCCATTACTAGCAGGGATGCTGCCTTGCAAGACTATGATTGCCTCTTGTGCAGGAAAAGCTATACTTTCTATTTACCAGGGGTTGCCTGAGAATATCTTTTCCCTCTATTTTTCTAATTTCGCTTCTATGTGCTTCGCTGAATGCTTCATTAACGCTTTGAGTGATCTAACTCCATGAGACTCACCGGTTGATCCGGTCCCTGTCTTTGCGCAGCGGCCGCTACTAACTCTGAGGACACAAGCAGTACACCTAGAACACGAGCGCTTTTTGTCTGATTACAGGAACCTGCAATAAAAGCCTGATCCATTGGGTTCTTCAGAACTTTCTGCAGTTAAGACTTCATAGATAAATTTAAAAAAAAATAATAAAAAAATGTAAATAAAAAAAAGGAAAAAAAGTATTAATTAAAAAGTTGATGCCGAAACGCATCACTGCAAGTCACATACAATGCAACGCTGTTTTATGGCTGTTCAGAGAGCAAAACAAACAAACAAACAAAAACAATCATGCACTGAGCTTCTGCGCTGTTGTTGTCCTTATTTAAACAACAGCTCCCCTATATTCCCCTATATAGCCATTAACGAAGATCCTGAGGAAGAAGAGGAGGAGGAAGACCCCGACTACAGCTTCCCATTATCTTCAGTCCACTGGTAAAACTGTTGGAACAGCCTTTGGCAAGGAGTGATGTCCATACTGTATATAGGTGTATGCTTATTTATTTTGAGGAAGAAAAAAAAAGTATACATATAGTTGAGTCTGGTAGACATTTATTTATACTGTGTCATGTTTTATAATTTATACATAAAATGTCTGTTTTTTTGACTGTACACCTTGTTTTGAAGAAATATATTCGTCAAAGGGAGAGCAGTGTTATTTATTGTGAGAAACCTTTGCTTGTAAAGTTCAGCTTTTTTTGTGTAAGTCCATTCCTTATAACTGACCATTACTGTCCACTCCATACACTGATGTTATAGAGTAAGTGTCGGCAGGGCCGGATTATAGGTGGGGCATGATAAAGGGGGCCTATCGTCACCATGGGGATCTAGAAGGCCTCGACCACCAACCCAATAAAATCCTAGTATGTTCTAGATATTTGAATGGGTATTGTATACACTGCTCATGGTTAGGACCCTCTATGATCATATTGAGTGAAGAAGAAGTGGAGAGTTTTCCATATATGCATGTGACTCTCTTTTATGTCCAAGAGCACCACTTTCTCCATAACTGTTATAGACTTTGCCAGATATCAGCCACCCCTCCCATAGGTGACTGTAATAAGAGGGTCAAGTAAGGTCTGGGTTCCTGTGGTGGGATGAGGACTCCTACCAACCTTAATCTGGCCCTGATTGTTGGCTAAGTTTTGCAGTTCACGGCTTGGCGAATACCATTGTCCTGGTAGACCGACAAGGCCGTTCTTGAAGCCGTGTCCTGCAAAACCGAGCCTGTTTTAGAGCTTTGTTTTCTTTGATTTCCTCACATTTGCATGTCAGTTCCAGTATGTTTATTTATTGGATTTTACCTTTAGTCGTGTACATACATCCTTTGGGTTTTGTTTACAAGGAATCTTGACTGACTAAAAAAAGCTGCGATCAATATATCAACGGCTGGTTCATGGAAATCTATTTTTAACAGCCATTTTTACATGGTCACATGTATAACCATAACCACAAGGACTCGGTATAAAAATAATAATAATAATAATAATCCATTATCCATGAACCAGTGCCAAAATATCAGTGTTGTTCGGTACGGTTGCAGCCGTATCGGAGCTTTTTCAGTCCAAGTTTCTTGCTTTTTTCACAATACACTTTTTTTTTTTGTTTCCGATTCAATTTTATATTTTCAAAACATGGCAAGTTAAATATAAATTCATTTAAATATATAGTTTTGTACTTTTTTACCATGTAAATGTGCAATGTATATAAAAGTTATAAAGTGTATTTGTAAATAAATTATGGTTGAACAATAAAATGGAAATTTCCTATGTAGCTCTGTCATCTGTGTGAATTTGATTTTATAGTGTAGTTACAATTGAAAAGGGGGGAGGGGTAAATCATTAAATCTATAGCTCATTCATCAGCCAAAGTACATATATACTATATACCCCTGATTGGGAGTAAACAAGACATTCTATGCATAAAGTGTGAGGTTAATCAGTACAGGATCCCGAGCTTCTTCTACAGTGAAACTCTCCGCTATTTGCTCATGTCTTTAAGTATACAGATCAATTCCGTTTGTCTTGTCCCCCCCCCCCTTCCCATCCCTCCTCCTGGAGACCTCATCTGTCTGGCACTCTGCAACTTCCAATCTTATCAAGTTATCTCAACCTCCCTTAAAAGTGAGAAATACAAACAGCTAGACGTTCCTAATTGCCCGTTCCAAAATTAAAAGCGAAACCCAATTAATGACGGAGCTGATGGAAGAAGAGCCAAAAAAAGAGGGAGAGAGAAAAACACTTGTTATTTGTAGAAAGTTAGGTTTAATAATAGTTACATTTTTATCACTGTGGAGTTGTCACAGGGTCACAACTTCCTTTAAGAATGATATATGCCCCCCCCCCATCCCACCGTGACTGGAGAGTTTTATGTTACTGCAGTTTTTTTGTTTGCCATTTTAAAGGTCCCCATACACCTTATACTTTTTTGTAGTCAGTATAAAGTGTATGGGGCTCTCCCCAAAAACCACTGGAAGATGACGTTGGGGGTCATAGGGATCGGGCATGATGTAAAATCACCACCTGCCCCCATTGTTCTCAGAGAGATAAGCTGTAGCCAGAGTTCTCTATTAACCCCCCCCCCCCCATAAAGAACACAGGATTGCTCGGCCATGCCAAACGTTCCCGTGTATAGGGAGGACGGGGGCCAGACAGCCAAACCATTATTGAAGATGTATGGCCACCATTAGGCTGCTGTCACACACAGCAGTATGTTTTTGTTTTTTTAAAGAAAAAAACCCAGCCACAGCAGTTTTTGAACCAAAGCTAAGAGCGGATTCAACAGGAATGGGAAATATCAGGGAATGGATTATACTGCTGCTTCCTGCTGGATCATCTTCTGGCTTTGGGCCAAAAACTGTGGGGGCAGTTTAAATTAAAAAAAATAAAAAACTGCCATGTGTGACAGTAACCTTAGGCCTCCTTCATTCAATTTTTTTTTAGAAACTTTTAAAAACATTTTAGTACAGTATATGCATTTTGTAATGCTTTTTTGGGCCATTTTATCTTGTCATTATATTTGCCATGTGGTTTGTAGAGAAGCCTATGAAAAAATGCAGGGGGAAAAAAGCACGCTGAATGCTTTTGTATAAAAAAACACATATGGGCAAATCAAAAATGATTTCTGAAAAAAAAAAATGTCTTTGTTGCCCATAGCAACAATTCACAGTTCAGCTTTCATTTTCAAGAGTTGAGCACAAAACGAAAGCTGTCCCATGATTTTACCACCCTAGAAATTTGCAATTTTGCATGTTTCTTTTTTTTTTTTTTTTTTTGAGCTTTTTGAAGTTTTGATTTCAATAGGGGTTTCCACATGGAACTGCTACCATGTCACTTCTTTTTCCACACTGGAATATTTATCTATATTTTTTAATGTGGAATGCATTTCTTGCCCGTGTAAGAAAATCCTAAGGCTTCCATCACACTTTTTATTTTTTTTTTATATTCTTTGGTTTTGTAAAAAATTATTATTTTTTTCTTTTTACTTTTTTTTTTATTCATAGATTCCAACATGCATTTTTTCTGGCATTTGTCATGTTCTATGGAGAAGCATTTGACAAAATGCCAGGAAAAAAAAAAGCATGCCTAAGACCGACTGCATTTGGAAAAAAATGCCTGAAAAATGCAGGTAAGAAAAACACCACACAAAAAACACACTCACAGATTGTAGTGATTTTTTTTTTTTTAATTTCACCACTGATTTTCAGCTAATGCACACAGCACGTAAAAACATGTAAATAAAAACAAACAAACAGCATTTTCCTATGTGAAAAGACCCTTAGGCGATGTTATCATAACCGGATTTTACTGCAAGTTGGACATCTTTTGATAAGGACGGGCGTTAATAATAATTATTTCTGGCCATCCTTTGGCACTAAAATGACTGCAGGCCAGAAAGACAGCTTTCATTTTTACGTAGTTGGAACATAGCTTTAGGCCATGTGCACACCATGTATAACACCGGCCGCTCTGTGACCACCCTGGCCGGTACTTCACACTTCCCGTGTGCGCCCACATCCAAATTCACCGCTATACACAATGGAGCGTGCTGCCGGAGCCGCTCACTCCATTGTGTGAACTGACAGGTTCTCTGCGGCCGCTATTCAATGAATAGCGGACAGAGGAAACTGACATGTCCGTTTTTTGCGTGGCTGCTAGTGATCCCAACTGGAGTGTATACTATGTGTATACACTCCGGCCGTGATTCCATAGACGGCAGCACAATGTAAGTGTCATATTAATCACGGCCGTTGTTACAAATCGGCAACAAAGGCCGTGATTAATACGACACTTACGCTGTGTGAAGATAGCCTTAATAAAAAAAAACTACTTTTTCTCAGGGACATGTCAAAAGTTTTGATTTGTGGGGGTCTCACTGCTGAGATCATCACTGATCAAGGGAGCAGTGGCTGCACTTTCCCATGTCAATCACCTCCGATCAGGCAGCCTCATAGACAAAGAGCTGCTGGGACGGAGAGGACTGGGGGTGAACCGTGCTACTGCACACTTGTCTTCAATTTCCATAGAGAAATCTTTACCGCTCAGGCTCACTACCTGGGACTGCTAGAAGGTTTTATGAGACACCTCAATTTTACCCATCCATCTTCTAGGTCTAAGTGGAGAAGAGCAAAGCAACATTAACATTTGACAAATCCAAGTCTAATCGATTATTTTAGTCTTGAAAAAGTCATACTACTTTCTAATAGATGAGCAAACCTTAAGCACATTAGGGTTTGTCTGAACCTGAGTGTGCAGCATTGGATTACCGTGGCTAAGAAGTTGGATGCAGCCCTAGGAGGTCCTGGAAAATATGGATACAGCCTATGGCCTATGGCTGTATCCATGGTTACCAGGGAGCATTAGGGTTGCATCCAACTTCTTCAGCCACTGGTAATCAAATGCTGCGCGCTCAGGTTCAGATATACACAAGGGTACTCGATATTCTCTTATCTCTACTTTCTTAGGAGAGGTTCACACTACAGAATCTGCGCAGATCATTTTCAGCAGATTCTGTCGCTTGTTCCTGTTTGCGGCGGCGCGCCTCTCTGCCGGCTCCATAGACACCATTCTATGGCCGGGCGGATTCCACCTTACACCGAAAGAACTTACGTGTCAATTCTTTCAGCGGACAGCGGAATCGGCCCGGCCAAAGAATGGTGTCTATGGAGCCGGCAGAGAGGTTCGCCTTCACAAACAAGAACGAGTGAAGAAATCTGCGGGAAATTATCCACGCAGATTCCGTACTGTGAACCCCTCCCCCAAGTGTTTCCATTCCTCTGAAAAGTTTTGTATAACACAGTCCTAAGAAACCTGGGTCTCCTTACAGATTACTCTGGGGAATCGGAAAAATTGGAAAGCAGAACAACTTTTCCCTAACCAAACAAATGAATTCATTAGATTCAGATTTTAATCGTATTGTACATTTGCTCATCTATAATGTTGATGGGAAATGGAAATTTTTTCAAAATAATGATAGTGACTATCCATATAGGGATATTATGGAACTATGTTGTATGGACCTTTACCACAGTACCCATAAAGATCTGAAGGCCCATATAGATATGCCATGTGCTAATAATTTCTTATGGAGGCATATAGAATTTTATTTCTGGTGGATTTATATATAATCTATGAAAAAAAACCTCTTCTTCTTTTTTTTTTTTTTTTTTCTTTGCTTCTCCATCACATGACATGAACAATATGTTGTATTAGGATGGCACCATACAGCAGTATTATCAAACTATTGACCTGAGGCCTGAAGGCGGTGTTCTTATATGGCACCTTTAGCTTACGTTCACACACTGTACAAACAGTGGGCCGTTCCTCGTGAACGGACGTTGTTCAACCTTACCTATGGACGGAATGAATAATCATGATCATATAGGTAGCGTTAAACAACAGTCATTCACAAGGAACGGCCATTTTGTACAGCGCGTGAACATAGCCTTTTAGGCTATGTTCCCACTTCAGCAACATGGCAGGGAAAAATGGGCATCACGTAATATAGACGTCCACCTTTTCCCCTAGTCGGGAAGTAATTTTTCTCTCTGTGATAGGTCAATTGGCATCTGCCTCATGAGGGTTTTTGCCTTCCACTTAAACAACACATTAGGGTTTTAGGTTGAACTTGATGGCTCTTGTCTTCTTTGAAGCTTATTAACTATGTAAGGGGAGACTGAGGCTTGAAATAGCAATAGGTATCACCAGATATGGGGTTTCAGCATAGTCTGATATTAGGATTGAGGCCTGCAGAGGAATAACAGGATTAGGTGCTTAAGTTTCCCCATTTCTCTCCTACCAGTACTTTCCCTTGGCGGACCCTGCACAACTAGCGTGTAATCTATTGTAAAGTGCAATCCCCCCTCCTCCTCTTTTTACACCATATGATAGCCTACAACCATCCATTGGTAAAACCATTAACTTTTCTGTGTACATTGCTGACAACTACTGGTCTCTTGTTTGCCTATTCTAGTTGTGTCAAGCAATCATCATAAAACTTCACTTCCAATTGCCTTTTGTGTATAAGGGTGGAACCGGGGTGTAAAACACATCTCATTTTTGTAATGGGGTTGTTTGCACTCAATTACTCTTCATTATCATCTGTAAAATAGCCATTGTTTCCTATGGCTATGTTAGCTAACACATCCCTTTCTTGAAAAGCTGCTCTTGCCCTGGAGATGTAGCAGAGCCGGAGTTGTCATTTGGTCCCATCCGCAAGTAATATATTAGGAATACTGATATATTATCACAAAGCACTGAAGGAATGAGCTGAGCGTCCAGACGGTGCACCGGGGCCGGTCAATAATACATACTTAGGATCAATGGTTCAGGCTCTTGGCAGCAGCTTTATACTCAGACACAACACAAGTAGCATTAAAATAGAAGGTCTATATCTGTCCTGCTTGTTATGTCTTATAATAAATATGTGGGAATACTAAAAGACTATTACGTTAAGTGCCCGACAATTATTCATAACCAAAAGCTAGACGGCGGATTCCAGAGGAGACTTCATGCCAGGCAGTCACAGGAGGTAACGTTTCATCCGGCTGATTTATGAACCATATACAGTACATCATTCCTGAAGGGGAAACAGACAATACAAGATGTGATCCGATCAATCCGAGGGCAGCTAGAGGCAGCCGCATGTCACATGTCCCTGTATACAAAATAACATACAGACACCTATACTTCTCCTATACGTTCACGAGCTACAATGTAATATGTCTTATTACTCCGTTTGCCCTATTTTGGCATTTTGAGAATATTCAGCAGCCTTAGGCTAGGTTCACACACAGCCTTTTTTTTTTTTGGCCGTTTGACGGACGTCCGTCATTTTGAGGTCAAATAATGTCTGTTATTTTGAAATGACGTCCGTGGTTTTTGAAATAGCGAACGTTATTTGATCTCAAAATGACGGACGTCTGAAAAAGACGAAAAAAGTAAAGTGAAAATTACGTCCATCTTTCCTAATAACGGCCATAATTATGAAATGCAGCCATCATTTTTACATAGTGTGAACCTAGCCTCTCAGTCTAGCAGGTAGTACTTGAGCAGTAGTGTCCGTGCATACAGCATTTATAGTTAGACAGTTTTATTTGTGCACACTTTATTTATAGTAAGACACAGGCATGCAGTATAATCTGTGCAGACATTTATTGTTAGAGAAACAGAAGCAGTGTGCAAAAACTGCATAGTATTATCTTTGCATACATTATTTATATTGAGAGACAGGGTAGAAAGATTATCTGTATATTTATTATTTATATTAGGAGACAGGGTAGCAGTACTATATGTGCATATATATTATTTATATTAGGAGACAGGGTAGCAGTATTATCTGTGCATATATTATTTATATTAGGAGACAGGGTAGCAGTACTATATGTGCATATATATTATTTATATTAGGAGACAGGGTAGCAGTACTATATGTGCATATATTATTTATATTAGGAGACAGGGTAGCAGTACTATATGTGCATATTTTATTTATATTAGGAGACAGGAAGGCAGTATTATCTGTACATATATTATTTATATTAGGAGACAGGGTAGCAGTATTATCTGTGCATATATTATTTATATTAGGAGACAGGGTAGCAGTACTATATGTGCATATATAATATTTATATGAGGGGACAGGGTAGCAGTACTATATGTGCATATTTTATTTATCTTAGGAGACAGGAAGGCAGTATTATCTGTGCATATATTATATATATTAGGAGACAGGGTAGCAGCACTATCTGTGCATATATCATTTATATTACGAGACAGGGTAGCAGTATTATTTGTGCATATATTATTTATATTAGGAGTGAGGATAGCAGTACTATACTAGCATATTTTATTTATATTAGGAGACAGGAAGGCAGTATTATCTGTGCATATATTATTTATATTAGGAGACAGGGTAGCAGTACTTGTGGTGCATATATTATTTATATTAGGAGACAGGGTAGCAGTATTATCTGTACATATATTATTTATATTAGGAGACAGGGTAGCAGTACTATCTGTACATATATATTATTTATAATAAGAGACAGGGATGCAGTATTATCTGTGCAGACAACTGAAGTAAAAGAAAAGGAAGCAGTAATATCTGCACAAATATAATTTATAGTTAGAGACAGATTTAGTATTATCTGTTCATAAATCATTTATATTAAGAGATAGTGTAGCAGTATTATCTGTACATATATCATTCATATTAAGAGATAGTGTAGCAGTATTATCTGTACATATATCATTTATATTAAGAGATAGTGTAGGAGTATTATCTGTACATATATAATTTTTAGTAAGAGACGGGGTAGCAGTAATATCTGTGCATATATTGTTTATAGTAAAAAACAGAGTAGCAGTATTATCTGTGTATATTATAATTTATAGTGAGATATAAAGTAGCAGTACTATCTGTGCATATATCATTTATAGTAAGAGATAGGCTAGCAGTACTATCGGTGCATGTATCATTTATAGTAAGAGACAGACTATCTGTGCATATATAAATTATAGTAAGAGACAGGCTTGCAGTACTATCTGTGAATACAGTGGTACCTCGGTTCTCGGACTTAATTGGTTCCGGAAGGCAGTTTGAGAACCGAGCAGTTTGAAAACCGAGCAGTTTCTTCCCATAGGAAATAATGTAAATGTGATTAATTGGTTCCAGCAGCCACCAATAATTACCTACAATACTCATTTATTACACTGATAAGTGCTCAGTATAATCACTACAGTACAGTACAGAACAGCACTAAACTGTAGAGGACATTAAACATAAGAAATGTTCATCAGAACCAGCAATTATAGTACAGTAGTCACCAACTCCTCACCCATCCTGTACTGTATAGTGTCCCCCCCATCCAAGCACTGTATTGTATGGGAGATGGTGGTGCACTGCCTGTACTACTACTGCACTGTATATGCACTCCAGCAGTCTTATACAGCACTGTAATGTATGTGAAGCCTCACCACTGCTTAACTCGCCAGATACAAACCACCATCCACGCTCGTAAAAACGTTTGAAAAACGTTCGAAAACCGAGCAAAGTTTGAATTCCAAACACTACTTCTGGGTAAATTTTTGTTCGACTACCAAGCAGTTTGAATTCCAAAGCGTTCGAAAACCGAGGTATTACTGTATATCATTTAGAGTAAGAGACAGGCCAGCAGTACTATGTGTGCATATATTACTTATAGTAAAAGACAGACCAGCAGTACTATCTGTGCCTTTATATAAAATCATTTTTGTAACAAAAAAATACATGCCTATTTAGAAAGGGTGTGAATGCAATTCTAATATAATAATATCCACGTATATTATTTTGTGGATTCTTGTAACCAGTTACATCAATTAGGTTACAATACAACCTCAGAATGGCTGTAATAATTTGTTGAGCTCAGCACAACCACCCCCCAAAAAAAAAAAAATTAACATTTATTCTCTGTAGTGGATTTTCCTGCCTTTACTCGTACTGAGTATATTTAGCCAAGCCATTCAAGCATGCAACTAGTAAGACTCCATACATCTTCTACACATCTCACAAATGGCCACACTTCTTGCCAGACGGTAAAGGAAATTTGTAACTTTTTTGGCTATAAAATATGTATTGTAGCAGGTTCCCGAGTGCAGTTTACAGTGCAAATTCACCCACTATAAACTAAGCCCACACACCCACACTTCTATATATGTTGCAGATGTTAGACTAACAGAATTCACAGATGTGTTCTTTTCTCCAGCGTCAGCTGGTATAAAGAGGAGAATGCATTGGGCTCAAAGTAAAACACTTGCATGTGGTCTGAATGTTTATCGAAAACAGTGAAAGAAAAAATAATCGTCATTGTTACCTTATTGATGTAGACATGGAACAAATCAGATGTGAGGGGAGGAAATGTGGCTTGTTATGTCTGCTGAGACTTGTAGTCATCAATGTCTCATACCACCGCAACAGTGAGACAGATGGGTAGAAGCTCATATACCACATGTTTTTGGCTCCAAACATCATTATATCTGACATGAAGGGGATGTTTACAGCATCACGTCATCTAATTTTTTAAAGGGGTACTCCAGAGAGAAACATTTTTTTATTGCTGGCATCAGAAAGATATAAACATTTGTAAACAACTTCTATTTAAAAAATCTCCAGTCTTCCGGTACTTATCAGCTGCTGTATGTCCTGCAGGAAGTGGTGTATTCTTTCCAGTCTGACCCTGTGTTCTCTGCTGCCACCTCTGTCTGTAAAAGGAACTGTCCAGAATTGTAACTATTGATTACCCATAGAAAATTCCCTTGTACTGGACAGTTCTTTTCATAGACAGAGGTGGTAGCAGAGAGCACTGTGTCAGACTGAAAAAGAATACACCACTTCCTGCGGGACATACAGCAGCTGATAAGTACTGGAAGACGTGAGAAGTCATTTACAAATCTGCATAACTTTGAAGACAATTCTTTTCAACAGAATACCCCTTTAACATATTCAAATGACCTAGCAATGCAATCCAGTAGCACAAGTGATCACTAATAATGTGTGACAAAGGAATGACTGAATTGTAAACAGGTCTATAAAGGTGTATAAGTATGTGTACCTCCTCCCTCCCATTGTAAAGTGTTGCACAGTGTGTTTGCAATGTGAATTTTTATATTGATGTAAATCAAAATAATATTGGTATTAGATAAGCGAACTTGCCAAAACCGATTTGCGCAAACCCAAGCGATCGGCATTAAAATCCCACTGCCTGGAGAAGGTGAATGCAGCCGGAGAACTGCCTGGAAAATATGGATACATGTGCTTCTGGAACACATTGGGGGAGATTTATCAAACATGCTGTAAAGTGAAACTGGCTCAGTTGCCCCTAGCAACCAATCAGATTCCACCTTTCATTCCTCACAGACTCTTTGGAAAATGAAAGGGGGAATCTGATTGGTTGCTAGGGGCAACTGAGCCAGTTTCACTTTACACCATGTTTGATAAATCTCCTCCATTGTACAGTAGCTATAACTGGTAGCAATGTGGGCTTATGGATGGCCCTGTATGAGTTCCATACAGTTTTTTACTGTGTTAAACAGTGTACAGAAAATTCTGTTTACTGTAAAGGTCACAATATCTCCTGAAACATTCGTTAAACAGACCCATAGATCCCCATTGTGTAGCAGTGTTGATGTGTTTACTTGAATGGGAGCTGAGCTGCAGTTACACATCACCACCACTACACAACGAACGGAGACAAACTCTGTTCATTGTGTAATGCTGAACAGCTGATCGGCATGGGTAGTGGGTGTGGATAGCTCATCAGTAGATTTTGCCTGGAAACCCCCTTTAAAGGGGTTATCCAGCGCTGCAATAACATGGCCACTTTCTTTCAGAGACAACACGACTCTTGTCTCCAGTTCAGGCAATTAAGCTCCATTCACTTCAATGGAACTGAGCAACAAAACCCCACCCAGGCTGAAGACAAGAGTGGGGCTGTCTCTGGAAGAAAGTGGCCATGTTTTTGTAGTGCTGGATAACCCCTTTAAGCAGCACAATATGAAAAGCCACAATAGCAGTAAACAGGTCCTTGTTAGTTATCCCACAGACTAATACATTTTTCATCCAAAGGCTCTCATAGGCAGATGTACTGCACTTGTATTAAAAGGGTTGTCCAGCAAAAATCTTTTTTTTTTTTTTTTTTTTTTCCTTCAAATCAACTGGTGTCAGAAAGTTATATAGATTTGTAATTTTCTTCTATTAAAAAATCTCATGTCTTCTTATACCTATCAGCTGCTGTAGGTCCTGCAGAAACTGTGCAGAACAGGAGAGATTTTCTATGGGGATTCCTATAAAAAGCCTTTCCTTCTCTGCAGAGTTCCTGTCTCGGCCAGAGATGTCAGCAGGGAGCAGTGCCTTAGACTGAAAATAAAACATTTCCTGCAGGACATACAGCAGCTAATAAGTATGGGAAGACAAGATTTTTTTAATAGAAGTAAATTACAAATCTATATATCTTTCTGACACAGGTTGATTTGAAAGAAAAATATTTTCGCTGGACACCCCCTTTAAGAAGCTAAAACCTAGATTCCCTGAGGTTTTACTGAATAAAACATGATGATCTACTGTCTGTTTTGTCCAGCAGAACCATGAGAAGACAAGGTACAGTATACAGACCTTAAAGGGGACATCCAGGCTTAGAAAAACATAGCCACTTTCCTCTAGAAACAGCACAACCCCTGTCCTCAGTTTGGGTTTGGGTTTTGCAGCTCGGTTCTATTGAAGAAAATGGGAGCTGAATTGCAATACCACACACAACATGAGGACAGGGGTGGCGCTGTTTTGCACAAAAAGTTGCTTTGTTTTTTTCTACTCATGATTAACCCCTTTAATTTGCAACGATTATATGTCCTAAGAAGCCCTTGATAATATATAGTACGGATTGTATGGTTAATAGAATAGACATGATCAGAATATAAACCGCTTATAGTGCATTTATGAAATAGAGATTATACAAATCTGACAAATGTATACAATGCTGCAAATGCTGAGACCATAGTGTAACTTATTGAGAGAAAAACATCTAGCAAAAAATGACCTGGCATCCTTTGTGCAGGTGAAACCCTTCTACATTATGCATCTGATCTTAGCTCAGACCTTTCATCTGTGAGAAAACGTGTATGTATGTAAGTGTGTAGTATGTCATCTGCATGCCAGACCTACTATGGCCTATGCTGTGTCATGCTTATTGTCAGTATCTCCAGCACCGTACACTATGTTATGTTGATCAGTCTATAATAGGCCCCTTGTAGGTGCATTGTGTGAGCCAGCAGGGATCCATCAGCATTACACAAGGAGAGAAGAGAGATGTGGCCACATTATGACAAGGAATAAACACTGGGAAGTGCATAGTATAAGTGTTCCTGCAGGGCATGGGCCAACTATGAGCAGATCGGTCAAGATCACTAGATTCCACAATGCTGTGACTTTCTTTGGGTCAGGTAACAATTTTATTGATGGGGATCATGCAAATGTCTGCCATACAGCTATATAGTAACTATAAGTTACCAGGTGCCATAATAATGTACTTCTATGAGGCCAACTATAGCTCTGTAAGCCACCAGACTTTTGTTCCTTCAGAAGCTGGTACTGTATTTGCTATGCACAGCCAGGTGGATGCACTATGTGGCAGGGTATGGAGCCAAGAGCTCTCTGCTCCACCATAGTCCTCAATTGGACCCTTTTCCTGGGGATAAAGATAGAGTTGAAGCTGCACATGTCCAGGGATCCGGGACCACACTAAATATCCAGCAAATGCCCTGGATGCCTAGAGCTGTCACCAGGGGCAAAACTAGAAATAGCTGGGCCCCATAGCAAACTTTTGATTGGGGCCCCCTCTTCCCGACCGGTAAGCTGCAAGTGTAGTCATAATTGCAGGCATTTGTCAGTAGTGCTTGCAGTTAAAGGGACCATTCGCAGAACCCAGGAGGCCCGCTCAATCACTGGGTGCTGAAAATGATGACATCTTAGAGAGCCCAGTGTATTGTACGATCAGGCATTGGGGCCCCCTCATGTGGTGGGCCCCATAGCAGCCGCTGTGGCTGCTATAGTGGTAGTTACGCCCCTGACTGTCACTGTCCTGTAATACAAGGCTGCATAGAGCACTGTGCATTGTACATGTGGTGCCTACAGCTCTGTGCTATGAGCTGCTTCTGCCTTAAACACAAGGCATTGCTTACATCAATACATAATTAGGCCATGTTCACATTCTGTAAAAATATCGGCTGTTGTTTGACACGGTCACGTCAAACAACGGCCGCTGTCTTACATGTTCATCCGGCTGATACTGCAGAATCGTCCGGGTGAACATCAATTCATCTTAATTGGAATACGGGCACATTCGGGTGTGCCCGCACTCCAATTTACCATTGACTACAGTGTAAAGTATGGCCGGGAGCTATACTTTATACTGTGAGCACAGGCTATTTTCAATGGCCGCTGTTCACCAAACTGCAGCCGTGGAAAATAGACATGTCAATTATTTTCTGTGGCCACAGTAAACAGCGGCCTTAGTGTATACAGTGTATATGCAGTACACTACAGCCGTTGTCCCATTCACTGCAATGGACCTGAGCACTGTTAAACAACAACCATTATTTTACTACCAAATACAGTGTGTGATCTTGGCTTTAGGTAGAATTTAAATACAGTCAAGAAATTGCACAGTTTTTGCCATGTCCAGAGTTTATTGTATGCCACTCATTTATGTGTTTGCAGCATAGCAGGCTTTTTTTTAATTAAAGTATTATATTGCCCCCCAAAAGTTATACAAATCACCTATTACCACTAGAGATATGCAAACCTGGAGCATGCTCGAGTCCATCCGAACCCGAACTTTCGGCATTTGATTAGCGGTTGCTGCTGAAGTTGGATAAAGCCCTAAGGCTATGTGGAAATCATGGATATAGTCATTGGCTGTATCCATATTTTCCAGACAACCTCAGAGCTTTATCCAAGTTCAGCAGCCCCAGCTAATCAAATGCTGAATGTTCGGGTTCGGATCGACTCGAACCCGGTTCGCTCGTCTCTAATTACCACTCATTACAGGAAATGCTTATAAAGTGCTTTTTTCCCTGCACTTACTACTGCATCAAGGCTTCACTTACTGGATAACATGGTGATGTCACTTCCTGGATAACATGGTGATGTCACTTCCTGGATAACATGGTGATGTCTAGAGATAAGCGAACCGGGTTCGAGGCGATCCGAACCCGAACGTTCGGTATTTGATTAGCAGGGGCTGCTGAACTTGGATAAAGCTCTAAGGTTGTCTGGAAAACATGGATACAGCCATTGACTATATCCATGATTTCCACATAGCCTTAGGGCTTTATCCAACTTCAGCAGCAACCGCTAATCAAATGCCGAAAGTTCGGGATCGGATCGACTCGAGCATGCTCGAGGTTCGCTCATCTCTAGTGATGTCACTTCCTGGATAATATGGTGATGTCACTTCCTGGATAAAATGGTGATGTCACGACCCGACTCCCAGAGCTGTGCGGCTGTGGCTGCTGGAGACGTGACATCACCATGTTATCCAGGAAGTGAAGCCTTGATGCAGTAGTGCAGGGAAAAAGTGCAGGGAAAAAAGCACTTTATGTGCATTTCCCGTAATAAGTGTATATTGGTGATTTGTATAACTTTTGCGGGGCAATACAATACTTTAATAAAATTTTTTGCCAGACTTCTCCTTTAAGAACATTCTATGATTATTTGTGTAGTTTTTTGCTCCTGTCCCAGTCATGAAATACAAAGCTCTGAAAGTGAGTCTATGTGCGATCCCATGTCACATTGTATTTGGTTGTGTTTGGATGATGAAAACAATACCCCTGACAGGATGAAGACAATTGTGAATGATTGGGTTCCTGCTGTGGTTTACAATGCGGAGAGATACTGTGGTGTGAGAAGTACTTGGCAACAATTTGCAGATAAAGCTGATTTCCAATGCACTGCATATCCATGGCCGGTCCATAAGTGAAAGTGTGTATGGTCATGAGGTAATGATGCCATGTATCCGCAGGGCTAAGTGCTGCCCACAGATTACACTATCTGCGGCTATAGTGTAATCAGCAATTATGTGGGATGTATTGTACCCAGGTTTATCCTAAGATGTGTATATTACAGTATTACTAAAGTGTTATAACAATAATAGAATTAACTCATGCAGTGTTAGAAAGACTGTAAGGTAATGATTAAAAAAAAAAACAACAACTATATGCACTTTTTTTTAATTATCACAGAAAATATACGGTTAAACCTTTTTAACTGAGAAAGTTGTTAAAAAGTACCTGTCATTAGAAAATACTTTTGACATGTCACAGAGACATGTCAAAAGTTTTGATTGGTCAAGTGTTCAGACCACGAGTGATCATGCTCTTGCCGCCCTGTGAGATGGGCGGCTTCCTTAGACTTATGTGGCCTTCTCGGTCATGTGACACAGATCCCTGTCTCGTACCCTGTCCCTCCTGATATTAGATCTGAGGCACCAATGCAATGGAGCTCTATGTCCCTTACAGCAAACCTGCAGTAGACAACCACATGTGATCATAGCACATGCATCCACTCCATGAAGCTCTGTTGTTTTTCTACCTCAAATTTCATGCTGCTAATCTGGACTTTCTGAGCTCCTATCAGTCTTTCCACCTTGCAGAATTCCGGGACATAAAATAATACATGGGGGACAGATCATAATGAGGATACAGAATACATTTTAATACAGTAAAAACAATGTTCAAAGGAAACCGATGTATACAGCTCCTGAGCATCCTGCAGCACGTACCGGCCGCGGCTGCAGCAGGAGCTTTATACCAGAGAAAATGACGTTTTAATCCCTAAGCGTGCGGCAGGCGGTCATCTGGGTGGTCACCACCTGTGTGTAGTCACCGCTTTCTGCCAGTCAGAGTGCTCAGCGGGGATGAGTGACAGGCAGAGAGACCTGTTACTGGCCTCTCTTCCTGTCACTCATCCCGCTGTTTGCGCTCAGGATTAGAAGAAGCACAGCTACTTTCTTGCAAAAACAGCTCCACCCGTCCCTGGGCTATGTGTGGTATTACAGTTCAGCTCTACTTACTTCAATGGAACTGAGTTGCAAAACCCAAACTGACATGACATGGGGGAGACCAGGAGCTGATGGCTAAGCTGTGGATGGCACAGGGGTTAGCCATCTTGTGGGGGGCACAGGGGTTAGCCATCTTGTGGGGGGCACAGGGGTTAGCCATCTTGTGGAGGGCACAGGGGTTAGCCATTTTGTGGGGGGCACAGGGGTTAGCCATGTTGTGGGGGCACAGGGGTTAGCCATCTTGTGGAGGGCACAGGGGTTAGCCATCTTGTGGGGGGCACAGGGGTTAGCCATGTTGTGGAGGGCACAGGGGTTAGCCATTTTGTGGGGGGCACAGGGGTTAGCCATCTTGTGGAGGGCACAGGGGTTAGCCATCTTGTGGGGGGCACAGGGGTTAGCCATCTTGTGGGGGGCACAGGGGTTAGCCATCTTGTGGAGGGCACAGGGGTTAGCCATCTTGTGGAGGGCACAGGGGTTAGCCATCTTGTGGAGGGCACAGGGGTTAGCCATGTTGTGGGGGGAACAGGGGTTTGCCATGTTGTGGAGGGCACAGGGGTTAGCCATCTTGTGGAGGGCACAGGGGTTAGCCATCTTGTGGAGGGCACAGGGGTTAGCCATGTTGTGGGGGGCACAGAATTTAGCCATGTTGTGGGGGGCACAGGGGTTAGCCATGTTGTGGGGGGCACAGGGGTTAGCCATCTTGTGGAGGGCACAGGGGTTAGCCATCTTGTGGAGGGCACAGGGGTTAGCCATGTTGTGGGGGGAACAGGGGTTTGCCATGTTGTGGAGGGCACAGGGGTTAGCCATCTTGTGGAGGGCACAGGGGTTAGCCATCTTGTGGAGGGCACAGGGGTTAGCCATGTTGTGGGGGGCACAGAATTTAGCCATGTTGTGGGGGGCGCAGAAGTTAGCAATGTTGTGGGGGGCACAGGGGTTAGCCATGTTGCTATGTAGTGTTGGGGTCCTGAGATAACAGCTGCATGTATGTCTCCTAATGTCTGCATGGATTTTATCACACTCTCCAACACACTATGGGAACAAGGACCAAAATGAGTGACTATAATCTCTGTACAACGCTGCAGAATAAGTTGGAGATATACAAATAAAGGAACAATATAGTTATTATTATATATATATTATTATTAGTGTAGGGACCCATGTGTATCAGATACCTGCACGAGGTACATGGGGCAGTGTGGCTTGATCAATTCACATACAGAATTCTGATGTTTTTCATGCAGCCGAGAGGCACTAGTATCAGCCATAGGTGTGAGGTGCAGCACTCTTTTTCTTCCCTGAACCGTATAGTTATTAATATACTGTGAAGATCTACAGTGGCCGGGCAGTGTAATATGGAGAAGGAAGATGCTGCTTCACCTCATGTCACTTAATGTCTATTTATTGCTGAGGTAAACTTGTGACAAAATCCTAAATTATTTAAGCCCCGCCCCAATGAAACCACACCCGCCTGCATGCTGCTGACCCCTGTGACCTGGAAGATATTAAATGCAAAGATATTACTCAAGAAATGCTACACTGAACACTATGTACACTCCGATGAATATCTATGCCTAAAAGGAATAATCACATGCACTACCAAAAGAAGAAAAATATGAAAATCTTTATTAGATACTATCACAACAAACAACATTAAGGCTATATTCACACTACGTATATGTCCGGCCGCATATTTTTCGCGGCCGGACATATACGTGTAAAACTCCGCCGGGATTTACGCAAGTTGCGGCCGGCTACGTACGGTCTGCGAACTTACGCCCGTAAGCTACGTACGCTTCCCGAGCGACGTACATAGCGATCTGACAGTGGTATTTTACTGGGATATCTTCGGCTAGCCCCGGACACCCCACAGAACCTTTTGGATCGGCAAATCAAAGTAGAAAAAAGAAGAAATCACCACTCCGTACGGGACTGCATGTTACACTACGGGCGTAAGTTACAGCATTTCCGTCCCGAAACAATGGTCTGGTTCATTTTTTATGGCGCCGCATACGGTCCGGGCGTAAGTTCTTACGTAGTGTAAACTGTGCAGCCGTAGATCGTATACTTTCCATTGTACGCAAACTACGTAAATCTCCGGCCGCTTATTCACGGAGCGCGCTACGGCCGGAAACTTACGTAGTGTGAACTTAGCCTAAAACAAGACTTGGGGAGGCCGGAGGCCATGTTACTGGGACAAATCCTGACAATATAAAGTGCTAGTGCATCATTACAGCTTTACAAATTCATTCCTATAGCATAAATGCATGTAATAAAGTGCAACTGCTACAAAATATCCTGCTATTAGTATGCTGAACAAATCATAGACCATATTGTTTATATAGATGCACAAAAAGCTAGTGTAGTGATATCAAACCTGGTGTCCCAGAATAATGGCTGCCACCTCTCACTTTGGACCCGCTCCATCCGCGTCGGGTCCTTGCTGTCAGTGATAGCTGGGTACCAGCCGCATCTTCCAAGCCTAGATCGTGACAGTTAACCCAATGCAATCACAGCATCTATCGTGCAGAACAGAGGGAGAATTCTCCCTCTGTTCATATTGGGGCTGTGCAGAGCGATTGCACAGCCCAGATGGTTGCTATGAGAACCAGAGACCTCACTGGGGTCTCCATTGTCATGGCTATGGTGGCTGATTAGGCTCAGCCCTATGGCAGATACTGATCGCATTACAATTCAGATCAGCATTAAAATGTAATGTGCTTGTCATCAGGTAATCAGATATTGAAGTGCCCATGGTGGGATAGTAGCAATGTAAAAAACATACACACAAATAAAAATATATATAAAGCGTAATAAACATATAATCCCCATAACCCTCAATGCTAATAATAAAGGTAGGGGGGGAAAGTACAAATATTTATTATCGCTGTGTGCGTAACGACACTGGCAATAAAAATATCACATATTTAAACCCCCGCAGCAAACACAGAAAATTAGTTAGAAAGATGCAAATTTTGTAATTTTTTTCATGAAATGCACTGATATTGGCCAAAAATTTACCCCTAATCTAATGTACAATATGTCACGAGAAAACAATCTCAGAATCACATGAATAAATTATAGCATCATGGAATTATAACCGCATAAAATGAGACAGATCAGAGTTCAAAAATGGGCTCTTGTCCTCACGGCACTAACTGGACCGGTCCTGAAGGGGTTACTTATTTCTACGTTGCTCCAAATGCAATCGATATGACAAATTCATATAGAAGACCGATTTATTAGCTACAAGGCTAATATGCCAAATACATCTTACTGTAAAGCAACATGCTGTGAAGGTCCTAAATATTAATCATTCTTGTTGAATCGATCACAAATATTTTTTTTTTTTTTAAACTTGCGATGTCTCAGCCAGAAGATGTGTCAGCAACAGAATAAAAAGCCAAAAGTTTGGGAACTTCTTCCAGGATGTTGTCAAAGCAGCTTAGACACCAAGAGTCCTCTGTAACAAGATTAGGAGGCAAACTAATCTGCATGTTATTTTTTTACACATAGCAATACCCTCTCCTCAATTCCTCAATATTCTTTATACTTTATATTACTATCATTGTATTTTTTTATATATATTTTCCAGGAAAGTAAACTCGTAATGTTTAACTGATTTTTAGAAAGAAAAAAAAAAGAAATTCTATTGATAACAGACTATTAAAAAAAAAAAAATCAAGACAAGAAAGGGATAAATATCTGGTTGACCGTGTAAAATTCATTGTGACAAGTAAAGGAAATTGTGAGAAAAAAAAAAAGAAAGAAATAAAGAATGGATTGCACATTCTTCTTACATTAAGAAATACAGAATACGGAGTAATCTTATATGACTTCATCAACAACTGTATATATGTATATATAAAACAAAAGTTGATGACAGAATTGTTGATTTAACCCTTTAAGTGGGAGATACTTGTGAAAAAAAGCAGATTAATGTGTTCCAGGCCTGGCTAAGTACTGAAAAAAGGTTAAGGCTCTTTCATCGAGTTCTTTTCTGGGAAGGCTCTGTAGACACAATAGGGATTACAAGTCTCTTTGATGAAGTCTCTCTCATTTGAACCTGTTTCTCTTTCCCCCATGAAACTAAAGATAATCTCCCTGAAATGAACATTTCCCCTTTTGAATGATGGCTCAGACAAATGATAAGGGTTGAAAAAGCAGAGACACACTGACAAAAGGAAAGCAAAAACATCCAAAAAGTAAAAGCAGAAGATTAGGTATTATGACATCTCATTGAAATACAGAGTGGGTTACTGGGTGGAAAGCAAACGGAGTCATCTGAGAGCATTCACAGAATCAGTAAGACGTAGCCTTCAAGTCTTGTATCAACCAATTCATTATACTGTCACTAGTTGAATTTATAGTTTGTGTTTAACATATTACATTTAAAAAAAAATAATAATAATTACATAACAGCCTTCGGGTATGTTCACATTGAGTAAAACGGGCAGAATTCTGAGGTGGTGCCCCCGTCGTGGACTCCGCTTGGAATCGCGCCTGCCTCTGTGTGTCAATCGGATGCCTTGCGCGCTTCCGCTCAAAGAACTGACATTAGCGGCAGAGAGCGGAGGTGCGCGAAGCATCCAATTGACAATTGAGGCAGACAGGATTCCAAGCGGAGTCCACGATGGGGGCTCTGCAGTGGAATTCCACCAGTTTTACTCATTGTGAATGCACCCTTCCACAGCAGTGCCTATGAGTGCCCTGTTATATGTGCATTAATGTGTAAATAAAAACATAGTCCACAGAGCAGTGGATCCCAATGTGACGTAATAAAAGGATAAGTGGATCAACTGGCATAGGGAAAAACAAGGAAACCATGTGTAAGGCAGCAGGCAGGAAATAAAGTCAGAAAAAAACCAAGGTTGAGGATGGCGCAGACAGAAAGCAGGCAGAGGGCTAGGAGCACATAAGAACATGGGGTCAGCAGCACAAATAGTGGGAAAAAGCACTGCTAGAATGATCCCTATTAGAGATGAGCAAACCTTGATGGGTTCGTCTGAGTCCAAGTGCATGGCATTTGATTACTGATGGTGGAAGAAGTCGGATGCAGCCCTAAGCTATTTTCTAACTACGTACGGGTTAGGTAAACAACGGCAGTTGTTGTATAACCACTCCTGGAATGAATGATCGTGA
The DNA here is from genome assembly GCF_027789765.1 of Dendropsophus ebraccatus. NCBI lineage: Eukaryota > Metazoa > Chordata > Amphibia > Anura > Hylidae > Dendropsophus > Dendropsophus ebraccatus. The sequence continues at coordinate 163,132,491 of NC_091456.1, read as the reverse complement.
ACATTAATTTCCGTCTGTAGTTTTACAGTTTGACGGAAGCCGCCATTTTAGAAAGCAGGAAGTGTTCCGGGCGGGAAAAGCTCTTTCGCATGATGCCTGGAACACATCCAATCAGCAGGGATCTTGCACTAGCCCACCCCCTGTGTGACGTTGGTATTGCTTTAAGAGGAGTGGTCACATGACCGCACAATGCAGTCTGCAGAGAGAGAGAGGAAGGAGACTGTTAGCAGTGCACAGAGCTTGTCAGTGACAAAACGCTGCTGCTGCACGCTGCTGTACTGACTGCTGAGAAGATATTGTACAAAAGCAAAGATCAAGAGATTATTAGGAAAGCGGAGAGGAGAAACATATAGTGATTGAGAGAGAAAAATAGAGAGGGCGAAAGATAGATAGATTAGGCATAGGAGAGCAAAGGGTGCACAAAACAAAAACGTGCAATACAGATACATAAGTAGTATACTGTCTCCCTTGTGAGAGTGTATATGACATAGGTGTTATCCTGAGGCACAAATATACCTCGTGCATGTGTGTAGAATAAAACTCTAAAAAAAGTGCTCTACAGATATTCCAAGTACAATAGTTGGATCCTTGTGAGAGTGTATATGACATACGTGTTATCCTAAGACACAAATATACATCGTGCATTTGTGTAGAATAAAACTCTAAAAAAAAGTGCTATACAGATATACAAGAACTATAGTTGGACCCTTGAGAGAGTGTAGGGGAGAGACTGCTCCTTCAATGCATTTGTGACCTTTTTCCTGCATAGACCCTGTAATGGTGAATTTCCTGCATAGACCCTGTAATGGTGAATTTCCTGCATAGACCCTGTAATGGTGAATTTCCTGCATAAACCCTGTAATGGTGAATATTGAAGTCTAAAAAAAAAATATTGACTTTGAGATATTGAAAAGATACTGTTACTGACATGTAGAACCCTAAATTCAACCAAATATCATATAGCTGCTTTAAACTATGAAATCCGAAATTCGGTCGAACCGAACTTTTAAAAAAAAATCTGAAAGTCCGGTCGGAACGAACTTTTTAAAAGTTCACTCATCTCTACCTATGGGCTATGGCTCTATCTATGATTTCCAGGCAGCCTTAGGGCTGCATCAGACAAACCCTGTGCATGCTTGAGGTTTGCTCATCTCTAATAGGGATCCTTCCAACATTGCTCCAGCCACCGGCAATAAAATGCCGAAAGAAACCGGGTGGGTTTAGGGTTTACTGATCTATAATCCCTATGAAGTCCCTATAGTTGGGGGTGGAAGCATTTAGCATGTAGTGGGCAAGTAGGTGGGACATGTGTGCAACCCATAAGGTAAGTGAAGTTATGAAGTAAGAGAGTGGTGGTCAGGAGCACAATGCTGGACACCTTTATAAATAAGTTGGCAAGTTGTTACACCCGGGGATTGAATTGTTAAAGGGGTTACCCGGGTAACAAAAACAATATTCTAAACAGTCCCCCTTCCCAATACCACCCTACATCTAATATACATGAATAACCTATCTTGCACCTTTTCCCTGATTTTTCCTCATATTTACCTGCTCTGGACACCTAAAATTATTTTCTCTATGTCCACTCTGACAATGCTCCCCCCTCCCTTTGTAGTCACAGGACATGTGATCTCCTCTCTGGGGGCTGGGTTAACTGTCTGTTGACTCGGAGACATAATCTATGTCATCTCTATGCACCTGTGCTGCTTCCATAGACTTACATGTGTCCCCGAGTCTAGGTTTCTGTAATATGAAAAGTTATAGTTCTATCTCTACTTGCTGTCAGTGAATGCAGGCATTTGTACCCGTTTTTCTGTTACAGCTCTGTATATTGTAAGTGTTATAGATGTTTGTAGAGTCTGGATGGAACTAGAATATTTTCAATCAGTCAGCAAGAAGAGATCTAAACCTACACTATACCCCTCCACCCCTGGTAAACAGATGCCTGTTATGCAGCACATAGCTACACCATGCGCACGTCAGCTCTGCTACATCATCAGCTAGTATGGATTACATATTAGGGAGATGTGATGTGTGACTGTGCAATAGTATTGACAGCAGTGCTCAGAAAAGAGAGCTAAGGGGCAAGTATGCAAATGGACTAGTCAGGGAAATGCATGATGGGAAATGTAGTTTTCTATCTTGGTTATAGATCGACTTTAAGGGTAGCTTCACACGTACCGTATCGCAGCTGATTTTCTGCTGCGGATCCGGAGCAGATTAGACTAAATGAATGAACACAGCATTAAATCCGCACTGTAAAATCTGCTGCAGATCCGCAGCAGAAAATCAGCTGCGATACAGTACGTGTGAAGCTACCCTTAGAAAAACTCAGGAATGGCAAAAGCTAGAAAGACAAGAGACGGCTCAAAATACTCAGGGGGACTTGGTGAGTAAGACCAGATAGCATTTCATTTTTTAGCTCTTGTGTGGATAACCCCCTTAATGCCTACATATAAAGTTTCAGTACTTAAAGGGGGTTATCTGGGAAGCAAGAAAGGTATTACTTTTCATACCTCCGCAGCAATAAAATTCTGCCCTGCTGTCATCTATCTTCCAAGATTGGAGGGGGGCAGGTACTGTTATAGTTTTCCTTCCTCAGATCAAATTTGCCAAAGTGGAGTTTCTGGGGTCCCATGTGGTCCCTGTATATTTATTGAATCCCTTCGTGACTAAATGCTTGTCTAATTATGGGGTCTTGTCACTTATAGAGCCACTAGAAAAAGGGGATTGAAAGCAGAAAAAGCCCCCCTGGTCCATCTAGTCTGCCCTTTTAGTATTTCCATTCTTATAATAGATATAGGTTTATCCCAGACAGGATTACATTCAGTGATTGTAGATTTACCTACCACATCCGCTGGAAGTTTGTTCCAAACTTCTACTACTCTTTCAGTAAAGTAGTGGTGTGTGTTTGTGTAGCTGCAGGGGGAGATTTATCAAAGGGTGTAAAATTTAGACTGGTGCAAACTTGCCAAAACAACTCTTTTCTTTCACCAGAACTGGAAGCTGAGCTGTGATTGGTTGCTGTGGGCAGTTTGCACCAGTCAAAATTTTACACCTTTTGATAAATGTCCCCCGTAGTGTTTATCATCAGATCATTAGATTAGATGATACTATGTACTGTTATTAGGAACTATAATTGTTAATAGCATGCTTAACCCTTAGACGACCCTGGACGTAAATGTACGTCCTGGAAGTCTGTCACCAGGTCTCTAGGAAGCTATGATGCGCTCTCCGGAGCGGAGCACGCTTCATAGCAGGTGGAAGCCGGCAGCAATGAGTAGCTGGGTCCTCGCCGTTAATGACAGACTGCAGCCTGTTATTAACCCCTTAAACGGCCTCTCCTGTCACTTACCAATCGGGACCCCCGCAGTCACTGTGGGGGTCCCAATCGCTTTTATGGACTGCCTATGGCATAGCAACGATCAGTGTATGTAATCTAATGATTTCAGGTAAAAGTCCCCCAAGGGGACTTTAAAAATGTTTAAAAAAAAAGTAAAAATATTTTTTGCCCCTCCCCCAATTAAAGTTAAAATCACCCCCCTTTCCATTTGATAAATGAAAAATCTAAAAATAATTTAATAAATAAACATATTATATACCGTAGCGTACGTAATTGTCTGATCTATTAAAATATAACAATCATCTTCGTGAACAGCGACTGGTGTAAACGAAAAGTAATTGCAAAAAAAGTAACTAATTGCAAAAAAACCCAAAATGATTTCAATTAAAAAAAAAAAATCATCAGAAAATCTATGTAAACTTGCATATGGTTGTATTCGGGCTGACCTATAGAATAATGGTATTATGTCGCTTTTACCATATAGTGCATTACGTAGACACAGGAACCCCCCAAAAGTTACCATATTGCATAGTTTTTTCCAATTTCACCAATTTTTATCTTCATAAATATTTTGGGGTTCCATCATACATGTTATGGTAGAATGAAAGGCGCCGTTACATAGTACACCTATTCCAGGAAAAAACAAGCCCTGTAGATAAAAATATGAAAGTGCTAGAGCTCTTAGAAGCGGAGGAGGGAAAAATGAAAATGCAAAAATGAAAATTGTCACAGTCCACTGGGTCATTTTGGTCTTGATCTTCAAAGGGTTGAAGGTTTGCTTATCTCTTGTGGACATGTATGCGAATCTCTTTATATGTGTGAATTGTTACCCTTTATCCTGCTCCAGCCTGAACACTATGTAAAGCATTCTCAATGTGATCATCAGGAATGTGGACATCCAGCTTTGTCTCTCTTGGACCATAGTGATGTACTTAGGGAAGCCATTGCTTAAACTCCGCTTACCCGATCAGCAAGGAATTCCACTCTGCCGCCAGAAGGTTGGGTATCAATGGGATAAGACCACGCCATGACGGTAATACGTATGACCCCAGCTGGATCAGAATGAAGACGACTACTACCATGACAGGATGGTTGTTTCCAAATTTCCCCTCACAGAGTGAAATTCACCACCAATTGGGTCAGTGGATTTCGTACCAGTTACACTTTAACAAATAGCACCCTAACAAGTCATTTACTTGGCAGCTTGTAAAAATGTTTTCTATCATGTCAGAGAAAAAGAGTATCGTGAATATTTCTCCAGCATATCGACTAAAAAAACTTTTATTTTGCTGACCACATAATACTACTCCTACCTCGTCACAATCCCAGCGTCTCCGGGCCCCCACTGAACAATCCTGATGCCACTTCCGAGACAGACTTGTCTTGGCAGTGACAGCCCACCCAGTAAGTGATTAAGTGGACTGTCAATGCTGAGTCCATCAGGATGGTTCAGCGGGGGTCCCAAAGACACTGAGGGGAGGACACCGAGGGGAGTGTGGTGAGATGTTTATGATGTTGTATGGAAGGGCAGCAACATAACAAAAGTTTTTCATCGCTGAAGTACCCCTTTAACAGTTTCCACATGAATTGTTAGTCTATAGTTGGTTAAACCTTAAATGAGGTTATCCAGCGAAAATCTTTTTTTTTTTTTTTTTTTCAAATCAACGGGTTTTAGAAAATTATATAAATTTGTCATTTAATTTTATTAAAAAATCTCAAATCTTTCTATACTTATCAGCTGCTGTATGTCCTGCAGGAAATAGTGTTTTCTTTTCAGTCTGACACAGTGCTCTCTGCTGCCACCTCTGTCCGAGACAGGAACTGTCCAGAGCAGCAGCAAATCCCCATAGAAAACCTTTCCTGTTCTGGACAGTTCCTGACATGGACAGAGGTGGCAGCAAAGAGCACTGTGTCAGACTGAAAAGAAAACACCATTTCATGCAGGACATACAGCGGCTGATAAGTACTGGAAAACTTAAGATTTTTAAATAAAAGTAAATTACAAATCTATTCTTTTTGAAACCAGTTGATTTGAAAGACAAAGATTTTTGCTGCATAAGCCCTGCAAACTCCCAGAAAAAAGATGAGTTTATGCGTAATGGATTTACATAACCTATTACATACGCATACTCAAATGCTGATATAACAAAAAAAAATTATTAAAAAATTCAAATATGACACTTAAAATTCAAGAATTTAAAATCAACCTCTACAAGTGTTTATAGCAGATAATAAAAAGAATAACAAACAACAGACAAAAAAAATAATAATAAATAAGTTTAACTGCAATTCAAAACAATCTAGTCAAATAAGTAGATGTGTGAGTGGACTGGCCACACACAAAGGGCAAAGTTACAGACATCTCATTACTTAGAAGAACATCAATGGAAATTTGGCTACTCAGTTCTTTGGTTAATGAAGTGACACATGACATTAGGGGCGATCAGGTGACCTGGATTTCCGTCATGCCAGGTCAAATCCAATCAGATCTCACTTTGCTCACTGGGGGATCTGACCACATAAACAGCCCAATGGTCAAATCAATAAAATATAGCAAGTCAAGAACTCTTCTTTCTATACCTCAGCTAGGTGGAAATGTGACTAGTCGCTTGGAATACATAACATTTGTGCTTCAGAACTTTTCTTGAGTGTCATAAATAAATTTTACAATCTCTTACATATAGGGGAATGCAATATATTCATGATATAAATCACTTTACATAGTAAAAGATCTATGTTTCAAGAAATACACGTTCCTTTTTAAATACTTGTCAGATCCCAAGGACATTCTTATAATAATGGACAGCTTCAGACTGTATACAATTAGATTTCCAAAGCTTGTTGACAAAATATGAAAGGGAAGCATCTAACCTGCTATAGCGCATGGAGTGCCAAGGATGAAGGTAAGTTTGTTACCTTCATCCTCAGCTCTGTTTTCATGTACTTTGAAGTTTAACCCATAAGCTAATGAGGCAGTGTGGTGGACTACAACCCTCTGTGCACCGATACTCCCAGCTGACCCACCCCTTCTGATGAACATTCATACGGCACTCTGCAGTGATGAGCCCCAAAGTGACATCACCGTAGAGCGATGCCCCAATATTCATTAGAAGAGGCGGGGTGGTGCACGGATGGTGGTAGTCCGGCCCCCAGTGCACCAAACCGCCTCATTAGTATAAGGTTTAAGCTATGAAGACAGCGCAGAGGATGAAGGTATAAGTAATGGTGACCATGAAACCTGGAAGTGGTGAAGTATTACAGCAGGTGAGTATACATCTATAAGACACATGAGAAAGGCAGAAATGCAAGGATATATCGCTTCTCGGCCTTTTGGCTAAGATCAAGTGTAGTATCTGTTCTTATCAGTTTAATATCTGATACATCCCCTATCTGAGGACCATATATTAAATGGAATTTTTGGAAAAGGGAGATGGAAAAAGAGCTTGCTCTGTCCTCTCCAGACATTGACCTGGTATTGCAGGGCTTCCAGGTTCAGTGCACAAAAGAAAAAGAAATAAAACGCTATTTCATTCAGCGTGGAGAACTCTACGGATAACGGATACATTACAAGACGGACATTTTTACATCTTATATTGACTTCTCACACCACATCCATTGCAAATGTTTATTACAAATCAATAAATACAATCAAAACAGTATACCAGGAAAAAGACGTAATATTCACAGATTGGTATCTCGCTAAAGTGTAACTTTTATTAAATATACCGTATTTTCCGCCGTATAAGGCGACTGGGCGTATAAGACGACCCCTGACTTCTAAGAAGATTGTCAGGCGTTCACCTTATACGCCGGAAAATGTTAACCTTTGCGGCGGTCAGGCAGGGGTTACTGGCAGCTAAGTAAAAAAAAGTACAAACAGTTAACTCACCTGGGGCCTGTTCCCTACCTCCGCGCGTCTTCTGGCCCTTTCCCGGCGCAGGTAGTGTGACATAAACTGACTGCGCCTGGGACCCCTGAAGCTCTCCCGAGCAGCCGAGCGTCTTATCGGAGGAGCTTGGAGATGTTCGGCTTCCGGAAGAATGACAGAGTCTTCGGGGACTTCCAGAGCCTTTGTCATTCTCCCAAAGCTCTCCCAGCAGCCGAGCATCTCCGAGCTCCTCCGATAAGACGCTCGGCTGCTCAGGAGAGCTTCGGGGTTCCCGGTGCAGTAAGTGTACGTCACACCGCCTGCTCCGGGAAAGGGCCGGGAGACGCGTGGAGGCCAGGAACAGGCCCCCGGTGAGTTAAAAGTTTTTTTGTTTTTTCTTTAGAGTGGTTGCCCCATACGGTGTGGATGCGGCCATTTTTTAGCTCCCCCATCGTATGGGGCAACCATGCTGGCTTATAAGACGACCCCCGACTTCTAAGAAGATTTTTCGGGGTTAAAAAGTAGTCTTATATGCCGGAAAATACAGTACTTAAAAACGTATGTGCTCACTAGAAATGAGCGAACTGTTTGGACTTTTGGTCCGAAAGCAGTTCGCTCTCCCATTATGCCTGAGATCCCGGCCGTATAGTTGCGCTCCCGGGAATATGCCGCCAGGATATTCCAGGAAATTGATGTTGAATTCCCTGGAATATCCTTGCCGCATATTTGCGGGATCGCAACTATGCGGCCGGGATCTCAGGCATAATGAGAGAGCGCAGATGCCGTCGGACCAAAAGTCCGGCGGTCCGCTCATCTCTAGTCCTCACCTTCACAGCACAACCAACCACCAAAAGACTATACACAAAATAGGCCAACAAAATGATGATACGGTTGCGATAGTACATACAGATGCAACAAAGCAAGACAGTAGATGCACAATCAGTCATATAGCAAGTAGGTCAAAAATAGGGTGGGATGCACGCCTCTGTACAGGAGCAGTTAACCCTGTTAGACCCTGAGTATGGTGCACCAGTCTACCCCTGCTCGCTCAGGGAACCATCAGAGTGGACGCCCTAAGAAGCGCGGCTCCTGCCCCGTGCTATATTTATTACAAAAATCTTTTTATAAGTGGGAAATACTATTATATACCAATGCCAATAAATCCCAATTGCCTGTTGCTCTGCTTAAGTTGGCCATAGACACGAAGCTTGGGCCGCTCATCTGGACGGAACAATTTTTCTCTTGGACCAATGAATCATCTGGAAAGTTTTCAGTATCATAGACGTAACAATTATCTATAATGACTGTAAAATAGTTTGGAAGTATAATGATATTTGTTGTGTCTGTTGCTAGCTTAGGCCACGTTGCACCCTCTCGAAAACAAAAATATAAAAGTAAAAGATAAGTAAAGTATAAGAAAAGTTCTAATTACAGTTGCAAATCTACTAAACCCATGGTACAATTTCTGGAAGTAAGCAGCCATGTTTTTCTAATCTCATATAACCCTAGGTAGAATGTGTAACCTGACTCATATTTCTATTAAATTATTCTCTAGAACTTTTAATTCTTGGGGCAATATAAGGAATTAGTGAAAATTATATTCCTACTGCCATCATAGTTACTCTGATTTATAAAGGGATCTATTTTAGTTGGACAATTATATTGAAGAGGTACTCCAGAAAAACAAAAAGAAAGAATTTTTCTAAGGGGATTTGCTGCTGCTCTGGACAGTTCCTGACATGGACAGAGGAGGCAGCAGAGAGCACTGTATATGCCAGAGAGCACTGAATACACCACTTCCTGCAGGACATACATCAGCTGATAAGTACTGGAAGACTGGAGATTTGTAAACAGTATCAAATGACAAATCTATATAAGTAACTGACAGTAGCTGGTATTCGCCTGCATAGTCTTAGGGTCTCAGCTGAGCAATCCTGCCGCCACTTGTAAAACGGACTCGTGCGGCAGTGACAGCCTGGTCAGCCACAATGGGACAGAGCTGCGGCCAGCGACTTCTCTGGGGAGTGAGGGTGGGATCACTCAGATGGGACCCAAAGATGATGTAGGAGGACACCAGAAGGAATTTTGAGCAGAATCCACCTATAGTCTATGTTCACATGTTGTACAAACAATGGCCGTTGTTGAACGCTACCTACGGTTGTAATTATTGTTCATGATCATTAATTCTTGCCGTAGGTAGCGCTAAACAACGGCTGTTGTTTGTACATGTGAGCATAGCCTTAGGCTATGCTCACACAGCGCAAAAGTACGGCCATCTGCAACAACGGCCGTACTGTGTGCGGTGTGGAACACTGCCTTATCTTCTATGGGATCCCGGCCAGAGTGTATACGCTATACGATCCCATGCGGCGCCGCAAAGAATTGACATGTCAGTTTTCTGTGGCCGCAATTCAGTGAATTGCGGCTGCAGAAAGACCTGTCAGTTCACACAATGAAGCGAGCGGCTCCGGCCCCATGCTCTATAGTGTGCTGTGGGGAGTTCTGACGCGGGCGCGCGCTGATGCACTCACATCAGAACACTGCGGGCGGAAAGATCATCCGTCCGGTACTGCAGTACCGGCTAGAATGATCTGATCTTTTCAGAGACCGGCCGTTCCGTGACCCAGCTGGGTCAAGGAACGGCTGGTCATATACGCAATGTGCACATAGACTAAGGGTTTTTCAGGGAAAAATGAACCCTCCGGCACGTGACCCGCGGCTCTATTCATTTCTATGGAGCCCCGGAAAGCACCCTCCTAGCGTACTCCGTTCTTTTTGCCGGCTCCATAGGAATAAATAGAGCTGTGGGTCAGACCTCCTGCAATCTCCAAGTTCATATTTCCTGGAATACCCCTTTAGGGTACAAACCCACACACCGTATATGCAGCTTATTTACTGCTGCGATACGCAGCAAATACGCAACAAACACGCAACAAACACGCAGCAAATACGCAGCAGATTAGATCTAAATAACTGGACACAGCATCAAATCTGCACCACCAAATCTGCTTCAAATCTGCTGCGTTTTTTCTGCGTGTCTGCTGTGTATACGGTGTGTGGGTTTGTACCCTTAAGGAGTTTTTATATATGCCGCTCACTATAAACAGTAGGGTAGCCTTAGAATTAACAAAGGTTCTCTAAAAGACAAGATCCCTGGATCTAGACTACATTTTCAAAACAAATTTTTAGTTTACATACATTGGGGGGGATTTATCAAACATGGTGTAAAGTGAAACTGGCTCAGTTGCCCCTAGCAACCAATCAGATTCCACCTTTCATTCCTCACAGACGCTTTGGAAAATAAATGGTGGAATCTGATTGGTTGCTAGGGGCAACTGAGCCAGTTTCACTTTACACCATGTTTGATAAATCTCCCCCATTGTGTATATTCTTTCGAAGCACCACCCTGTTAGGAAAATTTTTTCCAAATTTTGGGTGGTCGTCTTAAAGACCTATTACCTTATACCTATATTATATATAATATTCTATGATGTTTGCAGGTGGTCTGTATTAGGAAGGTCATTAAAAACTTCCAAATCCCTCCATGCATTGTTATGGCGGTAACACAAAATCTATCTCATGTGAATTCCTTAACACACAGTGAGTAAATGAGATGAAAGCGGACCTAGGAGAACCTGGGGAATGTCATATTGTGTCAACAATAATTTGATGCTAACAAACAGACATTAGCGCGTTTAGGCCACTGAAGTCAAGGGTCAGAAGAAATGATAACATGTGCAGCTCTCACCTACAACAAAGTGGCTAAAATATCTATGGGTCACATACTTTGGAAAATGTGGAACAATACAGACAGTGGCGGGAAGTTAAAGAAAATGCACAGAACTGTGAATTGGAAGCTAAACTACACCCAGAGCACAATGTTTCGGTGTTAAGAACTTACTAAGGAATGTCAGCAAAACAGATCACATCGAAAAATTTGTCAACATAGACTCCTGGAAGACTTTTATCTTGCCGGCTCTATACCTTTAGCCGCGCATTTCCTACCGTACTAGGTTATCAGGAGTAATGGGACAGTAACATGTTATTGCAGATGTTATCAGCTTCCTCTTCCCTTGTAGGAACGGCAACAAAGATACTGGATATCTGAAAGTAAATGGAACTGGGATGCTAGAGATTATGAAGCAATGCGTCGGAGACACTGCTGTACATAAGTTAGGGCCCTATTACACGGGACGTTTATCGTGCGAAAAATCGTTAAATCGTTTGAATTGAAACGACAATCGTTCTGTGTAATTGCAGGTAACAATCGAAAAATCGTTCGTATGTCGTTGATTTCGGTCTAAATCTAAAATTTAGGCTCCACATTTTTTCGCTAATCGTTCAGTGTAATTGCGCATTGTTTATTGTTTTGCTGGGATCAGATGGAGTAAACGATCATAATAACGATCGCAATAAGGATCGTAACTAACCACTATCGTTCTGTGTAATATGGTGAATGATTGTTTGGGATCGTTTATCATTAAAAATCGCTCTGTGTAATAGGACCCTTACATATAACATAATCTTCAGAGATTAGCATGCTCGGGTCCGATTGTTTGGCTGAAGAAGTTGAAAGAAGCCTAGGGCTGCATCCAACTTCTTCATCCATGGGTATTGAAATGCCAAACGATTGGACTCGAGCATGGTCGAGTTGCGCTTATCTTTAGTGATCAACTCTAGGTTTAAACTGGCTCACCTTATTTCCATAGAATCTTCAGGTGGCCTCAGACACAATATTAAAGGTGTTCATACACCTTCAATAAGCGACAATTGAACGTTTGTTCAGCCATTAGTTATCACTCTTGTCCTCCCCACACATAGGCATGTTCGGCAAGGCTAGGCAATCCAGTATTTTCAATGGGGAGGGAAGGGGTAAGCCACAGCCGTAGAGCTCAGATTGTGGCTTCAATACGGCTTGGCAGTGAGCATTGGTGGCAGACCCCTTGGCCCCCAGTGTGACAATCTCTCCTCTGTGATGCGGCTTTACTGATTCTAATGGAACCGTGTCACAGAGGGGAGAGGAGATCGTCATTGGAGGCCGGCAGGTCTGCCTCCAGTGCTTCATACTGGGCCGGTGCCGGGGAATCAGAAATGATGGATGTCCAGCTCTAGTCCAAGGTTCCAATCCAAATTGATATAAAAACGAACACTCCATAGTCCAACAAACTGACATGAATAGACCGGCGCTGTGCACAGGAACCAGGTGGTGGTTCAAAAAACTGAACCACAGCACTGGCATCCCCACACTAGCGCCGATCCATTCATGTAAAAAACTTGATAGTACATTCACTTTAAGACCCCATACTGTATGTAGTTGACTGTGGAGCCAATTACTTGCCACCAGAATCTTTTATTGTATGTGATCATTTACAAATACAATTTACTACACCCTATTGATGATAGGTCCTGTGTGTGCAATGACACCAAAGATTATGATTAGAGATGTGCGAGTACTAAAATTCACTCAAATGCTCTTTACTCGAGACAAGTATTTTCAAATGCTCGCGTGCTTGATTCGAGTGACAAACCCTATTAAACCCTTTAGGACTGGACAGATTTCGGCCTTCAGGACCAGAGCCCATTTTTTAAATGCAACTGGTCTCACTTTATCTCTAGTTGTAGCTATGTTATGCAATGCCTTTTCTTTCTGATTCTGAGGTTTAATCATGTAATAATTTTATTGTAAGCGTCATTATGCACGCAGCGATACTAAATATGTGTACTTTTTAATTTTTAGATGACACAGAGAGAAAGGAGCGGCTGCACATCACACCTATGGCTGATACTAATACTGCTTGGCCTATTTTAAAAAAACCAACACCAGGATGTTGGTATATAATCTGATCAAACCATATTGCCCCATGTACCACGTGCCGGTCTCCTGGTTCACATGGGTCCCTACGCTAACTCCACACTGTGTCGGTCAGCGACTGCCAACCCCGCAAAACGTGCACATGCAGGGAAGGGAGGCCATGTTATGGCCCTGCAACCCCAATGTCACAGGACCAAACCCAAAATGCCCCACCAAAACCCAGCCGCCACCACTAGGAAGGCTGCCCCCAAACAACACAAGTATGAATATGGTATTGCACTCACCACTGCTGCTGCAGACAGAATGGGAAAAACATAAGGTACTGACACGTGAGCACAGGGTGCAGCAGCCTGTTGTTTTGGTGGGGCATTTTGGGTTTGGTCCTGTGACATTGGGGTTGCAGGGCCATTCCATGGCCTCCCTTCCCTGCATGTGCACGCTTTGCGGGATTGGCGGTCGCTGACCGACACAGTGTGGAGTTAGCGTAGGGACCTGCACATGGTACATGGAGCAATAGGGTTTGATCAAATTATTTACCAAAATCCTGGCGTTGGTTTTTAAAATAGGCCTAGCAGCATTAGTGTCAGCCATAGGTGGGATGTGCAGCCGCTCCTTTCTCTTCATGTTGTATTTTATAGTTCTCCCTTTTCTGAGCAGCTGGCACTCCCCTTCATAAGACCCACATGACCCAAATTGTCAGGATATGCCTGTGCTCACATGTCAGTACCTTATGTCTTTCCCATTCTGTCTGCAGCAGCAGTGTGTGCAATACCATATTCATACTTGTGTTGTTTGGGGGCAGCCTTCCCCGCCAGAGGTGCTGGCTGGGTTTTGGTGGGGCATTTTGGGTTTGGTCCTGTGACATTGGGGTTGCAGGGCTATTCCATGGCCTCCCTTCCGGGGTTGGAGGTCACTGACCGACACAGTGTGGAGTTAGCGTAGGGACCCGTGTGAACAGGGGGACCTGCACGTGGTACACGGGGCAATATGGTTTGATCAAATTATATACCAACATCCTGGCGTTGGTTTTTAAAATAGGCCTAGCGGAATTAGTATCAGCCATAGGTGGGATGTGCAGCCACTCCTTTTTCTCCATGTCGTATTTTATAGTTCTCCCTTTTCTGAGCAGCTGGCACTCCCCTTCATAAGACCCACATGACCCAAATTGTCAGGATATACCTGTGCTCACATGTCAGTACCTTTTGTCTTTCCCATCCTGTCTGCAGCAGTGGTGGTGAGTGCAATACCATATTCATACTTGTGTTGTTTGGGGGCAGCCTTCCCCGCTGGTGGTGCTGGCTGGGTTTTGGTGGGGCATTTTGGGTTTGGTCTTGTGACATTGGGGTTGCAGGACCATTAGTATCAGCCATAGGTGAGATTTGCAGCCGCTCCTTTCTCTCCATGTCGTATTTAAAATTTTTATTCCAACATTTATTATTGTATTGGGGCTATGGGGATTATATAAGATTTTTACTTTATTATTAATATTTTTGTGTATGTGTGTTTCTTTTTTTTTTACACTTAAACTTATTGTTCCAACATGGGGACTTTACTGTGCAATTGCCTGATTGCTATGCAATATGCAACACAATATGCTTGTAATAGGCAAAGCTGATCAGACTCAGCCTTAGGCGGCTGAGCCTGATCAGCCACCGTAGCTGAGACACCAGGCTTTAGGGAAGCCTCCTGATGTCACAGCAACCAACCATCTGGGCTGTGCGATCTCACCGCACAAACCTGATAGGGAACGAAGGGAGGATTGTCCCTTCTTGCAGCACTACAGGTGCTGCGACAGCCCTTTTGGGTTAGAGGGGGTAATATTGTAGACCAGCCTATGCTGCAAGAATACATAAGAGCTGTGCCCAGAACCAATCCCACTATTAGTGTCAGGTCAGGGGTCACAAAACTTCTCCCACAACACCTCCTGCCATTACTCTTGCAACACCTCCTGATCATTGACTGACTATACACAGCATGGATAGATATCTGCCAATCAGCAGCTGGTGGGCAGAGTTTTGGGCTTCTCATGAATATCAAAGACTACTGGGCTCATGCACAAAATGGAGAGGACTACTTATGGTCCAAGCTATTCAGGCGGATATCTCTGGATCTGCTACACAGAACAAAGTAAGTGATACATCATTCTGTTCAGCTTCTCTGTCACTAGCTTATGCTACCCTAAGATAGGGCTGCATAAACCTGCTGTCAGTCTCTTTAAGCTATCAGGGAGGCTGAGCCAATCAGCAAGCAGGGACACAAGGCCAACCAGTTGTGGCTCTGGCATCCCAGCACATTATATAAACCTGCTAGAAGCCGCCTGTGATTGGTCTTACAACCTCACAAGTGTTCTGTATATTCAGCTTTCCCAGCATTCTGATTGTTGGCCTCATTTTCTGACTTATAATTCCGACCTGATGTGCTATCCTGGTTTGACTAGTCTCTTGGATTGTTATTTTGTACTGCGCTCCTATCTAAAAAGACTGAAAATAAGCATCTAGAAAAATTGCCAAAAGGCAATAAAAACTTTTATGTATTTCATGCCATGATCAATCCTGACACTGGTTTTAATAATGGCAACAAAATAAAAGTGTAAAGCACCCTCAAATTCTGGATTCATCAGCTTAATGTCAGAGAACTGATTGCAGGGATTTAGCTGATCTATCAGTGTCTGTACAATATTCCTCACATCTCATAGCCAGGTCTGGGTCATTTTCTTGCCCATCTGTCCTGCATATTTGTTATCACGGTTACATTCCAGACTATAAATTAAAGCATTATCTTGTTTCCTCACCACTGGTAATGTATTAAAGGGGTATTCCGGCATTTTTTTTTCTTTCAAATCAACTGCCTTCAGAAAGTTACCGTATATAGATTTGTAATTGAACCTTATAAAAAATTTCCTGTCTTCTAGTACTTATCAGCTGCTGCATGTCCTCCAGGAAATGGTGTATTCATTTCATTCTGACACAGTACTCTCTGCTGCCACATTTGTCCGTGACAGTCAACCCCCATAGAAAACCTTTTCTTCTTTGCACATTTCATGTCAGGAACAGAGGTGGCAGCAGAGTGCACTGTGTCAGACTGAAAAGAATACACCACTACCTGCAGGACATACAGCAGCTGATAAGTACTGGGAGATTTGAGATTTTTTAATAGAAGTAAATTACAAATCTATATAAAACAAACCACAAAGGCAGGCTCGGAGTCTGCTATAGGGAAAAAAGGGGACTAGTAAATCTGTGTCCCATTGGGAGAAATAGCACAGGATTCATGATAAGCACAAGGGAATAAGGGGGAACAAGACCAAGACTCTTATATCATGGCTGGCAGTACCTAGCATCATAAAAGGGAAGAGGGATACTGGTTGTATGCCATGGGCCCCAGTTACTCTAAGTAGACCCTTGCATATTTGTCTCATAATCATATAGGTGTCCTCCGCTACTGGCCTATGAGAGTGCACTGCACACCAATATAAATTACGCCAAACCACTGAGCCATAAGCACGAGCAATTGTGTAAGATTGTAGAATTTCTGTAATCACATAATTATGTAATTTCTTATAAATATGGGAAAATATCCAGGCATTGTATAAGAACATAAAGACACACCAGTAACAAAGCAAAACTCCTATAATTATGTATGCATCATCCTGCAGCCTTTTATTGATGTATCTACCTAATTATACCAGCATCTGGCACTATTAAAACAATAAACATTTCCTAGAACTGTTCTAAAACCATGTAAGTATATACGATATGATAGGATCTTCTGGAAATGTTATTTATAAGCTATATTCAATGTATATGCTTTTACACATTCACTGGTTTATTAAAGGAGAAGATTGGCGATTTGAAAAACTTTCACAGCTGGCAGCGGCAAACATAAACAACCATTATTTACCTCTCCCTGTGTCACAGGCTTCAAGACCCCCGTCGCAAGGCATTTCCCCCCAAGTTCCAATGACGTCACGACTCGGGACGTCAATGCCCGACCCAGTTGATGGATTGTCCACTCAGCCAGTGACTGCAGCGGTGTCCCGGCAACAGACTGACCGAGCTGGCAGTCCATCAACTGGGTCGTGAAGTCAGCTGTGAAGGAGATTCAGGAGCCCGGTGGGGGTCCTGTGTTGTAATGGCACGGGGTGAGGTGAGTATTGTTTAATATGTTGCCCCCTGCCCGACTTCTCCTTTAAAGGGGTAGTGCGGCGGTAAAGAATTATTGACAGAATAACACACATTACAAAGTTATACAACTTTGTAATGTATGTTATGTCTGTGAATGGCCCCCTTCCCCGTGTCCCACCACCCCCACCCATGTACCCGGAAGTGTGGTGCGCTATACATTACCTGTCACGTGCCGACCACGGTCTCCGATCCTCAGCAGTGACGTCTTCTTCGGGAGGCCAGCGGATCTTCCCGAGTGCCGGCCGCCCTCTGCAGTGTCATCCGAAGCTCAGCCGCGATTGGCTGAGCACAGTTTGGCTCAGCCAATCGCGGCTGAGCAGCCGATGACGCTGAAGAGGGTGGCCGGCACTCAGGACGCTCGGAGGGATTCGGCCCGGCCGGCCGAAGACGACATCGCAGACTGAAGATCGGAGACGAGTCGGCACTTGACAGGTATGTATAGCGCACCACACTTCCGGGTACACGGGTGGGGGTGGTGGGACACGGGGAAGGGGGCCATTCACAGACATAACATACATTACAAAGTTGTATAACTTTGTTATGTGTGTTATTCTGTCAATAATTCTTTACCGCCACACTACCCCTTTAAAGATCACCTTTCATCTTCCCAGACACATCAGTTTCACTAAATACTTGGATTTGCCAAAAAGTACCATTTCTCAAAGAGGTTTTACAAAAACATTAAAATTAGGAACTGTATAGGGTATTTACCCCTGCTAGGCAGTCTTTAAGGCTACATTCACACACCTTTTTTAGCCAAAAAATGACGGCGATTAATAAAGCTCACGTTTACAAAAACAACAGCTGTTTTTTTTTTATCTAAAAAGATGTTGCTGGAACATGGCCTGAAACCAATGACAATCACCTCTAGTAGTTCCTGCAGGACGAGCGTGCACACTTGCTCCCTGCTATAACTACTGTCTTCACCCTGGGCAGTGAGACAACTTGCGTTACATCCACACATATTTAGCATATATTTTATCTAAGGAGTTTTTTAGGGGTTATTTATGGGCGCAGAACTTTTCTTGTACTGTTATACACGGCTGTAAACCGAGACTATGAAATGTCAATGGCTGAAGGCTCAACTGTATCCATTGACAATGACGCACTTTACTAAAATGAACTTTGTAAATATTCCTTACAGACCAGTCAAATCAATGGCAGATGTATTGAGGCTGTTAGAATGTTATTAGTGTGTCCTAGGCTGTATCCATGTTTTCCAGGCAGCCCTAGGGCAGCATCAATCTTCTCCGGGCTGCAGGATTTAAATGCCAAATTTACTTTTAAGTTCGCTCATCTCTAGTTGTCAATATAAAGTTTTCATGCAAGTTCATAGTGATTGTATCCACTGCCTTCAGCTCTGTGTTCAGCACCAGGGACAACACATTGAGCATGTCAAATAGCTGTGCATCACAGGGAACATTCCCAGCTACTATAACATTTTGTGTTGATAACTTTGGACCCACAAGAGATATATGCTATATCTAATTGTGGCGATTAATTTCTGATTTTCCCATTGGAAAAACTTGCCCTTGATCCAATCTGGCAGATTTCAAGAAGGCGGCAATGTTCCAGACATAGCTTAAAAGATAGCTACCCCTCACCAATTTCTTGCTAGGATGTTCAGATCTGTAATTTTCCCTTTTGTTTCTGCAATGAGAGGGTGTTTTGAGACCTTTGCCTGAATAAGAAAACAATGAACGCAGGAGCTTTTTTATACTATTGTCTAGGGTTCGTATGAACTCGAACGCTCGGCAGCAGATTCCCGCTGTCTGCCCGCTCCGTGGAGCGGGCGGATCGAGCGGGAGTAACGCCTGGAAAACTGGGATACAGCCTATGGCCAGTTTTCAAGGCGGTCCTCACGCTGGATCCGCCGGCTCCGCGGAGTGGGCAGACAGCGGGAATCATTAACGAGGGTTCGGGTTAGTACGAACCCCAACCGAACTCGGTTCGGACCATCCCTACTATTGTCCATAAAATATGATTTGATTTAGTTGTTCAACTAATCAGTATCCCAATACGTAGAATGGCGATTTTCTCTTATCCAAGAAGGAAAAGTAAAGGGGAGACAGAGGACTACAAAACTGATGGCATATACTGTAAATAGGCTATAAATATCCTATTGGTGGGGGTCCAACTCCCCGATGATTGAAGGAGTTATGTACCCTTCATTGTTTACCACTTGCAGCTGTAAGTGGTACCACAGCTCACTATCAAAGTCCACAGCCATGTCTTGTAAACAACAAAGAGGATGCAGCCCCCAGTGATTGTGTAGCCTGTTAATGGCTTTATTTCTTACAGGAACTGATACTCGGAGCAAAAGTTCATAGTCCATATTTTGCCCAAAGTCAAGGAGGAAATCCACCAAGGGCTGTCCCAGGAGCAGAGCAGCAAATATCTGCACAAAACTTATTTTCCCAATCTATGTTGTACTCACCAACTGGGCATGAAGGGGAAGAGGCTTTGTGTGAAATAGGCATGGCCTTTCTGTTCGCCAAACTTTCTACAATTTATTTCTGCAAACAGGCAAAAAGAGTTGAAGCCTGACCCAGCTCTGAGCACAGACAGCCTCAGATGCACTGGATTTATTGAGACTCATTCACCTCTAATAAGTCCTATGTCGTTCACACAGGTGGGATTTCACATAAGAGGGGAATATAAAACACAGTTCTCCGTAAATTCCTTCCAGCCCCAAAATCTCACCTACGTAGCCCATGAAGACTGGGTTATCGATGGCCGTTTTCATGGTTTTCAAGGTAGGTCACCCAAGTGCACCAGCAGGGCCTAAGAGCTCCTTGCCTCAATACACATATAGATCCCTAGATTGGGAGAAGGTAAAAGTTTGAGAGCCAAGATCAGGGCAGGATTGTGCCTTTTCGCTTGTCAGTTCAGGCTGTGCAGCGGAAAAGTTGCCGTTTCCTGAAGCTGGTCTTAACAGGGACCTGACTGTGTGTTCTGCCCCACCCGCTTTGCCTGTTAGGTTTCTGGCAATGTTGTTACTGAGTTACTCTGTTTCTGGATTCCTTCAGCTGTTTGGTGTTGTGTTTATTTTGACTGACAGCTGCCTCTGCCAATAAGGCTCTGGACCAGGCTACTGATCCATGATAAATAGTCTGACACTCCAGCAGTCTAATGCGGGCTATTGAGTTATACTCTGCTACTGCTTATATCTCTGCTATTGTCTGGCTACCTTTGGCTTTGTTTCCTGACTTCCCTGTTTGCAGCCTGCCCTAACTTTGACTACTCTTTTGGATCTTGATTTTGTACTTTTGCTGCCCAACAATGCTGGCCTGGACTGTACAGTCTGGCCCATTGTTTGTTTTGTCTGTCACTGTTGTGTGTTCACACTACGTATATTTCAGTCAGTATTGTGGTCCTCATATTGTAACCAAAACCAGGAGAGGATTGAAAACACAGAAAGGATCTGTTCACACAATGTTGAAATTGAGTGGATGGCCGCCATTTAATGGCAAATATTTGCTGTTATTTAAAAAAAAAAAAAAAAAAAAGGCTGTTGTATTGAAATAATGGCAGTTATTTACCGTTATATGACGGCCATCCACTCAATTTCAACATTGTGTGAATAGAGCCTTTCTGTGTATTGAATCAACTCCTGGTTGAGGTTGCAAAATATTGACTGATATATATTGTGTGTGAACCCAGCCTATCAGTATAGGGACCATCCTCGTGGTTGTCCGCAGCCGCCTAGGGCTGTCCATAGCAAGTAGGCAGGGACAGTAGGCGGGTTTAGCTAGGGCTCACTGTCTGTTTCCTGTCTGACTGCCCTCTGCCACTACGACGCTAACACAACAGTTATGGTTCTGTATATTAAACCATTATTTTTTAAATGTTTTTCTCGAATGATTTTTCTAGTTACCAAAGAGCCAGATGTCTTGTTAAAAACAAGTGTCATGGATGTAAAAGTTTTTTTTTTAGAGCCTAGCATCAACTTTTTCTCTGGATCCCTTAAGCTGCATCACATAAGATTAGTTTATAGCACAGGTTGGGAACGCACAACCAGTAGGCCTAACCACAACTGGCTGTTTTGACCTTTACGGATATCATCAATGCGAATCTGTTTTTTGGCCCGACAGTATGAAATGAAATTTATAGCAGACTTGACTTGCATTGTTTTGAATTAAAGTCATGAATTGTGAAAGCAAATAAGACATTACAACATTTATAAGTGCAATTTAGAAAATATGATCAAGATTGAAAGCCCTTGGAAATGCTTTCGGTTAACATAAATGCCAAAATGCATTATAAAACCTTACATTTTATTCCATCTTCTCGTGAAAACATCTCTGGAGACTAGAAATATTGTGGCAGTCGTTTCGGCCTAAATAAACAACTGCTTCCTCTACATTATTGGCAGAATTTTTTTTTTTCTGAAAGTGGTCAGGATGAAAGCGTGAAGCCCGGCGGGTCAAAGAACTTTGCCATTTAGGAACTATTGTTTATACAAGTATTCCAATGGAAGGATACTATTAAGTGTTATTACTCTGCAAAAACTGCACATTCATTTGCCGTGCATAAAAGCATTAAATTACATCACGATAACACAAGAGTCACAGTTGATGGAATGGTCATTAACCCATCTGACACAGCGTGATGCCTTGGGGTAATATCCGACACCTCACTCATCTTTTCCGATCACATTTAAGCTTGGGCTAGAATGTGTCATTTCCTCCTCCGTGACAGTGTGAAAAAAAGCTGTCCTTTCCCTGTCAAGTGACTATAAGTATAGAGACCATAGGGAAATTAAATATAATCTTTTTCTGCCTCACTCTTACCATAAGATGGATATCTAAATAGTGCACCCAGGCTTTTCAAGCCATAAACTTAGATGATGTCATTAGAATCAATGGTAAGAATGTGTGTAAAAATCTATCCAAAAGACAAATATTAATTAGAAAAATAATATTAATGAACAAAATGAAAAACCTGTTATCTCTCCTGATGTGTTTCACTAAATACCTGAATTTCCCATGAAACATTTCAAGCCTACAATTGGCACCTTTTCCACTTTTAGAGATGGAGAGGCAGGCTAATGGGGAGAAGGAGGCATGTGAGTACAATAACTCCATGGATTTATTGTGTTAAAAATGTGTAAATAAGTGAATTTCCCATATGCTGGCATACTTCAATTCTGATGGTTTTACTTCCAGTAAACAAACTATATTTTTTGTCAATTATGTTGCTCACCCAATATCCCCTGTGCCCCTTAAATAAATGCGGAAACTCAATTGTGGGTGGTTTTTAAAAATAGTTTGATGTTTTGACCATATAGACATAGAAAGTAAGGTATCTTAAGGTAGGCCTGTGCTATGTTCAGTATAAATATTAATAAGGTTGAATTTTTTTTTGTCATTTTGTTAATTCTACAAATGGTCAGTATCATCCTCTTTCTCAATATGGTGTCTACCCACACTGCGCCAATTGAACAGTGGGCCCTGTAGAGGTATATGATGCAAACTGATGACACTCGGTTGTCAAGAGTTCAAAATTTCTAGCAGGAGAAATAAAGAAATGGCAAAATAAGGAGTTTAAAAGTACCCCCCAAAAACAAACTATACTTTTTTTTTTTATAAATCTTTATTTACATATTTTCTCCCCACCGCACATACAGAATATAAAAAAACGACAAAAAAAAACAATTACATCACTAAAACAAAAAAAAAACAGCGGACAAACCACCTTCCACATTATAACAAAAACACCCTTGTCAAAACCTCTCATATACAAAAAGACAAGAGTAAAAAAAGAATACCATTACATACTCTCTTTACATTATTATCTTCTACCGAGGACTGAGGCGGGGACCCCCTTACAAGAAAATCCTCACAAGCCAATCTGAGAAATTGAGCCTAGCCCTCAACATAAATTTACCTACCGGAAGGAGAAAAAAGAGAGAAGAAAAAAAGAGAAAAAAAAATATTACATATAAATATATATATATATACATACATACATACACATATACACACATATACACCTACAGTGAAAGGGATCCCTTCTAACTTATGGGGCAAGGTTTCAAGTTAAAAGCAGTTTCACCATATGATCGGAACAAGGAGTAGGGGGACACGGGTCCAGTAGGGTAGAGGAAACCTGCCAAATCATCCCCCGACGCGTCCGACAGTCCCCAAGGCATGGCACCATATTTACAAATTAACATATCTCTCCTTATCAAAATATTGTCAACCAGGAAGGTGAGCGAGATACCTTATCTAATCCTACTCAACAGTTGGGACACATCAATGAAGGTGAACTCCCCTCCATGCTAAGTCCTCCAAGATTTTGGGTTTCACTACAGGGCGCAAGCTCATATATAATGAGACTAGAAACCCCATTGGTACTCTCCATTACCTGGACTATTCACGGATGCATTTTCCTTTTTATCTTCCATTCTCACCTCTTATATCGCTCATCTAGAGATGAGGGTCACACCTCGGCCCCCTGCCCATATATAATGTACAGGTTTCCCCAGTGTCCCCCCTCTCCCCTTATTGTCTACTGACATAGATAACAACTAATAACACAAACTAAAGTGCCACCTCAGGGATATCCCGGATCTCACACCATAGGTGATGCTCCAGCCCGCCCTCCCCACAAACCCACCCGGACCACTACCACCCCACTCCTCCTCCCATCTAACCAATCAAATCTCCCCCACCTCCCAGATCTAACCCTACAATGCATAAGCCAGGTGGTCCCCGACACAATCATCACATATTTCAACATAGAGAGCCAAAGTCTTCAGTAACCATATATTGATTACTCCTCTCCTCTCACGTACATCGAACAAAAACAAATAAAATAATAAAAAAAAACAAACAGAAAAAAAAGAAAAACAACACAACAGCCCGTGCCCCAAACCTCTCCACTAATCTTATCTATACTTCATTCATGTAACTCAATTTTTTACTCTCCAATTATATCCTAATACCACAATTTCCTTATGATATTAAGTATATAGTAGGCGCCTCTATAGTCTTCCACTTATATCATGTTTTGTGAAACTCTTGTACGTTTCTATTATTTCTAGCTCTTCCACTGACTCCAATCCTGGAAGAGCTGTGCATTGGGACTTATGCTCCATAATTTTAAGTAAAATGTAAGTATAGTTTGTATATAGCTCTCTGCTGACATCTCTGGCCGAGACAGGAACTTTGTCTTGGTTTTCTATGAATCCTCAGAAAACCTCTCTTGCTCTGGACAGTCCCTGTCTTAGCCAGAGATGTCCGTAGAGATCACTGTGTCAGATTGAAAAATAAATAAAACATTTCCTGCAGGACATACAGCAGCTAATAAGTATTTTTTTTTTTATAGAATTTCAAACCTACATAACTTTCTGACACCAGTTTATATGGAAGAAAGAGATTTTCGCTAGATAACCCCTTAAAAAGATTTTTTTAGTTGCCCACAGCAACCAGTCTTCAGCTTTTATTTCTTATATTGCTCTGGTAAAATGTATACTGAGTAGAGATGAGCGAGTCGATGCGAACCCGAACGTTCGGTATTTGATTAGCTGGGGCTGCTGAACTTGGATAAAGCTCTGAGGTTGTCTGGAAAACATGGATACAGCCAATGACTATATCCATGTTTTCCACATAGCCTTAGGGCTTTATCCAACTTCAGCAGCCACCGCTAATCAAATGCCGAAAGTTCGGGTTCGCATTGACTCGAGCATGCTCCAGGTTCGCTCATCTCTAGTGCTGAGCTGTGATTGGCTGCTATGAGGAACACAAAACAGCTTGATAAATCTTCCCCATAGCGTATCAGCTTACTTAGACCTGGCATGTGATGCTGGGCTGATGCATCATGAGATTGATAGCAGATTTCGTAGAGGGAGAAAACAGTTTAAAATCAGAAAATATGGAGGGAGATTTATCAAACATGGTGTAAAGTGAGACTGGCTCAGTTGCCCCTAGCAACCAATCAGATTCCATTTTTCATTCCTCACAGACTCTTTGGAAAATGAAAGGTGGAATCTGATTGGTTGCTAGGGGCAACTGAGACAGTTTCACTTTACACCATGTTTGATAAATCTCCCCCATGGTGTCTAATCAGCAGTCACATGACTCTGCTACAGTAATGGAATATATGGATGCTTCAGAGCTGGAGTGAAAAAGATGACACTGCAGGAATTGTGATGGTAAATATCCATTATATTGCAGAATAAAAATAAGGAGTGTTACTTTAAAGCAGGGGTAGGGAATCTTGGCTCTCCAGCTGTTGCAAAACTACAACTCCCATCATGCCTGGACAGCCAAAGCTAAAGCCTTGGCTGTCCAGGCATGAAGGGAGTGGAGGTTTTCGAGCAGCTGGAGAGCCAAGGTTCCCTACCCCTAACTTAAAGAGTCACAGAGTCATGTCAAAAGTTTTGATCGGTTGGGGTCTATTGTTCAGACTGCGACCAATCCGGAGCAACATGCTCTCTCCTGGTTCTGTGTTGTGACCTGGACGGCCACATAAAGTAAGTCTATGGGGCCGACCAGGTCTGATAAGGATGTGGAGCCGTAAGTGAATATACTGCACTGATCAAAACTTTTGACGTGTCAAGTTTTTTTTTTTTAAGTGCCCATTTAAAGGAGAAGTCCGGAGAAGAAAATTTTTTATTATAGTATTGTATTGCCCCCCAAAGTTATACAGATCACCAATATACACTTATTACGGGAAATACTTATAAAGTGCTTTTTCCCTGCACTTACTACTGCATCAAGGCTTCACTTCCTGTATAACATGGTGATGTCACGACCCGACTCCCAGAGCTGTGCGGGCTGTGGCTGCTGGAGAGGATGATGGCAGAGGGATGCTCAGTGTCCCTCCAGTGCCCTGTGTCCCTCAGTGTCCCCCTGCCATCATCCTCTCCAGCAGCCACAACCCACACAGCTCTGGGAGTCGGGTCGTGACATCACCATGTTATCCAGGAAGTGACATCACCATGTTATCCAGGAAGCGACATCACCATGTTATCCAGGAAGTGACATCACCATGTTATCCAGGAAGTGACATCACCATGTTATCCAGGAAGTGAAGACTTGATGCAGTAGTAAGTGCAGGGAAAAAAGCACTTTGTAAGCATTTCCCGTAATAAGTGTATATTGGTGATTTGTATAACTTTAGGGAGGGGGGGGGCAATACAATACTTTGATAAAAATTTTCGCGGAATTCTCCTTGAAAGGTTATCTGGGCACATAAAATCTCCTGCAGAGGGAGCTGCAAAAAAATAAATACTCACCTCTGTGGGCCTCCCACCGCTTCCTACTTCCAAGTCGGACTTGCGTCAACAGGAACTGTTCCTACTGAAAAAAGCCTGTGTGGTAAATAAGTTGTGATGGATTAGAACAGCTGCGTCAAACTTGCTGCCCTCAAGCTGTTACAAAACTACAATTCCCATCATGCCTCAGCTAAAGCTTTGGCTGCCCAGGTATGATGGGAGTTGTAGTTTTGCCACAGCTGGAGGGCCCTGGGTTTGACATCCCTGGATTAGAGGATGAGAAGTGCTGTATGCTGTTTCCACCTATAGAAAGGCTCAACACAGGGAATCCCAGAATTCAGTTCTGTCATGACCCATCACCATGGTGCCTGCTCAGCCTCGTACATAACCTGTCTGGGGAACAATAGTCACTTACAAACGACTAAAATACAATGGCGAACACCGATATATCCGAGCAGCAGCCGCCGCCGCCGCCACATTCTCCCGTCTCCCTCCTCTAGTCCGCCGCGGCAGCTGCCACATCCAGCTGTGACTGCCTCAGCCGCGCTCCCCAGCCTCTCTCACGTCAGAGCGCGCTGCCAGTGACGTCATCACGCTCGCTTTAGCGCTCCAGCTTTCTGTCCTTCCGCAGCCACCGTACTCTAGTCCCACAAGCAACATGGCGACCTCAATGTCACCGGCGCTTAGACAAGTATTATGGGTCAGGAGAGCAGCAACGGCCATTGTCACCCCAACCAGGTAATAGAAAGGGACGTGCAGCTCAGTGACAGTCCGTGTGTCATGGTGGGGGCTGTGTCATATAGTGTCCTCAGTCTGTGCTCTGCTTAGTGCACTCTGTATTGCAGTGTTCACCTGTTGCAAAACTACAACTCCCATCATGCCTAGGCTGTCTGGCCATGCTGGGTATTGTAGTTTTGCACTGCCTTGTGGACCCCTGGTGGTTGAGCACAAGCTATAGCCGCATACGTTTGATGGTATTTTACTTTATACGACTACGATTAAAGTCCCATGTAAATATTGCATGATGGCGTGTGTGATGACATCACTTCTTATGGCGCCTTTGTAGTAGTTACCAAGAGAAGCGATCGCCTTCCTCTAATGGTGCTAGTGATGTGTAGTAGCGAGGACTCTCAATGGGATGCCTTCTGCTGCAAAGTCGCAGGAGGGTTGTCACAAAGGTGTAGTAAGCAATTGAAGTGTGTTTCTTACCCCAAGAAATAAGTTATTGGTATTGCAATTATCTTATTGGCCTCCTTTCCCCAGTTCGGAGTCACCTGCTTTCTGCTGAAGACATAGAAAACTGTGTGTGAGCTGTTCTCTATTTCCCTGCTCTTAAAGGGAACCTGTCACCCCCCCGTGCCGGGGTGACAGGCTCCCGACCCCCCGTTAGAGACCCCTATACTTACCTCATCCCGCCGGGTCCCGCTTCTGGATTCGGTCGGGTCCCGGAGATCTCAGCCGCTGCAGCCCGGCGCGCGCGCTGAGAGATGAGTCCAACGCTCATAGAGAATGACGGAGCGCTGGACTCTCCTGTCATTCTCTATGAGCGTTGGACTCATCTCTCAGCGCGCGCGCCGGGCTGCAGCGGCTGAGATCTCCGGGACCCGACCGAATCCAGAAGCGGGATGAGGTAAGTATAGGGGTCTCTAACGGGGGGTCGGGAGCCTGTCACTGCGGTACGGGGGGTGACAGGTTCCCTTTAACTCCCTCCTGCCTCCCTCCTTTTGGAGACGTTCATGGCAACAGCATCCCTGGCCAGCTGTGTCTGCACTCTGTGATGCCAGGTACTTACAGTGAGGTCACCAGCAACATGACCTCAGAGTAGGGGGCTGGACGTTATCACAGAGTGCAGAAAAATCCTGCCAGGGACGCTCTAAAAAAAATAATAGATGCCCACTCCCTTCCACTCCTGTGGTGTCTGTGCGTCCCCTATTGAATGATCCTGGCCCCACTTCCGAGATGGACCTGTCTTAGCAATGACAGCCTGCTCAGCCAATCAGTGACTGAGAGGGGACAGTGCCGTGGGCAGTAATTGGCTCCACGAGCCGTCGCTGCTGAGAAAAGTGCATCTCAGAAGTGCAGGTGGGAGTGTTCAACGAGAGAATGGAAGACACTGAGGGAGTGTGGAAGAATAGTATAATAGTATTCTCTCCGGAAGGGTAGCTTTACATAGAGAGTTTTCCATGGCCAGAGAAGCCCTTTAAAGCATATTTTTGCTTCATTTACCTCTGACAGGAAATTGACAATGACAGAACTACACAATGTGGTGTTGTCTCACAATTAGATTTTTGGTAAATTCAGAACTGGGACAGACAAGTAAGCAGTGCTGTATGCTTCTGCAGTAGTTTTTTTTTTATGTTAGAGTACCCCCTAAACCCCTTGCCTCTGCTGCCTGTTTTGGCTATTTTTTAAATCTGACCTGTCTCTCTTTATGTAGTGATAACGCTGTGATGCTTTAAACTATTGCGGTTATTCTGAGAGTTCTCTCGGAATATATTCCTCTTTATGTTTGTGGGATACTATTGTTGATATACTCAGTAGTTTTTTGTTAAAAAAAAAAAAAACATTTGCGTTGAAATTTGAAAAAATTATGTTTATATTAAAAATTCTCTTGTTCTAAGAAAAAAGTCATGTCACATAAACTTATTATTACTGCAACATCTACAACATGTCTGCTTTATGGTGACGTCATTTGGTGAACGTCCTTTTGCTTTTTAGGATGTCAGAGGGCTTCGAAATTTTGCAGCGATTTTTCAAATTTTCAGGAAAATTTCAAATTCAGATTTTATTAGGGACCAGTTCAGTTCTGAAGTGGATTTGTGAGGCCTGTATGTTAGTTACCCCCATAAATCCCTCAACTGTAAAAACTGCCTTGCGGTGCCAAAATATTTGTGTAAGACAAGTTGACGTTTCAATCTGTACCATTCTGAGGGACATGTGACACCCTGATAATTTTTTATTAAATTTTTTATGAGGTGGTACGAATAAAAAACACAGTTTAGCAGCTGTTTTTCACCTTTTTTTGTAGGCCGTTTACTATACGTCACATATGACATGTTATCGTTATTCGTCAGGTCGGTACGATTACAGTGATATCCATTTTATATAGCTATTGTTATAGTTTATGGCATTTATACTATAAATACTGTTTGTGTCTTGCATATTGTAAGAGCAGCAATATTTTTATATTTTCGTCAATGGAGTTATGTGAGGGCTTTTTTTTTTTTTTGCTGCATAAGCTGACGTTTTTAGTGGTACACCTTTTGGGTACAAGTGATGTTTCGATATAGGGGATTATAGGGGATTATTTATAGTAAATAGGGGATTATTTACAAAGTGAGATCAGGAATGTGCATATTTATTTAACTTATGTATGTATTTGTGTTTTTTTTTTTTATTTTACTTTTGCAGATATATATATGTAATATGTTACAGCACATGATCTGTGCTGTAATGCATTTATATATTGTATGAGCTGTCAGTATTACACTAACAGCTCATACAATGATCAGGTCCCTCAGTGCAGGGGCCTGATAGTTAAACCATAGTAGCCCAGACCCAAGGGGCAGCATCTGGGTTGCTATGGTAACCCCCGGAGCCTTGCAATCGCTTGTGTGGCTCCTGGGGGGGTCGGAGGGAGTCTCTGGATTCCCCATAGACCTTCAGCGCCTATGGGGTTAACTGCCCGGGAAGTTGACCCCTCTGGGCAGTGGCAGGAGGCAGTGTGAGGTTGCCGCCTCCCGCTGCCTGATCGCCGCTGGGACCCGGGGGGGGGGGGATTGGGGTTGTGCAGTTTAAGCATGACGTTACCGGAACGTCATATTGTAGCAACTACCTGCTTCACATGACGTTTCGGAGCGTCATTTAGCAACAAGGGGTTAAGAAATAGTTTTATTAAAAAAAAAAGGGTTAGAGGGTTATATAGATGTGTACTTATCAGCTGCTGTATGCCCAGCAGGAAGTGGTGTATTCTTTTCAGTCTGACATAGTGCTCTCTGCTGCCACCTCCATGGCCATGTCTATGTCCATGACAGGAACTGTTCAGAGCAGGAGAGGTTTACCTCTTACCTTACCTTGCTCCCCAGTCTGTACTTTTTTTCCCCCATATACTGTATACATCCACCCCCTTGTAGTTATCCCCTTCCCTTCTCTTCTTTGTAACTAGGCCCCTCATACTGTATACCTCCCTTCTTCCTCTGCAGTTAGTGCAACATCTGTATCCTCTCTGTCCTCCCATATTTAATGTCCCCTGCTGTGCATATGACCTCCTCAAATCTTCTTATTGCTTCTACCTTTCCTGCAGATTGCGGTCCATTCCAGTTTTTGCAAATAGAATTACCCAAAATATAACATACTGAGTTCTTACACATATAGAATTTTCAGATTCATAACATTTTAACATGAAAATGACCAATAAGACCAGTAATCCCCAAAAAGTACTGATAAAAAACTGCAATTCACAGCAAGCAAAAAATCCTTTAGTGCTCACACAAAACAGTTAGGAAAGACAAAATATGGCTATACAAAAAGCTGGATAATTTGGGTTTTTACTGTAATTGTCTTGAGGGTGGCTGTCCTCTGTCCTCTGATCAGCCACTATCTAGACAAATTGAAGAGTCCTTTCAAATGACACATCCACAGGCAGAATGTGTCATCACAGGGGGTCAGCTGGAAATTGCATAAATGTCATTGATGAAACAAACCCTTGTAAGACAAAAAATTTTCTTCATACTTGTTTTCTATTCAGTCTCCTTCTCCCAGTTCTGAGCTTCTTTCTGCTGAAGACACAAAAAACTGAGATGGCTGATGTAAAGAAGTCCATGGTTGTCTGTATCTGCAAATTTGTAGCTTCTTTGTAATGCTGGGTGGGTTAAACTGAGGTCAAGTTGCTGATGAACTTACTGTAATTATCCCTCCCAGCATTACAAAGTTGCTACAAAGATGCAGATAGGGACTTGTCTCAGAAGGGTGGAGGAGACAGAGAAAAAAAGCTCACACACAGTTTTTTGTGTCTCCAGCAGAAAGCAGCAGCTAAGAACTGGGGGAATAAAACTGAATACATAATAACAATTATAACTGAAATGTTAGTCCCACAATGGGCAGCAACATATGAGGGGAATATCCCTTTTAAATAAAGTTTGTAGACCCCTGGAAAAGTGCTGTGCCATTCTGTTTTTTGCAAAAGAACACTGCAGAGACACCCTCACATGTCTCGACGTCAGTAAACTAGCCAGACCTTCCTCTGGGAAGGAACAACCAAGCCAAGGAATGTCTCCAATCAAGGAAACAACCCAAGCAAGGTATCCATCCACAGACAGCTGTTTTGGGGTATTTGCCCCTCATCAGTGTGGAGTAGGATTCTGGCTAGTGCATGCACTTACTAGGCATTGCTCCCACTAGCCAGAATCCTACTCCACACTGATGAGGGGCAAATACCCTGAAACAGCTGTCTGTGAATGGATACCTTGCTTGGGTGGTTTCCTTGATTGGAGACATTCCTTGGCTTGGTTGATCCTTCCCGGAGGAAGGTCTGGCTAGTTCACTGACGTCGAAACATGTGATGGTGTCTCTGCAGTGTTCTTTTGCATATTTGATTTCCCAGGGGGCAATGTTCTGGAATACACTGACGGCGAGACACGTGCTGGTGTCTCTGTGGTGTTTTCGTTGATTTCCCTGAGGTCAACCAACGTCCTTTTCCATTCTGGTCTATAGCTGTCCACTAGATGTGTCCTTTTTGACAAATTCACGTAATGCACCATTTTAGACCTAGTAATTTTTTAAAAATACTATCCCTTTAGGTGCCACCCTCTTTATGTTTCTTATAACTTGTTACTGAAGGACTAGTGGCCGAAGTTTGTATTCCGTTCTAACCTTCCCGGCCATAGGATTAACGTGAGCAGCCTTTCCCCAGCTTGCAAGTTCAGCAGCTCCAAGAGTTTAGGTTACTGAAAAGTTGACTCTCTAAGGAGATTTCTTAGAAGAGCTTTTTTATTCTTGTAAACATTATTATTAAAAACATTTCACTTGTGGCGTGCCGCTGACAAGAGGATGTTATAATTGGGATCACTTTTGGGTATTCTGTAACCTTGGACTTGGTAGGGGGCCTTTCAGGACCGCCCAGAACATCGCTGTTTAGAGGGTTGATTTCTGAGCAGTGGATTAGGACATACTTGTGAATGTCATAACATTAACCTGGATGTGTGACAAGAATTTCAGGGGTTTTGTCCCCACGGTATTACTATTATTTTTTGTGAAAGTTTATGAAATTTTACCCAGCTCTGTAAACACACAGCTGTAACTCTAGTGCCGTAGACGTATTCATGGAGGGACACTTGCATCCATTTATAAAATAGCAGGAGTTTGGTAGGAAGAATTGGCGCATATTTTTGCAGTTTTTTATGTTTTAATATATGGTGTATAGGATTTTCATAATGCAGAAGCTGCTCCAACCACTCCAGGTGTACGGAAGGTTCAAGCCCAGAAACCACCGACTATAGAAAAAAAGCATCTAGCACCGATTAGGGTCCTATTAGATTTTTAACAATTAGCGGTTAACATTTGCAAACGAGATTGTTTATTGTTAACCTAAAATCGTTAGTTACGATCATTATTGCGATTGTTTGCTCCATCTGATCCCAGCAAAAGAAGGAACGATTTGGAATTACTCTGAACGATTAGTGAACAAATGCAGAATTACAGGCAACAAATGTGGAATTACAGCGAACAATTAGCAAGGATTTTAGGGTCAGATCTAAATGAACGATCACACAAACGATTTTTCGATTTTTGTTTTTAATTACACTAAACGATTCTCGTTTAAGTTTAAACGATATAACAATTTTCCACACAACAGCCTTTATTCAAAACTTCACTCTGGTAATAAACCACATCAAAGCATAAAGTTAGGGATTGTCCCAGGTACAAAAAGTAAAACCAAAATGGCACAGTTGTCCTAATTTTACATTTAGTAACATAACATCACAGTAAAACCCTTTACATCACGCATACAGATATATATGTGTTGCAACTTCCTGTGTCCCCTGCAGTTGGAATGCCTATATACCTGTTATTGGCGTGGAAGAAAATTTAATTTGCGTGGTGCTGCTTCAGTGTAGCAAAGAATGACGGACTCTAGTAGCAGAGCATCGATCTCGCTGATCAGTGCCATGCAATAGCATAGCATTGACCAGTATAAGCAATCTAATGACTGCTTATAAAAGTCCCCTAAAACTTTATAAAAAAAAATACTAATTTTTAAAGCCCCTCCCTTAATAAAAGTTTAAATCACCCCCTTTACCATTAAAACTAAAATAAATTTGGCATCAAAGCATTGCGGAATATAATGAATAGTAAACATCATAAATAAATAAAGAAAAAAAGCCAGCAAGGGTACCAATAAAAACTAAAATGAGCCCCATCCTATGACCCCCCCCCCAGTCACCTGCACATTATTCTGTATTTCTCTGAATTATTTTTGCCCAATTTTCTCTGATTTGTACTTTGTTAGTCACTATCAAGACTATTTTTCATAATTTAGAAGAAAATATTTAGCTGTGCTTTCCGTGACCTTCGCAGCCAGGATATGGAATGTAGAATACTGGAGGGAAAAAAAAGAAACAAAACAACAAAAATCAACATTTCCTACCCCCCACGATGTGGTCTCATTGTGCACAGTATGTTGTGTAATGATGGTTGGACTGGGTCAAGGGGTAATGGAGGTCTGAGGATGTGGCTGCACAATAAATCTGTCACTCACCATGCCTCCCAGTTTGCTGTAATTGTGTGAGAAGAGCCAAATCAGATGCATAAATCATGTGTTTACAGATCTGATGATTGGGTTCTAAGCGTTAATGAAAGTCAGTGTCACAGTCGGCTCTGGCGGCCACCATGGCTCTCTTCCCGCTCCCTGTCCTTGTGTGTTCTTCAGTCTCCTGGCAGGGACTCGTAGTACTGCTTCTAGTACACACACATTAGCTCTTGGCCTTTTGAAAAGCCAAAGTGCTACTTCTGCTGACTTCACCCCAAACTACATTGTTGCCGACACAATAGGGTGTAAAGGTGCTTTACTAATCCGACTCCCCATATTATATCCTCCTCTGACCATCTGTACATGTGACTTGCCTGGTCTGCCTGTCCTGACCTTGGTCGTCTGCTTCGGAATCTTCCTCCCTGTCCTACTCTGGGGATTCCCTGCAGCAAAGTCCAGATCTTTGTATGGGGAATCTCCTCTACTCCAATCCTAAATTCAGCCATAAGCCAAGAGTATACGTCTTCTGTTTTTGTTGTGTAACTGCGGTTAATCCTAGAAAGACACACGTTAACGTTCATTTAATGAATTGAAACTTAAGTGATTTCTGTTTGTTACATCTTTAAACATGAAATATTGGACGCATAACTTTCTTAAATCTTCAAAAAGGCAGAACGGTTTTAGAAGTCACATATTCAGCCAACTGGAGACTGCACCTGCTTGGCTGCTTCTTCCTTCTGCTCCATCAGTGCACAGTTATAGTCACTGACCGCAGCCAAGCTGCATATGGACTGGAGCTGTCTACAAACGCTTCCTGTTTTATTAGTGGTTCTGTACTACTACACAGGACGATTATCGTGCGAAAAATCGTTAAATCATTTGAATTTAAACAATAATTGTTCTGTGTAATAGCAGGCAACGATCGCAATAATCGTTCGTATATCGTTGATTTAGATCTGACCCTAAAATTATCGTTAGTCGTTTGCTGTAATTCCACATTCGTTCGCTCAAGTTCCGCATTTGTTCACTAATCGTTCAGTGTAATTGCACACTGTTCGTTGTTTTGCTGGTATCAGATGGAGTAAATGATCATAGTAACGTTTGCAATAACGATCGGAACTAACGACTCTAGTTCTGCGTAATATTGTTAACGATTTCAGGTTAACGATAAACAATCTTGTTTGCGGTTATTAATCGTTAAAAAATCGCTCCATGTAATAGGACCCTTACACTGAAGATCTGCAGGAAATCACAGCAGAAAGAAGCCATTATGGCCCCTAGACTTCCGGTGGGGATCTGTCCAGGTCACATGGCAGATCCAGCAGAGAACATGCAGACTTGTCCCACCTCCTGATCGGTTGGGTTTTGAACTAAGACCCTGACGAATAAAAACTTTTAGTATGTCTCTATTAGAGATGAGCAAGTCTCCATCACGCTCAGGTTCGTCTGAACGCTCTGCATTTGATAACTGATGGCTCATGGATGCAGCCATAGGGCTTCTTGAAAACATGGATACAACCTATGGCCTATCTGTATCCTTGTCTGTATCCAGGCAGTCTTAGGGTTGTATCCAAAATTGCCTTGAAACATAGTACAAATAAATGTTCTCATAATGTAAAATAGAAACTACGAGGGAGATTTATCAAACATGGTGTAAAGTGAAACTGGCTCAGTTGCCCCTAGCAACCAATCAGATTCCATCTTTCATTTTCCAAAGAGTCTGTGAGGAATGAAAGGTGGAATCTGATTGGTTGCTAGGGGCAACTGAGCCAGTTTCACTTTACACCATGCTTGATAAATCTCCCCCTACATGTGTGTTTTCTGCCTTAGTTTTGAAGGGGGTGTACTGGTTTAGAATTTTTTTTAAACATATAACTGTTAATAAGGGAACTCGTCTCTTTGACACATTATAGAGTATCTTTTGCTCTAAGAGACTTGGCATGTCCATGCTTTAAAGGGCTAATCGGGACAGTTGTAAATTGCTTCTGTTTAAAAATCTTCCAGTACTTATTAGCTGCAGGAAGTGGTGTATTCTTTCTAGTCTGACACAGTGCTCTCTGCTGCCACCTCTGTCCATGTCAGGAACTGTCCAGAGCAGTAGCGAATCCCCATAGAAAACCTCTCCTGGTCTAGATAGTTCCTGTCATGGACAGAGGTGGCAGCAAAGAGCAGTGTGTCAGACTGGAAAGAATACACCACTTCCTGCTGGACCTACAGCAGCTAAGTAGTACTGGAAGACTGGAGATTTTGAAATTAAAGTTATTTACAAATCTGTATAACTTTTTGTCACCCAATTTATTTAAAACCTTTTTTTCTTCAGAGAACCCCTTTAAATAGAAAACAAAACTATGCTTGCCCACTGCTGATGGTGTATTGGCGTCGGTCCCCGTCTCCAAGAGGACCTTCCTGCTTGGCCCTTGTGTGACACAGACACAAGTGCAGCCAATGGGGGACCAACACCTAGACAATAACTGTTTAAAGGACAACTCCGGCGGGACCCCCCCCAAAAAAAAAACCACAGACACACACAGACACCATACTCACCATCCCTCCGGTGACGAACGCCACTCCATTCGCCCGCCGTCCGCCTCACCGTCACCTGCGTCCGCCAATCAGGGCTGAGCAAGCTGGAAGCCATGTGATGCGTTCCAGCCAATGAAAAGGCTGCTGGTGCGCATGTGCACCAGCAGCCTTTTCTCTCCCATTCACTCTCAATGAAGACGCCGAGGAGGAAGAAGACCCGGACCGCCCCCAGCTCTGACATCACCCGACACCAGAGAAGAGGACCGTGACGACCGTAATAGGTAATGTATATATTCTTTAACTTCCGGGGTGGGGGGTCGGGGGTCGGAAAGTGGGGGAAGGGGGCCAGACCGGGTATTTAACCACATTACAAAGTTATATAACTTTGTAATGTGTGTTAAATAAGCCAAAAAAAATTTTCGCCGGAGTTGTCCTTTAAGCTAAAACTCTTCTTCCCCCTCCTGTAACCCCACCCTACATGTATAAGCTGCCCAGAGGCCTCAGAAAAGAGCTATAGATGGGGAAGCCGGCCCTGCAACTCTCTCTAGTTGTAGAGCGCCCAAGATTTACTGGTCACATATTGTTTCTTTAGCTTGTTTCTTGCTCTCTCATGACTACATCTGAAGCAGGTTATTGGAGAACACATTGTTACATCTCTTGCATCAGTAATTTCAGGGTACAGTGTGTGTACTGGGGTTACTCTCGTTCTTTACGTGATTGACAGTATGAGGACTTCACTGCTGCTCTGTATTCTTCGTATTTACGCACAGCCAGGACATTCCACAGGTTCTGAAAGATGTAACACAATGTTCTCAACATTTATTTGGTTATCTTGACGTGCCGCTCTCCATTTGGGTTCTCGCTTTCCTTGAAAAGAGTGGGAGCTTGCCGGCAGTGGCTTACTGCCATCACCGATCATGCCGCTGTTGTTTTGTTTTGGCACATGGTAGCATTCTGTGTTGTAAAAAACAAAGGCACAATGAGTTATTTTCATAGGTTGACCACCTGTGACTGTTTTGTTCTCAATTATTATTGTTTTTTTTTTGTAATTTTTATTATGGCTGAATTGAGTACTTCGAGAATATTGCAAATGCAGACATACAGTATACTGCATTGATCTGTATGAGCAATCAAGTTACTTCCCATTAGAGATGAGCACAACTCGAGTATGCTCCAGTCCTTCAGCATCTGAATACTGGTAGCTAAAAAAGTTGGATTCTGGGAGTCTGGAAAAGCATTCATACAGCCTACGGCTATGTTCACACAACGTATCTTTTTGTAAAAGTTGCAATTGGCAACAATTACCGTACTTTTTACAAAAAGATATGTTGCTTAGTCTTCTATGGAATCCCAGCCGCAGCATATACACATAATATACACTCCGGCCGGGATCTCTCGCGTTGCTGTAGAAAACTGAAATGTTGTCAGTTTTGTGTGGCCACTATTCAGTGA
Source organism: Dendropsophus ebraccatus (assembly GCF_027789765.1). Classification (NCBI taxonomy): domain Eukaryota; kingdom Metazoa; phylum Chordata; class Amphibia; order Anura; family Hylidae; genus Dendropsophus; species Dendropsophus ebraccatus. The sequence continues at coordinate 163,094,339 of NC_091456.1, read as the reverse complement.
ATAGCAGCCAAAGAAAACCCTGTCAGTGCACACTATGAAGCTAGCGACTCCGGCCGTATGCTCCATAGCATGCAGCGGGGAGTTCTGATGCGGGTGCGCACGGATGCGCCCGCATCTGAACTCTGCGGCTCCAAAGATCATCCGGCCGGTACTGCAGTAGCGTCCAGGATGATCTTTTCAGAGATCATCCGTTTCCGTGACCCGGACGGTCTCATACGTTGTGTGAACATAGCCTATGACTGTATCCATGTTTTACAGGCAGCCTTAGGGCTGCAACCAACTTCTTCAGCTTCTGGTATTCAGATGCAAACCAATTGGACTTGTGCATGCTCGAGTTGCGTTCATTTCTACTGCTCATACAGGTCCCCTAGGTGGGACTACAAAAGTGCTACAAAAAAAAAAAAAAAAAAAAGTTGAAAAAACCCCCACCATTTTCCATTGTTCAAAGAAAAAGGTGAAACTAAACATGTTTATCATTGCGCGCATACATTTTTAGCCCTGTCATATTCCATAAAAAGGGATTAAAAGGTCTAGTCTATGCAAACACTGTACCTGTAAAAACGACCAACCTTGGTACAACAATCTGCTTCACTCACCCTCTGGCTGCCTTCTCCTGATGAATATTCATGTGCTCTGCAGTGATGTCACTGAAGAGTGCCACCCCAATATTCATGAAGAGGCAGCCAGAGGGTGCGGTGGATCGGTGAGGTGGTAATCTCGCCCCCAGTGCACCAAGCCACTTAAGTTACATTTAAAAGCATGCCCAATCTTTTTGAAAGATAGGAAGGAATATTCATGGAAAATAAGACTTCCCTTCTTCTGTTGGCCTAGATGATGGTCAACATATATGCAAATTATTTCATTTACCAAAAATAACTCATTACCGCAGTAAAATACAAACAAACTCTAAAGCCATGTCCACTAGCTTTTTTTTTCATTTCTTTAATAGTTATGTAACTTTGGAAAGGGGTATTCCTGAGGGGGAAAAAAGTTTTCAAATCAGCTGGTGTCAGAAGGTTATACAAATTTCTAAATTACTTCTATTTAAAAATCTCAAGCCTTCCAGCACTTAGCTGCTGTATGTCCTACAGGAAGTGGTGTATTCTTTTCAATCTGACACACTGCTGTCTGCTGCCACCTTTGTTCGTGTCAGGAACTGTTCAGATCAGTAGCAGATATCCATAATAAACCTCTACTGCTTTGGACGGTTCCTTTCATGGACAGAGGTGGCAGCAGAGAGCATTGTGTCAGACTGGAAAGAATACACCTCTTCATGCAGGACATACAGCAGCTGATGAGTACTGGAAGGCTTTAGATTTTGAAACAGAAATCATTATACAAATGTGTATAACCTTCAGACACTAGTTGATTACAAAAAAATAAGTCTTTAATTTGACTGGCAAATCTGTAAGTATGTGCTGTGGGGAGCTGGGGGTCAGTATTACATACAATCGCAAAAACCTTTCCTCCCTTTGCCATGCAGTTATTGTATTGGGTTATCAGACTGGCACAGGGTATAGATTATCCTGAATTGTATCCTCTACACCTGCTGGGTGGGTTTCGGGTTGTAAAGTGACTAGGTAGAGCAGCGTGCCAGCTTGTCAGTGCCTGCAGCCATTACATGAATGTTCTGTGTGACTGCTGCAGCGCCATGATCACGTCTTCTTTCTAGTATGTGCCAAGTCTTGTATTTATGTATTTTCTGCAAGTTCCAGCAATTGTGGAAGGAAGTGCACATTATTAATATGTAATTAAATTATGTTCCCTGGCTCAGGTCTAAAACATGGCTTCAGCTTTGGCACTGTACTTCCGAGGAAGGAGGGGTTTATGTTTCTTAACTCGTTTTCCGCCAAAGGTCTCCTAAGGGGAAAGGTACCAAATTTGCTTTCTATGTTTTGACTGCAGTATTTCTTATTTTTTTGGGGTAGTTTTTTGGATGGACTTTATTTTTAGTTCCTTTTTATATTTTTTTTATTGACTTTTTTGAATATTTTATTTTTTATTTTAGGAACACATTAATGCAGATAAAAATGGGTTTACACCACTGTACATCGAGATACCTGCAGAAAAGTGCTTGACTTATACCGCTGTGGACCCATTTTCTTTAAAGTGGTATTCCACTCAATTTTTCATATGTTGCTGTCCATGGGGAGACTTAACAGTTCATTCATGTTATTATCTATTTTGTCTCCTTCCCCCAGTTCTGAGCTGACGCTTTCTGCTGTTGACACAAAAATCTGTGTGTGAGCCTTTCTCCCCGTCTCCCCTTCTCCCCACCCTTCTGAGACAGCTGATGTCAACAAGTCCCTGACTCGCTTTATCTGCAACATTGTAGCCTCTTTGTTATACCAGGAGGGATAATCACAGCAAGTTCCTCAGCAACTTTACCTCAGAATAACCCTCCCAGCATTACAAAGTAGCTACAATGTTTGCAGATACAGCCTGCCATTGACTTGTTTACATCAGCCATCTCAGAAGGAAGGGGAAGGAAGGGGAAACAGAGAGAAAAGCTCACACAAAGATTTTTGTGTTTCCAGCTGAAAGCAGCAACTGCGATTTGGGGAAAGTAGACTGAATAGATAATAAGTATAAAGGGAATTGTTAGTCTTACTATAGTCAGTAACATATCAAAAGTTATGTTTGAGCTAAATACCCCTTTAATAGATTAAGCCTGATCACTGCATTTTTGATATGGTATCTTTTTGGTCACCTAAAAAATATTGGTATATGCCTAACCTGACTGAGCGAGTTAGCTATTCCATTTACCCATTTAAAAGGAATCTGTCAGCACTCGAACCAAACCCAACAGCAATCTTTGTTTTTTTATTGTAAGAGTCAAAAAGTTGTTGTGGTTCTGCACCAGTGCCATGGTCTGGCACAATTCATTGCTGGTTCCTCCGACCTCTTCTCTTCGAATAATAATTCCAGCTCAGCCTTCGGGGCATGCACCAGTTCCAAACTTCACATATGCACTGCGCATGTGAAGGGCCGCACACATCTTGCATCCTAAACCAATAGCCGAGAGGAGCAGCCCCCGTGCTGAGCTGCTGAAGCCAGTTGAGTTAAGAAACTTAAAGGGGTTATCCAGTGCTACAAAAACATGGCCACTTTCTTTCAGAGACAACACGGCTCTTGTCTCCAGTTCAGGTGCGGCTTGCAATTAAGCTCCATTCACTTCAATGGAACTGAGCAGCAAAACTTTGCCCAAGGTGGAGACAAGAGTGGGGCTGTCTCTGGAAGAAAGTGGCCATGTTTTTGTAGCGCTGGATAACCCCTTTAATGCACATGGGCTTCTCTTCCTGTCTGCTGCACTGCGTGGGATGCAGGATGATGTTTTGTTTTTAATGTAAAATTTGGGTTAGGAAAAAAGCAACTACTTCCTTCAAAGGTTCTCAGGTTGTGTGTGATATTTTTCAGTTCCCTTCACTTCCATCAAGTTGAGCTGCAATACTACTACCAAACTACCGTCAGATTGCCGCCTTTAATCTAAGATCTGTCCTGGGGTCCGTTCTGCTGTTGGTGGAGTTATTTTCCTAAAAATAAAATCTTTTATTCTAGCAGCGCTGTGTCAAAGAGGCGTGACGTAGGCCTGTGACAATTCTCCGTTCCTCCTTCCTGCCCTCCTTGTCATTAGGATCGCCCCTGGACGGGATTCCTCTTCCTTGGACCTGTCAGTTCTGTGGCTCGCTATGGTACATGCGCAGGATTTTGAAAGCCCTGGGGAGGATTTCCAGAGGTGCTGTAGGCCACGCCTCTTTGACACTGCGCCACTAGATAAAAAAAATTTTTTAGGGTGCAAACACACAGGACTTATATGCAGCGAGTTTCTCGCTGCTTAAACGCAGTAAAACTCGCTGCATATCCCGTACCTGTGTAGTCAATGGCAGGCAAAATTGCAGCAGGGATGAAGATCCCTGCTGCGAGTTTGTCTGCAGCCCGCCCTTTTAACCCCTCGGGGCTGCCGGGGGGGCGATCAGGGCTGCCGGGGGGGCGATCAGGGTTGCCGGGCGGGCGAGGGGATGATCAGGTGCTGGGGCTGCAAGATGTGTTAAGGAGGCTGCGGGCGGCGGCTGGCTGGAGCATATACTTTACCTGGTCCCCGCTCCGGCTTGCTGAAGACACCGGAAACCGCCGGAGCCAGGATCAGGTAAAGTATACGCTCCGGCGGCCGGGGGGGTTAAAAGGGCGGGCTGCAGACAAACTTGCAGCAGGAATGTTCATCCCTGCTGCGATTTTGCCTGCCATTGACTACACAGGGACGGGACATGCAGCAAGTTTCACTGCGTTTTTGCAGTGAGAAACTTGCTGCATATACGTCCTGTGTGTTTGCACCCTTAGGGTGCGTTCACACCTAAAGGATCCACAGCAGATCCGCAGCAGATTTGATGGTGCAGATTTGATGCTGTGTTCAGTTATTTAAATGAAATCTGCTGCGGATCCGCAGCACAAATCACGCTGCGGTTCCGGTAAGTGTGAACGTCCCCTTAAGGATAATAATTCCATCAACAGGCAAAAGAACCTTGACCTTGGATTAAAGGAGGTTATCCAACAGTACCAGAGGTTGGGGGTGGGTGGATTGTGGGGTCACATTCGCTTTAAAGTGACTCTGCACCCACAACCTGTCCCCCTCAAACCACTTGTACCTTCGGATAGCTGCTTTTAATACAAGATCTGTCCTGGGGTCCGTTCGGCAGGGGATGCAATTATTGTCTTAGGGTACAAACCCACTTGATGTATTTGCTGCGTGAATCAGTCCTAAAAATAAGCAGGCAAAACGCAGGTTGGCTTTATACAATTGTTCTGCGTTAAAATACGCAATTGCGTATTTTTGAAGCTTGAAGCTTGTTGTTAGCAAAGCATCAGTTGTTAACAACCTGTGCGAAAAACGCATGTAGCTTCACGCTTCAAAAATACGCAATTGCGTATTTTAACGCAGAACAATTGTATAAAGCCAACCTGCGTTTTGCCTGCTTATTTTTAAGACTGATTCACGCAGCAAATACGTCAAGTGGGTTTGTTCCCTGAAAAAAACAACTTTTAAACTTGCAGTCTTGTGCCAAACGGGCGTGGTTTGGAGTATCTGTGCCCTAACTTTGCACCACCCCTCCATCCCTCCTCATCATTAGGAATGCCACTGGCAGGATTTTTCCTATTCCTCTGCACAGGTGCCTGATGAATAGGAGACTATCTGCCTGGGGCATTCCCAATGAGGACGGGGAGGAGGGACAGAGAGGTTGTGCCAGCCTAATGCACAGACATTCTAGGCCACGCCAGTTTGGCACAGGGCTGCAAGTTTAAAAGTTGTTTTTTTAGGACAATAACTGCATCACCTGCAGAACGGACCGTTGGAAAGATCTTGGATTAAAAGCAGCTATCCAAAGGTACAAGTGGTTGGGGGGGGGGGGGGCGCAGATTGTGGGTACAGAGTTGCTTTAAGCAGAGGTGCCACTTTCATTTTCACAGCATTTAGTTTTTTGTAATGCATGTAAAAGCGGTCTTTTATTGGAACACTATTTCCATGTTGAGCGAGTCCTGTTTAAAGACCAGTCGTAATGAGTGACAGGTCCTCTAATATTTTTCATCTTTTTTTTTTTTTTTTTTTTTTTTGAGGGGGGTGTTAATGAATTGTATAAGCGGATATTGCTAATGATTCTGAAAAGTCTGAGTTTAGTGAAAATGATCTGGTGTTTTGCTTTGAGCCATTTCCCATTCCAACACAACACCATTGTTTAAAAGTCCTAAGTCAGTCATTTTTCCAGAAGGTCCTGTACGAGGGGAAAAGTTTCCATACAGCTGGCATGTTCCCTCTGCTGATTGGCTGCAGGTTCCTGTGCACGTTGGGGAAAATAACCATATCGTCCTGCAGTTTAATTATCTTGGCTGTGGCAGAGGGCTTTATGTAATATTGCTTTTCAGTGCCTTCATTTCCGTTCTTCATTAATGCGGCTTGTGTTTTTAATTTCTGGTGAGCGGCAGACAGTAGTATTCGTGTCAACAATTGACTTTTTTTTTTTTTTGAGGACATATAAATTTTACAGACAGATGTTAGTTCTAATAAAAATACCATACTCATATTTTTCAGCTCTCTGACTGCTCTGCTTAACCGCAGTCTTGTCTTAATAGATTTGTAAGTTACTACGTCGTACTGCCATTCACATTGAAGGCATCCTGGGGCTTAAAGTGAATCTCCACATTTTATCAGCTCTAACATTCTGCATTGATTAAAGGGGACGGGGGGGCTTTTTTTTCCGATCTGGCCGGGGAGGAAGTGGCTAAGGGCAGCGACGTCCACTCACCTCCCTGGTTCCAGTGGCGCGTCCCATATCGCGTCGCTCCAGTCCCCGCTGCCTGGCCACTTGATGGTCTATGACACGTGCTTGAGAAATGACGTTTCAAGTCCACATCAGAGACCAGGAAGAGGCCGGCAGCAGGGACCGGAGCCATGATACGGGACCTGCCTCTGGAACCGGGGAAGTGAGTGGACGTCGCTGCCCTTAGCCACCTCCTCTCCGGTCAGATTGAAATAAAGCCCCCCCCGCAGGAGTACCCCTTTAATTCCTTTATTATAATTTTTCTAGCAATTGGGAGTCCTGCTCCTCCTGGTAGACGACTTCAAGTTCATAGATTATATGAATTAAAAGTGTGGTTTTTGGCTGCCTTACAGGCAACACTAGGGGGAGGTAAAGAGCCTGCTGTACGTAGTTTGTACATTAAAATCAGTAATTAAAGTGTCACTCTCGTTTAAAAGACAACTCCCATGAAAAACTTTTTCCCAATAATTGAAGCACATTACAAAGTTATATAACTGTGTAATGGTGCGTTTACACGAAATGATTATCGTACAAATTTGCGTGATAACGATCGTGTTCGAACGATAGTCGTACATGTAAACGCAGCGAACGATCATACGACGAACGATACATCGCGCATTTTGATCTTTCAACAGTACACTACATTGCCACAGCAGCCAAAGTGCATCATGGGAAGCTGAAACCAGGAAGTAAGGGAGAAATGAAGACTGAGAATGAAGCTCAGGCTGTATGCAGACGGTGGGAAATTCAAACCGTAACAGCTCAGGAGGGATTATAAGTATATAAACTATGTTTCTGATTTGTTTTTGTTTTTGTTTTGTTTTTCTTAGCACAGGAGTTGTCCTTTTAATTAATTAATTTTTTTTTTTTTTTCAGAAATCAATAGTATAGGCGATTTTAAGAAACTTTGGGTTTACCAGCCGAAAAATGCATTTTTATCATGAAAAAGCAGTTTGAAGCTCCCCAGCTCCTCCTAATACCGGCTTTCACACAGGCCCCGCTGTGTAATCCTTTGTTCTCTGCTGGCGACTAATCTCCCTCCTCCCCCCTCCCCTTTCCATAGGTTACACAGGGCTCGACTGATGTAAAAGAGTTGAGATTTTCTGATAATGAGCAGTAAATGGAAGAGAGAAGGGGGGGGGGGGGGGGCTGGGGAAAGTCTTTGAATGCAGATAATGGCATATTTGCCTAATAAACCCAATTACAAAGTTTCTTAAAATTGACTGTACTATTGAATTCTGCAAAAAAAAAAAAAAAACACACACGAGAGTGACACTCCAGTCTGCCCCACATTAGTAAACGAACTAACTGGACTTTGCTTGAAATTTGTGCAGAGCACTTTTATGCCCAGTGCCATTTGCAGGATTGGGCTAATCTTGTAGTGTGTCAACTGGTGTTGGAAAGTTATACAGATTTGTAAATTTACTTCCATTTCAGAGTCTCAAGTCTTCTAGTACTTATCAGCTGCTGTATGTCCTGCAGGAAGTTGAGTATTCTTTGCAGTCTGACACAGTGCTCTCTGCTGCCACCTTTGTCCATGACAGGAATTGTCCCCATAGAAAGTCTCTCCTGCTCTGGACAGTTCCTGACATGGACAGAGGTGGCAGCAGAGAACACTGTGAGACTGGAAAGAATACACCACTTCCTGCAGGGCATATAGAATCTGATAAGTACTGGAGGACCTAAAGGGGTACTTTGGCGAAAATCGACTTTGGTTATATAGATTTGTAATTTACTTCAATTTAAAAATCTCCAGTCTTCCAGTACTTATCAGCTGCTGTTTGTGCTGCAGGAAGTGGTGTGCTCGCTTCTGACTTCTCTGTCTAAGACAAGAACTGTCCAGAGCTGTTGCAAATCCCCATAGAAAACCTCTCCTGCTCTGAATAATTCCTGACTTGGACAGAGGTGGCAGCAGAGAGCACTGTGTCAGACTGGAAAGAATACACCACTTCCTGCAGGACATACAGCAGCTGATAAGTACCGGAATGCTTCAGCTTTTTACATAGAAACGAGTTACAAATCTGTATAACTTTCTGAAACCAGTTGATTTGATAGAAAAAAAAGATTTTCACCGGAGTACCCCCTTTTTTTTAATAGAAATAATTTTTAAATCTGTAAAACTTTTTGAGCCAGTGGAAACTTTTTCTTTCACCGGAGTACCCATTTAATTAGCTTTAAAAGAAAAAGAAAAAAAAACACATCAGGATGGAGCTCCTCTCTATTGATGATTATTATTGTGCACTGTATTTCTTGATTCCTGATGGGATTGGCGTCTCTGAGAGTCTCCCCTCCGTGGCAGGTAAGTGCGCCCTGCGTGCGGTGGGTGAGCTGTGCTGCACACTTTGAACTTGATCACAGATGTCTTCATTACAACCCAAGGGATGGAGAATGGATGTGCATCATCTGGACATATTGTAACTTTTTTAAACTCATTATTTGATGCTCACTTAAAAAGCTCAGATGTTGAATCAGTCCGGTGGGGTTGGTATGTGATAAACATTCCCATCTGGGTGGGTAGGATGACCTCAAACAATCTGGCATGTAGTTCACAGATACAAAGCTAAGGAAACATCACTTTCAGCTTTATAATTACCACCTCCTCTCCATTTCGGGACCTTATAATCGCTGCTTTTGCCGGCCCGGGAATTGCAGACATCCTTAAATTGTAATTGTGCTGTGTAAATGATGCACTATCTGCTATATTACCGTTCGTGTTACAGTATGTGAGGTTTTTTTTTTTTGTTCTCCCTTCTGCAAATGCTTGTAATAATGACTTATGAGCATGAGACTACGCAGACCATGAAGTAAGCCGTATCGGTCCCGGAGTTGAGACAGAAGACAGACAAGAAGATTCTTCCCTAAAAAAAAGCAGCCCCCAGCGGTTTTTGACATTTAGTACAGCATCCTCATGATTTACGATCTTCCTAAAAAATGTTAATGCAAAGAGTTTTTACCTTTACCGTTGTGTAAATGCTGGTGGCTGGTTTAGATCAGATGGGTGGCAGATCTTTGGCAGCATTTAGTAGCCACACAATGTGGAATAGAGCTAGCTGTGTGAGGCCAGCAGTCAGATGTCCGGCTTTTGGAACTTAAGGCCCTATACCACGGAACGTTATCATCCGTATTCGGCCGACATCGGCAGTTATGGCCAATAATCGTCCTGTGGAATAGAGGGCAACGATGTGCCGACATCGTTTATGTTGGTTGATCGTTGAGTCGCTTGTTTTTCAAACATGTTGAAAAACAAGCGACTATAATAACAGCGATCTGCTGCAGTCGCTCCGTGGAATAGGAGTGGCGGCAGCAGACCGCCGCTAACCCCTATGGGCTGCCCGGATGATCTAGCAATCACCCGGGCAGCTCCCCGCGGCCGCCCCCGCACTCAACCGCTTGCTGCCGACACCTGTAATAGAGGCGACAGCGAGCGGGGAACGAGGAGCAAAAGAGCGCTAACAGTGTGTGGAATAGGGCCATAAGTCGTCTTTGTAAATCTTGCACGATTTTTTAATGATCAACAATCTCGAACAACCTTAAATCATTTGCCCAATTACACGGAACGATGATCTTTACTTAAGTTCATTCTTGCGGTCGTCTTGTTGACGCTATTGCGTTTGCCGCTACTGTGAACGTCCGAACGATGTCTTATTCCTTGTGAACGATTTACAAATGATCAACGATAAAAATAGGTCCAAACTCTATCAAACAACTAACGATTTCTCATTGGTCGTTTAATCGTTGCCTGCTATCACACTAAACATTTATCTTTCCAATCCGAACGATTTTTTGGGCGATAATCGGTCTGTGTTATAAGGCCCTTAGCTCCTTGCCCCTCGTTCCCAGCTCGCTGCCGCTGCTGCTCCACACAGCAGCAGCAAGCGGGTGAGGCCGGGGGTCCGTGGGGAGCTGCGGGAGGGGGGGGGCTGCCCGGGTGATCGCTGATCATCCGGGCAGCCCATAGCATACAGCAGCGGTCTGCTGCCACTGCTCCTATTCCATGGGGCGACGGCAGCAGATTCAACATGTTTGAAAGACAAACGACGCAACGATCAGCCGACGTGAACGATGTTGGCTGATCGTTGCCTTCTATTCCACGGGACAATTATCGGCTATAACAGCCGATATCGGTGGAATAGGGCCTTTAATCGGTTATTGCCTTAGGGCCGTATCACGTTATCTGCTAGATCAGCATTCACTTACCGGGCCTATTACACGGCTCGGCGATCGCCTTTTTCCGCTCACCACAGTTGAGGCATTAATCACACTATCATTGTGTTTTCTGTTTGAAATGAAAATCTCATCTCAGTTGCCATGTCTGTCATACAATGGATACCACAGCACCTAAAAGACCCTGTTGGCCTTAATGGGGTTCCATCATCTTGATGGGAAAAATATTGTGCGGCCATTAAAATTACTGCTATTGGTCCCATCGTGATGCACTTTATAGGCCGCATGGACGATTCAGTGAGCGTTCGTGTGGTCTGGCCACACAAATGAGGCTCGGCAAACGTTCTCTGGCTTCTGTCTGTAAAACTCTTTTGCATCACGTTAGTTTTTAGATCATGCAAAGATCTGGAGTCTGGAAACATAGTCATGGTTGGTAATTTAGGGTAGGGTAGAAAGAAAGACCTCATCAAAGACCTGGATTCACATGTCCCGCAAAATTTTAGGGACCATTCAAATGAATGCAGCCATTGACACGATCCGTGCCGCGAATCCCCACCACGTTCCACACCACAAAAAAATAGGACATGTCCTAGTGTGGATCCTCCCCGCCGCCCAGCACTAGAGGTGACAGGAGCACAGAAGACAACTACTTGCCTACTCCCTCCGTGCCAGTAGTTGTTTTCTGTGCTCCTGTCATCTCTGCTGCTGGGTGGCGGCTGGGCTGCTCTCCTCTTGGGGGATCGTGGCACAGATCGTGTGAATGAGGCCTTATGGTTGTTCTTGAAAACCCCTCAGGTCTTCTCCCTTAAGTTCGGTTGAGTCTGAAGACACCATTGGACAGTGGATGAGTCTCCATTTGTATTTGTAGGCTCAGTTGGTATGTAGGTGCTTGTCATGCCATTCCTGTGCATCGAATAATATAATACAATAATATTAGTATATATTTATAGTCTGCTGAAGTCCCTATAGCTACTTTGCATATATCATATTTAAGTGAATGCCAAGAAGTCCCCCTGAGTAAAGGTCAAGTACTGAGGTTTCCTTGGATCACATTGACATTTAAATCTGTGGTTAAATTTGTCATGTTTGTGGGAAATAACAAAATCCATATTGTAGCAGGGCGTAAACTACCTGAGTCTCTATTCAGAGGTATGTCAGAGTAGGGTCATGGGAACATTTGGGAACTTACTGCAAATATCACACTTTCATCTTCAAAGCTTGCAAAGTATTCAGGCCTTCAAGTTGCCTCCGAACCATATGATTTGTCTTCAGCGAGGGCGCCAGGATTTCTCTTCCATCACTATTCAGGCAAATGAAAGTACTTCACAGTTTGTGCAAAACACATAAGATCAAAATATCACTCAGCTGAAATAAGATTTGGCCACCTCCTCCTTTCTTCTTGTGGCAGTCTTTTTTAGTATTTGGCTGCTCTAAGTTCATAATTTTTCCAGCAATTTAAAGGGGTATTCTCATCGCCTAAACTTTTATTAGGTGATAGAGAATGCAAAAGTTTTGCTTTTGGCTCATTTTTCTATGCCTATACTTGACAGCTTTTTGCCTAGGATCCCGACCACTGCTATCCCTCTGTGAGTGGTGGCCGGGCTGTGACATCGCTTGGTTGGTCCAAACCTCTGGAGCAGTAAGTTTACATTTCTCCTGGCTTCTATGTCTCCCTCTAAGATCCCACACGTCTTCAGGGCTTGTGGATTGTCCTTGGAGGTGTGTATAATCACAGCTGATCCAGCTCGGACTGAAGGTGCTGGACGGAAGATTTAGCAGCTAAGAATACCCCTCTAAAGGTGCCCATACACCTTCCATAACTGACGAGGCATGGCAGAGCGATCTTGTGCTCTTTATGAAGAAGGTTAATACCTCTTTGGCTGGAGCTTATCTCTCCCAGAACAAAGAGCCACATACACATTATACAGATAGCCGAACCCGCGGGTATGGCTGACAAAATATAAGGTGTATGGGGTCTTTAAAGGTGTTGTCTGGCATTAACTTGTAATCTGCTATGTTGCAGGGACATAACAGTGTTGTATACTTACCTCTCCTGCTCCCCGGACCTCCCGCTGTCTGTTGCTGATGTAGTTTTCACAACATCCGCTGACATGCTGTTCCCACCGGAAATGCTTTCTCAGCAGACAGCCCTATACTGCACTATGCACATATTCCTGTGGGGACGGCACACCACTGGAGGTTGTGAACTGATGACAGCGGGAGGTTCGGGGAGCAGGACAGGTAAGTATTCAACACTATTATGTCCCCTCCAGCATCACAGATTATGAGTTTATGCCGGACAATCTCTTAAGGGTAAATTCACATGAGTTGAATTTGCTATAGAAAATATCTGCAGAAAATCCACAAACAATCCGCTGTGAAATCTAAACTGTAAACTTGCAGCTGTGGATTATTCAAAAAGGAAAAAAATAGTGATAAAATCCTCAATTGTGGGATTTGCTGTGGATTAGCTGACAATCTGTGTGGGTTACATTGACAGCTGATAACAGTACAAGGGGACTGACCTGTAGTATATAGGTATATTATTACGAAAGAAACCGTGGATTGGTAAAGAGTTCTTCCCAAGAAAAGGGAAATATCTGATCATCTGTATGATGTACTAAGTGGTAACATATTTCCTGGGAGTGTTTTATTCCCATTTGGTGAGGCTGATAAAGTCAGACCCATCTGGTCATCAATACTAGGAAGAGGTATAGATATCCCTAAGCTTAACCCTAACATAAGGAGTGAGAGTTGTAGGTAGGTAGGGTGGTATTTTATTCATGATGGTTGTCTTTACCCAATCCATCCGGAGAAAGAATTACAATTTTAACAGGTATTTCTATCTCAACTAATATACTGTATTTTCCTGTGCATAAGACTACTTTTAGTTTCAATTGTTTTTATTGAAGAAATTTTTGGTATAAACAGTTTTAAGAATATTGAGCAGAGAGGTACAATCTTACTATAACATAAATTTCAGTTTACATACAAAGTTTACATACAAAGGTGTGGTACATCTCTTAGATTTAGAGTATTTCTTTCATAGAATCAGTGGTTAATAGATTTCGTTACATGTCTTTGAATGAACAAATTAGTTACATAAAACAGAAAAAAAAAAAAAAACAATGGCTGTATAGCCAACAGTGGTATGCAGTAAGAAGTTATTGTTGAACATCGGTTAATAAGGTCTCATCTGGTGCAACAATATTAGGATATGGTTGAAATATTATATGTCATGCGTTAGAGAGGGTATAAATAGTAAATTCTGAGTCTACCTATGGAGGAGGGTTTATGCAATGAGTGGAGTTCATCCATGGGGACCATTCCTCTACAAATTTGGAGTATCGTATAGAGCACAAGGCAATGATACGTTCATAGATAAAGATATTATTGATGGAGTCAATAACTTCGTTCAGTTTAGGAGATTCAGGGTTTTTCCAATGCCTGACCAATACGATTTTTGATATAATCAGGAATTTACAACAAAAGGGTCTAAAACGGTGTGGTAGGCTCTCCATATTGATTAACAGTAAAGCAAATAGGTGGGACCAGGAAAGGGGAATAGGTATTACTGATTGCAAGAGGTCTCTGCATTTTTGCCAATATGAAATAATAACTGGGCACGACCATAGAATATGTAAAAGGGAATAAGACTACTTTTAACCCAGGAAAATCTTCTGAAAATTCAGGGGTTGTCTTATAGAGCGGGTGCTAAAAAAAAACTAAAAAAACTTTGCAACCAGACTGGAGATTCTGCAGCCACCACTTACTCTTAAACCAAAGGAAATTTTCCCATAGCAAATCATAGACATGCAGACAATTGGTTCCACACCCCAAAAATAATGATTTATTATTCTGAATGACATGTAAAACAGATGAAACAAACATTCAGAAACAGCAGAGTATGTGATATTATAAGTTACTGTACAGTAATGGAGAAGATGGGAAACACAAGGCACAGTACATGCAGCACTCTCTGTCCGGGGAGAGAGGGGTTACATCTAGAGATGAGCGGTTCGGGTTCGAGTCGATCCGAACCCGAACGTTCGATATTTGATTAGCTGGGGCTGCTGAACTTGGATAAAGCTCTAAGGTTGTCTGGAAAACATGGATACAGCCAATGACTATATCCATGATTTCCACATAGCCTTAGGGCTTTATCCAACTTGAGCAGCCACCGCTAATCAAATGCCGAAAGTTCGGGTTCGGATCGACTCGAGCATGCTCCAGGTTCGCTCATCTCTAGTTACATCTATGAAGAGATTACCTCCACAGTCCTGTCCCCTGATGCAAGCCCCAGCCTGAAGTGGATCTGCTATGATTTGGAAGGTGAGGGAGACTTCCTGTGTCAGAGTACAGTGCTGTAGACCCCACTATGCAGACCATGCCCTTCCCCCACTTGCGCTCCCACCCAGTACAGGGAGCTCTTACTCCAAAGCAATGCTCTTAAACCAAGTCACAATTTTGAAAAACTGTGAGCTCTTAAACCAAGTTACTCTTAAACGAAGGTACCACTGTACATTCATTTACCAAACTGGTTTCCTCCCTATATGCTGCTCTTTCCCTTCCATTGTTCTCAGCTCATTGTCTAGGTTACTGGCTACCACTCTGCTCTAAAAGCAGTGGTCTGTTGTTTGTATATATAGCTTTAGTATACATATTTATATATAGAGTTAGAGGTAAGCAAATTTACAGTAAGGCTTTGTGCACACAGATCAAAAGTGGCGGAATTCCGCCAGCCTCCCTGTCATAATGCGCGCCTCCCTTCTCCACGCTGAAGAATGAACATGTCCATTCTTGAGCGCGGGGAGAGAAGGCGCGCAAGCCTCCCATAGACTGTCATTATGACAGGGAGGCTGGCGGAATTCCGCCACTTTTGATCTGTGTGCACAGAGCCTAAGAAGGAAGCAAAGTGCTTCATTAAGATCGGCCAGCAACTTGTCAGGCTGTTGGCTTTAAAGTCTGTGCTGCTCCGCTTCCGGTCCCGGGAAAAGCTGTATCCAGTCCTGGGAAACGTCCCCCAATTTTCCAGGACTGGATCCATCTTTCCTTGACACCTGGGGAGGAGCGGCACAGACTTCAAAGCCAACAGCCTGACAAGCTGCCGGCCGATCAAAATGCTTTGCTTCCTTCTTACTGTAGATTCTGTAACCAGAAGCCCCATTTATACCATATTTTGAATACGGTATCAAGACAGCCTTCCTGAGATTCTAAGTTACCAAGCAGGGTTTATGTAGATAGGTAGTGACCTATAAGGCAGGAGACATTCCTCTTTTTCTCGCCCTATAACACGCATTAGGATCCTATCAGATGAAATGATTTTTAGTTTTCTCTGATTGCCGATAAGCAATCACAAGCAAGCACTTTACCTGAAGTCGTTCCCCACAATATACAGAACGCTAGTCCTTAGTTAAGATCATAATTACGAGTCATTTCCATTGTTCGTATACTCTATTTCATATTGTTCATATAGTTCTGGTCCCAGCAAACAAGCGATATGTACATACACCGAAAGATTTACAGACAATTAACAATGATATTATGGTCAGCTCAAAAGATGCCATCAATGACACGAGCAAATTTTCGTTAGCTGTTTGATTGTTGACTGCATATACATAGAAGGATACTTCTCTCCTTGTTTTCCTACCTCTCCGACTACATCTGCCGATGTCAGTGTGTTTTCCAGAGTCAAGTATAAGGTGTATGGACACCTTTAGAATAGTTATATTTATTACTCTCACCCACAATGCTCTGCACCTCCCTATATCTCATCACTCATCTCTGTGTAGTACGCCACCCATGCTGTATGTTATACCAACCATCTACAGAGTTACCAAAGTCGTAGTGTTAACTATTAACTTCACTCTCATTTCTTAGATGAACATTTTATTATCCAGCCCACTAACTTTACTCCAGGTCGTATCTGCACCAGCTCTCTGCTATACCCCAGACAGATTTCCATGTCAGAGGTTAATTAAAATATAAGGCTTCCTGTTGACGGTAGATGGGTCACCTGTGACTTGGTCCATTGTTTTGGTCTTAGGGGCCTATTCCACGGAGCGATAATCAGCCGAATCGGGCCGATTATCGCTCTGTGGAATAGAGACAATGATTAGCCAATGATCGTGTCTTCGGCTGATTGTTCATTTAGGTGCAAACCTAAAATCATTGGTCACCGACCGCGCATCACTACGTGGAATAGCAGTGTGCGGCGGCGACCGACAATTTAACAAACGATACGTTATCTCACCAGGCTGCAGGGCTTCTCCTGCACTTCTTATCCTTGGGTCCTGCGCGCAGCAGCAGCTTGGGAACAGCCTATCTGAGCTGACAGACTTCTCAGCCAATCACTGGCCGGGACTGCCATTATATTATTCGAATTTAAACGATAACCGTCCTGTGTAATTGCAGGCAACGATTGAAAAAAGCGCTCGTTGATTTAGATCTGAACCTAAAATCTTTGTTAATTGTTCGCTGTAGTTCCACATTTGTTCACTAATTGCACATTGTTCATTATTTTGCTGGGATCACAGTAACAATCGTAACTAACGGCTATCATTCTGTGTTATATGGTGAACGACTTCCGGTTACCGATAAACAATCTCATTTGCGATCGTTTATTGTTAATCGTTAAAAAACGCTCCGTCTATTAGGACCCTTAGATATAGATGTGAGACCTGAATGTATCTAGCGCAGACTGTAATGGTATGGACTCCCGTGCTAAAGGGAGGTTGGAGAACAATGGGGCTAATCCGCATCCTGGCTACCCAATGCGAGAACCGTGTCAATAAGTAACGCCACTTAATTTGTTCCACTATATAAACTATGTTGTGGGTTCCCGTTTAAAAATATGGGATGCATTTTGGGTAGTCCCTTAGATTCGAGGATAGATTCCACACCCAAATCGGGTGAAAATCTCGTGAAAGTGCCCTTTGGATGTTTCTTAATCCTTTACTTTTACAAAAGCTTTTTTTTCCACATACAAACATCTAGATAAGTTCTTAAGCAGTTGTTTCCACTTTTATAATGAGATTTTTGGACGTCACAATAAACTAAATAAATGATGCCAGATAGACATCATTTAAGATTACGGCTGCTTTTTAAATGGGTTTTATTTGATAAATGCTCGAAGCTTTTTAAGCCTAAGATGTAATTTTGCCTTCCATTATTACGAAAGAGAACCCTCATCCCAGAGCCCATTAAGTGCAGATGTCTACATATTCTAATATGCTGTATGGACTTAAAAGGCCTTGTTTTGCTAATGTACCAACAAAGGGTAGAAAAAAATAATCTTCCCTGGCCCCTCCGATTAGAATTCCCTAACGTACATCTCATTTTTGGGTTGGTGGGGTGGCAGCATTGTAGTTGGTGTATAAAAAAAGTAGAGTAGAAAGTCTTACTAACACTGACACAGACTCCAGCTCGACTAATATCTAAATGCTTCATGTACAATATCAAATTTACACTAGGCTTTTCATCACTTATAGAAGTAAATATGCAACAAGCTAATAATTTAATATGTAATGCAATATTAATATAATTATAAATGTATTCTTTAAGTTTGCTGATTCCAACTCCACCTTAACCTTACTACTCCCTCCTGCAACACAATAGAGAATAGCAAAGAAGCTTATTTCCCCCAGAGATTTGGAGATTCGGTGGAACGTTATTGAGCTGTTAGGCTGGGTTTACATATATAAGTTGGCATCAGTTGCGTTTTTTGCCTAAAAACTGACCACAACTGATGTTACAACTGATGCCAAAAATGCATCAGTTGTGATCAGTTTTTCTATCCGTCTTTTCATTAAAAACCATCAGTTGCCATCAGTTTCCATCAGTTGTCATCAGTTGTCACAAGTTGCGCTCATCAGTTGACATTTTTTTCCCCAGTATGTTTTCCTGTCATTTTCAATGGGATTTGCGGGGGAGCGCACGGGGGCTATATACTAAATTGGGGCAGCTCACAGGGGGGCTATATACTACAAGGGGAGAGCGCACAGGGGGGCTATATGGGAGGGGGAGAGCGCACAGGGGGGCTATATGGGAGGGGGAGAGCGCACAGGGGGGCTATATGGGAGGGGGAGAGCGCACAGGGGGGCTATATGGGAGGGGGAGAGCGCACAGGGGGGCTATATGGGAGGGGGAGAGCGCACAGGGGGGCTATATGAGAGGGGGAGAGCGCACAGGGGGGCTATATGGGAGGGGTAGAGCGCACAGGGGGGCTATATGGGAGGGGGAGAGCGCACATGGGGGGCTATATACTATTGGGGGAGAGCGCACAGCAATGCTGTATACTAATTGGGGGAGAGCACACAGGGAAGCTAAATATTACTGGGGGGGCAACAGGGGGGCTATATACTACTGGAGGAGAAACAGGGGGGGGGGTGATATACTACTGGGGGACCAAGGGGGGACTATAGGGGAGGGGGAGAGCACACAGGGGGAGATATATGTTTATTTTGTGTACTATTTGCCTGAACGCCGGATGCCAGAGCCGAACGGCATGCGTCCTGCCCGGCGAGGCATCCGGCGCTCTATTCGATTGAATTGGTGCGGCGCCGCATCACCGGAGCGGCGGTCCGCCAGGACGCTGCAAGATGCGTCCTAACGCACCGACGGTCCGGTGATGCGGCGGCCACTAGTTCACGCCGCACATTTTGAACGATCCCATTGAAAACAATGGGATCAGTTCAAAGATGCGTTTCCCTCCGGCGCTTTTCTCCTGCGCCGGAGGGAAACGCCGCCGCACCGCCGGACATATGTAAACCCGGCCTTAGCAGCATTCTTCACATCTCTGTTGAAGATTTTGAAATGTAATAAAATGACAAAGAAAGAAAAAGGTACTAAAACAGAAACTAACATAGGCAGTGCAGAGCTATACACTCCTCTTTAACACCCTTTAGTGCCTCATGCTTACTTCAGAAAAATCTATCCGGATTACTTAATGTTTCATACAATGAAAGGTGTCCATGCCAGAAAATAGGACCACAAATTATAGGACGTCCTATGATTGTCTGGAATTCCAGACAGCTCCGGAAGTGCATCCAGAAACTGTCCGGAATTCTGGATGGACAGCCAACCAGCCCGGAGCTGACACTTGCTTTTTAACTGTATACATTGCTAAATAGGAGCACATACAGTTTTAGACGATTTGTCGGCCACAGGGGCTGCAAACAAGTGCAGATGAGCGAGATCAGCACTCATTTGCAGTGCCTGTACTCTGCACCAGCTGCCGGGCTGCACGAATGACCCTTGTATCGTTTGTGCAGCCCTGAAAACTGACAACACATAAATGTGTATGTAAATGTGTGTATATATAAATACATGTGCTGTCAGTTTCCAGATCACAAGCAGCAGTGTATGCTTACATCTTGTTGTCCAGAATGTCTCTCCAATACTCCAGCCACATCTATAGGCCCCACCGCCTCCAGCTGTCAGTGATTCTGGAGGAGGCGGGGCCTGAAGATACAGCTGGTGACCGAAGGACTGGAGAGACATGCCGGATTATAAGCAACGGCTGGTATGTATACACTGCTGCTTGGGATCTGGAAAATTACACATAGATATATGCATATCCATGTTGTCAGTTTCCTTTTATCAATATTGGCCAAACATTACTCCTTTTTACACAGGAAGATGTGTGGCAGATGCCAATAAATTTTAAAACCCGAGGATTCAGCGTTATCCCCATTCCCAGCTGATTGTTGTCACTTTTATACGGGCCAATTATCAGCTTTAGGAGCGTTTTTTTAAATGCTTTCGGTTGTTAATCCTCATAAAAGGCCCTTTAAATGTGGTGTTTTGTTTGACAGGGCCAGGAGCACTTGGCCATGTGCATTACCCCCCAGCTGAAGGAGGCTCACTTGTCTTCTGCAGGGATCTAGGGAGAGATGCCCTCAACTCCATACCCCTAAACCTCTATCTAAGGGTATATGCACACTGAGCAATGCTCGCGGATTCCGCCGCAAAAAGCATTCGGAATTCCGCCAGTTTAAATGCAACATTGCTCCTTTCCATAGGAAAAAAAAATTGATTTCTGACTACCTGTGCACACAGAGGAAATTTCCATCCGGAATTCCGTGGGGACTCCGCGTTCCACCCAAAGAATTGACAAGTCAATTCTTTGGGTGGATTCCACTAGAGCAGTGCTTCTCAAACTGAGGGGTAGGCCTCACCAGTGAGGCGCCCCCTAGTTGTTGGTGAGGCCCAACTGAGGAGCCAGTTATCACAAAGTGACTATGCAAAAATCTCCATTTTAGGAACATTATTAATTTATTTTGTACATGCTTTATTAGTATATAGAGCTTGGGAAATGGGGGAAATGAAGCCATAGCATTATACTTAGCTTTTAAATGGACTGTCACCACAGATAGTGAGGCCTAGGCATCCTCTTGGTCAGTCTGGTGAGGCCCAGGCATTGCCTTGGTCTGTTGGGTGAGGCACCAATAGAAAAAGTTTGAGAAGCATTGCATTAGAGGAAACCTATAGAAGTCAATGGGGCTTGAATTCTGCTTAAAATCCGCTTGCATTCCGCTCGATTTCCACTTGGATTCCGCTCAAATTTTGCTCAAATTCAGCACCTATTCTGCCAGAGCAGAATAGGCGAGGAATTTCAACCAGAAATCTTTCAGCTACAATTCCTCGAGAATTGCTCAGTGTGCATATACCCAAAAGGCTTATTCTCACACTACAGAGCGTGAAGCAGCAGGCTGGCATCGGTGGAGCTGGAAGTTTTTAAATCTTTGTGAAACTTCACTGATCCAGCCATGCGAGGATTCAAAACCTTTCAGCTCTCCCAGCATCGTTTGGGTCCTGACAAACCTGAGTGTACGTGAGGTTCGCTCATCCCTAGCGCCTAGTTCTTAAATGGCTCCTTACATTTGGGGCCGTTATTGGTGTAAACGCTTTTTACTTGTGTATATACCCAATTGTATGTATTTGTTTTTGTGATTCCAGTCTATCTTTTAGGATATCAAGATCTATTTCTTAAATTAAGAAGCCACATTCCTGTCCAAATTATACTAAAAAAAAAACCATAGACACAGAACATTTGTTTTAGCCCATTTCCATGTCAGTATGTGTTAAAAGATAATCTGCGTTCATTGTGTTCACATGTCTGTTTACGTGTTCTAAAGAATACGAGATCAACCCCGACTTAAAGGATTGAACGCTGTAAAGCTGGTGTGATAGCACATATGATTGCCTTCTAATCTAGCCAAGCCATCTACGCTATTCACACATCTGAGGCTTCTATAGAAGTTACTCCCACACAGTCATTGGTCCTTACCTCTGGAAATCAGACATGCGTGGTTCACAATCTGTTCGCATGCCCAATTGGTAGATGGCTGTAACATTTACCACCAAAGATGAAAGCTCTGTGGCATCTATCAGTCTTTTATGCTTAAATTTCCATGTCTATCATATGCACACATGTTTATAAATATAACACATTCAGTGCATTTCATAAACACTGTTATCTGACTAATACACTAATCTCAAAAAGTTAGGGACATTTGGCTTGCGGGTGAAACTTATGGTGATGGAGACATGGGACCTTTTGTACATGTTTGTGTGAATCCAGAACGGAAAAACATGCTTTTATTTAATTTTATTTTATTTAACTTCTGCTTGGGACTACCAAACCTTCTCCTATGTGACCAACCTTACCTACTAAACCTTCTCCTATGTCACTAACCTTACCTACTAAACCTTCTCCTATGTCACTAACCTTACCTACTAAACCTTCTCCTATGTCACTAACCTTACCTACTAAACCTTCTCCTATGTCACTAACCTTACCTACTAAACCTTCTTCTATGTCACTATCCTTACCTACCAAACCTTCTCCTATGTGACTAACCTTACCTACTAAACCTTCTCCTATGTCACTAACCTTACCTACCAAACCTTCTCCTATATCACTATACTTACCTACCAAACCTTCTCCTATGTCACTAACCTTACCTACCAAACCCTCTCCTATGTCACTAACCTTACCTACCAAACCTTCTCCTATGTCACTATCCTTACCTACCAAACCTTCTCCTATGTCACTATCCTTACCTACCAAACCTTCTCCTATGTCACTATCCTTACCTACCAAACCTTCTCCTATGTCGCTATCCTTACCTACCAACCTTTCTCCTATGTCACTATCCTTACCTACCAAACCTTCTCCTATGTCACTATCCTTACCTACCAAACCTTCTCCTATATCACTAACCTTACCTACCAAACCTTCTTCTATGTCACTATCTATACCTACCAAACCTTCTCCTTTATCACTAACCTCACCTACCAAACCTTCTTCTATGTATCTATCCTTACCTACCAAACCTTCTCCTATGTCACTATCCTTACCTACCAAACCTTCTCCTATGTCGCTATCCTTATCTACCAAACCTTCTCCTATGTCGCTATCCTTACCTACCAACCTTTCTCCTATGCCACTATCCTTACCTACCAAACCTTCTCCTATGTCACTATCCTTACCTACCAAACCTTCTCCTATATCACTAACCTTTTTTTTTAATCAAATAGTTTTTATTAAAGATTTTGCATTTTTAAAGTACACAAAACCGCAGGGAGGCTAGCACAGTAGCCCAAACCCTACGCAGAACAAAACAGAACACAAAATAAAAAAAGATACACAACAAATTGGCAGCAACCAATCTAGTTCAAGGGGCGACCCTTCAAAAGAGAAGAGATACGCATCAGTATAGAGAGTAAACCAGTAGATAGGTTCTATATCTTTCATTACACCTATATCACTAACCTTACCTACCAAACCTCCTTCTATGTCGCTATCCTTACTTACCAAACCTTCTCCTATGTCACTAACCTTACTTACCAAACCTTATCCTATGTGACTTACCTTACCTACCAAACCTTCTCCTATGTGACTAACCTTACCTACCAAACCTTCTCCTATGTTACTATTCTTACCTACCAAACCTTCTCCTATGTCACTATCCTTACCTACCAAACCTTCTATGTCACTATCCTTACCTACCAAACCTTCTCCTATGTCGCTATCCTTACCTGCCAAACCTTCTCCTATGTCACTAACCTTACCTACCAAACCTTCTCCCATGTCACTATCCTTACCTACCAAACCTTCTCCTATGTCACTATCCTTACCTACCAAACCTTCTCCTATGTCACTATCCTTACCTACCAAACCTTCTCCTATATCACTATCCTTACCTACCAAACCTTCTCCTATGTCACTATCCTTACCTACCAAACCTTCTCCTATGTCACTAACCTTACCTACCAACCTTTCTCCTATGTCACTATCCTTACCTACCAAACCTTCTCCTATGTCACTATCCTTACCTACCGAACCTTCTCCTATATCACTAACCTCACCTACCAAACCTTCTTCTATGTCTCTATCCTTACCTACCAAACCTTCTCCTATGTCACTAACCTTACCTACCAAACCTTCTCCTATGTCACTATCCTTACCTACCAAACCTTCTCCTATGTCACTAACCTCACCTACCAAACCTTCTTCTATGTCTCTATCCTTACCTACCAAACCTTCTCCTATGTGACTAACCTTACCTACCAAACCTTCTCCTATATCACTAACCTTACCTACCAAACCTTTTTTATGTAACTTACAAACATATTGAAAAGAATAGGACCCAGAACAGACCCTTGTGGCCACCACTTGTAACCAGTCTCTGCTCGGAATATACACCATTACCAACAACCCTCTGATATCTATGCTTCAGCCAACCACAAATCCACTGAACTATCCCGGAATAAAGTCCAATTTTATCTAACTTCTCTATCGGCTCTTTATGGGAAACTATCACAGGCTGAAGTCCAGATAGGCGATATCCCGGGCACCACCATCATCCAGCAGTTTTGTGGCATAATCAAAGAAATCAATGAGATTAGTCTGACAAGATCGGCCCACAGTAAAGCCATGCTGGTTTGGATCCATCAGGATCCATCCATTCAGGAGCTTGGAAACTCTTTTTGCCACAGAATAAAAGCATTTCTCTACATCCTGGAAGCACAGACAGATATACAAAAGGTACCATGTGTCTCCTTGTCCTAACAGCGTCTAAGGATACTGTAACACAGACTGATATTAGGGAGCGAGCAAGCGCCGACCTTTCATGTCAGCGCTCACTTGCTCTTCGTTCCCTGCTCGCTGCACAGACCTCGAGCGTGAAGTAGTTGGAGGGGCTGGCCAGACGATCTTTAGATTGACTGTCGTTATCACATTTATGGTTCATAAAACAACGATCAGCCAACATTGTGCATGTCGGCTGATCGTTGCCCTTCAACACAAGCTATTACACAAAATGATTATCGTCCGGAACAGCTGATAATCGGCCATGTACGGCTGATTCTCGCTTTATGTAATAGTACCCTTACAGTGTCAGCAATTTGCAATGTGAAGTACAGCTGACAGATTCCCTATAACTGCAAGAAGCTATCTATTCCATATCTCCAGAACTCCTGCTGAATGTATTCAACACCTAGTAGAATCTGTGGCAAAGAATAGCAATGGTGCTGAATGCCATAGGAGGTCTGAAACACTACTAGATAGGAGAATCTAAAAGAGCGGCCATTCTGCGTACATGCTTCTTTTAGGTCAGTTGATGAACACAGTTTGAAAAAAATAAAAAAAATACAGGTTCCAAGTTGCAGTGATGGAATAAATGAAAAATTACTCGGTCCAACAGCCAGGGCCGGGACAAGGAGTTTTGGTGCCCTAGGCAGAGAAGGCAAATGGCGCCCCCCCCCCCCACATTAGAAATGGTGCTCCCCGCACAGTATAATGCCCTGAATGTACCCCCACACTGTATTAAGAGCCCCAATACATACAGTAGTTACCTTATAACACTATTTCCACCATACAGTGATTACATATTACATGAAAACTGCACTGAACAGAACAGAAAGATATCCGCAATGATACCATTCCATAATACCGCCACACCATGACCCCTATCACTACAACCCTATAACTGAGCAGTTACATCCAGTGACTCACATGGGCCGTCTTCTCCGATCTGTCACATTTTCTTTTTCCCTCCATCCAGCCTGGACCACCTAGAAGTCGTCTTCTGGCTGTGAATCTTCTCTCCAGAATCTGTCAGAGAAACATTTTAGGCTCCAACACATACAGTAGTTAGCCCCCCTCTGTACCCCTATATAGTAGTTACACTCCTCTGTGCCCCCATAGTTTTAAGGTGTCCCTGTGCCCCAGTATTGTAGTAAAGCCCCTCTGTGCAGCCCCAATATAGTATAGACTGCTGTGTGCTGCCCCCAGAAATATATAGACCCCCTGAGTGCTCCCCCATAAATATATAGATCTCCTGTGTGCTCCCCCAGAAGTATATAGACCCCCTGTGTGCTCCCCAGAAGTATATAGAACCCCTGTGTGCTCTCCCAGAAGTATATAGACCCCGTGTGCTCCCCCAGTTATATATATAAATCCCCTGTGTGCTGCCCCCAGTTATACATAGACCCCCTGTGTGCTGCCCCCAGTTATACATAGACCCCCTGTGTGCTCCTCCAGTTATATATAGACCCCTGTGTGCTCCTCCAGTTATATATAGACCCCTGTGTGCTCCTCCAGTTATATATAGACCCCTGTGTGCTCTTCCAGTTATATATAGACCCCTGTGTGCTCTTCCAGTTATATATAGACCCCTGTGTGCTCTTCCAGTTATATATAGACCCCTGTGTGCTCTTCCAGTTATATATAGACCCCTGTGTGCTCCCTAACCCTTCCCATATAACAGTAATTCTCCAAAACAGACAAAAAAAACCCACTTATACTCACCTGGGCCATGCGTCTTCTTTTCACTGCACTCTTGTGGCAGAGTTACCTGCGGTCACAAGAGGCCGCTCTCCCCATCGCATAACAGTGCACCAACACATCCCTGACCCTGCAGAGCATCACATAACAGTGCACCCACACACCCCTGACCCTGCAGAACATCTCATATCTATGCACCCACACACCCCTGACCCTGCAGAACATCTCATATCTATGCACCCACACACCCCTGACCTGCAGAACATCTCACATCTATGCACCCACACACCCCTGACCTGCAGAACATCTCACATCTATGCACCCACACACCCCTGACCTGCAGAACATCTCACATCTATGCACCCACACACCCCTGACCTGCAGAACATCTCATATCTATGCACCCACACACCCCTGACCTGCAGAACATCTCACATCTATGCACCCACACACCCCTGACCTGCAGAACATCTCATATCTATGCACACCCCTCCCTGCAGAACATCTCATATCTATGCACACACACACACCTACAGAACATCTCATATCTATGCACACACACATCCCTGCAGAACATCTCATATCTATGCACCCACACACCCCTGACCTGCAGAACATCTCACATCTATGCACCCACACACCCCTGACCTGCAGAACATCTCATATCTATGCACACACCCCCCCTGCAGAACATCTCATATCTATGCGCACACACACACACACACACACCCCTGCAGAACATCTCATATCTATGCACCCCCCCCCTGCAGAACATCTCATATTTATGCACCCACACACCCCTGCAGAACATCTCATATCTATGCACACACCCCCCCTGCAGAACATCTCATATCTATGCACACACACACACACACCCCTGCAGAACATCTCATATCTATGCACACACCCCCTCCCCCTGCTGACCAGTGCCCTCAGTGTGGCTTACCTCCTGCTGATCTTATACACTGCCCTCACTGCCTCATAAACAGCCTAGGAAACTAGCTGCCTCATAGAGCCTAGCAAAGGAAGATAGCTCCTCCCACACTGGTCACATGGGCATGATGTCATCAAAGGTCCTTTACACCTCCTGGACACTCTATTCCTGCTGCTGTATGTAACAGTTACAGTGCAGGGCGGGCCGGCAGACAGGCAGGGGGCGAGCGGGGGGGTAGGATGGATGGGTAAATAAATTACTTACCCATCCAGATGGCGCCCCCTGACGTTTGGCGCCCTAGGCCATCGCCTACCCCTGCCTACTCTTTGTCCCGTCCCTGCCAACAGCGGCTAAAATAATTTCATAATCTTTTAACTGTTCATCATACCTGACCTCAGATGACGTCTGTGGACACCCATCATTGGGTTAGCTGCTTTTCCCATAGACTAAGTTCATTCTTCGCCTCAGGAAAGTGTGCGTATGTCCAGTGATTCATCCAAGTACAGTGTTTGCTCGCAGAGAATTAGATTTTTTTTTTCTTAAAATGGAGCCACACCTTCCCAAATTCTGCTCAAGAACTTTTTCCCCCCTCTGGTCATTCCAGTTAGCACTTTTTGTCTCAAGCCATGCAGCTAATACAATTTAACAAATACTTTCTTTTTCTTCTTCACCTCTGATGCCATCGTGTTGGGTTCAGAGTTTCAAGCTGCTTTATTACAGCTTTGTGTTCCTATGTCTGTTCGTGACAAACCCGCTACTGTACATTCACATAGAGCAATTTTTGCCACCGGCGGTCTCTCTGCAACAGGGAGCCTGTAGCAGACATAAAGTGCAGCCTGTTGTGAACTGCTAAATGGGAGACTGCCAAAAAACTCAGCAGCCTGAACTACTGTAACTGAGGAGAAAAAGGAGTTTGTGCTTACTCCTTCTTCATCTTTCATAGTTTTCCTTTCACTCTTCTTCTCCGCTCTTGCTCTTCCTCTTCCCCATCTTGGCCTGCTCTTTCTCTTCCCCCCTTTTGGGCAGCTCTTTCTCTTTCCCCCCTTTTGGGCAGCTCTTTCTCTTTCCCCCCTTTTGGGCAGCTCTTTCTCTTTCCCCCCTTTTGGGCAGCTCTTTCTCTTTCCCCCCTTTTGGGCAGCTCTTTCTCTTTCCCCCCTTTTGGGCAGCTCTTTCTCTTTCCCCTCTCGTCCCGCTCTTGCTCTTTCCCCTCTCGTCCCGCTCTTGCTCTTTCCCCTCTCGTCCCGCTCTTGCTTTTTCCCCTCTCGTCCCGCTCTTGCTCTTTCCCCTCTCGTCCCGCTCTTGCTCTTTCCTCTCTCGTCCCGCTCTTGCTCTTTCCTCTCTCGTCCCGCTCTTGCTCTTTCCTCTCTCGTCCCGCTCTTGCTCTTTCCTCTCTCGTCCCGCTCTTGCTCTTTCCTCTCTCGTCCCGCTCTTGCTCTTTCCTCTCTCGTCCCGCTCTTGCTCTTTCCTCTCTCGTCCCGCTCTTGCTCTTTCCTCTCTCGTCCCGCTCTTGCTCTTTCCTCTCTCGTCCCGCTCTTGCTCTTTCCTCTCTCGTCCCGCTCTTGCTCTTTCCTCTCTCGTCCCGCTCTTGCTCTTTCCTCTCTCGTCCCGCTCTTGCTCTTTCCTCTCTCGTCTCGCTCTTGCTCTTTCCCCTCTCGTCCCGCTCTTGCTCTTTTCCCTCTCGTCCCGCTCTTGCTCTTTTCCCTCTCGTCCCGCTCTTGCTCTTTTCCCTCTCGTCCCGCTCTTGCTCTTTCCCCTCTCGTCCCGCTCTTGCTCTTCCCCATCTCGTCCCGCTCTTTCCCCTCTCGTCCTGCTCTTGCTCTTCCCCATCTCGTCCCGCTCTTTCCCCTCTCGTCCCGCTCTTGCTCTTCCCCCCCCTCTTGGCCCGCTCTTGCTCTTCCCCCATCTCGTCCCGCTCTTTCCCCTCTCGTCCCGCTCTTGCTCTTCCCCCCCCTCTTGGCCCGCTCTTGCTCTTCCCCCCCTCTCGGCCTGCTCTTGCTCTTCCCCCCCACTCGGCCTGCTCTTGCTCTTCCCCCTCTCGGCCCGCTCTTGCTCTTCCTCCTCTCAGGACCCTTTTTTTTTTTTTTTTTTAAACTAAACGAATATTGTTATACCTACTTGTTCATGTATTGGATTGTTCATTGTGTCTCATTGTATGCACACTTAACTTTGATTTTTGCTTTGCAGGTCATTGGGCACTTCCACATGGAGGCAGGCACAGAACCAAACAAAAGACACAGAACTTATCACCGTAGATGAAAAAGTGGTAAGTAGGACAGTAGGCAACCTATACACGTGTAATAAATCAGTTCCTTTTGCAAGATATCTGTAAAAAAAAAGTCATAACACGCCAGTAAGTGCCACAATGCACCCCCCTCCCTTTCTAACGATTGGTGAAGGTACGGTACTCCATTCTCGCAGCGTATTTTCATTCTGCTGCAAGAATATATGAGAACATGCCTACTTGTCCGCGCTCCCCCAGTGCCCTCCTGCTTGCTTCTCCGAGTCCCCATCTTGGTTACTTATCACAAAACTTTGCAGGTCATAAGGACAGGGCTTCTTGAATCCATTATGCCCTAGATACTGGGTAATATTCTAGCATGACAACATTGTTGGTTGCCATCTATGGTATTGTTTCTTTTAAGGGTCACTCATCAATTTGTTATGTCCATAATTTTATTTCAGGAAAAAAAAGACTTTTTTAGCATTCGTAACAAAAGCAAGAGCGTTTTCGAAACCCTATAAATCATACGTCATCTGGATCAATTTTTTCTTAGTCTGGTACACTGTGATACACCTGGAAGCACATCCCGTATTCAAGCGTCCTCTGCCAAAAACCATTACGGCCTTTAATGGGACGACAGGATGAGCGGATTTATGTCCATAGTCATTACTGTGAACATAAAGTATCCGATACAAGCATCAGTCACAAGATCTCCCAGGCACGTGTGACGTAGATGGACACACACACAGAAACGTGCTTGCCAGTGTTTTCTGGGGGGGGGGGGGTTCTGTAGAGGCAGTAGCTTATATTAAATCAAACTCTCAGCTTATCCTTAATTTGCTTTCCTCTTTGAAATGATGACAGAATTGTTATTCATTATCTATCAGTGACGACTTTAGAATTACCATCGTAATAGTTGTCATTTCCTGAAGTCACTTTTTGAAAAGACTACAAGCATACCAATAACTTTAAAAGCCTGCATGATGGTGACAAGGTTTACTGCTCCTACGGTTGTTATTGAGCCCTTAAGAGTTCCCTCCAATGTATTTGTTCTTCTTTTCATTTCAAGGGACATGATCAGAGTTCCTCTGTTTGGTTGCGTTCACTCTAAGGAAAACAGGCGGAATTCCGTGGCGGGAGCTCCACTCGAAATCCAGTCTGCCTCAGTGTGTCTATGGGGTGCCTTGTGCGCCTCCGCTCTCTGCCCCTCTTTGCTCCGTGAAGCTTCCCATTGACACACTGAGGCAGGCGGGATTTCAGCTGTTATACTCAGTGTGAACATAGCCTTAGGTTAGGAGGAGGTTCCATTAAAGGGAAACTTGGGATAGCCTTGGTTTAAACAAAAAATTCTAAAAGCACCAGGTTCTTGCCCATGTTGGCTGCTGACATTGTACATCTTATTTTGACGTCCTTCTGTTCCTCAGATGCACTTTCCCGACTGCTCTCTATCACTCACTTGCTACTCTGACCATAGGTTACATCTCCCGGTAGTCTTTGCGATACACGGTTTTGCCGCCATCTTTTGCCCAGATTGTAACCCCGGCATCTCCCTGCCCCCTCACTGCCGTATCTCTGCCCTGTCTCCACCCTGCCCCACCCCCCAAGCTGAATTGGTGCTTCAAATGACATTCTGCTTTTGGCTTGAGCTGTTTGAAAGCTTGAACAGCAGGCCATGTGACTCCTAGTTGCACCTAGTGGCCAATACTATTTTTTCTGAAGCAAGAAATACATTTTGGTAAATTAAGTGAATTACAGATATGTTATGACATGGGCTACTCAATTGAGGAATGTTGTTTGGAGTGGGCAATTTTCTTTAATTTTTTTTTTATCATGTTACTTCTAACAACAATTGCGACACCAAAAGTACAAAATTGGAATTGCAACTGGTTATGTTCAAACAGTGACAATTTTATAGCTTTTAAAAGGTAAGATGACCCCCCCCCCCCCCCCCCCCACGGCTGTCTGTTTAAAACATTCCTTGCACTTTTGCAATTTTCTCCTATCATTTTTCGCATTGCGTTTTGCTATGACTATTTGTTTGCGTGTGTTAGTGTTTGCATTGATGTGCGACCTTGGCTGTTGGATGCATGTTCTTATCCGCATGTTGTTCAGGCACAATGATCCTAGAGTACCCAGTTTTTCTGCCAGCTTTCCAGAAGCTTGGAAAAGGTTGCATATAAACTTTTCCATTCTAACAAAGAATTTAACATGGTCAAAAATTCCTCTCATTCTTCTATTGCTCTCTTAACCTGAGTGCACGACTCCGGAACTTCTGGATTACACATTTTTGTTCCAGTTCCTACTTAAAATAGCGCTCAGGTAGTAAAAAGAAAAATGTTTTCCCAGACAGTATGGATTCGCTAAATGGGGATGCTGCCTGGTAAATTTACTTACCAGCGGCTTTATTTCCAAACTTAGAGGCCCGTCGGTCCAGCTGTTACATCACTTGACCAGTGTCATCTGTGTGGATTGGAAGTCACCCTATTCATTCCTAATGGGCTAACATCAAATGTCCCATAGAAATGATAGGTGAAGGTGTCGTTCAGTCCACACTGTGCATTTCCAGTGGTCACGTGATATAACAGTGATGGCTAGCGATTGCCCAGACACCTTACCTCTCCCTTCTCCTGGTTTTCTCTCCTGTGCTTCGCAGCTTCCCGGTCCCAGCGGCTGCAGCATCTGAGCGGCCTGTTAGCTGACACTGACACCTGTCAGTGGCCTAAAGCTGCTGAGCACAGGAGAGAAGACCAGGATCGGGAGAGGTAAGGTAACAGGTGTTTGGGCAAGGGCTGCATGGACATCACCAACAATGTCCATGCAGTCCTTACTGCCTGATTATCGGGCCGTGTAATAGGTCCAGTAAACGAGCCCTGATCTAGCAGATCAGCGCTTTACTAAAATGATCGCGCCATAGAGTAATAGGATCCAAAGTCATCTTGGGAGACTAGATAGACTAGCTCACTGAAGGATCAGGTTACAGCTGCCCATGGAGGTCTATGGAAATGAAGAGAGGGAGAGAGAGAAAAGGGGATGTAGACAGGGAGAGAAGGAGCTTATAGTGAGTATTAGATGTCTCCCCAATGCTTCATTCACAGCTTTGACTGCCAAGTAGTGCTCTGTAATGTCCTCTATGCTGCTACTGCTTCTATGTGTGTGCAGTATGTGTGACACATGGAAGCTTGCCCTCCACATATTAGTACAGGGACAACTGGAAAAATAGGGATGGAGCCTGATGATTTTTATATAATGGAGCCTGAAATGGAGCAACAGCTTGTCCTGAAAAGTTATCTGAAAGCACAGGTACATAATGAAACAAATATAAGCAACCATGTAGTTACTTTACAGCCATATATCCAGGTCTGGGAGGGATGTCTGTCAGGGTATGTGTGCATCACAGAGGTGAAGCCAGCATTTGCTATTCCTCTTCCTTGAGCCCGAGCAGCATCTTTGTACAAGAAACGTTCATTCCGAGACAGCCATTCATCTGTATGTCAATTGTGTGATACTTCATTGGTGCAGGAGAAGTGTATGTCTGGCTGCAGCTCCCCCCTTGAACTGTTTTTGGTGGGGTGCTGGACCGGGAGTGATCAGCTGATCGCCCTTGGGATCAGATTATGAAAGGGGGGTGGTACAACCCATTTATTAAAACCATTGTCATCCGCTGAGCTTATGAGCTACATCCAGACATTTCTTTAGTTTTTCTCCAGGCAATTTAAGGATAACTACAATAGGTGGTCTGAGAATTGTCATCTGCACCCAGAAAATAAAAATATTCATAGCAAATAAAAAAAAGTATGAATGTTTGCTTGGCGGTCCTCCAAACATATTACATTTTCCATCTTGGACTTAAGTAATCCTTTAAAGTTTTTCTAAGAATCCCCTTACCCCAGGAGCTGCTGATTGGAGCGCTGCTCTGACTGCTCTATGTAGTGAACTATTCATTGAATGCATGGAAGGATCAAAGTACCCAGCGTTCCCTCACCCATGGCTATGAAGGTGTGAAGTCCATGGGAGAGAACAACACCTCTGTTACTGTACTTTACTAGAACTAAGCATTATATTCCCATTATGACAGCTGGAATACAATCGGTAAAAGAAAGAAAATCGATGACATTCCTCTTCTAATTACTAGCAGATTAGAGTTTTGGCAAATCTCTCTTAAAGCGCTCTGCAATGTGTGGTCTGTTATTTCATATGCAACCTGATATTTATACATATTCCAAGCACAGGACTCGGGGAGACGTCCAGCGTTCCAGCTAATGGGTCACAGGAAATATATACTTGTCATTATATCTCAAAAATGTTTTGTATGTTTTTGTTTTTTTCAATTAAACTGAAATATACATTCACAAAAAAGTATTATATAATCTACGTTGATCAGTCATAACATTGAAATCACCTGCTTAATATTGTGTAGGCAAAACACCTGTGATTTATCAAGATATGGGCTCCACAAGACCCCTGAAGGTGCCCGTGAGATCTGATATTAAGTGTTTTCAGAGGTTAATGGGAGTTAAGTAAACAGCATAGTTGTTTACGGAGTTCACATTAAAGGGTTTGTCTGGGAAAAACTCATACTTAGCCATCCTGCCAGTGCTGGAGGTGACATGTCAGTTATGTATACTTACCTGTCCAACTCCCCCACCATTGCCAGTTCCTGGGCTGCCTGCTCTGCACCCCTGTCTGCATTTCCATAACATCCGATGACATGTCACTCCCACTGGAAATTCCTCTATGCTGACTGGCCGTTTCCTATGGGAACGGGATGTCAATGGATGTTATGTAAACACTGATAGCGGCACAGAGCAGGCATTCCAGCAACCAGCAGCAGCGGGGCAATAGGACAGGTAAGTATACATTACATGTCACCTTCAGCCCTGGCAGGATGGCATTCAAGGGGGGCAAGGGGGCATTCACATGTTCCGTGAAACACAGAACCTACATCAGGTAGGCTGTGTATTGTAATGAATCACTGCCCAGCATCGATATGATGCTGGCAGCGGGGAAAGTGTTGCTGTGTCACTAAAGTCCTGCAAAGATTCAAACTCTTTCCTCGCTCCCGGCATCATAATGATACATGATGCCAGGCTGTGGTTCATTCCACTATACAGCTTACGCATCTGTAGGTTCCTTGTTTCTTGAAACGTGTGAATGCTCCCATTGTATGAATTTTTCCAAGACAACACATTTAAAGGTCCCCATACACCCTATTCTTTAGAATTTTTAATAGGGGAGGCAAGAGCAGACAAGGTAGCGACACATCTCCCAATACCTGACGGCTGAACGATAGTTTGGCACTAAATTACTGAAGGTGTATGGCTACCTTTACCTTCAATAAGCTCTCCATTTCCCTCCCCTAATTAAAGTTTAAAACAACCCTCCATATTACCTTCAGCATAGGCAAATAAAGTAGGGCAGTAACCCCACTATCGCTCTGCCACAGCTTTGCTTGACCTCATTTTTTGTTAAATCTTTTATCCTTCAAATCAATTGATTTCAGAAAGTTATATAGATTTGTAATTTTACTTCTTTTAAAAATCTCAAATCTTCCCATACTTATCAGCTGCTGTATGTCTTGCAGGAAGTGGCTTATTCTTTCCATTCTGATACAGTGCTCTCTGCTGCCATCTTTGTCTGAGACAGGAACTGTCCAGAAAAGTAGCAAATCCCCATAGGAAACCTCTCTTGCTCTGGACAGTTCTGTCTTGGACTGAGATGTCATCAGAGAGCACTGTGTCAGACTGAAAAGAATACACCACTTCCTGCAGGACATACAGCAGTTGATAAGTATGGGCAGAATTTTAAATAGAAGTAAATTAAAAATCTACTTAACTTTCTGAGACAAGTTGATCTGAAAGAAAAAGATTTTTGCGATCCTCTCTGCACATGGTTATGTTATGGGGTATCCTAGGAATATACCCCATTAAGCTATACATTCTGTGCTGCACCCTAGACTCTCCTATATAGATTCCTCATTTGCTCCCCAGCTGAGACAAATGTTCCAAGAAAACAAAAACCTCTTCGTTTGATTCTAGGAATCGGAGACATTCCTAAAAATGACCAGAAAAAAAAATGATCTTGCATGAATAAAACATCTCCCCTTTGAAGAGCACGATACATCCACAGATACCAGGGTCTTTAAGTTTTTTGTTGACAAGTAGAACATAGCCGTAATTTTTTCCAGGCAGCGGCTTCCAGAAAAATCCCATTATGTCCTTTTCCTGCTTGTTTACTTCATCCCGCGCCGCCTGTACTATTTAGTTCTCGCATTGATTTCCTCGCTGTTAAAATGAGTTTAATCCATTGAAGTTTGTGCTTCTCGACTGTTCAATCGAAGGCAGTTTTCACACTAAACCTAGAAAGCAGCATGATACTGGCACCGGTAAACATGACCTAATGCTACAATTGGGTTACTCTTCTGCTGTGCAGCTGGCAGGGAAGTGGATTACACGAAAGCTGTAACGTATTACATGGCAAAAACACCCGCTTCCTTTACATTTTCTTATGTTCTGTGCTGCCGAATATCAGGGGCCTTTACTTACATCATCACCTTGAGTTTTTTTTTTTTTTTTCTTGGAGTTGGTAAAAGAGATAAAGTAGCCAGAAGTAAAAATATAATGGGTATGAAGGCGAATACCATGAGTAGTTATGTATGCCAGTAGTTAAGTCAGTGTGTGTATATGTATATGTATATATATATATATATATATATATAGATAGATATATATATATATATATATATATATATATATATATATATATATATATATATATATATAGTTATAGATAGATTTTACTTCAGGGTTTGAGTTGTTATGTATGTGATACCATCTTGATTTCAAGGTAAGTATGAATATGCTGAGAAGACCATAGACCTTAGAGCTCCGCTTTTGAGCGATAATCGGCTCATGTAAACACAGCGAACGATCAAGCGACGAGCGATAAATCGTTCATTGTGATCTTTCAACATGTTCTTAAATCATTGTTGGTCGTTCATAAAAATTCGCAGATCGCTTTGTGTAAACAGTCTTTCACCGAATCACCCTATGTGTGAGATAGGCTTAAGCAATCTTAAAGGGAACCTGTCAACCCCCGTGCCGGGGTGATAGGCTCCCGACCCCACGCTACAGCCCCCTATACTCACCTGATCCTGCCGGGTCCCGCTTCTGGATTCGGTCGGGTCACGGAGATCTCAGCCGCTGCAGCCCGGCGCGAGCGCTGAGAGAGGAGTCCAACGCTCATAGAAAATTTTTTTTTTGCAGAAATCAATAGTCCAGGCGATTTTAAGAAACTTTGTAATTGGGTTTATTAGCCGAAAAATGCATTTTTATTATGAAAAAGCAGTTTGAAGCTCTTCCCCCTGTCTTCATTGTTCTCCTATGGAGAGCGTTAAATAAAAGACCAAAACAGGACAACAAAGAGTTAATCTACAAATACCTCACCCTTTATCTCCTCTGACAGTCACCACTGACCTCTCTGAGCACTGATTATAGCTGTCACCCAGCTCCTTGCCTATAATCCTCTCTTATCTGCTTTCTGCTGTCTAACTCCCTCCTCCCCCCTCCCCTCTCCCTAGAACAGACTGGATACGTCTGATGCAACAAGTCACAATTTCCTGATTTTTTGCAGTGCATGGAAAAGAGGAGGGAGGGGGGGACCTGGAAAAAAAGGCTTTTTAAATGCAGGTAATGGCAGATTTGGCTAATAAACCCAATCACAAAGTTTCTTAAAATCGCCTGGACTATTGATTTCTGCAAAATAAATAAATACACGACAGTGACTAGGGATGGTCCGAACCTGCCGAGGTTCGGGTTCGTATGAACCCGAACGCTTGGCATCAGGTTCCCGCTGTCTGCCCGCTCCGTGGAGCGGGCGGATACAGCGGGAGGAACGCCTGGAAAACTGGGATACAGCCTATGGCTATGGCTGTATCCTATTTTTCCAGGCGGTCCTCCCGCTGGATCTGCCGGCTGCACGGAGCGGGCAGACAGCGGGAATCATTACCGAGGGTTCGGGTTCGTACGAACCTGAAACGAACTCGGTTCGGACCATCCCTAACAGTGACTCTTTAAAGCGATCGCCATAACGATTTTTTCAATCGATATATCATTCCATCTAAACGCTGATCGTTATAAAAAACATATTGTTACTTCAAAATCGTTAATTGTTCGATTGGGCGAATTATCGTTCCATGTAAACGCAGCATTAACCAGATTATTTAGCATCCAAGTCTGCACCTGTGCACCACATCCACACTTGTATAGATATTGAAGGGGTACTCTGGAGAATTTTTTTTTTTTTATCAAATCAACTAGTGTCAGAAAGTTCTACTGAGGTTTTGACTACTTTTAAAAGTGATAAGCCGTCCGGTACTTATCAGTTGCTGTATGTCTTGCAGGAAGTGGTGTATTTTTTACATTCTTACTTAGTGCTCTCTGCTGCCATCTCTGCCTATAACAGGTACCGTCCAGAGCAGTAACAAATCCCCATAGTAAACCTCTCCTGCTTTGGACAGTTCTTGTCATGGACAGAGGTGGCAGCAAAGAGCACTGGGTCAGACTAGAAAATATACACCACTTCCTGCAGGACATACAGCAGCTGACACTGAAATTCCTGAGATTTTTAGACAGTCATTATTTACGCATCTGTAAAACTTTCTGACACCAGTTGATTAAGAAAAACAAAACAAAAAACAAAACATTTTATTGCACTGTGTAGTGTAGTGAAGGGGCCACTGATGATCATGAGGATCCTATCATTTAGACCTTAAAATGTATCTGTAGGGGATGTGAAATAAAGCAAGGTTGCATTTATAATAATTATTTAGTTCTCATGCTTTAATACAAAGCTTATACTTACTTGTATCCAGGTTGAGTCTCCTAGAGGCAGCTTTTTAGTCTTGTGCTGGTTAAAAAAGAGACCAAGCACATAAAGTCTGGGTAATCTGCGCACTCACAGTGAAGGCAGTCATTTTAGGCTGGGTTCACACATTTTTGCAATCCGTTTTTTTTCATCCATTTTTGCAAAAAAGGGATGGAAAAATATTTGCATTCGTGTGCATCTGTTTTGATCAATTTTTCCATTGACTTACATTAGAAAAAAAAACATCAGTTCTTTTAAGACACAAAAATGAGGTTGACTATGTTTTTGTGTTCGTGTAATTCAATGGGAAAAACGGATGCACACAAATTCCTACGTTTTTTCCATCTGTTTTTTTGCAAAAATGTAGTCTGAACCCAGCCTTATAGACGCATGCATTGAGCCATGTCACTCTGTACTGGTGTTTAGACCTTATTCACACATTCCGAATATTTGCAGGACTGTAATGAAGCAGCTCCCTCTGTCTCCTACCAATCAGCTTCTAGCATTCTTCTGATCTTACTTCCTGTATGCAGATGTCTTATGCCCTCGGGAATGCTGGGATTTATCGTTTTAC
This sequence comes from Dendropsophus ebraccatus, assembly GCF_027789765.1. Taxonomy (NCBI): domain Eukaryota; kingdom Metazoa; phylum Chordata; class Amphibia; order Anura; family Hylidae; genus Dendropsophus; species Dendropsophus ebraccatus. The sequence continues at coordinate 163,055,480 of NC_091456.1, read as the reverse complement.
TGTATAAACCTCCGTTTCTTTGATCATTCGTCTCTTCATTCCGCCATGATTATAATGAGGACAGACTGTTTTGGAATGTAGCTTGTAAGTCATTTTACAGAGAAAACAATTTGTATCATCCATAAAAAGTAGAAATTGACTTCAGGATGACAACTAAATTCTATCCTCTAGAATATAAAGTAACATAATATGCCGCCCTTCCAAAATGTGTTTTTTTATTTTAAACCAAACAGATAAAAAAAAAACCCACTCTCCTTCTACCCTTCATACAGAGTCTCAATGTTTGCAGGTTTAGGCTGGGTTCACACTACTTACATTTCAGTCAGTATTGTGGTCCTCATATTGCAACCAAAACCAGGAGTGGATTAAAAACACAGAAAGGATCTGTTCACACACTGGTGAAATTGAGTGGATGGCCGCCATTTAATGGCAAATATTTGCTGTTATTTTAGAACAGCGGCTGTTATATTGAAATAATGGCCGTTATTTACTGTTATATGGCGGCCATCCACTCAATTTCACCATTGTGTGAACAGATCCTTTCTGTGTTTTTAATCCACTCCTGGTTTTGGTTGCAATATGAGCACCACAATACTGACTGAAATATACATAGTGTGAACCCAGCCTTAGGCTGCGTTCACACTATGTATATTTCAGTCAGTATATTTCAGTCAGTATTGCAACCAAAACCAGGAGTGGATTAAAAACACAGAAAGGCTCTGTTCACACAATGGTGAAATACGGCCATTATTTCAATATAACAGCCGTTGTTCTAATCCACTCCTGGTTTTGGTTGCAATACTGACTGAAATATACATATACTGACTAAAATATACGTAGTGTGAACGCAGCCCTAGTCTGTTAGGCTTAGTTTTCATTGTATGGCATATGTACCTATGGGTAATTATGCAATGTATATACAGCCTATGGTTGTATCCATATTTTTCCAGACTCCCTAGGGCTGCATCCAACTTCTTCAGCCACCGGTATTCCAATGACGAACAATCAGACTCAAGCATGCTCAGGCTGCGCTCATCTCCACTCATGAAGCATCTAACTGCTGAGGCTTGTGTTCCTGGTCCGGACAGATCTCACCATACATTGTCCTTGACTGTCCAAATTATAGTATATGGGTAAATGTGCGCTCTTGTTTCTCCGTTCTGATTTGTACTAATTCTGTAGAAAATATACCCTTGGTCAAGGCTAGGATTCCCTAGTGTCAGAAACCATTCCGTAGATGTCCTTCATTGCCTACACATGACCTCTGCAAACTATGCTGGATGCTGAGCCGACAGACTTAAAGCTTCAATTGAGCTAAAATAATGTTTTTACATGAACATTAGCTAGGGGAGGAATATTTCTCAATTTAGGGAAAGGAAATCTACAAATTAGAAACATGCTGACAGATAAGGAAATAGATTTGAGGAAGTCTGACCTTGATAAAGTTGACACAGCTCAGGTTTCATACAAGGCATGTCCTGTATTGCTGCTGGGAGAAGAGAATAGCTACTGATGAAGGTATGACATATATATCAGAAGATGGCAAAAATCTCTGGCTCCTTGTCCTATACAAATTGAAGTCGTACAAGGAATTTGGATTCACGTCAATGTGATGTGACTGTTCTCACCCACCTGGCTTGGAGGCTTTGTTTCTCTCTCTTTACAGTATACTTATTCAGGGGATGCCTTCTTTTAGAAACATATACCCTGGCATAAAGTTCTAGGCCTTTCCCGTAACTTTCTACTTCCAATATCCTACTATAGAAGTTACTTTGGTTTCAAACATCCTTGAATTTCACCACAAGAGTCTTTTAAAATTAGGTGTGAAGAGATCATCACTTATGCTAGACATTTTACTAGTTTACTAAAGGCAGCCATACACCTTCAATAACTGACGGCCAAATGATCAACGCTCATCTTCTCCATACATAGGAACGTGCTTTCTATGGGGAGGGGAGCAGTAAGCTGCAGCACAAGAGCTCTGGCTGTGGCTTAAAGGGGTTATCCGGGTAACAAAAACAATATTCTAAACAATCCGTCTTCCCAATACACTCTATGCCTAATATACATGTATAACCTATTTTGCACCCTTTTCCTGTGTTTATTTTCTCATTCTTATCGACTCTTATTGTCTAAAATCCTCTACTCTCGGTCCACTCAGACCATGCTCAGCTTCCTCTTCCTCCCCTACCTTTGTAGACACCGGACATGTGATCTCCTCTCTAGGGGCTGGGTTAGCTGTCTATTGAATTGGTAACCTGACCCCCAGGAGACATCATCTGCATCATCTCCATGCACCTGTGCTGCCTTCATAGTCTTATATAGTCTTCATAGTCCCTGAGCCTAGGTTTCTGTAATATGAAGCGTTATAGTTCTATCTCTGCTTGCTGTCAGTGAATGCAGACATATGTACCTGTCTTTGTGTCACAGCTCTGTGTATTGTAAGTGTTATAGGTGTTCTTAGAGTCTGGATGGAACTAGATCGTTTTCATTCACAGTCAGCAAGCAGAGATCTAAACTTACACTACACCCCCCATCCTCGGTAAACAGAAGCCCATTGTCCAGCACGTATTACACCATGCGCACGTCAGCTCTGCTACATCATCAGCTAGTATGGAATACATATTGGGGTTATGTGATGCAAAAACGGTGGGAAAAAAAACAGTCTTATGTTTACTGTGTAATAGCAGTGGGCAGGAAAGAAAGCTAATGTGTGGAGTAAGCAAATGGACCAATCAGGGAGATGCATGATGGGAAATGTAGTTTTCTATCTTGGTTATAGATCGGCTTTTAGAAAAACTTGTAACTCAGGAATGGCAGCAGCTAGAAAGACAGGACCAAAATCTTCAGTCTCGCACAATAAAATAATACCAAATTACAGCCATGGTTTTTGCAATAGCAGGTCAGAAATAATGAACATGTTTATGATCTGGATGGTCGCAATCTGTTACGGACCTTATTCTGTATGCTACGTGCACTGCCGGACAATTTCCTATTGACTTAAAGTAGAAGTCTGGCAAAAAGTCTTATTGTATTGCCCCCCAAACGTTATACAAATCACCAATATACACTTATTACGGGAAATGCTTATAAAGGGCTTTCCCTGCACTTACCACTGCATCAAGGCTTCACTTCCTGGATAACATGGTGATGTCACTTCCTGGATAACATGGTAATGTCACTTCCTGGATAACATGGTGATGTCACTTCCTGGATAACATAGTGATGTCACTTCCTGGATAACATGGTGATGTCACTTCCTGGATAACATGGTGATGTCACGACCCGACTCCCAGAGCTGTGCGGGCTGTGGCTGCTGGAGAGGATGATGGCAGAGGGATGCTCAGTGTCCCTCCAGTACTCTGTGTCCCTCAGTGTCCCCCTGCCATCATCCTCTCCAGCAGCCACAGCCCGCACAGCTCTGGGAGTCTGGTCAGGACATCACCATGTTATCCAGGAAGTGACATCACCATGTTATCCAGGAAGTGACATCACCATGTTATCCAGGAAGTGACATCACCATGTTATCCAGGAAGTGACATCACCATGTTATCCAGGAAGTGACATCACAATGTTATCCAGGAAGTGAAACCTTGATGCAGTAGTAAGGGGAAATATAATACTTTAATAAAACTTTTTGCTGGACTTTTCCTTTAAGTGGAGTGCTTTATTACATTTATTATCCGTTTTTTTTATCCTTTTATGATGATTAGGGCCAAAAAAGAGCATATACTTCTTGTTAAATATCACCATTTCTTTTATGTCTGTTTTCTCCTTGCCCTCATCTTTCGGGATACATGACATTTGGTGATTAGATCCATGGTCTATTAATTCTTGGGATATCCGTTTAAACTGTAAAGAGAGCTATAATAGACCCTTGCTTACTTTTTATTCCCCTTTTTTTGAGAACATGACTGTTTACCAGAAACATGCTGTTTAATCTGTATATTATTATGAAATTATGCTAATTGCAAACCCTGTATGTTTTACGGTTCTATCGGAAACATTTTGTCAGTAATGCACATAAGAGAAATGAGTCACCGAACATTCAGGAACTAATAAAAAGCTTGTATTTTAAAGGGTACTCATCATTTTAGGATAAGCTCTCCTGTGGGGAGGATCAGCATGAGGATCAGCACTATCTAAAAGTCCATGTAACCCTTTAAATGGGCACTGTTATTAAAAAAATGGTCGAGGTCTAAGTGTTCTAAGTCCTCCCTGCCATGCGCTCCTCTCCCAGCTCTTTGTACATCCGACCTGGGCTGCCCCTTACATTATTTAGCTGTCAAGGTCACATAACACAAAGTCGGGAGAGAAAGCATGGCATGGACTTCTCCCGGCTCATTCTCCTGATTTGTCTCAGCCTGAACACCCAGATGTCAACAACCAAAACTTGTAACATGTCCCTGACGTGACAGAAGTTTAGTTTTCTAATGACAGGTACTCTTCAAAGGGGTTATCCAGCGAAAATCTTTTTCTTTCAAATCCACTGGTGTCAGAAAAGTTATATAGATTTGTAATTTACTTTTATAAAAAAAATCTTAAGGCTTCCCATACTTATCAGCTGCTGTATGCCCTGCAGGAAATGTTGTTTTATTTTCAGTCTGACACAGTGCTCTCTGCTGACATCTCTGGCCGAGACAGGAATTGTCCAGAGCAAGGGAGGTTTTCTATGCGGATTCATAGAAAACCAAGACAAAGTTCCTATCTCAGCCAGAGATGTCTTCAGAGAGCATTGTGTCAGACTGAAAATAAAACATTTCCTGCAGGACATACAGCAGTTGATAAGTATGGGAAGACTTGCAAATTTTTATTAGAAGTAAATTACAAATCTATATAACTTTCTGACACCAGTTGATTTGAACGAAAAAGATTTTTGCTGGACAACCCCTTTTAACCTTCATGTCAGTGGATTACTGAGAGGATTTAGTGAGAAGTAGCACAAGCTACTTGCATTTTCTGTTTTTTATTTTAGTTTTTGTAGAGCAGTCGTGTCAAATTCTGACGGCTCGCGGTGGCAGGATTTTTGGCCCTCCGAGAAAATCAATAGATTTCCTTAAACTGTCCCGCAGTCTGTCACAGCGTATTATAATATGGGCGGTCTGGACGGCTGCCGATATTATAATAATCTAGGCGCAGAGTACAGGGGAGCCGGAAAGGCGCCCAGCCCTCTGTCAGTCTCTACCAGCGTAAAGTGGCAGAATTGCGGTAACCTGTGAGGATCTTGTTGCTTCCTCTGGTGAGTGTCACCCATACTAGTATTTCCTTTACCTGTCACTGCGTAGAAAGGAGATATAAGTTCTGAACTCACCACGCTGCCAGCCTGAACCAGCCATCCATGAAAATTGTGAATTGTGGAGCCAGTATTGGGGGAATTAACTACTTGTGGGGCTGTATTGTTGCACTATTGGAGGAGTTAAAGGGGAACTCTGTCAAGTATGGAGGTCAGGGGATGACCCTTATAAGAGAAACATTTAAATCTACAATGTATACTAACACGTGATTTTCATTACAATATATAATTCTTAACAAACTGCTTCAGATATATATATATATACTAGTAGCTCGTAACTGCTTATGCAAGGCAAAGCCTTCACATGGAAGATTAATGGTTCCTGTCCTGGACAAAGAATGGTATGCTGGTGCTTTGCAGAGGAAGCTAGAGGAAGTCACGTCCAGAAGATATGTGAAGATAGAAGACGTTACTACCACAAGAGTCTAAAGGCCTAAGCTACGCAGTAGAAAATGCATAAATTAATAGAGATTTGGTGTAATCCAATTAGATCAAAGAGGAATGTAATAATGTTATATTGTAACCACCCCTATATTCTACCGTATAAATGTATGGATCAAGGAAGTAATAAAGAGGAGTGTATATGGAACTTGGACCAAACTGGTTGTTGGTGTGATTTCCTTACGGCCGACACTTCCCTATTTTACAATCTAGACATAGACAGTTAGTTGAAGCGTGGCAGAATAAATTACCCTAATTACCCCATACCTCCCTGCCACGACACTGGCGCCCGAACAATAGGCCGGCACCTGCAGGGGGGGGCCTACCCCGTGGGACCGACACCCGGCTGCCTGCTAGACGATCCCGGACCGACTGAACGAGCCTGATCAACTCCACCACAACGGTAAGTCTGCTGATTTTATAAATCTGTAGCTTACCTGTTGTGTCAGGCGGTCCTGTGTGAGTCTGTGGGTAACCTGTTCGATCCCCGTGGTGACCTTAGCGACGAGGTGTTCCTCCCGCTGTGCCGTCCAGAGAACCCGTAAATGTACGTGTATCATTGTGTACGTACAGCTTGTCGTAACCAACTAACTGTCTATGGGTATCTTACTGGGGCTCTGAGACACGTGGTGGTTTAACTTGTCAGAACTGGTGTCAGTATAGAGATAATTTTGGGTTTGACAGAGAACCTGTGTTACAGAGATATACATATTTGAGGTTTGGAAGAGAACCTGATAGAATTTGAGGTTTGGCAGAGAACCTGTTACAATTTTGAGGTTTGGCAGAGAACCTGTTACAATTTTGAGGTTTGGCAGAGAACCTGATACAATTTGGGGTTTGAAAGAGAATCTGTTAGATATTTTGGGTTTGTGAGAGAACCTGTCCGTTTCAAGTCAGTGAATTAGCCTTGGCTGTGGTGCTGGGCAAGACCAGTTCTGAAGATATTGTTTAGAGCGGCCGTATGTTAATATTAAAGTTTAATGCAAGTGAAACTTCTGGCTGCATGTAACACAAAGAACGTATGATAGGAGTAGTAGTCTAGTAGTTTGTCTACGCAGCTGCGGTTAGCTGTTCTGTTCTTTCCAGACACTTCCTCAAGTTTGACTTTCACTTCCCTATTTTCCGGTGAAGTCAAACAGACAGGAAACACTTGTTTCTGTAGCTTGTTATACATTTATATTCCCCTCCAGGGGGCCTCCTATGACCATATTGTCAAGGATTAGTTTCTTCAGATATTTTAAAGACGTGTTTCACTTGCTGAGTTTACGGTCACGTGCTTCAATTGCACGAACTAGGTATTAGCGTAGAGTAGGAACACCCGTGATCTCTGAGTCCTGAAAAAACTCGCAACGCGATGGAAAGCTTGCGATCCTTGTTTGCATCGAAGCCTCCCGATAATACCTATGAAAGCCCAGTCGAGCTGGTAACCAGAAGAGAAGGGAAGAAACATGTGGCTAACATGAAAAAACTAATGGATGTCTGTCAGATGCATAAAAAGGGGAGACTGCAGGTTACGCTATGGGACAAGGCCCTTAGAGAGAACAGAGGGACCTTGGAGGATAATGACTTGCTTTTGTCTGCCCAGGCATGGCATCGCACCGCATGTTCAATTGCAAAAGATAATTATGTGGAGGTGGAATATGTCAATGCAAAAGGGGAAGTGACTGCATATATGTACTGTCTGGGGAATTACATATCCCATGATGGCGACGGTGGACCACGATGTTGGGAGTGTCCACATTGCCATCAGCAGAATCCACCCTCTGCTGAATATTGCAGTAGTTGTGGAAGGGGACGCCCAAATCCAGCCCCTGAATGTAGAACCGCCCAATCTGCCCCACCTAGTGACACTGCTATACGTGCGGACGGCCATATTGGGACTCCCAGCTCCTCCCCATCCACCCAAGGGGAACAGCCTACTTCCGGCAGCCATATTGCTATACCCAAACCCACCCTTCCGGACAGCAGCGCTCCTAACCTATATCCCTTATTGACTGCCTCTGGAGCATACTATGTACCCACCCCAGGTGCCGCTCCCATTATGATCTTATCACCACAGCGAGCATCAAGTGCCCCATTCAGTCCACAGTCTCATGAGTTTGTTAAAGTACCTGCAGCTACAATTCAGCAATTCCATAACACCCCTATCAGACTTAAGGAGGAATCTCCATACCAGAGTGATGGAGAAGGGAAATCTGCCCCCGAGCCAGTTGAACGCGGGTCACTTAGGACTAGACACCAGCCTTCCCCAGGTTTTGGTTTCAAGGATGAACGTGTATCAGTTGACTCATATCATCCAATAACCCCACGCCACACTACCACTAGAAGGTCTGAGGGACCTAATAGAGTGAAATTTAACCCGATACCTTTCACTCCAGTATTTTCTACCAAGTTATGGGATCTCTCGACCACCTTGGTCATAGGCGTAGGTGATGTGGTACATCAGGATACAGAGGCTTTAGTGAATCCAGCTAACGCTGCCCTCAAGCACAATGGAGGTGTGGCTAGACAGATAGTGAAGCACGGTGGTAAGGAGATACAGTTAGACTGTGATGACATCCTGGCATACCGACAGGGTGCTTACCTACCAGTGACAGGAGTAGTGACAACTCCAGGTTACAACCTGAAATGTAGGGTCATTCTACATGCAGTAGGCCCCATATACAGAGATTATGTTCATGAAGAAGCTGCCCGCTTACTGAGACAGACAGTACACAATGTACTCCAGAATGTCAAAGTTAAAGAATTAACCTCACTCTCATTACCACTTATCTGTGCTGGCCTATTTGGGTTTCCCGAGAAGCCTTGTTGTGAGACAATATTATCTGCAATACGAGATGGCCACATCCACACGCTACGGCGTACGGCTTATTAAGATCATAGTTCAAGACTCATACATAGCTGACTTACTTGCAGAAACTTGGCAGTACATGTGTACAGATTATCCTCTCCTCACTACGCAGGGAAACTCAACCGGGATGATACCCTTATCGAGACATAATCCATTTAGTGATGACCTCCTTCCAGGTCTGGATCCTCCTCCTCCTCCTCAACCGTTGATTTCATTTGACTCATTACCGCTTCCACCACCACCACCAATTGCCAATACACCACCATCACCATTTTCCTCAGTACAACCCATTTTAACACACCAAGAGAAACCCAAGTATGTTCCTTTCAACCCTGCTGAAATTAATAATTTATTGAGCCAGTTGCCTGATCCTGAGAAACACCCAATGCCTTTTTACCGTAGACTCAATGAAGTGCAGAAAACCTACTCCGTCAACTGGCAGGATCTAGCTAATATTACCAGTATCAAGGTAGGAGACTCCTTTTGGCCTATTATCAGGTCAGCATTAGTGGAGAATGGGATGTTAGATACCCTCAGCTATCCCTCGGGTGAAGAGTTTTGCCGTAGACTTCTTAAATGGGCCAAAGATAGACTGGCTGACTCCTCTGTCAGTGTGGCTGACACATCTCAGGAACCCACTGAGACGGTGGAAAAGTACTATGCTAGAATGTTGGCACTCTTCCAAGACCAGGGATTTGATATGAAGATAAAACACCAGCGCACCCTTTTTGTCGAATCTTTTGTCAAAGGCCTTCTTGACCCCATTATGAGAAAATTGGTGGAAACTCGCCCTGAATATATAGAACTACCCCACAGCCAAGTCTTGCTCATTTCGAAAGCTATTGAGAAGCAACAGATTAATCATGCGCCTCAAAGACTGACTGATAATAATGTGGCTGTTTTCCAACAAACACAAAACCCTCGTGCTAACAATGCCTCAAGAGTGGATGAGATTATGTATAATCAGCCAGCTCAACTCTATCCAGGAAGTCCTTTCCCTGGCAGACACCAACAGATGCCCAATAACAACAATAGGCCCCAAAAGCCTAAACCTGCTTGCTATTTTTGTGGCAAACTAGGCCATATTAGGAAGCAATGCCGTCTCTTTTTCGCACAGCATCTTCAAACTCAGCAAGGTTAACCACCAACCCGAGGATTCTCCAATTTGAGCATGGGACAACAGAATATGACCCCACATGACCGCCAACAAGGATATAATCGACCCTCAGGCCAGGGTCGTCAACCACAGAGATCTCAACAGCACGACCAACTTGATCAGCAATCATTTCCTCCTCCTCCTCAGGACTGGTTTTACCCTGATGCATAGGAACTTGGCAAGCCTGCGTCTACTGTTTTCACTAACCTGGCGGACAAAGACCTTTCTTATCAATCTGGCCCTGTTTTAACAGTCAAAATTCCAGTAAATGGTCATGAAATCCCTTTTCTAGTGGACACGGGTGCAGCCAGATCAGTCTTAAGAACCTCGGATATCCCACCAGGTGTCACCCTCTCTCCTGACTATATCTCATGTGTCGGAGTTGACGGACAACCTACCAAGACTCGCCTTACCTATCCAGTGCCTGTTTGACACCAGAGTATACTGTCAAGACTTCTTGTTTCTCCTTCATGCCCAACCAACTTACTGGGAGCTGACCTTTTACAGAAGATGGGAGCAACTATCCGATTTGATTCATCTGGAATGTATCTAGACCTCGAAAATACTCCTACCACTGAAGAAGTATGTGCTCTGCAAGCCATACATACACTCCTAGTGCTTCCTTGCCAGAAACGTATCCCCCCAAGAGTGCTACCCCTAATCCCAGATGGATTATGGGCCACAGGCCCTGATGATATTGGCCTACTTCCTGTCACCCCGGTACGTATCTTCCTGAAAGAAGGTGCATTACCACCCCACCTACCTCAATACCCCTTGAAAGCTGGTCAAGAACAGGCTCTGGAAGGACAGATTTCCACCTTCCTAAGGAATGGTGTGCTTATCCCGTGCATGTCACCTGCCAATACACCCTTATTTCCTGTCAAGAAGAGGACTGCACAAGGTGAACCTGAGAAATACCGTTTGGTTCAAGATCTCAGAGCTGTGAATGCTGCTACTGTCCTTGAAGCCCCAGTGGTTCTGAACCCTAACACCCTCCTCTCCCAAATACCTCCTTTTGCTGCTTGTTTCACAGTAATCAATCTTACAAATGCTTTCTTCAGCGTTCCTCTGGAAGAATCTTCAAGATACCTTTTCGCGTTCACTTATCGCGGGAAACAGTACACCTGGACAAGAATGCCCCAGGGAGCACAGAACTCTCCAAACCAATTCACTCAAGCACTGCAGACATGCTTACAACCATGGATCTTGGCACACCCGGATGTGGTTCTCCTCCAGTATGTTGATGATCTACTCTTATGTGCCCCAAACGCCTTTGTTTGTGAAGATCATTCTATCAGCTTACTTCAGCACCTGGCCTCCATTAACTGCAAGGTGTCACAGTCAAAACTGCAGTGGTGCAGTGATTGTATCTCAAGTGGAACCAAACACCTTACGGAAGACCGCAAGAAGGCAGTGGCAGAGATCAAGCCACCCCAGACTCTAACCCAACTGCAAGCATTTCTTGGAATGATTACCTACTGCCGCCAATGGATTCCAAACGCTTCGGCTTTGATGCAACCGCTTTATGACTCCTTTTCTGACATCAAGGACTCACATAGTCTTCCCATAGAGGCTATGAACTGTTTCTATGAACTTAAGAATCTTATTTTACAAGCCCCTGCCTTGGGGATACCAGATTATACTCAACCATTCTTCCTTTTCATCTCTGAGAACAATGGTCATGCTTCAGGAGTATTGGCCCAGAAACATGGTGGAAGAACACGGCCTCTTGGATATTACTCTTGCAGATTGGACCCAGTGGCTAGAGCAGCACCCACCTGCCTCAGGGCTGTTCTTGCAGCAAAAGCACTTCTCGACAAAACAGCTGATCTCATCTTGGGACATCCTGTTACTATTTTGGCACCACATAATTTACAAGCCATTCTGAAATTGTCTCAACAACCTCATTTGTCTATGCAGCGCAAGCCACGCCTGCAAAGTTCTCTCCTCTTGCCTGAAAACGTCACACTGCAAAGATGTACAATTCTGAACCCTGCAACTCTGCTTCCTCTCTCAAGGGGGGAATGTGATCCTATTGAAGGCAATAGTGCTGCATCTCACAGGGATGAAGACTACCCTGCAGAGGAAGATTATTATCCAGAACATGATTGTGTCCAGCAGATGGAAGATGAGACTTCACGTCTATCAAATGTTTCTACTTCACCACTGGACAATCCTGACTATATTCTCTTCACGGATGGCTCAAGGTACGCGGATGAAAGGACAGTTCCATACAGGATTTGCTGTGGTCACCTTATCAGAAACTGTGATGGCAAACTCCCTTCCTTCCCACATGTCGGCCCAGGAAGCTGAACTTAGGGCCCTGACCGAAGCCTGCAAGCTAGTGGAAGGGAAGACTGCCAATATCTACACAGACTCAGCCTACGCGCATGGAATAGCGCATGACTTTGGCCTGAAATGGGCCTTGCGAGGTTTCCAGACAGCTAGTGGAACGCCCATCAAGAACCACAGAGCCGTGAAGACTTTGATGGAAGTTCTCCATCTACCGGCTCAAGTAGCCATCCTGAAGGTTAAAGCCCATGGAAGAACAGAGACAGAAGAAGCCAAGGGCAACTACAGAGCAGATCTGGCAGCAAAGGCTGCAGCACTTCTCCCAGAAGTTCGAGAGGAAGCAGAAGTTGCTATACACGTGCTAACAAGAGCAGGGAAGAAAAAAGAAGATGAAGCCGGAGAAGAAGAAGATATACCCAATCCAGGAATTACTCTGTTGAAGCAATTCCAGTCCCAGATAGGTCTAGAAGAAAAGAAAGAGTGGGAAAAACAAGGAGCTAAGATGCAAGAAGATGGATTCTGGAGAAAAGACAAGAGACTCTGTCTACCAAGAACATTGTTCCTAGCAGTGGTGCAGTGGGCCCATGGAGTCACCCACAGAGGGAAGAACCAGATGATTTCCACCATCACTAAGTTTTACCTGGCACCTGGAATGTCTATCACAGCAGCTACCTATGCTAAGAGTTGTGACATCTGCAAGACTTGCAATCCAGGGGGGACAGTGCATACTCCCAAGAAACACTTGGCTAAACCGCTATATCCTTTCCAGAGGATCCAGATTGACCACATGGAACTACCAAAGAGTGGAAGATACAAGTATGTCCTAGTGGTGGTGGACATGTTCTCAGGATGGACGGAGGCCTACCCAGTTGTTAACATGACAGCCAAACTTACTGTGAAAAGACTTTTGACCAACCTAGTCTGTAGGTTTGGAGTTCCAGAAGTTATTGAAAGCGACCAAGGCCCAGCCTTTATTGCAGATGTGACTAGGGAGATCTGGAAGATGATAGGGGCAGACTTAGGCTTACATACCCCCTACCACCCTCAAAGTAGTGGAAAGGTAGAAAGAATGAATGCCACACTGAAAAATAAAATTCTGAAAGCAAGCAGAGAGTTATCCCTCCCATGGCCTGAGATCCTACCTATTGCCCTCTACTCTGTCAGGAACACCCCTAGGCAGCCCACCGGTCTAACCCCGTATGAAATTCTATTTGGGGGTCCCGCTAGGCTTGGGGCATACTACCCACAACAGTTGAAGGCAGGGAATGATAATCTTGTGAAGTATGTTGTAAACCTGTGCAATGAATTGAAAGTAACACATGCTGCAGTTTTCTCCTCTATTCCAGATCCAGAATCTGACCAGAGCACTCACTCCCTCCAACCAGGTGACTTTGTGGTTGTGAAAAAGCACGTCAGAGACGCTCTGGAACCTAGATTTGAAGGCCCATACCAAGTGCTTTTGGTGTCTCCAACTTCTGTGAAACTTGAAGGGAAAACCACCTGGATACACGCCTCTCACTGCAAGAAGGTGTCACCCACCAGTCCATCACCATGAAAGACGTCTTTATCCTTTTTATAATGTGTTCTGCCTGGGTGGGTTGGGGGACAACAGAGGTAGCCATTACACAAGATGAGGAGTTCATTACTCTCTGGTATAATTCATCCAACACCCATATAGCAACTTTTAAGGTCAATTTTAATCTACCCAGGGGAATGACATGCGATGAGGGGACTGTGTGGTATATGTGTGTTACTGATGATAACTATTGGGGTCCACATTGCGATTCCTGGGGGGCAGTGGGATGGAACACTGGAGACACTGATTGGGGATATAGACCAGAGGCTATACTACAGAGGAAAGACAAGAATGGGAAACCCTTACTCAATAGACTGACCTTACTCAAACCACTGTGTGTTAAGAAGAAGAAGAAGGTGAAACTAGTTATAACCGTAGAAAACCCCAGTGCTAATGATGCAGGAACATATGTTATAGGTGGATATGGGGGAATGGCATCTGGTTATAAGGCAGGAATCAAGCTGAAGGACATGTTCCATTCTCCAGAGTGGAGAACAGAGGAGAAACAAACAACGGATATAATACATTTAGCCAAATCCCACATGCAAATGTATAATGAGATGGTAGCTATCTCAGACCCCACGGTAGAAGAGGTATATGCAGTTGAGACAGGATACAGTGATACCAACTATTGGTTAGAATGGATGAAATACACTGCAGCACAATACAACCGATCAAACTGTTATGTATGCTCTAGTGCCCGCCCACACCTTGGGTCAGTTCCCCTACACCTAGACCCAGCTTCAGAACGGTGTTTCCTCAGCCTGTTCACCAACAGTACTACTAACAACCCGATTTGTGAGACTTGGAAAGTAAAATATCCCATAATCACACAAGCACCCACCCGAAGCCAGGGAATCACAATATACCCTGGTAATTACACATGCTTCGTGAGCGAAGGGGAGGGTAGAAACCTGGGTAAGTTTGAACCAGGCTATTGTGGAAGTTACAGTAACGTAACCAGAGACCAACTCCTGAACCAGGTCCAATCAGTAGCTGATGTGTTCTGGATCTGTGGGGATATGAAAATAAGACCCAAACTTGAAGGTAATTGGACAGGGGAATGTGCACCAGCCAAGGCCCTAATGCCACTTCATGTAATACCCCTTGGAGATGGTAAGATGGAAGAGGTTTTCTCATTCTAGAATTGCAAGGTCCCTCGACTATTTCATCAGACACAAGAGAACTGTTGATCTGACCCCAAAGGTAAGCTTTGACCCACACATATACATAGATGCCATAGGAGTCCCAAGGGGGGTGCCAGATGAGTTCAAAGCTAGGGACCAGGTGAAGGCAGGATTTGAATCAATTTTCCCTCACATAACCATAAACAAGAATGTGGATTGGATAAACTATATTTATTACAATCAACAGAGATTTGTCAATTACACTCGGGATGCCCTACATGGATTGGTAGACCAACTAGGCCCCACATCTATTATGACTTTCCAAAACAGAATGGCCCTAGATATGGTGTTGGCAGAGAATGGTGGGGTATGTAAAATGATCAAGGATGTTTGTTGCACCTATATACCTGACAATACTGGTCCAAACGGTAAAGTAACCCTAGCCATTAAAAAACTAGACAACATATCTGAAGAGCTAAAGAGGAATGCTGGCATAACACCCATGGGACCAGTACTTCTCTTGGATGAGCGGGTGGCAGAAGTGGCTAGCACAGGTGGGCACGGTGCTAGGAGTAGTTTTACTGGCCTCGTTAATCATGGTGATCTGTGTAATCCCTTGTGTCAAGAAGATGTTGTCTAAGGGTTTGGATGAGGTTACTCCAGTCTTTCCTTATCTGGGGGAAGATAATTTCACCTGTATGGAGGAGGATAGTACAGAAGGAGCTCCCCCAATGAGAGTTATTACCGAGCAACCCATGGTTCTCCCAATGAGAGTTATTACTGAGCAACCCAGGGCCTGACAGGTTCCCTTTGAATCACCTATATGATAAAGAATAACCTAGACTTACAACTTAATTAGGGATAGATAAGGGAAGGGTAGACTCTCATGGTGACTAAGTCCCAGTGGAAGGAGGTGGTGTTTGTTAGGAACACAAACTCCAGTAGCTGGGTGAAATACCCCTACTCCCCAACCCTCACCATGAGACAGCTACAAAGGCTCAAGACTACTAGTTTTTAGGGAAAACAAGGGAAAAGGTTATTCTAATGGGTGATTAAGTGATTTCAATGTTTCTAGGGGGGACTGTCAAGTATGGAGGTCAGGGGATGACCCTTATAAGAGAAACATTTAAATCTACAATGTATACTAACACGTGATTTTCATTACAATATATAATTCTTAACAAACTGCTTCAGATATATATATATATACTAGTAGCTCGTAACTGCTTATGCAAGGCAAAGCCTTCACATGGAAGATTAATGGTTCCTGTCCTGGACAAAGAATGGTATGCTGGTGCTTTGCAGAGGAAGCTAGAGGAAGTCACGTCCAGAAGATATGTGAAGATAGAAGACGTTACTACCACAAGAGTCTAAAGGCCTAAGCTACGCAGTAGAAAATGCATAAATTAATAGAGATTTGGTGTAATCCAATTAGATCAAAGAGGAATGTAATAATGTTATATTGTAACCACCCCTATATTCTACCGTATAAATGTATGGATCAAGGAAGTAATAAAGAGGAGTGTATATGGAACTTGGACCAAACTGGTTGTTGGTGTGATTTCCTTACGGCCGACACTTCCCTATTTTACAATCTAGACATAGACAGTTAGTTGAAGCGTGGCAGAATAAATTACCCTAATTACCCCATACCTCCCTGCCACGACAACTCCACATAAAGAAAATATTTTTCTATTAAAAGTACATTAAAGGTTATATAGATGTGTCTATATAATGTGTTACCAAATCTGTACGGTTCTGCCACACTGGTAGCTGATAAAAATCCAGAAAGTGAAAAAAATGTCTCCTGCTCCTTCTGCTCTCCCACCTTAGGAGACAAAGATTCCATGCCTCTGTCTCACATTGTGTGTGTTTGCTGAGCACAGGCTGTTGCAGAGAGGGGGCAGGGCGTGATGTCACAGGAGGCTTGTGATCCCCCAATCCCCTGGGTGATTCACCATCTCTAACTGGCCCCTCACTACACCTGAGCAGGCAAGGAGAGACAGAAACAGGTGCTGGCATAAGCAGTATATCCAATGTAAGATAATATGGGATAAAATCCTTATTGTGGGGCTCAATTTCAAAGATAAAAGATGCTTGATCATAATATATGTGTGGAAATGAAAAGAAAAAAAAAATAAATTAAAAAGTTCTTTATTCCAATATCAGCGTTACAGGTAGAGAATACTACGTGCTATGTGGTGTTATAGGTAGAGGATACAGTGTGCTGTCTGGTGTTACAGGTAGAGAATATAGTGTGCTGTGTGGTGTTACAGGTAGAAAATACAGCGTGCTGTGTGGTGTTACAGGTAGAGAATACAGTGTGCTGTGTGGTATTACAGGTAGAGAATACAGTGTGCTGTGTGGTGTTACAGGTAGAGAATACAGCGTGCTGTGTGGTGTTGCAGGTAGAGAATACAGCGTGCTGTGTGGTGTTACAGGTAGAGTATACAGCGTGCTGTGTGGTGTTACAGGTAGAGAATACAGCGTGCTGTGTGGTGTTACAGGTAGAGAATACAGTGTGCTGTGTGGTGTTACAGGTAGAGAATATAGTGCTGTGTGGTGTTACAGGTGGAGAATACAGTGTGCTGTCTGGTGTTACAGGTAGAGAATATAGCGTGCGGTGTGCTGTTACAGGTAGAGAATACAGCGCACTGTGTGGTGTTACAGGTAGAGAATACAGCGTGCTGTGTGGTGTTACAGGTAGAGAATATAGTGCTGTGTGGTGTTACAGGTGGAGAATACAGTGTGCTGTCTGGTGTTACAGGTAGAGAATATAGCGTGCGGTGTGGTGTTACAGGTAGAGAATACAGCGTGCTGTGTGGTGTTACAGGTAGAGAATACAGCGTGCTGTGTGGTGTTACTGGTAGAGAATACAGTGTGCTGTGTGGTGTTACAGGTAGAGAATACAGCGTGCTGTGTGGTGTTACAGGTAGAGAATACAGCGTGCTGTGTGGTGTTACAGGTAGAGAATACAGCGTGCTGTGTGGTGTTACAGGTAGAGAATACAGCGTGCTGTGTGGTGTTACAGGTAGAGAATACAGGGTGCTGTGTGGTGTTACAGGTAGAGAATACAGCGTGCTGTGTGGTGTTACAGGTAGAGAATACAGTGCTGTGTGGTGTTACAGGTAGAGAATACAGGGTGCTGTGTGGTGTTACAGGTAGAGAATACATGGTGCTGTGTGGTGTTACAGGTAGAGAATACAGGGTGCGGTGTGGTATTACAGGTAGAGAATACAGTGTGCTGTGTGGTGTTACAGGTGGAGAATACAGCGTGCTGTGTGGTGTTACAGGTAGAGAATACAGCGTGCTGTGTGGTGTTACAGGTAGAGAATACAGCGTGCTGTGTGGTGTTACAGGTAGAGAATACAGCGTGCTGTGTGGTGTTACAGGTAGAGGATACAGCGTGCTGTGTGGTGTTACAGGTAGAGAATACATGGTGCTGTGTGGTGTTACAGGTAGAGAATACAGCGTGCTGTGTGGTGTTACAGGTAGAGAATACAGCGTGCTGTGTGGTGTTACAGGTAGAGGATACAGCGTGCTGTGTGGTGTTACAGGTAGAGAATACAGGGTGCGGTGTGGTGTTACAGGTAGAGAATACAGTGTGCTGTGTGGTGTTAGATGGAGTAGACAAGTAAGTAATGCTATTTGCTTCTGCAGAAGTTAAATTTTTTTAAACCTCTACCTGGAGTTCCCCTTCAACTACATGTGGGGCAGTATTGTGGCACTATTAGAGGAGTTAGCTACATGTGGGGCAGTATTGTGGCACTATTAGAGGAGTTAGCTGTCAGATAAATCTGTCAGATAAAATCTGTCAGATAAATCTGCCTGTGTAAACGCACCATTGGGGGGCTCTATTAGGGAAACTAAAGCCACATGGGCTACAGGAGGGAGCATTATTACCCTTATGGATGTGGAGCTTGTATATAGGTGGGTAGGAGGTGCAATAAAAGTGTGCTCCACTGGAGTCCACGTCACTGCCGTACGTATCTCCCATGATGCTGGATGCTTCCTGCCACAGAGGAGCCAACATACTAGGCCGCAGTCCAGCCATCCCCATGGCGGTACATGCAGCAGTGATGTGGATACTTCCATCCCTACCATTTCCTTCAACCTGCCCTCTACCTTCCTATCCTATACTTGTCTTTGTCATTACTATACAAGTCCTATACTTGTCATTTTATAGTAATATAGAATATCATTTATCATAACGTACAGCACCATGAATGCTGCAAGCAAACGTCAATAAATATCAAGGTTGGCCCGTGACTTTGTGCATTTTTTTTTAATTTTTAGCCCACTGTGTATTTGAGTTTGACATCCCTGTTCTAGAGAAAAGACCTCTCTATACATTATATTATTGACTGAGAACTAATACTGTGGGGTAGACAGCTGGCTTTTATCAGTGTCTAGCATGTACGCTCGGAAGGCTTCCAATATGTACCCTAAATGTGTCCAGAGGGTTACATTAGCCCAACAGATGCAAAGAGATTGTCCTTTTCACCTCCGTTGGGAGCGTATGTCAGTAGACTACCCTGATCCTTATGCAGGATCTTGTAATGTTTTCGTAGCCTTTCCTGACTTGTCAATTAAACAAATCCTTTAATAGTCTATGGGTGACATTTAATTGATGGACACCTCATGAAAAGTTCACAATGTATATGATAAACGGATGTCATAATAACCTATAGATCAGGGGTACTCAACAACTTTTAGTGAAGGTCCACTTACCGGGGTCTATTGTCAGGTGAAGGTCCGAGCTGAACATCAGTAGGAAATTGTGTTTTGTTAATTTTCACAAACGTTCAACTATTTATATACAGAATTGCTGCTTATTAGCAGGAAAACTGGCATTTTTTTCTCTCTCAACAGCCCTTTGCTATTCGGTACAAAGGGGGTGACTGCCCTGGTAGTATATAACCCCCCCTGTTGCTCCCCCAGTAGTGTATAGCCCCCCCTGTGCGCTCTCCCCCAGTAGTGTATAGCCCCCTGTTGCTCCCCCAGCAGTATATAGCCCCCCTGTGCTCTCCCCTTGTAGTATATAGCCCCCTGTGAGTGCCCCCCAGTAGTATATAGCCCCCCTGTGCTCTCTCCCTGTAGTATATAGCCCCCTTTGAGCTCCCCCCAGTAGTATATAGGCCCCTGTGAGCTACCCCCAGTAGTATATAGCCCCCTGTGCTCTCCCTCTGTAGTATATAGCCCCCTTTGAGCTCCCCCCAGTAGTATATAGCCCCCTGTGAGCTTCCCCCAGTAGTATATAGCCCCCCTGTGCTCTCCCCCTGTAGTATATAGCCCCCTGTGAGCTCCCCCAGTAGTATATAGCCCCCCCTGTGCTCTCCCCCTGTAGTATATAGCCCCCTGTGAGCTCCCCCCAGTAGTATATAGCCCCCTGTGAGCTCCCCCCAGTAGTATATAGCCCCCCCTGTGAGCTCCCCCAGTAGTATATAGCCCCCCAAGTAGTATATAGCCCCCTGTGCTCTCCCCCTGTAGTATATAGCCCCCTGTGAGCTCTCCTCAGTAGTATATAGCCCCCAGTATATAGCCCCCTGTGAGCTCCCCCCCAGTAGTATATAGCCCCCCCAGTAGTATATAGCCCCCCTGTGAGTTCCCCCCAGTAGTATATAGCCCCCCAAGTAGTATATAGCCCCCTGTGCTCTCCCCCTGTAGTATATAGCCCCCTGTGAGCTCTCCTCAGTAGTATGTAGCCCCCAGTATATAGCCCCTGTGAGCTCCCCCCAGTAGTATATAGCCCCCCCAGTAGTATATAGCCCCCCTGTGAGCTCCCCCCAGTAGTATATAGCCCCCAAGTAGTATATAGCCCCCTGTGCTCTCCCCCTGCAGTATATAGCCCCCTTCGAGCTCCCCTCAGTAGTATATAGCCCCCCAGTGCGCTCTCCCCTTATAGATAGCCCCCAGAGAAAAAAAACAAACAACCCACAACTCACCTAGCACCTCGCTCCCCCGCCGCGCCTGTCTTCTTGTCTTCTTCTCTTCTCCCCTCGGTCCGACCCCCGGCTGATACGCGCTCTCTGGGGACGTCCCGGGGATTCCCCAGCAGAGCGCGCATTAGTGACCTCAGTGTACGTCGCCGTCCTGCACTTCCGGTAGAGCAGGCCGGCGGCGTACACTGAGGTCTGTGGTGCGCGCTCTGCTGGGGAATCCCCGGGACATCCCTACAGAGCGCGTATCAGCCGGGGGCCGGACCGGCACTGCCCCCAGCCCCACAGGCGTACTGACATCTAAGGACAGTACGCCTATGGGGCGGGAGGCAGTGCGGTGGGGAGCGGGACCTCCTAACAGCCCCGGATCCGGTCCGTCCCGGGAGGTTAGGAGGTCTGACCAGGGGTCCGGACAGCTGGCCTCCGCGGTCCGGGTTCGGACCGCGGTCCGCCAGTTGAGGACCCCTGCTATAGATGATGGATGGCATTGTAATGCTTCTGGTGAGCTTATCTCAGTGTTACAGAGAGAGAAATGATATAAAAGGGGGTTTCCAGGAAAAAATAATCAATGACCGATTCTTAGGATGGGCAAAAAGGTCCGCAGAGCCTCAGTTACGAGTCTCAAAACACTGGACTGGTCAGGTATCCCTCCAGCGAAGGACCTAGCAAAGGGGTGGCTCCTGTATGGCAACTACTAAGGGTCCATTTACACAGAAAGATTATCTGACAGATTATCTGCCAAAGATTTGAAGCCAAGGCCAGAAACAGACTATAAACAGAGATCAGGTCATAAAGGAAAGCCTGAGATTTCTCCTGTTTTCAAATCCATTCCTGGCTTTGGCTTCAAATCTTTGACAGATAATCTGTCAGATAATCTTCCTGTGTAAAGGGACCTTAAAATCACCATATTAACGCAGTTACAAGTCTGATGTCATTACCAGAGAGGTACCAAACTGCTGTCAGTTCCATAGAAGATAGAGGGGGAAGTAAAGACATGCCTCAGGTTGTGGTCATGCTGGTTGCCTGACCAGAAAAAAAAAATGCTTATAGCCTCTGTGGCTTAGCTGTCATAAGTGGCATGGAGGCAGATGCAGAGTGATTGCTTTCAATTCCTATCCCTTGCAAAATAACAACTCTAGAGGTATCCTGATTGGACCCTTTCAAGTTGTCACTTAGAACTTATCGTGCGCTTATCGTGAAGGGTGGTCCTCCTGGGCACTTGCAATAAAGGTGTCAGGGACGCTACAGGGTGTTTTGTTTTGTTATCCACTCCTCTGTGCTCCCCCTCCCTTTTGAGACAAAGGTCACATGATCTCCGCTTTTTCTTTGGGCCAGGCAAGCTGTAACAATTCTTCTGTAACTGGCTTACATCTATAAGTGATCACTCGGCCAAAGTAGGACGAGCCATTGATTGGTGGGTACCAGGTACAATGCATGCTGGGAGATGTAGCTTCCTGGCGGGGTGTTATGATTTAAATTGAGATCGATTGTAAAAGTTTGAATCCATGGTTAAGAGCAGTGGCGTAGCTACCATAGAGACAGGGGCAGTTGCTATGGGGCCCATGCAGGAGGGGGGCCCCCAGGGGAGAAGGTAAGAACATGTGTCCATCTGTTTAATCCCTTATGTACTGCAGTGTGTAAGTGACCCAATGTTTACTTACATGCTGCAACACAAAAAAGGGTTAACAAGCAGAAGACAGAGATCTCTGCTTCACTCCTCTGATAACCTCTGACAACCTCTGACCTCAGTTCTCGAGCTGCTACAATCAAGTAGGAAAGGAAAATGTGCAGGGCACCATGCAGAGGTCAGGGGTATCAGTGCACCAGCATTAAAGCATATATATATATATATATATATATATATATATATATATATATACACACACACTCACCGGCCACTTTATTAGGTACACCATGCTAGTAACGGGTTGGACCCCCTTTTGCCTTCAGAACTGCCTCAATTCTTCGTGGCATAGATACAACAAGGTGCTGGAAGCATTCCTCAGAGATTTTGGTCCATATTGACATAATGACATCACACAGTTGCCGCAGATTTGTCGGCTGCACATCCATGATGCCAATCTCCCGTTCCACCACATCCCAAAGATGCTCTATTGGACTGAGATCTGGTGACTGTGGAGGCCATTGGAGTACAGTGAACTCATTGTCATGTTCAAGAATCCAGTCTGAGATGATTCTAGCTTTATGACATGGTGCATTATCCTGCTGAAAGTAGCCATCAGATGTTGGGTACATTGTGGTCATAAAGGGATGGACATGGTCAGCAACAATACTCAGGTAGGCTGTGGCGTTGCAACTATGCTCAATTGGTACCAAGGGGCCCAAAGAGTGCCAAGAAAATATTCCCCAGACCATGACACCACCACCACCAGCCTGAACCGTTGATACAAGGCTGGATGGATCCATGCTTTCATGTTGTTGACGCCAAATTCTGACCCTACCATCCGAATGTCGCAGCAGAAATCGAGACTCATCAGACCAGGCATTGTTTTTCCAATCTTCTACTGTCCAATTTCGATGAGCTTGTGCAAATTGTAGCCTCAGTTTCCTGTTCTTAGCTGAAAGGAGTGGCACCCGGTGTGGTCTTCTGCTGCTGTAGCCCATCTGCCTCAAAGTTGGACGTACTGTGCGTTCAGAGATGCTCTTCTGCCTACCTTGGTTGTAACGGTTGGCTATTTGAGTCACTGTTGCCTTTCTATCAGCTCGAACCAGTCTGCCCATTCTCCTCTGACCTCTGGCATCAACAAGGCATTTCCGCCCACAGAACTGCCGCTCACTGGATGTTTTTTCTTTTTAGGTCCATTCTCTGTAAACCCTAGAGATGGTTGTGCGTGAAAATCCCAGTAGATCAGCAGTTTCTGAAATACTCAGACCAGCCCTTCTGGCACCAACAACCATGCCACGTTCAAAGGCCCTCAAATCACCTTTCTTCCCCATACTGATGCTCGGTTTGAACTGCAGGAGATTGTCTTGACCATGTCTACATGCCTAAATGCACTGAGTTGCCGCCATGTGATTGGCTGATTAGAAATTAAGTGGTAACGTCCAGTTGGACAGGTGTACCTAATAAAGTGGCCGGTGAGTGTGTATATGTGTATATGTATATATATATATATATATATATATATATATATATATATATATATATATATATATATATATATAGCTTTGTGTTGTGCATAGGGGAGGGGGGCCCCGTGAATCCTAGCTACGCCCCTGGTTAAGAGCAGCGTAGACAAGTTGGAAATTTGTCAATGATTGGTGAGGGATCTGGTGAGGTGAGTGCACCTATATGCTTTTTGTGCAATTTATTTTATTTTTTTTTCATGGGATCACCTGAATACCAATTTTTATGCCTGATCCAACACTTGGTAGGTTATGTTGTAGGTTACATTCTTCTTATTGCAGGAAAAAAATACTGGAACACCTGATGGAAAATGCTATTGATGCTCTCTACATGAAAAGAACATATAGTGTTTAGTCCTCCAGACCACAAAAGTCCCAACCTTTAGATATAACAATTTTAATTAATAAGGATACCGTAGGATAATATGATAAAAGTACAATAATTGATAAAAAAATAGTGAATCTCAAAACTTATAAATCATATACATTCGTAAAATGGCTAAAAGAATACAAGATTAGCAATGTAGTGCCGCTGGGTACTGGCCAGTGTTGTGTATAGCGTTAGTTCAATATGTCAGTTGGGGCCACAGACCAAGCAGTGATAGATGGGAAGCGTTAGTTTCTGCTTAGTGTCTGTGTTGCTTGTAAGTCACAGTTATCATAGTTATCACTTGTGGTCCCTCTGTTGATCATATATCTCACCGCTCCCGATATCCGGTGCAGTGAGATACCAGATATCAGTCAGATCAGATCGCACTTAATGTGGCGAAAAATGACACACTTTAAGTATGTGGAATGGTGTCTGTGACGCCGCTCACCCGTCCCAATCGAGTTGATGTCTGCTGTCGTGGCTCTCTCCCTCCTGCGGAGGCTTCTAGTTGCGATCGCTCGTTCTGAGCTGGAGAGGCTCCTGCAGTGGGTCCTCGTGTTGTTGGCGTTCGCGCGCCGCTCTAGATCATCACAAGGAATTGGCATCTAATCCAAAGAGACAAAACAGTAGGACCCTCTCTTCCCCAGAGACCCCCAATAGTGTATACGAAGGCCCCCAATCTAGGGATTCAAGTGGCCCCCACTGTCACTAAGAGAACACAAAATATCACCAACTCCAGGTCTTGGCTGCAAACATCGGGTTTTCACAAATGTGATACATGCGTGGGGTGTAAAAACACATCCACCCCCAGGCATACCCTACATATTACATCTACCTCTAACAATTATAAGGTGAACATTAAGGAATGTTTGACATGCAATTCCAAAGGAGTGATTTATGTCATACTATTTAATTGCCCTAAACAATACGTAGGAAGGACCAAACGTCAGCTAAAGACTAGAATTACGGAACATATTCGCAATATTAGAAAGGGCGAAATGACTCACCCCTTCTCATCCCATTTTAAGGAAGTCCACCTATGTGATCCCTCCCAACTATCCTTTCTAGCTATCCAAAATGTACAGAAGAACTGGAGAGGGGGGGGGGACTATATTAGGAAGATGTCAAGGATAGAATACCAAAAATTTTTTTAATTCGACAGTCTTGAACCTAGGGGCCTGAATGCTGAGATGGAAGTTTTTGGCTTTTTATGACCTTTATGATTTTTATGATCTATATATTTTCCATATTCCTTTCTGGCCACCTCGGTGCCACAGCCGCCTCCGTGCCTGGCCGTTCTACACGGCGCCGGAGTCGTCTCTGCCACCTTGGTCCCAGCAATTCATTTTTACCTCCCCCTGTACTATATAGAATAGACATTGTCTTGTTATGCTATTTTACTATCGATTACCTGTCTTTGATGTATAAGTTATACTATGAAGCAGAGAGCTATCCAAATTCATGCATAAACTCACATGATGCGGCTCTCATGCGATTAGGAAGGAAAAATTAGGATATGCATCTATTTATCAATTCATGTACTTATTTATTTTTCACCCTCATACCCTAATCTATTATTCATTATTCTGCTATTCTACTATACATATATATTTATTTATTTTATGTATTTCATAATTTTTTAATTTTTTGATTTACTTATTTCTATTGGAATCCGTTCACATGATGCGATTCTCATGCAATCAGAAAGGAAAACCATCTCCTCATGATATGGTCCACTCATTTATGCGATTAGGTATATATCTATCCATGTTTTGATTCATACATATATTGATCCATATATTTTAATCATTTTGATTTCACTATTACTATGCTCATCCCCCCATTCACTCATCATATGGGGATAAACCCATTCATCTGACCACCACATATTTTTTATAAATATATTTTTTATAAATATATTTTTATAAATATTTTTATAAATATTATTCAGTCTATTTATTTATCTATTTAAAATTTTTCCTATTCCCCCATTCTCCGACATATCTAACATATTATACTGTTGGTCTGTCCATTCATTCACCTATTCAGATATACATATATTTATACATTTATCATTTCATGAGTTTTTTCCGATCATACAAACTAGTACATTGATCCCTGTTCACATGAGCGTCTTTTGACATATGTCTTTTATTTAGACCTATTCACACAGTACGTTTTTTCTGGAAGCCTCCAGAACATATGTCTACTGATACATATTACAGAAACGTAATGTCCAATTTTCGACTATGTATGTTTGCAACGTCTAATTAATTTATTTATAATATCATTTTATTTATTTTCTGTTTTATATTGTCGAATGTGTCCAACCTTGTAATCTTTGGAACCTATAAAATCCGAGTGTTTCTCATTGTGTGATACTGATATCAATCTGACTGATGAGAAACTGATGAGATACTAATGAGAGATCAACTATAAATATTCCCCGAGTAGGGGACTGCAAAGACTGACATGACTGCTATTGCTCACCATCGCCACTGACGAAGGGGTTAATCAGTATAACCTTAAACGCGTTTGGCACATAATATATGAATTTTTATTAGAAACTATCCAATTATTGCAAGATACACCGCTACTGGGGGGCCCCCCATCACCTCTCTTTCACCCGACCAACTCACGGCAATCATCTGTTATCCCCACCAGCATCTCACCCTAGACAGAGACATCCGAGGTGAGAGCGAGAACGAGGCCGGGATACAAAGCAAGGCCGTGATCTAGAACGGCGCGCGAACACCAACAACACGAGGACACACTGCAGGAGCCTCTTCAGCTCAGAACGAGCAATCGCAACTAAGAGCCTCCGCAGGAGGGAGAGAGCCACTTTTTATTCTTTTGCCCATTTCTAGGTAAGGGCATTTTAGTTTACCTCGACCAAATTAGTTACTGAAATTGTGAGCTGCACCCATATATTTTTCTCCTTGATGCTCTCTACATACCTGCACATCAATCACCTGCATTATTTGCATCTGTTATGCTGCGTTTATTACACGGATCGATTATCGTTCGAATTTTCATAATAACGATGGCATTTGAGCGATAATCAGCTCGTATAAACACAGCGAACGATCAAGCGACGAGCAAGAAATCGTTCTTTGTGATCTTTTAACATGTTCTCAAATCGTCGTTGGTCGTTTGCTAAAAATTTGCAGATCGCTTCATGTACACAGTCTTTCAAAGATTCACCCTAGGTGTGGGATGGGCTTAAGTGATCTTAAAAACTATCGCAATAACAATTTTTCTAACGTTTTATTGGTCTAGACGCTGATCGTTATAAAAACCAAATCGTTGCTTCAAAATCGTTAAACGATCTATTGGGCGAATTATCGCTTCGTGTTAACGGAACATAAGGGCATGTTCACAATGAGCAAATACGGCAGATTCCCGCAGTGCTCAGTGTGTTGCTGTGAGTGAATGAGAGGGCGCGCGCCCCTCTGCTGCCACCGCTCTCCGCTCGAAGAAGTGACGTGTCACTTCTTTGAGCGGTGGCTGCGGAAGAGTGCGCTCTCCCATAGACGGGCTATGGAACACTGAGTTCCGCCACGGAATTCCGCCTGCTTTACTCAGTGTGAACATACCCTAAGTTGGGGTGTAGGTGGAAGGTAATGAGTTTTGCAGGTAGGGATTTATTGACTATATTTGCCCTTATACTAGCCTCAGTCTCTTTATGAATGTGTGTGTGTGTGTGTGTGTGTGTGTGTATGTATATATATATATATATATATATATATATATATATATATATATATTATTTATAATATACAGTGGTACCTTGGTTTAAGAGTAACTTGGTTTAAGAGCGTTTTGGTTTAAGAGCTCACAGTTTTTCAAAATTGTGACTTGGTTTAAGAGCATTGTTTTGGTTTAAGAGCTCCCTGCACTGGGCGGGAGGGCGAGTGGGGGAGGGGCTTGGCATGCACAGTGGGGTCTACAGCCCTGTACTCTGACCCAGGAAGTCTCCCTCACCTTCCAAATCATAGCAGATCCACTTCAGGTTGGGGCTTGCATCAGGGGACAGGACTGTGGAGGTAATCTCTCCATAGCTGTAACCCCTCTCTCACAGAGAGTGCTGCTATACTGTGCCCACATATACACTGCTCATTTCTTCATGCTCCCTGCAGTCTCTGTCAGTCCTGATTGGTCCATGCTGAAAATACCCCCTTCCCCATTGCTGTCATGTGACCACACAGACCTCTGACAGCAGCCCTGCTTCTCTATTCGAGCCTGTTGTACTACACTACTGCATTATGGGCATCTGCAGTTCCATTCTGTATCTACAAATTGCGGCTGTTTTTCAGGTTTCTGCACTTACTCTATAATATATTATACACCACATGCTGATTGTTATACTGTACAGTAACTTATAATGGGACATATTCAGCTGTTTTTAAATGTTTGTTTCATTTGTTTACATGTTATTCAGAATATAAATTCACTATTTTTGGGGTGTGGAACCAATTGTCTGCATTTTAGTAATTTCTTCTGGAAAAACTTGCTTTGGTTCAAGAGTGGATTTGGATTACAAGCACAGTACCGGAACGAATTATGCTCGTAATCCAAGGCACCACTGTATATAATAAATATATATATTATTTATTTATATGTGCTCTACATGCATATTATCAGTAATCATTCCGGCCTTAAATTATAATGACTTCATATACCGTGATCTCTGATATTGTAGTATAACCAAAACCTTATTCATTCAGGTTTCAGATCTGGTTTGTCACGACTTCCATGCATACCACATCTTTGGCAGTCATTCAACACCATGCAGCAATGTAGCAAAGCTGCCACGAGAGGGACATCAAAGTCTAAGGTCCAAAACGCACAGTATTTGATATGCTGCTGAGTGACATGTCAGCCTTCCGGCCCACTATACATCATGCCCTATTTGATGTATCCAGTGCATAGAGAATGACAAATTCATTGCTTGTAATTGCTGACTGGCATATAATGCCGAGGATTAGAGTGTCATGTCATCTCACTGAACATATGTCTGGGTCGTGCAATTCATCCTGCTATTCACCTTTCTTCTTTTTTTTTTCTTTCCTCCCTCGGCGCTGGTTTCCTCTTATTAACACTTTAGTCTTCTGACATGTACAGAATGGATCTGGGACACAAGGCGCAGGAACTCGGTTTGAAGTGGTATTTAAATAAATGTTTACTCAGAGCAGATTTGGTATTTGTGTAAGATCATTAATCCTTGTCTGCGAGTAATCGGAGGCCGCTGCTCTGTGTTTGTTCACTTTCCAGTACGGTTATTCTGCTGGTAACATGACTGTGACTACGGGACTGCCATCCTGCTTCCTATTTTTTTTAAATTGTATATCTATCTACAAACCACACTACAAAGTATAATATATAACTATATATTATGGTTTATAAACATTATGGGTCTTGCATAAACATGAAAAAAAAACTATTATAAATGTAGGGGGGGGGGGTTATTATAGGGGGGAGGGGGGAGGTTTTTTCATACGCATATGTATTGTGGCTCATGGTAATTCTGCAAGGGTATTCAGGCCAAGTATAGGCTTCAGCTGGTGCACCAATAGAGAAAGAGGGTTCTTATGGTCCCATACACATTAATAACTGTTAACCAAACCCAACAAGTATCTTATGTGTATAAGGATATCCCACAGTGGTAAGAAAAACGCCCTCTAACCTTTACAGGTGAACGTAATGTGAGTGTGGGAACTTAGTGTGGGCAGGTGTGTCTAGTGGTGGTGGTGTTACAGTGTGGGCAGGTGTGTCTAGTGGTGGTGGTGTTACAGTATGGGCAGGTGTGTCTAGTGGTGGTGTTACAGTGTGGGCAGGTGTTTCTAGTGGTTGTGTTACAGTATGGGCAGGTGTTTCTAGTGGTGGTGTTACAGTATGGGCAGGGAGGTCTAGTGGTGGTGTTACAGTGAGGGCAGGTGTGTCTAGTGGTGGCGATGTTACAGTGTAGGCAAGTGTTTCTAGTGGTGGTGTTACAGTATGGGCAGGGAGGTCTAGTGGTTGTGTTACAGTGAGGGCAGGTGTGTCTAGTGGTGGCGATGTTACAGTGAGGCCAGGTGTGTCTAGTCAATACAGAACTGTCCTACACTTTGTGAATGGTGCAGTGACAAGCCCATACTACCTGAATAACATCAGTAATCCAGTCATTGTGCCTCTGCATGAACAGCACAGGTCTAATATTATCTTTATGGAGGACAATTCTACAGCTCATCGGGGTCATATCATTAGGGAACGGCTGCTTGAGACTGGGGTAACTCACATGCCTGCGCCTTTTCCAGACCTGAATCCCATAGAAGACCTATGGGATTAGCTATCACCATGCAGTGTCTGTACCCCAGAACCTCAATGACCTGAGGGCCCCCCTTCAAGAAGAGTGGGATGCCATGCCTCAGCAGACAATAAGGCAATTTGTGAAGAGCATGAGACGTCGTTATCAAGTTGTTATTGATGTTAAAGGGCACAGGACAAGTTATGGAGGCAATGATATGTTGGGTTATACCCACCACTGGTGTTGGCTTTTGTGTCAATAAAATGTTTGCGATGAGGAAATCACCATTGCTGCTTTACTTAAATGCCCCATGATATAATATCACTGGAGCAGGAACACAAATTTTACCCACAAGCCAAATATCTAATACTTTCTGTGAGCAGGGTATATACTTCCAATATTTTATAGAATAAAGTGTGTTTAGATGTATTATTCAGACTTATTTATTACAGAGGTTTAGAATAGCTGCTTCTTTAAGTCATTGCACTTTTTACCTGTGCTGAGGTCACCCTATACCTACAAGGCCCTGGGCATCTGCTTAGGTTTCTTTAAACATATTTTGGTCCTGCGGGGGACATTAAGCTAGATCAGAGGAATTATGTTTCAGGTTAAGCTTACACTTTCTAATGTTGATGCTTTTAGAGTATATGTTTTGGGAAAAGGAAGTCCGGAGCGTGAGATTCAGGATCTGTGCCCAACCTTTCTTCCCTAAGGGTATCCCCATAAGCCGAGACATTTTAGGTTGGTGATCACATTTCTAAAAAAAAAAAAAAAAAAAAAAAATATATATATATATATAGATAGATAGATAGAGAGAGAGAGAGAGAGTAACATAGTAACATAGTAAATAAGGTTGAAAGAAGACAAGAGTCCATCAGGTTCAACCTAGGGAAACCCTACTGTATATTTTTTTTTTTAGTTCACAGCTCATATTTTGCATGTTTTGTGACATTATTTATTTGTATGTAGAAACTTTTATCCCCTTCTGATGGCAACTGTCATCAATACATTTTGCTGAAATATAAGAGTTTCCAGGTAGCCCGTATCGGGACGTGTCCTGATTTCTTGACTATGCTCACAGCTTGGTGCTGAGATGCTGACTAGAGATGAGCGAACCTGGAGCATGCTCAAGTCGATCCGATCCCGAACTTTCGACATCTGATTAGCGGTGGCTGCTGAACTTGGATAAAGCCCTAAGGCTGTGTGGAAATCATGGATATAGTCATTGGCTGTATCCAAGTTTTCCAGACAACCTTAGAGCTTTATCCATGTTCAGCAGCCCCAGCTAATCAAATACCGAATGTTCGGGTTCGGATCGACTCGAACCCGAACCCGGTTCGCTCATCTCCAATGCTGACCTTTGAAAAAAAAGTGCTGTATGATTTGTGATTATGATTTTCAAATGTTAAAGAACTTGATGTAAATAGAGGTGAGTCTATGGGACCACAATGTGCTGCCGTAGAGATTGGAACGAAGGGCTCTTACACACTGCTTTTTCTCTGGAGGACCTGACATGTCTTTGCATTAAATGGACAGCCAATGTATTTGAAGAAATTTGTAATACTTCACTTGTCCTGTGGGGGTGCTACAGGAAAATCAAACTCTGGATCCCACAGATTCCCGAGGGACACCCGATAGAATACTTTTCATGGAGAATAGTCTACTCTTCTCATAGCTCATCTAATGAATAATGTATAGGAAAGTGGGCATCCATGTCTTCTTTCACTATTATACAGAAGATTTAAGAAGATAGTTTTCTTCCAGTCTTATAGTAAAAAAAAAAGAAGAGGCAAAATCCATTTGTTAAAAAGATCAAGAATTTTTCACTGGACCAAACTGATCCCTTTTTGCATTAGTTTTATCTCTGGAAGAAACATCAAGCAAATACATCAGGTAATTCTGAATCTGTATTATAATTCCGGGCAGTGGACATGGGGCTTCAACACAGAAGCATAGACAACACCCGATAGTGCAGTGTCCTTGCACCTGGAAGTTATCCTATCCTGCCTCAATCAGTCAATGCTTTTGAAGTCTTAAGTAACTAGAACATATATTGTCCTAAGAGCTTACATGACGCCTGGTATTCGCCATTATAAATCACTCAACCTGCTCTGAAAATTACACTCTGTTGTGATGATGTGAAGTCAGCTGGCAGCTGCATCCTTTACAAGTGCTTGATCTGCTCCAGCTAGTTTCCGACAACGTTTAGCTTCAGTATTGTGAGCACTCCCTGATACCGTGACCTTAACATGTCAAATGTTTCAGCATTTTTCTTGCCCGGTATAGTCACCTCTCCTGTGTAGGCTTCAACATTACTGTAATATATTGTACTGGACATCCCTCTTCTCTCTTCTATTGGATACACGTACGTTAAAATACAGTCAAAACCCATTTGGGACAGTTACTCGCAACAATGAAACCACTCCAAAAGACCACTTGGAGGAGACCACCAGCACATTTTCATTCATTTATTAAAGGGGTTGTCCAGCACTACAAAAAACATGGCCACTTTCTTTCAGAGACAGCCCCACTCTTGTCTCCAGGTTGGGTGCTGGTTTTGCTGCTCAGTTCCATTGAAGTGAATGAAGCTTAATTGCAAACCACACCTGACCTGGAGACAAGAGTTGTGTTGTCTCTGAAAGAAAGTGGCCATGTTTTTTGTAGCACTGGATAACCCCTTTAAATGCTATATATACTTACCATCTCCTCTGCAAGGTGTGGTCCTTGCAGAGGAGATGGTCAGTATGCATACTATTTGATGCGTCGGTGGTCTTCTCAGAGCGGGGCTCTTTTGGGAAGGTTTCATTGTTTTTGGCAGCTTTACATCATTGTATGTAATAAGTAAGCACAAGTTCCACTTGTAAACCTGAATACTTATTTCAAGTTGACATAGAATCATTCTGAGGGATTAGTGGCAAAAAGTTCAATATAATGTTCAGTGTCTACCCCCATGATCCCTGATGCTGTTAGTAGGCGTTGTCAAATTGGTTTAATCTCCGGGCCTCCATATAAGTAGTGTTTGGCTGTCTATACACTTAAACTGGTTATCTGGCATTAGGAAAAAAACAGCTACTTTCTTGCAAAAACAGCACCACCCCTCTCCTCAGGTTGTGTATGGTATTGCAATTCAGGTTCATTCACTTTAATAGAGTTGAGCTGAAAAACCTGCACCTATACTGAGGTCAGCCGGCTGTTCCTTGCCTTCTCTTACATAAGACAGTTATCGTCCGTAACGGCCGATAATCGTTTCGTGTAATAGGGCCTTTTGGGTGCGTTTACACAGATTTATCTGACAGATTATTGAAGCCAAAGCCAGGAACAGACTATAAACAGAGTACAGGTCATAAAGGAAAGACTGAGATTTCTCCTCTTTTCAAATACATTCCTGGCTTTGGCTTCAAAAATCTGTCAGATAAATTTCTTTGTAAACCCACCATGACTCTTGCATATCTGGCTTTGTAGAGCATGCTTATTCTCTGAATGGGAAGAGGACTGTGAGTTTTTGCTTCTCCTGTGAAAACAAGATTAAAATTATTGGGTATGTTGGAATCCAACTGCCTAGTGCTTCTCTTACCCGACATCTGCACCTGGGGAAGAATCAGCGGGGCCCAAAACGCATTAGACTGTTTGCCGGCATTAATGTGTATGGCAGGCATGGTTTTTTCCAACCTCTGTCTCTACAGTTGTTCAGAAATTACAACCCCCATCATGAGCTGTCAGGACATACTGTGCATTGTGGTTCTTAAAGGGGTTATCTGGTGCTAGAAAAACAAGGCCACTTGCTTCCAGACACAGCACAGTGCTTGTCTCCAATTCAGTTGTGGTTTGCAATTAAAGGGGCTATTCAGTGCTACAAAAACATGGCCACTTTTGCCCTGCTCTCGTCTCCAGATTGGGTGGGATTTGAAACTCCGTTCCATTGAAGTAAATGGAGCTTAAAGGGAACCTGTCACCCCCCGTGCCGGGGTGACAGGCTCCCGACCCCCCGTTAGAGACCCCTATACTTACCTCATCCCGCCGGGTCCCGCTTCTGGATTCGGTCGGGTCCCGGAGATCTCAGCCGCTGCAGCCCGGTGCGCGCGCTGACAGATGAGTCCAACGCTCATAGAGAATGACGGAGCGCTGGACTCTCCTGTCATTCTCTATGGGTGTTGGACTCATCTCTCAGCGCGCGCGCCGGGCTGCAGCGGCTGAGATCTCCGGGACCCGACCGAATCCAGAAGCGGGACCCGGCGGGATGAGGTAAGTATAGGGGTCTCTAACGGGGGGTCGGGAGCCTGTCACCCCGGTACGGGGGGTGACAGGTTCCCTTTAATTGCAAACCACACCTGACCTGGAGACAAGATTGGGGAAAAGTGGCCATGTTTTGAAATGGGTTATCCAGCCTTAGGAAAACATGGCCACTTTCTTCCAGAGACAGCACCACTCTTGTCTCCAGCTTGGGTGGTGTTTTGCAACTCCGTTCCATTGAAGTGAATGGAGCTTAAATTGACTCTGTACCCACAATCTGACCCCCCCAAACCACTTGTACCTTCGGATAGCTGCTTTTAATTCAAGATCTGTCCTGGGGTCTGTTCAGCAGGTGATTCAGTTATTGTCATAAAAAAATATTTTTAAAATTGCAGCCCCGTGCCCTATGGGCGTATCTGTGCCCTAACTTTGCACCACCCCCTCCATCCCTCCTCCCCACCTTCTTCATCATTACGAATGCCACTGGAACATTTACTTCTGTTTGAACATTGCACAGGTGCCCTATGCCCCTATTCCACGAGTCGTTTGGAGGAGCAAACGAGCGCTATTAGCGCTCGTTTGCTCCTCGTTGCCCGCTCGCTGCCGCCGCTATTCAACGCAGCTGCAGCGTGCGGGAGGGGGCGGCGGGGAGCTGCGGGGGGGCTGCCCGGGGGATCGCTGATCGTCCGGGCAGCCCATTTGATATAGCAGCGTCTGCTGCCGATGCTCCTATTCAACGGAGCGACGGCAGCAGATCGCTGCTATATCAGTCGCTTGTTTTTCAACATGTTGAAAAACAAGCGACTGCAACGATCAGCCGACATGAACGATGTTGGCTGATCGTTGCACTCTATTCCACGGTACGAATATCGTTCGTAGCGGCCGATTTCGGCCGAATACGAACGATATTGCTCCTTTAAATGACCCGTGGAATAGGGGCTTTAATGATCCAGCCCATGTACTGTGGTAACACAGGTGGGGGAATAGGAAACAATCTGCCTGGGGCATTCCTAATGATGAGGGTGGTGGGGAGGAGGGACGGAGGGGTGGTGCAAAGCTATGGCACAGATACGCCCGTAGGGCACGGAGCTGCAATTTTAAAAGTAATGTTTTATGACAATAACTGCATCACCTGCCAAATGGACCGCAGGACAGATCTTGGATTAAAAGCAGCTATCCCAAGGTACAAGTGGTTTGGGGGGGGGGGCAGATTGTGGGTACAGAGTCGCTTTAAGCTCCATTCACTTCAATGGAACTGAGATGCAAAACACCAGCCAAGCTGGAGACAAGAGTGGTGCTGTCTCTGGAAGAAAGTTTTCCTAAGGCTGGATAACCCCTTTAATATATTGAGAGGCATATGTTGGAAAGTTCTTCTGGAAAGTACCATCTTCTCTCAGTATTTAATAGTGTAGTGTTTAAGAGTTCTGTTATAGTTAGTGTTGAGCGGATCTGTCAAAATGTTCAGGTTCTGCAATATTATCTAAACAAGAATACTCAGCGTTCGGGTTCAGATAATGTTGCCAAACAAGCTGACAGATCCTCTCAATCCCAGTAATAGTATCTATCTAACACGCTGTTTATTGTCACCTTAATATATCTATTGTTAATGTGTTTTGAGCTAAATCTTTTATATTTAAAATTAGTCGCCTGTTCTTTAAACTGAAAGTAAAGCTTGATTTGGTCCTAGATCACAGCTTTAAGCCTCATATTTCGAGTTCTAAGAATTACAAGAATCACGTAAGGGCCTGTGTAATTTTGGGTTACCTTGTCTGTCTATTCGCTTAATATTAATGTCATTGGAGTTCTGCAAAGAAAATAAAAAATGTTTGGTAAATGGAACAAATATAATCCTTAGTAGACACTGTCCAAAATGACAGTGGACGCAGCATACCCTTTTTTGTCTGGTATCCTGATATATACTATAGGTATAGCCCGCAAATGAGATCAGAGTGGGCACCAATCCACGTGTGAAGCTCAGTGTATTAGAGGCTCAAATTTTCTTCTGTCTTTTTTAAAAAAAAAACAGAAAGAAATTCATCACCCGTGGATGGGGAACGTTGGTCCTCATCCTTGACCTAAACAATGATCAGTGAGTTAAGCCACTTGCCGAACAGACGGACAACCTAAGAATTGACTACTTAAACGCTACATCTTCTGCTGTGTCCTCACAGCTTTTTTCTGTTATTACGTTAATACGTTATTCTTTCTTTTTTTTTTCTTTTTTTATGTAGTCTGCCAATTTGTTATGTCATTTCATTTCTTAAACTGATGACTTTGCATCTCCTAGCAGATAATTAACCACCTCACATGTGCCAATGTCTCCCTTTACCCTCCGCTGTTTGCCACAACTTGCTTTAGTGACTAATTTACAGCCGGATTACGGCAAGCTGTGGGGTAAATAGTAAGCTGGTGGGACGGTGATACAGAGCAGCGCTCCATGTCTGCAGGCACCAAGTAATCCGGCAGCCACAGAGGTGGGAGCCTTTGTAACCATGTTGACAGAGCGAGTGTAGAAACCACTGGATCTATTATCACTTGTAAACCTTTTATAGACCTTGTAAAGATCATGCTAGCATTCATGGCTACCAGCTCCTAAATTTATTGCAGGAACCTTGCGTTAATGACTTGTGTCTGAAGATTAGCACCGCTCTTCAATATCCAGGCTATGTTTTACATGGAGAAGAACATCTCATTGACTGCTATGTCATTTGCATATGCAAGAAGTAAGAAGACTCCTTTGTGAACCTGTGAATCCATGTTTTATGGCTGTAATGAGTGAGAAGAGCCTGACAGCGCGTATATAGTATTTTATGGTGTGGTGGTACTATCAGTGTTAATGTTTTTAGAAGGAGGGGTGTGAGATTCAGGACACGCCACTCCTCCGGCATCTCAAGTGTCTGTTTTGTCTGGACTCCCTTCACGCAGCATTCTTCTGCAAAGGGGGAAAAAAAATTCAAGGCTGTAGTCTAGAGCACTGGGTCAAAGAATATGGCTTTTTTTCTGAAGAACAGACAGGAGGGGGATTTATGTTTTATTCACCATGCACCATTTTATTTTAACATCAAAGAATAGCCATCTCTGAGAGCGGCTCGCGGTGTCGTACAGTCTCATAATAAGCCATGGAAGGATGGCGTTTCCTTCAGCCAGAAAAGAAGGAGAAGAATTCTTCTGCTTGCAAACACTTGTCTGGTTTGAAAGTTTAACACCCTGCACGCAGACATTCCCGAGTCGTGCGCTGAAATTAGAGGAAAGAAATTGCTTAATTGCTTAGTAATTGACTAAGTCAGCAATATTTTTTTTTTTCTTTTTGTACCTTTTTGTTTAATTTTTCTTATTTGCACTAGACATCCAATCGAATAATCCTGAAAAGTTAAGATGTTTGCGTGCTATTTGTGAAAAATATATTTAAGAAAAATAATCTGATATTGATGACTACTGGACCATGACAGCTTTAGTAAATTTAATTTTTATTTGTATATTTTTACATTTTTAAACATTTCTATAAATTAGTTTTTTTGTATATACTGTAGCACCATGTACTGTAATTCACAGTAGTAGAAACCCAAGCAAACATCGGGAGAACATACAGATTCCAGGCAGATGTTACCCATGGTAGCGTTTGAACCCAGGGCACCAGTGATGCTTGGCAACAGTGATAATCACTGAGCCACCTTGCCATTAAAACCATATTTAATGAAAAAGTAAACCCTTCACAACCGCCATGTGGCTACATACATTCCTACTGAAGATGCCCCTGCAGTAGGAACGTATATAGACATTCCTGCTGTGAAGGGACTTTTAATATGTGCGGGGCCACTTCAATGTGAGCGGTCCGGCACACATCAGTGTCCCCAGAGGTAATGACAGACAGCTGCAGTCTTACGGGATCTATATCGATCACAGCGTTTAAGTAAGTCAGTGAGCGGATACGCACCTGTAACTGACTGGGGCCTCCGCAGTATGGCTGTGGGGGTCTTGATCACTTGCACTGACAGGCGGAGAAGTTCTCCTCCCCTCCATCCTGTTGGATTGGCGATCTTCTGAGTCTGCCCTCAGTACTGATCAATGCAGTAGCATAGGATTGATCAATATATGCAATCCAATGATTGTATATATAAGTCCTCTAGGGGACATATGTTTTAAAAACCCTTAAAAAAAGTACCCCCCCCCCAAAAAAAAAAAAAAAAAGTTTAAAATACCTCCTTTCCCATTATAAAACTATGTAGGAATAGAAACAAAAATAAACATATCAATTGTAGTGTGCAGAATTTTTTGATCTGTTAAAATATAGCAATATTGTTCCGGCGTGGTTACCAGCATAAATAAAAAGAGGGAAATAAGACACCAGGACTTTTTTATAAATTATATATCAGAAAAAAATTAAAAAGCTTTCAGAATGTTTCTTCTACACCAATATGTTACTAATAAAAACTATAGATCATGGTGGCAAAAAAATGACACTCCAACCAGCCATGTAGGTTAAAAAAAAATAGAGCGCTTCTTCATTGGGACCTGGACATCTGTGCATCAATGACCTTTGGCCATGAAGGGGTTAAAAACAAAATTTGTACCTATGCTGGTATGTGCAGATTTTAAGGAGCTCTCTGAAATGGACAGCCCCTTGTTACGCAGCCGGTCAGCCTATCACCAGAGTCTCTAAGATCGGCAATTACACTTAGTTCCTTGATGCACGTAGCAGAAGGACATCCCCAGATACTTAGAAATTAGAGAGAGCCGGCACTCACGCTCTCTTCGACATTGGCTTTTATTCCATATTCCAAATTTACATAATTACATAGACCGGATAGGTTTCGGCCTTTCTGTAGTCTTTGTCAACTGTACGGTAGACCCGGAGCTCCATATTTTAGACACTTGTGGAGCAACCTTCATTTGAAGCGATTAACCCTTTAGTAGGAGTGTGAGAGGAAACCTAAGCAACAGTGGAATGTCATACAGACTACATGCACATGTCCAGGGTTGGATTTGGTGGTCAATAATGATGACCACTGCACCACTGTGTTACCCTAAGACGCCTTTTCATATGCATAAGCAACAGTACAGTAAGTGGTTATGTCAAGTCTGCTAGAGTTGGAGCCTTTGTTTGCAGACTTACCTTTATGATGTCCATATTGCCTTAGCGAACAAGTCCAATTGTGTTTATCCAGATGAGATGGCCTCAGTCATATTGTGCAGCATTGACTTCATTAGCTAATTATAATAAGAGCTTATACCGTCACCTACAACACTGGGGCCCCAGCTGGCCATCTAATGTGAATAAGAGCCTCCTGACTCTTCTGCCAACAACTAGGAAAACCAGCAGATACATTTCCAAGCCAGCCAAAGCCTATACTGTGAGTAAGCAGCTTACATTACGCCATTACTAGAGTATATATTGTTTAATTTGCTTTTTCCTAGGTGTAGATGTTGGGTCAAGAAATTCTAAGATACTTTAAATGCATTTTGGCTTTTTAACCAAAAAATACTGAAGATCTGATAACTGAATATCAATGTTGTAAGTGTTAATAATAGTAGACTTAGTGGCGGTCTTGAAGGACAAAAAAGGCAGCCATCATATTACTCTGTAAACCAAAAGTATGGCCATTGGCTGGGGAAAAAAGTTTTAGTTTAAAGTGAATAGGGAAAGTCTAGTGTATGACAAAAACCTAATCGATATTAGTCATATTGATAACTTAATTGATTAATATGTATTAAAAGGGGTATTGTCACCTCCCCCTTTTAAGCTCGGCCCAGCTGCGTCCCACGTCAACATAACAGCAAGAGAAAGTGGTCAAACTTCAAAAGAAAGCAATTTTTCTAATTTCTTTTGCATTTCCTATCACCTAACAAAAGTTTGTGATTGGAATACACCTTCAATTTTAAAAAAAATTGTAAAAAAAAACTTATGAAATCCTGTGTTGTATCAGTTGATATTGTGCAATCAAGTAACAAATGAATGAAAATATAATTTTCTACATATGGAGAAGGCAAAGATTTAGGAAGATCTAGGAAGATACTTTCTAGCCTGGGCCGTATAGTGCGGATAAGCCAGGTGCCAGTCTCTCTTTGCTCTCCCCTTGGAGCCCTGTGCTGGTCTTTTGTTGGCCGGTCCTGCGGTGTTTGCCGTATTCATCTGCTTGTACAGTGAGAACAGTAACAGATCTGCCCTAATTGGATAAACACAGTGAAAGCTTCAACTGCAAATGGAGTGTTGTCCTTAATGCGTGGGATCCTGTTATGCGGCCCTTATCCCATCACTTTATCCAATCAGCTGTGGAGCTGGGAACCTCTGTTTATCTTTATTTAATAGGAAAATACCAGGTTGACACTTCCCAAACGCTGCCCCCCGCTGTGACGGGTTGTTTGCTTTTTGCACTTTGGCTTTCATTTGAAACTTTGATAATCATTATTCTTCAGGCCACTGCTAGGTCATGCCCGAATCTGACACAACAATTATGATGTTTACATTACTGAGGAGGTCACATGATAAAACTAACAAAAAAATTCCAGCCCACAGCAGGGGTTATGTTATTTTGTGTCAGCTAAACAGGAATAAGCTTTCTTTTAACAAAAATAAATAAATAAATAAATATACATATATATATATATATATATATATATATATATATATATATATATATATGTGTATGTGTGTGTGTATATGTGTATATATCATGTGAAACTATAAAAACTGGTCATGTGAAACCATATTTATTTTTTTTATTTTTTTTAAACTAGGAGCCGAGCAACGCGCCCCTGCTAGACATGAATGAATTTACTGTAGGAACAAAGCGAATCGCTTTGTTCATATCTGCATTCTGCTCATCTGGCTGGGGGGCTTTGAATTCTGCTCCACTCCGTGCTGCTTTTCCCCAGGTGCTGGGAAAAGATGGATTCAGTCCTGGGAAACTTCCCAGTTTCCCGGACTGGATCCATCTTTTTCCAGCACCCAAAAGGGAGCCGGATGAGCAGAAATGCAGATAGGAACTAAACGATTCTTTTCGTTGCTACAATAAATTCGCTCATCTCTAGTCCCTGTCATTTAAAAAGGAAAAGGGGACAAGAAAACTTTGGACATTGCAAGGATCTGTTAAAAAGTTTTGATCGGAGCGGGTTTGAGTTTTCAGAAACCCATAAATCTTTAGCTATAGACAGGGGAAGTGCATGGTTATGCACCGTACTTCCAGGCTCCCTCAAATCTCTGTATCGCTGCATAGGACGACTCCCATAGACCTATAAGGGAGCTCTTCTCATGCAGCCATACAGAGATTGCAGGGAGCCAGAGAGTAAAGCACTAGAGATTGGGGGGGTGTCTGCACACTCAGACCCCGACCAATCAAACCTTTTGACACAATGACAGGGACACATTAAGTATGAAATGCCTGGATCCAATTGGTCATTGTAGTGTATAGATTTGACAAGTCCTCCAGCCTTTAGTATGGCCACTATTCGTTTATTTAAAAATGGGTTCTGGACCAAACTGAATAACATTTACTATAGCAAATATTTGCATTTCTCATCATAAAGGGGTTCTCCAATTAAATCTTGTCTTGTATCCTTTGGATAGGGGACAAGTAAGAGATTATGGGGTCCTCTAAGAATTCTCTATGGAGCCACAGGAAAGAGCAGTGTTTTTTACTCTCGCTTTCTCCAGCGAACCAGAACTCTCGGTAATGATTCCCACTGTCTGCCCGCTCCATGCAGCGGGCGGATCCAGCGGGAGGACCGCCTGGTAAACTGGGATACAGCCATAGCCATAGGCTGTATCCCAGTTTTCCAGGCGGTCCTCCCGCTGTATCATGCGAACCCGAACCTCGGAGAGTTCAGACCATCCCTACCTGGGACCCAATGATGCTAAGTTAAAAAAAATAAAAAGTTTAATGCAACAGTGATTCATCTCTGTGGCCCCTTCACTGTTGTTTTCTGCACATTGGTGCACCCACCTAAATGAAGCTTTGCTGTACTTCTCAGTAAGGGGTGCTGAATCATGACTGCAGCCCCATCTTTCTGTGCGACACCTAGATCTTAAATTCCCAACATATCGTAGCAAAATTACATCACTTCATACCCCTTTAATAAACAGCGGATTCATGGTTCTTGGTATTTATTTGATAAAATAGGATATTATGTTATCCCAGAGCTATGGTTCCTTCTATTGCATGCGTATTACTACACCTTGACTGTGTGTAAGATCCCAATCTTTTGTCAAAGTTTCAATCCTTAGCAAAAATGTAGTGCAGCCTGTTTGTACTCAGATGACCCTAATTTACACTACTGAGCAATGAAGACGTAAAAAAAATGAATTTCCTTGCTGGTTTGCTAATTCTTTGCCATCTTCCTGTGAACGAGTCCTGAAGGAATGCTTTGGGAAATGGTGTCAATTAGACTGTGTGGCAAAATACTGTTCCCACTTGTCTTTTGGTGCCAGTGGAGTGGAAAGGTTGCTGTGTCTCACCCTTCTTCTGATATGTTATCTAGATCCAGCCAGAGGGCAATGAGTCACAGATTTGCATACTTGATGGTTTGTGGGAGTTGGCGATGGAGAAAGTGGTTGTCTACTCAGACAGAAGCACAGTGACAAATTATTAATGCACCATGTCCTTTGAGCCGTTCAAAACTTTGTAGACCTTTGTATATTGCAAGCACACAGCTTAGATA
The DNA here is from genome assembly GCF_027789765.1 of Dendropsophus ebraccatus. NCBI lineage: Eukaryota > Metazoa > Chordata > Amphibia > Anura > Hylidae > Dendropsophus > Dendropsophus ebraccatus. The sequence goes on along the minus strand of NC_091456.1, from coordinate 163,012,117 downwards.
ATGACCAGAGAGGGTGGTCCCCGCAGGTCAGGACAAAGGTCGTTGCAAGGGCGGCGGGAAATCGCATGCTGAGCTCTTTTCTTTCCTCAAATTGTTCTGTGCGATTAACTAATAACCACAAAGACACAAACTCTTTAATTTAGGAAAGTGAATAAAAAAATGTAAAAAATTAGCCATGAGAATGTCTAATACCCCCATGAAAAGGATTCCGGCATCTGCACATTATATAAGTAAATTGTGGGCTTGAAATGCTTCCTTTTAAATCTGGGTAAAACTGAATATTTAGGAATAAGAATGGTTGTGAACACAGACCTGGTCTTATAATTGAAAGAGGGCGCGTAATACATGACTGTGACTCTAGTCCAGCAGTTTCCAACCTGCAGCACCCATCCATTGTGAAGCTACATTGCTGGGAATTGTAGTTTTGTGACAGTAGGGAAACCACAGGTTGGAGACCACTGCTCTAATATATATATATATATATATATATATATATATATATATATATATATATATATGTCCGTGAGGAGGAAAAATATCCCAAAAAGCAGTTGAGTTGACTCATAGTAATGGTTATACTACTGGCGTGTCTTATTTTATCAAAACAGTAATTTCCACTGTCTGGTACTGGTAATATTTATACCATGAAATGTGAGGGGTTCAATGGCATCAGCGCTAAGGGACTCATCCCCCCACATACATACATACATACATACATACATACATATACACACATACATACATACTCACTCTTATCCTTGCATTTGCTCTTGCATTACTAGACACAGTCCATGGAGAACTGCATAGCGTATAAGGTTCCATATGCAGTTTGGTAGTTAACTCAAGAAGAGACACTACCACCTCACTCCTATGTTAAAGGCTGTTACCTAGCCCACCAGTAACCTTCTTTGTACAGATGGGCAAGAAGCCAGAAACAGGTGGCATATAATCCCCTGTCACATTCCAAGGTTCTTTAAGGGTCAAACTTGAGAAACAAGTTATTTTCCGGAGGCGAGCTACTTTGCTTACATGAATAAGGGCCGTATTACATGACTCAAAATTAGTCGTAAGCGCCAGTTTACTAGACCTATGACATGGCTTGATGATCGTTCATCAAGGGCTGCAGGACATTGTTAGCTATGTTCTTGCTGCCCTTGCTGTGTATAGAGATAAAAATAAGGTAATACTTGTCCTGCGCCGCAATGTCCTTCTGTCTTCCCACTGCTCACAAATCTCTGAAGTGACAGGCCACTCAGCCAATTACTGGCCAAGATGGGAGAGCATCACGGCCAGTGATTGGATGAGCAGCCTGTCACTTCAGAGACTGCCTTCTAAGCTTCAGTGGTGGCTGCAGGGAGCAGGGACAAGCCAAGAGGACACTGTGAAGCTTGGACAGGTAAGTATTACTTATTATTTTCTATATACTGTTTCATCGGCTGCCAACTGTGCACCTCCTGTTACACGTTGCAATACACAGTCGTTGGCCAATGATTTTTAAACCTTCTAAAAGACAACGATCAGCCAATGATCGGCTCATCTGGTTGTTACCAATAGCCACGTGATGTTGTTAATATTCGTAAGACAGATACATCCAAATAGAACATAAACATGAATATAACATGTATGTGCCCACCTCTCTCAAAAAAAAGTAGAATTTTTTTAATTTAATTTTAAATTTTCTAAACAAACCTTTTTTCCACTTACACAGGGTTAAAGTATAAACTCAGTCCAAGATTGCTGAAAATATCTAGTGTTTTTGTGTTCTGTATTGTATGCATTTGGTTTGTGGTCTGTCATTTAATTAGTTCACCTGTACACAACTGCTTGCATTATACTTTTTAATTGTGAACCTTAAGTAAAAGTGAACATTGTAAGTCTTAAACTAAACATAACATTTGGCATTTTTTGAAAATCAAAAGATTGCCCATTGTCTACCCTTTTTTGTACTCTCTTTCGGATGGTGACTCGAGACAACAGGTGTGATATAAAATCACTGGAATTTAGGTATTGTTTTCAAAGTAGCAGGACCGGTAGAAGTCTTGTGGGGTGTGTAATTTTAAATATTAGCAAGCCACTGACTTTCAGGCTCTGATCTTAACCTGCAGCACTTAGACGTAGCAGCAGGGGCAGTAAATCATCAGCTTCCTCACATGGCAGACACTCCCAGCAGTGGGTTATGAGGTTGCATGAACTTGGCCTCTGCCCTTCCACATCGCAAATTTGCTTGCTTATTGTCCATCCAGCATCATCTGTACAAGGTTGTCTCTCAAAGACAGCTCCTGTCCATATGCTGTTTTAGGACACACACACACACACACACACACACACACACACACACACACACACACACATACATACATACATACATACATACATACATAAATACATACATATAAAATTTCCCCTTTTTGAGGTTAGTCTCCTTTTTACCTAGCGTATTTTTTTTATTATTGACATTACAGTTTGTCTATGTTTTTATGATAATTTTTTTATTCTGTCAATAAGTCAGTCCAGATGTTAACAGAATTTATGTTAGCAAAACCTGGATTTGCAAAAAAAGTAAAATGCGTACCTTAAAATACACTGTAGTGACCCAGTCAGCGTCTGGAAGTAATTCAGCAGTCAGATGAGGACTATCAGTTCTGCAGAACATCAGCGGAACAGGCTGGAGGCATTGACCCAATTGCTCAGTGGATAGTGCAGCATGTGTTATGTAGAAGCCCCTTATCTGGGAACATCTTTTGAACTGCCACAAGTTCAGGCTATAACTTACAACAATAGAATCATTTTGCAAATTGGCGTTAACCCCTTTTGTTTGTGAAAAATATATATAAAAAAGATGGCCATTAGAGAGGTTAAGTTAAATGATAAAAAATTACAAATATATAGTATAAAAATCTTAAGTATTTTTTTTTTTTTTTTTATAATTCAAGGGCTTATTCTTACATTAACACTTCTCCCCTATAGGATTTAACTAGTGGATTGGGGAAGGCCTGACTGCTGAGATGCCACCTATCATAAGAATGTCCCCTGAGTGAGCGGAGCAGCAGCAACATGCATGCTAGGCCACCGCTTTATGCGTTCTCTATGGATTTTTAAAATGTTTTCAAGCACTGTACTTTGCTCTGTTCGGAAGTTGTATAAACAGTGAATACAGAGGTCAAGCATGCACACTGCCACTCCGCTGACAAAATTGTCTTGCTTCCATGCAGTGAGACCACCACCTATCAGCTAGTTATCCTATCTTGTACTTTTTATCCCCTATGCTATCTGGTTGCAAGAGTCCATCACCATCTTAAAGGAGAAGTCCGGTGAAAATTTTTACTAAAGTATTGTATTGCCCCTCCCCAATAAAGTTATAGAAATCACCAATATACACTTATTACGGGAAATGTTTATAAAGTGCTTTTTCCCTGCACTTACTACTGCATCAAAGCTTCACTTCCTGGATAAATTGGTGATGTCACGACCTGACTCCCAGAGCTGTGCGGGCTGTGGCTGCTGGAGAGGAGAATGGCACTGGAGGGACACTGACCATCCCCCTGCCAGCTCTGGGAGTCGGGTCATGATATCACCATTTTATCCAGGATGTTTCCTTTTTCGGTAAGGAGGTGGGTCGCACATGCATGTGACTGTTCCATTTATTCTCTATTTTTGACTCAGTCCCAATAAAGAATAAATAGAAAGACAAAACACATTGCTCGGGTAGACTTAGGTCCACATTTCCCCTGTGATCAGATAGTTATGCCCTATACTGTAGATAGGGATAACTTCACAAGATGGGTAAGCTGCATGTGTACTAAGTGCATCTCTCCCCTCTTCTTGTTGTGCATGTAACCAAGACAGTCCCATAGACTTACATTGGCAATTTGTCCCAGTCATGTGGCCAAGAGCTGGGAGAGAATGGGCTTAGGGCACAGTTCCTCCAGCTCTTTGTAGCAATTGGTCAGGATCCGAACAACCAAACACTGACTGATTAAAATGTATGACTGTCAGCACTATCACCAGTCAGCAGATGAGGGGGTTGCAGCCTCCTTATTGTTTAACTGTACATTTGTAGTAGTTGTGCCTGGTATTGCTGCTTAAAGGGGTTGTCTAGCAAAAATCTTTTTCTTCCAAATCAACTGTTGTTGGAAAGTTATATAGATTTGTAATTTACTTCTGTTAAAAAATCTCAAGTCATCCAGTACTTATTAGCTGCTGTATGTAATGCAGAAAATGTTGTTTTATTTTCAGTCTGACACAGTGCTCTCTGCTGACATCTCTGGTCGAGACAGGGGAGGTGCAGTATCAGGCAAAGTAAATACAATATTTATGGAGCTGTGCCTGGTTAGCAGTGGAAAAAGCACAGCTCTGCAGCTCCTTTAGCCTGCTGATTGCGGATCAGGAAAGACTTAAAGGGTGTATCTAGCTAAAATATTTTTCTTTCAAATCAACTAGTGTCAGAAAGTTACTTAGATCTGTAATTTACTTCTATTTAAAAATATCAAGTTTTCCCATACTTATCAGTTGCTGTATGTCCTGCAGGAAGTGGTGTATTACTTCCAGTCTGACACAGTGCTCTCTGCTGACATCTCTGTCCATGTCAGGAACTGTCCATAACAGGAAAGGTTTTCTATGGGGATTTGCTATTACTCTGGACAGTTTGTCTGGGCCAGAGATGTCAGCAGGGAACACAGTGTCAAACTGGAAAGAGAGCAACATTGCCTGCAGGACATACAGCAGCTGATAAGTACTGGGAAACTTGAGATTTTTAAATACAAATCTATATATATATATATATATATATATATATATATATATATATATATATATATATATATATATATATATTTCTGACACCAGTTGATTTGAAAGAAAAACATTTTAGCTAAAGTACCCCTTTAAGGATCTAAATTGATGGCTGATGCTAAGGCTAGTCCATTAATATAGAAGTTTTTGCATTTTTTTGTAACATAACCAGGATTCACCCATGTATGTGAATTCACAGGCAGTTTGTGATTTCCGTGCAGGCGCTGGCAGCATGTAAGAATAAAAATACATCATGTGTGATCTCAGCCGATCAGAACTTTCTTCAAACATGTTTCTCTTTCCCCTCCTGCTCCTCCAGTTTCTGGACTCTATAATATGTCATATAAAAGGCTGATCGTGAAAGGCGTAATAAGAAAATAATGGTTTCATGCCGCGTGTGTTCGCTCATGTGAACATTTTATCCTGATAAATTACATGATTAGTTCTCGGTCTTATTATGACGAGACTTTTCATGGAAACCGAGCCAATAAAACTTCTTATAAGAATTTTTTTCCCTTCAAATTTTCATGTTTTGACCTGTGAAAGTGGAAGATTTCGACTGAATGTATTACCTGCAGGACTTAAGGTTAAGAAGGTGGGGTAAAGGAAGTCATTACTAAGTTGAGTGGCATTTTTGTGGGTTTTTCAGAGGCACAAGTTAATTTATTCAAGGAATCGATGCCAAAAGAAGGATGCCTGTGTGCAGCTGCTGTACGTCAGCCTGATCTTCATTTGCCCTACACACCACTTATAATAGATGGGCCCTGGGTATAGCCGAACCCCTATATCCCACCATATTGCAGAATTTAGACCACTCCACCGTATTCATTCTTTTGAAGTTATAATGATCAATTAAACGTGAAGAACACAGCCAAGGAGGAAGGAGCCTGGGATTCTGGGTGGCTCTAGGGAGCAACCTGGGAGGTTGTTTTACACCTACGATCCCATTTGTTCCTCTTGTTTTCCTCTTTTTCCTCTTTGCAGATATAAGACTTGTTTTCTCACATTACCCTTAGGTCTTAATCTGTGCATTTAAAATAGTTTGGCAACTTCAAAGACTATATACTCGTGTGTTTTCACATGGCCACCCAGCACTAGGCATCCCAAGGTTATTGCAAAATGACTTCTGTATGTATACGCATGACATATAGTGTGTGAATGTTTATATGTGACTGTCGAATAGAGTGCGCTCTTTCTCGTTTTCTATATTTATGCAATTTTGTCTTCAATTTCTCATACACACAGCCATACCACTGTTCCAATTTATCCTATATGTTTACAATAACAGTTATATCTGAAAAAGACGATTATAAAGACTACGGCCCGTATCACAGCAATCTATCATTACGGAGCCTCTTTGAGATATTTATATTGCAACAACCTATAAAATACATAGGATTCGCAAGATAGACTATATCTATTATTCCATAGCGGAGATTACGATAACGATATACTGCCGACATGAACTAGTACTCGGCACAGGGATTCGGGATCACTTGTTTATCCATTTATGTGGATTGACTGCGCTGGGCCCGGCGCAGTCAAATACCACTGGGCTCATATTGATACTTTAGATTTTTATATTTTTACTTTTTAATCAATATTTTCATCTATATTAAATTCATTTCATTTATATTTTATATTTCATCATATATTGTTAGATTTTTGATATATCAAGTACCGTATTTTTCGCTTTATAGGACGCGCCTTTTGATAAGACGCACCCCTGATTTTAGGGGGGAAAAATAGAAAAAAAAATATTTTGCTCATTGTCACAGTTTGGAGATAGCAGCAGTGTGATTGGTGCCAATCCCCCCATATAGTGCCTCACATAGTAGCCAATGCCCCCATATAGTGCCCCACATAGTAGCCAATGCCCCCATATAGTGCCCCACATAGTAGCCAATGCCCCCATATAGTGCCCACATAGTAGCCAATGCCCCATATAGTGCCCCCCATAGTAGCCAATGCCCTCATATAGTAGCCAATGCCCCTATATAGTAGCCAATGCCCCACATAGTAGCCAATGCCCCCATACAGTGCCCCCATTGTAGCCAGTGCCCCCCATAGTAGCCAATGCCCCCATACAGTAGCCAATGCCCCCATACAGTGCCCCCATAATAGCCAATGCCCCCATACAGTGCCCCATAGTAGCCAATGCCCCCATACAGTGCCCCCATTGTAGCCAGTGCCCCCCATAGTAGCAAATGCCCCCATACAGTAGCCAATGTCCCCATACAGTGCCCCCATAGTAGCCAATGCCCCCATACAGTGCCCCCATAGTAGCCAATGCCGCCATACAGTAGCCAATGCCCCCCGCGACCAGAAAAACAACAAACAGGTTACTCACCTGTCCGCCGACACCAGCAGCTCCTCTCCTGACACTCGGGTCTCCCGTCATCCTCCGGCACAGGCAGTGGGGTACAGAGAGACTGCCTGTGCCAGAAGTGTCCTGCAGCCGCTGCAGAACACTTCCGGGACACAGGCAGCGTCTCTGTACCCCGCTGCCTGTGCCGGAGGATGACGGGAGACCCGAGTGTCAGGAGAGGAGCTGCTGGTGTCGGCGGACAGGTGAGTAGGACAGCGATCCCCTCTGTCCGCCCAGCCCGCCCCCTCCATCGCCGCTTAGCCGATCAGGAGCCCAGGAAAGTGCTGCTCATTGCACTTTCCCGGGCTTCTGATCGGCTCAGCTGAGCGGCGATAGAAGGGGCCGGCTGGGCGGGCGGAGAGGATCACTCAGGACCGCTCACTATGCATATGCATAGTGAGCGGCAATACAGAGGGCGGGCGGCAGGGCCGGCCTTTGGGGTGTGCGAGCTGTGCCGTTGCACAGGGCGCATCACTCCTGGCCAGCTAGGGGGCGCTCTGGCAGTCAGCTGCACACTTAACTGGTCTGGCAGACAGACCTTCTGTCTGTCTGCCAGAGCGCCCCTCTAGCTGGCCACCTGCCCTCCTTACATAGTAGTTGGTTTGGGCGCTCCAGAAGATAGACGGGCTAGGGACCTGGCAAAGTAATGTTCCGGGTTGATCCCGGTAAGCTCCGCCCCCGCCGACAAGCCCCACCCCCGGCACCCACCACATGTGGGAGGCTGACTTTTTTCTTGCCACAGTGCAGCCTGCAGGGTGCTCAGGTCCCATCAGTGTGGTGACCTGTGACCTCTGCCCAGCCATGTGCGTCCTCCCTCCTCCTCCTCAGCAATGCTGCAGCCTCCAGGATCCTGGGCCCCTGCTGTAAGTCTGATGATTCTCTCTCCTCTGTCTCTCTACCTCTTTCCCTTCTATCTATCTATCTCTATCTATCTATATATCAGCTGAAACAGTGCATAACTACTGCCCCCAGCATACCCCAACAGCTAAACAGTGCATAACTACTGCCCCCAGCATACCCCAACAGCTAAACAGTGCATAACTACTACCCCCAGCATACCCCAACAGCTAAACAGTGCATAACTACTGCCCCCAGCATACCCCAACAGCTAAACAGTGCATAACTGCTGCCCCCAGCATACCCCAACAGCTAAACAGTGCATAACTACTGCCCCCAGCATACCCCAACAGCTAAACAGTGCATAACTACTGCCCCTAGCATACCCCAACAGCTAAACAGTGCATAACTACTGCCCCAGCATACCCCAACAGCTAAACAGTACATAACTACTGCCCCCAGCATACCCAACAGCTAAACAGTGCATAACTACTGCCCCCAGCATACCCAACAGCTAAACAGTACATAACTACTGCCCCCAGCATACCCCAACAGCTAAACAGTGCACAACTACTGCCCCCAGCATACCCAACAGCTAAACAGTGCATAACTACTGCCCCCAGCATACCCCAACAGCTAAACAGTGCATAACTACTGCCCCCAGCATACCCAACAGCTAAACAGTGCATAACTACTGCCCCCAGCATACCCCAACAGCTAAACAGTACATAACTACTACCCCCAGCATACCCCAACAGCTAAACAGTGCATAACTACTGCCCCCAGCATATCCCAACAGCTAAACAGTGTATAACTACTGCCCCAGCATACCCCAACAGCTAAACAGTGCATAACTACTGCCCCAGCATACCCAACAGCTAAACAGTGCATAACTACTGCCCCCAGCATACCCCAACAGCTAAACAGTGCATAACTACTACCCCCAGCATACCCAACAGCTAAACAGTGCATAACTACTGCCCCCAGCATACCCCAACAGCTAAACAGTGCATGACTACTGCCCCAGCATACCCCAACAGCTAAACAGTGCATGACTACTGCCCCCAGCATACCCCAACAGCTAAACAGTGCATGACTACTGCCCCCAGCATACCCCAACAGCTAAACAGTGCATAACTACTGCCCCCAGCATACCCCAACAGCTAAACAGTGCATAACTACTGCCCCCAGCATACCCAACAGCTAAACAGTGCATAACTACTGCCCCCAGCATACCCCAACAGCTAAACAGTGCATAACTACTGCCCCCAGCATACCCAACAGCTAAACAGTGCATAACTACTGCCCCCAGCATATCCCAACAGCTAAACAGTACATAACTACTACCCCCAGCATACCCCAACAGCTAAACAGTACATAACTACTGCCCCCAGCATACCCCAACAGCTAAACAGTGCATAACTACTGCCCCCAGCATATCCCAACAGCTAAACAGTGTATAACTACTGCCCCAGCATACCCCAACAGCTAAACAGTGCATAACTACTGCCCCAGCATACCCAACAGCTAAACAGTGCATAACTACTGCCCCCAGCATACCCAACAGCTAAACAGTGCATAACTACTGCCCCCAGCATACCCCAACAGCTAAACAGTACATAACTACTACCCCCAGCATACCCCAACAGCTAAACAGTGCATAACTACTGCCCCCAGCATATCCCAACAGCTAAACAGTGTATAACTACTGCCCCCAGCATACCCCAACAGCTAAACAGTGCATAACTACTACCCCCAGCATACCCAACAGCTAAACAGTGCATAACTACTGCCCCCAGCATACCCCAACAGCTAAACAGTGCATGACTACTACCCCCAGCATACCCAACAGCTAAACAGTGCATAACTACTGCCCCTAGCATACCCCAACAGCTAAACAGTGCATAACTACTGCCCCCAGCATACCCCAACAGCTAAACAGTGCATAACTACTGCCCCCAGCATACCCAAACAGCTGAAACAGTGCATAACTACTGCCCCCAGCATACCCAAACAGCTGAAACAGTGCATAACTACTGCCCCCACGGTAAACAGTGTAATTGCCAAGTAGGCCAAGTCCAAATTCGCTGTTTTTTAGTGAAGTCACATCCCAGAGAAAAATTCAAAAAGTGATTAAAAGGTCACATATATAACGGGGGGGGGGGGGGGGGGGGGGGGGGGGGGGGTAGATGAATGATAGATACATACATAGATGGTACTTCTATCGGGGGTCGGGGGTTTGGGGGGGCTGGGGTTTAGGGGTGGAGCTTGTTGTAGTAGGATTTAGTATATTGTATCTAAAACCTACAGCCTCCTGTCCCGTTTGTGGTTTTATTGTGGGGGGTTGTCTGGAGGGATGGGAGGCTGTGAGATTTAGTCTATGTCACCATTAGGGGGTATCAACAGGGGCGGGGGGGGGGGGGGGGGGGGGGGGGGGGCGGCGCCAAAAGAAAGTTTCGCACAGGGCGCCATCTACCCTAAGGCCGGCCCTGGCGGGCGGGACGGCTTCCTTGCGGTGCTCAGCACTGCTTGGGAGCCGTCTTCGCTTTATAGGACGCACTTGGTTTTTCCTCCCACTTTGGGAGGAAAAAAAGTGCGTCTTATAAAGCGAAAAATACGGTATATTTTAGCTGCATTCGATTATTGTGGTATTGAACTATCTTGATTTGATTCTTATAAATTTATGTCTCTTATAGAAGTGTATCCATAGACACGGATTAACCATTTCATGCATTTTTTGTGTCATATTAAATGTTTAATGATTACTTAGATCTTTTTTATATACATGGTCTATATCGTCACAATTTAGATTTATTCAAGTATACATTCTACACCATCTTGTATAGATTATCTCACCCTCTTCTAGAGAGCCTACTACTTCTTCCTATTCATTATTACTCTCCTAGCGCTGAGACAGTAGTGCACTCGAAGTAGGTGGTTCTCCATATACATCAGTAAGGTGCAGCGAATCCTTATCACCATATCTCATATTATGGCTTCATTTGGGAGGATGAAATACCGAAAAGAAGAATTCGTAGAATTGATTTCCCAAGAAGTTTTTTTTTTTGTTTATTCTATTCTGTATAAATCTGACTAAAAGGGAAAAAAGCTATCTATTAGCTTGTTATAGTGCTCTGGTAAAGCTGAGCTGTGATTGGTTACTATGGGCACCAATAAACATTCTTACTATAAGACACGTTGTACTGGACATTCCTGAACAAAACTCCAATGTGAGCGCTGACTGTGAGTGTAGCAGAAGCCGCTGATTGTGAGTGTAGCAGGAGCCGCTGTCTGCTACACTGTTTAGTGGGTGACGCAGCCCACACCCTTAGCTTGTGAGTGCTTGCTGCACGGCTCTCTACAATCGAAACAGGTGTCTTGGGTTAGGTGCCATGCCCCCACAGATGTAAATGTGTTAGTGCGTCATGTGGTCATCCAACCACATGGTGGTAGTATTTTATTTACAAACTGACAATCAACATGTTTAGGCATATACATATAGTTGGCGCCCAGTGGTCGTGAGCGGGGCTGTTGAGTCGGTAAGCCGCAGTTCAGACTCCTGTATTTTATCACCAGGGCTCCAGATGGCGACCAAAATGGTCGCCAATGCGACTGATATCTTGCAAATGGCGCCCAGATTTATTAATCTGGGCGCCATTTGAGACTGGCCCCGGCGGCGGCTGTCTCTTTAAGGACTTCCGCACGCTGCACCGAAGCACGTGGCGCCTCTGCGGCCGTCCGTCCAATGAATGACGGACGTGCTGGATGACGTGTGCGGGGACACGCTTCTCCAGTGACGTCATCCCGCACGTCCTTCATTCATTGGACGGACGGCCGCAGAGGCGCCACACTCCTCCAGCGCCTCTCTCCCGCCTCTCCTCACCCGGCGGTTCTTCAAGTGCACCCCAGCGGCACTAAGATTGTGGATAGTGGGTGAGTACAACCGGAGGGACGGCAGGGGTGGCGGCCGGCCACTAATCTGTGTGGGGGGACCGCGGCCTGGGCGGCTGATTGGTAGTGTCTGTTGTGATGGCGGCCAGGTGCGATAGTCGGGGGGGGGGGGTGTATGTATAGACTGCACAGTACCACTTCCCTCAGTGTGTGTGTGTATATACGGGGGGGGGGGGTGTATGTATAGACTGCACAGTACCACTTCCCTCAGTGTGTGTGTGTATATACACTGCACAGTACCACTTCCCTCAGTGTCTGTATGTATACACTGCACAGTACCACTTCCCTCAGTGTCTGTATGTATACACTGCACAGTACCACTTCCCTCAGTGTCTGTATGTATACACTGCACAGTACCACTTCCCACAGTGTCTGTATGTATACACTGCACAGTACCACTTCCCTCAGTGTCTGTATGTATACACTGCACAGTACCACTTCCCTCAGTGTCTGTATGTATACACTGCACAGTACCACTTCCCTCAGTGTGTGTGTGTATATACACTGCACAGTACCACTTCCCTCAGTGTCTGTATGTATACACTGCACAGTACCACTTCCCTCAGTGTCTGTATGTATATACACTGCACAGTACCACTTCCCTCAGTGTCTGTATGTATATACACTGACTCAGAACCTGACTTGTAGACCACCTCACACATTCTAGTGGACTGTATATTGTTGTCAAGTTGCAAGCTTTTAAGTTCAAGTTCAGAAGAGTAAGCCTCATTAAAAGGCTAGCCAAGTGAAGCTGAAGTACTTAGTCAGACTGTATATGGTTGTCAAGTTGCAAGTTTCCATGTTGAACGTTTTCAAACTAAGGCCCCGTTCCCACTGAGGAAAGGTAGAGGAATTCCGCGACGGAATTGTCCGCCGCGGAATGCCGTTAGCCTCCCGCTCATAATGGGAGTCTATGGGAGGCGCGCGCTCCTGCTCTGTACGCGCTGAAGAATGAACATGTTCATTCTTCAGCGCGGACAGGGCAGGAGCGCGCCTCCCATAGACTCCCATTATGAGCGGGAGGCTAACAGCATTCAGCGGCGGACAATTCTGTCGCGGAATTCCGCTACCTTTCCTCAGTGGGAACGGGGCCTAAGAAAAGAAAGAATCTAAAGGAGGAGGATGCTGCCGTGGCCTCTGCACACAGTAAGTCCCATTTAACATAACATTAATTTTACATGTTTTAAAATGTTGGCGACCAAATATTCTATTTGGCGCCTAAATTTTTCAGGTTAGGAGCCAATGGCTCCTAGGTAAATTTTTTAGTCTGGAGCCCTGATCACAGACCAGAGAGACTTCAGAGAGACAAAGGCAAATTCTTCCCTTTCTGTGTGCATGGATACAGCTAGTCTTCAGCCACCATTTCCTGAAGAACTTTACTAACTAAATATTCACCATACAAAAGGAAAACTGCTAACAAGGCCAAATATCTTTAATATAGAGATCAGACATAGACCCAGATTTATCAGCTCTCTGTCATTAACCGCACAGTACCCCGCCTCACTCACTGATTGGCTGAGTGGCCATTTCTAAGTAGGGCCGTGATATCACAGGATCGGAAGCCCAGTGGGGGACCGTGAGCGGTGATGCTGCACTGCGGGGGCATGGGGACCAGTTAATAGGACTTCTTTATTATTATCCCAACACCCCCTACCCCCCCCCCCCCCAGATTTTTCACTATTGCCCAGAAAACCCCTTCTTTAATTTCTGCCTCACACACATATATGCAGCCTGCTGCAGCCACAGCACACTGAAAACACAGAATCTTCTCCCAGAGAGAAAACACCACATTGAGGACGGAGGTTACTGCTACACTACTTATGGCTTCTCCTCATCCTTCTCTATATTACACAGGATACACTTCATATTACACTGCTGCTCATATGCAATCATCCAGGAAGAACAGCATAGATCTCCCCCACACACAATGGACACTTTTAGCTCATAAAGAAAACTGCCAAATAGTGACCACTTTTCCCCGACCACTCTTATGTAATAGGGCCAATGCTGTATTACTGATATATGGAGGAAATGCTTCACCCTCTGTAACAAAGTATATGTGAGAAAGTGCTTTTCTGTTTTTTTTTTTTTTTTTTTTTTTAAATTAGTAACGGCCTTAGATTTATAGAAAATAATCTAAGCTGGAGTCAGAGTTGTTTTTTTCTTTCCGTCTCCAGCCAAGACCAGCTCTGACTCCGATTCCACAACCCTTTTTTTGAAGTGTTTTGTGGCCTTGCTCGCATGTGACGAATATTAAGAAATTGTATTCCTTAAAGTGTCCCAGTCATTTGGGATGAACTTTTGACATGTCAAAAGTTTTGATCAGATATGGTCTGGGAGAAGTGCTCTGCTGTGTGCTTTATTCCCTCACAATCTCTGTCTTTTATAAGGTGGGTATGTGGTTTTTTTTGTTTGGGAATAAAATGCAATTTCACTGTCCTAAGCAATGTAATTATAGAGTGGTTGTCATTGCTTGGATTACAGGAGTGATACTGGGTGGGCTGACGGAAAGCAGCAAGGGCCCAGTGATTGATAGTAAGACTGCTAATCCTACTACAAAGTATTGCCCTTGTGACCCTGCAATGTATGGGCTCCAGGTAAGTGTTTGGAGCTCAGCTTTGGATAGTTGAGACTTCTGTGTGTCTATTGATACAGGTACTATAGTGTTCACCGAGGCTAATCCTAAAAGGATTCCTTGTCCTCTCTGACAGTGGCTAAGCTTTTTTAAGGTAGCATGCAGTTCTTTTAGTAGACCCCTGTGTTACTTTACCAATGGGTTAATTTTTTACATTTTTTACAGCCTGTCAGGTAAATGTTACTTATTTTAAAGGAGAAGTCTGGCGAAAATTTTTATTAAAGTATTGTATTCCCCCCCCCCCCCCCCCCCCCCCCCCAAAAAAAAAAAAAACACTTATTACGGGAAATGCTTATAAAGTGCTTTTTTCCCTGCAGTTACTACTGCATCAAGGCTTCACTTCCTGGATAACATGGTGATGTCACTTCCTGGATAACATGGTGATGTCACTTCCTGGATAACATGGTGATGTCACTTCCTGGATAACATGGTGATGTCATGACCAGACTCCAGAGCTGTGCGGCTGTGGCTGCTGGAGAGGATGATGGCAGGGGACACTGAGAGACACAGGGCACTTGAGGGACACTGAGCATCCCTCTGCCATCATCCTCTCTAGCATCACCATTTTCTCCTGGAAGTGAAGCCTTGATGCAGTAGTAAGTGCAGGGAAAAAAGCACTTTATCTGAATTTCCCATAATAAGTGTATAATGGTGATTTGTATAACTTTTGGGGGGGGCTATACAATACTTTAATAAAAATTTCTCTATGGGAGTCCCCCAGGGGCACTCAAAGTTAAGGTATAAAGTAAAAAAAAAAGTATTAGTTAAAAAAAAAAAAACTTCCATAAGAAAAGTTTGAATTACCTCCCATTTTATAAATAAAACTAAATAAACAAATAAATAAATAAACATATTTGGTATCGACGGGTGGGTAATCGCCAAACTATTAAATTATCACTTTCCTGATCTCGCACAGTAAACGGCGTAAGCACAAAATCCCGCCAAAGTGCAAAATTGCACATTACCGTTATCATTGCGCATTATCAGATACAGAAAAATTGTAATGAAAAGTGATCAAAAAGCAAGGTACCGATAGAAAGAACTGATCATGGCGCAAAAATTGACACCTAACACAGCCCCATAGACCAAAGGATAAAAGCGTTATAAGGCTGGGATAGAGCAATTTTAAACACATTGTTTTTTTTTAAAAGGTTTTAATTTTTTAAAAGCAGTCAGATAAAATTAAAGTGATATAAATTACATATCCTTGTAATCGTACTGATGTGAGGAAATGGCGTAAACACCCCCAAAATGAAACCAAATTCCTCTTTTATTTTCAATTTCACTGCACTAATAATTTTTTTCTGGTTTCACAGCAAAAAGTAAGTCTACCATTGTAAAGTACAAATAGTGGTGCAAAAAAATAAGGGCTCATGTGGGTCTGTAGGTGAAAAAAAAATGCAAGAGCTATGACCTTTTAAACACTAGGAGGAAAAATGAAAACACAAAAATGAAAATTATCCTGAACCTGAAGGGGTTAATGGTGGCATGTGTGTGAAGTCTTCTATCAGGTATCTACTCTCAGACTACCTCTCTGACGGAATACGGTAACAAATACCACTGTATATGCCTGAGTTGCCAATGGGTCTTATTGTAAAGGAATACATACTCTAAATAAATAAACTGTCTATACATGCCTGATGGACAAAAATACAGTCTACATTTTCCTGTGGATATGTTGCACACAGGGTGCTGTTACCTCCATATACATTGAACGTAGAGCTCATATGCAGTGTGCACAGAGCCTTAAAGTGTACCTGTCGTTAGAACTTTCAGTTCTAGATCAACAGTAGATGTGAAATAAAGCAAGTTTGCAATTTACATTCATTTTTTTTTTTTTAGTTATCATGGAGAACACAGACATTCCTGTTTTCTGACTCTGTTTTCTGTTTCTTGAGAAAAAAAAAAAAAAATCAGAAAACAGGAAGTCCTGTGTATCCCAGGCCATCTGAGCGCTCACAGAGAGAAGGCAGTCATGTGATTGACAGACACATTGAGCTGTGACTCTTTGTAGTGGCCGGGACTTCATGTGTTTTGTCAACCAGCACAAGTCAGAACATCTGCCTTCAGGAGACTGGACCTGGATTTCTTGTAAGTACAGCTTTGTTTTACAGCATGATAACAACAACAAAAATGATGAATATAGATTGAAAACTTGTTTTACATCACATCTACTGTTGATTTAGATTTTGAAAGTTATACCGTGCACATAGGTGGTGACAAAGCACACATGTCAGTAGTAGTTCTTTTCTTAGTCGTGTAATGTATGTGACACAATAGTGAGAAGACCGACAGAAGTTCTTGTAAATGCATATAAATTCATGAAAATCTGTAACATCCATTGCCTGTCCAAGTACTGTATATTTCCTGGAATGTCATGTTTAGGGTGTATATCATTAAACTCCACTATGCAAAAAAATGCAGTCTATTCCCAATGCACTACTTCACTGTTTTCTACTAAAGTATTTTACTATGAGTTATCACATATTGTCTTCTCCAGATCTGGTACACAAAATCAGTTTTTGAAACCGGGAATAAACTACTTGTTGGTATGCATGTTAAGGCCACACAGTTTAAAGAGAGTAAAGTTTTTTTTTTTTTCTTAACCCTTTGGCACATTTTCACCTACATGTATATCTGCATGTTAGCGCAACCCTGTGTACATAAATGAGTTTAACTGTCAATGAATAAAATTGTTTATCTTTGAGTGACATCATTGATTGGTGACAGGTAGAGATGAGCAAACTTGCCGGATTTGTGGTTCGTATGAACCAGAAATCTCCGCGTCTGATTCCTGCTGTCTGCTCGCTCCATGCAGCGGGTGGATACAATGCCAATGGCTGTATCCCAGTTTTCCAGGCGTTCCCTACGCTGTATCCACCCGCTGCACGGAGCGAGCAGACAGCGGGAATCAGACGCCGAGATTTCTGGTTCATACGAACCAGAAATCCGGCAAGTTCGTTCATCTCTAGTGACAGGTCCTCAATCACTTTAGCTGGGGATCGCTGTGATTGGTCCGTCATTGCAGATGGACTAATTGCAGTGAGAATGACAGGAGGGTCCGGCTTCTGACCCACATATTCACCATTGCGTATGGGAGGAGTTCAGAGCTGAGAGAGAACAGTAGCACTGGCTCAGTACAGTATGTATCATACACAAATTAACCCTCTTCCTATCCTGATTGTCGCCCCTTAACAATGTTGCTGTACCTATTAGTTTCCCCTGTTGCTGTACCTGATAGTGTCACCTCATTACCTCATAGTTGTTCCTGTCCCCTGTTACTGTACCTGATTGTTGCTGCTGTACCATACGTGACATTTGAAAAATTTGCAAATTCTTCAGTCTTTTATGTTAATTTAGATTTTTTCTTAACCTTGTAAAGACGCATGACGTACCCGTACGTCATGCGTCGGCAAGTGGTGTTCTGAGCGGGGCCGCGCGGTGACCCCGCTCTGAACCGCCGCAATCCCAGGGGCCATGTGTAGCCCTGGACCGCGGCTATTAGCGGGCACGGTCCGATCGCCATGCTCACTAATTAGGTAATCAGA
Organism: Dendropsophus ebraccatus; assembly: GCF_027789765.1. Classification (NCBI taxonomy): domain Eukaryota; kingdom Metazoa; phylum Chordata; class Amphibia; order Anura; family Hylidae; genus Dendropsophus; species Dendropsophus ebraccatus. Next base: position 162,993,987 of record NC_091456.1, on the reverse strand, counting down.
TGCAGCTGTCAAAGTTGACAGCTGCATCCGGTTACCTTCTGCAGCACTTCCCTGGTGTCTAGTGGCGGAGATCCCCCCCCCCCCCCCCCCCCCCCCCCCCCCCCCCGGGACGTTGTCTTCAGCCGGCCGGGGTCTCCGCCAAGATGGCGCTGATCCCGGCTCGGCACTCTTTCGTTTTCGGCTGCAGCAGCCGAAAGCAAACGAGTGCCGATCTCATTGATCTTTGCTGTATAAGTATACAGCAAAGATCTCAATGAGAGATCAGTGTGTATATACTAGAAGTCCCCCAGGGGGGCTTTTAGTATAAGTGTAAAAAAAAAAAAAAGTGTTCTTATTAGTAAAAAGCCCCCTCCCCTAATAAAAGTTTGAATCATCCCCCTTTTCCCATGTTTTAAATAAAAGTAAATAAATAAACATGTTAGGTATCACCGCGTTCGTAATCGCACGAACTATTAATTAATCACATTCCTGATCTCGCACGGTAAATGGTGTAAGCGCAAAAAAATCCCAAAGTGCAAAATTGCGCATTTTTGGTCACATCAAATCCATAAAAAATGTAAGAAGTGATCAAAAAGTCGTACAATGCAGTCAAAGTACCGATAGAAAGAACACATCATGGCGCAAAAAATGACACCTGACACGGCCCCTAGACCAAAGGATAAAAGCGCTATGAGCCTGGGAATGGAGCGATTTTAAGGAACGTATATTTGTTAATGGTTTGAATTTTTTTCAGGCCATCAGATAAAAGACAAGTTATACATGTTATATATCGTTGTAATCGTAACGACTTGAGGAACATGCATAACAAGTCAGTTTTACCCCAGGGCGAATGGCGTAAAAACAAATACCCCCAAATAAAAGAAATGAGTTTTTTTGTTCAATTTCACCACACATTGAATTTTTTCCTGGTTTCGCAGTGTACTTTATGCAAAACTTCAGCCTGTCATTGCAAAGTACAATTAGTGACGCAAAAAATAATTGCTCATGGGGGTCTCTAGGTGGAACAATGCAAGTGCTATGGCCTTTTAAACACAAGGAGGAAAAAACTAAAACGCAAAAACGAAAATTGGCTCTGTCTTTAAGGGGTTAAAGAAAGGGTTAATGTATCGACCAAAATTTACTACTAACATGAAGTGCAGTTTGTCAGGTGAAAACAGTCTCAGAATCACTGAGGTTTCACGAAGTTATTAGCACATAAAACAAGATGGGTCAGACACCATCCAGCGGTGGAACGCAAGTGGCGTCATCAAGATGGCGGCGCCCGGCCTTCCTGCACCGAAAAAGAGGATTGGGTAAAGTATAAGATACAGACTGCAAAGGCAGTCTGTATCTTCATAGATAAACTTAGGGAGAGATTAACTTTGATAATAGGGACAGTGAGTTTTAGGTGACACAGTTTTTTTTTTCTGGCTTTCATCTTTGCAACAGGATCAGATGGACCCTGAGTGAAGATTTAGTTTGTCAATTTTTTTTAAAGTGGCATTCATCATGTTGCAGAAATGTCAAAAGTTTTGATCGGTCAAGCTTTGAGACCTCTCCGAAGTCTCGATATAAGCGAGCAGCTGAGCCTCTCTCATCACCTCCCTGTGTTTTCCCGCTTTCTGCACAAGAGGAACTATATTATTAGGCTGCGCTCACACGTCAGTACAGTCCGTAAGCTGGATATATATCACAGACTGACACTTCACCTCTTAGGGCCCTATTCCACTGGACGATTATCGTTCAGATTATCGTTAAATTGTTCGAATCTAAACGATAATCATTCGATTGAAATGCAGTTAGCGATTAACGACCAAACAAGAAATCGTTGATCGCTTTATAAGACCTGGACCTATTTTTATCGTTGCTCGTTTGCTAAACGTTCGCAATCGTTCGCATTGAATAAGACGTCGTTCGGTCGTTCGCAGAAGATACGAACGCAATAACGAAGAAAAAACTATCGCAAATATGATCATAAGTAACGATTATCGTTCCATGGAAATGAGTGAACGTTTTCAGGTCTTTCGCAATAGCGGTCGTTTGAGATCGTTAATCGTTAACGATTATGCCAACGATAATCGTCCGGTGAAATAGGGCCCTTACTGTGTCAATTCGGTAGCGTAGTGCTTTAGAGATTAGAGATGAGCTCAAGCCCATGGCTGTATCCATGTTTTCCAGGATGCCCTAGGGCTGCATCCAACTTCAGCAGCCACCACTAATCAAATGCTGCACACTCCGGTTTGGACAACCCTGAGCATGCTCAAAGTTCACTCAACTCTAATTATGATAAATTATGTCGAGTCCCATAAGAGCTGAAGTGTCAGTCCATGGTATACCAGCTTATGGTCTGTATATCACTCTTATGTCCCAGATGTGTGAATGCTGCCTAAGGCTTTCACAGGGAGCTGGGGACAGAAGCCCTCAGCCAAGCACTTCTCCGGAGTATATCTAAATATAGTTGGGGTCTCAATACTCTTTGTTCAATACATTTGAAGTTTCTGCGGCCTGCCAAAAGTTTTTTGTTTTTTTCTTAGGAGCAGGAACTTTTTAATGTATGCTGGGCTCTACACTGTTGTGGATTAAGCCTTTTATAGTTAATTTAAGCTATATAGTATTGTGGCTGTGCAGAGATCTTTCTGTAACCTTCACAGGACTGAGTTCAGGCTGGTGCCATATAGTTCCTTTCAAGAGTTCATATTGTTTTCAAGGAATTGTAAAGCTGAGGCTGTCACCTATTGAAATGTCACTTAAAGGATAGGTTTTCTTGTCACTAGCAGAAAGCCATGTAGATGGAACAATCACAAAAGAGTGTTGTATGGCATTTTCAAAGTGTGAGAAATCGCAGTGTCTAGACTTTGCGCACCACCAAGGAATAAGAATTTTAGAACCTTGCTGCCTCCTAGGTGTCAGGCTTGCCATAGATGCCATGTCTTATTCTATATATTTGGCAACGAAAGAACTATGCCATGGCACTGTACACATCAGCTCTGCTGTTATGTGAGAGGGTGCCAAGTGCAAAAACATAATTCACTTGAGCCAAAAATTTCATAAAAACACGTTATCAAATTATCAAGTTTTTAAAGTAGATTTCTTCCGACCAAACCAGACGCAAGAAATGCACCATGACCACCCAACCCAACACATCATCTTTCATTCACGTCGACAAAGATTGTGGTTTCTTTTCACTTTGACCCCACCCTAACCCTGGGTTCATGATGGGTTCATGACAAACCCAGCAGGGAGCTAAACAGGTCATTTCCAAAAGTACATTGACGACAAAGCTAGGGTTTTTTAGCGCTGGGTTAGGAGCTCGGTAAACACAGTTGATTTGACCCATGTTGAGTGAGTTATGGACTTTTGCAGATCGCAAGGAAAAATCAGCATCATCCACGTGACACTTGTACGAGAATACAAGGGTAAATCCAAGCCTGCAGTATTAGCAGCTGTGGATCTCTTGCCTCACGTACGTCTTATCTTACTCTCTACATCTTGAATATACTCGCGGCTCATTTTGCTCATATTGTAGCCATGATCCGTCTGACATCTCCAAGCCTGCTTTATGAGGTGAAAAGAAAAACAAATCGAGACATGGCTCACTTGGGTTCATGATGATCTGTGACAACATCAAGACCCTTGTTGCTTTGCTATAAAAGAAAAAGTTAGGTTCGAGGCTGGAGGCTTGTAAAAGCGAAAATATTTGATTAAATTGTCCGTCTTCCAGCACTGTTCCTGTCACCGCCGGTAGAACTGAAAACAATACGCTGGATGCACAGACACAAATCGCTGGTATTCACTGCTGGAAGGAAGGCAGGAAAGAGGTCTGCGAATAACGTTAGAGGAGACAAAACACAACAAATGACTTTGCCAGGGTAGGACATGTAGCGGAGCAATTCTCTTCATGGGCCTACAGTACATGAAAGGGCTCTGGATAGGTCATGTAGTATGGAGAAACATGAATGTTTTACAAAACATTGACCTTTTTTTTGTAGAAAATCTGAAGCATAACCGCTTGTAAATCAGCACCAGATCATGTGGGTTTGCAGCTGCAGATATACCATGTTTCTCAGAAAATAAGACTAAAGTCTTCTATTATTATTTTTTTTATCTGGAAAAGGTGCTAGGGCTTATTTTCGGGATAGGTTTTATCTTTTTCCATGAACAACAACAACAATCACACATTACCTTAGATTCCTTTCTTCTTCACCACCATGGAGAAGCAGCTTCTTTTTAAACTCATGTTGTCTGGGGGTAAAAATGTGGCATTGCCTGTACAGTATACCAATTAGAGATGCTCCAATCTATACGCTGATTTGCAGATTTGGCTCTAATCTGCGGACTCTGAGGCGGGTAACCGGATTTTACCATAGCTAGAGGTCGCGGGGCTTTTTGCCGGAATAGTTGCCAGCTACGCTATGCCTGTTCCTGGTCTTCGTGACATCATGTAACATAAGCTAGCGCTGGAGGCGCTGACCGTAACTAGGGCTTATTTTTTGGTTTAGGGCTTATATTTCAAGCCTACTCCAGTAACCCTGAAAAAGCAAGCTAGTGCATATTTTTGGGGTAAATAGTATTTTTGGATGAACAGGGTAGGTGTGCATATTTAAACGTTCCCCACTTAAGTCAAGGAATAAAATCTGGAATAAAAGAAATAATGTATATGCAGCAGGTCCAACCCACGCAACCCAACCTAAATTTATGCAGTAAAAGACCACTTGATTCATCTAGTTTTCCCTTTTTAGTATCTTCCTCATTTGTCCCCCATCTCCCTGTGTAATTGGGGATGTGCAGCTGATGAAATGCTAAATTTAAAGTGCCCAAAAATGAGCCATTGTTTATGCGGCCCTGCTTGTAAGATTACCAAACCATGTAATAGGCTCATTAAAAAAAAGTGCCAATCTAGTTGATCGGCACTTGCATCGTGTAGCAGCAGTCCGTTGAATGCAGGGTGTGGTACTGTCCTTGGTGGCTCTTGAACCCCTATGTCAGGCCTTGCACAAGGTATAACCCAGTGTATCCATATTACATGATATGTTCTTTTTTTATATGCTGGATAGTTTTTTGTTTTTTTTGTGTGTTTTTTTTTAAGTGAAGTATTGACTGTTGTAGATGCATGGCGGTCATACGGGAATTGAAGATGGTCTGATTATTACATTAAACTTTTAGCCTGTGTTGTCTCTTTTACCTCTTAGTAAGCATCTCTCATATTTATTTTGGCCCTTTCTTCTTACTTCCCCTATACATTACAGAGAAGATCCACCTGGGTTATAGATTCTGTGACTGTCTCCATATGTAGTGATGCTTTTATAGGTCCACAGTGTCCTAAACCATGGTGCTTATTTGTAAAATTTTAAGATTTACAGAACATTTCCAGTGATCTGAACCAGAAAACATTCTGGGTATCTGTCAATTTGTCTCTAGGTGTACAGTATATTCTTCAGTGATCCCTATGTAGGCTTTGTATAGTTTTTGCAATGGTCAGAGAGTTGGGGCCCTATTACACTGGGCGATAATTTGCCAAATCAGGCCGTTTCGGCAGATCATTGCGCGTGTAATAAAGACAATGATCAGCCAATGACAATGATCATCGACTGCTTGTGTCTTTTGTTCCTGACCTAAAATTACCCTTCTCCAGGTGCATATTGCTATGTGCAATAGCAATGCATGGCCATCAACACTCCCCGGTGCCTTTGGCCATTCCCAAGTATCTTCCTCGCTTCTGTACGCACCCCACAGCGGCTGGTGGAGCTTCAGAACCAGTCTTTGAAGTGACACGGTGCCCAGCCAATCACTTGCCCAGTCAGCTGTGGCCAGTGATTGACTGAGCGGCCTGTCACTTCAGAGTTCCACCGGCCACTGTGGGGAGTGGACAAGAGCGAAGAAGATACCAAGGAGCAGGCAGATGAATCGGGGATTGTAGAGAGGTGTTTAAAGCAAAGGCTTCACAGATATCACTAACAGTATATATACAACTCTTCCTACACAGTATTTCAGCCATGTAATAGGCTTATCAGGCCGTGAAATACGACCCTTAGAATCCTGTTAGACAAAGTGATTTTTCGCTTTTTTTTTTTTCTGATTATCCATAATCGTGGCGTAAACCATCTACATCTGCTCAGGTGTATATTTCTGCACCCGCCATACACTGCATGCGTCGCTTAGTGAATCCGGCAGGTCTAATTTAAAACTGGTGTACAGTTGCAAATCATTCTGTTCTCATTTTTATTTGTGTATGTCCGGAATCACTATGACTAGCCCAATCTAAACATTGGCTTAATTACAACGTTGTTTTTCTGCTGAACGGTCCACTTTAACTGGAAAATAGGCAATAACTATTAATTTGAAAATTCCAAATATTGACCACTTCTTGTTCTACTTGTAAACTAGGCCTTATTTACACTCTAGTTTTTAACGCTGGAAAAAATTTTTAAACCCATTGTCGCCTCCTTCCTTGGAACTGTTTACAGTTCACTCCAGTGGTATGACCTCCATGCCGCATCACATGAAACGTAAAAAGACGTTGCTTCAAGAGAAATTTTTTTGTAGAATTTTAGAAGAAATAAATAGGATTGTCTACTATTCCAGAAAAACATTGCCGAAGATGAAATATAATGTAAAACTTTGTTCTAAAGGCCCGAAGGATGTTAACAAGGTTGAGACTCGGCATGTTTCTCAGATCTCTGTTCTCTTCTGCTTTTTTTTTTTTTTTGTAGTCAAATAGAGCAACAGATTAGGGAAGGAGATTTTCCTTCTTGGACCTCTTCCCGGTTCTAAGCAAAAAAAAAACTGCGAGAAGGCCCACATATAGGAGAGTGTAGAAATTAGAGAGGGTCTCCTCTTGGACAAAAACCACATGTTTATTGGCAGAATAGTAAAGCATTTTTCACTGTGTATAAAAGTAGATTGTAAAATGAAAGAAATTTTTTTTTGTATTTTTTTTTTTAATAGAAAGATTACATCAAATATTTATGTTAGATGGGTAGTGCGGTTCCCCCCCCCCCTCAAAAAAAAACAAAAAAAAAACCAGACACACACAGAATATATACTTACCATCCCTCCGGTGACAATCGCAGTTCGAATTTCCCGACGGTCGCGTCCCCGCCATCTTCATCCGCCATCCTCACTTCCGGTCTGGGTGTAGCGAATGGGAGAGAAAAGGCTGCTGGTGCGCATGTGCATCGGCAGCCTTTTCATTGTCTGGAGCGCATCACATGGCTTCCAGCAAGCTCAGCCAATCAGGTCAGTGCACATGCGCACCAGCAGCCTTTTCCTCCCCATTCACTGCTGTGGAAGACAGCGAAGAGGACGGAGACCAGGACAGCCCCCTTCTGTGATGACATCGACCCAAGATGGCGCTCGGGAGTAGAAGACGGGTTTGACAGTGTTTTGGTATGTATACTTTATGTAACTTCCGGGGGGAACGGGGCGAGACCGCTTATGAACAAACATTACAAAGCTATATAACTTTGTAATGTGTGTTAATTAAGCAGAAAAAGAAAAACGCAGCACTACCCCTTTAAGCCTCATTCACACAACCATATGAAAAATCTGTACCATGCTGTACTTGTAGAGTTCCCCCAGGTGCCGTATGATCTATATGGTGGTATATATACTCTAAAGTTTTCTCTCCCTCACTCTTTCTTGCAAACTCTTTAGAGGAGAAAGCACTGTCTGTTTTTTTTAATTAGTGCCCAATGTTTCTCAAACCCGTTCTTTGATCCACTGAGTCTAAACATCCTTTAAGGATTCCTTGCATTTTGTCTGAACCCATGCTGAAAGATAAGCATGCTGCAGAATTTCAAGTCCAGAGCATATCCACTTTGCTGGTTTTCACTCTTTGCAATGCATGGCGGAATTCTGGTTGAATTCTGAATTTTTACCCTCTTGGTAAAAATAAGATGAGTGAAGGGCTGCTTGGAAAACATGGCTACAGCATATACCCTATGGCTGTATCCATGTTTTCCAGGCAGCCTTAGAGCTTCATCCAACTTAAGTAGCCACTGGTAATCAAATGCTGCACAATCAGGGTCGGATGACCTTGAGCATGCTTAACCCCCTCCCGCCGCTGCACTGTAAATTAACGTTGCTGCTGCCTATGCCTGATGCTGCAGCGACGTTAATTTATGCTGCAGGATGACTCGGGCACAGGAGCTGCGCCTGTGTCATCTGCGGCGGGTCACGGCTATCAGTGATAGCCGGGGACCTGCCGCAACTCTCAGCACCGGAGCCGCGCTCCGGTGCTGAGAGTTAACCCTACAGATATTGCGGTCAGCACGACCGCAGCATCTATAGGGCTTCTGACAGAGAATTCTCCCTCTACAGAGGGAGAATTCTCTGTCCTCTGGGCTCTGCGAAATGATCGCAGAGCCCGATTGTAGCCAAGGTTTTCTGGCTACAGAGGCCGGCGGGGGAGGGAAGGCTGGGCTTGCGTCCCTCAGCTCTGCCCCCTCCCCTCTCTCCCCTGCCGCTGTAACAAGATTGTAACAGCAGCAGGGGACAGAGGAGAGGTGGCAGACATAGAGACTTCAGCTTATGGGATCATTATGATCCCATAAACTGATGTTTTAAAACGACCTGGGCATTGAGGAATCAATGACCCATGGTTGTGAAAGGGGGTTAATGTTCGCTCAACTCTAGTTACTATGATGCTTTCACTGTAGGGGTCTAGAGCAACAGACAGACAAGGCCTACTTCCACAATACATGCTGCACTCCATTTGTTTGCCATTTGATTACCAGTGTCTGAAGAAACTTATGGAAACCCAGGAAAACATGGATACACATAGGCTGTAGGTTGTATCCATGGTTTTCCAGACTCCTTAGGGCTGCATCCAACTTCTTTAGACACTGTTATTCAAGTGCTGAATGATTGGACTCGAGCATGCTTGAGTTGTTGTGCTCACAAGACTTAAAAGCAGCCTTTTACTTATCTAAAGACTCTCTGTTGTTGCACAGAGCAGCCTCTAGAGGGCGCAAGGTTAGGAATTTTATTTTTTTAATCCATAAATATTAGAATATAATTGTTCGTTTTCCTGCAGTTTGACTAGTTGCATGTAAGTTGAAAATAAAGGAGAACCTGTATGTAATTCCGAATCATCCGCATGATGTTTAACAACATAAAGTAAGGGGCTCTGGGGGAGTCCATGTATCATTCTGCTATATTACACCATCACACCTGTGTTTTGTTGGCAGAGGGTGGCCGCATTTCTTACACAGATTGGCAGTGTGCACACAGGCTACACAGCTTGATACATTTCTGGGGGATATATGGCCTATAAACAGTTTTTCCTTTTTTTTCCTTCTAGCGGTAAATTTCCTTGTATCCGACTTTAATTATGCAGTTTAATAGATACAGACACATATTAGACAGCCATAAACACTGCTGGATTTAGAACTATTGCAGCATTCATTCTTTCGGGCCCAGGGTGCACCTGTTCTTAAAAATCATGCTTATTTATTGCTATCCACTTTAGCCAACAAGCTGTTCTTAGTTAACAAGCGTCTTTGCTTTGTCAGCCCGCAGGGTGTTTTGTGGACAATTTTTCCATACAAAAGCACGAATGTCATCTGAATACGCCAGTCTAGACGTTGTTGCAGGGCCCTTTGGCAGAATGTGGGTCATAGCAGGCCGTGGAATCCCTCTCTGCATTATACACACTACACTAGATTCCCTTTCATTTCTGCATTAATATCCAGTTATCCCAACAGACCACACATATGGGATTGCTGCCACACTGCAAGCTTCCCATTTGTCCATTTGATGTAGAAAGCAAAGAATAATTTATCCTGGAGATGGATAAGGATATATTACATGCAGTCTTTTTTTTTTTTTTCATGTATTTCTTTTGCCTGCTTATATATTGAAGGGGTTGTCTTACCATAGACAATATCAGTGAAGATGTGGCAGCCCTACTGGTTGTTGGGGACTCTTAAAGGGGTACGCAGGGCAGGAGCCTTTTTGCTGTACGCTCTGGGATATTTTTATTTAATGCAGTTGGCCACTTTATAGTAAAATAGTTGTTCATTGTACAGTATCAGTAAGTGTACTCACTGTATATACTGACAGCAGCTCCCATATCAGACTCACGTCCTCCAGGCCCTGCTGTCCTGCTCTGTGGTGAGGCTGTTCATAAGATGGCCGACATGAAGGAGCATGTGACCATGCTCTGCCCCCAAGTGTCCACTGGACCTGCATCTGCCTATGGTGGACACTGGGGGTCGGGCAATGGTCACATGCTCCTCCATGTTGGCCATCTTATGGACAGAATCATCACAGAATAGGACAGCATAGCCTGGAGTCTGATATGGGAGCTGCTTTCATTATATACAGTGAGTACACTTACTAATACTGTACACTAAACTATTTTACTATAAAGTGGTCAACCCCTTTAAAACTAATAAAGGACTCTTGCAGTATCTCAGCGGCTTTCAGGACCTGGGGTTGTGGCGTTACAGGCCCGTCTATGTCCCTGATTGGTTGGACGGGTGTGCAGTGCCACAACACCAGGTCCCAGAAGTGGCCAAATAGCGGCACGGAGTGGGCGAGATACTGGTGGAGCCAGGGAGGTAAGTGTCCTTTATTATTTTTAAACAAACCATCCCTGAGGCTATAGCAAAAAAGGCCCTTGCCTGGAGTACCCCTTTAATTCTGGTTCATAAAGAGGGGCAGGAAAACTTACAGTAAGATCAGGTTTGTACTGCATCCATCTTCTTCAGGCTACAGGATTCAAATGTCGAGTGATCAGGCTCACGCAAACCCAAATTTCCTGTACGCTCATCTCAAAGAAAAATACATATGAAAGGAGGTTATGTGGATTTGAGAACCTTTTTAATAGTAGAGCTTCTTTAGGGAGTAGACATTTTTTTCCCTGTAGAATTTGCCCATGGTAAAGCTATTTAGGGTCTCAGAGGCTGTATCCCCATCAATGATGAAAGGCTAGCCTTTCCTAGCCCAACCTTCAGCAATCCTTCGGCACCCCTGCTGTTGCAAAACTACAATTCCCATCATACCTGTGTAGCCAAGGCCATATCTTGATGATTGAATTGTAGTTCTGCAAGAGCTGGAGTGCCCAAGTTTCCCCATCGTCCTAGACATAGATTTTATTCCTTCAGGATTCCTTTGCACTGTGATGGCCTTCCTGAAAAAAAATAAAATGGATCAGAATTTTAGGGCCTGTTCACATCTATGGCAAAGTTTTTGTTTGTGACAGTGCTGGATCCATCATACTACAAATAGCAGCATCTGATGGACACTGCAGACTTATAATGGGGCCATATAAGTGGGTTGTGCTGAGCTATGCCTGTAATGTAATAAGAACAGAGCCGGAGGTTTGCTGCAAGGCTATGAATCCTCGATGAGCAGTTATTCTGGATTTTTCTAGAGGCACTGAAGGAGCTTTCACACCATTGTAATACTATGATTACTATGATGTTTTCAGTTCAAGTCTATAGACCACAGGTGTCAGCCTGGACACCCTCCAGCTGCTGCTAAACTACAACTCCCATCAGGCTTGAACAGTCAAAGCTAAAGCTGTTCAGGCATGATGGGAATTGTAGTTTTGCAACAGCTGCAGGGCCGTGAATTTGACACCCCTGCTCATATACCCATGACTTGTGTTCATAGTATGGATGAAAACATACATCTATATTACTCTCACAGATTCAGAGGAGAGTTATAGCCCATATACTTTTCATTGTGAAACCTGTGGTCCATCCACATAAGAATTCGGAGATATAAAAAAGAAAAAAAAGAAAATACAGATTTTCAATGGATTTTTCATTGGCGCGCAGTGTGCATCCAAACCATATAGTGCTCAAAGCATGTAGTGTGTCCAAAGAAGCACTTAAAGGTGTACTCCAGAGAAAAATGTTTTCATCAACTGGCAGCAGAAAGTTATATAGATTGTACTATGGTTTAAAAAGCTCAAGTCTTCCAGTACTTACTAGCTGCTGTATGTCATGAAGGAAGTAGTATATTCTCTCCAGTCTGACACAGCGCTTTGCTGCCACCTCTGTCTATGACAGGAACTGTCCAGATCAGAAGAGGTTTACTATGGGGGTTTACCACTGCACTGGACAGTTCCTGACACGGACAGAGGTGGAAACGGAGAGCACTGTGTCAGACTAGAAAGAACACACCACTTCCTGCAGGACACACAGCAGCTGATAAGTACTGGAGACTTTCATATTTTTAAATTGAAGTAATTTACAAATCTGTATAACTTTCTCACGCCAGTTGATTCAAAAAATTTTTTTCCCTCAGAGTACCCCCCAATAGTATTACAGGAGTATTGCCCCCCAATAGTTATACAAATCACCAATGTACACTTATTATGGAAAATGCACATAAAGTACTACATCAAGGCTTCACTGCTGTGGCTGCTGGAGAGGATGATGGCAGGGGCACACTGAGGGACACAGGGCACTGGAGGGACACTGAGCATCCCTCTGCCATCATCCTCTCCAGCAGCCACAGCCCGCACAGCTTTGGGAGTCGGGTCGTGACATCACCATGTTATCCAGGAAGTGACATCACCATGTTATCCAGGAAGTGACATCACCATTTTATCCAGGAAGTGAAGCCTTGATGTAGTGGTAAGTGCAGGGAAAAAGCTCTTTATGTGCATTTCCCATAATAAGTGTATATTGGGAATTTGTATAACTTTTGGGGGGCAATACAATACTTTAATAAAAATTTTCGCCAGACTTCTCCTTTAAGTTAGGCTGAGCTGCAATACCTCAGACAGGTCATAGAGAATAGTGGTGCTATTTCTGGACAACAACAGAGCCTTTTCCCCCCCTAATCTCATAGGCTATTTAATGATGTAGGTGTAACATAGGATATCTATGATTGGTCATTTCTTGCTTATTATTTCATGTTTTCCCCTATCCCTAAGCCTGACATATTGTCGTAGACCTGTTCCACAGCTCGTCCAGGTTTTTAAATCAATTCACATTGTGTATACGGGGGAAAGAGTATAATAATCATAAAACCGCGGAGCACCTGGAGCAGATGTCTTTATATTATAGTTGATCAACTGGAGCTATTGTAAACTGCGTTGTTACAATGATGACTGTAATGGCTGGCTGGAATGAATGATTTCATGCCTATTAAAATGACTTATAGTGCCCCGCCGGGCCCTTCATTAACAACGCATTGCCTATAAATTGACGTGTGAATATTTAACGAAAATAGGAAATGCCATTAAAGAAGCAAAAACCGATTGGAACAAATTGCACTTGTAACCGTAAAGACGGAATGGCAGCGGCTGCGGCAAGTTCCAATATTAGAGTGTTTGTAGCATTCTGTACACAAGCGCTGCCTCCTCGCCACATTGCTTGTTCTGTAGTAAAAACCCTGTATTAGGGGCTGCAGAAAGCCTGGCATCTTTTATGACTCTCACTAATAGAAATATTTGTCCATAAAAGTCTGATACAATAAGATGGAGCCCGGGTCGGGCAGAGATGTCGGGTCCTGAAGCTGCGGGTGTTAGCAATGCTTCGGAGAGCTGTGAACGTGCTGACCTCTCTCACTTCTAGAGAGCAGCAAAGGCTTATAACAGCCTGGAGACCGCATTGTTTTCTATAACCCGAAGTGCATAAAACCTGCATTGTGGTTTGGAGGGGGTTACGTAAGGTTTCTGTTGGCAATCCTCAGATTTGACATTGTGTTATATGTACTGAATTACACAATAGTTTTTTTTTTTTTCCTGCAGCCTGAAGGTGTGTTACATGCTGTTGTCAGCAGAAATCTCCAATACTGGAACTATTAATTCTCTGCGTAATAAAAATCACACGTATGGGGGCTCAAAGCAGAGCATCACTCTCTGAGCCAAAGGGTCACTATGGCTGTATATAGTGGTGGATTTTATATACAGGGTATGGCTATGTTCACACTACACATTTCTTGCTAAAACTATGTCCTTTGCACAGTGCAACAACGGCCGTGATTATTACGAAAAAATATTTTACCTGGCTGTCTACGGGATCCACATAGTATACGCTCCGGTCTGGACCCCTAGTGGCGCAGCAAACAACTGACTATTCAGTGAAGATCGCCCATAGAAAACCCCGTCAGTGCACACAGTGGAGCGAGCGGCTGCGGCTGCACGCTCCATTGTGTGCAGTGGAGTGTTCTGATGCGGGCGCATCAGAACTCTGCGGCCCTAAAGATCATCCAGCCAGTACTGCAGTCATGGAACGGCCAGTCTCTTACTATGTGTGAACATAGCCTATGTTTGTATGCTTCAGTTATGGTCCTGCTGATCTCCCATGTTTTCCATATTCCTGCTTTTGTGGTGGTAGTTTTAAATACAGTAGGATCTAATCCCTTACCTAATAGGGTGTCACAGCAACATGTTAGGGGGCATTTACATGTGTGCGAAATACTGTCCATGCAAGGCCAGTATTCTGTGTACTGGCATGGCATCATGATTCATTTTGATGCCGGTGCTCCGCAACTGTTTAATGTTCGCGCTACTGTACTGACACAGCCGCGCCGCTTCCTCAGTACAGTAGCCAGAACATTTAGCCAGTTTCAGAACTCCAAATCTTTGGCAGATAATCTATCTGATAATCTTTCTGTGTAAATGGACCCTAACTTTTCCGACATAGAGTTGAGTGGCAATATTGTGCAACTGGGATTTTGTAATATAAATCTAATGCGACTCACAGCCAAATTGCACTCTAAAATTTTGATGCAACAACAAATTGCAGACAGATATTTTACAGTAAAAACATGAAAGTCTCCCATGACTTCTTATATTAAGGTGATTTTATAAAGGGGTTATCCAGGATTAGGAAAAACACAGCTACTGTCCTGTACAACATGCACCACCCCTGTCCCCAGGTTGTGTGTGGTATAATAATTCAGCTGCATTCACCTTAGTGGAACGGAGGGCAAACCCCCCGCCCAAACTGAGGACAGAAGAGGTGCTATTTCTGGAAATAAGTGGCCGTATTGTGGGGAAAAAATAATCTCCAGTGCACTGAACATATTAATAAAACTGCAGCAAAAAAAAAAAAAAACATTCAAATTAACTGCCAAATTAACTGCCATTTTTTAAAATTTACTTTTAGTTAAAAATCCTAAATCTTCCAGTACTAATCAGCTGCTGTATGTCCGACAGGAAGTGGTGTATTCTTTTTCCAGTCTGGAAAGTAGTAGAGGTTTTCTATATTTTCTACTCTCTCTCTGGACAGTTCCTGACATGGACAGAGGTAGCAGCAGAGAGTACTGTGTCAGACTGAAAAGAATGCACCGCTTCCTGCAGGACATACAGCAGCTGATAAGTATTGGAAAACTAGACTTTTTAAAAAAAAATAGTTACAAGTTACAAATCTCTGGCACTTTTTGTAACCAGTTGATTTGAAAGAAAAAAATTCTCCCTTTACACATCACACCTGGCTTTTCCAAACCTCTGAAAGGCATATCTTTCCAATTAATTTAAGCCATTGAAAAGGATTGGGGGATGAGTCACTGCTTAGGGAACTGGATTTGTCATTTGTGGGTCTGGGAAAGCTTGAAAGAAAAAAAAAATAATGAAATATATATATATATATATATATATATATATATATATATATATATATATATATAAATTTTCTTTCAAGCTTTCCCGGACCCACAAATGACAAATCTATATATCTATATTCTTTTTAGTAATTCATGATAAAGCCATCTGAACTCAAGAATAAAAGAAGCAAGAAATGTCAGATACAGCCTGGAAGCAATATGTGGCGATCATTGAGCACCCAATAAACACGATTGGGGTAGTAGTGTTCACGTGGACGTGTGGGCAGAACAGGGAGCATATTGTTCCCCATCACTTAATTAAGGGACTTATAATTTTCTAAAGCGTCTTCTATAAGTTACAATTCTTCTTTAGCCTGATGGACAGGAGAATGGTATGCATTGATTATGATGGGCCTGTGTCATTGTGATCTACATTTGTATAAGGTATTCCCGCTACAAAGACGTCTTTCCCGTAGGAAAAAATTAGTCCGAGCCCGGGAAGGGGTGTCGCAGTTTTTGTTAATTAAAGCCTGACGTAGACAAAAGTGTTTAGTAATGTTAATCACTTTTTCTCTCCCTAACAAATAATCCGCTTCCTCTGAAGTCAGCCATTGGCCTGGAAATATGTCAGCTTCTAAGTGGGGACCTTGGGACACCTTGGTTAATATTAACTCTTCAATGTTTTCTTCACTAAAAGGGTTCTCAGCTTTGTGTTGGTGAAATAAATCACTTTCCAAGCTTTCGCGTTCTCATTCAGCCGGGAGATACAGAAACGGACTGATCTTTGATGACTTTTTTTTATTTTTTATTAGGATATCTCCACAATCACTGGAGTTCCAGAAGAGCAACTAAAAACCAGAAAAGTTCACATCTATGTCCCGGCACGGAACGCCATGCAGTCTGGAGTACAGAACACCAAGAAATGGAGGATTGACTTTGATACTCGTGAGCGCTGGGAGAACCCTCTGATGGGATGGGCATCAACGTAAGGCTCTTATTACTGAATATTTCTTCATTAGGGTGGTTTTGTATGGATTGTAGTTTTTATTTCATCAGTAATTTCTGGAGGAAAAATAAATTAAATCAACTGGTATCAGAAAGTTACACAGATTTGTAAATTAATCTCAAGTTTTCCATTACTTATCAGCTGCTGTATTCTTGCAGGAAGTGGTGTATTCTTTCCAGTCTGACACAGTGCTCTCTGCTGCCACCTCTGTCCGTGACAGGAACTGTCCAGAGCTGTAGCAAATCCCCATAGAAAACCTATCCTGCTCTGGACAGTTCCTGACTAGAGATGAGCGAATATGGAGCATGCTCGAGTTTGTCCGAACCCGATCATTCGGCATTTGATTAGCAGTGGCTGCTGAAGTTAGATAAAGCCCCAAGGTTGTCTGGAAAACATGAATACAGCCTATGACTATATCCATGTTTTTCAGATAGCCTTAGGGCTTTAACTTCAGCAGCCACCGCTAATCAAATGCTGAACGCTTGGGTTCGGACAAACTCGAGCATGCTCGATATTCGCTCATCTCTATTCCTGACACGGACAGAGGCGGCAGCAGAGAGCACCGTGTCAGACTGGAATGAATCCAACACTTCCTGAAGACCTGTGATTTTTAAATAGTAAAAATAAATAGTAAAAAAGTAAATTGCAAGTTTATATAATTTTCTGTCGCTGTTGGACAGGACAAGGAGACACATGGTACCTTTCATATATCCATCTGTACTTATCTAATGTAGCAAAGTTCTTTAGTGCAGAGAGCCAAGACGCTTTAGCAAACTCCTGAAATGGAAGTGCTGAGTGTTGTAGTGGCTCTTCACTCCATCTCCCATCTCTATCCCTGTGTGATTGTCAGACAGGGGGAAGCTGAGCCTTAAGCAGGGTCAGGGATGAGAGGGGGAGAGAGGAGGGGGTACAGCATGCAGTAGATTAGGAGCTTGGGAAAGCCACTTTAATTCTTTTTACTAAAGAACAGAAGCACTGCTGGATATGAGAAAAGTACCATGTGTCTCCTTGGGGTATCATATCTCACAGTGTAAGCAGTTTGGATCGTGAATTGAAGCTGACAGATTCCTTTTAAGTGAGCAGGGCTGAGCTGCAGTACATGACGCAGTCACAGCTCCATCAATAACATGGTGCTTGATACTCCAGTGAGCCCAGCTGCCCCTTTTGGTTTTATGACTGTCCTAAAATGTTTCTATCCTCCAACCTCCAGATAGCAGAAGAGCGGGAATTAAGAACACATGACTACACACACTCAGGACATGCTGGGATTTATAGTTTTGCATTATAAGGAGTTATTCCGGCTTTGAAAAATAAATTGGTTATAGAGGTAAAATGAATCATTACTCGCTTGATAAATTCCCATTTGGTTTTTATTTACTTTGCTGCAGCCATGATGCCCCACATGATCACTTCAACCAATCTATCTATGGTTATCATAAACCATTCACTACTACGATAAATCATTGGCATACATAGGTATGCTAGCACGTCATTGCTGCAACCAAGTATACAACGACCAGTGGGGAGTACAGGCCAGAGCTGGATTTATCAGGTGTTTAGTGTAGTTTCTCATCCAGTTTTTTCCAGATCCGTGATTTGGAGCACTAAAGAGGATCGGTCAGCACTGAGACATGACCTGAGTGGCTGACACTGTTATGTAGGTGACAGTACCCTAGTGAACTTGGGGTCCAATTAGACAAAGCAAATTTTTACTACTAACAATAAATGATCGTAAACAAAAAAAATTTTATCGTTAACTTGAAATCGTTCACCATATTACACAGAACAATAGTTGTTAGTTACAACAGCTAAAACAATCGTTATTACGAGTTTCCTCCATCTGATCCCAGCAAAAGAAGGAACAATTTGGAATTACACTGAACAATTAGTGAACAAATGTGGAATTACAGAGAACAATTAACGATGATTTTCGTGTCAAATCTAAATCAACGATCCACAACACATGAACAATTTTTCAATCATTGCCTGCAATTACACGGAACGATTATCGTTTAAATTCGATCGATATAACTATTTTCCGCACGATAATCTTCCCATGTACTATCGCCCTTTTTGTACTTTTTGTTTAGCTGTTTTTGGAGCAGAAACTGAGCAATCCTTGTTTTCTTACTAAAATAAAGAGTCAAAGAGGAGTTGTGTCTCTACGTCCACGATCTCGCATACCTCAAATTTGCTGATGTAAAGGATCATGCACATCCTGCATCCCAAATCCGTGCAGGTTCTATAGGCAGAATAACAGGGCATGCGCATTGAGTTTCCTAACTGAGAGAATTGGCTAAGCGTGCTCTGCTCTTACTGGCTCTGAGTTTAGGATGCGGTCCATGCGTGAGTTTCGAGGCTGAGCTAGAACTATTACTCAAAGAGGATGGAACCAGGAACAGCAATGAGGCACAACAGACCCGCAGAATGGGCACAGAGCCACAACTCCTCTTTAACTCTTCATTATAGTAAATAATCAAGGATTGTTCCATTTCTGTTCCACAGACAGCTACACTAAAGGTACCGTGTCCACTAGGGCACTGTTAGCAACTCTGGTCGGGTCCGAGTGCTAACAGATTTCCTTTAAATCAGTAGAGTAGTATTTCATGTATATAAACATATTTGCACAGATCGACTAGTACTGTCTAATAGTCTGAAAATGGAGCACAATGTGAGCACTATCCGTACTACCATAGTGCGGTACTACCAGTGGCGTAGCTACCATAGAAGCAGGGTAGGCAGTTGCTATGGGGCCCCGTGCAGAAGGGGGGCCCGGGGGAGAAGGTAAGAGCATGTGTCCTATTGCTTAACCCCTTATGTACTGCAGTGTGTAAGTGACCCAATGTTTATTTACATGCTGCAACACAAAAAAGGGTTAACAAGCAAAAGACAGAAACCTATGCTTCATTGCACTGATAACTTCTGACCTCTGTTCTCCAGCTGTCAATCAAGTATGAAAGGAAAATGTGCAGAGCTACTGCAGAGGTCAGGGATAGGGGAGGAGGCCCCCTGACACATTTTTGCTATGGGGCCGCGTGAATCCTAGCTACGCCCCTGGGTACTACAGTATGAATTGTATGGTTAGGGTCCCGTGAGAGTTGATAACGTCTGCCCGGTCCCACATGTTGAGCGGCATTGATCTGATCTGATTGGTACTGTTTGTAGATGGTATTTTGCTTGCTTAACAAATGTATACACATGGTTTGCATATCCCAGCCTTGTGTATATCTCTTTAGGTTTCGAGCTCTGCGGGACATATGTTCTCAGTGAGAGAAATTTGTTACAGAAGATTAACTATGTAATTATACTCTTATAATAAACATCAGAGCTGCTAACAGTCAAGCTGGCTGCTGATGTAGACATTTACACAGCCAAGTTTGGTCATTTTCGACCACGTAATCCCCAGATAACTGAGAATCTCAGCTCAAAACAGTCCTAGTCTTAATAAACATTAGAGGTCCCATGTTTCTCAAGGTTTTTAGAGCAGAGGATGTTTAATATAAAGAAGTGGTCTTGAGGGCAGACATATTGCTCAGGATCCCATGAGGCATCCCCTCCTTAAAGGTGGCCATACACATTAGAATAGGTTTGGTGAATCCACAGATTTTGGCAAGCCAAGCCCACCATGGGGGTGTCCCAACTTTCCCGTAGTAGCATATGTAGTTGAGTTTAGGTTGCACCTTTTGCTGGTTAAACATTCTCAGTTCTTAAAACGGAATCGCCTAAAAACATAGTAACACTATTAATTCCCCCATATCCACCCACGAAACACTTCGGAAATGTATGTGTATAGCCTAGCTGCCTGCCAAGTGTAATCCGAAAATGTACTTATATCAAGTCCGGCATGACATGCGCACTACAGCTGCTTGGTATGTAGCTTTTTACGTGCTATAAATGTTTTTGAGTTGAGTTTCGAGAGTAGAAGCCTTTTTGTCTCAATTTAGTCTTATAATTTCTTTTTCTAGTGCCGATCCTTTGTCTAACATGCTTCTTGCCTTCACCTCTAAAGAGGATGCTATCGCCTTTGCTGAAAAGAACGGTAAGTAATGGGACTGAACCTTTTCCTTTCCTAACTTGTTTCTTCCAGTGCTCTTCCATAGTTGTAAGATTGGATGCCTCATATGTATTTGTGATGGGATCAGCTCCCTGCAATTTATGGAATCTTATTGATGGCCCATTTGTAGGAATTTTTTTTTCTTTTTAGTATACCCTAGGGCAGAGGTCTCAAACTCGCGGCCCTCCAGCTGTTGCCAAACTACAATTCCCATCATGCCTGGACAGCCAAAGCTTTAGCTTTGGCTGTCCAGGCATGATGGGAATTGTAGTTTGGCAACAGCTGGAGGGCCACGAGTTTGAGACCCATGCTCTAGGGAATTATTATAAGAACTGCTGATGCTACGTTTACACGGAACGATAATGATAATTTGTACGATTAACGATGTTGGAGTAAAGTTTTTTTTTGTTTGTTTTTTTCATAACGATCAGCGTTTAGACGGTACGAGATATCGTTCGGAAATTCGTTTTGCGATTGCTTAAAGCCTATCTCACACATTGGTTAAATCGGCGAACGACTGTTCACACGGAACGATCTGCGAATTTTTTGTGAACGATTAACGACGATTTGAGAACTTGCTGAAAGATCAAAATGAACGATTTTTCGTCGTTTGATCGTTCGCAGCGTTTACACGTACCATTATCGTTCCGTGTAAACGCAGCATCAGTTAGATCTATGCCCTGCTTGCAAAGTCTTCCTCAGGCAGGTTCAATCAGCAGAGACACTATGGCTGGTACGGAGGCCCAGTAAATGCCTCCATAGTAACCAGAAGAACATCTTGACAGGTAAATGAGGTATAGGAATTCTATGATCATTTAAATATACCCAATACATTATTAAACTGGATGAAAGAGGTGATCGCTGATGTCAGTCATTAGTGGTGAGTGCCAGTTGCTCATAGCAGCTGGTACCAGGTGTGGCACAAATGTAGCTTTTGCACTATACCACCGCTCCTGCACCACACAGGTATGTACATTTGTTTTATTAAAGTTTTGTATTGCCCCCCAAAAGTTATCCAAATCCCCAATATACACTTGTTACGGGAAATGCTTATAAAGTGTTTATTTTCCTGCACTTACTACTGCATCAAGGCTTCACTTCCTGGATAAAATGGTGATGTCACGACCTGACTCCCAGAGCTGTGCGGGCTGTGACTGCTGGAGAGGATGATGGCAGGGGGACACTAAAGACACAGGGCACTGGAGGGACACTGAGCATCCCCCTGCCATCATCCTCTCCAGCAGCCACAGCCCGCACAGCTCTGGGAGTCGGGTCGTGACATCACCATTTTATCCAGGAAGTGACATCACCATGTTATCCAGCAAGTGAAGCCTTGATGCAATAGAAGTGCAGGGAAAAAAGCACTTTATGTGCATTTCCCGTAATAAGTGTATATTGGGGATTTGTATAACTTTTGGGGGACAATAAAATACTTTAATTTTCGCTGGTCTTCTCCTTTAAGGCTGGGTTCACACACAGTATATTTCAGGCAGTATTTGGTCCTCATGTCAGGTCCTCATGCAACCAAAACCAGGAGTGGATTGAAAGCACAGATGGCCGCCATATAACGGTAAATAACTGCCATTATTTCAATACAACAGCCGTTGTTTTAAAATAATAGCAAATATTTACCGTTATATAACGGCCATCTACTTAATTACAACATTATGTGGACTTAGCCTTTCTGTGTTTTTAATCCACTCCTGGTTTTGGTTGCTATGAGGACCTGACATGAGGACCAAATACTGCCTGAAATATACTGTGTGAGAACCCAGTGTGTTCACACGTACAGGATCTGCAACAGATTTGATGGCCCAGATTAGATTCAAAGCAAATCTGCAACTTCAGATCTGCTGCAGATCCTGTATGTGTGAACGCACCCTTAGGGGTGTAATCCAGGTTCAGAAATACTTACTTGCTTTCTTAAAACAGCTCCACAATTGTCCTCGGGTTGTTTGGGGTATTACAGATTGACTACATTCACTAAAGTGTATCAATCATTTCAACAATTTTCTGACATCTCAGAACTTTGTATTGGGGTCTGGCATGTGCACTTTCCCCTTCATCTCCCCTCTGAACAGCTAATAATTATAATGGAAGCCTATGTGACCTCTGGTATATGGAATTGCTGGAAGTTGCATAGGTTTCCATTATAAGGCTATGTTCACACAACGTAAGTTCCGTAGTAATCATGGCAGTTGTCGCAACGGCCGTGATTAGTACGAAACTTACATTGTGCTGAAGTCTGAGGGAATCCCGGCCAGAGTGTATACATATAGTATACACTCCGGCCGGAATCCCTAGTGGCGCCACAAGAAACTAATATGTCAGTTTTCTGCGGCCACTATTCATTGAATAGCGGCCGCAGAAAACCCTGTCAGTTCACACAATGATGCGTGCAGCTCCGGCCGCACACTCCATTGTGTGCGGCGGGGAATTCGGATGTGAGCGTGCATGGATGCGCCCGCATCCGAATTCAGTGGTGACAAAGATCATCCTTCCAGTACTGCGGTACCGGCCGGCATGATCCTTTCTGAGGGTCACGGAACGGCCGCTCTCTTACAACTTGTGAACATAGCCTAATTCCTAACACTGCTCATTATAGCCGTTAAGAGCGGAGGTGATGGGCAGTGTGTGTACCACTTTGCAATGGGCAGGGGTCTCAGCACCCATAGCCAGGGGCGAACTTGGCATTTCTGGGGCCCCAAGCGAAGTTATGTCTGGGCCCCCCCCCCCCCCAACACGCGTTCCAAAACAGTAGACCGCTGTGTGTTTCCCCCCAGTAGTATATACCCCTTGTGTGCTACTGCCAGTAATATATACTCCTTGTGTGCTGCCCCCAATAGTATATACCCCTTGTGTCCTGCCCCCAGTAGTATATACCCCTTGTTTGCTTGTGTGTTCCCCCAGTTATATATAGCCCCCTCATTTGCTCCCCCAGAAGTATATAGACCTCCTGTGTGCTGCCCCAGAAGTATATAGACCTCCTGTGTGCTGCCCCAGTTGTATATAGACCCCCTGTGTGCTGCCCCCAGTTGTATATAGACCCCCTGTGTGCTGCCCCAGTTGTATATACCCCCTTTGTGCTCCCCCACTGTATATAGGCCCCCTGTGTGCTCTCTCAGGGATATTTAGCCCCCCTGTGTGCTCCCCCACTTGGATATAGACCTCCTGTGTGCTCTCCCACTTGGATATAGACCCCTGTGTGCTCTTCCAGTAGTAAATAAACCCCCTGTGTGGTTCCCCCAGTAGTATATAGACCCCCTGTGTGCCCCACCAGTATTATATAGACCCCTTGTGTGCTGCCCCAGTTGTATACAGACCCCTGTGTGCTCCCCCAGTTATATATAGGTCACCTGTGTGCCTCACAAGTAATATATAGACCCCCTGTATGTTCCCCCAGTAGTATATAGACCCCCTGTGTGCCCCACCAGTAGTATATAGACCCCTGTGTCCTCCCCCAGTAGTATATAGCCCCCCTGTGTGCTCTCCCACTTGAATATAGACCTCCTGTGTGCTCTCCAAGTTGTATATAGACCCCATTCTGCTGCCCCAAGTAGTATATAGACCCCCTGTGTGCTGCCCCCAGTAGTATATAGACCCCTCTTGTAAATCTCCAGTAGTCTATAGCCCCCCTGTGTGCTCCCCCTGTTATATAGCCCCCCTGTGTGCTCCCCCCATTTATATAGACCCCCGATGTGCGCTCCCCCAGTTAAACAGACCCCTGTGTGCTCCCCCTCCCATATAGTATATAACACAATAAAACAAACACTAATACTCACCTGGGTCCGGGTGTCTCCTCTTCTCTTCACTCTTGTGGCCGCAGGAAGGGTTTTCCCTGCAATCACAAGAGGCCGCAATCCCCTTGTCCTGGCCCAGAGCTCAAGTGATGTCACTGGAGCGCCGGCACCACAAGGACAAAACTGCCACTTGTGACCACAGAGAAAACCCTTTCTGCGGCCACAAGAGTGACTGACAGGAAGGGAGCCAATGTCTCCCGCCCTGTCAGTGCTGCTGCATGTAACTATGAGCGCTCATTACGAGTGCTCATAGTTACAGTTCAGATGGCAGCCGTGAGCGGGGCAGCGGCCCTGTCCAGCGGTCTTGAGCACAAGAGTGGGCCCCCCTGGATGTTGGGGGCCCCAAGCGATTGCTTGGGGTGCTTGGTGCCAAAGGCCGCCACTGCCCATAGCCCCACTAATACAAACGTCTGACATGTCGCTATGACGTATCAGAAATCTGTTGAAACGATAGGTACGCTTTAATATAATTAATGGAATGGAAACCTTTTCTGCTTTGTACAGACCAGAAAATTCTCACAGCTGAGGATTTGCTCCAGTTATCCAGTCTAGACAATCCTCTGTGAGCTAAATACAGCAGAAGCCTAATCTCTCTCCTGCTCTCATACTACCCTGTAGTAGCCTGAGTACAGTCGTAGCAGATTCCTATCCGGGATAGGTGCTCCGTGTATATAGAACGTCAGACCCTGGACCCTGTATAGGAGAATATTTTGAAGTCACTGACAGCAAATCTTGAGTTGTGCTTCATCTGGAAGGTTGGCTACTTAAAAGCACAATAAAGCCATCTTACTTCCAGCCCCTTCCCTGATCTCCCATGTTTACGTCTTTGTGTATATGACCTGTCCCCTTTGATGCTGGATACCGCCACCTGCACAAGCTGAGAATTCAAAAATGTCACTTGCCGATAATTTTCTATGTTTAGTTTCTGTTCCCCCTGTTTACCCATAATCAGGCTCCGGTTCTATGTCATTTTTATAGGATGGAGTTACGAGGTTGACGAGAAGAGGATTCCAAAGCCAAAATCCAAGTCTTACGGAGCAAACTTTTCTTGGAACAAGCGGACCAGGGTATCCACCAAATGAATTGTTATTGGCCGTCCGTAAGTCTGACTGTGAGCTAAGTCAGCTGCGCTGTATTTATAGCACCAGTATAATACAACTCTTAATCTCCTAATAAATATGACCTTTAAACTACAAACACATCTTGTCGTGTCTATTTAAAATGTTTTTGAAGTTTCAAATTGAGCCTTTGATAAATTTATCTATATTTAGAGGCGATTTAGAGGGAGTTCATAGCTCTAGGAAACTGCACAACGCCAAGTCCGGTAATAGCAGCGTCCAAATCAGCTGCAGCGTTCAGCAATGTGACAGTATTTTCATAGACATTCGGTAATCCATCAAGAGAAATTCTTGCTTTGTTCTCGTCCCTGTAGTCGGCTCTTAGATTTCCTTTTACTCACTTTGTACAGACAATGTCAATACGCCTCTGTTCTCCTCATTGTCATCGGGGCTGAGATTGATTTTATAGGGTATTATAGTAGAAATCAGGAGAAGCCTGAGCAGATATGTACGAGGCATGGGATAAAGGCTGTGACAACTATTTTATGCTGCCATAGATACAGCATTCACTCCCCTTCATGTCATGTATAAGACATGGACTCACAATGGATTTAAAAAGTCTTTCCAGGATGTAAGAGAGAAGGCCTAGTCTGAGGCATCAACATGTGATGGACGGTCTGACAGCTGACAGCTCCACAACCAGCAGAAAGAAGGTCCCATATAGCTTGCTGAAGCACTACCATCCATCCACAGTACTACTACAGTCCAGTCACAGCCACATATAGACATTGCTGGATCAGCTACTGCAATCAATAGGACACCTTTTCAGGCAATAAACGAGGCATAATAGATAGATAGATATTAAAAAAAAAACTATAAAATCAGTTGGTGTCAGAAAGGTTTGTAGATTTGTAATTTACTTCTATTTAAAAATCTGCACTTATCAGCTGCTGTATGTCCTGCAGGAAGTGGCGTATTCTCTCTAGTCTGACACAGTCCGTTACAGGTACTGTCCAGAGACGTAGCAAATCCCCATAGAAAACTTCTTCTGCCCTTTCACTCTGTCTCTGTCAGACTGGAAAGAATATACCACTTCTTGCAGGACATACAGCCAATGATAAGTACTGGAAGACTGGACATTTTTAAATAGAAGTAAATTGCAAATCTAGTTTATTTTCTGACGCCAGTTGATTTGAAAGAAAAATAAAAAAATAAAACACTGGAGAATTGTTATTCAGAACGACTGGGTAAATGCTAGGAGGGCAGCCATCCTAACATCTGTTTACTATTAGGCTATGTTACCACAATGTAAAAATAAGGGTTTCAAAACAACGGCCATTATTAATGATCATGAACATTAATAACGGACGTTGTTTTGCAACTATGACCGTTATTTGCCCTAATTTTTACATTGTGCGAACATAAGCCTAGGTGTGCTCCCTAGAAAGCATAGCCTTTTCAGCGTAGTTCACAGGAATCATGTTCCTGTCAACCAACCTGCCTCTGGTCCTCTGCTTAAAGAGGTTGGCTGCTTTATGTGTACTTTTCACAAATGTGTTTGAATCACTATACACAACTAAAATATGCTTAAAGGGAATGTGTCAGCAGACAATGACTCATTGTTTAAATAATGTTTTTATGTTAAACACATTTTATAAGAATTTTTTTTTTGTCATTTTTTAAAATTTTTCATTTTTCTATCTATATTATAAAATAATCCGGAAATCTTGCAGTTTTCATTCTCACCACTGGGGCCAAAACTAAGCTGAGGCTTCCTGTTGTGCCTGTGGTGATAAGAGGAGGTTGCTGTAAAGTGATCTGTACAGCATTGCAGCAACATGTGACACCAGTATATTGTTAGTAACAATACAAGACAATAGCAGTCCCCTGTGGAATTACATATTTGACCTTGTCATCTATGTCCACGAGTCTTGCTGTAAAGCATGTCACTAAATGCTGTTAAGAACGGCCAGGGCAATACGGCAGCCCCCATAATAATGTACGAAAAGTAAAATAAAAAAAAGGATAGACAGAAAATAGAAGCAGATTACAAAAGAGTTGCCAAACCAAGCAAATTCGGGCTTGCCATAGCCGAGGGCAGCTCACATACTTGGCCATTTTTTATACAGGATTTTAGTTCCCACTGTTTTTACATGCTCCGTAGACTTTTGGCAATAGCGGGCAGCACTGTGCACCCATTCATTTGAATGATCTCTTTTACACCACTGTATGTTATGGTGCTGTGATCAGTGCCGCAAGGTCTAATGGACAGGTCCTAGTATGGACCCACAATTGCTGTACAGATCACTTTTCGACTTCCATAGAGATGTCAGTAGCTACAGGTCCGTGGCTACGAACAGCCTACGAAATGTGTACGAAACCGTGCAAAGAACACATATTTAGGAAAAGTTTGCATCTTTTTACTATCAACACAAATCTTCCCACTTTATAGGTTGAAGTTGCTGGCTGCAAACTGAGATCTTGGAGAGGGTGAAAAATGTAAAACTATTTTACAAAGTTAACCTAATGTTATTTACATAATATTGTATGCTGTCTCTCTGGGTTTGATAAGCCAAAACCCACCAATTCTAGACTCTGAACACACTAAATTGTTCCATCATGCTTCCTCTCCTACTGTCATGAGTGAGTCACTTACAAGACATGCACTAAATAGCAATGCATGCGGGGGAATCACCTGCCCATCTGAATGATACCTATAATCAAACAGGTGAGCAAGTCCTCAGAAATGTAAGAAATGTGTCATCTAGATGGCAGGTGAGTTATTTCAGGACTTTAAATGTGGCTTATCTCAACCATAAAGAGAATGTGTCATCAGACAATGACTTAAATAATGTCTCAGAGTGTGCTCAATGATGTTTTACATTCATCTCAAGGGGACAGATTCTGTCTCTTGTCATCTATGTCCATGAGTTTTGCAGTAAAGCATGTCACTAAATGCTGTTAAAACAGCCTAGGCAGTATGGCATCCCTCATAACAATGTTTAGTATGTGATTCTAATCAGTAAAAGAAAATTTAGGTGACATATTCCCTATAAAAGGAAACTATCAGCAGGTTTGTGCATACGAACCTGCTTGATAGTTTTCAGTAGCCGCTTACCTCTTCTTACCGGCAAGGCTGTTCTTGCTGTTGGAAGAGGCCACTGTCATTAGGAACAACCATTGCCTTGGTCTCCTACAGTAATGATGTGCTTCCCGGTAAGGCCCCATTCAGATCACAATTCCAGCCTCTGAGGCACAGCTATGTCTAAGGGTGCCTTTACACTGAGAGAGTTATCTGACAGATTTTTGAAGCCAAAGCCAGGACAAATCTTAGTCTTTCCTTTATGATGTGTTTATAGTCTGTTCCTGGCTTTGGCTTCAAAAATGTCTCTGCATAAAGGCCCTCTTAGGGTGGTATAACACAGGACGATTATCGTTTGAAATATGGTTAGATCATTCAGATTTGAACGATAATCGTTTAGTGTAATAGCAGACAACAATTAAACGACAAACGAGAAACCGTTGGTCGTTTGATAGAATTTGGACCTATTTTTATCGTTGATCGTTTGCAATTTGTTCACATGTAATAAGACCTCGTTCGGTCGTTCGCAGTAGTGATGACAGGACAAACGCAAGAACAATCATAAGTAATGATCATTGTTCCTTGCAATTGGGTGAACCATTTCAAGTCGTTTGCCAAAGCGATAGTTTGGGATCATCAATCGTTGATCGTCAAAAAATCGCTTTTTGAAATAGTACCCGTAGAGAGGAGTGCAACTCGAGCATGCTTGAGTCCAATCATTCGGCATTTAAATTACCGTTGGTTGAACAACTTGGCTGCAGCCCTAGGGGGTCCTGGAAAACATGAATACAGCCTACAGCCTATGGCTGTATCCATGTATTCCAGGTAGTCTGAGAGCCGTATCTAACTACTTTAGCCACCAGTAATGAAATGCTCCATGCTTGGGTTCGGACAAACCCCAGCGTGCTCGAGATTCACTCTTCTCTTCAATGAGTCACTTTAATGAGAGGTGGAGTCACATGACCAGGAATCATCATGTACCCTTAGAGCCGTATTAGACAGATCACTATAGTAAACAAGCTGCTAGATTTACCAAGCCTATTAGACGGCCCGATTATCGTGCAGCAAGGGCTGTATGTGTGTGTGTGTATATATATATATATATATATATATATAGATATAATATATATATATGCGATTTCCATGCACCCCTTGTTTTAAAAGTGTAAAATAAAAGTTCATACATTACCTCTCCACGCTTTCCAGTGTTCTCTTAGTTATGCTGAAGCTTCTACACCAGTCTTTGAAGTAACAGGCCGCTCAGCCAATCAATGGCCACGGTAATCCCATCCCTGCCAGTGATTGGCTGAGTAGGCTGTCACTTCAGAGACTGCCTGTGCAGTTGCACGAGTGGCTGTGGGGAGCGTGGAGAAGCGAAGAGAACTCCCAGGAGCGTGGAGAAGTAATGTATGAAGTTTATTATTTTCTTGACACATTATCAGCTATTGGCCGAGCATCACTATTACATGTTGACACGCGTGCCTGGCGGACGATAATTTTAGGCCAGGACCATCATTCCTGATCATTGTCATCGGCTGATCGTTGTCTTTATTACTAGGAGTGCTGATCATGTTATAGGGCCCTTAGCTTTATACAGTCTTTTATCAGGCTTGTTTAAAGAAAACCTGTCACCCAGGACGCGGCCGCATAGCCCGCCCGACCCCTCGGTGCAGCCCCAGATACTTACCCTCTCCTGCAAGTCCCGCTCCTGGAACCGGTCTCGGGACGGAGATATCGGCGCCCGAAGCTGAGCGTGCGCTGTATGCTAATCAGCAGAGATGAGTCCGATGCCCATAAAGAATGAATAGAGCCGTCATTCTCTATGGGCATCGGACTCACCTCTGCAGCACGCGCGCACCGCTTTTGACGGGGATATCTTCGTCCCTGGACTGGTTCCAGGAACAGGACTTCCAGGAAAGGGTAAGTATTTGAAGCTGCACCGAGGGGTCGGGCTGGCTCTGCACCCACGTCCCGGGTGACAGGTTCCCTTTAATTTGTACTGTAAAGATCAATTGTGTATTTTCCTTCTTGTAGTAACACAGCACACCCTCCTCTCAGAATGTATACTGTTAAGCACCAAGTTATACTTGTTGATAGTTTGTCGTAGAAATAGATTTTCCTTGTCAAATGCAGCGACAGGTGCAGTCACAATATTACAGATATAAATATATGCTGGTATAGTATATGCCAATCTCTCAGTAACGCAAGCAGGTGTTTTCCAGTTGTAAAAGGTCTCTACTAAGAGCGATTCCCAATGAAAAATGCTCCTCGGGACCAATCATAAGATAAAATATCAGACATTACTATAAAAGATAGTAACAACAGTTTGACATATTCTTGTAATTAGGAGAGATGTTTCCCCAGTTCCCCATTTAGATCGCTAGGAGGGAAAATTAAAAAAAAAACTTAGGTGTAGTTTATTTATACAAGAGGAAGAATTTCGAGTTTTGGTCTCAAAACTCTAATCAAGAAAATTATACATATAAAGCATTTAATTGCTGAAATGATAGATAACGCTTTACAACTCCGCTCCTTTAGATCTCAATCTAGCATGTATGTTATATAAACAAGCGCAAAAACACCGCCTGCTGCAATTAGGCCCATTTATTTTTCATCTACTGA
Source organism: Dendropsophus ebraccatus (assembly GCF_027789765.1). Classification (NCBI taxonomy): domain Eukaryota; kingdom Metazoa; phylum Chordata; class Amphibia; order Anura; family Hylidae; genus Dendropsophus; species Dendropsophus ebraccatus. The sequence continues at coordinate 162,962,876 of NC_091456.1, read as the reverse complement.
TACTAAGAATAGACTTAAAGGTTGCCATCTGTAAACTTTCTTCTATAGTCAGAGTTATTTGGGAGGTTTCATCTTCATTGTACAATGACCTAAAAGTAAAAATTTGATTGATATTGTCTGATTAAGCTTAAAGGGAATCTGTCTCTAGGTTTATTCCACCTTAAATGAAAGCAGCATAAGCTATTGACATAAATACTGAACAGATGGGTGTATTACTTACATCATTCTGTTCAGCTGTTCTCCTAATATGCAGGAGAATAGGATTCTTGCCACACCCCTCCCCCCCACCCTCCAGCTGCTGATTGACAGTTGACTGCCTATACACAGCATGGATAGATAACTGCCAATCAGCAGCTGGTGGGCGGAGTTTTCTGCTTTCCATGAATATCCAGGACTACTGGGCTCATGCACATAATGGAAAGGACTTCTTATTGTCCTTGTTATTCAGGAGGATATCTCTGGATCAGATTCACAGAACAATGTAAGTGATACATCATTCTGTTCAGCTTCTGTCACTAGATTATTCTACTCTGAGATAGGATGGCATAAATCTGCTAACCAAGTCTCTCTAAGGTCTAAAATGAATGCTTTTATAGGCTATGTTCACACAACGTATAAACAATGTCTGTTATTATGCACTCAAAACAGCGGCTGTTTTGAGGATCAAACAACGGTTTTAAATAAAAATTGCATTAAAGCCTACGGACAACGGTCGGAAATAATTGACATGGTCATTGTTTTGACGGCTGTAGAGAACAACGGCCATTGTCAATGCATTGTGTGAAACCAACGGACATTGTTACATAAGACTTCAATGCATTTCATAGCATTATGAAAAGAATGGCTGTTGTTTTAATGGAAAACACCAGACATTCTTTTCATGAAAGGTACGTTGTATAAATATAGCCTTAGGCCATGTTCTCACAGTGTAAGACACCGGCCGTTCCGTGACCCAGCCGGGTCACAGAACGGCCAGTGTCAGAAAAGATCATCCCGGCCGCTGATGAGCGCCAGCATCAGAACTCCCCACTGCACACAATGGAGCATGCGGCCAGAGCCACACACTCCATTGTCTGAACTGTCAGGTTTTTCTGTGGCCGCTATTCAATGAATAGCCGCTGCAGAAAACTGACACGTCAGTTTCTTGCGGCGCCGCTAGGGATCCCGGCCGGAGTGTACACCATGTATATACACTCTGGCCAGGATTCCTCAAAAGGCAGCACTATGCAAGTACCGTAGCAATCACAGCCGTGATGTAGTGTGAACATAGCCTAAGGGAGCATTCACACGGTCAGATTTTTACTTGCAGCTATTGAAGCCAAAGCCATGAACAGATTATAAATAGAGAACAGATCATAGAGGAAAGAATATCTTTTCCTCTCTTCAAATCCATTCCCGGCTTGTTTTCATTAGTTGCTTTTAAAAACCTGAATGTGTGACTGTACCCTAAAGGGGGTCCTCTTCCCCCATGTACCAGTCTGTCTTTTGCCTTCATGTAATGTTTTCTGATCTTGTATTGTTCCTGCCTGTTGCCTATCTATTGTATAGCGCTCTGGAACTAAGGGCGCTTTATAAATAAATAATAATAATAATAAAGGGGGTCATTCAGCAATACGATAATAGTGATTAGTAACTCAGTAGCAGAATGACAGAATGTGACCGATAAGGATATACACTATACTATAGACACAATATTTTACTAGTCTTGTTCTGTTTCATAGTTTTTTCACGATCTGTCAGAAATCCCCTTTAGGCTATTATATTTATGTTTTGTGCAGGTGTACAGCTTTCAAAGGCTGAAAAACATCCGAACAATATGTTGACAGTGTCCCCCGCCTCCCCCCCCCCCCCCCCCACACACACACACATATATCTTACATCATAGCTATAGGTTTTATTTTTAGAGACTTTATTTATATGACCTGACCTTTCTGACTCCCAGAGTAGCAGCAACAGTGCCACCAACAGGTTAGTGAAGTTGCGGCAACCTCTTCATAAGAATGTGGGTCACTGCATATATCTGTCTCTGTCGGACAGAATATAAAATGCTCATCTATCCGAAACTCTCTTAGTGGTCTCCGAGAGGTCTTTATTTATTTATTTATTTATTTATTGTCGTCACTATTTCTGCAGGATTTCAGTGAATGGTTCTCCTCACCAGTGACTACTGTTCTGTGTTGTCCCATAGCAAACTACTACTGTCGACACAATTTAAAAAACATCCCCTTATTATGACACCAGTAATAGAGGAGTGATGTTTATGAGAGATGGCACCAGTGTTCCCCAGAGTATATGAAATTACTGGTTAGTTCCACAAACTTTATAATAATTTCTCTCCAAGACGTTACATGCGTGGTGGAAGTGGCCCTTTGTACGGTAATTGGGGCATAATAAACGTAACCCTTTGGTAACCAGGCCAATTTTTGCTTTTGCCCTTCTTCTTTCTCCTTCGCGTTTAAAGGAGAAGTCCGGCAAAATTTTCTATTAAAAGTATTGTACTGTCCCCCAAAAGTTATACAAATTTCCAATATACACTTATTACAGGAAATGCTTATAAAGTGCTTTTTCCCTGCAGTTACTACTGCATCAAGGCTTCACTTCCTGGATAAAATGGTGATGTCACTTCCTGGATAACATGGTGATGTCACTTCCTGGATAAAATGGTGATGTCACTTCCTGGATAACATGGTGATGTCACTTCCTGGATAACATGGTGATGTGTCCCTCCAGTGCCCTGTGTGCCTCAGTGTCCCCCTGCCATCATCCTCTCCAGCAGCCACAGCCCGCACAGCTCTGGGAGTCGGGTTGTGACATCACCATGTTATCCAGGAAGTGACATCACCATGTTATCCAGGAAGTGACATCACCATGTTATCCAGGAAGTGAAGTAAGTGCAGGGAAAAAAGCACTTTATAACCATAAGTGTATTTTGGTGATTTGTATAACTTTTTCTTTTTTTGGGGGGGCGGCAATACAATATTGTAATAAATTTTTTTGCCGGACTTCTTTAAAAGGCCATAGCACTTACATTCCACCTACAGATTCACATGAGACCCTTTTTTTTTCTTTTTTGCAACTCCAATTGTACTTTGCAATGACAGAGTACATGCTGCAAAACTGGGAAAAAAATCTTCAAGTAAATGTATTCCATATTTTTCGTATATTAAAGAGACTCCATCACCCCTCCACACACACACACACACACACGCGCACGCACACGCAATCTAAAGTCATTGGGAAATGGATTAAAAGACACATAATCTGCACATCTTGGCAACCTGCAGCAACAAAGCTTTGCCAAGGGTTATCTCTCCTGTCCTCTCTATGAGGAGGGGTAAACCGCAACTACAGAAAGCTTTGACGGTGGCTTCCCCCCAAAGAACAAAGGGGTCATCTGTTGGTGGAGTTTCGGGACAGCCCTATGTACTTTATACTAATAGCTGAGCTTTCTGCTCCTGATCATTTGGTATAAATTGTATGGGGACCTTAGCTCTGTGTAAGGCATCATGTACACATTCCGTAGATCGCGAAAGCTATGGGCCGGCACCGGGATCCTCTGGCGTAATGTATCCTTATGAAGCTGGGAGCTCTAAACCTATTCAAATCTTCCTGCTACTGTACTGACAGAGACATGTCAGGTGTTCTAATCAGTGTCTGGATGTTCTGACCCCCAAAGTTTGTTAGAGCCAGGAGAAGCATGTGGTTGAGCGCTTCTCTCAATGTGGGAGACAGGCTCCTTTGTAGGTCTCCCGCAGTGAGCTGGGAAAGGCAGCAAAATTATTGTACTTGGGGACTTTTTTTTGGGGGGGGGGGGCTTAAAGTCACATTTCTATTGGATCTTATAGTTTTTTGTTAATGATTTTTTTTTGTATATTAATATGCTAGTGGTAGTATGTGTTCATGCTATCTTGAAGTTTGGCATCTGTTAATCATCACATAGGAATGATTACATCACGTTATCAGTCATGAAAAATTTACAATTCAATTCAACCAACACACCTGGTTATGTATGCAGGTTTACAGCTGCTCATATTTTCTATGTTACATGATATTCAATATGTTTATTGTAATCATCATGTGCTCCAGAGACCCCCAGCAAACAGCTGACTTCACTGGGAAAAAGTCTTATCTCCTTATTTCCCCTGCTGGAGAAATGTAGTATTACATTATAATTACTAATGGGGAATGTAGTATCACATTAGAATTACTAATGGAGAATGTAGTATTACACTACAGAGCAATGGCTTGCTAATCTGCTGTCTGCTGTTGTTAAAGCCGGACTCATAAGGGGGGATATATATGTATGTAAATTAACAGGTGCCAGGAAGTTATACAGATTCGTAAAAACTAATTTTTATAAAATCTCAAGTCCAGTACTTATCAGCTACTGTATGTCCTGCAGGAAGTGGTGTATTCTTTCCAGTCTGACACAGTGCTGTCTGCTGCCACCTCTCTCCATGTCAGGAACTGTTCATAGAAGGAGGTGGCCTGACAAAGGCGGCAGCAGAGAGCACTGCGTTAGACTGGGGGGAAAAAAATCTACTTCCTTCAGGACATACAGCAGCTGATAAATAAGGTATAAGATAGAAGAACTTGAGATTTTGTTATGGAAGTAATTTACAAATCTGTTTAACTTTAAGACACCATCTGATTTGGAAAAAAAAAAATAAAAACATTCTTCAAAGAACCCTCTTAATAGCGGGGGATCACAAGTCTCCCCTTTTGACATTGATATGCCCTAACTGAGCATATGGACATTAACCCCTTAACGACATTGGGCGTAAATGTTGTTTTTTCCAAATATTTTTTTCTTTTTATGCGCTCTAACGCCACTGAGCGCTGATCAGCAACTCCTCCTGTTTGGCGTAGGGGCGTTTTTCCCCCCTATATCCTACCACCACTGTCTGCTGATAAGTGCCGCACATAAGTGCGGCATTTATCAGCAAGTCCTTTCTTGGCGTAAGGATATTTTTTCTTACTGTCAAAAAAAACCGTAAAAAACACTACACTACACCACACTACATGGAATAAAGTTTTACACTACACCACTACACATTTACATACCCCATATACTAGTCCCCGTATAAAGATGGCCCCCAGGGTGTTTTCTGTGAAGGACGCATACGTTATTATTGCCTCTGAAACCGAAACAGCCAGTGAGGATGAATGGGGGATCCTTTTTTCCTCCATTCATCCTCATTATCCAGTGACGTGTCTGGGGGTAGCGTACTGTACATCCAAAGAATGAACACGTTCATTCTTTGGACAGAGGGCGTAATCTGCTTGTGCATGGGATGGAGTCTATGACATGTGCGGAGACGTGCGCTTCCACCAGTCTGCCGGCGGGTGCCAGCTGCGGAATGCACAAAGGCTTACCCGAATCCAGCCCCCAGATGCCCCCTCCCCCCATCCTCGGAGTTAGTGGAAAGATCGTTTGGGAACTGATCTTCCCACAGCTGGATAAAGGTTACCACCTGTACGGGGATAACTTTTATACCAGCACCCCTCTTCCGGTCCCTCGCTGCCCGAGCTACTGTAGCTTGCGGCACGATTCGAAAATATCAGAAGCAGTAATAGCGCCCTAATATTTAGCAGCCATGGAGCGGACCCAGCGCTTCTGGATATGAAGGACCCCGTATCGCACCAGGACAACATTTTCCAGGTGACGTCCCCCACACTGGAAAACAGGAGACCCCAGAAGAAGGGCAGAGTGTGCCGGGGGATCAGGAAGGACACCACTTTCCAGTGTGACACCTGTCCTGATCACCCTGGCCTCTGCATACTGGATCGCTTCAAGGCGTACCACACGTCATTGGGGTTCTACATTTTCTAAATTCTTCCCCTCTTTCCTATTTCAGGGGTCCAGGGATTATTTTGATTGCCATTATGGAGTCAGGAAGGAATTTTTCCCTTGTGATGAGGCTAGCTATTGTCGTCTGCCTTATTAGGGTTTTTTGCCTTCTTCTGGATCAACACAGGTTGAATTTGATGGTTTCCTGTCATTTTCAACCATATAAACTAATAATTGGCCTAATACCCCCAAAATAAATTAAAATTGTCCCTAATTTTCCCCAACTAAATAGGCATGGCCGCCATTCCCATTAGAGGCTTGCCATGATGCAATTACAAAGCCTCTGTGCGGCCAGGACAGTAGAAACCCCCCACAAGTGACCCCATTCTGTAAACAACACCCCTCAAGGAACCTAACAAGGGGGGCAGTGGGGATATGGGGTCCATTTGCTCACTGCACCCCTTGTTAGATAAAAAACAGAAGGTGCAACAGCAACCGACAGGTGCAAGGGCCTATCGTATATACTCCTCCCAGCGTACACACGGTAAACACCCGCTCTGTAGATATTAAAATATTTAAAAAAAAATTGGGAGAAAATGAGGATCTTAGCAAACTATTTGATCAGAGTGTACCATGTCGCCAACGTTAAGGCGTCCTCGAGACATGGTCCCTACTCTAGCATATTTACACTAGCAATGGCCTCTCCTGGGCTGAATAAGCCTACAACTGGGCAGATAGGAGCCAAATGATCTCTCTTATAGCAGCCTTGAGACATGGGCAGAGTGCAGGCCAACAGGAGGTAGCCACCCCCCCACACACACACATTTAACAGAAAAAAAGGGAAAATTTGGCAGCACATCTATGACTCTGTTCACACTGCAGGTTGCATGCTGCTTGGGGCTTAAGTACAGACAAAAAACAGAAGGTGCAAGGGCCTACCTATCTACAGAGCGGGTGTTTACCGTGTGTACGCTGGGAGGAGTATATACGGTAGGCCCTTGCACCTGTCGGTTGCTGTTGCACCTTCTGTTTTTTGTCTGTACTTAAGCCACAAGCAGCGTGCAACCTGCAGTGTGAACAGAGTCATAGATCTGATGCCAAATTTTCCCTTTTTTTCAGTTAAATGTGGGGTGTGTGGCTACCTCCTGTTGGCCTGCACTCCACCCATGTCCCAAGGCTGCTATAAAAGAGATCATTTGTCTCCTATCTGCCCAGTTGTAGGCTTATTCAGCCCAGAAGAGGCCATTGCTAGTGTAAATATGCTAGAGTAGGGACCATGTCTCGAGGACGCCTTAACGTTGGCGACATGGTACACTCTGTTTGATCAAATAGTTTGCTAAGATCCTCATTTTCTAAAAAAAAAATTTTTTATATTTTAATATCTACAGAGCGGGTGTTTACCGTGTGTACGCTGGGAGGAGTATATACGGTAGGCCCTTGCACCTGTCGGTTGCTGTTACCCCTTGTTAGATTCCTTGAGGGGTGTAGTTTCCAGAATGGGGTCACTTGTGGGGGGTTTCCAGTGTCTTGGCAGCACGAGGGCTCTGTAAATGCGACATGGCCCTTGAAATCCATTCCAATGAAATTCAGCTTCCAAAAGCCAATTGGCGCTCCTTCCCTTTGGAGGCTCGTCCTGCGCCCGCTTGGCACTTTATGTCCACATGTGGGGTATTTCTGTACTCGGGAGAAACTGCGCTACACATTTGGTGTTTTTTTTTTTCTTTTATCCCCTTGTAAAAATGAGAAATGAAGGCTGGAACAACATTTTTGTGTAAAAAATAGAATTTTTCCTTTTTTACACCACATTGTTCTGAAAATCTGTGAAGCACCTGTGGGGTCCAGATGCTCACCGCACCCCTTCTTACATTCATTGAGGGGTGTAGTTTTCTAAATGGTGTCCCTTTAGGGGTGTTTTTTAGGTTTTGGCACCCCAGAGCATCTGCCAACCTGAAGTGGTACAGTAAAAATATCTGAGGCTTGTGGTTGCGTCAAATAGCGCAATAGGGCCACATATGGGGTATATCTATAAACTGCAGAAATGGGGCAATCAATATTGGGGGGCATTTCTCTGGTAATAGGTTTACAATTATGAAAAATATTGGATTACAATGAAATACAATAAAATCTCTGCACAGAAAATAAAAATTTTCTAATTTCTTACACGCTTAGCTTTTATTTCTGTGACCCCCCTAAAGGGTTAAAAAACTTTCTGGATGTGCTTTTGCAGAGTTTGGGGGGTGCAGTTTCTGAAATGGGGTGCTTTGTGGGGCTTTCTAACATACAGTACCCTCAAATACACTTTAAGGGTCTGCATCTGCAGCGAGTCTCCTTGCTGCATTTTTGCAGCGAGACTCGCTGCAGATCCCAGCCCTATACTTTCATTAGCAGAGAAACTCGCAGCAGAGATGTACATCCCTGCTGCGATTTTGTCTGCAGCCCTCCCCATTAACCCCCTAGCCGCCGGACATTATACATTACAGGGTCCCCGTTCCTGCTTGCTTCGGGGCTCCCGGTGTCTTCACGGTCCGCCCGTCCAATCAGTGCGCTGCGGCGGGGCAGCGCACTGATTGGCCGGGCGGAACGTGCCGGGAGCCGCCGAAGCAAGCAGGAGCCGGGATCAGGTAATGTATATCCTGCCCGCCCCCCCTGCAGCCCCGATCGCCCCCAGCCCCCGGCCGCACGATCGCGCCCCGCACCCCCCCGGCCGCATGATCGCCCCCCGCACCCCCCGGCCGCACGATCGCCCCCCGCAGCCCCCGGCCGCACGATCGCCCCCCGCAGCCCCCGGCCGCATGATCGCACCACACACCCCCGCCCCGCGATCGGAGCTGCGGGGGGCGATCGTGCGGCCGGGGGCTGCGGGGGGCGATCATGCGGCCGGGGGCTGCGCGGGGCGATCGTACGGCCGGGGGCTGCGGGGGCGATCGTGCGGCCGGGGGCTGCGGGGGGCGATCCTGCGGCCAGGGGCTGCGGGGGGGCGATCGTGCGGCCGGGGGCTGCGGGGGCGATCGTGCGGCCGGGGGCTGCGGGGGGCGATCGTGCGGCCGGGGGCTGCGGGGGGCGATCCTGCGGCCAGGGGCTGCGGGGAGCAATCGTGCGGACGGGGGCTGGGGGCGATCGGGGCTGCAGGGGGGGCGGGCAGGATATACATTACCTGATCCCGGCTCCTACTTGCTTCGGCGGCTCCCGGCACGTTCCGCCCGGCCAATCAGTGCGCTGCCCCGCCGGGACACCGGGAGCCCCGAAGCAAGCAGGAACGGGGACCCGGTAATGAATAATGTCCGGCGGCTAGGGGGTTAATGGGACGGGCTGCAGACAAAATCGCAGCAGGGATGTACATCCCTGCTGCGAGTTTCTCTGCTAATGAAAGTATAGGGCTGGGATCTGCAGCGAGTCTCGCTGCAAAAACGCAGCAAGGAGACTCGCTGCAGATCCGGCAAGTGGGTTTGAACCCTAAACCTGAACAGGTCCCTAAAAATATCTGATTTTGAAATTTTACTGAAAATTTTGAAAATTGCTGCTAATGTTTTAAGCTTCCTATTGTCTAAAAAAAATGAAAGATAGTTTAATAAATGCCTCCAACATAAAGTAGACATGTTGCTAATACTATTTAATATATAATTTATGTGGCATAACCATTTTCTGTATAAGCAGAAAAGTTTCAAAGTTGGAAAAATGCATTTTTTTTACAATTTTTCACATTATTTTGGTTTTTTTTCATAAAGATTTGTTATAAGTATCGACTCCAATTTACAAAAAATGTGAAGTACAATATGTCACGAGAAAACAATCTCAGAATCAGCCGGATAGGTAAAAGCATGCCGAAGTTATTAATGAATAAAGTGACACAGGTCATATTCATAAAATTTGTCTCTGTCCTTTAGGCCATTTCAGGCTCTGTCCTTAAAATAGGGAATGTAGTATTAGATTACAGAGCAATGGCTGGCTAATCTTCTGTCTGCTGTTGTCAAAGGGGTACTCCTAAACTCCTAAAAATGTATTTAAATTAACAGGAGCTAGAAAGTTATACAGCTTTGTAAAAGAAAAAAATTGCATAAAATCTCAAGTATTCCAGTACTTATTAGCTGCTGTATGTCCTGCAGGAAGTGGTATATTCTTTCCAGTCTGACACTGTGCTCTTTGCTACCACCTCTGTTCATGTCAGGAACTGTCTAGAGCAGGAGAGTTTTTTTCTTTTTAATAGGGTTTTGCTACTGCTGGACAGAGGTGGCAGCAGAGAGCACTGTATCAGACTGGAAAAAAAACCTCCACTTCCTGCAGGACATACAGCAGCTGATAAAATAAGATATAAGGTGGAAGGACTTGACATTTTTTAATGGAAGTAATATACAAATCTGTTTAACTTTATGACACCAGCTGATTAAAAAAAAAAAGAGGAACCCCTTTAATAGAGGGGGGATCACAAGAAATCACATTGCTAACTGATTATATGGACATGGGTTACTCTTATGCACGGGTAGGGAACCTTGGCTCTCCAGCTGTTGCAAACCTACAACTCCCATCATGCCTGGACAGCCAAGGCTAAAGCTTTAGCTGTCCAGGCATGATGGGAGTTGTAGTTTTGCAATAGCTGGAGAGCCAAGGTTCCCTACCCCTGCTCTAATGGAACAACACCTTGTATTGATACTGACAGTATTTGCAGGCGGCATATTACAGCGCCTTTAATCTCTCATCCTATACTAGTTTGTTTAGAAAATGTCAGTATTGTACATGTCAAGAAAAGGAATGTGCGGAGCTGGAAGAAGCTTATCCGGGCGTGCTCCTACTCAAGATCCTCAAAATGTCACACTTGCATCCAGGTGGGTATGGAGGATGACGGAAAAGCCAACGCTGGTGTTTCCTGTACAGTAGCAGCCAGGAGCTACCACTTCTGAACACATTCCACCCGTCTAGAAGGAAGTTTCGACAGGCTACAACATTAATACTCCTATATAACCTGCAGTTAATGAAATAGACTATAATTGCGAGTGAAGAGAAGAAAAAATATACACCCCAATGAACGGGGTGTGTTTGGATTACGGGCCAAGAATGTGAAAATTAGCTAACTTATGCAATTCCTTAAGAAATCCAATCCTTCATAGCATTAATGAAGCAAGCCTGAAAAATGACTTGTCTCCTTCTTTTATAGAAGAGAGGAGAAAAAAAAAAACTTTCCATCCATTTAGTAATGTAGACCACTTAGCTGATGCAGCCAGAGCGTGAACAGTTAACGTCTAGGGCTGGGTGCTTAGTTCTAGATAATGAATGTAATTAAAGTGAATTGTGCTTGATAGAAAAGGATGCTTTTAAGAATAATATTGACAAAGTGCAGAATAATGAGCTGTTTTCAGACGTTGAAGTTACTCGGGAAACTACTGGTGACCTCTCTTCAGAGCGCAAACAATGTGTACACCTTGCAAGGCGAGCCTCAAAGAATATTGTCGGGATTGCACAATGTGATATGTGCAGACAGTTCACTGCACTTCCCAAGCTAACAAATCGTTCTGCTGTGTCTGGAAAACACAAAACACATATTGATTCAGATCACTACCAAAAATACTTGTTGACTTAAAACTTTCATTCAGTCATTGAGTCTGAAGGAAGCTACCTGCTCTCACAAAAGGAGGGGGGGATGTCACGGCCAATGCCAGTACGGGAACTAATTGAAGTGTAAACAGACAGTTTTTTTGTTCTGTGCGTAAAACTTTTTAAGGACACGAATGCCGAGAGAACTTGCTACTGTAGTAATAATAGTCAGTGAGCAATACTTTCCGAAAGTACATTTGCCAAATGAATGTAGTAGTGGCAGGTAGGTCGTGTTTAGACTCATGTCTAGATAAATCATGAATTTAAAAGGGTACTCTGGAGGAAATAAAATGTTATCAAATCAATTGATGCCAAACGGTTATATAGATTTGTAAATGACTTCTGTTTAAAAAGTTTGAGTCTTCCAGTTCTTATCAGCTGCTGTGTGTCCTGCAGGAAGTGGTACTGTCCAGTGAAATCGCAAATCCCCATAGAAAACCGCTCCTGCTTTGGACTGTTCCTGTCATAGACAGAGGTGGCAGCAGAAAGCACTGTGTCAGACTGGAAAGAATACATCCCTTCCTACAGGACATACAGCAGCTGATAAGCACTTGAAGAGTTTATTAAAATATACATATATATTGGGGGAGACTTATCAAACATGGTGTATGGTGCAACTGGCGCAGTTGCCCTTAGCAACCAATCAGATTCCACCTTTCATTTTCCAAAGAGTCTGTGAGGAATGAAAGTGGAATCTGATTGGTTGCTAGGGGCAACTGAGACAGTTTTACCATACACCATGTTTGATAAATCTCCCCCTATGTCTACAATCTGGTACTAGTTGATTTAACCTTTTTTTGTGGCGTCACTGTAAGTCAGTTTTTACGGTGAGTTCCTAGTAACGTCCGTGGACGACACTGGCACAGAATTTAACCCCATAGATATTGCTGTCAGAGCGATCACAGCATGTATTCAGAGAACGGAGGGAGGATTCTGCCTTTGTTCACCATTGGGCCGCGCGGCTCTGTCAATACAGTGCCGTGAATATTCAAAGATATTCATACATCATGTTGGGTGGGGGAAAAAATCCACTGCAGGGCATTCTTGTCCTTGTTGTCCGTGTTTCGCAGAAAGTGGGACTTTTTTTCCCCCTAAAGTATCATCGTTTACTATTATTTACAAATAATTCATACAACAAAGTTTAAAACCAGATTTTCATTTTAAGTTTTTTTAATTTTATTGCTTTAGGTGCCCTGATAACAAGTGTTCTCCTTTTTTTTTTTTGTCAGAGTATCCAGAGACAGCTGTCACTCATAGATTAGGGACACCCACTGGACTCCGAAGCCTAGAATGAGCAGAATGTATATGTATTTGTGCTCATCTCATATTGCCCTGAAACATAATGCATACATATACATATAGGACTGTATTTTCCTTATGACTGGCCTTTAATAACACGCAATATGGGGGGGGGGGGGGGGCCCTCAAGCTGTGCTGACAGGCTTGTATAGTAATTACAGGGTTTCTCGAAAATAATGAGAGGTTCACATCTCCACTCAGGGCCTCCTTCATCAATCGCAAACAAAGCTAGTGGGTCTTCTGCAATTCAGAAACCAAAGGATCCCAATCGACTCAATTGACTTTAATGTTTTTGTTATGATGTCCGTTCATTTAACAGGATTTGACTGCACAAAACAATTACAGCATACTACGTTTTTTCGTCCGGTCGTCTAGACAGATTCTAATCCAATGGGGGTCATGCGCATTATGGTTTCATGGCTTTTTGTAGCCAGACTTCCATATTAAGGCTATTTTAACATGCTGTATGAGACCAGCCGTTCCGTGACCCGGCGGGTTCACAGAACGGCCGGTACTGCAGTACCGGCCGGATGATCTTTAGCGCCGCTGAGTTCTGATGTGGTCGCATCTGTACGCGCCCGCATCAGATCTCCCCACTGCACACAATGGAGTGTGCAGCCGGAGCCGCACGCTCCATTGTGTGAACTGACAGGGTTGAACTGACATTGTGTGAAACTGACATGTCAGTTTTTCGCTGCACTGCTAGGGATCCCGGCCAGAGCATATACTCTGGGGGGGGGGGGGTTATATCAAGCCCCGTCCCCTTTTTCGTGGCAGGATTCACTAAGAGGCGTATGCCTCTTAGTGAATCCGGCTGGCCGGACGCCCGAATCTGCGCCCAGTGTACCATATCTACACCTGCTTTCAGCAGGTGTAGAGTTGCGTCATGATTTGCACCTACGAGCAGATGTAAATCATGATAAATGAGGCGCGGGAGTAGGCCACCCCTCCTCCCTGCCTCATCATGCCCCCTCAAGCTCTGCCAGCCCACCCATCGGGTGAGCGGGGCGTATGGGAGGCTTATGCCAGGGAGAAGGGGCGAATCTGCAACTTCTCCCTGGCGTACGCCTATGGCATATCCTTCGTAAGTCCCCCCCCCTATCTGTATACACTGCGGCTGGGATTCTCTCAGCCTTCAGCACAATGTAAGTACCGCAGAAATCAGCCTTGATTACCGCAGAACTTACAGCCGTGATTACCGCGGAACTTACCTTGTGAGAGTGGAAATCTCCGCTGATCTGGCAGCGAGCAGGTAGACTTTAACCAACAGGCCATATCGTCCATGTAAAGCTATTTCATCAGTACCTTGGACAGAGGATGAAGGGCACGGTTCACTTTAACAGCTTCTATCTAAACTGCTTTGAGCTCTTGTAATTAAATATGTTATGGTGAACATTAGGATTTGATTATAGCAGGAATAGGAAGGATAAGCCAAGATCTACAGGATTCTGATGGGAGATGTGTTAGAGTGGTTGTATAGTATACATACTTCTTCAAAAGGATTCCTATGCTTTTGGTCCTCCATGTTTTAGTAGAAGAATGAATGACTTTCTTGTCTGGACTCCTATTCCAGATAGAACAGAAGAAAGATAGGGTGTGGTTAAAGGGGAACTATCAGCAGGTTAGACAGCGGGGGATGCTGCGGAGGATGGTATGAGTGTTACCTTCCTCCTCAGCGCCAGTCCTGTGCTATTAGCCGGAGTAATCTCCACTCTGGAGCACCCTTCGGAGCACTACCACGTAATCCAGCCCGCCCCTTCTAATGATAATCATTGGAGGGAGCGGATGATGCAACAGTGCTCCTAAGGGTGCTCCGGAACGGCACCAAGGAGGAAGGTAAGACACATACTTTCCACCTCAGCGTCCTGGCGCTATAGGGGGCTGTCAGCAGGTTAGGTTTGTCAAAACTTTTCACAAGTATGTTTTATGAGTTTTAAAAGTGGCAGTAACAATTTAAGTAAACCATAAGGTAATAAGATTGTTTTTTCTTTTCTTTTTTTTCTTTTTTTTTGTTGCATTGTTACAAGAGGGAACAGTCTCAAAGATGTACAGTGCATTTATTAGGGCGGATTTACTACTGCAAATGTAGCAGACATCTGTTCCTAATCCCAGCACCCCCCCCCCCCCCCCCCAAAAAAAAAGTAATTGTTCTATGTTAAGCACTGGGGGCGGGCCTGCCGATCCCCTTGCCTTTTTGTCGCAGTTCCATTAGAGTCAATGTAGCTGCATCACGGAGGGGATATCATCACACTGGGGAGGCCGGTAGGGCTGCCCCCAGTGCTTTATGCCCGGCTGGTGCTCAGTAATAGACCGGCACCATGCGTGGGAACTAGGTGCCGCTTCAAAAAAAAAAAAAAAAGGACCGCAGCACGGGCATTAAAAAAACAAACAAAGTGATGTACAGTACCTAGTGGTACATTTGCTTTAAAAATAAATTATAATAATATCAAATTCTCACCATTGTGTATATATACCTGCAGTATACTAACCTTAGATTTATATTCAGGATTTCTAAATATGACATCATACCAAATTTATGTTAAGGTCTTCTACCTCCAAAGTTGGTTAAAAGTTTGCATTACCACATTTTTCGCTTTATAAGACGCACTTTTTAGCAAGAAAATATCTTGCTAAAAAGTGCCTGTGTCTTATATACAGGAGACAGGGCAGCCCGACACAGTCAGACCACCCTGACACCTTCCCTGATAGTCCGGAAGGCTGCATCAGCTGTGCAGTCATCTCCCTTTTCCTG
Organism: Dendropsophus ebraccatus; assembly: GCF_027789765.1. Lineage (NCBI taxonomy): Eukaryota > Metazoa > Chordata > Amphibia > Anura > Hylidae > Dendropsophus > Dendropsophus ebraccatus. The sequence goes on along the minus strand of NC_091456.1, from coordinate 162,947,448 downwards.
TCGGTACTGATCAGTGAGATCAGTGCCTGGCAGGAGAGAAATCAGGAGGGGATATACACAACAACCTGCTGAAGGACCTTTGGAAGCTGAAGGACCTTCGGTGATGTCACAGTCAACTCACATTCCCGCAGGTCCTACATTAAATGGTCGCGTACAGAGCAGAAGAGGTATGTGTGTTACCGTGTGTGTGTGTTACCCTGTATGTGTGCTTGCTTGTGTGTGCTTGTGGATATGTTTGTACAGCTTGTGTGTGTGTGATACAGCTGAGCTGAGAGTGTATGGTGTAGCAGAGCTGAGTGTGTGTTCTGCATGCAGCAGCTGTGTATGTGTAGGTACATGGCACTGTCATTTTAATAAACTTTGACCCCTTCACTGCATTATCCTCTTCATGACCATAGACCACTAGGGAAGTTTAATTAGCATAAAATATTTTTTTCCTGTTTTCAGTGGTCCAAATCAGGGGTGCGTCTTATAGACAGGTGCGTCTTATAAAGCGAAAAATACGGTAATTATATCTGTTGTTATATTTTATATTTACCATGGTAAATGTAATATTGCTTTTTTTAATTAATAATAGTTATTTTTAGATTTCTTCATGAAATATATTGTGCAGCGCTATATCAGTCAGTAGGAATAATATATGTGTATTGGCGTAGAAGGCCGCACAAAACGACACTATCCCAGAATGGAAGAAAATATAAGGGCAGACACATTGCTGGAGCAGATCTGTATAGCAGCCACACGAACTAGCACACCTCCTCTCCTGAAAGCTCTGACAAATGAAAATGTTCACTTCTCTGATTAAGTAACATTTGGGGAAAAGCACTTGAAGCTGTCATGTCGAAGCCCTCACATGTAAATTCCTGTGCAAAATATCCGGTGTGCTGACATGAGGATGCAGAGGAACAATGAAATTACATCTTACCTGCAAATTCCTTTTCACTGACTCAGCGGTGTTAGAACACAGGGATTAAAAAAATATTTTGGTTTCAATGGTGTTGAAGTGTGAATTCTAGAAATACTCCGAGACCATATGGGGAACATATTAACAGAAGGGAAAAGAAAATTACTTATTTGAAAAATTCTAAGAAAATAAATGCAACTAAAGAAATGACCATAAAGAAGGGAATTTGTAGCAGCAAAAGAAGAAAAAAAAATATTTAAAAGAGCAATTAAAAAAAATATTAGCCACCAAGGACTTCTTTGGACTTCTTTGAATTTTTTTTTCCAGAAGACTTGAAATTTCTAATTTCCCGGTCGTCTAAATATATTTGCTAAACTCTCAGAAGTGAAATTTAGATGAACTTTCTAAATTATATAAAAGATAGTCCATAGGCGTAAGTGGTAAACTTACTAGACCTGGTGGCTTCCTCCTATCACCACCATCCTGTAGCATGGCATCCTGAACAATTAGGCTATGTTCAGACAGTAAATTTTGCATGTATTTTAGTGATAAAAAAATACTTGTTTTACAGGCAAAATTAGCCTCAAAATTTCAAGCATTTTTGTTGCTTTTGTTTTTGTAATGCACATTTTTTGTAAATAAAAAAAACAAAAATGCAAGGTTTGAACAACATGAAATTAGAGACCAGTTCCCTTTACACAGTGGTGTTACACACTTGCCTTCAGGTTGTGTGTGGTATTACAATTCTGCTACATTCACTTCAATAAAACTGAGCTGCAATACCACACCCAAACTGAGGACAGCTTTGGCGCTGTTTTTAGAAAACAAGCTGACTTTTTTTTTTTATCCTGGGTAACCCCTTCAGGGTGGGTTCACACCCTGTGGATCTCTTCACTGTCACTTTAAATATGATTACATACTTGCAGCAGAATTGTCCTCCTGTTTTGAGTATGTAAAAGTCATCCCCCTTAGCCCCCCGTGGCTGGCCCGGTGCATACATTACCGGTTCCGCGCTCCGGCTTGCTTTGGGGACTCCCGGTGTCTGAAGGTCCTGCTCAGCCAATCAGTGGCTGAGGTGGAGCAGCACACTAATTGACTGAGCAGGACTTCCAGGAGCCCCCTGAAGCAAGCCAGAGCATGGACTTAACAGCTGCAGTATGTCCTGCAAGAAGTAGTGTATCCTTTCCAATCTGATACCAGTACTCTCTGCTGCCACCTCTGTCCATGACAGGGACTGTCCAGAGCAGTAGAGGTTTTTTATGGGGATTTGCTACTTCTCTGGACAGTTCCTGACATGGACAGAGGTGGCAGCCGAGAGCACTGTGTCGGACTGGAAAGAATACACCACTTCCTACAAGACATACAGCAACTGATAAGTACAGGAATACTTTAGATTTTTAAATATGTAATTTACAAAATGGTAAAACTCTGAAATTTTTTTTCTCCATAAATACGTCTAGATTGATGTTTTTCCTTATTTATTTTTGCTATTATATTCTAACAGTTTGGTGGATGAAGAAAACACAAATCCCCCCCCCCCCCCCCCCCCCCCCCGGCATATACCATCACCCAGCTCTATATTGAGATATATAAGTAGTGAAACAGATCCACAATGCTGCAGGACGTGTAACTGCGCAGTCTGGGTGAATAAGGAGCCCCAATGTACTTTTAAACATCATGTATTTTAGGTGTAGAATTAAGTGATTGTGTTAATTATTTTACTAGCTATTAAAAGGAATATATTTCCATCCCAGCTCTGGTTTCTCCTTCACCATTTCTGAAACAAAGCCCAGGAGGTGTCTCCATATTTACTGGCCAGGTGCAAGACTGAACAGGATGTTCTTGAGCCTGGGCTGCACCACCTGCCTTACCATTTTACTTGGCATGAACGCTTTTATTCAAGCAAGACACTGTGTTTCCTATCTGTGGTTTTATTCCATGAAAATCTCTGGCAGGAATGCAGAATATAATACAGATAGGAGATGCGTTGGGACAGCTCCTGCCTCTGACATGAATCACCCATGGTGCAGTATCTCGGGGAACTTTTCATCTCCGTGAAACATAAAAGGAACTATTTCTGAACAGAAAGAACACTCATGCAATTCTTTCATAGGGTCATGGCTTAAACTCTTGGCTATAGAAAGTTCTACAATAGCAAAGTCATTAAGTAAATAGACTGTAGTGAGAATTATTATCGCCTCCGTGTACATGTGTCATTGTAGTTAGAAGCACGTTCATACAGAGTAAATTTTTTAGGTTGTTCTAAATACCCCATCCATTCCAGCAATGTGGACATACAACAGTAGCTACACTAGTGTTTAGTCAATGGACAGCTGCCTTGAGCTTTATGGGTAGTCAGAGATTAGAGGGGACCCTTGATTTACCTTTAAGAAAGAGTGTGGGTCATCATCAGCAGGCAGACTGGCTAACTATGCAGGTATACAGCCTAGATTCTATCAGGCTTTCTCCCACACATAGCACATGCTAAGCCCTGCCCCACTTCCTTTAATTCAAATAGATCTGTCCGTTACTATAGACAGATTTCCCCTAACAACAGCCAGTGGACAGTAGATTGCAGAAAATGAAGATGCCTGGTGGCCAAGATTTTAGAGCTCTTTTTCTTGAGAAAGGAGTTGTTTTTGGGTAAGGGCCCTATTCCACCAGACGATTATCGTTTAGATTATCGTTAAATTGTTCGAATCTAAACTATAATCGTTCGGTTGAAATGCAGTTAACGATTACCGACCGAACGAGAAATCGTGGATCGCTTTATAAGACCTGGACCTATTTTTATCGTTGCTCGTTCGCAAAACGTTCGCAAATCGTTCGCATTGAATAAGACGTCGTTCGGTAGTTCGTAGTAGATACGAACGCAATAGCGAAGAAATAGCGAAGAAGAAACGATCGCAATTACAATCAGAAGTAACGATTATCGCTCCATGGAAATGAGTGAACGTTTTCAGGTCTTTCGCAATAGCGGTCTTTTGAGATCGTCAATCATTAACGATTTTGCAAACGATAATCGTCCGGTGGAATAGGGCCCTAAGGATTTTTTATTTTTTTTTGCAAATGGGTTAGGAATCACTTTGGCTACCAAATGGAGAGAAGTTCTTTTAAATGATGGTGCCCATTCATAGGGAACGTGTCATCTGAAAATAGCTTATCTTGAAACCTTGCAGCTTTCATTCGAACCACTAAGTCCAAAACTGAGGTGAGACTTTCTGTTCTCTTCTCCTTCAAATCACATACGACGTAAGGCTATGTTCACACAACGTTTTTACAGCTCCATTTAAAATGACATAATTTAGCTGTCTGGCCACCCCTAAGTGCAGGGACGGCTGTTGGTACATTATTCTAGGTCAGGTGGATTGGCCTTTGGGAGTGTCTTTAATTGAAAAATCCATTGAATTTAATAGTAAAAATGGGGAAAGGACAGTGAAAAAAGAAAAAAAAATGGTTTTAATGTTTTTTTGTTGTGAGTGTATCAATAAAGATTTTCAATTTGTACGTCATTCATAGGTGTGCAACTGTTTTTTAGCTGTGTCACTTTTTTCTTTGATGGAATACTGTTGTTGAGGACCGGCTGCTGGCACCCGAATATATTTATTTGATTCATTAAAGCTGTGCCCACCATTGCTATATTTCTCTTTATTTTATACACTGCGTGCATTGGACGTCCATCATTCCATTGACTTTTTAGTATCTGACTCTAATCAGTAAAAAAAATAAAATAAAATACTTAGTATTATAGTAATATTAGTTCAATGTTTAATTATGATAAAAAGTACAAAAAAGTCTTTCAGTGAAACAAATTCTCATAGAAAATCCCATCTGCTTTGGACAGTTCCTGTATAACTTTCTGACATCAGTTCATTTAGGGCCAAAAAAAAAAAAAAAATCTCTGGAGTACCCCTTTAACCCCTAGCCTCTGCAGCCTATTTTGGCCTCAATGACCATTTTTTGTGTTTTCCTTTTTTCCTCCTCACCTTCTAAGAGCCATAGCACTTATTTTTCCACCTGCATGAGCTATAGTTTTTTTATTAGAATCATATTTGTTAATATTTTTAAAATATTTTTCTTTTTATTATATTTTTTCTTCTAACAATAATATGACAAAAAAAAAATCTGCAATCCTGGCCCTTTTTTTTCCTCATTAACTGTGCGGGAATAGTATTGTTATATCTTAATAGATTGGAAACTTGCGCACGCTACAACATATTTTTACACGTTTTATTTTTATAGTGGAAAGGTTATGAGAGAAGTTGTGCTATGTAATTGCATAAATCTGCAATCTTTCCATAGAGTCTGCCTGAGGCAGACTCTATAAGAAGATCACCAAATTGTCTGCACAGAGGTAAGTATTAGACCTCCAGCAGACAAGGAAATCGATTGGGACCCCCACAGTCAGTTGAGTGGCATTTAGGGGTTAATGGTGTGCAGCAGCATGGTCACTGCAGCCCATCATTAATGGTGAGGACCAGGCTGCTAACAGCAGTTCCTCGCTCTCTATGACGCAAGCTCACCTCATAGAGCCCCAGCGCCGAGATGTCATGATGCAGGAACTCAATGCTTTTGCAGCAAGGGGTTAGCAAATGTTGAAAGCAGTTTCTGTTTTATGCCATACAGCAGAATTAATCTGCTATTGACTTACATTATCAGAAGAAAAATATAGACAGAAAAAAAGCAGTGCGAGCCCAGTGTCATGTTTTATTACCGCTATGGTTTATTTCCTCCCATTTGTGTTTGTCGTCTGTAGTGCTGTCTAGTGGTTAGAATCCACCGCAAGTATCTCTGTTATGTGTATTCCCTTCTTAAGTCTCGTCTTCAAGTGGAAGGACTGTGCACAATGAAAAAGACTTTCTCATTCTTGCGGCGGGACTTTTGGTCGACTTTAAGACATCTTAATAAGCAAATGATTTCCAACGGTGCACTTTACTGCACAGTAAATTTTCTGCTACATTGAATATCTGTGCATCTGTGTTAGAATAGGTCTATTTAACGGTGCTGGGATTTTTCACATAAAAAAAAAAAAAAGTTGAACAAGGAACACAGTACAAATACTGTAGCTGCGCTTTGCTGTACAGAAAGTTGTATGGGCTAAAGTCCAAGTATATTGATAATGTGACAATGATAAACAGACGTGTATTAAGGAGCCTGCAGCCAAATACAACTCAGACGTAAGCAGTTTGTTTTTAATTAGACAACCGTTCCTGACCGTCCAAAAAAGCATTCATCTTATGTGAAAGCCAAGAGACCCAACAGAACTGAAGACACAATTTCACAATGTGAGTGAAACATGAGGTGCTCTCTCCAAGTACTAGTCAAATGTTCTGGAGCAAAATGAAAAGTTGTCCTGCGCAGGAGAATGTCAAGTGCAAGAGAAGTTTTACTTTGTTTATGTAAATTTGTCCTAGGCCGAGCGAAAGGTAATGGGCGCACTAACATCAAGACAAGACCATATTTAGGTCTGATGTTGCGCTTGGCCATTTGGCCTGTAAATCACGATCTGCCCATATATCCTGGTCTCTGCCGTCAGTTTTCTCATAGATTGAACCTTCTTTGGGAACTTTATTGGGTCCAGTCAAAAGAAGCCAAAGATTCATTTCACCTGTAATCATTAGCAAACTTGCCCTAGTTAGTCCTGGAAAACATGGGTTCAGCCATAGGCCATGGCCAGATTTTGGGTTCAAACAAAGGTTGCCGAATCCAATTTTTTTGGAAGGTTTGCTCATTGCTATTCACCTCCGGACCTGACAAGACTTGGATAAGGATTATATAACCTTGCTTTGTCTTCATCCCTTGTTTCATGTAGAAATCTTTGTACATTTGAAATATGTTGAATTTCAAAAAATTGCATCAGTTAAAGGGGTATTCCCATCTCCCCAAGATTCAGATGGGCACTGCTGGGTCCTCTCTCACTTCCTGGTTTGGCAATAGGGAAGCGAGGATGCTATGGAGCGGTGCTGAGCCAAATCAGCTCTGTATCGCTGTGTCACTCACTGAGGTCATACATGTTTCTAGGGCTTGTAAATTGTCCTTGGAGATCTGTGTAAGCTCAAAGTGAGTCATAGAAGGAGTGAACACATTATTACTAGCTCCTGAGGATCCTGGCCAGAGGGCGACGTTTCAGCCCAGCCACCGCTCTCTGGGTGGAGAACGATGATCCTAGGCAATGAGCTGTCAACTTTAAAGGAAGGGAAAGGTCACGATAAAAAAAAAAAAAAGCAATTTTGCTAAATTGCTTTCTCTTGCAAGGATAGTGACATAGGGGAAGGTTTGGTAGGTAAGGATAGTGACATAGGAGAAGGTTTGGCAGGTAAGGTTAGTGACATAAGAGAAGGTTTGTGAGGTAAGGATAGTGACATAGGAGAAGGTTTGGTAGGTACAGTTAGTGACATACTGTAGGAGAAGGTTTGGTAGGTAAGGATAGTGACATAGGATAAGGTTTGGTAGGTAAGGATAGTGATATAGGAGAAGGCTTGATAGGTAAGGATAGTGACATAGGAGAATGTTTGGTAGGTAAGGATAGTGACAGGAGAAGGTTTGGTAGGTAAGGATAGTGACATAGGAGAAGTTTTGGTAGGTAAGTTTAGTCATATAGGAGAAGGTTTGGTAGGTAAGGTTAGTGATTTAGGAGAAGGTTTGGTAGGTAAGTTTAGTGATATAGGAGAAGGTTTGGTAGGTAAGGATAGTGACATAGGAGAAGGTTTGGTAAGTAAGGTTAGTGATATAGGAGAAGGTTTGGTAGGTAAGGATAGTGACATAGGAGAAGGTTTGGTAGGTAAGGTTAGTGATATAGGAGAAGGTTTGGTAGGTAAGCATGGTGATATAGGAGAAGGTTTGGTAGGTAAGGATAGTGATATAGGAGAAGGTTTGGTAGGTAAGGATAGTGGCATACAGTAGGAGAAGGTTTGGTAGGTAAGGTTAGTGACATAGGAGAAGGTTTGGTAGGTAAGGTTAGTGACATAGGAGAAGGTTTGGTAGGTAAGGTTAGTGACATAGGAGAAGTTTTGGTAGGTAAGGATAGTGACATAGGAGAAGGTTTGGTAGGTAAGGTTAGTGACATAGGAGAAGGTTTGGTAGGTAAGGTTAGGGACATAGGAGAAGGTTTGGTAGGTAAGGATAGTGACATAGGAGAAAGTTTGGTAAGTAAGGATAGTGATATAGGAGAAGGTTTGGTAGGTAAGGATAGTGACATAGGAGAAGGTTTGATAGGTAAGGATAGTTACATAGGAGAAGGTTTGGTAGGTAAGAATAGTGACATAGAAGAAGGTTTGGTAGGTAAGGTTAGTTACATAGGAGAAGGTTTGGTAGGTAAGGATAGTGACATAGGAGAAGGTTTGGTAGGTAAGGATAGTGATATAGCAGAAAGTTTGATAGGTAAGGATCGTGACATAGCAATAGGTTTGGTAGGTAAGCAAAGTGACAGGAGAAGGTTTGGTAGGTAAGGATAGTGACATAGGAGAAGTTTTGGTAGGTAAGTTTAGTCATATAGGAGAAGGTTTGGTAGGTAAGGTTAGTGATTTAGTAGAAGGTTTGGTAGGTAAGTTTAGTGATATAGGAGAAGGTTTGGTAGGTAAGGATAGTGACATAGGAGAAGGTTTGGTAAGTAAGGTTAGTGATATAGGAGAAGGTTTGGTAGGTAAGGTTAGTGATATAGGAGAAGGTTTGGTAGGTAAGGATAGTGAAATAGGAGGTTTGGTAGGTAAGGATAGTGACATAGGAGAAGGTTTGGTAGGTAAGGTTAGTGATATAGGAGAAGGTTTGGTAGGTAAGGTTAGTGATATAGGAGAAGGTTTGGTTGGAAGGATAGTGACATAGGAGAAGGTTTGGTAGGTAAGGTTAGTGATATAGGAGAAGGTTTGGTTGGAAGGAAAGGATAGTGACATAGGAGAAGGAGAATACCATGTGGTATTCCTTTGAGTATTGAGTACTTTTGAGTACCGCAATACTCACTCATCTCTACTGATGACACAAAAGTGTGCCATAGGGTGGATATTTCTGGAGGTGTCAGTAATGTGGACAATGATTTAGCTTTACTGGATAAGATTATTGTGGAGGTTTTGCTGTTCTGTCACAGCAGATCCCATTCTTGTAACCTCAAAGACACAGAAGGCTTTATTTTGTTTCGATGTCATTATTTTATGTCACTCTATGTCAGTCCATTTCACATTTGGAAATGAAATCATTTTTAGTCACTGGACATTTAGCACCGACGTTACCTTATCTACAGACACTTACTTTTGCACCTTCCTTTTTGAAACACCCTATATAGAAAATACAGGAGCTAAAAAAGATAATCAAAGAAGAACTAAAGGTCAAAGGCGTCTTCCTAATTGAACCTTCCTGGGAAGACACATACATCTTCATTTAAATCTACATTTGAAAACATTTGTTTTGTTTTTTTTGGAATAAAGTAATTTAAATCCCTGTGATGTTTTTCTCCTCCATGGATCTAATCACTTCCTGTTTCCTCTCTGACCCTGCTGTTGCCACGTAAGGGTACATCCACACTAAATAATTCTCGCCAATAACTTGCCACAGATTCTGCCGCTCGTCCCCTTGCACTCCCGCTTCACTCTCTGCCCGTCCCATAGGCTCCATTCTGTGGTCAGGCAGATTCCGCCATCCGCCCAAAGAATAGTTTGTGACTGATTCAGCAGCAAGTTATCGCTGAGAATTCCTTAATGTGGACAGACCCTAAGGGGAAGATTTATCAAACATGGTGTAAAGTGAAACTGGCTCAGTTGCCCCTAGCAACCAATCAGATTCCACTTTTCATTCCTCACAGAATCTTTGGAAAATGAAAGATGGAATCTGATTGGTTGCTAGGGGCAACTGAGCCCGTTTCACTTTAAACCATGTTTGATAAATCTCCCCCTAAGAGTGCACACACTTTCCTACAACCCCTCCTTGTTTGTAGGCTCAATGGATACCTGCTAAAGTTCGGAGCATGCCTGGCCCACCTTACTGGGTCACAACTAGTGATAAGCCAACTTACAGTAAGGGCCGTATTACACAGCCTGATATTCCGGACAAGTTAGCACTGACCTGCTAAATAAGCACTTGCTGTCCGTGCAACCCTTGCTGTACATAGAAAATAAAAAAGTTTTACTTACCTCTCTACGTTGTCCGGTGTCCTCCTTTATCACAGAAGCTTCTACACCTACTGTATCTCTGCAGTGACAGGCCGCTCAGCCAATCACTGACCGAGACGGGAAAGCACCACGGCCAGTGATTGACTGAATGGGCTGTCCCCTCAGAGAACGTCTCATAAGTTCCAGCAGACACTGCGGGGACTGGGCAGAAGCTATAAGAGCACACGGCGGAGCGTGGAGAGGTGTGTATAAAGTTTATTTTTTACACAGTCTTTATCGTCCATGCATCGCTATTACACATATCGATGCGTGGTTCGGTGGCCGATGATTTTTCAACATGTTGAAAGACAACATTCAGTCGATGATTGTTTCTTTGGCTTATTGTTGTCTTTATTACAAAGAGCAATAATCTGCCGAATCGGCCTTATTGGGCAGATTATTGCTTTGTGTAATAGGGCCTTAAAGGGGTAGTGCGGCGCGTCATAACTGTGCTCAGCCGCGATTGGCTGAGCATAACTGTGCTCAGCCAATCGTGGCTGAGCACAGTTATGACGTGGCAGAGGGGGGGGGGGCGGCAGCGATTCGGCCGTCCGTCCGAAGATGACATTTGGCACAAGATGGCGGACGGCCTTGACACGGATCAGGTAATGTATAATGCACCACACACTTCCGGGTACACGGGCGGGGGTGGTGGGACACGGGGAAGGGGGCGATTCACAGACATAACATACATTACAAAGTTGTATAACTTTGTAATGTGTGTTATTCTGTGAATAATTTTTTAGCGCCACACTACCCCTTTAAGTTTGGTTGAACCCAAACCTAATCGTTTGCCCGTTAAATCCCGCTGCCTGGAAATGATTAATGACTCCCTAATGTATTAATGTTTTCCAGGCAGTGCTAGGACTGCATCCATCTGTATTAAACACCACAACACATTCGGGAAGAAGATTAATCTTTCATCAGTAGATGCTATGACAGATGGGATTTTTCTTGTATTTCTTGTAGAACTGTTTTTGTGGGGAAAAAAAAAAGAACCCTTTAGTGGATGTGGCTATTTCTCTCAATGGTAGTCCTAAATGAGTATGGCCCATTTTACAGATTATCATAATCATTATGAATCGTAAAATGGTGTGGATTAACTAATTGGGTTGCAAAGGTTCTGGGTTCAGGTACCCGACTGTAACATGTAAATGAAAGCAATATTATAGATGGCAATACTTTGGAGGCACTGTTCCAAGCTTTGCAACTATATTGATCCTTAGATAATTAGATATCTATCCTAAGATAATAAGAAAGGAAATAAGATAAGGGCAGACTAGATGGACCAGGTGGGCTTTTTCTGCCCATAACCACCTATGTTTCTAACTCGCCTTTTAGCCGGAAGTTAGATTGGTGTTTTAGGATTTTTGGAGAAAAAAAAAATCCTAAGAAAATAAAGTTGGGACTATAAGCAATGTTAGTTTTATTGCAGCTTACTGTTTTGGTTTTCTCTTTAGAGGCTGTTACCACCTAATTTTTTTATTGATCAGACCCAATCACTTAGCCCCTGCTTATTTCAGCTGCGTGAGACCACCAGGATTACAAGGAAGGCTGTGCAGACGGCAGTGCTAGGTAACCTCCTTATGTGTTTTTATGATTTATTATGAAGTCTTGCACCCTACCACCAAACACTACAACAACAGAATCCGAATCACGTACCGGAGCAGGAACTCAGACCAAACAGGCCCATGTCAACACTAATCGACTGCACATTTGGCATGTGTAAAATCCACACCTGTCGTCTGGACAAATCTAGAGACATTTTATTATACAGCCAATAAAAAAGGCCTGATGTATTTAGCAGTATGCAGTGTATAAACCCCTCACTGAAAAAGAGACCATTGACTCTCAAGGCAGCTCCGACAATCGTCTTAAAATATAAACTTACTAGGAAGCTGGTGACTGACAGAAAAGTCATGTTTACAAGTTCCCATACAGTGGAAATGTGTTTGTCAAGAAAAGTAATAGTGGAAAATGTGTAACCTGTGTGACCAGGACTTTGTTTAGAGTGAGTATGCACTTTTTAATCATAAGGTGTTTTTTTAGGTGTTTTACACAGCTCCAGATCCCCTGCATAATAGCTAAAACATAAAGTTATATATATCTGCCTGTATCACTGCTAAGTCTAATGGTGCGTTTACACAGTAAGATTTATCTGACAGATTTTTGAAGCCAAAGCCAGGAACAGACTACAAACAGAAAACAGGTCATAAAGGAAAGACTGAGATTTCTCCTCTTTTCAAATACATTCCTGGCTTTGGCTTCAAAAATATGTCAGATAAATCTCTCTGTGTAAACACACCACACCTTAAGCTTATTATTGGCATGACCCAATGTAAAATCAGAGAGTGTGAGTGAGATGCTGACTATTCGTTTGCTTTTTGAGTCTCATACAATAATGGTCTCTAAAGGTCTAACCAATAACAGCCTCATTTGAGGTTTTCTTTACAGTGACTTAGGGCCATATTACACGGCCCGATCACTAAATCAGCACTCGTTTACTGAGCCTATTACACGACTCAACTATCGTGCAGCAAGGGCTCCACAGACATTGTTAGTGTGGTGGCTCCGCCAGAGACGTTATTTGTCGTGCTAGTCCAGCACACAGGTGTGATGTTGATACCTGCTTTGTATGTCTGGTTTGGATTCCCCAAAATGGTCGGTAACCTTCCTGGTTTTTGTGGGTCTCTTGGGCTCTTGTCACGGTAACCCTGAGTGGCTGACTGACCCTACCGGATTGTCGGTAACGCCACCCACAGAAGGAGAAATAACCTAAGGTGAGCGGTGGTGTGTGTAGCTGGTGCAGACAGAAGATGACAGAGTCCTGTGCGTTTATATAAAAATATAACAATTTTACTACAGAGCTTGGCAGTTTAACAGTACACATTTTGCAGACAAAAATCTTGGTACAGACTTTAGTGCTGAACTTAGTGTTAGAGGTGGGTGCTTGAGAGAAGTGAAGAAGTAGTTGCAGTAGTGCCTGTATAGAGGAGAGGAGAGGAGTTTGCCCGAGGAGCCCCAACCCAATGTAGTCTTGTACTTTGCCAGTACCTTGGGTAGATATCTTAGTTGTGAAGTGTTACTCGTACTCACGTTTAGACTGCGTCTGACTGCCTTCTGCCCTCTGGTATCCTAGAACCCTTCCCAGTAGGGTAGTACGACCCCCAGCCGTGGTTATCTGGGTGTAGCTAGGGGTCCCACTTACCTGCACTGTGCAGAAGGATACGTAGACCTTTACTTTTACCTGTAGCTTTGTCCTACTGAGGTTAGTTCCTCTTGCTTCAGGGTACTACCCTGCACTTTTTAGATGTGTTCCTGCCATGGACTAGGGTGTTCCTTGGTGGCTACTCTCCCTTGTTGGTGCTTAGCACTTCATATTGTAAGTAGTAATGTTTTTAGAAAAAGTCATTGGCTTTAGCTGCATCTGCTCACTCTGGTAGCTAGACTCAATTAACTCATCTCCCTGACAACAGTCCTGGCATAAGCCAGGCCCTGGCTTAGCATCTTCAGAAACGGTTTGCTTTGTGTCCTCTCTCACCGAGAATCTAGATAGAACTGAACTTGCACTTCCTCCATCAATAACTCCTCCTACAGGGCACTTTGTGTGTCTGCCTGTGAGTGGTGGGGATGACTGTGTGCTGAAGAAAGATAGAAGAGGATAGGATAGAAGAAAAGAGCACCTCCTAGTGGTCAGCACAAAACACATGGTACACATATAAACATTAACCCTTTTGCTTCCTTCAGCTGTGCATAGAAATATTATTTTCCAAGAATTTAAAAAATACTGACACCTAGTGGAGAAACTTAATACCTCATCCACCACTTTTAAACTGAAAGAAAAGTTTTACGACAACACTGGTGTTTTGTTTGCTTCTCCTTCCTCCCTGCAGCCTCCGGTGCACCTTCAGAGCATTTCTGTGAAGTATCAGGTTGCTCAGCCAATCACTGCCCATGACCACTCATCACTATTACACCGAGCAATGTGTTTCTGATGGCCAATGATTTTAGGTCAGGACCTAAAGATATGATCAGCTGATGAAAGCTGTCTTTATTACACAGAGTAATGATCGGTCTCATTCGGCAGATTATGGCTCCATGTAATAGGACCCTTATCAATGGGGTAATTTCTTACGGGATGATCCACAATGAACCTAATGGACCTTATTGATGGTTTGCGTGCGCTATGGATGTAGCCATGTTATATATAGACCGAATCGTTTCTTCTAGCAAACCAAAGAAAGCATCGGTCCAATTTCAATCACAAATGACATCACAACAGGAACAGAGTATTACAATACAAATCGGTTTGCTTTTTTTCCACCAAAATCTCAAATTATAAAATGTGTTTTTAATAAAGTTCTATTTGGAATTGAGGAAGAAGGAATAACGTGATGACGACTGAAGCCTTTATTAGTCAATCTCCTCAGCCTCAACACTTTTTTTCCTCCAGACAGGCCCTCGGGGGTTCAGCTATAATCTGTTTGTATTCTATCAGTACAAGTGGAAGGAATGCAGAGATCGGTCCTGATTGATGGCTGATCAGACGTTACAAAACTCTACATGTCTTTTTAAAATGACTTGTTAAGCTATGTCCTTCAGTCGTCTTCTGAACACCCTCCAAACTGACTTGTAGTGTAATTGCTCAAGTGATGGGTAATTGTCATAGATTCCATCAGCCACTGGCTAGCCGCGTTTATTTCACACTATATCCCATATTATGTTGAGCCTACAGGATGTAACTGGATAAAATCTCAGTGATGATTTCTTTTAACCCGTTTAAAACTCAGACATTTAATGCCTTATGTTTTTAAAGTGAATGTACCATCAGGCCCGGGCTGAAGCACTGGAGGTGGGCAGACACACCCCCAGTGGGAGGAAACCCCTGTGACTCTGTGATTGATTCTTATGGAGCATAGAGGGGCATAGGTTTCCCTCCACTGCGGGTGGGTCAGCAGGGGTCACTGAGGGACACAGGGCACTGGAGGGACACTGAGCATCCCTCTGCCATCATCCTCTCCAGCAGCCACAGCCCGCACAGCTCTGGGAGCCGAGTCGTGACATCACCATTTTATCCAGGAAGTGACATCACTATGTTATCCAGGAAGTGAAGCCTTGATGCAGTAGTAAGTGCAGGGAAAAAAGCACTTTATGTGCATTCCCCTTAATAAGCGTATATTGGTGATTTGTATAACTTTTGGGGGCAATACATTACTTTAATAAGAATTTTTGCCAGACTTCTCCTTTAACCTTTTATTTTTCGTTTTATTGATTATTACAAAAAAACCATCAGCAAGCAGGAAAAAAGAAGCAATTAGAATTGAAGAGGTTATCCAGTATTAGAAAAACACAGCCACTTTCTTCTAGAGAAAGCACAACTCTTGTCTCCAGTTGAGGTGTGGTTACAAAACCTGCACCAACACTGAAGACTGAAGAGTGGTGTTGTCTCTAGAAGGAAGTGGCCATGTTTTTCTAATGCTGGATAGCTCCTTTAAAAGAAGAACGTTTTCATATTGTTTTAAACACTTTAAAGAGGATGTACCACCAGGTACATCCTCTTCAACCTGAAGTCACAGATCGAACGGCGTCGGCACGGGGAAGCCGATGCCGCGGTCCGTTTTCCGGACCGAGACCCGGTTCCTGTGCACAGTGCCGTTCTATGCACCGGAACGGCCGGTGCTCAAGCACTGGAGGTAGGCCGCCCCCCCCCCCCCCACAGTGGGAGGGAATTCCCTCCACTCCATGACGCTGCTCCCTTAGAATGAATGTAGCCGCGTCATACAGAGGAGGGAATTCCTAGGGCCGGCCTACCTCCAGTGCTTGAGCACCGTCCGGTCCCGGTGCATAGAACGGCGCTGTGCACGGGAACCAGCCCTCGGTCCGGAAAACAGACCGCGACACCGGCTTCCCCGTGCCGGCGCCGTTCGATCAGTGGCTTCAGGTTAAAGAGGATGTACCTGGTGGTACATCCTCTTTAAGTCTAAATTAGGGTCCTTCTATCCCACCGTGGGCTCTCTTCCCCTCCCAGTACCCCCCCCTCCACACACACACCATCACCACCACACCCCAGGCCACATACCCCTCTCAACCATTTTCCCCTTTATCTTTATATTAGGTCTTATAAGGGCATCTCTACTGCAGGCACACGTCAAATGGTAAAAAGAAAAAAAGATTAAAAGTTTTATGTGCGCTTATAGGGTGCCTATACAAGCTACATGTTGCATCAATGGAAAATAAAAAGTAATGACTCTTGGATTGAGGCAATACAAACACAAATGTTTTTTTTTTATTGTGCAAAAGTAGTAAAACATAGCTTTATACGTTTGGCATTGCCATGATCGTCACAACCCACAGAACAAAGTTATTATGTAATTTATACTGTTATAAAAGCAGAACCCAAAAAGAGGGCAAAAACAAGGTCTCATATTTCTACATTGACAGGAATAAAAATGTTATGGCTCTTGTAATGAGAGGAATGAAAACACCCTGAAGGCTAAGTAAGCAGTCTCCTTCAAAGAGAAGTCCGGCCAAATGAAAAATTTGCTTCAGACAGCGGGTGCTGGAACATAATAAAAATTCTATACTTACCCATCCCTGTGCTGTTAGAGATAGCTATTGGACTAGGCCATCTCCATTGTCCCCTTTAAGGACATATATAGGTTTATATTTTAATTATAATATAATAACATATTTTGAATGTTTGATAATAATATATATCACATTTGTTGTGGCTTGTTCTGTACATATAGATCACGTACATCATTGTCTTGAAAAAAAATTGGTTGTAGCCTAATAACTAAAATTCCGCTGCTCACCCCTGCTTGTGGCCGCGCACATCTCTGCCCATGCTATAGACTCCATTCTATGGTCGGGCGCATTCGGCTGTCTGTTCAAGGAACAAGCCGATTCATTCTTTGGTGGGATGGAGGTATTCACCCGACCATAAAATGCAGTCTATGGCACGGGTCCTCAGTGTGAACATACCCTAAATGAGTAAACTACTAATCCCAACTAATCTCCATTCTGTTTTCCAACTCTGTATCCTTATCTATTATATGTCCGACATGTATCCTAGTGCTTGAGTAAGGTTTCATACATGCAGTTTTTTTAGATGCCATATGTGCAACCCCCATGCCATCTTAGAACAAAAACAACATTACATGCCACTGCCATGTCATTGACAGATACCTAACAGAACCCATAACTAGGAGTGGTTCTGTTTTTCTTAGAGAGCAGCCATGTGCTTCCAACTCCGTACAACACCTTTAACCTATTGTTATGGCTATTGTCATACCAGAATGTAAAACTCTCAGGTGAGCTCCTATTTACAAAACTAGCAGTTAAATATATACAGTGTCACGTACTTCTCTACTTTGGACAACCCATTTTTTGTGACAATAAAAGTGCCCCCAGCTGTAATCTGTGGCGAAACCCATCGGTAAGTATTTATTTTACCTGCAGCACCACCAGTAGGTGAAATGAGGGATTACACATTGCAACGGCGGTGAAGAACTTACACTGAAATATTACATAGTACTAATTTAAATAGATGAGTTGTCTTTGTACTGCTTAGTTGATGCATGAGCCATCTTGTAAGTAGGAAGGAGAATAGTCTTTCTGCTGGAAAAGGATTTTTTAATTGCCCAAGGTGGCCACCAAAACTACTTAATGAGATTTAGGCCCCATACACACTTTAGGAAATCAAGAAAAAATTCCAGACCCATAGACTTGTGTTTGGCAAGGACACCCTCAGGAGTTTCCCATAAAATATAGAGAGGGTCCTATCTCAGCCAGAATTCCAGCACAGATGCTCCAAAGAAGCCATCCAGAATTCTGGATGTGCTGCTAGCCAGCCCAGCCCAGCATCAGCACCTGGGCAAGTACCACCTTTTAACTGTATGTGCTCCTAATTTGGAGTGCACACATTTAAATGCAGTGCTGTGTTTGACAGAGCAAGGAGTCATTAGTTCCTCGCCCTGTCAATCACTTTTATGGCCAGAGGCAGCATTATACTTGGAGCCACAAGAAGCCGCTCCCTCTCCCAGCTCTGTGGTTTTCGAGTGACATCAATTGTGGGCTCACAGAGCAGGAAGGTAGAGGAGGAAGTCGGAGGAGAGCAACGCATATATATATATATATATATATATATATATAAAATCAGTTTTTACAGTCAGAAAATACTGCTGGTTTCCTGGCGCTTCCTGAGGGACTTTCTTATCAGTATTTCCTGACTGTAAAAACTGATATGGACATGTGCAACGAGTGTTAATATAGAAAATGGGGTCAAACAGGCCTCCATCATCTGTCATACTTTTGATGACAGACCCGTGTCTGGTTATATACCGCCCCCCTTTCTTTCATTGGCTATCTTTGGGGAGGTACACATGATAGCTATTGAAATTCATCCTCTGGTTTAGCTATTGACAGGCTACAAACTGCAGGAATACATAGAAGTAACTTCAAAGGATTAGTTTCTATAAGTAATGTCAGCTCACGCTCGCTGAATTCCCACTAGCTTTCATTTTTTATGATTTTACCAGAAATTAGTTATGAATTATCTGCCAGACCCGTAGAATAAACTGTAATACACGGCTCTGTGTATCTTATTAATGTCATCTGTAGGACTAATACAATCCTATCTGCCTTGATGTAAATCGTTCATATAAATATTTTCGCCACTTAGAAGTCTAAGGAGGTCATGCATGGACGTAGGCTTGACGTAGATCTGATGAATTTTGCATGTACCAAAAGGGTACCAGATGTAGAAGAAAAAGCTATCCAGCTACAGAAATGCTGCTGTGATATGTGATAAAAGTAAAGTCAAGAACAGGGGTGTTGCTGGGATCTTAAAAGATCAGAGGCACAAGCCCCGAGGCATATGTACTGAATTGCCCCCTCCCACACCAAAGACTAATTTACCATAATGTGCCTAGGTGCACTGGCTTATCTGCACACTGTCTACAGAGCGTACAGGAGAATACTGCACCTTATCAGAGGACGTCACAGGCAAAATACACAATTACATCCAGTAACTCACAGGTAACGTCTTGTCTGATGTTCTATTTCTCCTTATTCTCCTCCTACCCTGACCAATATGATGCTTCTTCCAACCATGACCAGCCTGAATCCTTACTTTTCCATTCATATTTCCACCATTTAAAGGGAACCTGTCACCAAGACAATGCTAAGTAATCTATCGCCATCATGTTATAGAGCAGGAAGAACTGAGCAGATTGATATATATCTTTATGGGAAAAGATTCCGTATAACTGAACATGTTGATTAAATTCCTGATCATTCTGTGTTAGGGAGTCCAGTGGGCGGTGTCACTCAATGGACTTGACACTTTAGCATGGAAACATCAGTGATTTCACTCAATAAATAACAAGTTATACAGAATCTTTTCCTATAAAGATACACAGTGGTAATTTGGTTAAGGGTAACTTGGATTGAGAGCGTTTTGCAAGAAGAGCTCACAGTTTTTATAACTTGGTTTAAGAGCATTGCTTTGGTTAAAGAGCTCCCTGTACTGGGTAGGAGGGGGAGTGAAGGGGGAGGGGCGCGGTCTGCACAGCGGGGTCTACAGCCCTGTACTCTGACCCAGGAAGTCTCCCTCACCTTCCAAATCATAGCAGATCTACTGCAGGCTGGGACTTGCATCAGGGGACAGGACTGTGAAGGTAATCTCTTCATAGCTGTAACCCCTTTATGTGTCCACATCTGCCCTGCTCGTTCCTTCATGCTCCCTGCTGTCTCTGTCAGCCATTGTCTTTCCCATCCTCTCCATTCCTGCTACAATGTGTCTTCCCTTACACTCAGCTGTACACAATGCTTCTATAATGTGCCTGCACTCACACTCAGCTATACACACTGCTGTATAGAAAAGTTTCTATCACTGTCCTCCTGTACAGCTCACTTCCTAATTGGTCCATACTGAGCCCACCATTGCTGTCATGTGACCACACATATCTCTGACAGCAGCACTGCTTCTCTCTTCCAGCCTGTTGTACTACGCTACTGCATTATGGGGATCTGCAGTTCCATCCTGTATCTACAAACTGCTGCTGTGTTTTCAGGTTTATGCCCTTACTATACATTATACTCCACATGCTGATTGCTATACTGTACAGTAACTTATTATATCACATATTCAGCTGTTTCTGAATGTTTGTTTAATCTGTTCTACATGTTATTCAGAATACAAAATCATTATTTTGGGAGTGTGGAACCAATCTTCTGCATTTCAATGATTTCTTATGGGAAAATTTGCTTTAGTTTAAGAGTGGATTTGGATTACATGCACGGTCCCAGAACGAATTATGCTCCTAATCCAAGGCAACGCTGTATATCAATTTGCTCAGCTTCTTCTACCCTATAACATGATTCCTTTAGCTTAGGTAGCATTTATAAGGTGATGGGTTCCCTTTAATCAAAACCTACCCCTACTGCTCTGTCTGCTGTGCTGCCCAGTGCCCCCTGAATACTACAAAAATATTTGTGCCATACAGAAAATTGTGCTGTTAACATATAGCGCCCTCATAGACAATATCTATGTCCAGCATAAGTACACAATGCCCCTGATGGTAATAGTGCAGTAAAAAAATCCAAAAATAATTTTATGAAGCAGAGTGCTTACTAAAAGTCTCCATATACCTGTTCTCAAAACAGATGTGCCAAGCAGAGTGCCCCCAAAAGGCCTGATGTAGTGTCCCTAAAGGTAAGTGTGCCAACCAGCATGCCCTCAAATGTTATAGTGCCCCTGTATTTTAGACATTCTTTGGTGCCATACCTTGATATATATTGTGTTCTCGTTCACTAATACTTTTTTCTGCAGTCACTTGTCAACATTGATACAAATATATGTGGAAGTATTTTGGTCAGAGCCATCATCAGGGCATTACAGGTGGTGCTACTATCTGGTTTGAATGCAAATAAGGGGGTCAAAACTATGTTTGAAGGGAACCTGTTACCGCGGACGCAGCTGTGCAGGAGGACAGAGGCAAAAACTTCATATACAGCAGTTTGAATGGCTGAGTGTAAGTGCAGGCAGATTATAACAGCAGTGTGTATAGCGCAGGTACATTATAGCAGGAATGGAGAGGATGGGAAACACAAGGGCGGACAGAGACTGCATGGAGCAGGAAGGAATGAGCAGGGAAAATGTGTCACATAAATGTAGTACTCTCTGTCTGGGGAGGGAAGGGTTGCAGCTATGAAGATATTACCTCCACAGTCCTGTCCCCTGATGTAAGCCCCAGCCTGAAGTGGATCTGCCATGATTTGGAAGATGAGGGAGACTTCTTGGTCAGAGTACAGGGCTGTAGACCCCGCTTTGTAGACCCTCCCCCTCCCCCACTCCCCCTCCCACCCAGTACAGGGAGCTCTTAAACCAAAGCAATGCTCTTACACCAAGTTAAAATTTAGTAAAACAGTGAGCTCTTCTAGTAAAATGCTCTTAATCCAAGTTACTCTTAAACCAAGGTACCATTGTATATGGATTAATATAAATTATAAAGTGGGCTGCTTGAACAGCCATTAGTACATGGGTGGGCCAAACGTTATGGTCCATTGGGTGGATTGAAAAGCAAGACAATTTTGATTTCTGACTAGGCTCCCCTGCCAAGCCCCACAGCAATTGCAGACGCTGCCTCTATAGTAGGTATGCCACTGGATGGATAGATTGGGATCATTCACTTAACTAACCTTCTTAATACTGAGGAATCTATGGATATTAGATGTTACGTCGTTTGATCATTCTTTTCTCTTAGATCATCTTTATTTCCCTTTATATCTTACAGAATGCCAGAATGTTTTTCATTAATTTATCTTCCTGTTATTCCCTGATTGCAGATAATTGGGATGATATTAGATATGATCCTTATAATAAATCCATTGCTTCCATCATTTTAGGTCAGATTGCACAAGATTCCTCACACTGTAAATCAATTACGTTCCTATAGTAACAACTGCAAAATATATCCATAAATCAGCATGAGAACATAGACGTGGGCACAGGCTAAATAATACCTTAGTGGTCATCTAATCTGTATATATTTTCTGTAATGGCATCATCACTTTTTACATAAAGGTCACCCACCACAATCCTTATGCCGAGGCTCACTGGGATTAATAAGACCCCCCTCCCTCCTGTTGCCTTTCCTTAAATCAGGGATTTGGAATAGTGATGAGCGCAACTTAAGCGTGCTCGAATCTAATCGTTGGACATTTGAACACTTGAAGAAGTTATAGGCTGTATCTATGATTTTTGGGACTCTCTATGGCTGCAACTAACATTTTTAGCCACCAGTATCCAAATGCCCAACAATTGGTCTTAACAGTTGCGCTCTTCTCTCATAGGGAACTCATGTCCTTCCAGCTGTTGCAAAACTACAATTTCCATCATGCCTGAGCAGCCTATGTGCCGCTATAATCCTGGTAAGTAGTTATGTGTTATTTTATGACTTGATACAAGCTTCTAGGAGAGGCATCGCAGACCTGGGGCACAGACACTCTAGGCCACTCCAGTATGACACAGCTCTGCAGATTAAAAGATCATTTTTTTGCTCTAACCAAGGTTCAAGGCACATTTTAAAAGACACGATCGGTAAGGATTTACTCTCATCATACAGATGGTACTAGTGGTTTGGTGGATACAGAGTTGCTTTAAAGGGGTTATCCAGCATTACAAAAACATGGCCACTTTTCCCCCTACTGTTGTCTCTAGTTCAGGTGCAGTTAAGCTCCATTTACTTCAATGGAATTGAGTTTCAAAACCCCACCCAAACTGGAGACAACAGTAGGGGGAAAGTGGCCATGTTTTTGTAGCGCTGGATAACCCCTTTAAGGGCTTCTGAGTGTGAGCAGCCATTATTGGGACCTCACAAGGACAGATATTATAGCCGGCAAAATGAATGAGCCGGAGGTTGGGACACGGAACGCCCCCGAGTGCACCAGACTAACTTGCATAATTCATTTGGCTAAAAATACCCAAAAATAGCACCATGGAGGAAGATAAGAACAATATCAATGGAATCTGCATCTCTTCACCTACAGGTATATATCAACAGGTTTTTATGTATAAACCTGCCGATAGTTTTCCTTTAACTGATAACCAATCCTGCCTTATCCGTCCTATTGGACCACCACCAATGTGCAGGAAGATTGTATTTATATAAGCACAACAATGTACAGTACATATAGCAGCTAACTTTAAACTAGCCTAAGCTTCACTCTAAAGCACAGCCAAATCCAAATATACAGTGCTGGAATGACTCTGCATGCAACTTCTTCGGCCACTGGTAATGAAACGATTGAACACGAGCATGCTCTCATCTTAAATAAAAAAAAGGGCCCTGCCATGGAGACTGGATAGGCAAGCGACTAAAAGTTATTTTACCATAAGTTTAAAGGGGTTATCCAGCTCTGCAAAAACATGGCCACTTTCTTCCAGAGACAGCGCCACTCTTGTCCCCAGTTTGGGTGCAGGTTTTGTAACTCAGTTCCATTGAAGTCAATGGAGCTTAATTGCAAACCACACCTGAACTGGAGACAAGAGCGGTGCTGTCTCTGGAAGAAAGTGGTCATGTTTATGAAGCACTGGATAACCCCTTTAAGAGAGCTCAGTATGCTTATTTTTTCATATTTCACCACCTATCGACCTTATTGAGGACTTATAACTGGTAAAATATTGAAATCTATGGTCCCCTCTAAATAGTCGGATAAACGACTATAGTAATACAAATCACAAGGGTTTCTCACCATCTGCTGGGACTTCTCACTGATCCTTAGTTATTTGGCCAAGACCTGCCCTAAGCTACTAAGACATGTAAAGACTCCTTTCCATTCCCACAGATGAAAAATTCTCGGTACACTTTTCAAAGTCCATGGGACCCAAGTGATATTATAATTGACTCACAAAAGAATCACAAATCATCGGCGTAGAATGAATTAATCCCGGCCGCGCTCAGAAGAGAAGGTTATAGTTTAACAGCTATGTCCATAAACTATCTTAATTTTGCGCATAATCTATGGCAAAATCCATAACATTGTATCATTGGAGAGATATGGGCGCCAAAGGGAATCGGCGAAGAGCAATGCTTTGTGTTAAAACTATATGAGCTGTGAAAAATGTTATTTTTATCCAGAGGGTAGGAACTGAAATACTATTGGACTGGTTTACCTGCTAAAATAAATCAGCCCGGGAATTGGAATGAACTTGTGAGCTGTGGGAAAAACATTTTGTTAGCTGTACATGAGGCGTCAGATATGGAAATCCAAAACTGAAGAGGGAAAAACTAAAGAGGACCATTCATTCTAACAAGACATTCAGATTAATTTCCCAGCAACAAGTTATAGAGTGGATTTCGAATTCTTAAGAATTTTTCTTTTTCTTTTTTTCTTAAAACTATTTATAAATCAGTAAAAATTATATTCTATAGCTACTTGTATAGTTTGTAATAAATGGATATGTTTTGATAAAAAGAAAAAATAAATTAAAACAATTATAAATTATACTTTTTTCATTGCTTTTTAATATATAAAAACAGTTTCTGATATTGCAGCCAAGTCTCATTCACTGGTATAATACATTTATTAAAGGGATACTCCAAAGAAAACAAAAAGGTTCCAGAAAATATGCACATTTGTAAACAAATTCTAAATAAAAAAATAAACAAAAAAAAACAGAACGAGCAACGATAAAAATAGGTCCGGGTGTCATTAAGCGATCAACAATTTCTCGTTCATCGTTTAATCATTAACTGCTATTCAACCGAACGATTATCACTTAGTTCCGAGCGTTTGAACGATTATCCCAACAATAATCGCCGCGTGGAATAGGGCCCTCAGCCATACACTTGCTACTGAGAATGTTCTAGACCTGGGAGAAGTTTAGCTTTAGAACCTCCCCTCTACACGCTAAAAGGAATTGAGTCTCAAGTAGTCTCCCTTAGAGGAAGGATGTGTTAGCAGTTCTCTAGTGCTGCAGCACATGTAAATCTGGATGCTCTTCATGCAACTGATCGGATAGATCTCAGTTTTGGGAATACTTTTATTACTGTAGCCTTGGATTGAAAAGCCATAAATGCAAAGAATTGGGGGTAACAGATCTGGACAACATAGAGTTGTTCACAATGGTTCACACTCAAAGTTGCATAGTCAGCAGTTGGGTACAACAAGGATCTGTTCTCCAATCACCAATTATTCAATTTCCCTGTAGCACCACCAGTGGAGGAATTAAGCATTACACATATGCCAGGTCCCCTAGCCCTCTTTTTAGCCCTCCGTTTCTCCAAAAATAAGACCTCTCCAGGCTTTTTGGAGAAGGCTTGAAATATAAGCCCTAGTTACAGTCAGCTGACTAGATTCCTGACACTGAGTGGCTGGGCATCAGCCAATCAGTGCCAGACTTGTTATGCTCCGCCCCCATCTGCTTGACACAAGCTGCAGGAGCGGTAAGAAGATGTACAATAGGGGACATTGAATATGAGGGGTGAAGAGTACAACTACAGAGGAGGGATGGCGGTATAAAGTATTGGAAGTTTTACTGCAGAGGGGGATCTATACATTATGGGGGAACAACTATAGAGGGGGGAGGTAGACAGTATAGGGTGCTTACTGCAGAGGGGGGATGTATACAGTATGGGGGAAAACTGCAAAGGGGGAGAGGCAGGTATACAGTATGGGGGGATGTTTACAGTATGGGGGAACACCTACAGTGGGTGGAGGGAAGTATATAGTATAGGGGATCTTACTGAAGAGGGGGCTGTATACAGAATGAGGAAGTAACTACAGAGGGGGAAGGGAGTTATACAGTATATAGGCCTATGTACAGGGTAACTTACAGTATAGGGGCATAATAGTAGGGCACTAGTAATAGTAAAACAGTAGGGCATACAGTATGACAGCTAACTAAAAAAAAATAATATAAGACCAAGTCTTATTTTCAGAAAAAAAGGGTCATGGAGCGGGTATCCCCTCTTATAATATACAATCCCCTAATAGTGTAATTAAAAAACCAGACAAGCCATTTAATGTAATACTGTACCACATCTGTGCTAGACTAGGTATAGACTACTTGTAAATCCCTGCTGATTTGTCTATTTATAACAGTTATTTGTACAGCACCACAGTACTCGCAAAGAAAACTTCTATGTGTATTCACAAATTCTCATGATGATAATCATGCTGGTCATTTATAGAAGTATCCAGACATCAGTGCCGACCCCTTGCTGTGCATCACAAGCTGGAAGTCATACAAACATTCAACCGCTCACAATGTGTAGTGTGCCAGTACAAATTCACTAATCCTTATGTTAGACCAAATCCTGCTCTGGATCATCGCTGGGCCCTATGGGATATGGATGGAGTACCAGACAAAAAGTTGTTATTAGTAACATTTTGATACTATTTCTCCTATGTACTTATTAAGCAAAGATTTTAGCAACTAAGGAACGGTAGAACAATACACCAAGAATATTTTTTTAATTAATGCATAATCTATAATGGGAATATTTTTTAAAATGTTTTCAAATTTCGAATTTTCAAATTCAAGGAAAAAAGGAAAAAATATTTTTAAATTCACACACACACATATATATAATATATATATATATATAATTTAATTATTTTTCTTTACACATACTTGTATGTTAAAAAGAATACATGGTATGCCTCTCACTTTCTTTAAATTAAAAAAAAAAAATAGTGATTTTATTCTATTGTATTATTTCCCATAGTTTTCACATGTTGTAATAGTTTTTAACTTGAGCATAAACTTTCTTCATCCTCAACTCGCACTATTTATTTCCCGGCTGTGTTTCTTATGTAGAAGATAACCCGATAACACAAACAGACCAGTTTTGTAACATTTTCAATCACGCGGCATGGGAGGGGTTAATGAACAGGTTTCAACCAGAAATGGCCTGATGGTCTCTATACAAGACGCTTGAAGGAGATGCAGCCTGGCAGCAGTGAAATGCATGCAGATTAATGGTGAAAAGGCAGTATGTGACAATCTCTCCCTGATTCCAGAACTCTTGGGTGGGCCCAGTGGTCTTGAATGTCACTTGCTACTTAATCTTGTGTATCTGAAACAGACTGACGTGTTTGGGGTGCCCCCGCATTCTCTGTATAGACATCAAATGGAAGGACACATAAAAGGGGACCGGACTGAATTACCTCTTTACGCCTTTTACTGAGCACTTTCAAACTACAAAATAATTAGTGGCCCCCATCGAATAGAAGCATCACCGTTTTGATGGTTTTCAAGAGGCAGCGGTGATGAGTATTGCATGCATGTCCCAAGCGTCTCTTTTTCAGAACACAAGTGGGGGCACTTCTAATCCGCACAAGTCTGCCCATTGTTAGGAAGCCTCTGACCATATTTTTGCATCCTTTAGAACTTTGGACAATTGTATTTTCCTCCATTGTGTCTTCAACAACAAGGTGGTGGGATAACAGCGAGGAAACCCGATTGCTCCGAAACTAATTGACATTAGGTGTCTAAGCATTGGTGTAGCCTCGCATCAACTTTTTATTTCTTATATGGTCCAACTTGTACATGTAGGGTTCGTTTTATGTTGCTTTTAGACCTAACCTATTTTTTTTTCTATGACTTTCTAAGCAGGAAAGGCCTTTATGTGAAGCAGTAATAGCCCGTAGTGTGTGACGGAGACACCTGCCACTTACATCAGTGTTCAAACTTCAAAAGTCTAATGCTTGTGTCAGTCTGCCCTGCCCAGAAGATAGGACCCGAATGATGAATCACTGCGGGGTGTTGTGTCACACTCCGACTTCTGCGTTTCTGTTTTCTTTTTTCTTCAAATAGAGGGATTCCCAGACATATTACTATTTTTAAAAGGGACAGCTGCTCCGATTTGGCTGACTCTGTCTGTTTTTAAAGCTAATGTCAAGCCTTCATATTATCATACAATAAAGACACGCGTCTCATGCTGCCTTATGATAAAGCCAGCGGGGTTAAGAGAGAACACAATGGACTCTCATTGTTCGCCTTTAGCAATGAAATGTTTTTTCACTTGGGAACAAAAAGAAAATTGTCGTATGTTATTAATCGCCTCCTACAGACTGAAACCTTTAGGATCAAAGAGTGGTCGGAGACAGATTTTGCCTTTGTATCGCTAACATTGTTTTGCTATTCTACGTTTTTTGTCCCATAGAAGGTGGCATAGTCACTCTACCAAACTTTCTACTTTCAAGCAAAACCTAATATGTTGTTTCTAGGTTTTATTATCTAAAAACTAACAAATAACTCTTAAATTCCCTATATACCTTCAATAACTGATGGCCGAATGACAAATCAGCCATCAGTCATCTTTCCCATCCGGTCTCCGTCCTGCCCATTCTCTATGGGAAGGAGAGGTTTAAGCCATAACCAGAAAGCTCTCACTGCGGCCTATCTCTTACATAACAGAGGGGTTGAGTGGTGATTTTCCATCATGCCCGACCTCTCCTGCAGTGGGTACGGCCAACAAAAGCCTATATGGTGGGACATGATGTCCTTACTACAAAGCCATAATCAATTGTGTGCCACCATATAGTGCCAAAATCCAAACATATCCTAATTTCCAGTATTGTTTCTGGAAGGGGGTTATACCTGTGTAATATGGCAAGTATAGATGAAGCCAACCTCCATAAGAAATTGAAGTCACAAAATAATACTGTAGGGCCCTGTACTCCATCTTCTGGACCAGAGAGGACAGCATCAGGCGTCTTGCACGTGGCTCTGTTATGGATAGGTGTTATTTGGACTTGGAGAAGTTGGATGCAGCCCTAGGGCTGCCTGGAAAACATAGGCAGTCCTCAGGCTGCATCCATCTTCTCCAGGCAGTGGGGGTCCAAGCGTTCAAGGGTTGAAGAACCCAAAGTTACTGTAAAATCCATCATCTCTAGTTTCAATGGACTTGTATGAAACATAAGAAAAAATTGTGTATAGCTGGTTGCGGTGTTAGAGAGACTACAGTGCCTAACAGAGACACCATACAGAGGAACATCCGAGAGTCCATGCAGGACATTGACTTCAACAGGAAACGTACTCTCCATGCTACTGACCCGCTAAAAGCCGTAAAATGCATGTACAGTAGGTACCCACTCCTCATAGAGCTCTGTGGTCTCTAATAGAACTCCTTTTCTAATGCGTGTATTAAATAGATTACTTTACTGACATATAATTATTTGTAGTGGATGTCATGAAAAAAAAAAAAGCGGACAGATTTTTTTCATAATTTTACAGTATATATTGCTTTTACTTTACGGTGTGTGTGTGAACTTTTGCACTCAATGCTGCTGAAAAGTTGCTGAAAAGTTAAGTTTTATATGAGAGTTAGAGATGAGCAACTATAGTCGCTCGAGTAACTCGGTTTTTGAAAGTACTCAATACTCGAATAAATACGGCGTGGTGCTTGAATTAAATTAATAGTCTCCTTGTTTCCCTGTCTATGTTCCAATACTCGCAACCGAGTGGGACTTAAAGGGTTATTTTTCAGGGTGGTGTGGTGCTCTCCTTATCATGGAGGCACCCCATGGCAACAGGCTAGAGATATCTGGCTATCCCGTGTTTTGAGACTCGTAACTGAGGCTCCACGGACTCTTGTTTTGCATATTTAAATTTTTGGGGGCATCAGTGGAGACTCTTGATTGAGTACTTCATTGGAATTTTTTTCGCTGTTCTCCTTGAGTTCAGTGATTACTGTGTTTTGTTGGTTGATTTTTCATTGCCCCAACTAGCCAGAATCCTACCCCACACCGACGAGGGGCAAAAACCCCAAAACGGCTGTCTGTGGGTGGAAGCCTGCCTTTGCAAGCCCTTGTCATGATCGCAATACTCGCACCTTGAGTTAGACATTGACAAAAGGGGCCACCCTGTTGTTTCCCTGTCTATGTTCCAATACTCGCAACCGAGTGGGACTTAAGGGGTTATTTTTCAGGGTGGTGTGGTGCTCTCCCCATCATGGAGGCACCCCGTTGGCAACAGGCTAGAGATATCTGGCTATCCCGTGTTTTGAGACTCGTAACTGAGGCTCCACGGACTCTTGTTTTGCATATTTAAATTTTTTGGGGCATCAGTGGAGACTCTTGATTGAGTACTTCATTGGAATTTTTTTCGCTGTTCTCCTTGAGTTCAGTGATTACTGTGTTTTGTTAGTTGATTTTTCATTGCCCCAACTAGCCAGAATCCTACCCCACACTGACGAGGGGCAAAAACACCGAAACGGCTGTCTGTGGGTGGAAGCCTGCCTTTGCAAGCCCTTGTCATGATCGCAATACTCGCACCTTGAGTTAGACATTGACAAAAGGGGCCACCCTGTTCTTTCCCTGTCTATGTTCCAATACTCGCAACCGAGTGGGACTTAAGGGGTTATTTTTCAGGGTGGTGTGGTGCTCTCCCCATCATGGAGGCACCCCGTTGGCAACAGGCTAGAGATATCTGGCTATCCCGTGTTTTGAGACTCGTAACTGAGGCTCCACGGACTCTTGTTTTGCATATTTACATTTTTGGGGGCATCAGTGGAGACTCTTGATTGAGTACTTCATTGGAATTTTTTTTGTGTTTTGTTGGTAAATTAATAGTCCCCTCCCTGCATGTTTGGCGGCTTTAATCAGCCAATAAACATGCAGGAAAGGGACTAGGAGATCCTGTTACATAGCAGCTATGTTGGCTGCTGTCACAGCAGTGATTGGCCGGCTGCATCAGGTGACCTGGGTGTATATAGAGCCAGGTCTTTAGATGCTCGACTCACTTGTGGTCTGTTAGCTGACAGGGAGAGATGCTGGAGCAGGGACAGAGCAGGTGTAGGGCTTACATTATATAGTTAGGTAGGCTATTAACTTCCAAACACCCAACAGTCCTTTTAAGGATTAGTAGTCTGCCAGTGTGTATAGTATACTGGTATATAGCTAGTAATAATCAGTTATCCACAACTATCCAAAAGTCCTTTTTAGGACTACAAAAAAAAAAATCATCTGCCATACAGTATAATACCAGTGTTATCCAGTCTAACCAGTGTCAAGCTGTGTGCAGACTACATATTGGACCAAAACTGTCCAAAACTTTAATACATTTCTTTTTCTGACTATTGTTATCCCTTTAGGCAAACAAAGCACAAAAAAAATCATCTGCCATACAGTATAGTACCAGTATCATACAGCCTAACCAGTGTCATACTGCGATAGTCAAGGGGTGGTGGTTGTATACTGTACTACACTTTATTGCTGACAGTTTGGGGCTGGGTGTTAGAGATTAGGCTTGATCGAACAGCGGAAAATCTTAGGTTCTATCGAACTCAAATCTAGCCGGACCTTCCGCATTAGATTGCTGATACCTTCCCGGTCCGTGGGGAAGGATTAGCATGCCCAGGTACCGCCTGGAATTCTGGGATTCAGCTTAGGTAATAGACTGAATCCTGGAATTCCAGGCGGTCTTCGGGCACGCTCCTCCTTCCCCACGGACCGGGAAGGCATAAGCAATCTAATGCGGAAGGTTCAGGAATTTCTAGGATTCTAGGTTCTCGGATTTTCCGATGTTCGTTCATCTCTATTAGAGATAACTGACAACCAAATGATTGTTCTGACGTCAGTTATTGGAGGTGTATGACCAGCTTTACAGGTCACTGCTCTGATCTGGTACCCCAAAGCTTCCAAAAGAGGGTCAGTCTATTATCCTGAACCAGCACTTTCCTCATCCTTGGGCACTTTGAAGTTAAAAATCAGCCGTAAGTTATGGTAGGTTAGTTTCATGACTGTATATGAAACAAATAAACTATTAGAATATGACATAGTACGGAGGAATCTTGCGGCTGCCGAGGTCAGGAGATCCTCTCATATCTTACACATTATAAAAGAAGTATTAATAAGCAGTACAGGATTATTACCCAGTATTTTCCGGGATATTATTATATCAGCTCCCATTTTCTATAAGGACTTTAAAGATTATAGTTATAGAGGCTTTGATATTACTTAGATCTTATGTTATGTTACCCAATTATTTTTCTGCACTGGCCACCAAGGCTGACAAGAAGGTAACGTATCTACCCTCTCCCCCCAGATAAATACAGTCACTCCTTACTCCAGTGTTTTCTCATCTTGCTGTATGACCCGACCTCTGACCTTTCTTCCGTTTGTTCTTAATTCCCACCCTCCCTTGCTACCACAAGATACTCTTCCAAAACTTGGCTCATTCATAGATCTTGAATCGGTGTGATGTTTTAATTCCCCCCTTTGAAAACAAAACCAGAAAACAAGTTATCATCACCCTGACCCAGACTTGAAAGACAAGACTCCTGCTGAAGGAAATGTTGGTTTTATCCTGGGGATGTTTATAGACACAGTATAAGTGATACTGTACATCCCAGACTGTCTTTTCCTACCAAGGTTTCTCGTGCTCTGTCATGTCTATTTCTTTTCGTTAATAATATGTAATTTCTTTTTCTAGGTTTTTCCATTCTTTACTGTCCAACTTGTATCTTTTCAGATTTTTATAACCAGAGTAAAAAAAAAATTCCTTCCCGTTCCATGTACGTTGACACCATGCACCCATAGCTAGAGATGATCAAACAGCGGAAAATCTTAGGTTCTATAGAACTCGAACCTTGTGAACCTTCCGCATTTGATTCCCGATGCCTTTCCAATCTGTCGGGAAGGAGTAGACAGCCCGGGTACCGCCTGGAATTCCGGGATACAGCCCATTCCAGGCGGTACCCGGGCTGTCTCCTCCTTCCCCACACACTGGGAGGGCATCAGGAATCAAATGCGGAAGGTTCGACAAGGTTCGAGTTCGATAGAACCTAAGATTTTCCGCTGTTCGATCATCTCTACCCATAGCCACAAATCATCATGGTTCCATCACTAAAACTTTTGTTTTCCAGACAGCCCTAAGGCTGCATCCATCTTTTTCATTCAGTAGGATTTAAATCCCCAGAATTCGGGTTTGTGTAAACCCAAATTTTCTGTTCATTCACCTCTAGTCTTCATTGATCTGAAAAAAATGTTTAAAAAAAATATTAATCCCACCTATCTGGACCAATTCCATGTTGGCAATGTTTCTTAGGACCCGCCCTCCATCTTTACAGAACATGTACTTGTCTATGTTGTTTTCATAACACACATAAGATATCATGAATATGTCTCATAGGTTTTTTGTGACTCTTCCCGTCTAGTAGCAAATGACTGGCTCGGAAGTCAATACCAAATGAGGTTGTCTTTTGCTGGACCTTTAGAGCCCATAATTGTGCCAGAGCCTTGTCCCATTAGAGGATCACCTGGTGGACCAAACTGACCTTGTCTAAAAATACTAGAACTTCTTGACTCCTGACGAAGTTGCAAAGTGGCAGTATAACGTGTGGGGTATTCTCACCCCACTGACAGCCCGGGTACAGACTATACAGGTTGTATAATGCTTGTATGTTTTTTTGGTATATTACTAACTGTGATCTTCATATCATCTTCTATATCAATTTATTTTTGTGCCCGGTGTCTACTATGAATGCATTTGATTCTTGTTCAGTGGGGTCCACATCCTATACTGCAGGGTGTTATCTCTCTTGGGACACTGAAGACACAGATAAGTTATGGGGGTATATATTATAGGGGTTACCCAGCATTATTATTACCCAGCATTAGAAAAACATAGCCACTCTTTTTTCCAGTTCGGGTGCGGTTTGCAGTTAAGCTCCATTCACTTCAATAGAACAAGTTGCAAAACCTGCACCCAAACTGGAGACAAGAGTGGTGCTGTCTCTGAAAGAAAGTGGCCATGTTTTTCTAATGCTGGATAGCCCCTTTAAATGTGCAGCATCTAAGCTTGTGGATGAAGCAGAAAACTGTACATAGATTAAGATTGATGAATATCACTTTAAAGGACAACTCTGGCGAAAAAATTTTTTGGGCTTATTTAACACACATTACAAAGTTATATAACTTTGTAATGTGGTTAAATACCCGGTCTGGCCCCCTTCCCCCACTTTCCGACCCCCCACCCCGGAAGTTAAAGAATATATACATTACCTATTACGGTCGTCACGGTCCTCTTCTCTGGTGTCGGGTGATGTCAGAGCTGGGGGCGGTCCGGGTCTTCTTCCTCCTCGGCGTCTTCATTGAGAGTGAATGGGAGAGAAAAGGCTGCTGGTGCACATGCGCACCAGCAGCCTTTTCATTGGCTGGGGCGCATCACATGGCTTCCAGCTTGCTCAGCCCTGATTGGCAAAGCTTGCTGGAAGCCATGTGATGCGCTCCAGCCAATGAAAAGGCTGCCGGTGCGCAAGCGCACTGGCAGCCTTTTCTCTCTCATGGACCCGGAAGCAAGAGACATCGCTGGACGGCGGAGGCAGGTGACGGTGAGGCGGACGGCGGGCGAATGGAGTGGCGATCGTCACCGGAGGGATGGTGAGTATGGTGTCTGTGTGTGTCTGTGTTTTTTTTGGGGGGGGGGTCCCGCCGGAGTTGTCCTTTAAGTCCCCATATAAAATATGTAAAAGTAAAAAAACACAACAATAATAATATAGACACACAGGGGGAGATTTATCAAACATGGTGTAAAGAGAAACTGGCTCAGTTGCCCCTAGCAACCAATCAGATTCCACCTTTAATTTTCCAAAGAGTCTGTGAGGAATGAAAGGTGGAATCTGATTGGTTGCTAGGGGCAACTGAGCCTGTTTCACTTTACACCATGTTTGATAAATCTCCCCCATAATTCCCATGTCAAATAATAAATCTAGGGAGAAAAAAAAGTACACCTATTTGGTATCGCCGTGTGCGTAAAAACACTGGCAATAAATTTATCACATGATTAACCTACTTGGTGAATTCAAAGTTCGTGCTAATTTTTCCTCATTAAATGTGGGTGTTTTCACAAGAAAATCAAAAAGATATCGGCCAAAATTTACCACTAATCTGAAATACAATATGCCACGAAAAAATTCACAGAACGCTCAGGATCACTTGGATCAGTTAAAGAATAACGGAGCTATAACCGCATAACATGAGACAGGTCAGGTCTGGAAATGGGCTTTGGTCTTTTGGCCAAAATTAGACCTGTCCTGAAGGTGTTAATATCCGTTATAGCAGTGAAGGCGAAACTTTGTAAAAATTTACAAAAATACAATTCACTTCATGCCTGAACAACTAAAGATACGGCTTTGGCTGCCCAGGTATGATGGGAATTGCAGTTTTGCAACAACTGGAGGGTAGAAGTTCGCCATCGCGGCCTTATAGCATTGACATGGCTATAACACTTTATGTCAAATATGATTACTGGAAGAACATGCTGAAGAGTTCCCAATTTCCTACATTTTTCTTCATGCTTATTCAATTGTTAAAACCAAAATAAAATGGTCTTAAATCTAAATTAAAACCACATCACTATCCTAGTGAATAAAGATTGTTTTTGGAAAGACCAAAACGTACAAAGGAAACATCCAAAGCGTTTCTTGTCTTTCTTTCCTTTATTCCTTTTCCTCCGCTCTTAGCTGTTAATTACTGAAATCTCATCCCCTTGATTTGCTGCCTCTAATCCCTGCCAGGGCGCAGATCGGGGAGATGTTATGGATGAATTCAGGTGTCCAGTTCTCTTGAGTTGACTTGATGCTGGGAGGCAAAGTCCAAGAGGCTGAAATAACAGACCAAACAGTCTGATTGTTTTGCCCGAGCCTATTAATCGTAAGCAGATCAGCGCTGACAAGTTATGGCTGGCAGGGTTGGCGATAGTCAAATTACTCTTGGCAGCAAGTTTGTCACAGTTTTAAAGTTATCCAGATGTAATGGACGGCAAGGATAGGCTGGTTTTCATTTAGAGTGGAGACTCACGACCTTGTAAAGGAAGTTTTCTTTCTTTTTATGTTTTGTCTTTTTCAATTTTTTTCATTTCAATCTAAAAAATTTGAATTTTTTTTTTCTTTCTGCAGAAGTTTTCGGTTAGAAAAGTTCCTCCAGTAGGAAAAAAATATATCATCTGCCTGAGGGCCTTTAGTATTTTAGCTTTTAGACATGACCTGTTTTACATTACATTACTTTTTTGCTTCTTCGCGATATTTTACTGTATGGATTGCTTGTACTTTGTATCTATAAGTTCTCTTTACTCCTTGTTCAAGATCTTGAGCTTTCACCTTCTGTAGGTCTTGGATGAATCAACTGCCTTCTGTGTACTCTCTTTTTATACACGTTATAAATCCTGTATGCCAACCACTGTGGCCACACAGAGAATATTAAAGGGGTTAGCCAGACTTAAAAAAACATGGCCGCTTTCTTCCATAAAAAGCTCCACTTTTGTCTCCAATTTGGGTGGGGTTTGGAACTTAATTGCAAAAACACATCCAAACGAGAGACAAGAGTTGTGTTGTTTCTGGAAGAAGGCGGCCATGTTTTCCTAATGCTGAATTCTGCTTCCAGCTCTGTTCTTTGTATATGCGGGCACCATAGACCCCTGTAGAATCCATTGTTATCTGTTAAACAATAAAATTCTGGCTGAACAAAGAGCTCATTGAACTTAATTACATCTCTGTCCTCAGTTACCTCCCATATCAGTCAAAAATGGTTAATTTACCTTTACTACTGTGTAAAAAAAAAAAAGAAAACTTACATTTCAATACTACTAAAGGAATGGTCTAGGCTTATAAAAACATGCCGAACCAAATTAGCAAAACGGCAAAGGCACACCTGAATCAAATATAAATATCTTTATTAAACAACAAAAATAATGTACAAAAGGAACACCATACACATTAAAAACACTTAAAAAAACACAAAGCAAGAGGACACAGGGGTAGTCATGTCCTCAGGGCCAAATTTAGGAGAGAAATATACTCCAAACTAGGTGTCTCTATCCCTATAAACAAAAATACTGCTGTCCAAGTGCAAACAGGCAATGATCGTCCTCAGATATGTAAACTCAGTGCGCAGTACTGAGTTACACACGCCGCTTCGGCAATCTTGCTTTACCCGTAGTTATCGGGATCTCCTTCGGTCAGCAACAGGTCTGTAGGCTTATTTCCTGTGTGTATTGTTAATTTACTATTGTGTATAAAAGGATCACCTTTCTCAATCACATTTATCCCTGAAGAAGTCCTGGGAGCAGGACAGAATGCGTGGGACATCTCTGGGCCCTAGCTATTTGTCTATCTGCCTCTGCCCTCCTGTCCATGTTTATGCTTTTTGATTTATTCTTTTTTGTCCTCACTTTACCTATTTAGTGTTTGATCCTATGCCGTTTTCCCCACATTGTGCTCCCCCTGTGTCTGTGTTTCATTGCCTTTATTGCTGCATACATTTATACAATGGAGGATGCATTCAATGTGGTATGGATTCTTTTCATGCATTGTTCCTAGTTTATACTACTTATGGAATTTATATACATTTTGAACTCAGCATTGGCACTTTACTTTTTGAGTTTACATATCTGAGGACGCTCATTGCCTGTTTGCACTTGGACAGCGGTATTTTTGTGTATAGGGATAGAGACACCTAGTTTGGAGTATATTTCTCTCCTGAATTTGGCCCTGAGGACATGACTACCACTGTGTTTTTTAAGTGTTTTTAATGTGTATGGTGTTCCTTTTGTACATGATTTTTGTTGTTTAATAAATATATTTATATTTGATTCAGGTGTGCCTTTGCCCTTTATACATACGTACTGTTTTGGTAATTTGGTTCGGTTGTTTCTTTCGTATGTGGGCTTTGAGCACCCATTTTTTCATATATTTGATTTTCATTTCTACAAATTAATTTGTTTTGATTTCTGGGGTTGTGCATCTCCATTTCTTTTTTGGTCACGGCTTATAAAAATATGGTCGTTTTCTTCCAGAAACAGCACTACTCCTATCTCCAGTTAGGGTGGA
The DNA here is from genome assembly GCF_027789765.1 of Dendropsophus ebraccatus. Lineage (NCBI taxonomy): Eukaryota > Metazoa > Chordata > Amphibia > Anura > Hylidae > Dendropsophus > Dendropsophus ebraccatus. Next base: position 162,909,565 of record NC_091456.1, on the reverse strand, counting down.
GTTTTGCAACCATTGAAGTGACTAAGCGTAATGCAAAACCTCGCCCAAACTGGAGAGTGGTTTTGTTTCTGGAAAAAGACAGCCATGTTTTTCTAATCCTGGATAACCCATTTAAACCAGTTATATGGTGGACTGTCCACTCGGCCAATCAGCAGCCACAGCCCTGTCCCCCTCAGCTGCTGATTGGCTGAGCAGGCAATGCAGAATACCTGTTTCATTTACATAAAAGAACATGGTGACCATCAGTTTCTATATGATGCAAATTAGGAACTGTAGAAGGATAAACTTACAATCAATAGGCCGATTAAAAGGCTGAACTTTTTTTGTTACCTACTGATCTTCCCATTCAAATCCTCAGCTTCAGCTCAAGTTTTAAGTTAAATAAAAAAAAGGAAGCCGTCCGCATTATTTTATACATATGATACTGTTGAGACTCCTTGCTTCCGAAGCTAGACAAATGGATAACTTACTCAATATGTGCTGGGATGTAGCGGCCTCCCTTGGAGCTTCGGAGCTGGAATCTATCAGTTAGTTTGTGCACATATGTACTCTTACAAGTCTGTCTAAGCAAAAAGATAATTTATATCCAGCTCTGATGCAATGTGCAGTATCCTCATGAGCTATTTTTGTAGAGCTCCACCACATTTTGTACCTCTTAAGCTATTTATTATAGTTAGTGCTCTAGATGTATTACTCTCAACAAGCCAAGGTTTCTCAATACCATTACACGCTTCCTTGGCAGCTGTCTTAGCTTTGAAAGTCTGTCAGGATACCCACAGTATTGCACACTATAAAAAAAGTAAATTGTGACAGTACACCCCTATTATTAACTAGACTGTAAGTGACTCTGACAGTACCGTCTCCACCGCTCTTTTACAGACTTAGAGACGAAATCTAGGTCTATACTGATGCATTATGTTAAATAAGATATACCCCAAAATAAGACTTACATAAAATAACAAGTACTACAGAAGTTGGATGACTATTTTTTTTTAAATATATTTTATTGAAAATTTTCACATAAACATTATGTTACTATTTTTTTTTTTTTTAAAGAACAAAAATGGCAATAGTGCTTTGAACTAACTTCTAGAGATGAGCGCAACTCCTGTTGGCTCCAGTCCGATCATTCTACATTTGATTACCAGTGGCTGAAAAAGTTGGATGCAGCCCTAGGGTGTCCTTGAAAATATGGATACAGCCTATGGCCTATGGCTGTGTCCATGTTTTCCAGAACTCTCTAGGGCTGCATCCAACTTTTTCACCCACTAGTATTCAAATGCGGAATGATCGGATTTGAGCATACTGGAGTTGTTGGAGTTATGTCACATGTTATTAGGGGTAGATGTTGGCTGTAAAATACATGTCATAATCGGAGATGATGCCCATTCACTGTCGTTAACAATTTTTTTTTGCAGAAATCAACAGTACAGACGATTTTAAGAAACTTTGTAATTGGGTTTATTAGCCGAAAAATACATTTTTATCATGAAAAGGCAGTTTGAAGCTCTCCCCCTGTCTTCATTGTTCTCTATGAAGAGGGGAGGGGCAGATGGAGATGAGGCACCAAAACAGGACAACAAAGAGTTAATTTACAGCTACATTACCAGGCTCTCTCCTCTGTCAGCACTGACCTCTCTGACCTCTGAATAGGGGCTTTCAGTGGTTCCCTGCTGTCATCCTTTGTTTTCTGCTCTCTTCTGGCGACTAATCTCCCCCCCCCCCACCTCCTCTCCATAGAACAGACAGGGCTCAACTGATGTAAAACAGTCGAGATTTCCTGATAATGAGCAGTGGATGACAGAAAGGAGAGGAGAGTTGGGGACCTGGGAAAAGACTTTTTAAATGCAGATAATGGCATATTTGCCTAATAAACCCAATTACAAAGTTTCTTAAAATCGCCTGGACTATTGATTTCTGCAAAAAAACAAAAAAACAAAAAAAAAGGAACAACGGTGACACCTTAAAAGTGAAAGTGAAAACTAGTGATGAGCGAACGTGCTAGGTACTCAATGGTACTTGTTACTCGGATGAGCATCTCGCGATACTTGAGAAAATCTCATCATCCGTTTCCTGTATTCTATTTCTCAGCCAATAAACATGCAGGAGACTCTTTGGTGCATCCTGCGATCACGTGGGACCCATACATGTCGATAGCAGCGATTGGTTGGTCAGATCAGATGACCCTGCCATACAAAAATCGCAGCCGCTGAGGCTCGGCTCACATGCATGCTGGAAGAGATTAGGGACAGAGCTGCTGCTGGTCAGGGAGAGCGTTAGGGAGGGAATTAGCGTTCCAGTAGGCAGGGAATACTAACAAAGCAACCAAACAGCCCTTGTAAAGGCTTCAAATCGTTTTTAGATTGTATTACTACAGACTGCTGGCTGGGACTTGCAGTGCAGCTACCACGATTTTAACAGCACACTGTGGTGACCGGCTGCTGGCAGAAAGGGGACATTAGGTGCTGCATACAGACCCCTAAGAAGTGCTCAGTACTATTTTATTGGGCCCTCTACTATATTTTCTGATTTCTGTATTTCTTACGCAAGGCATATCTAAGTTCACTACTGCTTGTTCAGTGTAAAGGGTGTGTCACAGAGTGTGTATAGGTGCAGCCCTCAACAGATTGTATGCCACAGCTGTTGCCCAGAATTAGGCATAATGGTGCCATTAGACAGCCTCAGAGGCAGGCATACATGTTGCCCCTGCTGTTTCCTGTCCATTTCCATGGTGTTTCCATCATTTTCTGAAGTTGATAGGTTTTCACACGACCTTCCCTCTACCGAACTTGGGTCCCCTGCAGAAATACTCGAGTTTCCCATTGACTTCAATGGGGTTCGTTACTCGAAACGAGCACTCGAGTATCAGGAGATATTCGTCTCGAGTAACGAGCACCCGAGCATTTTAGTACTCGCTCCTCACTACTAACAGAATTTAATGTTTCAATACTGCTCGACAGGACACAATAATAATGGGTCGCGTCATTAATACTGTAAATTCACTCATCTCTACTTATAATCATAGTATCTCACATCTCTGAGAATCAAGGTAATAATTATTTTTTCTGCATAGTAAATTTAATTGAGTGTAAATTTCATGGTGCCAAAATGCAACCTGCCCCGCAAAAAACAAGCCAACATATGGTTACCTTTGATAGAAAAATAAAAAAATGTCTCATATGAAACAATGTAAAAATAAAAAAAAAGAAAGAAAGCTGGTCCTGGGGGGGTCATTGGGTTTTGCTTAATTTATATGCCACCAGCAAACTCTATAACAGTTAGGAGAAACTATGGCGTACACTTGTCAGACAGTGTTTTCTTCTATCATTATTGATAATTTCTCGTTGGGTAATTGACCTCATTTAACCCATGAAATACAAAAGGAAAGAGATTTCTTTTATGTTTTGTTCTAAAATAAGTCAAAACCACCCAGTAAATACACCAACACTACTGTGTATACATCATTTCCCTCTCTTCCTTTACTATAAAAGTATTTCTCAATGGCAGACCTTATCGTGCAGAAGACGGCTCTCGTATTAGTTTATATTTTCTCTTGCCAAGAACAATTTGATGACGACATATTTGGGTTTATCGTTATTTGTGGATAAGTTATGATGTTGCTAGGATGTATTACAAAAAGATATCAAACCACGTTTGTTCAAAGCTTATAATAAAGCATGGAGTCCAGCCATGGGCAATATACTATGTTTTTTTTTTTTTATCTATCCTGAATGCAGAATTAAGGCTTTAAAGGGGTTATTCAGAGCTAAAAAAAAAAACATGGCCACTTTCTTCCAGAGACAGCACCACTCTCCAGTTTGGGTGGGGTTGCGTAACTCAGTTCCATTGAAGTGAATGGAGCTTAACTGCCTATTAACATTTTTAACATTTTTTTTTGTTTTTGCTATTCTTGGCTGCTGGCTTGGACTTGTAGTGCAGCTGTCAGTAGTCAATTTTTCCTGTTGCTGACATTCTCTTGGTTGGCTGGGATCTGTAGTTCAGATATACCTATCCTCACTGTGCAGTGTCCTGTGCAACAGGTCTGTGCGGTGAAGTCTGCAGGAGGGCGGTAAGCTGGCTTTTCTGTTTGTGCTGTCATGGTGAGAAAGAGCCTTAAATGGGTTGCCCAGGCTTAGGAAAACATGGCCCCTTTCTTCCGGAAACAGCACCACTCTTGTCTCTAGTTTGGGTGTGGTTTTGCAACTCAGTTCCATTTAAGGGCTTATTCCCACTTTCCGTGAAACATGAAACCCACAGATGGGGAAGCCCTGTAGTGGACTCTCTCCCCCAACTAACATCATGTATCAATATGATGCCGGGAGTTGGGAAAGTGTTTAAATCTTCGCAGCACTATAATGAAGAAGCTGCCCGGCTGTGTCATTACAGTGCCACGAAGATTCAAACACTTTCCCTGTTCCTGGCATCATATTGATTTATGATGCCAGGCATAGAAAGAGTCCGCTGTAGGTCTTCCCTGTTCATGGGTCCTGTGTTTCATGGAACATGGGAATAAGCCCTAAGTGTATGGAGCTTAATTGCAAAACCACACACAAGAGAAAAGTAAGGTTCTGGTTTTGAAAGAAAGCGGCCATGTTTTTCTAATCCTTGACAACCCCTTTAAGGCATAGAGATTGCATTTTGTGTAACAATAAGTCTTGTACATAATTCAAGCCCATAGTTTTATTGTCTTTTCTAGGTATAAGTGATGGGACAGTATTCATAGCCAATACTCAATGATTCGTGTGATTTGTCAAGTGCAATTATGTTTTTCTGGCTTTGAGTGGAGTTTCTCAAGATGTTACATGAGTGCTGGAAACCATGTGTGAAGAGTACAGATCATTTCCTTTCAAGAGCTCCTCTCCTCTTGGACTTGAATCTGACCACCGGAGGCCCTAGTTTTACTTCTTGGAACTCCCCAGACAGATGGTAGCAGATACATTTTTATTATGATGGCTTTGTTATACGTTGTTATAAAGCAGAACATATGATGTAGGAGATAGAAACAAGTGACAAGAAACTGACTGGAAAGCATCCAACAAAAGAAAGAAATTAAAACTTCCATTTAATGACCCAACGTATTGTTTTTCTTTTTAATTTCGAACAGGTTCTTATGGCAACCCCACTTAATCCACTGGGTTACAAGTGCTGGAGTGAGAAAATTCTCTTACAACATCCAGTGCCCAATCCAATTACCATCTTATAAACACGCACTGTGTGGGGTGGGGTGTCTGATTCTTTTATCCACGGAGAGAAAAAAAAAAAAAACGATGAAACTTAATGAGATTTTTTATGGCTGAAAACTTGCGTCATATGTTTAAAATTTACAGCGAAAGACATTTCTTACTGCCAGCAATATTTAGACAAGACTTCTTGGTTTATGTCCTTTAGTAAGACAGATTACTGGTAGAGTGTTTACAATGTGTTGCATTTAAACATTTAATCAAGCCACCATTATATTTTTGGACTCAAAAAACCTGTGAAAGATAGCAAGAGTTTAAGGGAACTGGCTGTACAATAAACAGATTGAGTAGGAAGGAAGGCTTAGGTCCAGACATATTTAACTGCTGTCCAACTTCACACATTAGGATTTACTTAGCTAAGACCTGAGAATGGGAGCCCGACCTTGGGGTCAAGGTAACAAATGCCACCCACACTTGCTGAAACTTGGTCCGCCAGGCAGCAAGTTGGGAAGTCGCAGGTTTGTTTTTTCATGTGAATTATTCTGATGAGGCGCTAATTTAGGATTGGGGAAGGCAAATAGAAACTAACTTTATTCTAGTTAAGAATATACAGGAAAAGTAGTAGATAGATAGCTAGATAATAGATTCAAAAATACAAACCTGGAGCATTGAAAAAGTTAAAAAGAAACTAAGGGGGAGATCTATCATACTGGTGTAAAGTAGAACTGGCTCAGTTGCCCCTAGCAACCAATCATATTACACCTTTCATTTTCCAAGGAATCCTTGAAGAATGATGACTCTTCCACGTAAGTAATTATGTACCCATCAAAACCACAACTTTTTGGTAGCTTTGTATTTCTGTATATAGTTACACCCATGGTCTTGTGGGTGTACACCACTTTACACCTCTGCATCAACAACTTTAGGCAATGCTTTTATAAATAGACAGATTAGACAGAATACAAGACAACATATGCAGAACAAAAAGAGTATAGACAGATACAGATAAATAAATTCAGATAGAGATAGATAGATAGATAGATAGATAGATAGATAGATAGATAGATAGATAGATAGGAGATAGATAGATAGGAGATAGATAGATAGGAGATAGATAGATAGATAGATAGATAGATAGATAGGAGATAGATAGATAGATAGGAGATAGATAGATAGGAGATAGATAGATAGGAGATAGATGATAGATAGATAGATAGATAGATAGATAGATAGATAGATAGATAGATGATAGATAGATAGATAGATAGATAGATAGATAAACAAAACATGACAATCACTGAACTCAGGGAGAACAGCGAAAAAATCCAATGGAGTACTCATTTACGAGTCTCCATTGATTGTCCCATACAAAATTTAAATATATGCAAAGAAGGGGTCCATGGAGCCTCAGTTATGAGTCTCAAAACACGGGAATAGCCAGATATCCCTCTCTCCAGAGAAGGAAGCCCATTGCCAAGGGGTGCCTCCTAGTGGGGAGAGCACCAAACCTTAGGGTTAGGGTCTGATTTTGGCCGCTAGGAAGCCTGGAGTCGAGCAGCCAATGAAATCCGTCTGGGAGCGGGTCCTGCCTGGATAGCTGTGTGCGCACACACAGCGAGGTCCCTGTACGGTATGGGATTTATTCATTACCGTCCTATATAGGCTGGTGTTACAGGAAGTGAAGGTGAGAAAGAGCAAGAGAGTGGTGTACAGAGTGCAAACATAGTTAGGCTAAAACTTTTGTAGTACTGCAGCAGTGCACTGGGGAGAGTGGGACACCTAGTGGCTGGAGTGGAAAACACAGCTGCCAGCACTTGTGGTGACACCCGAGTGGTGTAAAGGGAACCACCTGTGGTGGGACACTACAGATAGATAGATGGATAGATAGATAGATAGTTTGGAAAATGTCTCAGTTTTATGTTACCATGTGAATGATTCTGAGGTGTTGATAGAGGATATGGGAATAAAATTAGACATGGGTTTAACCCCTAGACGACCCTGGACGTACCCGTACGTCCAGGGCCGCCTCCACGCGCTCAAAACGGGGCCGCGCGGTGGCCGCACTCTGAGCCGCCGTGGTCCCAGGTGCCGCTCGTAGCCCGGGACCGCTGCTATTAGGGGGCACGGTTCGATTGCCGTGCCCGCTAATACAGTAATCGGATGCAGCTGTCAAAGTGGACAGCTGCATCCGATTACTTACTGCAGCCGTTTCCTGGAGGAGCAGACGTTGTCCCGGAGGAGCTATCCACACATCTTACCCTGTCCAGAGTAAGCGCCGTAATGGCGCTAATCCCCGCTCGGCACTCGATTGCTTCCGGCTGCAGCAGCCGGAAGCAATCAATGTGCCTATCTCATGGATCTATGCTGCATATCTATGCAGCACAGATCTCAATGAGAGATCAGTGCACTTATACTAGAAGTCCCCCAAGGGGGCTTCTAGTATAAGTGTAAAAGTAAAAATAAAAGTGTTATTATTAATAAAAAGCCCCCTCCCCTAATAAAAGTCAGAATCACCCCCCTTTTCACATGTTATAAATAAAAATAAACAAATAAATAAATAAAGAAAAATGTTTGGTATCGCCGCGTGCGTAATCGCCCGAACTATTAATTTATTACATTCCTGATCTCGCACGGTAAATGGCATAAGCACAAAAAAATCCCAAATTCCAAAATTGCACATTTTTGGTCGCATCAAATCCAGAAAAATTGTAATAAAAAGCAATCGAAAAGTTGCATATGTGCAATCAAGGTACCAATAGAAAGAACACATCATGGCGCAAAAAATGGCACCTGACACAGCTCCATAGACCAAAGGATAAAAGAGCTATAAGCCTGGCAATGGAACAATTTTTTGGAACATATATTTGTTAACAATGGTTTGAATTTTTTACAGGCCATCAGATACAAGAAAAGTTATACATGTTACATTGTTGTAATCGTAACGACTTGAGGAACATGCATAGCAAGTCAGTTTTACCCCAGGGCGAATGGCGTAAAAACAAATACCCCCCAAATAAAAGAAATGTGTTGGTTTTTTTTTCAATTTCACCACACTTTGAATTTTTTCCTGGTTTCGCAGTGTACTTCATAAAAAAATTAAGCATGTCATTGCAAAGTACAATTAGTGACGCAAAAAATAAGGGCTCATGTGGGTTTCTAGGTGAAAAAATGCAAGTGCTATAGCCTTTTAAGCACAAGTAGGAAAAAACTATTGAAATTGGCCGGGTCCTCTAAGGGTTAATGTTCCTATATAATGTTAACGTTATAATATAGAAAATATATAGATGCAGTATTGATAATATATAGTAAGGTATTAAATAGATGCATATATATATATATATATATATATATATATATATATATATATATATATATTTGACATAGGCAATCTATTTACATACACAATGTAAGCTACATAGATAGCAAATTTTAAAACCTCAAGTTTGTTTTCATTTTTCACTTGAATAATATCAGAACTAATATTAAAATAAATCATGAGCTTTACATTTATTCTAGATAAAGAGATAGAGTATGGATGTGATAAAGACAGGCACAGAATTAGTTTTCTCTAATATAAGCTAAAATATACCATGAGGCTTAGAATGGACTCCAGGGTCCCCCAAACCTAACAGGCTAATTTACTAAAGTCATTATGAGGAAGCATTGTGTCATGCCTGGACATTATCGCTTCATCCAAGAGACATAATAATAGGTATAATATGATCTGAACACCCCAGCACTGAGACTTACAACACTGGGCCAGGAAAGTTAAATTACATCCACAAAACTGAACTGAACCAAACAGAATGGATCACTGCTCGGCTGTTGCAAAACTAACATTCCTATCATGCTAAAACTTTGGCTGTCCAGGCATGATGGGAATTGTACTTTTGCAGCAGCTGTAGGGCTATGCACCACCACACTGTATCTACAATTCACTATGCACCACCCCACTGTATGTGCAGTACACTACTATGCATCACGACACTGTATCTACAGTACACTACTATGCACCACCACAATGTATCTACAGTGCACTATGCACCACCACACTGTATCTACAATTCACTATGCACCACCACACTGTATGTACAGTACACTATGCGCCACCATACTGTATGTACAGTACACTATGCACCTCCACACTGTATCTACAGTACACTATGCACCACCACACTGTATCTACAATTCACTATGCACCACCCCACTGTATGTGCAGTACACTACTATGCATCACGACACTGTATCTACAGTACACTACTATGCACCACCACAATGTATCTACAGTGCACTATGCACCACCACACTGTATCTACAATTCACTATGCACCACCACACTGTATGTACAGTACACTATGCGCCACCACACTGTATCTACAGGACTGTATCTACAATGCACTATGAACCACCATACTGTATCTACAGTACACTATGCACCTCCACACTGTATCTACAGTACACTATGCACCACCACACTGTATCTACAGTACACTACTATGCATCACGCCACTGTATCTACAGTACACTACTATGCATCACGACACTGTATCTACAGTACACTATGCACCACCACACTGTATCTACAGTACACTATGCGCCACCACACTGTATCTACAGTACACTATGCGCCACCACACTGTATCTACAGGACTGTATCTACAATGCACTATGAACCACCATACTGTATCTACAGTACACTATGCACCTCCACACTGAATCTACAATACACTATGCACCACCACACTGTATCTACAGTACACTATGCGCCACCACACTGTATCTACAGGACTGTATCTACAATGCACTATGAACCACCATACTGTATCTACAGTACACTATGCACCTCCACACTGAATCTACAATACACTATGCACCACCACACTGTATCTACAGTACACTACTGTGCATCACGCCACTGTATCTACAGTACACTACTATGCATCACGACACTGTATCTGCAGTACACTATGCACCTCCACACTGAATCTACAATACACTATGCACCACCACACTGTATCTACAGTACACTACTGTGCATCACGCCACTGTATCTACAGTACACTACTATGCATCACGACACTGTATCTACAGTACACTATGCACCACCACACTGTATCTACAGTACACTATGCACCACCACACTGTATCTACAATTCACTATGCACCACCACACTGTATCTACAGGACTGTATCAACTGTGCACTATGCATCACCACACTGTATCTACAATTCACTATGCACCACCACACTGTATGTTCAGTACACTATGCACCACCACACTGTATGTACAGTACACTATGCGCCACCACACTGTATCTACAGTGCACTATGCGCCACCACACTGTATCTACAGGACTGTATCTACAATGCACTTTGCACCCCCACACAGACTCTACAGTAAAATGTGTATCACCCCACAGTCCATTATATACCATAACAGAGTCTCTTTAGTATACCATGTACCACTATACTGTCCGTACAAAGCACTATGTACCACTACACAGTCTCTACAGTACACCATGTACTGTACCATCACACATTCCCTACTATACAACATATGTCATCACAGAGTCTCGGCAGGGCACCATGTACCACCACACAGTCAGTACAGAACAATATGTGCATAGTCTCCACATTATTCTATGAACCACAACACAGTCTCTACAGTGCATTAAATATCACAATACAGAACCATATGTACCACTTCACAGTATGTACAGTGTACTACATACCACCACACTGTCTATACAAATGCTATTTACCACTACATTATATTCTATGCATAATTGTTATTATTAATATTACTACTTTTATTATTAATATTAGTAGAATGTAAGACAATTGCTGAGGAAGTAGAGGGAGCCCCCTATCCCTATTTGATGTATGTCCGAATGCATTTTACAAATGGCTGAGTAGTTTTAAACATGAATCCTTTCGATTGACAGCAGATGCTTCTACAGTCCAATTAAGTTCCTACATAGTTATAATTTAAAGTGACACATGGAATAATTTATCTCTACTTTCTTGTCCAAGTTCAGGCAGAATATTCATTGGCCAAGGCACCTGTGTTTTGCAGAATAAATGATTTCTACCTATTAGGGGAATGAAGCTTTGATGGTCGGTGCCCATAGCTATGTGCGCACAGTGCTGCGGATTCAAAGCCAAACTCTTGGACTTCTATTTTCCCACAAGTCAGGAGTTCTTATTTTTTTTCTTTCTGCCTTTCATGCTGTGCCTGGCACATGTTGTGATTCACATTGGAATCATTAACGTTCCTGTGTTTTCTTGTTTCTTAATAATGCATTTTGTTACTAATTTGAGGCACAAGATTTACACACATAATCCCCATGAACTGTACAGATGGCTTAAAGGGGAACTTGCATGTGTCTTGAGTTGTAGTTAGTAAAAAGCAAAAAATAACAATAAAACTTAAAATAGTAAAAAAAAAAAAAAAACTGCTAAATATACGTCACTGACTCGTCCTACTCTGTCATCACAACCATCCCAATGGATTAATCTGCCATTCCCAGACTCCTGAGTTATACTAGTTCTGCAGTGATACATTTCCCCCACTGTAGTAAACTCACAAGCCAACCGAAACTGTAATGCTTTCAATACTGATACCCAGCTTTCCCACAATTAGATATCAATAAGAGCAGAAATCAATAGTACAGGTGATTTTAAAAAACTTTGTAATTGGGTTTATTAGACAAATATGCCATTATCTGCATTTAAAAAGACTTTCCCCAGCCCCCCCCCCCCTCCTCTCTCTCAATTACTGCTCATTATTAGGAAATCTTGACTCTTTTACATCAGTCGAACCCTGTGTAACCTATGGAGGGGGAGGAGGGAGATTAGGGAGGAGGGAGATTAGTCGCCAGCAGAGAGCAGCGAACAAAGGATTACACAGTGGGAGCTGTGTGAAAGCCAGTATTTAGAGGTTATGGAGGTCATTGCTGACTTTAGAGGAGATAGCCCAGTGATGTAGCTGTAAATTAATTCTTTGTTGTCCTGTTTTGGTTCCTCATCTCGCTCCACCCCTCCCCTCTCCATAAAAGAACCATAAAGACCGGGGGGGGGGGGGCTAGTGAACCCAATTACAAAGTTTCTTAAAATCGCCTGCACTATTGATTTCTGCAAAAAAAAAAATCAAACGACAGTCACACTTTAAAGAGTACCTGTCATTATAAAAATTAAAAAAACTTTTTGACATGCCAAATGTTTTGACCAATCCAGTGTTTAGACCATGACTGATCAAGAGTAGATGACTGCTCTCCTTGTTCTGTGTCTGTGTGAGTGAGACTTGCATAATGTGACACAGCCGTGAGTGAATGCAGAATTTACCCAGCTGGTTCTCCTGATCTTTTACAGTCCGAACATTTAGACCCCAACCAATCATAGCTTTTGACATGTCTCTAACATGTCAAAAGTTTTTTTTCTAATGACAAGTACTCTTTAATGCAATAAAAAAAATTTAATTTTAATTTCCTGTAGTCTATAGGCAGTCTGTAGGTTGTGCTCTTGTAGGAATTCTGACGTAATTTGCACTTAAAAAATACATCTGCACTAAATAAAGTCTTACATGACATGTGACAATAGTTTTTTAAGTTCTAGACACTTTTTAGAAAAATTTCCAGTGTGTCTGAAAAAAGGGGCATGACTGTGTCAAAGAGGGTGTGGCTTTGGTTTAAAATGAGCTCATAGGAATCAAGGCAGTACTCCAACAATTACTGAATATAGGCAGCCCAGAAGGCATAGCGGAGGACTCAGGCTGCTTGTAGAAGGTATCTGATTCCCACAATCTCCCTTTGAGGAGCCGATCTGGCCCCTTGACCACCAATGACAGGTATGGAAAGCCATTAAAATGGTTGAGTAGCAGACACGGAGGATAGCTCTGTGTGGGGTACTAGCAGCTGCCGCCAGCTACTGATAGCAGGTGGGGGCCGCCGAGTATAGAGAGGGGTCACGTCATGACCCGTCTCTATATCCCTTCACAGTCACCATGACACAACAGCAAAGCACTCAAGCATTGAAAAAATTCTCAACTTGAGTAAAAATTATGTTGCTCTCTCAATAATAATAGAAACATATAAAAAGTTTTTATAGGTAAGGGTCTAAGTGTTCAGACCATAACCGATCAGGAGAATGAGCTAGGAGAAGTCCATGCTCAGCTCGTTCTCTCTCCACACACACAATCAAGATGAACCCGTAATGTAAGTCCGCAGTGTGTCCATCTCCCCACTTGTTCTGTTGATCAGTCTTTGAATGTGTAGACCCATAAAAGCATTTGGCATGTCTCTGTGACGTAACCAAGAAGAAGAGGATCCAATAGCACCTATGCTTAATAAAAACCCATGCGGGTCGAAACGTCGCACATTGTACCAGTTGATGTATATAAAGCTTGAATTCTTTATTCACCACTGATGCTGTAGGACTCTTCCTCTTCTCAAGTATGGCTCTGTGACATGTAAAAAGCTTTACTCTGCTAACATCCGAAGCAGAAGATGTAAACTGGAGGCACAGTATTGCAGAGGTCCAGGACTTTTTAGGCTCTGTACAGCATCAGTGAAGATACATTACTTGGACCGATGAGAGTCGTAGTGAAAATCTATATTTTTATTGCAGTGATTAAGCGTTTCGAGGCTCCGCCTCTTCATCAGATCAATATTGATCTGATGAAGAGGCGGAGCCTCGAACGCGTAATGACTGCAATAAAAATATAGATTTTCACTACGACTCTCATCGGTCCAAGTAATGTATCTTCACTGATGCCGTACAGCGCCTAAAAAAGTCCGGGACCTCTGCAATACTGTGCCTTCAGTTTACATCTTCTGCTTTGGATACCACACCGGGTTCCCCCGACTCCGTGGACTGGCTGTAAGTGGCCTTTTTATTGATCAAGCGATTGGCGGTGTCACGCTCGTAGCACGATCACCCCAGGTGAGCGGCTTTTTAGCCACAACTTTCAAGATTATGTCTAGCTTATGGTAATGCACAATGTGCGCCCTTGGTGTTTTCTCTTCACTCTAGTCTTACTCTGGTAACATGTTATATTAACATGACACTCAAGGGAGAAAAAAAACTCACATGGTAGCACATCCATATACTTATAACAGCAACATTGGGGCTGCTGGATGACGGGGCGGCTCCTCCCTCTGGAGCCATTATTGTTGCGATGGTGGTCGCTACATGGGGCTGTGCCATTTTGAAGATAAGGACCCACATGAATAAGGAACCTTTAAGCGGTGTGTGGGCTTATGCCCTTTGATCAAAATGTAACTAACTCCTGATGTTAGCAGTGTATAGTGCTGAGAAACAAAATGATCAGTGATAAGAATATGGATGTGCTACCATGTCTGTTTTTTCTCCCTATAGTATCATGTTATATTAACATGTAAATCCTATTCATTTACCCCTCAGTGCACTGGTCCGCCCACCCAATAAATATTTATCCGGCCTTCTGCAGTGATGTCACTCACTGCAGAGGGCCAGATATATTAGTAGGTATGCTGTAGGAGGGAGCGGATTAGTGCACTGATGGGTACAGGAATGCCCACAGTGCACCGAAAGCCCTCAATTACATGTTAATTACGTTTTTACCTGGATGGCACACAGATATATTAAAGGTAGAAGAAAAGTTACTGATGAATCGTCAGCACTCCTTGTATTTGTTAATTATACTTTTGGTCTCAAGATATATATAAATTGTCCCAATAGCACGAATAGACTCCTTAGGACTACAAGGTCAATACGCCATAATTGAAAGAAATTTCAGAAACACTTAAGCTTGGGTTAACACATCCATAAACTTTATTGCACATTCTTTAAAATTGTCCGACGCGTTTCGAACCCATATGGTCCTTAGTCATGGCTCTTAACAATTTTGTGCAGAAGCGCAAGGTGCCGTTCCCGGCTTCCTGCATCCTAATGTAGGAAGCTGGGGACAGCACCATGCGGT
Source organism: Dendropsophus ebraccatus (assembly GCF_027789765.1). Taxonomy (NCBI): domain Eukaryota; kingdom Metazoa; phylum Chordata; class Amphibia; order Anura; family Hylidae; genus Dendropsophus; species Dendropsophus ebraccatus. The sequence goes on along the minus strand of NC_091456.1, from coordinate 162,894,427 downwards.
ATACACGCCAGATCTAAGATACCGGCGGGATTCGCTGGACTACATTGCATCATACCATTAACAGTAGCATTTCTGCACAAGATTGTTAAGAGCCATGACTAAGGACCATATGGGTCTGAAACGCGTCGGACAATTTTAAAGAATATGCAATCAAGTTTATGGATGTTTTAACCCGAGCTGAAAAGTTAAAGAAGTTTCTTTCAATTATATAATTAAGGTACCCGCAGTATTAGGGTCCTATTAGACTAAGTGATTTTTAACGATTAATGATAAACAGTTGCAAAAAAAGAAGGTTTTGTTAACCTGAAATCGTTCACCATATTACACAGAACGATAGTCGTTAGTTACCATTGTTACCATGATTGTTACTACGATCGATTACTCCATCTGATCACAGCCAAAGAAGGAACGATGTGGAATTACAGTGAACAATTAGTGAACAAATGCGGAATTACAGCGAACCATTAATTCAACAACGCATGATGATCAACAACGCATGAACGATTTTTCGATTGTTGCCTGCAATTACACCGGATGATTATTGTTTAAATTTGGACGATATAACGATTTTCTGCACGATAATCCCCCCAAGTCCACTGCCCTATAATTTACAAGCAGGTAAGAAGCGAAATGTTAAATGTTCCAAAACAAAACAAAAAAGTTTGAGGTTTAAAAAATAAAAGGGTTAAATAGTTGCCTGCAAATAACATGGTATTATAAAACTGGATGAAGATAACACAGGGTCACACTATTAACAACAGGTGGAAACAGTTTAACATCCCCCTCACATGACTGCTTAAAATGCTTTCACATACTTAGGTTTTTATATCTATCTACCTGTCTGTTGTAAAAAAAAAAAAAAAAAAAGATCTGTGAACTTTTCACAGAACACAATAGGGGCTCATGACAGCTGGCTGCCCCCTTAAATGTGAAGAAAATAGCATAAAAAAATCTGAAAATATTTAAAAAATTAAAATTGTTTATATTTCTGTGTATTGTTTTAATTTAGATAGATAGATAGATAGATATGTTATATTCACTTTAACAACCCATACACATTTGAGTTCTTGTACTTGTGCTCCTATAATAGAAGCAAATCTCCGAATATTCTATTTTTTCCTTAATAATTGTTTTGTCTTGTAGATTTTTGGATATGATGTTTTCACTTCACAGAGTCGGATGATTTACATGCAGAACATGCCTATTTTTATTTCGGGTCTGACTCTCGTTGTTCCAGCGCGCACAGTCTCATCACGTTCCAGATTTTATCACCTTGATACTTGAGTGTTTATTCTCTTGAAGACACTGGTCTAAAGAACAGGGCAAGATTGCCAAAACCAACGTTTAACTATGTTCTAAAACCCCAACCAGCCATGTGTTTCTTCTCCAGGTTCAAGTTAGGTGCATGGGGAGAGATAAATGCTCCTTGTCCTAAAAAGGATTACATGGTCATTTATTGTTTTTCTTTTTCCATTTTCTGAAGTAAGTTAGAAGAAAATTTTATGATGAGCACCATATTGTAAAGAAGCCAACATTGTCACATCGGGTCCTCTCCCGTCCCAGTCCGACCCCATACACAGGAACATTTGGCATGGTCATTGGTAATAAGGCCCTTAAGGCTGCATCCAAATTCTGCAGTCATCGATAATCAAATGCAGAGTGTTTGAGTTTGGATGAGCCTGAGATACTGTAGATTGGGGCAGGCACATGCTGTGGTCACGTAGGATGCAGTGAGGACTGGAGAATAGAGATGATGGAACATCGGAAAATTGTAGGTTCGATCGAACTCGAACATCCTCGAACCTGCTGCATTTGATTGCTGATGCCTTCCCGGTCTGTGGGGAAGGAGGAGCATGCCCGGGGACCGCCTGGAATTCTAGGATTCAGCCTAGGTAATACGCTGAATCCTGGACTTCCAGTCGGTCCCTGGGATGTCTCCTCTTTCCCCACGGACCGGGAAGGCATCAGCAATCAAATGCGGCAGGTTCGGTAATGTTTGAGTTCGATCGAACCTACAATTTTCCGATGTTCGACCATCTCTACTGGAGAACTGACAATGTGACCACACAGAACACTAAGCTCTTATTTCCTTCATTTGACTTTCAGAACGTCGGCTTGTTTCCTATTTATTCCATGTGTCTCTTATTTGTTGTAATTTCCTAATCATGTAATGATTGTAATTAGCCTGCGTGTAATGCTGAGCCAGTGCAGAGCTACGGGGACATGTCAGTCATGGAGAAATTATTATTACTAATAGCATTCGTACATGAAGAGGAGCAGCCAGAGGATAGTATATAGAGAATTCAGATACCACCGCATATGGTATACTCACATCATCTGTGCATCTAAATCTCTCAGGTTATTGTCACATACATTCAGAGCCTTTATCATGTACCTTTGCTTCATTTTAAATACCCACGTGCAACCTCCCCTTGGTGTATTTTACAGTCTTCAGTCACCTAGCCCCTACTTTATTCCCTGTCTGTGACTATGTCAGCTCACAGAACTACAGGTATTGAAGTAATCATAGAAAGTTACATTTGTGAGGTATTTTCATGCTTTTCTACCGTTTCTAATGCAAACTGCCTGCTCTGTAACCCTCACTAGCCCTACTACATGTCTAGAGTATGTCCTGGTTTTTTTTTTTCTGTACACTCTAGCCAGGAATTCAGTCAACAATGTCTCTTTACCATATTGTGGGCGGGATTACACTCAAGGTCAAGTAGGTGGGAGATAGTTGACTGAATTCCTGTCTAGAGTGTGCAGCAGGAACATGAAGTCCACTACAGAATTTACAATAGACAGAATGTTGGGTTAATAAAGAAAACAGAGCAGACAGCTTGCTTCAGAAACAACAAGAAAGCATGAAAATGTGTCCATTTATTATTTTATTTACCAATATTTGGAAAAGGGTTTAATCTTTGGAAAACCCTTTAAGGTTCTTCCCACTAATAGAAAAGAGGGAATGATGAGGAACATGGGAAACTGTTAACTGTTTTTAAGGGGGTTAACAGGCAAAGTATACACAGTGAATAGAGACAAACTGCTTCTGTATAATTCCGGCATGGAACAGCTAATCGGTGCAGGTGCTAGATGTCGGCCGCCTGCCGATCAGTAATGCTTTATAATGCTTTTATTTGTATAGTGCACACAGATTCTGCAGCACTTTACATAGGTTTGCCAATTATTGCTCTCTGTCCCCATTAGGGCTCACAATCTAAATTCACCTATCTGTATGTTTTGGGTGTGGGAGGAAACTGAAGTACACGGAGGAAACCCACACAAACACGGAGAGAACATACAAACTCTTTCCAGGACTCCAGCGCTGCAAGGCTACAGTGCTAACCACTGAGCCACCGTGATGCCCAGTATACTTTGGTTGGAAACACAACTAACACAAGGCTAATCACACAGTAAGGTTGGATAAGGGTTGAAAAGTTGTTTATATTGTCAAACATGTGGTTGTTATTACCAGTGTCACTCTTGTACATGGACTCTTTTACTGACTAGAGCTAGATGACACATTATTTCTAGTCTGTTATTATAGTCAGATTTTCTATTACTATTTTTTTTGTACATTGTTGTTATGGGGGGCTGCCATCTTACATCATCTGTCTATAACAGCATTTAGTGACATCATTCACCGCAAGTACCATAGAGACAGAAAACAGCGGACAGGACCTGTCCCATTGAGATGAATGTGAAACATTCCACTGCTATTGTCTTGTACACCACCTTTGAAAGTTCACCACCTAGACACAATGGTCACTAGTGGCCTCACCAGGAAAGTCAGTAAACTCCTGTTTTCCACTTGGGTATGGATCCCAGAGCCGATACACACATATTGCAAACATTTTTGGCATAATTTGCGAATACCCCTTTAAGGTGAATGTACCATCATGTAAATCACTTTGTGTTTTTTTACATGACCAGACTGACACCAGTATAGGAATGCTGGTGGCACAGTCCTTTTTTTTTAATGCCACCCAGTTCCCGCTCTCGGCGCCAGTCTATTCCCGAGCACCTCTGTGACTTGACTCCATTGATTCTACTGGAGCCGTGTCACAGAGGGGAGGGGGTTTCATCAAACTGTGAGCCAATGGGCCTGCCCCCAGTGCTTCATGCTAGGCCAGTGCTCGGAAATAGACTGGCGCCATTCGCAGGATCCGAGTGGTGGTTCAAAAAAAGGACGGTGGCACAGCAATCCCCGGCGCCAATCTGTTCATGTAAAAAATACAAAGCACTGTACCTAGTGGTACATTCACTTTAAATATTATTCTTTTAAAAAGTTTTTACATTTTTACAAATTAAATACTGTTTATTGTCCAGATTAAATAACTGCACATAGATTTTATATATGTATTTTAACACCAATTTTTGTCATTTGTTTTTATAATTTTTTTTTTTTATTGTAACTGTTACTATGATTTTGATTTTAGAATAAAGCATAGTCTATTTCTATGAAAATAATATATTTATGTAATAACATTTTTATATGACATAATGCACGTTGCTTTATTTAGCAATGCATTGGATAACGGTTACTTTAAAGACAGAGGACAGCGCCGTGCAAAACAGTTCAATCTGCCGTGAATTTTCTTTCGATAGGGCCTCAAACTCTTTTATCCCTGCGCATAACTCAAATTGGCAGAGGAAGTTGCAACATGTGGGGTGACATTCTTTCACTCTTATGAATCAAGTCTCTTTTTTTTAACATTTTTTCCTCTTTTCCTGAGAATATTAGGTTTCCTTTGTATTGTAGCACTGGTGTTGATATATATACACACACACGTATTTCATCAGTCAGTTATTGGGGATAAATACAGTCCTTTGGTAACATTTATTTCAGTCTGACATCTCTTGTGTTACCTCCAGGATGATGTTCAAAGATATCATATGTATTGTGCATTTCAGGACAAGGAACTGGCGCAATATGTTCTGTATGTTGTTGTTTTGAGAAATACTGTATGATCGAGACACCAGGTTATTAGATGGTCCCAATTTATTTATAATGACCAGAACCTTATGGTCAGATGGAGTGATGAGCCGAACAGCATGGGGGCAGTAGTGAAGGTCTGAGATGTCCTGGAGGTAGTAAGAAGATCCAAACGTCAAGGGGATTACAACAAAATTCTATTACAGAAGGAAGCGCAGTGGACTTTTAGATTGAATACTGTAAGACCAGAGGGTCTCAATGACTATACCTGAATCCGGCCAGTAGAAAGGAGATGTATGAATGATAGGAGTCCAAGCGAGTCGTAGAGCGCAACTTGCGTTCCAGGAAACTGAGCAACCAGTTCAATATATCCTCCGTAATGTTCGGAGGTAAAGACGAGTCGTGGAATGCAGATGCGTTCCAGGTAACCTAGCGACGAATAAACAGATCATCCGTAGAGACGCCCGGGATGCAAAACAGCTGATCACCAGCAAATGAATACTGACGTGGTGTAATGTATGGTGCAGCGATCTGTCAATCGAAAGGAGGGCGTGACTAAGGCTTAGATTTAAGGAGGACCGGGAACTTTGGAGCAGTGTGCGGCCATCATCTGAGCTGTTCACGTGGATACTTAAAACAGAAGCAGCGGAACAAGCCCCTGATGACTTAACGCATAGGAAACGCGTTGGGCTCAATGGACTCTGTTTGAATTTAATCCAAGAAATAAGGAAAGTAATTTATCTTGTTTTTTTTCGTTTTGTTTTTTTTTTTCAAATGTATGCTGCAATTAAGTGAACATAATGAAATACATTAAATGAATACATTTATTTGTGCACTGTTACAATAATGAGTAATACGGGAACATAAACAAATAAACAAACTTGTGCAATAATTTTGTCCCCATGCACACAGTAAGGAGGAACGACTGAAAAAGAAACAAAATAAAAATTTTACTTAAAGGGAAAAAGGTGCAATAATCTACACTGTGCAATAATTATTGGTGCAATAATCGATGGTATCCTACCACGGGTGTTACTGTTATATACACCCTTCGTAAAAGTTTGTACTTATTGTACGTAAGTGGTGATGAAGGTAGTACTAAAGTTTCGCCACTAGATGTCACTGTATTAGATATGTGTATTCAGAAGCTGCACAGCTGAAGTGTATAAAGGGTTATTGTTTCTTTGTATGTCACATGTATCTGCAGACCAATAAGAATCTTTTCTTCTTCTCTCCTATCAGCTCTCTCTTTACTTCTTCTATTGCACTCTTCACACACTCACAGCGCACTTTAGATGCCCTGGGAGATAGGAAGCCACATCGGTAAAGGAAGTGTGCATTGTCTTTCGTGTTGGACATTGTGGAGGAAGGACACAAGCTAGACAGCTCTCCACAGTGGTTCTATCTGGGCCCTGGCCCTCTGCCCTGGCCCTCTGCCAGGTCCCCTACGTAGTTCCGTTTTAGTCAAAGCCTCATATGGGTGGGACGCAAGACAACAAACAGTTTTCTTCTTAGTAACCCTACACAACACTATGAAGTGTTAAACCCCTTTGAGAGGTCAAGGACAAGTAAGAAATAACCTCAACCCATGCCGTGGACAAGGAGAGTAACAGAGCAGGACAGTATCCACAAAAGCCATAGAAGCTAGGAACTCGTCCAGATACAGCAAAGTTGTACAAAGCCTAGGACGCTATCTTGCAGCGCGGTTGTCAGTAGGAAATCCTCAGCATTCCTCTAATCCCAGGTAACAAGATCTGGGACCTGTGTCACCCTCTAGGACGGTTCGGCCAAATCTAGTGGGCATCAGGTGGTGTAAAGACTAACAAAAGGTCAATACACGGACACAGGTGTTCTTCTTCTTCTTCTTCTAAGTATTATTCTACCTCATCCTCTAACATCCCGGCGGAGTACAGTACTACTTGGATTGAGACTCTCACGACATCCTCCTCTCGGCTACTCTGCTTCTCTGTATCACTCAGTACACTACCCAGTCAGTACGACTGTATCCTACACTTTTGTTCCTGCTGCAGATTCGGTTGCTGTATTGTCAAGTATTTGTCTTGAACTATTGTCAAGTGTATTACTAAGTGCTTTATCAAGAGAAACCTCATAATCGTGTAACCTTGCCTCAAGCACGTACTTTCTTAATGAAACAAGCTTAATTATGTTAAAGAGACGCTGTGATTTTTTGCTTTCCACCGACACAGTATACACCACAACCTTGGGACACTTCCCCTTTCTGTGGGTGGCGGTTCCGATAGTCCGGGAGGGTCACTACACCGCTCTAGCCATCCATGATCACACTATCCCAAGGGACCCAGCAGTAACCCAGCAGGACACTGACCACAGGGATAAAAGAGACAACCAGCCTGCTTGCCATCACACCTGTGTGCCTACTCGGCACTGGCGTCACTTCTTTATTCGGCACTGGTGTCACAAAGTTACACCACAAGGTCCGGCTTTATCTCGGCCAAACACCACCGGCATGGAGTCACACCTCACCATCTGGCAAGTGACCAGCCAATCCTTTGACATAACAACATCACCCCCGGAAGCTCACACCACACATACAGCAGCTGCTAAGTACTGGAAGACTTGACATTTTTAAATAGAAGTAAATTACAAATCTATATACCTTTCTGAAACCATCTGATTTGGAAAAAAAAAAAAAGATTTTCGCTGGATAACCCCTTTAACTCTACAATCAGGCCATTTCTTTCCCATAGGCATCAATAAGACTTGGGTGCCCATGACCATTTGGCCAGTTCACAGATGTCATTCCTTGGATCACTTTTGGTATATACTAACCACTGCATACAGGGGGCACCCCACAAGCCCAATGTCCGATTTATTCCTTTCACCTGTCAGTGGTTTTAATGTTACGGCTGATCTTCGTCTATTGCTTTTTAGCTCTTTGGACTTGTTCATGTGTAACGATGTGTTTTAATTACACAGATGAAGTGATTTATACACAACCATCAGGCCACACATAACAAATGAGACCAGAAGTTGCTTCACCCATTTGTTTTTGCTCTATTAGTGCCCTCTCCTGCAGAGCGGAGATTACATAGCTGGCATCAATGCAGAGGAGACCTCAACTGAACAGACATGAAAGTAGAAGATATAAATCAGCCTGATGTGGCATCTACAAGTGATAGTGCTCTTTGTTCTCAATTGCAAACAGATACCTCGGCCATGTCCCAGTTGGGATTAATTTTACTATGCTCATAAACATCTCCTGACTATGTTTCACAGCAAAACTCAGATGTGGAGATCACAACATGCACTTAACTCCTAAGCAGAATAGGATGTGTACATGTGTACATTGGGGGTATTATCCTGGATCACAGGTTCTCTGTAAAAGAGATCTCAACTTTTAATGGCAGGTGTTCTAGGAAGAGACATGAAGACGTTCTAGATCTAATATAAGTCTGTTCATATAGTTTCACAGCATAAATCCTTCCCCATTTATTACCCTTCTTCTCCTGTATTAAAGGGGTACGCCAGGTTATACAGATTTGTAAAATTAATTCTATAGGGAATTTTTTTTTTAGTTCTTATCAACTGCTGTATGTCCTGCAGGAAGTGGTGTATTCTTTCTAGTCTGACACAGCGCTCCCTGCTGCCACCTCTGTCCACATCAGGAACTGTCCAGAGTAGGAGAGGTTTTCTATAGAGATTTGGTGCAGCTCTGGACAGTTCCTGTCACGGACAGGTGGCAGCAGACCCTAACACACATAAAAGAGGAGGTGAAGTAAAACTAAATGTGTATGTACACCTATGGAGCAGTCCACTTGAATAGATAGTCACTAGAGATGAGTGAGTACTAAAATGCCCGGGAACCCCATTGAAGTCAATGGGAAACTCGAACATTTTTGCAGGGGACCAAAGCTATGGACAGAAAACAGCAGGGGCAGCATGCATGGATGCCTCTGAAGCTGCCTAATCGCACCATTACACCAAATTATGGGCAACAGCCGGGTGGTGGCCCTCAATACAATTTTGCTGACCCAGACCAAGATGGGCAAGGCACAGGTGCTGGCACATATTAGGAAAGAACACAACTAGGTGCAACTAGGAGGACTTTTGGAGTCTGTGGGGGGATTTATCAAAGGGTGTAAAATTTAGACTGGTGCAAACTGCCCACAGCAACCAATCACAGCTCCTCTTTCCTTTCAGCACTGCCTAAAGCTGAGCTGTGATTGGTTGCTGTGGGTAGTTTGCACCAGTCTAAATTTTACACCCTTTGATAAATCTCCCCCTGTGTGTACCAGGTGCTGTTTGTTTTAGAGCACCCATTACACTGCACACTGCACAGCCAGGATAGGTGTAGCTGCACTACAGATCCCAGCAAAGCCAAGGTACAGCAGCATCAAAAATGAGTACTGAGAGGACTATGGGCAATTTCTTTGGGGTCTTTGTGGACCACATGCTGTCCTCTTTCTGACACCAGTCGCTCTGCACAGTGTGCAGCCAAGATGGCGGTAGCTGCACTACAAGTCCCAGCCAGCAGCCAAGAGTAGCAAAAAAAAATGAAGTTGTAGCCCTTAGAAGGACTGTTGGGTTCTTCGTGGATGATTCCTGCCTAACAGACACTATTATTCCCAGCCTACACTCTCCCTGACAGAAAGCAGCCCTCTCCCTAATTTCTTCCAGCCTGCGTCTGAAGCGAGCATCACGGGACCTGATTCTCATATGCCCAGGTCATCTGATCTGGCCAGCCAATCACTGATATCGACACGTTGGGTTTCCATATGATGCTACGAGCTCCCAAAGCCTCTCCTGCATGATGATTGGCTGAGAAAAAGCCGCCAAACATGCAGGAAGAGGAAGATGCCATTGTCTTGAGTATGGCGAGATGCTTGTCCGAGTAACGAGTACCATCAAGTACCAAGTTCGCCTTACAAATGCCTTGCATTTTCTCCATTTGGACACATTGGGGGAGATTTATGAAAGGGTGTAAATATACACCCGGTGTAAACTGCCCCCAGCAACAACTGTTCTTCTGAGGTTCTCCAGAATGTTGTGAAGATCAGACTTTGATATGTTCCTGTTCTTTAAATAAAGCAGTCATCCACTCACCCTGATTGTGGGCCCATTGCTTGAAAACACCTCCAATTTCAACTTCAAATGATCTGCTAATCCTAAAGGTATACATACTTTTTACCTACATATGCATGATATTAAATCATTTTACTCAATAAATGAATGACCAATTCTAATATATTTAAGTATTCTCTTAATCTATTACTACATTATCTATATCTACATTAAAGGGAATCTATCAGCACCCAAGCCGTACCCGAGGTGCTGACAGTGTGCTGTAGTTGGCAGTCCCCTTGTGAGCATGGTGCCTTTTGGTAATTTGTCCTTGGAGTGGATAATGCACAATCTTAGGTCTCCTACTGTAATGAGGAGTCAAAGAGGAGTTGTGGCTGTGCATTTGTGTTGCACTCTGGCACACCTTCCTCTTCATGAATAATTAATACTGTCTGGGCTCCTGCTCTCTTGCACTGTCAATCAGTCTGCAAACAGAGGACTGATATGCAATCAGACATAGTTGAATCTTCCAGCCTACCTGTGTAGGACCTGTGATCAAAAGGTAAATAACTTGTCAAAAGACCAACACCAAATTTTTTCCTGGGTTCAGTTCCCCTGATGGAAATCAAATATAGCTATTTTTTCACTATTGTATCATTTTTGAAAGTGCATAGAATTTCCATTCTAAATTAGTTTTAAAATTCTGTGTTTTTTTTTATATAATGATGAAAAAAATAAAAAATTAACAACCATATTTCATTTCCATCAGGGAAATTAAACCCAAGAAAAAAAATGCCTCTAGATAAAGGTGGTTTGCCCCTAGACTATGGGTCTATAACAGTTAGGCTTGGAGATTGAACTATATCTGATTGCAGATCAGTCCTCTATAGGCAGTTTCTGTCTGTAATAAACACTCAGAGACACTTCTCTGCTGGCAGTGGTAGCGAGCAGGTAGCTGGAAAGCAGAGAATATTCATGAAGAAGAGGGAAAAGAAAGCAGTGATGAGGCGTGCCAAAGTGCAGCACAAACGCTCTTTGACACTTCATTACAATAGAAGACCTGAAATTCTGCATAGTCTACTCCATGGATAAATTACCAAAAGGCAACATGTTCACATGGCGACTACCAACTACAGCACACTGTCAGCACCTCGGGTATGACATTGGTGCTGACAGTTTTCCTTTAAGAGGTTGGTCTCTTCCCTACCGACTGCAGAGCGGGGAAGAAGAGAAGACACAGGTGGAAGGCACAGGAGCCAGGTGAGTATGTTTTTTTTTTTCATATTATAAAGAGAGGATGTTTACATAAGGAAGGGGGAATATCTACAGAGGGCTACTTACATGGGGCCAACTAAAAGGAGGACTACATACATAGAGCTAACTACCAGGAGGACTACTTACATGGGACCAACTACCAGCAGAACTGCCTACAGGGGGATATCTACAGAGAGGTCTAACTACTATATGGGGTGCAAAAATACTCTGTAGGGGCACAAAGGAGCCTTACTACTGTATAGATGCACCGAAGATATGTAACTACTATATGGAAGCATAGAGGGCACCTAACTACTATTTGGAGGCACAAAGGAACCTAATACTATATGCGCTGGAGCAAGGAAACTAAAATGTTTCTTTGGTAGATTCTACAGAGAAGAGTTGTGGCTCAGGCTGGATTGACATCAACTGATTTCTACTGATATATAGTCACTGTACAGGGGTCATTGGTCTTTGTATAGAATAGGATTTTATTTAGTATAGTATAAAGTATATAGTAGTATGGTGTAATGGTATTATTTGTGCCTTGTATACCCGGTTGTTATTAAAGTTGTCCTCCATAAAAAAGAAAGTTGGGAAGCGCTGCCTTGACTATCATGATCCAAATATATGCCAGAACATTGTCAATTATACACCAATAGTTTTCATTGTTTCTGTAATGTGTCAGTTGATACTGGTTGTCTCCTTTCCCTTTGATTCTCCTAACCATAAATTCTTTCAAATTAACTGGTGTCAGAAAGTGCTAGAGATTTCTAATTTACTTATCTTACAAAATCTCCAGTCTTCCAGTACTTATCAGCTGCTATATGTCCTGCAGGAAGTGGTGTATTCTTTTTTGTCTTGGCACAGTGCTCTCTGCTGCTACTTCTGTCCATGTCAGGAACTGTCCAGAGCAGTAGCAAATCCCCATAGAAAACCTCTTCTGCTCTGGGCAGTTCCTGACATGGACAGAAGTAGCAACAAAGAGCACTGTGCCAAGACAAAAAGAATACACCACTTCCTGCAGGACATATAGCAGCTGATAAGTACTGGAAGACTGTAAATTTTGTAATATAAGTAAATTACAAATCTCTGACACTTTCTGGCACCAGTTGATTTAAAAGAAAAAATCTTTTTGCTGGAATACCCCTTTAATTGAAAGTGGTGAATTAATAGAGCAGACTAGATGGACCAGAAGTGTTTTTTCATTGTCTCTTATATTGTTGTTCTATTAAGTGTTGTTTTGCATTGTATTCTTTTAAAAGTAGTTTGATCCGACTATAACAGCTTTATAGACAGTCTCCTTGCTGTCCTTAAATGGTATATTTGCAATTTAAAAAAATGTTTGTGTGACCTGTTACTACAAGCAGTTAGAAAATATATTTTTTTAAATCCTTACATGTGATTGGTCGATTCCATTGGCAGATTTTTCGTGTCCCTTTCGTGTCATCATGGCGGAAACTGGTGCTAGCTTTAATATGATCATTGTGTAATTCCATACCCATTCATTAAAGTACTTTTCGGCCAATACTAAGTGACCCCAGTAGAGATCCACAATTAAGTCCAACTGTTGCTTCCTGTACTGTAATTTCTCTGCTCATAAATATCCGAAAAAGGCATAAAAAAAAGAATGGCAGCAGTAGAAGCTCTAGTGATGAAAAACTAAACAGAGGTCTCCGTTATGTTTATGAGTATCATTTTCTCAGTATGGACACTTTCCAATAGTCCACCAGGGAAGGCTTTACTGTTCTTCCAGAAAACTATTAAATAGTGGGAGAATTCAGGCTATGAGGCCCCAATAGTCGTGTAAGGAGGAATCCAAAGTCATCGGAGACTTTCTGAAAATTACATATATTCTGTTTATAGACTGTTCATTATGACTCCTTTACACTATTGTTTATTTAGCAGTTACACCCTGAAATGTAAAGAGGCCACTAGAGTTGAAAGTGTGCGGACATGGAGAACATTGGATGTACAGCATGAGGGAAACAATAGACATACTGGATACAATTCTAATTAGCTATTGGTCCCTTATTATGCGGAAACACCAATTAGGTTACACCTATAATTTATTTTTTTAAATTAACCCTTTAGGAGGTTTGGTTGTAAGGGACTTACTAGAGGAACAAAGAGAAAAATGTAATCCCAATTTACAAAGACTGGGATTGTTGAGCAATGAATGGTCTTCCTGGCAATTTAGCAACGCGTTTCCAGACCGTTTTTATCAAGTGTCTCAGACACTTGATGAAGAGACCAAACCGGTCTCGAAACGCGATGTGTTGCTGGCAAAATTCTTTTAATAAATTTTATGATATTTTATATCACTACTACCTCTTGGACCTGCACCTGTTTTACCCATCTTAGGGTGAAGGAGGATACTGTCTTAAAGGAGACCTGTCATCCCCTGTGCCGGGGTGACAGGCACCCGACCACCAGCTAGATCCCCTTATACTGACCTGATTCCGCCGAGTCCCGCTCCCGGAGCCGTTCCCGGGACAGAGATATCCTGGTCAGAAGCTGGCGCGTGTGCTGTGGAGATAGGTCCGGCGTCCATAGAGGATGAATGGAGCCGGACTCATCTCTGCAGCGCACGCACGGCTCCATTCATTCTCTATGGAGGCCGGATCTCCACAGCGGGCGCGCCGGCTTCTGACCAGGATATCTCCGTCCCGGGACCGACTCCGGCAGCGGGACTCGGCGGGATGAGGTCAGTATAAGGGGATCTAGCTGGGGGTCGGGAGCCTGTCACCCTGGCACGGGGGGTGACAGGTCCTCTTTAATAAATTTCTGTGGGGATCAGTCGGGAGTGGCAGCGATTCACTCACATGCTATCAGAAAGAGTTGTGCCTTAAGCCCCTATTACAAAGGGTAATTCTGAGGAGCAAACAAGCACCGACCTGTCAGGTCATCGCTCGCTTGCTCCTTGGTAAGAGCCGGGGAAGGGGGGCAGCCTGGGTGATCACTAGATCGTCCAGGTAACCCATGGGAGATAGTGGAAGTCTGCTGCCGCTGCTCCTGGAGAACGTTTAGCCGACATTGTGCATTATCGTCCATAACGGCCAATATCACAGCCGATAATAGTATTGTGTAATAGGGCCTTCACACCAGCACAACCTACTCAGGTGAGAGTTCTGTGTGCTTTTTTTCACCACTTCAGCCCTGTCTGAATTACGTTACAGAGCCTTATATTTTGTTTCTAATATTTTAGATAGGGTTAATGTGCAGGAGATCACCAATGTTTTTAATGAAGACGCAAAATGATGATCTGAAAAAGATCTCTTGTTCCTCATCTGACCCTTTTACACTTTGTGACTGATTAGAAAGGGACCTGGGCTGTAAGTTTTGGGCAAGGAGCTAAGGAGTACTGCATGCCTAACCTGAATTTAGGGAGCTAAACAAGTGGTTCAGGTACTGGCGAAATGTTTTTTCGCTGGGTGATCTCTATAAACATGGCTGGATAATAGCTGTGACTGGGCAGTTTTTGAGGAGGTAGTTCAGAAATCATAATACTAATAAGTAAAGATGAGCAAAGGTCAAGCAAGCTCTGGTTCATCGGAACTCTAACATTTGGCATTTGATTACCGGGTGGCTGAAGAATAGAGATGAGCGAACCTCGAGCATGCTCGAGTTCATCCAAACCCAAGTGATCGGCATTTGATTAGTGGTGGCTGCTAAAGTTGGATAAAGCCCTAAGGCTATGTGGAAATCATGGATATAGTCATTGGCTGTATCCATGTTTTCCAGACAACCTTAGAGCTTTATCCAACTTCAGCAGCCCCAGCTAATCAAATGCAGAGCGCTGGGGTTCGGATGGACTCGAGCATGCTCCAGGTTCGCTCATCTCTACTGAAGAACTTGCATGCAGTGCTAATCTGCCTGAAAGATATGGATACAACCATAGGCCATAGGCTGTATCCATGTTTTCCAGGATTCCCTAGGGCTGCATCCAACTTCTTCAGCCAACGGTAATCAAGTGCCAAGCATTCGAGTTCAGATAAACTAGAGCGTGCTCAAAGTTTGCTCACCTCTACTAATAAGATTTGGGGGAGGGGTGCTTATATGTAAAACCCTGCCTTAAACCCATTTTACAAGATGACATTTATAAGGAAAATTAATTCAAGGGCAACTCCAGTGAATGAATATATATATATATATATATATATATATATATATATATATATATATATTTAATGAACTGGTGTCAGAAAGTGCCAGAGATTCTGTCTGGCCTATTGATTAAAATTAGGTCCAGAAGTGCCCCCCCCCCACCACTGTACTAGTTGTAAACGATAGTATTCTTTTACTATTCCATACACCCTGCTTCTTTTTCTGTTTCTGCTTCCCAGAGTTAATTTTGCGGTAGGCAAACTCCCCATAATAGTTACTTTGTTCTACTTTGCTACCCTATTTATTTGTATTATTAGTCATTTTTTTCTCCTTTTGTTATACTTTTTTTTTTTTTTTTTTACATATTTATTAAAGGGCAGCTCCAGCGAATTTATTATTATTTTTTTACTTTCAAATCCACTGGTTTCAGAAAGTGCCTGAGAGTTGTAATTTACTTCTGTTAAAAACCCTTAAGTCTTTCAGTATTTATCAGCTGCTGTATGTAATAGATTTAGACATAGATATGTAGGACATACAGCAGCTGAAAAGTACTGGAAGATTTGAGGGTTTTTAACAGAAGTAAATTACAACTCTCTGACACCAGTTGATTGAAAAGAAAAAAATAAATTTGGTGGAGTTGCCCTTCAATAAATATGTAAAAAAAAAAGTATTACAGAAGTTGGAAAAAAAATTAATAATAAGACAAATAAATGGGACAGCGAAGCAGAACAAAGTAACTATTATGGGGATTTTACCTACCGCAAAATTAACTGGGAAGCATAAACTTCAGATTTAGAAAAGAAAGCAGAGTTTACTTAATAGTAAAAGAATATTACGGTTTACAACTAGTACGGGGGGTGGGGGAATGGCACTTCTGGGCCTAACGCTAATCAATAGGTCAGACAGAATATGAAATGTAAAGCTAGAGGGACACATATTAAGTAATAGTGATCGCAATGTCATTTGTTTTAATTCAATTTTCAATATTTTTTTTTAATTTGCGATAAAAAGTACAAAAATACTAAACTTCAGGAAGACTAATTTTATACAACTAATAAAAGTCCTTAGTGACATGAATTGGGACAGCGTATAGTATACACACTTAATGGGGCTTTTTAAAAAGGATCCTACATAGGCCCTGTGAGCTATATATATATATATATATATATATATATATATATATATACATATATACACCTTATGGCAGCGTTTCCCAACCGGGGTGCCGCGGCACACTGGTGTGCCGTGAGAACCCGCCAGCTGTGCCGCGGGATCCCGGTCGGAAATTAGAAACTGTCCCTTTAATATCCCTAGAAGCTGCGGCCGCGCAGCTTCTAGGGATATGCCGATGGATTGATGTTCCGCCCGCTCACACAGTGAGCGGGCGAAACATTCAATCGCGCACAATGTCAGAGCAGGACCTGTCAGCGTCTTGCTCTGACATTGACTCCCATAGGCCGCGGCACTTCATGCCAGCAGCCTATGGGAGGCCGGGACGTGACCTCTCCGGCAGGCGTGATGATGTGACGTCATCACGCCTGCCGGAGGTTCAGTCGCCGCGGCTCACAGGACGGAGCCTGAAGAGGAGGGAGAACACACAGCGCCGATTAGGTGAGTATGATGGTTTGTTTTTTTTTTGTTTTTTTTTAAACTATTGGTGCATATTGGCATACTGCAGGGGGCATTATATGGGGGCATACTGCAGGGGGCATTATATGGGGCATACTGCAGGGGGCATTAATATATGGGGGCATACTGCAGGGGGCATTATATGGGGGCATACTGCAGGGGGCATTATATGGGGGCATTAATATATGGGGGCATACTGCAGGGGGCATTATATGGGGGCATACTGCAGGGGGCATTATTAATATATGGGGGCATACTGCAGAGGGCATTATTAATATATGGGGGCATACTGCAGGGGGCATTATTATTATATGGGGGCATACTGCAGGGGGCATTATTATTATATGGGGCATACTGCAGGGGGCATTATCATTATTATATGGGGGCATACTGCAGGGGGCATTATTATTATATGGGGCATACTGCAGGGGGCATTATATGGGGCATACTGCAGGGGGCATTAATATATGGGGGCATACTGCAGGGGGCATTATTATTATTATATGGGGGCATACTGCAGGGGGCATTATTATTATATGGGGCATACTGCAGGGGGCATTATTACTGTATGAGGGCAAAGCAGGGGGCACTTGTACTCTGGCCTCATGGCCATAGTACGTCTCATTGTACCCCTTTATACTGCAGTTATATGAGCCACATAATAATCAGCACCATATACTGTGGCTATACAGTGCACATCACCACAGTATATGGTGCTGATAATTATGTGCTCATATACGTGGGACTGTATGTATGAGTTTACATGGGACTGTATATATATATATATATATATATATATATATATATATATATGGGAATACATGGGACTGTATGTATGAGGTTACATGGGATTGTATATATGAGGGGGTTATCCTTTTTTATTTCACTTTTTTAAAATGAATAATTTATTGAAAGGATCTCTGCCCGGCATATGTCACTCTTGAGGGCTTAAAAAGCAGCTCTTGTGGTGATAAGAAGCTGATTTAAAACCCCCAAGAGTGAACTCCGTGAACTATATGTATAATATGTGCTGTTTTAGTGTCATTTTGTGCCATTTTGGTAGGTGGTGTGCCCCGGGATTTTTTAAGTATAAAAAGTGTGCCGCTGCTCAAAAAAGGTTGAAAATCACTGCCTTATGGGAATAAACATGTAAGAAACGGAAGAAACCACTGTGTTTAAAAGGGTTATTGCTCCGCCAGTAATTGGGAGAGTGTTTAAACCACTGAAGCAGGAAGGTGGTAAAGGATCGGAATTAGGCAACAGAAATTTTAAAGAAAAAAGAAACGAAGAATAAAGTAGGTAAAGAATATTTTGGGGCTTATTTCCCCCTAAATACTACGCAACTTAAATGGTCACTGTTGCTTAAAAAAAAAAAAAAAAAAAGAACAATTATTTTCTATTAAAAAATCCATTAAAAGTTTTATAGATGTCTCTATATAATGTACAGTTATGCCACACTAGTAGTTGATTGACATTCAGGAAATGAAGAAAACTTTTTTTTTTTTTTTTTTAAATATGAGCAATGTGCTATGGAACAGAGTTTGGAGCTCCCAACATCATCATCATTTGCGCTACTGTACTGACAAGTGGTTTTAGCACGATAATGTTAAAATTTTAACCGTTTCGGAGCTCCACAGCATTATAATGAATGATGATGCCATCTCTAAACTCCATGCTGTTGTAAATTGTCCGTATTTACGGACAGTGCATGGAATGTGAGAATAAGGCCCTATTCTGATTGCCATCTGCCTTATGTCTTAAGGGTTTTTGCCTTGTTCTGGATCAACACAATA
This sequence comes from Dendropsophus ebraccatus, assembly GCF_027789765.1. Lineage (NCBI taxonomy): Eukaryota > Metazoa > Chordata > Amphibia > Anura > Hylidae > Dendropsophus > Dendropsophus ebraccatus. The sequence goes on along the minus strand of NC_091456.1, from coordinate 162,875,668 downwards.
GAATTTCAGGTTGACTTTAGCATATTAGATGCCATGCCGTCTCATATGTTGTGCAGAGCTATAACGTCACCCACAAATCTATGAAACCCTATAAAAGTCATAGATGTGGTGGGTGCAGGGATAAGGTACAACAAGGTCTCAGTGCCTTGGGGGGGAGGGGCAGAATATCGCAGTAACACAACACAGTAAATGGGTAAATGGGCACCTTATGGAAGCCCACCAGGACTGGGCAAGAAAGCAAATAGCAGCAGAACTGCATGTTATAGACAGAACATTCCCAAAAAAATCTAATTAATGGGGGATAATTTGGATAATATGGTTGTTATTGTGATATGGTACAATGAAAACTACAAGTGGAACAAAGTGTTACTGCATGTTTCATTTATATGGTAACAGTGTCAAGATGAATTAGAAAGTAAATGAGAGACGACTATTACGGGAGTCAACCCTCATGTTTCTCTTTATGAATGGGGGAAACCCATGTCAGGTATGTTATTGTTACATCAACCCTTATAAATGTAGATGGTCTTGTGTCAACAGATAAAAATACACATGAAAATGAAAAAATTTAGCAATCCTCTGTGCCATTCATAAGCTAGAAGACCACATATGAATGGGCAGGTGGGTCCTCAGGTCTTAGGCTGCATTCACACTACGTATATTTCAGTCAGTACAGTTCAGTCAGTATTGCAACCAAAACCAGGAGTGGATTAAAAACACAGAAAGGATCTGTTCACATAATGTTGAAATTGAGTGGATGGCCGCCATATAACGGTAAATAACGGCCATTATTTCAATATAACAGCCGTTGTTTTAAAATAACAGCAAATATTTGCCATTAAATGGCGGCCATCCACTCAAATCATGAAGAACACGACATTTCTTGTTTTCTGAGGGTTTTTTTTTTTTCAACAAACAGGAAACAGTCAGAAAACAGGAAGTCCTGTGTATCCCAGGCCATCTGAGCGCTCACAGAGAGAAAGTAGTCATGTGATTAATGGACACATTGAGCCGTGAGTCTCTGTACTGGCCGGAATTCCTGTGTTTAGTCTGTTTTTTACAACCAGAAAATCTGCCTTCAGGAGACTGGACCTGGATTTCTGGTAAGTTCAGTTGTTTTACAGCATGATAACAGCAAAAATAATGAATGTAAATTGCAAACTTGCTTTATATCACACCTACTGTTGATTTAGATTTTGAAAGTTATAACGACAGGGACACTTTAAAGGTTGGCAGCTGACCTACATGTTATTACTGTTCCATTCTGTCTTTAGAGACTCAGGCTTTATGCACATCTATAGTGGTACACAGAGTCTCCATGGTTCCATGCTATTGCTGTTGGCGCTTTGTGTGTCACTCTAATACAGCATCCAATGGTATGGTACTATTTGTTTTCATAGGGATTCTGTATGAACTCATGAGCTGACATTTTTTTCACTAGTCGTCTGTAAAGAGGAAATTGAATCGAATTGAATGATCGAACATCGGAAAGGATAGAAACATAGGATTTCCCGATGTTCGATCATCTGTACTCTTGACCTCCTTTGATGAATCATCCATCACATTACCCTTGGGCAGAAGGTTCCACCATCTCTCTGCTATTACAGTAAAGAATCCCCCTTCTTGGATGATTTCCGTCATGATTTTAACAAAACCTCTAGTTTCAGTTTTAACCATTATGTCTGTATAAACATGGTCCTTGCAGGATTTTAGGAGCCATGACCGATCGTCTACAGTGGGGAGCGCAGATGGTACAACAAACTGAAGATGACTATCACTTTAAAACCGCAATTGCGGCTGCGATATGAATTTTGCCACTTCAGACCAAGTAACAAAACAAATAGGTTTTATTTAAATAGTAGTGGCGCGTTTCGGCACAAATCCCTTAGTGCCTTTTTCAAGATGCTTGAGAAAGGCACTAGGGGATATTTGTGCTGAAACGCGAGCTTTAAGGCTCTATTTCATCAGAGATCCAACCAAACAACAAACATTAAACATTGAACATGCAAAGACCTAAAAACCTAGGAAGTCAGTTTCCAGACTGAGTCAGTTTTCCAGACTGAGTGCAACTGACATTTTTTTTTTTTTTTTTTTTTTTTTTTCAGAAGACAGATTACGTCAAAGGGAATCTGTCACTAGCTTTATTCCACCTAAAATGAGGGCAGTATAAACTAATGATATAAATGCTGAACAGATCGGTGTATTACTTACATCATTCTGTGCAGGCATTCTCCTAATATGCAGGAAAATAAGATTCTTGCCACACCCTTCCCCCGCCCTCCAGCTGCTGATTGACAGTTGGCTGCCTATACACAGCATGGATAGATAATTGTCAATCAGCAGCTGGTGGGCAGAGTTTCCTGTTTCTCATGAATATCCAGGACTACTGGGCTCATGCACATAATGGCGAGGACTACTTATTGTCCATGTTATTCAGGAGGATATCACTGGATAAGCTGCACAGAACAATATAAGTGATACATTATTCTGATCAGTTTCTCTGTTTATGCTACTCTTAGGACACCATAAACCTAGTGACAGAGTCTTTTTTAACCAGGGAAAAAGAGGATACTGTGACCTGAACATTTTCGTGGTGTCATCCCGATTTCCTATTTTTACTGCATTATATATTAATACATCATCAACCTATTGTATTACATAGGATACAGCCGGCGAGTGGGGAATAGATGGCATAGGATAAATAACTTTTGGCATACTGGATGTCATGTCAAAATTTTTTTTTAAATGAGAGGTACTCTTTAAAATGCAATACAAATTCAGCCCTATAATTTCAGTGTAGGGATTCCTCAGCATTTGGGATTTACACCTGGACTAAGGCAACATTGTAAGAAATAATAACGTGTTTCATTTGGATTCTATTACTCTTGGCTACAGGTTAAAAACTATTATTTTTATTTAATTTTTAAACTTTATGTGCAAAATAATGTTAACAACATTATGATAACAAGCCATTAATTTGTTATTATGTTTTACAGGAAGAAGGATAATGAGCTACCTTACATGACCTGAGAGAAACTTATGGTTTTCATAATTCTTTATTTAGGATCGTGTATAGAACGTCTCATGCTTTAGTAGATTTTTTTTTTTTGTTTAGTCTGAACAATTTATTATTTTTGAAGCACAGGCAATAAGCCGCCACAAAGTTTTGGAACGTTCTAACTGAATAAAATCCAGTATGACGAAACAAATATTACAAATAATAACAATTTTTAAGGGACAACTATTCCGAGCACACATAACCACCAACTAATAACTAAATATAACCTTACTGTTAATTAATAAAACCACTATACACAGACCAACATTATCCCATACACAGTGCAGTTACCTCCAGTGACTCTATAGGTAACAACGTCTATGATCAGGGTCATTTACTTTTTTCTTTTCTTCCCCATCCAACCCAGACTATGATGACTTCATCCACCCATGGCTCTTCAGAATTTGTCTTTTAGGATCCTAATTTCTTTAAACACCATCTTCACTTTCTCTCTTTATCTCTTCTAGGTAGATAGTAGGGACATTTTTATTTTTCTATCTATATTATAAAATAATTCTAAAATATTGAGGTTCACACATTGTAAAATAAAAGCTATAATTTTAAGGTCAAAACATGGCAGTATTTTCAATGTAATAATGCATCCCTATAGGAAATTAGCCAGCAGTACACATACCGTGTAATGGTTACCAACGTCAAAATGAAGAACAGGCTTGTTATTTACCACATGCTTTTGCAAAGTACTGGAAATCGTGCAGTACAGCATTACAGATAGAGAAAACAATAAATGAAATCGTATATAGGCTCTCTAGGAGTAAGTCCTATATATCTGATGTTTGTGGAGGCAAACACTCACCACATCGCATTTTATCTGTAATGTACACGTAACAGATTGTCCCTTCGCTCTTATGCATACAAAGTGAGATCTACAAAACTGGGATATATATATATGGGACACAGCATAATTTGCAACCAAGATACATTTGCGGACACAGTGTACAACCAGATAAAGGGCAAATAAATTAAGACCCATCTATACATTACAACAAGACTACGGAATTACAACTAATATCATCTAGTTTCAAAGCAGTACGGGGCAAGAGGCCAGAGAGTTCAAATGCCATAAGAACATTCATTCCATATGTAAATTGCGATTTATACTGAGAGAACAACCAGCGCAAGGGCCCTGTGCTGACGTTCTATCTCCAGCAAACTATATTACAAAACATTGAATTTTACTGTTTATTTTACCTATGAATTGAACCATTTATTTGTTTTGATTTATCCCATATAATTATATATATATTACTATGAATTTATGAAATTTTAATTGTTGTTTTTTATAAGATAAAATTGTGATATATTTTAAATATCTCCTGTAATTAATTCGCCTTCACAAGCATCAGATACAAAGGATATAATTAATTTGCCTCCACAAACATCAGATATATAGGACTTACTCCTAGAGAGCCTACATACGATTTCATTTTATAAGTATTCTTGGGCATTAGAATAGTAGTGCACTCGGAGTATATATCCTCCAAACACTTTCCAATTCCATAGTAGGGTGCAGCGAACATACATTGTACATTTCTTCAAAACAATAAATGAAGTGCCCAGCTCAGCTTTCCCCTACAAATACCTTTTTCAAAGGTAGCTAAGCATGCCTAGAAACATTTCCCATTCATGTCAATGAGACAGCTTCTGTTCATTCTGAAAAGAAAAAAAAGAGTTTTATATTCTTTTCAACAGTGTTAAATTTCGGGCCACTTCTCTGCCCTAGCCACCCATTCGTCCAAATCCATTTGTAACACAGTACTGCACTACTGTCACAGAAAGATTATTAGGCAAAAAATTGTTAGGTCGTTTAAATTTAAGCAATAATTTTTCTGTGTGTATGCAGGCAGGGATCGAACGACTAACAAAAATTCATTCGTATGCTGTTGACCACATTTTTTGAACTGACCATAAAATTATTCTTTATCATTCGCTAATGATTTGCAAATCTTTTTGTATATATACACATCGTTCATATACTAGAATATACAAACTATAGTAATTGTGATCATAACAAATGACTTAATTGTTCTGTGTATTATGGGGAATGATTTCAGGTTGTTCCGAAAAGTGCTCATTTGTAATTGTTCATCATTAATCAGAGAAAACGGAAAATCGCTTTATCGGCAGAGATAAGTGGTGCAGTGGTTGTGCCTGTCAGTGTTGAGGAGTAGGGGGTATGGGATGATATACTAAGGGGGACATTTATTTAGTCCGGCGTTTTCTGCACCGGACTTAAAAATGTCCCCGCAACATCGACAGTTTGGAGATTTATGTAGAGGTGCACTGCCTCTATATTAATCCCGTGCGCATCAGTGCACACCCCAGGAAACCTACGCCAGCTCAGAGCTGGAGTAGGTTTCCTGTCTATTTTATCGCAGAGAAAATGATGAATGAAGCGAACTCTGAGTCCGCCCCTCCCCTTCCGCCCCTCCACACACCCTCACCGCCGGCTTACCGGGCGGAAAATGGCCAGATGAAAATATTTATTTGAAAAACAGCCATTTGCAAATAAATTTATTTGCATCTGGCTATTTTCCGCCGAAAAATACGCTTTTTGTCCTTGATAAATGTCCCCCGTAGAGTTTTCCTATGCATAATAACCACACAAAGTAATCAGTCTTGTATTTTTATTATGCCAAAGGCTGTCCAGGCATGATGGAAATCATAGTTTTTCAACAGCTGGAAAGCCATAGGTTCCCCATGCCTGAGATAGAGTCTTATGCCTACTTCTGTACCTGTAGGCAGTGGTGGCCAAATATGCAAAAATAGGGGTCCATGGAGCCTCAGTCATGGGAATAGCCAGATATCCTTCCTGGGAAGGAAACCCATTGCTAAGGGATGCCTCCTAGTGAGGAGATCACCAAACCAACCTGATACGTAGCCCAAACACAAATAGGGAAATACCAGGGTGGCCCCGATTATTGCGACATGAAAAGGGAAATACCAAAGCCAGAGATCCATCCTCAGACAGCTGTTTCGGGATATTGCCCCTCATCAGTGTGGAGTAGGATTCTGGTTAATAGGGAAATGAATTGTAGACCAAGAAAAACAAAACAATTACTAAGATCAGGGACCTCTTGAACGAGTACTCCACTGGATTTTTTTGCTGATCTCCCAGAGCTCAGTGATTGTTGTGTTTTAGTGGTGGCCAAGTAGCCTGGACTACACAAGGCAGCCAACACTAATTCTCTCATGTGCATTACCTCCATTCCATTTGATTCAATGAGTATGTTGCTTTATTGTGCCGGTTTATTGGCCTTCTCCATAGCCTATAAGCCACGGCTATATTTTATATTTGATTGTATGTTATGTGTTCTATATGTAGTTAACAAGCAAGACTACATAAATACATGTTTTGCACATTCACGAGTCTACAAACTTTCTTCCAAGTTCACCAGACCTGTTCTTACTTAAGGAGTACATGAAGGTCGGTAAGGCATGTTTACTCCATCAGTGTCTCTTTATTGGGTCATTCACATTTCGTGTAAAACACATAAGCAGAGTAATAACATTTAAGAATGTAACATCTGATATCCAACTTAGTGGCCTTCATGCTGCTCCGTGTTTTTAGAAGGGTAAATACTTTCCTGGAAGAAACCAGCATTTCATTTTCATGGAAACAGATTGGAATACCCCAAGTACAGAGCCTCCAGAGTGTAAAAACAAAGCAGTAAATGACTCAGCAGAGTCTCCGATAATGAACAAAGCGTTGTGATTATTCATACACAAAATCAGCAGCCATGCCCAAATGAATTTCTATCTAAAATTATGCAAACATATAGGCGGAGATTTAGCAAAATGGTGTAAAGTGAGACTGGCTCAGTTGCCCCTAACAACCAATCAGTTTCCACCTTTCATTCCTCACAGACTCTTTGATTTGGAATCTGATATGTTGCTAGGGGCAACTGAGCCAGTTCCACTTTACACCATGTTTGATAAATCCAGCCCATAGTCTATATACTATATAGGCATTGAAAATATAATCAGAACCATCACTGCAATTCCTGTACTAGGTTCTGGAGTGGGCTCTGTTTTATAAGTCATTTGGCTTACGGTGAAAGTCCACATTTAACCCCATGCTTCTTTATGATCACTGTTCAATGATGATCCATTTCTTCAATCGAATCTGTGGCCACCTACAGATCTGGAGGCAGGACTGTATAGATATCAATGTTTTAACATATCACATAGAACATAGCTTTGTTATGTCTGTGTTTTTATTTTAATTAGAAAAAAAACTTTGGGCAATTTAAAAAGTTTTAAGGAGGCAGTGCTTGGAATTTCCTGAGCCCTAACACTGCTACTTTAGTGTTCTGTACACACTAGGCATTGGGCACAATGAGGAGTAGAGGTGCTATGTCTGAGGATATTCTAGGCTCCGCCTCCATGACACTATTCACATCCTAAGTAAAGTGGGGTTTTATTGTAAAAAAAACAAAAACAAAACACTGCCATGGGCAACAAAGTTATGGCCTAAATGCTTACATTGATATTTATCCTGTGGCGCCGCCACAGGAATAGGTGACAGATTCTCTTTAATATCTTGATGACTGTCAGAGCTCTTCTCCCCTAAATTGTTAGAATTTTGGCATTTACCTTATCTACCTTTATCAAGAGAGGGGATTATGAGCTCTATAACAGAAAAAGTAAATATCCCATCACTGTAAGGATATGTTAAGAAGTACATAAAGTTGGACCTCTTTAGGTTTAAAAAAAATAAATAAAAAAAGGAGTGCTATTAAATCATAAACATAACTCAGTGATAAAAAGCATTTAATAAAATGATAATCAAATATAAAAAATGGCTGGCTGTGCCAGGAAGTCTTTAATCCCATCAGAACTCATTTATAATTTTGTATTTTTTTTCTCCTCAAATACTAAGACCCCTCTTTCATTTTATCTACAATGCCATATAAGGGCTTCTGTTTTTATTATCCTAATCACATTTTATTTATTTTCTGGGATGTGATTGCTTATACAATGCAGTACACACACTCACCGGCCACTTTATTAGGTACACCATGCTAGTAACGGGTTGGACCCCCTTTTGCCTTCAGAACTGCCTCAATTCTTCGTGGCATAGATTCAACAAGGTGCTGGAAGCATTCCTCAGAGATTTTGGTCCATATTGACATGATGGCATCACACAGTTGCCGCAGATTTGTCGGCTGCACATACATGATGCGAATCTCCCGTTCCACCACATCCCAAAGATGCTCTATTGGATTGAGATCTGGTGACTGTGGAGGCCATTGGAGTACAGTGAACTCATTGTTATGTTCAAGAAACCAGTCTGAGATGATTCTAGCTTTATGACATGGCGCATTATCCTGCTGAAAGTAGCCATCAGATGTTGGGTACATTGTGGTCATAAAGGGATGGACATGGTCAGCAACAATACTCAGGTAGGCTGTGGCGTTGCAACGATGCTCAATTGGTACCAAGGGGCCCAAAGAGTGCCATGAAAATATTCCCCACACCATGACACCACCACCACTAGCCTGAACCGTTGATACAAGGCAGGATGGATCCATGCTTTCATGTTGTTGACGCCAAATTCTGACCCTACCATCCAAATGTCGCAGCAGAAATCGAGACTCATCAGACCAGGCAACGTTTTTCCAATCTTCTACTGTCCAATTTCGATGAGCTTGTGCAAATTGTAGCCTCAGTTTCCTGTTCTTAGCTGAAAGGAGTGGCACCCGGTGTGGTCTTCTGCTGCTGTAGCCCATCTGCCTCAAAGTTCGACGTACTGTGCGTTCAGAGATGCTCTTCTGCCTACCTTGGTTGTAACGGTTGGCTATTTGAGTCACTGTTGCCTTTCTATCAGCTCGAACCAGTCTGCCCATTCTCCTCTGACCTCTGGCATCAACAAGGCATTTCCGCCCACAGAACTGCCGCTCACTGGATGTTTTTTCTTTTTCGGACCATTCTCTGTAAACCCTAGAGATGGTTGTGCGTGAAAATCCCAGTAGATCAGCAGTTTTTGAAATACTCAGACCAGCCCTTCTGGCACCAACAACCATGCCACGTTCAAAGGCACTCAAATCACCTTTCTTCCCCATACTGATGCTCGGTTTGAACTGCAGGAGATTGTCTTGACCAAGTCTACATGCCTAAATGCACTGAGTTACCGCCATGTGATTGGCTGATTAGAAATTAAGTGGTAACGTGCAGTTGGACAGGTGTACCTAATAAAGTGGCCGGTGAGTGTATATACTTCATTAATCCATTAGATCTGTGCTCTATTGGTACTGCCTGCCATAGGAGATTAATTCCTAAATTTAGAGAAATTTGGTTTGCAACTGTAAATAATTTACAGCAGACAACCTGCTAGCTGCAAGCTATTTCAAGGGCCATGACTTCTAAATCCAGTAGACAAATGCCTGTGTGTAAGAACTTACACTTTGTCCATCACAAATTATTTCAATTATGCAAAAGAACACTGCAGAGACACCATCACATGTCTCGACATCAGTGAACTAGCCAGACCTTCCTCCGGGAAGGAACAACCAGGCCAAGGAATGTCTCCAATCAAGGAAACCACCCAAGCATGGTATCTATCCACAGACAGTTTCGGGGTATTTGCCCCTCATCAGTGTGGAGTAGGTTTCTGGCTAGTGGGAGCAATGCCTAGTAAGTGTATGTAAAAAGATACCTTGCTTGGGTGGTTTCCTTGATTGGAGACATTCCTTGGCCTAGTTGTTCCTTCCCTGAAGAAGGTCTGGCTAGTTCACTGATGTCGAGACATGTGATGGTGTCTCTGCAGTGTTCTTGTGCATATTTGATTTCCCAGAGGGGAATGCTCTAGAATACACTGACGTCGAGACACGTGATGGTGTCTCTGTGGTTTTTTGGTTGATCTCCCTGAGGTCAACAGCGTCCTTTTGCATGCACTTACTAGGCATTGCTCCCACTAGCCAGAAACCTACTCCACACTGATGAGTGGCAAATACCCTAAAACAGCTGTCTGTGGATGGATACCTTCTTGGGTGGTTTCCTTGATTAGAGACATTCCTTGGCTTGGCTGTTCCTTCCTGGAGGAAGGTCTGGCTAGTTCACTGATGTCGAGACATGTGATGGTGTCTCTGCGGTGTTCTTTTGCATATTTGATTTCCCAGGGGGCAATGCTCTAGAATACACTGACGTCGAGACATGTGACGGTGTCTTTGCGGTGTTTTGGTTGATCTCACTGAGGTCAACCAGCGTCCTTTTGCAAATTATTTCATTGGTATTACTGCAACACTTTCAAGATAGTAATCATATAGGCTCATCCTGAATTTCCCTAATATGACAATGCCGGTCAACATTTGGCAGGAATTGTGGAAAAACAAATTTTCCCCAAATATCATTTATCATCCAAACCGTAGGTCATAAATGTTTCAGCGGTGGGGGTTTAGCGAACGTCTATGGAGAGGGCTGCACGCATGTCTGGCTACTGCTCCATACATCTCTCATTAGCTTCCGACTGTATTATGAGAGATTGATCTAGATGAAAAATGTTATTCATGAAAAACCCTTTAACTCTTTTCATATACTCTCTCTCTCTCTCTCTCTCTCTCTCTCTCTCTCTCTCTCTCTCTCTCTATATATATATATATATATATATATATATATATATATATATATATAAAGGTGGTGGTTGGTAAATCTACAATAACAGAATTTAAACACGCCTGCGATAAACATACATCTATCCTAAGATAATAAAGAAAATACTAAGGGCAGACTAGATGGACCCAGTGGTCTTTTTCTGCCGACAATCTTCTATGTTTCTATGTGGGAAAAATAATTGGAATTTCTTCAAAACAGATAATAGATACAATTATTGTACATGTTGTATGATAAGTTCACGTACTGAACTTCCTTTGCAGATTCCATCAGATAGATTTAAATACCACTGCATGTAGTGCTCATTTTCAAGAAAATACGTGGACACCAAAACAATACCCAATAAACCCCATCATCAGTCAACTGGATTTGTCAGATGATAGAGATGAGCACGACTTGAGCCCGATAGTTTAGCATTTGGATACCAGTGGCTGAAGAAGTTGGATGCAATCCTGGGGAGTCTAGGAAAACATGGACACAAACACAGGCCAAAGACTGTATCCATGTTTTCCCAGACTCCCTAGGGCACCATCCAACTTCTTCAGCCACTGGTATTCAAATGCCAAAAGATTGGACCCAAGAATGCTCAAATTGTACTCAACTCCATCAGGCACTTATGGTATCCAATGTATGATAAATCCAGCACTACTACACTGGTTTCTGTTATAAACCGTAGGCACGATACATACATGAACAGCACATAGCCAAAGTCATACTAAATTGTACAATATGACCTATAGCCTTAGGGCAGAACTGGTGGATGCTTGGACCCAATGCAAAATAACTCCCCCCATACACACTTACCACTGGTCCATTCATATATATTGGGGGGGTCTATCAGGCATCAAGGCCCCTGTACACCACCACTTGCCATAACCTCATCCATCTAACTCCTATGTGCTTTAAAAACCCTTTAACTAAAAAGGGCATATTCATTTTATCCCCAACCATTTCTCCCCTGTCATCACTCGTACAATGATTGAATTCATTATTACACAGCTATAAAAACAATAGCTTTTCTCGGTGCACCAAGCAACTTTGCAGATGAGTTGGCAATCCATCCTTTCCAGCTGTTCTACTTTAGAGAGATGAAAATATGCTGGATAACCACACAGACTTGGGCATCTTAGGCTAAGTGGCATTGGTGATATTGCTCTGGAGCAGAGGAACATATATAATACTGGAAATACACCTGGAAATCATCTTACAACACGTCTTTGACAGTTAAATTAAATATCTCATATAAGTGTATTTTTCTTCCACCTGTCTCATTGTAATGTTTAATGCAAAACTGAACATTAGTCTCAGAAATGATTCCAACACATTCGATACCCTGCAAGTGACCTCCAGTGAAACCGGGTTAATATACGAGGGAACTGCTTACTCAGCAATTCCATAGAATACATCTGAGATCAGAAACATTTCCTTTATGAGTAACAGCAGTTGTTTTTTTTTTATCCTTAGGGGGTTGCAATGATCAGAAATGAGTAGGCCCCTATATCTATAGGGGCAAAGTGGCCTACTGCTTGTGGCCATGATGAAGTCTAAGCAGAGAAACCTTTAGCTTTTACGTCAGCGTACCACTCTGCTTAGTTAAAAAAATGAAAACTATTTTTATACTACCTTGTTGGTGCTGTGGCGTACATCCCGGTGGCGCAGTCCATCTTTTTAAACTGTTGCCAAGGTCCCGCCATCTGCACTAGTTTCCGATATGCAAATCGGGCTGCTCTATGTACTGTGCACTGAAGGTTGGCCCAGCACCCCCTGCCATCAGTTTAAAAAATATCCACCTGGATGTACTTGCTGGTGCGATAAGGTAGTATGATTTTTTTTTTCCACTAATCAAAGTGGTACATTTGCTTTAACTTTGTTTACTGCAGGGATGGGGAACGTTTAGCCCTTCAGCTGTTGCAAACTACAATTCCTGTCCAGGCATGATGGGAATTGTAATTTTGCAACAGCTGGAGGGGTGAAGGTTCCCTAACTCTAGTTTACAGCACTAACCTTCTTGGACTGGCTTGTGGGAATATTGAACTGAAATAGTAAACACCTAAGTGAGTATTTGGCAAGGTAAACGTGAGTGAGCGTAAAAGGGAGCAAGGCCCTAGCCCTAACCCTGGCCCTGAGTGTCTGAATAAGTGGGCATGCATTTGACCCTTGTGGTCTTAAACCCAGTTTATTATAATGTTTGACGATAATAAGATTAGTGTCAGAGGAACAATACTTTCTGGATCAGCTGTTTTATTGTCCATGAAAACAAGTTTATTAATACTGCAAATTAGCTCTTCAATGTGGTGAGGGAGTGCCTTAAGTCTCTATTACACGGAGCGACTGAAAGGAGCAAATGAGCGCTGTCAGTGCTCGCTTGCTCCTCGTTCCCCGTGCCCACTTTTGCACACGTCGGCAGCGAGCAGGCGAGTACGGGGGGGTTGATCATCCAGTCAGCCCATATCAGGTAGCAGCGGCCTACTGCCGCCGCTCCTATTCCGTGGAGCAACGGCAGCAGATTGTTGCTATCTTAGTCATTTGTCTTTCAACATGTTGAAAGACGAACAACTGTAACGATCAGCCGACATCATTCATGTCGGCTGATCGTTGTCTTTTATTACACAAGACGATTATTGGCCGAATACTGTTGATAATTGTTTCGTGTTATAGGGCCTTTAGAAACATAGAAGCCTGTTGGCCCAAAAAGACCCCTTGGTCCATCTAGCCTTCCCCTATTTATTATTTCCTTTTTTAAATATCTTAGGATAGGTTTATATGTTTATCCCAGGCAGGTTTACATTCAGTTACTTTAGATTTACCTACCACATCTGCTGGAAGTTTGTTACAACTACATACTACTCTTTCAGTAAAGTAGTATGTTCTATGTTGTTTCTGATCCTTCCCCCAAATAATCTCTTGATGAACTGTTATGCCCCCTGGACCCATCCAATCTCCTCTTCTAGCCATGCCTGATAAAGAAGACTGATCCACCCTTGTTACATCAGTCTTCCTTGTCAGGTGTGGCTAAAGTAGGAGATGGGAGGGGTTAAGGGGGCATAGTGGTGCACCAAGAGATAAAGTCACAGCCCCAGTGCACCTGAAAGCTAATTGGCTTGCTGAATAAAGGCCCTATTCCACGGGACGATTATCGTTCGCATAATCGTTAACAATAAACTATCCAAACGACCTGAAATTGTTCACCCATTTACATGGAAAGATAATTGTTACTTACGATCATTCTTGCGGTCGTCTTGTAGTCGCTATTGCGTTGGTCACTACTGCGAACCACCGAACGACGTCTTATTCAATGCGAACGATTTGCGAACAAGCAACGAAAAAAATTGGTCCAGGTCTTATTAAGCGATCAACGATTTCTCTTTCGGTCGTTAGTTGTTAACTGCATTTCAACCGAACGATTATTGTTTAGATTCGAATGATTTAATGATAATCTGAACGATAATCGTCCTGTGGAATAGGGCCCTAAGTGTCATTTTTTTTTTTTACAGACAATTAGGTCACTGATCAAGATACTAAAAGTACTTCCTTGCCATCTAAGTGGTTTTGGATAACACTGGTCAACAGCCAAAAAGGTTCCGACATAAAAACAGTTGATCTTAACTAATTTTGTGGGTGCTGAGATCGAAAATGATGTTCAAATTTTGAAATTGGCTCTAATTTTCAAGATATAGACGTACTTTTTATACGTCTCACAGCCTGTGATACAATACTAGGAAAAGTTTGCATCATCAGTATTGCATCATCAACTGTTATATTGCATCATCTTAGAATGACCAATAGTGATGGTATAAGGCTAGGTTCACACTGCGTTTTTGCAATCCATTTTTTCATCCGTTTCTTGCAAAAAAAAAAAAGATGAAAAACGGATGCATTTGTGTGCATCCGTTTTGATCTGCTTTTCGTTTGACTTCCATTATGAAAAAAAACACAGATCAAAACGGATCCGTTTTTTTTTACGGACACAAAAGTAGTGTCCATTAACCTCTTAACGATGCATGACGGGTATACCAGTCATGCGGCAGTTAAGAGTAAACAGAGAGGGCTCCCGGCGTGAGCCCTCTCTGCAGCTCGCGGTCCCCAGTTGCTAAGTGCAGCCAGGGACCGCCGGCTGATTAACTATTCAAATGCCGCTGTCAAAGCTGACAGCTGCATTTGAATAGCAGCTGTGCCCCCTCTCCCTGGTGTCCAGTGGGGGATCTCCCCCCCGCAATGCGATCGCGGAGGGGAGATCCGTTCTAATGAGCCGGCCGGGGCTCAGCGTCGGAATGACGCTGATCCCGGCTCGGCAATCTATTCAGATGGTCTGCAGCAGACCATTATAATAGAGCACCGATCTGATGGATCATTGCTCTATTTATTACACAGGATTGATCTCAATGGGAGATCAGTTCTGTGTATATAGAAGTCCCCCAGGGGGCTTCATATTACTGTGAGTGAAAGTGAAAAAAAGTGTTTTTATTAATAAAAAATCCCCTCCACTAATAAAAGTCTGAATCACCCCCCTTTTCCCATTTTACAAATAAAAATAAATAAATAAATAAACATGTTTGCTATCGCCACGTGCGTAATCGCCCGAACTATTAATTAATCACGTTCCTGATCTCGCACGGTAAACGGTGTAAGCGCAAAAAAATCCCAAAGTGCAAAATTGCGCATTTTTGGTCGCATCAAATCCAGAAAAAATGTAATATAAAGCGTTCAAAAAGTTGCATATGCACAATCAAGGTACCGATAGAAAGAACACATCATGGCGCAAAAAATGATACCTGACACAGCCCCATAGACCAAAGGATAAAAGCGCTATAAGCCTGGGAATAGAGTGATTTTAAGGAACGTATATTTGTTAACAATGGTTTTAATTACAGGCCATCAGATACAATAAAAGTTATACATGTTACATATCGTTTTAATCATAATGACTTGAGGAACATATATAACAACTAAGTTTTTCCATAGGACACACGGCGCAATTTCACTGCGCATATAATTTTTTTCTGGTTTCGCAGCATATTTTATGGAAAAATCCAGCCTGTCATTGCGAAGTACAATTAGTGGCGCAAAAAATAAGGGCTCATGTGGGTCTGTAGGTGTAAAATGCAAGTGCTATGGCCTTTTAAGCACATGGAGGAAAAAACGAAAACGCAAAAACAAAAGTTAGCACGGTCCTTAAAGGGTTAAAGAAACTGACTTGTTTCCTTTTTTTTATATAATGGAAGTCAATGGAAGAACTGATCAAAGCGGATGCACACAAATGCATCCGTTTTTCATCTGTTTTTGCAAAAAAACGGATGAAAAAAACGGATTGCAAAGACGCAGTGTGAACCTAGCCTAAGGTATCGGGGGAAATGGAAGCCATCAATGCTTGCAGATTACTGTTGGACAGTTATCAGAGACAATCCCATGTATGAATACAAAAGACATGTAAATGCACCGAGAAGCCATTGAATAAGGACCTACCATACATTCCAGAGTTCAATAAACATAATTAATTTGTAAAAATTCTTAGATATGCCTGTAAATTGTAGTAGATTTCAGATAGAACTAAGTTTCCTATGACTCTATTTCAAAAGTTTATGAACAGTAAACTTGCTTCCTTATGATTGCAGAAGTAATAAATCTGTCGGCTATTATACTGTATTCTATACAATTCACAAAACAGTAACATGAGAACTCTTCCATATCATAGAAACTAGAGACAATTCACATTTTTCCTTGTGATATTTGAATTCAGCGCATAAAAATAATTAAGAAATGGATAATTTTATTTCTGAACCAAACAACTTTTGAAAATTTGTTGGCCAGTGTTATCGTCAAACCTGTTGGTAGCAAAATCCCTGGCCGCATTGGTAAGTGAACAAGCACAAGGCTTTAAATGGCTGGATATGTGAGCATATACCTGGTGGTCCTGGTTGTCTAAGTGAAAGAGTAAATACCTGGAGACACAGATAAAGAAGTGAGTGCATAGCCCTAGGTGTCTGTATAAGTGGGTATGTGGTTGTCTTGTATATCCATGAAGCCTGTCCCTGACTGAATGGATAAGTGTCCGGATGAAGAGTGCATAGCCTTGGCTGCACAGATGGAATGAATGCGCATGGCCCTGGGTATCAGAATGAGCATACACTTGGCCCTAGCTTTCTGGATGATTCAACAAGCACCTATCTTGAGCCTGGAATTGTAAAAGGTCCCATAGGGGAAATATAAGAAGTGTTAGAACAATCTGTAATGGGTCAGAGCTGTATGAATAAGCATGATACATACTGGCGTGGTCTGCTCCAGCAGGTGCTGATTTACTAGAACATTACTACAATTACAGACGTAAGAGAGCTGATTTTGTCAGACATGAGATTTTCATTTGATTTCAATAATTTTTATTAGTTTTTCCATAACAAACAAGAACAAAGACAAAAAATACCAAAGTTGTTAGCGAAACACAGCACGAGATGCACATGTTTGCAACGTTCAAATAATGAGTTTCTGAAGTACATAGCTCATCGCGCAAAAATTAACCAACCTGATTTGGGGGTCGCCGTAACGCATTGAGGAGCCGATGATTTCATGCAGAAATTGTGATCCTGTCAATAAAAGATAAAGAAAGAAAATAGAAGAGAAGGTAAGAAAGAGCAGAAGCCTATCTGGACTACAGCAAAGCATTTCATAGAGTTCCCAATAAAGAGCTGAAGTTAGCGAGGATTGGGCTCAATCTCGGGATAGTTCAATGGATTTGTGGTTGGTAAAAGATCGATATCAGAGGGTTGTTGTTAATGGCTTTATATTCTGAGCAGAGACAGGAAGTGGTGTGCCACAAGGGTCTGTTCTGGGTCCTGTTCTTTTAAATATGTTTGTGGCATAGGAGAAGGTTTGGTAGGTAAGGATAGTGACATAGGAGAAGGTTTGGTAGGTAAGGATACTGACATAGGAGAAGGTTTGGTAGGTAAGGATAGTGTCATAGGAGAAGGTTTGGTAGGTAAGCATAGTGACATAGGAGAAGGTTTGGTAGGTAAGGTTAGTGGCATAGGAGAAGGTTTGGTAAGTAAGGATAGTGACATAGGAGAAGGTTTGGTAGGTAAGGTTAGTGGCATAGGAGAAGGTTTGGTAGGTAAGGATGGTGACATAGGAGAAGGTTTGGTAGGTAAGGATAGTGACATAGGAGAAGGTTTGGTAGGTAAGGATAGTGACATAGGAGAAGGTTTGGTAGGTAAGGTTAGTGACATAGGAGAAGGTTTGGTGGGTAAGGTTAGTGATATAGGGGAAGGTTTGGTAGGTAAGGGTAGTGACATAGAAGAAGGTTTGGTAGGTAAGGTTAGTGGCATACAGTAGGAGAAGGTTTGGTAGGTAAGGATAGTGACATAGGAGAAGGTTTGGTAGGTAAGGTTAGTGGCATACAGTAGGAGAAGGTTTGGTAGGTAAGGATAGTGACATAGGAGAAGGTTTGGTAGGTAAAGATAGTGACATAGGAGAAGGTTAGGTAGGTAAGGATAGTGACATAGGAGAAGGTTTGGTAGGTAAGGATAGTGACATAGGAGAAGGTATGGCAGGTAAGGATAGTGACATAGGAGAAGGTTTGGTAGGTAAGGATAGTGACATAGGAGAAGGTTTGGTAGGTAAGGATAGTGACATAGGAGAAGGTTTGGTAGGTAAGGATAGTGACATAGGAGAAGGTTTGGTAGGTAAGGATAGTGACATAGGAGAAGGTTTGGTAGGTAAGGATAGTGACATAGGAGAAGGTTTGGTAGGTAAGGATAGTGACATAGGAGAAGGTTTGGTAGATAAGGATAGTGACATAGAAGGTTTGGTAGGTAAGGATAGTGACATAGGAGAAGGTTTGGTAGGTAAGGATAGTGACATAGGAGAAGGTTTGGTAGATAAGGATAGTGACATAGAAGGTTTGGTAGGTAAGGTTTGTCTGTCTGCTGATGACACAAAAGTGTGCAATATTCTTGGAGGTGTCAGTAATGTGCAAATGGATTTACTAGATAACTACTGCCTAGAACTACTATTCAAATGTAAAAT
Source organism: Dendropsophus ebraccatus (assembly GCF_027789765.1). Lineage (NCBI taxonomy): Eukaryota > Metazoa > Chordata > Amphibia > Anura > Hylidae > Dendropsophus > Dendropsophus ebraccatus. The sequence goes on along the minus strand of NC_091456.1, from coordinate 162,856,965 downwards.
AATGCATTTGGGGAGAAGGAAACCGGTGTGTTGGAAAAGATTTCAGAAGAGAAGGATGTAGGGGTAGTAATTTCTGACAGCCTTAAAATGAGTCACCAGTGCAACCAGGCGGTGGGGAAAGCAAATCGTATGCTGGGGTGTATAGCTAGAGGTATAACCAGTAGGAAGAGGGAGATTGTGATCCCGCTGTATAGAGTGCTACTGAGACCACATCTGGAATACTGTGTCCAGTTCTGGAGACCTCACCTACAAAGAGATAAAACGGGTTCAGAGACGGGCTAAAAAATGGTGGAGAGTATCATAAATTAAACATATTATGAAAAAAATTAAGTATTTAAATGTGTATAGTCTGGAGGAAAGAAGGGCAAGGGGAGACATGATGAAAACCTTCAAATATGTTACAAGAGGGAAGTGTTTTTCATAAAAAAAAAAAAAAAAGAAAAGAAAATATTACTTTACTGAAAGAGTAGTAGATAGGATAGATAAGTTTATTCCGTGTAAGATAATAAGTAAGGAAATAATATAAGAGCAGACAGATGGACCAGGTGGGCCTTTCCTGCCGACAATGTTTCTATGACTTCTGCACCCTCAATCTATTTATAACATTCCCCTTCCATTCAGCTCTGAATTAATCTTACAAAACCTCCCCTTACTAAATCTCCAATTCTTACAAGACTTCTGTGGTACTATACACAAATATCTTTAAGATTTTCCAATACTCTGGAACTCACAATCCTAACACATCAGACCCACCATGAAAACCTTCAAAAGCAACTAGAAAATCTGTCTATAATAGCAGTGCAGTCTCCCCTCACCTGCTGCTGCTGCCTCCTTCCTCTTTGCTTTGTAGATAGTAATCCCTTGCAGACAGGAGCCTTCTCTTCCTCTCTACCAGTCTCATGCTTATTGTACCTGATTTTATCATATGTTATGTATTTCGTTTCATATGTAAAGTGCCCTCCAATTCATGATGCTTTAAAGGAAATAATAAAAAAATGTTTATAATAAATATCACATTTTCAAGTGACTAAATGCAGAAAATCCTTGGAACATTTCAGTTTTTACACTGCACATTAAAGCAGTCATAATAAACAGACACTTCTATTTTTTAACTTGTCACTTTTACTGTATAGACTGAGACAATAGGAGATAAGGGGGAAAAAAATTGGCTTTTGAAATGCGACGACAAAAAAGACAAAGCAAATTGCATGGTTATTAAGGCTCAAGATGTCATGGTCACTAATGGGTTAACCCACATTAAACAAAGACACAGAGTACCATGCCCATACTGTAAATTCTGCTGCTGCTGCTCAATGTAATGTTATTAAATAATACCCCTTTAGGCTATGTTCACACACAGTATTTTTGCTCAGTATTTTGCAGTCAAAGCCAGGAGTGGATTAAAAAGACAGAAAGGCTATGTTGACATTTAGTGGATGGCCGCCATTTAATGGCAAGTTTTTTCAAAACAACGGCCATTGTTTTAAAATATTGTTAATTATTTGCCATTAAAGGATACCTGTCACCCCCGTGCAGAGGTGGAGGCTGCCCGACCCCCCGCTAGAAACCCTTATACTTACCCCTTCCCTCCAAGTCCCGGTATGGAGATATCCCCGTCGTAAGCTCGGCGCGCGCTCCTGAGATGAGTCCGATGCCCATAGAGAATGAATGGAGCCGTCATTCTCTATAGGCATCGGACTCATCTCAGGGCACGCACGGCTGCCGACGGGGATATCTCCATCCCGGGACCGGCTCCAGGCGCGGGACTTGAAGAGAAGGGGTAATTATAAGTGGCAGCCATCACTCAATTTTAACAGTGTGTGAATATAGCCCGTTTTTAATCCACTCATGCTTTTGGTTGCAAAATACTGAGCAAAAATACTGTTTGGGAACATAGCCTTAATTTGCCATCAGAAAAAGAAAATTGTTTAAATAAAGTTTTTATTTTAAACACTTTTAAAAAAAAATTTGGAACTTTTTTTCTAATTTAAATTTTAGGCTGGATGCAAAAAAAGAATCAAAACTAGAGATGAGCGAACCGGGTTCATGTTAGAGTCCATCCGAACCCGAACGTTCGGCATTTGATTAGCGGTGGCTGCTGAAGTTGGATAAAGCTCTAAGGTTGTCTGGAAAACATGGATACAGCCAATGACTATATCCATGATTTCCACATAGCCTTAGGGCTTTATCCAACTTCAGCAGCCACCGCTAATCAAATGCCGAACGTTCGGGTTCGGATGGACTCGAGCATGCTTGAGGTTCACTCATCTCTAATCAAAACAAATGCACACAAATGCATCTATTCAAAAAAAATAATAAAAACAGCTTTACTAAATGTATTATGAAATAATTCTGAAATGTTTCATTCCCACCACTAGGTCAAAAAATAAAGAGTACTTGTCTTTATTAAAAAAAAAAAAAAAAAAAAAATCCTCCACATAAAGCTTGCAGCTTAACCCCTTTCCCCCTCTACTCTATTCATGTGAATTAGACAGGTCCTGTCCATTGCTTTCCTGTCCATGTAAAACATATGACTACATTTTGTTAAAAACAGCTCATGCAAGATGGCAGCCCCTATAATTATTTAGAAAAATGTTATAAAAAAAAAATACAAAATCAGAAAATAGAAACATAATAGAATAGCTTTTAATATTTAAAACTCAGATTTGTCATTTTTGGGCATCTCTCCACATTCCAGTTGTTGGATTCCTGCTTTCCTAAGTGATTCAGTTTAATGACCCCCAGAGATCTGAAACTTGCCTAGTACTTTCATAGCGACTCTGGAGTATTCTACTTAATACGTTTGCTTAATTTGCATTCCACATTTGTATACGCTATATATACACCAACATATACATCCAGGCCTATATATATTACACAGGTGGACTGAAAAACAAGACCAAAACCGGTCTATAATTCCAGGCAGGAAAATTCATTCTTCATAAGAACATGCTTGAATTGATTTCTTGAAGCAGTCATTAAACCAACTCATTAAATTGAGTGGCAGTATTGTGGTTTAATGAATAAGGAGAAATGCATAAAAAGCTGGAATTTACAACATACTTGGGTTATAATAGAATTATGCAATAACTCGTTTTTATCCAAAATTTACAACTTTGAGGAGTTAGAGCAATTTCCCATACTTATAATGTAATCCAAGTTCAAAAGTCTATGCCAATAGTCGTGGAAATTTCCACTACAGCCAGCGCAGAATTCCAAACTTGGTTTAAAAAGTGTGTTCTCAATTCTGTCTGTACTTAAATATTTATGTGTGATGTAAGGACACCAAGAGGATTCGGCTTCGGTAATTTAACATAAAATGGTTCTGCAATATTCTTCTCCAATATGTTATGTATGAATGGGTGTCAGAAGATCAAAGTTACAACAGACAGCGAGTGTGGACCTGCTGTGCTGCTCAATCGCCTTGGCTTTGGTCCACACCAGGAAGTGGCATCTAAAGGACTTATTATACCAAGCGATTACCAGGCAGAAATAGCCCATGTCCAAAGGCAACGATCAGCTGGCGTGCACAATGTCAGCTGATCATTGTCTTTAAACATGTTCAAAAAGAACAACAATGATAGCGACGGTCTGCTGGCTGTCCCTCCATGTAAGCCCTTCGCGTTCACTGTTGGTCAGACAGGCAGGTCAGACAATCCGAGTTGGCAACAGGAGAGGCACAAGGTACAGGCAGGGAGTAAGGAAAAGAAAGAAAAGGCACATGGAGAATCAGCAGGATCACAGAAATGCACCTTCACTTCACATAATAACCGGTCCTTAGTTACCTTTCCTTGTGCCTGCCATCTGCCACTTGACTGACCCTGGGACCCCAGCCAGAAGGCATTTTCCACTGTGCAGTGATGACTTCATGACTCGGGGGGAGGAGAAATGTCCTTCCTGGTGGATTGGCTTATTATTTTTTTTTTTATTTCGGGGGTGGGGATGTTCGTCCCGTGGTAAAACTGATGTTACCCATGTTTCTCAAGTCAGTACGATTACATTGATGGCCAATTTATAAAACTTTTAGTTTCCTGCATTTAAAATCTATTTTGATCCTTATAACGCTTTTATTTTTGGTCTATGGGACTATTTGATGGGTTGTTTTTTGCACCATGATCTACACTTTCTATTGGTATCTTGTATATACTGTATGAAATGTTTCTCTTTAAACTGTTTTTATTAAACAAGTCTTCAACAGTACATACAAACAATACAAACAATATTGGTCGTACATTAGTCATATATTGGTACAATAGTATACACAATCCTGAGTTTATGGTAAGAACTCAAGCAAGAAAGCGTATAGTCTCTAGGTAGAGTTGTGCATAGCTGGAGCGGATGACCAATGGATCAATACAGATGAGGATTGCTCCGTCATTAAAGGAAAAGTCTGACCAAGTGTTAAATTTTTTTTTTCCTGTTTTGGCTGGGGATCACACTTACACTATGCCAGTGGATGATTTGAGCTTGAAATCCACACTCTCTGCCCCCCCCCCAGATGCCGTTTAGAGACTGCTGCTGCCTGCTAAACTTCCTGTTCTGAGCCACTCTGTGCCTACAATTCCCAGCATCCCTTGCACCAGCAGTCCGTCACACCCACATTGTTCCCCCACCCACAGAACGGCTCAATATCAGTAGTAGGTTAGAAGTCTGTCAGCAGCAAGCGTGCAACCTCCGCCACCTCCAGAAGCTCACGAGTCTAATGTCAGTAATAGGTTAGCAGCCAAAGCCCGCACACCCACCCTGGCAGCCCACTAAAGAATTATCCAATGTGGGACAAGACCAGGTGTGCACTAGACCCTCTAGTTCCTCTTGACCCAACCCTGCCCAATCACCCCTTTAAGGCTCATACATAAACAAGTCATCACAAGTCATCATTCCAGCTATGGTGTTTGGTTTCAGTACTGTAATGCATCATTAGACCAATTTCCTTTTCAACCATTTGCCTAATATATTGTAGTAGATGAGGAAATTTCACTAGCAATGAACAATATGGTATTCCATTGCCAAACCATTATTCTGACCCTAATACACTGTAATAAAATATACACATATCAATATGTCTCAACAAAATGCCATTGAGGGAGCATTTAGTAAACAAGACGGTGAAATAATTTGGCTTTTTCTCCCCCTACAAAACATGTGCACTCAAGATCTTTAATAAATCAGTTTTATTTCCTGTTATATGCAATAACATAATTAAACATAAGGCATGTCCATGAAATAGATCTCAGATGTCTCTGTGAGGATTACATTGACTCTATAGCTCCGAACTGAGGAACAACTCTTTTTTGATGTGCAAACAATTTATGTGTAAAGTGCAATGTATGTGTTGCAGGATTTCTCCTCTTAAAAAAAAAATAAAAATCACAAAGAAGCATTTGCCTTTTTTTTTCTCTCCTGGCAGTAGGCTGACACATATACTTACCATTGATGATCGGTGTCCTGCAGTGCGGCTTCATTCTGGTCCTACAACATTGTACACATCCCATGGGGCCTCGCCACCAACTGGCCCGCAGCTAAGGAGGCCAGAAGTCAGGGTCTCCAATGCATCTCTATGAGAGCGCTCACATAGAGATGCCTTGGAGACCCTGACTCCCGGCCTTTAAAAGCCCTGGAGAGGGGTTAGAGGAATTGTGACTTCCAAACCGGAATGATGCCATGCCACATGGCACCAATCATCAACAGTAAGAATATGTGCCAGCCTGTAAGTCCTCTGCTGTGTAAGAGCTCCAGCATTTTCATTTCTCTATCTACAGGGCCATGTAAGGGCTTGTTTTTTTCAGGAACCGGTGTACTTTGTAATGGCGTCTTTCATTGTACCATAACATGTGTGATGGAAGCCCCAAAATATTATTTATGAAAATAGAAACCCTTTGGGGGGTTTCCATGTCTACATAATGTGACATGACACTGTTATTCTATAGGTCAGTCCGAAAACACTACGTAAAAGTACAACGGCTGAACTTTGTGCGGAGGGGAACATAGCCTATTGTTCTATGGGATCCCGGCCGGAGCGTATACACTCCGGCCGGGATCCCGTGCAGCGCCGCAAAGAACTGACATGTCAGCTTTCTGCGCCGCAATTCATACTGTCCGGGATGATTTTTGCAGAGACCGGCCGTTCTGTGTGAACATAGCCTTACACAGATTTTCTAATGGTTTCTTTTGCAATTAACTATAGCAAAATGGCCCTTTTGTGACTCTTATAATAGTTTTAGTTTTAGTTATACTGCATAGATCAATGAGATCAGTGTTCTATTGCTCCCTCCCACTAGACCAACGGGGACTGGAGAAACAGCTTTTTAAATGCAGCTGTCAACTTTGACAGCTGCATTTAAAAAGCTAATTAGCGGGCACGGCGATCGGACTGTGCCCGCTAATAGCTGTGGTCCCGGGCTGCAGATAGCACCCGGGATTGCAGCGGTTCAGAGCGGGGTCACTGTGCAGCCCCCTCTGAACTCCCTTAATGACCTTATTTAGAGTCTGCCTGTGACAGACTCTACAAGCAGAACACAGATTGGACCGCACGGAGGAAGGTAAGAGACCTTCGGGAGTCTGTGAAAGCGATCGGGATCCCCACAGTGACACTGCAGGGGTCCCGATCGGTAAGTGACAGAAGCTGCTCCTGTCACTTACACTTAATTGCCACGTTTAGGGGCGTTTAGGGGTTAATGACAGCCTGTCATTAACAGTGAGGGCTCAGTTGCTGATTGCAGCCGGACCCCACCTGCTATGAAGCATGCTTCATTGCACATTAGACACCCAGGGTGTACAGGTACATCCTGGGTCTTCTGGTGAAAGGCAGCCAGAGCATACATGCATGTCCTAGGTCATCTAGGGGTTAAAGGGAAACTATAGAGCAGGTAGACAAATCTAACTTTCTGATATGTCCCTATTGTACAGGAGATGCAGTGGAGGAAGGTTGTCTCTTACCTTCCTCTTCGGTGCTGTGCCAGTGATGTTAATCATGTGCTTCATGGTCCGGTGAGACTGTTTAGAGCACTGGGGCACCCGGAAGGAGCACTGCCCACCCCCATCATGAATGGAGCAGGCAGGCACTGTCATTAGAAAGGGGTGGGCTGGCTATGGAAAGATCGGCACTAAAGGGGCGGGTAGTGCTCCTAATTGGTTCTCCAGTGCTTCTAACAGTCTCACTGGACAGAGGAGGAAGGTAAGAGACATGTGTGTCTTCTATGCAGTAGGGACATATCACCAGGTTAGATTTGTCTAACCTGCTGAAAGTTTCCCTTTAAAGATGTTTTTTTTTTTTATCTATACAAATACCATTTATAATCCATCATCCATTGATATGCGTAGGACACATTCATAGTAACTTGACCTATTCCTCAGCCACAAGTCTGCCATTTCCCCTCTCTGACGGTCTCTGGTGATAACGTCCGAGACAAGAAGGGAACGGACTGGGAGCATCCAATCCACGTCTGAACGCAATGTCCGATAGCTGCCTGATGTTGCTACAACTTTAGTAACATCAGGCAGCTATTGGTCATTGCCTGCAACATGCTCCTGCCCCCCATGCTCGGAAGTTATGAACAGAAACAAGTAGAGCGAGGAAGTGGAGCGCTGGGGAGCAGAAGAGGTACGACCTTTTCTGCTCTCCGGATAAACACCAACAGTTTTCTGTTGGAACCACAATTCGAAAGCAATGTTTGACTTTCAATATAGTAAATTTATTGTGGGTCTTTGATAAAATAGCACCAGCAATTTTGTCCTCTTGCGTAAACATTATGGCTCTAAGACTGCGATGATAAAAACGCATCTTAAAGAAGTTAAAACAACTAAAACGTAAAATTTGCACACTACTCAAGTAGATGAATAATGAACTCAACCTTGAATGGGTCCTCTGGCAGCGGGATGAACATCTTCAAGCTGATGGCTTACAAGGAATGTTGTAAACGTATTTCAAAAATCTTTGGAACGACTGTGTTATTCTAAGTGTCAATTAAGAAAACTGTGTTATTACTATTTGATCCAACACATAAGAATTTGTATTATGAAACAGGCTTACAACAATGATTGCAGTAAAGGTCTCCACAATGTTGTCTAGTAAATGTGCAGACGACGGCTTGCAAGATATTTCGGGCATGATTTGTATATTTTTTTTCCCTGTCGCGAATAGAACAGAGCAGATTCTCTCCAGTCCATGATTGGTTAATATTCCTCTGAGGACACAAAGGTGTAAAATCCTATCTGGATAAGGTTTCTTATAAGATATAGATCTGATTTTATTTATTTGGATAGATTTTTGCCAGTTTTATATGTTACAGGGGACAACCACATTTCAGGCTAAACAATTGTGGTGTTACTAGTATGTTACACCCCTCGCAAACTCTGTTACTTCAAGTAACTGTGGTAATAAGGTAGTACCTAAGTTTTGCCACAAGATGTCGCTATTTTATATAACTGCACTTATGTTTTGCACAGCTGCAGGTAACCAAAAGGGTTATCGTTTGTTGTAATCTGTACAGCAATGAGGACCTTCACTTCTTCTCTACCTATCTCTAAGCTCCTTTCTTTCTGTGCTTTCTTCTCTACCACTCACAGGGGATATTACACCCCCTGTAGGAAGCTGTCACATGGGGAGAGAAAGTATACACCCACTTTTAGTTAGTCTTAGTCTGGTTGTTGAGCAGAGGAGACACAAAACAAGTTGTTCCCTGCTGTGGTCCAGCTGGGGCCTGGCTTTGCAGGTCTCCACTCCAGAACTAGTCTGCAGTCTTATTCAGGTTCCTGTGAAGAACAGATGCACATGGGAGACGCAGACACCAGTTTCTTGAAAGCAGCACTTCTACACACTATGCAGTGTTAAGCTACTCCAAGGAGAGGACAAGTCAGAAAAAAACCCAACCAACGCCGAGAACAAGTCTAAAAGTGAAGGACAGTATCCTCATAACAAGAAGAACTGATCCAGATAGAGCAAAGTGGCTAGAAGCCTACATACTCTATCTCGCTGCGCGGGTGTAACCAGGAAACCTTGGCCACTCTGCTAAACCCAGGTAACAAAGTCTGGGGCTTGTGTCACCCTCATAGGACGGGTTACTCGATACTGGTGGGCAAAAGGTGGTAAAGTGACAAAGGTTGAAACACAGGCACAAGTAAACTTCTATTTTCAAGTCTTCAGTATTCTACTACTACTTCTTCTGAAGTTTCGGAAGAGCACATTACTACTTGGGTTGGGGCTCTCACAATCTACTCCTCTCTACTACTCTGAACCTGCAGTACCGACTTCTCTTTACAACTCGAGACTCTCGGCACTCTCAGTACAAACTCCTCTCAACTACTCTCAGCTCTACTATTCTAAAGGTCCTCAGTACAGCTTCTGTCTTGTCAAGTCTACAGTCTGCTATCAGCTATTGTTCAAGGTGTTCTCTCAGTAAAGAAGATCTATTTATGCTAACTGTGATTATTACTTAGGCACCTACCCAGTAGATACCACATCCTTGGGTCCTGTCCAGTTTCTGTGGGTGGCAGTACCGATAGTCTGGGTGGGTCACAACTCCACTCCGGACCACCATGATAAGTACCCAAGGGACCCCCTTACATCCCGGCAGGTCACCGACCACAGGGGAAAGGGTATAGCTTGCCACTCTAAAATAAAAGCAGGTGTGCCTCCATACATGTGTGCCCACCTGGCACTGGCGTCACAACAGTATACCATCTGGCTGAGCTAGTGGTGTCACACAGTACCTTCTGGTAAGTGACCGGTCGGGCCTCACATGAGTGCACCACAGAATGTCTATAGCTATCATATATGAAGCAGCACTATAGCAAATTGTGGGAAGGGACAGGGCTTCCAACTATTTCTTCTAATGGCAGTCAGAACAGTCATTCTGGGTGTACAGAAGAGTCATCTCTCTCCCATGATCAATGGTCTGGTTAAAGACTATCACCACAAGATATATAACTTTCTAATATAATGTTATTTCCTATAGTACTCGCTTTAGTGGCTTTTCTGTGCTTCACCACTGACAGGAAATGGAAAATAGAAGGACAACAAAACTTGTATTGACCCCAGCTTCTCTCTCTCCTGTGTCAATATATCATACTCTGATGTCACAGGAGGCCTGGCTGGATCTTTTCTCCCACTCACCTGAGTGATTAACCATCTCTGACCAGCCCCTTCAGCCTAGGCAAGGAGCGAAAGCAGCAGGTGTAGCAACTTCACTGGACTGGGACTGAAATTCCGCCCTGGCATTGGAGGGCACAGAAGCCCATTCACTGTCAGCACCTAAACTGTAGCGAGATGAATTGATGCAGAAAAACAATTTAATGATGCTAAACGGCACAGAGGATCAGAGCCGGCACTGCCAATCCCACCTAGACAGAAATAGAGGCATAAACAGTATATCCAGTGTAAGATAATATCAAATAAAGTCGGGGCCGGACAGGCCATAGGGCAACTCTGGCAAATGTGCTGTGTGTCTGACGAAGTGCCCCCCATGGCTTGCTGGCCATCCGCTTTCTCCTAGGTTTTGGCAGGCACACAGCACATTAACTTCTGGTTCTGCCAGAGAGTCCATGGCCGACCTCCTCCCGCAGTGCTTATTGCCTCTCCTCCCCTGCAAGCCGCTGTAGCATGACATCACCCGGACCGCACAACTTGCCAATCTGTAGGGTGGCGTGCGGTCCGGGTGAAGTTATGCCATGTCAGTTCTGGTAAGAGTACTCTCAGCATGGGGTGGTAGTTGTTTGGGGGGCTGGGGTGCTAGTTGTGTGTGGGCAGTGGCGTAGCTATAGGGGTCGCCGGGGTCACCATGGCGACCGGGCCCCTACGCTAGGGGGGCCCGCACGGCCCCCCCTTGCCACTTGTGACAGTGTCACTTTAAGCATCCCGAGAAGCTGCGGCCGCGCAGCTTCTCGGGATGCACAGATCGCTTTGATGTTCCGCCCGCACAGTGAGCACAGTGAGCGGGCGGAACATTAAAGTGATCAGAATACAGGAGAAGGACCTGTCAGCGTCCTCCTCCTGTATTCTCTCCCATAGGCTGCCGGCACTTCATACTAGCAGCCTATGGGAGGCCGGGCAGTGACCTCTCCGGCAGGCGTGAGGATGTGACGTCATCACGTCTGCCGGAAGTCCCGTCCCTGCGGCTCGCTAGATGGAGCCCGAAGAGGAGGAGGAGAGCTGCTGCCTGCACAGCGCGGATTAGGTGAGTAGGATGTTTGTTTTTTTAGGGGCACCTCTGGGGGCATTATTAGTATATGGGGGCACCTCTGGGGGCATTATTAGTATATGGGGGCACCTCTGAGGGCATTATTAGTTCTTGGGGGCACCTCTGGGGGCATCATTAGTGTATGGGGGCACCTCTGGGGGCATTATTAGTATATGGGGGCACCTCTGGGGGCATTATTAGTATATGGGGGGCACCTCTGGGGGCATCATTAGTGTATGGGGGCACCTCTGGGGGCATCATTAGTGTATGGGGGCACCTCTGGGGGCATTATTAGTTCTTGGGGGCACCTCTGGGGGCAATATTAGCTCATGGGGGCACCTCTGGGGGCATTATTAGTTCTTGGGGGCACCATTAGCTCATGGGGGCATCATTATTGTATGGGGGCACCTCTGGGGGCATTATTAGTATATGGGGGCACCTCTGGGGGCATTATTAGTTCTTGGAGGCACCTCTGGGGGCATTATTATTGTATGGGGGCACCTCTGGGGGCATTATTAGTATATGGGGGTACCTCTGGGGGCATTATTAGTATATGGGGGTACCTCTGGGGGCATTATTAGTATATGGGGGTACCTCTGGGGGCATTATTAGCTCATGTGGGCACCTCTGGGGGCATCATTATTGTATGGGGGCACCTCTGGGGGCATTATTAGTATATGGGGGCACCTCTGGGGGCATTATTATTGTATGGGGGCACCTCTGGGGGCATTATTAGTTCATGGGGGCAACTCTGTGGGCGTTATTAGTTCATGGGGGCACCTCTGGGGGCATTATTAGTATATGGTGGCACCTCTGGGGGCATTATTAGTATATGGGGGCACCTCTGGGGGCATTATTAGTATATGGGGGCACCTCTGGGGGCATTATTAGTATATGGGGGCACCTCTGGGGGCATTATTAGTTGATGGGGGCACCTCTGGGGGCATTATTAGTTCATGGGGGCACCTCTGGGGGCATTATTAGTCCATGGGGGCACCTCTGGGGGCATTATTAGCTCATGAGGGCACCTCTGGGGCCATTATTTGTTCATGGGGGCACCTCTGGGGGCATAATTAGCTCATGAGGGCACCTCTGGGGGCATTATTATTTTATGGGGGCACCTCTGGGGGCATTATTAGCTCATGGGGGCACAGAAGGGAATCCTACATACAGGGGGCATCCCACATTCCTACTCACTTTACTGCACATTACACCAAACAGCGCAGTTACTATGGGAGCCTACAGGAGGGAGGAAGGGAAGGAAGTTGCTAGAAATGTGCGGAGCCTAAATTGTTTGTCTCGCAGGTTCTAAGGGGATGAAACGTATCTGGAAGGAATCATCTTGGAGGACTGGGCCGGATGAAGAGGAAAAGGGAAAGTGACGCCTCAGATCAAAGAAGACGTCACCTGTGAGTCACTGTATGACGGTTTTCTTATTTTGTAGAACATCATTTAGTAGGGGTGCCCCGAGGTGGAAAAGGTTGGGAATCACTGCGCTAATCTGTCTCGCTGCGCCCGCTGGCACATGCTGTCATCTGATTGGGCCTCTTACCTAATCAGATGACAGCAAGTACCAGCGCCCCCTCCTCCAGACATCTGCCTTGGCGGCCCAAGCTATGTCCTATGGTCGTATCTTTACCGCGTTGAGCTCCAGCTTGTGCTGCATCTACATTATCTGTACTCAGAGATATCACAGTGTTATCTGTCGTGTTACATAGGACTGCAGGTGACATCTACTACATTATCTGTACTCAGAGGGATATCACTGTTATCTGTGGTGTTACATAGGACTGCAGGTGATATCAGGTGACTTCTCCAGGTTGCAGAAGTTCAAACTTCATCGTGCCCTGCTGACAGTTTATTATGGGAGTTGTAGTTTTGCAGCATGTGGCTCTTCAGGTTGCAGCACTACAACCCCCATCGTTTCCAACTGGCAGTTCATGATGAGAGTTGTAGTTTTTCAGCTGTAGAGTCAAAGATTGGAATACAATGATTAGACAATGACACAGTACAGTCCATTAATTATAGGGGGCAGTAGTGCCGTACATGAGGTGGAGGCAGTGACAGGGCATTAGAACATGGTGGCACATTAGAGTAATTGGATATAACGTTAGATAGACTTTGCCTGATCGGGGGGAGATGGGGGGGGCCCCAAGCTAAAATTTTGCACCAGGGCCCATCAGCCTTTAGCTACGCCCCTGTGTGTGGGGCTGTATTTATGTGGGGAAGCTGGGGTGGGGGCTGAAGGTGATAGTTGTGGGGGGGCTGGGGGTGGTAGTTGTATGGGGGTGGTAGTTCTTTGGGGGGCTGGGGTGGTAGTTCTTTGGGGGGAGCTGGGGTTGGTAGTTTATTGGGGGCTGGTAGTTGTGTGGAGAGCTGTAGTTGGGTGGGGGTTGTAGTTGTTTGGGGGCTGTAGTTGTGTGGAGAGCTGTAGTTGGGTGGGGGTTGTAGTTGTTTGGGGGCTGTAGTTGTGTGGAGAGCTGTAGTTGGGTGGGGGTTGTAAATGTTTGGGGGCTGTAGTTGTGTGGGGGGCTAGTGGTGGTAGTTGTGTGAATGGCTCTGGGGGTTGGGTGATGGGTGTTGTCTGGAGGGGAGGCTGGAGGAGCTTTAGGTTAACTTAAAGTGGCACTGTCACCCCCTTTTTGGATTCTACACAGGTGTAAAAGGTAAACTTAGCAGTTTTCATACCTTATTTTATATCATACGTCATGGTGTTTGTTCAAGTAAAAAGTGATCTTTTATTAGCTGCAGATTGTGCCAAGTGGTCGGGGCTTCGCAGCAACAGCGCCACTTAGCCCTGCCCACAGTGTAACAGTTGGCCCCGCCCCCTCCGTGGCATCATCGGCACATAGGCCCTGCCCTTTAGCAGACCATTGGAACAGGGTGGCCTAAAGGTCTAGGCTCCACCCCCTCTACCTCGGCCCATACCAATGGGCGTCAGGGGGGGGGGGGGGGGCGGAACCTATGTGCCAATGTTTTGCAGGTTTCAGCTTTGTCAGGTTATTCCTGATGTTTCCTACGAGCAGACATCATATTCAGCCAATGAAGGGCACCAGTTTGGAAACTACAGGCTACAGTGGTCTATAATGTGTCTATGGGTATGGCTGCTCCAATTGGACCGAGCGACGGCAGCAGATCGTTTCTATAAAAATTGTTTGTGTTGCAACACGTTGAAAGACAACGATCAGCCAACATTGTATATGTCGGCTGATCGTTGCCTTTTATTACACAAAGCAATTACTGTCTGCAATGGTAATTAAGCGGCCAAATATGGCACAACTGGGAAAAGATGAGTAAAGAGAACTTTCCAGAGTAGGAAACAACAAGAAAATAGAGGAAGAAGGAATAAATAAAGAGGAATATATGAGGATAAAACACCTGTGGGTAGAGAGTAAGTAAATGATTAGAATTTAAAATTTTCTTGTTTCTGACCCATTTACTCACACTTACTGTAGCCCTGGATCAGGGTTAGTTGTATGTTTATATGTATTGTTTACCATTAGCAATTAGTAGACATATATAATTATATAAGCTGAATTGTAGGCGCGGATGGATGATCTAATATTCAAGCTGGACTTGCAGGTCCATATATGTTATTGTCAAATGTACTATGTATGGCTTATGGTTGTATGTGTTGAAAATTTAAATAAAAACTTATAATAAAAAAAATCTGTCAGATATCTGTGTGTATATAAGAACCCTAATACTCACCTGCTCCAATCCCCTGCTGATCTGACGGTGCTCCATCACAATAGTCTCCACTTCTTCCTGCTTTAAATTATTATCAACCCTGAAAGAACTGGCCCCAACAACGCCTCTAAGGCATATTACCAAAAGAGAGCATCGTACTGGCATAGATTGAGTAATGCACAAAATTACATAAGAAAAATTCTCTGGCACATATGCACCACGTACACTCAACAAAGCAGATTTACTATTGCAAATGCACCTAAATTTTAGCACAATTTGCACAAAACCCCCCAAGCTGTTAAACAGTACAGTGGCCATACTTGAATACCCCTAATCTTGATCAATTATGTATTTAGGGTGCGTTCACACATAACGAGTTGGCAGCAGATTTCATTGTCCATATCGCAGCAAGTCCACTGCAATACTCATTTCCGTTAGAATCTATAGCCCTGCATTATCGCAGCAGATTTTAGTTCTGCTGCAAGAATGTAGTGATACGTTTCTTTTATTCTATGCCAAGTAGGTTAACATAATAAATCTCTATGCTTACCCGCTCCCGTCCCTCTGGCATGCCCCAGTCTGCTTCTCCTGATCCCTGCGCACTGACAGTCCACTCAGCCAATCACTGCATTGTCTAGCTGCAGCCAGTGATTGGCTTAGCGGACTGTCAGTGTGCTGGGATAAGGAGAAGCAGACAAGAGCACGCCAAAGGAGCGGGTAAGCGTCCTTATTATGTTAGAGAGACTCTATACCCACTTTGTGACTGCCCCCCCCCCAACTACTTATACCTTCTTGTAGCTGATGAGAAGTCCGTTCTGCTGGTATGTCTATCAACGCTGTGCTTTCCTGAGGCTGAAAATCATACTTGAGCTGTAGCCCTGTCAAAGAGACAGGGCCTAGAGCGTCTGTGTGGTGTTGGTCTTAGTCTCCCCCTGCCTCCAGTTCCGACCACACAGAGTTAGCTGTAAGTGTGCATGCGCCACCTCCTGACCCCCCGGCGCCACTGCACCCCATAGTAGTGACGCGCACGGCCCTTCCCCGCCTCTCCTGCCTGTCACCGACCCCCCCCCCCCCCGCATACCTTGGTGTGTCACTGTGTCTATCCCGCGCAGGCGCATTGACGCAACCAGCCTTCTCAGACTAGCCTAGTGCGTCATAGCGTCTGGGTCCAAAGAAGAGGACAAGCTGAGGGGAGGGGACAGGCAGGAGAGGTGGGGAAGGGCCGTGCGCGTCACTACCACGGGGTGGGGACAACGCTGAGTGGACATACCACAGAAGTGGCGCGGACCCGGCTACATTGCAGCGGTGCCGGGGGGGGGGGGGGGTTTGGGGGGTCAAGAGGCGGCGCATGCGCACTTACAGCTTGCACTTTGCAGGCAGATGGAGAGCGGAACGGGAGGTGGGGGAGATGGCGACCAACACTACACAGGGGGTGCTGGCCTAGGGCACAATTGCTCTAGGCCACGACTTTTAGACATGGCTACAGCTCAACTAAAGTATGATTTTTCGGCTTCAGGAAAGCACAACCAGCGTTGATAAACATACCAGCAGAAAGGACTTCTCCTCAGCTACAAGAAGGTATAAGTAAATGGGGGGGGGGGGGGGTCACAAAGTGGGCACAGAGTCGCTTTAACCTACCCAGCATAGAATTAAATAAAGTTGTCTCTACATTCTCACAGGGGAATTAAAATTTGCTGCGACATACGCAGTGTGAAATCGCTGCAGGCGCGCACACTTAAACAGTATTTTCTCCTGAAAGTTTAATTCAGTATTTAAATACTTGCTTGGTATCCGAACAAGGTGCAGGTCCTGTCAGCATCTGAGTATTGTCATGGGCCACTTGCCTGAGCCTTCCTCTTCCTTGTGTTCTGACTTCTGTCCCCATCCCCCTGAAGTGTGAGCGACTGGTCATCCTGACACTGTGGATTGTTGGTGGCAGTGCTCATACAATTGCGTCCAGTCCAGCTGGCACGCTTGGACCAGAAGCAACATTTGAAGGTTTCATTACTGTACAATATGGGATTGTGATGGGCAGTACTGTATTCCTAAGCGTTCATACATCCTTTATAGAGCGGAGGTGGGTGTGCTGAATAAAGGATGAGGGAGGCGTTGGTGCACTTTAAGGACATGGGTGTACACTACCGTATTAAGAATTGGTGGTGATGCAGGGGGCTGCACTATAAGGACAGGAATCAGTGTTTTATTACATACAATAGTTGCCGAGTGGTGAACGTGGAAACCAATTTAACACATTTACATTATTTCTAGAGATGAGCGAACCTGGAGCATGCTCGAGTCGATCCGAACGTGAACTTTCGGCATTTGATTAGCGGTGGCTGCTGAAGTTGGATAAAGCCCTAAGGCTATGTGGAAATCATGGATATAGTCATTGGCTGTATCCATGTTTTCCAGACAACCTTAGAGCTTTATCCAACTTCAGCAGCCCCCGCTAATCAAATACCGAACGTTCGGGTTTGGATCGACTCGAACCCGGTTCGCTCATCTCTAATTATTTCCTATGGCAAAACACTACTCGGTTCTCCTAGAATGGATTGTATTTGTGAACAGAGGTAACATTTTATTAGTAAATCTGAGTCAGTGTGTGTATAGTCATCCTCGTGGAGAACTGGTTCACATTCAAGAACTGCAGATTATATGAACTATTTAAAGGGTTTATCCAGGAATAGAAACAACATCTTCTTTGTTGCAAAAACAGCACCACAGCCCCTCAGGTTTTGTGTTGTAATAAAATTCAGCTCCATTCACTTTTGATAGAACTGAGCAGCAGAACCCACACCGAAACGGAGGATAGGAGAGATGCTGGTACTGGAGGAAAGAGGCCATGCTTTTTTTAAGCCTGGATATTCCCTTTGACAGTAATCAAAGTAGCAGACAGACCCCTTTTTGACTGCTTTCACATAGCATTTTTAGAAAAATAAAAATAATTAAAAGACTGCACCAAAAAATCCAGTGGCCTTTTAAGCCAAAGTCAAAAATGGATGATGCAGAGAGGAGAGGTATTCCTTTTGGATCCACTTACAACTTTGGCTCAAAACAACTATATAAAAAGTTGCCACGCTCATGCAGTGCTCTTCCAAAAGAAAACAAAAACCTGTGTGTGAATCTCACTACCCAAGGTGTGGGCCACTTTACAGTAAAATTACTCAGTGTAGAGTATTAGTAAGTGTACTCACTGCACTTCCTGACAGCAGCTCCCTGTGTACCTCATAGAGCTAATATCAGACTCCCCTCCTCCAGGCTGGGCTGCCTGCGGTGAGTCTGTCCATAAGATGGCAGACATGGAGGAGCATGTGACCATGCCCCACCACAGTGTCCTCCATAGGCATATACAGGCTCAGTGTTGGACACTTGGGGCGGTGCATGGTCACATGCTCCTCCATGTGAGCCATCTTATGGACAGAATCACCACAGAGCAGGACAGGGGGAGGAGGGGAGTCTGATTTTAGCTCTGAGGTACCCCGGGAGCTGCTGTCAGTGAGTACACTTACCAATACTGTACACTAAGTAACTTCACTATAAAGTGGCCAACCCCTTTAATAATAAAGTATTCTGAAAAGCTTATTAATGCTCTAGACATATCTTTATACAAAGCACAATAAAATAATAGCTCTGAATGTTTTATTCTCATTTATTTTCATACATTGTGGAAATCACTTTGAATGATATACGACATTTCCTTGTTTGTGGCACGCTCCACATTACAGTTTTGTGTTGTTTTTTTTTTTTGTTTTTTTTTTCCAGGCATAGTAAATTTAGTATAAAGTTCGGCTAATATGTTAGACGATGAACCAACATTATAACACTCAACTATATAGCAAAGGTACAAACGGTTGTAATATAAATGAATGTTCATTTACAAAAAGGAGGAAAATCACCCTACTGAGCAGGTTATAAAAAATCGGTCACTTCTATAAATACAACGGAATACACTGTGCTAAAGAATTACATTACAAGCTTGGACCGCTTACATCATCGACATGGCACAAGATGCGGCGACAAAGTGGACAGCACATCAACAATGACTACATGTCTTCAAATCTAGATATGTAAAATATAGAGAGAAGCCTTAGATCTGGCAGACGGAGACAGAAGCTTGCTGACAGTTGTAAAGCTTTACCCATCAGACAGAAGCTTGTCAGGAGCAGCTGCTGCCGAGAACTGATGGATAGTGTTTTTATTGTGACTGCTAGAACACTATATCGCAAGCAGTCACAAGCTCTATGGAGTAGGGGCAGAAACATACAAACATTCAAAACACAAAATATAAAAAGACAACTAAAAAGCTATTTCACAGGTCGCTAAGCATCATCAAATCACAATTTCATTTAAGAAGGAAAAAAAAAAAAAAATCGTGATGTTGACTATATAAGGTTTTCCTTCTCAGTAAAAGTCATTAGCAGCATAATGAATTAAAGGGATAATCCAGACTTAGAAAAACATGACCACTTTTCTCCAGAGACATCACCACTCATGTACTCTTTTTTTTTTTCTTTTTTTTTTTTGGGGGGGGGGGGGGGGGGGGGGCGATTTTGCAGTTCAGTTCCATTGAAGTGATTGGAGCGGAAATGCAATACTACACACAACCTGGGACAGGGGTGGCGCTGTGTTTTAAAAAGTAGCTGTTTTTTTTCCCCAATTCTGGAAAATGCCTTCAACAATATATATAAAACCTGTTTGATCTATGGCCTGTGAATAAAAACCTTGTGCTGCTCAGAATTTTTTTTAAAATTATTTTAGCTTTACTCAAAGGGAAAAAATAAAAATAAAAAAGGCTAAAAAAAAAATTAATATTACAAGAGTAATATTACAATCATTCCTCTTTAATATGGAACTATTTTATCGGGTCCCTTTTCATTGGCGAATCATCGTAGCATTCGTCGGTTATATCGTTTAGAATCTTCATTTTTAGATAATTCTCTCTATACTTAATATAAATGTTAAGTAGTGTTTAATGGAAAATAATGGCGTATTACGGATATGGTAAAGTTAATATAATACTGCTTTTATTTTCTTACTGCCAACAATTGAAAAAAAAAATAAAAAAAAAAATTAGTCAACAATAAAAACTTTAACACAAGAACTTCCTATCCCACAAGGGCAGCCTAGTTATTTACATCTACATATCCTAGTGGAAAAACCTGGCTGTGTTTAAATAGAAAAAAAAAATACAAATTAAAAAACCCCACAAAATATATTACGGTGTTTAAAATAATCAAAGATATATGGGTTAAGAGAAGAAAAACAATGAAATCTAAACAGACATAGTTAAGTTAACTACCTTATTTAGGGTATAGACTGAACACTCTATCAGTAGTATTCCATTATAACAAAAAAATCAACCTCATATGGAGGGTATTTAAACCTACTTGAATAAACACTTAGCCATGCCCATGGGTTTGGCTTCATAGAAAAACACCTGATATTCTCCCACAGGTAGCACACTTCAAAGAGTACCTGTAACTAAAAAAAACTTTGACATGTCATGAGGCATGTCAAAAGTTATTGATCGCAGTGGGTCTCACTGCTGAGACCCCCTGTGATTGGAAGATATAGCCAAAAGAGAGCGTGGTGTCCGTGTCATCCACTCCCCAGATGCTTCTCCTAATTCTGACAGTGCAAGTCTATGAGGCTACATTGTCGGAATTAGCGAGCTGCTGAGAAGGGGATGCCACGCTCTCTCACCAACTTTATATACTGATTGCAGCGGGTCAGAGCAGTGAGACTCACTGCGATCAATAACTTTTGACATGCCTGGTTACACGTCAAATTTTTTTATTTTTTTTTTATGACATGAATCTACTTCAGTTGACTATATGGATCAGTGATATCGGGTCACCGATATTATGAGTTTAGGAGGTACTTATTTGTGTAGGTTCACAAAATGGCTGACTGCACACAAAATGACCACCTCTGCAGGTGGAACGTACATATAAAATGACATAATCTTTGCGACAATACACTGCTATTGTCAAGTGAACAGTAACCACACTTTAGCTGAAATATAAAGTGGTACAGAACAACAAAACGAAAACTTGGGATTGTTAAAACTACCAAAAAAGTATAAAATCAATTATGTATGGAGTATGGAAGAATCCGGTTTTCTTTCTTATAACATATGCTTTGTATACCTGGGACTTTGATCATTAAAAGAAAAATCAGATTAAGGTTGATATAAGGCGGCAAAACAATGCAGGAGCGACTGTGACCCGTGATCAACGATATCACTCATTTCTTGCTACTCCGGAATAGAAACAGTTGGTAGAGGGGCCATGATGTCACTTCTCCAGGGTCTTTCATATTTGAACTGGCTCAAGTTCTCGCTCATCTAGTAAATTTATTAGCATTGAAAAGCTGTCTTTTACGCCTTCCATGTTGTCCAATGACGTCGGCTGAAGTATCCACCTTTTTCCTCGCGCAAGTGGTTCAAGTTCAAAATACTTTTTGATCTGGAAAAAAAAAAAAAAAATTAACAGATCAGATTTTGAATTTTTGAAGTGAAGGAGACAAGCATCTCCAATAACAATAATTTACCATGGAATGATGGACCACATGTCATCTAGCAGGACTATTAGCTTTAACATAACTGATATCTATTACACACTCAAATTCAATATAGCTTTAAGGTTTTTCCAGCAATACAAACACTTTGAGAAAAAAAGGGGGTTACTCATTAGCTAAAATCCTTAAAGCGAATTTACCAGCAGTGGGAGGAAACCCCTGCCCCTCTATGATGTGGCTCCATTGATTCTAATGGAGCCGCATTATAGAGGGGCAGGGGCTTCCTCTCACTGGGGGCGGGCCAGCCTGCCTCTAGTGCTTCATCCTCAGCCAGTGCCCGGGAATAGATTGGTGCCGTACGTGGGAACTGGGCCGCAGTTCAAAAAAAGGACCACCGCACCAGCGCCGTTCTATCCATGTGAAAATCTGATGGTACATTGGCTTTAAGTGGCTGCTCAATGGAGGCAGTTCACTGTCTGTTATCTCTCCCGTCTGCCCCCACCCTCCCCATACACAGGAACATTCAGCATAGCTAAGCAATCCTGTCTTCTCTATGGGGAGGGAAGAGAACTCTGGCTGTGGCTTATCTCTCCCAGTACAAAGGGGCAGTGGATTTTTCTACACGGTCGACCCCTATCCCCACCAACATCTTCTGTTAAGTGTATGGAACTCTCCTGACCATCCACAAATACCGAAGGCTCACCATGTCGCAAGTGGCCGACAAAAGTATAAGGCGTATGAAGATCTTAAGGCTAGTGAAAGCCTTTATGTGCATGCCCTCTACATAGAGACAGAAGCAGGAATCAGTGATCCACAGGGACCAGGGCACTGGTGGGATTAGCTGAGCCTTATCACTTCAAACATATTTGTATAGCCCTTTGAGGTCACCCATACACATTAGATAATTATTGTGTTCTGATGAAAATACTGAATGGGTATAGGTCTACCAGATCCATAACAAATTATCTATCGGTTTTAGTTGCTCTTTACTATTCCAAAAAGAATGATTGGAAAAAAAAGATGGAGATAGGGAGGAAAAGGAGAGATACAGAGTGAGAGGAGACATGGAGAAATACACATACAAAAAAAATAAAAATATCGCGAAAAAGATGTCTGTACTTTCCAGCAATGACTTGTAACAAGGGAATGCACCCAAGGCAATGGAGAAGAACAGCAGAGGACGACATGACAACTGACATCAATATAACAGACAGAACATCTAGACCGGCGGAAGCTGGATAGAGGACTGCTAAGAAAAGTTTCGTGTGAGTTTAAATTATTGTATATTTTTATCCACAGGAAAGTGTCTCTCTTACATTCTTCCATATGTGAAACATGCCCTCATGACATCTTTGCTGTTGGGAGGTTTCGTGCCTATGTCAAGCAGTGCTAAATTTTAAGTGTCAAAACACTTGACAAATCAAAACTTCTATAACAAAAAAACACACAACCCCAAACCCCAATGTTTACATTTTGCAATGACCAATTTTTTTTTGTTTTCATTTCTTTTTTTTTTTTTAAATAATTGCAAAATGTAAACATTGGGGTTTGGGGTTGTTTTTCTTAATCACAGCATACAAAATGTCAAATGTTATAATCTTGGCGGCTGCAAATATAACAGATGCACAAATGCATTGAAACAGCAGGAGTAAAAAAATTATATATAGTATTATAAGATGGCTTAGGTGAGGAAAGGTCAACTTGATGGGTCCCATATTATAAGATTTAAAGGGGTTAGCCAACATTAGGAATTTTTTAAATCTATAATTCTGCCCTTCTGGGGAATATAAAAAACATGTTATGTTACCTCTCCGCCCTCCCTTGGTGTCCCCTGTTGTGAAATTTCCCTGTGCCCCCCCTGCTGACTGCAGCTGCTGCCATGGCAGTA
Organism: Dendropsophus ebraccatus; assembly: GCF_027789765.1. NCBI lineage: Eukaryota > Metazoa > Chordata > Amphibia > Anura > Hylidae > Dendropsophus > Dendropsophus ebraccatus. The sequence continues at coordinate 162,833,694 of NC_091456.1, read as the reverse complement.
ACAGCCTGCTCAGCCAATCGCTTGCCTTGTAGCTGTTCCATCTCAGTCAGTGATTGGCTGAGCGGGCTATCACTCCTGAAACTAGTTTGTCTTGGAAGTGGCAGCAGCTGCAGTCAGTGGGGACACCGGAAAAGCCGCAACAGGACAGGGAAGTGTGGAGAGATAAACATAACATGTTTATTATGTTCTCCAGCAGGCCAGTATTATATAAAAAAGTTCCTCATGCTGGCTAAGCCCTTTAATGAAATACCATGTAAGCTACCGTTTCATAACAAGTGAATCTACTCTTAAAGGGGTAGTTCACCAAAAATGTATTTCTTTACAAATTTCTGGCACCAGTTGATTTGAATCTACTTCTATTTAAAAACCTCAAGTCTTCCAGTACTTATCAGCTGCTGTATATCCTGATGGAAGTGGTATTCTTTCCAGTCTGGAGAGCAGGAGTCACTTATCTGTCAATATTATGAGTTTAGGAGGTACTTATTTGTGTAGGTTCACAAAATGGCTGACTTCACACAAAATGACCACCTCTGCAGGTGGAACGAACATATGAAATGACAATCTTTTCGACAACACCCTGCTATTGTCAAGTGAACAGTAACCACACTTTAGCTGAAATATAAAGTGGTACAGAACAACAACACGAAAACTTGGGGATTGTTAAAACTACCACAAAAGTATAAAATCAATTATGTATGGAGTATGGAAGAATCCGGTTTTCTTTCTTACAACATAATGCTTTGTATACCTGGGACTTTGATCATTAAAAGCGGCTGCAGTCCGCTTCCTGCAGGACATTCAGCAGCTGGATGGAGGACTTGAGATTTTTTAATAGCAATAAATTACCAATCTTTGGCACTAGTTTATTTGAGAGATTTTTTTTGTTGGTCAACAACCCCTTTAAGGCATAAGAACAACTGCTTGGCGATTAGAGATGAACAAACTTTGAGCATGCCGGCTTTCGTCTGAACCCGAGCGTGCGGCGTTTGATCAGCGGTGGCTGCTAAAGTTGAATGCAGCCCTAGGTCCGCCTGGAAAACATAGATACAGCCATAGGCCATAGACTATATACATGTTTTCCAGGCAGCCTTAATTCAACTTTAGCAGCCAATGCTATTCTAGTGCCGCCTGCTCAGAGTTCGCTCCACTCTATTGGCGATTACTGTGCTCATATCAGACAGGAATGGGATGTAAGTAAATACAATCATTACATACCAACAAAGTACTGTTGCCTGAACAGAGTTTAGTTAGCACATTCTTTTGTGTAAGGGTATTTTCTTAAGGAATATTAGTTTTCCACACTCCTACCAAAATAGCCACAAGTATGCAAAAAAATATTCCCCGACTTTCATGTGTAATCTAGATTTCATTGGCTGGGGTGGGCTGAAAAAGCAAAAACAAGACATTTATTTAGTTATCAACTTAAAGGAAAATTAGAATCTTAACTAGAGCTATATTTAACGCCAATGTAAACCTTTACTTAAGAAAATATACATACACAAATAACGGGCAGCATAACGCAGCGCTGACATGCAACCTGAAGGAATGGATTGTCATGCTAACAGACTAGAACATTACCAGAGGGAGACGTGGCTGTTTTGGATGGGGATTGCTCTTATAAGAGAAATAATATTTAGGATAGTAGTCACGGATCCCCCTTCCCGCACTCTTAGAATTCAGATAGGATATGTTAATTTTCCTTATATAGTCATAATATATTCCACCGTTCTGTACACCTAAACCAGTCCTTATCCATTATGGGGCCCCCAATGTGTTATACGGCTGATCCTTTCTTTTGGTCTAGACCTAAAATCATAGACCACCGACCAAGTATCGCTACGTGTAACAACGATGCACGGCCAATGATTGAACAAACAGGTTACACATTACCCCTCTACCTTCCCGATGTTCTCTTGCTGACAGGCCGTATAGCCAATCACTGGCCATAGCGGTCCTGAGCTGTCAGCTCAGACAGGCCGCTCTGAAGCTGCAGCCGAGAGACCGGGAAGCAAGCAGAGGGCAGAAGACTGGGAGGGTGGACAAGTAATGTATTAAGTGTTTGGGTAAGGGCTTCACGGCAGCCCTTGCTAAACAATTATTTGGCTGTGTATTAGGCCCAGTAAATGAGCGACAATCTGGCAGATTGGCACTCGTTTACAATATTGATCGGGCCTTCATTGGCCCGTGTAATAGAACCCTAAGGTGTACTCAAGATAATTTATTTTTTATATATCTAACCATGCTTAGTTATAAAGAAAAAAAAATCCTACACTTACTTTCCCTGCTCCCCCACTGCCCACTGGGAAACATTCCTTGAGCCGCTGTTGGTACAAGGACCTTGTTACTCATGAGTGTTTGAGGCGGGACAAAGCTGTTACCATTGATTGGATGAGCGGGGAGGTCTTTGTGCAGACAACAACAGTATTATTTTGCAGTGGGGACTGACATAGTGACAGTGGTGAAGGAAGTAAAGCAAAGAAGAGATATATATATATATATACATACATACACACACACACGAGGGGGAAATCTTTACGAGTCATGATTTATGTTTCGCTTTTCCTTTGTAGTTTATATATAAAGTTTTAAAAATGTAAAGGTAAATGTAAAATAAGTAAATGTAAAATAAGTAAATGTAAAATCTAGTGCAGGCAGGGGGGTGGGGAAACATCATACATCATAAAGAAACTATACTTACCTGTTCCTGTGCCTTCGCAGCAATGCATCACCACTCTTAGACACCTGCCAGCCTCCTGCATCTGTGGCTCCTGCAACATTACAACCCAGCTCAGGAATGTCTGCTCAGCTAGACAGTGACTGGGGTGGAACACCACTACAGTCACTGACTGGTTGAGTGGGCCCTTCTCGCCAGGTTGTGACAGCACCAGAAAGCGAAACAGAAGCCCAGAGGCTGAGAGCGAGCTTGTGACATGTTCCTGCGGGGGCATACAGTTGGGTAAGTATAGATTCTTTATTATGGTTCTTCCCCAGATTTTTCATTTTGGCCAGACTTCTTTAAATACCTTGCACTAATATCGACTTCCATTTTCTCTGGTTATATAGACCCTTTTCATCCTGCACTACATTAAAAGTTCTGCAGGTTTCCTTACCCACTGCTTTTTTTTTTTTTTTTTAGAACAGGAACTTGTATAGAGCTTGCGATAATGAAATTCTCAGTAATAATCAAATAATTGTGAATGCAGCTTAGGAGTATAATACAGACATCTGAACTCAGGACCAGTACGAGACATGCAATGTAATGTATCTGCTATGACCATTACATTTTTATGTAGATTTTGGATGTTTAGTATTGCTCTAAAGTCAACACGATCATTTGGAACTACAAGAATCTCCAGTGTTTTACTCTTTTAGTATATAATATCTGTTTCTGGGAAATTTGGGTGATACCAATATAAACTTACAGCTCCCATAAGAGTTTTCATTCAGCCTGTCAGGAGTTCTGAAAGATGTTCCATTTGGTTATGCAGCTGTGTGACTTGACAGATTTGATGTTCAGAAGTCCAGGAAAAGTAGATGACAATCCCTATAGGAGTTGTAATGTCACTTAGCTTTCACCGTAACAGCTCTAACTAGAGATCAGATGAACAGAAATTTTTAAGTTTTTAAATTACAAGTCAAAATATAGTACTAAAAATAAAAAAGAGGACTTTCCGGGAAAGACAGTTGCATGGTCATATAATAGAAAAATTCCAGATGCAGAAGGGATGAGACTGTTGAAGCAGCAAAGTCGAGTTGGATACGCGGTGTGATGGGGTTGGCAATGCCACTTCACAGGTTTTATTACCTAAAGTTCAAACTTAGTCTTATTTTGTCCATATTGTGCAGGCAGTTTTAGCATATAACACACGTTAGAAAATAAATAAGAAGGTCTCCTCATCTACGTATATATACACCCAATAACATATGGTATTTAAATGTCCAGGCTTTCTTGCCTCTCAAACTGCACTAGTTGGAGAGTCAACCTAGGCCCCAAATGAGTCCAGTAGCTTCACCTAAGCTTATCGAGGAGACTACCCAAAATTTGTGCTGAAAAGAGGGAAAAGTGGGACCATTTTACCGTTGCATAAAAAACAGACCCAGAGAAATAACACTTATTCATGACTTCAGGTCCTATAAGACGAAGCGATTTTTAACGATCGCAAATTAGATTGTTTATCATTAACCTGAAATCGTTCACCAATTACAGCGAACAAATGTGGAATTACAGACATGGAGAGAAAGGAGCGCTGCACTTCAGGGTTTGGTCCTGTGACATTGGAGTTGCATGGCCATTCTATGGCCTCCCTTCCCTGCGTGCGCTCGCTTTGCGGGGTTGGCGGTCACTGACCGACACAGTGTGGAGTTAATGTAGGGACTCATGTGAACCAGGGGACCTGCACGTGGTACATGAGGCAACATGGTTTGATTAAATTATATACCAACATCCTGGCGTTGGTTTTTTAAATGTAGCTGAGAGGCATTAGTATCAGCCATAGGTGGGATGTGCAGCAGCTCCTTTCTCTTTTTGTCTGCATTTTGCTTTTCTCCCTTTTCTGAGTGCTAGCACTCCCCTTGTAAGACCCATGTGACCCCAATTAGCAGGAAGCACCTGTGCACACATGGCAAGTACCTCCTATTCTTCCCATTCTACCCGCAGGAGTTCTGGTGAGTAGTAAGACCGTGTTCACACTTATGTTGCTTGGTGGCTGCTTTCTCTGCCGGTGGTGCCTGCTGGGTTTTGGGGGGGCTCTTGGGAATTGGTCCTGTGACATTGGGGTTGCAGGGCCATTCTATGGCCTCCCTTGCCTTCTTGCGCGCTTTGTGGGGTTCGGGGTCACTGACCGACACAGTGTTGAGTTAGTGTAGGGACTCACTGTGAACCAGGGGACCTGCACGTGGTACACAAGGCAATATGGTTTGATAATTATATACCAACATCCTGGCGTTGGTTTTTAAATGTAGCCGAGAGGCATTAATATCAGCCATAGGTGTGATGTGCAGCAGCTCCTTTCTCTTTTTGTCCGCAAATGTGGAATTACAGCAAAGGATTAGCGAACGATTAACAACGATTTTAGGCCCAGCTCTAAATCAACGATTGACGAAACACAAATGATTTTACAATCGTTGCCTGCAATTGCACAGGACGATTATAGTTTAAATTCGAATGCTATAACGATTTTATGCATGATAATCTTCCCGTACAATAGGGCCCTTAGTCAACTAAGTTCTTTGAGCAACCACAAGTTTCCTTGATTTAAAGGTTCCAATGTGCGTCATGGGCTCTTCAAAACCTTAGAAGGTGTCCTATGGTATCTAGTTGTCAGCTTAAGCAGGACCTAAATTCTAAAAGAAAGAATGAATGGCTGACCAGCTCACCCCACCTTATTCCACTGCCCAGTTGGGTTGTCTGTTGCAGTGTTGGCTCCTGTAGGCCTTTAGGCAAAGAACAAGGTTTTCAGAGACAATGTGTTCTTATTATAGACAGCAGCAACTTTCACAGCTATTTGTACTATAGTAGCTCTTCCGGGGGATGGGATCAGGCAGTCTAGCCTTCGTTCCCCATTGCATGAATGGGAAATGTATACCAGTAATTTTGTTTCTGGTTTTCGGATTATCCTTCCTTGGACCACTTTTGGTAGGTACTAAGCACTGCTGACCAGAAACATTTGCTATTTGGAGAATGCTCTGTGCCAATTGTCTGACCATCACAATTTGGCCCATTGCACCAATTCTTATGCATAGCCATTTTTCCTGCTTCCAACGCAAACTTTTGAAAAGCTGATGTTGCAGCGAGATAATCATAGTTATTAACATCACCTATAGATGTTAACACATCTACCATATTACCCACCCTTAATCACAAGGAAAAAGAATAATAAACAATAGGACTTAGAGTATCAAATATTGTCAAATTTGGCATGGAGACTAAGCCCTATATATTACGCCTTCAGTGGTTAGGATGACAGGGCGATTATTGCAGTGTCGAATATAATATTTTAAGCATGATTAAGACAAGCACTTTCATTTCATTGCTCAATAAATCTCATAAAAATGACAGCTATACAATCATGTTAGCAAAACAAGTTTAATAGCAGGCACTTCACAAATAATTCTGCTGGTGTTAAGCTGACAAATATGGCAGCAAAAAGTCCCCAGAGCTCTTGTGCAATGCTCCACTCCTGTGAGTAACCAGAGCTTAGATACAGGAGCCTCCACTATGCAAGAAAACTCCAAAAAATCTACAAAAAGAGCCAAGAATTTACTAGGTGTAAACTACTAGCATCACAGCCCTAACTAGTAGAGTTACATTGCTGTAAAGAGAATGTATATATAAATTATGTTCCCTCTGAGAACACAATATGAGATTACTGAAGCAGAAATTTAAAGGGGTTATTCAGGCTCACAAAAACATGGACAATTTCCAGAAACAGTGCCACTCGTGTCCACTGGGTGTGGTTTTAAAGCTGAATTACATTGAAATTAGACAACACAGCAATATGGGACTCGAACGAAAAAAGTAGTGCATCCATAATGTAGAGGGATAGGCATGTCCAGGCAAATATATTTAAAGGGAACCTGTCACCCCCCCGTGCCGGGGTGACAGGCTCCCGACCCCTTGTTAGAGCCCCCTATACTTACCTAATCCCGCCGGGTCCCGCTTCTGGAGGTGGTCGGGTGATTAAGATCTCAGCCGCTGCAGCCCGGCGTGCGCGCTGAGAGATGAGTCCGACACCCATAGAGAATGACAGGAGAGTCCAGCGCTCCGTCATTCTCTATGAGCATTGGACTCATCTCTCAGCGCGCGCGCCGGGCTGCAGCGGCTGAGATCTTCATCACCCGACCACCTCCAGAAGCGGGACCCAGCGGGATTAGGTAAGTATAGGAGGCTCTAACGGGGGGTCGGGAGCCTGTCACCCCGGCACGGGGGGTGACAGGTTCCCTTTAAATATTTTTTTGTGGGCTTGATGGTAAAATATAATAAAGGCATAGTCAGGGCTTCCTCAGGCTCTCACACATGATCAGTAATAAACCATACAAAGGCAAAATACTAGAATCTGTCAGTCCATGGAGTTAAACTTAAAAACAAAAACTTCTTTTATATTAGTCCAATTGGGAGAGCGAGTCAAGAAAAGATCACGCTAAGTGCAATCCTCTCCTGGTCCTGTGTCACATGATCAGTGTTCGGCTGAATGTCTATGTGAGTCTATGGAGCAGGACTGATGTCACATGACACAGGGCAGGGAGTGGATGTGCTGAAGCGCCATCTTCTCGTTTGCACGATTGGTACAGGTGTGAACACTCAGACCCGGACCAATCAAAACTTTTGACAATCCTCCATGAGATGTCAAACTTTTTTTTCAAACAGTTAATTCTTGTGAAAGATGGAAGCCGTCAAAAATCTTAAGTCAACTCCAACGTACAGGAGTTGTTTTTTCTTCAAACAATGATGGTACAAAGCAAAATGTATAAATATGAATCAATAAATCGTTAATTAAAAGTTAATTGGCAGAGAGAACTTTATGTGAAACTCTTTTAGACTACACAAAGTATTTTAAGAATTCTTTCATCCTTATAGAATATATATATCTTATTTCAGTTTTGTACACTTTTACACACACACACACACACACACACACACACACACACACACACTATAGATAAAGTAAAAGTGTATTGAGAAACAAAAACAAAAGTAAAAGAGCCAAAAGGGACACAGATCAAAACAAACCAGAAGCTCTTTTTTCTTTTTTTAGCTAGTCTGAAATGCCACTTCAATCTTAAGATAGGATTCCGGCCCAAGTAAAAAGCTAAAAGGGGGGTTGAAAATAAAGAAAAAGCCAAAGAAAGACTTGAAACATAAGAATGTTCCTTAGGGAAGAATTAAACAGTCTACTATGACAGTTTAGGTATTCAAGAAAAGTATTTGAAATACGAGAACGTGTTATGTGTTTGGGAACTGTCTGCTAATTTAATATTTCAAGGATAATAGCTATACACATGTTTAATATAAAAGACAACTTATAATCGCAACTAGGGTAGTATTAACCTTACCACACACAACGAAAAACAAATAAATTATATCTTAGACCCAAAAAAGTAGCATAGCCGCGATGCCAGATTACATTTTAATTAGTTGGGCTAAAACTAGCCAAATAGGATCCCAATCTCAATGGCAATTTGAGTTTGTACAGAGATAGTCATAGAAGGACGGACATATGCCAATATTAACAATGAGGGGAACTTTTATTTTAATAAGAGAAAATTATTCTCATCGTAAAACAGTCACCAACACTGATTTACACATAATAATAGCAGCAGCAGTAATGATAAGCAAGAGCATTTTAGATTATAGTCAACATTTTTTTTAAATATACGATGCTAAAAATTAGAGATGAGCGAGCTTACAGTAAGTTTGGGTTTGTACAAACCTGTTGCTTGAACCTGGAGAAGATGGCTGCAGCCCTAGGGCTGCTTGGAGAATATGGACACAGCTTATAGCAGCCCTGGGGCTGCACCCATCTTCTCCAGGTCAGTGGGATTCAAACTCTGAGCGATCTGGTTCGCACAAACCCAAACTTAGAGACCACTTGGGTGAGGTGATTTTTATTGATTAACAATTGCAAACGAGAGTTTTTGAGAATAACCTAAAATCGTTCACCACAATACATGGAACAATGGACATTAGTTACGATTGTTACTATGATCATTTACTCCTTCTGATCCCAACAAAAGAACGAATGATGTGTACATTTAGCGACTTAACAACAACTTTATTGTCAGCTCAAAAGATTCGATCAACGACACAAGAACCAATTTTCGATCATTGCCTGCCCACATTCGAATATAACAAATTTTTCACACGATAATCGTCCCGTGTAATAGGACTCTTACTGAAAGCTCACTCATCTCTAATAAAAATTACATTAAAAATTCAAATTACTATCCCAGAACCTGTAAGTCTATGCAAAAAAAATAATTTAAATTACAGTACAAAAACTCAGTAAATGTAGATAGAAATAATTAAATTATACATGTAAAAGGAGTTTCAGACGTAGACTATTGTTCTGTCTGAAACACTGGCTTGTAAAAATATCAGTTACTTGGTCTGCTACCCGGGAGAAAGATGTTTAAGTGGCTTGTTTACAGACTCGATGCAATCACCATGAAATTGATTCTTTGAAAGCAGACTTTTAAGCATCGTGTGGACAAAATGTGTTTCGTGAAAATGTAACAAAAAAAAATGGCATTAGGCATTAGTCTCAGGAACTGTTCACCCACCCAGCACAATGTTTAAATATAATATAATGGACAAAATTCATTACAACCTATGAATTCTAAAGAATAAAACAATACTAATCGATATTTAAGATTATATGCTCTCAGTTTTATTGTTTAGCAGATAGTAATGTTAGTGTATAAGTTAAAAATTTTTTTAATAAGATTGTTTAAAAAAAAAAGAGAAATTCCTTACGAACCTTTGACAATTCAATGTAATGTTGAATTTTTTATTTTTACTAAAAAAAATAAAATAAAATCAATGAATATAATTTCAGTAGAATTAGCCAAAATTACAATTGCCTTCTATATAACAGAATCAATCTGCACAAAAATATTTCAACTACTTATACGTTAATACTATGGAGAGTTCTTAAGTGCAAAGATGCAATATTAAGTATGCTCATCATTGACATAAATTTAGCCTATAAATGCTTGGGGTTCTCCAGCAGAAAATGTAATAACAATAACGTAATAAAAATCAGCAATTAAATAAATAACTATAGAAGTAAATAAACTATAATTTTGCTAGATTTGCATAAAAACTTTTACATGTGTTTTTTTTGTGGTCCAGTAAGGATGCAGCTTAGTAAGTGTACATGTCAAAGTGCTCCAAGATCATGAGGTATGCACCGGACCTCATCAATAACATGGTCTATAGAGTTTCTGGAGAATAGCGCTCTGCTCCATTAAAGATACTTGGGTCAGATCATGGGGCTCAATTGTTGGGACCCCACCCCCCACCCCCACCCCCGTGATCTGATACTTATTCTCTAGAGATGAGCGAACCGGGTTCGGGTTCGAGTCGATCCGAACCCGAACGTTCGGTATTTGATTAGCGGCGGCTGCTGAACTTGGATAAAGCTCTAAGGTTGTCTGGAAAACATGGATACAGCCAATGACTATATCCATGATTTCCACATAGCCTTAGGGCTTTATTCAAGTTCAGCAGCCACCGCTAATCAAATGCCGAAAGTTCGGGTCGACTCGAGCATGCTCAAGGTTCGCTCATTTCTATTATTCTCCTATCCTATGGATAAGGGTAAGTGATTTAACTTAGCATATTCCTTTAAAGGGAACCAATCACCGAGAAAATGGACCTGCAGCGTTACATCCTCCTAGCACCCAAAGCATGGTGAAAGTTACTGATCACGGGTCTTACTGCTGACAATCGTTGTGATCAGGAGTAGAGATGAGCGAACCTCGAGCATGTGGCATTTGATTACCAGTGGCTTAAACTGGATACCATCCTAGGGAGTCCTGTAAAACTGGTCTTAGGGCTGCATCCACCTTCTGCAGTCACTTGTAATCAAATGGCGAACACTCTGGTTCAGACGAACCACAGCATGCTTGATGTTCACTCATCTCTAGTTGGTAAATATTGCCGGGGGGAGAAATATCCCTTTAAATAAAACTAATAAAGCGATATGAAGGACTGGGGCATATATGTAGGGCAGACATGGGAGAGTTATAAAATAAAAACTGACAACTTGTTTTCAATTCGACTACCACTGACAGATTTTTTTTTATAAAAGGTCATCATGATAGTTCTTAAATTCCCCAAAACTAACGTAAATAACTAGTCAGACACCATTATTCTAAAGTCTGCTCCTCCACATGGGTAAATTAGGAAGATTTTTTATTTTTATATAATCACATTTGTCTTTTTACAATTCGAGTGTTAGCCTTTTTCTTTTTTTTTTTTCACTTGGATGGCATTTCCGTGTCTACCGTATTTAAGTATTCAAAAAAAAAAACGGACTCTAAGTTCTTTTAAAGTAGAAGATCAGTGCTGTTTTGTGTGTGTATGTGTCCAGAGATTACACTAAGCTCCTTTAAGAAAATGAGCTGGCAATGAACAAACGTCTGAGCCTGACAATCGCCGGAGCTGTGTGTTCTTTCCTACAGAAAACACAGGGAACTGGCTTTAAAGAGCTTGCCCTTAATGTTTGTGTAGTAAATAATTACTGCTAACGATACTGTATTAGCAGAAAGAGATAGCCAGGACTCCACTCAGCTGGAATCTCGGAACACATGAACCCCCTTCAGGAGCTCCATTAGAAGTAAAAGCCATTGTAAATCTGGTCATAGGATTATTCAGGAAATGCCTTTCATGATTAAAACCAAGGCTAAGCATGACATTATAATGACATTTAACCAAGTTTTCTCACCATTCCACCTTGGATCTACATTATCACTGTCTGGTAGTGAAAGCTGACTTTCACATCATTTCATTATCCCAGAGACACTCGAGACACATACTGCTGTCAATCAAACTGAAGGGGGGGGGGGGGGGCTCAGACGGGGATGTGGCAGGGATAGCAACTGATTCTGTATTTAGCATACGGAACAAAAGTTATTTGCAGGACACAGAGTTTAGAGGTTGTTTTGATTGTAGACTATAACTGAATTAGCCAATCATGGATACAGCCTATGGCCTATGACCGTATCCACGTTTTCCAGGTCTCCCTAGGGCTGCATCTAACTTTTTTAGGAACTGGTATTAAAATGCCCAACGATCGGACTTAAGCATGCTCATGTCGCGCTTATCTCTACAACAGACTGACCTCTTAGCACAGAGACCTTGTCTGATCAAAATTTCTGACATGCTTGTTTTTTTTTGTAAATTACAGTAACTCTTTAAAAGTTGTTGACTTTGGGTCGAACAACATGATGATAAAACTACTGGGATCCAAAGAAACACAAAGATCAATTCACACAGACATTGGACATTGTTTCACATGAAAAGCACACAATTTTTTTTTGCATCCATAACAGCATTTATCACTGTCAAAAAACCCAGGTCCCATGGACTTCCATGGGAGTGAGGGGAAATGTACTAAAGAGAAGTAATGTCACTACTTTTCAATGTGGTCTAGTGACAAAGCTCACCAAAGATCCACCTCTGCTGCCTGTGGCCCAGTAGGAGTCTTGGAGAAGTGCCCCCATGAACATACCCAAAGAATGTTTCTAAAAGTGTCCTGAAGACCCCCATACACCTTCAATAACTGATGGCCGATTCTTCAGCCGTCAGTTATCTCTCCCCGGGGGCCCCCGTCCTCCCTATACACAGGAACTTAGTGAGCACACTCTGGCGTGTGTATTTTTGTGTATTTACTGTTATCGGTATGCTTGGTCTTCTAAAGCAACTCTTCTGACTAATCATGGCTCGTTCACAATTCATTTAAATTATACTTCTTGTCTGTGGGTCGAAGTCTCGTCGGGAAGGTTTCATGGCTCTGTCACTACAGTGCCATGGAGATTGAAGCGGTTTCCCGGCTCCCGGCATGATATTGTTACATCGTGCCGTGCGAATAACAGTCCAGGAAAGGCCTTCACCGTCAGTCTTGTCCGTGCCTAACGGAATGAACACAGAAAGTGTGAATGCAGCCTAAATAGCAACCACTCCAACTGGAGCAGTCTTCTCCTGGACCACTTAAATCCCTTTTTGTGATCATATTCTCTAGCTACAAAGTTCCTCTCCTTATACACAATTCTTCTTCTTAAGAATGCTGGTCGAGTAAATCCCTGGAGAAAAACGAGGCAGTCAGCCACAAATGTGCACGCTGGGCCAAACACAACAATAATACCAACTTGCAATATATTCCAGGAATGTATGTTGCATAATCTGCTACACTGTTAGGGAGGGAAATGTCTTCATTTTAAATAGGACGTTGCAATGATCTGGTTAAGAAACCTGATGTTGCAGTCATAATTGAGACTACTGATGTTATGACACAATAAAAAAATAATAAAAAAAAAATAAAAAAAGATAAATGTCAAGAATTTATTTTTAGTTAAAGTACATAAAAAAAAAAAAAGAATGACGACGGCTGTTTGTTGAATACTGTACAATGTTATTTCCACAATCCATGAGAATTGAGGTCTTCTTGATGGGCTTTCTTCATGGATAGTCAAGCAACTGCCAAATAGATTAATACAAGTTCTAAGTTTAGGGGCTAAATAAATTTCACCGGGCTTTGGATCTGTTCAGATATTTTGTTGACAACTACTCACACATAAGCACCGGTTTAGCTACACATACTAAATCAGCATTTAAGATTTGGTTCCCAGACACCTCTGTAGTCAAACATCATTTTCCCCTGAAGTTTTGTTCAGTACTTGAACACTGCTCAGTATCCAAACAAACTCAGGAAAGAAAACTAAGATGTCACTAGAGACTGAAGTACAAATGAAGACACAGCCAGTGTCAGACAGTAAGTGCCATCTCTCCATGGAGGAGCAGAACACCTATTATTTTGACAGGTGTTCAGCTGCCCCTAGGGCTTAGGTGGGGATGCTGTGCATCCCCATTTAACCCCTTCCTCGCTGGGCTGAGCACACTGTGCCTATGGCTTCTTGTATATTTATTAAGTGGCATCATAAGCAGGCAGGAAAAGATTTGCACTGGGGGGGGGGGGGGGCAGCACCTCCTTTGCACTAGACAATTCCATCAGCTTATTTGAAAATATGGGCATATCTGAGGAAACCGGACTTTGAATTTTCCAAAACAGGACATAGTTGGATTTAGTGTGACAGTGCCAATCTCCACATACTAAAAACTTCATATTTGCAAGGTTAGTGCAAGACTCACTTTAAGACTGCAAAACTGCTGCGATAAGATGACCCTGATTTTCATTCTTCTGCTCATACAAACAGTATCTTTACAAGGTAAAGGCTTACACGGCTTGTCCTAAAGTCCTCTGACCATGTGAAAATGCAAAACCTCAAACTTGAGACAAATACGCTAGATGTATAAAGTGTATAAAATGTTGAGAAGACCCCCTTATATGTCAATGCATGTATGAGCCCTACACTTGATCTTGTAGATACTTGGTTTACAGAGCAGAGAGGTGACAAAGTGATCCTTAAAAGCCATTTCAGGCTGTCATCAGAATCCCCTCTTATACTTTATCCTTTCAACAAAATGCTGTGTGCTCCAAACTGCCTGTTGATGTTTCAGATGGCGTCCCGCACCCAACAACTAAATGTAAACAAGTCTATTAGAAGGAAGTGAAAGAGAGAAAATGTCAATCACTATTTCAGCTCATTTGTTCACTTGTGCTCTTCAAGGCTCTGCTGTCGACATGTTGACTAATGCAGATGTTAATGATGTAGGGAAGAATCCTGATGGTCAACTGTCCCCAACAATGGACATTCCATTGCGAGACAATCACCTATAGAACTCAGACTACAATGCAGCACAAAATACTATATAGAGGCTCATTCACCCAAGGTAACAATTCTGTTTTGGGCCACTCCCTAACGTAGTAATACATACAAATGCACATATGCCGACATGTGCATATAGCCTGCCACTGCAGTGGCCCAGCTATCCTTCCCAATGTAAAGTGGCTAGGCCATTATAGTGCCATGGCTTCTGCTACAAACAGACGCAATGACACTAGTGTGAACAGAGTCCAAGGGAAAAATTAAAGGCGCAAAAAAGCATGAAAAAGAAACTGCCTGAGGGTGGTTCTAGTAGCACCATCACACTCCTGAAACTCCTGTGTGACGCGGTGTGTACACCACTTTAAGTACTTCATTTTTCCCCCTGAGGACTTGTGAAGAGTTAAATAAATAAAATGACTGTGAGCTTTTGTTTGAGGGGCCACACCTGTTTCAGGGGTGTACTGCTCCAGTACTCATATCCAGCATGTCATTGTGAACCGTGTGATCTCATCATGATAAAGCTTGAACTCCATGATTCACAGTAAAAAAAAATCAATGTTAAAAAAGCAAGTATTCATTGACGGAATTTTATTCTTCATAGTACATAAAATATTTTACTATTGAATCAGTAACAGAGGCTTAGTCATAAAACATGAATGGGTTGGCAAGGATTAAATTCCACCCATCAACTATAAAACCACTTCAGCACTTTACACATAGTATTTTCTTTAGAACTGAACAGTTGCTCGTCCACATTGAGTTTCAAAGTAAAGAAGCCTGCTGGCTTACTGGCAGGTACAGTGTATCATCTATGTGCAGGTAACAAGAAGGAAAACCCCAGGTGGCTTAAAACGTACAGTTAAAGGCTATTTACATATAGTATTGCATATATGATGTATAATAAGATATATACAGTATATAGCAGTGTAATGTGTCAGATTTCACGGATTTAAATAGCGGACGTAGGAATCCAGCGGCAAATATCATTGAGTGTATGGAATGGGTGGAACTCCAAGCTGATGCCCCCTGGTGGAATCCACTTGGAGTCTCCGCAGAAATTCCATAGTGTGCACGTACCCTAAGAGTTGCTCAAAAAGCTAGCGGAAAAGCTAGAGAAATTAGGCAGTAATACTGGAGAACCACATATTCCATTAGATCTACGAATGCCAATTGAAAAATAAAACTCGATTTGTAGGGGTGCCTAAACTGGTTGTGCATCTGCTTTAGAAGTAGTCACTTCATTATTACCCCATGCTGTAATCAGCTGCCAAGGGGGTTCTAAAATGCGCCAAATGCATCAACAAGTCGCAATTAACACTCAGCTCGAACAAACTTATAAATATAGGTGGTCTCCAACCTGACAAGGTTACAAAAATCTACTCCCTTTTGTACAGTGAGGGAAGTGTGTGTGAGGGAATTTGATAAATTGCTGATTTTGCAAGTTTTCCCACCTACAAAGAATAGAGGGGTGTGTAATTTTTATTGTAGGTACACTTCAGAGTGATAACTTCAGAGAGACAAAATCTTAAAAATAAGTAACTGATCACCTAACAACCAGCAAGAATTCTGGCTCTCACAGACCTGTTAGTTTTTCTTTAAGAAGCTCTTCTTACTCTGCACTTATTACCTGTATTCACTGCACCAGTTTGAACTTGTTAACTGTAAAACAAAAAAAAACAAGACCTGTCACCGCACAATCTTCTCCACCATGGCCACGACCAAAGAGCTGTCTAAGAACAACAGGTATAAAATTGTAGACCTGCACAAAGCTAGGATGGGCTACAGGACAATAGTTTTCCTCCCACGGCCAATTTATCATAGTTTACTCCTGGAAACTGGTATAAACTATGTCAGAAATGTACACCTACTCTAGAGCAGGTGTAGATATCTGTGCCTGCCATGCGGCACGTGCAGGTCCCGCCATGTTTACAAAGAGGTGTTAGTAAATCCAGCGGGGTGCTATGTTGAAACGTACCTACAATAAAAAATTACAGACCTCTCCATTCTTTGTAGGTGAGAGAACTTGCAAAATCGGCAGTGTACCAAATATTAGTGTAGACTGTATCTACACTGCTCAAAAAAAAGCCATAGGCTGCATTCACATGTTCCATGAAGTTGTCCGTGCACACCGACAAATTTATAGCCCATTGCTTTGTACTCTTCTCTCTTTTGGTTTATAAAACCTTACAGTGTTTCTTAAAATCGCTTGAACTGTTGATATTTAATGTTTAAAAAAAAAACGGCCCTGAAATGACAGTTACGCTTTAAGCATCACTGTGTCCTTGTTACTACTATAGCAAAAGTCATTAACTCCTGCCTGTTCAGGTTGCATAAGTAGCCCAGCTCCCCTACGATGGCACACCCATAGATTGCCATTAGAGGAAGACTAGCTGTGTTCCCAGCACAGTGAGCATGGGCACGGAGCCATAAACACTACTGAGTTGCCATAATGGAGGTAACTTTAATCGGATATGCTTCAGTATGAATTTTAAACTTTTTGATGCCTTTATGAATCCAGACCTCAGTTGGTTGATAATTTTGGTTTCCACTGACCGCTAGGTCATTTTCTTCTAAAAGAATTGCCCAATTTCTTAGCGTTCTCTTAATTTTTTTTAACCAATATATAATCCTATTTCACTTCAGTCCACCCTTATCCATTGGCCCATTAACTAGGAATGTTCCAAGTGCATTCAGTCTTTAACTTGATCCGAGAGCATCCTTTTCGCATACTTATGAGCAAAAGTAAGCAGACAGAAAAAAAAAAAACCTTTAGATGCCATATTACGAGGCAGAATCTCTCTAATATACAGCACCCCCTAGAGAACCATAAGTCTCCGCAGACATCCAGAGCCACCAGACAGACTCCAGCGCTCATCACTTCATACAAATCATAATAATTAGGTCAATAGTGATTTTTCCCGAAGCGATAGCAATTACATTCATCTCTACTCCTTCTCTATCACGTACGTAGAAGTGGGCCCTCATTCTTCTGTCGTCACTGAACCTTCATTTATACATAATAATGCAAAGTAATGGATTGTAAAATTATCAGTATTTATTGTTAACCTGGAATTCTACACCTCCGGGAATATTTTGACATTCGAAAAGTGGGGGATTGTGGGGTGGACTGCGCTTAAATAAGATGAGCAACAGATGCACAAACAAGATGTAAAAAAGCAGGGAAAGTTTTGCAGAGGATGAGAGAATAAGCACTTGCAGAATATGAATCAAGCCTCTCGGGAGATCCTTTTTGACGATAATATATGACAGCTGGGTGCAGCAAGTAAACTCTTCCACGTGTGAAAATAATTGTCATATCTAAGCTCAATTAAGCCATTGTGTTTCTAATCTACAGATAAATACAGACATATAAATGTATCACTCCGCACATTGCATTCCAAAAAGGCCAGCTGCTAAAAGTGTTGTTCAACAAGTTAAAGAGTGTCCAGACAACACGCAAAGACCCAGAAAACCTGGCAGCTAGCGATACAACTATATTAGATGATGGCATTCAATACTACGGGTAAAAAATGTTTAATCAAATCCAATGGTTGTAGCAATAAAAGATAAAAGATGTAATAATTGCATGATGGGAAATGACCCAACAATGCACATGGAGGCTTGATGGATTCAAAAGTAACAAAATTATAAAAACAAAAAAAAGATGGAACAGAGTCAAGGGACTCTTCCAAATTTGAAGTGCACTGTGAGAAAGACAGAGAGGTGAGGCCCTATAGCAGGGACAGCTGCAGTCCATCACTCACATTTTACCCTCTGAGGCCTGGAGAACTTTAATAGACCTGTATATTAAATAGGGCCATTTGGTTGCATGGGGAATCACATTCAACCCCATAAAGGTTCCGGTGTGTAAAAAATAAGCAAGTGAATCGACAATGAATTTTAGATCTGCCAAAACAGAAAAAGGATTAATTTACATGAACATTGCTAATATATCCATACCCCCTATCCTCAGAATTCGTTAATTTTACTTCCCAATCTATCAATTGTCAATGTAGCAGTGGAAAAAATCTAAAAAGTGATCCCCTATGCACAGAATAGAGGAGCAAACTAGTGAGAATGAAGGAAAGTTGTCCAAAGTAATGGAGCGTGAACAGTGCTCCATTCATTCTCTGTGGGCATCTAAACATTGCCAAGCACAGAGCTAGAGTTGGAAATGTCCCTTTAGGGTGGGTTCACACGTACCGTATCCGCAGCAGATTTCACCCTGTGATTGTCATCCCGCTGTGAGTATGTAAAAGTCAGCCCCCGCCACAGCACACTGATTGGCTGATCGCTAGGAGCCCCTGAAGCAAGCGGAAGCGTGGACCTAGAAATGTACGTACCAGGCTCCTGGGGGTTAAGGTGGCTGACTTTTACACACTCGCAGCGGAATGACAATCTCATTTAAGTGACAGTGCAGGTATCCGCAGCGGATTTTGCGGCGAACTCGCAGGGATGCGGTATGTCCATAACCACCCTTAAAAGTTCAGAGGTGGTTAACGTTGCCTTGCTGTTAATGGTACAAGGGATCTCACCATTGACAGATGACTATTACTTCTCAGTTGCCAGTCTAGGCCCAGGTGGACTATATGAGGATCCAAACATTTGCAGTTTCAGGAAGACGTCACAGATCCTCATTTCCACTGAGAATTTAAAAAAAAAGTAAAAAAAAAGTAAAAAACACCACTACACCAGTGGAGATCCTAAAGGGAACCAGTCACCATGAAAATAAATGCTACCTAAGCTATTGACATCATGTTATAGAGCAGAAGGAGCTGAGCGGATTAGTATATAATTTTATGGTAAAAGATGCTGTATAACTTGTAATTTATTGACTGAAATCTCTGATGTTTCCGAGCGAAAGAGTCCAGTCCTTTGGAAGACACCGCCCACTGGACTGCTTTACACAGAATGATCAGAGATTTCAACCAACAAGTTACAAGTTATACTGCATTTTCCTATAAAAAGATATATATCAATCTGCTCAGTTCTTCCTGCTCTATAACATGCTGGCGATATGTTAGATAGCATTGTTTTGGTGACAGGTTCCCTTTAAGTCCAGTCAGGACAGCTCCTTCAATAGCTCACCCTTATTTCTGAAAAACAAGACTTATATAGACTATTACTACATATATAGTAAACTTAGTCTACTATATGCACGTTACTCCATATTACTGCATATTTTTTACCTTATTCAGTGTAGAACTATTTAAGGGAAGAATGCAATGCTGCCACGCTATCTGGATTCCGATCTAAATTATGTCTTCTAAACAGACCAGGAACTGCGATCAACCTGCAGATTATTCCAACATAAATGACTCCTAGAAGGTATAATCCTTGCAGTCATGCAAAGGAAAACAAACAAGAGAAGGAAGAAAAGGTGCAAGTGTTTTCGTTCTTCATACTCAGCATGGATTCTGCATCTTATCGTATGACACTTCAGGATGGGCGTAGGAGGCAAATGTCTTTGTGTGGCAGTCATCCCATTTATTGCTGGGGGGGGGGGGGGGTCAGCACTGGTAGCTGAATTCCTCAGATTACATGACCACCTATGTAAAAACTTGGTTCATACAATCCGAAGGACGGACCTCCTTGGGTATCCGTGGATCGTATGAAAGAATATTATGTCTAGCTCGCCACCTCCAGACATATTATGGTTAAACAGACCATTAAGCGCTGAACCCTTCACAGTCTTACATCAGAACTGGAAAACATTTTCAGGTCAGGATTAAACTTGCCAAGATTATGATTTCTCTAATTACAAATGTCACTTTTTTCTCAATGGACTAGATCTGAAATAACAAACACTGAATACATTACCATCACATTTAGTAAAGAGGAAAAAAAAAAGTCACCCAAGTTCAGATATCTCGTTTTCGAATTAAGTCGTAGGCAGAAGAGACAGTCTAAGAAGACTCATCTGTTGGCAGCAGTATGGATTAAGATAGCTGGTGTGGTTTAAAGGGAATGTGTCAGCACCTGGTCAGGTCTGGAGGTGCTGACAGTGTAGTCTAGATGTGCTCCCCCTATTGTGTCTCATACCTTTCTTTTAGCCATCGGTAGTGTAGTTTTTCCACAATCCGGCCCGATACATTGTAAGTGAGTGTCAAAGAGGAGTAGTGGTGAGGCGTTTGTGCCACACTTCAGCACGCCTCACCACTACTACCTCCTACCTGTTTGGCTTGCATATTGATTTGGCCCGGCCTCCTGCTTCCTCATGATGTCATCTTCAGGTGTGCATGCACCGTTGCTGGCAAGGTCTGTACACGCCCACTTGCCAGTTTGTGTCTGCGCGCTCCTACTCCATAGTGAGGAGGAACGGCACAGGCACGCTGAGCAGACCAACTGAGGGCATTGGCTTCAGGCCCTCAGCTCGCCTGCTCCGTTCCTCCACACTACAGCTTTTTGGCCAACAATAAAAAAGCACTTTTTGTACTTTTTCAGCCATGTTACACAGGGGTATCATAACTCTAAAAAAAATATCTGTATAAACACAGTTGGCACTTCAATATGCAATTTTTAGCTGAGAAGATTCCCTTTAAAATAGTGTTTGTTCAAACAGCTAAATGCCCATACATGATCAGTGCAGCAATTTTTAAAACCCTTTAAAAACAATGCAAAATGGAGAAATTCCATTGTAAATTACTCCAATTTAGAGTCCTACTCCATGTTACTCATGTAACTGCAGAGGTTTACAAAACAGGCACTTCTAGAGTCTAACCATGCAGTTGTAGTCAAGGACATGAGACAATCAGTTCCGAGAGGCCCTCACTCTTCCCCCACCGAAACAAAACTCTTTTGCTTATACTATGTAGCCTCATTGGTCCCATTACCAGAACAGAATTTGTATCCCCGGGAATGAAACCGTGAATATTTCTATTTGGCAAGAGTAAGAAAAGACATGCTGCCACCTCTGTCCGTGTAAGGAGCTGCCCAGAGCAGTGGAAGTTTTCTATGAAGATTTGCTGCTACTCTGGACAGTTCCTGACACAGACAGAGGTGGCAGCAGAGAGTGCTGTGTCAGGCTGGAAAGAATACACCACTTCCTGCAGGACATACGGTAGCTGAGAAGTACTGAAAAGCTGTAGTTTTCTAAAAAGTAGTAATTTACAAATGCGTAAAACTTTTTGACACCAGTTGATTTAAAAGCTCCCCTTAAAGCAATACAAAAACATCAAAAAATGACTTATTATGAAACAAAAAACAAGGTTATTTTGTTAAAAAAAAAATAATTTGGACAGAAAGAAAAAAAAATTGTAAATTCTCTGGTCTGTTCTGGCTTCTTATTAAGTTATTAACATAATGCATTAAAATAATAAGAAAGAATATTATGCTCCCAGATTATTGTTTAATCCATATAAATTGGAAGACAATGCTGTAATTCATCTTGAAACCATGTAACTAAAATGAACATGAACCAATAAAGCTGATCTGCTCAGCATCATGTCTCTGGAGTTGGAACCTTAATCCGTGATTGATTTAACATCTTTATCCAGCATCCAACTGCTCACTGGAACACACAGCATGAAGACAACATTTAAAAGCTCAGAACAAATATATAAATCTCTGCACAAGCTCTATCCCTGAGAATTAACAGAGGAAAAAACTTTACCTGCTGCTAAATGATATCTTTGCATACCTAACTCGATTGTTTGGTTTACAAAGCCCATTATTAGGTAACCCCATAGGGAATTCTACGATATTATAGTTGGAATCCTAGGTCAGGACCCTAATCTATTACACAAAGTGGATACCAGCTAAATAGAGCATGCCTTGCTAAGGAATTACCAGGAGAACTCCATGAGCCAATCATTGGCCACAGAGGTGACCTGCCTCAGCATGTGATTGGTTAAGCAGGCAGCTCCTGCAGAGACACCTCTTAGGAACCAGAAAGCAGTCAAGAACGGGAACTGGGTGCAGTTGGAATGGCAGCTGTAAGGGGGGGTCAAAGCAAGTGACAATGGCTTTTTTTTATGTTAATAGCACCTGAAGTTCTATCTAGAACTCTGTCACCAGAATACGCCTATAAAAAGGATACTCCAAAGAAAAGGAAACGTTTTAAAATAAACTGGAGTCAAAAAGTTATACAGACTTGTAATTGACAAAAAAATCTCAAGTACTTACTTTTAACCTGCTGTATATGCTCCACTGCTCTGGACAGTTCCTGTCACTAACAGAGGTGGCAGCGGAGAGCACTGTGTTAGACTGTCCTGCAGGATATACAGCTGCTGTTTTTTGAGATTTTTAAATAGAAGTAACTTAAACTGTATAATCTATGAGATCGGGGCTCTGTGTGGGCCATTTCATCACCATCGGGTCTCCTTGTTCTTGCGCCTGACACTCTCTTAGCCTCCAGATAACATCGCTGAATGGATACACTAATGTGATGTGGACAGAGCCTTCAGGATTTCAAGTATAAACTAATTAGTAAATGTTAATAGAATTAAAACTATGACCTAGCGTTTGCTCACTTGTGGAATCTGGGTACATAATGCATCAAGTAGTCTGACATATACATCAGAGTATGTCTTCAAGCAAAGAAAAAAAAATTTAAATTCTCCCAACCCCATAATTTGTAAGAAGTATTTTTTTTCTACGTCAGCTGGAACGTTTTACCAGACAAGGAGCCATAATTCTTATTTATTTGTCTTACAGAAAGCAGCAGCTTCCTTACACTTTATATTTAGTGACTTTTACCTAGAAGAGAAATCTGTATGTACATTTCATGCAGGTTTGGAGCCCCCTTTGGGCTCATGCTGAAGTCATTAGAAGTGTCTTCTTTGTGGAGTACATGCGGGGCCTGTTCAAGTATTTAACTTAAAATGACCCATGACATAACTTCAGCCATTGCTCGACATAAATCGAGCAGTAACTAAGAGCCCGGCGTCAAGGCATCACCAAACTAGGTCCGCGACGAATCTTAACAGATATAAGCGCAGAAAATATTAGCTGGTTAACGGTCTTAAAACGCTTCTCGGATGATTTACGACAAGATTTCGTTGACAACAGCATGAAGCAATGCAGAATCACACAGGTCTGATTTTCCCTGCCTTTTCCCAGATGATAACAGTCCAAACCTTACACAACAACAACACAACAACAAACACGCACACACAACATTTAGAATCTGGCTCGGGATGTTAAATCGAGCAATGAAGCAATCAAAGTGAAGTGACTGAAGCCCAGAACAGGGCTGGGAGAAGATAACTGGACAGGCTTTAAAATCCAACAGCTGGAAAACTTGTTGATTCTCCTAGGGAAATTCATAATGTATTTGACTTATGTTTGTGTGAAGCTGTAGAGTCTCCTAAGAGGGTTGAGAAGTTAAAAAACTGCCAGGAACTTTATCTGTAAAATGATGCAGGTTTACCAGTTGTCCAATATATAACCAAATCGAGTGCATAAAATAATGGTTGCTAGATAAAAGAATTACATAGGTTTCATAGCGGAATTTTTTTAAATTTTTTTTTTAAATCATAAGCCCAAAAAGTCATTGGGTTCAACTAATAGTTTGACTGCCTACAGAAGTAAAAATATGGGTCATGATTCCACACTTAAGAAGGAGTCCCTCAGTTCTTCAAACGTTACCAATAAGGTACATCCTCTTTAACCTAAACCCACTGATCGAAACCCATTCATTCTAAGGGAGCCGCGTCATACAGGGGAGGGAATCCCCTCCCACTGGGGGCGGCTTGGCCCGCCTCCAGTGCTTGAGCACCGTCCGGTTCCGGTGCAAAGAACGGCGCCGTGCACGGGAATCTGGCCTCGGTCCGAAAAACGGACCGCGGCAGCGGCTTCCCCGTGCCGGCGCCGTTCGATCAGTGGGTTTAGGTTAAAGAGGATGTACCAGGTGGTACATCCTCTTTAATGATACCCACCATATTTGAAGAGATGATCATCTATGGGTGGATGATAAAGTCAGACAAGACAGTACAACTTGGTCATTGCTATGAATGCTAAACTATAAGGCTGTTTAGAACTTCATTCCATAGCCAAAACAGTTTCCTGGTTTTTGACTCCACTGGATTCAGATTTGGATGCAGGCAACTACACTTAAAAGTCATACACGGTAAGGTCCACGGACAGGATTTCCATGTTGTTCCTCTATGCTGGTCATAATCCTCTCGGCTCTTCATTTTAACCATCTCCATGTTTGAGAGAAAGAAAATATATAGCATGCAATATTGGTTCCTAGTCAATATACAGTGGGTTTCGGTGGTAGAAGACAGTATTGTACTAATACTTCTTGTTACACAAGATTTGCCATCCCCAGAAGCTAGTTGCAAACTTCTAAAAGAACCTCGTAGAGTAGAGCATGTGGATTGTTAAACAAGAACTGACTTTGCACCACCCCTCTGTCCCTCCTCCCCACCCTCCTCATCATTAGGAATGCCACTGGAACATTTCCTCCATGCTGAACATTGCAAAGGTGCTTAACGATCCAGCCCATGTGCTGGGCTGCCACAGGTGGGGAATAGGAGGCAATCTGTCTGGAGCATTCCTAATGATGAGGAGGGTGGGAAGGAAGGGTCACTTTAAGGCTGAATTCACATGTGTTACAAAACACACATAACACACCGTAACATGTTTTGATACTGGTCGATTTTAACATAGAAAATCCATGGAAGAAATGCTGCTTCAAAGATTTATTACAGTCCATAAAACCACATAAACTTGATGCGTTTCAAACTAATTAGAGCTTAGTCATAAGGATGAGTACACTTATGACTAAGAGCTATAATTAGCTTGAAACGCGTCAACTTCTCTTCTTTGTGGTTTTCTGAACGGTAATAAATCTGAGGCAGCATGTTGGTCTTTGCTGGACTTTCTTTGTTTCCATTGCCATTTGTGTTACTACATCCAGTCTGCGTGAGGATGTGCTTATCCATCCCTAGATGAGCTGGACTTGATACTTACTTTGCTATTGTTTAAAGCAGTGTTTCTCAAGACCCACCAACATGCCATGTTTTGAGGATTTCACAGGTGATATAATTATAGTCAGTGCACCGTAACTGCCACAGCTGCTCGCTGTATGGGATATCCGCAAAACATGACCTGTTGGTGGGTCTTGAGGACTGGAGTTTAGAAACACTGGTTTAAAGGGACTGTGACTTCCAACCCACCCTCTTCAAAACCATAAACTAAAGTAAGTAGGGTAAAGGATGCGGATTCCAAATCTGTATTTTGTAGCTTTCTACTCCTTTGTATTTCCCCGTTGTAAGCCTACAAACTGGGCACGCTGATGGATAGAGAGGACTACTTTGTTTGAAAATGCAATGTAGAGGACTACTTAGACTCCTTCATTTGTGGGCTTAGGGTGTATGCACACTGAGTAAGGGGCCTATTCCACGGAGCGATAATCGTGCCGATTCGGCCGATTATCGCTCCGTGGAATAGAGAGAACGATCAGCCGATGATTAGGTTCAAACCGACGATTTCACAAACATCATACATTACCTGTCCAGACGCAGGTCTTCTCCTTCTCCCGGTCCCTTGTGGCCGCATCAGCTTCGGAGCGGCCTGTCTGAGCTGACAGAGCGCTCAGCCAATTACTGCTGCCGCGCGGGACCGGGAGAAGGAGAAGACCTGCTCCTGGACAGGTAATGTATGAAACAAGGGCTGCAAGGACCTCGGTAACAATGTCCCTGCAGCCCTTGCTAACTATTGTCTGGCCGTGGAATAGGCCCAGTAAACGAGCGCCGATCTAGCAGATCGGCGCTAGTTTACATCGTTTATCGGGCCCTGCTCGGCCTGTGGAATAGGCCCCTAATTCTGGTAGAAAACTTGCAGTGGATTCCGCTACTAGTCCTCCCGTCCTCCTACGAGACTCTCCACCCATGTCATAGACTCCATTCTATGCTTGGGCAGATTTCACTGTCCGCCCAAAGAATTGACATGTCAATTTTTTGGGCAGACGGCGGAATCTGCCTGAGCATAGAATAGAGTCTTTGGCACGGGTGGAGAGTGAAAAGGGCGCGCGGCTTATACTGCGGCAGGTTATCCGCGAGAATTACTCAGTGTGCATATTCCCTTATAGCAAAGTAATGCAAGAACGTAGAAAGATAAAAATTGCAGATATAGAATCAGCGTTGTATACTCGATGATATATAATCTACTGATAACTTACGTTTAGCAAGTGTTTTGGAGGTGACAGAGTCCCTTTAACTTCAAGCCACAGTAAAGTGGCTGTATTGCTGTACCGATATCAGGGTCATAAATTCCAGATGGCCTGAGGGGCCTGGTGACCCTAACTAACCTAGGTCCCTATGATGCTGATCGTTCAGGTGGTCGTTAGACTTGCGTTCCAAACAGGATTTGCACCCATCCCACTGGTTTGAAGTCAGTCTAACTTTATTAGTCAGTGTCTGCCCTCTTGTCTCTGCTATGCGGAATCTCCCCAATTATACATCTCTATGGGATAACATTTGTTAGCGCTCTTGAAACCTGTATCTGCTATACTCATCAGCGCTCCCAAATATCTTTAGTTTCCATACTTTGGATTAAACTTTATTTTTAGCCCCAGAGTTAACAGTCCCCTGGGTGCTGTGCGTACTTAAAGTAAAACCTGTATAGTACTGAGTAAATGTCTGTCCTACCTGAGTCTGCATTACAGTTTTACAAAATACTTAAAGATGCTTTAATGGAACATCAATCACGCGGACAAATCTGCTGTTTCATTTTGCACAGCAAGACCATAGCACTTAAAAACACCTTCCAAAACCATGAAAAGACAAATCATATGGAGTCATCTTGAATTAACATTCCAGCGTTCCAGTATAACAGCGACGAGAGTCCATACATCAAATATTAGTAAGCTTTAAGCTGAGAACATTTTGTTCCAAAAAACAATGCATGGTGCCTTAATTATATATATATATATATATATATATATATATATATATATATATATATGAGAAACGCTCTGGTATACGGCAGACTTTGGATTAAAAACAAGATTATTTCATTAGTAGGCACTGCTGACGCTTCCCGTATTAATAGGTAGAGCCGAGGCGGTTTTACAATCTGAATATATTACAGCTCTGTGTGAGCACTGTATATGAGGAGCCAAAAACTATGAAAGCAGGTCAACCGTACCTAAAAGAAAACCTTTAGGTTAGGCTTTCCAGCTTTCCCATGACAGAATACTTTGCAGCTTTTGGCCGCCAAAGATACAGCTCTCACACAAAGCCACAATACACCAATGTAAATAAAACTTTACATATAAAGCGGCCAATGGGAAGCACGTGGATCTTAACGAAGCTCTCTATGAAAACCTTGCATTTTCTTATATAGTTTAGCATAAGCTATAATTAAAGGTGAAGAAATAGGAAAAATCTATTTCAAATCAACTGGTGCCAGAAAGTTACTCATACTTAAAAAATCTCAAGCCATTGAGTACTTATCAGCTACTGTATGTCCTGCAGAAAGTGGTGCATTATTTCAAGTTAGACACAGTGCTCTCTGCTGCCACCTCTGTCTGTCAAAGGAACTGTCCAGAGCAGTAGCAAATCACCATAGAAAACCTCTCCTGCTCTGGACAGTTCCTGTAAGCAACAGAGGTGGCAGCAGAGAGCACACAGTCAGACTGGAAACAATACACCACTTCCTGCAGGACAGGCTGATAAGTACTGTTTTTACATAGAAGTCACTTACAAATCTGTATAACTTTCTGGCACAAGTTAATTTGAAAACCTTTTTTTTTTATTGGAGTACCCCTTTAAAATAATAAAATATAGGCTTTTGCATATACCTGTTTTATTTAATGTGACATGCATGAGCTGTCTGCCACCTTGATTCCTGCTTCCACACTCAAATGATTTCCCAATGCAGCCTACATAGCTAAATGACTCCTCAGCTTTGAGGAGGTTCTCAGTCTCATCACAATGTAGTGTGACGCATTATATGAGATACAGCTGAAGCCCGTGTCCTTTGCCCTGTTACACACAGGAGAGAGTAATGTCAGACTCCTTCACATAGGACACAACAGAGAATCTGCACACAGCAAACAGGGAACTGTATATCTTAGTGCCTAATCATTAGATGGACTTCTTCATCTCTTAGACCAGACATTCTATCTACAGCAGCATTCTGTGCATAGATAGGTAGAGGAAAAAAAGAGGGTGGAGCTGGGTGGAGAAGAAAATCAGTAACACAAGAAAACCCAACCTCCAGTCTCTACACTAGTACATGTGACCCAGGTGGAGTAATGAGATATATGGATACAGCTGAACTGGGATAAAACAAATGACACTGCAGGAATACTGGTGGTGATCAACATAAAAAAAATCCACCACAAACTTGTCTACCAAAATGTCTATTTACTGTAAAGTTAAAGGGTTTAAAATATTTTTTGTAGTGTTAAATAATAAACCTGTGATTCTCACCTAGAAATTGGCACTGTGTTGGGCAGATGACATGTTTTGCTGTTTTTAGTGATGGTCATATGACGGTGTCAGCCACTGTTTATTGGTAATCAGTCCTAAAAAAAATACCCATTTCGTACGCCAATGGGCTTGACCCACCCCTACTGGTCGCTGTGTCTCAGCACACTACAATCCCCCCGTGAGGATTGATGAGAAGGAGGGGTTTGGGCTGCAAAGCAGAGGAGTTTCAAAAACTGCCCCCCTACTTCATCGGATGAACCCTCAAGAGAGAGAGTTTTGTAGTCATGTGACCATTGGTATAAATTCTTTTTGGGCGGCACGTCTGTGTCGAGGGTGGTGCTCGTAGTAGGAAAAAAATTCCTAAGACAGTTGAGGAAGGCTTGACGCCAAAACGTCCTGTTTTTTTACCGCTGTAAAAAAAAAAAACGATAAATTTTCTATAATAAAAGATTTCTGGAAGCATGAAAATGATGAGTGCCGACATTTGAACTTTCACATTGGTATAAATGGCGGAAAACTACACCGACCCAGCATAGCGTATTGCAGAGTTTTTATTTAAAGCTACAGACACCAATGTTTAACAGAAAAGTCCCTGTTAACAGTATATGACCTATCCAAAGACCATGCCAAAAATAGGTAAGGGTCAGTAAAATCAGGTTCACATTACAAGTATATGCTATGTGCCACGTAAACATTAGCAAACTGTCAAAGTAGGATGCTAACATATATGTGCATAGACACACACTCACCCCATAGACTTTACAGCCAGAATGCAGTCGGCTAGTGATTGTGCTTGCGTAATTCTATAATAGTATACAAGTTTACAAGCCTTGGAATAAGTTCAGCACACCACACTTTTGAGTCAGCATCAAAACATGTATATGCTCATCAGCTGACTATATGTAGGCTACTCAACGTAATGTCAACGGGGCCTGTTCCAGTCTGTATACGTATTCACCGACATCCCATTTTGACCGTCTGCGATGTATATGGGCCGTGGATGGCACAATTGTGATGTGAACGCAGCCTTATTCAATACTCCTGCCCAATCCAGCTATGCCCTAAAAGTAACTCATATTGTAACAATATTGAACACAGTATGGACATCTGCAAAGAGTTTGTATGTTCTCTTCGTGTTTGCGTGGGTTTTCTCCAGGTACTATGGTTTCCTCCCACACCCAATACATAAAAGATAGGCAAATTTAGATTGTGAACCCTACATAGACGGGGACCAAAACTGACAAAACTATGTAAAGTGCTGCAGAATCAGTTGGAGTTATATGAATATAAGCATTATTATTATTATTATTGACTTGTACCAAGTCCATGACTCTAATACAACTTTAGGCTGCGTTCACACTACGTATATTTCAGTCAGTATTGTGGTCCTCATATTGCAACCAAAACCAGGAGTGGATTAAAAACACAGAAAGGCTCTGTTCATACAATGGTGAAATTGAGTGGATGGCCGCCATATAACAGTAAATAACGGCCATTATTTCAATACAACAGCCGTTGTTTTAAAATAACAGCAAATATTTGCCATTAAATAGCAGCCATCCACTCAATTTCAATATTGTGTGAACAGATCCTTTGTGTTTTTAATCCACTCCTGGTTTTGGTTGCAATATGAGGACCACAATACTGACTGAAATATATGTAGTGTGAACCCAGCCTTAGTGTGATCCAACATTTTCAACTTGTACCTGATAAACATGTCACCATGTTGTACGTAGCACAGCTTGCCAAAAAGTCTGGTTTTATGTTGTTGAGTTGAGTTTATGAGTTATTCTAAAAACTATCATAGCTGGAAGGAAACCTATTAACAGATACAAATTCTTGTACATGAAAAAAAAAGTAATATCTCCACACCTTAAAATTTACAATCCCAATTATCAGCTGTTTCATAACAACAATGGGAAACAATATGCTTCTAGGAGCAGAGTATTTTTACTTTTTTTCCAATTTACAAATTGCTCCTCTTGACTACTGAGTCTTGTAGCCCAAGGGAGAGGGTGTGAAAATTGTCAGCTCATGTTACTAATGAGCAAAAGAATATGAATATGGGGGTTTCCTGGATGTCTGGCCAAAATAAAATACATAAACTTATCAGAATTTTCATACACAAGAAAGAACGATTTCAACCTAGATACTATTTGGTGCTACTATTTTGGTATAGTCAAGCATTAATTCAACCCATAAAGGCGCTCATTCCAACAAAATACATAGGTCATTCATAAGTCGAAAGAAATACATTTAAAGGTTTAGCTCCACACTGGACAAAACACGCCAGTCTATTGTATATGCTGTATTAGATCATAGAGACATCATGGGGCGAAGAGGGTGTTACCAGCTTAGGGTTAAACTTTTTGAAAAACAATTGAAGTCAGTTCACCTCTGGTATTAGGTGGGATCCCAGTTGATCGTCAGAGGGTGCACGGGTCCCGGCCTCGCGCCTGTTCGGCAATGGAGAATATATAGAGACAGGTCCCGGCACTCCAAGGGTAAAATTTCTTTACTTTATTTGATATCAAAAATAGTAAAAACAAGGCTCATGATTAAGCGTGCAAGCGAGCAAAATGCGTTGGTTCCTCAAGCAGCCTCTACATGAGCCTTGTTTTTACTTTATTTGATATGAAATAAAGTAAAGAAATTTTACCCTTTGAGTGCCGAGACCTCTCTCTATATTCTCAAACTTTTTGAGCTTGAATGTAAAGCTGCTCTGCAAGAGACATTAGCAGGGACATTTATGAAGGGTCTGGCAGGGGCGTACACCAGGGAGAAGGCACAGATTCTAATGGAGCTGCGTCACAGAGGGCCAGGGGTTTCCTCCCATTGGGGGGTGAGCCAGTCCACCTCCAGTGCCTCAGCCCGGCACGGAGCTCGGTAAGACCGGTGCTGTGGTTCAAAAAAGTGACCACAGCACTGGCTTCCCCGCGCCACCTCTGTTCTATTCATGTGCAACACTTAAAGTGAATGTACCTGATAGTACATACACTTTAAGCTTCCTCTAAGGCGGGGCAATAAATGAAATAAAATTTAAGAATTTGCTCTTAGGGGGCTCATGACTATTTTTAGCAAGAATAACAAATTAAAGCACAATTAAAAAAAAAAAAAGTGCGGGACTGGACTGTACAAAAGATGCAGTGCAGGAGCTGACAATCCTGCTCTTTGCTGCAGCGTGAAAGTGACACACAGTAACGCAGCTCTCTCTGCATCACAGAAATGGTTTAAGAAGTTATCTAGAGTTAGAAAAACATGGCCACTTTTTTTTCCAGAGACATGTCCTCTCCTATCTCCAGTTTGGCTGCAGGTTTTGCCACTCGGTTCCATTGAAGTGAATGGAGCTTAATTGCAAACCACACCTGAACTGGAGACAAGAGTGGTGCTGTCTCTGGAAAAAAGTGATCTCTTTAACAGCAGAAAACTATACACTTCATTGCATCCACCCCTGCTCTAATGATGTCGGGGGTCGTTGTCTCACTTCACTGGTCCTGCACTGATGACCTTGACCTATTTTCAGAGTCTGTTGGCAAGTAGGAAAAATGGGTGTGACTCTATGGCTATCAGCACGTAAGAAAAAACGGTCACAAGAGGCTTCTCAGCTCCTGACTTGCAGGGCTTTGAGGAAGAGGAGACACTGGGGATTGCCCAGGGGCCAGGAGAGTATGTGTGTTTTTTTTTTTTTTTACAAATGGAGGGTTTACTTGCAAAAGAAATTGCATGGGAAGGGGGGGGGGGCTTATAACCGGGGGGAATAACATACAGGTAAAGAGTCTCAATACAAGAGTGACTAACTACAAGGGCAGGGGGTTACCCAAACCTAACCCTAAAATGAGCTCCAAGATCCTAACATGGGTCCGACCTGGAGAAGGGCCTTTACAGAATGTTAAAATTTAACTTTTAAATAAAATTATTTTTTTTTAAATGACACATTTATTAGTTTTTACGGAACACATAATTTATATTTACACATACTATACATTGCTTTGGGTACAATCTCAAAAAAGATTCAGTGCCTAAGTAGTTATACTATATCAGTTAAACACAGATTCGGGAAACAATTCTGAAGTTAGATGTTTTAGAGAAGCCTCAGAAGCCATTTAACTAAATCTGTAATTTTCCTGTTTCAGCTTTTAGATACTGATATTAAGCAGATGCACTTTTTTTTACAGGCTTGTCCAAGCAAAGTTCTGAACACAAAAAAGTTGGAGAACAAAAAATGTTTTACTATGAGTTTTTCCCAGAGTGTCCCGGGAATTGTAGTTCAAGAAGAAGGCAAGCATAAACAATAAAACAGAACACACTGAGGACAGCAGACCAGCTACACAGAAACAGCACAGAGATGGCCAAAGAGCCAAGCCAAGTACGGGTGTAGCATCATCTCATCTGTCAATTACTAAAAAGTTAATGAGTAAGGAATATTAGAAAACTGGAATTTATAAGTGACAGAATAAACAAAACCACAAATATCATGTTTTTCCCACTATATAAAAAAAATTGCATCCATATGTTTTTGTATTTGGTGGTAATAAAGTTAGCTACCATATTAATAGAGAATCATTTGAAATATTAGTTTAGTAACACATAATTATTTATTTACACACAAACACATTTTTTTTTTAATTGTGATTTTTCTGTGATTAATGATCTAAAAAGACCGATATGACAAATGATCTTAAATCATTCACCCTATTAAACATGAACAATACTTATGGTTGTTCCTGCGCTCGTCCTTTCCTGGCTGATAGACCAGGGAACAACCGAACAACGTATTATTACATTGAATGATGTTCAAACGATTTGTGAACGGTCAACGATCTATCAACAGTCTATCAAACGATGAACAATTTCTTACACAAAACAATTATCGTTTATATCCGAACGATTTAACGATTTTTCAAACGATAATTGTCTTTTGTAATACAGCGTTAACATTGCTGTGACCGAACAACGTGTTATTACATTGAATGATGTTCAAACGATTTGTGAACGGTCAACGATCAACAGTCTATCAAACGATGAACAATTTCTTACACAAAACAATTATCGTTTATATCCGAACGATTTAACGATTTTTCAAACGATAATTGTCTTGTGTAATACAGCGTTAACATTGCTCTGACCGAACAACGTGTTATTACATTGAACGATGTTCGAACGATTTGTGAACAGTCAACGATCTATCAACAGTCTATCAAACGTTCAACGATTTCTTACACAAAACAATTATCGTTTATATCCGAACGATTTAACGATTTTTCAAACGCTACAGCGCTAACATTGCTGTGTATTATTTAAATAGTATCTGTAACTAGAAATAACTTTTTAAGTGTTAGACATATCACAAGTTATTGACCACATCAGGTGAGGACGTGGCAGCAATCATTTCCCCAGCTGGCTGATAATTCTGACAACGCAGCCTTATAGACTTACACGGAATTAGCAGTTATGACTAGGGATGGTCCGAACAGAGTTCGGTTCGGGTTCGTACGAACCCGAACCCTCGATAATGATTCCCGCTGTCTGCCCACTCCGTGGAACGGGCGGATCCACGGGAGGACTGCCTGGAAAACTGGGATACAGCCATAGCCATAGGCTGTATCCCAGTTTTCCAGGCGTTACTCCCGCTGTATCCGCCTGCTCCACGGAACGGGCAGACAGTGAGAATCTGCTGCCGAGCGTTCGGGTTCATATGAACCCAAACCTCGGCAGGTTCGGACCATCCCTAGTTATGACCATACAGCCAGAGAGTGGATAGCACGGCCGCCGCACTTTCTCCCCAGCTGTATCTCCTGATCACAGCAGATCTCGTCAAAAGTTTTTTATTGACAGGTAGTCTTTACGATAGTAGGATTAAAACAAAGCAAAGAAGTAATTAAAATGAATAATAAAAAAAAGAACCCCTCCACAAAATTATTTATTCTGCACTACGAGCATCCTTTAAAAAACCCTAAAACAATGCTAGAATAATTGTTCTTCCAAAAACCTGTCATGAAAAGTAATAAAAAAATCCTAAGCCCCCCAAAACAACATTAATGAAAACTGCAACACTTCCTGCAAAAGAAAGCACCCAAAGCTTAGACAACAGAAAAATATAAATGTTATAGGTTTCTGAATGCAGCAACACATTTTAAGTGGTTTCAACATTTTAACAATAAAGTATTAAAATATAAAAAACTAAATTTGGTACAGCTGCAATCATAACTTACAGACTATAGATAATATTTCCCTCAAATTACAAATGATGTTATTCCAAGTTAATCCTCTTATCCCCTATCCACAGGATAAAGGAAAGGTGTCAGAATGGGGGTGAAGTGGGTGATCACCCAGATCTCGAGAATCATGACCCAAGTGTTTCTTTAAATTGAGATCGGTATCTATGGATGTTCACACATTGTAATACGTGAACATCTATAGATAATAATCTATAAAGACAAACTACTGATTCCAGTGAGGGACAAGTAATGTCCTGCAGGAAAACGTTAAAACTACCAGCAAAACAACCTTACATTAGAATATTATGGTAGTGCAAAGATTTAAACAGCTTCAGAGCTCCTGGCATCATAATGAATGATGATGCCGGAAACTCAAAATTCTGTTCTGTAGGAATTCCGTTCTGTCCATATTTACAGAACATGTGAACACCACAGTGATTGGTGGGTATTTTCTGCAGGGTCAGTCATTGGAAGCAGAGAGCACCTGGTATCAGAGGCTGACGGAATAGAATTGGGCGGTATGTTTTATTTTTTCAACACTAGACAATGTAAGGGATTAGGTGTAAAATATACACTGGTGTAAACTGCCCACAGTAACTAATTACAGCTCTGGTTAAATTATAGAAGAGCTGTGATTGGTCTGTGGGCAGTTTACACTCTTTTATAAATCTAGGCCAATGTCTTTAAAGATATTTTTTTCAAATAAAAAAAAAAAAAATGCCTATAAGTTACAAAAAATACATAAAAAACAAAAACACAACAACCACTGAGCTTAGGGAGATCAGTGAAAAAAAATTCAATGGAGTACTCATTTTAGCGTCTTCATTGATACATTGCCCCCTATAGCATTTAAATATGTAAAAAAAGGAGTCCATGGAGCTTCAGTTGCGAGTCTCAAAACACGGGAATAGCCAGATATCCCTCCAGGGAAGGAAAGCCTGTTGCCAAGGGGATATCACCAAACCACCCTGATACATAGCCCCTTAAGTCCCACTCGGTTGCAAGTATTGGGACACAATACCAGGGAAATATCAGGGTGGCCTCTTTTACACATAAAATAGCATAAAAGTCTGTTCTTTTAGATCAATAGGTAAAAAAGCTAAATAGAACCTATTGTCGTTTCCTTCATTTGGTTCTACACTTGAGGGAATCAGGTCACAGAGTTTACGGTGCACATAGATGTTACTGTGTGGTATGGCTGGTGGGGGTTAAGTCTTTGTGATAATGCGCTCCAGCATCCATTATCCACTGTAACTTATTTTTAAACCCAAACTGTTTTTCACTCTTTTAGTGCCATAAAATTGTAGTTGAACGATAATCTACGTTCTAAATGTAGAATACCCTTGCCTCCAATATGTGCTCCGCAATAGTCCAAGTTTAATACATTTAATACCCAACTGTTCCTCAAATCAATATGTATGATTAACAGCTTTTGCTCAGTGAGGCTATTTTGCTGACTTGCATGGCAAGCTCCACACATTCTTCACCTTTAATATGTGTTATATTTCTTAGGCGTTCCCTTGCAGAGCTTTCAGGAAGCACTGGTCTATTGAGAGCTATCAAAGTTACAAGATCTGAAGAAAGTTATTTTTTAAACATTGATGGAACGGCACCAA
Source organism: Dendropsophus ebraccatus (assembly GCF_027789765.1). Lineage (NCBI taxonomy): Eukaryota > Metazoa > Chordata > Amphibia > Anura > Hylidae > Dendropsophus > Dendropsophus ebraccatus. The sequence continues at coordinate 162,797,028 of NC_091456.1, read as the reverse complement.
ACTTGCTTTTGGCCACAACATTTTTGGAGGCGGCTGTTATAGAAGAGAGAGATTTTACTTCCTAATTTGGTAGTTAACTCTTTTTAATGAGCTCCACTCCTCAAACATGTCTCTATTGTTCCAATGCAGCTGGAGATAGTGGAACTAATTTGTTGCAATATACCTGCTTTTTGATGTCAAGTCATGAACCATGACTAGCGTAGACTGGACCTGACGCCAGGGGGAGTATTCAAATCAAAAACATGTTGCAGATATTACTAAACAAAATTTCATAATCTTCACGGGGATAACAAGGGTTCCTCAAACAAGAAAGGTTAAGAGGAGGAGCCACAATGGTCTACACCAAACTGTCCCACCAGCCAAGCCATGGTGACGGAGGACTTCAGAAACCAACAAAGCACCCAAGTTACCCCCTGACAGTGCAAAACACCACCACACAGCACTAAATACCTTGTCCATACAGGTACTATATATAATACAATGTGCTTCTAAACATCTCCCCAAAAGCACAAAATATCACAGTGCAGAATATAATTCCTCCACAAAGAACCATCTACTGCACTAGAGCACCACTGACAGCAGCACTGCTCCCCCAAGCATCCTCCACATGAGGCAGCTGAGTCTCCTTTTCCAGCCTCCAGGCTTTCCTAGGATGCAACATGTCCTTTTTCCCCCCATCATTTCCCTTTTGTAGTCTCTGTAGACTTCTGGTGGACACATCCATGGGTTCAAGACCTGTGAATCACATGACTATGATGTCACAGCACCTAATCTCCTGACCCTTTACTGCCATAGAAACTGCACTATTGCAGAGATGGTATGATCAGTACTGTTTCTGTCTTTAACTGCCTGCATTGGTGCACCAGTACACCTTGCACTTTGAGAGGTACTGGTCTATACCATTGTTGCTTAAAGTGTGTCAGATGTCATTCACATTCCAAACTTCTGACACCGTTAGCGAGCTGTTAGATTCATGTTACCTCCAATACTGTACCCACAATAAGTTATCCAAATATATGTGGATATTCCATTAAAAGAACACCTTTGGAATTTCTCAAGCCATCGTTGAGAACTTTATCACCCAAGCTTTTCTAGGGAGTTCCTGAAAACCTAACCTGTTGCTGACAATTAAAGGGTCACTGCCAGGTCCGTTCCCACAACGCCTATGTTTGGCAACCCAATCCCCCGATGCAAACTGCATCTCTTCATGCCAAACAGTGGAGATCATGCTGGAACGCATGGCTGTGACCCTTTAAGACACATGGTCTGCACTACATCTGCTATATTATTTATCTCTAATACAATATGGGTTCTACTTCCAATAACTTTTTTTTTTTTAATAGAGAGCTACTACTGTACATTGACCCTCAGACAATGGTCCCCACAATATGATTGTACTCTACTGCATGGAAACATTGGACCACACCAGTGAACTTTGGTGTTAGACCCAAAGACTATTGATCAAAGCATCAGATAACAGGTGATCATGAATGATTGAAGGGCACGTCTCATTTGAAATCCACAGCAGGAACCCTAGAAACGCAACCAGAAATTCTAGTGACTTGCTTTGTAAGTGTCTATCAGACTTCTGGCAGAACTGTATATCGCTCGCTGAAGCTGCCCATTGCAGGTAGCTTTACGTTAATACCTCTACAGAGATAGAAATCCGTTTATGTAATCATATAGTCCTACGGCTGAGACAACATGTACAGACCTCAGGACAGTTGACATGTCCATCACTGTTGGGTGCAGAATGCTCTTAATCTATCAGTGATGACAGCCAGAGGAAATACCTGCTGTAACTGTCAAGTCATCCGCATAGGTCAACAAGGATTTCCCGGTGTCAGCACTGACATAACCTGATGTTCACTTCTCAACGGGAAAGTCCGATGATCCCACAGAGTTAAACACAGGGAGTAATTCATAATCTGTCATGTATGTACCGCTCTGCTAATGTCGGCAAGTACATGGAGACGCACGCAGTTTGATGAATATGTGTAGACTTACTGCTCTGCTTGCATGTCTGTCGGGAATATAGTAAAATAAGACTGCGCTGAGCTTGTGTAGATTTGCACAAAATAATTTGTTGCACATCATAAGCAGCACTTGCCGGTAAGTGGAGCTATAAATATAAGACTTTGGGCTGTTGCACACATTCTAAGACCAGGTTGATTGTGCAAAAGTGTGCGAATTTTTGACACAAAAACAATTTATATTGATGTTGGCCGAACCCACCACTGGGGCCGGTTGGCACCGGTTTGCAGTGCCTTTACACGGCACAATTAATCGAGTGGCCAGGTGGCACGAACGATCCTTGAATTGTACGACATATTTCCGTACTGTCAGCTTCCAGATCATACACGCAGTGCATACTTACAATCAACGCTGCTGTGTGGTCCGGCACTATCAGTCCCAGTCCTGTCACTGCTATAACTACAGCCAAACAACCCCTTTAATTAGAATTAGGATATAAGCATAATACTTCCTGGGTGGTAGATGGCTGCCATTGCAAATGTCCCACCTAGCATGCAGCAATGTCTCAATGCCTGAGGATTCATAACTGTGCAGCACATGTACAATAACTCGCTTAAATGAATTAGCTAGACTACTACCCAGCATGTAAATTGGGCAGCCGTAGCGTGACAGCATAAACAGCTTTAGAGCCTCTAGAGATGTCTAGACACATTACCCAGTGTGGTGTGTGTGTATATATGTGTGTTAGACACACACATACACTATACACATAGTATATGCATACGTTATGCTTTTTTTTAAGGTTACAAAAAGAAAAAAAAAAAAAAGAGGGGGAAAAAAAGAGGGGGAAAAAAAGGCTTATCAACTGTATGCCAGAGACTTTTTGTATATCGAACCCTACAGAGAACCTGTCAAGGCAGGACGGCTTTATTTAGCCCTTTTAGTGAATGAGACCCCCTATCAGACACTGGTCGCAGTCTGGTCACTCATGACCTTTTGGTGGCCAGCAGCTTACATCTCTCTTGTACGTTGTCAGCCCTTTGCTCCAGACAGCCTGCTAACGTCACAGCCATGACATGAAGGGCAGCAAAAGGTTTTAAACCAGCATCTGACAATCTAAGAAGTCTGATAATCCAGCACTTGCCTATGTATAAAATGGATTTAACAAGAGATGAGTGAGCTTGAAAACGACAAGATTTAAGTATTAACGCATTTTATTCCCCATTTTCCTTTTCCATGACCGACTGCTAATCCCAGATCTCTGACAAACCTGCAACCAAGGAGAAGTAGTACCCTATGCTAACAGGTGTTACTATACAGATACAAGACACTTTCCTACCACCAGCATCATTAATAAAGTGTACGTCTCGGTAAAAAACAAAGACTTTTGACCTTGGAGACATGCCAAAAATTTTGATGGGTTGGGGTCTGGGTGTTCAGACCACCACCAGTGCTTTTCTCCATGTCACCATGCAGGAGATCCTATAGACTTCTGTAGAAGTACATTTTACGAATACAGAGCCAGTAGAAAAAAAAAAAAATTCTTCTACCGACAGTAGCAAAATAAAAAAAATTTTTTATTGTACAGTGAAATCTTTGTAGATCTCATTTCTATTTGAGCTCTTCAGAAGTGTGCAGATCAATAATGAGACCCTCCACTTACTGAGCTTAAAGCGGTTCTGTACGGCCGGGGCTTGGATTGTGTATGCATTAGGCTGGATCACACCTGTGCAAAGCTCAAACAGCAGTAAATGTTCCTGGATCATTCCTAATGATGAGGAGGGTGGGTAGGAAGGACAGAGAGGTTGTGCCAGCCTAATGCATATACAAATGTAAGCCCTGGCCATTAGACACAGCGCTGCCAGATTAAAAGTTGTTTATAGGAGAATAACTGCATAATCAGGACAGGTCTTGGATTAAAAGCAGCTATCTGAGAGTACAAGTGGTTTGGGGGGGGGGGGTCAGATTGTGGGCACAGAGTCGCTTTAAAGCGACTCAGTACCCACAATCTGACCCCCTCAAACCGCTTGTACCTTCGGATAGCTGCTTTTAATCCAAGATCTGTCCTGCGGTCCGTTCGGCAGGTGATGCAGTTATTGTAAAAAAAAAATACTTTTCAACTTAAAGCCCCGTGCTAAACGGGAGTATCTGTGCCCTAACTTTGCACAGCCTCTCCGTCCCTCCTCACCACCCTCTTCATCATTAGGAATTCTCCAGGCAGATTGCCTCCTATTCGCCACCTGTGGCAGCACAGCACATGGGCTGGATCGTTAAGGACCTGTGCAATGTTCAGGATGGAGAAAATGTTTCAGTGGCATTCCTAATGATGAAGAGGGTGGGGAGGAGGGACGGAAGGGTGGTGCAAAGTTAGGGCACAGATACTCCCGTTTAAAAGTATTTTTTTAGGAAAATAACCATCACTTGACAAACGGACCCCAGGACAGATCTCGGATTTAAAGCAGCTATTTGAAGGTACAAGTGGTTTGGTGGGGTCAGATTGTGGGTACAGAGTCGCTTTAAACTTCCAGGAATATAAAGAGAGTCAAATACCAATTATAGAACAGTGGGTGGGAAGGAGTCTTGACGAATGCACCAGTCTATGCTTACAGCACTGTAAGTTGATGTCCCCCTCGGACTAAGCAGAACGATCCACTTTAAATAAGAAAATTCATCTCTGTTACAAAGATGTCACGAAGTAGCAGCAGAAAAAGAGACAACATAAATCCATTGTTTTTCTATTATTAAGAGCAAACATTGGATATGTGATCATCCAAGGGGAAGCACTGTGGAAGCCAAGTGCTAGACAAGCTGGTCACTTGAGGTCCATCACACGTCTCCCCAAAAGACTTATTTTTAGGGCTGTCTGCCATTGTTTTTTTAATCTGGTGTTTCCTGCTGTCTGCACAGGGACTTATTCTTGTTTTAAACTCCGAGGGCTGGAGACTGTGATGGTGGGTAAAAACCTGTGAACCAGAAGTAAATTCTTATAGGGGACATACAAAAAAGATTATGCTTCAGTCAGACTTAAGCCATTACTTTCTTCAAAAGAAGAAAAGGCAAAAGTTAAGAATAAGGCACCGCCAAAGACCTTCTGCCCATATGTGCATCTCCATGAAGTTTCCCGCTGAGTGCATATGAATGCTCTGCGATCTGGGAAAAAGATCCAAATAGGATTTCAAACATCCCAAAATTTTTCCTCAAACATTTAGGTATGTCACCATGCTGCTATTCATTCATTCAGTGACTTTTTTGTCTTAGTTTAAAGAGATACTAAACAAAGGCTAGACTAGCTCAACGTGTATTTACATTCCAAAAGTAAGCTTCCTTCTCAACCCTCTTCTCCTCCCCTACCCCCCACAGTCTGTCATCTCTTCTCTGCTAAATAAACCATACAGTCTAGGCCAGCATTCTTGGTGTAAACTTAAGGAAAATGGGCCCGTCGACGGCTCGGAGCAGAAAAGCAGCTTATTCCCCGCTCTGCCTGTTTTGACTTTCCTACACTCGGCTTTCGTATCTGTACACAAACAACGTATGGGATCAATTTCTACTATTATTGTTGTCCATTAAGAAAAAAAAAAGTTTAGACCTTAATGACAACTATTTATTATTACTGCAGACGGCGTTACCAGATTGTCGTGGATAGAGAAGAGATCACAGGGCAGATATACGACCATCCATATAAATGAACGCCATCAGACAGAATGGTCGGGGGTGGTGGTGGGGGGGCAAATTTGTGTTGTGTGTTTAGCAGCTATTTGTCTGCACTGAAAACTACTAATGAAGTATCACATTGCTCTATGACAGTGGGAAACTGCAAAGCCCTCGCTTACGGCTTCAACCCCAAGGCAGAATTGTTCAGGCTGCGGAGGCTTCAGAGGAATGTCTTGTACGAGACGAGAGGAATGGTGCGTCTTAATACGCCAACTCTTGGACGAGGATTCTGACAGAAAGTGTCAAGCTGTCATTTCCCTTCTTATCTTTGAATTTCTTAAGTCATAGCAAAAGTATCAGTATCGGACCACGTAACCACGTAAATGGTTGGAAATAGACAGTTAAAAAGATTTGTAAATGCACAATTTAAAATTTGCTAATTTTTTTTCAAGGAAATTTTTTATTATGGAGAATGATTAAAAAAAAAAAAAAAAGTTTTTTTTTGTACATCGGTTGAGGGCATCCAAAATCAGGGACTATATAATTTACAGAGATCTGGGCATTTTTCAATTATAATTTTAATTCTTCTGTTCCTGTCACCTGTTTCCTTAGTCCAGACTGTTGCCTGGGGGGGGCAGGAATATCAGTGACAAATGACTATGTCCCTTTTTTTTTTTCTTAAACAGATTCCCAGCCATGTTATAATGGTTTGGATCCCAGACAACAGCATGTTGTCTGGGATTCTTCTCAATGTAAGAAGCATGGAAGCACCAGGTCAGGGAGTCCTGGGGCAAGTACTTTTTAAGTCAAGCTGTTTTGACTATTAATGCAACACTATTTTCTTCATCAACAATACAGGACCAAGTAAATCTCCAGCACTTTAATAAAACCCAGAAGTTCAGGTGTTTGGCTCAAATCTATAGTATGAAAACTAGTGTGTGTTTGCGTAGTTTCAAACCTGTGGCAAAACATTAACCCTCAGTAGACCCCGACACTCCGCAAGCTGGACTAGTAAAGCCCTGAATTGGAGGAACAATGCACTGATGGATTCAAAATGAATGTGTCACCTTTGTTCAATTGGTCCAAAAAAAAAAAAAAAAAAATCATTAATTCTTAAAAATTTTTTTGTTAAAATCAGAAAACATCAAAAATTACTCTGAAAACAAGGGCACTTGTTTAATTTGTCATATATTCGAGTTATGGTCACCATAGGAAGGACCATCTGAAAATTGGGGGCTTACAACAATGAATTTTTTTAAGTATATTATTGGGTCCTGCGTAAAAAAAATATGTTAGCCTTAGCTAACCATTATGCATTTAACTCAATCCTGGGGCTGCCTGGGTGATCGCTAGAGGATCGCTATAGAGGATAGTGGCAGTCTGCTGCTATATCAGTCGCTTGTTTTTCAACATGTTGAAAAACAAAACAACTGCAACGATCAGCCGACATGAGAGATGTTGGCTGATATAGTTGCCTTCTATTGCACGGGACGATTATCCGCCGATAATCATTCCGTTGAATAGGGCCTTTAGTCTGCATATTCCCAGGAAAGGGCCAGAGATAACCAATGGCTGAATGAGGAGCTTAAAGGGAACCTGTCACCCCCCGTGCCGGGGTGACAGGCTCCCGACCCCCCGTTAGAGCCCTCTATACTTACCTAATCCCGCCGGGTCCCGCTTCTGGAGGTGGTCGGGTGATGAAGATCTCAGCCGCTGCAGCCCGGCGCGCGCGCTGAGAGATGAGTCCAACGCTCATAGAGAATGACGGAGCGCTGGACTCTCCTGTCATTCTCTATGGGTGTTGGACTCATCTCTCAGCGCGCGCGCCGGGCTGCAGCGGCTGAGATCTTCATCACCCGACCATCTTCAGAAGCGGGACCCGGCGGGATTAGGTAAGTATATGGGGCTCTAACGGGGGGTCGGGAGCCTGTCACCCTGGCACGGGGGGGGGGGGGGTGACAGGTTCCCTTTAAAAGGAGTAAAATTTATTTTTTTAATATATATATATATTTTTTTTAATTAAACCCTTGAACCCTGAAATTGTGTAAACATCTTAAAGATACTGGTTAGCCTCAAATGATCTATTACACTGATAATGTCTAAATACACATTTATACCATATGAAGTTGTAGCTGAGTTCTAAATTCACACATATAAATAATAACATGTAGCCACCAGGCTTGGGCATCCTGTTTAATCATTGAAATCAATAGTAAGAGTAAGCTCCTTAGCTCCCTCTAGTGGCGGCAGAAATTTACCATGTAATGCTAGGTCTTTATGCAGAATCTCGAGCTATGCATCATAGAAATGTAGTTTCAATCACCATAAAGATAAGCAGAGAAATCAATCAGCAAAGAAAGTCTTATCTAAATAAGAAAAACATTCAGAAAGTAGAATATGAGTGCAATATAAAAATAATAAGCCCAGGATCCAGCCAGAAACTCTACAGGGGTGACTAACAGCCTTTCCAAACTGCATGTTACATACGTTTCGAGCCATACATTACACAGAACACTGAGCTTTTGGGTGCACGCATTCTTCCTCAATGACATCACGTAGATAATGTAGTAATGGTACGGATGTTATTGCCAAAAACACGACTCATAATTCATCCGCATCTCAGTTAGGTTAATGATGGATTCAAGTTTACTAATAATTCTACCTCCCACACAATAAGGTTATATACATATATAAATGACTTGTCGTGTTACGACCAGTCAGCGAGGATTGTGAATGGAAGATTTCTCTAGGTAATGCTCAGTTTGTTAATGAATCTCAGGTGTAATCCCTTGGGCAGTTTCAGTGAGCACATTGTTACTGTGCTACATAACTTACATGGTCTCCCTCTGGCAAGAACTTGCATATAATTCTCTGGATTGGCAATGAGGAGGTGGGAAAATCACATTCAGATACAAGGAATCAAGGGCTAATGACAACATATTTAGAATCTGTGCTTGCTTAAAGGGAAAAAATCTGGAGTATGTGGTCAGCACAGTATGCTGCACTGATGTGTGGAGCGAATACATTGTAGAAGGTAGTAGGTTAGGGCTGAGCTGCAATACCAGACCAAACCAGGAGACAAGAAAGGAGCCATTTCTAAAAAAGAAAACACACAACAAAACTTTTTTTTTTTTTTAACTTAAGACCCTATTACGCCAACAGATTATCTGACAGATTTTTTGGAGCCAAAGCCAGGAATGGATTTGAAAAGAGGGGAAATCTCAGTCTTTTATGACCTCTTCTCTGTTTATAGTCTGTTCCTGACTTTGGCTCAGGTAATCTGCTGATGTAACAGGGCCCTTAGACAACACTACACTTCACTTAAAGTGAACCCGTCAGAATAAAAATACAGTCCAATCTGTAGACATCATGTTCAAAGCAGATGTCGCTCAGAATAATATACACGTATTCATGGAAATCTTTGCTTGTTCTGGGCTAGGTAGTCAAGTGGGCGGAGCTAGTAACTGACAGCTCTCCGAATATTGGTGAACTCAAACTAGTGCCTTAAAAATCAGCAGGTTAATGCAAACAAACCTGCTGATATCCCCCTACAACTCCATAGCGGATGTTCGCGCCGCTGTCCTCTTTTCTGTAGCTTCTGCCGTTATTGTGCAGTTTGATTAGAGAAAATATGCAAATCTGCTCGTTGTGAGAACTGGTGGCAATCGTGGGCTCCACAAAGCACCATCCTCAGCCCACAACCCCCTTCCTTCAGTGACGCCTTGCCTGGGCCAAGAATGGTGCTCTGTGGGGCCCAAGAACACCCCCAGTGATTAATTATTATGTACACAGCTGTAGGGGGATACCAGCATGCTTAAAGTGTTTTTTTTCCCTGCACTTACTACTGCATCAAGGCTTCATTTCCTGGATAAAATGGTGATGTCACTTCCTGGATAACATGGTGATGTCACTTCCTGGATAACATGGGGATGTCGCTTCCTGGATAAAATGGTGATGTCACGAACCGACTCCCAGAGCTGTGCCACAGCCGCACAGCTCTGGGAGTTGGGTCGTGACATCACCATGTTATCCAGGAAGTGACATCACCATGTTATCCAGGAAGTGACATCACCATGTTATCCAGGAAGTGAAGCCTTGATGCAGTAGTAAGAGCAGGGAAAAAAAAGCACTTTGTAAGCATTTCCAGTAATAAGTGTGTATTGGTGATTTGTGGTAATTTTTGGAGGGCAATACAATACTTTAATAAAAATTTTTGCCAGACTTCTCCTTTAATCACTTCCTGGTTTTCACTCTAAACTGTCACCCTACTGTTGCCATGCAACAGAGCCAACACACTGTCCCCCTTGCTTGCAGGTTCAGTGGGGACCAACTGCTAGTACTTCCTGGAGTTTTAAGTTGAACTGAGCATGCCCGCCCCCCCTTAATAAGTCATATCCAATGGCAACAAATTAAAAAACAGTGCAGGGACATGGGTGATTAGTAAGTCTATATCTCTCAAACAGTACAGTTCCAGTAATGCTTGTACATTTCTACATGTGTAAATTCACATAATATATCAGTGTAGACCTAGATTTTTTTATTACAACCCCCTTAAGATGTGCCTCATGACCCTGTACTGTGTGGATCACCATAGTAATGTAAGCTAACAGCATTACACGCCACATAAAGAAAGTGCAGGGGAAAGGAGTAGCCTGCTATTTGTAAGACTCTCTGCTCTTGTACCATACTGAGCAGAAATACATACACTGTAAGCATCACCGCTTATTTTATCCAGGCTTAGGCCCCGTTCCCACTGAGCAAAGGTAGCGGAATTCCGCAACGGAATTGTCCGCCGCGGAATGCCGTTAGCCTCCCGCTCATAATGGGAGGCGCGCGCTCCTGCACTTTCCGCGCTAAAGAATGAACATGTTCATTCTTCAGCCCGTACAGAGCAGGAGCGCGCGCCTTCCATTATGAGCGGGAGGCTAACGGCATTCCGCGGCGGACAATTCCGTCACGGAATTCCGCTACCTTTGCTCAGTGGAAACGGGGCCTTAGTAAAACAGCAACAGAAACAACACAGCTGTTGAATTGTAGTAACACACACAACCCGAGGACAGGTATGCTGTTTTTGCAAGAAAGTAGTTTTTGTTTTTCATTCTAATCCTGACTAACTCCTTAAAGGAACTCTGGGCATTTCCCAATAACTTCTCCCTGTCTCCATTCTTGGGGGTTTGGACATAGGTCCAATAAGTAAAGAGAGGCAGTAACGCTGGCAGGTTCTCCATCATGTTCCAATCTGTTCTATTTACTTTTTAATTATATTTTATATTTGTATTTCTTTTTTTCTCTACTTGGATTTTAGATCCCACATCCAAATGTTTGTAAACGTTAAAGCAAATGCACCGTCTCATAACTGAACTTTTTTTTTCCCACTAACATGTTAATGCCAGCGTGGAGATCCCAGTAATGCGCTTAATTTTTCAAAACCATGTCTGTTTTGCGCACTTGGCGACAGTGTTCTTCATGTGCACCAGCCTGCTCAATGCACTAAAAGCAAGCCCTGTGCCCCCAAGTGTATTGATATCCCATCCCCTCTGTGACACGTTGCCATTAGAAGTCCATCCGCAATTGATGTGGCCAGATTTGATTATAATGGTGGTGCATCACAGAGGAATGGAGATACCATTACACTGGGGAGTGCGGGGCCCACCTCCAGTGCACAGAGCGGGTCAATGCACATGAAGAACACAGTCACTGAGCGCGGGAACTAGGTAAAGTTTGGGAAAATGGACCACGCGCCATCGGGATCCCAGTGCATGAAAAGAAATTTCAGTTATAAGATGCTAATTAGATGGGAATAAGATGGTTATGAGATGAGATTGAACAACATTTCAATATGTATTTATTTTGACTGTAAAATAATTTCTGGGAAAAAAAGTCCAATAATATTTTGGGAAAGTTGGGGAAATCATACATGTAGAGCTGTCAATTACTGCGTAGCATTGCCCACTTGACTCCCATAAAGTTATAGATGAATCTGCTCATCTCCTCCGGCTCTCATACATGATGCCTGCAGATTAGACTGCACTTTCCATGTGACAGGCTCCCTTCGAAACACAAAAAAGGTATGATGGACGATATATTTTGCATAGGTCAAGGAAGTTGACAACATGAGGAGTTGCTTAGTGAAGTCCTTCACTATAGGAGTGCCAAATAATGTGGCCAACAGTTCAGTAGCTAAAACACAAGACCTTGACCGTCTCATTTTGTAAAGCAGCAACAATGTATGGACCCCAATGAGATGGTGTTGGTAATGCCTGGAGCCCACCACTTAAGTGAAAGGCCCCAGGCAGACCCATGCCCCTGATATTAGCAGCACAAAACACTATTGAAAGAATAGTTGGCCATTTTATTTTTGGCTATGAACACTTAATTTAATTCTCTCCATTAGAATGATTAGAATCATACAGGGGAGGGAATTCCCTCCCACTTGGGGCGGGCCGGCCTACCTCCCGTGCTTGAGCACCAGCCGGTTCTGGTGCATAGAACGGCACTGTGCACGGGACCACGGCACCGGCTTCCCCGTGATGTCGCCGTTCAATCCGTGGTACATCCTCTTTAAAGGGAAATGAGCAGCTGGGTAGAAGCATTCAACCTAAGGTTTTTTTTAACTTCATCCTCAGCACAGTTTTTTGGTTTTTATCTCCAATTTTTCTACAATACAAAAAAAGTGTTTTGGTGCACTAGTGGTGGGACTACCGACCCCAGTGCACAGATCTGGCTCTGGCTGGCCTGACTGTCAATCAAAGCAGGAAGTAGGAAAAAAATAAAACACTTTTATAGCAAGTTAAGTGAAAGTTAGCAAGTTAAGTGAAAAAGTTTATTACAAGGAGAGAATGGTTCCTCAGCTTTAAAGAGTAACTGTCATGTTTTTTTTTATTGCAGAAATCAGTAGTATAAGCGATTTTAAGAAACTCTGTAATAGGTTTCATCAGCCAAAAAAGCCTCCTTCTGTACTCAAGAAGCAATTTCTCAGCCTCCCCCCCTGACTTCTTATCTGTGCATTATCAGGCAAACACGTCTTCATTACAGAGAAGCCAGTGAAGACGGGCTCTGCTCTCTCCATTGTAAGCCTATGAAGGGGGGAGGGGCTGAGGGAGATGAGGGAGCAGGAAGAGGTGACATGAAGGTCAGCTGTTTGGAGACTCTCTGGGCACCTAAACCGCAGGATTCTGGGGTCAGAAAGGTCAGTGCTTATCTATGAACTTACTGAGAGAAGATTGCAGGGTGTTGTGCTGTGCAGGACTTCTCCGTGCTCAGTCACTCCTAACAGCCCCTCCCCTCTCCATAGCCACATAATGGACACAGAAATCCTGCTTCATTTGATGTGAGGGGGGAGGCTGGGAGATTGCTTTTTCAGTCCAGAAGGAAACTCTTTTAGTACATAAAACCTATTACAGAGTTTCTTAAAATCGCTTGTACTGTTGATATTTAATGTTTTCAGAAAAATGACCCTGAAATGACAGTTACGCTTTAACCAGAATTTTTACAGTATAGAGGCAATAATAATAGAAGGCAACATATCAATCCTCCTAAAACAAAGCCAAAAGTCTCTGCATGAAGAGTTTTTTAGCCAGGTCTGGTGGACATTCTGTTAGTTTGTTTTGTTTTTTTTTAGGTACGGTAATGGTACATTTTGCCAGCGGTAAAGGAGAACTCCGGCTGAAAGTTGAAAATTCCAGGTAGGGGATGGGAGGAATATAACAAAAAAAATCATATTTACCCATCCCCCAGCAGCGCCAATGCTCACGGTCCCCCACCAGCCTCCTTCAGCACCTGGTCCTGCTACATTATGACTTGGCTGAAAAGTGAGTGGGGCAGGACGTTGCTGCAGTAACTGGCTGGCTGAGCGGGTAATTCCTGCACATGGGTGGTGGGTTGTGACGATGCAGGAAATTGAGGAAAACATTATGTTCTCCCAACCACTTGCCCGCCCAGGATTTTTAACTTTCAGATGGAGTTCCCCTTTAACCCCTTCACAATAGGAATACAAACACACACACACACTAATATATATTATATATACACACAAACACACACACACACATACATTCATTCCTACAGTCTATGTGCAGATTATTGCAGATAATACTTATCAATGCTAATGGCACAGCATTGATCACTATATGCAATCTAATGATTTTATATAGATTCCATATGGGCACTTCTAAAAGGTGTAAAAAAAAAAAAACCTCCCCCGATAAGTTGAAATAGAAAAAAAAAAACATTTACATCAATATGATACCAATAAAAACTATAGATCATGGTGCCAAAAATTACTCCCCAATCAGCCCTGTAGGTGGAAAAATAAAAGCATTATGGCTCTTAAAAGGTGAGGAGGAACATTCCTTCAATGTGACCTGGACATCCATGCATCAATGACCTTTGGCCATGAAGGGGTTAAAGATAAATGGCGACATCTCAGGAGATAATGTGTAAGTTTAGAAGCATTTCTTAAAAGTTTTATCACTATGACAAATGACTGAGCTAAAAAATAAAAGGGGTTGTTCAAACTCTTGCCACTTTCTGTCAGAAACAGCATGACTCTTGTCTTCAGTTTGGGTTTTGCAGCTCAGTTCCATTGAAGTGAATGAAGCTGAACTGTAATACTGCACACAACCTGATTAGAGGGGTGGAACTGTTTTTTTTTGTTTTTTTTTGCAAGGAATTAGCCGTGTTTTCTAATTATGGATAACTACTTTAAATGGAAATAGATTTTCATAAGATAGTAATGTTTTTGGTCTCCTCTACAGCTCCTACAGACAGCTCAATATCAGGGGAACCGACTCAATGACAGTTTTACTTCCTACTAGCACATATGAAAAGCGTTTGTCTGCACTAAACATTTACTAACCAAAACTACATAATCATTTAGGATGTTACATTGCTTAATTTCTCCATTCCCTTATAGAGATTTTTCACCTTCAGGCTAGGTTCAAACTACCTAAACATGACGGCCATTTTTCATCAAAACAGCAATCATTGCGCAAAAAACGGCCGTTGTTTTTGAAATAACAGATGTTATTTGCATAATGATGGTCACTGTTATGAAAGACGGCTGTCAGCAGTCAGTGAAGCTGCACCGATAGTAAATACTAAAGTCACTTTTACACGGCCAATTACTGGGTAGGACATAGGCCTATTCCCGGGTAAAAAAAAAGCCAGCGATCAGCTGATGAATGAGAAAACAAACCCTCTTCAGTTAATTGCAACTTTCGAGCAGTTAATAAATTATTATTATCCGCCAATTGTGTAAAAAGGAAACACAAAGCAATAATGATACCTTTAAATGGTCGTTAATTTAAACCAATCTATCTAAAGGCTCTGTAAAGGAGTGCCGATGCTGTGATTGGCGCAAGTTATCTGGAGCCTGTCAACCCATATGAAAGTGCCCTAAAGGCTGGATTCAAATGTATTTTGGTCAGTTTTCTTATTCAAAACCAGGAGAATAGACAAAAAAAAAAAAAAAACTTTTAAAGCAAATGTGCCATCGGGTACATTCACTTTAAGTTTTGCAAATGAACAGAATGGTGCTGGAAGCTGGTGTTGTGGTTCTTTTTTTGAACTGCAGCCTGAACTATTACCGAGCACCGGGAGAAACCCCCCGCCCCTCTATGACGTAGTTCCATTACAATCAATGGGGATGGCCCGCCTCCAATGCATTAGCTAGGGCTGGTGCTGGGTTATAGACAGTCGTCATATGCAGGAACCGGGCCGCAGTTCAAAAAAAGAACCGCAGCACTGGCTTCCCCACACCGGCGCAGTTTTATTCATATGCAATACTTTAAGGGAATGAACCTAATGGTACATTCGCTTTAATGAGAAGACTTGCCGTTTACTGTGTCTTGGGCAAACCCTTGGTTTTGGTACTGGCCAAAATACAGAAGTTCACCATTAACCTTATGTCAATAGACCTAATAAGTAAGAATTTTCCAAAGTGGAGAACCCATATTAAGGACAGAGAGAGTTACCTAAACAGTAATATTTTAAAGGGTCAGGTCAAGGAGAAAAAAGAGCTAGCACCAACTGCTGCAAAATTAGTCCATTTATTCGGGGTTCACTTCACCATGGTAGGAGGGGAGGGAGACAGGTGCAGGTGCGTCCAGGCTGTTTCACAAGCAAACGGCACGTTTCGTCAGGCCCAGGTCCGTCAGGCTCAGGTCACCTGGACGCACCTGCACCTGTCTCTCTCCCCTCCTACCATGCTGAACTGAACCCCGAATAAATGGACTAATTTTGCAGCAATCGGTGAGTGCTAGCTCTTTTTTCTCCTTGACCATATCTGTTGTTTCTTTGCCTAGCTATATGCACCTCCGAGCTGCTTTTTACTGTTTTGGCTAGTCCTCCCATGTATAGCCCTAGCTCATGAAGTTGATTATAGCCGTGTAGCAACTTTGGTGCAAGCTCTTCTTTTCTACTGGACTGCTAATATTTTGAAGGGGTTGTCCAGCGAAAATCTTTTTCTTTCAAATCTTTTGGTGTCAGAAAGCTATATAGATTTGTAATTTACTTCTATTAAAAAAAATTCTCAAGTCTTACCATACTTATTAGTAGGGATGGTCCGAACCGTGTTCGTACGGAGTTCGTACGAACCCGAACCATCCGTAATGATTACCGCTGTCTGCCCGCTCCGTGCAGCAGGCGGATCCAGCAGGAGGAACGCCTGGAAAACTGGGATACAGCCATAGCCATAGGCTCAAACTACGTAAACATGGCGGCCATTTTTCATCAAAACAGCAATCATTGCGCAAAAAACGGCTGTTGTTTTTGAAATAACAGATGTTATTTGCACAATGATGGTCACTGTTATGAAAGACAGCTGTCAGTTTTACATAGTGTCAACCAGCCGAACCCGAACCTCGGCTGGTTCGGACCATCCCTACTTATTAACTACTTTATGTCCTGCAGAAAATGTTGTTTTATTTTCAGTCTGACACAGCGCTCTCTGCTGACATCTCTGGCCGAGACAGGAACTGTCCAGAGCAGGAGAGGTTTTCTATGGGGATTCATAGAAATCTGAGACTCAGATTTCAGAGATGTCAGCAGAGAGCACTGTCTCAGACTGAAAATAAAACATTTCCTGCATGACATATAGTAGCTAATAAGTATGGGAAGACTTGAGATTTTTTTTAATCTATATAACTTTCTGATATCAGTTGATTTAAAAGAAAAAGATTTTCGCTGGATAATCCCTTTAAGCTTTTGAATAGCAATTTTTAAAAAGTTAAGTACTTTATATATTCAAATGTAACAAGTCTAAAATGTTGATTGCCACTTAGATAGTTCTCTTCTCTTATTAAATCACTGTTGAAACTTGCTGTGCTGCTTCAGGGACTTTTGACTTGAAGCCTACAGTAGTTTTGTCTGGTATGCTGCGTACATTTCAAGAGGTCAGAACTGTGCTGCCTTGCTTGGGAAAAAGAGACGGCTGCATGTTCCAATTACAAACAGGAGCGAACTCGTCCTACCTTAACATTAAGTCTCACACTTACAAATAACTCCAAAGTATTCCCTTACACTGGTAGTGTCTGCTCATATTGTGTCTGCCGGTAAAAAAAAGAAAAGAAAAATATAGCACAGGTTCCCATGTCCTGACAAGTCATCTGTGCTTTTAATTAATACAAATCGTCGAGAAGTTCAAACGTCTGAGCATTTATAACAGTACATCCTAAATCAAGTTATAACATAAGAATACAAAGCTAACCAATTATGTCTAATTTTTGTCGCCGGTGTCCTCATTTAGCTTCTTTTTTTTTCTGGAAAACTTATTTTATACCAGAATAATTCTTTACATATTTCGTACAGAAAAACAAGAACTGCAACACCAGTTACAGCCTAAAGACAAGAGAAAAAGGTCTTTTACACAAGTAAGTTATTGGGATCTCAAGTGTAAAACGGGCACTCTCTGTCAACAAGGGGAAAATGTTTGTTTATTGGTTAATTAGGTTGTTTATGTAGGCCTAAAAATCATTACTAACCACCAGCCCGGGTAAAGGCTCCTTAAAGGTGGCCATACTCCTTAACTATTGGCCTAGTGATCCTTCATCTGTCTATCTATCCTGTCCTGCCCCCATCATCCCCATACAGAGGAATGTATGGCACAGCAGAGGGGGGGAGGGTTATGCCGCAGCCAGAAAGCTTTGGCTGGGGCTTCTCTCTCGCAGAACAAAGGGGGTCGGGCAGTGATTTTCCATTATGCCAGACCACTGACATCATCTGTTGTTGGATGGATCGGCAGAGCACTACATACACCTTATACTGACAACCGAACTCGCCACGACTTAAAAGCATAAGGTGTATGGGGATCTTTAAACGAGCACCAAACTGCTAGGTCTATGCTCATTTAACCCTTTCTGGACCGGGCTAATTTTTGTTATTGCGTTTTTGTTTTTTCCTCCTTGTGCTTAAAAGGCCATAGCACTTGCATTTTTACACCTACAGACCCACATGAGCCCTTATTTTTTGCGTCACTAATTGTACTTTGCAATATGCTGCGAAACCAGAAAAAAATTATATGCGGGGTTAGGGCACAGATACTCCCGTTTGGCACGGGCTTTAAGTTTAAAAGTATTTTTTTAGGACAATAACTGCATCACCTGCCGAACGGACCCCAGGACAGATCTTGGATTAAAATCAGCTATCCGAAGGTACAAGTCGTTTGTGGGGGTCAGATTGTGGGTACAGAGTCGCTTTAAATTTGCTCTATTCCCAGGCTGATAGCACTGTGTCAGGTGTCATTTTTTGCGCCATGATGTGTTCTTTCTATCCGTACCTTGATTTCGCATATGCGACTTTTTGATCACTTTTTATTACAATTTTTCTGGATTCAATGCGACCAAAAATGCACAATTTAGCATTTTGGGATTTTTTTGCGCTTACGTCATTTACGGTGTGAGATCAGGAATGTGATTAATTGATAGTTCGGGCGATTACGCACGCGGCGATGCCAAACATGTTTATTTATTTATAAAATGGGGAAAGGGGGGTGATTCAAACTTTTATTTAGGGGAGGGGATTATTTATTAATAATACAACTTTTTTTTTTTTTTTTACACATATACTAGAAGCCCCCCTGGGGGACTTCTAGTATAAGTACACTGATCTTTCATTGAGATCTATGCTGTATAGTGAGGGGCGATCTCCCCACTAGACACCAGGGAATCGGCTGCAGTAAGTCTTCAGATGCAGCTGTCAACTTTGACAGCTGCATCTGAAGACTTAATTAGCGGGCACGGCGATTGGACCCCTTTCAATACTCGAGGTGCAAAGGCTGTGTCCGATATTGCAACTCATCCCCTGGATAAGCTCCAATACCAGACACAGTCTATGGACAAGAAAAGAGCTGTTTTTGCGTAAAAACAAAAACAGAAACGTCTGCCCTATCAAGATCCATAAAAACATAGATGTAAATCAAACTTGCTGAGCATTATCCACCGATATTAATTTCCAATAAACGGGTCAACTTGCTCATATGCACTGTAACCTCTGAAGATATTTAGCTGTTGTTCCGTTCCACTCTTTACTGTTTCGATATCATTAGGTCAGTGTCAGTTTGGGAGAAATTACCACTTACAAGCCAAATGTATTTCTCCATAAAAAAATTATCAATAAATTACATTGAGGACACTGGGCCCAGCCCATAAGTGATATCATGGAAAGAGTCCACGATTTTAATTTCATGAAGGCAATGGCCAAACTAGCAGCACTGACTGGGGCCCCTTCCTGGCTAAGCCCAATACAGATGTCCTGACCGTTACACCCTGTTGGCAGGTGTGAGATAGAGCTATATTTACTCAGCAGCATAGTGATCACATATTAACCTCTGGGAAGCCAGTGGTGCAAGGAGGAATAGCTGGAAGGGATTTCTTGGGACCTAAAACAGAGTTGGCCACATTTTAGGAACTTGGAGTAATATATAATAACCGTTCTTAGTGTAAAATAAATAAAACAATTAAGAATCAAAGAATATTTTCCCGTAATTATATATATTTAAAAAAATCACTAAAATAATTGATATAATATTATACTAAATAAAATGTTTACCCTTTGCTTTAAAAGCTGTGTGATATTAGTTTATGTAGTGTCTTGATCAATCAATGTAAGGGTATGTTCAGAAGTCCATAATTTCGGCCCATATTTCCATGGCACTGGCCCACAGGGCCGAGCTATAAAAAATGCAGGCGAATCCTAGAACGACCCGCAACTGCGGCATGGATCGCTCCTCACCTATGAATGGGTCCATACAACTGCAGACAGCTATGGATGCACATCTTTACAGTTGCGAGTCCACGTCTGCAGACATGTGAACCTGGCCTAGTTCTATTAAAACTTAAAGTGTACCTGTCACAAAAGAAGAAAAAAAAAAAAAAACTACATTTGACATGTCACCCAAACAACCCTCACAATCCACATTATGCAGCCATCTTGGTCATTTTACCAGTTCTGAGCAATGATTGGCTGCTATGGGCAAATCACACCAGTTTTTGTCTCAGACATATTAATAAATATGGGTCCTATTCTGATTATGGGATTACTCTGAAATGGATTTTCCATTTTTCAACTGCCTTAAAAATGACCACATATTGGTAAAGTTATTTGACAACCTTTTTTATGGTCTTTCATGCTTTCTTTCTGCTTCTGATGCAAACTGACTTCCTGTTTCTGCTGTACACTCTAGCTGTGAATTTAGCCAACACCATCTTCTTCTCACTATGTGGGAAGGGGCTTACCAAAGAATTTTAAAACCTAAAAAAAAGCTTTAAGCATGTTGTTCCAATCGCATACCTTCAAATATTATTAGAAGAATCACAGAACTCCAGGAATAAGTCAGCTATCACAATTGCTGTGTTCCATCAGATGCCATACAAAATCAGTGATATTCCTATATTTCAATCCCTAAACCTGCTGGCAATCTCTGTTTACCACCTTTACATGGTTGTGCTGCTTTTCTTGGATATATTTTAATAATAAATACGAATTCCAAATTATAAATATTAGACTGATAAGGCAACAGCGCTTTGTTATACTATGATACAAAAGCATTACAGAAGCAAAAAGAGCAAAAAAAAAAAAAAAAGTTGTCAAGTTCCCTAGTGAGACTAAAGATAAGTTGAATAGACGTATACTTTTTTTTTTTTTTTAAACTAAAGTTTAAGAAAACATAGTTTAAGAAAAATGTTGCTACTGAAAACATTTTTTTTCCCTTCCACAAAGTGTTAATTTAGGTGTTTAAGAAAACCTGTATG
The DNA here is from genome assembly GCF_027789765.1 of Dendropsophus ebraccatus. Lineage (NCBI taxonomy): Eukaryota > Metazoa > Chordata > Amphibia > Anura > Hylidae > Dendropsophus > Dendropsophus ebraccatus. Next base: position 162,776,155 of record NC_091456.1, on the reverse strand, counting down.
GTATCGAAGCAATCTTAATGACTTATATAATTTTTTAAATATTTTTTTTTTTACATTGCCCCAGACAACCCCGCCAAAAAAAATCAATGAATGAAATAGACAATCATTCATTTCTATATACTTCAAATTGTTTTTTTTACAAATATGAGTTTTTAAAACAAGCCCACATATAGCACCATAACAATGAAGAACGAGAACAAGAAATGCAAAAACATAACTGGGCTTTTTAGGTACAAAAAAAAAAACAACCCACCAGGCCAAAAAACAAAAACAAAAACATTAGACCCCAAGGTCTGTTATGCAAAAATACCCCATTCCCCCTATGCAGTGCCTTGGTACGGAGCTTTTATACTGTGGTGTTCATCAGCTCCCTACTGTAAGGATATGTAAAACCCAAAATAATAAGAAAAAATAAAATAAAAAGCAGAATAGTAAGTTTTGTCGAATAAGAGACTAAGCTCTGCTGCTTCTGCTAGTATAGAATAGGGTTAGGTGAACTTAATGAACTATTTAGGAGCCTTGTTAACAGCGTCTAAGCCTCTTTGATGCTGTTGTAGCATGGCATTGTTTCTTGGCATTCATTGGGCCTGTTTTATTATCTTTGCTGTTTTTGCTGATGAGTCAGAGGTAGAAGGAAAGTAAAATGCCCGCCTTGCAGACTCACGCAGTCTATACATTCTGTATTCACTTTAAAGGCAAAGTGCTTCTATGGGAAATGGCCCACTACAGATCAAACACAATGTTCACAGTAATGTTTATCCAGACAGAGAACAGGAACTGCAAGGGTGAGCGAAAGGGCAAAGTCCCGTTCTGCTTCAACACCATTATTCAAGGGCAAAGCACCTGCTAATGGTGCATTAAGATTAATTAGTCAGGTGACCTCCGAGGAGATGGGCTTTATGGGCTTTTCCTAGTTGTTTGGTTAACCTTATATTATTTTAGTCAATACTTAAAAACTAGTGAAGTCACGTGTAAGTGGTAAAATAGATTAAGGTAAGGAATTGATCTAACCATCCAAAAAGGTCTTCTCACAGCTCGGGGCAGGGTGGGGTGTCTTTAATCACATGGTAAGAAGGTTTGGAAGCTTTCAAGGTACCCAGAAAAATCTTCTTGCACAACGCTGCTATTGTCTTATCCAGCAATATAGGAGTCCTGAATGGCTCAAACTGATGGCAAAGTGGTAAAAATGTGTCTTTTGGTAGATCGTCTAGGAACAATATGACGAGATTTTTTATGCAGACATTTACACAGTATGATCTACCCCAAGGTAAGGGACAGTTTCATCAATAAAGTAGGTTATACTTTCCACAAGACTGGCTTTTGTTATTGTTGCAGCAGATTGCAGTGATTGTAGGGGGAAATGTAGAAATACATGGCAGACACTGCAGTTAAAGGAGTTTTCCGGTCAAAACAGACCGATGAGCTATCTACTAGTTAGTTCTTCAGTCCCAGACTATCGTGGTGCCAACACCTGAACACCTGTTTGGCACGCACATTACACAGTCAATAGGGCCAAAACCAATTGGTCAAACCTGGTTACTACAGCTCAGTTGCCGTTCACTTGACAACCTAGACAATGAACTATGAACAATGGTAGGAAGAGAGCGGACATATCAGGAGAAGGCGGCAAGTTTGCTAAATGAAGATACTTGCAAAAACATTTAACTTGACGAGCCCTACAACTCTTTTAGCTGAGCTGGGAATACCCCTTTAAGTTATGTGTACAGTAGACAAACCGATATCAAAATGATATGATAAAACTATGATTTTTCTTTGCTCTCAGGTGAGCAGAATTAAAAACCCATCACCGCCGCCCGTAAAGAAATTTTAACAAAAGCTTCTCCATGACTTGAAAAATGAATCTGATGGAAATTTCCCGTCACAGCAGTGACTTTACAAACCCTATATACTATAGTCCATAGTATTATTTATTTTTCCTTATAAATACACTATACACACATATACATATATTTATATATGTGTGTGTGAAGGGCATCATCAGTTGTGGCGATATAAAAGTTTTATTGCTAGTTCTAAAAAAATAAATAAATAAAAATTACAAGATGTAAATGGTAAAAACCACTAACTATCTTTAATCATCACAGAAAAGACACTGTATAATTGTTGGTTGAAAGCCCCCTTCTCAGGCTTAAATGAGCATTGTAAGCAACGGACTTCTTACACCACTTTGGAGGAAACAAAAAGGAAAAAAAAAAAAAAAAAAACTCTGGCAATCTCTAATTTTATCTTTTTATATTCTCACTTTATATTTTACTTGCCAGCGGATCTGCAATGATCCTAACAAAAGTTAAAAGGTACCCGTCTCCCTGTAGACGGGCTAACACTAACATTTAAAAAAATTGGGGGAAGTGGTTAGGGTGCACAGGAGACTTGTCCGCAGCATTGCTAAGGGCCATAAACTCAAGGGTAGGTTGAGCAAGGTATTCTTCTAATGGAATATACCACAGAGAACTTCATATGAAAGAAAAAGATTTTTGCTGGACAACCCCTTTAGGGAAATACAGAGAAGGATTGGGAGAGTTGGGGTGGAGGGGTTACTCTTAAAGGGGATATCCAAAGAGTAGTAAAGGCTCTACCTTTTCTGCTCTCAGGCGCATCACTTCCCCTGTTTGCCCTTCCGAGCTGATAGGTCTGTAGACTATGGGAGGCAAGACCATTTTGTGGCAGTGATGTTACTGATTTAGTGTCGACATCGGGCAGCTAATGGACATTGTGTGATTTCCCCTGCGTGCAATGTCCGCAGTGCTGGCAATATGCTCCTGCAGTGGAGTGCCAGAGAGCAAGAAAGGTAGGACTTTTCCTACTCTCCAGAACCCCCCCCCCCCCCCTTTACTATACTGTAATACTTTAGTTTGGCGAGACAAACTAACATGACCAAACTTTTAATGTTATACTGTTTATTGTTATTTTGAAGGTGCAAAAGAAAATATATTGTCTTGCGTAATTGTATGCGTAAAAATTAGACCACTATAACAATTTCTCGTACAATAATCGTCCCTTAAGATACTGGCCAAAAATAACAGAAATTAACTGGCCATGTTTGTGCCCCCATCTCTTTGCAGCTGTTCGTCTCTCTCATGCCCATAGACCTCTATGGGCATTAGTTGTATATGATCTCTCAATGAAGCTGATAATCAGAGTGAGCCCAGGATCATAGTGAGTTATCAGTGCAGGAGGTAAAGAAAGGAGGAATCTAAATGATATAGAAAAGAGGCATAATTCTGTAATAAAAGGTATTTTACAATGTTTCTTGTCATTGTTTTTACTATTGATTTATGGGGGGGTTATCATTCAATTACTCAACCCAGTATAACAGATATATAAATGCCGGCCATTGATGTAAATGTATCAAAGTACATTCCAAATTGGAAATTGGGGCATGGGTATTTTTTTTTTAAATCACTCCTAATGCTCTGCTATATGAAGGTGGCCACCTCTATGTAAATATGTCCTGGAACTGCTCTTTAAATCAACTTTGTAATAGTTTCATTGGATTAGCGATACAAGCGTTACTGCCTCATTACATCGGCCCACGTGTACAGATGTGTACACCACAAAAACCACAGAGCTAATGTAAAAATGGACTGTGACCTTTAATATGACCCATTAGTATAAACAATCAGGTAAAACCACATATAAATTCCTCATAAACAATGGAACAAGGCTCCTGCTGCTATACATAAGTGTGATTGATAGTGGTACGAGTGGCGGTATGTTACAGAACAGCAATGAAACTCGTTCTTGTATAATTACAACACTATATTATTAAGGCATCAAGTATGTTTCTCAATTTTTGGGTTTAGGATCTTTTTATTTACTTTCGTTGCTCATATTAGTTCCTGTTGTCAATGGGGCTTAATATCTAATTTCCTTACAAACACATACTACAGCATACTACCAACATTTAAAGTGAACCTGTCGTCACTTCATGTTTTCTGGGCCTTGAGTTATCATGGTAGTTCCCATCAGCTTGTCTAAAAGCTTTGACTGGCAGATCTCTATTGGGATTGGGAGATTAGGAGATCTCTATAAGTCAAGGCCGGCAGGGCGAAGTTGCCGCAGACCACCTGATGACTTTATGAGATATTAATAGTACCTTAAAGGGGTAGTGCACCAAACAATTTTTTCTTTCAAATCAACTGCTGCCATAAAGTGCCAGAGATTTGTAATTTACTTCTATTAAAAAATCTCAAGCCTTCCAGTACTTATCAGCTGCTGTGTGCCCAGCAGGAAGTGGTATTATTTCCAGTCTGGAGAGCAGGAGAAGTTTTCTTTGGGGATTTGCTCCTTCTCTAAACAGTTCCTGACATGGACAGAGGAGGCAACAGAGAGCACTGTGTCAGACAGGAAAGAAAACACCACTTCCTGCTGGACACACAGCAGCTGATAAGTACTGGAAGGCTTGAGATTTTTTAATAAAAGTAAATTACAAATCTCTGGCACTTCATGGCAGCAGTTGATTTGAAAGAAATTTTTTTTTTTGTGCACTACCCCTTTAAGCTATTGATTAATTGTAAAAATCCAATTTTTGGGGGTTGGCCACAGGTCCTTTTTATCACATCAGGGTGTTTGGATGTGGGAAGAAACATGGTAACCTACAGGAGAGAATACATAAATTCCATGCAAATAGTGTTCTTTGTTCTCTCAATATAAAGGAAATGTCTGTTCAGCCAATCACTGACTGAAATGAGTGGCCGCAGTGGCCACTGAATGGCTGAGCGGTCATTTTCTCAGTATTGAGTGACAGGCGTAAAATAGTAACCAGGAGCCAACATGAGAACCGCAACAGTGGGGAATTAGCGACATCTGAGTACCAGGGGAATTGTTCACGGGGTATGTCTCTTAACCTCATCTTCAGCAACGTTTCTGTGTATTTAGTAGATATATCACTAGGCTAGTCAGGTGCTTTGGGCAGGGCCGGCTCCAGGTTTTTGTGGGCCTTGGGCGAGAAAGCCTCAGCGGGCCCCTTTGTATAGCACACCTCGGGGCACACCTACCAAATAAAGTTTGACAAAATACTGGAAAAAAACGTAATCCAGTAACTCACAGGTGACGTCTTCTTTGATCTGAGGCGATCGCTCTCCGTTTCCTCTCCATCTGGCCCAGACCACCATGATGATTTCTTCCAGCTACAATTCATCTCTTCAGGAATTGTCAGACAAACATCTTAGGCTCCGCACATTTCCAGCAACTTCCTTCCCTTTTTCCCACCCATAGGCTCCTATACAGTAGTAACTCCACTGTTTGGTGTCATGTGCATTAAAGTAAGGAGGTTTGTAGGTCCCGTGCTGTGCCCCCCATATAGTAATAATGTCCCAATGCTGTGCCCTCCATATACTAAAGATGCCCTTTGTCCCCATAGTAATGTACCCTGCCATGCCCCCATAGTAATATCCCCTGCTCCCCATAGTAATGTCCCCTGCTCTGTCCCCATACTAATGCCCCTGCTCTGCCCCCATAGTAATGTCCCCTGCCCTCATAGTAATGTCCTCTGCCCCCATAGTAATGTCCTCTGCCCCCATAGTAATGTCCTCTGCCCCCATAGTAATGTCCCCTGCCCCCATAGTAATGTCCCCTGCCCCCATAGTAATGTCCCCTGCCCCCATAGTAATGTCCTCTGCCCCCATACATGAGGTATACGGGGGGGACTACAACTTCCAGCATGTCCAGCCTGTTATTATGTGAGATCAGAGGACATCACAAGAGGAGGTATAAGAGGAGGACTACAACTCCCAGCATAAACAGCCTGTTATTATGGGAGATCAGAGGCCATTACAGGAGGAGGTATAAGAGGAGGACTACAACTCCCAGCATGGACAGCCTGTTATTATGTGAGATCAGAGGCCATTACAGGAGGAGGTATAAGAGGAGTACTAAAACTCACAGCATACAGAAAGAAGGTATAAGTGAGCCCCGACCCCTCATATCACATGACAATGATCACAGGTCCTTCATCCATATGTAGCCTCTCCCGTTCTCAGCCCCGCCCCCTTATGACGTCACCACAGGTCCTTCCCCATTGCTTTGCAGCAAACACAGCAGGTCCTTCTAGCAACCCCCCCCCACACACAGCCGGAGCAACCCCCCCACACACACAGCCGGACTCAGGGTCAGCAGCACCCTCCTCCCAGGTGTCCGGAGGTTGGTGATGAGGCGGGCGTCTGGCTCACTGCTCGGGCAAGTGTCAGGGGCCCCCTGAGCGGCCGTGGGTCCCGGCACTTGCCCGAGTATGCACGGTGCTGACGCCAGCCCTGGCTTTGGGGCACCAGGGGCGGGACTACTACCCCCCAGCACTTTCTCCGCCCATTACTTAACTTGTATATGGTATTTTGGTTTAATTACATTTTCATTAAATTTTAAGAATTTTACAGAAATGGCCTCAAACTAGGCCAGAATAAACATACAAACCAATAATCAAAAACATTGTATACAAGCCAACATTTAGAGTTACAATGGAAATAAACATTAGTGCAGTCATTTTGCATAATTTAAAGTCCAGATCTGGTATTTTCGACTGCAGCGGTTCCACCACTAAGTTTCAGTTGTCCCTGAAAAGTATCTCACACAATATACACAGATGCTCCCATAAATTTTTAGAGCACATCCTCAGAAGAAGCCGAATAGTGGACGTTATAGAGCAATTTTAGCAGTGTAAGTTTGGCTCTCGCCCATTTACCCACTATTATTAAATTGTTAAACTATAAACTCATGTATCTTGGAAATGTAATCAGGACACCCAGGGCAATTTAATGATAGCAAGAGAGAAAGCTTTTTCCCAGTAATTGAAACACATTACACATTATAACTTTGTAATATACTTCAATCACCTATCTCCCCCCTTCCCTATCTTTTCCCCCCTCAATCCCCCACCAGGAAGTGAAGTAAACTCATTCTTACCTAATGACTTGACTCCAGGCTTCTCTGTGGCAGCCATATTGTGACAATGACATCATCAAGACGGAGGCGGGTCTGAACCCTGTTAAGCCAGCATCCCTTTGTCAGATGACTCAGGTTGCTCAGCTCTAATTGGCTGAGCAAGCTGTAAGCCATCTAACAGTTTTACAGAGTCAGTTAGACATCAAAGGAGACAAAGTGCATCATGGGAAGCCCCAAACCAGGAAGCGAAGAAAAAAATTAAGACACCAACTGGAGCTTTAGGGACCTTTATTTTTTTTTTTTATCAGCGCCGAAGTACCCCTTTGAGTCTTCCAGTGTCAGAGACTCTCTGTAGATGCTCTCCACCATGACTAATAGCCTATGCTCCTGAATGGGGGCACATCTTCATTAACTCAAAACTCCCCGCTACATGAATATATTTTAGTATAAACCAGAAAATCTGTAAGTGTCCATCCCGATTGTGCTTTTTCCTGTCCTTGGCTGTTGTGCTTACCAGAGCCGAGATCTCGGGATGCTTATTTCCCCGATAAGTAGGTCTCAGAGATAAGACATCATCAGACATTTATGACCTATCCCATGAGTACTCCATAAATGTAAGAACGCCCCATTAATTACATCAAAGGATTATACCTTAAACATTGAGAAATATTTCTGTCCTTTGCTACGATCTATACTGTAACTATAAGCTTTAGAATTAGTAAAGAATCAGCTATGGGAATTAATAAACTATTTCTCGTTCCTGAACCTAAAAATTTCATTTCCCCCCCCCCCCCCCCCCCCACATTTCTGGCAAAAAAAAAAAAAAAAAGAAAAAGGTTAAACAAAATCACCACCATACGTTGTGAAATGAATAGAAAATAGAGTCAAGACATTGACAAGGTTAGAAATAATGATTTGTATTTGAAATAACATTGTTTTTACATCAAACTTTGCTTTCGTCAAAGAATCCTCCTTTTGCAGCAATTCCAGCATTGCACACCTTTGGCATTCTAGCTGTTAATCTGTTGAGGTAAGCTGGAGAAATTGCACCCCACGCTTCTAGAAGCAGCTCCCACAAGTTGGATTGGTTGGATGGGCACTTCTGGCGTACCATACGGTCAAGCTGCTCCCACAACAGCTCAATGGGGTTTAGATCTGGTGACTGCGCTGGCCACTCCATTACCGATAGAATACCAGCTGGCTGCTTCTGCTGTAAATAGTTCTTGCACAATTTGGAGGTGTGTTTAGGGTCATTGTCCTGTTGTAGGATGAAATTGGCTCCAATCAAGCGCTGTCCACTGGGTATGGCATGGCGTTGCAAAATTTAGCGATAGCCTTCCTTATTCAGAATCCCTTTTACCCTGTACAAATCTCCCACCTTACCAGCACCAAAGCAACCCCAGACCATCGCATTACCTCCACCATGCTTAACAGATGGCGTCAGGCATTCTTCCAGCATCTTTTCATTTGTTCTGCGTCTCACAAACGTTCTTTGTGATCCAAACACCTCAAACTTGGATTCATCCATCCACAACACTTTTTTTTCCAGTCTTCCTCTGTCCAATGTCTGTGTTCTTTTGCCCATCTTAATCTTATTCTTTTATTGGCCAGTCTCAGATATTGCTTTTTCTTTGCCACTCTGCCCTGAAGCCCAAAATCCCGCAGCCGCCTCTTCACTGTAGATGTTGACACTGGTGTTTTGTGGGTACTATTTAACCCATAGCTGCACCAGGACGTTACTAAACGTCCTCGTGCTGCTATGGGAGTTCAGAGGGGGGGTCGGCTCTGAACTGCCGCGATCCCGGGTGCCGCATGTAGCCCGACATCGCGGCTATTAGCGGGCACGGTCCGATCGCCGTGCCCGCTAATTAAGTACTTAGAAGCAGCTATCAAAGTTGACAGCTGCTTCTAAATACTTGCTCATCTCCATCCCTGGTGGTCTAGTGGGGGGATCACCCCCCTGCGGCGCGATTGCGGGGGGGGGGGGGGGGGGAGGGGCGATCCCCGCATCCATCCCAGGCCGGGGTCTGCGCCGTAATGGCGCTGATCCCGGCTCTGCATTCTATTGCTTTTGGCTGCAGCAGCCAAAAGCAATAGAACACCGATCTCATGGATTCATGCAGTATAACTATACTGCATGGATCTCTATGAGAGATCAGAGTGCATATACTAGAAGTCCCCCAGGGGGGCTTCTAGTATATGTGTAAAGTAAAAGAAAAATTTATTTTTAATAACACAAAATCCCCTCCCCTAATAAAAGGCTGAATAACCCCCCTTTCCCCATTTTATAAATAAAAATAAATAAATAAATAAACATGTTTGCTATCGCCGCGTGCGTAATCGCCCGAACTATTAATCACATTCCTGATCTCACACGGTAAACGGCGTCAGCGCAAAAAAATCCCAAAGTGCAAAATTGCGCATTTTTGGTCGCATCAAATCCAGAATAATTGTAATAAAAAGCGATCAAAAAGTCGTATATGCGCAATCAAGGTACCGATAGAAAGATCACATCATGGCGCAAAAAATGACACCTACACAGACCCATAGACCAAAGGATAAAAGCGCTATAAGCCTGGGAATGGAGCGATTTTAAGGAACATATATTTTCTTTAAAAGGTTTTAATTTTTTACAAGCCATCAAATCAAATGAAAGTTATACATGTTACATATCGTTGTAATCGTAACAACTTAAGGAACATATATAACGAGTCAGTTTTACCCCAGGGCGAACGGAGTAAAAAAAACCCCCCCCCCCCCCCCCCCCCAAAATAAATAAAAAAAAATTTTTTTTCAATTTCACCACACATATAATTTTTTTCTGGTTTCCCGGCACATTTTAGGCAAAAATTACATCTGCCATAGCAAAGTACAATTAGTTGCGCAAAAAATAAGGGCTCATTTGGGTCTCTAGGTGGAAAAATGCAGGCGCTATGGCCTTATATACACGAGGAGCAAAAAACGAAAATGCAAAAATGAAAACTGTCTGTGTCCCCTAAGGGGTAATGAAGATGCCAGTTGGGGACCTGTGAGGCGTCTGTTTCACAAACTAGAGACTCTAATGTGCTTATCTTCTTGCTTAGTTGTGCAAGGCGGCCTCCCACTTCTTTTTCTACTCTGGTTAGAGCCTGTTTGTGCTGTCCTCTGAAGGGAGTAGTACACACAGTTGTAGGAAATCTTCAATTTCTTAGCAATTTCTCGCATGGAATAGCCTTCATTTCTAAGAACAATAGACTGTCGAGTTTCAGATGAAAGTTCTCTTTTTCTGGCCATTTTGAGCGTTTAATTGACCCCACAAATGTAATGCTCCAGAAACAATCTGCTCAAAGGAAGGTCAGTTTTGTAGCTTCTGTAACGAGCTAGACTGTTTTCAGATGTGTGAACATGATTGCACAAGGTTTTTGGTAGATATTGCACCAAAAACCAGACATTTGCAGCTAGAATAGTCATTTACCACATTAGCAATGTATAGAGTGTATTTCTTTAAAGTAAGGACTAGTTTCAAGTTATCTTCATTGAAAAGTACAGTGCTTTTCCGTCAAAAATAAGGACATTTTAATGTGACCCCAAACTTTTGAACGGTAGTGTGTGTATATATATATATATATATATATATATATATATATATATATATATATATATATACACACACACACACACACAAATATATATATATATATATATACACATACACACACACCGGCCACTTTATTAGGTACACCTGTCCAACTGCACGTTACCACTTAATTTCTAATCAGCCAATCACATGGTGGCAACGCCGTGCATTTAGGCATGTAGACATGGTCAAGACAATCTCCTGCAGTTCAAACCGAGCATCAGTATGGGGAAGAAAGGTGATTTGAGTGCCTTTGAACGTGAAATGGTTGTTGGTGCCAGAAGGGCTGGTCTGAGTATTTCAGAAACTGCTGATCTACTGGGATTTTCACGCACAACCATCTCTAGGGTTTACAGAGAATGGTCCAAAAAAGAAAAAACATCCAGTGAGCAGCAGTTCTGTGGGTGGAAATGCCTTGTTGATGCCAGAGGTCAGAGGAGAATGGGCAGACTGGTTCGAGCTGATAGAAAGGCAACAGTGACTCAAATAGCCAACCGTTACAACCAAGGTAGGCAGAAGAGCATCTCTGAACGCACAGTACGTCGAACTTTGAGGCAGATGGGCTACAGCAGCAGAAGACCACACCGGGTGCCACTCCTTTCAGCTAAGAACAGGAAACTGAGGCTACAATTTGCACAAGCTCATCGAAATTGGACAGTAGAAGATTGGAAAAACGTTGCCTGGTCTGATGAGTGTCGATTTCTGCTTGAACATGACAATGAGTTCACTGTACTCAAATGGCCTCCACAGTTACCAGATCTCAATCCAATAGAGCATCTTTGGGATGTGGTGGATTGGGAGATTCGCATCATGGATGTGCAGCCGACAAATCTGCGGCAACTGTGTGATGCCATCATGTCAATATGGACCAAAATCTCTGAGGAATGCTTCCAGCACCTTGTTGAATCTATGCCACGAAGGATTGAGGCAGTTCTGAAGGCAAAGGGGGTCCAACCCGTTACTAGCATGGTGTACCTAATAAAGTGGCCGGTGAGTGTAATATATATATATATTTTTATATATATATATATATATATATATATATATATATATATATATATATATATTTTACACACACACACACACACACACACACATATATATATTTCTCTCTCTTTCTCTACACTACTAAGGCCTGTGTGGAGTAAAAAAAAAAAAGTTTCTAAAAGTTGCATTTCACAAATGTATGTAAATTCTTTCCCATCACCTATGCACTGACATGCATGGTGCCCGTGGCTCCAAATTCTGGAGTACAGGGTTACTACTACCACTGGATTAAAACCATGCACAAATATACAGATACATGTGGCCCTATGGGTATACATTTAGGGCAGCAGAAATTTATAGACTTTGCTTTACTAGCCAAAGCCCTGGAATGATAGGTAAGAACCATACATGGATCCTCTCCAAGAAGCTGTTGCTCTTTTTGCTGCTGCTCAATGTTCACGAGCAGATTTTATACTATTATAAAATATTTCACAGTAACAAGTCCTGTGTTTTTTCGTCTTCGCAGCAGCTCGGTTTCCTTAGAAAGAGAGACCCTTGCACAAACGTGTACGTCCCGGTTCAGACAGTAATTTCAAATGCAATACATTTACATTTTTTCAAGATAATTGATCTAACATGAGATAACATGTAAATCTTGTATGTCAAAATCCAAAGCCTGACACTACAAATATGCAAGGAAAGGCTGCTTAAGAATCCCGGCAAAAATGTATTTGGATGGATTGGACTCCCCCTTCTGGTGAAAAGCTGGAAGAGTCCTGAAGAATGCCAGAAGACAACAAGAGGTGCAAGAAATTAAACTAAGAGTCACTTATGCTTAATATAGTGATGAGAAGAACAATTTATCCGATAGAGAACCTAGAATGCTAAAACTTCTAAAGATATCCTCTAGTCCAAAAATGCAGGACGGGAAATAATGCCAGAGCCACCAACTTGCATGATTGTGGTGGAGCAATGTATGTATTATGTATTGTATGCTGTATTATCATCAAATAAATGGATAATTTATTATTGTGCATCTTGGCCAGCTTGCCCCACATTACAGAAACTGTTTATATTAAGAAGAGGATGTGCTACCCCTTAAATATATTAGTGGTACATCCAAAGCTGAGTATTAGCAGACGTTTTGTCTAGTACAACATTACGTCATGCTGCAGTACTTATTGGATGAGGTCATAAGAGGTATTAAAAAAAAAAAAGTTAAGTTAACGAAAATACATTAGAAAGTCATTTTGCTATTTTCCACATCATGGACAATTTCAAATCAGGACATTTTGGACACCGACCCACCCTCATAGCCAGTAAAGATCTCCAGTTTTCATATAGCGTTTGATGACGAAGTCTATAAAGCGGTTGACAGTATTATGAAAATAAAGTCATCGACATAAAGAGCCTATAACATCCCAAATATGAAGTACGAACTGGAAAAATGGTAGGAAAATCTATATGTGTCCAAATCGGATGTCAGCTGGAAAATACTAAATTTTCCTGAGTATAAGACTATCTTTTTTAAAAGTCAGGGGTCGTCTTATAGGGCTGGTGCTGAAAAACTTCAGAACTGCACTGGAGAATCTGCAGTTGCAGCAGAGAGTTAAAAAACAGCTGCATCCCAGCCGTTTGTGGCAACCGTAAGAAGGGCTGAGCAAGCCGCAGGTGTTCAGGGAATGGAAAAAAAGGGGTACAGTAGAGTGGCGCTGTGCCCAGAAAAACACACCTCTTTCCCTCATGTGGCCTGCCCTTGTATCCTACCGGTATTACTGTACCTCCTTCTCTGCCTCAGATCTCCCTGCTGTCTAATGTTTTTTATTAATTTTTATTCTGTGTGGGTTGGAAGAGGGGTAGTCTTTAACGGCGAGTATTTTCCAAACTCTATATTTTAACTGGAAAAGTTGGTTGTCATCTTATACGCTGGAAAATACGGTATTACAAATGTGATGATGATGATGGGATAACTGGTATACACTAGAAAATCAAAGAAGAAAATCTGCCACCCACTCACGTTATTAAAAAAGTGTCTATCATAATATAAAATCTTTTACATGTGAAAAGTTTTGGCGTAGTGTTCAGACTATAGATGAGTGTGTGACATTTGACCACCAGGGGCTGAAGAAGTTGGATGCAACCCTAAGGCAGTTTGGAATGCATAGAGACGGCCATAGTCTGTATCCACATTTATCAGGACTTCTTAGGGCTGCATTAAACTTCTTCAGCCCCCGGTATTTAAAGGTGTTATCCAGAACTACAAAAACATGGCCACTTTTCCCCCTACTGTTGTCTCCAGTTCAGGTGCAGTTAGCAATTAAGCTCCATTTACTTCAATGGAACTGAGTTTCAAAACCCCACCCAAACTGGAGACAACAGTAGGGGGAAAGTGGCCATGTTTTTGTAGCACTGGATAACCGCTTTAAATTTGTTCGGGTTCAAGCAGATTAATCATTTACTCATCTTCAGACTCCGCTGCTCTTTATGTATGACCAGGAGAAGCATGTGTCTCTGAGTTAGTCTCTCCATGACACTCTGCAATCAACATCTTGCTAGACAAGACAAGCATCATAGATTTATAATGAGAGATCACAGGTGGCCAAGGGTAAAGCATCGGACTGTGTGCTTCACATGGCTATTTAGAGATAGGTTGGGGTCTGAAAAACAAGACCCCAACCAAATTAAATGTTTGACAGGGAGACTGACACCACTCTTTAACGTGAAAGAAAGCTACTGTATGCCAATCACATTTTATGTTCCATTCTAGGAAGAAAGGATATACAAAATGGCTCTAAAACCTCTTAGGCAAAGAGGTATACCCTCAAGTCAGTGTCTCACTCTATATAGGAGTCTTAGGACAAGGATTGGGAAGACTTCCCATCTTCAGACAGCTGTTTTGGTGTCGTTGGCCCTCTTCAGCGCAGAGCAAAGTGTTAGCTGGCTAGTGAGAAGCCTTTTAACGTGGGTTGAAGGGATACCAATTCTCCTTACAGAGAGTCCGTCAGAGAAACGTGTGGAGAATTACAGGCCATTCCTGCTCCACTGGGAAGAAAGGATATGCAAAATAGCTATTACATATTAATTTACTTATTTTCCATGAGAAAAAAAGAGAGTAAGAGCATCAAGTGTAAAAAAGCATAAATAAAAATTTACTTGTATGAATAAGTTAAACAAAATAACCACGCAAAAACTATTTAGAGGTGAGCTTTTTTTCACAAATATACAGTAAATTAACTTCAACAGTATCCAAACCGGAACCTGTTATGTTCCCTAATTTTTGGCCTCATAAGTGGTCTCTGAGCTCGGCAATGTTCAAAAGCAAAATGGTGAATGAAGTGTTGGATTGGGCTCTGTTAACATCCAGGTAAATTTTCCCTCTGTTCTCGGGTCCCTACAGTTGGACAACCATCAATCTGCTAAGGGTTGGTGTTTGATGTTGGGAATAACCCTTTTGGGTACAAACCCACTTGACGTATTTGCTGCGTGAATCAGTCTTAAAAATAAGCAGGCAAAACGCAGGTTGGCTTTATACAATTGTTCTGCGTTAAAATACGCAATTGCGTATTTTTGAAGCGTGAAGCTTGTTGTTAGCAAAGCATCAGTTGTTAACAACCTGTGCGAAAAACGCAAGTAGCTTAACGCTTGAAAAATACGCAATTGCGCATTTTAACGCAAAACAATTGTATAAAGCCAACCTGCGTTTTGCCTGCTTATTTTTAAGCCTGATTCACGCAGCAAATACGTCAAGTGGGTTTGTACCCTTAAAGAGTCACTGTCGTATTTTTTTTTTTTGCAGAAATCAATAGTCCAGGCGATTTTAAGAAACTTTGTAATTGGGTTTATTAGCCAAATCTGCCATTATCTGCATGTAAAAAGCCTTTTCCCAGGTCCCCCCTCCTTCCTCTTTTTCATCCACTCTGAAAAATCTGAAAATTGTGACTTGTTGCAGGAGTCGTACCCTGTCTGCTCTAGGGAGAGGGGAGGGGGGAGGAGGAAGGAGGGAGTTAGCCGGCAGCAGAAAGCAGATAACAGAGGATTACAGGCACGGAGCTGGGTGACAGCTGTAATCCGAGCTCAGACAGGTCACTGGTGACTGTCACAGGAGATATCCCGTGAGGGATTTGTAGATTAACTCTTTGTTGTCCTGTTTTGGTCTTTTCTTTAGCTCTCTCCATAGGAGAACAATGAAGACAGGGGGGAGAGCTTCAAACTGCTTTTTCATGATAAAAATGCATTTTTCGGATAATAAACCCAATTACAAAGTTTCTTAAAATCGCCTGGACTATTGATTTCTGCAAAAAAAATTTCACGACAGTGACACTTTAAGGTTATAGAGCTGAGCTGCATTACTGTAGATGAAAATGCGGACAGGTATGCTGCTGATTTCGGAAGAAAGTAAGAATAGATTTCTAACCCTGTCCTATTCCTTTAACTATCTGACAATTTTATTAGATATAAGCAAAACTTACAGTAAATTCTGGTTTTGGCAAACCTGAATGTTCAGTATTTAAATCTTAGTGGCTGGAGAAGATGGATGGAGACCTAGGACTGTAAGTTTGCTTTTCTCTAGATTTCATAGTCTAGTAATAATATGAAAAAAACACTAATATCAACTGGTATGTCACAGTTGCTAAAAAGTATGACAATAAGCTGAATTGGTCAATGAAACAATATATCCAATGATATGGACAAAATTCCTAAGCAAAAATAGTTTTACTTGAAGTGTTTGCGTCGACTTTTTAGATCTTTGACTTTTATATCTATGGCCCATAGAGGCAACACTGATGTCATAGTGGGGGTTCAGTGACTGCATCTCTCTCTATTAGCCAAAGAAAACAGTCAAGTTATTACGACAGTTTGGGAGAAAAACAGATACACAAAATACCGAGTGCCAGGAAATTTTACTATTTGATCGACTATCTTTACTTTTCCCTGAATAGTTATGTAGTAGAGATGAGCGAACCAGGTTCGGGTTGATCCAAACCCGAACGTTCGGCATTTGATTAGCTGGGGCTCCTGAACTTGGATAAAGCTCTAAGGTTGTCTGGAAAACATGGATGCAGCCAATGACTATATCCATGTTTTCCAGATAGCCTTAGGGCTTTATCCAAGTTCAGCAGCCACCACTAATCAAATGCCGAAAGTTCGGGTTCGGATCGACTCGAGCATGCTGAGGTTCGCTCATCTCTATTATGTAGGCCTAAATGTTATTTAAAAAACTAGGTATTAATGCTAGGTTTGGGATGGTATAAAAGTTAGAACCGCATTAACCTGATTCACACCCACTCAGTAACGTATTTACATCTCCTGAGCAAGATTAAATCATGCCCCCTTAGCCTCATTCCCCCCCCCCCCCGAGTCAGATTCATGCCCCCTTTGCTTCATATTTACACCCCGAGTCAGATTCATGCCCCCTTTGCTTCATATTTACACCAACTGAGTCACATTCATCCCCCTTTGCTTCATATTTACACCCCCTGAGTCACATTCATGCCATCTCAGCCTCATATTAACACCCAGATTCATGCCCCCTCAGCGTCATGTTAACATCCCCAGGTTGTACCATTAATGCCCTTTTTTTTTTTTTTTAGTTAACATTCACACCAACCCGACTTTTCAGTTAGCAACAAAAGCAACAAATTATAAACCAGTGCTAGAATCAGGACTCCAAAAGCCACAAGATGGATAAACATTTTCATACTAACTGCAGGTTCACTTAAAGCATTGCAGATTTTTTCAGACACGGAAGCTATAATTGGGATTTTTCCCCTTTCCTTCCAGCCTACCACCTTTGAGACTTTTCTTTATTTCTTGACGTTAACACATCATCTTAATCTGGACCGACTTCAACTATGTGACAACAAAGAAATCAAACTCCAAAATAGCAGTAAGAGCATATTCATTGCATGACAGTGTAATTCCTTGTGCCCCGAGGCGATGTCTAGCACTCGGCTCACACACTGTTTACTTATACCTGCATCTACATTATACTAAACGCCTAACTACTGCTCAAACGTCTGCAGAAAAAGACAAATCTATTCACACCCAACTATTCCATTTATACTTGCTATCAAATCCTGGTTTTCTTCCCTTTTGTTACACAGCAGGATTGAACAAGGCCGGGTCCTTCACCCTTTATAATATCTGCCCCACATTTCACATTGACAGAAAAAAAAAAAAAAAAAAAGAGCCGCTCAGGAAGTAAATTCTTAGACGCCTTTTCACTGAATTACCAATTTGCACTACAAAATCATTTTTCCCCCCTCGCGGAAGGTCCGCTCTAGGTTCAAGGGAATTTTAATAACAAAAACCGTCGGAGAATGCTTGTGTGTTCAAAAATAAAACCAGCAGCACCATTAGTAAGGTAGGGTGATAAATGAGTCTTTCCTGGAGAAGGAAAGACCTAGAATGAAAGCTATTCATGTATTTAGAAGACTCTGCCTTAGATTTATTAGTGAACAAATTGGGATTCAGTCGTTCAGAACTTTTTTTTTTTTTTTTTTACCATGTTGAACATAAAAGCAAAAAAAAAAAAAAAAACTTCAGACTTTCACTAATCCACAATTGGACAAATAAATACCCCATTATACAATACTCTATATGTAAATATATATGCACATTTTATATAGGGGACAATAATATTGCAAGGGGATTGCAAGGACAGAATCTTTTTATGCAAAAATATATTCTTTATTTAGCCATATAGCATATTAAAATAAAAAACATAACATTTTGGCTCCTTAAAAGACATATTGAGCCTTTCTCAAACAGTATTTAGGATTAGAGATGAGCGAACCGGGTTCGGGTTCGAGGCCATCCGAACCCGAACGTTCGGCATTTGATTAGCTGGGGCTGCTGAACTTGGATAAAGCTCTAAGGTTGTCTGGAAAACATGGATACAGCCAATGGTTATATCCATGTTTTCCACACAGCCTTAGGGCTTTATCCAACTTCATCAGCCACCGCTAATAAAATGCTGAACGTTCGGATTCGGATCGACTCGAACCCGAACTCGGTTCGCTCATCTCTATTTAGGATGACATGTACTTTAAAACTTAGTAGATTTATGTCTAATTTTAGTCCCTTCTACAATGTTAAGGCAGATATAGGTAGATTGGAAAGACTCTGAAAAGAAACCAAGGCATTCTGGAAAAACTGCAATTGATATTGAGATCTACGTGTGTTATAACTAGTGCAACATACAGTATAAAAGGGTATTAAACATTTATTTACAAAATAACACACATTACAAAGTTATACAACTTTGTAATGTATGTTATGTATGTGAATGGCCCCCTTCCCCGTGTTCCCCCCCGACCCCGGAAGTGTGGTGCGATTGGCTGAGCATAACAGTGCTCAGCCAATCGCGGCTGAGCAGCTGATGACGCGGCAGAGGAGGGCCGGCGTGAGGGACGCCTGGAGCAGTTAGGACGGCCTCCCGAAGATGTTGTCATTGTCACAAGATGGCAGCCGGTGATCGACACGAATGCGGTGAGTATAATGCACCACACTTCTGGGGTGGGGGGAGGGGGGAACACGGGGAAAGGGGCCATTCATATACATAACATATATTACAAAGTTGTATAACTTTGTAATGTGTGTTATTTTGTAAATAAATGTTTAGCGCGGAACTACTCCTTTAAACCTCTTAAAAGGGTATTCCGGGAAATATTTGTTAACTTTTCCCCTAATCACAGGATCGCGGGGGTCTGACTCCCGAACCCCCAGGCGATTTCCGTATTGGACCCTGCGGGTTCTGTTATGAATAGAGCCCCGGGTCGGCACGTGACTTGCGGCTCTATTCATTCTTATGGAGTGAGGGAAAGAGCCAAGTACAGCGCTCTTCTGGCGGGTTACGTGCCGACCCTGGGCTTTATTCATAACAGAGCTGGCGGAGTCCAATACGGAGATTGCCGGAGGGGGAGGGGGGTTTCAGGGGTTGGACCCTCTGCGATCTCCTACTTTCCCCTATTACAGAAAGCTGTGCAGACTATTACTAATGATTTTAACGGCAGCACAAATAAAGGTTTTCAGCTGTGGAACAAGAGTTTTTTTGTTTGTCTTCGGAGTTGTCCCCCAACTCTAAACTCCTAAGCTCCCCCTAATGGTGGCTGTTGGTAGCCAGAATTTTATCATTTACTTCTATAGGGATTTAGAGATCCGCATCACAACAAGCTCCAACTGCTACAAAGTATAATAAAAGTCAGCAAAGAATCAGAACGGAATGTACTGTACATTCACTTTCTTTTTATTAGTCTCCATTTAAGACATGTAAATTTAATGATTTTATTTCTCAGAAGACATAATAAATTAGCTACTTCAGCAGTTTAGTTAAAAAAAAAAAATCTTAGGAAATATGGCCATACATTACGATAAAGTTATGACTCACTGGGCCTCATATGTATAGGTTAAGTGTATAGGGAAGAGCACTGATGACAAATTGGTACCGGCTAATGTGATTCATAGACAAGATGTTCTCAAAAGCCATTATGGACAGAAAAAAAAAAACAAAAAAAACTAAAGCCGATCACATCGCTGGTAGACATTCCAGGCTCTTGGGTCACAGGACTCAATTAACATCAAGGCCCTGACACCGAGTAAAGCTTCGGCTTTCATCTATTTCAGATGAGCCCTTCAAAGCATCATTAAAAGATTTACTTTGCAATAATTAACAAAGATCAGAGTCAATTAGCCTTTCGTATGCTGCCCATCATGTCACATGACACCTTCCTTACAGTGACGATGTGTGACATAGAACATCACGCAATATGCTTTCTACAACAGCTTACTGGCATTAGTAGACGCTGTTTATAGCAGGGACTAAAGACAATACTCACCTGCGTACAGTATCTTATCTATCAGCAACCAATCTCTATGAATGTTTCATCTATACGTTTATCTACATTTTGTATTACGGCGCCATACATTATCACAGGGAGCCATAATCTTTCATGAAGGAATTTGGGGCCATATGGTTCATACGAACCCGAACCTCGGCAGGTTCGGACCATCCCTAATATATATATATATATATATATAACAATATCCATTAGAAAACAATTTACGGAGTGTATACCTGCTATAAAGTATTTGGTACTGGTAAGAAACGTGATTGGACTTGCATGGTTGTACATGTTTAAAAAGATCAGCCAAAATCATATGCCATTGAAGGTATACATGATACGTGGAGGGGAGCTGCAGCTTCAGTGCATCTCAGATGATAGGGTTTGATGAAAGGTGGCCCCATGGATTCAAGTCCCACAATTGGTACTTAACCGTGTTTAATGCATTACGATCACCAGTAGTATACAACAGAAAGCTAAAACCCTGTCCTAATAGACATACAATACATGCAGCAAAGCTCTCCTTCCTAGGAGTGCTAAGCCTAGTCTAAGCCTAGACAGAGTTCCAGGCAGCTATTAGGCAGCAGCACCTTCCTTTAGGTAAGGGAGGGGGATGTGTTGCTTAAAGGGGTACTCCAGTAAAAAAAAAAAAAAATATTTCACATCAATTGGTGTCAAAAAGTGCCAGAGATTTGTAATTTACTTCTATTAAAAAATCTCAAGTCTTCCAGTACTTATCTGCTGCGCTTACATCATAGACATAGATATGTAGGACATACAGCAGTTGATAAGTAGTGGAAGACTTAAGAATTTAAAGAAGTTGATAAGTAGTGGAAGACTTAAGAATTTAAAGAAGTAAATTACAAATCTCTGGCACCAGTTGATATGAAAAAAAAAAAAAAGAAATTTTTTTTTTTTAAATATTATATATATATATATATATATATATATATATATATATTATATAATATATATATATATATTATATAATATATATATATTATATATATATTTTTTATTTATTTTTTCCCCACTGGAGTTGCCCTTCAACTCAGCAGGTCTGTCTGACTTGGATGCTTTGAGAAAAGGTTGGCTGTCCTTCTTAAGGGGATAACTTGAGATGAATTGGTTATGTGCGCTTATTTTTTAATGTCATTTGGATAAAATCAAGACAGGTTTCTCATGCAAACATACATTTTCTAATTGACTGATTGCAAACAGACAGTAGGAAAATGTTATGGAATTATATATACGCATAAACATATAAAACTGCTAATTACATAATGAATAACCCAAACTGCTTAAAACAGGAAAACCCCTTTAACCATATCTTCCATAGAAAATACGTGCCCCTAAAGGCCCCCCTCAAGCAAAGAGAGAACTAGCTTACATAAAGCAACCACGCACACCCACTTACTGGTTTACAATTTGCATGTCCTTTATAAAGAACATAGGGGGAGATTTATCAAACATGGTGTAAAGTGAAACGGGCTCAGTTGCCCCTAGCAACCAATCAGATTCCACCTTTCATTTTCCAAAGAGTCTGTGAGGAATGAAAGGTGGAATCTGATTGGTTGCTAGGGGCAACTGAACCAGTTTCACTTTACACCATGTTTGTTAAGGAGAAGTCTGATGACATGCGCAGTTTACAAAAATCATGGTCCTTCAGCTATTCCTAAAAAGACCCTTTAAGAAAAGTCTACATGTATATACCGTGACACTTTTTTTGTTAAAAAAGTTCTCTTATGTTCCACCCAGGTGAATGCATATTTTCTCACCTTAAGAACTGAACACCACAATCTGACCACACAATAAGAAAATTGCATTTACAGATGATTTGCCCTCTAAATTGAAGTCATATGCACTGAGAAGATTATACATAGAGATGAGCAAATCTAAAGTA
This sequence comes from Dendropsophus ebraccatus, assembly GCF_027789765.1. Classification (NCBI taxonomy): domain Eukaryota; kingdom Metazoa; phylum Chordata; class Amphibia; order Anura; family Hylidae; genus Dendropsophus; species Dendropsophus ebraccatus. The sequence continues at coordinate 162,753,909 of NC_091456.1, read as the reverse complement.
AACATGAAGCGAAATGCTTAGTTCTACTCATGAGGCTGCAGGCTTTGAAGTCTGCTCCCCTCCATGCCGCTCCTCCCCAGGTGCTGGAAAAAGATGGATCCGATCCTGGGAAACTGGGACCAGTATTCCGGTTTTCCTGGTGTCCCTAAGACTGCATTGAACTTCTTTTTCGGTAGGCAAATGCCGAACAATCGAACTAAAGCCTGTTCATGTCTAATGAACATGATGAAGCGCTTCCCGTCACAGATATCTGTTTAGTCTGTGATGGGCAGCCAGCCCAAGGACCGTATATCAGAACCTGCATACGGATGTATGGACAAGGCCTAACACATTCACTTATAGCTTCCCACAATCTAACATTATGGCTATATGGCTGTGTGACTTAATATACATGACATAGTGGGTGTTCCACTCCCTGAGAAGCCTACAACAAACCCGAGCCACAAGAAGAGACAGAACCTCCTGTACAATGGTGGTCAAACTGGCCACAGAGCAACCTGAACAACCAAAGCTTGTGTAGCACGCCACATAGACGTTCTTAGGGGCCCTAAAAGAAAGTAAACAGGGACAACATTACATAATACTAATCTGTATCGGTTATCGCTCTGGAGTTTGCCTGTGACAATTTAATACTTTGCACTATAGTAAATTAAGACGGAGTTAATAACTTCCCTCACGATGCAGGTTTCAGTTTCATTTGACCTACCAGAAGCCGCCTGTCATCAACCTCAGGCCAAGAAAAGATAACATTTATTCAGTAACACATATGTCTTCAAATACATCTCTAACCTAAACCGAGTATGACCTCCAATACCTTCAGCATGAATCACTTTCTGGGAACTCATAGTATTTGGATGTAGAAGTTTTGGACTCAATGATGACACAGATTTATTTTCTATCGAGCCTAGACCAATTTCTAGTAAAGGGACTAATTGCCAAAAATAAGTTACGTAAAAGAAAAACAAAACACACACAAAAACAAAAAAAACACAATTTAACCTAAGCCACATTGTACAGATAGCGAATATTTCAGGAATATAACAGGCGCTATAAGAAAGGGTGCAAAACCCAATAGGATGTTCATGATTTTACTTATGTAAAAAAAAAAAAAAAAGAAGAGGTCCGTGGAGCCTCAGTTGCAAAACATGGGAATAGCCACATATCCCTCCAAGGAAGAAAAACCTAGTGCCAAGGGGTGCCTCCCAGTGGAGATTACCAAACCACCCTGATACATAGCCACTTAAGTTCCACTTAGTTGCGAGTATTGGGACACAAATTGGGAAATACCAGGGTGGCCCTGGTCAAAGTCTAATTCTGTTGCGAGTATTGCGACATGACAAGAGTTTATCAAAGCCAGGCATCCATCCACAGACCGCTGCTTCAGGGTATTTACCCCTCATCAGTGTGGAGCAAGATTCTGGCTAGGGGGGGGGGGGGGGGGGGGGCAATGAAAATTAGACCAACAAAACAAACCAATCACTGAGCTCAGGGAGATCAGTGAACTAAAACCAATGAAGTTCTGAGGAGTCTCTATTGATACAATGCCCCCTATAAATTTATAGGGGGCATTGTATCGTTGGAGACTCTTGAGGGAGTACTTCATTGGATTTTTTTCACTGATCTCCCTGAGCTCAGTGATTGCTGTGTTTTGTTGATTCATTTTATGGTAATGATTATCTTTATTTATGGACTGTATGCAGACTTGCAGTCTGGGGTTTTGTGATTATTGCCCTTAAGGCTACTCTACTTTGTTATACTTAATAGAAAAGTTTGAGTCTTGTCTTTGTTCCACAGCAATGGTGATCAAGGCCCATGAACAAGATTATGAGTGCTTTGAATTTTGTGTCACATACTGCACTTTTACACAGCCTAATGTGAGGCTAAAAACGAGCGGCGATGCTTGTCGATCAGTGCTCATCTGCAGAGCCTTCACAAGGCTCAATTAATTGGGGAGCTGCTTTTTGGATTGTTCATATACCCTCCGGCGATCTCCGCATCGGTCCCTGCCGCCTCTGTTATGAACAGAGTCACGGGTATGGCGCATGACCCGCAGCACTATTCATTCCTATGGAGTGACAGAAAGGGCAGAAAACAGCCGGAAGAGCATGCCATACCCGTGACTCTATTCATAAGGGTACAGAGATAGGACCCACTGCTATCTCCTTTTCCGCTAACCTGTGGAGAGGGGAAAAGTCAATTTTTCCTGGAATACCCCTTTCCCCATTTCCAATGGCAAAGCCATTTTAGAGCTCGTTTTTTTTAAAGGAAGTTGTACTTTTGAATGGCATAATTTTGGGGTTCCTATGAAGCATTAGTTAACTTTTATCAACTCGTTTCCAGGGGGTAATGAAAAAGAATCTGACTGTGGCATTTATTTTTATTTTTTTTAATTTACACTGTTTATCATGTTGTAAAATTCAAAGGGAACACCTCTTTGTCATCACACACAGTTTAAATTTACAGACGTAATTGTTATGGCCACAATTACAAGCAATTGGCTTGTTTTCTTGTTCTTGTTCTCCCTTGAAAGTATCATAAATGAATAACATATATAATTTTTTGAGGTACACATAAAGGATACAACAAAAAGTAGGTAACAGATGCCTCTGGATCACGAAAATAATGTGAATCACCCATCCAGAAATGCTGAGGTCTAGAAATGAACTCAAGCATGCTGGTGTCCAATTGTTTGGCATTTAATGGCTGAAGTTAAAACATTACAGAAAAAAAAAGCATGTGAGAAGCATGGCAAAGGGGCAGAGAAAAGTAAAGTAACCAAGTTTACCTTAGGGTGTGTTCACATGGTTAATAACTGTGTGGTTTTGTATGCAGTGTCACTTTAAAAAAAAAAAAGCCTCCTTTAACTTTAATGGGGAACTGTGAAAAAGTATTGACATGTTGTTTCTTTGCACTCTTAAAGTTCTCAATGAAATCGATGGTAGCTTCAGGACTGGTGCCCTTGTGCTGACCACTGCTCAGAGAAAGCCACAGCCTGGCCCTCGACTCCCAGGAGGCAATGCAGCTAGGGGTTAGATCACTAAAGCATTCTAATGTAGTGGAGCTAAAAATACATAATAAGCAAGCATTACAAAGGGTAGCAACCAAATATAATAGTTTAACTTTCATGTTAATATTACATACAGTATCCAACACATGTTGACAATAGTTGTGATGGAAAATAAAAATTTATATATATATATATATATATATATATATATATATATATATATATATATATATATATATATATTTCAGCCGATTATACAGAACAAGCTGCAATGATGTAATCATTCTATAGGACTCTAAAGAAATGCCCCGATGGAATCAACTGTGCAATAAATATAGCTAAATACGTGAGGGGTTACGTGTATGTAATACCACCTACATTCTCAATTAACATTTCTAGCATGACACACTGGTAGGAGTGGGATTGATGTTGCCCTCTGTCACTTGGAAATACGTCTTCTGCTGGGCTTAGCTCCACAATTTATTGTTCTTCTCGGAAGACAAGAAACAGGTTTTGGCCCTGGATCCGCACACTTGTTTTTAATTTGTACACAATGGTCTAGGAATGTTCAAATACTATACCTACAGTTATCTGGGGCTACTAATGCCGCCATCCACATGCTCCATCCCAAGCAGCCACATGTTTATTTCTATATCCCCAGTTGCCCCGTTATAAAGAAATGTAACATATTGAGGGAAGAACCATGCGTGATTCTTCTGAGGATGTCATGTCTGGGTAGGGAAATGGAAAGCAGATATGTTTATCATACACATCTGACATCTTTTTGAGAATTTGTCATCTACCTGGGGCACTTTCTGCCAAATTCCTTCAAAGGTCAATGCAGTCAAAATAGTATAATTTTTCTGCAATTGGAAAAAAAATCTGATTTAATTAGAAATATGTGTGCATTTTCAGGGAAAATCCTTCTTCCTATGCACAGGTTAATACTAGAGATGAGCGAACCTCGAGAATGCCAGAGTTCACCCGAACCCGATCGTTCGGCATTTGATTAGTGTTGGCTGCTGAAGTTGGATAAAGCCATTGGCTGTATCCATGTTTTCCAGACAACCTTAGAGCTTTATCCAACTTCAGCAGCCACCGCTAATCAAATGCCGAACGTTCGGGTTCGGATGGACTCCAGCATGCTCGAGGTTTGCTCATCTCTAGTTAATACGCCATCTGATTGCTCTAACATGCTGAAAAACCTCAATGCTGAGCCTCTCGTTGCTGGGTTTATCTTTAGTTTACATCTTTGTAGGGCAGGGCAATAAAGCCAAAAAAGAAAAGCTCAAGTATGAATGATTTTTTATTTAAAACACAATTTCCCTTTTTTTGGCTAAAAAGGGAAACCATGCTTCTGATTGCAGGCACTTCTGATACTCTTTTAAAGCGATTCTGTACCCACAATCTGTCCCCCCCAAACCGCTTGTACCTTCAGATAGCTGCTTTTAATCCAAGATCTGTCCTGGGGTCCATTAGGCAGGTGATGCAGTTATTGTCCTAAAAACAACTTTTAATCCTGCAGCGCTGTGTCTAACGGGGCTTACATTTGTATATGCATTAGGTTGGCACCACCTCTCCGTCCTTCCTCCCCACCCTCCTCATCATTAGGAATGATCCAGGAACATTTACTGCTGTTTGAGCTTTGCACAGGTGTATTAACGATCCAGCCCATGTTTATTATACACACAGGTGGGGAATAGGAAGCAATCTGCCTGGAGCATTCCTAATGATGAGGAGGGTGGGGAGGAAGGACAGAGAGAGTGTGCCAGCCTAATGCATATATATAAATGAAAGCCCCGGCCGTTAGACACAGCGCTGCGCGATTAAAAGTTGTTTTTATGACAATAACTGCATCATCTGCCGAAGGGGACCCCAGGACAGATCTTGGATTAAAAGCAGCTATCCAACTGTACAAGTGGTTTGGGGGGGGTCAGATTGTGGGTACAAAGTCGATTTAATGGAGAGGCAACAACTGTATTACTTCACACAGTAACAGGGGTCCTTCAGTGCCCCCATAAAAGCAGTTATGCCCAATTTGTGCCTTCAAATATTAGTCAGGCTGCTCTGTCGCCCCATATATTGGACAAGCCCCCTTTGTCTCTCCATATAGTATAGGAGGTCCTCTATGTGCATCCATACCGTAGTAAGGCCATTCTGTAGTTAAGTCCTTTCCTCTGTAGGTAAGTGCCCCAGTTAAAAAATTAAAAAGCCACACACATACTCTCCCGGGCAGCCACAGAGTCACCTCTTCCTCCAAGCCATGCGAGCGTACAAGTGCACTGGGCAGCTGGGAGAGCGGCCTCTTGTGGCCAAAGACAGAATGCTGCCTGTGGCCACAATAGTGAGTGGGGAGCTAATGGATCCTTGCTCTGTCTGCGCAGTGTAACTATAAGGGCACAGCAACTAGTGGCTGCGTGTGAGGGTAGGGATCACTTGCTAGCACCACCCCAGGTAGCGTCCTGATCTCTAACCCTTTCTGTGCTGCAGAATAAGTAATTACGGTAAGCTTGGCATTATTTAAAGGCTTCAGCACAGAAAGGGTTAAAAAGCAGGACACTACATTTACGCCTCTTCGGCTCCTGCCAAGGGGTCTTCAGTCCTGAACAGTTTCTTACTAATAAACAAATAAATGAGCCCCCAAGAGTAAATTACTTGGATTAATGGCCCAGCCCTATATCTGCATCTTGTAATATAAAAAATAGGGAACCCAAAATCTACCAATGCTCATAAGGAACCCATGTAGACCAGGAGTATAGGGAAACAGATGGCGAGCCACATTGCCATATTAAAGCCGTTTCACGGTCTACAGCCAAGTCATCATGCTACCGAATGATGACCTTACATTACAGCTGTCTGAATGTAGTCAGATTCTTCACTTGTAATCAGGGCAAGCTGGGAAAAGTTGGCCATGTGAATGCAGTCTTGGCATACTAAATGAAGAGCATGTCCTCACTGGGGGACCACACGTCTTGATCAGCCTAATACTTAAAATAAACTGTGTAATTCCTTATTCCCCCAGTGGTGGCGTTGCAAGGGAATTGAGCAACTGCATCCGCATTTACTACATATTACATCTTAATAATGGAGATTACAGCAGCAGGAAATCCAGTCAACTCGAACCATCGGCATTTGACTCCGCTGTCTTCTTGTTCCTTGGGGAAGGTGGAGACAGCCTGAGTTCTGCCTCGAAAACAGGAATACAGCCTAGGTTGTAGACTGTATCTCTGTTTTCCAGGCGAGACTTGGGCTGTCTGGTTCGTAAGAACCCCAACCTCAAGCCGGTTCACTCATCACTAGTGCTGAAACACAATAGGACACTTGATGCAGGATTCTCACGTAGGGGGTTGTCTGGTTTAAAGCGAATGTACCATCAGGTACATTCGCTTTAATTTGACCCACGGATAGATTGGGGTTATCGCTGGGAAGCCAGTGCCGCGGTCCATTTTTTGAACCACGGCCGGGGCTGAAGCACTGGAGGCGGGCCGGCCCGCCCCCAGTGGGCGGAATCCCACGCCCCTCTATAATGCGGCTCCATTGATTCTAATTGAGCCGTTTCACAGAGGGTGCTTCAGCCCCAGCCTGGTACCCAGGGATAGAACGGCGCCATACATGGGAACCGGGTCGCGGTTGAAAAAATGGACCGCAGCACCGGCTTCCCTGCACCGGCACCGATCTATCCGTGGGTTAAATTAAAGCGAATGTACCTTATCGTACATTCACTTTAAGTAACTCACTTTAAGAAAATCTTATGGAATTAGGGAAACCACCATTCCATTTACTCACTATGGAAATGCTCAGGAATAAAGAGCACGGCGTTACAGAGTGCCGCCTCTTCATTTACTTGGGAGATAAGGATTTAAAGGGGAAGTCCGGGCTAAATAATTTTAAAATATGTTATTGCCCAACAAACATCATGAAAATTACTACTAGACACTTATTATACACCTATAGTGCATTTTCCCTGCACTTACTACAGCATGGCGTATTCAGGTCTCTGAAAACTTGGTGATATAACGTCACATAAACTGACGACACTGACTGAAATGGATGAAACTGACAGGTGTCGGCAGTTTATGTGACGTGACATCACAAGTTTTCAGAGACCTGAATACGCCATGCTGTAGTAAGTGCAGGGAAAAAGCGTCTATTAGTAATATCCATAACTTTTGTTGGGCAATCACATATCTTAAAATTATTTTGCCCGGACTTTCCCTTTAAGGTGCACAACTCCTTACATGTGCAAAGGGTCATCAGACCAGCATGTGCATATAATATGCTCATGTGAAACTGGACTAAACGTCAGTATTGTAGATGCATGTGAAACCATTTTTCACTTTTACATAAAGCCTATAGAGATTCAAGTCATTTGTCAGCTATGATTTCCATCTGGTAAAGTCAAGTCAATGCGAAATAGACTCATCCAAAGAGAAAAGGCTCTGCCCATGTTTACACTCTGAATTAAATTAGAATAAAGGCTGAGGAACCAATTAACAATACAGATCAGACAGTCGACTGCAGCAGAACATGTCAGTACACATATGGCAGACAGATAAATTATGGACGTCAAGATTATTTTTGGCAAAGGCAGAGCCAAGTGTTTAAGCCAATTTAGCAATCTGTCATTAATAATATAAACATTAAAATATGAAGAATGAAACTTTAATCAACCTCTAGATTTCTACTCCATTGATATGTCTAGACCTGGTAGGTGAGCATGCACGGGAGGGCAAGTGGAAGTAGTCCTTATGTGCCCCATTTGTTTTGGCATTTATTTTCTCCCTGTTACAGATCTATCCCTTACCCGTCTCTCGCATGTACTGCCTCAGGCACTAGGAAGCAGCTGCTGATACAGAGGCGACTGATATAAAAAACTATCACTGACACAAACAGTTAACACAATGTGGAGAAAGCCTTTAATGTTCCACCGGACCAGACGCTGTTAATGAATTGTGACAGGCTCACTTATCAGTGCGAGACTTAAATATAAATGAGGTTGGCCGACACATCAAATGCAGTCTAGAAATCCTACCTGTGGCACTTGGCCGCTATGCTGGTTTCAGCACTTGCCTCAGGGCAAGGCGAGGTATTACGAAACAATTACGAAGTACAACACCACCCAGTATCTGGCCTGCAATACGTGTTTGAGCTATATCAGGTTTTCTATACTGGGTTTAGAGGGTGCTGACCATTGACATTCGATTGTTATTCAAACTCACCAATTTCCTTGGGACTAGCCAACTATCTAATGTCCATCAGAAGCTTTTGAAAAGAATTGGGCAGGTGGCTTTCCACATGCCCGATTATTTTGCTCCAAGCAGACGCAAAGCACAAAGTGTGTGGGCGAGGCTTAAAGTGTCGCTGTCGTTATAAGTTTCAAAATCTAAATCAACAGTAGATGTGAAATAAAGCAAGTTTGCAATATACATTCATTATTCTTTTTGCATGTAAAACAAAGCCGTACTTACCAAAAATCCAGGTCCAGTCTCCTGAAGGCAGATTTTCTGACCCGTGCTGGTTGTAAAAAAAAAACAAACAGACTAAACATAGTCACAGCTCAGTGTGTCCATCAATCAGATGACTGCATTCTCTCTGTGGGCGCTCAGATGGCCTGGGATACGCAGGACTTCCTGTGTAGTGCGGCGATAAAAAATTATTTACAGAATAACACACATTACAAAGTTAAACAACTTTGTAATGTATGTTATGTCTGAATAGCCCCCTTCTCCGTGTCCCACCGCCCCCACCCGTGTACCCGGAAGTATTGGTGCATTATACATTACCTGATCCGTGTCGAGGGCCGTCCGCCATTTTGTGCCAAACGTCATCTTCGGACGGACGGCCGAGTCGCTGCCGCCCGTCCCCCCTCCCCCACGTCACAACTGTGCTCAGCCACGATTGGCTGAGCACAGTTATGCTCAGCCAATCGCGGCTGAGCGGCTGATGAAGGGGCCGCGTCATCAGCTGCTCAGTCGCTATTGGCTGAGCACAGTTATGCTCAGCCAATCACGGCTGAGCATCGGATGACGCTGCAGAGGGCGGCCGGCATTCGGAACAGACGGAGTTGTTCGCCGGCCGGCCGAAGAAGACGTCACTGAATGAAGATCGGAGACGGGTGTCGGCACGTGACAGGTGAGTATAGCGCACCACACTTCTGGGTACACGGGCGGGGGTGGCGGGACACGGGAAGGGGGCCATTCACAGACATAACATACATTACAAAGTTGTATAACTTTGTAATGTGTGTTATTCTGTGAATAATTCTTTACCACCGCACTACTCCTTTAAGAGAGTAAGAAAACAGGAAGTACCATGTTCTCCTTGATAACTAAAATAAATAAATGAATGAATGTAAATTGCAAACTTGCTTTATATCCCATTTACTTTTGGTTTAGATTTTGAAAGTTATAACAACAGTTACACTTTAAGGCAGCCATGGGTATGGCTGAAGCCAAGGTTCATATTAAAAAAAGAGCTTACAAAGTTACAAACTCTATTTCACACCTGTAGGGGAATAGTAAGCCCTAACTGATTCCAGCCCAATGTTCCTAACTCCTTAACCGTACTGCCCTAGGTGGTAGAGCCTAACTGGGCAACAGTCCGTATGCTACTAGAGTGCTGGGGCCATGAGGTTGTAAGCAACATCAAACTATCCGGGTCAGAAACAGTACAGGTATGTCAGGCCAAGAATCAGGAGACAAAAGACAAAACCAGATAAAAAAAATAAATAAATAAAAAGAAGGATAAAATTGAATTAAAGGGAAACCAGTATAACACAAGCCAAGGTCAAAACACAGAGTGCGGTACCAAATCAGAAGACAAGCCAAGGTCAGGGGAACACAGTATAGTACACAAAGATAACAATGGTGAAGTAAGGCAGGCTCCACTTTCACCGACATCTGGTTTAAATAACCCTCTAAAACTTTCTAAACGACCAGCTGTCCAATGATCCGACCCGGCAATCCCAGAAGCACTGATTGGCTAGCCAGTCACAGGTCAGAAAAACCCACTGCGGGATCACGTCCACCCCCCACCGTCTTTGTCATGCAAATAAACAAAGCAGCAGCATGCATGCTCGGACACCCCTCTACTTACCCTTTAAAGGACTACTGAAAATAGCAGAATAAAGCATGTAACTAATATTTAGAGAGTGAATGGACTGGTGACCAAGCACGTATGCTGCCACTCTATTCACTCAAAAGACTTCCATTCTTGTTATCAGTAGTTAAAGAGGTTATCCAGCGCTACAAAACACAGCCACTTTCTTCCAGAGACAGTCCCGCTCTTCTCTCCAGCTTGGGCGGAGTTTTGCTGCTCAGTCCATTTAAGTGAATGGAGATTAATTTCAAACCGCACCTGAACTGGAGACAAGAGTCGTGTTGTCTCTGAAAAAAAGTGGCCATGTTTTTGTAGCACTGGATAACCCCTTTAAGTATATAGATGATAACCCCTTTAACTTTATTTGCCTTCATCTTTTCAGCATTTCCTCCCATCATACCATCAAAGTGAGTGGTTTGTGGTCGTAACCAAGGTGTGTTAAATTCCTTTTAAGATTACACAATATCTTTCAAAACCGTATGAATGTAAAGCACGACATAAACGTGTATCTGTTTTGGTGCCACATTCACATACCTCAATTATACGTCAAAAGAGCTGCGTAGGCTGCAGTGTGTCTTTCTTTAGGCAGTCAGGGTGTTATTTTAGCATTTGGTACAGTATGTATGAAATAAAGCAGGAGCATCGGGTTTATTCTCCCTTTATTATTACATAACCGCGGCTACAGGCACAAAAATACAAAATCAACAACGACAGCCTACTAAGAACAATCGAGACCTGTCTAATCTATTGTGTGATGGTTTCCCCTTTCACTCACAAGTCAACACTTTTTCAGATGGAATCAGACAGATTAGGGACCAGTTCGGGTTCTATCAGTCATCTAGAAGACAAGTTTAAACAACCAACTAAATCGCAGTACAGTAAAATCAAGGGGAAAAAAATACATCTTTTATTGTTATCCAATCCAAACAGTCTGGACTCTATGATCTGCGAATACAAAGAAGATCACATGAAAAATTCCCAACATTGTTTTAAAGTATCATTTTTACAATGTATAAACAAATGATAAATGACTAACTTGTATAGAATTTCCTCCATGATTAGGAAATTAAATAAGAACTCCCTTTGAAACCGGCTACTGAAAACCTAGTGTGCCATGCATGTGCACTGTACGTCTGGGATATTTCCTTCTTGTGCCCTTTAAGATCACATGAATAGACTCATTTCTGTAGTGACATGACAGTTTACAGACTGGAAAAAGACATCGGAATTAGGGTTGGACAACGCGTTGCTTTTTCAATACGATTTCAACTCATTTGTGTTGAGAAACTAGTTCAATACTAGGAATTCATACAGATGTAACTAATACCAGAGGTCACACTGGCACAAATTTGAATGGCTACAATACATCTGCTCTCTGCAGTTTACACACTGTGTACACACTGTTGAACACCTTCAGTAGGGCCCTATGGTAACAGGGCAGAGCAAAATGGAAATTCCCTGATCCAATTATAAATCAGTAAGCCAGGAATGCTGCTTTATGCATCCCTAGCTTACTGTTACACTCCATGGTCCAACTCAGGAAATATGGGCACCGCACTGAAGTCTTTTCTATTTTTGAGAAATAATTTTTTGGTATCTAGAAATGTGACATTACACAAATTTCAGTATTCTTTCAACTCTATTTGTAACATGAAAGAAACCAAGGTTTTTTTTTAATATGATTTACACATAGCATATTCAGAGACGTAACATATTAGGTCATCTGTTTAAAGAAATAATCTATTTTCATAAGACAGGTGCCTTGACAATAAGCTTATGACCTCATAGTGTGTCCAACTTGAACTTCAAGCAATCAGATAAAATTAGAAGATGAACCTGGCAGCAAGCATTAAATTTCCCTGTACCACCACCACAAGTCACAAAGCATTCACAGTAGTCCAGCCATTCTCCTCTTGCCTGGTGTCTCAGAGTCCAGCCTCCTACCAGTCAAAAAGTAATGGAATAACCAAGTGATATGCCATAACCTCATAAAATGGGAATAATATGTTAAGGAACATAATCATATTGTGGATTGTAAACTTGTGGGTTGTACATAGAAAAAAAATCTCTTCAAAATACTTTTCGAAGAATGTGGGGCATGGTTTCAGAAGGGTTTGAGTTTTTGAGGCCAGGTCTCCAATCAATTTCAAAACAGTTGACAAAAGTTCAATCAACTCCTTGGCCATTGTGAAGGTAGCCCTATAATGTCAATAAAACTATGGTCTGTCAAAAACACCTAGTTAGGGTTTTGGTAAACTTCACAGAAAGAGTCCTTCATCTGTGCAATGCATGATATAAATATAGGGGGTGGAGATGATCTTAAAGCGACTCTGTACCCATAATCTGACCCCCCAAATAGCTGCTTTTAATCCAAGATCTGTCCTGGGGTCCGTTCGGCAGATGATGCAGGTATTGTCTTAAAAAAACAACTTTTAAACTTGCAGCCCTGTGTGTAATTGGCGTGGCCTAGAGTGTGCATCACTAGGATTGTGACGCCCCTCCATCCCTCCTCTTCACCATTAGGAATGCCCCGGAAAGGATTTTTCCTATTCCTCACCAGTCTGAACACTGCACAGGTGTCTTAACGATCCAGCACATGTACAGTGTTCAGACAGGTGATAAATATTAGAAAATCTGCCTGGAGCATTCCTAATTATGAAGAGGGTGGGGAGGAGGGACAGAGAGGTTGTCGCAATCCTAGAGCATGGGTACTCTAGACCAAGCTGATTTGACACAGGGCTGCAAGTTTACAAGTTGTTTTTTTAGGACAAAATCTGCACCACCTGCGAAATGTACCCCAGGACAGATGTTGAATTAAAAGCAGCTATTCGACGGTACAAGCGGTCTGGGGGGGGGGGGTCAGATTGTGGGTACAGAGTCGATTTAAAGCTGGCTCCAGTGCTAAGGGACCTGAGGGGGTTCTAAAGGTCCTATTGTCCCATACGAAGGAGGATGGAGATCAGTACTGATCACTGATAACATTCATCAATAATGCAGAGTAAAGGCCAATTGTTCCTCTTAATGGCGCTCCACGAAAGGGATGGGGTTTCCAAAATTGACAACGTAAGAGTTAAGTGTAAATGTATTCATGAGGTAGATTTTGTTTAAGCTTGCAGATACATCACTGTATTGGTGCCAAATATCTCAAAAAACATTTAATTTTGGAAAACTTGGCTAAACAACAAACAGCTAATTTTAAGAGATCTTTCAAATTAGCTATGGTTGTTTATCGGTGTCAAATTCCCTTCACTCATCGAGTATATCCCTCCAGGGTACTGGAAACCGTACATATAAATACATATGAGGCGTATCAAACACACCATACCTCTCAACATTTGGGTTGCTTGATACTTAAGGCTATGTTCACACTGCGTACGAATCCGTACGCAGGTCTTACGCTGCCATACATGTGCGGCTGAAACTACGGGCGTGTGAAAAATCGACATGTGGCCGGATGCGTACGAACCGCGAACATACGCCCGTAGTACAGCTTCCCTAGCTTGTTTCTAAGCGATCTGAGGCAGGTCATTTACTTGGAAATCTTCGCCCAGCCCCGTAAACCACACAGAACCTTTTGGATCAAAAAAGCAAGTTCTATTTGGCTGAAATAAGTACTTCGTACGTGACCGCATGGAAATCCACGGCTGTGAGTTTCAACATTTTCGCCCTCAAACAATGGTCTTGTTCATTTTTCACAGCGCCGTATACGATCCGGCCGTAAGCTCATATGTAGTGTGCATGGTGCGGGCGTATATTGTATACTTTCAAGCGAACACATCAACCTCAAAACTATGTGCGTATATTCGCGGTTCGCACTACGGACGGGTTCATACGCAGTGTAAACATAGCCTCAAGAAGCACACTGTTTGTTTTTTTTGTTATTGTTTTGCAGACTGGCAAGCATATTCACCCTTGATGGTCGCTTTTCCTAAAAATGGTGTCATTTCAGTGCTACGACACGGTTCAAATCCCGCTGGAACTCATGTGACCTCTTCTCCAGCTGTCCCGCATCAAAGGAAGGTGGAAGTCGGAGTCTTCAATGCATCTCTAATAAAGCACGCTCATAGAGATTCATTAAAGACACTGATTTCCGGTCTTCAGAAAAAATGTAAAGCCATCGCCAGTGGGATCGGAGCAGCATCGGAGTATCAGAATGATGCCGCACAGAGGGAAATCGATCACCACAAGAGAGTATACGTGCCAACCTGCAGCGGGCGGGCCAATAAAATAAAAGAAACAGAGTGCTACTTCAACCAGACTATTTATGAAAAAATAAAAAGACCATCATGAACAAAATTCTGATCTCTAGGTAGGTGACATATTTCCCCTCCCTCGGAAAATCCCCAACAGAACAGACCTACATTTACAGGTTTTGCCAGTCCACCACTGGAAAAATCAAGCCAATTTTTCCAATGGTGGCATAAACTTACTTTCTGCTGAAATGTCTACTTAGTAACTTAGACAGTAGAAATGTATTTAGGACGTGGAACGTGCAATAGGTTTTGCTTTTGTTTTTTCAAAACCATTAAGAATATCCTATGCACCACATGCTTCTTAACATTATAGATAAACCAAAGCAAATTTAGCCAAAAGTTATTTAAAAAAAAAACACAAAAAAAAAAAAAAACTTATGAGGAAACATTATTTGTCCCCAAGAGCCTGACTTGATGGTACATTAACAACAATAATAACAGGAATAAACATATTCAGTCTGCACAGCAAGGTTTCAACATTAATGCAAAACGTATTCAATAGTCAACCCACAAGATATCCACAAATCCCCATAGTAGCTTTATTGATTTAATTTAATAAACCTGCGGGACATTGTGAAGTACGAGTGGGGAAGTGCTCTACTACATAGGATCAGTGGTAACATCAAAGCCCCCGAAATACGGGGATGTGGGGATATACTAAGCTTCTAGCTGTACCTTGACTATACCTGTTTTGGGGAAATTAGAGTTGGGCTACATTCACACGTTCCGTAGATACGGTCGTGTTTGTTATGGACCAGTCCTTGAAATAGTAAAACAGCGCTCCATGGTGTAGATCGTAACAAATTTAACTGGGTGAGCAGGGAAGATGAAAACTCTCACCTGGGTCAGTTGTGTAAACCGAGGCACAACGTTTATAAGGGCGGGAACAAAGATGAACCGCAGTCACTTCTGTAAACTCCTCTAATGGTGCATTTATACAGAGATTTATCTGACAGATCTTTGAAGCCAAAGCCAGGAACAGACTATAAACAGAGAACAGGTCATACTGGAAAGACTGGGATAGATCTTTTTAAATCCATTCCTGGCTTTGGCTTAAAAAATCTGTCAGATAAATCTGTCTGTGTAAATGCACCATAAAGGATTAGACAATGAGACATCTTTTCTCCACTCCAGTATAGGTCATCGGACGCAGGTCCAAAGGCAATAGAAAATAAAACCTAAAATATAATTTATTAAGACCCAACGTGTTTCGAAGTCGAACTGACATCTTTCTCAAGTGTCATATGACCTGCCATCTTAGGACCTGCGCCTGATGACCTGTATCGGAGTGCAGGAAAGTTGTCTCATGGACCAGACCTTGGAATTCCTGGCATCATCATTCATTATGATGCTGTGAGATCTGAAACGGTTAAACCTCCATCCTACTGTATTGACACATATATTGGTAAATAAATTATTTTTTACCACCTGACATGCTTTCCTTCTGCTTCAAAATGCAAACTGTCTGCTTTGTTGTCCTCATTGCTCAACTTCCTAACTAGCATACATCCTATAATGGCCTTCCCATTCCTGCTGTACACTCTAGCTGTGAATTCAACCAACTGACTTCTGTGGTTCAGTCAAGAAGGTATAGTGGAAGGGAGATATTTATTACTATATTTATATATTCTTCTCTATATTTACTTCCATATATTTTCTAATCTCAATTCATTTGCCCTGTACTTTTTTTAGGGTAGAGCAGAGAGTGTTTTTTATCAATACTTTGTATATTTATTTTTTGCCACTGACACGAAAGACAGACACACTCATGTATATAACATATTTGATAACATTTTCCAACTTTTTTTTTTTTCCCAAAAAAGAAAAATGCATATTTAATCTATGTACTTACTCCACATGATGTTGATGAAGCATAACATAAGAGGCCATGCTGAACACGAGACTCCATAAACTGTCACGGCTTAGGGTTTAGCGTGCAGGGATATTTCAACACCTACCATAACTTGTACTAATCCTATAAATATTGTTCTGGATGTTTTGCATAAACAAGAAAATGTTATTACTCTAAACAGCGCCGCAGCACAAAAGTCCCCAGGAGCTCGGTGCCGATTGGCTGCATCAAGGGCAACATAAGTAAATAAAGGAAGATGGTAACAATTATAAAGAATAAGCATCTCCCTCACTCTGAGCCTCACCCAGACAAGTCCGAAGTAAAGTTTGTTTTTCATGCTCCTGGCTACATCTTGTAATAAGTTCAATAACAGAGTTTTACTGATCCAACTCTACAAACAGTTTAATTTTCATGTTCAGCAATGTGAAAGTGTGCAACACTAGGATTTCCAGATAATGCCAATTTATGACACTGAAACCTTTTGGACCATGATGACTAGAGATGAGGGAATTTACAGTATTAATAAAGGAAAGTGCTTTGTTAGCTCGGCAATCGGCTTATCAGCCTGCTGCCTTTGAACTCTGTGCCGCTGCGGGTGCTTCTTTGCTTCGTTAATGCTGTAAGTTTGCTCTTCTCTAATGGTGACCCAAGTAAATCAGAAAAATAATGCTGATTAACAAATCTTCACACTACATTTTCAATGACATAGCCTCTGTCCTACGCAGCCCAGCCAGCCTTCCTAGTGCCAACAAAATTGTCACTTTAAGGGTGCCTTTACATGTATCAGATCCGCAGCGAGATCCCCTGCGGATCCCTGCCCTGTACACTCTATGGGCAGACAAACTCGCAGCAGGATGGCCATCCCGCTGTGAGTATGTCAGCAGCCCGCCCCTTTCACCTCCCACCACCGGAGCGTATGCATGACCTTCTCCACGCTACAGCTTGCTTTGGGGGTTCCCGACACGTCCCGCTCGTCCAATCAGTGCACTGCCCCGCCGCAGCGCACTGATTGGCTGAGCGAAACATGAAGATGCCGGGAGCCCCGAAGCAAGCCAGAGCGAGGAGCAGGTGAAGTATACGCTCTGGCGGCGAAGGGTTAACGGGGCGGGCTGCTGACATACTCACAGCGGGATGTCCATCCCGCTGTGAGTTTGTCTGCCCATAGAGTGTACAGGGAAGGATCCGCTGCAGATCCGTTACGTGTGAAGGCACCCCAACATTGTCTCTCCACCTATATAATTGCAGGCCAATCAAGTGAAATGACCAGTGGGTCCTAAAGTAACCACAACTACAATAACTACAACCAGGAGTCATTTACAGGCATTCCACGTCCGTGTTCCGCACGGGACACAGAATGTTTGAAAGTGGCTTAACTGTGCTTTTTCTCATTTTCTGTGGCTGTATCCATGTTTTCCAGAACTCTCTAGGGCTGCATCAAACTTCTTTAGCCACTGGTAATCAAATGACGAATAATCGGACTCTAGCATGCTCGAGTTACGCTTACCTCTACTCTATGAGCATCATCCACCATGGACCAGTCATTATAAATGTCTTGACAAATCAGGCAAGTCAAAAGTTACGGATTGCAGTGGGTCTCACTGCTGAAACACTCTTTGATCAAGAGATATAGCCAGTGAGAGAGGGCAGTGTACATGCCATCCACTCCCCAGCAGCTCGCCTATTCCAACAGTGTAGTCTAATAGACTTTCATTGTCAGAATTAGCTGATCAGGAGATACAGCCAGGGAGTGAATGGCCTGATCACAGTGGGTTTCAGCAGTGAGACCTGCTGCAATCAAGAACTTTTGACATGCCTGATGACAGTCACTTTCAATGGCAGCTACTTTTAAGTCTCTCCAGACCTGACCAAAGTATCAGAAAGGAGAAAACTATTACAAGTACACATGGTCTGTATTCTTACATGATGGTGAGCGCACACACACGAATACAGATATCACAGCAAATACCTATAGCTCAGTTCCATTACACATGCATTGCTCATACATAGCCAATAGAACGTTAACATTTAGATGACAAATATACTCTTCTACTGTAAATAATCTCGTTGCCCACACAGTGTGCATGCTATGTAAATATCCAGACACTGTCATACAAGTGTCTATAATCTCATTCAACATCTATATTGCAAGATAATAAAACAAGGTGGAAACAAAAACCAAAAGGAGAACAAGTAAGAAGACTTCTGAATCCTACATAACAAGCATGCTTCCCGTGTCCACCAGGCATGTGCTCTGCATGTGTGGAGGTGAATTTCGACAGAATATATGGCCATCAATTCAGGCCTGATTTAGGGCGCAGGGCCGTTCTGCTACGGCCATTCATTATGCAGAATGACGTCCTATTTATTCCTTAGAAGACCACACAGCCTCATTTTTAGGAAGATATAATAGACAGAGACTGCCCTCAGCATTACCTTCATTGCGACTTGCTTGTACGCTCGAGTTGACATTTACACTGCTCTACAAAGCTAACCTTTGCAAGACCCATGGAGGGAAAAAAACGGAAAATCTACTGGGCTTTTTAAAGGGATGAATAGGAAAGAGTATCAAAGATGAAAAAAAAAAAAAAAGTTCACTGTGAGTGCTTCCTATTGCTGCCCATTTAGTTAGTAATTTCATAAGGGAAATTTATCTACAGCTGCCAAGAAGTAGAACCAAGAGATTCAGAGAAGGAGGGGAAAAATATTAAGAAGCAAAAATAGCTCAGTAAAATATGTCATTATCCACATTATCTTTAAGGGAGGACCATCGCTGGACCAGTTCGTGGATGAGTTCATGTTTATTACAAGAGATGTATATATTCTTTTGTAAGCCCAAGATTGTGATTTCTCCACCCATTTGATAATTTCAGCAGCATTATCAAAAAGGCAAAAATATTTCCAGAATTCATTTATATTTAACAGCAATTTCTATTGACTTGCATTTGGAATATGCATATTGTCTAGGTGGGAAATAGGGAGTCTTTAGAGAAATACTCCATGAGGGTGCGTTCACACATAACGGATCCGCAGCGGATTTTTCGCTGCGAATTTGCAGCGAGATCCATTGCGGATCCCTGCCCTGTGCACTCAATGGCAGACAAACTCTCAGTGGGATGCACATCCCGCTGTGAGTATGACCCCAGCTCACCCCGTTAACCCCCTGGAGCGTATACTTCACATGGTCCCTGCTCCGGCTTGCTTCAGGGCTCCCGGCGTCTTCACGTCCTGCTCAGCCAATCAGAGGGAGACCTGCCAGGAGCCCCGAAGCAAGCCAGAGCGGGGTCCAGGTGAAGTATACGCTCCGGTGGCCAGGGGGGTTAACAGACTGGGCTGCGGACATACAGCGGGATGTGCATCCCGCTGCGAGTTTGTCTGCCATTGAGTGTACAGGGCAGGGATCCGCAGCGGATCTCGCTACAAATTCGCAGCGAGAAATCCGCTGCGGATCCATTACATGTAAACGCACCCTAAAAGGTGAAGTCCAGTGTCGGGCCAAAAAATTATTCCAGGCTGCAGGTGGGGGAATGTAAAAAAGAAGTCATAATAACCCGTCCCGGTGCCCGACATGGCCCGCTCCTGGTCCCAACCAGCTGTCTTCGTCACGACCCGGTTGACGAATGCCAGTCAGTGACTGGGGCGGGACACTGCTGCAGTCACTGATTGGCTGAGCGGGCTAATTTCCACCCGCTTGTGATGTTCAACCCAGGTTGTGGCGTACCTGGAATCCGACAGAAGAGGACATCCAGCGGGGTAGAGGAATGGGTGATGCAGCGCAGCACTGGCATGAGGACAGGTGAGCATATTGTCTTTTTTCATTTCCCCCCATCCTCTGCCCACAATGATTTTTTGTGACAAGGTCATCTTAAGCGCTCTAACTGCTGTGATTGAGCCCATGAAATTCTTCTTGTTTACTTCTATAGCCCAACTCTTGTCTGTCATGCCATGGTGTGCACAGGCTGGGGCTGTAAATAGGGCTAAAATACAGTACAGCACTATGGATGGCATATGATTGGGGGGGGGGGATTAGGGAAAGGCTTAGGGCCCTATTACTTGGGGCATTACTTATTTGCCAAATCGGGCAGAATATCGCCCCATGTAATAAAGACAATGTTTAGATCTAATAGGTGGTGGTTGGCTGATGAAAGCATATAGAAAATATTTATTACTTATGCGTGCTCACGGTGTCCTCCTGCCTGTTCCCTGCCCACCGCAGCTGCCGCTACGCGATCTCTGAAATGGCAGGCTGCTCAGCTAATTACTGGCTATGGTGCTGTCCCATCTCGGCCAGCGATTGGCTGAGCGGCCTGTCACTGCACAGACAGGTTTAGAAGCTTCATCGAAGGCTACAGTGAGTGAGAAAAGCCAGGAGGACACCAGGAATCAGTAAGTAAAACTTTATTGCTTTCTATATACAAAGAAAGAGCTGCACAATGTCCATGAAGGCCTTGCTGTGCGATCATCGAACAGGCTCATTAAGCTAGCATCGATCTAGCAGATGTCACGTAATGCAGCCCTTAACAATGTACTGGGTCTGCAAAGTCACCTGAAGTAAACAAACAGCAGGAGGATCATAACAAGGAATAGATTACATCACAAAAGAGGGAATTACTTTTAGGAGGCAGCACTGTGTACATAGTAAGAACACAAGCATTTATAAAAGGAACAGTTTCTCAGATCTTTGTAAATAGTCAGAGATAGGAGGGAGGCCTTGTTTTACATTTGAAGTACAGTGTGAGCCCTCTGGAGAATGCAGACAGGTTCTGCCTACATGTACACGGTTCTGGCTTTACTCTCTGCATACCGACACTAAGCCCTGCCCCAACTTTCATGCCCCCGTTTTATATCTCTCTCTGCTGCTGGAAATGGAATTTCCCTAACAGTGGATAGAACATTGCACAGAGAAGCCTGGTGGCAAAGACTCTAGGGCTTTTTTTCTTTCACATCAACTGGTTTCAGAAAGTTATATGGATTTGTAATTTACTTCTATTTAAAATAATTCCCAGTCTTCCAGTATTTATCAGCTGCTGTATGTCCTGTCGGAAGTGGTATATTCTTTTCAGTCTGACACAGTGCTCTCTGCTGCCACCTCTGTCCAGAACAGCAGCAAATCCCCATAGAAGACCTCTCCTGCTCTGGACAGTTCCTGACATGGACACAGGTGGCAGCAGAGAGCACTGTGTCATAATGAATAGAATACGCCACTTCCTGTAGCACATACAACAGCTGATAAGTACAGGGAGACTTGAGATTTTAAAATAGAAGCAATTTACAAATCTATTTAACTTTCTGAAACCAGTTGATTTAAAAGGAAAAAAAGAATTTCGCCGGGAGTACCCCTTTAAGAGTACCGTCACAGCAGCTATTTCTGGTACTGCACCTGTTAAGCAAAAATCCTTCTGAAAAGGCAAAGTATAACATTAAATGGCTTCGCACAGGGGGGACAACACTAGGTATTATATTTTAAGAAGAAATCCGATCACTCAGATTCCAACTTTATAGCATATTACATTACCATCCATAAATAAATACAATTGGTAACTGAAAGGAAAGGAAATTTCAATCATCAAGGAGAAGGCAATACGATTTCACTTGATACAACTAAACACACAAAAGGGAGTTGTCCCACTATTCATACAATAGGAATGTATGCTACCCTATATACCGCATGATACAATTATAAGAGGGAAGGCTGCTGCCAAAATGTAGTTTACAATGCTTGAAAGATTCTTCTGATTTATAGCAAGGATTTATTGGGTGACAGGGTTGCAGGGGAAAACTAGATTTCTCTGTCTTTAAACTGATGTGCATTATTAGCTGGATATAACCACATGACCTGTTTACATTGTATTAGACCAAATGGTCCTTTATGTGAAGAATTGCATGGAACCAAATATTCTTATAAAAACTGTTTCCCAAACCCCTGGTGAACTTCGGGTTTCTGAAGCATGATCTCCTTTTAGTAATTCAGTGACATGCAGAATAGACTGGAGAGGATCATGTCCACATAACACTGCTCAAAGAAATGGGGCTGCAATATCAGGCACAACTTGTAGAAAGGTACAGAGGAGTTTTTGCAAAAATCAAGGTAGTCTTTCGATTGTGGACAAGCCTGATAATGGCGTCATGCGAGTCATTAAAGCATCTCTTTACCCACAATCTGCCCCCCAAACTGCTTGTACCAGATGGGGTACTGAATATCTATTCTAGGTGTAGATGTTCTCAGTTGGGGATCATTCGGTACAATCTGAAATTTTCAATGTATATAGGTGGTTGATCCTGGATTATATAGGTTTTCTAGAAGTCAGGGTCGGCCTAAATGTCCTATCCCATTGCCGCTCACAATAACTTAAAGTGACTCTGTACCCACAATCTGACCCCCCCCCAACCACTTGTACCCTTGGATAGCTGCTTTTAATCTGAAATCTGTAATGGGTCAGTTCGGCAGGTGTTGCAGTTATTGTCCAAAAAAACAATGTTTAAACTTGCAGCTCTGTGTCAAATTGGTGTGGCCTAGAATGTCAGTGACCTAGGCCCTCCTCCTAGCAGGATTTCTCCTAATCATCACTTGTCTGAACACTGCACATGTGCTGGATCGCTAAGACACATGCGCAGTGTTTATACAAGTGATGATTAGGAGAAATGCTGCTGCCTGGGGGCATTTCTAATGATGATTATGGCGGGGAGGAGGGACAGGGAAGTGGTGAACGTCTAGGGTACAGACACGCCAGTTTGACACCGGGCTGCAAGTTTAAAAGTTTTTTTTTTTTTAGGACAATAACTACATCACCTGCCGAATGGACCCAGGACAGTTCTTGACTTAAAAGCAGCTATCTGACGGTATAAGTGGTTTGGGGGGGGGGGGGGTAGGGACAGATTGTGGGTACAGAGTTGCTTTAAGTTAGGTCGAGACTGACTTTAGGACACCTATATAATCCAGGATCAACCACCTATATACATAGAGAATTTCAGATTGTACCAACTGATCCCCAACTGAGAACGTCTACAACCTACTGTATATAAGATATTCGGTACTCCATCAGAATAATTAACAGTCACCCAAAATTGGAAATATATCGAAACTTTATTTTTAGTCACAAAAACACAATTTAAAAAATGACCTAGGAGGCAGGAGACCATACTGCTGGGACATAATGTAACAGAGATTACAATGCAAGTGCAGCATAGTCCTAGCTCAGCATAAATGCATGGAATGAAATGCTAGTGCCTAGACATATATGCATGCAGTACGCTGAGCAAGGCACTCAAAAGCATAGAATACAAGTGTATGCACCAGAGTCCCAGTCCGCTGGCCCCCCGCCTCACACTCCAACGTTGTTTTTCTGCCCGCTTCCTCGGGGAGTAATAAGGAAAAAGGCCCAGAGGACATTTTATATGTGCCCAAAAACAGTTCATTTGCTGGCTAAAGAAATGCACCCGGACTGCTTACTACATGGCGATCCTCATCAGCACGACACCACCTCATGGCGATACATTGGAAGGAAGTGGAAGTCACATCGGCCGTGATGTCGCAGTTGGCCAGAACCGTCCCTGCACACTGAGCCCACTTTCCATTGGCTCCACAGAAATTAATAGAGCCGCAGGTCACGTGCCGTACACGTGGCTGTATTCATAACAAAGAAGTTGGGGGTCCGATACAGAGATCAGACCTCCGTACCCCCTGCAATCTCTTACTTAGCCCACATCCTGCTGATAGGGGATAGGGTTAATTTAGCCCAAACATCCTTTAAGTTTTTATGTTTTTTGTGCTTCAAAAGGACTCTCGCAATAAATAGAAGATCCTGTGGATAAAAACCATCTAATAACACCAACTTACCTTCTTCTCAGTTTTATAACCTATGACACTCCTCTTGCCTACTTACTGCCCCGAATGCTGGTGGACTTTCCAGACCAAACAACAGCGTGTAGATGATATGACCTACCTCTTGTACTGAACGTGCTGCTGGCTTGTCTTGGTGATTGGCCAGTATTAAAAAAGGTAAAGTGCATAGCTGTGGGTGTTGCAGGGCGGAATGAAGCTCATTCCTGGCAGTTTCTAAGTCTTCTTCAGATGAGGCACTATCAAGGACAAATATTACTCCTTGAGATCCCTGATAATAACGACTCCAGTATTTTCGGATATTGGCTGCTCCTGCATAGAAATAAAAAAAAAAAAACACAAATATCTTAAAAAGTGTAAAGGGCTAGCAAAACCAATCATTCTACTGAAGTGCAGTGAAAAAACACCAGTATAAAGGGTGTGTATTAGGTTAGAAGGAAGAGATGGGCACAACTCGACCAGATTGCTTAGCATTTGAATTCCAGTGGCTGAAGAAGTTGGATGCAACCCTAGGGAGTCAGGGAAATCCATGTTTTCCTTGACTCCCTAGGGATGCATCCAACTTTGCCAGCCAAAGGCATTCAAATGTGAGTGGACTTGAGTCGCGTTCATTCCCAAAGGGGTAGTTCACAAAAAAAAAAAAAATTATCTTTCAAATCAACTGGTGCCAGAAAGCGTCAGAGATTTGTAATTTACTTCTATTAAAAAAAAATCAAGTCTTTCAATACTGCTGTATGTCTTGCAGGAAGTGGTGTATTTTTTCCAGTCTAGAAAGCAGGAGAGGCTTTCTAAGGGAATCTGCTACTGCTCTGGACAGTTCCCGACATAGACAGAGGAGGCAGCATAGGGCACTGTGTCAGACTGGAGAGAATACACTACTTCCTGCAGGACATACAGCAGCTGAAAGGTACTGGAAGACTTGAGATTTTTAATAGAAGTAAATTACAAATCTCTGGCACCAGTTGGTTTGAAAAAAAAAAATTGGGGGAACAAACCTTTTAACAACTCATGAAGAAAACGATCCATATGCCCTGCTAGGATTTCACAGGCAGATGCTACCTTGTAGAAGCTAGGAAAAAAGGTAATACCATGGCAGCACTCACTGGTGGATATGAGTTATCTATGTACCCTATGAAAAGCCATTCATCGGCTGTTTGAGAGGTATAACAGAAGCTGGACAAGTAGGTATGTGTAAAGGAAAAGTGTGTAGTTTTTTTCCACAAATCACTATTTTTAACTTTATTTGATCCCCAATAAAGGACTTGAACAGACAATCTGATTGAAGCACAGAAATATTGGAATGTATTATAGATTCAGTGTTTATTATGACTGTCAGTTGCAAAATTAAATATATATCTTTATTAAATTTATATCATTCATATTCAATAAACATAAGATGCATCACACAAAGGGGACATGGCGGTATATTTCACCTCAATAATGTGACATTCACAACAAAGTTAATTTGTAACCCATAACTAGAAAGAATAGCCATAACATGTATTATAAGTTTACAATGTAAAGTGCACTAATGCAAATAAAACAATGTATATAATATATATAATAAATCTTCATAACATTTATATAGCTTTATTAGTAAGCTTTAGAAAATGTATACAAAAAATAGGCAATAAAGCCCATGGGGCGTTCCCCTAGGTTGCAAAAGCTCAGCAACAGTCATCCTGTCAATCTAAACAGAGTGGGTGTTTACTTGCAGAGATTAGTTAGAAGGTGCCAGATATTGCTGAGCTTTTGCAGCCCAGAGGACAACCACCACATAAAATTTTAAAGCTTATAACTTGACACTAGAGCGACATATTAAAATAAAAGATTCCTCCTGCTTCATGGTAAGGACCCTAGTGTACACTGTTTTTGCTTTAGTCAGCAAAAAAGTGCTAGGGGCTTTGGCTTTGGCTGTCCAGGCATGATGGGAATTGTAGTTTTGCAACAGAGGTCAGAGGGACAGAGGTTTAACATTAGTGCCTTACCCCCCCCCCCCCCCAATTTATCATGCAGATGTGTTACAGATGTAATTGGCAATCGGTACATGTCTCTGGATGTAGTCATGGCGCTTTACATTACAACATCCATTGTTTATACCGCGGGCTACATTCAGGTAACTAGAAATTGAAGCAAAAAAGACACAGTTCCTTGTATGTTTTTTCACTTTATGACTAAACAGCTTGAAATATAAAAAGCTGAGAAGCCCTTGAAGTGCTGGTGATAAGTGTACAAGGAACCTTACTCACCACATAACGCAACGCTACCTCTGTAGGAGAACAATGTCCTCAGTGTGTGGTGTGACGCAATTATTTGGACAACATCCAGGTAATAAAATGAAGTCAACAGGTGATTCACAATACATTGGGGGATGAAGAACTAAAACTGAGAATTAACATTACTATCTAGTTGGAGCTGGGCCAGACTGATGGCTGTAAAATAATTATTTGCTGCAGGAAAGCTCTTCTCATATGGATCACAGCTTCTCCTAAAAAAACTGAAAGATTCTCTATTTATGGTTATTTTGGCATTACTTTATGTACTACTTATATAAGCCAAAAATTCATTCTGTGTGCAGTGGAATACTAGTAGGGCACCATGCTTGCTATATCTAAGGGTTCTTATGCCCAAAATGTGAATTTTTAAATCTGCTTGTTCATGTGTACCATCTGTTTTGATGAGAAGATTATTTTACCTTTATATTTTTAACTCGTGGATTTTATCTGGGCCACTGTCCGCAGCCACTGATTGGCTGATCCCCCGAAGCAAGCCGGAGTGCGGGCCAGTGATGTATGTACTGAGTTGCGGGGGCTTAAAGGGGATGGTGTTTACATACTGTCAATCCCGCTGCAACTATGTAATCTGTTTCAGTCTCCAGTCCACTTGGCCTACAACCCCTTCCATTCTGCCTGAGCTTTGTTAAATCCTTGCATTCCTAGTTATTGGATATCAGCATAATCTCAGGAACACACAGTGTATCCTGTAGCCTGTTCTTCAGTTTATACTTTCTGCCTGACTCCTGTCTAACATTTTTGTCTCTCCTGTTACTGTGACAGCTATCTCATCCCTGGTACCTAACGGATGAACTTGCTTGCAGACAACATTAATCCAGCTCTGTCTGGTCATTGGGGGCCAGCTGCTACTCCCACCAGGACCACACTGGTGGAACAACCTGGCGTCCTCTAGCCAAAGTAGTCCAACATAGTCATCTTAGAGCAGGATAAAGGGTTACGACCTAGAGCACACTTAGACTCAGCTCCCTGGTGAGGCTCAAAATCAAACCAGTTGAGTAGCACAGCGGGTCCACACTCGCTGTCTGTTACAAGTTACCTTTTTAAGGCATAGAATATACCCTATTACACAAGGGTTACGCGTGCAATAATCAATGGCTTATTAGCAGACTTCTGCACATTCGTCATTGGCCCTATTACAAAGGACGATATTGGCCTATCCGGCCGGTAATCGCCCCGTGTACTTTCCTACAGCAGCCAAATTTCAACAAGCAGAACTGAGGGATAAAGCATGGAGGATGGGCCAAGCAGAAACCGGAGGCTCTACAGAATACACCGATAAGACAATAAAGCCAAGATGCTAATTAGGCAGGGTTCACACTGCGTTTTTAGCATCCGTTTAACGGATCCGTTTTTTTTAACGGTCAAAAAAGTAGTGTCAACAGTACTTTATTGTGCCTCAAAAAAGATGCATCCGTTTTGATCCGTTTTTTTTTTATAAAATGGAAGTCAATGGAAAAACGGATCAAAAACGGATGCACACAAATGCATCCGTTTTTTGCAATCTGTTTTTTGCAAAAAACGCATCCGTTAAACGGATGCTAAAAACGCAGTGTGAACCTAGCCTTAGCAAATGATAATTCGCCTAGTGAGTAGCATGCAGTGCCACGTCGCTCGCATAAACCGATGACAGACTTATCTCTGTCATACTATAAACCTCCCAGCGACCCAACAGAGACTTGACTCCAGAACAGCAGGTACAAAACTCCTCCAAACTGGGAACCTCTTTACTTGAATTAATCACTGGTTTCCTGTTAATGCGTAAATATAAAAATAAACAGTATCGCTGAATATGTCATTGTGATTAATATGTGCTCGCAGCTCGGGCTTGTAACCAAATCTGTTTATGTCTCATAATATAACTTAAAGGTTGATATTTACACATGCACATACATCTGAATTAATGGCTGTTTAGAGAAGACTGCTCTTAAATAATGACATCACTAAAGCTGGGGGTCTCCTCTTTTAACCCCTGTATTGGCATGGCAGGAACTGCAGTTTATTCCGGCACCCTGGTGTCACTATTGGGCTGCCATGTTTTTTTCACCCAATACACAATAGAACAAATCAAGGACAATTAATCTGAACCACATGACAAATTGCATTCACAGTGGAGTCCAAGGACATGCTGGAACTTATTGGGACAGAACTGGACTAATGCCCAGATATCTACCATTTCACCAGTGGCAATCACTTAAAACATTTGTAGTGTATAGATTAAACTAGAATAAACTTGTTATATTCTCTCGGTTATGAATACCGAGGCTATTATTTTGAACCATAGTCTGAACCATATTAGGCTATCAATATGTGATTGATAGGCATCAAACTTCTGAATTCCATTAATCAGTGCAAGCCTATACAAGTTGGAGGGCATCCCCTTTATGGCTTCACATGTGGATGCATAACCGAAACTGGAATTAAATACTTATAGAGCCTGGTTTCACTGTATTGCGCTTTGTTCAATGAGAAAACTAGAAAAATTCACTTTAATTACTTTTCCACAAATGGAATGCATGCAATCTGCGTTCACAGACCACTGTAGTGTTGCTCTTACATTTTCTAAGGGGAACGTAATAGAAGAAACAGACAGTCTGACTTTTCTAACTTAGAGTCACAACTGGAGTACAGTCTCTTGTCACATTCAGGTAATGCTAGGTTCACACTCCATTTTTGCAATAAGTTTGCAAAAAATGGATGAAAAAAAAAAACTGATGCATTTGTGTGCATCCATTTTGATGCGTTTTTCCATTGACTTCCATTGTAAAAAAAAAAAAAAGCTGAAACTACTTTTGTGTCCATTAAAAAAAACATCAGTTTTGATGGAAGTCAATGGAAAAAAGGATCAAAATGCATCAGTTTTTTGCATTCGTTTTTCATCCGTCTTTTGCAAAAACAGAAGAAAAAAACATTGCAAAAACGCAGTGTGAACCTAGCCTAATATTCACACACAGTGACAGAAAAGCAAAATTCAGCTCTAATTTTTAAGTGACACTGTCACCGTCTTTTTGCATTTTGACTGCTCTCCACAGATGTAAAGGGTAAATGTTACAGCTTTCATTACTTATTTTATATTATACCTCATGGTGCTTGTTCTGGTAAAAAGTCGTTTTTATCACCTGTGGATTGGTATATGTGGGTGCGGCCTCACAGCCTTTGTGCCACATCGCTCCACCCCTAGCGCCACTTAGCCCCGCCCCCATCCGTGAAGTCATCATTGCATAGGGCCCGCCCCCTCAGCAGCCATTGGAAGGGCCAGCCTAAAGCTCTAGGTCCCACCCCCCTAGATTATCCCACACCAATGGGCACTGAGGGGGTGGGGCCTATGCAGCTATAAAGTCATGGATGGGGGCGGGGCTCAGTGGCGCAGCGATGTGGCACAAAGCCCGTGAGGCCCGGCCCACATATACCAATCCACAGGTGATAAAAACAACTTTTTGCCAGAACAAGCACCATGAGGTGTGGTATAAAATAAGTAATAAAAGCTGTAACATTTACCCTTTACACCTGTGGAGAGCAGTCATAATGCAAAAAGGGGGTGACAATGTCACTTTAAGGTAAAAATACGGCTGCATTTTCAATGTAATAATGTCAATGTACTGAAGTCAATGGGAAATTAGTCGACAACTAATACAGTATAGAATAACAGTTGTAGTTGTTACAACTGTCAAAATAATGAACATGCAAATTTTTGCAAAAAAGTATTTTTTATTTATTTATTTTTTTTTTTATTGTACTAGTCTTTGTAAAAACTTTTGACATGTCATAGAGACAGCAAAAGTTTTGCTTGTTCCAAGTCTAAATGTTCAGACCCTAAGGCCCCCTTCACACGTCCGGAAAAACCATCCGGATTTCCTATCAGGAAATCCGGACGGATTTCCGGACCCATAGACTTTAATTGGTCACGGACACCCTTCCGGATTTTTCCGGAAGGGTGTCCGTTCCGGAAAATATATCCGGAAAAAATAGGACATGTCCTATTTTTGTCCGGAATTCCGTCCCGGACGCCCCCATAGAAGGCTATGGGGGCGCCGGAATCACGGGCACTTTCCTGATGTACATCAGGAAAGTGCCCGTGATTCCGGATGATTGACAGCCCGCCGGCACCCCCGCTGCCCGAACGCCGCGCCGCCACCACCCAAGGGATCCCTGCACCCGGACATCAGCTGCCGCCGCCCGGTAGCGCCGCATCGCTTCACCCCGCCGCCGCCCGATGACCCCGCGCCGTATCGCATCACGCCGCCGCCCGCTGACCCCGCCGCGCCGCATCGCATCACCCCGCCGCATCGCATCACCCCGCCGATGACCCCGCCGCGCCGCATTGCATCATCCCGCCGCCGCCCCGACCTCTGTTCTCCTCCCTCTCCGAGTCCGCTCCCTCTCCGAGTCCGCAGCAGCTTGCACCCGCCCGCCCGGGACTCCCACCAGCTGCCGCCGCTGTTCTTCCGCCGCCGACAGGTGAGATACACAGCCCTGTCCCCCCCAATACTAAAACTCCCACCATGTCCTGCTAACAGGCCATGATGGGAGTTGTACCTCTGCAGCCTGTGGCCATCCAGGTTGCAGAAGTACAACTCCCACCATGCCTTGCTGACAGGCCATGATGGGAGTTGTACTTCTGCAGCCTGTGGCCATCCAGGTTGCAGAAGTACAACTCTCATCATGCCCCTGTTGGAAACACTTTTTTTTTTTACTCATCAGGAAATCCTGAAGGTTTTTCCTGATGATTTCCTGATGGTAAAAACGGATTACTGTCAGGAAATCCTGATACTTTCCTGATGACTTTTGAGGTCTCCTGATCAGGATTTCCTGACAGTAAAAACTGACACGGACGTGTGAATGGGGCCTAACCAATTAGGAGAGCACAAGTGGCAGGAGAGGAAAGATGCCGCACGGTCAACACTTGTTCTGTATTAGAAAAATAAATTAATAAAAAATCTGGCTCATAATTTAAGTTTATGGAGCCAGACTTTTTTTTTCTTCCACAGAGCGTGGAGAGGATACGCTGCAGCGCTCCTCTCCTGGCTCGTTCTCCTGATCGGTACAGGCCTAAACACTCAGATGCGGACCGATCAAAACTTTTGATATGTCTCTATGACAAGTCACATGTTTTTACACACATGTCCAAATTAAGCTGTTCACACATGGCTTTTTAACTCAATTATGTCCCTATTTTGGTATAATTTTACTGCGTGAAGATAGCCTCAATCTATCTGCGTAATAATGTCATCAATGTAGTGATTATAATATATATATATATATATATATATATATATATATATATATATATATATATATATATACATATACACACACACACACACACAATATCAATTCATGATGACGCTTATCGTCCATGTTTTTTTGCTTTCTATCACGCAACGGATATAAATCCTGAGTAAATATTTCATATACTGTTAAACACAAAAGGAAAAAATTGATATTTTGTATCTTCAGCTTCTCATACTTGGGTTATATATGATTTATAACCCTGAATATATGAAATGATGCAAACAGTTCCAGTATAAATCAGCCATTAGGTCCAGCCATGTACGCAAAAAACTTTTATGCCTTCTCCAGAATGGACAAGACTTATGACGAAAAGCAGATGCTCGGCAGACCTGTGGGTCCTCAGCTGATCATAGAGTCAGCAGGACGTCCATCCTGGCATAACTATGTTACATGTGTTCGATATCCATCTTTTTCTCAACTTTGCCCAAGAGGGAGATTAATATTAAAAAGAACAGCGGAGAAACACCCTAGTGCGATGCACACCATGCATAGACCTTCTAACAGACAGTAGAGTAGAGAGACATATGTGCGATATATACAGTACAAATTTCTCAAATCAGCTTTAATGTGGTTGTCTAAGGGAGATAAAATAGGTCCAAACCAATGCATTATGGGAAATACATAGGCTTTTTTAGAACATACTGTTTGCGGTAGACTTCCTAATCCCCCTTGTTTTCCTAACCTGTAGCCTTTGGTTATGGCATACCTTTGGGCCTACACTGTGGTGGGTCACACATGCTCAGGTATACTGCATTCTCCTGATCCGTCCCATTAGTATTGGTCTTCACCAACCAAGAACCACGTAAGGGGGATTGTGGGAAAATGAGAAAAAATAAACTACCAACAAGGTGGTATCCAAATTCCCTGCAAATAAGAGCTTGGGAGCTGCTGATAGTAGGCGACACTCATTCAGACAACAAAATCAACACGTAATCACAACCAGTAACGCTCCACTACCAACCACATATAACTAGTATAAGGAGAATAGGTAAAAGGATACCTATTGTTACTTTGGTCCGGCGATCTTTATAAATCAGGCAGGTAAGAGTGGGTGAACCAGTCACCAACCAATGCCTGCATGGTACAGGTCCAAGTGCTTA
Organism: Dendropsophus ebraccatus; assembly: GCF_027789765.1. Lineage (NCBI taxonomy): Eukaryota > Metazoa > Chordata > Amphibia > Anura > Hylidae > Dendropsophus > Dendropsophus ebraccatus. Next base: position 162,721,179 of record NC_091456.1, on the reverse strand, counting down.
AAGGGGTAGTGCGGCGCTAAGAAATTATTCAAAAAATAACACACATTACAAAGTTATACAACTTTATAATGTATGTTATGTATGTGAAAGGCCCCCTTCCCAGTGTCCCACCACCCCCGCCCGTGTACCCCGCCCCCGCCCGTATACCCGGAAATGTAGTGCAGTATACATACCTGATCCGTGTCGACCGACCCAGTCTGTAATCTTGTCAAAGACGTCATCTTTGGGAGGCCGGCCGACCACCGCCTGCCGCCCCTCATGCCGGCCCCCCTCTGCCGCGTCATAACTGTGCTCAACCGGGATTGGCTGAGCACAATTATGCTCAGCCAATCGCGGCTGAGCAGCTGATGACATGGCCGCGGCTGAGCACAGTTATGACGCGGCAGAAGGGGTCCGGCATGAGGGACGGCAGGAGCGGGTCGGCCGGCCTCCCGAAGAGGACGTCTTTGACAAGATTATAGACAGGGTTGGTCGACACGGATCAGGTATGTATACTGCACTACACTTCCGGGTACACGGGTGGGGGTCGGGGAACACGGGAAGGGGGCCATTCACATACATATCATACATTACAAAGTTGTATAACTTTGTAATGTGTGTTATTTTGTGAATAATTTCTTAGCGCCACACTACCCCTTTAAGTGCTTGGCCTGCTTGAAAATTTGAGGCACATTTGAAGCTTTGGGTATTGGAGGTGAGCGTGACAATGCATTCTATTGAACTGGTGCAGGTCGAGAGCGATAAATGTGGATTAAGGAGGATGTTAGGCGTGCGTCATTAGCAGAGCGTAAAGCACAGGTAGGGCAGTGGACAGAGATGAGAGAGGAGATGTGGGTGTGGGTGAGCAGGAGGAGTTTATATTGTATCCTGTGCTTAATAAGGAGCCAATGTAGTCACTGGCACAGGGGGGAGGCATCTGTATAGCGGCCGGATAGAGAGATCAGCCTGGCTTCTGTGTTAAGAATGAACTGGAGGGGCGAGAGTTTCGAGAAGGGTAGGGCGATTAGTAAGGAATTGCAGCAGTCTAGACGGGAATGAATCAGACAGACAATGAGAGTTTTAGCGGAATCGACAGTAAAGCCCCTATTACATGGGACGATCAGCAGGAGCAAGCAAGCGCTGACCTCGCTCCCCAATCGCTGCTGGCTCTATTACATGCACAGACAGTGAGCGGGTAATAGGGGGGAGGGCCACAGAAGCTGCCTGGATTGTTAAATCATCTGTGCAGCCCATAGAAGATAGCGGCGGTCTGCCTCGCTGCTCCTCTTACTCGGAGCGACGGCAGATCGTTGCTATCCAGGTCGTTGGTCTTTCAACACGCTGAAAGACGTTAAGAGATAATGATCAGCCAACATTGTGCATGTCGGCTGATAGTTGCCCTTTATTACACAAAACGATAATCGATCGTAATGGCCAACAATTGCCCAAATACGGACAATAATTGCTTCATGTAATATAACCTTAAGGAAGGGATGGATTTTAGAGATGTTTTTTGCATGCAGGTAGATACATTTACCAAGATTGAACTACAAATAGGAACTGGGGGGGGGGATACCTTTGCATGGCAATGCCCACTTTATACGGTGTATAGGTTGATAATACACCCTTACAGGCAGGGCTTGTTTACTCAGAATTCGAAAACATGACTGCGTTCATCTTGTGTTTCTTAAAGTGCCCATATGCTTTACACAATAGTTGTCTGGAGCCACCGTATTTGTTGACAGCTAAAGGCAAAAGATGACTTCCATATGGCTCATAATTGGTGAACTTACCGACCGTTCGAGTCTGTCCGAACGCTCAGCATTTGACTTCCACTGCTTGGAGAAGTTGAAAGCAACCCTAGAGAGCCCTTGAAAACATGGATACAGCCATAGGTGAACCAAAACCTTACTGTACGTTCGCTCATCTCTACTGATCAATGGCATTTGGCCATTTGACACTTATGCAGCAGTATATTTTTAAATACCATTGTGATGATATCCCGTTGAACGCCCCACAGAAGAAGCCACAACAGACGTGAATGGGGAGTTATTTAAAAAAAAAAAAACATATGAAGAGAGCAGTGTCTTGAAATATGCCAAACAAACTGTAAGGTATATATATAACCAATACGCACATAAAATATACAAATTTCTCCGTTCCCACATTTGTCACCCTTTATTCCGCTGTTAGGGTAAAAGTTGTTTTTAAATTTAGGTTAAGAGAAGACATTGCACCCACTCCACACAGAGCGTTCACTCCATCCCAGCACTCACATATGAGCTGTACAGACTCCCGAATACACAAAGTATTAAAAATCACAACATAACCGTGTCATACAGATGGTCCATGTTACCGCACAATTACACAAAAGGTCAAATAAAAACAACATAAATACTCAAAGTCAAAAAAGGAAGCCATAAATCAAACAACATATTCAACTCGGGCTGCTTATATTGTTATATACTGTTACCAATGATAAATACAGCTGTCAATGTGTATTCTTAATAGAGTTAAGCATGGCGAGACCGTGAAAGATTTTTGTTTTTCCCCAGCTGATATTTTTTTTAATTCAGATGTCTCAGAGGACAGTATGTAATTACATTTATTAACTAAATACGGTAGATCTACTCATATGGAATGCTCTCCGTGTACACTACTCCTTTGTATAAAAGGGGAGAAAGGGCCATTAAAGGGGTTGTTCACAAAAACATTTTTCTTTTAAATCAACTGGTGCCAGAAAGTGCTAGAGATTTCTAATTTACGTCTATTAAAAAAAATTGCGTCTTCCAGTATGACTCTTTGTCTTGGTCCTACTCTAGCATTCTAGAGTGCTAAAGAGCTAGAGTAGGACCATGTCTCTAAGGACACCATAACCTGGTGACATGGTACACTCAATGGTGGTGATGGTTTGATCAAATGGTTTGCTACGATTTTTAATATCTATAGAGCAGGTTTTTATCAGGTGTACGCCAGGAGGAGGATGTACTTTTTGTCTTTTGACAGTACTCTCTGCTGCCACCTCTGCCCATGTCTGGAACTGTCCAGAGCAGTAGCAAATCCCCATAGAAAATCTCTCCTGCTCTTCAGACTTGAAAGAATACACCATTTCCTGCAGGACATACAGCAGCTGAAAAATAATGGATGACTTGAGATTTTTTAATAGAAGTAAATTGAAAATCTCTGGCACCAGTTTTTTTTTTTTGTGAACAACCGCTTTGTTTTTGGCCAGTCAATTATTAATATTGGTTTGTTGGTTCGACAGGGGTGATGGTTTGGTGCTATCAGTATGAATATTTAAATATGGAAATTCCTTCTATAATGCAACAACTGTGGCTAGAGTTAAAAAAAAAAAAAAAAGTGACCCAATATTAAAGCATTAAGGGGCATTCACACGTCCGCAAAATACTATCCATGCACGGACTGTATTCTGAGGACTGGTGATCGAAGCCCATGATGCCGGGAGCTCCGAAACTGTTATTGATACAGCCATGCAGCAATGGATGCTGTTAAAGACTAAAAAACATCTCTGGTTGACTTGCTGAATCCGCAGTTTAGCTGACTTAAAAATTGTGTTGGAAAAGTTGTCTGACAACCATTATAACTAATTACACCTAATGAATGACAATGACAAAAATCTGTACGTGACATGGCTATTGTTCACAGACTTATCAGGCTTCCACACCCTATTCTTCTGAGACTATTGACACCTTTGATTTCAAGAGCCCCCTTATCGATATAATTCTGCCCTTATTGCTATGGGGCCCATTCTTTTTTTCTTTTATCTTTCTTGTCTTACCTCATCCTTCACCTCTTCCTTTTTATGCTTCCATTCTTCTTTGCCATCTCCACTTCTATGCTAAGGGCCCTATTACACCTACAGATTATCTGACAGATTTTTTTTTTAAGTCAAAGTCAGGAATGGATCTCAGTCTGGAGAAATCTCAGTCTTTTCTTTATTACTTATTCTCTGCATATAATCCATTCCTGGCTTTGGCTAAAAAAAAATCTGTCAGATAATCTGTTGGTGTTATAGGACCCTTAGCCTCCCCCCATTCTGACCACCCCTCCTTCCCCAGCAGCACAGCTTTACCAACTCTATCTGCCTCCTGTCTTTATGTTTCCTGCATCACCAGGTCCCGACAGGAAGTACCACCCACCCGTTCCGCTCACAGCCAAGATAAACTTAAAACTAGTTTCACTAGCTTGAAAATTTCGCTAACTTGTATAATCTTAAAAGGGAAACTGAATGGTCATGGAGGATGCATTGAACATGCATACCTCTTCTATTTCCATCTTGACTGAATGACAGTGCACATAGTTCAGCACTGAATCATGTTCTTCAGTCACACAATGCAGGAAAGAGTGGGGGAGGAAGGAGGCATGCATCCTGAGGCTCAACTCAGTCTTATTTTACATATCCATGAGCTGGGGCTTAGGGAGAATTTAGTGGGCCTGGCTCCATATTAGTGTTCTACTTAATCGCCAAAGGTTAAGTTCTTTCCCCCCAACTGTGCATTACTTTACGTTACCAATATGACAGGTGATAAAAGTTACTAGGTAGCGTATGATTCCAAGGTGGCCAATCCATACAGGCAGGCTGATGTTATTTTTGCACATATAAAATTATGATTATAATATTTCACTTAAAATGGAAAAATCAAGCCTCTCAGAGCATTCTACAACTACATGCTCTACAATAGTACAATAAGATAATAATATTAATGGTTGTCATCAAGTTTAGACCTTCATGTGTCTTCTCTAGTGAACTATGACAGTTCAAAGGGAAACAAAAGCCAAAAGGGGTTCCATGTAAAAGTAAAAAACGCCAATTATCTTCCATCAACAAAGCCAATTCAGGATAACCTCTCTGACACGGGAGAAGCTCAGCGCTCAGTCGAAACACTTCATGCTCATTAAACCACCACTGATCTAGTGACAAATTGCCTAAAACTATGTGAAGGCCCTCTTCATCTTGTGAAGGCTCATCAAAAAAGATTCTGCAGAGGAAATGGGTAGAAGGCAACAATTTTTTACAGCTGGGTGGACTAATACTAGGAGTAAAGCCCAAATCCTAGCATACAAATAAAAAAAAAAAAATTAAAAAAGGAGGGTAAAAAAATTGGATTTAAAAAATTTGTGTTTGTCAAAATCTAGACCAATATCTTGAACCAGGGATGTAAAACCTTTCTCAGTCTGAGGACCACCAGTCAGATGGCTGCACAATAAAATATCGTCCCATCTGAGATTAAATGGGTGTTGCAAAATAAACAAATTTAAAGGTAAAATATAGCACTATTCGCCTTGCCAAGACTTGGCCTGCTGTTTCAGACTTGGCTCCTCTGTTACTTTCCCTGATGAACATCTGAACACAATGGGGGAGACTGATTAAACTTGCGTACACCGGCAGTATCCACTGGTCGCCCGATGGGCAGGCTGGGTGGGCACGGCAAGGTGGGGAGGAGGTGTGCCAGATTTACCATGATTTACGCCCGCTCTTAGGTGTAAATCATGGCAGAAACTTACACCTGCTCAAGAGCAGGTGTAGATTTTTGCGCCAGTTGTACGGCAGGTGAAGGGCAGGCTGATTTTACTAACAGGTGGGGCATGGCCTTACTTACGACTGCATTAGAAGACTGTTTTGAAATTTTGTAATTTTAAAAAAAAATTATGCGTCAAATTTTTATTTGGCACCGGAATATGTTTCTGAGGGCTTGTCATACCGGTCGCGTGTAACAATGCATTTGGAGATGGAGCTTCCCGCTCGGTCTCCAGCACTAGTCCTGTAGACAGGAGCTACGGAAAAACAAGGGGGACGGGTGCTCGGAAACCTATTTCAGCATCTAATTTCAAAACTGAAAAAAAAATGTACACAGTGCTTCACAAAAGGCTTTTTTTTCTTTTAAAAACTGCCACCACAATTTTAGGTACACTTTAGGTCACTGCGGGGAGTCTCTGTCTTATACGGTGGAAAATAATACTGCATGATGTCTTCTTTTTCCAATCAAAATGACTCATGGGAATCAACCCTGTTATAAGTTAATGGGGTCCATCAGGTGCCGCTGGCATGTGAGGCCGAAAGGTAGATGAACAGAGCATAGCGACAGCACTCCATCATCCGCCAGGGGCGGATTAACTTTACCATAGGCCCCGGGCTGTTCACCAAGTCTGGGCCCCCCCACCCCACTGTAACTATGGCAGCACTAGCGTGGGTGTTAATAGTACAGGATATTAACACCCCCAGCCCGCCCCGACCAGCAGCAATCTTTTTTTCAAATCATGGTAGGACTGTAGCCAGGAGACATTACACCACTGAAATTATGTATTTTTGGGTGGCCATGGGCCCCAGGCTACCGCCCGAAACGGGCCTGTTATAATCCGCTACTGTCGCCCGCATGAAAAGGATGTGGCTGTCTTCTAATAGGGATCTTTTTGATCCACCAGAACAATGTACAAGTATCAGTGTTTGGGGAAAGCAGAATAGCATTATGAGCTGCATGTGGCCCAAAGACCAGAGATTTTGCGCCCATGATTAAAACCAAATTGTTCCATAGTTATACTCTAAAACAAATTTTATTAACAGATTTTGACAATTTTTGGACTCTCTTCGAACTTCCTATTGGCTGTACAGCAGCAAGGACATCTTGTGATTGCTCATGACATGGACCTGAAATGTTTTTGGGCCATCACTTGGAGAAGAGGAGCCAAACAATGCGGACGGTCTTATCTCCACCTGTGTATTTAGCTTTTGGCAGTGTCTAGCAGAGCTAAAAAGGCTTATCAAGGACCTTATTTTAAAGTATGTCCACATTTTCTCTCAGAAAGTGGCTCAAGAGACAAGTATTTAGTCAAAATACAGGCCTCCATGCCTATCTAAGATCAAAGCGTAACCCAATACGTAAGGCTCAGCAAAGCCATTGGTGGTACATTTCCAGACAGTTACAAATTATTTCTGAATACTTCAGCATGTCATCCTTCATTACCGCGCCTGTTACACACACGGTGGGGCGGTTTTCCTCACAAATATTTCAACCATTTCAGTGTGATGGGCTTAACAGTTTTAACCCATGTCGAACACTGGTCCAGACTCCCATTATATTATGAAAGTATATGGACTGCCACAAGTATGTAGCTACATAGACAAACTTTTTTTCTGACTTCTTTCCAATATATTTAAAATTCTTCTAAAAACAGCTGGAAATTATTTTTAAAAAATCCATTAGATTTTCCAATTCTGTCATTGTTATCATGACAGGAAACAGTAAGATTGACCAAACCAAAAATCTACGGCATTGGCCGTCGATTCATTCGGTCTCGTAAAATTCTGCTGTTCAAGTGTTACGATTCCCCAGACAAGTCTAGAATGAGAGAGTCCAGGGTCTCACTTATGGCTCCTAAAGTGACATTCCGCAACTAAATACTTTATTATTGGCGCGGCTTTCTTTATTAGCGGTTTCGACAGTCGACAAAATTGGAATCCAAAGAGTAAAGTCCAATAACTGTTTAGTATCACATTGCAGCGGAAAGATATTGAACGAAGACTCAAAGAGCAGATAAAATAACACGCAGACATCCAGAAGGTATGCACAGACCACAGCAATTTATAAGGAATCACAACACAGTTTTTACACTTATTTTAAGGATATCATCAGTTTCTTTTCTGCCATGTGCACAGAACTCTCCCAGGAGTCTGACAAGTTCTCACCGGCCTCAGGTTCTTTTAACACCATTTCCTCTGGTGTAGCAGCTTATCCAGCACAATGGCTCAGGCCGGCGTTAATAATTCCCTTGTGGTATAGCCAGATCTCTCAGCACGTGATGTGATAGCTTCCTCTCTCTGAGAGACCAGTAGCCATGTAGTGACAAGTGATATGTGCCACTCAGACCTCCAGTGTTATTGCTAGGGGTGAGACCCAAAGCAACGTGTTACAGCCCCCACATGTGACATGGATACATGTATATTATCAGGAAGGCTATACAGCCTGGAAACCCTATGGAACATACAAAGCGTATATTGCTATTGCTATTATATTATGGAAATACTTTTGTTGGTCAAAAAGCTGACGTGAGCTTGCTCACGGCCAAGAGTGTGCTACATTAATAGGCTATGAACATTGAACATACTGGGATATTAGCGCTTATCTATTATAAATTTGCGGGAATATATATTTTTTCATTCATTTTTGAAAAGAAATGATGGAAAAACAGATGCATTTGTGTGCATCCGTTTTTTCCTTTGTCTTCCACTATAAAAAAAAAAAAAAAAACATGGCTCAAAACGCATCCTTTTTTTTTAACGTACACAAAAACGTACTTGATCTTATTTTTGTGTACATTAAAAAAAAAGGATGCTTTTTTTAATAGAGGAAAACAAGGGAAAAACAAATGCACAGTTTTTTGTTTTTTTTCAAAAGCGAATGAAAAAAAAAAAAAAGGACTGCAAAAAGGTAGTATGAAGCCAGTCTAACTCATTTTACATATACCGATATATACATATGTCTGTCTCATTTTCTGCTTAGGTTACATTTTCCCCCACAAATTATCAAAATATATGCAGCTTTTATTAAAATTACATTTGAGAACAAAGTTGCACGAAGGTCTAGAGATGAGCAAATCTCAACCATACTCGGAACCCTAGTGGTTGGATGCAGCCCTAGGGAGTCTTAGAAAACATGGATACAGCCTATGGTTGGACCAGAGCATGCTCCAGATTCGCTTATCTCTAGTCAGGTCACATGACTGCCCACTGACTACAAAAGATCTGTGTTCGCCAAAGCTTTGCATGGAGTGTGACACAATGGTGATTTATATAAAACTGAACAAATCTATATACTGTACAAACAGCAGAAACGTTACAGTACCTCCAAGCTCTTTCACATTGAGAATGGCACTCTGGAATGGAACGGCTTTTATGCTAAAACCTAAAATATAAAAAGAACACAAATTAAAGAGCAGAAAAATCACATATTGGAAAATTTTATGTTCCCACTGTGCACCCTACTAGCACTTTATCATTGTGATAACATATTCATGAGCACCAGCTCCCTCTGCCCACTGATTGACAGCTGTCTGCCTATATACAGTATATATACATAGTTACGATAGACAACTGCCAATCAGTAGTCAGAGGGAGTGGCACAGCAAAAAGCCCATTCTCCCGCATATTAGAAGAACGGCTGAATAGAATGATGCAAGTAAAACACCATTCAGTACAGCAATTCTGTCACTAGTTTACCCTGCCTTTATTTAAGTCAGGATAAACTTAGAGTAACTGTGTCTCTTGTGTTGCGATTGCAGAAAGATCCGCTGATAAATCCTGCGGGTGGACAGTCCGCTTCTGACACTGCCTACGCATGGAATTCCTGGAATCGGCTGCATAAAAACACTTTTTGGATGTCATGAACTTTTTGGCCATAGAGCGAATTAACCACCCAATGAGATATTACAATTAGGTACATGTCACCACAGGGCGGTGGGCTGGTGCTCAGATCTGCTCTTTTTTTATTCAAAACAAGTAAATATTATATGTAACATATACTTGTATGCTGTGAAAAAAAATAATTTTTGAAATGTGTTGCTTTAACACAGAGCACAAATGTAAAGATACTATATTTTAAGATGATGAGATAAACTTTGTTGTTTTATGGCATCAGAGTGCTGGATCCTTTAACAATGGATAACCTACGCCTTGGCCAGCGTTGATACAATGCACCTGTAGTTGTTGGAAGATGTGCAATGTGCAACTCTCGCTTTGGCTTAACTTTTTAGGAACAAAGGGGTCCTATCACCACCGATGCCAACGTCATCTGTTGGTGGTTGTCCAGGACGGCCTCATACACCGCGAACGACGGACAATAGTCTAAAGTGTATGGGGGCCTTTACTTTCTACAGAACTGATCTAGTAGGTGAGCACTTGTTCACAGACCATCTTCGGCCATGTAATAGGGTTCTTAGGGCCCTTTAGTGCTCGTGGAAAATAGTAAACAGATGAATAATGGATCCCGGCACTCGCTCGTGTCAATGCTTCTTAGAACTTTATTTTCAACATAATTACAAACACTGCACGCGTTGCGACTCTCCAGTCATTATCAACCGCATAAAACAAAATTGTCGTAGTAACAATTTAAAGAGAATAATGTGACTCCTAATCAGATGACGTCATAACAAAACACATGAGCCATTAACTGTTACATCGCTGAACAGAAACATATACACTATGTAGACCGGCTATAATGATACTATCATGTAATAGGACAGCCAAATCTCACGTCTATAATGGCTGTAATTATCCGGTTGCCATATTTTCTTGTGCCTAAAAAGAGAAATGTAAATTAGCAAATTACAAATGAGGCAGTCAAATAGAGGAAAAAAAATATATATATATGGAAGCAGTCTGAAAAAAACGCATATTGGGTAAGTTTTTACCGCAAATGTGCTATCTCTCTATTCCAACCAAGCGGTTCTAGGGTACGCAGAGAGTGAATCCAATATGCTTCTGGAGCTGCTTAATATCACCTCGCCTACGTGGTACCCCGAGATGCTCTAATATTTGGAAACGCAACTGAGAGATTCGGTGGTTACATTTGCGGTAAAAACTTACCCAATATGCGTTTTTTCAGACTGCTTCCATATATAGATTTTTTTCTATTTGACTGCCTCATATGTAATTTGCTAATTAACATTTCTCTCCTTAGGCACAAGAAAATATGGCAACCGGATAGTTACAGCCATTATAGATGTGAGGTTTGGCTGTCCCATTACATGATAGTATCATTATAGCCGGTCTACAAAGTGTATATGTTTCTGTTCAGCGATGTAACAGTTAATGGTTCATGTGTTTTGTTATGACATTTGATTAGGAGTCACATGATTCTCTTTAAATTATTACTATGACAATTTTGTTTCTTGCTGTTGATAAAGACCGGAGGGTCGCAACGCGTGCAGTTTGTAATTATGTTGAAAATAAAGTTCTAAGAAGCATTAACACGAGCGAGTGCCGGGATCCATTATTCATCTGGTCAGTAAAGCAGCTATTACACCAATGCTTCCCTAGCAGCAGCCTGCATCATACAATGTAATGTTTTAACATACATGAGTCACTGTCACTAGAAATAACCTTTCACATACCATCAGACATGTGAAAAGTTATTGATCACAATGGGTCTCACTGCTGAGACCCGCTGTGATCAGGAGATCTAGCTGTGGAGAAAGCGTGGCAACCGTATGATCCATTCCTCGGCCATATCTCTATAGCAACTAATTCTGACAATGTCTAAAGTCCAAAGTCTATAAGGCAAGGCTACATTAAAATTATTGGCCAGTTGGGGAGTGGACTGTGCTACTGCCACACTCTCTCCTAAACACAGCGGGTCTAAGCAGTGAGACCTGCTGGGATCAATAACCTCTGATATGCCTGATGACATGTCAAAAATTATTTCTTTTAAAGGGGAATTCCAGCTAAATTTTTCTTTCAAATCAACTGGTTTCAGAAAGTTATACAAATTTGTAAATTACATCTATTTAAAAATATCAAGTTTTCCTGTCTTTATCAGCTGCTGTATGTCACACAGGAGGTGGTGTATTCTTTCCAGTCTATCACGGTGCTCTCTTCCGCCACCTCTGTCCGAGACAGGAACTGCCCAGAGCAGTAGCAAAACCCCATAGAAAACCTCTACTGCTCTGGACAGTTCCTGTCACAGACAGAGGTGGCAGTAGAGAGCACTGTGTCAGACTGAAAAGAAAACACTACTTCCTGCAAGACATACAGCAGCTGATAAGTACTTGAAGACTTTAGATTTTTAAATAGAAGTAAAATTACAAATCTACATAAACTTTCTGAAACCAGTTGATTTGAAAGAACAAGGATTTTTACCGGACTATCCCTTTAAAGCTGAAATATCTCTTAATAAAAGTGGAAAAAACCATACAACTATAGACATAGACATCTGATTTTGCACACATACTATAAATTAAACATAATAAAGAGAATAATCTACATCCCAATAAATAATACAGAGCATCTTATTACCTGTGGTAGGCACAATATTGTCTTGGCTCTCACTGCACAGTTGTGTTAAAAGACTTGTCTTCCCGGATCCTGTGAGTCCTATACAAACAATATCATATTCAGGCCGAGGAGGTGGAGGACCCTTACAACAGAGGGCTCGAAAACACTGCAAAAACAATCATAAAAGAAATGAGCAATAGTACCAGATTCATACAGCACACGTATGTCATGTCACAATGAAATCTGCCCCGAGCTTAAAATACCAGAAATATAAGCAACTGCGCTATGGGGGAAACAAGGTTGTACAAGTGCAATTTACTCACTTTACACGGTTTTTACGATTTGACAACATACTGTAAAACAATACTCCAATCACTGACTCTAAGGGGTCAGGTAATAAACTCAACAAAATAAACTGTACACAACAAGAACCATGAAAACACACTTGTATATTTTGTCTAAAAATTTAGAAAAAACAGAATATAAACTTTTTTCTTTTTTACCCATCTACCTTGATTTCGACTGTTAGTTGTAGAGACCATCTGAAACAAGCCGATCAAGCTTCTGGTGACAGCAGGATAAATGCCATTAGGGCAACAATAGACAGTCTGTCCAGTTTTAGGCATTGAGCGACCAGCCCGCACGAATGGTGAATGTATTGTTCGTGTGGCCATGGAAACATACTGCTATTTCCATAAACCCATGTAGTTTACACAGGGATACGTGTAGCCAATAGCGAGAAATTTTACTAGCAGCACAAAAGATGCAATCCACAGAGGATCGCCCATTTTCCCGTTCCTCAGCCGATTGCTGCAAATTTTACACGGGCTGATTATCATTCAAAGAAGCGTTTCTAGGAGCACTCCTTGACAATAATTGCCCCATGTAAAAGAGGCATTAGGTCCGCTGTTCCAAAGTGGCCTTTTTAGAAGCTGGTCCCATTTAGAAGTACTATGGGGGAGATTTATCAAACTGGTGTAAAGTAGAATTGTCTTGGTTGCCCCTAGCAACCAGTTTCCACCTTTCATTTTCCAAAAAATCTGTGAGGAATGAAAAAAGTGGAATCTGATTGCTGGTTGGGGCAACTAAGACAATTCTACTTTACACCTGCTGGATAAATCTCCCCTATGTTTAATATTTTATGTCTAGTAGAGAAACATACATTTTTCGATTGATGTAACAAGAAAAAAAAAATTTGAGGATATTGCTGTGGCATACTTTCTAATAATTCCCCTTAATGTATCTAGTGCTGGTGGTCACACATGCTCAGTAGCTAGGTCCCACCACCCAAATCTTCTTTAGCATAGGGTAGTGGGGAGATTCCTGCTGTTCTGTAGGTGACAGATAAGTGAGTACTAGAAACTAGAGATAAACGAACCACAACTCTGAATCCGAACGCCCTGCATTATATTACCGGTGGCTGAAGAAGTTAGATGCAGCCCTAAAGAGAGCCCTGGAAAACATGGATACAGCCATGGTCGTGTCAATGAACGGCTGCTGTGAGTTAAATTCACGCCGGCCGGTGCGGCAGTCCAGATGAACTTCACTTCGTTTGATTTGGAATGAGGGCGCAGTGGTGTGTGCCCGCATTCCAAATCACCATAGCAGACAATGTAAAGTGCATCCGGAGTCGAACTTTACATTGTCTGCACTGTCAGTTTTGTGTGGCCGCTATTCAATAAATAGCTGCTAAACAAAACTGACATGTCAGTTTTCTATGCAGCCACATGGAATCCTAGCCGGAGTGTATACACTCCGGACGGGATTTCATAGGGCACAACGTTATTTTAATTTTAATAAATAGTGACCGGTGTTGCTACTGCCGCTATTTATTGAAAATTTACATTGTAAGAACTTAGCCTATGATTGTATTTGTGTTCTTCAGGCAGCCTTAGGGCTGCATCCAACTTCTTTAGGCGCCGATTATGAAATGCAGAATGTTCAGAGTCAAGTTTTCTTTTTTATTTAAGGGACATATTGTGGGGGTCATAATACGCTAAAATATGCATGTATTATAGCGGCCCAAAACCAGCCTTTTGTAGAGTAGCCTTTACCTAAGACTGATCTCATTGGTCTCTAAAATTCCCATCACCTCTGCTTTAGAGTCATCTACAAAGAGCCCTGACTAGAATGGCTGGAACCCACCACTTCTGTGGAATGTGTCCGAGCCTGCAGAGAAGTCATTAGGATTTGTTCTGCTGATGTAGGTTTTCTGCGCTGAATGAGGCCCTATAATGCTTAACACACATGTTAGAAGTGTAGAGCTTTTCCTAACATTCATCTACTACTGAGAGACAAGTGGGAACTGTATAATACACACAACAAGCTGAAGTTCATTGGATCAGGCTGGCGTCCTTTTATTGGTTTTCGGGGATGCATAATCCATTTGTGATCACAGTCAGCTTGACGCAAGGAGGTAAAAGTTTGATAGGAATGGAGCGAGGAAGAAATAGTCAGCCCTGCCAGCTAATTTTATAGCTCTCATGAACCTCTGTGTTATGCAGCATCACACCTGTAACGTGGCTGAAAATATTAAACGTTCCTCTACAGTAAATCCAGTCAGAAATGTGAACGTGGAGAGCTGCGGTGGAACAAGACAGATATAAACACGAGATGAAGTTCAGAAAATCTTTGGAATTGTAGGTTTCCTGGGGAAAGATTTCCCTCGATACCTAATTTGGAGTATTCTGCTAAATTCTATAAATCTAAAGGGAGTCTTCTTGAGATAATTTCCCACAAAAAAACCAAAGGCGTTCCGGCAAACGCAACTCAAGTCCGAGCATTTGGCATTTGAATACTGGGGGCTGAAGAAGTTGGATGCAGCCCTAGGGAGTCCAGAAAACACATGGATACAGCCTATGGCCGTATCCATGTATTCCCAGACTCCCTAGGGCTGCAGCCAACTTCTTCAGCCACCAGTATTCAAATGCTGGTCTAGAACCTGTGGTTTTCTGGCTGTTGCCAAACTACAACTTCCATTAGGACTTTTTTTTTATTCCAAACAAATACATTGACAGTTGCAGGCTAGAAGTGGCTGCCAATTCATACTGGGAGCTGTCATTATGCAACAGATGGAGAGTCGTACTTTAGAGAAGACTTTCTCAAAAAAAAAAAAAATAATTGCTAACCTAAAAATTTATCGTAATAGAAGACAGGACTTGATCAAGGTAGAAAAGGATATTAATGGGTTGTCCCTTTAAAACTGAAGGAGTCATCAGCCAGGGTCAGCTGCAACTAGCTACAATTGGAGTACGACATATCAACTAGTCAGATCAATGACGCACTAGGTTAGAGGGTCCATTCACTTTATACCTAAGTCAACCAAACTAACCAACTTTAGCGGGTTCTGCAGTGTAGTACAAAGTGTAGGGTGGTAAAGTAGATAAACAAAAGCTGAGGGCACTCACCGAATCGCTGCTATACTTCTTTATTTTAACACGGATAAAACCTTTCGTTGATACACATCATGGGATGGCAGACACCACAATCCTACATGTACAACCCACACATACAATTGTGGCGTCTGCCGTTCCATGATGGGTATCAACGAAAGGTTTTATCCGTGTTGAAATAAAGAAGTATTGCAATGACCCGGTGAGTGCCCTCAGTTGTTGTTTATCTACTTTACCAGGATTAAGAGGTGCACCGCGGTGCGATTTGATTGCGAGTCCATACTGGATCCAAGATCCAATAAAGGGTTGTATGGGAGTAGTGCCGGTGAATATTCTAAATTGTTGCGATTGCCAAAGTGTAGGGTGGTCACCAGACTTTGCACCAAAAATGATGTTGGTGGAGAGAGATGAGTTGGGTTTTTACCACCTGACTCTTTTATTCTGGGAAGGGATAAGCCAGCGTTGGAGCTGTCTGGCAGAAGCTTATCCCTCCCCATAGAGGGTGGCTAGCTTTATAGAGTCTCTACTGCATGGTCTATGGAGATTATCTCCAGCAGCGAGCCAGGGAATGAAGCACTTAAGTGAGCAATAATCCTGGTTATATGTAGCAATCAGTGGAGGTCTAAACACCAAAAACTCTTGACATTTGTGACATAACTAGAGATGAGCGAACCCCGAGCATGCTCGAGTCCAACCGAACCCGATCATTCGCCATTTGATTAGCAGTGGCTACTGAACTTGGATAAAGCTGTAAGGTTGTCTGGAAAACATGGATACAGCCAATGACTAGATCCATGTTTTCCACATTGTGAACAGGTACTAAAGAGAAAATGAAGCCGCGGCAACTCACCAGTCTGCAGAAAGATTTTTCTTCTTTATTGTAGGTACATAATAGTACAAGAAGACATCACAGAGGGGGGGGGGATGGGGGGTGGACGGTCACACAGGCATGTGTAAGGTAGCGACGATCTTTTCGTGTGAGCTAGTCACACTTCATCTGGCTAACACAGCCAGCTCTGCAGTGACCCTCCATACTAGTAGGCGTGTTGGTCAGGTGGCTGGCTGGTCACATGGTACAAAACACACAGGTGAATTAAAACCTTGTTAAAAACAATTCATGCAAAATTTAGAGAAAAGCGTGAAATTCATTGCGGTCATTGAGACCAAGAGGACCTGTGGCAGAGAAATAAGAAATTAAAGCAGACTCTCGTTGTAATAATAATGTATGCCGGTCGCCCCCATCTTTCAAAGGATTAACTATTTGGAATCCAGCAAATTTTAACACATTAGGATTGCTATTATGTATCTCTCTTATGTGGCTTATCAGCCTAGGGGCTCCACGGCCGGTGCGTATAGAGTTGCAATGTTCTCAAAACCATACGTATAGGGGGCGTATTGTATTGTTTTACCAATATAGTAAAACCCACATGGGCAAAAAATTATATACACTAAGTAAGAAGATTTACAAGTAATTAATTGGCGTACTGACCATATTTTACCTCCTAGTTTAACGGTATCCAGCATGGCATTTTGTGGGCAGAAGGAACAATGCAAACAACGTTTATTGCCAGGGGAACAAGTTAACCATGAATTATTGTATTTATTAGTACTATAATTTCTCGTAGATTTTAATTGATCATCTACTGTTCTATTTCTTTGGAACGTAATGACAGGTTTATTAATAGCAGCCTCTTTTAAGAGGGGGTCGTCTTCTATGATATACCAAAATTTATGAATAGCTTTTTTTTAAATTTGATTACATGGGGTGTTATTAAATGAAAAATAAAGTCTTTTATTGTTGTTATTTTGTTTTTTCTCTTTATTTTTGCTATTTTTGAGGAGGTTGACTCTAGGAATAAGACTAGCTTTTTCTTTGGCAGCAGAAAGTATAGAATCCGGGTACCCTCGTTCTCTCAATCTTTGCAATAATTCATCTGCTTGTAAGTTGTAAGTAGTAAGATCACTATTATTTCTTTTTAAGCGTAAAAGTTGACTAAAAGGAATACTTTCTTTTACCTTATCAGGATGTGAACTGCTAAAATGTAGCAAGGAATTACTAGCAGTGGGTTTACGAAACCCTTTTGTCACAATAGTGTCATTTGAGATGTCTAGAGATACGTCCAGGAAATCAAGATGGCTGCCGCCAAAAACACCAGTGAATAACATATTCTTAGTATTGATAGTGTTCAGGTGGTCGATCAGGCCATGGAACTCCGTCTCGTTGCCATCCCAAATAATCAGAACGTCATCCATATACCTAAAAAAGTATTTAATAAATTTAATATATGGATTTGATAAAGAAAAAATAAATTGACGTTCAAAAATGGCCAAAAAAATATTGGCAAAAGTGCACGAGACCAGAGTCCCCATGGCTGTCCCGACCAGCTGCTTATACCAGGTACCTTCGAACTTAAAATTATTATTGGATAGAATAAATCGTAGAGAATCACAAATAAAGGAACTGAACTCTTGAGACTTATTAGTCATAGATAGAAATTCATTAACTGCTTCTATACCAGCTGTATGGGGGATTCTCGTATATAAACTCTCTATATCGAGAGACACCAGATGGTACGAAGGTAACCACTGAATATCGGACAGGGCATTAAGCAGGTCTTTAGTATCTTGCAAATATGTGGGAATAGTGGGTAACAATGGTCTCAGCAACCAGTCTATGTATTTAGAGATGGATTCAGTCACTGAGCCGATCCCGGCCACAATGGGGTGGCCCGGGGGTCGGCTCAGTGACTTATGGATTTTCGGGAGAATATACCATCTAGCATGTTTTGGAAATTTAGGTATAAGCTTTGCTGCTGTTTTTTCAGATAGAACATCTTTTTCAACATAGGTCCTAAGGAGGGTACGTAAGTTGTTTAGGGTTTTAGAGGTAGGGTCACTAGAGAGTGGTAAATAAGTATTAGTGTCACTAAGCTGTCTAAGAGATTCTTCTCTACTGTAAACAGCTGACATCACTACTGTACTGCCACCTTTGTCAGCACGAACTATTTGAAGGTCCCTTCTATTCTTCAACCATTTTAAGGCTCTTCTCTCTCCCCCGGTCAAATTTTGCTGGCAGCTGGGATAAATAAGAGCCCTGACTTCATTGAGCACTGATTTAGTGAAGGTTTCAATAGAACCGCCTGGTTCCTTCGGGGGGTTAAATGTAGAAGGGTTTCCACCCCTGAATTCCTGAATTGTGTCAGACATATTGGTATAGACCTCATTAGCTTCCGCAAAATCAAGAAGCATTTCTATACCCTCCATGTCACGGTCATCTAGGTCTCCAGAAAGTCTGAAGCCCAGAGGACCTATGGAACTGGGGATTTCGCCCTCTTTTTTCTGATTGATGTTACCAGAACGATTATAAAAAAAAACTTAAATAGATTTTTCTGGCTGCTTTATATATGTCCACTTCACATTTTGTAAAGGAAAAATTTTCTGGAAGACCAAAATTAAGTCCTTTTGATAACAGTGAATAACAATCTTCATCCAAGGTAACATCTGAAATATTCACCACATTAGTGGTAGTAGTTATTGGCGCCAAGACACTTGCTTCCTCTTCGTGTACTGTCTTTTCTTTTCTCCTTTTTTTGCCTCTTCCCCTCCTGATCTTCCTTCTAAAGGGGCAGTGGCACTGTTCACATTAGAATTTCTTGCACCTTCGTCTGATTGGGAACTCTCTGACTCTGTGGTCCAGAAGTCAGTAGGGGTACTCTTAGATGCTGGTTTCTTTTTTCTATATTGTTTTTTATTATTCCAGGAGAAAACTCTTCCGTGATCATAATCATTTTTATCACGTAAAAATGTATCTTTCTTTTTTTCTTTCACTTCTTTTTGGATGGCGACCAGGCGTTTTTCCAGTTTTTTGTTGAAAATTGAGAATAGTCCATCTGTCAGTCTAGATTTTAGTTCTCTCTTGGCTTTAGCCAATTCCATGGTGACTTCTTCATATTCTTTTTTATTTCTTTCTAGCACCAATAGCATTAAACGCATGGCATGATCTTTATGTGCCTGTTCCCCATTGGTCTACAAAACCATGGTCATCTTGATATAGGGATGGCATCTTATACACTCTGAGGCCTCTTGGTACTCTTTCACTATTTGCATATGACTGCAAAGATTTTAATGTCCAGAACAATCGGACTTCTTTGTCCGCTAAAGTGCTCACTTTATGTTCCAAGGATTTAACGCTTATATTTTGTAGTTCATCTCTACTATTGCATGAATCAAAATATGCCCTGGCGTCCTCCCTCCCCGTTTCTAATAACTCCTCTGTTATAGCTGGCTCTGAAGTTACGTCCATGTCGACTTGCATGATAAACTGGTATAACAAAATGTGCTCAGGCTGCAGAAATGAAGACCATTTAAATAAACAAACAAAAAAGAAAAACAGGCAGTCGGCACTTACTTTGCTTTGCACCAGTAAAAAGTCCAGAGATAGTCAGCTGTGTGAGCAATCAGCAGTGGGTGGTGCACATGTGGCGGCTAAGCAAAGCAAAACAATCTCAACAGGTACTAAAGAGAAAATGAAGCCACGGCAACTCACCAGTCTGCAGAAAGATTTTTCTTCTTTATTGTAGGTACATAATAGTACAAGAAGACATCACAGAGGGGGGGGGGGGGGGGATGGTGGGAGGACGGTCACACAGGCATGTGTAAGGTAGCGACGATCGTTTCGTGTGAGCTAGTCACACTTCATCTGGCTAACACAGCCAGCTCTGCACTGACCCTCCATACTAGTAGGCGTGTTGGTCAGGTGGCTGGCTGGTCACATGGTACAAAACACACAGGTGAATTAAAACTCTATATGCACTGGCCGTGGAGCCCCTAGGCTGATAAGCCATATAAGAGAGATACATAATAGCAATCCTAATGTGTTAAAATTTGCTGGATTGCAAATAGTTAATCCTTTGAAAGATGGGGGCGACCGGCATACATTATTATTACAACGAGAGTCTGCTTTAATTTCTTATTTCTCTGCCACAGGTCCTCTTGGTCTCAATGACCGCAATGAATTTCACACTTTTCTCTAAATTTTGCATGAATTGTTTTTGTTTTTAACAAGGTTTTAATTCACCTGTGTGTTTTGTACCATGTGAACAGCCAGCCACCTGACCAACACGCCTACTAGTATGGAGGGTCACTGCAGAGCTGGCTGTGTTAGCCAGATGAAGTGTGACTAGCTCACACGAAACGATCGTCGCTACCTTACACATGCCTGTGTGACCAACCACCCACCATCCCCCCCCCCCCCCCCTCTGTGATGTCTTCTTGTACTATTATGTACCTACAATGAAGAAGAAAAATCTTTCTGCAGACTGGTGAGTTGCCACGGCTTCATTTTCTCTTTAGTACCTGTTCAGATTGTTTTGCTTTGCTTAGCCGCCACATGTGCACCACCCACTGCTGATTGCTCACACAGCTGACTATCTCTGGACTTTTTACTAGTGCAAAGCAAAGTAAGTGCCGACTGCCTGTTTTTCTTTTTTGTTTGTTTATTTGTATGTTTTCCACATAGCCTTAGAGCTTTATCCAACTTCAGCAGCCACCGCTAATCAAATGCCGAACGATCGTGTTCGGATGGACTTGAGCATGCTCCAGGTTCGCTCATCTCTAGACATAACCAAAAGACTAAATCCAACAGTGCCATAATATTTTAGTCCATTAAGATATTTAGGAAACTGCCCCTATAGAGCTCTATAAAAACACGAGTCCAAAAGCATCCAGTGGTCAGCAAAATCCATAGGTTTTATTGCCTGTCCAAATACATGCAGCAGCGACATTTGGACTAGAGTTGGTCTTTATCAAGCACGCAAACTATGGTCAAAGACCAACGGTGGTCGAAACATCGCTGCGGTATAAAACCCTTCGATTTTTGCTGACCACTGGATGTTGTTGGACTCTCCAGTTCTTTTATATGCCTGTGTGACCACTTATAAATAGTAAAAGGAAGTGTCAGGGATATTTATATTTGTTTACACCAGTCGTGTTCGTGGATTTCTATGTTGTATCTCAGAAATATGGAGGAGACAAAGCTTTGAGCTATTTGAATAATCTACCTGCCACGAGTAAAGATATTGTATAACTGTACAAAACCAAAAGGCACTCATGAAACAGCATAAAACAAGACAAATGTACTGTATAATGCAATATCAACTCAGTGTAAGAAAAACTTACAAAGATTTCTACCCCCAATGACGAACCTATGTAAACCATGAAAAGTTAATTGGTGTGAAGTGTTGGGGGGGGGAGGGTAATAAAAAAGGAAATGAAAGTTACAAGATGTAAAAAAAAAAAAAAAATCTAAAAATGCTATAGTATTTTGTGCAGCTTTTAAGTGAATTTCCATCAGAAAACAATTATAGAGCGGGTTTAATGTATTCTCTTTTTTCACGGTGCTAAAACCTGACTAGACTGTTCTCACACTTGTTGCTATCTAGGTTTTAAAATATGCACGCAGACAAGTCTGTAAATGAGAACATGATCAAAGTTGTTGGGGTCAGACTTGGAAAAACAATGGTGTTAGTGCCTGTCAAAAGGTGATTCCCACTGCACAGAATTACTCAGATTACTCAATGTAGCCTGGAAAAAAAACAAAAAAAACTTTTTTTTTCCTATAAGAGCCAAAAAGAAACAAGAAATACGTTTCCGAGAGAACTTTGAATAAACTTTTTGGGGTTGTTTTTGGGACTGTTGAGAATTTTGTGTATTGATATGATTTTTCCCATTTTTCTTTACAGCAGAAATCTGTGCACATAAATCTTTATGTCATTGACAGGAAGGGGCTTGGGTAGACTATTAACATAAATCTGACAAACGCTAATTTGATGGGTGGCTGTATCTGTCTGCTGCCAGGCCCGTCTAGACAGCCTATTGAGAAATGCTGAAACACAACTGTTTGTCCCCTGTAACACCATCTGGAAACAGCAATAAGAGCCTACCCAGTGCCATTCACAAATGGGATCAAAGCACATGCTAATTCCTTCATGAAGTCCTACACACAGAAAATTCAATCTCGGCTCGCCCGGCAATTTTCTGTAGACCTTAACGAAGAAATGGCGACTTTGTAAGCACTTAGCAAAGCGTGAACTGAGAGATTGGAGAGGAAGGGGGGGGCCGTGTTATTATAAATGGATAGAACCGACCATACCTACTAGAGAACCCATAGGAACCTGCTCATCTCCGGAGTCTTAACCCATTAAAAGCCTCAAAAATTCAGACAGCCCTATTGGCATTCAGAGCACTTCATAGTTAAGTATATTTCCCTTGCTCGGTCTTCCATTAAACTGCACTCCAGCATTACATCAAAGCAGTGGGGGCCCCCTATTGAACTGCTTTACGTACAGCAAACATAAAAGTCTAGTCGAGAGGCAGGGCTTTTTCCAAACTCCCTCGATTCTTAATTTTTTTTTTGTTCAGACAGAATGAATGGCATGTCCCGTTCATTCGTATGGATGCAAAATTTAACTGTACTAAACATATAACACATGCCGTAATTCCCAATGAGAAGATACCGGTGTTACAGATTTACTAGATCTAAACAATAAAAAAAGCTTAAAACCAAATCTAAAAACACACCAACAAAATATTTTCCGATGATAAGGATTCACAAAAGGGCATTCACATGTTTCGCGATTGCGTTCCATGCACAGAAGATGTGCTACTTACCGGAATCATGTATTATTATTATTATTATTATTAAGGCCAGGAGCTCCGGAACAGTTAAAATTTTTGTGCTACTGTACTAATACATTAGGTACTACACTTTCCGTATTTACACACCCTGTGCGGAACGTGTGAATACCCTCTTAAGGACAGGATTAAAACTGACCAAATGCATAAGATACTTGTCAGCCAAATAAAAAGGTTTCTTCAGCCTGAAGAAGTAACGCAACTCAATACACCAAAGCTCCAACAAAGGGGTCTATGCCAAAGCAGACAGGTTAGTGATGGATATCCTTAGTCCGGTCCGTAGCTGTGGGTCCCCAGCTACGGCCAGGACTACACATGTGTAAATCGGGCCTCACTAATATATATTTACATAGGCTGATTATCATGTAAACAAGCGTCCCCCTTTGTAAACTGCTCATGTGCGGCCAACAGTGCTGAAGCTGATGAGCTATGTGCTGATCTGCAATACCAGATATGGACCCTAACAGTAGTAACACCATCTTGGGAAGCATATTCTTTTGTTCTAATCTTGAACGCCCCCTGTATATTCCCATGATGGTAAGTGATCGGATATCATTAGTAAGTAGCGTTGAGCGGAAAGGTCGATGTGTTTAACTTTGCAACGCTCTCCGAACCTGAATACCATAGGCTATATCCATGGACTCCTTAGGGCGGCATCTAGCTTCTGCAGCCACGGAGAGTCCAATTCTGAGCATTTGGTTGGGAGAATGTCACTGAATCCGAACAGTTTGGCTTCTCCGCTCAACACTATTAGTGAGCCATCTCTTATCGATCATTAGGTGTCCAATTGTTGTGTAACACGGTAAGGCCTATTGCTTCTTAAAGGGCTAGTCCGGCCATTTAAAACATTTTTTTACAGTGCTGGAGCTGCTTAGAACATCCTATTCTCTCCTGCTGCGTCTTCAGGTGCTCCACTGATGGCTTCCACCTCTACCTCCAAGATGGGCTCATCTTGGCAGTGACATCCTGCTCAGCCAATCACTGGCCAAAGTGCTGTCCTGCTTTGGTCAGTGATTGGCTGAGCAGGCTGTCACTGCTGAGACAAGTCCCATCTTAAAAAGTAGTGGCAGGAGCATTTACTGGGAGATGATGCAAAAATAGGATGTTAATTATGTTCTATGCAGCCCCATCAGTATATCAAATTCTTTAAATGCCGGAGTATGCCTTTAAGATATTTACTTGCTTACCTCCAGTCAACTGCTGTGCAGGTAACCACATACTCACCTCTGATAGAGAGCAAAGGTTGGAACGCCCCAATCAGAATACTGTGGTATATTATAATTAGGTAATAATCCCCTCTAAGGATAATCTAATCTAATCCCTTTCACAGTAGAGAAGAGTAGAGCGATCTCACATTATTAGTGCAGTATAAATCCCTCATTTTCCTAGGATCGGCCGTGCGCAGGCCCCTTCCACAATTGTCCTTTCAATGTGACTTATGTCTGTATGACGGTCACTTTCGAGAAGTGGAGGGTGTCTGCCGGAGCAGCAATTTCCAGTTGCTCATTTACAATCAAGTGGAATGCCGAGGATTTTCCTCCTTTTACTGGGAAATTACGGCAGACACAACTCCGCACATAGTCTTATCTTTGTAACGCTAAACAAATGAGTGATTTGTTTCACAATGAGAGGCCTTTCAAGCAGCAGATGAGTAAATGGGTCTAGGGGAAAAAAAAAGTGCTCGGCTATTGAGACCCCGGTATGCCATCCATATTAACGAATGACTGCCCCCCCTCCATGGTAATGTAACTCACGGAACAACATAAAGACATTACGAGACGAGACCCCGTGTCAGACAGTTCAAGTAAAATCCATCTTGTCCTGCAGACTGCAAGAAGCCATGTCATTTCCCAGGCTGAATTATGACACAAGAGAAGAGCCACACAGACAGGGGAACCTGCCAGCGACAGGGGCATAACATCTGATATACAATACAGGGAACCTCCAGGGTCATTGTCTGCAACCTGCCTCTCCAGCTGTTGGGACACTACAACTCCCAGCAGTCACTGGCACAGACAGGAGCCACAGCAGGTTATATAGCTGCAGAAGGGGATGCATTTATATAGATAGCAGGTTTGGATATACAGTATATAGTCAGTAACCAGAGCACGAATGGTAATATATGGAATATACAAGGACACGTGTATTACTCTATTCAAGATGACAGAATTAAAGGGGGAGAATTATCAAACATGGTGTAAAGTGAAACTAGCTCAGTTGCCCCTAGCAACCAATCAGATTTCACTTTTCATTTTCCAAAGAGTCTGTGAGGAAAGAAAAGTGGAATCTGATTGGTTGTTAGGGGCAACTGAGCCAGTTTCACTTTACACCATGTTTGATAAATCTCCCCCAAAGTGTCTATACCTCATATACAATATAGTGTGCTCAGCTAAAGGTCTCCCCACGCTCTTAATACATCCAGAGAGACATCCCCTCTATAGACGGATGAGGTTACTCTTACATGTGATTGAAGGGGTGGTACAGTTTAAGGCTGGGTTCACACTACGTATATTTCAGTCAGTATTGTGGTCCTCATATTGCAACCAAAACCAGGAGTGGATTGAAAACACAGAAAGGATCTGTTCACACAATGTTGAAATTGAGTGGATGGCCGCCATTTAATGGCAAATATTTCCTGTTATGTTAAAACAACGGCTGTTATATTGAAATAATGGCCGTTATTTACTGTTATATGGCGGCCATCCACTCAATTTCAACATTGTGTGAACAGAGCCTTTCTGTGTTTTTAATCCACTCCTGGTTTTGGTTGCAATATGAGGACCACAATACTGACTGAAATATACGTAGTTTGAACCCAGCCTCAACTAATAAAAAGTTTTTCTTTGCATCCAATACTTTTTGTATCAGTTCATTTCTTGAGAGATCTGAGAGAAAACTTAAAGTTTAACAAGAGACATGTCAAAAGTCACTGGTCAGGGTCTGTGTGTTCAGAAAAACTAGCGGAGAGGGAAGCACGCAGCCATGCACTTCTCTCCCTGCTCTCTGTCCCATAGACTTACATTAGGATTCTGTCTCAGGTCATGTGAACAGAACTTGGGAGAGAACACGAGCTTGGTGGGCACTTTTCTCATCCTGTCCTAGTCAACACCCAGCCAATTCAATATTTTTTGGCAGAGCTTATTCACATTCGTTACTTTCACTGGATGAAAATTGTTGGTTGCTCAAACGCGCCATCACATGACCTCTCACAATAAGGGTTCCTAGTGATAAGGTATAGCCTTTCCTTACTGAACACCCGTACTGTAACACCCCTACTCAAGCCCATAAAATAAATAATAAAAAGTTCTGCAAACTTGGTTGGCTCCTCACATACCCAGCCTATACATACTTTTTTACTCAGGGTGGACTGGGTGGAGGCATCTTTTTTTTTTTTTTTAAATCCTGATTTAAGCACTGTCTCCCCTTTCCACCCCACCCCCTTATTTTATAAAAATTGGGGGGGGGGGAAGTATATATATATTAAAAAAAATAAAAAAAATTAATCAACATACTACTTATAATAAAAGGTAAACAACAACCTGTTTTCCTTGGTAATTTAAGGGTTGATAAATATTATGGTCAATGATTCACTCTTTGGGGGAAGGGGGTTAAAAAAATATATATACTTGGTGGTCTGGAGCCGATCATTATTTCTGGCAGTCAAACGAGTTAATAGGACTTTTGGTCTAGTTAGTAATCTTGGTGATCCGAGGGTTAATAAATCATCATCTGGGAATTGTATGCATTATCCCTGGGTCCAGCGGTCACTTACAAGCTCAGGTTCCTATGTTGGGCTGTGATATTACACTGTATAATTCTTCTTCTTCCTGTAGTCTGGATGAGAGGGGTTTGCCCGAGACTGATAAAGTCATCACAGACCACTACTACTATAGGCCTGCAGTCTCGGAGACTCATGCCAAGTCACTTGCAGCCCGGCGATGGTTTGTCTTACAGCTTGAGAGAAAATAAAAAAAACACCACTGTGTAAACTTTATCATCATAAGCTTCCCAGACATGCAAGGACAGTGGTAGTGGTGGTAGTGGTGGGGTTTCCTTAAGAAGAAGTTTCTCATTCCTCAGATACTTCATGAAGCAAAGTCACTGCACTATAAAAAGGGCTGAATAATTTAAATATCCCCCTTTGGCGCGAGTTTTATTTAAGGATAATGTCAAACAGCGTGATACTGCTATTATACAAGTGAGAAAACACAACACACTGCTGGGCTCCTCAGCGCAAGGCCAGACGACTACTTGTTAAGCTGCACTGCCACCTAGTGGTAAGAAGTCAGAATGCAGGTTGTTTTTGTTTTTTTTTACAAATGTATTATTACATTATCTTACTGTATGGGCTTCCCTAACGTTCCGGCAAATTCATTAAGTGTCTTAAGATGTACGGGATCCAGCAAAATCTTTAACCAGTTGCAGAAAAACTTTGGTTTTAAAAGAAATGTACATATATTGTTTAGTATGACAGCATTGTCGCATGTTTTGTGCATGTGTCAAGTGTTCCACCCCAACCATAGAAATATGGGGGGGGATCAAACATGGTGTAAAGTGAAACTGGCTCAGTCGCCCCTAGCAACCAATCAGATTCCACCTTTCATTTTCCAAAGAGTCTGTGAGGAATGAAAGGTGGAATCTGATTGGTTGCTAGGGGCAATATAAATTATTGTTATCGGCCAAACATCTCAGGATGTGTGGCTTATAACAATGGATTTAAATGGTCACACAAATGATCATGCGATCATTTGTGCAGCCAGGCCTCATGATTGCCCCAGCCTTGTAAAGGCTCTGCAAACGAGTGCCAATCATGCTGATCTTGTTTGCTGCCTTCCATTAGGTCTTGTAAGAGAGCCCTAATGCTGGCACTTCCTCCCTGCTTATCCATTGATCAGGCAGAATTTTGTTCCTTCTGGTTCTGAATCAGACACGTCTACCCACCTGTGCACAACAATGACCGGTGAAAAACATTCAGTCCGGTGACCAACATAACAAATCACCTACAGATGGCGTCTTAAAATTAAGGTAGAATTTAAAGGGGTTTTCAAGGCAAAAAATAACTGATGGGCTATCTGCTATCCACCCCTTTAAAATGTCTTTGTAGCCACTGTGGAACCCCCCCCCCCCCCCAAACTACTTATACCTTGTAGTAGTTTAGGTGAAATCCTTTCTGGTGGTATGTTTTATGAAGCAGGTTAGGCTTTCATGAGGCAGAAAATCCAACTTTAGTAGCGGGGCTGCCGTGTCTAAGAGGCGGGCCGAGAGCGTTCGTGCCCTAGTGTAGCTCCGCCTTTGTGGTGTTGCTGGTCGTCTCTCCCTGCCTCCTGTGCCACCCTTCACAGGGTTCCATGTGAATGCGCATGCAGCGTTTTTTTTTTTTTTGGCTCCAGCACCACTGTAGTCACATGGCCGGGTCTGCGCCGCCTCTGTGGTGTCTCCTCTGCCTGTCTTCTACACCCTGTTTAGTGATGCTCTCGGCCCAGCCCCGGCTCGCATGCCTGTCAGCGGCCACCCCGCCCCATCGCATCTCATGTTAGCGCACACTGCCTACGTCATCTTGTAGAGTTCTTGAGATCGGATCCCGCGCAGGTGCACTGACGCAACCGGCTTTATCAAACTAGTCTAGCCGGTCGCGGGATCCGATCCCAAGAACTCTACAAGATGACATAGGCAGTGTGCGCCAACATGAGATGCGATGGGGCGGGGTGGCCGCTGACAGGCATGCACGCCGGGGCTGGGCCAAGAGCGTCAGAAGACAGGCAGAGGAGACACCACAGAGGTGGTGCGGACCCGGCCATGTGACTACAGCGGCACCGGAGCTATAAAAAAAAAAAAAACAAAAAAAAAAAAACGCTGCATGAACATTCACATGGAACCCTGTGAAGGAGGGAAGGGGATGGCACGAGAGGCAGGGGAAGACGATTAGCAACACCACAAAGGCGGAGCTACACCAGGGCACGAATGCTCTCAGCCCGCCTCTTAGACACGGCAGCCCCGCTACTAAAGTTGGATTTTCTGAAAAGCCTAACCTGCTTTATAAAACATACCACCAGACAGGACTTCGCCTAAGCTACAACAAGGTATAAGTAGTTTGGGGGGGTTCCACAGTGGCTACAGAGTCGCTTTAAAATTAATTGCTATTTACAACATTGCTATTTTTTTCTTTTTAAATTCAAAATAAGCAACTTTATAAACAAACAGTCATTATTAAAATAGGTCCTGCTGCAAAATTAAAAAGTTTTAAGAAATTAACAAGGATTGTGATTACAAGTTTTGCTCAATGCTTACTTTATATTACTGTATTTTATTTTTGTTTTGTTTTCTATATTTAACCCCTTAACGCGGCAGGACGTACATGTTTGCCTAGGTGCAGGGCCACACTACGAAGGGAGCTCAGGAGCTTAACTCGCTTCTTAGCCGGTGAGGAACGGCTGCTATCAGCGCTTAAGTGTAAGTGACAGGAGAAGCTTCTGTCACTTACCGATTGGGACCCCCGCAGTCCCAATCGTATGGCCTGACTGCCGGAGGCCTACTGCTTACCTGCGTGTAGTCTGATCTTCTGTCTTCTGATAGAGTCTGCCACAGGCCACAGGCAGGCTCTATCAGAAGATCTAGATAACACTGATCCTTGCTATGCTATGGCATAGCAGTGATCAGTTTAACCAATTTAACATATGTATGTATGCAATAGTCCCCTAGGGGGACTAAAAAACTGCAAATAAATACATGTTTTTTTTTTTAAAAATGCCCTAGAGCCCCCTCCCCTAATAAAAGTTGAAATCACCACACTTTCCCATTCTATAAAAAATAAACATTTATTGTCCGATCTATTAAAATAAAACAACATTGTTCCCACACGGTGAACGACGTGAATAAAAAGCGGTAAAAAAAACGCCAGAATTGCAGATTTTTTTATTTTAAATATATATAAAAAAAATAATAAAAAGTGATCAATACATCCAATCTACACATATATGGTACTAATAAAAACTAGAGATCATGGCGCAAAAAAATGACACCCCATACAGCCCCGTAGGTTGTAAGGGGTGTCACAATAGCGCCATTGTAATCACACCTATTTGCAAAAAAGAGTTTAACTGTTAAAGGAGAAGTCCAGCGAAAAATTTTTATTAAAGTATTGTATTGCCCCCCAAAGTTATATAAAACCCCAATATACACTTATTATGGGAAATGCTTATAAAGTGCTTTTTTTCCTGCACTTACTACTGCATCAAGGCTTCACTTCCTGGATAACATGGTGATGTCACTTCCTGGATACCATGGTGATGTCACTTCATGGATAACATGGTGATGTCACTTCATGGATAACATGGTGATGTCACGACCGGACTGCCAGAGCTGTGCGGGCTGTGGCTGCTGGAGAGGATGATGGCAGGGGGACACTGAGGGACACTGAGCATCCCTCTGCCATCATCTTCTCCAGCAGCCACAGCCCGCACAGCTCTGGGAGTCCGGTCGTGACATCACCATGGTATCCAGGAAGTGACATCACCATGGTATCCAGGAAGTGACATCACCATGGTATCCAGGAAGTGAAGCCTTGATGCAGTAGTAAGTGCAGGGGAAAAAAAAAACACTTTATAAGCATTTCCTGTAATAAGTGTATATTGGTGATCTGTATAACTTAAGGGGGCAATACAATACTTTGATAAAAATTTTCGCTTGACTTCTACTTTAATAAAAATAGTAAAACATTAGAAAAGCTACGTAAACTGCATTTATTTATTTTTATTTTTACAGAGAAAAGAAAGAGGAGACCAAACACTGGAAGTCCAGACTTGGCTTGGTATTGACAGCCATTTCTGAGCACCCACGCACGTGGGACAAATCTTCACTGCACATTTATGCAGCTGCTGCGCATCCACATTCGGTAGCAGAGAATCCTGAGAGGGTGCTCGCACTGTATGGTCAACTCTCCTGTCATACAGTACCAAAACAACTGTAAGTACACAGTTGTCTCATGGTAGGCATGTATAGCTGATAATATAATTAGCCTACGTTAATAGCCCTCAGGTGGTATGCAACCTGCATGATGAACAGGTGAGTGCTCAAAAGGACTGCGATGTCCTGGGTAGAGATGAGCAAATTTACAGTAAAAATAAAGTGAATTGATTCATTAGCTCGGCAGTCGGCTTATCAGCCTGCTGCCTTTGAGGTCTGTGCCACTCCTCCCCGGGTGCAAAAGCTGGATGCAGTCCTGGGAAACTTCTCCCAGTTCCCCAGGACTGGATTAAGCTTTTCCCAGAAACCTGGAGCGGGGCAGCACAGACTTCAAAAGCAGCAGGCAGATGAGCCGACTGCCGAGCTAATGAATCGATACAGGATGTTTTACAGAGTGTATGTAACTCCCATAGACGTTAAAGGGGTTATCCAGCGCTACAAAAACATGGCCACTTTTCCCTCTACTGTTGTCTCCAGTTCAGGTGTGGTTTGCAAATAAGCTCCATTTACTTCAATGGAACTGAGTTTCAAAACCCCACCCAAGCTGGAGACAACAGTAGGGGGAAAGTGGCCATGTTTTTGTAGCGCTGGATAACCCCTTTAAAGGGGTTGTCCAGTGTTAAAAAAACAAAACAAAACATGGCCATGCACTTCCAGAGACCGCCTGACCGTCTTCAGGTCTGGTGTGGTTTGCAATTAAGCTCAATTGACTCCAGATGGAACAGAGTTACAAAACCTGCACCCAAACTGGAGAGAAGAGTGGTGCTGTGTCTGGAAGAAAGCGGCCATTTTTTCTTCTGCTGGATAGCCCCTTTAATGGGAGTTGTGCTCATAGCAATAAGTGTAATGTCTTTCCAATTAGGTATGATCGCCCCGATACTTCTTTGCTTCTTTCCTGATACTCATTCAGTTCACATCACTCCTGCCCTGTGTGACTTTTTTTTTCTCTCCCTCTCTTCCTATGAAAAATATAGATAGTGCTAGTGCTCATAGTGCTGCGGGGGTCTCATACTAACCTGCGTGCAGTCTAATTGCAGATCTTCTCATAGCATCTGATTTAGCCAAGATTTCAGATAACAGAGAAAAGTCTAAGCAAACTAAGGAGGACTTTAATGCTTTCCATTTTTGTGCCTTTGTTTTTTCCTCCTCGCGCTTATAAGGCCATAGCACTTGCATTTTTTAACCTAAAGACCCACATGAGCCCTTATTTTTTGCATCACTAATTGTACTTTACAATGACAGGCTTAATTTTTGCATAACGTATGCTGTGAAACAAACAAAAAAAAAATTATACATGTGGTGAAATTGAAAAAAAAAATGCTTTTTTTTTTTTTATTTGAAGGGGGTGTTTAACCCGTTTGTTCTGATAAAACTGACATGTTATCTATGTTCCTCAAGTCAGTACGATTACAACAATATAAAACTTGCATGACTTATTTTATTAAAAAATTAAAACCTTTTTAAAAAAAATAAATGTTCCTTAATGGTGCGTTCACACCTACAGGATCTGCAGCTGATTTTCTGCAGCAGATTTCATTTAAATAACTGAACACAGCATCAAATCTGCTGCAGATCCTGTAGGTGTGAACGCACCCTAAAAGGGGTAGTGCAGCGCTAAACAATTATTCACAAAATAACACACATTACAAAGTTATACAACTTTGTAATGTGTGTTATGTATGTGAATGGCCCCCTTCCCCGTGTTTCCCGTACCCACGCTAGACCCGGAAGTGTGGTGCATTATATTCACCGCATCTCGTGTCGACCCCCGTCCGCCATCTTGGGACAATGACGTAGTCTTTGGGAGGCCGGCCAAACAGCTCCATCCGTCCCTCATGCCGGCCCCCCTCTGCCGCGATTGGCTGAGCATAACTGTGCTCAGCCAATCGCAGCTGAGCACAGTTGACGCGGCAGAGGGGGGCCGGCATGAGGGACGGATGGAGCGGTTTGGCCAGCCTCCCGAAGACTGGCGGACGGGGGTCGACATGAGAAGCAGTGAGTATAATGCACCAAACTTCCGGGTCTAGGGTTGGTGGGGGGAAACACGGGGAAGGGGGCCATTCACATACATAACATGCATTACAAAATTGTATAACTTTATTTTGTGAATAATTGTTTAGCGCCGCATTAACCCTTTAAATTCGCTCTATTCCCAGGCTTATAGCTCTTATATGCTTTGGTCTATGGGGTTGTGTGAGCAGTCATTTTTTGCACCATGATCTGTACTTTCAATCGATACCTTACTTGTGTACATCGCTTTTAATTACAATTTTTCTGGATTTGATGTGGCCAAAAATTTTGCAATTTGGAAATTTTTTGCGCTTACGCCGTTTACCACGCAAGATGTGATAATTTAATAGTTTGGGCGATTATACGTTTGATCCGTTTTTTTTTTTTGTTTGTTTTTTTAATAAAGGAAGTCATTGGAAAAACGGATCAAAATGGATGAACACAAATGCATCTGTTTTTCCATCTGTTTTTCATGTTTTTGCAAAAAATGGATGGAAAAAACAGACGCATGCGTTTTTCCTATGACTTCCATTATAAAAAGAAAAGATCAAAACGCATCAGTTTTTTTTAAAGTACACAAAAACGTAGCTGACCTTACTTTTGTGTACGTTAAAAAAAACAAAAGCAATTTGATCCTTTTTTTTTTTTTTTTTATAATAGAAGTCGATGGATCAATGCATCAGTTTTATCCATCCGTTTTTTTTTTTGCAAAAACAGATTGCAAAAACGTAGTGTGAACTTAGGCTGGTTTCACACAAGCTAAACTTTTTGCAAAAAAAAAAAAAAAATGCCATAGCCTTTTCTTGGCAGGCCAAGGGCTGCATCCAATTTCTCCAGAAGCCGGGAGTTAAATGCCACACTTTTCTGAAGTACACTTAACAGTAAGGGACCCTTTTACACAGAAAGATTATCTGACAGATTATCTGCCAAAGATTTGAAGCCAAAACCAGGAACCGACTATAAACAGAGCTCAGGTCATACATGAAAGCCTGAGATTTCTCCTCTTTTCAAATCCATTCCTGGCTTTGGTTTCAAATCTTTGGCAGATAATCTGTCAGATAATCTTTCTGTGTAAAAGGGCCCTTATAGTTAAAACAAAAAAAAACAGTTTCAGCCCTTAAGGGGTTATCGAGAAAAGTTCCTTATACTATACCTGTACCCATAATATTGTACACTAACATTATTCTACAACTACTTGTGCTGTAGCCATGATCGGGAACCAATCCATAATAAACTTAACCAATATTATGTGTGCCAAAACAACCCCAGTGATAAGCAATGATACACGAGTGGTTATAAGCTGTACAGTCCACTTTAGGGTGCCTTCACACGTAGCGGATTTTCCGCAGCAGATCCGCAGCGGATTTGACTGAATGAATGAACACAGCATTAAATCCGCACTGTCAAATCTGCTGCGGATCCGCAGCGGATTTAATGATGCGGATTTGATGCTGTGTTCATTCATTTAGTCAAATCCGCTGCGGATCTGCTGCGGAAAATCCGCTACGTGTGAAGGCACCCTTAAAGTACAGTGGTACCTCGGTTCTCGAACTTAATTGGTTCCGGGAGGCAGTTTGAGAACCAAGCAGTTTGAAAACCGAGCAGTGTCTTCCCATAGGAAATAATGTAAATGTGATTAATTGGTTCCAGCAGCCACCAATAATTACCTACAATACTCATTTATTACACTGATAAGTGCTCAGTATAATCACTACAGTACAGAACAGCACTATACTGTACAGGACATTAAACATAAGAAATGTTCATCAGAACCAGCAATTATAGTACAGTAGTCACCAACTCCTCACCCATCCTTTACTGTATAGCGTCCCCCCCATCCAAGCACTGTATTGTATGGGAGATGGTGGTGCACTGCCTGTACTACTACTGCACTGTATACAGGCCCGCATCTGCCATGAGGCGAAGTGAAGTCTTCGCCTCAGGCGGCAGCTCCCACGACCCTGCAGGGGGCGGCACTGGCCGCCCCTGCACAGTGAGCGGCACTGGCCGCCCCTGCACAGTGAGCTTTCATGCATATATTATATGCATGACTGCTCACTGACTACAGCAGCAGAGAGATCAGCCATAGACTGATGTCTCTGCTCCTGTATGCGTATTCCGGGGCGTGCTACGCTAATAGCGTACCGCCCACGGAATATAGGTGCAGAAGCAGGGACTCCAGTGTGATGCCGGACTCCCTGCTTCTGCACTATAGGAGCGCCCCCTGCTGTCAGCTGTGTCTGTGTCCTTATTAGGAGGCACACACAGCTGACAGGAGGCTCAGAGCAGGGAACTAAGAGTTCTCTGCTCTGTGCCATTCACTTCTAGGTCGCAGGCTGTGTTAGTGCTGCGATCTAGAAGTGATCTGGAGCAGCCAGTGATGTCTTCCTGGTCAGGCTGCTCTATGAGATCTGTGATCAGCCTGACCAGGAAGCGACCAGGAAGCGACCAGGAGGCCACAGGGACAGCGGGGGAACGAGTGGTGAGGTGAGGAGATGCTGGCCTGTTTTTTGTTTTACTTTGCTGAGATGGGGGGGGGGACACAGGAGATAGATGATACAGGGGGTGATTGTGGGGAGATGGGGGGGACACAGGAGAGGAATGATACAGGGGGTGATTGTGGGGAGATGGGGGGGACACAGGAGATGTATGATACAGGGGGTGATTGTGGGGAGATGGGGGGACACAGGAGATGGATGATACAGGGGGTGATTGTGGGGACTTGGGGGGACACAGGAGATGCATGATACAGGGGGTGATTGTGGGGGGACACAGGAGATGGATGATACAGGGGGTGATTGTGGGGGGACACAGGAGATGGATGATACAGGGGGTAATTGTTGGGGGGACACAGGAGATGGATGATACAGGGGGTAATTGTTGGGGGGACACAGGAGATGGATGATACAGGGGGTAATTGTGGGGGACACAGGAGGAATATGAGGAGATGGATGATACAGGGGGTGATTATGGGGGGCACAGGAGGAATATGAGGAGATGGGAGGATTATGGGGGGCACAGGAGGAATATGAGGAGATGGTGAGACACAGGTGGGGGGGATTATGATGAGATTGGAGGATTATGAGGAGATGGGGGACACGGGGGATTATGACTACAGGAAGAGATGGGGGGATTATAACTGCCTAAGGGGGATTATGACTACATGAGGAGAATGGGGATTATAATAGTGTGGAGATGCAGAAGGGATCTTCTAAATTGTGGAGCCTAAAATGTCTGTCCAATAGATGCTGCGGGAACAAGTCATGGCTAACAGAAGTCTTCATGATGGAGTCGGATCTGAATGTAGAAGAAAAGAGAAAGTGAACAACTCTGATGAGAGAAGACGTCACTTGTGAGTCACTGGATGTAACTGTACCCTGATCACTATACTGTCACTGTGTGGGGGTAATGCTGGACTCTATACAGTGTTTTTTATTCAGTAGCACTACTGGTGGTATTGATCAGTCAGTGGTGGAATTTTTCCCTTGTAGTGGCAATATTGGTAATAGTATTTAGTCACTATGGAGTGCTGATATGCAGTCATCATGTGGTGGAATTATTTGGTGTTTATATGATGTTGATCTCAGTTGAGGGGGGGGGGGGGCGCTATTTCAGTTCTCGCCTCAGGCAGCAGAAGAGCTAGAATCGGCCCTGACTGTATATGCACTCCAGCAGTCTTATACAGCACTGTACTGTATATGAAGCCTCACCACTGCTTAACTCGCCAGATACAACCCACCATCCACGCTCGCAAAAACGTTCAAAAAACGTTCAAAAACCGAGCAAAGTTCGAATTCCAAACACTACTTCTGGGTAAATTTTCGTTCGAATACCAAGCAGTTCGAATTCCAAAGCGTTCGAAAACCGAGGTATTACTGTACTTTAAAAACACAGCATTTAACTTTTGATGTGAAAGTATACAGAGTTAGTTCACACTGTATCTACAAACAATAACTATAAAGTCTGCAGTATCCAATGCAAATCCAGCTCAGCGATTAGGGTAAAGTTGTTTAATATTAAGAAATAGGAAATAAAGTGTTAACTAAATATCAAAAACAACATCTAATTCTTCAGCCCTGGAATTCCAGTCTTGTAATTATTACCTACAACCAGCAGAGGGCAGGCTTGTTCTCTCTATTAGGATGCATGTTACCTGATCAAAGCAATATTCTACAAAGCAGATGTGCAGCGTGTTCTGGCTGTGTTATAGGTGCCCACTTAAATGGGTCAAAATGGGCACCTTTTAAAGCATTTTTCTCTACAGTCTTCTATTTATTATTATACAAAACCCTTTCTCGGTCGTTTTTTATAAAAAAAAAAAAAGTATATAAAGCTAGATTTACACCTTGTTCTGCCTAATGACAAGCCATATATCAAAATTCTGTCAGAAAGGGATGCCACTGCATAACCTGATGTGTGGCGACTTAATGGACAGAATACAGTCATACTGTGACAAATGCGAGCATGTTCTGTCCAACCCCTGTACGTATACTGTGTTTGCATGGTAGACCCACACCAAAAAGATAATAAATAAATCCGACACAAAAGCATACATCACCAAGGAATAAAAGGAACAGTCATCACGTTCCCAACAACTCCCAAGTTCACATACACGAGGTTTGTATTTGGTAGCACTGACTTTACATTGTCTAAGGGCCCTTCAAGACGGCCATCCTACTCCTTTAAAGGGGTTATCCAGCTCTACAAAAACATGGCCACTTTTCCCCCTCTCTTGTCTTCAGTTCAGGTGCAGTTTGCAATTAAGCTCCATTTACTTCAATGGAACAGAGTTTCAAACCCCACCCAATCTGGTGCAAAAGTGGCCATGTTTATGTAACACTGGATAACCCCTTTAAATGAGCTCTAGTGTCGTCCATTGGCCCTCATCAAAAGACTCTTTACATGGCTCTGGGCAGAGCCCCCCCTTTATACCCATCACTCACAGCCCATACTTCCCCTCTTTTATGGGAAGCGGTGCAGCCAACTAACAATCCGCTAAAATGAAGTGATCAGCGTTTGCCCATTTATTGCTGATCACTGGGCCTAATACATGGGGCAATATCGGGCTATTCACTGTTAATTGTGCCACGTATTATGGTGGTTTTACACGGAATGATTTATCGTTCGAATTTGCACGATGACTGTCGAATTCGAACGATAATCGTACGTGTAAACGCAGCGAACGATCAAGCGACGAGCGAGAAATCGTTCATTTTGATTTTTCAACAACTTCTCAAATCGTTGTTAAATCGTTCGCAAAAAATTTGCAGATCGTTCCATGTAAACAGTCTTTCAACAATTTCACCTATGTATGAAATAGGCTTAAGCGATCGCAAAACGATTTTTACGTACGATGTATCGTTCCGTGTAAACGCTGATAGTCATGAAAAAAAAACATTGTTCATTCTAAATCGTTAATCGTGCGATCGGGCGAATTATCACTCCGTATAAAAGTACCATTAGTGCCCTATTTAAAGGAACAGTCACCTTTAAGGAGGGGGGGGGGACGTGTAAACTGCTGACACAATAGGATATCGACAGGTTTGAGAAGTTCCTTGCCTCATGTACACAGTGACTTCTTCAACAGGGATGGGAAACCTTCGGCCCTCCAGCTGTTGCTAAACTACAATTCCCAGCATGCCTGGACAGCTAAAGCCTTAGCTCTCCAGGCATGCTGGGAATTGTAGTTTTGTAACAGCTGGAGGGCCGCAGGTTCTCCATCCCTGTTCTACAACTATAGTCCGATAACATTGAATCTGTGGAGGGGAGAAAGCTAGGACTTCAATTCTTAGGTCACCTCATGCCAAAGTGATAAATAACTACAACTCCCAGCATCTAGACACAGCTGTAGATATGCTGAGAGTTGGTCTCATAACCAATGGGAGGTGCCAGGTGGCAGATCACACAGCAAGAATTTAGGATCTCTCCTTGAAGTGGGAACTTTTTATCTTGAATATCAGTGGCGGTAAACATTACCTCAGAAAACAGGCTTATCCATCTCCCAGGGCCATTAATAACATTTTATAAGATGTGACTACTTGTGTTTAATGAGGTTCATAAAAATACTGGCTGTACCCAGCACCGGCGTATGCAACGGGACAGTGAACATGTAGAAGTACCACTCTACCTTTATGAAGGTCAATGGCAGAGGCGCCAATGGTAATATACAGCAAGTTACATGTAAGCTTTATAATCCCAAGGAGGAACATTTGGATACATAGGATAATGTCCCATTACATTCTGTACATGTTTTCTGCCTGCAGCTTACCCCTTCCCATAGAGAACTCTAGAACGTTCATCGCAGCACAGTGTATGGGGAGAACAGGGGAGAGAACGTTCAGTCGTTTTTGAAGGTGTATATGCGCCTGTCGTTTTAGATGACGTTTCAGGATAAGCTGCTGTGTGCATATGAGGATCAGCTCTATATCTAGTGGCAGGTATACCATATGTGCAGACTGTTCAGCAGCACAGGGGCCCGGAGATGGAGAGGGGCCCACCGCTATAACGCTCAGCCCACTCACTGTAGTGCAGGAAGAGAGAGCTGAACATCAGAAGGACCAGAATATCACCCTGCACACAGAGAAGAGGAGTGATGATGGACCTAAGTCACATGATCTGCAGGTCCCCAATGTTACAGCGTGGAGTGATCAACCCAATTACAGAGAGAAAGAGGGGGAGACAGAGCTGTGCTTTGTGTATGTGCATATGTATGTATGAATGTATGTACTGTATGTGTGTGTGTGTGTATATATTTGCATGCTGTATGTTACAGTGGTGTATGTGTTTGTGTATATCAGGGGTGTCTCAAGCGATTGACAGATTTGCTCCCAAAGATGTTCTGCAGCAGCTTCTATTAATGCTGGAAATTCTAACAGGAAAATTCTTTCCAGTATATGTTGTCTTTTGTTGTCAAACTGTCCCTTATAACAATCTGATTGCTGCAGAACATCTTTACAACCAGATCTGTCAGATTATATTGTTTCTGGTTTAATAGTTCTTATTTCCCTTGGGAGATGATTTCCCTGTATATGGTCTATTCATAGTTTATGCACCTAAACTTGTGTAATCCCATTCCAGTGTAAATGTGTGCGTCAGTGATCTATCTGTATATATGTTAATGGTGTGTGTGTGTGTGTGTGTGTTCAGGAGTTGGTCCCCACCACGGGCACTAAACAATTGAAGCACTTTTATACTAGTGTATGTAAGCCACTCTGTATATCTAAGCTATGCTACGTGATACCAGTGCAGATAACTAGGTGTTAAAAAGTCAGAAATATTTGCACAAAATAGACATTTTTAAACACATATAGATGTGCACTGTTTTACTTGCCCCAAAGGGATTTTTGCTTTAAGTGCAACACACCACAATCTACAGGAAATCTACAGCCTAAATTCTTAACATAACAATAAAACGGCCGGACCTCTGTTCAGTTAAGCTACATTCACTTACTGGATTAAAATCTATGTGGATGTGCTGTAAAGGTACGTTTACACGTAGAGGATCCAAAGCAGATTTGTTGGCCCAGATTAGATTCAAAGCAAATCTGCAACTTCAAATCTGCTGCGGATCCTGTATATGTGAACACACCCTAATTCATACTAAGGCATACTCACCTACCCAGGTCCCCCACAGCTCTCACCACCACGTTATCAAGTCCCCTGCTAGGCTTTCTACATCAGAGACATACTCGTGCCAGCCCACTTAGCCAATCACTGGCCACAGTAATATACCTCCTCAGTCACAGACAGGCTGTCCGGACATCATTGCTTGGACAAGTCTCCTAAGAAGTAGGAAGCAGAGAGGGGAATAGAGGACCCAGGTAGGGGAGTATTCCTTTTTTATTTTTACAGCAGCCCAAGCAATATATGAAATTTTACATATCCAGAAAATGCATCAGTTATATAACTATTATACACAGTGTATACAATACAAGTGATTCCCAGCTGTTAACAGGTCATGTAGTACATTATACCACAGCCACATTCTACAGTCTTTCCCATTGTGATCTTTACAAAGTCTAAATGATCCCAGACCCCAACCATATAAATAACAACATACAAACGCACACGCAGTGTTCCTTCATCTCAGCGCACGTTCTCAGGGTTTAGAAAGAATTATATCCTGTCCCAGAATTGTATGTGTAACCACAAGTACTATGACCATTGAATTGGAGGCTGGGAGGTACCCACATCTCATATCCTGCTATTCTCACCAAGTCACTAAGCATTAACATGGTACAACAAAATATCAACAAGCGATTACGTCAAGACCGCGCTTTACTCCAGACACTAAAAAAGATATATGAGGTTTTCTATTGTCACAATAGGGTCACAACAAATTAAACGTGTGACAGGACAATGACAGGTTTACCATTAGAGAAATACAGTAAGGCAAAAAAAAAATTGTATTGTTTCTGCCTTTGATATTATTATTTTATCTTATATATTACTCGATTAAAATTTCCAAAAGGTTTCCAAAAAATTGGTAAAATAAGTAATAAACCACTTTTGAGTGGTCCTGACCTTCGCTATGTGTAATAGGGATACGCAGCCGACGGCTGATGAATGTGTAAAGAAAATAATAAAGTACAGTGGTACCTTGGTTTAAGAGTAACTTGGTTTAAGAGCGTTTTGGTTTAAGAGCCTCTGTACTGGGTGGGAGGGGG
This sequence comes from Dendropsophus ebraccatus, assembly GCF_027789765.1. Lineage (NCBI taxonomy): Eukaryota > Metazoa > Chordata > Amphibia > Anura > Hylidae > Dendropsophus > Dendropsophus ebraccatus. Next base: position 162,679,471 of record NC_091456.1, on the reverse strand, counting down.
AGTGGAGGAGGGGCATGGTCTGCATAGCAGGGTCTACAGCCCTGTACTCTGACCCAGGAAGTCTCCCTCACCTTCCAAATCATGGCAGATCCACTTCAGGCTGGGGCTTGCATCAGGGGACAGGACTGTGGAGGTAATCTCTCCATAGCTGTAACCCCTCTTTCCCCGGGCAGAGTGCTGCATGTATGTGCGCTGCTCATTCCTTCCTGCTCCCTGCAGTCTCGGTCAGTCCTGATTGGTCCATGCTGGACATACACCACTTCTCCATTGTTGTCATGTGACCATAAAGACCTCTGACAGCAGCCCTGCTTCTCTATTCTAGCTTGTTTTACTACACTATTGCATTATGGGGATCTGCAGTTCCATCCTGTATCTACAACCTGCTGCTGTTTTTTAGGTTTATGCTCTTACTATACATTATACTCCACATGCTGATTTCCCTACTGTACAGTAACTTATAATGGGACATATTCAGCTGTTTACAAATGTTTGTTTCATTTGTTTTACATGTTATTCAGAATAATAAATTATTCTTGGGGCATGGAACCAATTGTCTGCATTTCAGTGTTTTCTTATGGGAAAATTTGCTTTGGTTTAAGAGTGAATTTGGATTACAAGCACAGTCCCAGAATGAATTATGCTCGTAATTCAAGGCACCACTGTATATAAGTAACCTTTCCAAGCTCCCCGCAGCCACTGATACAACTTCAGAGCCGGTCTCTGAAGTAACAGGCTGCTCAGCTAATCACTGGCCGAGACAGGGCCACAGCGGCCTGTGATTGGCTGAGCGGCCTGTCCCATCAGAGACCGGCTCTGAAGTTGTATCAGTGGCTGCGGGGAGGGGGGAGAAGCCAGGAAGACACCGGGGGGCTTGTACAGGTAACACATATACGTCATTATTTTTCACTTTTTCACAGACATCGCTTATAATCTCTGTGCAGCCCTTGCTGCACAATTATCGAGTCGTGTAATATGGCCCTGACTATTCTCTAAACTTTTGCTGTTCTCTAAACTCGGTCACAGTTGGTCTGTAAGGTTATGCTTACACAAAGCTTTCTAAGACATAAAAAAAAAAAACATAACCGTCTGTTTAAAGTCTTAAAAAAACACCCAAAAACATTAAATTTGAGCTCCCAAATTGCCAAAAAGTCTAAAATACAAATAGTTGTTTTTTGGGCAACATTATTTCCTGTATTTCCAAAAATAACATTTATTAAAAAGGAAAAAAAAAGGAAAAACATGACAGCTGTTCTCCTAATTATTTATACAGTAGGGGAAGAAACTACCAATGCATTTCTAAGTTTCTGATCAGTCTGATTCTGATCTGACATTTGGCAATAACTGCTCAGGAACATAATACACTCTAGACTTTTTGACTGTGGGTTCTGCTGTAAGTATATATACACACACACACATACATACATACACGCACACAGCCAGGTTCTACCCAGTGCAACACTAGGCAAAGAGACTGGCCTATGGGGTCCTGAGCATAGGAGAATAAAAAGTCAAATTCACATTTTAAAAAAGTTAGTTGTTAGTTTGTCTGTGGAAATATGGGAGAGTAGAGAACGGATTAGTGTCTGTAAGAGTAAAGCACAGAATGAATGGATGATCTGGTCAGCATGAATAATTCTCATAGCTGGCAGGCACAGGCAGAAGCTCTTTATCAAGCTCTGCCATCGGGGAGGAACCTGGAACGTCTCACACTCATTCTAGCATTTACATTCACTATAAAGTTACAAAAAGAGGCTTCCAGAAGGGTAGAGCAGTGCAGCATTAGCTCCCTGTCTGTTATTCTGCCGCGGCGATGCTCAGAACAGTAAAGCGTGCCATGGCCCACCTCACTGTCCCAATAAAGATATATAAGTATATGGCGGGGAGATGGTGATGTAGGCTGAAAGGGCTGGTGAGAGGTGGTGACATCAGTCAGGGGGGTGTATAGAGCTCAGAGTTCCAGCCACGCCTCCTGTGACATCAGAGGATGATCCATTGTCTACGGGGGGGGGGGCATGGAAACGCCCACTGAAGCCAGTACTATTAGTGATAACACTAGATTAGTACGTTTTATATATCTTGGGCGGATGCCACCAGGTAATTTTTCATTTTTTTTAAGTCTTAAATCTGAAGAGTTCACAGAACAACAAACAGATAAAAGGGAATAAAAGCTGTCAGAATAAAAAAAAAAAAGAAAAAAGAAAAAGAAAAAAAGAACCAGTAACATGGAAGGAGGAACCAGAGAAAACAAATCCGCACTAACACTGCTCTATGGTCTCCTTGGAATAACATTTCAAAGTAGTAAATCAAATGGTATTCGCTTAGTTTTGGGTTATTTTTCTATATATTGTGTTATGTATTTGCCTCTTTTTTGCCGTTGTTAAAGAAGTTCTGTATCATAAATAAACTGATATAGAACATAAAGAGAAAAAATTACCTTATCACAGCACACATTCAAACGGCTTAAAGGTGTTATCCAGCGCTACAAAAACATGGCCACATTGGGTGCAGGTTTTGTAACTCGGTTTCATTGAAGTAAATGGAGCTTAATTGAAAACCGCATCTGAACTGAACACAAGAGTGGTGCTGTCTCTGGAAGAAAGTGGCCGTGTTTTTGTAGCGCTGGATAACCACTTTAAGAAAAATATCCACAATCCATTTAAAACCATCAATAGAGCTGTGACATTTCTGGTCATGGAGATACCAATACCTGAAGTTAAAGGACAACTCCGGCGAAATTTTTTTTGGCTTATTTAACACACATTACAAAGTTATATAACTTTGTAATGTGGTTAAATACCCGGTCTGGCCCCCTTCCCCCACTTTCCGACCCCCGACCCCCTACCCCGGAAGTTAAAGAATATATACATTACCTATTACGGTCGTCACGGTCCTCTTCTCTGGTGTCGAGTGACGTCAGAGCTGGGGGGCGGTCCGGGTCTTCTCTTCGGCGTCTTCATTAAAAGTGAATGGGAGAGAAAAGGCTGCTGGTGCACATGCGCACCAGCAGCCTTTTCATTGGCTGGAGCGCATCACATGGCTTCCAGCTTGCTCAGCCCTGATTGGCTGAGCTTGCTGGAAGCCATGTGATGCGCTCCAGCCAATGAAAAGGCTGCTGATGCGCAAGCGCGCTGGCAGCCTTTTCTCTCTCATGGACCCGGAAGCAAGAGACATCGCTGGACGGCGGACGCAGGTGACTGTGAGGCGGACGGCGGGCGAATGGAGTGGCGATCGATGGTGAGGGATGGGATGGTGAGTATGGTGTCTGTGTTTTTTTTTTTGGGGGGGGGGGGGGGTCCCGCCGGAGTTGTCCTTTAATGAAAGCTAAGCTGCAGTAACCAAGAATAACCACTACACAATGAATGGAACTGTCTGCATACAGCTCTATTTTCTGTTCATACAGGCACCCGAGACCAGGTAAATCAGCTGTTTGGCGGGGTGCGAGAGGTTGGACTCTCACCAAATGGATTAGGTCATAAACAACAACAACAACATTGTACAATATATCAAACAATGTGCTGTCAGCCCCACATCTCTGGGCAATACAGGCAATGAGTGATTAAAGGGGTTATCCAGCGCTACAAAAACATGGCCACTTTTTCCCCTACTGTTGTCTCCAGTTTAGGTGCAGTTTGCAATTAAGCTCCATTTACTTCAATGAAACTGAGTTTCAAAAACCCACCCAAACTGGAGACAACAGTAGGGGGAAAGTGGCCATGTTTTTGTGGCACTGGATAACCCCTTTAAAGCAAAGGGCCACACAAACAATCTAGTGCCCAAACTAGCGACCAACGCTGTGTGTAAAAGGCTGTGTAAATGGGGACCAATCTAGGATACCTGTGCTTATTCACAGCATGGCTCATAGCAGGTCACAGGCATGTAGATAAGGGCAGCCAATAGGTTGGGTAATGGCCCTTTTATACAGGCAAATTATTATTAAGGAAGCACTGTTGCAAAATAAAAATAAAAAAATAAAGAAAATCAGAGGGGTTGTGATTGCAAGCAGTTTTGCAATATACTTGATTTATTTTTAAGCTTTTAATGTTTAAGGGTGCGTTCACACGTACAGGATCAGCAGCAGATTTGAAGTGGCAGATTAATAAGCAAATCAAATCTGGGCCATGAAATCTGCTGCAGATCCTGTACGTGTGAAAGCACCCTAAAGACCAAATTGCCGATATTTTGTCTTTTCTATGTAAAAAAAAAAAAAACACAGGAAGTCCCAGTCCATCGGGTGCTTACGCAAGGAAAGAAACGTGTTCCTTATGCAGGTTGTTTATTGAGCTAATTACATTATCATCTTCTTCTAATTATATTATAAGCTCTGCTGCTTCCCAGGAGACAATGCTCTTTGTTATGCAACAACTCAGTCAGTATAATGTCTCTGTGTGGTTACAGAGGTTTTGGTGCTGTGTGACAGGAGAGCTGACCATACAATGTGAGCACCCGGTGGACTCACTGCTACTGAATGTGGACGCGCGACAGCTGTATTCATTAAAAAAAAAAAAAGGCATTCTCAAAAACTGCTTTTGATCACAACTGATTTCTTAAAAAAAAAAAAAAAAAAAGTTATGACAGATATGCTTTACGGGCATTCCTACCCACTCATTTGCAGAATAATCGGCTAGTGTAATTCTGCGTTTACACGGAGCGATAATTCGCCCAATCGAACGATTAACGATTTTGAAGTAACAATATTTTTTTATAACGATCAGCGTTTAGACGGAACGATATATCGCTTAAGCCTATCTTACACATAGGGTGAATTAGTGAAAGACTGTTTACACGAAGCGATCTGTGAATTTTTAGCGAGTGACCAACAACGATTTGAGAACATATTGAAAGATCAAAATGAACGATTTCTCGCTCGTCGCTTGATCGTTTGCTGTGTTTACACAAGCAGATTATTGCTCAAATACCATCGTTAACGCGAAAATTCGAACGATAAACATTCCGTGTAAACGCAGCATAGCAGCACCAGTTATCAGCTAATTAGATGTGCGGCCAATACCAATGCATTAAAATGGCTGCACGAATGATACAGCGATTGTTTGTGTGTCCTAGCTGCAAAATTAATCATGCCTCATAAAGGGACTGCTATCAAGCACTGAAGTTGCCGACTGCCGCTTGTTCGCAGTCGTACATCAGGCTGTCTATAAAGGCCTTCGCTAGAAACATAAAAGTGACCCAACATCCCAACAACCCATAGTCCACAGGTGTCAAACTGTGGCCGCCCAGCTGTTTCACAACTAAAATTCCCATCTTTTCTTCTTTTTTTTTTTCCTCTGGGGGGGGGGGGGGGGAATGTGTGTTTTGTTTTGTTTTTCGCAATAACAGCCAACAGGGTTTCTGAAGCCAGACAAGGCGGAATCATCCAATCACCAAACCCGCTTCAGTATAAAAGAGGATATGAGCTGTTAAATGGAAAAAATACAAAACTGAACCCTAGGCTGGGTTCACACTACATTTTTGCAATCTGTTTCTTTCATCCATTTTTTTGCAAAAACAGATGAAAAACATTAAAAAAAAAAGGATCAAAACGGATACTTTAAGTTCCTTTTTTAACGGACACAAAAATGAGGTCGACCACGTTTTTTTTTATACGTAAAAAAAAAAAAAAAAAAAAAAAAAAAAAAAGGATCCATTTTTTAACAGTTTTTTTTCTAATGAAAGTGAATGGAAAAACGGATGCACACAAATGCATCCGTTATTTTCATCCATTTTTAGCAAAAAAAAAACAAAAAACAAAACGGATTGCAAAAAGGTAGTGTGACCCCAGCCTTAGCTGTATTTGGCAGTTGTCTGTTTCACACTCTTACCTCCAGCCAGGACCACAGTCTAATAAGCAAGACTGGGTACTATAAATCCCGCGAGGGAGACTAAGATGGTGCATAGAGCCTCGCGTTACTCTTTAACAGAGTTTATGATTCATATGTACTTTCTTTATGCTGCAGTCCAGTTTCACAACACATTATTCCCACGAGGCATATGGCACGGCCCGACTGTTTTGTACTAACACAGACCAAACAGGTTTACACCTACAAATTGCGATCTATTAATTTTTTACTTTATTTTCTTTCCATGCATTCTCTTGTTCTGACACCGAGCAGAGACGCACCTGCACGGGACAGGAAACGCACAAACCAAATTATTATTTTTTATTTTTTTTAATCTAAAGAAGGGGGAGGGACGATATATAGGACTGATTCGTCACCTGAATACGACCACTCTAGACAAGAGAAGAAACGTCAGAAGAAAAAAAAAAATATATGAGAAAATTACTGTCCAGAGCTGTAGCCAATCCCTGTAGAAAACCTCTTCTGCTCTGAACAGGTCCTGTGACAGAAACAGGTGGCAGCAGAGAGCACTGTGTCAGACTGGAAAGGACATACAGCAGTTAATAAGTACTGGAAGATTTTTAATTAGAAGTAAATTACAAATCTATATAACTTTCTGACACCGGTTAATTCGATTTTTTTTCCCCAGAGTTTCCCTTTAAACCAAACACAATAGATCAAATTTAGCCAAGTCTAATCATTTTAGTCAAGGTCACAAAGTTGAAGGTGCTTACCATAGCCATGCAGCTAGATTCCGATATAACTCCAGCTTTGAAATTAAAGGTCAGCAAGCGTGCAACCAAGTTGCACAAGAATTCACAAAGTGTGAACATCCAGCAGCTAAACATTGATAAGATGAAAATTTCTGAATCTCAAACAAAGACCACAATCCTTTGTTAAACATGGCCACTTTTCCCCCTCTTTTGTCTCCAGATTGGGTGGGGTTTGGGACTCCGTTCCATTGAAGTAAATGGAGCTTAATTGCAAACCACACCTGAACTGGAGACAAGAGAGGGGGAGAAGTGGCCACGTCTTTGAAGCGCTGGATAACCCCTTTAATACCGTCAGCCATATCCCTTAACTGCCCAATAACCGTGCATGCTTGGCAAATGTTTCTGGCCTGTGCACAGAAGACGTGCGCACCTCATCACAAAACGCTGCCAATTGTAGCAAAGAGATGCCACCCACAGCATTGGCAGGAGCCAATAGTGAACAAAGCATCTTTAGGTGCCAACACAGGGAGTTGGCTGTAAAAGATGATACATCCGATACATCCCAGGTTCATGTATGCAATAAAAAATAAAAAAACACGTACCTTTTGTTTATAACGGAAGTCAATGGAAAAACTGCAGTGTGAACCCAGCCTTATAGGTGTAAAAACAGCACGTGTAAGTACAACCTACTGGATAAATTGCCTACAATACACTAAATCTAAAAATGACCACATTTGGTCCAAATCTCCAATGGTCCAATGTATACCGTTTTGTTTGTTTATTTTGCAGGACCAATTCTTCCTATAGGAAATACTGAGCATTTGCATTAATTTTATCTTCCTTAGTTAAGTTCTACTTTTACCAGAAACTACAGAGAACACAAAAAAAGTGCTTCATCCTATTTCCATGGTTTATACTCGTTTTTAGAATCCCATACAAAACTACTACACTGTAAGCCACATTGGATACGATATCAAGACTATATTCAGTGTCAATATAGTTTTTCCAAACGGCACTACCACTTACAAGCTAGGCAAAAAGGGTCAGCAGAGCCTCATTTAAGAGTCTCAAAACACAGACTAGCCAGATATTTCTCTGGGGAAGGACCTAGCCAAGGGGTGTATCATGTAAGGAGACATCCAAAACCACCATTGCGTGGCCCTTTTAGTCAATAGCCAACTTAATTTATAAGTCTAAGCATATGATAAAGGAAATATCAAAGCCAGGTATCCACCCACATACAGCTGTTTCAGCGTGTTGCCCCTCATCAGTGTGAAGTAGGATTCAGAATAGGTGGTAGCAATGTCTAGTAGACCACCACAGTAAAATGATCACTGATCTCAGGGAGACCAGCTAAAGGAGACACTGTAGGCTGCTAGTAAAAGTGCTCAACACAGTGAAGACCTAGGTGCATCGCCCCCTTGGAAATACAATAATGCAAAAAGAGTCCGCAGCGCCTCATTTAATAGGCTCCAAACAGGGGAATAGCCAGATTATTCTCAAGGGAAATACCTAGCAGCCTACAGTGTCTTCTTAGGTCTTCCCGAGATCAGTGGTCATTTTAGGGCCTCTTCACACCGAGAAAAACAGGTGGGAATTCCGAGTGGAGCCCGAGACACGGACTTCGCTCAAAATCTCAACTGTCTCAATGTGATGTCTCGCGCAACGCCATTCTGTGCTCAAAGAATTGACATGTCAACTCTTTGAGCGGTAAGGTGGAGAGCAGAGGTGTGCGAGACTTCACATTATACAGTGAGGCAGGCAGGATTTAAAGTGGAATCCGCAGGGCCGGTTCCACTCAGAATTTCAGCCGGTTACCATAGTGGTCTACTAGATATTGCTTCCACCTAGCCAGAATCCCACTCCACAATGATGAGGGGCAACACCCAAAACAGCTGTCTGTGGATGGATACCTGGCTTTGATATTTTCTTTGTCATATCCTTAGACTTGTAAATTGAGTTGGATATTGACTGAAAGGGCCACTCCTTGGCCAGGTCCTTCCCTGGAGGGATATTCGGCTAGTTCTGTGATTGGAGATTCATATTTTTGTGAGAAAAGATTCAGTATAACTTGCTGATTAATATCCCTTCTCATTCTGTCATAAGGAGTCCAGTGGGCGGTGCCACTGGACCCTTTAGCATGGAAAAATCTGAGATTTTAATCAATAAATTACAAGTTATACAGAATCATTTCCCATAAAGATATATATATATATATATATATATATATATATATATATATATATATATAATTTTGCTCTCCTGCTCTATAACTGATGCCAATAGCTTCAAGAGAATTTTCATGGTGACGGGTTCCCTGTAAATTGTTTTTGAGTTTGTTTTTTTTAATTTGGTCCCTTTTACTTAGGCTACAAAAAAAAAAGCTACAGCCCAAAAAACAATCGGGGGTGAGAAAAGCAGCCCAGTCGTTTTGACAGATTTAACACCATTCGGTGCTTGCTAGCAATGCCTTTGCAAGGCACGATTAATTGTGCGTCCATTAGAAGGAGAACTCTGTCCAAAACGTAAAAATCCACACAAATTGTAGACATTAAATAACAAAATCCACAATGTAAGCAGTAAACAGAATTAATGGTCAAGCAATGAAACATGGTCTAACTTTCTGTGGGGTACAAGGCAGGGGTTGTGACATGACAACTGGGTGGTGGTCTACTATAAAGGGGTGGTCTAGGATCAGAAAAAAAAAAAAAAAAGCTTTCTACCAGTAACAGCACTACATCTGTGTGTGGTATTGCATTGAACCCAGTAGAATCTAGTAATACCACATGCAACCAGATTACAGGCATGGCGCTGTTTTTTGAAGAAAGCAGCTGTTTTCCTAATCCTGGAAACCCCCTTTAATTCTGAAACAGGTACATGCAAATGAAAGTTACGAATACTTAAAGTGAAGCTCTGCTTTTAATACTGATCTGTAATTATTACGTATCATATTTTTGTACTCACTTTTTAGGGTATGCTATTACTTCCTGATCAGCAGGGGTCCAACCTCTAATGATACTCAGAATTGAAAAGTGTGACTGTCATAAAGTCCGCTGATCCCATCGGTGGTTTATTTCTCTCTGAGGTCGGAAGTTCAGGTGAATCTGTAGATACGAACTGGCTGAGACCATAAGACACGCAACCCCAAATCTGGTCCAATGGGGGCTGCAGGAATTGCGTTCTTGGTGAATATTTACCCATGGATACCCAAACAGATATTTCTCCCATTATAGGCTATGGGGGCTGCCTTTCTATAGGAAGACCACCCACTTATCTCTCTTTGAAAAGACCACACACTGGACTTACAGTATATATGCTTTGAATCAGATAGAAGCAGATCCACACTGAAGTCCATCAACAAGCTGGAGCAAAGGAGACTTCCAAAAGACATCATGGGTAAAATGCTGCCAGCATTGTACCGCATTACTGGAGCTGATGAAGCAGGAAGAATTCCTGAACTAACAGCAGACAGGAGAAGGGTAGCTGTCAGAGGCATGGGCGAGGGGTGCTGTCCACCCTATGCTGCTATGGGGAGAGGAACCATGTAAGCGATCAAGTATGAGGGAAGAGCAGCAAGAGTTTGATCAGAAGCCATGCTGGGGGATCAGGAATAGGATGATGGGGAGCCATGCTGGGGGATCAGGAATAGGATGATGGGGAGCCATGCTGAGGGACAAGGAATAGGATGATGGGGAGCCATGCTGGGGGATCAGGAATAGGATGATGGGGAGCCATGCTGAGGGACAAGGAATAGGATGATGGGGAGCCATGCTGGGGGATCAGGAATAGGATGATGGGGAGCCATGCTGAGCGGATCAGGAATAGGATGATGGGGAGCCATGCTGGGGGATCAGGAATAGGATGATGGGGAGCCATGCTGAGCGGATCAGGAATAGGATGATGGGGAGCCATGCTGGGGGATCAGGAATAGGATGATGGGGAGCCATGCTGAGGGACAAGGAATAAGATGAGGAGCTATGCTGGGGGATCAGGAATAGAATGATGGGGAGCCATGCTGGGGGATCAGGAATAGGATAATGGGGAGCCATGCTGGGGGATCAGGAATAAGATGAGGAGCTATGCTGAGGGACAAGGAATAGGATGATGGGGAGCCATGCTGGGGGATCAGGAATAGGATGATGGGGAGCCATGCTGGGGGATCAGGAATAGGATGATGGGGAGCCATGCTGAGGGACAAGGAATAAGATGAGGAGCTATGCTGGGGGATCAGGAATAGAATGATGGGGAGCCATGCTGGGGGATCAGGAATAGGATAATGGGGAGCCATGCTGGGGGATCAGGAATAAGATGAGGAGCTATGCTGAGGGACAAGGAATAGGATGATGGGGAGCCATGCTGGGGGATCAGGAATAGGATGATGGGGAGCCATGCTGGGGGATCAGGAATAGGATGATGGGGAGCCATGCTGAGAGGATCAGGAATAGGATGATGGGGAGCCATGCTGAGAGGATCAGGAATAGGATGATGGGGAGCCATGGTGGGGGATCAGGAATAGGATGATGGGGACCCATACTGGGGGAAAAGGAATAAGATGAGGAGCCATGCTAGGGCATCAGGAATGGGATGATGGGGAGCCATGCTGAGGGACAAGGAATAAGATGAGGAGCCATGCTGGGGGATCAGGAATAGGATGATGGGGAGCCATGCTGGGGGGATCAGGAATAGGATGATGGGGAGCCATGCTGGGGGCTCAGGAATAGGATGATGGGGAGCCATGCTGGGGGATCAGGAATAGGATGATGGGGAGCCATGCTGGGGGATCAGGAATAGGATGATTGGGAGCCATTCTGAGAGACAAGTAATAGGATGAGGAACCATGCTTGTGTCGTTCCATTTCCCCACCACTCGGGGGGTGGGGGGGTGGGGGGGGAATGGGAATGCCTGTATCGGCAGATGGACTGGCCACTCAGCCAATCTGTGACTGGAGCAGCTTCCTGCTGAGCGGCCAGTCCATTAGCAGGGTCTTGACATGGACACCCCCGAGATCTCAGAGCCCTGCGGCTCCCACAGCTGCTCCTGACGCTCACCGTGGGCACAGGGAGAGGTAAGTTGTTAATTGAAATCAATTCCCCCCCTCCCCCTTCAGACTGATGCCTTTTAGCAAAATGCCGGACTTCTCCTTTAAGCTTCACGTTTATGTATTTCACACATATTCGCTTTAAAATGCTCAAAAAAAATGTTCATTAAAACCATGTTTGCTTATGTTAATATCTTAGAAATCAGAAGGAATTCAGTAGACCAGGCCTCCCTCAGGCGGCTCTGGCAGACAAGTTGTCACAACAGATCCCAAGCGTTGTCATCAAGCTTTCTTAAACTTCAGAAAGGTAACCCATCTTATTAAATAATATATGCAAGGAGGACCGGTATCACCGTATATAAAGACTAAAAGAAAAAAAAAAAAAAAAAGTGTGGCAACCCTTGAAGCAGCTGTGACATAATAATTTATTTTTTGAGCATTATCATTATTAGAGATCAGCGAATTTTCAGTAATAACAATGTGAATCGCTTCGTTATATCGGCAGTCAGCTTATCAGCCGGCTCACATTTAACTCAATGCCGCTCCGCGTGCTGGGAAAAGTTACAAAGGACTGGATCCAGTCCTGGTACCCGTAGCAGCACTGAGTTAAGTCAGCAGGCTGATAAGCCGACTGCCGAGATAACAAAGCGACTGTAAATTCGTTCATCTCTGATCATCATCCTCCTGTATGAGGAAGAAACATGAGGTCTATGAATGAAACATAGTTTAACAAATGGGACGACCACAGTCACTGGATACAGAAGCTCGCATGCTAGCTAATGGTTGGTGGAAACTACAAGGGTGATATGGGGTGTGACCACTGACACAAGCGGGCGGCAGCACAAACCTTACCGTGTAAATGCCAATTCTACAAACTGCATAAGAGATCTGGAGGCATTCTGACACTGTCTAGAATCAAAAGACAAGATAGAGTCATCCTGATCCCTGCAGATCGTTCTTTGTAGGAGAAGAACAGAAAGTATCTACAGGTCAGTCACAAACAAGGGGAGCATTGAATTAAAGACATATCAAACTTAAAAGGGTGTTCCAGGAATCATTTTTCTCTGTAAAAAAAAATATATATATTGTAATCACAGTCCTCTTTGTGATTTACATACTTTGGTGAATTTTCCTATTAGTAAAATATGTAGTCACCGACTCCAAAGCTGATGATCACGTGCCGTACTTTTTCTCAACATTGCATGTATTAAAGGGGTATTCCTCTGTGGAATGTATATTCTAATATACAGTGCACGGGGGAAGAGAGGCTGCCAGCACCGTGATCACCGCCACATAAAACACCTACACATAAAAACTAGCTTATTAAAAGTTTCTATGGTTCTGCAACTCCTGGAAACCCCTTCAAGAGATGAAGAATTCTGGAAAGCATCCATGGCTGGACAACTCCAAGCAGCAAGGAAGACAAGATGGCTAGAGATTCATTTTCAGTGCCCAACCTTTGCTATTGAGGTCTAGACATGACTTGCTGAAATACCAAATTCGAAAATAAAACTGATGTCTAATGTCTACAGTAGAGCTTAGAAAAATACTGTAAAGCTTAGGATGTTACTGTGACCTAGCAAAAAGAAAAAAAAAAAAAAAAAAAAGAAGAATTTTGACCATTTCTGCCTAAATTTAGAGAAGGAAGCCACTTCTTGAGCTGGCCATATACTGTATTTTCCTGCGTATAAGACTACTATTTAACCCAGGAAAATCTTTTCAAAAAAGTCAGGGGTCGCCTTATATGCTGGGTGTCGTCTTATAGGACGGGTGCTGAAAAACTTTGGAACCGGACTGGAGAATCTGCAGGTCGACGCATATGGTGGGGGGAGCTCAAAATTGGCCACAGCTCCGCCATATGTGGTGACCGCATAAAGGGCAGAGCAAGCTGCAAGCGTCCGGGGTATGGAAAAAAAAAGAGACCCTAATACACATGCTAGCATAGCTTGGCCGAGTTGCGGCTGTTTTCATCGAGACATCAGACTATACTTTATGGCGGATGAGAAGATATGGCCTGACTTGTGCAGCCCACTGTAACCTGTACACTCCACAATAAACAAGTAGCAAAAACCTAGACGTTAATGGGTTTATGTTATGGTGTGTTTACACAGAAAGATTTATCTGACAGATTTTGGAAGCCAAAGCCAGGAATGGATTTGAAAAGAGGATAGATTCCAGTCTTTCCTTTATGACCTGATCCCTGTTTATAGTCTGTTCCTGGTTTTGGCTTCAAAGATCTGTCAGATAAATCTGTCTGTGTAAACACACCATATGTAAATCATTTCAATACCCGAGGCCCAGTTAAGCCCTTTACCACCAAAACAAAAGATTGAGATTAGAAAATCCTACCATAAAGAGCACTCTAAAATATTCTTATAACATAGACAAGTATTGTCACACCGCTTACAAACTACTCTTACCATTGTCAAGGGCCTAATCCTATACAAAGAAGTCAGATTTGGAGGCCAACCCTAGACTAGTAAGCAAATAATATTGTTGCCTTGACCTTTTTAAAGGGATAAACACTGTTAAAAATACAACCAGTATCTACCCTGATATTCTCTCCTTTAAATGGGTCGTCTGGGTTCATTTTACTTGTCCATAAACCACAGGATAGTATGAGATCGTAGGGGTCCAAGCTCTGGGCCCCCAGGGGATTTCTAGAACAGCGCCCTGATGAGTACAACCCTTGGCTATCTTCAGCAGCTCCATAGAGAATGTAAGGGTGGCCATAGGGCACTCTTAAGACGCGTCAGTGACAGTATATGACACTGCAGCTGGTCCACCACTTTAAGCGGCGAGAAGCCACCCCTGCTCAGGATTCTTTGATAATTGCAGTTGGCACGTGGGCTGTTCACTGCTTAAATGGGTCGAGAAAGTAATGATAGTTTCAATCATTCTCACCCTTGAAGGGGTTGTCAGAGTTAATTTTACTTGTCCCCTATCCACATGATTGGGGAAAAGTATGAGATCGCAGTTACAAGCTCCCAGTGGATCTCTAGAACGGTGCCCAGACTCCTTTGTTTAGAATGGAGCCAGAAGTCAGCGCATAACCTGCTGCTCTAGTCATTCCCAATGGAGTCACTGGAGATAGAAGAGTACAGCAATCTTCGGCAAATGAATAGAGTGGTGGGTGACATGCCAACCAGTGGCTCCATTCAAAATAAGGGAGCCAAAGCACTGTAGAAACCCCCAGGGGGCAACAGAACAAGTAAAAATAACACAGACAACCCCTTTAAGAAAATATATTGCAATCTCAGATGTCCTGTATGTGTACAGGGGCAAATAAGAGATAATGAAAAATGAACAGAAACAGATGGGGGGGGGGGGATGAAAGATTAAGTAGTCGGTGCTCTGCATTTTGTTTGATCAAGAATATTCATTGCCAAGGGTTGTGCTATTCTCACTACATAGGAGTCTTGTAGGAGGGCACCACAAGAGGCCATCACATACCAATATAAAGGTCACAAGTCACAGAACAGCTGTGTATCACCAATAAGTCGCCAACTGCAAGCTATGTGGAATCACGGCTTACACCGTTTCTTGAAACCTTATCTAGGTTTGAGCCTTGTTACCATCGTTGTTTCATGTCCTGGGTATCATACATAAAACATTACCCTCCAGGTTTCCACTCACAGACGTCAGACGCTCAAAGTGTAGGACAAAAGAACCGAAGAAGAAATTCATCATTGCAGGTGCAGATCGATTTGTGTATATGAGGTCTTTTTTTACGCAGTACTGTCCATTGTAAGTGTGGCCTTAGGGCACTATTAAGGCTGTATTACACGATAATGAGGGGGAAGTGAGCTCGGACCTGTCAGCTATTACAAGCACAGAAAGTGAGCAGGGTGCTGCAGGAGCAGCCCCCTTAAGTAACCACCACCACACAAGATACTTTAATAACTGCAACCGGCACTTGGCTTCTTACTGCTTAAAGGGGTCCCGGAGGGTAATGATAATTTTTAATTTTTCATAAAACGCCAAAGTTGTCGCATGGCATTTCTTTTGTTCAAAAGTATTGCAGCCAGATGGGAAATATGCCAAACCTTTACAGGTCACTTTGCTCTGCCGCATTCCGATAGCGGCTGTTATCGAAACAAGAGATGATCAAACAGGGCTGAGGTTCAGGTTTGTACGAACCTGAACCATCGGCATTGACTCCCGCTGCCTTCTCATTCCGTGGGGAAGGTGGAGACAGCCCGAGTACAGGCCTGGAAAACAGGGATACAGCCTATTACCTAGGCTGTATACCTGTTTTCCAGACGGTACTCGGGCTGTCTCCACCTTCCCCGCGGAAAGGGAAGGTAGCGGTAGTCAAATGCCCATGGTTCGGTTTCGTACGAACCTGAACCTCGGCCCTGTTCGATCATCTCTAATCGAGACCCGGGAGTAGCACTATGGAGTACGGGATGGGTAAGTATACTTTATTTTGTTCCCGCACAACCCTGCCTTGCAGCCTTCTTTATTTATTTTTTTGTTTGCTTCAAAGGACTTCTCTTTTAAACTAGGATATGCTATAACTGCAGGATCCCTACTAACTGTAAAAATAAAGGGGGCATAGGGCTTGTGTTTTTACCTGCATAGTTGCGCCCCCTGTCTCAGGTGTCTATGGCCAAACCAGTAAAGGCATATTAGTAACAATGATCGGACACAAGTGCTTCCAATACCCAGGTCGTATTTACAGTACCTACATGGAGGGTTAAGCCGGCTATAGACTAAGGACAACCGACAGCTGTAATTCTCATCTATTTTCATGTAGATTCAGCACAGTCTGTTATTTCAGCAGCGGGAGATAGGTGGATGCCAGAAATGTGGTGCCGCTTATCTTGGTAGGAAACAAGGGATCAGATTATGTTATGTGTTCGGTAGAGATCACTGATGTGAGAATCCAGGACAGGAAGATTAGGTAACACCTGCGGCACATGGCCTAACACTGGTACAGACAGGTCTCTGTATTGTTCAGTCTATCTATATACACAGCGGCCTGACAATAAGCCCTTGTTCAGCACCGCAATGCCAGGTTATACTCAGGAGGCCTGGGTTACAGGTCTGGTTCACCCCTTGTAGAATAATATTAATCTGTATACGTAATCACTGGCCCCATACAAGATGAAGAATAACTAACACTCCTACCAATCAGAACATGGATGGAAAAGCTTAAAGCTCAGCAAATTATTAAACTATCAGATAGTCAGTTGTTCCCATGGGACTCTAACGTGTAATGGGGTGTCCCGACTACTCCGACAGGAGATCTCCAGAGAAAGAAGGATTGGGCTGTTGATCCTTTTATTCTCAGGGGACATAACAGCCTGTCAGAAGTGTCTGGCAGCAGCTTAAAACGAATGTACCACTAAGGAGATATATATATATATGCATATTTTCCGGTGTCCTAGACGACCCCTGACTTTTAAGAAGGAGGTTTTCAGGGGTTCTCCTCATACGCCGGAAAATGTTAACCCCTGCATGACCACAGCAGGGTTTACTTGCTGGAGCCCTGCAGCAGTCAGTCAGGGGTTAACTGAAGTTGGAAACAAAAAACAATCAATTCACCTGTCACCCATTCCCGCCAGCCGCGCATCTCCTGTCACGTTCCCGGCGCAGTCTGTGCTGGAGGTCCCCGAAGTTCTCCTGGCAGCAGAGCGTCTCATCAGAGAAGCTCTGAGACGCACGGCTACCAGGAGAGCTTTGGGAGAATGACAGAGGCTTCAGCAACTTTCAGTACCTCTGTCATTCTCCCGAAGCTCTTCCGGCAGCCAAGCGTCTCCAAGCTTCTCTGATGAGACGCTCTGCTGCTGGGAGAGCTTCGGGGACCTCCGGCGCAGGCAGTGTGCATCATACTGCCTGCGCCGGGAACATGACGGGGGACACGCAGCTGCTGGGAACAGGAGAATTGAATCATTTGGTTTTTTTATATAGGGGTTGCCGCATACGATGGGGACGTGGCCATTTTTGAGCGACCATATGCCGGAAAATATGGTACCTAGATGCTGGTGGTGCAGTCCATTTTTTTTTAAACCGCTGCCTGGTTCTTGCCATATGCACCATTCTATATATGCAAATCGGGTAGCTCTATGCACTGGAGGGAGGCCTAGCAGCCCCAATGTACAGATATCCCCTGTCCTCAGTGACGCACCTCCTTCATAATCAAGTCCTGGCTGCTTCACCGATGCTATGTACATAGAAACAAAAGCAGTCAGCTCACCGTGTGTGTTTAAAGCCCAACAGTTCTTTGGTTTCCCAGGTATAATAAAAGCACGTGGAAAGTGGAAGAAAGCTGAGCCGCACTCCAGCTGGTCAGTCAATAAAGGAAAAAGGGATCCACAGCTTTCAAATAAAAATTTACAAAAACTTTATTTCTTTGTCCATAAATAATACTCGCAGACACGTGTTTCACCGATGCACTGGTGCAGATGGCGGGAATCGGGAGGAGATTTGAAAAATGGACCATGCCACCGGGATCTCCGTACTGGGGCCGCCCAGGTCATATAAAAAATATATTTTATTTTTATATCCTAAGTGGTACATTCCCTTTAAAGTATTACTGTAAAAAAATTAAAAAAAAAAAAAACACACACACACACACACACACACACACACACCTCACAAAGATATTTCAAAAACTTTAAATCTGTTATGGTCTTTTTGCTGGGACCACCACTATCGATATATATGGTAGCCATGAGAAGCGTGCTTCACTCCCCATTGCAGGCAACAGGTTCCATGAATCAGATCAAGGGGCAAACCCAGCTATATCTAACTACTATTGGGGACCTCAGCACTAAGACCACAACCGATCAAAATGGTTAACATGTCTATGTGATGTCAAAAAATTTTCTTTTAACTCACAGTAATGCTTCCGTTGACCTATTATTGGGCAATAATAAAGAGTGTAAAAGAGCCAGTGATCAGTCAACGAATTTGAAAATGACGTTCGTAAGCTGATCATACCTATAGTGCAGCCAAAAATAAAATTATCAGTCACACATGGCACCATGGAAAGGCTTTGTAGACAAGAGTAGATCAATGAGATCGGCGATCGTCATCCTGTCCCAAGCTTCACTGTCTGGTTAAAATTCACTGCGGCCACAAAGTCTACACAAAGCTACTGAGTTACGGGAAATTGGATCCTGAAAAAATATCAATAGGTTTTCCCAGCATGTATCCATCAGTGTTGTATGTCTATATTCCTGGAAAGACGCTTTAATTGTGATGGTGAATTCACACGGGTCAGATTTGTGCAACCCTCCCATTCAATCAGAATCGAGCTTGCGAAAACCACGTGCTTGCTGCAGAAACAACTTCACTCTGATGACTGGGACAAACAAACCTGACAAGTGTGAAACTACACTAAAATTTCAAAATTTCTGAACCATGTTAACTGCTCACAATGACAATACATGCTTAGGCTATGTTTACACAACCTATATATTCGTAAAAGTACGGCCGTTGTTGTCCATTGCAATACGAAAATATACGTTATGTTGCAGTCTATGGAATCCCGGCCGGAGTGTATACACATAGGGGGAGATTTATCAAACATGATGTAAAGTGAAACTGGCTCAGTTGCCCCTAGCAACCAATCAGATTCCACCTTTCATTCCTCATAGGGGCCTATTTCACAGAACGATAATCGGTCCGATAATCGCTCCGTGGAATAGAGACAACAATCAGCCGATGATCGGGTCATCGGCTGAATGTTTATTTAGGTGCAAACCTAAAATCATCGGGCACCGACCACGCAACGCTACATGGAATAGCATACATTGCCTATCCAGCATATTGCCAAACAGCATACAGGTCTTCTCCTGCGGTCCTTCTTCGTCCGGATCCCATGCACAGCAGCAGCTTCGGAGCGGCCAGTCTGAGCTGACAGACCGCTCAGCCAATCACTGGCCAGGAACGCCACAGGTAGTGATTGGCTGAGTGCTCTGTCAGCTCAGACAGGTCGCTCCAAAGCTGCTGCTTCACGCAGGACCAGGAGAGGAGGAGCGCAGGAAAAGACCTGCAGCATGGTTAGGTAATAAATGCTGTTTAAACAAGGGCTGCAAGGACATAGGTCACAATGTCCCTGTAGCCCTCGCTTAACGATTATGGGCCGTGAAATAGGCCCAGTAAACGAGTGCCGATCTAGCAGATCGGCGCTAGTTTACATTATTGATCGGGCTCCCATCGGCCTGTGGAATAGGACCCAAAGACGCTTTGGAAAATGAAAGGTGAAATCTGATTGGTTGCTAGGGGCAACTGAGCCAGTTTACACCATGTTTAATAAATCTCCCCCATAGTATACGCTCTGGCCAGGATCTCTAGCGGCGCCGCAAAAAACTAACATGTCAGTTTTCTGCGGCCGCTATTCATTGAATAGCGGCAACAAAGAACCTGTCAGTGTACACAATGAAGCGCGCGGCTCCGGCCACACTCTCCATTGTGTGCATTGGGGAGTTTTGATGCGGGCGCACACTGATGCGCCCCCATCAGAACTCAGCGGCGCTGGGTCTTGGAACACCCAGTGTCATACAATTAGTGAACATAGCCTTAGAATGCAGATCTACCAGGCTCTACTACGGAACTATGACGACAAGGCAAGAAGTTCTGATGTCTACAGGGTCACCAGTCTTCTATTGACCAGGAAAAGCAAACAGTCACTGGTCAGCAAACATTCCAGAATGGGGACACATGATATCTGGATGACATATTTAATCACATGACCTTGCTTTGAATCATAAAACGCATTGAGCACAAAAGCCAGAAGTAAGGACAAGGCCTCCGTCAATGACAAAGAAATAGAGCCCATAGATAAATATAAGTTTTAGAATAAAAAGAGTAGAAAAACTCAAGGAAGCACAAAACATTAATGGTGCGTTCACACATACAGCATCTGCAGCTGATTTTCTGCTGCGGATCCGCAGCAGATCTGCAGCAGATTTCATTTAAATAACTGAACACAGCATCAAATCCGCACCATCAAATCTGCTGCAGATCCTGTAGGTGTGAACGCACCCTTAAGGAGAAATTTGGCGAGGGAGAAGGATAAGAGAAATAACATTCTCTTACCTCCCCCACTCCAGCTCTGGTTGCAATACGGATTTACTGCCGCTCTGGTCCCCAGCCGTTTCCCGATCTGAGTGGGGACACTCCTTGTGATGTGTGACGTCCCCTCAGCCACTCAGCGGCCAAGGTTAGACCCCACTACAGACGCTGACTGGCTTAGCTCAGGTCCCCGCTCAGAAAAGGAAGCGGATGGGGACCCGAGCACGAGCAGCCACCAGAGCTGGAGCGGGGGAAGTAAGAGCATGTTATTTCTCTTATCCTCCCCCCTCAGTTCTCCTATACCCTGTGGGTGTGTACAGGATGTGATGGCAGGTGGTGAGGGCGGATGACAAGTAAGGGCAGGAGTGCAGTAAAGAAAGCTCCAGGAGAGGGCTAGTAACTGTAACACACAATGTACACTGTTTATATCATTTTTATATTATATTATAAGCATATAATTATATAACTGTATATATTAGTAGCCTAGCACATAAAAAAAATCATCCTTCATGATCTAATTCTGCCTCAGTAAAGCAAATTACCATCTAAAACAATAGAACAGCAGCATTATGCCCAGGAATGTACCATAAAAACTGATGTAAAGCTTAGCATAACTACTACTGCCATAACGTCAAAAAATATCAAGGCATGATAGGATTATGTAGCAGTGTAGCAGTGTAGAGACAGATAATCAAAACCGCAGAGTACCTATTGAAGGGAAGCAGCCAAATAAGCAGTCTATACTTGCAGACCTTCAGGGTGCGAGAGACAGAGCTGCAGACAGGTAAGTATATAAGTAGAAAAAAACAGTCAAGCACTCACCGATTCCTGGGCCTCCGCAGTATTACGGAGCCGGAAACACGGAGGGGAAGTGATGATACAGGTGCGCGCAGTAGCGGATTATAATAGGCCCTTTTCGGGTGGTAGCCTGGGGCCCATGGCCACCCAAAAAGACTTTTGGTATATTGTCTCCAGGCTACAGTTCTGCCATGATTTGCAAAAAATTGCTTCTTTTTTACCACAATTTAGCACAAGTCAGGGCATCATGACATTATCTATCATGTACTATGAGCACCAAGCTAGTGTTACCATAGTTACAGTGGGATGGGGGGCCCAGGCTTGGTGAACAGCCAGGGGCCTGTAGTAAAGTTAATCCGCCCCTGGGTGCGAGTGCACCCCTCCCTGTGTTTCTGACTCGAATAAACCCAAGAATTGGTGAGTGCTAGACTCTTTTTTTTTTTTTTTACTTCTATACATGATAGGAATTATATTTCTGCTTGCATAAAAGTAAAATGTCCACTTACAGTGAAGGAAAAAATTATTTGATCCCTTGCTGATTGTGCCCACTAACAAAGACATGAACAGTCTAATTTTAAGGGGAGGTTAATTGTAACAGTGAGACATAGAATATCAAAAATACAAGTCCCATTGTATTAATTATATAAATTAGTTTGCATTTTGCATACAGAAATACGTATTTGATTCCCCTGGAAAACAAGACCTAATACTTGGTGGCAAAACCCTTGTTGGCCAGCACAGAGGTCAGAGATTTTTTGTAGTTGATGATGAGGTTTGTGCACACGTCTGGAGGAATATTTGTCCAGTCCTCTTTGCAGATCATCTCTAAATCTTTGGCTCCTTCCATATGTTTTCTATGGGATAAAGCTCTGGAGACTGGCTAGGCCACTCCATGACCTTTATGTCCTTGTCTTTGAGCCACTCTTTTGTTGCCTTGGCAGTATGTTTTGGGTCACTGTCGTGCTGGAAAAACCAGCCGTGAGCTATATTCAAATGTCCTAGCAGGGGGAATGAAGATTTTACAGTACATAGCTTCATCCATTGTCTTGTTGATGCAATGAAGTAGTCCTGTGCCCTTAACAGAAAAACACCCCCAAAACATAATGTTTCCACCTCCATGCTTGATGGTGAGGACTGTGTTCTTCATTTCAGACAGCATTTCTCTACCTCTAAACACGGCGAGTTGAGTTAATGCCAAAGAGCTAAATTTTTGTCTGCTCTGACCACAACACCTTCTTCCAATCACTCTAGAATCATCCAGGTGTTCATTGGCAAACTTCAGAAGGGCCTGCACATGTGGCTTCTTGAGCAGTGGGACTTTGCGGGCACTACAGGATTTCACAGTGAAATGTGTTACAAAAGGTTTTCTTGGTCACAGTGGTCCCAGCTGCCTTGAGGTCATTAACAAGTTCCCCCCGTATAGTTTTAGGCTGATCTCTCATCTCCCTCGTGATCCAGTATACCCCACGAGATGAGAATTTGTATGGAGCCCCTGATCGCTGTCGATTGACAGTTATTTTCTATTTCTGCCATCTTCTTACTATTGCACAAACTCCTTGGGGGACATGTATGAAAAGGCGAAAATGCCTTTTTTGGGCGCAGATGGGGCGTAAAAATATTTGCAAAGGGTATTTTTGCGAATTTTTTTTCGCACCGGCCCCATCTGAGCCACCTTCGCCAGTGCGGTGGAGAGGGGGCGTTATGGGGGGTGCGGCAGCATGCAGAAGGGGCGTGGCCTCTGCCTGCGCCGCATTTATTATTTTTTCCGTGGAAATATTATACTGAAACCTACGCCAGCTCTGAGCAGTGTGCCTCTACATAAATCCCCTGAGCTGCGGAGCTGGAGGGACATTTGTAAGACTGGCGTAAAAAATGCCAGACTTTATAAATGTCCCCCATTGTCTTTTTATCACCCAGCATTTTATATGGTTTTGTAGCCCATTCCAGCCTTGAGCAGGTCTATGACATTCTTAGGGTCCATTTACACAGAAAGTTTATCTGACAGATTATCTGCCAAAGATTTGAAGCCAAGGCCAGGAATGGATTTGAAAAGAGGAAAAATCTTAGTCTTTCCTTTATGACCTGATATCTGTTTTTAGTCTATTTCTGGCTTTGGCTTCAAATCTTTCATACTTGTATAGTGTATATTACTAAAACACCAATGGCGATAAGTATACCCTCGCTATATAATACAAATAATAAAAAGTGGGAAAGGGGTATGCGTGAAACCAAAATGAATTTATTTGTGCAAAAATAAAGATAGCCACTAGCAGTTATACAATCACTGCAAGTGCATAGCCTTAAAGTCTCCTGTACATATATACAATGATCTGCTAATACAGATCCAGGTCCATGTTAGGTCCAGTCACGGTCCAGTCTCAGTGTTTAGTGGCAGTTGCTAAATAGTAGTAGTCAGTAATGTACTACAGTCAACAAAGTACTATATATCGGATCCCTGTTGATCCATGCAGCATGACCCAGTGTGGTCAGTTAGTTTATACACAATTCATGCAACTATAATTCAGACCCGTGTAGCTCATTCCATCATACACCGCAAGGTCGTGTAAGTCACTTAAGTCCTACGCGTTTCAGTCAACAAGTTAGTGTGACATCATCAGGGGCAACAAAATCTGTGACAATCATCAGGTAGCATGAAATATATTTCCAGGTTGTAGGTTTTTCCAAAAATTACCACTCATAACCGTACTCACAAATGTGCAGGGTGGGACCATACAGATTCAGCATAGCAGTGGCTATTGCCGATCTCATGTCCTAGCAACCCCTTTTCTATGTGAGTATATGCGCTATTAGAGTCCGGTAGTGTCCCGGCAGTGTGTTCTGGTTATCGGAGACCTGTGTGCTCCGCTTGTCCTCATCACTAGGAACACCCCCAGTCAGGATTTTTCCTATTCATCAGCTGTCTGAACACTGCACAGGTGCCTTAATGATTCAGCTCATGTGCAGCGCTCACACAGGTGATAAATAGGAGAAATTGTTCTATGGGCGTTTATGATGGTGAGGAGGGTGGGAAGGAGGGACGGCGGGGTCTCCTAGGGCATGGGTACTCTAGGCCACAGCAATTTGACACAGGGCTGCAGGTTTAAAAGTTTTTTTTTAGGACAATAACTGCATAACCTGCCGAACGGACCCCAGAACAGGATCTTGGAATAAAAGCAGCTATCCAAAGGTACAAGCGGTTTGGGGAGGTCAGATTGTGGATACAGAGTCGCTTTAAGGCTGATTTAAAGAGAAAAAAATTTTTTAAAACTACACATGTATATATTATAAAACTACTTAAGTACTTGTTATAACAAACCCTACAGATTTACTAAAAAGAAAAAAAAAAAAGTCACAGTGCCTCTTTAAGTAAAGTCAGAGTTTGCATTTTTCTGAGACCCGGCTAGTGCAACATTACATATCCAATATATAGGTTATTCTGCATCCTAATGTTACATAGAATGTGATGTGCTCCCAAGATGAAAAACAAACATATACGTCCCATCTGTTCTCAGCATAGAGGCAGTCATGAGGTCCTCACTTCAGCAACATCTGCAGACACTGATCTCAGCAGCTACTTGTATGAATTATGGAAGATAAGGGATTAGAAAATAAAGCACTGATCATATTCAGAGAACTGCCACATTAATAATATTCAGAGAACTGCAGACTGGAATTTTCAAAAATGTTCTATTTTGTGAATACAGCTCAGAGGTAAGATGGCTGCCTCTATAACTGTACATAAACTAAAACATTTAAAAAAAAAAAAATCTACAATCAGAAAATAAAAACTGATAAAAAGTAAATATGAATCAGTATATGGTTTGTATTAGTGCAGGGATGGGGAACCTTCGGCCCTCCAGCTGTTGCAAAACTACAATTCCCATCATGCCACAGCTGGAGGGCCGAAGCTTCCCCATCCCTGTATTAGTGGAAAAATAGATTTTTTTTTTTTTAATAATGCACATTAGATGGGTGGGGGCAATTACTTATCCAACACGACAGGCGTCACACAATAGCATGGTAACACGTCTAGTGATCTGCGCCCAAAATGTAAAATAAAATAAGATACTGATACATTTCTAGTCTATGATTGCGAAGCCCAAACCAACAATGGCTTCCCAGTGGAGTGTACCGCATGTACCGTGTTGTGATGATGGGCGTCTCTCCTAAAATAGATTTCCTTTGTAAGCATTCACATTCCAATATGCGGGGAATCTTAATGTTCTCCTCTTCTCTCCTGGAGCCCGCTGTTTATTTATTCAGTAAAATCACGAGGCACGGATCTGATAAAAATCCTGTTTTTCTATCCCAGGGAGTATGTTTTTGTTTTTATTTTCAGTAAAATCGGAGAAGTTTGGAGCGGCCTTAGGAATGTTATATAAAGCAGTCATCGAAACTGTCCACAATACAATGGACTCCACGTTAGAACACAGTGTTGTATCTTTTTCACACTGGTTCCTATATTGGCTGCCTATTCACTACCCTAATTTCAGGAAGGTATCCCCCTAGCCAGAGAATGGGGGATAATTTGTGGACCTGTTTGGGTCTGACTGCTGGGACCCCCAAACCTCATAAGAATGCAGGAAAATTGTGCAGCCGAATAGAACCTTTCATTTTCTATGTGGCATCCAGACCGTGGCAAATGCTGAGCTTGGCAATGTCTGGTGGGCTCTCAAAGAATGAATGGAGCACAGGTGCACTGACACTGTGTATTCTAGATCAGCAATGGATTCAGTGGTCGAAATCCCCACAATCCCCTGGTTATCCCCATCTTGTGGATACGGGACGAGTTTCTGAAATAACAATGTCCCATTATCTGTTTTTAAAGAGAAACCATCATCAGGTTAGATGAAGTCCAATGGGGGGGGGGGGATAACTGGCTGAGCAGGCAGGGGAACAGGTCAGATAGGTGCACTGGGGGCAGTAGTACCGCCCCAAAAAATTAGGCTATGTTTATGAATAACACTGAACAGTAAAACCAGATAAATCCATGTACAATTGTGGCACTGTTTTTCTTTTTTTTTATTATTTTATAAGGGTACAAACACACACAGCAGATACGCAGCAGATACGCAGCAGATTTGATACTGTGTTCAGTTATTTAGATCTAATCTGCTGCGTATCTGCTGCATATCTGCTGCGTATCGCAGCAGTAAATACGCAGCGTATATGCCTTGTGTGTTTGTACCCTAAAAGTATTTTTAATCCTAGGTATCACCTTTAAGTATGTAATATTCTGTATCATCAAGGGAACTTCAGTATAGAAATCCAGGCCATTGTCTACATTGTCTAAATGTCAAAGCCATTTTCAAGCTATAGGAATACCTTGTATCAGATGTCATTTAGCAAAGTGCTCAGAGACAGGGGGGGAAAACGGGTAGACGTCCGTCCACTTAGCGGTAACAGTGAAAACGGCTCAACAAAATGAAATAAAAAAATAAAAAGGTCATAAACTAAGCAATGGCCTATTTAGAGAGAAAGTGATGTAAATAGAATTATTGGCCTATAAAACCTACTCATATACAAGTAGTGTGTGTAGACATGGGCACAATGACTGAAGAAAGCAGATTACCAGATACATCAGTACTAGACAGCCTGGGTTTTATATGATTATCTGACTATAAAAGATATCTGATAACCCAACAAACATCATTTAAAAAGAATTCTACTATATATGTTTATATATGTTTTTTGTGTATATCAGAAAAGAACAAATGTCCCAAGAGCCATAGGTAACACCTATGTTACAGGAGAGGGGATGACTAGCTACTGGTGGGGGATCTGACTGCTGGGACCCCTACCGATCATAAGAACAAGGTTAAATCCCCCCCCCCCAGTGTGAGGTTCCCATACATCTTATACTTTGGCCTTCAGTATAAGGTGTATTGGGCTCTCCCGACCAGCCACTGGCAGATGATGTTGGTGGAGATAGGGATTGGGCGTGATAAAAAAAAAAAAAAATCACTGCCAGAGCAATTTGTTCTGAGAGAGATAAGCCGTAGAAAGCCTCCCCTCAGGTTGGAAGGAAGAGATAAACGACAGCTGAATAATCGTTCCTCCTCCAGATATTGAAGGTGTATGGGGACCTTAAAGGGAACTTATCACCAAGCCAATGTTATCTATTCTATCACCATCATGTTATAGAGCAGGAAGAACTGAGCAGATTGATATATATCTTTGTGGAAAAAGATTCACTATAACTTGTAATCTGCTGATTGAAATCCCTGAAATCCCTCATTCTGTGGTAAGGAGTCCAGTGGGCGGTGTCACTCAATGGACTGGACCCTTTAGCTTGAAAACATTTAAAATGAACAAATTACAAGTGATACTGAATTTTTTCCCATAAAGATATATATTAATCCACTCAGCTCCTCCTACTCTATAAGACGATGCCAAAAGCTTAGGTAGTATTTTCATGGTGACCGGTTCCCTTTAAGTGCCAGCTTCTACCAGAACTATGAGCCATCAACAACATGGAATTAGACATTACTCAGAGTTCTCACCTTTTCTTAGGCCACATTCACATTATGGTTATATCTTGAGAAAAAGAAGGCTAACAAATACCTCAGCGTACCAGTGGTGTGCACAATAATGTTACAAGACCGACCGCAGTCTTCCACACATTTGAGTCATGTAGAATAAAAGGTACATGTACAAGAAACAGACCAACCATAGTCACTAGTCTATTAGTCCACTACAAAATTGCCCCTGCAGATATAAATATGTAATTATATGGCCCAGAGCGCTGTGTCCAACCATATAAGTAATCACTATAAGTGTTACAAAGTATATTTTGGAGTAATATAAGTAAGTCTTACCTATGTAGGCATGTGGGCAGTCTTCGGCTTCTAACCAGTCATGGCTGGCGGGAAAAGGCGTTGTTAATCATGGAGGCGTGATCAACAAAGAGGTTTCACGTTAGTGCTACTAGTTAGTAGCTGAGAACCACCCTGTATGCCTACATAGGTAAGATTTACAAAGTACATTTTCGAGCCATATAAATAACGCTTATAACGATTATTTAGATGGCGGCAAACAGTGTTTAGGGCAATATAATGATGTATTTATAGCTGAGGGGGCAATAGTGCAGTGATTGGTTCTCTTTAAAGCTACAGAATGTGTCAATAAATCTTTGCCAGCAACATATTTCAAAAATATGATGTGAAAAGAGCCTTAGTGGGACAGTGTCAAAGTGGTTGCCTTAAAGTGACAATACCTTCTTAGGGGTATATTCGACAACTTGAGCCAGTCTATCTGAACACTGATCTCCATAATCGGCATTCGCTTACAAAGCGCTGACACTGCTCGGTCTGTCGCGTGACAACAGACTCCCTAGGGCTGCATCCAACTTCTTCAGCTACCAGTGATCAAACAGTGAATGATCGGACTCGAGCATGCACAAGTTGCGTTCATCTCTAGCAATTACTAACAACAACCGTGTACTTGAAACAAGTAAAAAAAAAATGTAAGATCATGTTTGTGTTAGAAAATCTGGATTTTGTTTTCTAAGGATAACCTGAGATGATGTATACATGTGTGGCCAGTGTCCGAGCCTTCAGTAATTCAATGCTTGTTTGAGAGAAGACAGAGTAGCGCTGCTCCTCACACATGGCGGCATTGGTTGCTATAGCTTCAAACTCTGGAATTCAATAAGAAAACGACGGACCAAAATGAAAAGTAAAGAAATTCTCAATACACAGGAAGTAAAATCCCCGTCCGTCTCAAAGCTATTGTTTCCAATCCAAAAGACATAATTATGTAAGTATATAACGGTATCATATACTGTATCAATTTACAGGTTTTACAAGTGACATTATACAGCGAGTCTTATACAGGATGCTAGAGTAAATAAGTGGCCGGATCAGTGCTATAAGGGCAGAGAAGTGCTCCAAATGGCCTTAAAAACTGAACATACCTTCATCAGCGTCCGTGCGCAGTAGGGAGCTGTCAGCAGGTTAGATTTGTGTAACCTGTTGATCATTCCCCTTTAAGGGCGCCATATCCTGTCATACAACTACCATGTGCTGCCATATATACAGAGAGATTCCTCCCTTTAAAGGAGAAGTGTGGTGAAAATTTTTATGAAAGTATTGTATTGCCCCCCCCCCCCCAAAGGTTATACAAATCACCAATATACACTTATTACGGGAAATGCACATAAAGTGCTTTTTTCCCTGCACTTACTACTGCATCAAGGCTTCACTTCCTGGATAAAATGGTGATGTCACTTCCTGGATAACATGGTGATGTCACGACCCGACTGCCAGAGCTGTGCGGGCTGTGGCTGCTGGAGAGGATGATGGCAGGGGGACACTGAGGGACACAGGGCACTGAAGGGACACTGAGCATCCCTCTGCCATCATCCTCTCCAGCAGCCACAGCCCGCACAGCTCTGGCAGTCGGGTTGTGACATCATCATGTTATCCAGGAAGTGAAGCCTTGATACAGTAGAAAGTGCAGGGGGAAAAAAAGCACTTTATGTGCATTTCCCGTAATAAGTGTATATTGGTGATTTGTATAACTTTTTTTTGGGGGGGGGGGGGGCAATACAATACCTTAATAAAACTTTTTGCCGGACTTCTCCTTTAACAAATATTCAAGGACTATTTACTAGACAACCAACATACAGTACTTTAAAAGGAGTACACTTTTAAATATATTTTTTACAATAAAGTTATTTTATGCTGGAATATAACCTTCATTGAGTGGCAGCAGTAAGAGGCAAATGTGGCCCCTCTGCTGCCACCAATGTTTGTGTCTGGAACTGCAGTCCCCCCCACCCCCAACCCCCCTCCCCTCGTGTTAAAAAGAAGCATAATCTACCTGTGAGTGACGGGATTCTTCTACTACTATAGCACAGTATGGCAGCCTCTTGCTATGACCACTCACTCTTTTAGTGGTTCTAGCTTAACTTTATATAGTGTATAAGATATACCTGACGAAACTAAAATAGCTCTTAAAGTAGAAGACACTACATTATAAATCAGGACAGCCGCATAAAACAAGAACACGTGCAACGAGACCACAACTCGTAAAATAAGAACAAACCAAGACAGAATGAAGTGACAAATGTTACATAAGAAGCCGAGCACTGGAAATGCTTCTATATAACAGTTCAAAGTCCTAGTCATATAACTTCATGGGTTTGCTGAAAACTTGTTCTGTCCTCCAATATACTTACTTTCGATATCAAAACTTTTTACTGGTCAGAGTGATCAGCCATGTGCTTATTTCCCAGCTTTGTGTCTGTGACCTAGACAGACCCCAGAGCATGCAACATTTTGTTTGGTGGTGGCTATTTAAGTTGGATGCAGTCCTAGGGAGTCCTGGAAAACATGGCTACAGCCCTAGGGCTGCATCTAACTTCAGCAGCCTCTGGTTGGGACTAACCAGAGTGTGCTTGAAGTTTGCTTAACTCTACAGCTGGTACCTTTTGGTTTTACCATTGGCTGGGCACTGAAAAAGCTAAATTAGTTTACAAACTTAGTTTTCCTAATGGAGTTACCTTGACATATGAAGGTCCAACGTCACAAGAGCAAGGCAGTGAGAACTATAAAAGTAATGGTGTCACGGTCCTTACTGGCAGCCAACCCCTTTGGTACAAAGTGATGAGATTCTATGCAGGGCCCCCTATATGCGAAGGAACTGCACAGTTATCAGGAGTGGGAAATGGCGCAAAGGGGAAGAAAACGTTACGTCTATTCATCCGTGTGGTAGCACGGACAACTATAAAGATGGGAAGCACTTCAAGCTTTACTTCATTTACTTCTATATAGAGCAAAGGACATACACGTACACAATCTGGGAATGTAGAAAATCATCATTACAACCTTAAAGTGACTCTGTACCCACAATCTGACCCCCCCCCCCCCCCCAAACCGCTTGTACCTTCGGATACCTGCTTTCAATCCAAGATCTGTCCTGGGTCTGTTCGGCAGGTGATGCAGTAATTGTCCTAAAAAAATACTTTTAAACTTGCAGCCTGTGCCAAACGGAAGTATCCGTGCCCTAACTTTGCACAACCTCTCTGTCCCTCCTCCCCACCCTCTTCATTATTAGGAATTCTCCAAGCAGATTGCCTCCTATTCATCAGCTGTGTGAGCCCGGCACATGGGCTGGATCGTTAAGGCACCTGTGCAATGTTCAGCATGGGGAAAATGTTTCAGTGGCATTCCTAATGATGAAGAGGGTGGGGAGGAGGGATGGAGGGGTGGTGCAAAGTTAGGGCACAGATACGTGCAAGTTTAAAAGTATTTTCTTAGGACAATAACTGCATCACCTGCCGAACGGACTGCAGGACAGATCTTGGATTAAAAGCAGCTATCTGAAGGTACAAGTGGTTTGGGGGGGGGGGGGGGGGAGGTAAAATTGTGGGTACAGAGTCGCTTTAAGGCCCTATTACACCAAAAGATGTCTGACAGATTTTTTCAGCCAAAGCCAGGAATGGTTTTGAAAACGGGATAAAGTCTCAGTCTTATCTTTACGACCTGTTCTGTTTATACTTCGTTCCTGGCTTTGGCTGACAAAATCTGTAAGACATCTTTTGGTTTAATAGGGCCCTTAGGGCCCTACTACACCAACAGATTATCTGACTGATTTTTTTTTAAGCCAAAGCCAGGCATGGATTTGAAAAGAGGAGAAATCTCAGTCTTTCCTTTATTACCTGTTCTCTGTTTATAGTCCATTCCTGGCTTAGGCTCAAAAAAAAAAAATTGTCAGATAATCTAAGGGCCCTTAGTTGCATTGGCATCAGGTTTGTAGCTCTTCACAACAATCTTATCTATGTAGCTCTAGGCATCAGTTCAGTCTGCCATGTGTACACAGTGACGGGTGGGAGTTATTACACGGCCATTAGCTTAAGAGAGCACGAGGGAGAATCCACCATGATTGTAGACACACAGACTTGCAGGACCTGTGTTCGGCCCACTGACATAGACATAGGGGCTCCATGGAAGGGGATATGGCTGGCTAAATGTTCGCAAGCAATGTCAAGTCTTCACTTTAGCTGGAGGTACCTTGAACCCCAACAAAACACTAGCCCCCATGCACTAGAAGACTTATGGCCCATAACAATATAGATCAGATCAGGTTGGCTCCTTGTAGGATTTATGTAGTCAATGATGTTCCTTTCCTAAAGCTAGCCTGTCCTTGGTCCTTAAACTATAATGGCCACAGTACTAATCCATCTAAGAGTAGTGTTAAGCAGAAAGGACGAACTGTACGGGTTTGGCAATGAACTGTATCCATGTTTTCGAGGACCCCCCCTAGGGTGGCATCCAACCTTTGTCGCCGTGGGGAGTCATATGCTGAGCGTTCGGGTTCAGAAAGTGTTGCCTCTCCGCTCAACACTATCTATGAGCCATGGATGAGGCCAAGTCACGTGACTGAAATGCGATTCCTACAAAGAGAGGTAATCCGGTCATGTAGTTGAGCCCTTAGGCTACCTTCACACGTTTAAGAAATCTCTTTTGCAGGTTGTTAGAAAAATCTGCAGAGAAATGGACCTTAGTGCAGCTTTGTCGATTTATGTTGTGGATCTGCAAAATATGAAAATGTCACTGTCGTATTTTTTATTATTTTATTGACATATGTGCCTCCTGTGGCAGGTCCAGAATAAAGCTGCTCAATCTGGTGCAGACTTACTTGCATTGATGCTGCAGATTTTAGGCATTAAATCCGCAGTGTATAAAGCCTATTATAAAGTATCCATACTCAAATGACTGGGGCAGGTGACTAGTGCACCATCTGTAATGGCTACTGGTTTCCCACATAAGCAGCTAACATTCTTGCAAAAAGTTGCATCTTCCTGGGAAAACGTGTTTGACAACTTGCCCGACTGTCATTACTTCTTTGACAGGGGCCGCACCTAAAGGACGAAATGGAAAGTCTGCCTAGTTATTCAGGCCACATTCACATAGAGCAGTTAGTTCCTGCGGTTTTCTTAGATTTAAAGATAATAAATCCCCAGTGGCAAAATAGTCAAGATTGTGGTGTAGCGACTAAAAAAGAAAAGAAAAAAAAAAAACAGTAGCTGGGAATTAGCAGATAAACCACAACAATATATTTTATTTGTGATTAATTGACTTCCCTATTAAAACAGGTTGTCTGGGCACATACATAAATTTATACATGGCTTGGGGTGGTGTAAAAATACAGAAGTGTATCCTAGATTACAAGTATTTAAAACCCCGTCACGTCTTAGGCCCGCGTCAGACACCCGGAAGCAACCGGGAACCGGAGCGTCGTGATGCGGGACCCGCCGTGATGCGGGACCCGCCGCTGGAATCGGGAAGTGGAGTGGTCCCAGCAAAAAAGTGCTCCACCCCCCCCCCCGCTGGAGTACCCCTTTAAGCACTTCCAGTCAGCTTCCTATACAGAGATCACTAGGTCTTGGTAGTAGGTCATTGTGATCTGGGACTGTCCAAAGCCAACACTATAAATAGGCTAGGCTCACATTTCTACCAGGGCTCCGTCATACAGTCTGTTAGAACAGAGATGGATGGTCCATTAAATAACAAACATTAAAGGGGTGGATAGGGAAAAAGTAGGAAATTGTGAGGATACGACCCCTTAAGTCCCAGCAATCTCCGTATCGGACCCCACTGGCTCTGGTATGAATAGAGCCACGGGTCGGCATGTTACCCACGTCTCTATTCATTCCTATGGAGCGACGAAAAGAGACGAGTGTGCCGGAAGAAAGCTGTACTCAGCTCTTTCCGTCGTTCCATAGTAATGAATAGAGCTGCAGGTCACATGCCGACCCAGGGCTCTATTCATACCAGAACCGGTGGGGTCCGATACGGAGATCGCCGGTGGGTTAAGGGGTCGTATCCTTGCGATTTCCCAGAATACTCTTAACTAATACACACAGATCCAATTAAAGGGGTTATCCAGCGCTATAGAAACATGGCCACTTTCTTCCAGAGACAGCCCCACACTTGTCTCCAGCTTGGGTGGGGTTTTGCTGCTCAGTTCCATTGAAGTGAATGGAGCTTAATTGCAAACCGGACCTGAACTGGAGACAAGAGTTGAGTTGTCTCTGAAAGAAAGTGGCCATGTTTTTGTAGCACTGGATAACCCCTTGAGGGTACAAACACACACGGCTTATACGCTGCGTATTTACTGCTGCGATACGCAGCAGATTAGATCTAAATAACTGAACACAGTATCAAATCTGCTGCGTATCTGCTGTGTGTGTTTGTACCCTTAATATTTCAATAGGGTCTGTCGGGTCTCTGTCTGGTGTCCGTTTATTTTGCAGGATTTGAGCAGACAAATTAAATGACTACAAGTACAACAAACCGAATTTCCAACAGAGCTTCCCAAATGGAGCCATGGTGTAAAGGACTATTAAGGTGAACAGTACAGTGCTGGAGAACCACAGTTTTTGGAAGGAAGCAGCCATGTTTTGTAATTCCTCCTAGGACTTGACAGATAAAGACAAGTGAAGGACAATTTTTAAGGAGATGGCTTCATCAATGCGGCAATCCCAAAGATTTACGATCCTGGGTGTTCACTCAACTCAAGAACCTCATGTTACAAAGTTGGACAAACTAGTTTGACCAACTTTTTTGCAACCTAAAATGAACCTTACATGCAGAAGAGAAAAGACACTATTACTTCACACACTGATAATTATTCCTTATGAGAAAAGCTATATAAACGGAGAAGATACCTGATACAGTGTGGCCGTACACCACTACATACACTGCAACCTGTACATAGGAGGTACAATGCTGGACACTACATCATACAGGCTAGATAGAAGAGCTGACAATCTTATGGGCAGAGAGTGGTGACATGGAATCATTCAACGCATTGGGTTTGCTTCACAGGCTACATTCACACGTTCAGTATATGATGTCTGCAATCTCCGTCCGTGAGCAGCAACGCATGTTTATTTTTTTGCAGACCAGCAATAAGGGTATGTTCACACTGAGTAATTCAGGCAGAATCCCGTCTGCCTGAGTGTGCCATAGACTGTCTATGAGAGAGCTCGCACGCCTCCGCTCCTGTCGCTCTCCGCTCAAACAAGTGACATAATTCCAGAATTCCGCCTTAATTACTCAGTGTGAACATAACCTAAAGGGGAAGGTGATAGTTAAAACAAGTGTAGCATCAGCACATTGGTCTTAAGTTTTGCACATGGACAGAACGGTGACGGGGCTTGCCTGCCCCCAGTGCGAGGAAACTCCCGCCCCTCTATGATGTGGCTCCATTAGAATAAATAGAGCCGCATCATAGAGGGGCAGGGGTTACCTTAACTGGGCGAGGTTTCCTCCAGTGCTTCACCCCCTGCTGGTGCCTGGATATAGAATGGCACCGTAAATAAGGAGGATTGCGAACGCTTCATCTGCAAACATTATGGACATTTTTATAGACTTCCATGGGACAATTATGTTCCATACTAAAGCTTGTGAGTTATTTTTTGTGGCTGCAAATTTTGTAGATCGCAGATGCGTAAATACACGGACAGTGTGAACAGCCCAATTGAAATGAATGGGACATAAATTTGTCCAAAATTGCTATGAAATGCGTGATCGTAGCCTATCCGGCCGATTATCGTTCCGTGTAATAGACACAATGATCAGCCGATGATCGTTGTCATCGGCTGATCATTGATATAGGCTTGGACCTATAATTGTCGGCCACCGGCAGTGCGCGACTGGCGGCTGCCGATTAGCAAAGTAAATACATTACCTATCCATGGTCCAGGGCTCCTCTTGTGGTCTGCTTCTCCCCGGGTCCCGCACGCTGCAGCTTCAGAGCGTCCTGTCTTAGGCTAGGTTCACACTGCGTTTTCAGCATCTGTTTAACGCATCAGTTTTTTGAAAAAAACGGATTGCAAAAAACGGATTCATTTGTGTGCATCCGTTTTTCCATTGACTTCCATTATAAAAAAAACGGATCCGTTTTTTTGGGGGGACCAAAACGGACCAATAAACATGGCTGACCCTATTTTTCTGGACGTTAAAAAAAACGGATCGGTTAAACGGATGCTGAAAACGCAGTGTGAACCTAGCCTTAGCTGACAGGCCGCTCGGCCAATCAAAGGCCGGGACCGCCGCGGCCAGTGGTTGGCTGAGCGGCCTGTCAGTTAATGCCCCTATTCCACGGGTCGTCAGAGAAGCAAACGAGCGCTCTCAGTGCTCGTTCGCTCCTCGTTCCCCGATCGCTGCCGCCACTATTCAACGCGGCAGCAGCGAGCGGGTGAGTGCGGGAGGGGCGGCGGGGAGCTGCGGGGGGGCTGCCAGGGTGATCGCTGATCGTCTGGGCAGCCCATAGGATATAGCAGCGTCTGTTGCCGACGCTCCTATTCAATGTTAAAAAACAAGCGACTGCAACGATCAGCCGACATGAACGATGTCGGCTGATCGTTGCACTCTATTCCACGGAACGATTATCGTTCGTAGCGGCAGATATCGGCCGATAATCGTTCCGTGGAATAGGGCCTTAAGACAGGACACTCTGAAGCTGCAGCGCGTGGGACCCGGGGAGAAGAAGCGGACCACAAGTGGAGCCCTGGACCATGGATAGGTAATGTATTCCAGTTTAGCAAGGGCATCAGTAACGATGTCCCTGCAGCCCTTGTTAAACGATTATCGGGCCGTGTAATAGGCCCAGTAAACGAGCGCCGATCTAGCAGATCGGCGCTCGTTTACAGTTAATATCAAGTTATGACACTTCCTGTTTTTTCATGGAACAGATCATATGAAAAGACTCATAGGATTCAATGGCCCTTAAAATCGTCCGTGGTCGCGGATCCGCATCATGGACAATTTCTCAAGACGTGTGAATAAGCCCTTAACTTCTGCTGTCCAGGCATGATGGGAATTGTAGTTTTGCCATAGCTGGAGGGCCGAAGGTTCCCCAGACCTACACTGATACATTGTAGCAAAGAAATGCTGATGAAGGGAGATTTATCAAAATTAGCCCTTGGTTTACTCGTAATATAATGTATTTTTTTACCCTAAAGGTGGAAATGCAGACATCTTTCCATTACAGGTTTCCTCTGCTGCTTTGATTCCTCGAAGGACAAAAAAAATCCCATGGGGGGAGATAATTCACATTGACTAAAAGAAATAACGTCTTTGTCACCCATAGCAACCAATCACAGCTCAGCTTTCATTTTAACAGAGCAGTTTTAAGAGCTGTGGGGGTTGGGGTTGCTATGGGGGAGAAAGATGGTTTTGTTACCTCTCCCCAATAAAGACTATAACCAAAATGGATCACACAATGCAGCATCACCACCTGTTGCAAAACTACCACTCCCATGATGCCCTGACCACCAAAGGTGCATCACGGGAGTTGTCGTTTTGCAACGGCTTGAAAGAAACAAGTTGGGGGGCCCCAATATAATGAATAAACTTTATGGGGCAGATTTATCAAACATGGTGTAAAGTGAAACTGGCTAGGTTGCCCCTAGCAACCAATCAGATTCCACCTTTCATTTTCCAAAGAGTCTGTGAGGAATGAAAGGTGGAATCTGATTGGTTGCTAGGGGCGACTGAGCCAGTTTCACTTTACACCATGTTTGATAAATCCCCCCCCCCCCCCATGTGCATAACCCGACATGACGGTTATATTTACATGACAATCTTAGGCGACAAAATGTAACACCAACCTAGACTCTACGCAACAGAATAGATTATAAAAGCACAAACAACCATTGCATTGTATATAGCCATTCCCTACAGTACTGACGGAGGAGAGACTTCTTAAAGGGGTACTCCAGACATATCAATTTGATGCCTCTAAACCAGGCTTTGGCTTTACAGCTGTTGCAAAACTACAATACCCATCATGCCTGGACAGCCTTCGGCTGTCCAGGCATGATGGGTATTGTAGTTTTGCAATAGCTGGAGGGCAAAAAGGTTCCCCATCCCTGGTCTAAACACATCCAGAACCACAAGAAAAAGGGGGTCACATATACCAAACCCCCACAAAGCACAGGTATACCCAGTATACAACAGTAAGAAAACCAGTAACACCTCTATTATAGTGATATATTATATATTATAGTGACAACTGCTTGTTGTCAGTGAATGAAGATAATCTGCATTATATAAGTGTTTAGCACACTATATCAGCGGACCCTAACCTGTGGCAAAACTACAACCTCCAATATTGTCTGACAGGCTCCAGCTGACGCGGGGTAATGGGAGTTGTAGTGAGGAGGCACAGAATACGGATCAGCTATATAATGATCAGCAGAATATCTTGTATATACAGTAATGGTACAGGAAATTCTGAGGATTAGACCTCATCCTGACAACCGCAGCCTCCAACTACTGAGGGTTTGTCACAATGGTTCAGTTCAGATAACAAGGAGAGTGATATGATACATGGAGATCATTGCCTGGACTGTAGCAAACCCTCAGCTAGGAAGAATAATGGTGGTTTTACACAGAGTGATAATTCGCCCAATCGCACGATTAACGATTTTGAGTGAACGATGTTTTTTTTTATAACGATCAGCGTTTAGACGGAACAATACATCGTACGGAAAAATCGTTATGCGATCGTTTAAGCCTCTCTCACACATAGGTGAAATCATTGAAAGACTGTTTACACGGAACGATCTGCAATTTTTTTGCGAACGATCAACGACGATTTGAGAACTTGTTGAAAGATCAAAATGAACGATTTCTTGCTCGTCGTTTGATCGTTCGCTGCGTATACACGTACGTTTATTGTTCAAATTCGATCGTTATCGTGCAAATTCAAACGATAAATCGCTCCGTGTAAAACCACCATAAGGTCTCTATACGGTGTAAAGAGTGTTCTTCTTCACTGACAGCAAACTGAGGTCTTGAAAACAGAAGCAGTAATATATATAGCGGATGTGAAACTACTATTTCCATTCACTGACAACAAAACTACAACTCCAAAGACTGTCAGGGCAGGCTGGGAGTTGTAGTCACACAACAGATGACGAGCCCCACTGGTTTAGACTAGACACAACTACATAAGACTTGTACATGGCTACAGACAACTATGTTACTTATTTCTACCTTGCATACTTGCTGTCAGTGAATGGAAATATTCCTATTTCCATTCCAAGGCTAAGACCTCCTCCTGACTATAACTGCTGCCGACAACTGAGGGTTTGTTACAATGGTTTAGTGCAGATAATAGCCATCAGGTTAGAGCCCCAGGGTAGGATAGCTATATAATGTAATATTATATAATATATCCAGGTCAGAGAGAATTGCCTAGGCTAGCAAGGATTAGGCTGTCAGCTTCTGGATAGAAACAATGTTCCTATTCACCGACAACAAACAGAGATCTTGCAAATACAATACAATAAAGATGTATACAAAACACGATCACAGATGCTATCCATGCTTGCTGGGAGTTGTAGTCCCACAACAAATGATAAGGCCCGGCTTGCAGACTATATACAGATCCATAAGGCTCAAAGCGCAGCGTGCATCGCAACACAACTCCTGCTCCTTGCTGTCAGTGAATGGAAATTTTCCTATTTACATCCCAAGGCTACAAAAAAAATAAATAAAATCCTCCTACTAGATGTACTTTACACAGCTGGGAGTTTGTCACAACGGATCGGCGCAGATAACAGGCAGCCAGCACGGTGGAGCTCTAGGGTAGGGTGGTAGCATAATATAATATAATGGATAGAGATTATAGATGATCACCTATAGCAGATGGTGACAACCTCTCAGCTGGGAAGGATTAGGTCTCCGCAAGCTTTCAGGGATGTAAACAATGTTCCTATTCACTGACAGCAAACAGAGAGGAATTACAGCACAATCTATATATGATACTATGAAGCTGCAGATCCTTCTATCCCATAGAGATGAAGGTTTATTTCCATAGAAGCCTCTTCTAGGTGCCCACATGGCATCTAGCACTGGCAGTACACATGGCATCTAGCACTGGCAGGGGCAGTACACATGGCATCTAGCACTGGCAGGGGCAGTACACATGGCATCTAGCACTGGCAGGGGCAGTACACATGGCATCTAGCACTGGCAGGGGCAGTACACATGGCATCTAGCACTGGCAGGGGCAGTACACATGGCATCTAGCACTGGCAGGGGCAGTACACATGGCATCTAGCACTGGCAGGGGCAGTACACATGGCATCTAGCACTGGCTGGGGCAGTACACATGGCATCTAGCACTGGCAGGGGCAGTACACATGGCATCTAGCACTGGCTGGGGCAGTACACATGGCATCTAGCACTGGCTGGGGCAGTACACATGGCATCTAGCACTGGCAGGGGCAGTACACATGGCATCTAGCACTGGCAGGGGCAGTACACATGGCATCTAGCACTGGCAGGGGCAGTACACATGGCATCTAGCACTGGCAGTACACATGGCATCTAGCACTGGCAGTACACATGGCATCTAGCACTGGCAGTACACATGGCATCTAGCACTGGCAGTACACATGGCATCTAGCACTGGCAGGGGCAGTATACATGGCATCTAGCACTGGCAGTACACATGGCATCTAGCACTGGCAGGGGCAGTACACATGGCATCTAGCACTGGCAGGGGCAGTACACATGGCATCTAGCACTGGCAGGGGCAGTACACATGGCATCTAGCACTGGCAGTACACATGGCATCTAGCACTGGCAGTACACATGGCATCTAGCACTGGCAGTACACATGGCATCTAGCACTGGCAGTACACATGGCATCTAGCACTGGCAGTACACATGGCATCTAGCACTGGCAGTACACATGGCATCTAGCACTGGCAGTACACATGGCATCTAGCACTGGCAGGGGCAGTATACATGGCATCTAGCACTGGCAGGGGCAGTACACATGGCATCTAGCACTGGCAGGGGCAGTACACATGGCATCTAGCACTGGCAGGGGCAGTACACATGGCATCTAGCACTGGCAGGGGCAGTACACATGGCAGCAGGACACTGGGCACAGGACAGGCACTGGCTAATGGCACATTGCATGGTCAGGGAGATGTCAGGAATGATTGCAGAAGGCCATGGCAGCCAGCAGGCAGCCACCAGTGACAGCTAAGGTATCAGCTGCCCTGCAAGGCGCCAGCCACCTGTGACCCAGGCACTGCCCTCATTAGGCAGCATTAGCAGTGCCATTGGCTGGTCAATGAGGCAGGATGCAGGGCAGTGAAGCATGCTTTATGGGGCTGCATTCTCCAGCCAGCAGCCAGGGAGCCGTCTGCAGGCATCTGGGCGCAGGGAAGTGGCCTGGGCACGGGAAGGGGGCACATACCATGTAATCCATGGACTCATGCAGTGGTAGCGATGGAGGAGGACTGCTCTCCGCTGGGACTCCGGCCACTGCCGCTCAGTAATACAGCCCTGGGAAGTTGCCGCTGTCCCCTCTCTCCTCTTCCTTCTCCTCCCACCTCCCTCCTGTATACGCCTGGCAGCCAGCACTGCTCATGGAGGAAGCGGGCAGCCCCGGCCACGCCCATCACCACAAAAGGGAAAACACGCCACGCCCTCCGCGTTCACTAAACCCACAAGACACGCCCCGTTCTCTTTAGATCCGCCCTGTTTTACGACCGTGCCGTCCCCTCTCCTGGGACAAACGCTCGTCATCCGTCACATGACTGCTCACGTGGCCTGCTTAACCCTTTGTCGAGCGACAACTCAATAACAACAGAAATGCCTGCTGTGTTTAACCCTGTCCCTGCCAGATTATGCTTTCCAAGTTCTTAAAGGGGGCTTTCCATTTTTTTTTTAAATTTATTTATTTATTTTTAAGAGATGGTAGAGA
This sequence comes from Dendropsophus ebraccatus, assembly GCF_027789765.1. Lineage (NCBI taxonomy): Eukaryota > Metazoa > Chordata > Amphibia > Anura > Hylidae > Dendropsophus > Dendropsophus ebraccatus. The sequence continues at coordinate 162,637,316 of NC_091456.1, read as the reverse complement.
AACCTGTACAGAAGAGGACACATGCTGGGAGATGATAGTAAATGCGCCATATACCTGTTCTCATTGGGAAATAAAGCAGCGCCCTGATTGGTTGCTGTGGATGATTTTTTTTTCTTACGTCCATCTTTGATTCTTACATAGTTACATAGTTAATACGGTTGAAAAAAGACACATGTCCATCAAGTTCAACCAAGGAGGGGATGAATACAGGGAAGGGGGAGGGGTGATAGGTTCTATACATATGCATTTATATTATTTTGCTCTAAGAACTTGTCTAGCCCTGTTTTGAAGCCCTCTACTGTTGTTGCTGTGACCAGATCCTGGGGTAGACTGTTCCACAGATTCACAGTTCTCATGGTAAAGAAGGTTTGTCGCCTCCGGAGATTGAACCTTTTTTTCTCCAGGCGGAGGCAGTGGCCTCTTGTCCTTTGAGGGGGTTTTACCTGGAACATCTTTTCCCCATATCTCTTGTAGGGGCCATTTATATATTTAAATAAGTTAATAATATCTCCCCTTAAACGTCTCTTCTCCAGACTAAACAAATGTAATTCTTTTAATCTCTCCTCATAACTAAGATGCTCCATTCTCCTTATTAGTTTAGTTGCCCGTCTTTGTACCCTCTCCAGCTCTAGAACATCCTTTTTATAAACCGGGTTCCAAAACTGGACGGCATACTCCAGATGAGGCCGCACCAAAGCTTTATAAAGCGGTAATATTATATCCCTGTCCCGACAGTCCATGCCTGTTTTAATGCATGACAATATCCTGCTGGCCTTCGAAGCAGCTGACTGACATTGTGTGCTATTCTGTAGTCTATTATCTACAAGTACACCCAGATCCTTCTCCATCAGTGACTCTCCCAGTGTAACTCCCCCCAGGACATATGATGCATGCGGGTTATTAGTACCCAGGTGCATAACTTTACATTTATCCACATTGAACCTCATTTGCCAAGTGGACGCCCAAACACTCAGAGTGTCTAAGTCATCCTGTAACATCTGCACATCTTCCATAGACTGTACTGTACTACAAAGCTTGGTGTCATCTGCAAAGATAGAAACATTGCTGTTAATTCCATTCTCAATATCATTAATAAACAAGTTAAACAGAAGAGGGCCCAGTACTGACCCTTGGGGTACACCACTTATTACCGGGGACCATTCGGAGTAGGAATCATTGACCACCACTCTCTGGGTACGATTATTAAGCCAGTTTTCAATCCAGTTACACATTAAATTTTCCAAACCAATAGACTTTAACTTACCCATCAGACGTCCATGAGGAACTGTGTCAAACGCTTTTGCAAAATCCAGGTACACTATATCCACAGCCGCGCCGCCATCCAGGCTTCTACTTACCTCTTCATAGAAACATATTAGGTTGGTTTGACAGCTTCTGTCCTTAGTAAAACCATGCTGGTTATCACTTATAATTCTATTAGCTACTACATACTCCTGGATGTAGTCCCTTATAAGCCCCTCAAATAGTTTCCCCACAATGGACGTTAAGCTTACGGGTCTATAGTTACCTGGGGAAGTTCGAGAGCCCTTTTTGAAGATCGGCATTACATTTGCCTTACGCCAGTCCCTCGGCACAATACCAGTAAGCAAAGAATCACGGAATATTTCATACAAGGGTAGTGAAATTACAGAACTGAGTTCCCTAAGAATTCTGTTATTTTTGATGATAACTTTAACCTTCTTGTCATGGCAACTGTTTTTGCTTCCTTTTTTATCTTTTGCAGCCCGTTTTAGGGATCTATTTTTACTAGAGATGACTATATCCATGTTTTCCAGACAACCTTAGGGCTTTATCCAAGTTCAGCAGCCCCCGCTAATCAAATGCCGAACGTTCGGGTTCAGATGGACTCGAACCCGAACCCGGTTCGCTCATCTCTAATTTTTAAATGTTAAATTTTAATGTGTGTGTAATGTATGTTTTTGTGTAAACTAAAAAAAAAAATATATTTTTGTTTTAACCTTTTTTTTATAATGTAAGGCTGGATTCACACTGTTTTTTGCAGTCCGTTTAACATATCTGTTAGGGTGCGTTCACACTACGGAATTCGTGCAGATTCCATTTTGTGAAAGGGCCCTTATGTGGTTAAAAAACGGATGCAATTGTGTGCAATCCGCTTGGATAACTTATTCCATTGACTTACATTATTAAAGGGGTAGTGCACAAAAAAAAAAATTCTTTCAAATAAACTGCTGCCATGAAGTGCCAGAGATTTGTAATTTACTTCTATTAAAAAATCTCAAGCCTTCCAGTACTTATCAGCTGCTGTGTGTCCAGCAGGAAGTGGTGTTTTCTTTCCTGTCTGACACAGTGCTCTCTGTTGCCTCATCTGTCCATGTCAGGAACTGTCCAGAGAAGAAGCAAATCCCCATAGAAAACCTCTCCTGCTTTCCAGACTGGAAATAATACCACTTCCTGCTGGGCATACACCAGCTGATAAGTACTGGAAGGCTTGAGATTTTTTAATAGAAGTAAATTACAAATCTCTGGCACTTCATGGCAGCAGTTGATTTGAAAGAAAAATTTTTTGGGTGCACTACCCCTTTAAACAAAACAGATGCCTTTTTTTTTCTTTTTTTCAGCATACACAAAAACATGGTTGACCCTGTTTTTGTGTACCATAAACATAACCATTTACAAGTGTATATGTTAAACTGACTGCAGAAATGCAGTGTGAACCCAGCCTATGTAAATATAAAATGGATCCTGACAGATGGTATACTGTATAACTGCATCCGTTTTTGCATGCATTGTTTTCCATAAAACGGCCGTGTTAGACAGCAAAAAAGCAGCGTGGCCCTAGCCTGTCCGCAGTGTTATTGGTGACGTTGGGGAAGATGGGTACTTTTGATAACCTTAAGTCTATGTTCACGTGACTTTTTTTTTACTTTTTTTTTTATATTAAAATTACGTCTGTTATATCAGGTTTTGGCGTCCTTCATTACAAAGGTACATTATTCTAGTTCAGGGCCTTTTTGGGTGTGGTTCTTCTTTGAAGGTCTATTGAATTTACGATCCTTATAACGCTTTTATCCTGTGGTCTATGGGGCTGTATGAGGTGACATTTCTTGCGCCACGATCTGTATTTCTATCAGTACTTTGAGTATATGTGACTTTTTGATGGTTTTTTTATGACATTTTATTACATTTATTACATTACATTACATTTGTTCTGCATAGATCAATGAGATCTGTGATGCATTGCTCTGGCCTGCTGGAGCCTAGAACAATGGATCACGAGCCAGGATCAGTGCCATTATGGCACAGGGCCCTGGCCTGGCAACATGCGGGGAGGGAGGGGGGGCCATCCCACCACTAGACCACCACGGATGGGGGACACAGGCTATTTAAATACAGCTGTCAGTTTTGACAGCTGCATTCAAATTGCTAATAGTGTGGCGGTTCAGAGCTTGGTCACAGCGTGACCCCCTCAGAACTACCCTACCGGACCCAGGATATACAGGTACACCCTGGGTCATCAAGGGGTTAAAGCAGGGATGTCAAACTCAGACCCTCCAGCTGTTGCAAAACTACAATTGCCATCATGCCTGGACAGCCAAAGCTTTAGCATGATGGAAATTGTAGTTTTATAACAGCTGGAGGGCCTAAGTTTGACACCAGGGGGTTAAAGGGATAAAAACAAAAATGCAGTTATTCTTCCCCGCCTGGAGAGCAGCAGAAGTTTTCTATGAGGATTTGCTACTGCTCTGGACAGTTCCTGACATGGACAGAGGTGGCAGCAGAGAGCACTGTGTCAGATTGGAAAGAATACACCACTTCCTGCAAAACATACTGCAGCTGATAAGTACTGGAAGATTTTTTTTTTAATAGAAGTACATTAAAAATCTCTGGCACTTTCTGACACCAGTTGATTTGAAAAATGTTGTTTTTTTTGCTGGAGTACGCCTTTAAAAGGGGATTGCCTTGCTTCTAGTCCCCTTGGTTTAATGGAAATGTCTCAGCCTCAGGCAGATGAAGCACTTGAAGCTCCAGAGACTTTTATATAGTGAAAAGGGTCCATAGGTTCCATGGCTTGGATCCGACTGCTGCCACTGGACCACCTTATATCTATGAGTATAGGAATATACTGAGATGGTAATGTGTAAGTAGCTGCAGTAGGCATGCATGTGTACGCTGCACCGCCTATTATTGGCATATGAAAGGTCTTCTCAGAACACATAGGCTCGGGTTCTGAGAAAATAAATATTATATAAAGCTTTCAGGGAGGCTGTGAGAGCTGTGCATCAATGTTTTATGACGTGTGGGCATAGTGGCGGTATATTTTTATAGGTCGCGGCATACAACTGAAGGTGTAGGAATCAATCATCATAGAGGTAAGCCAGGCAGCTATAATGGGGTCCCTAGAATATGGGATGGATCCACCCAGACTACAGTGTGATGGCTTCAAAGAGAACCTGCAGAGGCGTCTTCTCGTGCCCTACGTCCTCCATTTATATTATCTCCTTGTGGTTTTTTCGTAACATTATCTGTTTTGTGAGTGACTCTGCATAGATGGAGCATTTCTGATACCATTGCTGGCATTACACAGGGGTCATGGCCCAGCTTTACCATGTTCCTGAATGGCGTTATGCAGCTATATGATCCCATAATAGGAAAATTTGCTTCAGTTTTGGCCTTTCCAGCCATGTCTCTCTACAAGAGGCAACATAATCCACCTTATAGTAAGTAGGGACCCACGTACAACCTGCTAAAAAGGATGACCCGACCCCGTGACCTACAACTGAAATAGACGAGGTCAGCTATGTCAGGAATGATGATTATTTTTGGTAAACCTAAAAATCTGACTCATCAGGAATAACCAAAACCAGTCTATGAAAATAACAGGACTGCGCCCTAAAGATAAGACTATACAGCACTGGTAGCTGGGATTTAAAGGGAATGTGTCGCCAGAAAATGACCTATTGTTTAAATTAAGGGGCCTTTTACACGGCCATTTATCAGCAAGGAGCATCGCTAGAAACGCTCCTTCGGCTGATAATCGGCTTATGTAAAAGAATCAGCAATCAGCCGAGGAGCGTAAAAACGTCCGATCTTTGGCTGATCACATCTTTTAGGCAACGCTAAAATATATCGTAATCAGCCACACATCTCCCTGTTTAAACAGAGGATGTGCAGATTTAAATGGCAGGAGACATTTTCTATGCTACTGCTCTGGAGAGTTTCAGAGATGGCAGCAGAGAGCACTGTGTCAGACTGGAAAGAATACATCACTTCCTGCAGGACATACAGCAGATGATAAGTACTGGAAGACTTGAGGTTTTTAAATAGAAGTAAATTACAAATCTAGATAACTTTCTGACACCGGTTGATTTAAAAGAAAAATATTTTTGCCGGAATACCCCTTTAAATAAAAAAGGAATTGTTTTTTTACCTTCTCTATTACGTCATTTATATAAAAGCATAAAATCTGTTATAGAAACAAATGGCTGTACAATTACAGTTATCTTTCCTATACAACTTGCAGTGTGAATTTGGCACCAATACCATTAAATAACCAAGCCTAATAACTTGAAATACATTTTTCCAACGTCTTGAAAACAGAAATTTCCTGTTTTATAAATGTTATCTTTCCAGAGCACTCGTAGTCACAAGAATAAGCATTCTCTCCCCTAATATAAATCAGGAAGGTTTCTAGAGGAACAGAATGGAGAGAGAAGAGGTAGAGGGCAGAAAGAAGAGCAGGGGAAGAATGGGCCCTACAATGTGAGGGAGGATGGTGGAGGTCCCAAGGTTGCCAAGGAGGTGGAGGCCAATGGCTTGTGTCCCCTTTTCTATAGTCTGTGCCTCCATTTACTTATAAATATACAATGGTGCCTTGGATTACGAGCATAATACGTTCTGGGACCATGCTTGTAATCCAAATCACTCTTAAAGCAAAGCAAATTTTCCCATAAGAAATAATTGAAATGCGGACAATTGGTTCCACACTCCAAAAATAACTTTTTTTTTATTCAGAATTTAGACACATTTAAAAACAGCAGAATATGTCACATTATAAGTTACTGTACAACAATGGAGAGGATGGGAAGCAAAAGGGCGGACAGAGACTGCCGGGAGCATTAAGGAATGAGCAGGGCAGATGTTGGCACAGTATATCAGCACTCTCTGTCCGGGGAGAGAGGGGTTACAGCTATGAAGAGATTACCTCCACAGTCCTGTCCCCTGATGCAAGCCCCAGCCTGAAATGGATCTGCTATGATTTGGAAGGTGAGGGAGACTTCCTGGGTCAAAGTATAGTGCTGTAGATTCCCAATACACCAACCCAACCCTGTTGAATCCCCACATGTAATTGGTTTCTATTACATGAATTGGTCTGTTTGTCTGTAGCACATCCTGACACATTCTTTCCTGGTCCACTCTGCCTCATCTCCTCTGTCCTCCCCCTCTCTTCTGAGACAGAGGTCACATGATCTCTGCCACTTCTGTTGCCAGACAAGCTGTAACACCTCATCTGTAACCCTGCTCACGACTGAAATCACACAGTGATCACCTGGCCAAGGGGCAGGGAAACAACAGCCTCTCCTAAGTAGTATAGGGGAAAGGAGACACTGTTGTTTCATCTCTCTCTAATCTATGTAGAAATAGATAGATAGATAGATAGATAGATAGATAGATAGATAGATAGATACCAGCTGAACAGATAATTTCTGGCACTCCAATTAGATAATGTGAGAAAAAGATTTATTACACCATTACACGCCTACATGGACACATCACTGGGACTTGAATTGATTGTTTTGTGTTTAAACTTATTGTATTGGATCTCTAATTAGAACACATGTATTTATTTCGAAGTTGATGTGACTGTGGTTATGCTTGAAAATGGCGGTAATGGACTGCCGAAACGTCGCATCGTAACCTGTTTTGCTGTGCTGTACACGTGTGAATATGGCGAAATAAATCTTTACTCACATTATCCAATTGGAGTGCCCGAAAATATGTGTTCAGCTGGAATCTATCAAGTCCGTGTTCGGGACATTTTTCACTGGCACACAAATTTTTCTAGGAAGTGCAGCTCTATATAGACGCTAGATAGATAGATAGATAGATAGATAGATAGATAGATAGATAGATAGATAGATAGATAGTGGTAGTGGGCAGTTGGTCTAGGAGTACCGTAGACAAGTGGGAAAGATGTGAAACGGTTGGTGGGGGATCGTTGAGTGCAACTATATTCTTTTTGTGCATTTTATTTTTTAATGGAATTGCTGGAGTTCCCCTTTAAGGGATTGTAGAAATGGTCCTGTTCTGCCAGTCATCATCCCTTGCACACTGAAGTGCTACTGTGGTCACCATGGTCACCAAAGTTTTTTCTTTAGTGCCGCCTCAAATATAGCTTCCTCATCATTTTATAACGTATGTGGAAGCATCCCAGCAGACATGCAGGGAAATTAAGCTTGGATTTGGACATGCCAGTGTTTAGTCTTCTGCAAATGAAACATGTCCAGCAGTGGCCTTGTTTTCCAATCCCATCCTGCATTACTAGCCAAGCCGAGCCATGTGTTTACTAGGCAGGGAAAACAGCTGTTGGGCTGTCAGGGCATGATCAGAGTTCTAGTTTTGCACCAGCTGTTAGACCATAGGTTGGAGGTCACTGATGTAGCCTAATACATTACTATTGTACTAAATTATGTGTCAAAAATGTGTCCAATTTAGTCGAAAACACGCTCCTGTCATCTGATTGGTCCGGACTGCTCCTCCAACCCTCCCCTGTACACAGGCTCAGCAGTTGATTTCTACTAAAGGAAGGTTATAAGGTTTACAGGTTGTTTAATAAATAGTAAAACAACTGTATTATACTTTGGCCTTATATAGTATATGCCCTTGCAATTTACCCTGCACGATCCCTTTTTATGGTTTACTGAAGTCATATGGTTTAATAAAATCACCCAATAGAGCGGACGCACCTTGTAGCCGCAAGAAAGTGACATGTAATAAAATGAGAGTGTTGTATAGATAATGCTGACAAAAACAAGCACATACAAATGACGGGTATAGACAATGTGGAAAGTGTAGAACTTATTATGGAAACAGGAAATACTCCCATATCATGCCCTCAGCATACCACAATATAATGCTGTTGAATCACAAAGACCTTACATTAAAAGGTTGTTCAGAAGTTAAAAAAAAAAAAAAACAACAACGACAGCATATTCCTACCATGTAAACAAAGTTTGACAACAATGGCCAAAGGCAGTCAGCGATGGGCAGCAGTGGAGAATGCTCCTGGCTGTTCCTGTACCATATTACTGTATTACAGAAAGCCATGTACTTATAGCAGGCCTGGGGTGGTGGCAGGAAAGGTTGAGCATATCAATTGGCTAAACTAGAGAGAGAAAAGACTAGAAAATTAAATAATCCCACTCTTACTCTCTTCTTTGTGTCTCCCACCCTCTAATAGATCCCTCTAAGAATTAGGTTTTTTTTAGAGGTGTGTCAAAATTAGCTGGTTTTGTAAATTTACAGATACAGTGGTAACTACGTCACTAATTTATAGCATTGAAAAGCACTCCAGCAATCTTATACAGTATAGTATTGTAGTGTACTGTATGTTAGGGCCTAGTATCGTGCACAAATTCATTAAAGGGGTAGTGCGGCGGCCACACAAAAAAAAAAAAAAAACGAACATAGACACACACATAAAATATACTTACCATCCCACTGGTGACGATCCTGTGTATGCAGGCAATAATCTAACAAGGAATGAAAATTTGTTGGTAAGTTGTTGATCGCATCTTTTGAGCTGCCCATAAAATAATCGTTAATCGCTCGCTAATCGTTTGCAAATCTTTTGGTGTATGTACATATCGTTCATATGTAATTTCGAAGGTTCATAGACTAGGATATAAGAACAATTGTAATTGTGAATTGAACTAAGGACTGTCGTTCCGTGTATTATGGTGAATGATTTCAGTTCGTTCCCAAAAGCACTCGCCTGCAATTGTTTATTGTTAAATGGTGGAAATAGAAAATAGCTTTGTCTAATAGGATCCTTAGGCCTCATCAGTGCTAAACTCACCCACGATCCACATCCACAAATCAGCCACATTTCGGAGGGAGTGGGGAGACACTGGAGAGGGACACTGGAAGAGTCAAGTCACTAGAAGGAGGAAGGGGCAGATAACTGGCGCATGAAAATGTGCCATGCTGTTAATGAGCGAACTTGCTAAATGTTTGGGTTCAGCAATGTTCTTCTGATCCTGAATGTATGGCAAGTTTGGTCATGACTAGCTTGAGACAACAGCAACGGTCAGTATTCAGATACCAAGCAAAGATCGAATTCAGTGTGTAAATTCTAGGTAAATTTTTGTTTGAATACCACATTGTTCCAACTTTGAAGCATTCCAAAACTGAGGTAGTTGGCTGTAGTTGGCAACCATGGCATGCAGACATTAAAGGGGCTCTGAAGCCCCACTTAATATGGTGGTTTCCTTGCAGGAACCACCCCTTGGCTAGATCAGTCCCAGAGAGATATCTAGCTAGTCCTGTGTTTTGAGACTTTTAAATGAGGCTCCACGGGTTCTTCTTTTGCATATTCATGTTTTCCAGGGAGCAATGCACCTAGGATTGCACTGCATTGAGCGCTTTAACCAGCAGCCGGCAGTGTTATCATTTGGCTGGTCTCCCTGAGATAAATGATCTGTTTCCGTATGGCTCTACTAGGCATTGCTCCCACGTAGCTAGAGTCCTGCTCCTCACTGATGAGAGGCAACACCCTAAAACAGCTCTCTGTGGATGGATACCTGGCCTTGGTTTTTCTCTTGTCATTACATTGACTTATAGGGCCACTTAATATGGTGGTTTCCTTACAGGAGCCACCCCTTGGCTCGGTCCTTCCTGGAGGGATATCTGGATAGTCCTGTAATTCAAGACTCTTAATTGAGGCTCCACAGGCTCTTTTTTTGCATATCAGTTAGGAGATGGACTTGACAGCCTCTTTGGTGGAATCAATTTCTTATAAATGCTTGTAATGGTATACAGGACTAGGGATCGCCTTCTATGAGCCATTGTGAATGGCATCCATTTAGCTTCCCTTGGCAAAATCAGTCTGGGGGTATGGGAAATTGTTTCCATTTGAAAGGGATTGTTGGCAGTGAGATTTACCTGTTTTGTGTATGAACAATCTCCTTCACTTGCATGGGATTTTATTGACATGCCTTTGCATACCTATAACTTTAATAATAATAATAATAATAATAATAATAATAATAAAGAAGTCCAGATAGTACACAGATCCAGGGTGAAACAGTATAATTTATGTCCCCAGGGCAAAGATAACTATCACCCCAACAACAGGCCATCATAGGTCAACTAACTGACCATGCTATCCAGAGGCAGAAATCACCACTTCTGCAAGAATCCCACCGAACAGTTCCCACCGAAAATATCAACAAGAAGATGTCTCCAATGTAGAGCCCCCTATAATGTCCGGGTTCTTGCCATTCAGTGTTTTTTCGTAAAGGGGTATTCCCCAGTGGTCCTGAGAATGAAGGAGCAATCATCCCTGCAATGTGAGCGCTCCATTCATTGGCTCCATAGAGCTCTTTTATAACTCAGAGCAGGGAGAGGACGGGTTTAAAGGCCCTATTCCACCAACAGATCTGACAACAAATTATCTGCCAAAGATTTGAAGCCAAACCCAGGAACAGACTATAAACAGAGAACAGGTCATAAAGGAAAGACTGGATTTCTCCTCTTTTCAAAACCACTCCTGGGTTTGGCTTCAAATCTTTGGCAGATAATCTGTCCTCAGATCTGTTGGTGGAATAGGGCCTTTAGTGCGGTCCTCTTTCTACTCGTTCTCCCGAGCGGTATGGGTGTGAACACTCAGACCTGGACCGATCAAAACTTTTGACATGTCTCTATGATATGTGAAAAAATATTTACTTTTTTCTTTTTTTTAAGCAAAAAACTTCTCATTTTTTATTAACGAAAAACATATATTTTTTTCATTTTCTTTTTCCTCGCAGTTTTTTTTTAACTTTTTTTTTTAAAAGACAGGTACACTTTAAACATTCCAGGACTAATTGGTGTGATATAATTAAATTCTGGTTTATGATAAGAGAGTGTATACGACTCCAGCAGCACATGACAGCTTTATATCTCTCATAAACTTGTTTCTGAGATAAAGCGTGTCTCAGTCACGTTAGTTAAGTAATGTAGATTTTGCCATTCACAGACTAAACATTGTGTAATACATGACCTGGAGCAATCATAGGACAATATCTCCTGTAATCTAATAACCATATAATATGATTACTGATAGAATGATTACAACATGTATAATCAGGTGCATGTGCCTTATCACCAGTTCCCATCTATCCTGCTTTTATTTCGCAACATCTATGCAACATATTACAGCTGCCATCACTGCCTATATATATACATATAGTATACTTTACAACAATATACATGAGTTACAAATATATGGTCCTGTTGTAGGGCAGCAGTGTAACGTCCTAGGAATGGTGACAATCAAAGGGAACTGCCAATGACATTGCCTTGTGTCTCCCCTGAAGGCAGGTCTACAGAAGGATTTCTTCTGCAATAAGATGCATTGTCATTTTTCCCATTACCACTTGTGCTATTAATTTATAGGGCAGAAACAATGGTCTGTGGATAGAAAATGTTTATCTAGAATTACAATGACTTCCTGGAATAGGTGTGAAGCTAAAGTCATTCACATCTATCATAGATGTCCTTCACAAATGCTTCCAAACCTTCTAGAAAATCACTTCTAGTCTTAAACAGCAGGACATCACACATGCAAAACCCCATCACACATATGAGAACCCTAACCCATGACATGTATCAGGGCGTATTCAGCTAACCATACTATTGTGTGTGTAATGACTAACAGCAAAAGGGTATCAGGTGTCCACCAGGATTATGTTTGTCTGAAGCTGCAAGTCATCCCTATATGTCCCTTCCTATACCGGCCGTTTCGATGCACATAGTAGTAATCCTTCTATATTCCGTGATTGCGGCTGTGTGAAAGGCTTGTGTTTTTCTCCCGGTCATGGCTGTGGTGTGTGGTGGCTCTATTGTTAATTGCGTGGGAAATGTTCTTCCCAGTGACATTTTCTAACTGCAGGATGAACCAAAGCCAAAGTAAACAAGAAATGGAGAACAGTAAGTGTATTTCCTGCTAATAAACAGGAGAGGAGCGACTACACTTTATCAAGGGGTTTTCCCACTTCAGACATTTATGGCAGATATGAAGAGGTGGGGTTTTACCTATGGAAAAATGGGGGTCCCCTGAATGCTGTTCAGGTAGGGCAGACATCAGCGGCCATAAGTAGAATTAGACCAAACTAAAAAGGGGGGTGACAAGCAGGACCCTTTACCTGTCAGAGATTTATGGCATCTTATAGATTTCCAGATAATGATCTAACTTTAACGAGAAGTGCAGCAAATTTTTTTTATTAAAGTATTGTACTGTCCCCCAAAAGTTATACAAATCCCCAATATACACTTATTACCGGAAATGCTTTTATCCCTGAACTTACTACTGCATCACGGCTTCACTTCCTGGATAACATGGTGATGTCACTTCCTGGATAACATAGTGATGTTACTTCCTGGATAACATGGTGATGTCACTTCCTGGATAACATAGTGATGTCACGACCCGACTCCCAGAGCTGTGCGGGCTGTGGCTGCTGAGAGGATGATGGCAGAGGGATGCTCAGTGTCCCTCCAGTGCCCTGTGTCCCTCAGTGTCCCCCATCCTCTCCCCTCAGTGCCATCATCCTCTCCAGCAGCCACAGCCGCACAGCTCTGGGAGTCAGGGTGTGACATCACCATTTTATCTAGGAAGTGACATCACCATTTTATCCAGGAAGTAAAGCCTTGATGCAGTAGTAAGTGCAGGGAAAAAAAGCACTTTATAAGCATTTCCCGCAATAAGTGTATATTAGAGATTTGTATAACTTTTGGGGGGCAATACAATACTTTATTAAAAAATTTCGCTGGACTTCACCCTTAACACCTTCTCGACAGCCATATAGCTATATACATTCTAACTGCCGATGTCCCATGCAGATAGAATGATAGAATGTATATATGTCAAAGGTGTTGAGGTGGCTTTAAAGGGAAACTATCAGCAGGTAGAAGAATCTGACCTGCTGATGGAAGCTGAGGATTAAGGTAAGTTTCTTACCTTCACCCTCTGTGCTATTTCTGTGCTATTAGGAGTTTAAAATTTATGCTAATTATGTGGCCTCCAGCCGGCCCACCCCTTCTAATGAATATCAGCAGAGCGGGACTCCCAGGGGTGGACCTGTGCACTAGGGATGGTAGCCCCGCCTCCAGTGAACCAAAACACCTAATTAGCATAAATATTTAAAGGGGTTATCCGGTGCTACAAAAACATGGCCACTTTCTTTGAGAGACAACACGACTCTTGTCTCCAGTTCAGGTGCTGTTTGCAATTAAGCTCCATTCACTTCAATGGAACTGAGCAACAAAACCCCGCCCAAGCTGGAGACAAGAGTAGGGCTGTCTCTGGAAGAAAGTGGCCATGTTTTTGGAGCGCTGGATAACCCCTTTAACTCCTAATAGCATGAAAACAGTGCCATGGATGAAGGTAAGAAAATTAATTTGTCCTCAGCGCCCTGTGCACTATAAGGACATATCAGCAGGTTAGCGTGCGGAGGTGTCCAGACTATTCTTATATAAAGATATTGTTCCCGCAAAGTGAATAGCGTAAACGAAAAGAGAAAAATATGCCCGCATTGAACTTTTTGTTAAAATAATATATCCAGTAGCGGATCATAATAGGTCCGTTTCGGGCGGCAGCCCGGGGCCCTGAGCCCCCTGGGGGCCCATGGCCACCCAAATAGACTTATACTTTCAGTGGTGTATTATCTCCAGGCTACAGTTCTGCCAATCAGGGCAGAACTGCAGCCAGGAGACAATGCAGTAACATTAGAGAACATACTGAAGGACCTTATCATGTGACAATGATGTCACCACAGGTCCTTTACAGGCTTCATTGTGAAGGAAAAAGACTAAAGCTAGTGTTGCAAAAGTTACAGTGGGTTGGGGGGGCCAAAGCTTGGTGAACAGCCCGGGGCCCATGGTAAAGTTAATCCGCCCCTGAATATATCAGAAAAAAATTATAAAAAACAAATCATAAAATCCCATCTACACCAATATGCTACTAATATAGATTGTGGCACAAAAAATGATCCCACTAACAGCCCTGTAGATGGCAAAATAAAAGAGCCATGACTCTTAGGGCGAGTTCACACGGAGTAAAACTGGTGGAATTCCGCGGCTTCCGTGTCATACAGGCAGTCTATGGGAGGGCTCGCGTCTCCTCTCTCCGCTTGGAAAAATTGACAAGAGACTGCCATAGACTGCCTGCCTGTATGACATGGAGGCTGGCCAGTTTTACTCTGTGTGAACTGGCCCTTAGAAGGCGAGGAGGAATTAATGCAGAACACTGCTTCAGTGTGACCTGGACATCTGTGCATCAATGACTTTTGATTATAAAGAGGTTAATATCAGAAACCTAAACATTCCTTTTTCCTAGTCAAATTAAAAAAAAAAAAAGGATTTGATTTTAGGCTATTCTATTTTCTGCACATGACAATAGAGGCGGCCATCTTGCCTGAGCTGATCCTCTGGTGCTCTGCTCACATAAAGTGAGTGCTATGCATAACAATGTGACAGTGGAGTAGCAGATTCCCTTTAGAGCCCATATATTTTCTCCACACATGGGAAACGTGCCACGCCGGATGTCCTTAGTAATTTTCCACAACTTCTGAATGTTCTAATTTTATCCTTTAAAAGCAAGAATATTAAAGGTCAGATGCTGAGGTCACATGCTATCTCCTCAAACATGCATCTGTGTTTATACCGCATATAGCTATGTAAATAAAGCCAAACGTATGTGTGTGTGTGTGTATATATATATTGAAATAGACTCTACACATTGTGACCTAGGAAGGATTTTCAGATATCTAGTGCCCCAGTAGTTTATATTGGAGGCACGAAAAAACTTTAGGCAGGTTTTATTATGGAGGAAAAGCCATAACGCTTTTGGTTCTGAAATCATATCAAAAACAGTTCTAGGAAAAGATATGAACGAGTGGAAAGTATAACCAGTCATGAGAGGTAAGAGCTAAATCTATTGTCTTAAAGGCGTTTTCCGGGTTTTCTTTATATAGAGTGGGGTAAAAGCAGTAAAATGCATGTACTCACCTGAACCCTTCTCCCACTGCTGCCATTTTTTAAAATTTTTATATATATGTTTTTATTAAATTTCAACATAATAAACAATGTTTAACAGTGGATACGGAACAGGAGGGGGGATGGGTGAGGGGGGAAGGTGGTGGTGGTGGGTGTTAGAAGTGGCCAAAGAGAAGGTATGTCAACCGATTACACAGTACACAGTTATGGAGCCGTAATGTTACAATGTGAAATACATGAACCAGTCTTCGTACTGCTGCCATTCTAATGATACCACTACTTTCTGGTTTTCAGTGCCTTTCCGGCCGTCCAGTGGTTGCAGCAGTGACCTGCCCTAAGCCAGGGAGTGCTGTGCAGTGGGAATGAGCACTGTTAGAGCAGTAGCAGGTAAATACAAATAGAAATGGGGGTAAAGGTTTAGTGGCAGCACCAGAGCATGGCAGCTTGAGCTCCGATTGAAGTTAATAGGAGCTGAGGCTGCAGTACCACCCTGGCACCTCAACAAAACAGAGTATGGAGCCAACTGCTTTTGGTTCTGTTTCCAGTGTAGGGAGAAAACAACAATGTCTGGTCACTATGACAGTGAATGGTCACAAGGCAAAGTAAGTTTTATATAGTCCATATAAATGGAGTTATCCATATAACTTTCTGACACCAGTTGATTTGAAAGAAAAACTTCTCCCCCAGATTCCCCCTACAAGGCCCATTGGGCTGTGGATCTCTTATAGACGTAACCATGCCAGATTATACTTATAAAAAGCACACTGCTTTTCATACACTTAGCCTTATACTAGTTTCATTATTTGTATTTTCAGTCATTTTCACATCTGGTTCTCGTAGTCTTTGCAGTTTTATGACCATGTTTGGTGCTGACTTAGCTCTAAAATCCGCCGGCAATTATTCTGCAATCGATATAGGCATTAAGTCATAAAAATAAGTAAAGCTTCATTTAGTTGGAGTATAGTTTATGTTATTTGTAGTAATAGACAGGGTGTGGGAGCCGTCCACTATCTGTTCATCATCCACAGCTAATGTGACAGCTCCTGGGAGCCAGGCTCCGTGTACCCTGCGGGGGTAGGAAGCCGTCCCTCCTGCTCAGGATAAAGCTGAAAAGTTCAGCCTGGTCTGATTGTTGGTAACACAGTCATTAGCACTCTTTATAATAGGAGATTATTCTGGTCATGTACAGCACTGCTCCCATGCCAATAGTAATCCCGCTGTAGGTTCCTGCCGATCCTCCTTCCATTATCATTTTAACTACACCAATCAGCCATTACATTAAAACCACCACAGTGTAAAGTGGGTAAAAATTGTGTAACTCCTGGGTTTCCACTGTTTTCGACTTTCCGACCACCATAAACAGGCCAGAGGGAGCATGGAAGCCATATTTACACGATAGAAACACCCTTATAATGCTGTCTCTGATAGAAAGGTGTCAGAACACACCGGAGCTGCATAACCAAGTCATACCCAATATTAGGCTTGTGGTTTTAATAAAGGAAGAAAAAACTTTATGATCAAAACCTGATTTTCAGACTTGTCTATAGTACCAAGGTGTACATACTGACACAGTGCATGTTATTGAAGACAGTCCAAATGTAGCTCAGCGGTAATATCAGGCACAGCTTCTGGACAAGAGATGCAATCTTTCAGGTGAAAAAAACGTTTTTAACCTCATGGATGCCCAATGTGATGCTGAACAGACTGAGGCTGCGTTCACACTACGTATATTTCAGTCCGTATATTTCAGGCAGTATTGCAACCAAAACCAGGAGTGGATTAAAAACACAGAAAGGATCTGTTCACACAATGTTGAAATTGAGTGGATGGCCGCCATATAACAGTAAATAACGGCCATTATTTCAATATAACGGCCGTTGTTCTAAAATAACAGCAAATATTTGCCATTAAATGGCGGCCATCCACTCAACTACAACATTGTGTGAACAGAGCCTTTCTGTGTTTTTAATCCACTCCTGGTTTTGGTTGCAATACTGACTGAAATATACTGACTGAAATATACATATACTGACTGAAATATACGTAGTGTGAACGCAGCCTTAGTAAATGCTTATGTGCCCCTGTCAGCCTAATGTGCAACACTCCATGAAGGCAGAAAATAATATGTAGAAAAGTACCTGTTCACGCTCCCCGATTTACCTCTGGCTTGTTTCTGGCACATCTCTGCAGTGACAGGCCGCTAAGCCAATCACTGGTTGTGGTGCTGTCCCGCCCTGGTTAGTTATTGGCTGAGTGAAAGTCAGAAGTGTCAGCGGTGTCTTCCCTGAGTGGGGAGAAACCAGAAGGATACTGGGAAGACTGGAAAGGTAAGGATAATCTTTTTTATTTTCGACACATCGGGGGCTGTATAGACATCGCTAACAATAGATATACAGTCCTTGCTGGACAATCTTGAACCATGTAATAGTCTTGGAAACCAATTCCCAATCTAGCGGATCAGTGCTCGCTTACACTATGCATTGGGCCTTGAAATACAGGGGACAGTATAGTAGTCACTGATTTCTATGAACACTTTTACACACCCGTAGCTGCTACAGATCTGTAAAAGGGCCGCAAAGAATACCGGCAAACCATAATACGGGCTGTATTTGCATGTTTTTGCAGAGATCCACTCTTTTTTATTAATGAGTCCATGCAAATGTGGGCGGTTATGATACATATCCGCAATTACGGACAGGATTACTGATGTTTGAAATGGGCCTTTCAATCTAGATTGCATGCATGGGACTGAGCTAGTTAACCTTGTTGTTTATTATTACTCATATACTTTTATGTTCAGATGAGACCATGGAGAGCAAGGGGCTCTTATACTGTTGTTACATAGGGTGCCTCCGCTTCTTAGTGTTTATACAATAAGAGAGTTTTCAGAATGCTTAAAGAGGATGCACCACCCGGTACATCCTCTTTAACCTGAACCCTCGGATCGATCGGCGCCAGAACGGGGAAGCCGATACAGATGGATCGAACGACGCTGTGCTCCGGAACCGGGCGGCGGTCCGAAAAACGGACCGCGGCACTGGCTTCCCCGTGCCGGTGCCGTTCGATCCGTGGGTTCAGGTTAAAGAGGATGTACCTGGTGGTACATCCTCTTTAATGTGCAGCCCTTTGGTACTTACACCTTAGACTCATCTACACCATACACTTTGGCTGGTTTGTCTGACTCCCTAGGGTGTATGGTGGCCTCAGTTCTTTCTTGACAGGTGATGTTGGTGGAGAGAAGGATCAGGCTTGTTGGATTTTAACCACCCGATCCTATTATTCCGGGAGGGAATCTGGCCGCAAATTACTTCTTCCCTCACCCCATAGAAAACATGACCGTTTGGCATTGCTATACAGGGAATTCGGAAGAGAAGACTGCCTGCTGAACAGTGTATGACCACCTTATGACTATAGGTGCTTGTGACCATCACAACAAATACTTAGAGAATGTAATAGAATCTGTCGGCTGCTATGGTGTCTTTGATATACCCTCCAATATTAGGATCCTTATATAAGAAGAAGGCTAACAGGGGACGGCACAGGTCTGTCTTCTGCACGCTGTAGGTGGCAGGGCTGAAGACGTGACCCCCCAAAAACTCCATAGAATGCCACTTACTTAAAATAGTCCTTGAAACCATGTAACTATTAGGGAAGGAAGAAATACAATTCCTAGACAGGAGAGTCATGAAAGAGTGAAGACAAATAGAGCAAAGGTCAGGACCTAAATATAGAAGGAAACCACCTAGAAGCATCAACAAAAAGCAAATGGGTTACGTCTAAAAGCTGAACATTGACTGGTAGGATGGTCTAAATAATATTATCAATTAACAACATGTACACAAAGTGAATGAACAGAAGAGAAAGAACCAATCAATATTTGGTGTGGTGGCCCTTAACCTTCACAGGAGCCTCAATTCTACTAGGATTCTTCCCCACAATATACGAAGGAACTCTACAGAGAGGTTGTTCCAGTCATCTTGGAGACCCAACAATGGGTCTTCTGTGGATGTCCCTGCTCCGATCCTTCATGTAATCCCAGACAGACTGGATGATGACGAGACCAGGGCTCTGTGGGGGGCCATATCCAGGACTCCTTGTTCTTTTTTACATTGAAGATAGTTCTTGATGACTTTGGTTCCATGTTTCAGAATAGAAATTTGGAGCCAATCAGCCACCTCCATGACTGGAAATGTCATAACCTGCAGAGTTTTTTGACACCTGCCTTAAACATTCACACAGTACATTGTCAATAAAGAACTTCCCCATCAACAGCTTTCTTGGTCATTCTTTACATTCTCTGTCTCTACAAGTTCAGCACTTGCTTTAGACATGCATCATTCAACATTACACATAACACTGAGACAGATCAAGCACCTGCTATGGGACCTATGTAGAGGGGGTCCCAGCTCAGGCTGTCTCCATCTATCATACCCTTGTGATATGTGAAACTGAGCAGGGTTCCTCCTTCCACAGATGGTGGATGAAGGGAAACACACATATATATATATATATATATATATATATATATATATATATATATATATATATATATATATAAATATGTGTGTGTGTATTTACCTTAAGTAGGGTGTGTGCAAAAAAATGTTTGTTTTTCCCCACGGGAAAAGAGGAGGGGGCTACTAAAAGGAATTTCTAGCTCGTCGGCCATCATTAGAGGTTGCCGACACAAGAGTCCAAATGTTCAACCAGTCATTTGTCATTGTAGAATTAAAGGGGTTATCCAGTATTAGAAAAAGCACAGACTCTTTTTTTTTTTATTGCAAAAACAGCACCACCCCTGTCCTCAGGTTGTGTATGGTATTACAATTTAGCTCCAATCACTTCAATGGAACTGAGCTGCAAAATCCCACAACCCAAACTAAGGACAGGAGTGGTGCTGTTTCTGAAAGAAAGCGTCCATGTTTTCCTATGACTACTAGCCATTTCCTGCACATATACATTTAAATTGTCCAACAATAAAGACAAAAAGTGATGGCACTGCCTGGCTCTCCACTAGATGGCACTCTATCTCAGGCTGGTTCCGGTATGTGGTGGTGCTCAATCCGAAATAAACATGCTGTATGAACAATGAATTAAGGATGAAAGGAGGTACTCACCAGCAGTGTATTCAGACCATTCGGCTTTTATTGCTGTGCACAGGGGGAGCGGGGGAGACAAGGTGGGTGACCACAGTTTCGCGGCTTAGTGCCGCTTTGACGGACCCAAAGCGGCACTAAGCCACGAAACTGCGGTCACCCACCTTGTCTCCCCCACTCCCCCTGTGCACAGCAATAAAAGCCGAATGGTCTGAATATACTGCTGGTGAGTGCCTCCTTTCATCCTTTATTCATTGTACATTTATATTGTGCCTGTGTGTAAGCCACGTGAATGAGGCCACGGCTAGTATGTGGTGGTATGCATTGGCATTTTGTATACATGACAATTATAGTCAAATTGGGATGTAAACCTACCATAACCCATCCATAGGGAATAGTTGGCTTTCTTTCCTGATGTAAGAAAAATATGGTATGGAGATAACAACCTTCAAACTGTTACAATGTAGAACCCCTACTGTAACACAGAACATAGCACTGTTACAATGGACGGTAAGAGAACACATACAAGCTCTGTTGGGCTGGAATTATCCTGTAATGTCCCATACTACTGAAATGCCTGGTCAGCACAATAAGGAATAAGCCCCTATGGATTTGTACTACATGTCCTTGTCTCCCAGGAGAGATAAGATATGAGACACAATGTGGGGTGTGCTCGAGGTCCATGGGAAAACAGAGTTTTTCCACTATACAAATCAAAATCATGGTTGAGTGCTTTAATCTTGATGAAAATTTGCTGTATTTAGGACTATGTAACTGCATTCAAGTGGTGCAGAGTATATGACACGCTGCCTACTAAGACTAAGAGTGGTGGTTGAAAGTTTGAGAACCCTTCTGAAATTATTTCTTTATTTTCGTAAATGTAAATAAAGAGAATCAAGAATATTACAATTAAAGGGAACCCATCAACATGAAAATGCTTCCTAATCTATCGGCATCATTTTGTACAGCAGGAATTTCTGAGCAGATTGATATATATATCTTTATAGGAAAAGATTCAGTATAACTTGTAATTTATTGAGTGAAATCACTGATTTTTCCATGCTAAAGAGTCCTGTCCATTGAGTGACACCGCCCACTGGACTCCTTAACACAGAATGATCAGCGATTTCCATCAACATGTTAAAAGTTATACTGGATCTTTTCCCATGATGATATATATCAATCTGCTCAGTTCTGCTTGCTCTATAACATCATGGTGATAGATTAGATAGCATTGTCTTGGTGATAAATTGCCTTTAATCATTTATTATTAACATTATCCCCTCTCATTTAACATAGTTATACTTCTAGGACTTGTCAAGTTAAATATTTTACCAAATACAATCATTTACCAAACGCATCCCCTTCTCCTGAAATGCCGCTCTTTTCATCCACTTGTTGACAGCTCGTTGCTCAGGTTACTGACCACAACTCTGCTCTAAAAACAGTGGTCTGGCTGGTGTATATACTGCTATAGTATACATATTTATACATATTTTAAAATATATATACTAAATATCAAAACATCTACATTATATTCATATGTAAATCAAACTGACCCACTGCTTTTAGAGCAGAGTGGTGGTTAGAAACCTAAACAACAAGCTGTGAACAATGGTAGGGAAAGAGCAGAAGATTAAAAAAAGAAGGTAAGTTTGCCAAGTGAACGTACTTGCAAAAATGTTTAAATTAAAGGGGGACATGTATTAAGGTGCGTATCGGCGGAAAGTGCGGATTTGCGTATTATTTTATTTGCAAATGGCCGATTTGCTAATAAAATATTTGCATATCAGCAGTACGCCTCTACATAAATCTCTGTAGCGCCGGAGATGCGGGGACATTTTTAAGTCCGGTGTAAAAACGTCGGACTTAATAAATGTCCCCCAAAGTGTCCTATAAGTTTTATGATAGATGAGGTGGGAATACCCTTTTAACCTTTGCTTTCAGTATCTGCACTAAATGCATCTAAATATTTAGGTTGGGACTTTGACTTTAATCTTCTATAACCTTTCATTGATGGAACAACTTGTGTGCATACGGCTGTTGTGTTACTGCATGATCCAAGTTTTCTTGACCTTCAGATCACATTCAATGCTGTCGTATTTAGATGCATCCTGCTATTTCTCCTCAGAAACAAATGAGGGAAAATATCCATTCAGTTCTCAAACTCTAATAACCTTTTTGTTGTGCTTTTCTGTTCTGAGATTACAGATTTGGGAGATCTCCCCAGTGAGTTCTAACAACGATTTCCCATGTAAATGACGCTGAGAATGTCAATTAATTAAGAAGAATGCTCTGATATTTATCATTGTTTATCATGTGGATTATAGACTGCACGCAGCCAAGCTTCATATACATATAATGTGCAGCTGTGGAATGCAGGCAGAGGGCAGAAAGCGAGATACTGTAAAAGGATAAAGTATATACAGTATAAATATATATATATATATATATATATATATACACAGTATAAAGACAATAGTATACGCACTACTCTTCAACATGGTGTGATTGGTCCACAACAGGGCTCCTGTAAAGGAGGACCCATGATACTTCTGTAAGTATTCATCCAAAAAAAAAAGAAAACCCAGTGTGAATTATCTAATACTTGAGTGTCCTTGATCTCCAGCAAATTGTTAGGGCACAGATGTGTGCCACACTTGTTGGCTGTATGAAAAGTTTACCAAGACTGGGTGAACTGTGGACAGACAACCAACAAAAGAGCATTCAGCTGCAGACCACGATTGAACCAACTGTGAATCAACTAACCGAGCAGTACAATAGTGGGCATTGAATTCAAATTTCCACAATAATCATGCATCATACCTTTGTCAACTGGGTTTCAGTAGCTGAAGACCAACAAAGGATCTCCAGAGGATCGTGCATCATAGCAAACAGCGCCTAACTTGGGAAAGGCCAAGGAGAGACATCAATGGACCTTGGACACATGGAAGAAGGTCATCTGGAATGTCAAGTCCCATTTTCTGCTGAACAGAGATGACCAAACCGTGACCATGCTTGGTCATGTCCAAAGCCAAGCGTGCAGCATTTGATTACTGCTGGCTGAAGAAGTTGGATGCCGCCCTAGGGAGTCTTGCAAAACATGGATACAGACATAGGCTCAGTCTATGCTTTTCTTGCAGCCCTAGGATGGCATTCAACTTCTCCAGCCACCGGGAGTCAAATGCTGAATGTTCGAGTTCGAAGAACGTTGCCGAACCCTAAGGGTGGTATTACATGGGCCAATTTTTCGGTGATTAACAATAAAAGATAAATGATCTTAAACGACTGCTATGACAAACGATCTTAAATCGTTCACCCTACTACACAGGACGATGATCGTTACTTATGTGTTAGGATCCGGACAGCAGGACAAGACAAGACAGTGAGCCCTAAGCTCAGCCCCGCCCACTGTCCTCTACCTACTTGCCACAATCCGCCCTAAGATGGCGGCGAGCAACTTGGTGGCGGTCCCTGCACTGGCTAGGTGGGACACAAAGACAAGACAGACAGACAAACACAATGAAGAATAGTCAACAGTCCGAGTCACAACAATCGGGCAGCAAAAGTACAAAATCACAATCCAATAAACGTAGTCAAAGTCCAGGCAATATGGTCAAGGGCAGGCGGCAAGCAAGGGAAGTCAAGGAATAAGGCAAAGATCAGGGATAGCAAATACACAGACGATACAAGCAGGCAGAGACTAAGTCAATAACCAGCAATGATATCCCAGACTGAGGAAGTTATATAGGAGGTCAGGGTTCTGATCCAGAACATCATTGGACCATCCCCCTGATCTCCAAGCACAGACAGCTGAGAACAAAACAGATCCACTGGCAGGAAGACCTGTCAGTCACAGCAGAACCAAAACACAGATTAACCATGACATGGCCAGACAGAACTCAGCAGGTGAAGTCGGGTGTGTCTCCCAACCCAGGTGAGCAATAAACCAGAGTTCACACACAGCAAAACAAAACACAGAAACAGAATGCAAGAAAATCAGCGCCTTCTCGGCCGCACAGCACGAGCCGAGGGGCGCATAATGCTCTGCAAAGATACAGTCCTGACATTATGTTCTTGCGCTTGTCCTTTCCTGACTGATAGACCAAGGAACAACCAAACAACGAACACCGAAAGTTGTTCAAACAATTTGTGAACTATCGACAGTAAAAATATGTCCAGATTCTATCAAACGA
This sequence comes from Dendropsophus ebraccatus, assembly GCF_027789765.1. Taxonomy (NCBI): domain Eukaryota; kingdom Metazoa; phylum Chordata; class Amphibia; order Anura; family Hylidae; genus Dendropsophus; species Dendropsophus ebraccatus. The sequence continues at coordinate 162,612,787 of NC_091456.1, read as the reverse complement.
TCAACAATTTCTCGAACAGCACAATCAGGGCCGATTCTAGCTTTTGTGCTGCCTGAGGCAAAAATTTAAATGGCGCCCCCCCCCCCCAATCCTAGAATCAATTGTTTATCAACTATCCCCATGTGAATACCGCAGCTATCAGTAAACGTATTATTTTTTCAATGTGTATTATGATGCTATGCTGCTATGATGCTAGAACCTCATACTACACCTCAGCTGCTGCAGAACCTCATCATACACCTCAGCTGCTGCAGAACCTCGTCATACACCTCAGCTGCTGCAGAACCTCATCATACACCTCAGCTGCTGCAGAACCTCATACTACACCTCAGCTGCTGTAGAACCTCATAATACACCTCAGCTGCTGCAGAACCTCATAATACACCTCAGCTGCTGCAGAACCTCATAATACACCTCAGCTGCTGCAGAACCTCATCATACACCTCAGCTGCTGCAGAACCTCATCATACACCTCAGCTGCTGCAGAACCTCATAAGACTCTTACTTTATAAAGAACCAGGCATAATATTTAAGCTGAAATTGTTGTACTACAAGTTCCTTCGCAGAGAGGCTGAGGGCTGGACCCAGACAAGCTGTGTGCTTCACTAATAACTAGTCTGCACAGAATGGCAGCCTGCTGCTCCACGCTATTTAACAGTATAGTGTGGTATATGGCAGTATAGTGTATAGGGTATATATGGCAGCACATGTGGATATATATGTACACTGGGGCATAGTGGTTGGGGTGGTATATATGGCAGTACATGTGGATGCATATGTACGCTGTAGTATATTAGTGGAGGGGGTGGTATATAGTAGCACATGTGGATATATATGTACACTGGGGGCCCCAGTGTACATATATATCCACATTTGCTGCTATATACCACCCCCACCACTATGCCCCAGTGTACATATATATCCACATGTGCTGCCATATATACCACCCCCACCACTATGCCCCAGTGTACATATATATCCACATGTGCTGCCATATATACCACCCCCACCACTATGCCCCAGTGTACATATATATCCACATGTGCTGCCATATATACCACCTCCACCACTATGCCCCAGTGTACATATATATCCACATGTGCTGCCATATATACCACCTCCACCACTATGCCCTAGTGTACATATATATCCACATGTGCTGCCATATATACCACCTCCACCACTATGCCCTAGTGTACATATATATCCACATGTGCTGCCATATATACCACCTCCACCACTATGCCCTAGTGTACATATATATCCACATGTGCTGCCATATATACCACCTCCACCACTATGCCCTAGTGTACATATATATCCACATGTGCTGCCATATATACCACCTCCACCACTATGCCCCAGTGTACATATATATCCACATGTGCTGCCATATATACCACCTCCACCACTATGCCCTAGTGTACATATATATCCACATGTGCTGCCATATATACCACCCCCACCACTATGCCCTAGTGTACATATATATCCACATGTGCTGCCATATATACCACCCCCACCACTATGCCCTAGTGTACATATATATCCACATGTGCTGCCATATATACCACCCCCACCACTATGCCTCAGACTGGGGTATACACTGAGCATAGTAGTGGAGGAAGGGACTGCAGTCCAGCACAGGCAGGAGGAGGAGGAGCAGCAGCACACTGATAGGATACAAGGCTGCTCTGGTGCTGCAGGAGCCTCTGCTGCTGTTATCAGTCTGCACATCAGCCGGGGTCAGGAGCTGTCACAAAGACGGATGATGTGTCCTCTCTCCAGTGTGCACACACTCCTATCTGCACACTGCCCTGTCTGTACGGGCTCTGACTGAGCTCCCTCACCCACATGAAGCACAACTCTGGCTAATACTTGGCTGGCTCCCTCCCCGGCTCTAAGACCTGATCCCCCTCCCTCCCAACAGTCAACCCACCCCCCAGCCCTGACCTACAGACAATCAGCAGCCTCAGCCACCAGCCTCCCCCTCAGCCCTGTTTACAATACTCACTAGCAGTGGAGCAGAGGAGGGACTAAATGTGGAGCCGCTGTGGCCGTCCGTCCAGGCATGTACCCAATCCTCAGGAAGACTGCCGGGTGACGTCACACGTAACAGAGACGTAGCCCGGCAGTTCCTGGGGAGGGCGGCAGGGGGCGGCCAGGGACTGAGCAGTGTTAGGAGATCGGGGCTGCTGTCATTTTAGTGAAGTTACACTTCACTAAAATGACAGTGTCAGGGAAGATTCTGCCGCCCCCTGCAGGATGACAGGAGCTGCCGCCTGAGGCTGAAGCCTCAGTCTGCCTCATGGCAGGAGCGGGCCTGAGCACAATATACAACTGTGAAAATAAGTGATGCAGAATTGTTATTTCATGGGCATCGCATGTACAGTATTTTGTAAAACAGACAGGTCAGGGGTGATGATAGATTCTCTTTAACAACATTTGCTATCTGCAATGGATCAGCACTCATGCACAGCAATTGGCTCTGCCTTTAACATTGTTTTGGCAGTTCTGGTGTAACTTCCATGGATACTAGTTTCCAAACATAGTTATTTTATTATATTTTCTGTGTATTTTATCGCACAGGGTACATATCACACACAAACACATTTTTTTTAATATGATGCTATCAATGGATTACGCATTGCACATCGATATTAGAGATTATACTGTATGCTACTGCAATTCAGTATTGATTGATGTAACTTCTCTATAGGTTTGGATTTCAGTACCTACATGCCACCATGCCCCCATGCTGTTACAGATAGCTGCACAATGTTATAATAATCACAGCTATACATGGTTTTGGCCACATTCAGGGTGGCAAATTTGGTAACACAAGGGAAGATTTCAGCTTTCATTTTTCAAAACAATCTGTGAGGAAAGAAAAGTGGAATCTGATTGGTTGCTAGAGGCAACTGAGCCAGCTCTACTTTACGCCAGTTTGATAACTCTCCGCATTGTGTATTATAACTTGCTTAAAGGACAAGTCCTGCGTTTTCTAAAGTCAACAACTTACCTCTCCCGGTGCCTGTGGTGGGCAGTGGAAACGACTGCGGGACCCCTGCCGAGCTCCGGGATGTCCATGTCATGACCCAGCTGATGCACTGGCAGCTCCAGTCACTGATTGGCTGAGCAGCCAGTCCATTAGCCGGGACAGGCATTTTCCCCCGGGGTAACTCGGGGTAAAATGACTTCTGGCAGGGGTCCAGATCTGGCTATCTAATAGGGCACTTATGATGGAATAAAGGTTGCGTTTTACACTATTTTTCACTACAGTTTGGAGTGCCAGGGGTCAGCCCATAATCAAGGACCCCTCCTGCTTACACTATTTTCTCTATTTCCAGTTTCCATACTTAGCTGAATTTGCTCCAGACATTTACGCTATTCATTATGTGGACGTTACAACAATTATTAAATGTCCCATCATGTAACAGATCAAATCACGCTACTTGAAAGCAATGACTGGTCTTACACAGTGTTTTTACTGGTGCTGGTTACATAATACCCTCTATAGAGGAACATCGCTCCACAGTAATGTATCCCACTATGAGAACACTCCGCCCCCTACTGGTAAGTCTCTATACTCATCCCCTGTGAAGTTTCTAGTAACAATTTACTGCAATAGAATCTTTTCCATTCTTTTTGTAAACTCCAATAATCCAGAATGTTCAGGATTGCTAATTCCTATGTGTAAAGATGAGGAGCCTAGGCAGAAAATTCTGTAGAGCTGTTGCGATGCCCTGGCCCCTGGGGGCCACTTCCGCAGTGCTGGTGTTATGAGCGGGCAATGACCGGGGCAGCTGCAGGGGTTATACTTGTCACGGTATAGGCCTGAGGGCAGCACAGCTGTAGGGCCGGTCTGTGGAATCTGCGGGTGATGATGGGCATGCGATTCTTCGCTGCACTTAGTCAGGGCACCAGTTAGTGGACACCAATGCCAGGGTTCAGTAACAGCGGTTTTATTATAGATGAGGTAACTAGTAGCAACAGTCTCTCCGGATGCAACCGGGTATATAGCAGGCTTTGACAAATAAAGCAGGAGTGGTGCTGCATAGGCTGTGAGAATACGTGCCGGATGATGGGAGTAGGAGTATGAGAGAAATAGCGTTGCTGGGTGGATTAGCTTGAGAATAATACTTGCTGTGAATCCTTGTAGCGATGAGGAGAGATAACAGAATGACACCCAGGTGAGAGAGAAGACTCCGGACACTTGAGCAGGCAGATACAGCCGAAGACTTGAATACAGCAGAGCACTCGATCCACAACTCCTCTGAGGCAGGAGAGGGACGACACACACAACCTCCTTGCTCAGCAGCAAGAGGAAGACTAACTTGTTAGGAGGAAGTGGGAGGTCACATGGTTGCTCCTGGCCAGAGCTAGTCGGCCATTGGAGGAACCATGGTTACAGGTCACGTGATCAACAGCCTTGCATACCACTGTACAATGCAATAATACACAGGAATACATGAGAATACACATGAGAATGCACATTACTAGAGAATACTAGGGGAAAACCAGCAGCAGTTGCAGTGCAAACACTTACCAGAACAGGCATGGACACAGCAAGAGAAATGGCCACAATAGGAGTAGTAGTCTGCATGTTCTGGGACACTGCATACCTCCCTAGCAAATTTGAGCCGACCTCGGCGAATCTAGAAGGCAGCAACCATGAATAGACTGGACAATTAAACAACAGGAATGAATGATGAGAGTGAGTGTGATGAGGTGTGTGTTTCCCACGCCCAAGGCACAGGTAAGAAGAGAGAGAGGATGAGAAACCCTAGTGGCAGGACTTCACCTAGGGGTGCCTAACGTACTCTGGCGACCAGGTAGCTAGTGCGTGAACCATCTGACGTGTAAGCCAGGACAACTTAACTGCTGGCGGGTGACCCTCCATATTCCAGCCAGTTAGACAGTAGGTTTTCTGTTAAATGTGTTACCCTACTGGAAAAGAGAACTGTGAAGACCTGTGTATTCCCTTGGCGTGTTTGTGAAATGTCTTGGATACCTGAAAGAGAATAGAACAAAATAATAAAAGCAAGCATACATCTGGGCACCCATGCATACGGGTCAATCATACAACACAATTACTCAATAGGCCAAACACACGAAAGGGTATCCAAGGTGCAATATGTATGGACCAGTGTGAATGTTAGGTATGACTATGTGTGATTACTACTGTGTTGGGACAAGACAGAGGTGAACAAATACTGGAAACAAAAGGAAAGGAAACACAAGGGACAACAAATACTGCGAGGTCTTGAGGAGAACTGGCTCACATGACTCTGAATGAAAATCTGAGAAAAATCTGAATGAAAATCTGAGAAAAATCTGCATACAAACTGGCTCAACTAAATCTTTCCAGCTATAGATATGATAATAATACACAATAATGAGACTGGATGAGAAAATACACTCCTACATAAACTGGACTTTCTCTGAGGTATATGTAAACTGACTTCTCTTACTCAGAGGAGGAGCTATCTGTCTTAGACACTGGAAAATATACTGTTTTACAAAAGAGGCACTCTACTCTGAGGCAATCTATGTAACCTTGTGCTTACTCAGAGGAGGAAATACAAAGACTTCGATAACCCTGAAATACAATAGTAGAATAAGTGCAATAATGAAATAAGTGCAATAATACCCTGTGTGGAACACACAATCACAGGAAAGTGCATTAGGAAGGAATGGGTTAAGTGTCTCTGTGAGGTAGAGTCTCTTTTAGGAAATTAGACATCGTCCATGTAAAAGGCTCTGGGACAGGCACTAGAGAACCTTTTGTTATTGTAAGTGTCCATCAGCTCATGGCTGGTTAGTACAGGGAACTTGGTCAGGAGGACCAGGTACGAACCTTGAACGTTGCAGGAACTGGAACAATTAAACAGTTAGACAACAAAAAACTGTTTAAGGGCTCTGTTCTCTGTAAGGATACTTAGCAGAAATGTCCTGGAGGACCCTGAGTAGGCTTCTTCTTTTTCTTCTTCCATGGATAACGATAGCGTGAAGGGCCTGGAGCAGAAGCATCACTGGATGCAGTAGTGACTACAATGCTGGGCGTCACCGTGGTGATAGGAGAGATGATGGGGGCCACATGATAGGTGACGGTCGTGGTAGAAGAGGCAGCCTTAGCCACAGCAGTGGGAGCAGTAGAGGGGACCGCGGTAGTAGACGGGCCCGCTGTAGTGGAAGCTGCAGGAGTAGCGCTAGGTATAGCAGTGGCAGCTGTAGTGGCAGGCGACAGGGCAGCGAGGGCCTGCTGAATGTCCTCGATCAGCTGCATAATCTTAGGCCCAGGCCCGAGCATCCATTGCGGCAGGGGAGGCGAATCACGCCCTGGAGGTTGCCACAGACTCGGGGATATGAAGGCCTTAGCAGAGTTCTCCCCTTTAGAGCCAGGGACTGAGGACAACAGAGTCGGTCCACTTACAATCTGTTCGCTGTCCGGTGATGAGGACCTTCCGGTACAAGAAGCGAGGTCAGTGGTGCTGGAGTGACCAGGTCCCGGAGAAATGCTGGTCTCAGGTATGGGCCCCTCATTCTGATCAGCAGAAGCCGGGATGAAGGCCCGGCGAAGACTTCCGTCGTCCGACGGGGCAGCGGCCCAGCTGGTGTCGCTGTAGGATGGGAGCGGTGCTAGCAGGCAGGCAGGATTGCCCTCCGGCAGCTCCGGCATCACTGGTGCTGCGGCTGCAGGCAAACGTTTCTCGGGGGCCGCCATCTTGTCACGCTCTGGCCGGAACTTGTAGCCGGAAGGGGAGGAGCGCCAGGCTGGAGGATCAGGTTCCAGAATCTGCCCAGCAACAGTGACGTCATCCGGCCCAGGCAGCCAATCAGGAGCAGCCAATGGAAAGTCTATGGCGCCGGACGATTCCCGCGCTTTGGCAGCATGGCTGTTAACCCCCTCCTCTCCGGGGTATGGCACAGCCAGAAATTGAAGAAGACGGCGGCCATCTTGTGTACTGTTTAGGGCACGAAATGCCTCAATCACCCCCATAGTAATCGGCAAAGTCTCTTGGGGGTAGCAGTACAGTTCTGGGGACACTGACAGTTGGCACAACACAGTCTTTATCCTGTTCGTGACGCCAAAAATGCGATGCCCTGGCCCCTGGGGGCCACTTCCGCAGTGCTGGTGTTATGAGCGGGCAATGACCGGGGCAGCTGCAGGGGTTATACTTGTCACGGTATAGGCCTGAGGGCAGCACAGCTGTAGGGCCGGTCTGTGGAATCTGCGGGTGATGATGGGCATGCGATTCTTCGCTGCACTTAGTCAGGGCACCAGTTAGTGGACACCAATGCCAGGGTTCAGTAACAGCGGTTTTATTATAGATGAGGTAACTAGTAGCAACAGTCTCTCCGGATGCAACCGGGTATATAGCAGGCTTTGACAAATAAAGCAGGAGTGGTGCTGCATAGGCTGTGAGAATACGTGCCGGATGATGGGAGTAGGAGTATGAGAGAAATAGCGTTGCTGGGTGGATTAGCTTGAGAGTAATACTTGCTGTGAATCCTTGTAGCGATGAGGAGAGATAACGGAATGACACCCAGATGAGAGAGAAGAATCCGGTCACTTGAGCAGGCAGATACAGCTGAAGACTTGAATACAGCAGAGCACTTGATCCACAACTCCTCTGAGGAAGGAGAGGGACGACACACACAACCTCCTTGCTCAGCAGCAAGGGGAAGACTAACTTGTTAGGAGGAAGTGGGAGGTCACATGGTTGCTCCTGGCCAGAGCTAGTCGGCCATTGGAAGAACCATGGTTACAGGTCACGTGATCAACAGCCTTGCATACCACTGTACAATGCAATAATACATAGGAATACATGAGAACACATATGAGAATGCACATTACCAGAGAATACTAGGGGAAAACCAGCAGCAGTTGCAGTGCAAACACTTACCAGAACAGGCATGGACACAGCAAGAGAAATGGCCACAATAGGAGTAGTAGTCTGCATGTTCTGGGACACTGCACTGTGATACAGTTGGAACGAATCTTTATGCCTTTCTGGCTCAGATGTAAAGGCAGAAAAAGTGAGCAAGTATAATGGGAGAAGACGTCACTTATAGGTCACTGGATTCAACTATCTTTGGCATCAGAGTTTTGATTTTATTTTTGACATAGCTCTATGGGGGCTTTTTTGTCAATTGTTGTTGAATCCAAAACATATTTTGTATTGCTTTATCCCACTGAAAATCAAAATCCACCCAAAAAACACAGATTTAAAATTTTTATATTTATTTAAATTTGTAAACTTAAAATCCACAGCAGATTCCGCATTACAATCTGTGCAGGTTTCAGCACCTGTTCACCCATGCCACCCCAAAAATCACAGCCTCAGAGTCTGTTGTTACATACAGTGGGGAAAATAAGTATTTGATACACTGCAGATGTTGCCACCTATAAGTAATGGAGAGGTGTGTCATTTTTATTGCAGGTGCATTTCACCTGTGAGAGACAGAATCTATAAAAACAAAATCCAGAAAATCCCAACGTATGATTTCTAAATAATTGATTAGCATTTTATTGCAGGAAATAAGTATTTGATCACTTACCAACCAAATAATTCTGCCTCTCACTGGACCATGGGTGCCTAGTGGTAAATACGGCCCTGTTTGTTATACTTTAAGAAGCTTCTCCTGTTCTGCACTCATTACCTGTATTAAGTGCACCTGTGTGAAGTCATTACCTGTATAAAAAAAAACCTGTCCACACATTCAATCAATCGCACTTCAACCACTTGAACATGGCTAAAAGCTGTTAAGGACTCTGGAGACAAAATTGTAGACCTGCATAAGGCTGGGATGGGCCACAAGACTATAGGCAAGCAGCTTGGTGAGAAGGCAACAACTGTTGGTGCTATTATTAAAAAATGGAAGCAAGGCAACATTACCGTTAGTAACACACTGTGCCATCATGGGTTAAAACCCTGCAGGGCACGCAAGGTCTTCCAGCTCACACCAACACATGTTGAGACCTGTTTGAAGGTCGCCAATGACCATCTGGATGATCCAGAGGAGGCATGGGAAAAGGTCATATGGTTATATGAGGCCAAAACTCCCAACCGAGAAGCATGGGGGGTGGAAACATCATTATTTTGGGGGTAAGATTCTGCAAAGAGGTCAGGACTACTGCGCTGTATTGAAGGTATAATGAATGGGGCCATGTATAGTAAGATTTTACCTGTAGGAGAAGCATTATCGATGGGTTGTGGCTGGTTCTTCCAGAATGACAAGGACCCGAAACACACAGCCAGGGCAACTAAGGGGAGACTCTGTAAAAAGCATTTCAAGGTCCTGAAGTAGCCACTCTCCAGACCTGAACCCAATAGAAAATCCTTGGAGGGAGCTGGAACTCAATTTCATGTCATAAAATGCTAAATAATTATTAAAAAATCAAACAATGGGATTTTCTGGAATTGTTTTGATAGATTCTGTCTCTCACAGGTGAAGTGTATCTACAATAAAAATGACAGACCTCTCCATTCTTTGTAGGTGGGAAAATGTGCAAAATCAGCAGGGTATCAAATACTTTTTCCCTCTGTTGTACTTCTGTCCAGAATCCTAAAGTGGTGAGTTAGGGGGATGGATTATGACAATGTATCTAGGAGCCAAGGGGTCAATGATACCTACATTAGGTGTCACCTGGATTTCTTAGAAACTGAAGCAAACGGCAGAATGTCATATTCTATCATCTAATATTATCAGTCCAGTCAATTACTTTTTTAGTTACTTCTTTCATTTTGGAGGGATATGCTGTAATAAATGTATTTCTTGTATCTGCAGACAATTATCTTTGTAAGCTCATGTGAACAGGGTCCTTACTCCTCATTTGTGTGTAGTTTTGTAATGTCTCATTCTTGTCTGTATATGTACCCCATTTATTATTATTATTATAATTATTAATAATAATAATAATAATAATAAAAATAATAATTATTATTATTAATAATAATAATAATAATAATAATAATAATAATAATAATAGGAAAAAAAAATCACTGTATGTGTATGACCTTATTCCGTCCACTAGGTGGCATCAAATACACACAAAATAAATAGAACCTTGGTGCACTGTATGCAATTGCTACTGAACTAGAAATAGTGCACATAAAGCAAGTGAAGGAGCTTGGTTCATATTGTAACTGTTATATTGTATATAATGGAAATAAACCACTGCATGTCAGTACAGGAAATATGTGAATGGATATTTACAACCCATGATCAGATTTAGTTGATCTTCAAATCACAACCATAATACAACCTAATCCTTTTCTATCTTATTTCCTCTTATAACCTTATGAAATGCAGTGTAATTATATGGGTAGAGTTTAGAAGAAAAGGTTGTGCCCAGAGGTGAGATCCATATATTTTTTCCTGTGTATTTGTGACAGATCTGCATGAAAAAAACTTTGTTGCATGTGGAATCACATTATGGGGTTATTCAGTCCAAGTGTCTCTGGAAGCACCAGGTGTAAGTGCGGCCCTGCCAGTGACTGCAGGGGATGATGTATCTGATTGCAGTTGTTCACTTGTGTCTATAGAGTTTGCTGGCCAGTATCTCTTTTGCTCTGCACTTTTTAGCACCCTTTCTATCATTTACCAACCTAGAGAAAGATCTCTTGGTAATACTCCCAATGTTGTGCCTGCATCTGCCCCATGCTGTGTGGCAAAGTGCCCCAATACTCAACATTAGACTTAAAGGGGTACTCCAGTAATTTTTTTTCTTTCACATCAATGGGTTTCAGAAAGCTAAATTAATATTACGACTCAGTTCACAGAGGGATAAAGAAGAGACGCAGACAGTGAACCCTTAGCTCAGCCCCGCCCACTGTCCCTGCCTACTTGCCGTTATCTGCCCTAAAGTGGCAGCGGGCAACTGGGCGGCGGTCCCTGGCCTGAATACGTGAAACAAAAAGACAAGACGAACAAACACAAAAAGAATAGTCAGCAATCCAGGTCACAACGGTCGGGCAGCAAAAGTACAAAATCAGGATCAGATAGACGAAGTCAAACAACAGGCAATAAGGTCAGGGGCAGGGGGCAAGCAAGGGAGGTCAGATATATAAAGCAGAAGTGTCAGAATAAACGTCAGAAGCGTCAGAGTCAGAAGCAGGCAGAGACAAACTCAATAACCAGCAAGGAGTACACAGGCTGGGGGTGTTATATAGGAGGCCAGGGTTCTGGTCCAGAACACAATTGGACCATCCCTCTGATCTCCAACCACAGGCATCTGACCACAAACACATCCACAGGCAGGAAGACCTGTGAGTCACAGAAAAAAACAAAACACAGATTAACCATGACGGGGCCAGACAGAACTTAGCAGGTGAAGTCGGGTGTGTCCATGAAACCAAGTGAGCAGACAAAATAAACCAGTGTTCAGACTAATGCAAAACAAAACACAGAAACAGAACAAATTCAAGACATTCAGCGCCTTCTCGGCTGCACAGCACCAGCCAAGGGGCGCATCAAGCTCCGCAAAGATACAGTCCTGACAATTGATTTGTAAATTACTTCTATTTTAAAATTCCCAGTACTGTATTTCCTGCAGGAAATGGTGTATTTTTTCCAGTCTGACACAGTTATCTCTGCTGACATCTCTGTCCCACACATGAACTGTCCAAAGCAGTAGCAAATCCCCATAGAAAACCTCTCCTGCTCTGGACAGTTCCTGTCATGGACAGAGGCGGCGGCAGAGGGCACCATGTCAGACTAAAAAGAATACACCACTTCCTGCAGGACATACAGCAGCTGATAAGTACTGGAAGATTTTTAAATAGATTTAAATTACAAATCTATATAATGTTCTTAAACCTGTTGATTTATAAGAGAAAGATTTTCCCCGGTAATGTTGGCATAGTAGTGGCTACAGCTCGCCAAAAACACAGACAACATGCATGAAAGCTTTAGTGCCAGATAAATAGTACCCAGGCCAGTTTCTGCCATTAGGCCAAATGTGTTTATTGCTCCGGCGGCAGATTGGTAGAGGTGGCATGTTTTGGAGTGGGCATAAATTATACCGTCTGCTACACACTGCTGACTTTATTGACCTCATGCCCTGTAAATGATAGCTGGACAAATACATAGAATGCAATGAGGTCTTCACACATCACTACACTACAATTGATCACTGCCCCTTTATATGGAGCACAAGGTGTAATGGTAGTATGACCATGAATAAGACCACCAGGAGTAGTCATAATGAGAGATGAGCGAACCTCGAGCATGCTCGAGTCTATCTGAACCCGAGCATTCGGCATAGCGGGGGCTGCTGAACTTGGATAAAGCCCTAAGGCTATGTGGAAAACATATCCATGTATTAATGTTTTCCAGACAGCTTAAGAGCTTTATCCAAGTTCAGCAGCCCCCGCTATTCCGAATGCTCGGGTTCAGATAGACTCGAGCATGCTTGAGGTTCGCTCATCTCAAGTCACAATACATTGACTCTTGTATATGTCCAGGATGGTAATAGAGATGAGCGGAGTTCATATGAACCTGAACAATCGGCATCTGACTCCCGCTGTCTGCCGGCTCCGTGCAGCGGGTGGATACAGCCTAAGGAACGCCTAGATAACTGGGATACAGCCATTGGCATAGGTTCATACGAACCCGAACTTCGGGAAATCCACTCATCTCTAGTAATAGAGCAGGTTTCTGAGTTCTAGCCACAGCCCCAAAGCTCGAGGACGGTAATAAATCAATTTAAAACACATTTAGTTTTTTAAAAAAGGTTTTAATTTTTTTTAAAGCTGTCAAATAAAATAAATGTTATACAAGTTACCTATCGCATAATTGTACTGACTTGAGGAACATAGATAACATGTCAGTTTTACCATAGAGGGAACAGCATAAACACAAATCCCCCCCCCCCCCCCCCCCCCGTGAAATTTAAAAATAAAAATTACTTTTTTTTTTTTTTTAATTCATTGAATTTTAATTCATAATGCAAATAATTTTTTCTGGTTTCTCTGCATATTTTAGGGAAAAATTAAGTCTGCATTTGCAAAGTACAATTGGATTTGGAAATTATAAGGGCTTATGTGGGTCTGTAGGTGAAAAAATGACGGTGCTATGGCCTTTTAAACACGAACAGACAAAAGCGCAAAACTGAAAATCGCCTTTTTTGTTAAGGGGTTTATAATTGCACATCATTGTGCAAATAACGTCCGTTATTTCAAAAATAATGTCATTTGCGCATTGATGGCATTAATTAAAAAAGACGGCCGTCATTTTTACATAGTGTGAACTTAGCCAGATGGTGATGTAAGCTGTAGGGGTTGGTCAGAGATGGTGACATCACTCTGGGGGTGTGGCTAGAGCTCAAAGATAAGATCCAGCCAACCCTCCTGTGACATCGGAGGAGGATGCTTTGATTAAAAAGAGGGAGCTGAGGAGCTGGAGACAATACACATTCTGTAGTGTATCTATTTTCTATTTCTTGTCAGCGAAAAACACACTGAAGCCATTACTATAAGTGATAACACTATATTACAAAGTTATATATCCTGGGGTGATCATCCTCTCCAGCAGCCACAGCCCGCACAGCTTTGGGAGTCGGGTCGTGACATCACCATGTTATCCAGGAAGTGACATCACCATGTTATCCAGGAAGTGAAACATTGTAGTAGTGTAAGTAATAAGTGCAGGGAAAAAAGCACTTTATGTGCATTTCCCGTAATAAGTATATATTGGTCATTTGTATAACTTTTTAGGACAATACAATGCTTTACTAAAAATTTACACCGGACTTTTCCTTTACGTATACCTAAACCAAGGTATCACTGTATAATTATATATTTCTTATACCGGAATACCCCTTTAAGCCTGGGACTAGCCTGTTGTACGTCCAGCATAAGTTATGTGATCATAGCACTTAAAGTGACTCTGTACCCACAATCTGACCCCCCAAACCATTTGTACCTTCAATTAGCTACTTTTAATCCAAGAACTGTTCTGCGGTTTGTTCGGCAGGTGATGCAGTTATTGTCCTAAAAAAATACTTTTAGGGTATAAACCCACACACCGTATAAGCAGCGTATTTACTGCTGCGATACGCAGCAAACACGCAGCAAATACGCAGCAAAAACGCAGCAGATTATATCTAAATAACTGAACACAGCATCAAATCTGTACCAACAAATCTGCTGCGTATTTGCTGCGTATTTGTTGCGTATCTGCTGTGTATACGGTGTGTGGGTTTGTACCCTTAAACTTGCAGCCCGTGCCAAACTGGAGTATCTGTGCCCTAACTTTGCACCACCACCCGTCCCTCCTCCCCACCCTCTTCATAATTAGGAATGCCACTGAAACATTTTCTCCATGCTGAACATTGCACAGGTCCTTAATAGAGATGAGTGAACCTCAAGCATGCTTGAGTCCATCTGAACCTGAACTTTCGGCATTTGATTAGCGGTGGCTGCTGAAGTTGGATAAAGCCCTAAGGCTATGTGGAAAACATGGATATAGTCATTGGCTGTATCCATGTTTTCCAGACAACCTTAGAGCTTTATCCAAGTTCAGCAGCCACCGCTAATCAAATGCCGATCGTTTGGGTTCGGATGGACTCGAACCCGAATCCGGTTCGCTCATCTCTAGTCCTTAACAATCCAGCCTATGTGCTGGGCAGACACAGGTGGGGAATAGGAAGCAATCTGCCTGGAGCATTCCTAATGATGAAGAGGGCGGGAAGGAGGGACAGAGAGGTTGTGTAAACTTAGGGCACAGATACTCCTTCAAGTTTAAAAGTATTTTTTTAGAACAATAACTGCATCACCTGCCGAACAGACCGCAGGACAGATCTTGGATTAAAAGCAGCTATCCGAAGGTACAAGTGGTTTGGGGGGGGATCAGATTGTGGGTACAGAGTCGCTTTAATACAGAATAATAGCTTGCTGTTTGGTTGCTTCATTGAAAGGGTAAAAAAACATTAATGGAACATGATGAATAACTGAAAAGCTACTAAGAATACTAATCTCAGTGTAAACGAGTGGATAGTGGAAAATGGGTTACCTTGGCTATATATAGGTATATCATTCTGTGCTACCTTCAGCCCTGCATAGTTAATGACCTTCGAGAATATGAACCCAACAAGCACATTGTAAAAGTATCCAGCCTGGGAGTATCCAGTGACGTCAGTGTGCCAGTGCCAAGGAGAGCCGGCCAGTGCTGATAGCAGGCTTCCTATAATTAGAGCCGGCTCTGGGAAAGAAGCTGTAATGTCTCACACCAGCGGAGTGACAAGGTTAATCAGCTGCCATTATCCTTTGGCTTAAGGGGAACAGTCACTTTTCAGCCAATGTGGAGAATATGTTGCTTAAAGACCAATCCAGCGTTAACTTCTCCTGTTACATAAAGGAGCTGGAAAGATGTTTTAGCCATACCTCATAGGGACAGAAATGATGAGGAATGATGTGTCTTTACTAGATATGAGTACAACTCCACCAAGCTTGAGTCTGATCATTCGGCATTTGAATACCGGTGGCTGAAGAAGTTGGATGCATCCCTAGGGAGTCTTGGAAAACATGGATACAGCCATAGGCTTGTGGTGTATGTTCCTTAAACTCACAGGTATTGATACCTGGAGCTGTACCCATCTAGATAGAGGCCAGATACTTAAAGGGGTATGTGGTCCGACCCCTGAACCCCCCGGTGATCTCCGTATTGGCTGGCTCTGTTATGAATAGAGGCCCGGGCCAGCACGTGACCCTCAGCTCTATTCATTGCTATGAACTGTCAGGAAAAGCCGAGTACATAGCTCTTCCAGCATACTCGCCTCTTTCTGTCGATCCATAGGAATGAAAAAAGCCGTGAGTCACGTGCAGACCCGGGGCTCTATTCATAACAGAGCCAGCCGGCCTCCAATACAGAGACCACCTGGGGGGGGACCCCCGCGATTTTCCCTGGAATACTCCTTTAAGAGGTTGTTCACGTCAGGTGACATGGGAGCGTCCAACAAGGTTCCATCTAGTGCCAGATCAAGAGGGCAATCAGGGTCCGGCTGTCAAGAGTGTGAATAGCGAGCAGCTACTGCCTCCACTATGTCAATGTGGAGCTTCACAATGGGCAAAGCTCAATTGCACCCCTGCCAAATGATCCATCCTGGTACACCACTTAACGAGCGGCTGAAGCGGCCTTGATCTTCAGTCACCATGAAATCTATCTAGTATAAGTAGAACATAGTAGGGAGTGGAGAGGGATGCAGCTGCAGGGTTTATTCAGGATTTTGCCTATTCTACGTCATACTGTGTGTTAAAACATATACTGTGTATAAGGGTCCTCCCTACACGTAGCGATCTTTGTCCAAACGGTCAGCACATTGAGAGATGTGCAGCTGATAAGATAGATTTTACCATCATATAAAATAACAAATCAGCCAACAAATTGACATTTTCCTGCTCATCAGCTAATCGCTGGCACTTTTCCACAGGCGGATTGTCGAATTATCGTTTATCGTTTTTAGGAACGTGATCAGCCTTTAAGGGTTTTTAAAGGGGTTATTCAGAATTAGAAAAAGCGCTGTTTCTTTTCCAGAAACAGAACCACGCCTGTCACCAGGTTGTGTGTGGTATTACAATACCGCTCCATTCACTTTAATGTAAATGAGCTGCAAAACCACCCTCAAACTAAGGGCTGCATTACCCTGCCCCATGACTTGATTTAAGCAAGCGCCAATCTGCTAGATACGGCTCAATAATCCTGGAGCAAGGGCTGTATATTTATATTGTTAACAATGTCCATGCAGCCCTTGCCTTAGCTTCAGCCAGCTTCCCGCAGAGTTTAAAGTGACAGGCTGCTCAGCCAATCACCAGGACAGCCAAAGATTGACTAAGCGGCCTGTCACTTAAGACACTGGGAGCGAGCTGAGGCTAGCAGGTAAACAGGGAGTGTGGTAAGTTATGTGTAAAGGCCCTATTCCACAGAATGATTATCGGCTGCATTCGGCCGATAATCGTCCCGTGGAATAGAAGGCAACGATTAGCCGACATCGTTCATGTCGGCTGATTGTTGCAGTCGTTTGTTTTTCAAAATGTTGAAAAATAAACGACTCCTATAGCAGTGATCTGCCGTCGCTCCGTGGAATAGGATGCTATGGGCTGCCCAGGAGATCAAGTGATCACCCGGGCAGACACCCCCCCCTCCCGGACTAACCCGCTCACTGCCGATGCGTGCAATAGCGGCGGCAGTAAGCAGGGTACTAGGAGCAAATGAGCGCTGACAGCGCTCATTTGCTCCTCCAGTCGGCCCGTGGAATAGGGCCATAAGTTTTTTTTTTTTTACAGTCATCAGCCGTCCGCCATGCATCGCTATTACACGTAGCAATGCAAGCCTGGCGACCGATGATTTTGGGTCAGGACCAAAAGACACAATCTGCCGACAATCATTGTCATCGGCTGTTCGTTGTCTTCAATCCACAAAGCAATGATCTGCCAAATCGTCCTGATTTAGTAGGTTATTTCTCCATGTGATAGGACCCTAAGGACGAGTGGTGCTGTTTCTGGAAGAAAGTGGACCTGTTTTTGTAAGATAGGATAACCCCTTTAAGGCAACCTGCCTGTGCTGTATCTAATACTCACTTATACATATCTATAGAACGAATGTGGTGTTATTATATATACATTACTAAGTTATATGCTCCATTAATTTATATGCTTCATTTACTTTACCAGAGGTTTCTGTACGGAATATTGCAAATCAAGTTTTTATTTGTAGTGGTCTATAATAAACTGTAGAGGAAGTTACTCTGACAACATACTCTACACCTCTGCAAAGCCGCAAAGACTGCGCTGTACTGAGACGTAGAAGTGGTTTCTGTGGTGTCTCCTGTCTCTTTAAAATGAGTTATTGTACTTTGCATTATTACTCACTCAAAAAGGTGCACCTAACAAAAGACACATACTTAATAAGGTTGAAAGAAGGCAAGAGTCCATCAAATTCAACCTACAGAAACCCTACTGTGTTGATCCAGAGGAAGGCAAAAACCGCTATGAGGCAGATGAGAATTGCCCCATCACAGGGAGAAAAATTCCTTCCCGAATTTAAAATGTCAATCAGAAAAATTCCTGGATTAGAGTCCTATAACTGAGTTCGGTTCGGGTTCGTACGAACCCGAACTCTCGGTAATGATTCCCACTGTCTGCCTGCTCCGTGGAGTGGGTGGATACAGCGGAAGGACCGCCTGGAAAACTGGGATACAGCCATAGCCATAGGCTCTATCCCAGTTTTCCAGGCGGTCCTCCCGCTGTATCCACCCGCTCCACGGAGCAGGCAGACAGCGGGAATCTGATGCCGAGCGTTCGGGTTTATACGAACCCGAACCTCGGCTGTTTTGGACAATCCCTAAATCTAGTCCATAACTTGTAATATTATATTTTTTCAAGAAAAGCATCCAGGCTTCCCCTGAACCTATTTAATGAATAAGCCATGAGGACATCATGTGGCCGAGAGTTCTATAGTCTCACTGCTCTTACAGTAAAGAATCCGCGTCTGTGCTGGTGGTGAAATCTTCTTTCCTCTAGACGTATATGATGCCCCCTTGTCATGGTTACAGACCTAGGAGTAAAAAGATCTCTACAAAGATCTCTGTACTGTCCAATCATATATTTGTACTTTGTGATCAGATCGCCCGTAAGATGTCTTTTTTTCTGAACTAAATAACCCCAAGCTTGATAACCTGTCCTGGTACTGTAACCCACCCATTCCCTTCATGAACTTTGTCATCCATAAAGTAAGCAGCCCAAGAGCCTGGTCTGTGTTCATACACTACAATCCTCCTCTGCACCCACTCCAGTTCAGCTATGTCCTTCTTATATACCGGTGCCCAAAACTGTACAGAGTATTCCATGTGTGGTCTGACCAGTGATTTATAAAGAGGCAAAACTACATTATGTATTCAGCCATAAATTAGGGCCCTAGAAAGATTATGTTATGTAATAATGTTTTTATGTAAACGTAGCATTTTGCACACTAGTCGCTAGTACAAACACAAAAACCTGGTATTTAATTGTAAGAAAAGAAAATGCACAGTTACTGTCTTGCAAAAACAGCACCACCTGGACTGACCTGTTAACCCATAGCTGCACCAGGACGTTACTGAACGTCCTCGTGCCGCTATGGGAGTTCAGAGGGGGGTCGCGTGGCGACCCCCCTCTGAACTGCCGCGATCCCGGGTGCCACATGTAGCCCGGGATCGCGGCTATTAGTGGGCACGGTCCGATCGCCGTGCCCGCTAATTAAGTACTTAGAAGCAGCTGTCAAAGTTGACAGCTGCTTCTAAATACTTGCTCATATCCATCCCTGGTGGTCTAGTGGGGGGATCGCCCCCCTGCGGCGCGATTGCGGGGGGGGCGATCCCCGCATCCATCCCGGGCCGGGGTCTGCGCCGTAATGGCGCTGATCCCGGCTCAGCATTCTATTGCTTTTGGCTGCAGCAGCCAAAAGCAATAGAACACCGATCTCATGGATTCATGCAGTATAACTATACTGCATGGATCTCTATGAGAGATCAGAGTGCATATACTAGAAGTCCCCCAGGGGGGCTTCTAGTATATGTGTAAAGTAAAAGAAAAATGTATTTTTAATAACACAAAATCCCCTCCCCTAA
Organism: Dendropsophus ebraccatus; assembly: GCF_027789765.1. Lineage (NCBI taxonomy): Eukaryota > Metazoa > Chordata > Amphibia > Anura > Hylidae > Dendropsophus > Dendropsophus ebraccatus. Next base: position 162,593,175 of record NC_091456.1, on the reverse strand, counting down.
TAAAAGTCTGAATCACCCCCCTTTCCCCATTTTATAAATAAAAATAAATAAATAAATTAATAAACAAACATGTTTGCTATCGCCGCATGCGTAATTGCCCGAACTATTAATTAATCACATTCCTGATCTCACACGGTAAACGGCATCAGCGCAAAAAAATCCCAAAGTGCAAAATTGCGCATTTTTGGTCGCATCAAATCCAGAATAATTGTAATAAAAAGCAATCAAAAAGTCATATATGCGCAATCAAGGTACCGATAGAAAGATCACATCATGGCGCAAAAAATGACACCTCACACAGACCCATAGACAAAAGGATAAAAGCGCTATAAGCCTGGGAATGGAGCGATTTTAAGGAACATATATTTTCTTTAAAAGGTTTTAATTTTTTACAAGCCATCAAATCAAATAAAAGTTATACATGTTACATATCGTTGTAATCGTAACAACTTAAGGAACATATATAACGAGTCAGTTTTACCCCAGGGCGAACGGAGTAAAAACAACCCCCCCCCCAAATTAAAAAAAAAACATATTTTTTTCAATTTCACCACACATATAATTTTTTTCTGGTTTCCCGGCACATTTTAGGCAAAAATTACATCTGCCGTAGCAAAGTACAATTAGTTGCGCAAAAAATAAGGGCTCATTTGGGTCTCTAGGTGGAAAAATGCAGGCGCTATGGCCTTATATATACGAGGAGGGAAAAACGAAAACGCAAAAATGAAAACTGGCTGTGTCCCCTAAGGGTTAAACCCAAACTCGAACTGAGGACAGGAGAGGTGCTGTTTCTGGAAGACAACCCCGTTAACTGTATAGTCCATTTATTAAGAAAGGGAAATAAAAAGTGTTAATCAGATGACTGCAACAAAAACCACAGGGTGTGATACTGAGATGGAGAGGAATTGGTTTAGCAGCTCAGAGCTCTTTTCACACAGTTTGCAGAGTCCGGCATTGGTACATCTGTGTGCCACTCCCAAGCTTAAAACCCCATATTTACCACATAGTATGTTCTGCGCTATTCTGTCCAACACACAGTCAGAAACCAAGATTGTTTGAGGCCAAAATGACAGGAACAGACTATAAACAGGGAACAGGTCATAAAGGAAAGACTGAGATTTCTCCTCTTCTCAAATCCATTCCTGGCTTTGGCTCCAAAAATCTGTCAGATAAATCTGTCTAAATGCACCATTACTAAGCATATTACATGGCCCCATCACTATAGTAAACAATTGGAGAAGCCCATTACACTGTCGTGCAGCAAGAGCTGTATATATCATATGTCATTAGCGATGTCCGTGCAGCCCTTGATATAAAATAAACGTTCATACATTACCTGTCCACGCTCCCCGGTGTTCTCTTAGTTTCTCCACAATCCCCGCAGCCGACGCTGTGACTGTTAATGTGACGGGGGTCCCGTCCAGGACAGTGATTGACTAAGCCGCCTGTCACTTCAGAGACTGGCTCTGAAGTTGCATCAGCGGCTGTGGGAAGCACCGAGAAGGGAAGAGAACATCGGGGAGCGAGGAGTGGTAATGTATGAACGTCATTATTTTCTTTACACATTATAAGCCATCAGCCACGCATCAGCAGCCCGTGATTTCAGTTCAGGGCCAGAAGACACGATCAGCCAATGATTGTACTCATCGACTGATCGTTGTCTTTATTACGCAGAGTGATGATCGTCCCGATTTGGCAGATTATTGTTCCCTTAGGGTCCTATTACACTGAGCGATTTTTAACGATTAACACAAACAAGTTTGTTTATTGTTAACCTGAAATTGTTCACCACATTACACAGAACGATAATCGTCAGTTACAATCGTTACTATGATAGTAATGAATTTTTATCATGAAAAAGCAGTTTGAAGCTCTCCCCCCTGTCTTCATTGTTCTCTATGGAGAGGTGAGAGATGAGGCACCAAAACAGGACAACAAAGAGTTAATTTACATTCACATCACAGGCTCTCTCCTCTGACAGTCACCACTGACCTCTGAATAGGGATCTGAATAGCTCCCCCCATGTGTAATCCTTTGTTCTCGGCTCTCTGCTGCCCATCTCGTTCCTTCCCCCTCCCCTCTTCATAGAATAGACAGATCTGACTGATAAAAAAAACTGTCGAGATTTCCTGATTCTGAGCAGTGGATGAGAGAGAGAGGAGAGGAGGGGGGGCCTGGGAAAAGGCTTTTTACATGCAGATAATGGCATATTTGTCTAATAAACCCAATGACAAAGTTTCTTAAAATCGCCTGGACTATGATTTCTGCAAAAAAAAATATTTAACGACAGTGACTCTTTAAATTCGAACATTTTACCGATTTTTCGCACGATAATAGTCCCATGTAATAGGGCCCTTAGACTGCCTTCAGTCCATTAAAGGACAAGTCCGGCGAAAATTATTTTTTTATATGTTATTACTTATGGAAAGTTATACAATTTTCTAATGTACATTAATTATGGGAAATGCTCATATACTGCTATTTCCCTTAATTTAGTGTATCAGGAAGTGTTAGAATTATCTCTGAAGCAGTGACGTCACGACCAACGGTGTAATTCCTATGGAGTGTCCAGCAGGGGGCGCTCTATATATAGAAGTCAATGAGTACCATTGACTTCTATATATAGTGCGCCCCTGCTGGACACTCCATAGGAATTACAGTGTATGTAATGTAATGTAATGCACTGTACTGTTGTGACTTTATGAATACATTTATGGAATACTTTGGGGAGCAAGTGTCCTTGCTCCCCAAAGTATCCCATAAATGTATTCAATGAATACATTTGCAGGGTACCGAGCAGGGAGGGAGAGAGGTGCCATCTACCTCCCCCCTCCCTCCCTGCTCGGTGCTGGGAACATATACAAAGCACTACTCCCCCATTATCTGCAGATAATGGGGGAGTAGTACCTTTTGCTATCCCTATCACCGCCCGCGCCGCCGCCGCTCACACAGGGGCTGCTATTCATGCCCCCCGCCGCTCCCCCTCCTCCTCCTCCTCCTCCCGGCATCAAACTTACGATCGCGCCGCTCCTAACTACCCGCCCGCTCGCTCGCCCGCCCCGTTCCTGGCCGCCGCTCTCTGCTCATGCCGGCCGCGTCAGCCCGCCCCCACCCCGGCCGGGGACACCAGGAAGCGCCGTGCTCCCGGCCGGGGTGGGGGCGGGCTGACGCGGCTGGCATGAGCAGAGAGCGGCGGCCAGGAACGGGGCGGGCGAGCGAGCGAGCGGGCGGGTAGTTAGGAGCGGCGCGGGCGGCGGGGAATCAGCGGCGCGATGAATAGCAGCCCCTGTGTGAGCGGCGGCGGCGCGGGCGGTGATAGGGATAGCACAGGCACTACTCCCCCATTATCTGCAGATAATGGGGGAGTAGTACTTTGTATATGTTCCCAGCACCGAGCAGGGAGGGAGGGGGGAGGTAGATGGCACCTCTCTCCCTCCCTGCTCGGTGCCCTGCAAATGTATTCATTGAATACATTTATGGGATACTTTGGGGAGCAAGGACACTTGCTCCCCAAAGTATTCCATAAATGTATTCATAAAGTCACAACAGTACAGTGCATTACATTACATACACTGTAATTCCTATGGAGTGTCCAGCAGGGGCGCACTATATATAGAAGTCAATGGTACTCATTGACTTCTATATATAGAGCGCCCCCTGCTGGACACGCCATAGGAATTACACCGTTGGTCGTGACGTCACTGCTTCAGAGATAATTCTAACACTTCCTGATACACAAAATTAAGGGAAATGAGCATTTCCCATAATTAATGTACATTAGAAAATTGTATAACTTTCCATAAGTAATAACATATAAAAAAATAATTTTCGCCGGACTTCTCCTTTAAAGGGGTTCTCAGTTTGTGTGTGGAATTACAGCTCAGCAGCATTGAAGCGAATAGAGCAGAGTTGTAAAAACACAAACACAACGAGGACAGGTGTGGCACTATATTCCTAATCCTGGATAACCCATTTAAAGTCAGTGGTTCGATTAGGGATGTCGTAGTATTCGTCAGAAAACCTTCTTTATAAGTTGCCGACAAATAAGGGGCTTTACGCTGCATTATAAGGGCATAAAACGGGCTTCATGCAATGATTTCACACGTACGTTGTCGGTAATGTCCCTCACTTTCGCAGTATGTGTTCCTTACAATAGTGTCTTTCTTGGTATACACATTTTCTTTTTCTACTCCGTTTCAAGGATTGTTATGTCTAGATATATCTTGGGTTATGGATATTGTTCACGCTGCTGAATTATTCAGCTGGTCCCGGCTGACGTCTACTGTTTTAGTTTTTAAAATGGCAATTTGCATAAATTCCAGAATGTTATAAAAAATGATCAGCTTAACAGCAATTACTTGCAAAGTCAATATTTGCCTAGAAAATTAACTTTATCCCCCAAAACACATTTCAACATCATTGCAGCCCTGTCTTAAAAGGACCAACTAGGACAGGGCTGGAGATCACTCTGTCATGATTAATGGTACTTTTACACGGTGCGATAATTCGCCCGATCGCACGATTAACGATTTTGAATGAACAATGTTTTTTTTTTTAATAACGATCAGCGTTTAGACGGAACGATACATCGTATGGAATAATTGTTTTGCAATCGTTTTGCGATCGCTTAAGCCTATCTCACACATAGGGGAAATCGTTGAAAGAATGTTTACACTGAACGATCTGCAAATTTTTTGTGAACGATCAACGATGATTTAAGAACATGTTGAAAGATCAAAATGAACGATTTCTCTCTCGTCGTTTTATCGTTTGCAGCGTTTACACGTACGATTATCGTTCTAATTAGATCGTTATCGTGCAAAAACGAACGATAATCGTCCCGTGTAAAAGGACCATTAGTAAGAATGACACCACTGGACACTTTAAAAGGAGGCTGGTGCTTGGCATAATTGTTTCTCTTCTGTTAACCATGGTTATCTCTAAAGAAACACGTGCAGTCATCATTGCACTGCACAAAAATGGCCTAACAGGGAAGAGTATCGCAGCTAAAAAGATTGCACCTCAGTCAACAATCTATCGCATCATCAAGAACTTCAAGGAGAGAGGTTTCATTGTTGCCAAAAAGGCTCCAGGGCGCCCAAGAAAGACCAGCAAGCGCCAGGACCGTATCTTAAAAGTGTTTCAGCTGCGGGAGCTTGCTGAGGAATCGAAGCAGGCAGGTGTGAGTGCATCTGCACGCACTGTGAGGTGGAGACTCTTGGAGCAAGGCCTGGTCTCAAAGAGAGCAGCAAAGAAGCCACTTCTCTCCAGAAAAAAGATCAGGGACAGACTGATATTCTGCAAAAGGTACAAGGAGTGGAGTGCTGAGGACTGGAAAAAAAGCCATTTTCTCTGATGAATCCCCTTTCCGATTGTTTGGGATTGTCTGGAAAACAGCTTATTCGGAGAAGACGAGGTGAGCGCTACCACCAGTCTTGTCTCATGCCAACTGTAAAGCATCCTGAAACCATTCATGTGTGGGGTTGCTTCTCAGCCAAGGGAATCGGCTCTCTCACAGTCTTGCCTAAAAACACAGCCATGAATAAAGAATGGTACCAGAATGTCCTCCAAGAGCAACTTCTCCCAACCATTCAAGAGCAGTTTGGCGATCAACAATGCCTTTTCCAGCATGATGGAGCACCTTGCCATAAAGCAAAGGTGATAACTAAATGGATCAGGGAACAAAACATAGAGATTTTGGGTCCATGGTCTGGAAACTCCCCAGATCTTAATCCCATTGAGAACTTGTGGTCAATCATCAAGAGACGGGTGGACAAACAAAAACCAACAAATTCTGACAAAATGCAAGCATTGATTGTGCAAGAATGGACTGCTATCAGTCAGGATTTGGTCCAGAAGTTGATTGAGAGCATGCCAGGGAGAATTGCAGAGGTCCTGAATAAGAAGGGTCAACACTGCAAATATTCACTTGCTGCATTAACTCATTCTGACAATATAAGCTTTTGTTAGTCATAATATGATTGCAATTATATTTCTGTATGTGATAAAAACATCTGACAAACACACATAAAAACCAGAGGGCAGCAGATCATGTGAAAATATAATATTTGTGTCATTCTCAAAACTTTTGGCCATGACTGTATATATAGCGATAACCTAGATGTATTGAAATATAGTATATATATATATATATATATATATATATATATTATAGCCAGATATACACCAGCCAGGCCACAGCTATTTAGAACTATTACGATGCACTCAGGTATGTTTACATTCAGGTATTGTAGAGTTACCTACCCCATCTGTTTGTTCCAAGCATCTACTACTCTTTCAGTAAAGCAATATTTTTTTTTCGTGTTGCTTCTGATCTTTCTCACAGCTAACCTCAGACTGTGTCCTCTTGTTTTATCCCTTTTTTAATTAAAGAACTCTTCCCTCTTGAACCTCATTTAGTTTCGATCATGTCCTCCTTTCTCTACTTTCCTCCAGACTATACAGATTCAAATTTATACAGTCTTTCCTGATATGTTTTATGCTTCAGACTGTTCACAATTTAAAATCTTTTCTATTTGGACCCTTTCTATGTAATCAATATCCCTTTGTAGGTGAGGTCTCCAGAACTGGACACAGTATTCCAGATGTGAAGTCACTAGAACTCTACAACGGGATCACAATCTCCCTGTTCCTACTGGTTATACCTCTAGCTATACAGCCCAGCATACCATTATATATACAGCCCAGTATACCATTATATATACAGCCCAGTATACCATTATATATACAGCCCATCATACCATTATATATACAGCCCAGCATACCATTATATATATATATATATATATATATATATATACTCACCGGCCACTTTATTAGGTACACCTGTCCAACTGCACGTTACCACTTAATTTCTAATCAGCCAATCACACGGCGGCAACTCAGTGCATTTAGGCATGTAGACACGGTCAAGACAATCTCCTGCAGTTCAAACCGAGCATTAGTATGGGGAAGAAAGGTGATTTGAGTGCCTTTGAACGTGGCATGGTTGTTGGTGCCAGAAGGGCTGGTCTTTCAGAAACTGCTGATCTACTGGGATTTTCACGCACAACCATCTGTAGGGTTTATTTGATTAGCGGTGGCTGCTGAAGTTGGATAAAGCCCTAAGGCTATGTGGAAATCATGGATATAGTCATTGGCTGTATCCATGTTTTCCAGACAACCTTAGAGCTTTATCCAAGTTCAGCAGCCCCAGCTAATCAAATGCCGAACGTTCGGGATGGACTCGAACCCGAACCCGGTTCGCTCATCTCTAATTCTGAAGTTTTTACCAACACAGAACTGCTGATATGAAACCTAGATAGAGGATTCCTCCTCCTCAATTTTACATTTGAAAACTTTGAACAGCAGTTTCCATTGTTAGGACAACTTATCTAGTAAAGCTAAATCATTCTCCATATTACTGACACCTCCAGGAATATTAACCCTATTGCATACAGTGTCATCAGGAAAGAGTCAAATCTTCTCCTATGTCACTAACCTCACCTACCAAACCTTCTCCTATGCAGTGGCGTAGCTATAGGGGTCGCCATGGCGACCGGGCCCCTACGCTAAGGGGGCCCGCACGGCCCCCCTTGCCACTTGTCTCTTTAAGCATCCCGAGAAGCTGCGGCCGCGCAGCTTCTCGGGATGCACAGATCGCTTTCATGTTCCGCCCGCACAGTGTCTGGGCGGAACATTAAAGCGAGCAGAATGCAGGAGCAGGACCTGTCAGCGTCCTCCTCCTGCATTCCCTCCCATAGGCTGCCGGCACTTCATACCAGCAGCCTATGGGACGCCGGGACATGACCTCTCCGGCAGGCGTGATGATGTGACGTCATCACGCCTGCCGGAAGTCCCGTCCCTGCGGCTCGCAAGATGGAGCCCGAAGAGGAGGAGGAGAGCTGCTGCCTGCACAGCGTGGATTAGGTGAGTAGGATGTTTTTTTGTTTTTTTTAGGGGCACCTCTGGGGGCATTATTAGTTCATGGGGGCACCTCTGGGGGCATTATTAGTTCATGGGGGCACCTCTGGGGGCATTATTAGCTCATGGGGCACTATTAGTTCATGGGGGCAGCTCTGGGGGCATTATTAGTTCATGGGGGCACCTCTGGGGGCATTATTAGTTCATATGGGGCACCTCTGGGGGCATTATTAGTTCATAGGGGGCACCTCTGGGGGCATTATTAGCTCATGGGGGCACAGCAGGGGGCATTATTAGTTCATGGGGGGCACCTCTGGGGGCATTATTAGCTCATGGGGGCACAGCAGGGGGCATTATTAGTTCATGGGGGGCACCTCTGGGGGCATTATTAGTTCATGGGGGCACCTCTGGGGGCATTATTAGCTCATGGGGGCACTATTAGTTCATGGGGCAGCTCTGGGGGCATTATTAGTTCATGGAGGCACTTCTGGGGGCATTATTAGTTCATGGGGGCACCTCTGGGGGCATTATTAGTTCAAAGGGCGCACCTCTGGGGGAAATATTAGTTCATAGGGGGCACCTCTGGGGGCATTATTAGTTCATAGGGGGCACCTCTGGGGCATTATTAGTTCATGGGGGCACAGCAGGGGGCATTATTAGTTCATGGGGGCACCTCTGGGGGCATTATTAGTTCATGGGGGCACCTCTGGGGGCATTATTAGTTCATGGGGGCACCTCTGGGGGCATAAGTTCATAAGGGAACCTCTGGGGGCATTATTAGTTCATGGGGGCACCTCTGGGGGGCATTATTAGTTCATGGGGGAACCTCTGGGGGCTTTATTAGTTCATGGGGGCACCTCTGGGGTCATTATTAGTTCATAGGGGGCACCTCTGGGGGCATTATTAGCTCATGGGGGAACCTCTGGGGGCATTATTAGTTCATGGGGAACCTCTGGGGGCATTATTAGTTCATAGGGGGCACCTCTGGGGGCATTTTTAGTTCATGGGGGAACCTCTGGGGGCATTATTAGCTCATGGGGGAACCTCTGGGGGCTTTATTAGTTTATGGGGCACCTCTGGGGGCATTATTAGCTCATGGGGGCACCTCAGGGGGCATTATTAGTTCATGCGGGCCACCTCAGGGGACATTATTAGTTCATGGGGGAACCTCTGGGGGCATTATTAGCTCATGGGGGCACAGCAGGGGGCATTATTAGCTCATGGGGGCCACTATTAGCTCATGGGGGCACGTCTGGGGGTATTATTAGCTCATGGGGGCACAGCAGGGGATCCTACATACAGGGGGCATCCCATATTCCTACTCGCTTTACTGCACATAACACCAAACAGCGCAGTTACTATGGGAGCCTACAGGAGGGAGAAAGGAAAGGAAGCTGCTAGAAATGTGCGGAGCCTAAATTGTTTGTCTCGCAGGTTCTGAAGAGATGAAACGTAGCTGGAAGGAATCATCCTAGAGGTCTGGACTGGATGGAGAGGAAAAGGGAAAGTGACGCCTCAGATCAAAGAAGACATCACCTGTGAGTCACTGTATGATGGTTTTCTTATTTGTAGAACATTATTTAGTAGGGGAGCCCCAAGGTAATTTTTTTTCCCAAGGGGTGCCCCGAGGTGGAAAAGGTTGGGAAGCTGGCACATGCTGTCATCTGATTGGGCCTCTTACCTAATCAGATGACAGCAAGTACCAGCGCCTCCTCCAGACATCTGCGTTGGCGGCCCAAGCTGTGTCCTATGGCCGTACCTTTACCGCGTCGAGCTCCAACTTGTGCTGCAATCCACCTCTCCTCAGCGTTGAGGCCCCTCCCCCAGGTCAGGTGACATCACTGTACAGCCGGCAAGTAACATCAGAGAGTACAGCAATGTTGTGATCTGGTGGGGGGGGGGGGGGGGGAGCCTCGACCCTGCGGGAACCACTTACACCATGGAGGAGAGGAGAAGTGGACTGCAGGGGACATCTACATTATCTGTACTCAGAGATATCACTGTGTTATCTGTGGTGTTACATAGGACTGCAGGTGACTACTACATTATCTGTACTCAGAGGGATATCACTGTGTTATCTGTGGTGTTACATGGGACTGCAGGTGACATCTACATTATCTGTACTCAGAAGAATATCACTGTGTTATCTGTGGTGTTACATAGGACTGCAGGGGACATCTACATTATCTGTACTCAGAGATATCACTGTGTTATCTGTGGTGTTACATAGGACTGCAGTTGACTACTACATTATCTGTACTCAGAGTGATATCACTGTGTTATCTGTGGTGTTACATGGGACTGCAGGTGACATCTACATTATCTGTACTCAGAAGGATATCACTGTTATCTGTGGTGTTACATAGGACTGCAGGGATATCTACTACATTATCTGTATTTAGAGATATCACTGTTATCTGTGGTGTTACATAGGACTGCAGGTGACTACTACATTATCTGTACTCAGAGGGATATCACTGTGTTTTCTGTGGTGTTACATGGGACTGCAGGTGACATCTACTACATTATCTGTACTCAGAGATATCACTGTTATCTGTGGTTACATAGGACTGCAGGTGACAGCTACTACGTTATCTGTACTTAGAGATATCACTGTGTTATCTGTGGTGTTACATAGGACTGCAGGTGACATCTACTACATTATCTGTACTCAGAGATACCACTGTGTTATCTGTGGTGTTACATAGGACTGCAGGTGACTACTACATTATTTGTACTCAGAAGGATATCACTGTTATCTGTGGTGTTACATAGGACTGCAGGTGACATCAGGTGACTTATCCAGGTTGCAGAAGTTCAAACTTCATCGTGCCCTGCTGACAGTTTATTTAGTTTTGCAGCATGTGGCTCTTCAGGTTGCAGCACTACAACCCCCATCGTTTCCAACTGGCAGTTGATGATGAGAGTTGTAGTTTTTCAGCTGGAGAGTCAAAGATTGGAATACAATGATTAGACAATGACACAGTACAGTCCATTATTTATAGGGGCAGTAGTGCAGTACATGAGGTGGAGGCAGTGACAGTGCATTAGAACATGGTGGCACATTAGAGTAATTGGATATAACGTTAGATAGGACTTTGCCTGACCGGGTGAGATGGGGGGGCCCCAAGCTAAAATTTTGCACCAGCTAAAACCTTACTGCCATGACGCGATGTTTCGGGGTCGCCCCCTTACTCATGCGTGAGTAAGGGGGCGACCCCGAAACGTCGCGTCACGGCAGTAAGGAACGCCCACTCCGTTCTATGCACACCTGAAAGAGCCCAGAGCTACCATTGCATATCAGCATGCGAATGTATCAGAAAATAAAGTAAGAAAATGAACGACTAAACGTGAGTCAAATCCATTTCCAAAATATTAAGTAGAAGAGTTGTATCTGCTATCAAGTATAGTGCACCGGTACGCATATTTATATACACGTGGACACACAGGCTTGTGGTAGCCTGGATGACCGAGAGCACATTGGTATTATACATACGCCAAGAAGTGAGACACTCCTCGGAAACATGAGCATCTGAAAACATTGGGGCTGAAGCCATACAACTGGAGCCAGTGCTGTGTCCAACCATCCTGTGATTGTGAAGACCTCTTTCTGAAAATACTGAGAAGAAGTAGCTAATCAGATAGTCAGCGACCACCTTATTTCCTTCCATGAATGTATTGTCCCCATTACTTATCTTAGTAATGCTGCAGTTTTTCTTCTTCTTTCCGCCACTAATGGGCTAGGTTCACACTGTGTAAACATGACAGCCGTCTTTCATAATACTTTTTTTTTTTTTAAACGAACCAATGACGGCCATCATTTTTACATGCTGCCAACATAGCGACATATCTGAAGGTTTTATTCCCCTACTTAATAGATTTTGCCATTCCTTCCCCTTTTGAGGCTTTAGCCACATTTATAATCTACTTTGCTGCCTTCTGTATAATTTTTCACCCCTCTCTGTCATCTGCATTTCCAGTGTCTTTATACCTCCTATAGCCCTAACATCTCTAGTAAACCATGTGGTTTCTTCTTTCTTTTACTTTTGCTAATAGTAGGAACTATTGTGGAGGCACTTTGTCACTATTATGGGGTTATTGCAGATGGTACTGTTATGGGGCACTTTGTCACTATTATGGAGGTACCGCAGATGGTACTGTTATGATGCACTCTGGTTGGCATTATTTTGGGGTATGGCAGATGGTACTATTATGAGGCACTCTGGCACAATTATGAGGGTATGGCAGATAGTACTATTATGAGGCACTCAGGTTGGCACTATTATGGGGTATGACAGATGGTACTTGTATGGGGCTTTCTAGTTGGCAATATTATGAAGGTATTGCAGATGTTACTGTTATGGGGCCCTCAGGCACTATTATAGGGGTATGGCAGATGGCCCTGTTATGTGGCACTAATATCGGGGTATTACAGATGGTTCTGTTATGTGGCACTATTATGGGGGTATGGCAGATGGTCCTGTTATGTGGCACTATTATGGGGGTATGGCAGATGGTCCTGTTATGTGGCACTATTATGGGGGTATTGTAGATGGTCCTGTTATGTGGAATTATTATAGGGGTATTGCAGATGGTCCTTTTATGTGGCATTATTATGGGGGTATTGCAGATGGTCCTGTTATGTGGCATTATTATGGGGGTATTGCAGATGGTCCTGTTATGTGGCATTATTATGGGGGTATTGCAGATGGTCCTGTTATGTGGCACTATTATGGGGGTATTGCAGATGGTCCTGTTATGTGGCACTATTATGGGGGTATGGCAGATGGTCCTGTTATGGGGTACTGTTTCTCCAGCTTAGCTCTCCACCTCCATTACAGGACAGAGGCTCCGGGGTGTGAGGGCAGACGCTCCGGGGTGTGAGGGCATGGGCTCCGGGGTGTGAGGGCAGACGCTCCGGGGTGTGAGGGCACGGGCTCCGGGGTGTGAGGGCAGACGCTCCGGGGTGTGAGGGCACGGGCTCGGGGGTGTGAGGGCAGACGCACCGGGGTGTGAGGGCAGAGGCCCCCGGGTGTGAGGGCACGGGCTCCGGGGTGTGAGGGCAGACGCCCCGGGGTGTGAGGGCAGAGGCTCCGGGGTGTGAGGGCAGACGCTCCGGGGTATGAGGGCACGGGCTCCGGGGTGTGAGGGCAGACGCTCCGGGGTGTGAGGGCAGACGCTCCGGGGTGTGAGGGCAGAGGCCCCCGGGTGTGAGGGCACGGGCTCCGGGGTGTGAGGGCAGACGCACCGGGGTGTGAGGGCAGACGCTCCGGGGTGTGAGGGCAGACGCACCGGGGTGTGAGGGCAGACGCTCCGGGGTGTGAGGGCAGACGCTCCGGGGTGTGAGGGCAGACGCTCCGGGGTGTGAGGGCAGACGCTCCGGGGTGTGAGGGCAGACGCACCGGGGTGTGAGGGCAGACGCTCCGGGGTGTGAGGGCAGACGCTCCGGGGTGTGAGGGCACGGGCTCCGGGGTGTGAGGGCAGACGCTCCGGGGTGTGAGGGCAGAGGCCCCCGGGTGTGAGGGCACGGGCTCCGGGGTGTGAGGGCAGACGCGCCGGGGTGTGAGGGCACGGGCTCCGGGGTGTGAGGGCAGACGCGCCGGGGTGTGAGGGCACGGGCTCCGGGGTGTGAGGGCAGAGGCCCCCGGGTGTGAGGGCAGAGGCCCCCGGGTGTGAGGGCACGGGCTCCGGGGTGTGAGGGCAGACGCGCCGGGGTGTGAGGGCACGGGCTCCGGGGTGTGAGGGCACGGGCTCCGGGGTGTGAGGGCAGACGCTCCGGGGTGTGAGGGCAGAGGCCCCCGGGTGTGAGGGCAGACGCTCCGGGGTGTGAGGGCACGGGCTCCGGGGTGTGAGGGCAGACGCTCCGGGGTGTGAGGGCAGACGCTCCGGGGTGTGAGGGCAGACGCTCCGGGGTGTGAGGGCAGACGCTCCGGGGTGTGAGGGCAGACGCTCCGGGGTGTGAGGGCAGACGCTCCGGGGTGTGAGGGCAGAGGCCCCCGGGTGTGAGGGCAGAGGCCCCCGGGTGTGAGGGCAGACGCTCCGGGGTGTGAGGGCACGGGCTCCGGGGTGTGAGGGCAGACGCTCCGGGGTGTGAGGGCACGGGCTCCGGGGTGTGAGGGCAGACGCTCCGGGGTGTGAGGGCAGACGCTCCGGGGTGTGAGGGCAGACGCTCCGGGGTGTGAGGGCATGGGCTCCGGGGATGTGAGGGCAGAGGCCCCCGGGTGTGAGGGCACGGGCTCCGGGGTGTGAGGGCAGACGCTCCGGGGTGTGAGGGCAGACGCTCCGGGGTGTGAGGGCAGAGGCCCCCGGGTGTGAGGGCACGGGCTCCGGGGTGTGAGGGCAGACGCTCCGGGGTGTGAGGGCAGACGCTCCGGGGTGTGAGGGCACGGGCTCCGGGGTGTGAGGGCAGACGCTCCGGGGTGTGAGGGCAGACGCTCCGGGGTGTGAGGGCACGGGCTCCGGGGATGTGAGGGCAGAGGCCCCCGGGTGTGAGGGGCTCGGATCCCGCTGACTGCTCCCAGATCTGGGGGGATGAGGAGCAGCCGGGCTGGGGCGGCCGCTCCGGGAGATGCCGGGCCGGGATGGGGCAGCAGAGGAGGGAGATGACAGGGGAGGCCGGCCCGGAGAGGAGGGATATGACAGGGAGGAGAGGCCGGCCCGGGGGAGGAGTCAGGCCGCAGGCTCCGCTTCGTTTCCTCCGGTTACATCTCAGTGTCCAGGCTCCAGCGGCCGCTCCACGTCCCGGGTGTCCGCCGCTGCCGCCTCTCCTCCCCGCCGGCGATCATGGCGCTCAGGGCCCGCGCTCTGTACGACTTCCGAGCCGAGAACCCGGGCGAGGTGTCCCTGCGGGAGTCGGAGGTGCTGAGCCTGTGCAGCGAGCAGGACATCGAGGGCTGGCTGGAGGGAGTAAACAGCCGCGGGGAGCGGGGGCTCTTCCCTGCCTCCTATGTGGAGATCGTCCGGGCAGAAGCGGCCGGTCCTCCTCCTCCGCCGCCGCCGCCTCTCCCTCCCTCCGACAACCGCTACGCTAACCTGCCCCCCGGCGGCTACGAGCCGGCCCCGACGCCCCCCAACTACCAGAGCTTCTCCTACCCCGGGGTGTCCGCCCGGCCCCCCGCCCTGCCCTACCAGCACAGCCAGCCGAGCGATGACGACTGGGACGACGAGTGGGACGACAGCAGCTCCACAGCCGCGGATGAGGCCCCGACCCCCGGTTACTATGGAGGCAGTTTCCATGACTACGACAGCAGCAGGTACCGGATGTCAACCCCTGGCTCCTACTCCACTACCACCTCGACCACCACCGCCTCCTCCCAGGCCGCCAAGGGCTCGGGCACAGTGGGTCGTAACCTGAACCGCTTCTCAGCCTTCGTAAAGAGCGGCGGCGAGGCGTTCGTGCTGGGGGAGGTGGCGGGCTTTGTGCGGGACGGGGACAAAATCTGCGTGGTGCAGGGTCCGCATGGGCCGGAGTGGCAGGAGAACCCATACCCCTTCCACTGCACCATAGACGAGCCCACCAAACAGACCAAGTTTAAGGGCATGAAGAGCTACATCTCCTACCGCCTGCTGCCCAGCCACACCAACCAGGCCGTCCACCGCCGCTACAAGCACTTCGACTGGCTCTACGCCCGACTGTTAGAGAAGTTCCCGGTCATCTCTGTGCCCCGTATCCCCGAAAAACAAGCCACTGGCCGCTTTGAGGAGGACTTCATCTCCAAACGGCGGAAAGGCCTGGTGTGGTGGATGGATCATATGTGCAGCCACCCAGTGCTATCCCGCTGCGATGCCTTCCAGCACTTCCTCACCTGCTCGGACGAGAAAGCGTGGAAACAAGGCAAGAGGAAGTGCGAGAAGGACGAGATGGTCGGGGCCAACTTCTTCTTGACCCTTAGCACCATGCCTGGGGCCGCCATCCTGGAGCCGCAAGAAGTGGATGCCAAGCTGGACGCTTTCAAGTCATTTGCCAAAAGAATGGATGAAGGTGTCCTCTTGCTCAACCAGACCGCTGGGGAGTTTGCTCGCAAGCAAGCCTCGGGCTTCAAGAAGGAGTACCAGAAGGTGGGGATGGCCTTCAAGGGATTGGGTCAGGCCTTTGAGATCGACCAGCAGCCCTTTTCTGGTGGCCTCAACCGGGCGATGTCTTTCACGGCAGATGCCTATGATACTATTGGGGAAATGTTTGCTGAGCAGCCTCGCCAGGACCTGGACCCCATCATGGACTTGCTAGCCGTGTATCAGGGTCACCTAGCCAACTTCCCGGACATCATCCACGTCCAGAGAGGTAACCTCAGCGTGTCACATTGCATGTCTCTTCCCTTACAGGTCTTCTGTGTTATACTTCAGGTGGCATAGGGAGGGCATCATGCTACCTGAGCTGGGTGACACTTTCTTTTTCCACTATATCAGTAAGTGGAGATGTCCTCCTCCTTTCTGGTGACTCTTGTAGGCCATACACCAGTGTCAGATAGCACAAAAGTTTCAAGCTGATGTAGTGCATTAACCCATATGATTTAGCGGTAAGAGCTGCCCCTCAGTTAGTTGTTGGGGGGACCTGCAAACACTCCATGTAAAAGTTATAGGATCCTTGTGACTTTATAGGTCTTTCTCAATTACACACGTTTGGCATATTAACTGGATGTACTATAGAAGTCTCATTGACTGGGGCTCAACCACTGAGTGGCTGTCAGACCCCCCATTCTTACTAGTTGACACTCTGCAACTTTGTTGGCACCTTGCATCCAGGTTTCAGTGTGAAGCATTCTGCCATGACTTGTTTTGCATGAGGGTTCTACTGGTGGGATGTGTGACCTCGAGCTGAGAAGTTTTTGGTCCCTTCTGGTGTTTCTGGGTTTGACTTTGTGTTGCATTTCTCTTAGAGTGATGGTCTCAGACCTGTGGCCATTCAGCTGTTACAAAACTACGATTCCCAGCATTTCCCGACAGCCAATGGTAATTTTGTAACAGCTGGAGATCCAAAGGGAGAAGAACACTGTCGTAGAGCTCTCTCGTTGTTCTGCTGTCCTATTTATAATCTAGTGCTTGAATAGCGTTATGACAGTGCCCTATATGTATCTGCTGCAACATGATTTGCTGTTCAGGACTCTAGAAGAGTTGGTTGTTGGCCCCTATGGTTGCAGTTATGTTTCCCTTACTATTGAGGATATTCTTCCTCCTCTCTGCTCAATGTAACTGCTGGGGCACTGTCTTGGGCTGGCCTTACACTGGCACTGGCATGGCGGTGCTGGTACTCTGCTTTATATGCATGTAACGGGTAAAACATGGGGAATTCCCATCTACACCCACTGATAACGGTGTGCCAACTGTACACGCAGTGCATTATAAATTCGGGGACCCAGAGTTTGGACCCCACCAATTATAGTGATTTTCTGACTTTGTAAGATCACCCCAGACATTCTATGACCTCCGAGTAACCATAAAATCCTGGCATTGAAACAGCTCACATGCAACCTCAGTGTACAAGTCGCTCCACAATCGCACCAACCATGGCAACACAATAACAGGAATACACTGCGGTCAGGCAAGTGCAGCCGTGCCACCGCCGTACTACAATACTAAGAATGGGTTCCGGAACCTGGGAGAGTCCAGACTTTGAAGCCCTACTAAAAAATGTATACACCAGGCAAGGGGAACTTTCAACCCTCCAGCTGTCGCAAAACTATAATTCCCATCATGCCTGGACAGCGAAAGTTAAAAATTTGGCTGTCCAGGCATGATGGGAACTGTAGTTCAGCGACAGCTGGAGGGCTGAAGGTTCCCCATCCCTGATCTACACTCACAAATATGCCGAGTGTTTGGATCTGGATCACATTGTGGTTACGTCCACATCTCCTGGCTTGCTGATGTATACTATAAATTAGCTTTGTGCAACGTGAATCTATAGAAAACGTTCTAGATTTGTCCAGATTTTGCACACTATATTTGGCACAGCTTGCACTTTCTTACATTCTTCTATAAAACTGTGCTAGTCCATAACCATTGTGACTTGTCCCGCTTCGCCCTCCCCCCGTTACACATGTAGCAGACAGTTCCTTCCCATACAGGTCTTTCGGTAATATGTGGACATCACTAAGTGACGCCATATTTGTAACCTCATACAGTTGTCTTCTTGTGTTCCCTCTTTCTCTGGTGTTTTCGTGGTGACTTTTTCCTGTGGAAATGCAGAGTACGGCTTCTTGTGTGTTACGTGCCGAGCCCTCACTGCTTCAATAGAAAACAGATGTAGGTTCTGCTTCTCTCCATTGCCTTCAACATCCCCCTCTGCCGAGATAGTCGTCTGTCGGATTCCCGAGTAGCAGGGTGGAGGTGTCTCCACAGTTTCCACGTCTTACAAGTCTGATGATCACGGTGAAGGGCTGATACTTGGGATGAAACGTGTTAATGTGCGTCACACTTCACAATGACTTTGTCAGATGTTCATTCATTTCCATATAACGTCTTAAAGGGGCTTTTCCCTTAATATGGAATAAAATTCATTTTGTAATGTACTTGCTCACCTTTAATATACTCCACGCTCCCATGTCCTAGGGTCAGAGGAGTGATAGACTGGCCATTTACTTTGGATAGCTGTCAGCTGAGTGTTTATACTCTTGGGGTATGTTCACATGCGAGGAATTTCAAACTGAATATGTGCTTAATTTTACATGTATTCCGCCTGTAAAATACGTACAGCGCAATGTTCCATTGTGTTCAGTGGGATTTCTGCTCTGTCGTTCACACGTGTGAACATACCCTAACTCCCCACATGCACTCTTGGCTTGGCTGAGTGCACATGTATTATGAATGGGAAGATGTCAGACATCTCAGCTTTCCTTATTCAGAAGCTTATTATTTATTATTATTATTATTATTATTATTATTATTATTATTATTATTATTATTATTTATTTATTTATAAACAACCCTTAATTCCAGAGCGCTATACAATAGAAAGGCAACAGGCAGGAACAATACAAGATCAGAAAACATTACATGATGGCAAAAGACAGACTGGTACATGGGGAAGAGGACCCTGCCCGCGAGGGCTCACAATCTATAGGGTATAGGGAGAGAAACAGGAGGTAAAGTGCAGCCAGTCAAGTGTGATGCAGTTATTGTAGGTTGTAGCCTAGTTTGAAGAGATGGGTTTTCAGGTTACTTTTGAAGGACATGATGGTGGATGAGAGACTTATGTGTCGGGGTAGTGAGTTCCAGAGTATGGGGGAGGCTCCAGCAAAGTCTTGGAGGCGGTTGTGCGAGGTACGAACAAGGGGGAAGCGCAGACGGAGGTCACTGGAGGATCGAAGGTTGCGTGAGGGACGGTAGCGGGATATCAGGTCAGAGATGTACGGAGGGGACAGGTTGTGGATGGCCTTGTATGTCATGGTCAACAGTTTAAAGTGAATACGTTGGGCAATGGGCAGCCAGTGGAGGGATTGGCAGAGGGGAGAGGCTGAGGCAAAGCGAGGGGAAAGGTGGATTAGTCGGGCAGCAGTGTTAAGGATAGACTGGAGGGGATCAAGGGAGTTAGCTGGAAGGCCAGAGAGGAGGATGTTACAGTAGTCCAAGCGGGAGATAATGAGAGCATGTACCAATAGTTTGGTGGAGTCAGGGGTGAGGATAGAGCGGATTCTGGAAATGTTTTTGAGGTAAATGCGGCAGGAGGTGGTCAGGGCCTGAATATGTGGTTTAAAGGACAGGACAGAGTCAAAGGTGACCCCAAGGCAGCGGACTTGGGGGACAGGGGACAGAGTGCAGCCATTGATAGTGATTGACAGATTAGAAGGCGGGGTGGAGCGAGATGGGGGAAAGATGATAAGTTCTGTTTTGTCCATGTTGAGTTTTAGAAAGCGGGAGGAGAAGGAGGATATGGCCGATAGACACTCTGGAATCCTGGATAGCAAAGAGGTGACATCCGGACCAGAGAGGTAGATCTGAGTGTCATCAGCGTAGAGGTGGTAGCTGAAGCAGTCTAAAGCCCCTATTACACGGGGCGACTAAGAGAAGCAAAGGATCTCTGTCAGCACTGTGTGCTCCTCGTTCCCGGCTCGCTGCTGCTGCTATTACACAAGTAGGTGCAGAGGAGATCACAGGGAGCTGCGGCGAGGGGGGGGGGGGGGGGGATGTTTGCTGCCCGGGTGATCGCTAGATTGTTCAGGAAGCCCATAGAGGATAGCGTCCTATCACTACTCCTATCACTGCTATCACAGTAGTTTGTCTTTTAACATGTTGAAAGACAAACCACAGCAACGATCAGTCGACATCATTCATGTCGGCTGATCGTTGTCTTCTATTACACAGGACGATTACTGTCTGTAACGGCCGATATCAGCAAAACACGGCCGATAATCGTTCCGTGTTATAGGGCCTTAAAGGGGTACTCTGGCCCGGGGGTAATTTTCAGTTATGGCCGGGGATGGGGTGCTTATGGATGGCGGAGGTCACTAACCTACCCCATTCCAGCACCAAGTCCCGGATTGCGGCGCCCCGTACCCCCGTCCTGCGGCTGCTTCCCGGTGTGAGCTGCCGCATGAGACGTAACGTCTCAAGGCAGCTCAGCCATTCAGCGGCCGAGGCGGGACTTTGCTACGGCCGCAGAATGGCTGAGCTGCCATCATGTCTCATGCGGCAGCTCACACAAGGAAGCGGCTGTGGGACGGGTGTACCGGGCGGCGCGATCTGGGACTCGGCGCTGGAACGGGGTAGGTAAGTGACCTCCGCCGTCCATAACCACCCCATCCCCGGCCATAACTGGAAAATACCCCCAGGCTGAAGTACCCCTTTAACTCTGACATCTGCCATTGAGTGACAGTTGGAAAACCCCTGTACACCAGTTTACCCATTTAACGATTATGCCCCCCCCTCCATTATAGGTATGAGCACACTGACTTTCCGCTGCATTTTCACACCTGCATTGTGCTGATTTTTTTATTTATTTTATTTTTTTTTTTGTGCAGATTTTCTGCAACTTTTTCTGGAAGTAATCTGGCCAGTGTGCATTTACCCTAAGGGGTTAAACACTGTCAGAAAGGTGCAGACACCCTGTGTTTTCAGGGGACTTTTCCTTGTACTGGCAGAATGGCGCTGATGGGTCAGCTTTCTGCTAGAATTGTATGCTGAGAGCTCAGGAATAAAGTGCAGACGCTGTTATAGTGTTTCTGTGCAGAAATCTGTTAGTCAGTCACAGCTATGTGTTTGTATTTGGAGGGGGTAGTTTCTTACCATCACCCTAGTGAATATTAGTCCTGGATTGGGCGGTCTAGAAAAATTCTCAACAAGAGTCATATACTAAGCTTGCGGCTGGAACATCACAATCGTTAAAACTTCTCATCTGGCATGCTATGTGTAGTCTGAAGCTTGTAGGCCCCAAAATCTGCCCCAGACCCCCACTATAACTAGCACCAGCCAGTGTTGCACTAAAATTACATCTTGTCACACAAGGGCTTAGACTGCGTTAGACACTCAGTGGCCTAGACACCATGTTCCTCGGGCTCTCACAGCCTTGGGTGGTTGATAAACCACTAATGATAGTGACGTAGCTCCCACATGGACCTGCAAAGTCACAAAGCAGCCCCCATACTGACTTTTTCAGTGCTACAGGGTAGCAGGCTGTGCTAGAGGATCGCCTATCTGTCACCCATATCAGCTCAGTAGGACAGACGGACAACCTGAATCACTTGGCACAGTGTGATTCAGATGTACACTGAAGTCCTCAGTCCTGGGTGTAATGACCGTTCAGAATTAGTTGTGAAAATAAAGGTTATTTGTTCCCCCGGCCTGCGTCATTCACAGGAGCGCCCCCCTCCTTACAGAGAGGCATCTGGATATTGGCAGGCCGCAGAGCTCACAGCGTTTAGTGAAATTCCTCCGATGACTTCACACCGCGCTGCTGTTATCTGTGCAAACATCCTCCGTGTCCTGGTGTGATTGGGGGGGGTATCTTCATACACTCCCACTCATTGCGTCCCTTTAAATTTTTATTTGAGCTATTAAAAAGGATTGGGCAATTGAATTTCCCCTGCCCTTATAGAGATAAGCCGATGACAGAGCTGTCAGACGATGACTCCAATTCAAACCCATGCATGCTCACTTGAGCTGAGGATCCATGTGTATGGGGGTAATCGGATGCTATAACTTTTGTATGGTTATTGTATGTATGTGACTACCTTTACAGGCGGTAACAATGTCCGTGCATTTGCCGGTGGAGCTAGTTTCCTAGTCGGCATGACGATTGGTTCTCGTCCTAATGGAAGCATGGCTCTGCGTTCTGTATACCTCAGAGGCGCCACAGTTACCAGGTTTTGAGAGGCCGCTTAGTGTGGAAGGAAATGTTGCGTCCTGATGTACAAGTGTAGGATATATAATTATATGTGTGAACGCTTACTCTGCGGTATATCGGAGGAGCACTGTGATGGTTTGTGGTGAGTATTACCAACTCAGTGTGTGACTGCAGCCTCAATATAAGGAATACTTTGAGGTCTTGGTCTGTCGGACATGATGCAGATGTTTTTGACTGTAAGATGCGGTTATTCCTATGTTTGCCATATTTTCCAGTAAATAGGGATAAACGTCCATTGTAGGACATCCCCTTTAAATGCAGTTTTTTACAGTATTAAATCTTCTCCTGTTTGTAAAGGGAGAGCTGAGCATTGTCCATCGGATACACAGGAATAATACTAGGTGTAATGAATGATTACCCTTCATAGCTGCTTATCAAGTGGAGGGGGAAGGCAGAACAGCTTAAAGGGGTATCTCATCATAAAAGCTATCCACAGTGTGAAAAGTATCTGAACGGTGGAGGTCTTATGGCTGTACACCCCATTGATCACAAGAACAGGAGTCTCTTGTCTCCCGCATGAATGGAATGGCTGTGGGGCTATGCTATGGGACTGCCAAAGGCAACAGAGTATAGTGCTTGGCTATCTTCAGAAGTCCCATAGTGAGTGGAGAGTGGGTCCGAGTTGCTCCATTGATTTGGGGGCTATTGTTTGTGATAGTGATTGGACCCCCAACTGGGAGGGGGGGGCAGTACAGAAGAGGAGAGTGGTGACATCTGCAGAACGGTGACATCTGGGGACAGTACAGGAGGGGAGAGCGGTGACAGCTGGGGGCCTTACAGGAGAGGAGTGCGGTGACATCTGGGGCCATACAGGAGGGGAGAGCGGTGACATCTGGGGGCCTTACAGGAGAGGAGTGCGGTAAAATCTGGGGCCATACAGGAGGAAAGTGCGGTAACATCTGGGGGCCTTACAGGAGAGGAGTGCGGTGACATCTGGGGGCCTTACAAGAGAGGATTGCGGTGACATCTGAGGGCCGTACAGGCAGGGAGTGCAGGAGTGCAGTGACATCTGGGGGCCTTACAGGAGGAAAGAGCGTGACATCTTGGGACAATACAGGAGGGGAGAGCGGTGACATCTGGAGGCGGTACAGGAGGGAAGAAAGGTGACATCTGGGGCCATACAGGAGGGGAGAGTGGTGACATTTGGGGCCGTATAGGAGGAGAGTGTGGTGACATCTCAGGGCTGTACAGGTGGGGAGTGCAGTGACATGGTGGGGCAGTACAGGAGTAGAGAGCGGTGCCATCTGGGGGCTGTACAGGTGGGGAGTGCTGTGCCATCTGGGGGCTGTACAGGAGGAGAGTGCGGTGACATCTGGGGGCTGTACAGGAGGAGAGTGCGGTGACATCTGGGGGCTGTACAGGTGGGGAGTGAAGTGACATGGGGGGCTCTATAGGAGGGGAGAGGGCTGTACAAGAGGAGAGTGCTGTGCCATCTGGGGGCTGTACAGGAGGAGAGTGCGGTGACATCTGGGGGCTGTACAGGAGGAGAGTGCGGTGACATCTGGGGGCTGTACAGGAGGGGAGTGCGGTGACATCTGGGGGCTGTACAGGAGGGGAGTGCGGTGACATCTGGGGGCTGTACAGGAGGGGAGTGCGGTGACATCTGGGGGCTGTACAGGAGGAGAGTGCGGTGACATCTGGGGGCTGTATAGGAGGAGAGTGCGGTGACATCTGGGGGCTGTACAGGAGGAGAGTGCGGTGACATCTGGGGGCTGTACAGGAGGAGAGTGCGGTGACATCTGGGGGCTGTACAGGAGGGGAGTGCGGTGACATCTGGGGGCTGTACAGGAGGGGAGTGCGGTGACATCTGGGGGCTGTACAGGAGGGGAGTGCAGTACCATGGGGGGGGGGGGGGGCTTTACAGGAGGGAAGAGCAGTGACATCTGGGGGCTGTACAGGAGGAGAGTGCGGTGACATCTGGGGGCTGTACAGGAGGAGAGTGCGGTGACATCTGAGGGCTGTACAGGAGGGGAGTGCAGTACCATGGGGGGGGGGGGCTGTACAGGAGGGAAGAGCAGTGACATCTGGGGGCTGTACAGAAGGGGAGTTCGGTGACATCTGAGGGCTGTACAGGAGGGGAGTGCAGTACCATGGGGGGGGGGGCTGTACAGGAGGGAAGAGCAGTGACATCTGGGGGCTGTACAAGAGGAGAGTGCGGTGACATCTGGGGGCTGTACAGGAGGGGAGTTCGGTGACATCTGAGGGCTGTACAGGAGGGGAGTGCGGTGACATCTGAGGGCTGTACAGGAGGGGAGTGCGGTGACATCTGGGGGCTGTACAGGAGGAGAGTGCGGTGACATCTGGGGGCTGTACAGGAGAAGAGTGCGGTGACATCTGGGGGCTGTACAGGAGAAGAGTGCGGTGACATCTGGGGGCTGTACAGGAGGAGAGTGCGGTGACATCTGAGGGCTGTACAGGAGAAGAGTGCGGTGACATCTGGGGGCTGTACAGGAGAAGAGTGCGGTGACATCTGGGGGCTGTACAGGAGGGGAGTGCAGTACCATGGGGGGGGGGGCTGTACAGGAGGGAAGAGCAGTGACATCTGGGGGCAGTACAGGAGGGTAAGGGCTCCTCTGCTCCAGATGCCCACCATGTGTATGAAGCAGGTTGATCAAAACCAGTGACATATTCTTTGCAACCAGCTAGGTCTTGGCTTTCGATTTCGTCCTGATTTTTCTGACCGCCATGTTCCTTCTTCTTCTGGTGCCATGTATTTGTTGGTTGCATTTCTGCTTAATTTCTGTGATCATCGTATTCTTCTGGTTTCCATCTTCCCATTTTTTGTGGTTGTTTTAGATGGTGCTGTATATGCACACGTATACATATTATATTTGTACGTCTATTTGTATCTACCACTGATTTGAGGCTCGGTTTGTCTGTTTTTATGACTTAAATGGATTACAACAGACTTTAAGAGGGTTGTTCCATAGACAATAAGTGGAGCATTGGCGCATGAGTGGTTAGGACTGTGGTAAGCTGCAATACCTGACACAGCCTGTACAGAGTGTGTGGAGCTATACCTGGTAACTAACAGACCACAGCACTTGTTCACTCCCCATAGTCCCTTTAGTCACATGATCAGTGGGGGTACTAAGGGCCACATGTATCATCCTGCGAACGGATGATTTTCGGCGGAAAGTGACGATTTGCGTATTTTTTTTATACGCAAATGGCCGATCTGCGAATAAAATATTCGCAAATCGGCACTTTCCACCAAGTACGTCAGGGGGGCGGAAAGGGGGCGTGTAGTGGGCGGTCCGCGCGATTTACCATCCGTTCCGCCCAAATATACGCCGAAAACCTACTCCAGTCCTCAGCTGGCGTAGGTTTTCGGCAGTGCGCACCGGCGCGCACGGGATTTATGTAGAGGCAGTCCGCCTCTACATAAATCTCCGTAGCGCCGGAGCTGCGGGGGAATTTTTAAGTCCGGCGTAAAAAACGCCGGACTTAATAAATGCCCCCCTAAGACTTTTTTCCCTCATCTGACATTGATTTTATAATGAAATCCTGGGAAACCCCTTTAAGCCGTTCCCATTGTTATACATTGGCTTCACTGTAACCTGTAACAGACAATGGGCAAGCTAACAGGAACGCTGCTTGTGTTGCCCATGGTAACAGTCAGATCAGAAATGAAAGCTGTGCTGTGATTGGTCACTAAGAGCAACAAAGCCAGTTTCCTTTTAGGCAATTCCATAAATCAGTGTGACAGAGGCCTACGTGTATATGTGACATGTGTCTGACACTCGTGTTACCTTGGATAGTGTGAGGGCCTGAGGCGGAGGGCTGTGGGCGACATTACAGGAGGATGATGGTTACTGGCATTTCCTGTGTGTAGGTATCCTAGTTAGAAATGCACCTCACTGGGGATCTGTATGTGATCTGTGTCCTGTATACAGCACTCTGTATATGTGATCTGTGCCCTGTATATGTGATTAGCACCCTGTATGGGGGGGATCTGTGTCCTGGATATGTGATCAGTGCCCTGTATATGTGATCTGTGTCCTGTATACAGAACTCTGTATATGTGATCTGTGCCCTGTATATGTGATCAGCGCCCTGTATGGGGGGATCTGTGTCCTGGATATGTGATCAGTGCCCTGGATATGTGATCTGTGTCCTGTATACAGCACTCTGTATGGATGATCCATGCCCTGTATATGTGATCAGCGCCCTGTATATGTGATCTGTGTCCTGTATACAGCACTCTGTATGGATGATCCATGCCCTGTATATGTGATCTGTGTCCTGTATACAGAACTCTGTATATGTGATCTGTGCCCTGTATATGTGATCAGCGGCCTGTATGGGGCGATCTGTGTCCTGGATATGTGATCAGTGCCCTGTATATGTGATCTGTGTCCTGTATACAGCACTCTGTATATGTGATCTGTGCCCTGTATATGTGATCAGCGCCCTGTATGGGGGGATCTGTGTCCTGGATATGTGATCAGTGCCCTGTATATGTGATCTGTGTCCTGTATACAGCACTCTGTAGGGATGATCCATGCCCTGTATATGTGATCTGTGTCCTGTATACAGCACTCTGTAGGGATGATCCATGCCCTGTATATGTGATCTGTGTCCTGTATACAGCACTCTGTATATGTGATCTGTGTCCTGTATACAGCACTCTGTATATGTGATCTGTGTCCTGTATACAGCACTCTGTATGGATGATCCATGCCCTGTATATGTGATCTGTGTCCTGTATACAGCACTCTGTATATGTGATCTGTGCCCTGTATATGTGATCAGCGCCCTGTATGGGGGGGATCTGTGTCCTGGATATGTGATCAGTGCCCTGTATATGTGATCTGTGTCCTGTATACAGCACTCTGTATGGATGATCCATGCCCTGTATATGTGATCTGTGTCCTGTATAAAGCACTCTGTATATGTGATCTGTGCCCTGTATATGTGATCAGCGCCCTGTATGGGGGGATCTGTGTCCTGGATATGTGATCAGTGCCCTGTATATGTGATCTGTGTCCTGTATACAGCACTCTGTATGGATGATCCATGCCCTGTATATGTGATCTGTGTCCTGTATACAGCACTCTGTATATGTGATCTGTGCCCTGTATATGTGATCAGCACCCTGTATGGGGGGATCTGTGTCCTGGATATGTGATCAGTGCCCTGTATATGTGATCTGTGTCCTGTATACAGCACTCTGTATATGTGATCTGTGTCCTGTATACAGCACTCTGTATAAGTGATCTGTGCCCTGTATATGTGATCAGCGCCCTGTATGGGGGGATCTGTGTCCTGGATATGTGATCAGTGCCCTGTATATGTGATCTGTGTCCTGTATACAGCACTCTGTATGGATGATCCATGCCCTGTATATGTGATCAGCGCCCTGTATATGTGATCTGTGTCCTGTATACAGCACTCTGTATGGATGATCCATGCCCTGTATATGTGATCTGTGTCCTGTATACAGCACTCTGTATATGTGATCTGTGCCCTGTATATGTGATCAGCGCCCTGTATGGGGGGATCTGTGTCCTGGATATGTGATCAGTGCCCTGTATATGTGATTTGTGTCCTGTATACAGCACTCTGTATATGTGATCTGTGCCCTGTATATGTGATCAGCGCCCTGTATGGGGCGATCTGTGTCCTGGATATGTGATCAGTGCCCTGTATATGTGATCTGTGTCCTGTATACAGCACTCTGTAGGGATGATCCATGCCCTGTATATGTGATCTGTGTCCTGTATACAGCACTCTGTAGGGATGATCCATGCCCTGTATATGTGATCTGTGTCCTGTATACAGCACTCTGTAGGGATGATCCATGCCCTGTATATGTGATCTGTGTCCTGTATACAGCACTCTGTATATGTGATCTGTGTCCTGTATACAGCACTCTGTATATGTGATCTGTGTCCTGTATACAGCACTCTGTAGGGATGATCCATGCCCTGTATATGTGATCTGTGTCCTGTATACAGCACTCTGTATGGATGATCCATGCCCTGTATATGTGATCTGTGTCCTGTATACAGAACTCTGTATATGTGATCTGTGCCCTGTATACAGCACTCTGTATATGTGATCTGTGCCCTGTATATGTGATCAGCGCCCTGTATGGGGCGATCTGTGTCCTGGATATGTGATCAGTGCCCTGTATATGTGATCTGTGTCCTGTATACAGCACTCTGTATATGTGATCTGTGCCCTGTATATGTGATCAGCGCCCTGTATGGGGCGATCTGTGTCCTGGATATGTGATCAGTGCCCTGTATATGTGATCTGTGTCCTGTATACAGCACTCTGTATATGTGATCTGTGCCCTGTATATGTGATCAGCGCCCTGTATGGGGCGATCTGTGTCCTGGATATGTGATCAGTGCCCTGTATATGTGATCTGTGTCCTGTATACAGCACTCTGTATATGTGATCTGTGCCCTGTATATGTGATCAGCGCCCTGTATGGGGCGATCTGTGTCCTGGATATGTGATCAGCGCCCTGTATATGTGATCTGTGTCCTGTATACAGCACTCTGTAGGGATGATCCATGCCCTGTATATGTGATCTGTGTCCTGTATACAGCACTCTGTATATGTGATCTGTGTCCTGTATACAGCACTCTGTATGGATGATCCATGCCCTGTATATGTGATCTGTGTCCTGTATACAGCACTCTGTATATGTGATCTGTGCCCTGTATATGTGATCAGCACCCTGTATGGGGGGATCTGTGTCCTGGATATGTGATCAGTGCCCTGTATATGTGATCTGTGTCCTGTATACAGCACTCTGTATATGTGATCTGTGCCCTGTATATGTGATCAGCGCCCTGTATGGGGGGATCTGTGTCCTGGATATGTGATCAGTGCCCTGTATACAGCACTCTGTATGGATGATCCATGCCCTGTATATGTGATCAGCGCCCTGTATATGTGATCTGTGTCCTGTATACAGCACTCTGTATATGTGATCTGTGCCCTGTATATGTGATCAGCACCCTGTATGGGAGGATCTGTGTCCTGGATATGTGATCAGTGCCCTGTATATGTGATCTGTGTCCTGTATACAGCACTCTGTATGGATGATCCATGCCCTGTATATGTGAGCTGTGTCCTGTATACAGAACTCTGTATATGTGATCTGTGTCCTGTATACAGAACTCTGTATATGTGATCTGTGCCCTTTATATGTGATCAGCGCCCTGTATGGGGGGATCTGTGTCCTGGATATTAGATCAGTGCCCTGTATATGTGATCTGTGTCCTGTATACAGCACTCTGCATGGGGGATCTGCGTCCTGTGTATATGATCAGCGCCCTGTATGGGGTGATCTGTGTCCTGTATACAGCACTCTGTATGGGCGATCCGTGCCCTGTATATGTGATCCGTGTCCTGTATACAGCGCTCTGTATGGGGGATCTGCATCCTGTGTATGTGATGAGCAACCTGTATGGGGGATCTGTGTCCTGAATATGTGATCTGTGTCCTGTATACAGTGCTCTGTATGGGGGATCTGTGTCCTGTCTGTGTATGGGATCTGTGTCCTGTGTACAGCGCCCTGTATGGGGGATCCGTGCCCTGTATATGTGATCTGTGTCCTGTATACAGCGCTCTGTATGGGGGATCTGCGTCCTGTGTATGTGATCAGTGCCCTGTATGGGGGGGGATCTGTATCCTGTATATGTAATCAGCAACCTGTATGGAGTGATCTGTGTCCTGTATGGAAGATCTGTGTCTTGTATATGTGATGATCAGCAACCTGTATGGGGGGGGGATCTGTGTTCTGGATATGTCCTGTATACAGCGCCATGTATGGGGGGGAATCTGTGTCCTGTGTATGTGATCAGTGCCCTGTATGGGGGGGGATCTGTATCCTGTATATGTGATCAGCAACCTGTATGGGGGGGGCATCTGTGTCCTGTATGGTGGATCTGTGTCCTGTATATATGATCAGCGCCCTGTATGGGGGGGGATCTGTGTCCTGTATATTAGGTCTGTGCCCTTTATGAGGGGATCTGTGTCCTGTATGGTGGATCTGTGTCCTGTATATATGATCAGCGCCCTGTATGGGGGGGATCTGTGTCCTGTATGGGGGATCTGTGTCTTGTATATGTGATCAGCGCCCTTAATGGGGGGGATCTATGTCCTGTATATGTGATCCGTGCCCTGTAAACAGCGCCCTGTATGGGGGATGTATGTTTTGTATATGTGATCAGCAACCTGTATGGGGGGATCTGTGTCCTGTATATTAGGTCTGTGCCCTTTATGAGGGGATCTGTGTCCTGCATATAGGGATCTACAACCTGTATATATGTTCAGCGCCTTGTATGGGGAGGATCTTTGTCCTGTATATGTGATCAGCGCCCTGTATAGATAGTCGTTGCTCTGTATAGGTGATCTGTACGCTTACCTTACAGTATGTATGACCTCTGTAAGAACTACATATGCGCTTGCTCATCATCTCGTGTGTGTTCCCCATTTACTTAGCAAGTTGGTCCAACCACTTGAACCCCCACTAATGTCCCCGAAATGAATGGTGCACACTGCATGCAGAACCAGTCCCCCATTCATTCTCTGTGGGTTTTTCGGGCATTGCCAGACCTGGAACTCTGAAATATTCAGCAGCCCCATTAAGAATGAATGGAGTACTGGCTGCATGCATGGTCCGCACCCTCTGCACAGAACTATGTGGTGGTCCCCTTCACATGAATAGGGCTGGCTGCAAAGATGGACACCACTGTGCAGGAACAGTTACAGCCTGCATTATACTCCAGAGCTGCATTCAACATTCTGCAGATTCAAGAGTTAAAATCTTCCAATACTCCTGAATGCTGAACTGCCCCCTGGGTAAAACATAATTGTCCCGCTGCATTATAAGAGTTCATCTTGCCATTTTAGGGTCATGTCTTACAATAAGATTGATGATGTTGCAGTGAGAATCATAGTTGTGAGTGCAGCTCCGAAGTATGCTTTATACTATAACTCATGATCAGTATAAATCTGAAGTTGAGTAACTTTAAATATATTGCATTATCCGCACTATTCATTGTTACATCATTCACCATTTCCAGCTCTTTTGTATAGCTGTGGTTATTGCATTGTCTGGTATGAGAACACTGTGATGGTTGCAGCGTCCTGAGCCGCCCTGGACTTGGAACAGTCTGTAGAGCGGCATGAAGTCATAGCCTCTCCCATGTGTGACCTCAGCAGTGAAACACTAGATGCCGATCCCTTGTGCGGAGGAAATATGTTAGTTTTTCTGTCTGCTTGGACCGCAGCCCTGCTAGGTAGACAGTATGTACATAACTAGACCGGACAATAGGCTTGTTAGACTCCCAGAAACCCCCAGGTCTGGGTGGTGTAACCCTTTCAGCAGACCCCCACAGGCTGCATATCATACTATCTCCATATAGTCCCTCTGCTGCTGCTGTTATACAGGAGCTGAGAGATCATGCAAAATTCCTGATGCAAAACTTCACGTCAGACATGCAAATCGCAAGCCGTATCTGATGTATCCATGGTAAGTTCTTCACCGTGCCAGAGCGACTGACTCCTGTGCCTCACGTCACCAGCAAAGCCCATCAAATCCCGTGTATGCCCGGGGAGCGGAGCGGGCATCTCTCCTAATCCTCACAGCAGTGATCATGTGCCAGGAGCCACAACACATAGCGAGGGGGGAAGCTCTCTTATAGGCCTCTGTATAGGATAGCCACATCAGGACCCTAGGAAAGATGGGTGACCCCTACCCAGCACTCACAAAATGAAGACAATTTAACCCCTTCATAACCAGCCCATATGTGTTAGAACCAGTTTGTTTAGTTGTTAGCCATATTTTTTTCCATTGAAGTGGATGTATAAGGTCTTGTACTATTTTATACTTTTGTTCACAGAAAGATAATCCACTGCCAGGCTAACTCCCCACCTGTATGTATTGAAAACGCACACAATTGTTCATAAGTATGGTGACTTTGAAAGAGAGATCTGTCAGCTTAATGCCCTTTACTGCCCTGCCAGCAGGCTTAAGGGTCTAATACATCAAATGATTATCAGCCATACCTGACCGATTATCAACTGTTTTGGCCAATAATCTTTTGATGTAATAGCACCTGTAATAAGGCAACGGTCAGTCGACATACACAATGTTAGCTGACTGTTGTTCTTGAAATGACACAGTTACGGCAGAGACGGTCTGCAGCTCATCGCACCACTTTATAAGAGCAGAGGCAGAAAATTGCCACTGACTTCAATGGGTTGCGCAGACAATATAATGATCATCCGAGCCACTACTCCCGGATGCTATCTCCCCCCCCCCCCCCCCCCCCCCCGACCTGCCACTCGGTCCATCTGATGACCTCTGTTATAGTCTATAGCAGAGGTGTCAAACTCAAATACACAGTGGGCCAAAATTAAAAAATTGAACAAAGTCGTGGGCCAACCTTGATAATTATTGAAGCACAAATGCGGCGGTCCTGGCACTGTCAGAGCAGTCTGCGGTGTTCCTGGTACTGTCAGTGGTGTGTGTCTCCCAGAGCTGTGCACTATGATAAATGACATGATAAATTTCTATGATATGATTAAACCCCAACCCATGTAATAGCCAACCCCCCCAATATTGCCCCATGTAGTAGCCAACCCAAACAAAATTGCCCGACATAGTAGCCAGCCCTCCCAGTAGTGCCCAAATAGTAGCCAACCCCCCCAAGTGTCCCATATAGTAGAATGCCCTCCAAAATAGTCTCCTAAAGTAGCCAGCGCTCCCCAAAAGTCTCATTTGGTAGCCAGCCCTCCCCTGTAGTCTCATATAGTAGCCAGCCCTCCTCCATAGTCTCTTATATAGTAGCCAGCCCTCCCCCCATAGTTTCTCAAATAGTAGCCAGCCCTCCCCCATAGTCTCATATGGTAGCCATCCCTCCCCGATAGTCTCTTATATAGTAGCCAGCCCTCCCCAGTAGTCTCATATAGTAGCCAGCCCTCCCCCATAGTCTCTTATATAGTAGCCATGGTGGGACAGATGTAATTCAAATTCTGAATTGCCTGGCGGGCCAAAAATAATTGCACCGCGGGCCAGAGTTTGACATGACTGCTCTATAGTCTTCACATACTTATTACTCACGGTCATAGAGTGTCATGTCAAACGACAGTAAATCTATAATGATAACCATAAAAATACATACTGCTTTTAAGGGGTTAATCAAGGTATTGTTACCATAAAACATTACTCAAGCAGATTATGTTGACACCAGTGGAAATTCCTAACAGGCATACACACCTTAACGTTAACCTTAGCGTATGTTGGGGATTGCACTGTCAGTGGTTTCCTAGTATAGATAATATGTGAAATCTGAAACAAGCCACAAGTATTACAGATGTGATCTCTTCCCCCCCCCCCCCCTCCATCACCCAAGCTATTCCTGCTAGTATAGGGAGCCATAAAGTAAAAATTGCTGCTTTTGCCGTTCCTGAAACACAAATAGGGTTGCAGCTTACCTCCTGCTGGCCTCGCACATTTCCTGGGCCTGGTTCTCTGTGCAAGGTCAAGTGAAAGTTATCTGAGCAGAGGGGCATCCACTGCATGTATTGCCATTTATCCTAGGTGGCCCATTTCTTGGGCAGCGCACTCTGCATCCATCTCAGCAGATGTTAGCTGAGCAGCAAGCTCATTGTATAGGAGCATGAACCCTGTGCCTGCTCATGTACATACTTGGGTGCTGTACCCTGTTCGCCAGAAACGGGTAAACAGAAAGTCCTAATGGTCCTTTACACGAAGCAATAATTCACACAATCAATCGTTTAACGATTTTGAAGCCACGATTTGATTATTAGAACGATCAGCGTTAAGACGAATAAATCGTTAGAAAAATCGTTATTGCAATCATTTTAAAGATCGCTTAAGCCCATCCCACACATAGGGTGAATCTTTGAAAGACTGTGTACATGAAGCGATCTGCGAATTTCTAACGAACGACCAACGACAATTTGAGAACATGTTGAAAGATCACAATGAACGATTTCTCGCTCGTCACTTGATCGTTCGCTGTGTTTACACAAG
Organism: Dendropsophus ebraccatus; assembly: GCF_027789765.1. Taxonomy (NCBI): domain Eukaryota; kingdom Metazoa; phylum Chordata; class Amphibia; order Anura; family Hylidae; genus Dendropsophus; species Dendropsophus ebraccatus. Next base: position 162,558,889 of record NC_091456.1, on the reverse strand, counting down.
CCGATTATCGCTCAAATGCCATCGTTATTGCGAAAATTCGACGATTATCATTCCGTGTAAACGCAGCATAAGAGTTTGAAATGTGGATGAATCCAAACTTATACCAGCTGGAGAGAGGCTAAAAAAAGCCTCCATGAAGCAAAGGTAAGTTTCCAGATATGTTTAGTATGTTTTGTAATCCTTTTATCTGGTGGCACTAAATATTTTTCCGATTAATACAATGATCAGCATACAGTATTGGGCATTTAGATGCAGAAATTAGGTTTAAATGGGAAGTCCGGTGATTTCTAAAAGCTGGCAGCCAGCAGGGGGAGGGGGGAAACTGATTACAAGTAGGAATTTGCCTCTCTCTGTGCCGCAGGCCCCCTACCGGAAGTCCTTTTCCCCCGAGTTGTGATGACGGTAGGAATCGGATTGGGGGGGTAGTAATACCTGTCCAGGCTGATGGACTGGCCACTCAGCCAATCAGTGACTGGAGTGGTGTCCTGCCACATTCACTGATTGGCTGAGCAGTGATGTGGACACCTTGAAGATCCTGTAGCCCGGTGGGGGTCTGGCAGTCGCTCCCGCCATTCACTGCGGGCACAGGGAGAGGTAAGTTTGTACTTATAATCTATTTCTCACCTCCCCCTGCTGGCTGCTGCGTTTTAGAAAATGCCAGCCTTCTCCTTTAAGGGTGGATTTACCCTTTAATAAATGGGAGAGAAAAGGCTACTGGTCCACTGATTGGCTGAGCAAGCTGGAAGCCATGTGATGCAATCCAGCCAATGAAAAGGCTGCCGGTGCACACGCGCTCCAGTAGCCTTTTCTTTCCCATTCATTAATCCAGTACTCAGAAATGAGAAAAAGGCAATGACGCCAACTAGAGCTGAAGGGGACCACCGCTGGTGGGAATTTTGAACAATCATGAGTATAGGGATGGTGATTGTTTGTCAGTGGGGTTTGTTTGTTTTTTGCTAGTGCTGGAGCCGTCCGTTATGCTTCAAAACGGAAAACCCATTTATGGTGCGTTCACACCTACAGGATCTGCAGCTGATTTTCTGCAGCAGATTTCAGTTAAATAACTGAACACAGCATCAGATTTGATGCTGTGTTCAGTTATTTAACTGAAATCTGCTGCAGAAAATCAGCTGCAGATCCTGTAGGTGTGAATGCACCCTTACACAGCAACATCGCCCAACATGAAAGCATCCCGAGTGACCAGCCATCCTTCTTTAGGAGTATTTAGCTGTTTCTTAGTTCTTGGAAAGCTGGGTGGCAGCCAATATAGCAGCATCACACTATCCTCACCCGCAGGACCTGCCCGACAGCTATCTAGGTTTGCAGCAGTGTGGACAATGGCAGTGCACGCTATGTAATAGGAGCCATAGTCATTCTGGAGTCTAGGGAAGCTGGATGACAACCATTGTGAGAAGTGTAATAGGACTGTCACCCAGCTTTCCTTAGCAGTCTGAGGACCTTCGAGGACCTTTATTTCTTGGCTATATGATGACTGTCTCTTAATGCTGAGACTTTTACAGGGTGTCAGGTAAGGACTTAGTGGTAATCTCCCCAGCACTTTCCTCCTGTATAATCCCAGTCCCTGCCTTTAGGTGATGTCCTCGCTGCGACATTCATGTCTTTTGTGCTGCTGACAGGCGCTCCTCCCTTTATAATAATGGGTCTGGAACGAGAAGTATCCAGCATGACAAAACCAATGTGTCAACTGCAGCGATCCGCTCCCAGCTGCCCGTATCCTGGAAATATACACCGTCTGCTGAACCAGCAACCACTCCTGGAACGGAGGGCACCACAAATTCTGCACCTTATGTATAATGTTCCCTTTTCTGCTGAAGTGTCGGTTCAGTATTGAGCAGTTTCATCTCCTTCACCCGGATCAGTTATGCTATGCTCTTCTTGCTTACTTATAGGGAATGGGAGTCCATCCGGCAGGCAGATCTACCTTCTCCCGTCCTGGGATTGTGCTGTGTCCTTATGTAACTATTCCATATAACCTTTTAGTGTAGGTTCTCACTCCTTTGTCCTATGTATGGATCCTTAGGTTTTGGGTTTTACTTTTATTAACTGGAACCCGTCACCATAAATGCTGTGCAGTCTGCTGGCGTCATGATACAAAGGTGGAGGAGCGGCTGAATGGCCTGATACATAGTTTAGTTAAAAAAAAAAAAAAATGCGTTTAAACCTCTGCTCGTTCTGCACTTAGGAGTCCAGTGGGCGGTCCCAGCCAGTGACTGACACCTTTTGCCTGTTTACGTATTCAGAGGTTTTACACAAATACTGAATATTTTCCTACAAACTGTATATGCATTTGCTTAGTTCCTCCTTTCCCTAAAACGTGATGCAGGACGCTTTTGTAAGAAAACAGCTATGATTTTTCTAATCTCAGACGAAACCCCAAAGGACCTTTTGTTAAATGTGGATTGTACTGTATACATTTCATTTCTCAATGAGCAGTTCTCCTCCAGTCATTGGTTGAAGACCAGAAAGAAGCTAGCAGCTGCAGTTGCTATCGGCTGCACGACGTCCGGTCAGAAAGGTGATTTGCGGCCCACAGTGATGAATTTATAATCGTGCCATTGTTACAACCTGGTAATAGACCCTTAAATCTTAATCTTAAAGTTATAATGCTGTGACAATGTCAGGATGAGAGAAAACTCAGTTTTCACCACAAGTCAAGGTATAGCTGACATATAGCCCAGGGTGTTTCCGTCAGATTTGAGCCTAACATAGTCTAAGGGCCTCATTACACGGAACGATTATCGTTCAATTTGAACGATAATCGTTTACTTGATTAGCAGACAACGATTAAATGACCAACGAGAAAGTTAGTCGTTTAATAGAGTTTGCACCTATATTTATCGTTGATCGTTCGCATGGAATAAGAATGATCAACGTTACGTGTTATTGGACTAACGATATCAGTTCGTTTGCAATAGTGGCCGTTTATGATCGTTGATTGTTGAAAAATCGCTTTGTGTAATAATACCCTAAAGGTCTACTTCCCAAATGGAACATATACTGTGTCTGTGGGACCACACTTTTCAGTCCCACATAGAAATTGTATACCCTTCTGATCGCAGGGCAATGTAGCACAGTAGAAGCTCTAGTGGGGGCGCCTTGGTCTCTATTTCCGATAATTGGCATGTGGTCACTACAAGCCAGTGGTCCTGTATTGCAACCATTGATCGGCAGTCACATACTAGCCATTAAGCAATGAAAGACTGCGGCGCGCTAAGCTACATCACTGTAGGATTAGATACCAGAGTAAAGGATTTTTTTTCCCTTTCAAAATGTGCATAACCCATGTAATGAGACATTAACATGGTCTGTAATTACGGTCCATTCACCTATAATGTGCTACAGACTGGAACTCCGCATCATCATTCATAATGGTGGAAGCGCCAACACTGTTTTAATCTTCGCACTACTGTACTGCCGATGTGGAGTTAATTATGAAAGATGATGCCGGGAACTCCGATGTCTGTTCTGTAGCGCATTGTCCGTATTTCTTTCTTGGATCCAAGATAACCTCAGCACTTTTTTACGAGTTATGTTGTTGGAAGGTTTTTGTCTGCCAATGGGTCCAATATCTTGCCCTTAAACATTTAGGAACTCCTCCAGACTCTCTCGTGATGCTTGTAAAACCATTTATTTTTATAGTATCTTGGCTAAGGATGACAGGTCTACGTGTATTACTTATCGACTAGGTCCAGGCTACTTGTTTTTCCTTCTTCCCACAGTCACACCACTTGTCCTCCTTGTAAGAAATGGGATTTGAACTCTGGTTGGGGTCATCTACCCAGATAAAGGGTGGGTTCTTTCTGAGGAACTCTTGCGGATTATCCGCGAGAATTCCTCAGTATGAACCCACCCAAATGATGTATGATATAAGCCCTGGTCAGTAGTGTAATAAGTCAGTGTGCTGGATCCGCCATCCCATTCTTCTCTCCCCCGATGTCTTCTCTGCGACTTTCCTGTAACGTGGCTGGACATGAAAGAGACAGTGATGAGCCCCTTGGTGTTCAGGCTTAGCAGCCCCTTAAAACCAGGTGGTAATATATTTCAGCTGGCTATGTGTGTTGAGCATGTATGTATGTGATTGTACAAGGAGTGCCCACCATTGTTCTGTCGCCAAGGTTATATATGTGTGAAAGGTTTCCTAATGGACCCTAGTGACCTACGTGAGGGGGGGTGAGGCTGAATCTGATCGTTCTAGTTCAACCGGTCAGTAGAGCCGGGCCATGGAAGCCTTTTATCCTAGTCTCGTGTCATTGTCATATCTATTTGCTTAGTGGATCTGTGGGAGGATGTGGCATCTTGCAAATCCTTTATACTTCTAAAATAATCTGCTAAATCGAAGAGTGTTTCAAAGCTTTTTTTGGTTTCATCGGGTTGTTGTCCAAGCAGGCAACATTCTTGACATCGCTGGGGCTGCCGGCTGCTGACCAATATAGACAGGGGCTTCCGGTTTACATGATATGGTGCTTGTGGATGGGAAAAGCCTTCATTGTAGACAATTATATGTTCTCACATTACCAAATTGCCTGTGGCAAACCCAATCTGTAGTTACCAAAGGATTGGTTATAGGCTTCATGGAGGCCGTGCACACCAACATACAAAACCTGGTGTATATGGAATCCATATATATAACACAAGCATGCTTCAGTGCTGGGCATAGGGCTGGTTTTCCCTGAGAATCACCGACTTCAGGAGGAAACACGTCTCGTCTAGAATCCTGATGCTTATTCTCTGATCCTCATGTTTTAACTTTTATTATCTTGAGCAATGAATCTTAACAACCAGGATCTGTGGTCATAAAACGGATTGTAAGTCGCCTCGGGAAGATTTGGAGTTTGCCCTTTTGTATAGTTTACAGCAATCATGTATTTGCCTTCCTTGTTAAAGGAAAACCCTATCACGTGAACCTCTATACAGTTATAATATCTTCCTGTAGGTTCTGCAATATGTCGGCAATATGTCTCGTATAGCCTCTGCCAGTATGTTGTCATTGATACATCTCAGTCATTGTCCTTGCTATTAACCCTGTAGTGCCTCATTGGTCAGAGAATATACAGAACCATGACCTGCCTTACCTCTGTAGTGTCTGCACACTGATAGTCTGCCTTTATACTGGATGCAAAGTGATGGGTTGCCAGAGATGCAATGTGTGACTGCTGCATAGGCCAATGCCTATCTACTAGGAACATGGGTGAAGGACCTACGAAAGTAAAGTGCACAGTGGCAGGGTCATAGGTGTGATGGCATGGGGAGTGACATCCCGTCTGTACAAAATGCTGACTATGTTAGGAAGGTGTCTTCTCACATCGAGGATCAGAGCTTGCAGATCGGCGTATAGTCCTGTAACCTCTAGCTGCTGAGATTTTTCCACAGTTCAGCCCTAAATACTATTGACTTCCTAAATATTTTTGGACCTTTTTCCGCTGACCTCAGCTAAACCTGCTATGTGTAACATGCTCATTACGTTTGCTTTTAAGCCATTGTTCCTCTGTAAAGCCAATAGTGTCCTATTGATGGGGTTACAGATATCAGTTGGCTATGCTGCGGATTAGTCAGATGATGAGTTATAATCCTTATGAGTGTACGGCCGGGTTCACATGTAGTATCTGGTTAGTAATGGAGTCTAAAATCAAGGTTAAAAGGACACGGAGAACAACTCATTTATAATGGAAAGATTTGCTCCTCTTTTCTTTTTTGTTTTAAACCCACTCTCCATCATGGCTAAAAATACTGACCTAAGTAGTACTTGTGACCTCTGTCATATTCTCAATTTTTTTTTTTTTTTTTTATTGAGGCCTATTATATTTTAAGGGGTTGTCTTTAGAGATGAGCGAACCTCGAGCATGCTCGAGTCCATCCGAACCCGAGCATTTGGCATAGCGGGCGCTGCTGAAGTTGGATAAAGCTCTTAAGCTGTCTGGAAAACATTAATACATGGATATGTTTTCCACATAGCCTTAGGGCTTTATCTAAGTTCAGCAGCCCCCGCTATGCCGAATGCTCGGGTTCAGATAGACTCGAGCATGCTCGAGGTTCACTCATCTCTAGTTGTCTAGCCTCAGAAAATTTGACACCTTTATGTGACACATAGTGTGACATAAAAGAAAAATCCTACTCGCCTGCCCTGACCCCTCACTACTGCCAATGTGGTCCTCCCAGTATCTGACACTGACTACTACTACTTGGTTACCTGTTCAGTTCTTGCGTGGGGTATACACATCAGGAACCACTTTTTTTTAAATTGCGACCCAATGGGAGGCTGTCGGGCTTAGTGTTAGAGAACTGTGCCAGGCAGCTATAAGGTACTGGGGCCAGTTCACAGTCCACCAGGGAGGGGACCAGTTACCTTTAAGGAGACTGCAATAATGCCAATGTCACACACTTTCTTATCTTATGGAACTTTTTTTTTTAGATTACATTTTAGTTTTACTTTTTCATTTTCCGTCTAGTGACCTTTAATCACTGTTCTGGGCCATAACCCTTCTCTCTGCTCTTTCATAGGGGCACTAACCAAAGTCCGTGAAAGCAAGAAGCACATCGAAGAGGGCAAGATGGAGCTACAAAAAGCTAACGAAATCCAAGAACGTTGTAACATTATATCCTATGCCACCTTGGCGGAAATCCAACATTTTCACAAAATCCGCGTGCGGGACTTCAAGTCACAAATGCAACATTTCTTGCGGCAACAGATAACTTTCTTCCAAAAAGTGACGCTAAAGTTGGAGGAGGCGCTACAAAAATATGACACAGCCTAGTCATCCCATCTGAGAACCCTGAACTTGTTTCTCCTCATTTTGGGGAGGTTTAAAACTTTTGGGGTTTTAGTCACTTTCCCCCCCAAGAAAGAAACAACCTGTTGCCAATAATTGGCGGTGGTACACGAATGGTCGTACATTTATTTTTTAGTATACTGTGATTTAAAAAAATGGACTCGTAATCCGCATAGGTCCAGCATTGCGCATTTATATTTAAATTCTATTATCGATGCTTACACTACCATTGTACCTTTGTTCCGGAGTATGGAGTATGCCATTTGCCTTACCATTGGACTGTATCACTGAGCATACTCCGAGTGGACTACGTAACCTATGAGATGATGTCATCAGTTGCCTTTTTTTTTTTTCTTAAACATTCTGGATTTAACAAAAATCCTCTGTTTACAAAACTTTTACTTGAGCAATTATTCAATCCTTGTGCCTTCCCAAACTTTATTTTTGTTTTTTTTATTAGTAATAAATTCATATTTTATCACAGGAGAGGCATGCATCTGATGTAACTTTGAATCATATTATGTTCCTGTTTCCCACATACTTTTTCTTTTTTTTACACTTTATTTATTAAGAAGGGTTCAGACTGAGAAAGTAAGTCAGATGCTAGTCAGATGCAAGGTGTTAACAATGCAGTGATACTATTAGATGGTATTGGGGGGAAACGCATGGTATTTGTGTCTGCATATAAAGTGCTAAACCTTTCTAAGACACAGACATTGGCCGAGGACCCAGCTTGGTTTGAGCCCTTAAAGAGGTTATCCAGGATTAGAAAAAAACACACAACTACTTTCTTGTAAAAACAGCACCACCCCTGTCCTCAGGTTGTTTGTGGTATTGCAATTCAACTTAATTCACTTCAGTGCAACCGAGGACAGGAGAGCGCTGTTTCTGAAAGAAAGCAGACATTTTTTAAGCCAGGATAACCCCTTTAATGGGGTGGTGTACTTCTAGAAAACCCCTAATAGGGAATTCTGAGTTAATAGAAAGGAGTCCTCTGTTCATGCACCTCATTTGTTGGTCAGAGGGGATAGGGGCTGCTCTCACTCAGACCTGTCCTGTGTTGCACAGACAGTAATAATGTTTATAGAGCGCCAACAAATTCCAAGAACTAAGACAGTAAAATTTTATAGGCGCAGTGTAATGCTTAAAGTGATATTGTCACCCCCTTAATATATGTGCAGTTCTCCACACCATCCACTAGCCTAGATGCGGCACATTTGATATACACCTGTATAAAACTTTTTTCGGTGTTCTTTCTGTGGACAGTGTCACCTAGGCGGGGCTTCATTGCAGTTGGGCTCCCCAGCTGGGAGAAAGGTCCTAACTGTCGTGTAGCCCCGCCTATCTGACACTTTTAACTGATGAAATGAAGCAAGAGTAAGGGGTGGGGGTGGGGGGGGTGACATAATCACATTTTAAAGCTTCATATACATAATTGATGTGGTTGAAAAATGGGGAAGTGTCCATCAGGTTTAACTTATAATCCTACTATGTTGATCCACACATGCATAGTTTTCTTGGGTTTGGATGTTCAGCCGATCTCTCACCGGCTTCCATCTCTATCTAACTCATTACCAAGCATAAGTTTCGACAAGTCTTTGTGACATGTCAAAGGTTTTTGAAGTGACAGTGATGCCAAAAGGTCTCCCAGGACTGTATCCAACTTAAATTTCTAGGAGACCTCAACATCTCATACCTGACGCTTCAGGGCAAGTGGGGCACTTTGACATCATTATTATTTTTGTTTTGTAACTGAAACAGATTGATGGCCAATTCATTCAATTTGGGTTCAGTCCACTTAAAGTCTGGTTATAGAGCAGGGCCTTAGTTCAGGGTCTGCTTGTTTGTTTGTTTTTTTGGCTGGAAAAGAGTAGGCATGTAGGTACATTGGTTTTAGTGGGCACCATATAATGATTTATGGTCTTCAGCAGTGGGCACCATATGATAATTTATGGTCTTCAGCTGTCTAGTTGAATGCTTGATGCTGAGTTCCCTTGTAGATTTTTAGCTGACCTTTAGGGGGTCCCTACAGTACAGGCCTCTTTGGAGACCCTTCATACAAAGTGATTGTAAAATGCAGACAACCCCAGTCCGGTAAATTTCCCTATATTCATTCACCCTCGAATATCGTTACAATTTTACACCATCCCTATACATTAACATCAGGGAACTTTACGGAGTTGATACAAATGTTTTCTTCTACATTCCTTGTTTTTAAAGTTTTGCTAGTTGCCCTTGCTAACTACAAGACTTGTCACCCAATAACTTAGCCTTACCTGTATGACTCATCATGGACAGATGCACAGAGACCATTGGGATTATAGTTAGTATTAGTACTTTTTTTTCCCACCATTTTCTGCACTTGAATATAACTGGTTAAGTTTTTTTTTATCTATGCCCCAGTACCATAAATATAGAATTACGAACTGAATAATCGACACTATGTGGACCTGAAGTGCTTGGTGCACATTTCACCCCTTCAGTCCCCTTTTATTAAAAGAAGTTGTGGTTTCCGTTCACTTACATTGGATTGTGAATAGTCATCTGCATGTTAGGTTCAGCCTATGTTTAGTCACTAAATTGTTTGTCATCGCTTTCTTCCAGAAACAGCGCTGCACCTGACTATACATTGTGTAATTGTGTATAATCTTGCACCTCCATTGAAATGAATGGGACCCAGCTGCCAAATTAGACGATACCTGTGGAGACGGGTGATACTGTTAATGGAAGAAAGCAGCCATTTTTCTTTCCTATTAAGTCCTGGGCACCCTGTTTTTCAGCTTGCAACTAAATGAAGTCGTACCTTACATTGATATGAAGACTACTAATACAAATGGTTGTTTATCTCTCTAGTACATTTTCTGCTATGGGTTAAGAGATTACAATGCCGGTATTCACAGCCATATTGCAAAACGGTTACAGAATACGCAACCTCTTGACATGCCTTTAAACACCGCAAATAAACGTTAAAGGGATTGTTCCATCCGCATCAGCAATACTGCAGCTTTAAGAAGTGTTGCACTATGGGAATGGGTTTTTATAACCCCATTGACTACTATGCAACTACATCAAGTTCTTTATGACAATGCACTGAGTATATGATGTGCGGTTTTCCATCCTCTCCACATTTCAGGACACATTTCCAGTATTACAATTTTATATCCTGATTAGTTTTTTAATACTTTTTCTAGGAAAAGATGTGGCTTTTATCTTAGCATTTTATACCACTTCCTCCTTTCCGATGTCCACCAGACGGTACAGTCTCTGAATGTTGCATATTGTGGTGTTTTTTAGACCCATGTGACGAGTTACCATGTGAGTGAACGCTTGAGTCACTGAAATTCCGCGTCTGTCTTTTAGAAGTTTCGGCCAAAACATATCCAGTTCCCTTTACGTCTTTTTATGGCATTCGATGTCGCCTATTATTCATCAAACGTCAAAGGAGATTAGGAGGGGATTAGATGTAGGAGAAGCAAACAGACGGGGAGTAATGGAAGCAATGATGAAAAGTAGTGTTCAGAAATATTAGACAAGGAATGATTCTATAATGGGGCAGGGAGGAGTAAAGGTACAGGGCAGGGGCAACTTATTCCTATAGCCACAAATACTGACCACAATGCTACATGTGCATATAGTATAAAATGGCATAAAGCTGACATAAAGGAATCTCGAACTATGCACATCTTCCTCCCATGTCTCTTCCAACATCTTTGAAGTCTATGTGAGGGGATGTGTGTAAGTCCTGATCATTACGTGTGGGTGGAACCATGTTGGTCCAAGTGTGCATTGAGGCCGCTCAGTATACGATGTATGGGGCTCTCCCGTTTGACCACTGGCAGATGATGATGGTAGAGAGAGGGCATTATGGAAAATCACCACCCGACCCCTTTAATCTTTCAGAGAAAAGCTGCAGTCAGAGCTCTCGGGAACATAGGAATGCTCGGCCATGCTGAACAGCCCTGTGTATAGAGAGGACGGGAGAAATAAACGATTGTTCAGTTATTGAAGGTGGATGGCCACCTTTCCACTAGCCCCCTCACGAGACATGGGAAGAGCAGAAGTTAGTGCCAGATAGAACACCTTAAGTTTTTCATTCAAAAAACAACTAATAAAAAAAAAAAAAATCAGCATAAAGGTTTCCATAGCCTTTAACATATTACACAGTATAGGTATTATTTGCTTTACCTCCCCATTTCCTGTGCGGAGAGCTAATGAACCAAAGTTTCAACTGTTACTTAAAGGGGTACTCTAGGATTTTAAAAAAAATATTATATGTGGGTGGGAGCTTTAGGGTAAATTCACACGGGCGGATCCGCCGGGAGTCTCACGCACGAAATCCGCAGCTACTCCGCAATACACGTATTAATAACAATAAGAATAATACATGTATGGTGGATTTCGTGCGTGACACTCCCGGCGGATCCCCCCGTGTGAATTTACCCTAATACTCAACTATCCCAATCCCATTCCGCTCCAGGTCTGTTGACTTCCGGTGCCCAACTATTCCCTATTTTATAGGATGCTTAGCCAATCACTCTGGAAATGGAAAGGTACTCCTTTAAAGAACCAGTTCAGTCAAAATCGAGAAATAAATCAGTGTTTAGTATAGATGAGCGTAACTGGAGCTTGCTCGAGTCCGATCGTTCGGCATTTGAATAGCATGGTTGAATTGCGCTCATCTCTAGTGTTTGCATGAATACATATATTCTACATTGCAATGTTGAAGGGGTTATCCAGCGCTACAAAAAAAATGGCCACTTTCCCCCTACTGTTGTCTTCAGTTTGGGCAGGGTTTTGAAACTCCGTTCCATTGAAGTAAATGGAACTTAATTGCAAACCACACGTAAACTGGAGACAACAGTAGGGGGAAAAGTGGCCATGTGGCGCTGGATAACCCCTTTAAAGGAGTTATCCAGACTTACAAAAACATGGCTGCTTTCTTCCAGAAACAGCCACTGCCTTGTCCTCAGTTTGGGCGTGGTATTGCATCTCAGTTCCATTGAAGTGAATAGCGCTAAATTGTAATACCACATACATCTGTGCTTTCCCTAATCCTGGACAACCCTTTTAAGTGGCTGTGAGCTCCGCACCACAACATTTTCCAGACCAGTGATTGTGGCAGGAGTATGCTAATGACCTCAAGAGGGTAGAAAAGGCAAAATTATAAAATATATATAAATAAATAAATAAATAAAAAAGTCTAGTTTTTTCCAGTGTAGAAAAGTTGCAGTGTTTTGGGCAAGCTTCATTAGCACAAAAATTTTCAAAGCTTTGCTTCTCTCTCGAGTGGGACATAGTGGTGGAACGTGGACTCCTCATGCCCAATAAATTTATTTCCATGAATTTAACAGGAAACTCTGCTGACTTGTAGATGCTGTATGCTTCATGAGAAGCCAAAGATGGTCCATACTTATAATAAGGCCTACCCATCTTAATACATTTTCCTCGTCTCTCAGGTCAAAGTAACTAAAAAACGTAAAAGGTATTAGCCCTTCCATTTTTTCCTGACCCCTTCCACCATTAATGCCCTATTGCTATAAAGCAGGGGGATGACAAAATTTTCCTCTAAACAAATTGACGATTTTTTTTAATGTTTATATCCCATGTTTAGTCTAATCATTCCCTACAATGATAAGTTAGTGATGGGATGTAGTGGATGTGATGCTGAATGTCACTGGTTTATATGGCTGACCTTGATGACCTATATGCATGTGTCTCTGTCCACTGTCTAACTTCTCAATGTCTTTTGTTATATACTGTATATTCATGTAATAACATTTCTTGTGGAAATTAAAAAAAAAAATCTGAATTTCTTATACCTAAGCCTTTCATGTATGTCTTTTTAACATGTCTCCCCCCCCCCCCTTTTTTTCTTTGGGAGTCTAGAATCTGATGTAGCCGAGCTGAGTTTGTCACCTATGTTATATATCACGGTGATAGATTAATGTATTCTAGGCTGATAGAAGACAGGGGGTAAGACCCAGTCAGATCCCATCCCAGTCCCATATAGTGAATGGGACATTGATCCAAGAGATACTTATTTTCCTTAAGGAGAGTCCGTCATAAAGACGTGTGGAGACTTAAAGACCATTCCAACTCCACTGGTAATTATGAGGTTATGCAAATAGCTCTCACACCACTTAGGCAAAGTGTTGTCCCTTCAGATAAGTGTTTCCCTCCATCTAGGAGTCTTAGGCTGCATTCACACGTCCCATAAAATTGTCCGTGGTCGCGGATTTGCGACTATGGACAATTTTAAGAACCATTCAACTGGATGCAGCCATTCACACAACCCATGCCGCAATCCGCACCGTGAAAAAATAGGATATGTCCTAGTGTGGATCCCCCACGCCACCCGGCAGCATAATAATAATTTTTATTTATAATAATTTTTATTTATATAGCGCCAACAGATTCCGCAGCACTTTACAATGCTGGGGGCACATACAAAGACAAAAATAGACGTTACAGAGATACATATAATTATCCATACATGAGGTGAGGGCCCTGCTCGCATGCATCAGCTTACTGCAAAGAAGACAAATACTTACCCACTCCCCTTGTGCCGGTGAACATGTGAGCCGGCCGGCACGGGGAGAGTAGGCAAGTAGTTGTCTTCTGTGCTCCTGTCATCTCTGCTGTCAGGCAGTGGGCGGGCTGCACTTTGGGGGATTCGTGCTGCGATCCTCCACCGGTCATCGCGGCACGAATCGTGTGAATGAGACCTAAGAACATTGACTGCGGATCTATGCCAAACCATACAACCTCTTCAAAAGGAAAAACTTTCCATCTGCAGACAGCTGTTTGCCTAAGTGGTGTGAGAGCTATTTTGCATATCTGTTTTTTCACCAAATTCCCATTGGAGCAGGAATGGCCTTTAAAGGAGTTATCCAACGTTAGAAAAACATGGCCACCTTCTTCCAGAGACAGCACCCCTCTTGTCTCCAGCAGACTTTTTCTGCTGACAACTTTCTATGTTTCTATTATAAGGACAGTTTTGCCTCACTAGTCAGACCATACATTTCGGGCACCTGTATATAAGAAGGACATGGCTGAACAGGGACAGATTGTGCAGGGGTAGGTGACCAAGGTAATAAGGGAATGGGTAGGTTGCATTACCAAGACAGATTATCAATTTAGCGTTACTTGTTTACATGGACAGATTTATCTGACAGATATCTGACATTATTGAAGCCAAAGCAATTCCTGACTTTGGCTTCAATAATCTGTCACATAAATCTGTCTGTGTAGACACACCATTAGTTTAGGATAAAGGGACTATGCTTTGGGTGATCTGATCTCAATGTACAACTAGAAATCCAAAGAACATGTGGAGTGGGCATTGTATCAGCAGCCATAAATTTAGCAGCTCGTCCTAAAGGCCCTATTCCACAGGAACAATAATCAGCCCCATTCAGCCCGATTCGGCCGATTATCGCTCGGTGGAATAGAGAGAACGATCAGCAGATGATCGTGTCATCGGCTGATCGTTGATTTAGAGCCAGACCTAAAATCATCGTTTCCCCACCGCGCATCGCTACGGTGGAATAGCGGTGCGCGGCGGGCGACCGACGATTTGAGAAGCGCAGCATACATTACCTGCAGGGCTTCTCCTTCGCTCTATCTTCCTCCCCGGTCCCGCGTGCTCTAGCTTCAGAATGGCCTGTCAGCTGATGGAGCGCTCAGCCAATCACAGGCTGCGGCGGTCCCGGCTGACAGGCCATTCTGAAGCTAGAGCGTGAGGGACCCGGAGAGGAAGACAGAGCGGAGGAGAAGACCTGACAGGTAATGTATGCTGCAAGGACATCAGTAAAGATGTCCCTGCAGCCCTAGCTCAACGATCATCGAGCCAAGGAATAGGCCCAGTAAACGAGCGTCGATCTAGCAGATCGGCGCTCGTTTACATCGTTGATCGGGCCCTGCTCGGCCCGTGGAATAGGGCTCTTAGTTATAGATCTTTGAACTATCTACTAAGGCCTTGTGGGAGCTTTTGGCATGGAGCCAAAATGTTCACTGTTTCCAGTGTTGTACAGATGACTTTCTATTGCCTATGCAGTATCAAGAAGCTTGTGCTGGCCTTCCCCCGCCAGCTACACTGGGAATGCAGTAACGGAGATTGTTAAGCAACTGACTCGGGATCATATGGCCGTACGTTCTTTGCTGGCCTCCAGCTGGCTCATTTCATGCTGCAGCCTTCACCATCCTACCATCTGGAGTACTGTGTTCAGTTCTGGAGACCTCACCCACAAAAAGACTGATTAGAAAGAAAAAAGGCTACAGAATGGTGGAAGATCTTAAAATAGAATTCTTAAAGGGGTACTCCACAGAAATAAAATTGTTTTAAAATCAACTGATGTCAGCAAGTTATAGAGATTTGTAAATTACTATTTAAAAGAAAAACTCAAAAAAAAAAAAGTCCAGTATTTATCAGCTGATGCCCTGCAGGGAGTGGTGTATTGTTTTCAGTCTGACTTAGTGCTCTCTGCTGCCACCTCTGTCAGGAACTGTCCAGAGAGTAGATGTGTACTGTCACTGTACCAATAGCTGGATCAAGCCAAAACTTCAGTTTTCTTTCTTCCATAATAAAATTATTAAAGGGAAACTATCAGCAGTGATATCTCCCTATAGAGCATGAGGCACTGAGGATAAAGATAATTTTCTTACCTTCATCCTTGGCCCCTTTTCTGTGCAATTTGTTGTTAGATCCCTATGCTAATAAGGCGGTGTGGTGCACCGGGGGCGGGACTTAAATTTTATTTTTCTCGTCAAACTTTTCCATGTTCTGCAGTTATACTGTATAAGGCCACCACACACAGCAAAGCCAAGAACAATGATGATTAGAAGTATCAAGCGTCTGGGAACATATTAAATAATAACTCAATGCCTCAAAATAACATCTGAAAAAGTCCCGCGTCTACGAATGTTCAGGGAGAAGTTTATTACAGAAACAACAAACGCTAAAGATGGAAATTTTCCATCCTCCTATCTATTTTTAACAGTTTAGCCCATGTCCATCAGTTTGCCTCGTATTCCTTTGTTTGCCAGTTTATGTTTCATTCTTCCCGCTCCTGAGTCTAGACGCTTGGTGTCCACATTATAATAGGAATCTGTAAAAGAAAAATTATGTTACATAACAAAGTAGAAAGACAGAAACCAGACGACGTTGAAGAGTATATCAAGTACAATGAGCTGGAAAAGTTCCCATAGTCTATAATAACACAGGAGGAGAGGAGTAGGTAGTTGAAGGATGTATAGAAAAGTTGCAAAGCAGAAGGCTGTCACCTTCTATTAAAGGGAAGGTCATAGCAAAAAAAAAAATATTCTTTCAAATCAACTGGTTTCAGACATTTATATAGATTTGTAAATTATCTTGTCTTCCCGTACTTATAAGTTGCTGTATGTCATGCAAGAAGTGGTGTATTCTTTCTAGTTTGACACCGTGCTCTCTGCTGCCACCTCTGTCCATGTCGGGTACTGTCAAGAGCAGTAGCAAATCCCCATAGACAACCTTTCTGTCTCTGAACAGTTCCTGAACAGAGTCTCAGACTGGAAAAAAAACACTATTTCCTGCAGGACATACAGCAGCTGACTTTTTAAATAGAAGTAAATTACAAATCTGTATAACTTTCTTAAACCAATTCATTTAAATGAAAGAAAAAAACAAAAACCTTTAGCATGAGAAGCAAATAGTTCTATAAGGAGTTTGTCCATGTATTTCCAGCATGTAATACTACTTTTCCCCTGTAGTGGCCGCTGCAGTGAACAGTTATAGCTGGCTGTAGCTACCCCAGATGGGAACAGCTGATTGACAGGGGTTTCTGAAGCCAAACCTATGGTCATCATCTGGGTCGGTTTCAGTATAAAAAAAAAAAAAGTTTCTCATGATGAGACAATCACATATAAAACATAACCCATAATAAACAACATAGGCCCACAATAGATATCTACTGCAGCTTATTTATGGGTGCGATTTATCACTATAGCTATTTTGGTGGATACAAAGTTGCTTTACATATTGATCAAATTTAGTTTCAGTGCTTCAATAGTTTGGTTACAGAATAAAACCGACTATCTGAGCACTACTACCCAGTGGAGGTCACAAAAAACCATTGTACTTTCCCAATATAGTAAAGGTCGACCCAAAGAGGAATCTTATTATCTTGTTGCTTCCTTTTCTTATCATGAGACCCTGGAAGGAAATGGTAACATTATTACAACAGAGCAAATTCCAGTAATCTTTTAACCCAGGAACTCCTTGTCTTACATATCTCGCGTCTCAGCAAAAACTATTTGGGGAACAATTGTTACCGTCCATAAAAACAACGTTCAGTATCGGGATGACCGCAAGCAATAGATCAATCAGACAGCTCCGTGATTTTGCAAACCTTGGCAATTGCAGCACATTTAAAGGAAGTGTTCTGATCTGCTTCTATGGAGCGGTTGTAAATTCCATGATTTTTTATGCAGATCAGATACACATGGCTGTAAAACAACCACCTTTGACCAACTAGGATGTTCCTAAAAAAGTTTTTATTTTTTCCCAGAAATAGCACCACTAGTGTTCATTGGATGTATTTCGTATTGCAGTGCAGCTTCGTTTCCTTAAAGGAGGAGTCCAGGGTCAGCCTTTTTTCAAAAGAGCCGGGGAGGAGGTGGCTGAACATAACAACATGCACTTACCTCCCTGCTCCAGTTCTGGGTGTTTTGTCCCCTGCTTCACTTCCCGATCACCCAGCCACTTCCTGGTCTGAGCAGGGGCCCTGGGTAGTGACGTGCCAGGCGGGACACACCACAACTGCTGACTGAATGAGCGGGCCTGACACCTCTCCACCTGGGTCCCCACTCAGACCAGGTATCGTCCGGGGGACTGGAAACTGAAGAGGAGAACAGAGAACCCAGCACAGGAGCCAAGGAGGTAAGTGCATGTTGTTATGTTCAGCCACCTCCTCTCGGACTCTTGAAAATAGGACAAATGGAAAAAAAAAAGCCGCGAAGATGGCGCCTCGTGTAATCCTGTAAAATAAAAGTATAGGTGGACTCTCACCTTTTAGCCCCTTGGGCTTTATGCGTATCACCCCACTTTGGGGTAGCTTGTAGCGTCGGATGATGGCTGCCGGACGAAAATAAATGCCAACCCCAGACTTCTCTTTTAATGGGATTTTTCCAGAGTTTAAAAATGGATGAGTTAGGGTACTATTACAGGGGCAGATGGGGGCCTGATAATAACTGTAAATAAGCGTCGATCTACTAGATCGCTGCTCGTTTTCCGGGCCTATTACACGGCACAATAATCGTTTAACAAGGGCTGCATGGACATCGTTACCGATGTCCTTGCAGCTCTTGCTTACACTTTATACATTACCTATCCATGGTCCAGGGCTCCTCTTGCGCTCTGCTTCTCACTGGGTCCCGCGTGCTCCAGCTTCAGAGCGGCCTGTCTCAGCTGACAGCCTGCTCAGTCAATCACTGGCCACGGCGGTCCCAGCCAGTGATAGGCTGAGCGGCCTGTCAGTTTAGACAGGCCGCTCTGAAGCTGGAGCACGCGGGACCCAGTGAGAAGCAGAGCGCAAGAGGAGCCCTGGACCATGGATAGGTAATGTATAGAGTTTGGAAACGTCAGCTGCCGGCCGCACATTGCTATTACACGTAGCGATTCCCAGCACCCCCCATGATCATCTGATTAAAGCTACTGTGGTGCTGTTCACAGGTCTATACATTTTATGCACTTGAATGAGACTGAGCTGCATAAAGGTGCAGTACCAGACACAGCCACTACAAAGTATATGGCGGTATGCAGGAGCCGATTGCAGCGCCCACTAGAGCTCTTATGGTCTTACTACCAAGACCCTAAGTGATTAAAACATTTGGCATATTACACATTCATGTTAAAGATATTTGACCTCCACGTTTCTGTTGACTAATGTATGTAGGAGTGTAAATTGTATAGAGTTATCTGTGAACTGCCTGGCTATAATTCTCTTGGTAACCTCCTTCTCCCTTGGGTGATATCTCTAGGGTGGTGACTCATTACATCTATTCAGCTGAGGTTAATCTATAGATTCCAGATGAGTAAATACAGTGAGCCATAATGGCATAGCATTCACCTGGAACAATGCTTACACCCAGAACCATTATATACTGTACCTATCAAATGTGTTCACTCCCCCGTGTTTTCATGGATTATTGTAAGTGAAGAAAGAGACTTAGTAAAATAGAAGTAAATAAAAACCAAAAACTAATCTCTGCAAAGTTGGAAAGCATGAATAGCTGTAGGGTGAATAATTCTACATTTAAAGGGGTACTCCGGAGAAAAAAGTGTTTTCAAATCAACTGGTGGCAGAAAGTTATATAGATTTGTAATTTACTTCTATATAAAAATCTCAAGTCTTCCAGTACTTATCAGCTGCTGTATTTCTTGCAGGAAGTGGTGTGTATTTTTCAGGTGTGACACAGTGAGATTTCTAAATAGAAATAATTTACAGATTTGCGCAAAATTCTGACTACAGTTGATATGAAAATAATTTTTGTTGTCTGGAGTACCCTTTTAATCACTTTTTCCCTAAATGGTTAACCCTTTACTGACAAGTGTATTAAACAAAAAATAGTATGGCAATGGTATATGTTTTTAGTAGACAGTAAAGTTATAGATCCATTCGGTCTATACGAGTCTATGTACCTGATCAGCATATGTGTCAAAGATATTTCCTGCCACAGACACATCAATCCTGGTGTGAATAGAACCTAAAAGCTGTGAAAAAAGGCTTGAGGAGGGTCCTAAGTGGGGAATTCCTCTATGACCTCCGAAGGCTCTAATACACTTTTTCCAGCTTTGGAACTGTGTGGTTTTTGGTTTCCTGCTTATATAATAGAAGAAACAATGCAAATGAGAACATGGATGTGAACAAAGCCAAAAACCGATCCCCCGCCCGCTGCCAGAACTATTACATGCGCCAACAGCGAGCAGGTAAGAGCACGGGGCGGGGGGGTTGGTGTTCGGCGTGGGAAGCTGCCCAGGTGATTGTTAGACACAGAGCTATGGCAGCAGATGTTTCTACCCCCGTCGTTTTGTTTGCCTTTCAACATGTTGAAAAACAGCAATCAGCTGACATCGTACATTTCAGTTGCTCATTGCCTTTTATTACACTAAGCGATTATCGGCCATAATGGCCTATAATCGGCCACATACGGTCGATAATCATTTCATGTTATAGGAAAGAAAGCGTTCTCACCTAGTACCGCCTGATACAGCATGCTTTCCTCTGCAGGTAATCGACGGCAGTCAGGATTGTAGGATGAATGGCAACCATATTGCTCAATATCTCTATCTATCATCTATCTATCTCCTATCTATCTATCTATCTATCTATCTATCTATCTATTCTTCAAGGAATCGCCCACAGCACTCCAATAACGGTGAAATGAAACGTGATTTATTTCAGTTCATGGTGATACAGCACAGCAAAAACAGTCCATAGCAACGTTTCAATGACCACTGTCGTCTTTTTCAAAATTCGCCCGATAATCGCTCCGTGTAAACTTAGCATAATGGTGCATTTACACAGAGAGATTTATCTGACAGATTTTGGAAACCAAACCCAGAAATGGATTCGAGAAGAGAAGAAATCTCAATCTTTCCTTTATGACCTGTTCTCTGTTTATAGTCTGTTCCTGGCTTTGGCTTCATAAATCTGCCAGATAAATCTCTCTGTGTAAACACTCTATCTATCTATCTATCTATCTATCTATCTATCTATCTATCTATCTATCTCCTATCTATCTATCTATCTATCTATCTATCTATCTATCTATCTATCTCCTATCTCCTATCTATCTATCTATCTCCTATCTCCTATCTATCTATCTATCTATCTATCTCCTATCTATCTATCTATCTATCTATCTATCTATCTATCTCCTATCTCCTATCTACCTATCTATCTATCTATTATCTATCTCCTATCTATCTATCTATCTATCTATCTATCTATCTATCTATCTATCTATCTATCTATCTATCTATCTCCTATCTCCTATCTATCTATCTATCTATCTATCTATCTATCTATCTATCTATCTATCTATCTGTGTAACTGCGATGTTAAATCAAAAACACTTTGCACAGGTGACCTTGTCTTTCACTTCCAGGGACTGATCTTCAGTTATTAGTAGAGTTTATAGATTGGTCTCCATGGTTAGGGAGGGAAGCGGCGTGCTGGGCGATTGTTTTCCTGAATCTACTTTACAAGCATTTCTGGCATTCTTCAGGGTCATCAGTCTTTGTGGAGCAGGGCACACAGGAACTGGTTGTGGAAACAGAACAAGATGTGGATTGTCCCTGTGACAAATATTACTTCCACCGTATCCCCTTGTTCTGATGGGTAAAAGTTTCCCTCATCCCCCCATTCCATTCAGCCAATATTATTCTGTTTGTGGTTATGACTGACACTGGTATCTCTGCAACATCTGCTGTGCTGATATCAGGGACATACACAACCAGAATGTCCTCAGACCCATTACTGGGAGATAAATACTGATCAGAGTTTTAGGGCCGTATTTACACAGGATGATTATCGCTCGAAAAATCATTCTGTGTAATAGCAGGCAACGATTAAATGACCAACGAGAAATCGTTGATTGTTTGATAGAATTGGGAACTATGTTCATCGTTGATCGTTCACAAATCGTTCGAACATCATTTGTCAATCAGTCATTCCCTGGTCTATCAGCCAGGAAAGGATGAGCACAAGTACGACTGTAAGTAATGATTAGAGATGAGTAGAGATGAGCGAACCAGGTTTGGGTTCGAGTCGATCCGAACCCGAACGTTCGGCATTTGATTAGCTGGGGCTGCTGCTGTGAGCCACACCAGAGAGCGGAGTCTAAGTTCTCTCTAAGGGTACTATTACACGGAACGATAATCGATTATCGCTTCATGTAATAAAGACAACGATCAGCCGATGATCGTTGTCATCGGCTGATCGTTGATATAGGTTAGAACCTATATTTGTCGGGCGCCGACTGCGCACCGCTACATGTAACAGCGGTGCGCGGCCGGTGTGGATAGGTAAAGTATATAGTTTAAGCAAGGGCTGCAAGGACATTGGTAACAATGTCCCTGCAGCCCTTGTTAAACGATTATCGGGCCGTGTAATAGGCCCAGTAAACGAGCACCAATCTAGCATCTAAAATGTAACTTTTATTACTATGCGTTAAAAGAGAAATTATTCGTGTGCTTATGACTTAAGAGACAATCACCTCCATCCAGTTTAACATTTACTGTATATTTGGCTGGTATTGGTGGTATTGATGGTATTTTTTCAACAGAAAAAATGTCTGTGGCTCATTTGAAGTCTCACACTATATAGCGTGATTGGTTGGTCTCATTGCTTTCACAGTCATATGCATGAAGCAGGAGTCTCTGTGTGGCCATAATGGGGTTCACTACAGTAAGCTCTAACAGTTTGATTGCTGTCACTTCTGAGCCTCAATGGGCTCACTTCCTGACCATAATCTCTTAGTTTACTGAGTGCTGTCATGTATATGCCAGTCCGGTTTGGGATCAAAGGTAATTCTTGTCTGGCAGGAGCCCCTGTGTGTCCATGCTGGTTCACTACAGTGGGCCCTAATTGCCTGACCCCTGTACCTTCGGTACAGACATCGGTCAGTAATCTGAAGAATAGGCACAGGTCAGAATTCACAGAGAGTCAGCAGAATAGCAGAACAAACCTTTGCTTGGAATGCAAGAATCCAACAATGCTTAGGCAGGGAGAGTCAAATGAGTGAGATTAAGGGCCAGTTCACACGGAGTTCCGCCGCGGAATCTCGCCAGCCTCCGTGTCATACAGGCTGTCTATGGGAGGGCTTGCGCGCCAACTTTCCCCGCGCCTCTCCGCTCGGAAGAATTGACATTCCGACAGTTTTACTCAGTTTCTCTCCATGTGAACTGGCCCTAAACAGGTGCAGGTGACAAGCTACCTCTATAAATCCAGAGCAGTTAGTGGCATGCACATCCTAGTGGCCAGAGGTGTCATTGCAGCAGAAGGAGGAAGAAGATGCTGAAAGTCATAAACAACCCCAGGACTGCGCCTCCGCCAGTGAGTCTCATTCGGCAGTGTTACACAGAATGACCAGGTTATTGTTCTCATTCATCTCAGTCACATCACTTTTCCTCCCTTTGCATGCAGCCACAGTCGTAATTTTTATTTTGCGAGATCCATATGTGAGGTGCGTCATCTGTGGTTATGTGTGACACCATGGTGTGGGAAATGATGCCAATATCCAGGCTGGGACTGAATCACTCTTGCTTATACAGAACTATTTCAGGATATTACAGGAAACGTGTCTCCTTGGCTTAATATTTCGTTACACACCCTGCACACAGCAGACTCATATCTCAGAAATTGTGTCTTCTCCTTTGCCAAGTAGCTGTAAATCCAAATGGAAACTTGTCGACAACAATGTGTAAACTTCACGTGATTCTAATGGGAGACTGTTCAGCACAGGGATGCTTTATTTTACTTCTTAAGACCTCAGCCTTAAAGGGGTTATCCAGCGCTACAAAAACATGGCCACTTTTTCCCCTCTCTTGTCTCCAGCTCAGGTGTGGTTTGCAATTAGGCTCCATTTACTTCAATGGAACTGAGTCCCAAACCCCACCCAACCTGGAGACAAGAGAGGGAGAAAAGTGGCCATGTTTTTGTAGCTCCGGATAACCCCTTTAACCCCTTAACGACATCGGGCGTAAACTTACGCCCTCGCGCCCTGGTACTTGGCGCATCAAGGTGTAAATTTACGCCCGATGTTTCCCCGATCGCTGCGTGTTCGCACACAGCGATCGGGGAAGATGGCCTGCTATAAATCATAGCATGCCATATTAGCTTCACGGCACGGGGGGTGGTTAACACCCCCCGTGCTTACGATCGCCGCTATAGGCTGATCAATTCAGATCAGCCAATAGCGGCGATCGGAACCTTTCCGGGTCATCGGTGACCCGATGACCCGGGAAAAAAATGGCGGTCGGTGCTGTCCGCGGACGGCACCGACCGCCATTACTGTAAAAAGTAATGGTAATCGCCGTGCCACCGGCCCGATCGCCGTGAACGGCCGGCCGGCCGTTCACGGCGATCGGGCCGGTGGCACGGCGATCAGAGTCCCATAAAATAAAAAATACCTGCCCTGGACCCCTCAGCTAGGTAGCCGAGGGGTCCAGAGCAGGTATTTGTACATTACTCACCTGTCCCGGGCTCCTGATCGGCGTCTTCCGGGTTCGCGGTGTCCTCGTGTTCGTTCGGGTCTTCGGCTTCCTCCGTGACGTCACGTTCGGCTTCTCTCGGCTATTTTCTGCTCCAGCGTCGGCTTTTTCCGTATTTTGCGCTCTGCTGCCCTCTAGCGGCTGATATGTGTAATACACTTATCAGCAGCTACAGGGGCGTTCTGAATGTAAAAAAGTTTATTTTTTTTTTTCCAAAATTTTTTTTTTCTAATCAGCAACTCCTCCTTTTTGGCGTAGGGTGTTTTTTTTTTCTATATTCTACTGCCACGGTCTGCTGATAAGTGCCGCACATAAGTGTGGCATTTATCAGCAACTCCTTTGTTGGCGTAGGGTTTTTTTTTTTATACTTACTGTAATAAAAAACACGTAAAAAAACACTACATTACACCACACTACATTGAATAAAGTTTGACACTACACCACTACATACCCCATATACCAATCCCCGTATAAAGATGACCCCCAGGGTGTTTTCGGCGTCAGAGGAATACATTATTGCCTCCGACACCGAAACAGCCAGTGAGGATGAATGGGGGGGATCCTTCTTTCCTCCATTCATCCTCATCCTCCTCATCATCCAGTGACGTGTCTGGGGGTAGCGTAGCGAACGCTGCCCCCCAAACACGTCTTTTCCGCCAGTACCCTCCCAATAAGAGATGACGGTATGGTGTGAAATTCTACAAACTCTGTGAGCGTACCTCAGGGTACACTTACAGATTTAGAGTATGTGCACACTGCGGAATGGCGAAGGATAACCCTTCGTGCATTCCGCAGCTGGCACCCGCCGGCGGACTGATGCGGGCGCATGTCTCTACCCATGTCATAGACTCATTCTATGCACGGGCGGATTCCGTCGTCCATCCAAAGAATGAATACGTTGGACAGAGAGCGGAATCCGCCCGGGCATAGAATGGAGTCTATGACACGTGTGGAGACGTGCGCCTGCATCACTCCGCCGGCGGGTGCCAACTGCGGAATGCACGAAGGGTTATCTGTCGCGATTCCGCAGTGTGCATGTACCCTTAGAGTGTATGAAGGAAGGGACACCCGAATGCAGCCCCCAGATGCCCCCTCCCCCCCCATCCTCGGAACAAGTGGGAAGATCGTCCGGGAACTGATCTTCCCACTGCTGGATAAAGGTCACCACCTGTACGGGGATAACCTTTATACCAGCACCCCCTCTTCTGGTCCCTCGCTGCCCGAGCTACTGTAGCTTGCGGCACGATCCGAACATATCAGAAGTAGTAATAGCGCCCTAATATTTAGCAGCCATGGAGCGGACCCAGCGCTTCTGGACCCAGCGCTCTGTGTAAACACTCTATCTATCTATCTATCTATCTATCTATCTATCTATCTATCTATCTATCTATCTATCTATCTCCTATCTATCTATCTATCTATCTATCTATCTATCTATCTATCTATCTCCTATCTCCTATCTATCTATCTATCTCCTATCTCCTATCTATCTATCTATCTATCTCCTATCTATCTATCTATCTATCTATCTATCTATCTATCTATCTATCTATCTATCTCCTATCTCCTATCTACCTATCTATCTATCTATTATCTATCTCCTATCTATCTATCTATCTATCTATCTATCTATCTATCTATCTATCTATCTCCTATCTCCTATCTATCTATCTATCTATCTATCTATCTATCTATCTATCTGTGTAACTGCGATGTTAAATCAAAAACACTTTGCACAGGTGACCTTGTCTTTCACTTCCAGGGACTGATCTTCAGTTATTAGTAGAGTTTATAGATTGGTCTCCATGGTTAGGGAGGGAAGCGGCGTGCTGGGCGATTGTTTTCCTGAATCTACTTTACAAGCATTTCTGGCATTCTTCAGGGTCATCAGTCTTTGTGGAGCAGGGCACACAGGAACTGGTTGTGGAAACAGAACAAGATGTGGATTGTCCCTGTGACAAATATTACTTCCACCGTATCCCCTTGTTCTGATGGGTAAAAGTTTCCCTCATCCCCCCATTCCATTCAGCCAATATTATTCTGTTTGTGGTTATGACTGACACTGGTATCTCTGCAACATCTGCTGTGCTGATATCAGGGACATACACAACCAGAATGTCCTCAGACCCATTACTGGGAGATAAATACTGATCAGAGTTTTAGGGCCGTATTTACACAGGATGATTATCGCTCGAAAAATCATTCTGTGTAATAGCAGGCAACGATTAAATGACCAACGAGAAATCGTTGATTGTTTGATAGAATTGGGAACTATGTTCATCGTTGATCGTTCACAAATCGTTCGAACATCATTTGTCAATCAGTCATTCCCTGGTCTATCAGCCAGGAAAGGATGAGCACAAGTACGACTGTAAGTAATGATTAGAGATGAGTAGAGATGAGCGAACCAGGTTTGGGTTCGAGTCGATCCGAACCCGAACGTTCGGCATTTGATTAGCTGGGGCTGCTGCTGTGAGCCACACCAGAGAGCGGAGTCTAAGTTCTCTCTAAGGGTACTATTACACGGAACGATAATCGATTATCGCTTCATGTAATAAAGACAACGATCAGCCGATGATCGTTGTCATCGGCTGATCGTTGATATAGGTTAGAACCTATATTTGTCGGGCGCCGACTGCGCACCGCTACATGTAACAGCGGTGCGCGGCCGGTGTGGATAGGTAAAGTATATAGTTTAAGCAAGGGCTGCAAGGACATTGGTAACAATGTCCCTGCAGCCCTTGTTAAACGATTATCGGGCCGTGTAATAGGCCCAGTAAACGAGCACCAATCTAGCATCTAAAATGTAACTTTTATTACTATGCGTTAAAAGAGAAATTATTCGTGTGCTTATGACTTAAGAGACAATCACCTCCATCCAGTTTAACATTTACTGTATATTTGGCTGGTATTGGTGGTATTGATGGTATTTTTTCAACAGAAAAAATGTCTGTGGCTCATTTGAAGTCTCACACTATATAGCGTGATTGGTTGGTCTCATTGCTTTCACAGTCATATGCATGAAGCAGGAGTCTCTGTGTGGCCATAATGGGGTTCACTACAGTAAGCTCTAACAGTTTGATTGCTGTCACTTCTGAGCCTCAATGGGCTCACTTCCTGACCATAATCTCTTAGTTTACTGAGTGCTGTCATGTATATGCCAGTCCGGTTTGGGATCAAAGGTAATTCTTGTCTGGCAGGAGCCCCTGTGTGTCCATGCTGGTTCACTACAGTGGGCCCTAATTGCCTGACCCCTGTACCTTCGGTACAGACATCGGTCAGTAATCTGAAGAATAGGCACAGGTCAGAATTCACAGAGAGTCAGCAGAATAGCAGAACAAACCTTTGCTTGGAATGCAAGAATCCAACAATGCTTAGGCAGGGAGAGTCAAATGAGTGAGATTAAGGGCCAGTTCACACGGAGTTCCGCCGCGGAATCTCGCCAGCCTCCGTGTCATACAGGCTGTCTATGGGAGGGCTTGCGCGCCAACTTTCCCCGCGCCTCTCCGCTCGGAAGAATTGACATTCCGACAGTTTTACTCAGTTTCTCTCCATGTGAACTGGCCCTAAACAGGTGCAGGTGACAAGCTACCTCTATAAATCCAGAGCAGTTAGTGGCATGCACATCCTAGTGGCCAGAGGTGTCATTGCAGCAGAAGGAGGAAGAAGATGCTGAAAGTCATAAACAACCCCAGGACTGCGCCTCCGCCAGTGAGTCTCATTCGGCAGTGTTACACAGAATGACCAGGTTATTGTTCTCATTCATCTCAGTCACATCACTTTTCCTCCCTTTGCATGCAGCCACAGTCGTAATTTTTATTTTGCGAGATCCATATGTGAGGTGCGTCATCTGTGGTTATGTGTGACACCATGGTGTGGGAAATGATGCCAATATCCAGGCTGGGACTGAATCACTCTTGCTTATACAGAACTATTTCAGGATATTACAGGAAACGTGTCTCCTTGGCTTAATATTTCGTTACACACCCTGCACACAGCAGACTCATATCTCAGAAATTGTGTCTTCTCCTTTGCCAAGTAGCTGTAAATCCAAATGGAAACTTGTCGACAACAATGTGTAAACTTCACGTGATTCTAATGGGAGACTGTTCAGCACAGGGATGCTTTATTTTACTTCTTAAGACCTCAGCCTTAAAGGGGTTATCCAGCGCTACAAAAACATGGCCACTTTTTCCCCTCTCTTGTCTCCAGCTCAGGTGTGGTTTGCAATTAGGCTCCATTTACTTCAATGGAACTGAGTCCCAAACCCCACCCAACCTGGAGACAAGAGAGGGAGAAAAGTGGCCATGTTTTTGTAGCTCCGGATAACCCCTTTAACCCCTTAACGACATCGGGCGTAAACTTACGCCCTCGCGCCCTGGTACTTGGCGCATCAAGGTGTAAATTTACGCCCGATGTTTCCCCGATCGCTGCGTGTTCGCACACAGCGATCGGGGAAGATGGCCTGCTATAAATCATAGCAGGCCATCTTAGCTTCACGGCACGGGGGGTGGTTAACACCCCCCGTGCTTACGATCGCCGCTATAGGCTGATCAATTCAGATCAGCCAATAGCGGCGATCGGAACCTTTCCGGGTCATCGGTGACCCGATGACCCGGGAAAAAAATGGCGGTCGGTGCTGTCCGAGGACGGCACCGACCGCCATTACTGTAAAAAGTAATGGTAATCGCCGTGCCACCGGCCCGATCGCCGTGAACGGCCGGCCGGCCGTTCACGGCGATCGGGCCGGTGGCACGGCGATCAGAGTCCCATAAAATAAAAAATACCTGCCCTGGACCCCTCAGCTAGGTAGCCGAGGGGTCCAGAGCAGGTATTTGTACATTACTCACCTGTCCCGGGCTCCTGATCGGCGTCTTCCGGGTTCGCGGTGTCCTCGTGTTCGTTCGGGTCTTCGGCTTCCTCCGTGACGTCACGTTCGGCTTCTCTCGGCTATTTTCTGCTCCAGCGTCGGCTTTTTCCGTATTTTGCGCTCTGCTGCCCTCTAGCGGCTGATATGTGTAATACACTTATCAGCAGCTACAGGGGCGTTCTGAATGTAAAAAAGTTTATTTTTTTTTTTCCAAAATTTTTTTTTTCTAATCAGCAACTCCTCCTTTTTGGCGTAGGGTGTTTTTTTTTTCTATATTCTACTGCCACGGTCTGCTGATAAGTGCCGCACATAAGTGTGGCATTTATCAGCAACTCCTTTGTTGGCGTAGGGTTTTTTTTTTTATACTTACTGTAATAAAAAACACGTAAAAAAACACTACATTACACCACACTACATTGAATAAAGTTTGACACTACACCACTACATACCCCATATACCAATCCCCGTATAAAGATGACCCCCAGGGTGTTTTCGGCGTCAGAGGAATACATTATTGCCTCCGACACCGAAACAGCCAGTGAGGATGAATGGGGGGGATCCTTCTTTCCTCCATTCATCCTCATCCTCCTCATCATCCAGTGACGTGTCTGGGGGTAGCGTAGCGAACGCTGCCCCCCAAACACGTCTTTTCCGCCAGTACCCTCCCAATAAGAGATGACGGTATGGTGTGAAATTCTACAAACTCTGTGAGCGTACCTCAGGGTACACTTACAGATTTAGAGTATGTGCACACTGCGGAATGGCGAAGGATAACCCTTCGTGCATTCCGCAGCTGGCACCCGCCGGCGGACTGATGCGGGCGCATGTCTCTACCCATGTCATAGACTCATTCTATGCACGGGCGGATTCCGTCGTCCATCCAAAGAATGAATACGTTGGACAGAGAGCGGAATCCGCCCGGGCATAGAATGGAGTCTATGACACGTGTGGAGACGTGCGCCTGCATCACTCCGCCGGCGGGTGCCAACTGCGGAATGCACGAAGGGTTATCTGTCGCGATTCCGCAGTGTGCATGTACCCTTAGAGTGTATGAAGGAAGGGACACCCGAATGCAGCCCCCAGATGCCCCCTCCCCCCCCATCCTCGGAACAAGTGGGAAGATCGTCCGGGAACTGATCTTCCCACTGCTGGATAAAGGTCACCACCTGTACGGGGATAACCTTTATACCAGCACCCCCTCTTCTGGTCCCTCGCTGCCCGAGCTACTGTAGCTTGCGGCACGATCCGAACATATCAGAAGTAGTAATAGCGCCCTAATATTTAGCAGCCATGGAGCGGACCCAGCGCTTCTGGATATGAAGGACCCCGTATCGCACCAGGAGAACATTTTCCAGGTGACGTCCCCCACACTGGAGAAAGGGAGACCCCAGAAGAAGTGCAGAGTGTGGCGTAACAGGGGGATCAGAAAGGACGCCATTTTCCAGTGTGACACCTGTCCTGATCACCCCGGCCTCTGCATACAGGATCGCTTCAAGGCGCACCACACGTCATTGGGGTTCTACATTATCTAAATTCTGTCCCTTATTCCTATTTCAGGGGTCACGTTGATCCAGGGACTATTCTGATCGCCAATATGGAGTCGGGAAGGAATTTTCCCCTGTGATGAGGCTACTGTCGTCTGCCTCACGAGGGGTTTTTGCCTTCCTCTGGATCAACACAGGTTGAATTTGATGGACACCTGTCATTTTCAACCTTATAAACTAATAATTGGCCTAATACCCCTAAATAAATTAGAATTGTCCCTTTTCCCCAGCTAAGTAGGTATGGCCGCTATTCCCATTAGAGGAGGCCATGATGCAATTACAAAGCCTCTGTGCGGCCAGGACAGTAGAAACCCCCCACAAGTGACCCCATTCTGGAAACTACACCCGATAAGGAATCTAACAAGGGGGGCAGCGGGGATATGGCCCCTTGGTGACGGCCACATTTGGGACGTGAAAATGAAAAAAATTGTATTTTTTATTTTCTCGGCACATGTTCTACGTAAGTGCCCGTCACCAGTGGGGTCCATATGCTCACTGCACCCCTTGTTAGATTCCTTATGGGGTGTAGTTTCCAGAATGGGGTCACTTGGCAGGGGTTTCTACTGACCCGACATGGCCTCCATCCTCCATTCCAGCCTCTAAATGGCGCTCTGTCCCTTTGGTGACTTGCCCTGTGCCCATATGGCACATTATGCCCACATGTGGGGTATTTTCGTACTCAGGGGAAACTACCCTACATGTTTTGTGTTCATTTTCTTTTTAACCCCTTGTGGAAATGGAAAAAATCAAGGCTAGACCAACATTTAGTGTAATTTTTGTAAAATTTTTACTCTAAATCATTAATCTTGTCATGATTTTTTCATTTTCACAAGGGGCTAAAAGATAAAAAAAAACACTAAATGTGTAGAGCAATTTCCCCTGAGTACGGAAATACCCCACATGTGGACATAAAGCACCGTGCGGGCGCAGGGTAAGCCTCCGAAGGGAAGGAGTGCCATTTGGTTTTTGAAGGCTGGATTTGGATGGAATGGATTTCGAGGGGCCATGTTGCATTCAAAAGGCCTCTGTGTTGCCAAGACAGTTGAAACCCCCCACAAGTGACCCCAATATGGAAACTACACCCCTCAAGGAATGTAACAAGGGGTGTAGTGAGCATATGGACCCCACTGGTGACGGGCACAAATGTGGAACAATGTGGCGTGAAAATGAAATATTACATTTTTTACACTATAATGTTGGTTTAGCCTTGAATTTATCATTTTCACAAGGGGTTAAAAGAGGGGAAAAAAACAAAATGTGTAGAGCAATTTCCCCGAGTCCGAAAATACCCCACATGTGGATATAAAGCGCCATGTGGGCGCAGGGCAAGCCTCCGAAGGGAAGGAGCGCCATTTAGATTTTGGAGGTTGGATTTGGCTAGAATGGATGATGAACGCCATGTCGCATTTACAGAGCCCTTGTGCTGCCAAAACACTGGAAACCCCCCACAAGTGACCCCATTCTGGAAACTGCACCCCTCAGGGAATCTAACAAGGGGTGCAGTGAGGATATGGACCCCTTGATGACGGGCACATTTGTGCCATGAAAGTGAAAAAATGAAATTTTTTACTTTTACGTCACATTGTTCCACATTTGTGCCCTTCACCAGTGGGGTCCATATGCTCACTGCACCCCTTGTTAGATTCCTTGAGGGGTGTAGTTTCCAGAATGGAATCACTTGTGGGGGGTTTCCAGTGTCTTGGCAGCACGAGGGCTCTGTAAATGCGACATGGCCCTTGAAATCCATTCCAGTGAAATCCAGCTTCCAAAAGCCATTTGGCGCTCTTCCCTTTGGAGGCTCGTCCTGCGCCCGCTTGGCACTTTATGTCCACATGTGGGGTATTTCCGTACTCGGGAGAAACTGCGCTACACATTTTGTGTCTTTTTTTTCCTCTTATCCCTTTAAGAAAATGAAAAATTGAAGGCTAGAACAACGTTTTAGTGTAAAAAATAAATTTTTCTTTTTTCACGCCAAATTGTTCGGAAAAATCTGTGAAGCACCTGTGGGGTCCAAATGCTCACCGCACCCCTTGTTACATTCCTTGAGGGGTGTAGTTTTCTAAATGGTGTCCCTTTAGGGGTGTTTTTTAGGTTTTGGCACCCCAGAGCCTCTGCCAACCTCAAGTGGTACAGTCAGAAATGACCAAATATATGGAGGCATTGAAATTCACTAGGCGCTCCCTTATATCTGAGGCTTGTGGTTGTGTCAAATAGCGCAATAGGGCCACATATGGGGTATTTCTATAAACTGCAGAAACGGGGCAATCAATATTGCGGTGCATTTATCTGGTAATAGGTTTATAATTATGAAAAATATTGGATTACAATAAAATCTCTGCACAGAAAATTAAAATTTTCTAATTTCTTACACACTTAGCTTTTATTTCTGTGACTCCCCTAAAGGGTTAAAACACTTTCTGGATATGCTTTTGCAGAGTTTAGGGGGTGCAGTTTCTGAAATGGGGTGCTTTGTGGGGCTTTCTAACATAGAGGCCCCTCAAATACACTTTAATAGGCTGCGTTCACACTACGTATATTTCAGTCAGTATATGTATATTTCAGTCAGTATATTTCAGTCAGTATTGCAACCAAAACCAGGAAAACACAGAAAGGATCTGTTCACACAATGTTGAAATTGAGTGGATGGCCGCCATTTAATGGCAAATATTTGCTGTTATTTTAGAACAACGGCTGTTATATTGAAATAATGGAAATTATTTACTGTTATATGGCAGCCATCCACTCAATTTCAACATTGTGTGAACAGATCTTTTCTGTGTTTTTAATCCACTCCTGGTTTTGGTTGCAATACTGACTGAAATATACTGACTGAAATATACGTAGTGTGAACATAGTAAACCTGAACAGGTCCCTAAAAATATCTGATTTTGAAATTTTACTGGAAATTTGCTGCTAATGTTTTAAGCTTCCTATTGTCTAAAAAAAATGAAAGATCGTTTAATAAATGCCGCCAACATAAAGTAGACATGTTGCTAATGCTATTTAATATATAATTTATGTGGTATATCCACTTTCTGTATACGCAAAAAAGTTTCAAAGTTGGAAAAATGCAGTTTTTCACATTTTTTCACATTATTTGGGTTTTTTTCATAAAGATTCGTTATGAGTATCGACTCCAATTTACCAGAAATGTAAAGTACAATATGTCACGAGAAAACAATCTCAGAATCAGCCGGATAGGTAAAAGCATCCCGAAGTTATTAATGAATAAAGTGACACAGGTCATATTCATAAAATTTGTCTCTGTCATTAAGGCCATTTCAGGCTCTGTCCTTAAGGGGTTAAAGGGAATTCTGGGATGTAAATCTTATGGACTCTCAAACTCCCAACTTGTATCAAACCGAACCCTATCTACCTGCACCATTATCTTTGGTCCTGCGGGTAAACCTCATTAGGGTCTGTACCAGATACAACTAAATGGTCAAAATTGCTTTTGCAGCAGGTTGTACAGTGAGGATGTGGTAAGATTACCGTCAATCACCCATTGATGCTTATTTCTCAGCCAACATGGCTAGGTGCACACCATGTAAAAATGATGGCCGTCTTTCATAATAACGTCCGTCATTGTGCAAATAATGTCTGTTATTGTTTAAAAAAACGTCCATTATTTGCGCAATGACGGCCCTTATTATGAAAGATGGCTGTCAATTTTATTACATAGTGTGAACCTAGCCTATAACCTATATTAATTACGTAATATCTTCCTTCAATATACTACACATGGTCATCATGGGTGAGAGGTTAAACATCCAGTGTCATTTTGCCTTTTTTATGATCCATAGTACAAGCATTGTTTTGTCCACATGCCATGATCACGATACCGGGGGGTGAAGGAGCAGAGTTGGGGAGCAAGGATACGTAATATATTTCTTGCTCCCCCAAAATCCCCTTTAAGGGGTTTTCCAGATCCCAAACATGACCTCTTTGTTGCAAAAAAAAAAAAAAAATTATAATAATAAATTGAAGTAAATAGAGTTGACTTGCAATACCACACACAACCTGAACACAAGGGGTGGTGCTGTTTTTGCAAATCTGTGCTTTTTTCAATCTTATATAACCCTTTTAAGTGACTTAAAAATTGCAAAAAAAATCAGGCAACTTTTATACATTTTTCCTACTTTTACTTTCTTCACCATTGCAGGGTGAATTCTGTAGGACTTTTCCATTCTATTTGACTTTCTGTTTGCAGTGACAGCTCCATAGCAGCATCAGTTACAATGGAAAACAGCCCTGAAAGTGACAACCTGAGCAGCGCTGTGTCTAGCTATGTGTCTTGTAAGGTGTCACACTTACATCAGATTCTTAGAAGTGATTGCATCATGGGAAACTTTTATATTATACGTTTCCTCATTGTTGTGCATGTAACATCTGCCTGGTAGTGATCGTTATATGTGGCTCCACACTAACCCCTGGGTGACACTAGTAGTGATGGGTCCGGGCCCTGGGTCATATTCCCTTGGGCTCATCCTCCAGCTTTCATTACTACAGACTACTTTAAATTGTGAGTCTGTGAGAATCTGTGACCTGCAATACTTTGGCAGTGGTTCTTCATTTCCTTTGGATGTAAAAGTGGTGACTGCAGCCAGAAGGTTCCGGAGGTGCATTTATTCTGCACATATTAACACTCAGGATACTTGTTACTAGGATTGTATAATTTTAGCTTGTGCCCTATGTAAGATGGTGGAGAAGTAACTTTCGGAGTGTTCTTTTCTAGCCTTCTTACACCTAGGCCGTTACCTCTAACAATAGAGGTTTCACCATCATAAATAATGAGGATTCTTTACTGTAAGAGCAGTGAGACAATGGTGTTGCGATGGTAGATTAATTAAAGAGTACCTATTGCAAACAATTTTTTTAAAGAAGTCAACAGGGGTTGTGATCGCAACAGTTTTGCAATATACTCACTTTGTTTTTCTATGTCTAAATCTATGTTATACATATGGTCAAACTGTGCTCCATGCTCCCTCTATGCTGATATTTGATCTTTTCTCTGTTCAAAAAAGAGACTAAACACAGGAAGTTCCAGTCCTTTGTGTGCTAACGCAGGGAAAGACACCTGCAGACTGTATATCAACTGAGGGATAATTATATTCACTTTTGCTAATAACATTATCAGCTCTGTAGCTTACCAGGAGACAATGCTCTTCGTTATGTAACATTTCAGTCAGTATAATGTCACTATGTGGTTACAGAGGTTTTGGTGCTGTGTGAGAGGAGAGCTGACCATACAATGCAAGCACCTTCGGCATTCTCTGCTACTGAATGTGGACCCTCAGCAGCTGTATACATACAGTGAAAGGAGACACCTAGTGGCCATATATATAATGTTGATTTAAACACAGAAAACTTAGCGAATATTGCAAAACTGCTGGCGATCACAACCCCTGTTGATTTTTTCGCTATATTGCCTCTTTAAATATGTTTATTATATATTACAGACTATGGTATCGCTTGCTTAATTACTAGAGATGCGACAAGGCACGAATTTATTCAGGATTTCGTACCTAGTGTGGAGAAATTGGTATCTGCACCATAAAGGCTTATATTGCCTTCCTCGGGATCAACGCCGTAAGATTATAGGTTGAAAGTTGACGCTTTCTCAACATTATCAACTATGTAATTAGGTAAATATTAGTGCTTTACTCTGTTCTGTTTCTGTAGTTTTGCCCTACAAAGCATTGAATGCTGCCATATGGTCCTTCCATACAGCACTTTACTACGCAGTTAGTCTCTACTAGTAACAATAGGGAGATGAGGACATGACTTTTATAATAAGAGATCAGAAACCTGAAACATGGTGTGTGGGCGGCGGGCTCAACAGAAAGAACTGAGCATCCTTCATACAGTCTTCTCTGTCTCCTGCCTCGTCCTGATATATATGGGGTAATATATGGGGACACAGTACTATATGGCAGTACTATTCTGGCACTACATGGAGGTTATATTTGGACATTGGATTCCAGAAGCTTGTGGCAATATATGACAGTGTCATGAGGCCAGTATGGGGTAGTATTATTTGTATACTATATGGCTGTATTATTAAGGCATTATAGCGTATATGATTATACATTCATGGTATACATCATTATACAGTTAGTATATATCATTGTACACTTTGTGAACAACAAAAGCTTTCTAAATGATAAGCATGGAGACCCCATTTTCTATAAAACTGACCCCGACAATGCATCGCCAGCTGTGACACAGAGAAAGACACCACAAGTATTGACCCACCCGGTGTCAGTTCACAATTCATCTGCATTATGATCCATTGTGTAAATTAATTTTAGTTGTATTCTTCGGCCTGGCTGATTAGTGAATTAGGCAGATTGATATATGTGATCATTAATGTTGTAGGTCACCTTCAGGATGAAAAAGGAATTTTATATATATATATATATATATATATATATATATATATATATATATATATATCAAATTTTCTAATATTAAGTGTAAAGAACCCACAAAGTACAGCCGTTCTATAACACAGAGATGAGTGCTCGCAGAGTATCCAAGAAACACATCTTATATCCCTAATGGACTTGATTATTGCCTCAATTATTCATTCTAGTTGTATGTTGCAGCAAATCTTACATGATGATTGATTGCTAGATTTCCATTATGGTATTAAATGGAATAGAATAATGTCAGACACAACATGGGCCAATTATGCAATTAGGATAATGGCTCCAATGTATGAAAGCAGACGGTATATATATATATATATATATATATATATATATATATATATATATTCATAGGTGCCTAGCCATGTTGAAATAAATATATAATCCGTTAAACAGAGAATTCTTTTGCCCATACTAAATATTATTGCAGATGTAGATGGTTGCTCTGAAGCTTGAGGAGCTTGTATAGGCTCTTGTATAACTTTTGGTATTGTATTGCTAGTGGTTGTCTATAATTTCTAGTGTAAAAGCATAAAACCCAGGTGCAAATACCAAGATATAAAGCAATTATGATAATTGGACCAATGTATGAAAGCAGTCATGTACAGCTGTAGCACAGCAAGTCATGGTTCCTTTCATTGTTTTATTGAGCTTGAAATTAATTTGAAGCTCCTGGACCCCATTAAAAATACTTGTAACCATGGCTCCACCTACTATATGCCATGTATATTACTAGTGTCTTCTTAAAGTTTTTTTTTAATCAACTGGTATCAGAAAGTTATACAAACTATTTCTATTTGAAAATCACAATTCTCCCAGTACTTATCAGCTGCTGTATGTCCTGCAGGAAGTGGCGTTTTCTTTCAAGTCTGACACAGTGCTCTCTGCTGCCACCTCTGTCCATGTCAGGAACTGTCCAGTGCAGTGGCAAATCCCCATAGAAAACCACTGCTCTGGACAGAATACACCACTTCCTGCAGGGCATACAGCAGCTGATAAGTACTGAAAGACTTAAGATTTTTAAAAAGAAATAACTTACAAATCCAATTGGCTCCAAAGTCACCTCCAAATGGAGTCTTCACCTGTTGGACCCTCTGGAGTCTGTTACAGAAAGTGCTTCCTTCAGAGGATCTTTTGTTAGTTTCATCCTACTATGAATAACGGCCTATGCGCAGTGACATCTTACAGATCATCATTGCTTCTTGCAGTCAGTAAGAGATTGGCCATCATATCTCAAAATAAAAAGCTATGAACAACTCAGGGTCTAAGTACAGGTAATAAAATGTGTGCACTTCCCCTTTAAGGCCTTACCCAGGGCAGCCTCCATGTAGTGTTTTTCTTCAGGAATTATTATGTGCATTTATAAAGAAAACTCCTTTGCCCTTATTCAGCTCTTTCATTGCAGGAATGACATCAACATCCTGAACTCGAGCAATGGGAGATCGCTGGCTGAGATCTTGGGCGGTTCTCATAAGGAAGGGAGACCTGCTGACTGATAATGTGTTCTGGTCAAGTTATTTTCATGTTAGTCATGATACTAAGCAGAACCCCCCGGACCGCAGCTACAGCTTGTATGGTAAATATGTAAGAACCAAGAACCAAGCCAATGTCAAAAACAGTATATAGAACTAATGGAGAAGATATAAAACTACATAAAGAATATATGATAATAATAATAATAATAATAATAATTTTTATTTATATAGCGCCAACAGATTCCGCAGCACTTTACAATTCTGGAGGTACATACATAGACAAAAAATCGACATTACAGAGATATACATATAATTATCCATACATGAGGAGTGAGGTCCCTGCTCGCATGCATGAGCTTACATACTATCAGGAGGGGGTGCGAGACAAAATGGCAGTGGGGCAAAGTACATTGTTGTTCTTATGGTCCAGCCATCTTTATAAATAAGGCAGTGCGGGTAAGGGGGGGTGAACCTGTCACCAGCCAATGCCTGCATGCACAGGTCTAAGTGCTTAAATGCTTGGCGTGTGTGTGTGTGTGCGTGTATGTATGTTTCTGTGTGCGTGGTGGAGGTGTGTGTGTGTGTGTGTGTGTGTGTGTGTGTGTGTGTGGAGGGGGGGTTGAGGGTTGAGTCAAAATTAGGGAGCCTGGTAAGCCTGTTTGAACAGATGTGTTTTGAGGGCACGTTTGAAGCTTTGTGTATTGGTGGTGAGTCTGACAGTCTTGGGTAATGCATTCCATAGAACTGGTGCAGCTCGGGTGAAGTCCTGGAGACGGGAGTGAGAGGTGCGGATCAAGGTGGATGTTAGTGGTAAGTCATTAGAGGAGCGTAGGGCACGGGTAGGGCGGTAGACAGAGATGAGGGAGGAGATGTATGGAGGTGCAGCACTGTGGAGAGCCTTGTGCCTTTTACAGCCTATTACACTGAGATCAGCCAGCTAAGGCATAAAGGCATATAGATATGTACTGTATAGATGAACAGCCATATGTACTGTATAGATGAACAGCCAAATAAAAGGTGTCTTTCTAGCGATAGAAAAGATAAAAAACAAAAAAGTGGACAGCCGTCATTTTCAGGCCACTGTATTTTGATAATTACAGTTGTAATTTTTGAAATACGGCTGTATTTTCGCTTCAAAACTACAACCGTCCAAAAATACGTCTGAAAACAAACATTGTGTGAACATATCCTCATTGTGGCGTGACTATAGCTTTAGGCTGTGTTCACACAACGTTTGTTTTTAGTCTCATTTTTGGACGGCCGTCATTTTGAGGCAAAAATACATCCATAAATTATGACCATAATTATCAAAATACATTGTACTTGAAAATGACCTCAGAAGGCCGTCATTTTGAGGTGAAGTTATGACCGTAATTATCACAAAACAGCCTTATGTTCACCTCCAAATGACAGCCGGACAAAAGTGCTGCCAACAAAAAGACTATGGGGCAGATTTATCAAACATGGTGTAAAGTGAAACTGGCTCAGTTGCCCCTAGCAACCAATCAGATTCCACGTTTCATTTTCCAAAGTGTCTGTGAGGAATGAGAAGTGGAATCTGATTGGTTGCTAGGGGCAACTGAGCCAGTTTCACTTTACACCATGGGGGAGATTTATCAAACATGGTGTAAAGTGAAACTGGCTCAGTTGCCCCTAGCAACCAATCAGATTCCACCTTTCATTCCTCACAGACGCTTTGAAAAATGAAAGGAGGAATCTGATTGGTTGCTAGGGGAAACTGAGCCAGTTTCACTTTACACCATGTTTGATAAATCTCCCCCATTGTGTATATACTATACAATTGCACAGTTAACGCACTGATTCACATAAGATAATTAGAGGGCCTGTATAGGTCAGTAATACCATTGCTTCAACTACACTAATAAGCTTAGTATACGTTTTTTGAAGGACGTGGCAGACGTGTACAACTGTATTGACAAGTAGATAGGCAACATCTTTAACACACATATGGTGGAAAGCAGCTGAACATAATGCTCAAATGCAGAGGGAACCTAATTCAAGGTATGAGGTATCTAAGGGTATGTTCACATCACAATTTCCCTTCCTGTTCCACTTACATGTTGGCATGCTGTCAAAATGGGATGTTGATGTACCCATGCACGGGAAAGGCACAGGCTCCATAGACTTTGCCTGAACATAGTCTGCTATTGGGACCATGTTGAGCATATTCCAAACATATACTCATTTAGGGGTGGAGGAAAGCAGAGGCAAGTCGTAATGTGAAGGGCAGCTATCCCAGCTCGATCTCACCCTCCAGTCTCCAGGCTTCCTGTGTCATCACAATCCGACAGGAAGTACCCGCTCAGCCAATCAGTGACTCCAGAGGTTTCCCGCCTCAGTCACTGATTGGTGGGCATTGGGTTGTGATGTCGCAGAACCTGGAGCTACAGAAGGCCAGCAGGAGTCCATGATCAGTTATGTTATGCTGTGGGGGGCACGGGGACAGGTAAATATGACCTCTTTATTATGTTCCGACCCCGACTGCCACTCTGGATTTTTACTTTCCAGCGGATTTCTCCTTTAAGATATTTAGATATTGTCAAACATCATTATAGTCAATGTTAAATCTAATAAACATAGATGCTTTACGTACAATGGGAGTAATACTTAGATTACTGCAGAGGTGTAGGCCATATTTTGGACAGAAAGCAACGTAATCTCATGGAAGAAATATCATTTTCCCTGTAATGTCTCTTTACTAATTCTATATAGAAAATCTCCGGGCTCACATTTCTTGAAAGCTTAGCGACCACAACCGCTGATATTACCAGGCTAATCTCCAACCTTTGCTCTATATACAGATTAAAAAATGCATTTTTATGAGATTTTCTATTTTAGACGCTACTATACGACTCTGAAAGCCATGATAAGAGAGAATAAACTCCCTGCTCATCTCTTCCTGAGAGCACTCTGCCAGATGATCAGGAAAGATAACTCTATTACTAAGCCTCCCAGGCGGAATAATTGATTCCTAACTACATCTTTACACAATTATTGGCCTTTTAACCAGGAGCGAGTCTAACACACGGACATGTAATTCATCCTATAAATTTCATGTGAGAAGCATCTTCTCTATATCAAATTATAGCAGAGTAATATGATTTCCCTGTAAAAAAAATAATAAAATCAGTTTGAATGGATCCACCAATAGAACCAAGCGTGTTTTGCTTCTGGGAACTCAGCCAAGTAGCCTGAGTATCACTGGCTTCATGGCAGCTGCTGTAATGGATGTTAATGACGATAAGCAACTTCATAAAATATGTAGACAAACACATGATCATAACATCTATGTGGATCAAATAAAAAACTGTGCATCTAAGATGATTCTGTGCGGTGGGGAGCTGGCGTAATGGTATAGTCCTAAAAGGGTCTGCGAGAAGATTGAGATCCTCTTCCCGTATGGCCTATTATTGTTTAGGCATATGATTGTGTTAGGCAAGGGAGTCATGGGAGGGTCTGGTGCGGTATGTGCCAGCAAAACACTATGGGGGAGATTTATCAAACATGGTGTGAAGTGAAACTGGCTCAGTTGCCCCTAGTAACCAATCAGATTCCACTTTTCATCCCTCACAGAGTTGGGAGGCGCGCGCTGCTGCTCTATACGCGCTGAAGAATGAACATGTTCATTCTTCAGCGCGGACAGGGCAGGAGCGCGCGCCTCCCATAGAGTCCCATTATGAGCGGGAGGCTAACGGCATTCCGCGGCGGACAATTCCGTCGCGGAATTCCGCTAGCTTTGCTCAGTGGGAACGGGGCCTAAAGTAGAATTGTCTTAGTTGCCCCTAGCAACCTATCAGATTCCACCTTTCATTCCTCACTGACTCTTTGGAAAATGAAAGGTGGAATCTGATTGGTTGCTAGTTTCACTTTACATCAGTTTGATAATTTTCCCAACATGTTTAATGAATCTCCTCCTATGTCTTGGCCAAAGCCATGGCGGCCACGCAGGTGTGCTGAGCATTCCATTTAATGAGGGGCTATTCGATTCCCATTCACTGGAGGACCCTAGCTATTAACTATGTCAGGGGATTGCAAGCTCGGATGGCAATACCCCTATTTTGGCCATTAAAGGGGTTATCCAGAGCTACAAAAACATGGCCACTTTTCCCCCTCTCTTGTCCCCAGATTGGGTGGGGTTTCAAACTCAGTTCCATTGAAGTAAATGGAGCTTAATTGGAAACTACACCTGAACTGGAGAGAAGAGAGGGGGAAAAGTGGCCATGTTTTTGTAGCACTGGATAACCCCTTGAGGCTGGGTTCACACTACTTATATTTCAGTCAGTATTGTGGTCCTCATATTGCAACCAAAACCAGGAGTGGATTAAAAACACAGAAAGGATCTGTTCACACAATGTTGATATTGAGTGGGTGGCAGCCATATAACAGTAAATAACTGCCATTATTTCAATATAACAACCGTGTTCTAAAATAACAGCAAATATTTGCCATTAAATGGCGGCCATCCACTCAATTTCAACATTGTGTGAACAGATCCTTTCTGTGTTTTTAATCCACTCCTGGTTTTGGTTGCAATACTGACCACAATACTGACTGAAATATATGTAGTGTGAACCCAGCCTCAATCAGCATGTGTAATAGGTCCAGATGTTTTTGGCTGATCACTAATTTCTGTCATGCTTAAAAT
The DNA here is from genome assembly GCF_027789765.1 of Dendropsophus ebraccatus. NCBI lineage: Eukaryota > Metazoa > Chordata > Amphibia > Anura > Hylidae > Dendropsophus > Dendropsophus ebraccatus. The sequence continues at coordinate 162,515,864 of NC_091456.1, read as the reverse complement.
GATTGCCCACACATCTCACCACATTGGGGAATCAATGGAGCCATGTCATAGAGGGACGGGGATTTCCTCCCACTAAGTGCAGGCGGGTGGGCCGCCTCCAGTGCTTCAGCTCGGGTCGGTAATAGGTTCCAAAAAAGGACCACGGCATCGGCTTTCCCAGCTGGGGCTGTTCTATTGATATGCTACACTTAAAGTCTCACTGTCGTTATAACTTTCTAAATCAACAGTAGATGTGATATAACGCAAGTTTGCAATTTACATTCATTCTTTTTTTTTCAGTTATCATGGAAAAAACGTCACTTCCTGTTTTTTGACTCTTTTTTTTTCTCAAAAAATAGGAAACAAACCGAAAACAGGACGTCCTGTGTATCCCAGGTCATCTGGGCGCTCACAGAGAGAAGGCAGTCATGTGACTGACGGACACATTGAGCCCTGACTCTCTGTACTGGCCGTGATTCCTGTGTTTAGTCTGTTTTTTTCAACCAGAACATCTGCCTTCAGGAGACTGGACCTGGATTTCTGGTAAGTTCAGCTTTGTTTTACAGTATGATAACAACAACAAAAATAATGTAAATTGCAAACTTGAAAGTTATAAAGACAGGGACACTTTAAAGCGGATGTACCTGATGGTACATTCGCTTTGAGCCCCCTTCACCAGTTAGGAAATCTGGATAGATTTCCTGAACAATAGAATTCTGTAGTACCTTGTGTGAACATAGCCTAAGGGTGTGGTGTTCTCATAGAGGTGGTCTTTTTCAGAAATATCGAAATTTTCAGTTCACACAATATTATCTTATAACAGGGCGGATTGTTCCTGGACTGTTTCCAGGTGACTGCAGCCATACAGACTTTCCTGTCCCTGAATGTCACCGATACATGACTCATACACATAACCTTATCATTACCACAGTCACAAGATATGGATATAAACATCTCTTAGGTGTGCAGTGTGATGTCAGATACTCTGCTATATGGAAATTCTCTTCATAAATCACAATTATGGGAAATTAAATCACAATTATAGAAGTGCAGACCATCACCGTTTCCATTAATTACTGACAAATGTAACAAATCCTAAAACCCCCAAAATAATCATAAAGAAGAATAATGCAGCTTGTTCTCCTCCAAATCCTAAATGATAGCACCCATATTTTGTTTTACTAAACAATTGATAGCAATTACATGTAGTTCAAGATCATGGACATTACATTTCATATTTAACTACTGCTTTAAGGGGTACTCCAGATTTTTTTTTTAATCAACCGATTTCAGAAAGTTTACCAGATTTGTAAATTACTTCTATTTAAAAAATACCAAGTCTTCCAGTACTTATCAGCTGCTGTGTGTCCTGCAGGAAGTGGTGTATTCTTACCAGTCTGACACAGTGCTCTCTGCTGGCACCTCTGTGTTAGGAACTGTCCAGAGCAGGAGAGGTTTTCTACAGGGATTTGCTACTGCTGTGGACAGAGGTGGCAGCAGAGATCACCGTGTCAAACTTCCTGCAGGACATACAGCAGCTGATAAGTACTGGAAGACTTTATTTTTTAATAGGAGTAATTTCCAGATTTATGGAATTTTCTCACATTAGTTGACTTTTCGCCGGAGTACTGATTTAACACTATCCAAGGAGAGATTTTAAGGTATAATCCTCCATCTCAGACAATGTATTATATTATACGTATTAGGCTATGTTCACACGTCGTAAGAGACCGGACGTTCCGTGACCCGGCCGGGTCACGGAACGGCCGATCTCTGAAAAGATCATCCCGGCCTGTACTGCAGTAGCAGCCGGATGATCTTTTGGGCCACAGAGTCGCAGACACTCGCTCCACAGTGTGCACTGACATGGTTTTCTACAGACATGTAGGTTGTTTGCGGCGCCGCTAGGGATTCCAGCCGGAGCGTATACTATGTGTATGCGCTTCGGCCGGGATCCCATAAACAGCAATGCAATGTATATTTTCGTAATAATCATGGCTGTTGTAAAACAGCTGTGATTTTACTAAAATATACGTTGTTTGAACATAGTCTTAAGCTGGAAAATATTTTCCTTTGTATACCACTGTCTAGATTATTAAGACCAAATCTATACCCAGATTTATAGAGAGAGAAGAAAGAAGTAGCCTAGAACACGTGTCAAACTCAGGCCCTCCAGCTGTTTCAAAACTACAATTCCCATCATGCCTGGACAGCCAAAGCTAAAGCTTTGGCTGTCCAGGCATGATGGGAATTGTAGTTTTGCAGATTGGAGGACCCAGCTGGACAGTACAGAGGAGCTGTAATACACGGCGAACACAGCATGTCCTCTAGGAGGAATCATAACTTCTTTCTAAGGTTCTTCACCTCAAATGACATTGATACGAGTCCAGGTTGTTTCACATCTTGGACACGTCTTTTTGCAGATAAAGGCAGGGTGCGAATAAAGTCATATTGTACCGATGCCCAAAGTTATAACTAATACACTAGAATAATGAGGAGAGGTCGCGTGTCTTTTTTTTTTTTGGCTCGTTCCTTGTGGAATCACAAGTAGCGGTAATACTATTCTCAGTGTGTTTGTTATTATTCAGGGAAATATCAGATGCTAGATGACACAGCGCAAATCTTACTTACTCTAAGGAATAAAGGAGGGCTACTCCAAAAATATAGCAGTTTGGATGGTTGTAATGCAGGGTTCACACATAAGGGGTAATTTATTATGGCTGCACCAGACCCAGATCATAATTAGTGACATTAGCGAGTAGTGACTTTTTACCAGGGTCCGGCTACAGCGCTAGGAGGGTCTGGATAGTGACAGGGTATTGAATGGCATGAGGGGCCATAAATGCAGACTATAGGCATTTGCTACTGCTCTGAACACTTCCTGACATGGACAGGGGTGGCAGCAATGAGAGATGAGAGCACTGTGTCAGACTGAAAAGAATACACACCTTCCTGCAGGACATACAGCAGCTAATAAGTACTTGAAGACAAGATTTTTTTAATAAAAGTTATTTTTTTTAAAGTAAACTATATATTTCTTGAACTGATTTGATAGATTTTTTTGTAAACTACCCCTTTAAGAATATGGGGGAGATTTATCAAACATGGTGTAAAGTGAAACTGTCTCAGTTGCCCCTAGTAACCAATCAGATTCCACCTTTCATTCCTCACAGACTCTTTGGAAAATGAAAGGTGGAATCTGATTGGTTGCTAGGGGCAACTGAGCCAGTTTCACTTCACACCATGTTTAATAAATCTCCCCCATAGTCTTTTTGTTGGCCGTACTTTTGTCCGGCTGTCATTTGGAGGTGAACATAAGGCCATTTTGTGATAATTACGGTCATAACTTCACCTCAAAATGACGGCCTTCTGAGGTCATTTTCAAGTACAATGTATTTTGATAATTATGGTCATAAGTTCGCACAATGGTTTTCTAAAGGCCAAAATATGAAGAACATAATTAAAATCCGTAATTAACCAGATAGGAACGTATTTTCACCTCACAAAACATTGTGAGAACCTACCCTAAATCCTTAACCCCTTCAGGACCGGGCTAAGTTTCGTTTTTGCCTTTTCATTTTTTTTTTCTCGTGTTTAAAAGGCCACGGCGCTTGCATTTTTTCACCTACAGACCCACATGAGCCCTTATTTTTTGTGCCACTAATTGTACTTTTGCAATGGCAGACTTTATTTTTCCATAAACTATGCTGTGAAACCAGAAAAATTATTTATTCAGTGAAATTGAAAAATATAAGAATTTATTTTCATTTTGAGGGGTTTCGTGTTTACGCAATGATCGATTAGATCATTGCTGTATTATTCTGGTCTGCTGCAGACCACATCTACAGATTGCTACGCGGGGGTAAGTTCCCCCTACTAGACACCAGGGAAAGGGCTAGCAATCACCCGGGCAGCCATCCCTCTCCTCCCGTAGCTCCCCACAGCCTAGGAATCCCCCCGTGTAATAAAGTCTTGTAGAAATCATTCTCAGAACACTGGTAATCTATATTCCTTCTATTTCCAGCTGGTAAATGAGGGGCAGAACCGACATGGGAACAATCAAACCCATACCGATCAAACTTTTTCGATCAAAAGTTATTAGATGAAGTCACTGGACAGTCATTTACTATGTCTCTCCTTCTCACTGTCTGACAGACTTATCATGGGGTCTTTCAGTTTCCAATGAGATCTCTATTGAAGTGAAATGAAGAATAGTCAAATCTAGCATAAACACCTATAAAGGCTCAAAACGTCTGATGTAATTATGAATTGACCCTTTTGGTCCCTGTACAACCTAAACATTTGTCGACCGTACCTGTCGCTCATGGTCGGTTCAGCCATCAGTATGGGTTTATGTATACGTTTGGCGGTGCCTCTGTATGGGGGTGATGGTAAAAATAACTGAGGGATAAACAAATATGTTTGGGGACCCATATTCAGGCAAATTACGGGAACTTCTGGAGTCACATTTTTTTTAATATATATATATTATCTGACTACTTCTTAGTAATGACTGAATACAATATCTGTACCCATAGGCCTAACTGAAAGCAGCCCCCAGCATCACAGTGAGTAAGGGAAGGAAAAGACGTCAGTGGCCGGGCTGAGAGAAGGGAACAATTCTCACAAGACACTGAGAGGGTGACATGTTCTTAGGTTGGGCATGATTCTTGGTGGAAAGTGAGGTTTTAGGTTCCTTTTTTCAGTTTCTTTATCGCCATTTACTTGAACTTTGTATGTACACTTACCCATGGCACTAACCATTTACCCTCCAAATAGTATCAGCAGGAAATCTGTATATGTAAAGTGGTGGCTTACAATATCTGTGAATGCTGGGAAGCTGGGTGACAACCACCATTTTCTCATAACTCATCAAGAAAGAAATCTAATGCACCAATATTTCCTTCCGTTCAAGTCTGTTATTAATAAAACTCCTCATTCATCACGCCGAAATTGTAAATTACAGCGTGTTGAAGGCTTCTCATAATCTACAGGATACAAGTGTATCAGATGTGGGATCATCCAGTTACGAGGAAAGTCCCATCATTTTATAGTGATGTGATTCACCATCTTACGTTCTCATGAGTAAAGAAGGAAAGAGGAACTTGCTGCCAAACTGTCCTGTATGTTCCAGGATTAGCTGGATATATGTAAAAATGCTGATGATGATGGTATAAAGAACTGTCCTGTACTATGCTCCTCAACAGGGCTGGCTCCAGGTTTCTCTGGGCCCTCGGCCAACAGAGCCTCAGCGTGCTCCTTTGTAGAGCAAATCATGTGGCAAAAGTAAAAACAACATCCACTGTACAAATATCAGTATCCCCCCCCCCCATACAGTGACCGATTTAGATAGCAATGGTACACAGGCTCTGCACATCATAGAAGTGATTACAGTACAGTTACATTCAGTGACTTGCAGGGGGCATCTTCTCTGATCAGAGTTAATCACTTTTCTTTTCCTTTTCCATCTGGTTCAGGCCATCATGGAGACATCTCCTGGCAACAATTCACAGACTCCACCGGCCAAACATTTTAGGCTTCTCTCTCTTACAGCATAGGTGTCTTCTGTGCCCCCATATAGTAGTTAGGTCACCTGCATGCCCCTATAGAGTAGATAGGCCCCCTCTGTGCATTCATATAGTAGCTAGGAGTACCGCTGTGCATCCATATAGTAGTTAGGCAGCCATTTGTGCCCCCATATTGTGGTTAGGCCCCTATGTGCTGCCATATAGCAGTTAGGCATCTCTGTGCAGATAATATCACCCCCCCCCCCATTAGGTAGTATCCTGTAGAGGTAATCACCCTGCTAGCCCCCCAGTAGGTAGTAAATGGCACTCTGTGTTGTCCCCCTTTAGTAGATGGCCCTCTGTGTAGTCCCTCTTTAGTCCATGGCCCCCAGTGTAGTTCCCCTTTTGTCTATGTCCCCCAGTGTAGTCCCGCTTTATTCCATGGCCCCCACTCAGTATTTGGCCCCCAGTGCAGTTTCCCTTTAGCAGATGGCGCTCAGTTTAGTGCCTCTTTAGTAGATGGCCCTCAGTCAGTAGATGACTTCCAGTGTAGTCTCCCCATCAGTATATGGCCCCACGGTACAGTCCTCCTTTAGTAGGCGGCCCCCAGTCAGTGGATGACCCCCAGTGTAGATAAATAAAACAGAAAAAAAAACATTTCACCTCCCACACACTCCACCCTGTCGCTGAAGGTCTCCCGGTGCTTCTCTCCCATGTTCTCTCAACTGGCACAAGCAGCGCCTGTTACAGACGCTGCCTGTGCTGGAAGTCCAAGCTGCTCCAGACAGGTCGACGGGGCTCCAGCAAAAGGGGGACCCCGAGTGATGTGCAGCTGCAGTAGGATCAGATGTGGGCAGTTCGGACAGCCGTGAGCCCCACAGGAGCTTTGGGCCATGGCCGTACGAACCACCTACAATATAATCCGCCATTGGTGGGCCCCTACAGGCGCCCTTAACTTGGTAAGCCAGGTGCTGGCACCAACCCTGTTCCCCAAAGTCATTCTTTTACTATGTTGATAAAAGTGAAGGGCCAACTCTTTGGTGAAGGGTGCCTCACTGTCTGAAGTTCAGTATGATATCTGTCGGACAAACCTTCATTTATGCTCCTATAATCTGAATTAAATAACTGCACCCCCTTCTACCGCTGTGTGTTCTAGTCAGCTGACTTCTCTGACTAACCTTGAGCTGGTCTTTCCCAGATAACACAATACCTTACACCCTTTATTTTTCCTAAGAGTTTCCTCCATGCTTACGAGCAGTTCACTTACATGATCACATATTTTATAACATTTTCCCCCTAATTTTCTATCTTATTATCTATATTTTTAAACTACCGTATTTTTTGCTTTATAAGACACACCTGAACAAAAGTCGCACCCCTGGTTTGGACAACTGAAAACATGGGAAAAAATGATATTCTAGTTAAAGGGGTTATCCAGCGCTACAAAAACATGGCCACTTTCTTCCAGAGACAGCACCACTCTTGTCTCCAGCTTGGGCGGAGTTTTGCTGCTCAGTTCCATTGAAGTGAAAACCGCACCTGACCTGGAGACAAGAGTCATGTTGTGAAAGTGGCCATGTTTTTGCAGCACTTCATAACCCCTTTTACTTCCCTAGTAGTCTAAGACAGTACTCACACATACATATCTCTGCAGCATCATACACACTCAGCTTGCTACATCAAAATACAAACAGCGGTCTGCTACATACATGTACCCAGACACACACAGTGCTACTACATAAATATAAACAATATACACAAACAGCATATATATAGTAAAACTACGTTAACCATCAACATACACACACGTCTGCTCTGATATCGACAGGCAGATACACAGACAAAACACACACTGTAATGCAGGTTGTCCCTACTTACAGAGAGCATTCCCCCAGTTATGTGACTGATCGCATTACAGTGACATCATGCAAGGTGCTGCAGGTTCTTTAGCTCCCAGTTCATGGTGAGATTGCTATGTGGCTACTACATAAAGAAATCTTTATATGATGCACATCACCTCCAGGTTCCTCTCCTGCCCTGCACTGGTGTATGGCAAGAAAAGAGATAGGACTATGCAGCTATCAGTCTCTGAAAAGTTCACCCAGCAGTCAGGCACAGGGCTGAATCAGTGCTAACATTAGAGAAAGGAGTCAGGACAGTCTGACACTAATGGACCACCCTGTCTGTGGAATATAAGACTCAGGTACTTCTTATTTTCATGCTAAAAAGTGTGTCTTATAAAAATGAAAAATACGGTATATTGAAATCATGCTATTTTTATTCTGGCCACTAAGCTTGATAATTAGGTGGAAGATCCTGTTCTGTACAGATCACTTTCTGATAGTACAATAAAATCTGATATGTATACAATAAAATCAGACCATTTACTATAGGTGATAGTCAGAGTTCAGCCTCCCCCTACGCTGCACAATGCACTCCTCACAGGTCACAGAGCATGCCTAGGAAACTCATCAATAGAAGTGAATAGAGTCCCCTCCAGTCTACTGTGAGTATGTCCATGGAGCTTGCTGTAAAGCATATATATATATGCTGTTAAAAGTAGCTCAGGCAATCTGGTTTTCTCATAACAATGTACTAAAAATGTACTAAAATTGTAAAAAATTATAACATAACAGAAAAAAGAACATGTTTTAGTATTTGACTCTGATCAGTTAAATATGAAGATTCACTTTAAGGCTTTGTTCACACTATGTATGCCCTGGTTTTCACTAATTTAAATGTTCACTGATGTGAACTGATCTCCTTCCTGGTCCAATCTCCTGGCACCAACCCCAAGATGTATGTATGGGTGGGCATTCCCTATGATGCTGCACTCGGCACATATTGTTGGCGGAAACTGACCTGAACTTTATATCAGGGTAGAGGAAATCATCTGCAAAGAGACAGATTTTAGTCAAACAATTGAGTACGAATGCTTCCTACAAAGACATCTCTAATAACATTTTAATGCCACATGGAAATCCAATCTAACCAGGTGAAATTCCGCCTCCATTATTCCTTGCTGTGCCCATGCTTGATTAGCTGTGAAATTCCGTTCCAGGTTCATTCTGTTCAAGTTTCAGTTCAGTTCTTCACTGCTCCATGGAAATTCTTATGAAAAAAAAGAGGTCAATGGACTATGACGAGTGGAGGGGAAGATACTTAAGAGTCTCTGGTATTTTTGTAAGGTTGCTAAAATAACAGGCATTAGACGAGACATGAGACTGGCTCTACCTTCATAATATGCATTGAAAAAAGTCTGCTGTGTATCTGCGGTGGTAATGTATCTTCTTGTGAAGACCACCAACTGACATATGAAGTCTTATAGGCCAAGCAATGCTCTCTGGGGAAAAATATGCAAATTAGCATCCCTTTAGGAGAAATAAAGCTGTCTCTATGGCACCACCTTTAGGAAGTAGCTAGAGATTATCAGCTGTCTACCGATAAGACCTGCTAGATCTGCGTTCGCTTACTGAGCCTAATACAAACTTGAAGTCTGTGCAGCTCTTGCTGCATATATAAAAAATAATAAAGTAATACTTACATGTCCATGGCTCCCCGGTGTCCTCCTGTCTTTTCCCTGCTCTCCGCCCGATCTGCCTGGTTGTGTAGATAATCTCCCTGTCTAATAGGGCCCTTCTTCAGGAATGCATAATTTGCATATGTAATAGTGTGACTTGCCTGACATTAGAAAAACTTTTTTGATCAGTCAGGGTCTAAGGGCCCCATTACACCTAACGATTAACATATTTGGTCGATTACCGTCTGTTCCGGACGATAATAAAAGACCACGATCAGCCAATATGCATGATGTTGTCTGATCGTAGTCTTTCAACAGGTTGGAAAATCCCGATCACAATAGCGACAGACAGTTTAACATGCACAAAGGCCTTATGACTCTCCCCCAACAGATGGTGTCAGGGAAGAGAAGTGCTGGGCAAGTTAGATTTCAACTACCCAACCCTTTACAGAGTGATAAGCCACTGCTAGAGGAGTCACCTGTTTAACTCACTAATGTTAATGTTAATGTGAATGTGGCCATCAGCTCAAATAACTTTTCCAGAAAAAATAATTGTCCGACAGCTATTGAAGGTGGTCTACAATGTCTCTAATGAAAACTGATTGATATTCAATTAACATTGGCCACATCACAGCTAGGATGTGCTTTGTTACCCTGAAGGATTTCTATAGCGATACAGGAACATGGAGTGAATCACAATATAGCAAGATTTTCCAGTAAGGACTCAAGGAGTACTGGAGGAAAACCCCTTGGTAGCTATGATGATGGCCGTAATGGCTTTGACCCAACTTGAATGAGTAAGAAATGACAATCAAGGACAAGTCAAGGACTTTTATTCGATGATGTTTAAAGCAGTATATAAGGGAATATGCTCCCAGCACTCTTTCCTCATGTCTTTCCATAATTGCATATGTCTTACAGGACTATTGTTTTTTTTTCACTTGTTTTAGAGCCGCAGCTGGTTTCCTTTTTTCCTCTGTAAGCTGTGGAAGCGGAGCCAAGATTTACAATACAATGGAACTTGCACAAAAGTTGGAATGCAGCGAATGTGCTGATACTGTAGGCGATATTGTCAGGAGGACCGCGGCCCTGCATCTAAATAGTTCCAGGAAGGAAGAAAATCACGCTGTGAACATAGTGAAGTCAGCCGAAAAACAACTCATTAACTCTGTCATCCTCTGGGCTCTGGAGGCTGACAAATATTCCTCCTCACACGTCTGTAACCATGAGCGGCAATACCGTCCTCTTGCCTGTCATCTATGGTGTGGATCTAAGGTATGGATCATTGTGGCTCATGTGCGTGCTAAAGCAAGACCGTGGTGAAGAAGAGGAACCACAAGTATCCGGCTGTCCTTAATATGAAGGCTGGTTTGAGAAGTGTCAAACTCAAATCTATAGCTCATGTGCATGCTAAAGCAAGACCGTGGTAAAGAAGAGGAACCGCAAGTATCTTCCTATCCTCAATATGATGGCTGGTTTGAGAAGTGTCAAACTCAAATCTACTAAAAGTCCTTATTTATTAATCAATCTTCGGCCGTCCGAGGCCGCGAACGAGTGCCGATCAGTGAGATTGGTGCTTGTTTGCAGTCCCTTGTGGCGGGGCTGCACAAACAATAACGGTGTCATTCATGAGGCCATTCAAATCTATTGCTATAATCCGCACATCTCCTGTTCACATGGTGATGTGCAGCCAACAGCAATAGATTTTAAATTCTGCACAAAAGGTGCCAAGGATCAGGTGTTTTCCGCCTCCTCATCTGATCGCTGTCACTTTTACACAGACTGATTATCTGGTATTCCAGCCATAGCAAGTTATACCACATATTCAAAATAAAGACTTAGTGCAGGGATACCCACCTCAAGAACATCATAAGAACAAAGGAGCCAAGGTCCCTTTGCATTTTCTTTACACAAAGCCAACAACAGCAAGAGTCCACTAAGGACCAGCGGAACTTACCAACTTCCGCTCTCATAGGAAAGCGCAGGTGCAAAAAGGAAAACGTGTGCAAACCGATGCGCAGTCTGTGCAGCTGTCAAACACACATAGACTCCGTCATATACCCCCAGTGAGAGCTGCGGTCCTTGTGTCTTTGTTGAGCCTACAATATAGTTGTGCCTATCACCTAGTACAACCTTACAAGGTGGGAGCACACTACTCTTGTTGTTAGCAGGCCCTTAAGGACCTATTAAACAAATGGATTATCAACCGTTTTTGGTCGATTATCGGCCATTATGGGCGAAAATTGCTTTGTCTTTCAACGTGCTGAAAGACAAACGATCCTGCTGATCGCCTCTTGTAAAAGGGGCATGAGATACTACACCAGAAGGCACCCTTCGCTTCTTTTCTGTTTTCAACTTTACAGAAAGCAGCAACCCTCCCATACAGAAGTTTATATGAATGGGGCTGAGTTGAAGTACTTGTACAATACTCATGCTTCAAGTGATCACATGTATAAAAGTAAGATGCTTTGGTCACATGATTCACCCAACCAATGAGAGCAGTCCCTAATCCTAATTTGACTTTACAAAACGGAAGACTCCACAAAGATGCTACAGAGAAAGACTTCATGAAATACTGTTGTGAAAACTTGCTTCAAAGAAATTCCTCCTAAATTACTTACTGGAGGTTGTATGAGATTAGTAAACTTCAGCTGATGCGTAGTCCTGATCACAAACAGACCTCAGAGGATACAGCCACGAAGGAGACAAGGCTCCGCTATTGAGTAATGTTAAAGGTTTTTCTAAGGTCAAGCCGGAGACAATTAAGGCTGATTTTTTTTTTTCAATTTTTTTTTTGCTTACTATGTGCACACACCAGATGTCTGATGTCAACATACCGTCAGCAACATAACAATTGACTAAAATAGTCAGTGTGTCCCCACCAGAGGAATATATTAATACCAGAGAATATAAGAGGGCTCCGATGTCCATTGGCCCTAGGTTAGTGCCTCTGTGTGATAAGGCTATTGGTCACGTGGCATGGGGTCTAGAAGGAGTTGTCTCGCCGGTGTAATGGTGCAGATATAACTTGGCAGACAGTGCTTTTGCTTGCAAACAATGAAACACTTTACTCAGCAGAGGCACTTCAAGCTTGGAGGTTTCAGAAAACATATATACACGGTCACAATGCTTGCCGGTTGTCACTCAGAGGTATATACGTGAAGAACAGTTGCAGTAATAACAGAAGGCTTGCAGTTCTGCGTAGCAGTTTTTCATGTCAATGACAGCCTCTGTCACCTAAACTAGGGGTAAAGTAAACACAGTATCAGCTTTAACCCTTTAGCCAAGGATATGACAGTCATTCACTAAGTACTAGCACCATGGGCTTACACACACTGTCTGTTACATGTCACTGTAGGCCATCCTTCACGCTAAACACTACTCATTCTCTGTTCTAGTTCATCTGATGTCACTGATGCCACATGGGTCCATTTTCTACTACAGGAGCCCTAAAGTCTCAGATGTCTCTCGAGATGCCCCCTTTATCTTGCAAGACATTGATGTTACATCTGACTTGGTGTCTCTGATGGGAATTGCATGGCATGCTTGTCTCTTAAAGGGAACCCATCACCATCATAAAAATGCTGCTTAAGCTATGAGCATCAAGTTATAGAGCAGGAAGAACTGAGCAGATTGATATACATCTCTATAGGAAAATATTCAGTATAAATTGTAATTTATTGATTGAAATCTCTGATGTTTCCATGCTAAAGAGTCCAGTGCATTGAGTGACACCGCCCACTGGACTCCTTATCACAGAATGATCAGCGATTTCCATCAAGTTACAAGTTATAGTGAATCTTTTCCCACAAAGATATATATCAATCTGCTCAGTTCTTCCTGCTCTATAACATAATAGCTATAGATTAGATAGCATTGTCTTGCCATTAAGACCAAAATAGAAGGCTTACAGATCAAGATTTACCCTCTGCAGCCACATCTTTTCCCTTATGACGTCGGCACAGCTGTACACATCCAGCTGTCTGCTTCTCTCACACAGACTGGATTAAAACATGAATTTTATTCTCACATCCTTAAAATACACATCTTCATCAACAATCCATAATATGTTGTATGCAATGAAAGAGATAATACAGACACATTTTGAGCATGGATGCTATGAACAAGAAAGAACAACACTCAAAATGTGCCAGAATTTTTTATGCATAAAACGATTTATTTTAAGGCTGTGAGAATAAAAGTCATATATTAATCCACCTGGGTGCAAGAGTTTTTTTCTTTTTAACACAGCAGGGTTCCCAAGCTAGCCTCTGTTACCACCTAAGGGTATGTTTACACTGAGTTATATAGGCGGAATTCTGCCTGCCTCAGTGTCACAGTGTCTCTATGGGTGGGACTTGCGCGCCTCCGCTTCCGTTGCTCTACGCTCAAAGAATTTTTGGTGTCCCACCACTGGTGTATATGCACCCCAGTAAGTCATGCACTCAGGTAAAAGTGGTGGATGGAGTACTTAGTTTCCCCACTAGGCGTCTTTATTGTGTATTTGTATTTTTATGCACAATGGGTTAACTGTTTATGTTTGTGTTTATGTGCTGACCACTCACAGGTGCTCTTTCTATCTATCCTATCTTCTTCTCCCTCTCTCTCACCCACACTTAGCCCCACCACTCATAGGAGGGTTTAGATATTACCCCTGTCGAAGGGGTTAAACTGGTTGTGGAAGTAAGTCAGTCTTTTCTAGTGAGAGGACGCACCAAGCAGTTCCTCCACAAGTTAAGCCAGGGCCTGGCTCCAGCAAGGACTTCTGACAGGGATCAAGGACAGATGCAACTCAGCTACAGATTTCTTCTATACAAGCAGCCGCTATATCTACTATGCAGTGCAAAGTCGGGGAGAGCAGCCACTTAAGAACACCCTAGCCCACGCCAGAAACCTCTCAAAAACATGCAGGGCGATCTCATGTTACCAGTAGAATTAACCACACCAGAAGATCTCAGCCACTCATTGTGGAATCCATTTGAGGTTCAGGACGACCACAGTACCCGAATGGTCCACTACCGCTCCGGCACAACCTACTCAGCAGTCACCGTTGAGTGGTAAGATATATATTTTTTCACCTAGGATACCTTTTTTTCATATTTGTCTGGTTATTTGTGGTAATCAAATTTTAACTTTATATAAATAAAAGCTACATTTTAGATTGTATTTAGCTGTACTCCACTATTTGATTTATTTATAATTAACCACAGTAGGACAAAGCTACCAGAGTAAAAAGGTCTATGTATCCTACTGCACAGTGCAAGGCTGGGACTAGAAAGTCTCAAGAACGCGCCACACCCAGATAACCAACGACTTGGGTTCGTACTACCCACCTACGATAGGTTCTACATTAATAGGGGGCAGAAGGTGGTTAGACATTGTCTAAACGTGAGTATGAGTATCACTTATCTACCTATATATTTACACTGCAGTTCCGGCAGAGTACAGGATCTACACAGGGCAAGGGCTCCTCTGGCAACTCCTCTTCTCTCTACCTCTACAATGCACTACTACTTCTACTAAAGTTTCTACTATCTTCCAGCACCTATTCCTACAAGTACCAAGTCTATTTCCCTGTCAGCACACAAGTCTGTGTCAAGATCTGCACAACGTGCACTGTCTATTCACAAAGTTATAAGTAAACTGTTATATTTTTGTGCGAAACGCACAGGACTCTGTCTTCCTCTGTCTGCACCTGCACCCATACACACACATTACCGTAAACCTTGGGTTATTTCTCCCCTTTTCTGTGGGTGGCGGTACTGACATCCCAGGTGGGTCAACAACCAATCCAGGTTGCCATGACAAGAACCCGAAGGACCAACAACAAGCCTGGAGGTCACCGACCATTTTGGGGATCTCAAACCGGCCATACAAGGTATCAACATCACACCTGTGCACTGCTACAGTGCTGGCGTCACAAATTACCACCTACAAGGCCAAGAGTAAACGTAAAAGGATCCACCCTATACTAACCAAGAAATTTCCACCACAAATTGACATGTCAATTCTTTGAGTGGAGAGCCATCCCATAGAGACACTAAGGCAATTCTTTGAGTGGAGCTTGGTGGGAGCGGAGGCGCGCGATCCATCCCATAGAGACACTGAGGCAGGCAGGATTCCGCCTATATTACTCAGTGTGAACATACCCTAAAGCCGCAAGGTATTCAGGGGTGATCTTGTTGGCATCATTGGCCGAATAGCACAGATACAGCTGCATGCATAACATATTCACACCGCAAATACAGTACAACAAACAATATATTAAAGTCTGTAATACAGTCTGCAATACAAGGCACATAGACGACTGCAATATCAGGAACTTTACTATTCCATAAGGAAGACATCTGTCAGTCCTAAAGGTTATTGAAGAGTTTGCTGACTTTCTCATTCCCTCTCCTTACACAGATTGTCTGACGCCTCAGACCGTGCATCAAATAGGTCAAGTCATAAATAGCATTTAAATGTCTGCTCTTAGCAGCTTCTTCTACCTGCCAACGGGCTACGCTGCTTACGACCTACATTTTGCATAAGCCCTTATGGCCAGTGATATATAAGAAAAACAACACACTATTTGAAGATATAACATGTAAACTCCTTTTTCTCTGTTGAGGTCCCTTTAAGTTCCTGCACCGAGTGTATGCATTATAGAAGATTATTGCCATTAAAAGCTACTGAAATAACAGAAGGGATTACGTTGCGCATCTTGCATTTGTAGAAGTAATGAGCACAAATTAATGTTCCTTCCATCTCACCGCAGCCATTTCTCTTTCTTGGTCACTGACACCATGAATTATTAAATACGCCTTTGAATGTTTACATCATGGCTTTGCCTCGGATCAGGCGAGATAATGCCCCAATGTCTTCCGTATGCTGAATGTTACTGGAGGCCATGGATAAATTACTAACATGCTGGAACCTGGGTATTATTCTTAAGGGTATAACCCTCCCATCAGTTCTGAAGGTATCTGCAGATGTACAGTTAATAGGGGTCAGAATGTGGCTATGCAAACATTGGTTTTATTTATTTTTTTAAGTCGATCATTAGTCATCGCATGCTTCTCTAGTCAGCCAGCCACCCAAATTGATTCATTACAAGAGATGGGCTCCTATAAGTCTATGAAGCTAAACTGTTGCCATGACCAATGCTGCTGTCATCTTGGCCACTCTATGCACTGGAGGTGGGCCCGATGCCCCCGGTGTAACGATATCCCCTCCCCTTGCTAACATGGCCAGATTTTATTCTAATGGGGGGTGTCACCAAGAAGAGGGGATATCGTTACACTGGGGGCCCCGGGCCCACCTCCAGTGTCTAGAGCCGGGCACAAGAGAACAATGGAGCTGATCACGGGAACCAGGTGGCATTTCCATAAAAAGGACCGGGATCCTCCGAGCTGGTGTCGGTAAGGTACTGGGGAAAAGATTTCACTATTCCTAATGGTACATTTACTTTAAGTTGTCTGTTTTAGCTCACAGCAATGGTGCCAGAACTCCCCCCCCCCCCCCCCCACACACACACACACAATAATAGTTGTAGAATTGCATATTTATATTGCCTTGCATTACATTGTATGGCAAAAAAAAGGTTCCATTAAAAAGTGCAACAAAAACTAACAAACTTATAATATGGCTCTTAGATGGTTGCTGGTCTGGAGTGGTAGCAGGCTAGTATTATTAGGATGGGAAGGGACAAAATAAATTGTGTTTTTCACCCTGATGATACCAGGCTGCTGCTGTTTACTTGGCTGGTTATGGAAAAGAGGGGGGGGGGCTGTATCCTTTTTTTAAAATAACTTAATTAAAGAAAAAAAAAGAATGCACTGCATCACCACTAAACCCCTATCCTTGCAAACTGGGCAGTAGGCGTACATTGTATGTCTCTTGCTCAGCCTAAGTAAACCTGCCCAGGCTGGCGCTGGGTGGAGGAGGGGAATCTTATTTTACTTTTAGTGAAACTGAACTGAACGTCTTAAGTTTAAAACCCAAAATGACTCAGAGAGAGAACGACTTTCTGCTCCACTTCTCAGGCGACGGCCTAAAGGGCCATTTGGGAGTTTTCTTTGACTCATTATGAAAAGCTTTAACCTCGAGGGAGTTCTCTTCTTAAGTGCTTACTTGTAAGATGCCCATGTTCTCCATAGGCTGTGTACAGTCAGCTATTATACACACACTGACATATCCGCTGCTTGAGTCACATTATTAACCTGAATTTGAGGCTCTTACTAAGTATTATGATGGATTAAGAGGATTTTTTTCTGGCAAATATAGAAATGTGTAAGCCCTGCGAGAGAAAGACTCAACATAATATACAGAATAAGAGGGTAACAAATCAGCCTGCGGAGAAATGTATCTGTGCCAATGGCTTAAAGGGGTATTGTTTTATATTATTATTGTAATCTATAAAGTAATTTTATATACAAAAATGACTTAAGGAGGTTGTAAAGGATCAGAAAAACTTGGCAGCTTACTTCCAAAACCAGTGACACGCCTGACCACAGATTATGAGTGATATTGTGGCTCAGTCCCGCTCACCTAAAGGGGTATTCCCAATTCACAAATATATCCCTTAACTACAGTAAGGCTCCGTTCACACTGAGCAAGAAGGTTGGAATTCCGCAGCAGAATCCCGCTGTGCTCGGTGTCTCACTGTGAGTGAAGGAGAGGGCGCGCGCGCATCCGCTTCCTCCCCTATCCGCTGAAAGAAATGACATATCATTTCTTTGAGCGGAGAACGGCAGCAGCGGAGGAGCGCATCCTCTCCTTCACTCACATTGAGACACGGCGGAAAGCTCCGCTGCGGAATTCCGACGTTCTTGCTCAGCGTGAACGGGGCCTCTATTATATGGATAAGGGCCGATATATATCAGCAAGGGCTGTATATATATCATAAGCGATGTCTGTGCAGCCCTTGCCACAGGCACTTCTGAGACGTCTCTTAAGTCACAAGCTGCTCAGCCAATTACTGGGCCAATCACTGAAGTTATGCTGCGTTTACATGTAATGATTATCGTGCGAATTTGCACGATAACGATCGAATTTGAATGATAATTGTACGTGTAAACGCAGCGAACGATCAAACGAGCGATCGGGCCAATTATTGTTTCGTGTAAACGCAGCATAAGGGCTGCACGGACATTGCTAAAGATCACATGATTATTGAGCTGTACAATAGGCTCAGTAAGCCAGCGGTGATCTTGCTGATCGGCTTTGCATACAGCGAGAGTTGGGCAATCTAATGCGGCCTTTAAAACGACTCTGTACCCACAATCTTCCCCCTCCAAACCTCTTGTACCTTCTTATAGCTGCTTTTAATATGTCCCAGGGTCTGTTTGGCAGGTGATGCAGTTATTGTCCTTAAAACAACTTTTAGGGTATAAACCCACACACCGTATATGCAGCAGATATGCAACAAATACGCAACAGATTTGTTGGTACAGATTTGATGCTGTGTTCAGTTATTTAGATCTAATCTGCTGCGATTTTGCTGCGATTTTGCTGCGAGTTTGCTGCGTATCGCAGCAGTAAATACGCTGCATATACGGTGTGTGGGTTTATACCCTTAAACTTGCAGCCCTGTGCCAATTTGGCGTGGCCTAGAATGTCTGTGCCTTAGGCTTGCACTGCCTCTCTGTCCCTCCTCCCCGCCCTCTTCATCATTAGGAATACCCCGTACAGGATTTCTCCTATTCATTGCACTTGTGCCTTAACAATCCAACACATGTGCAGTGTTCAAACAGGTGATGACTAAGAGAAATCCTGCCTGAGGCATTTCGAACGGTGAAGAGGGCGGGGAGGAGGGACAGAGAGGCGGTGCAGGCCTAGGGCACAAATACTCTAGGCTACGCCAATTTGACAGTTTAACAGTTGTTTTTTTAGGACAATAACTGCATTACCTGCTGAACGGACCCCAGGACAGATCTTGGATTAAAAGCAGCTATCTGAAGGTACAAGCGGTTTGGGGGGGGGGGGGGGGGGACAGAATCGCTTTAACTGTGCATTAGGTGTATATGCAATTCTGCAATAATTAACTTTACCGGCAGCTCATTAGACAAACTTAAAATCCCTTTATCTCTTTATAGCCGTGCCTACATCACGTATGTCCTGGCCACAGAAGCCAACCTCTAAAAGTTTATAAGGTCGTCAGCTCTATTAATGGGTATTTTACTATCCTTTATAGCTAACAGTGTGAGCTCTTGTGTTGTGAGGGTTTTAACCACATTACAGCTATGGAGAAATAAGGGCTCTTGTTCGCTCCATCCATCAGTATTACAGCAACAGACAACATTTATGCAGGCGCTGGCAGCTCGGCAGGGCTACTGGACACAAGGATTACAAGCAGCCTTTTCATGGGACAAACAGCGTACAGTAAAAGGGTAGAGAAATGCCAGACATTTCCGGAAAACTCCAGGGACTCTCTACTTGGCAATATCTGGGATGTTATACTGATAATTATACTTACTGTGGGAGTTTTGCCACCTATCACCGATACATATCCATCTACATGATAAAATTGCCTGTTGTGTTGGGCGTAAACAGCTGAGAGTACTTGGGGGAGGCGATGGAGGGGCGGTGAGGGATGGGGCGTGTGTATCACAATGTATGTACAGTGTAAGGGGAAGGTCTGAATGATTCTATACACAAGGCAAGATCCAGGCTGATCAGCTTCTTAGAGAGGAAAAGAGTGGCCGAGAGATGAAAAAGGGTCAACGTGGAACTGAGACGCTGGACTATATTATACTAGGAGAATAACTAAGGATCCAGACACAAAATCATGCTCTATTTAGACTTATTATAAAGTTGATTTTTTAAGTAAAAAAAAAATATATATCTGTCATGAATGTGCCTGTACCTTGCCTGTTATTGACTTAGTCTCTGCCTGCTTGTGGTTCTGTTTCTTTGCTTCTCCTGATTTCTGCCTTGTATCTTTTGACCTCGCTTGCTTGCTGCCTGCCCCCAACCTTATTGCCTGTTTTCTGACTACTCTTTTGGATCCTGATTTTGTACCTTTGCTGCCAGACCGTTGTGACCCTGATTGTTGACTATTCTTTATTGTGTTTTGTCTGTCTGTCTTGTCTTTGTGTCCCACCTAGCCAGTGCAGGGACCGCCGCCCAGTTGCTCGCCGCCATCTTAGGGCGGATTATGGCAAATAAGTAGAGGACAGTGGGTGGGGCTAAGCTTAGGGCTCACTGTCTTGTATTGTCCTGCTGTCCGGTTCCTGACAGAATATCCGGCCAAATATATATACTGCCCCCCTCTGGTGCCATGGCTACTGTGGAAGATCTTGCTACCCGGGTGGAGGGGGTGTCAGGCCTGGTGGTCCAACTGGCAAACCAGATAACACAGTTATTGGATTTAAACCTGGTGGCTAAGATGGAGGCTTTGTCTTGCCTGGTTGAAGACCTTACTAAACAGGTTCAAGTATTGTCTGCGAACCAGAAAAATGTTGTGGTAGCGCCCTCAGTGGTGGAAAGGCCTAGAAAACCGGTCATGTTGCTCCCTGATAGATTTTCTGGTGATATGGAAAAGTTTGAGTCCTTTAGGGGTGCTTGTATGTTGTTTTTCCGGATCAATCACTTCCCTTTTGAGCAGGAGAAGGTTGGTATTGTGGTCTCACTGCTTCAGGGAGTTCCTCAGGCTTGGGCTCTCAAAATTCCTCCTGAGGCGGAGGAATGGAGTAGCTTGGAGAAATTCTTTTTGTCCCTGGGTACTATATATGCTCAACCTGATGACAGGGCATTGGCAGTGAATAATCTACTCTCTCTCCGTCAGGGTAAGCGACCAGCAGAGGAATACTGTTCCGAGTTTAGAAAATTTTGTGTGGTGACTGGTTGGTGTGAACCAGCCTTGAAGGCTTTCTTTAAGCAAGGATTGGCAGAGGCCATTAAGGATGCCTGGGTAGGTCACCCAGATCCTCCAACCCTTAAAGAGACCATGGCCTTGGCTATTAGTATCGACCGCAGACTGCGTGACAGAAAGAGGGTGAAAGCAAACTCTGACCTCGTCAAATCTTCTGCTTTTCCTGCTGAAAAACCTTTCCTCCCCCCTGTTGTCTCAGAGGAGGAACCTATGCAGCTGGGAGTATTGAACGTCAGGACCAGACAAGAATTCCGGAGACATAATGGCCTGTGCTTTTACTGCGGGAACAGTGGTCACTACATCAGCCATTGTCCCATCCGTCGCCAGCGATCAGAACATCATCAGCGTCCAGATGACTACCAGGAAGGTCATCTGGGCGCACAGGTAACCATTGGTGAAATGGGCATACACTGTTCCTCTGATAAACCTGCTATACCTGTGCCTGATGTGAATGAAAATTGTGGTGATGATAACTCTGTCTGTAACTCATCTGTCTGTAACTCAGAGTCCTCCGCTGACGAGTGGGAGACGGATAGCAATATTGCTAGTGACATTCAAACCTGTGTGGTGAGAGGTAACTTTCCGCCTACACCTGATTTATCAAGTGAGGGTCCGGAGGCCCCTCATAAAAGGGGAAGTACTGTCATGAATGTGCCTGTGCCTTGCCAGTTATTGACTTAGTCTCTGCCTGCTTGTGGTTCTGTTTCTTTGCTTCTCCTGATTTCTGCCTTGTATCTTTTGACCTCGCTTACTTGCTGCCTGCCCCCAACCTTATTGCCTGTTTTCTGACTACTCTTTTGGATCCTGATTTTGTACCTTTGCTGCCAGACCGTTGTGACCCCGATTGTTGACTATTCTTTATTGTGTTTTGTCTGTCTGTCTTGTCTTTGTGTCCCACCTAGCCAGTGCAGGGACCGCCGCCCAGTTGCTCGCCGCCATCTTAGGGCGGATTATGGCAAATAGGTAGAGGACAGTGGGCGGGGCTAAGCTTAGGGCTCACTGTCTTGTATTGTCCTGCTGTCCGGTTCCTGACAAAATATATATATATATATATATATATATATATATATATAATTATTATTTTTTTTTTCATAAGTCATAGAAGAACATTACCCACAATCATAAGAGTCCTTTTACACAGAAAGATTATCTGACAGATTATCGGCCAAAGATTTGAAACCAAAGCCCGGAATGGACTATAAACAGGGAAAAGGTTATAAAGGAAAGCCTGAGATTCCTCCTTTTTTTCAAATCCATTCCTGGCTTTGGCTTCAAATCTTTGGCAGATAATCTGTCAGATAATCTTTCTGTGTAAATGGGCCCTAAGTGTAAAAGTGGGTCATTTGGAGAACCTGTAGGTTATAAAACAAGGAGACTTGAAGCCGGCCCGCACTACGAATGTGCATCTGTAGTGCTCCGTGCTTCACGGAGCACTACATTCCCACTTCATTACCATAGTGATCCGGATGTGGGCAGCATAAACTAGAGACAGACATGCTGAACAGATTGGTGTATTACTTACATAATTTTTTTCAGCTGTTCTCCTAATATGCAGGAGAATAGGATTCTTGCCACATCCCTCCCCTAACCCTCCAGCTGCTGATTGACAGTTGACTGACTATACACAGCATGGATAGATAACTGCCAATCAGCAGCTGATGGGTAGAGTTTTTAGCTTCTCATGAATATCCAGGACTACTGGGCTCATGCACATAATGGAGAGAACTATTTATTGTCCATGTTATTCAGGAGGATATCTCCGAATCAGCTGCACAGAGCAATGTAAGTGATACATCATTCTGTTCAGCTTCTCTGTCACTAGATTATGCTACACTGAGATAGGACAGCTAAAGCTACTAACATAGTCTCTTTAAGCTGGCTATAAATATTAGATAAATGAGCATAGAAGAAGAAAGAAAACTGTTAGTCTGATCTATGTATGAACAGCCTTGTAGTGGACTTGGTGGAAACTAGAATTGTAACCTTCCTATGTATAGCACTGTGCAGGCTGATACTTGAGTTCTGAGAGCTGAACTATTCTCAGTTTGTTTGGCCAGGATCCAATCTGTTAGAAAGAAAACTCATGGGAGGGTGTTACTCTAGTCTAGACGGGATACGATAAGGTAAGAGTGCTTTCTTTAAGACACTATGATGATAGCAATAACAATAGGCGTTGAAGGCAGATATATAAAGTATGTGTGAGATAAAGCAATTCAAAGGGAGGTTCATTTTGCAGTAGATGATGGAGTTTAAAGGGGTCTCCACTGTAACAATGTTCAGTGCAGATTAGTTTCCTAATACAGCTTAAGGCTATGTTCACACTACGTATCTTTCCGGTCGTAGTGCGAACCGCGAATATACGCACGTAGTTTTGAGGTTGATGCGTTCGCTTGAAAGTATACGATATACGGCCGCACAATGCACACTACGTATGAGCTTACGGCGGGATCGTATACGGCGCCGTGAAAAATTAACACGACCATTGTTTGAGGATGGAAATGTTCCAACTCACGGCCGTGGATTTCCATGCGTTCCCGTACGAAGTACTTATTTCAGTCAAATTGAACTTTATTTTTCGATCCAAAAGGTTCTGTGAGTTTTATTGGGCTGGGCGAAGATTTCCAAGTAAATGACCTGTTTCAGATCGCTTCCAAACAAGCTAGGGAAGCATAACTGTACTACGGGCGTATGTTCGCTGTTCGTACGCATCCGGCCGCATGTCGATTTTTCCAACGCCTGTAGTTTCAGCTGCACATGTATGGCAGCGTACGAACTGCGGCCGGAATCGTGTGCAGTGTGAACATAGCCTAAAGGCATACTCTTTTTCATACAAATTAACTGGTGTCAGAAAGTTATATAGATTTGTAATTTACTTCTATCTAAAAAATCTCAAGTCTTCCCATACTTATCAGCTGCTGTACGTCCTGCAGGAAATGTTTTCTTTTCAGTCTAACAAAGTGCTTTCTGCTGCTACCGCTGTCCATTTCAGCAGCAAATCCCCATAGAAAACCTCTCCAGCTCTGGACTAGAGACGAGCGAACTTTTCAAAAGTTCGTTCAGACCGGACTTCCGGATTTTTTTTAAAAGTTCGGTTCCACCGAATTTTGGATTTCATAGTTTAAAGCATCTATATGATACGAGGGTAGTGTATTTAGTTGAATTTAGGGCTCTACATGTCAGTAACATCATTATCTTTTCAATATCTCAAAGTCAATTTTTTTTTTTACACTTCAATATTCACCATTACAGGGTCTATGCAGGAAAAAGGGTCCAACTATAGTACTTGTATATCTGTATAGCACTTTTTTTTAGAGTTTTATTCTACACACATGCACAAGGTATATATTTGTGCCTGAGGAAAACACCTATGTCATATACACTGTCGCAAGGGTGACAGTATAGTACTTGTATATCTGTATAGAACGTTTTTGTTCTGTGCACCCTTTGATCTCCTATGCCTAATCTATCTATCTTTCGCCCTCTCTATTTTTCTCTCTCGATCACTATATGTTTCTCCTCTCCGCTTTCCTAATAATCTTTTGGTCTTTGCTTTTGTACAATATCTTCTCAGTAGTCAGTACAGTAGCGTGCAGCAGCAGCAGCGTTTCGTCACTGACGAGCTCTGTGCACTGCTAACAGTCTCCTTCCTCTCTCTGTGCAGACTGCGTCGTGCGGTCATGTGACCGCTCCTCTTAAAGCAATACCACGTCACACAGGGGGTGGGCTAGTGCAACATCCCTGCTGATTGGATGTGTTCCAGGCATCATGGGAAAGCGTTTTTCCCGTCCAGAACACTTCCTGCTTTCTAAAATGGCGGCTGACATTTTAGTAAGCAAGAAAAAAAATAAATTCGGAGCGGACTTCCAAAAATCCGAATCCGACCGGACTCGGACTTTTGGAAAATACGAACCGGATCCCATACCGGCCGAACCGGTTCGCTCATCTCTACTCTGGACAGTTCCTGAAATGGACAGCGGTAGCAGAAGAGAGCACTGTGTCAGACTGGAAAGAAAACAAGATTTCCTACAGGACATGCAGCAGCTTATAAGTAGTGATCGAATAGATATTCGATCGAATAGTAAAGTATTCGATAGTATTGAATATTATTGAATAGTACGTCGAATATTCAATAATTATTCGATAAGCGTTCAAATCCCCTTTCCCTTTACCTGAGGTGTCATTGTGGACTTGGTGACCTCCAAGTGGTCAAATAGATGTTTTTCAATAATCGAATACTTGTTCCCATAGACTATAATGGGATCGAATATTTGATCGAATAGTCGAATATCAGGGAGATATTCGTACAAATATCGAATATTCCACTATTCGCTCATCATTACTTATAAGTATGGAAAGATTTAAGATTTTTAAATAGAAGTAAATTACAAATCTATATAACTTTCTGAAACCAGTTGATTTGAAAGAAAAAGATTTTCGCTGGACAACCTCTTTAAGGTGCCCATAAATCCTCAACAAATGCCAAAAGAGTTCAGCCAACAGTTATTTCTGTCGTCCTCCCTATACACATAAACGTCTGGCAGGCCAAGAGTTTCTCTATTTTCTATGGGGAGGGGCAGCCCGATTTCTCTGATGGCAGCTAATCTGGACAAAGGGGTTGGCAGTGAAATAACATGACACCCGACCCAACATCATCTGTCGGTGGATTTTCGGGAGAGCCACATACAGTGTATACCAATGTCTGAACCCACTGCAAGAAGCAAGAAGTGTATGGCGGATCTTTAAGACTCTTTAATATATATATATATATATATATATATATATATATATATATATATTTTTTTTATTATTTTTTTTTCCACATAAGCCTGGAAAAAAGTTAAAGTGTCTTTCATAATAGGCATAGACAGGAAGGTTGCTATAAAGGTTCCTACAAATGTGATCTAATGGAAGTATAGACGCCAGTCCTCTTTTTGTTCCATACAGTTCCCTCCTGAGGCATAAGTAATGAGAGTGCCGGTGAATCACATCCAGAAGCGTTGCTGTAATGATCACTGTGTGTAGGAGTACACAGCAAAGTGCAATGTATGAGACTGTGTGATGTAATCATATCTTATCAGCCAAAGTGTTTCCCTGCCTCCAGGCGCTGAGTACACAAGCTGGAGTTATGAATAAACCATTATGACTGCAAGAACAATGAAGACATGTCAGCGGAAGAAGAGCATTAGCCTTCATCATCTTCAAAAGGATATGACAGGACATAGTGGTTTTACTCAACTGGGTTTTCCACCATGTCATATACACATCTTTATTATGTATCCAGTACTAATGGTTGTGGGCAGTAATCTCCTGCACTGTGATGGAATAGGACCTTAGACAGCAAAGATGCCCATCACTTTATACCTGGACTGAGCTGCTTAGGACTTGGTTGACACTAGGTAAAAATGACGGCCATCTTTCATAATAATGGCTGTCATTGCGCAAATAATATCAATGTATAATATTCAGAAAACCCTTTTAAGTGTAGTGGACCTCTTAGGCTTTTTACAGTATTTAGCGAATAAGTGTAATGACTGGAGTCATGGATCGACTGAACTGCCGCTATCGATGGCATAATCCGCAGCGGGGAGAGGAGGCTAAGGGGCCGCTGGTCTTCACCAGAGCCCACTGCAAGGTGGTTTGGATTTGCTGCTGTAGGCGACCTCCAGGTCTGGCTAGTTCACTGACGTCGAGACACGTGATGGTGTCTCTGCAGTGTTTTTTTGCATATTTGATTTCCTAGGGGGCAATGCTCTAGAATACACTGACGTCAAGACATGTGATGGTGTCTCTGCGTTGTTCTGGTTGATCTCCCTGAGGTCAACCAGTGTCCTTTTGCATGCACTTACTAGGCTATTGCTCCCACTAGCCAAAATCCTACTCCACACTGATGAGGGGCAAATACCCCGAAACAGCTGTCTGTGGATGGATACCTTGCTTGGGTTGTTTCCTTGATTAGAGACATTCCTTTACTTTGTTGTTCCTTCCCGGAGGAATGTCTGGCTAGTTCACTGACGTCAAGACACGTGATGGTGTCTCTGCAGTGTTCTTTTGCATATTTGCTACCCCCGGCTTGGCTTGCTAGCGGTGGTGGTTAAGGTGCAGCTGGTGACACGTAGGCAGGCAGGAACCTCAGGGGGGACTCACAGACAGGGGACAGGAGTCATGGGCAGGAAAGCTGGGACCACAATGCTAAGGGTAGCAATGCAGAGGCTACAATAAGAAGGGTTCAGGACTGGTGCAAAATTAATAGGGGAGTGTTTTAGGTGCTCCACCAATTTAGGGGCATACTGCCCCTTTAAACCTGGAGCACCTGGCATGCCCTAGAAGCCGGGGAAGCATATGACGGGCAGAGACAAGGAGAGCAGAAGAAGAGGCAGGTAAGTCGTCCGGAAGGGCCCCTGCACGTGAGCTCAGCCGAGTACAACCGCTGAGGAGAGAGCCTTTATATTTGGGGAACCAACGTCTCCTATGCAAAAAACATACATGCATTTTGGGCCGTAGCTTGCTGAAGCCCAAAACGCATTAAAAATTTTATTAAGGGGCAAAAATAAAAAATAGGTAGGGGGAATAGAGGGCTAGATCAGGTTGAAAGAACAGCTATAGGCACGGCTGGCTCCAGGCTTTCCTGGGCACTTGGGCGACGGAGCCTCAGCAGGCCTCATTGTGGAGCAAATCATGTGGCGACAGTAAAACAGCAGTTCCCCTTATTAATGGCCCCCCTCTGTGTAGCCCCCTTATTCATGGCCCCCGTGTAGCCCTCTTATTGATGGCCCCCCTCTGTGTAGCCCCCTTATTGATGGCCCCCTCTGTGTAGCCCCCTTATTGATGGCCCCCTCTGTGTAGCCCCCTTATTGATGGCCCCCTCTGTGTAGCCCCCTTATTGATGGCCCCCTCTGTGTAGCCCCCTTATTGATGGCCCCCTCTGTGTAGCCCCCTTATTGATGGCCCCCTTCTGTGTAGCCCCCTTATTGATGGCCCCCTTCTGTGTAGCCCCCTTATTTATGGCCCCCTCTGCCAGACAAAAATCTTAGGCACTTTTTCAGCATCTTCCCCTCCTCTATACAAGCTCCCATCATAGTGCCCCCAAACAGTAACAGGACCCTCTTTGTGCCCCTAAAGTTATGTCCTGTCTTTATGCCTTATTCTGTAGCTGGGTCCCCTCATTGTATCTCTATTTGGGCCCCCTCATAGTGCCCCCCCCCCCAAAGGTTATTAATCTATATAAATGTAAAATCTTCTAAAGTAAGAATGTATGTGTAAGGTACAGTCAGTAGATGGGTAAAGCTCCTGTCCTGTAGTAACCCCAGTGTTATGTAATAGAATCCTATCCTTTCTGCTTGCTCCTCCATTGTGTTACATGTCCGCCCCCTCTGCTGTTTTCCCTCATCCATGTTGTCTACATTCCTCTCTCTCGACCCCTCGGAATGCAAACAAAACTCTGTCCAAGAACCAAGTGCAACTAATTCATCTTCTCCCCTATTAGTAAGACTGGAACTACTTATAGATGTAAGTGATGTATAGATGGAAACGTCGGGATGTTGTGTGTTGCATAAAACCAACTAACATGAAATAAGAAGAAATAAGTAAAAGGTCACATGATGCAGAATCTCATAAGGAGGGCATAACAAACAGGAAGTTCTGTCAGACTGTCTGGAAATGATGAGTACACAGCAAACCGGGCAGGTGACCCAGGGTAACATGATGGCGCCCACATGATCCTGTAAATAATGAAAAATCTTCATATTATTAACAGAAATAAAGTAAATGACATCTTCATTACAATAACTTCAATCCGTTCATGTGCCAATAGAATTAGAATAAAGTTTTGCTAATCCATAGTGGTAATAATAATTTTTATATCCCCTTTTTTCATTAGTGGGCCCAATATTTTAGATTCAACAAGGGGGGCACTGCTATGGTGCACAGTGATTGGCTGAGCAGACACTTCCAAATGGTGGCGGTGGGTGATTGGGGCAGGTGAGTACACCTTTTTTTAAGCCCCCCCCCACGAGCCTCCATTTCAAGGAACAAATAAACTTAGTACACTCCTCATGATCTTTAAAGGGGTACTCCAGTGAAAATCTTTTTCTTTCAAATCAACTAGTTAAAGAAAAGTTATACAGATTTGTAATTTACTTCTATTTAAAAATCTCAAGTCTTCCAGTACTTATCAGCTGCTGTATGTCCTGCAGGAAATGTTGTTTTCTTTTCAGTCTGACACAGTGCTGTCTGCTGCCACCTCTGTCCATGTCAGGAACTGTCCAGAGCAAGAGAGGTTTCTATGGGGATTTGCTACTGCTCTCGGCAGTTCGTGTCTCGGACAGAGATGGCAACATAGAGCACTGTGTCAGACTGACATTTCCTGCAGGACATACAGCAACTGATAAGTATGGGAAGACGTGAGTTTTCTTTAAATTGAAGTAAGTTACAAATCGATATAAATTTCTGACACCAGTTGATTTAAAAAAAAAAAAAAAAAAGATTTTCACTGGAGTACCCCTTTTATTATAAAAATCAAACCTTTTAGTGGCTGCTGTCTACTGTCATTTATATTATATATATATATATATATATATATATATATATATATATATACTGTATATTGCAGATTGAACACATTGATTGAATGGGTTGCATTATGGGCTGCATTAACCGGAAACCAAGCAAACAGGACCATTTAAGCAACATTTCGTCAGACTCAATAAACATAAAGAAACAAATAAAATCCAGAACGTCTACCGATTAAACATTGTGAAAGACAAATAACGGGTAAGATTCCTAGGTGTCACACCAGCAGCTACTATGCTGACTCACTCGTATTTCAACAGCTCTAAACAGGAAGCCGAAACTCCAACCACAGACATATGATCTCTGTTACTTCATGAGGTCAAGGAAACCTGCACAGAACCAGCATCACACTACTAAATCTGGGCGCCTGTGGGAAAACAGGGCAAGACCTTTAGTACTGGCATACTGCATTCTCTTTATTCTCTGTTGGGCACCCCTAAGCTGTAGAAGTGCTTGGAGGTGAAACAATGAGAAGGGGAATGATTTGGGGTTTGACGTCCTTTTTTACGACTATACGTGTACCAAGAAGCTGTTCTATCACTGTGTAGTGTGGACCACATGCTCATGAATGATCAAAGGCAAATACTAGGGCCTCTTAGTATCTCTGGGAGTCCAAAGAGGGACGCTTAAAAAGTAGCTCCATATGGTACTAGAATACTACTAAAAGAATAAGGAATTGGTTAAAGTGTATCTGTCACTAATAAAAACTCTGACAGTGTGGGATTTTTGACTGAAGTATGCTTTTAAAAAAAAGAAGGATATGCAAAGTAGCAAAGGTGGCGTCAGAGAGCTGCTTTGTATGTGCTTTTTTTTAAACTACTTCTATTTAAAAATCTTAATCCTTCCAGTACTTTTCAGCGACTGTATGTTCTGCAGGAAGTCGTGTATTCTTTCCAGCCTGACACAGTGCTCTCTGCTGCCACCTGTCTGTCTGTAACAGCACTGTCCAAAGCAACAAAGGTTTTCTATGGGAAATTGCTGCTACTCTGGAGAATTCCTGTCACAGACAGAGGTGGCAGAAGACAGCACTGTGTCAGACTGGAAAGAATACACCACTTGCTGCAGGGCATACAGCAGCTGATAAGTACTGGAAGACTGGAGATTGTTAATTTACATATCTATATAACTTTCTGACACAAGTTGAGTTGAATTTTTTATTTTTTTTTTTCTAAAAATTAAACAGTATAGCTCAGCAGAGCAGGCTACATGTGAAATAACACTACTATACAGTAAAAAT
The DNA here is from genome assembly GCF_027789765.1 of Dendropsophus ebraccatus. Classification (NCBI taxonomy): domain Eukaryota; kingdom Metazoa; phylum Chordata; class Amphibia; order Anura; family Hylidae; genus Dendropsophus; species Dendropsophus ebraccatus. Next base: position 162,485,196 of record NC_091456.1, on the reverse strand, counting down.
AAGAGGGCAATAGCGTACATAAATTATAGCATGCAGAGATCAGCCAACTAACAGTGATCAGCTACCCAAGCAGTGGCCGTATATATTGATATGCATAGACATCACTGGTCATGAATAGATGGCGGGGGCCTCTAGATTGTGGAGATCTGGAACGTTCTCCCTTTAGACCCCTAAGATAAGCATTCACAGAATCAGACGTGCCCGGCTTTTATAACCCTATGTAAATAATTGGTGAGAACAGCTTTAAATGGATCCTGTTCTGGAGTATTCACCATGCAGGAAGAGATTAACCTCAGCAGACTAATTCTCTCCGGATGGTTCTGCCTTCCTATTCCATTCTCTCTCTCTCTATAGATGGTTGGAATATGACACTGCTCCGGGCCCTGGGCTAAATGGGGGGAAATGTGTGACATCATCTTCTAAAGAGAAAAAAGCTGAATCATTAGAAGTGCAATGCAGAGCATATGTTACTCTCGCTGCCACATCCACATTTAGGCCGCCGTCTTCACGCCATTCACAGTCTATCACTGGGACAATCGTACAGTTCTTTATATTCTGTTAACCCATTCTACAATATAACAGAGTAGGAATAAGACATCAGGCACACAGCAGAGTGATATTATATTAAACCACACGGAGCCTATATGCAAACCACTGTATAATAGGTATCCCCCCAGATATCAGGAAATGAACATGATGCATGATAAACTATGAACTTGGGTGCTAGTTACACCTGTGTCTGGAGAACTTACTTCTCTGTTCATTTCCATCCGTAAATGTGAATAGATCCATAAGGGGTTATAACACTTAAAGTGACTCTGTACCCACAATATGCTCCCCCCCCCCAAACCGCTTGTACCGTTGGATAGCTGCTTTTAATCCAGGATTAGAAATGAGCGAACCTCGAGCATGCTCGAGTCGATCCGAACCCGAACGTTCGGCATTTGATTAGCGGTGGCTGCTGAACTTGGATAAAGCCCTAAGGCTATGTGGAAAACATAGATATAGTCATTGGCTGTATCCATGTTTTCCAGACAACCTTAGAGCTTTATCCAAGTTCAGAAGCCCCAGCTAATTAAATGCCGAAAGTTCGGGTTCGGATGGACTCGAACCCGAACCCAGTTTGCTCATATCTATCCAGGATCAGTCCTGGGGTCCGTCCTACAAGTGATGCAGTTATTGCCCTGAAGAGCAACTTTTAAACTTGCAGCTCTGTGTCAGATTGGCGCGGCCTAGAGTGTCTGTGCCCTAGGCCTTCTCCGTCTCTCTGTCCCTCCTCCCCGCCCTCTTCATCATTAGGAATGCCCCAGGCAGGATCGTTAAGGCACATGTGCAGTGTTTAGGCAGGTGATGAATTAGAGAAATCCTTCTAGGGACATTCTTAATTATGAAGAGGGTGGGGATGGAGAGGTGTGGCAGGCCTAGAGCACAGACACTCTAGGCCATGGCAATATGAAACAGGGCTTCAAGTTTAAAAGTTGTTTTTTAGGACAATAACTGCATTACATGATGAACAGACCCTAAAGCAAATCTCGGATTAAAAGTAGTTATCTGTCTGTACAAGTGGTTTAGGGGAGGGGGGGGGGCGGATTGTGGGTACAGAGTCACTTTAAAGGTTTTTTTTCCATGAAGGTAAATTAGTCGAAAGTGATGCATTATATTAAACATATTTCTAAGGTATAAGCATTATTGAAAATGTACTTTAAGATATATACATCTATTGATCCTCTTAGTGCCGGCATCATTTGGCCCCATTGTCCTTAGGGCATCAACTAGGACGGTCAAGCATGCTCAGTTTAACTGAATATTGCTCATTAGTCTCTACTGTGTATGCAAGCAAGGGGGGTTGTGGGAAAGTATGTGCTCTGTTGAAGCAGGGTCACAATTCAGAGAGGAAACTAGGAAGTGATTAAATCCATTGGGGGAGAAGGATGGTACAGTGCTGTAGATTTTAACAACTTTGCTACCAGCTTTGCATTGTGGGAAATCCCCTTAAAGGGGTTGTTCAGCGAAAAAACATTTCTTTCAAATCAACTGGTGTCAGAAAGTTAAATAGATTTCTAATTTACTTCTATTTAAAAATCTCAAGTCTTCCCATACTTATCAGCTGCTGTATGTCCTGGAGGAAGTGTTATTTACATTCAATAACAGTGCTCTTTGCTGACATCTCTGGCTGAGTCAGGAACTGTCCAGAGTATCACATATGGCCATAAATTGGATGTGCAATAGTATTGCAGCCTCGCCCATTAACTTCAGTGGAATGGAGGTGCATTACCAGGCGCAACCGAAAATGTTAATGTGGGGAGCGGTAAGGGTGAGACAAACATAATGAGCATATTAGGGGTACCCATGGACAAACTTTGCTTTGGTGGCTATATATAGTGTGAATGAGCATGTAACCACAAAGGGGCATATTCTGTCTCCGTACACCAAATGTACCAAATGGCTGAAAGGGTCATGTACTGTGTACAATAAGTCATCACTAGAGATGAGTCCACAAAAACAAGGATGTGGCCTATGGCTGTATCCATGTTTTCCAGGATTCCCTAGGGCTGCATCCAACTTCGTCAGCCACCGGTAATCAAATGCCTATTGATCACACTCGAGCATGCGCAAGTAGCATCACAAACAGATGATCATCCAGACACCATAGAGGGCTATGATACTAGCGCTATGCTAATTCTATGGCATTCCATTGGGAAATGTATTACTACTTTTTTTACTTTATTCATTTGGGGCCTGAGGGGGATATTTTTAGAGTCCACCGTATTCTGGCAGTGATCGCCAACAAGGCAAATGCTGTAAATCAGGGCAATAAAGTAAATAACAGTGTGACTTTTGGTTGGTGTTCACATGACATGGCCGCTTCCCTGACACTGGTTGTGCTGGGCAGGAATGATGTTTTGAAAGCTCGAAATTCTTTCCCAAAATACCAGCGTGTTTCCCATATAAAGTCACTCTGTTCCATGTGTGAATGTACAAACAGCTTTACATTACCCAGCGCCAGCATTAATCGTCCTGTGTGCTTGACTCCAACGTTTTATTCCTTTTCTCTAAATGACTCTATGAGTGACGCCATAAAAAGAAAGACTTTAGAAGACATAAAAAGAAAGACAGGACTTGCATGCCGTATAGATATATATATATATATATATATATATATATATCTCAACGCCATAAGATAAAATGACGCTTTGGGTCATTTTACACAATTCTATAGTTCTTTACTAATAACAAAAAAGTGGCCCAGATTTATCAGCCTGGATTTTGGCAAACTTTGGCGCATCTTGGTGCAGTGTGCCGTATATTTATCTAAAACACAATTATTAATTGTTTTAGACACTCTTTGTGCCTCACCCACTATCATCAGTCTATAGGCTGTAAGCTCTTATGAGCAGAGACCTCACTCCTCATGTTTGATGATTACATGTATATCTCTGTAATGGCTGATTTTGTCTATATATATATATATATATATATATATATATATATATATATATATATATATATATATATATATATATTATATATACACCAGAACTGTAAAGTGCAGTTTATGCTATCTAGTTTTTAAAGGGGGGTATCAGCAGGTTACCACCTCCAGTCCATCGGTCCCCCTGGCCGGTCCACTCTGCTGAAATTGATTAGGTGGTGCAAATTGGTGCACAGGGGGCAGTAGCCCCGCCCTCAGTGCACCAAAACACCTAATTATCATATAAGAAACTGCTAATATCCCAAATATGGGGCGCCATGCGTTATTGGGAGGTATCAGCAGGTTAGATTTTTCCAATTGCCACATTGTTTTCCTTTAAAGCAAATGTACCATCAGGACTAGTGAATTTTTTTTTCAAAACCTTGTCGGCATCAGCACAGATATCACAGTGGCGCAGTCCTTTTTTTAAAACGCCGCCCAGTTCCTGCCCAGTGCAGTCATCTTTTTGTGCACTAGCCCACTCTATGCACTGGGCATGGCGTCCACAACGTAATGGTATCCCCTCCCCTTGGTGATGTGCCTCCATTAGAATCTAGCATGGGCGCGTCACTAAGAGGAGGGAATATCGTTACACTGGGGGTGATGGTCCCACCTCCAGTGCATAGAGCTGCAAGATGCACAAGAAAAAAACGTGAACCGGGCGGCATTTTGAAAAAAGGACCGTACCACCAGGATAGTGAAAAATTTCACTACTCCTGATGGTACATTCGCTTTAAGCTAGGTTAATAAATCTGGGCCATTCTGTCTATGTATGTTGTAGCCTCTCTTGACTTGTCTGCTTTAGTAAACACTTACATGTCCCATAAAATAGTAACTCTGGAACATCTCTTCTTATAGCTGTGCAAGTGCTGTTCCTTTGTTATTCTTACAATAAATATGACTAAATAGTCAACTGGGTGTTACAAGCTGCCAGGGGCGTGTCCCTACACTGTCTGATACCATCCAATCACAGCTGACCTTGCCAGACTGTGGAGGGACACGCCCCCAGTTGGCTATTTAGTTATATATTTCTAGTAAGAATAACAGAGGAACAGCACATCACAACTAAGAAAAGTCTGAAAGTTACTATCCTCCGGGAGCATGAAGGAGTAAAGAGAACAGTAGACATCCATTAGACTTTAGATTTATGAGGCCCAGTATCCACAATAGAATCTTCCTTCTGCCTATAATGTGATTGATGATAGTGTGGAGCGGCCATCAGATGGGCAGCATGTGCATGCAGGATAAATTGATGCCACATTACCTCAGGGTCGGCTCTGTAACATAAAAAGAAATTCCTTAGAGCTGCTTAAAAGGGAAAGAATACCAGTAAAGTGTGTGTGTATTCCCGGAACATCTGCTCCATATGTTGTGATGACCTGCAGACCTGATCCAAATCAGAGACGCTATCTATCCTGTACTAGAGGGATGAGGTGCACTAGATAGAGCTCAGTTCACACTGAAGGGGTTATGTTTTCTGTCAGGAGTTCTAGGATTTGTGATGGCAGGAACAGGAACAGGAACAGCTAATGTCTCTTGGGCCCTGGTGCAAGAGGTCAACTTGGCCCCCCCCTTACTCGATGCTATTGGTATATATATATTTCAAGACCAATATTACCAATAATACCAGTATATAGGAAATATCACCATACATATTACTGCCATACTGTTACTAACCAAATCCTGTATACTGAGACCAATATTACCAGTATACAAGGGGCAAATATTATATAGTCATATAGAGGCAGCTCCAGCTCTACACAGGCTCTATACACCATATACATTACCGTGCAGTTATATCAAGTGACTCACAGAGGACATCTTCTCTGATCGGAGTTCTCCCTTTTTCATCTTCTCCATCTGCCCTGGGCGGTTATGAGAACTTCTCAGAGCCAAGAATCCACAGAATCTGCCAGACAGACATATTAGACTTCTCACTCTGGCACCATCCTCATCTCTCTACAAACTGCACATCTGTATTGACCCCTTTACACCCTCATTTAGTTGGTAGGCTGACTCTATGTGACCCCCTTATAGTATATGCCCCCTCTGTGTGGTCCACTATAGTACATGCCCTATTGTATACACCCCCTGTGTAATCCCCCTAATAGATGCCCCCCCCTGTACTACTACCCCATTCATCCTCCTGCCCCTCATCATCATACTACAACCACCTCCATCATAATACTACTACCCCTTGATCCCTCTGCCCTTCCATCATCATACTACTACCCATTTCATCCTCCTGCTCCTCCATCTTTATATTACTACCCCCTTCATCCTCATACTAATACCCCTTCATCATCCTCCTGCCCTTTCATCATACCACTACACCCCTCATCATCCTCTTGTTCCTTCATCATACCACTACACACTTCACCATCCTCTTGTTCCTTCATCATCATACCACTATACCCCTCATCATCCTCTTGTTCCTTCATCATCATACCACTATACCCCTCATCATCCTCTTGTTCCTTCATCATCATACCACTATACCCCTCATCATCCTCTTGTTCCTTCATCATCATACCACTACACACCTCACCATCCTCTTGTTCCTTCATCATCATACCACTATACCCCTCGTCATCCTCTTGTTCCTTCATCATCATACCACTACATCCTCATCATCCTCTTGTTCCTTCAGCATCATACCACTATATCCTCATCATCCTCTTGTTCCTTTACTATCATACCACTACACCCCCATCATCCTTTTGTTCCTTCAGCATCATACCACTACACCCCCATCATCCTTTTGTTCCTTCAGCATCATAGCACTACACCCTTCATCATCCTCTTGTTCATTCAGCATCACACCACTACACCCTTCATCATCCTCTTGTTCCTTCATACCATTACATCCTCATCATCCTCTTGTTCCTTTATCATCATACCACTACACCCATCATCTGTATTTAAAACAAAAAACGCTATACTCACCTGTATGGTTTCCCAGCACTCCTGTCCCTGCTTGCATGAACAATGACACCCGCGTTGGCGGGGGGTGGGGCTTCCCGCAGCGGGGGGCGGGGCCTCCCGGGACATGGTTTTGCCGGGGCTGTCTCCTCAGAAGCGGGACAGTCACGGCAAAACTATGCAGCACACACACCAGTGAGACGCTCCCTGCTCCGGAAGTACTTCCCCAGCGCACACAGAGCTCACTGGTGTATGTGCTGCCGGGGATAGAGCCAGGGAGCTGCAAGTCAGCCGGGGGCCCGTCCCAGCCTCCCTCTTGTGATCGCAAGCAAAACATTGCTTGCGGTCACAAGAGGGAGTGGGAGGACGTCAGTGCAGTGGCAAGGGGGGGCCTCGCGGGCTCCCCATTGGTAGCGGCCCGGTCGCAGCCGCGACCACTGTGACCGCAGTAGCTACGCCACTGGGCAGGAATAGAGTAGACTGCAACAACTGTCCTGCCATGAAAAAACAGTGCATAAACTCCAAAACACACACACCTAATGCCTTCTCTATAGTCAAGACACCAACCATTCCATACCATATGTGCCATTATCCCCCAGTCCCATGACAACACTTCCTGCTAATTCACACCATTATACAGACTACATTACCCTTTAATTTTCTGAAATATTTAAAGGAATTTTCCTATCTTTGAAATTTTCATAGGATCAGAAAATGGAGGGTCCCAAGATGTTCTCTCCATAGATTATCCCCCTATTAGACACATGGCTTTTCCATTGAAGTCTGTAGCTATGTTCACACAATGATTTTTTTACAGGCGTTATTTAATACTCAAAATAATATTCATTGTCTAACAGAGTGCCAAATAACGACTGTTGTTTAACATATTTTGGTGGCAGTCACTGCAATGATGGCCGTTAGTACATTATTTAGGTTTAGGCAGAATGATGGCCACTTTCAGCACCCTTTCGACCTATTATTAAAGAGGTTGTCCAGAAAAAATAACTTTCCCCCTATCAACAGGAAAGGGGAAAAGTATGAGGTTGTGGGGGTCCGACCCAGAAGTCAGACCCCCCCCCCCCCCCCCGGACCTCCTTGGGATAAATGATTTTTCTTCCTGGAATACCCCTTTAGGGTATGTGCACACTGAGGAAAAGGCGAGGAATTCAGCTTGAAATTCAGCTTGAAATTCAGCTTGAAATTCCTCCCGTAAAAAATGTACAGAGCAAAGTCCCATTGTGTTCAATGGGTTTTCTGCTCTGTTGTTCACACTGCAGAATTTCCGAGCAGAATTTTCTGCTGAAGATCTGCTAGAGGAATCCTATAGAAGTCAATGGGGGGCTTAAATTCAGCTTGAATTCTGCCTGAAAACTTTCAGCTACAATTCCTCGAGAATTGCTCAGTGTGCAAGGGCCCTTAGGGTAGCTTCACACGGGCGGGCTCGCAGCGAGATTCTCGCTGCGAGCCCGGCAGGTCCTGTCAGTTCCCATAAACTACATACTTGCTGCGGACCGCAGCGAGTATGTAATTGTACCGCGCTTAACCCCTTCTACTCCCGCCCGGCTCCCCCGCTGTAAGCAGCATACATTACCTGTCCTTGCTGCACGGGTCCGGCGTCCTGCTCTCCCGTCCGGCCAATTAGTGTGTTGCCCAGCCGCAGCCACTGATTGGCCGGGCGGGAGAGCAGGACGCCGGACCCGTGCAGCAAGGACAGGTAATGTATGCTGCTTACAGCGGGGGAGCCGGGCGGGAGTAGAAGGGGTTAAGCGCGGTACAATTACATACTCGCTGCGGTCCGCAGCAAGTATGTAGTTTATGGGAACTGACAGGACCTGCCGGGCTCGCAGCGAGAATCTCGCTGCGAGCCCGCCCGTGTGAAGCTACCCTTAGGGTAGTTTCACACGTAACGGATCCGCAGCGGATCACACACAGTGCAGGTAATGTATGCTGCGGGATGCGGGGGGAGTTTAAAGGGGCCGGGTCACATACTGGCAGAGGAATGAAAATTCTGCTGCAGGTATGTGACCCATTCACTTTACACTACCAGGATCTGTAGCTGCAAGTGTGAAATCCGCTGCGGATCCGGTACGTATGAAGCTACCCTTAATGTTCCATTGAATTTTGTTGAGAAGATGGATAAAGAACGTCCACCCCCCCCCAAAAAAAAACTGTTTTAACAACCTAAAATAGTGGCCATTGTCGCTAAATACAGGCAGTTAATAAATGTCATTTACTTGATGGCCGTTGTGAAACAACAGCTATTTTTCCATGCATTTTTTGGCCACTATCCCATGCATTTATTCCAAGCCGTTATTTTACTAAAAAAGACAGTGTGTGTGTGAACATGGCCTATGGGAGTAACAGAAAGAGCCAAGTGAGCAGCTCAAGGACCTATCTGTAAATGCATTTGCCCCTCAGCAAACCTTCCCTTGACTTGTGTGGTGAAAGCAGCCTGAATGAAACAATGGGGGTCACAGCACTACCCCAATAGCCCTAAATCCCAGATTTCGTATATCCTGTGGCTATGTCATAAATGTATGAATACCACTGACCACAGTACAGAATCCAATCTCAAAGGTTTCCCTTAACTTTAACACAAGCGCTAAGTTACTACAGATGCAATGCAATATGAGCCCTCCATGGTGTACAGGATGGGTAGAGGGCAGGAGTAAGTGCAGCATGTGTTACTGGTTAACAATGTGTTGGTAGAGAACTTTTTTTTCCTAATAAATGGAATAAATTAAAACTTTTATTTCCAGGAGGAACTTTGAGGTCAATTCTTGGCAAAATGCAACCAAGGATCTGCAAACCGGGCAGTTTTTCTCCCAGTACCACGACATGACAGAACAGCATTCCTCCTGTAATTATATTTTATTCTGCACACAATGAACCGATTCATAGAAGACAGAAGAGAAGAACGCTCCAGCAGAAAACCTAAGTATTGTTCCAGAGATTCACATTGTGATAAATAACCCCCCCTGAATATAACCTGCCAAGCTGCCAAATTCAAGATCTCTGCTTACTGTCAATGGACAGAAACATTCTTCCAGAAGCTAAGTACCTGTACAGATCCTGGTCCTACTCACAGCTAGATGAATATTATAGTATAGCCAGTCTAGACAGTCTGGAATACAGTCAAACCTTTTTTATGTACATTGATATATTGTAAATTGTGAGTTTTGCTGCTTTTTGTGACATATTGTACTTCACATTTCTGGTAAATTGGAGTCGATACTCATAACAAATCTTTATGAAAAAAATAATGTGAAAAAAAGCATTTTTCCAACTTTGAAACTTTTTTGCGTATACAGAAAGTGGTTATACCACATAAATTATATATTAAATAGCATTAATGTCTACTTTATGTTGGCGGCATTTATTAAACTATCTTTCTTTTTTTTTAGACGATAGGAAGCTTAAAACATTAGCAGCAAATTTCCAAATTTTCAGTAAAATTTCAAAATCAGATATTTTTAGGGACCTGTTCAGGTTTAAAGTGTATTTGAGGGGCCGGTATGTTAGAAAGCCCCACAAAGCACCCCATTTCAGAAACTGCACCCCCCAAACTCTGCAAAAGCATATCCAGAAAGTGTTTTAACCCTTTAGGGGAGTCACAGAAATAAAAGCTAAGTGTGTAAGGAATTTAAAAATTTTAATTTTCTGTGCAGAGATTTTATTGTAATCCAATATTTTTCATAATTATAAACCTATTACCAGAGAAATGCACCCCAATAATTATTGTCACATTTCTGCAGTTTATAGAAATACCCCATATGTGGCCCTATTGCGCTATTTGACGCAACCACAAGCCTCAGATATAAGGGAGCGCCTAGTGAATTTCAACGCCTCCGTTATATTTGGTCATTTTTGACTGTACCACTTCAGGTTGGCAGAGGCTCTGGGGTGCCAAAACCTAAAAAACACCCCTAAAGGGACACCATTTAGAAAACTACACCCCTCAAGGAATGTAACAAGGGGTGCGGTGAGCATCTGGACCCCACAGGTGCTTCACAGATTTTCCGAACAATATGGCGTGAAAAAAGAAAAATTTATTTTTTACACTAAAACGTTGTTCTAGCCTTCAATTTTTCATTTTCTTAAAGGGATAAGAGGCAAAAAAAGACACAAAATGTGTAGCGCAGTTTATCCCGAGTACGGAAATACCCCACATGTGGCGATAAAGTGCCAAGGGGGCGCAGGAAGAGCCTCCAAAGGGAAGGAGCGCCAATTGGCTTTTGGAAGCTGAATTTCACTGAGAAGGATTTCAAGGGCCATGTCGCATTTACAGAGCCCTCGTGCTGCCAAGACACTGGAAACCCCCCACAAGTGACCCCATTCTGGAAACTACACCCCTCAAGGAATCTAACAAGGGGTTCAGTGAGCATATGGACCCCACTGGTGACGGGCACAAAGGTGGAACAATGTGACGTGAAAGGGAAAAATTTCATTTTTTCACTTTCATGGCACAAATGTGCCCATCATCAAGGGGTCCATATCCTCACTGCACCCCTTGTTAGATTCCTTGAGGGGTGCAGTTTCCAGAATGGGGTCACTTGTGGGGGGTTTCCAGTGTTTTGGCAGCACGAGGGCTCTGTAAATGCGACATGGCGTTCATCATCCATTCTAGCCAAATCCAACCTCCAAAATCCAAATGGCGCTCCTTCCCTTCGGAGGCTTGCCCTGCGCCCACATGGCGCTTTATGTCCACATGTGAGGTATTTACGGACTCGGGGGAAATTGCTCTACACATTTTTTTTTTTTTTCCTCTTTTAACCCCTTGTGAAAATGATAAATTCAAGGCTAAACCAACATTATAGTGTAAAAAATGTAATATTTCATTTTCACGCCACATTGTTCCACATTTGTGCCCGTCACCAGTGGGGTCCATATGCTCACTACACCCCTTGTTACATTCCTTGAGGGGTGCAGTTTCCATAATCGGGTCACTTGTGGGGGGGTTCAACTGTCTTGGCAACACAGGGGCCTTTTGAATGCAACATGGCCCCTCGAAATCCATTCCATCCAAATCCAGCCTTCAAAAACCAAATGGCGCTCCGTCCCTTCGGAGGCTTACCCTGCACCCGCATGGCGCTTTATGTACACATGTGGGGTATATCTGTACTCAGGGGAAATTGCGCTACACATTAAATGTTTTTTTTTATCTTTTAACCCCTTGTGAAAATGAAAAAATCATGACAAGATTAATGATTTAGAGTAAAAATTTTACAAAAATTACACTAAATGTTGGTCTAGCCTTGATTTTTTTCCATTTCCACAAGGGGTTAAAAAAGAAAATGAACACAAAACGTGTAGGGTAGTTTCCCCTGAGTACGAAAATACCCCACATGTGGGCATAATGTTCCATATGGGCACAGGGCAAGTCACCAAAGGGACAGAGCGCCATTTAGAGGCTGGAATGGAGGATGGAGGCCATGTCGCAATTACAAAGCTCCTGTGCTGCCAGGACAGTAGAAACCCCCAACAAGTGACCCCATTCTGGAAACTACACCCCATAAGGAATCTAACAAGGGGTGCAGTGAGCATATGGACCCCACTGGTGACGGGCACTTACGTAGAACATGTGCCGAGAAAATAAAAAATAAAATTTTTTTCATTTTCACGTCCCAAATGTGGCCGTCACCAGGGGGCCATATCCCCACTGCCCCCCTTGTTAGATTCCTTATTGGGTGTAGTTTCCAGAATGGGGTCACTTGTGGGGGGTTTCTACTGTCCTGGCCACACAGAGGCTTTGTAATTGTCATGGCCTCCTCTAATGGGAATGGCGGCCATACCTACTTAGCTGGGGAAAAGGGACCATTCTAATTTATTTGGGGGTATTAGGCCAATTATTAGTTTATAAGGTTGAAAATGACAGGTGTCCATCAAATTCAACCTGTGTTGATCCAGAGGAAGGCAAAAACCCCTCGTGAGGCAGACGACAGTAGCCTCATCACTGGGATAAAATTCCTTCCCGACTCCATAATGGCGATCAGAATAATCCCCGGATCAACGTGACCCCTGAAATAGGAATAAGGGACAGAATTTAGAAAATGTAGAACCCCAATGACGTGTGGTGCGCCTTGAAGCAATCCAGTATGCAGAGGCCGGGGGGATCAGGACAGGTGTCACACTGGAAGATGGTGTCCTTCCTGATCCCCCTGTTACCCCACACTCTGCACTTCTTCTGGGGTCTCCCTTTCTCCAGTGTGGGGGACGTCACCTGGAAAATGTTGTCCTGGTGCGATACGGGGTCCTTCATATCCAGAAGCGCTGGGTCCGCTCCATGGCTGCTAAACATTAGGGCGCTATTACTGCTTCTGATATGTTCGGATCGTGCCGCAAGCTACAGTAGCTCGGGCAGCGAGGGACCGGAAGAGGGGGCGCTGGTATAAAAGTTATCCCCGTACAGGTGGTAACCTTTATCCAGCTGTGGGAAGATCAGTTCCCGGACGATCTTCCCACTTGTTCCGAGGATGGGGGGGGAGGGGGCATCTGGGGGCTGGATTCGGGTGTCCCTTCCTACATACACTCTAAGGGTACGTGCACACTGCGGAATCGCGACAGATAACCCTTCGTGCATTCCACAGCTGGCACCCACCGGCGGAGTGATGCAGGCGCACGTCTCCACACGTGTCATAGACTCCATTCTATGCACGGGCGGATTCCGCTCTCCGTCCAACGTGTTCATTCTTTGGATGGACGACGGATTCCGCCCGTGCATAGAATGGAGTCTATGACACGGGTAGAGACATGCGCCCGCATCAGTCCGCCGGCGGGTGCCAGCTGCGGAATGCACGAAGAGTTATCCTTTGCCATTCCGCAGTGTGCACGCACCCTAAATCTGTAAGTGTACCCTGAGGTACTCTCACAGAGTTTGTAGAATTTCACGCCATACAGTCATCTCTTATTGGGACGGTACTGGCGGAAAAGACGTGTCTGGGGGGCAGCGTACGCTACGCTACCCCCAGACACGTCACAGGATGATGAGGATGATGAGGATGAATGGAGGAAAGAAGGATCCCCCCCATTTATCCTCACTGGCTGTTTCGGTGTCGGACGCAATGATAACGTATGCGTCCGACACCGAAAACACCCTGGGGGCCATCTTTATACGGGGACTAGTATATGGGGTATGTAGTGGTGTAGTGTCAAACTTTATTCAATGTAGTGTGGTGTAATGTAGTGTTTTTTACGTGTTTTTTTACAGTAAGTATAAAAAAAAAACCACGCCAACAAAGGAGTTGCTGATAAATGCTGCACTTATGTGCGGCACTTATCAGCAGACCGTGGCAGTAGAATATAGAAAAAAAACACCCTACGCCAAAAAGGAGGAGTTGCTGATTAGCAGCGCACTTTCGTGCGATGCTGATCAACACTCAGCGGCGATAGGGTGCGGAAAATAGAAAAAAAAAAATTTGAAAAAAAAAAAACTTTTTCTACATTCTGAACATCCCTGTAGCTGCTGATAAGTGTATTACACATATCAGCCGCTACATATCAGCCGCTAGAGAGCAGCAGAGCGCAAAATACGGAAAAAGCCGACGCTGGAGCCGAAAATAGCCGAGAGAAGCCGAACGTGACGTCACGGAGGAAGCCGAAGTCCCGAACGAACACGAGGACGCCGCGAACCCGGAAGACGCCGATCAGGAGCCCGGGACAGGTGAGTAATGTACAAATACCTGCTCTGGACCCCTCGGCTACCTAGCTGAGGGGTCCAGGGCAGGTATTTACTATTTTGTGGGACTCTGATCGCCGTGCCACCGGCCCGAACGCCGTGAACGGCCGGCCGGTACCGGACAGCCGTTCACGGCGATCGGGCCGGTGGCACGGTGACCACCATTACTTTTTACAGTAATGGCGGTCGGTGCCGTCCTCGGACAGCACCGACCGCCATTTTTTTCCGGGTCACCGATGACCCGGAAAGGTTCCGATCGCGGCTATTGGCTGATCTGAATTGATCAGCCTATAGCGGAGATCGTAAGCACGGGGGGTGTTAACCACCCCCCGTGCCGTGAAGCTAAGATGGCCTGCTATGATTTATAGCAGGCCATCTTCCCCGATCGCTGTGTGCGAACACGCAGCGATCGGGGAAACATCGGGCGTAAATTTACGCCCTGATGCGCCAAGTACCAGGGCGCGAGGGCGTAAGTTTACGCCAGATGTCGTTAAGGGGTTAAAGGAGAAGTCCGGCAAAAATTTTTATTTGAGTATTCTATTGCCCCCCAAAAGTCATACAAATTACCAATATACACTTATTACAGAAAATGCTTATAAAGTGCTTTTTTCCCTGCACTTACTACTGCATCAGGGCTTCACTTCCTGGATAACATGATGATGTCACAACCCGACTCCCAGAGCTGTCCGGGCTGTGGCTGCTGGAGAGGATGATGGCAGAGGGATGCTCAGTGTCCCTCCAGTGCCCTGTGTCCCCCTGCTATCATCCTCTCCAGCAGCCACAGCCCGCACAGCTCTGGGAGTCGGGTCGTGACATCACCATGTTATCCAGGAAGTGACATCACCATGTTATCCAGGAAGTGACATCACCATTTTATCCAGGAAGTGAAGCCTTGATGCAGTAGTAAGTGCAGGGAAAGAAGCACTTTATAAGCATTTCCCATAATAATTGTATATTGGTGATTTGTATAACTTTTGGGGGAAATACAATACTTTAATAAAAATTTTCGCCGGACTTCTCCTTTAATGCGACTTTTGAAGTCATGAGACCAAAATATTTAATGTAACTTGTCTGCAACTTTATTACAGGTGGGATATAACGGATAACAATAGCCGAATCACAGAGAAGTCACAAGCAGGTCAAGGTTGCACGCAACTTGCATTGAGGGTGGGAAAATAGACTGCAATGTGCGACCTGTGACCAAACATCCATGAAGGAAGGCTATTTTGTGACTGTGCTGTAGCATTCACTGATAGAGATGAGCGAACCTCGAACCCAGGCACGCAGCACTTTATTACCAATGACTAAAGAAGTTGGATCCAGCCCTAGGGAGTCCTGGAAAACATAGGCTATATCGATGTTTCTAGGCAGTCCTTGCCTGCATCCACCTTCTCCAACCATCAGCATTTAAGGTTTGTGAGAACCTGAACATTCGGCAAGCTTGCTCATCTCTACCTAGCAGTCACTCTACAGTTGTCAATCATCAGTCTGGGTGTCAGGCTTCACTATCTGCCTTGTTATTTCCGCTATCCCCATTGCATTCTCCTATTTAGATGTGCTATGGTTTTAAGCCCCATGTCCCATATTCCTATAGTGACAGTGTTCAGCAGCCAGTACCAGGCAATGGTGTGCTATCACTGTCACTCAGTGTAATCAGTCTAGACAAGTACAAGGTCAGGCCGAGATTAACAATAAGAATGCTGCACGCTTGTGGTTCATATCACTATCACTATGGTCTATGGGATAGAGAAGCGTAAAACTGCCATGTCAAAAGGAAACATAAAGGGTAAATGTAAAATGGCTTCCTACAAGAAGGATAGAAGTTTTATGCTAGAGTAGTAGATGCTTGGAACAAACCTCCAGCAGATGTGGTAGGTAAATCTACAATAACTGAATGTAAACCTGCCTGGTATATACATATATCTATCCTAAGATAATAACTATAAGGGCAGGCAATTTTCTATGTTAGGACGGTATTACACTGGACGATTCTTTTTGCCGATTAACGATCTCAAACGACTGCTATTGAAACTATCTTAAATAGTTCACCCTATTACACACTTAGGGTCATTCTTGCGCTCGTCTCTTCTTGGCTAATAGACCAGGGAACGACGGAACGATGTGTTATTACACCGAACGATGTTTGAATGATTTGTGAACGATCAACAAATAGGTCCAGATTTCTCATTGGTCGGTTAATCGTTGTTTGCTATTACAAGAAACGATTATCGTTTAAATCCGAACAACCTAACAATTTTTCAAACAATAATTGTTCTGTGTAATACGGCCCTTAGAGCAGCCAGCCAGGGAGTGAAGCTCTCATCCGCACGCTTCTCTCAACTCTACCTAGAGACTGACGAGAGTCTGGACACCCAGACCCTGACTGATGGGACAACAACAGTAACATTTTAAAGAGATTTATAAATTGTTGTAGCTATATAAGTGCCTTTGCTGGATTCTTTGTCAAACTTAGCATTGGTGTACATAAAAGTTATTAAGAGGTATTCTGGCAAAATACTATTTTGTTACATTACCTCCATAAAGTTATATAACTTTCCAATATAACCCTATTAAAGAAATTCTGTTTTTGTGTGTGTTTTCGTTGACTGGCAGCTGTAAGGGGTGATGTTGTCCCTCTGCTGCCACCAGTGGCTGTGTTGGGAATTGCAGGTCTTCAGAATCCCTGGTCCCAGCACAGATATTGCTAGCGATGCTGCATACAGATACTGAGTCTTCCCTAATGTCTATTGTAATACAAATTAGCATTAGAATATATATTATGGCTGGGGA
Source organism: Dendropsophus ebraccatus (assembly GCF_027789765.1). NCBI lineage: Eukaryota > Metazoa > Chordata > Amphibia > Anura > Hylidae > Dendropsophus > Dendropsophus ebraccatus. Next base: position 162,468,337 of record NC_091456.1, on the reverse strand, counting down.
AGAAGCCCCTGGCAGCAGCTCTGCAGCCAAAAACGTGTCCTATAAATCTGGGCCAATAAATGCAGTAAGGAAAAATAAGGGCTAGTGTAAGTTTTACTGGAAAAATAAGGTTCATTTAATTAGATGTAACGGCTGCTGAATTATCCAATATTCTTCACTATTGGACATTCGCCACCTATTGTCTTGGCAAAGTTGCCAATATAAAATCTGCCGCTATCACTTCTGCCAGTTGTCTGGCTGTGAAGCAGAAACCAGTGCCAGAATGGGATTATCAATGTTCAAATAACATTAATAATCTATGCTGTATCACATGATCTCATAGAAGAACAAAAGAATTTCTAGTACCCTAGTGAACTTCCTTGCAACTCAGACACGGGGCACTTTATGCTGAGCTCATCATTATGGCAGACTATGCGCATGATTCACATATCACAAGTTCTTATTCACTGCTTACATTTAGTACAGTGAACCAAGAATTCAAATATTGAACTTGGGGGCCACCTGCTGGTCATTTTTTGTAATGACACACAAGAAAACACCAGAAATATCTATATCATAAAAATCAAAGTCTGTCTGTCTGTCTGTCTGTCTGTCCTTCTGTCTGTCTGTCTGTCTGTCCTCTATAGACTTCCAAACGCCTGAACCGTTTGACCCCAAATTTGGCACACAGATACATTGGGTGCCCGGGAAGGTTATTGCGAAGGTCCCGTCCCCGCCAGATGTACAGGAGGGGAGGGGGAGGGGAAAGAGAGGCGCCTCATAGAAATGAATGGGAAAATCTCCTCACTGCAAACACAGGTGATATAATTAGCTGCAGCAGACACGGCAGTTGGAGCCTTAGCAACCAATAGGATTACTGCTTTCATTTTCACAGGGAGCAATGGTTGCTAGGGAAGCTGCCTCACAACATCCACAGTAATAACTGGTAGACCCCCTACTCCATCTATACAGTACATGTATATACAGGACCCCCTACTCCATCTATACAGTACATGTATACAGGACCCCCTACTCCATCTATACAGTACATGTATACAGGGCCCCCTACTCCATCTATACAGTACATGTATACAGGACCCCCTACTCCATCTATACAGTACATGTATATACAGGACCCCCTACTCCATCTATACAGTACATGTATATACAGGGCCCCCTACTCCATCTATACATTACATGTATATACAGGACCCCCTACTCCATCTATACAGTACATGTATATACAGGACCCCCTACTCCATCTATACAGTACATGTATATACAGGACCCCCTACTCCATCTATACAGTACATGTATATACAGGACCCCCTACTCCATCTATACAGTATATGTATATACAGGACCCCCTACTCCATCTATACAGTACATGTATATACAGGACCCCCTACTCCATCTATACAGGACATGTATATACAGGGCCCCCTACTCCATCTATACAGAACATGTATATACAGGACCCCCTACTCCATCTATACAGTACATGTATATACAGGACCCCCTACTCCATCCATACAGTACATGTATATACAGGGCACAACAGATATACCAAACTGTGACTGGGTAACACTGCTACACCAGACCTGACCAATACCGCCATACTGTGCTGGATAACACTGTCATACCAGACCTGACCAATACCGCCATACTGTGACTGGATAACACTGCCAGACCTGACCAATACCGCCATACTGTGACTGGATAACACCGCCACACCAGACCTGACCAATACCGCCATACTGTGACTGGATAACACTGCCACACCAGACCTGACCAATACCGCCATACTGTGACTGGATAACACTGCCACACCAGACCTGACCAATACCGCCATACTGTGACTGGATAACACTGCCACACCAGACCTGACCAATACCGCCATACTGTGACTGGATAACACTGTCATACCAGACCTGACCAATACCGCCATACTGTGACTGGATAACACTGCCATACCAGACCTGACCAATACCGGCAAACTGTGACTGGGTAACACCGCCACACCAGTCCTGACCAATACCACCATACTGTGACTGGATAACACCATCATATCAGACCTGACCGATACTGCCATACTGTGACTGGATAACACTGCTATACCAGACCTGACCAATACCACCATACCGTGACTTGATAACACCGCCACACCAGACCTGACCAATACAGCCATACTGTGACTGGATAACACCCCCATACCAGACATGACCAATACCGACACTCTGTGACTGAATAACACTGCCATACGGGTAAATACAACCCTGCAGGACACTACAGGTATACAGGACCCCAAAACTATACACTACAAGTGCACAGGACCTCCACAAAACTATATACTACAGGTATACAGGACTCCAAACTTTACACTACAGGTATACAGGACCCCAAAACTATATACTACAGGTATACAGGACCTCCACCAACTATATACTTCAGGTATACAGGACCTCCACCAACTATATACTACAGGTATACAGGACCCCAAAACTATACACTACAGGTATACAGGAACTCCACCAACTATATACTACAGGTATATAGGACCCCAAACTATACACTACAGGTATACAGGACCTCAAAACCATACACTACAGGTATACAGGACCTACACCAACTCTATAATACAGGTATACGCCACCTTCACCAACTCTATACTACAAGTATACAGGACCCCAAATATACTATAGGTATACAGGAACTCCACCAGCTATATACTACAGGTATATCGGACCCCAAACTATACACTACAGGTATACAGGACCTCCACCAACTCTATACTATAGTTATACAGGACCCTCAAACTATTTACTACAGGTATACAGGACCCCCGAACTATATACTACAGGTATACAAGACCTCCACCAATTATACACTACAGGTATCCAGGACCCTCAAACTATAAACTACAGGTATACAAGACCTCCACCAACTATACATTACAGGTATACAGCACCAACTATATACTACAGGTATACAGGACCCCCAAACTATACAGTACAGGTATACAGGACCTTCACCAACTGTACACTGCAGGTATACAGGACCTCCCTCAACTATACACTATAGGTATACAGCCCCCCCAACTATGCACTACAGGTATGCGAGACCCCTAAAAACTATACATTGTGGGTATACAGAACCCCTCCAACTATGCACTACAGGTATACACTAATTCCACTGATTAACTAAGATGAAACAATACCTTTAGCTTGGCCTCCTGGGCACCTTAGAACAAATCTAATTAACACACTGACACTTTATACCCGGGCAGCGCCGGGTACATTTTCTAGTTATACATAATAACAAGTACTGTATAGTATACAATATACTTGTACTGGTTTTGTCACTACCCCAGCTGGTCTTAGTTCTGCTGACTGAACACATTGATGGCAAATGTGGCCAATCCCATGGAATCAGGGTGGCAAATTTTAGCCTGGGGGCAAGCACATAGCACTGGCCCACAAGTAGCGGCCAGTCATGAGGATAACGTCACATGTACTTAAGCCGCTCTGGATTTGATGTTGGGGATTTTAATTATTTATATTGATGAAATCAGCAGCAATAAATCTGCAAAGAATTAAAGGAAAATTTGGGGCATTATGTAAAAATCCAAGGTGAGCAGAGGATGGTGGTAACATAATAAAGAATCTATACTTACCCATCCCTGTGCCCCACCGCCATACCCTGCTCACCCTGGATTTTTTACATTAATCCCGGAGTTCTCCTTTAAGGTTTGAACAGTCTCGGGGACTGTGTATAAAAGTTGGATACCCCCTTAAAGGACAACTCCGGCCCAAACTATTTTTTAATATGTTATTACTTATGGAAAGTTAGACAAATTTCTAATGTACATTAATTATGGGAAATGCACATATAGGGCTATTTCCGTTAATTTAGTAGATCAGGGAGACTTCAGATTCTCTAAAAAAAATGACGTCACGAACAGGGGGTGTATTTACAATGGAGTGTCCAGCAGGGGGCGCACAATATATAGAAGTCAATGGTACTCATTGACTTCTATATATAGTGCGCCCCTGCTGGACACTCCATTGGAATTACAAAGGATGTGTATGTAAATGTAATATACTGTATGTTTTTGATTGAATACATTTATGGAATACTTTGGGGAGCAAGTGTCCTTGCTCCCCAAAGTAATCCATAAATGTATTTAACCAGTACGTTTGGAGGGCAACGAGCAGGGAGGGAGAGAAGTGCATCTACCTCCCCCCACTGCTCGGTGCTGCTGCCGCCACATATACACAGTACTACTACTCCTATTATCTGCTCATATTAGGAGCAGACAATGGGGGAGTAGTACCTGTGCTATCCCCATAACGAACGGTGCCGCACAGCTGCTTGTCCCAAGAGCTTCAGGATGCCCCCTCCGCTGCTCCCCCTCCTCCTAGCTAACAAGTTCTTACTATCGCGCCGATCATCACCACCGCTGCTCTGTGCGCCCACATACCGCTTCCCGGCTGCGGACGGGAAGCGGTATGTGGGCGCAGAGAGTAGCGACGGTGAGTGGCGGTAAGCAGCGGCGATGTTTGGCGCGATAGTAAGAACTTGTTAGCTGGGAGGAGGAGGGGGAGTGGCGGAGGGGGCATCCTGAAGCTCTTGGGACAAGCAGCTGTGCGGCGCCGTTCGTTATGGGGATAGGACAGGTACTCCCCCACTATCTGCTCATAATATGAGCAGATAATAGGAGTAGTAGTACTGTGTATATGTGGCGGCAGCAGCACCGAGCAGGGAGGGAGGTAGATGCACTTCTCTCCCTCTCTGCTCGGTGCCCTCCAAACGTATTGGTTAAATACATTTATGGATTACTTTGGGGAGCAAGGACACTTGCTTCCCAAAGTATTCCATAAATTAATTCAATCAAAAACATACTGTATATTACATTTACATACACATCCATTGTAATTCCAATGGAGTGTCCAGCAGGGGCGCACTATATATAGAAGTCAATGGTACTCATTAACTTCTATATATAGTGCGCCCCCTGCTGGACACTCCATTGTAAATACACCCCTGGGTCGTGACGTCACATTTTTTTAGAGAATCTGAAGTCTTCCTGATCTACTAAATTAAGGGAAATAGCCCTATATGTGCATTTCCCATAATTAATGTACATTAGTAATAATAACATATTCAAAAATAGTTTTGGCCGGACTTCTCCTTTAGGCTGGGTTCACACTTCGTATATTTCAGTTAGTATTGTGGTCCTCATATTGCAACCAAAACCAGGAGTGGATTAAAAACACAGAAAGGATCTGTTCACACAATGTTGAAATTGAGTGGATGGCCGTCATTTAATGGCAAATATTTGCTGTTATTTTAAAACAACGGCTGTTATATTGAAATAATGGCCGTTATTTACTGTTATATGGCGGCCATCCACTCAATTTCACCATTGTGTGAACAGAGCCTTTCTGTGTTTTTAATCCACTCCTGGTTTTGGTTGCAATATGAGGACCACAATACTGACTGAAATATACGTAGTGTGAACCCAGCCTTAAAGGGGAACTTCACATAAGGAAAATTTGTTTTCTATTAAAAGTACATTAACCCCTTGCCTCTAAAGCCTGTTTTGGCCTTAATGACCAAGCTAATTTTTTAAAATCTGACCTGTCTCACTTTATGCGCTTATAGCTCAGTGATGCTTCAAAGTATGCTAGCGATTCTGAGATTGTTTTTTCGTCACATATGGCACTTTATGTTAGTGGCAAAATTTGGTCACTACTTTGTGTTTTTTTTGTGAAAAACATCAAAATATCATGAAAAATTTGCATTTTATGAACTTTGAAATGCTCTGCTTCTTAAAAAAGGAAGTCATAGCACATAAATTAGTTACTAAATCACATTATCAATATGTCTTCTTTATTCTGGCATAATTTGGTGAACATATTTTACTTTTTTAAGGTGTTACAGGACTTCGAAATTTATTAGCAATATATCAAATTTTCATGAAATTTCCAAAATGGATTTTTTTAGGGACCAGTTCTTTTTTTAAATGGATTTAGGAGGCTTGTATACTGGAAACCCCCATAAGTGACCCCATTTTGGAAACTAGACACCTTAAAGAATTAATCTAGGGGTATAATGAGCATTTTAACCCTACAGGGGCTGGAGGAAAGTGTTCACCATCAGGCCGTAAAAAAATTGAAAATTAAAATTTTCCAATAATATATACGTTTAGATTAAAGTTTCTAATTTTCAAAAGGAACATGAGAAAAAAAGCTCCCCAAAATTTGTAACGCAGGTTCTCCTGAATACAACGGTACCCCAGATGTGGGCGTAAACCACTGTATGGGCACACAGCCGGGCTCAGAAGGAAGGGAGCGCCAATTAGCTTTTTTAATGCAGATTTTGCTTGAAGAAGCGCCAGGTGTGTTTGCAGTGCCCCTGTAGTGTCAGCAGAGAGAAACCCCCCCATAAGTCACCCCATTTTCGAAAGTATACCCCTCAAAGAATACATCTTAGTGTGTGGTGACCATTTTGACCCCACAGGTATTAGAGGAAAGTATTCAGAATTAGACAGTTAAAATGAAAAACCTGAATTTTTCCAATAATATGTTAGGAGAAAAAAAGTACCCCAAAATCTGTAACGCAGGTTCTCCTGAGTAGAACGGTACCCCATACATGGGCATAAATCACTGCATGGGCACACAGCCGGGCTCAGAAGGGAAGGAGCGCCAATTAGCATTTTCAGTGCAGATTTTGCTGAAGAAGTTTCTGAGCGCCAGGTGCGTTTGCAGTGCCCCTGTAGTGCCAGCGGAGTAAAATCTCCCCATAAGTCACCCCATTTTGGAAAGTACACCCCTCAAAGAATTCATTTTGGGGTGTGGTGAGCATTTTAACCTCACAGGTATTAGAGGAAAGTATTAAAAAGTAGAGAGTAAAAATGAAAAACTCAAATTTTTCCAATAATATGTTTGCTTAGTTAGAAATTTCTAAATTTCACGAGGAACAGGAGAGAACATTCACCCCACAATCTGTAATGCAGGTTCTCCTGAGTACAACGGTACCCCATATGTGGGCATAAACCACTGTATGGGCACACAGCCGGGCTCAGAAGGAAGGGAGCGCCAATTAGCATTTTCAGTGCAGATTTTTCTGAAGAAGTTTCTGAGCACCAGGTGCGTTTGCAGAGCCCCTGTAGTGCCAGCGGAGTAAAATCTCACTATAAGTCACCCCATTTTGGAAAGTGCACCCCTCAGAGAATTCATCTTGGGGTGTGGTGACCATTTTGACCCTACAGGTATTAGAGGAAAGTATTCAAAAGTAGACAGTAAAAATGAAAAACTCGAATTTTTCCAATAATATGTTCCTTTAGTTTGAAATTTCTCAATTTCACGAGGAACAGGGGAGAAAATTCACCCCAAAATCTGTAAAGCAGGTTCTCCTGAGTAGAACGGTACCCCATATGTGGGCATAATCCACTCTATGGGCACACAGCGGGGCTCAGAAGGAAGGGAGCGCCAATTAGCATTTTCAGTGCAGATTTTGCTGAAGAAGTTTCTGAGCGCCAGGTGCATTTGCAGAGCCCCTGTAGTGCCAGCAGAGAAAAAAAAAACATAAGTCACCCCATTTTAGAAAGTGCACCCTTCAGAGAATTCATCTTGGGGTGTGGTGAGCATTTTGACCCCACAGGTATTAGAGGAAAGTATTCAAAATTGGCCATTAAAAATGAAAAACTCGAATTTTTCCAATAATATGTTGGTTTAGTTTAAAGTTTCTAAATTTCACGAGGAATAAGAGAAAAAATTCACCCCAAAATCTGTAACGCAGGTTCTCCTGAGTAGAACAGTATCCCATATGTGGGCATAAATCACTGTATGGGCACACAGCAGGGCTCAAAAGGAAGGGAGCGCCAATTTGCTGGAGCAAAACCTCAGCTAGTAATGGTTATTAGAACAGCGCAGTTACTAAAATACAATAAAAAAATGAGATTACAGGTAATGTGGGGTGGTTACGGATAATCTGGGGTGGTGATGGGCAACCTGCTGTGGTTACGGTAATCTTGAGATGATTACAGGCAACCTGCTGTGGTTACGGCCAACGTGAGGTGGTTACGGACAATCTGGGTTGGTTACGGATAAACTAAAGTGCTTATATGTAATTTGGGTTGGTTACGGCAATCTGGCGTGGTTATGGGCAATCTGGAGGGGGTCATTGGCAATTTGGGGTGGTTAGAGGCAACGTGCGGTGGTTAAGGGCAACATGCAGTGGTTACGGGCAACATGCGGTGGTCAGGGGCAACGTGGGGTGGTCAGGGGCAACGTGGGATGGTCAGGGGCAACGTGCGGTGGTCAGAGGCAGCGTGCGGTGGTCAGAGGCAGCGTGCGGTGGTCAGAGGCAACGTGCGGTGATTAGAGGCAATGTGCGGTGGTCAGAGGCAACGTGCGGTGGTCAGAGGCAACGTGCAGTGGTTAGAGGCAACCTGAGGTGGTAAGAGGCAACGTGCTGTCGTCAGAGGCGAGGTGCGGTGGTTAGAGGCGACGTGTGGTGGTCAGAGGCAAGGTGCGGTGGTTAGAGGCGAAGTGCGGTGGTTAAAGGCGACGTGCGGTGGTTAGAGGCGACGTGCGGTGGTTAGAGGCGACGTGCGGTGGTCAGAGGCGACGTGGGGTGGTCAGAGGCAACGTGCGGTGGTCAGAGGCAGTGTGCGGTGGTTAGAGGCGACGTGGGGTGGTTAGAGGCGACGTGCGGTGGTTAGAGGCGACGTGCGGTGGTTAGAGGCGACGTGCGGTGGTTAGAGGCGACGTGGGGTGGTTAGAGGCGACGTGCGGTGGTTAGAGGCAGTGTGCGGTGGTTAGAGGCGACATGCGGTGGTCAGTGGCGACGTGGGGTGGTCAGAGGCGACGTGCGGTGGTTAGAGGCAGTGTGCGGTGGTTAGAGGCGACGTGCGGTGGTTAGAGGCGACGTGGGGTGGTTAGAGGCAGTGTGCGGTGGTTATGGTCAACGTGTGGTGGTTACGGGCAACGTGCGGTGGTTAAGGGCAACATGCAGTGGTTACGGGCAACGTGCGGTGGTCAGGGGCAACGTGGGGTGGTCAGGGGCAACGTGCGGTGGTCAGGGGCAACGTGGGATGGTCAGGGGCAACGTGCGGTGGTCAGAGGCAGCGTGCGGTGGTCAGAGGCAACGTGCGGTGATTAGAGGCAACGTGCGGTGGTCAGAGGCAACGTGTGGTGGTCAGAGGCAATGTGCGGTGGTCAGAGGCAACGTGCGGTGGTCAGAGGCAACGTGCAGTGGTTAGAGGCAACCTGAGGTGGTAAGAGGCAACGTGCTGTCGTCAGAGGCGAGGTGCGGTGGTTAGAGGCAGTGTGCGGTGGTTAGAGGCGACGTGCGGTGGTTAGAGGCAAGGTGCGGTGGTTAGAGGCGAAGTGCGGTGGTTAAAGGCGACGTGCGGTGGTTAGAGGCGACGTGCGGTGGTTAGAGGCGATGTGCGGTGGTTAGAGGCGACGTGCGGTGGTTAGAGGCGACGTGCGGTGGTCAGAGGCGACGTGGGGTGGTCAGAGGCAACGTGCGGTGGTCAGAGGCAGTGTGCGGTGGTTAGAGGCGACGTGGGGTGGTTAGAGGCGACGTGAGGTGGTTAGAGGTGACGTGCGGTGGTTAGAGGCGACGTGGGGTGGTTAGAGGCGACGTGCGGTGGTTAGAGGCAGTGTGCGGTGGTTAGAGGTGACGTGCGGTGGTCAGAGGCGACGTGGGGTGGTCAGAGGCGACGTGGGGTGGTCAGAGGCAACGTGCGGTGGTTAGAGGCAGCGTGCGGTGGTTAGAGGCGACGTGCGGTGGTTAGAGGCGACGTGGGGTGGTTAGAGGCGACGTGCGGTGGTTAGAGGCGACGTGGGGTGGTTAGAGGCAGTGTGCGGTGGTTATGGTCAACGTGTGGTGGTTACGGGCAACGTGCGGTGGTTGCGTGCAATCTGGGGCGGTTATGTGCAATCTGGCGTGATTACGGACAACCTGGGGCGGTTACAGGCAACCTGGGGCGGTTACGGGTAATCTGGGGGGTTAGGAATAATCTGGGAGTAAACTGCAGTTATTACTATAATAAAAAAAAGTGTGTGTTTTATTTTTTTGTGTGTTTGTCACTTTTTGTACTTTATACATTCATTTTCACTGTATTACTATGATTACTGTGATATTTTCTATCACAGTAATCATAGTTCAGTGACAGAGACCAAATTGGTCTCTGTCACTTTAAATTTTCAGAGTTGGCTGGTTGTGGAGCGCATGCGCACTTCATAACCAGCCAGGACGTCGAGGAGGAAGGAGCTCCGTGGATCCGGTGAGTATATGGGGAAGGGGGGGGGGGTGACGGGGGGACGGGGGTGACGGGGGGGGGGGGGGGGGTGGGGGGCGACACTGTAACACTTTTTATCCCCTGTCACCAATGATTTATGGTGACAGGGGATAAAAAGTGCCGGCAGCACTGGGAACAGGCGATCGGTGGTATATAGTATATACCGCCGATCGCCTGCTCCGGGACCACACGGGGGGATCCCCGATCACTGCCCCATGCTCTCCGCTACCTCCGGTGGCGGAGAGCATGGGGCTTTGATCATTATTTTATTTCCATCCCTGCGAACAAACATCGCAGGGATGGGGGCGGCCATCTTGGATCTGATGGCCGCCTGGGTACGGTGATCTGGGGTCTGATCGGGGGGCTGATCTGGGGTCTGAGGGGACATTTTTCATCTCCCCCCACCGTGGATTCACGGTGGGGGGAGATGAAAGCTCTCGGCGGTGCCGGTAATTCCCGGTACCGGAGATCACCGCTATAACGGTAATAGCGGTGATCTCCGGTATCGGGGGACAAGGGGAGGGGGCCGGGGGACATACTAGTTGTGGCGGTGGGGGGAGGCAACGTGCTGCAGCCTCCCCCCGCCGCCCGATCTCCCCATAGACGCTGCGGTCGCATTGACCGCGGCGTTTATGGGGTTAACTGCCCGGGGGGAGCGCGGCTCGCCTCCGAGCAGAGGCAGCAGGGGGATGCTGTGTGACATAGCATCCTCCTGCTGCCCGATCTTCTATAGGGACAGCGGGGGGAGGCAGGGAAGCCATAAGGTTCCTGGAACGTCATGTTGCGGGAACTACCTGCTTTACATGACGTTCCAGGAACGTCATTTTGCGGCAAGGGGTTAAAAGTTATATATGTGTGTCTATATAATGTTTTACCGTATCTGTACGGCTCTGCCACACTGGTAGCTGATAGAAATCCAGGAAGTAAAGAAAAATGGCCTCTGTGCCAATCCACATTGTCTCCTGCTCCCTCTGCTATCCCAACTTAGGAGACAAATCTTCCATGCCTCAGTCTCACATTTTGTGTGTTTGTTGAGCACAGGCTGATGATGCAGACAGGGGGCAGGGCGTGATGTCCCAGGAGGCTTGGCTGGATCCCCCAATCCCCTGAGTGATTCAACATCTCTGACCGGCCAGAAGCAGCTGCTGCACTGATTTTACTGATTGTGTAGAAGTGTGCAGTGAAATTAGGGCTGTGTTCACACATGTTGGAGTTTCATTGCAGTACTGCAGCGTATTCACAAAAATGATGCAGCAACACAAGTAAATGATGCTAAACGGCAGAGAGGATTAGAGCCGGTTCTGCCAATCCCAAATGGAGAAAAAACGAGGCATAAACAGTATATCCCATGTAAGGTAGTATTGGATAAACTCCTTATTGTGGGGCTCAACTTCAAAGATAAAAGATGCTTGATCATAATATGTGTGTGGAAATGAAAAGAAAAAAAAATGAAATTAAAAAAGTTCTTTACTTTATTCTAATATCAGCGTTACAGGAAGAGAATACAGTGTGCTATGTGGTGTTACAGGTAGAGAATACAGCGTGCTGTGTGGTGTTACAGGTAGAGAATACAGCGTGCTGTGTGGTGTTACAGGTAGAGAATACAGTGTGCTGTGTGGTGTTACAGGTAGAGAATACAGTGCTGTGTGGTGTTACAGGTAGAGGATACAGCGTGCTGTGTGGTGGTACAGGTAGAGAACACAGCATGTAGTGTTACATGTAGAGAATATAGCGTGCTCTTACAGGTAGAGAATACAGCGTGCTGTGCGGTCTTACAGGTAGTAACTGTGTGCTGTGTGGTGTTACAGGTAGTTATTGTGTGCTGTGTGGTGTTACAGGTAGAGAATACAGTGCTGTGTGGTGTTACAGGTAGTTATTGTGTGCTGTGTGGTGTTACAGGTAGAGAATACATTGCTGTGTGGTGTTAAAGGTAGAGGATACAGCGTGCTGTGTGGTGTTACAGGTACAGAATACAGCGTGCTGTGTGGTGTTACAGGTAGAGAATACAGGGTGCTGTGTGGTGTTACAGGTAGAGAATACAGCGTGCTGTGTGGTGTTACAGGTAGAGAATACAGTGTACTGTGTGGTGTTACAGGTAGAGACTACAGTGTGCTGTGTGGTGTTACAGGTAAAGAATACAGTGCTGTGTGGGGTTACAGGTAGAGAATACAGTGTGCTATGTGGTGTTACAGGTAGTAACAGTGCGCTGTGTGGTGTTACAGGTAGAGAATACAGCGCTGTGTGGTGTTACAGGTAGAGAATACAGTGTGCTGTGTGGTGTTACAGGTAGAGAATACAGTGCTGTGTGGGGTTACAGGTAGAGAATACAGTGTGCTATGTGGTGTTACATTTCTCCACCACTGGTCCTATAGGTGATGACATCACATCCATTTTGATGGAAACCATGGCACCCTCACTGGGCTGTGATGTGACATTGCTACCTGAATGCCAGGGGGGAACCAGCGTGATATTTTCACAGTAAGAAGGCAACCCTAAGGCCCCAATCACAGTATCCCCACATATTGCAGCTTACCCATTGACTTTAATACTTTTGAGTCCTGGAAAAAAGTTTACATTCAGGAAATTGTACCAAATGTAGCCAGTAGTAGGCTAGAGCCCCCTTGGACCATTAAAGTGAAAAAGTAAATTGGCACAATGTAGTACATCTCTTTACTGATATCCTCACCTGTCCCTCATAGCACCGAAACATGATGTTTGGGCAGGAGAAAGGCACTCAGAATGCTTCAAAGAATGGTTACGAAACAAAAAGACACAAAAACCTAAAAATGACACATGGCAGATATTCACTCTACTGTGATTGACAGTATGTGGTCAGTATAGGAGGGAAATTAGGAAAATTCCCTATATATTATAAGCCATTCCCTATAACTTTTTGAAAAACCAAAGTAGGTAGAGAATCTCAGCTTACGGAGAACAGTATCAGTAGTCTGCACAAAAACCATAGTATGACCTAAAGGCTATGGACACCTTTGCAGTGATTTTTTTTTATTGTTCACTTGTTTACTAAATGAAAAATTATGGAACTTATGAAATAGTCTTTTTTTAAAAAAGATTTCCTACTATTCTGCAGCTGTAGAATCTATGCAACCCCTTTACATAGCTGGCTGGCCTGGTGATTATAACATCTTAGAGCACATCTCCTCTCCTAGCTAAGTTGGGGCTCTCTGCTCCAACTTCTACAGCCACTGGGAGTCAAATGCTGAGCCTTTGGATTTGGACAAACCTGAACATTGTGCAAATTTGCTCATCACTAGAAGGGATGCACAGATCACATACGACGGAAAGGGGAACATAGGGCAGCAGAATTCCAGGCACACAGACCTTACATCTAGCATGAATTACTTGGAGGGAAACGTCCACAATCCACATCGGAAACTAGGGGCATATTTTAAACTACATATCATCTCTTCAGAAAAGTAATGAAGGAACAGCGATTGCTTAAAGATACATAAAGATTTTTTTTGTCCATGCCAACAGTGTCCATAGCCTTTTATAAAACACTAACTATTCCATCTTCTTCATAGTACATGATAAGACAAAATAAATATACTGGTGATTACTTCAGCAAATACCAAAAATATACATATTTATAAAATATGTTTTCTATAAAATGAATGTGGACCTAGGCAAGGCGTTCTATACCCAGTACTGATTGGTTTTAAGGGTTGGATTAGTCTTCCGACAATGCTCAGTCATTTCTGGATCCATCTGCAGCCAAGAGTTCTGTTGACTACTGACTACTAAGGAGGGAGCAGAGTTCGTACAAAAGTGGTCATGTTTTGATGGCAGCAACGGGCTTACAGAACAGTAGTCATTGCTTTTTTGCAGAGGGGTCACTGTCACAGTGGGTACAGTGGCACTTTGCTCTGTATGTGGGGAGGGCACTTGGGGAACCATGCTATAGGAATGGCTTCTAACATGGGACGGAGCCTTTTTTGCCTTCCGTTTCCTAATAAGACACCAGACAATGAAGATGATGGCAAGCAGAAGGATGACAATTATTACCAGTGAAATAATAACAGAAAGAGGATTGGTCTGACTAAGCTCGGCTTTTGGAGTAATTGCTACCACTTTTACAGTAGTGTCTCTAATGGTGGGGATGGTAGGTGCTACCTCTTTAGATGGGACAGGTTCTTCAATTTTTTGGCTGCCCCAACGATTGCGGTTGCCTAATCTCTTTATAGGAACTTCTGTAAGATTTTTATTCAGCCAATAACTTGTTGTCCTTCTCTCATAACCCACAGTGGTATACATGGGAGGACGAGAGCCGAGTGAAGTAGCTCCTGAACTGGTGGTAGATTCCATCATGTATGGTTCATAAGGGACAATAGAATATGGCAAATATCCCAATGCCGATGGCACCCCATGTGCTTTTAACATAAAAGCAAAGGAATCATTCAACATTTCCTGGTCTGTGACATTGGCGTCAACATACATCGATATAAGTCCCGTGTCAATATCACTTTGTTTGAACATCTCAACATCTGCATATGGATCGTTTTTAAGCATTTTCCTCTGAATTTTTCCATACATTGGGGGATGAAGTATATGGTATTCCGGGTCACTGTTGGTTACATTTCCCAATTCGTTTGCATCCAAATCCATGGTCTTTAAAGTGTACATTCGTCCAGTAGGGATTTTTAGACCTGGTCTCATATTTAGTAAGGGCTCCACAGTGATGTTCACTCCCTGTCCGGTGAGGTTAGTTTCCGAAGTGAAGATGAAAACCTCAAAAGTATCTTCGGACAGAGTGAAGTTTTCAATATGATACGTTACTTTCCCCATGTCTATATCTGCTTGGTCAAACGCTGTTACAGGTTTATTGTCAAGCATGAAGATGCCAAACCTGGGATTTTGCGACACCTGGTAACTGATGACTGTACTCTTTCCATCTGTTGTTGCTGCTAGATTACTATTCCAGACAGTTAAAGAGGTTTGCCCTTGCAAGAGGACCAAGTTGGTTTTATTAACCATGGTAATGGAGACCGGTATAACATCCAGGTTGAAGAGTTTATATAGTGGCTTATGTTTACCATCGGACACGCTGAAATAAAATACTCCAGAATTTGGACTTCCATCTTGTACAAACCACAATTCACCATTATTTATATCTGCCTGGGTAAAAGCTTGAACAGAAGCATTAAGATTGTCAGATTTTGCCAAATAACCATTGTTGGGCAAACTGATAACAGTGTATTTTATATCTTCAGGAGGATTGTCCAGATCTTCAACATTTAGATTTTCTGGACCCAAAGCCATTGTTCTTCCTTGCAACGCGGTCAAACCAGGACGCTTTGTCTTAAGCTCCGGCACTTGGTCATTAACCGGAATTACAGTAATATTGAACTTCTCTTCTATCACGTCCATTTCCGGCTTCACTGCCGATTTGCTTTTTAAATTTAACCACGTGGCAAAGGTGAAATCATCTGTGGCCAACTCCGCTCCATCATGTACATATGTAATCCCAAATTTATTGATGATGTACTGCGAGAAGTTTGGCTTTTCCTTTGTGATGTTCCTATCTCCTACTATAATAACACCATTCTGGGGCAAAGAGGTCACCTGGAACCAGACTTCATAGAAGGAACGTTGTGATTCCGGCAGCCTGGCTAGAAGATTTGATCCGTCTAACTTTGACTTGTCGATTTGTACTTTTCCTCCTTCCACCACAGAGGCACCTGGTGGTACAAGTCAATGAAACAAACTTATAAGAAATACACCATATCATTTCTGTAAGTGTAAGCCATTATACTTAAGCCATATTTACCTGTATTGGCAATAAGACGACTATATCTGTTAGGATCATTGATCTCATAGGATATTGTCATGAGGAAAACTTGCATTTCCAGAATAGCTGGAGGAGAGGACACAGTGAAGGTAAAGGAATCCTGCATGCTCCACACCAAGGCTTCTGTATCAGTATGCTCATATATAATCTTTCCCTCATTGATCTGCAAAAGACAAAACCACAAAGTGAAAAAGACAAAACATAGGTGCTATGGATTCTTTTAGCTATGATTAGATCTATGATCAGTCTGCAGCTAACAAGTCATAAAACAATGATAAACTGAACTTTTGTTAAACAAGATGTTGTTCGTTAACAGGTGTGAGTGTATCAATGGTGGGCTTGACGCATGTCTGTGCCACTGCAGCTGCCCCAGGGTAGCCTCTCATCTGGAGCTCACATATACTATTTGTCACATCTGTCTACACTCCAATGTATAGTGAATAAGTGACTATTGGAATGCTGACAGATGGACAGATATGACAATTAGAGGCTACCCAGGGTTTTCTGCAGTGGCACAGCCATAAGTCATGGATAATGTCCACCAGTGCTGCAGTTTCTGTTTCAACATATTGCCTACCTAAAGGCATAGCCAGAACCAACTTTATAGATAGCTCCACTACATCTACCACAAATTGTGCTATGCTATGAGCACGGCACACTTTGCAAAGAGCAGGAACACCTGTTTTTGATAGCTGTCCTTGCTCTCATGCATACTTTTCATGGTGTCCTAAAATATTAGCCTGGGGCGGCATAGTAAGAGGTGCAAGGACACAAGCAGATTCACTGGGTCGAAAGCACAGGGAATCTTTGCACCTGCCCAGATGCATTATACATCACTGACTAAGGGCCCTATTCCACCAGACGATTATCGTTCGCATAATCGTTAACGTTTAACGATCTCAAACGACCGCTATTGCGAAAGACCTGAAAACATTCACTCATTTCCATGGAACGATAATCGTTACTTATGATCGTATTTGCGATCGTTTTTTTTTTTGCCATTTCTTCGCTATTGAGTTCGTATCTACTGCGAACGACCAAACGATGTCTTATTCAATGTGAACGATTTGCAAACGTTTTGCGTACAAGCAACGATAAAAATAGGTCCAGGTCTTATAAAGCGATCAACGATTTCTCGTTCGGTCGTTAATCGTTAACTGCATTTCAACCGAACGATTATCGTTTAGATTTGGACGATTTAACGATAATCTGAACGATAATCGTCCGGTGGAATAGGGCCCTAAGGCATCATGCGCACGTCCGTGTCAGTTTTCCTGACAGTAAAGCTCCTGATCAGGTGAGGAACCGCTTTCCTCTTCAAAGACAGAATGTAGGACACCGCAGTGTTATTTGGAACCAATTCCAGTTCTTTTCTGTTTCACAATAAAATATTCAAACAAATACTGAAAATTACTCGCCATCTGCTGTGTAAAGCTGGAGACCTCCTCAGTGTCATTTTCTTGAACAAACTTTAAGATCTTCCCATGCTTGGGAGAAGAACTGATGTCAAAGGTTACAGACCGGTTATTTGCATTGTTCTCATCGTTGGTTACAGCTTTTAGTACATCTGAAGAAATCGTTCTTCTCATTCCTGAAATACAATAATAATAAAAAAAAAAAGATTTATTAACTAATTATTAGCAATATTTATAACAGTAAATGATACAACCATAGTAATAGAGACAATGACGGGGGCATAAACAGCAGTGATCAACTGGTGACAGCAGCATCTGTTAAAGGATGGAATATGGTAGATGGCAAGTGAACAGTCAGAACCTGATGTGGATGTGGTGGAAGCTGGAAAAATTGGCAATTGTAAAAACCTAATTGACTATGATCAGGGCCAAGTTGTGATACCCAGACAACACATATTTCTAAAATGTGAGGTCTAATATGTAATGGTGAGCACCTACAAAAATTTATCACAACTGGCAAACTGGTGACATGGTAAAGGGTGCCCAAGACTCGTGTATGTGGGAACCAGAGATAGGCTACCTGGTCTGATCCCACAGAAGAGCTAGTAGGAAGAATTGCTGAACAAGTAAAAGGGCATTTCTAGGCTAATAGTATTGCTTAGTCACAGATCAGCAGGTCCTGACATCAGATGTTTAGCACCCACGCTACACAGTGAATGGCTATGTTCACTGTGTAGTGGTGACACCGTACCACTACAAGTGAATAGAAGCTGAGCTGCAGTTACCAGGAGTGGCCACTAGACAGTGAATGGAGCTATATCACAGTCACCCAACCTTGCTATGAATGAACAGACCCTGCTTCCACACTCCTCTAAGCCTATTGGGTTTTACAATCTGTGAGCAAAAAGCTCAAATTGATGAGAAATTGAGAACCGCTTTAATGAATAAAGAAACAAAGATGCACACAACTGCAATAAACACCCCGTAACAGCTGTCTGTGAATGGATACCTGGCTTTGATATTTCCCTTGTCTTATCCTTAGACTTGTACCTGAGTTACATGTTGACTTAAATGACCACCTATCATGGTGGTTTTGGTGGGAGCCCCCCCTTTGCTTGGTTTTCCTTCCCTGGAGGGTTATCTGGTTATTCCTGTGTTTTGAGACTCGCAACTGAGGCTCCGCTGACTCTTTTGCATATTACAACTGCAATGTTGTGTAACTCATACCTGGAAATACACCCAATCCTTTATTTATTTCCATGTTGATGACAAGCGTCCTTGCTGTGATGCTGAAAATTTGCCTTGGTGCAAAGTTCAGACCGTCTGTTACCTGGAAATTGAATCCTCCAGACATGGGGCCTGAAAAAAATTGTCAATCAGTAACATACAGAAACAGAAAGGCAGAGCTCTCACACATAAATGCGGACTCTTCCCCAGACTGTGCGGCATAGATACGAGACCAATGGAATAACCACCGGGTGAGCGGAACATGTAATAGGTAGTATGAGGATATTGATGGCGGTGATCATTTCATCCAGCTCCAGCTATATTAAGAGGTTTTTAAAATTGAGTGTTTCTGTATCTTCAGGAAAAACACAAACTGAGGTCCAGCACATCCAAAAATATGCAAAACTTTAAAGTATATTCACTTTCTAAAACAAAAAATAAATAAATCAGGGGTATTTAACATCCCAGGAGCGAGTACAGGAAGGCAAAATTGGTGCAGGGACTTAAAGCCATAACCCTATGTGCCTCATAATTCCCGACCTAGATTATCCTGCTGTATGGTTTGGCCCCATACCAATCTGCATGGGAAATGCTGCACAGTATAAAATAACAATGAGACGTGGTTTGGGACTACACCTTACATGGATTCTTGTCGTAAACTACATCTATCTATCTATCTATCTATCTATCTTAAACTTCTGATTATGGTGGCTTCAGTCAGTCAAAATAACATTGTAAACAATCCTTGTTCATATTGTTTAGGTATGTGGATATTGTAGACAAAGGTCTTATGACAATGGTGGTATTGTCCAGATTGGAAAAAAATACAAAGGAAAAAGAAAGCTGTAAGATGCACTGTATTAAACTATGCCTGTGGTACGTCTTTAGTGGAAGAAGAATCCAAAGACCTACTAGTTCTTTAATTGGAAAAGTCAACTCTGGCCACTTCAGGGTAAGTGTAGTATTACATGGTGTCTTATAGAGAAGTGGTCCAGGCTGGGAGACCCCTATATGATGTTCACATGCTCTAATGGGACATATGCAGGGGGTAGTAATTTGACAATCACTTTAGTACATTTAAAGGGGTATTCTAATCTCAACTAATATAGTTATACTTGTAGGGCTTGTAAATAGTTTTGCAAATAAATTTCTTTAGCAAACCTGCCACATTTTAATATGCTACTCCTTCCCTCCCATTGTTGACAGTTTGTTGACTAGGTTACCAATCACCGCTCTGCTCTAAAAACAGTGCTCTGATTGATGTATATAACTATTGTATACATATAATACAGTATATATACACTGTGGGAGACATTTATTATGTGGCACTAGTGTTGTCACGATACCAGAATTTTGAGTTCGATACCAATACCAACTTTTTTTTTTCAATGCTCGATACCAATTCGATACTTAATAAATTTTATTTAAAAAAACCCCCACAAGAATAGAGATGCGCCCGTACGGACCATATTATTTTAAAACTAAAGTTTGCCTTATTTAAAATAAATGTTCTTTAAAAAATTGCCCTATTCTCACTCCTAACACTTTTTTATCTTTTAGCCTGCATGGCTGTGGGGTGATCTGTAGTTTTATTTAGTAGCACGTTTTTATGTGGTACTGAATTTGGTGGTTTCTCCGCTTGCACCATTTACCGTGCGTCATCAGGAAGGTGATAATCTTATAATATGCACAATAACACTTCAGCTATCAGGGGGATGATGGGAACTGTAGTCATGTAACACACACTTCAGCTATCAGGGATGATGGGGGTTGTAGTCATGTAATACACTTCAGCTATCAGGGATGATGGGGGCTGTAGGCATGTAACACACTTCAGCTATCAGGGATGATGGGGGCTGTAGTCATGTAACACACTTCAGCTATCAGGGATGATGGGAACTGTAGTCATGTAATACACTTCAGCTATCAGGGATGATGGGGGCTGTAGGCATGTAATACACTTCAGTTATCAGGGATGATGGGAACTGTAGTCATGTAATACACTTCAGCTATCAGGGATGATGGGAACTGTAGTCATGTAATACACTTCAGCTATCAGGGATGATGGGAACTGTAGTCATGTAATACACTTCAGCTATCAGGGATGATGGGGGTTGTAGTTGCACTATTCCAGCTGGATTCGGGCGGCAGAGTAATGTGCAGGCTACCGCCCCCCTCCCCCTTCCCAGTTGCAGCCAGGCCGACCTTTTGCTCACCCCCCACATTGCTGATGCCGGCCCGGGAGTGTCCTGACGGCTCCCACCTCACAGCCACCCACCTCCTGTCAGATCTCCTCCTCGCCTCCCCCACCTCCAGCCTTCTCCCCCGGACGGTGCAGCTCTCAGCCTCTCTCTTCCCTCTCCTGCCGCCGACGCTGCTCTGTAATGCTATACTGACCCGGGACCCCGCGGCACATAAATCTATTCGCAAATGCTTCAAATAATTTATTCGCAAGTGGGCTCTCTACGCCACTCGAGCCAGAGGAGCCACAGGGGGTGCAGCAGCATGCAGAGAGGGTGCAGCCTTTTTTCAACAGAAAAATGTTAACGAAAACCTACTCCAGCTCTGTTAAAGCGACTCTGTACCCACAATCTGCCTCCCCAAACCACTTGTACCTTCAGATAGCTGCTTTTAATCCAAGACCTGTCCTAAAAACAACTTTTAATCTGGCAGCGCTGTGTCTAACGGTCGGGGCTTACATTTGTATATGCATTAGGCTGGCACCACCTCTCTGTCCCTCCTCCCCAACTTTCTCATCATTAGGAATGATCCAGGAACATTTACTGCTGTTTGAGCTTTGCACAGGTGTATTAACGATCCAGCCCATGTTCATTATACACACAGGTGGGGAATAGGAAGCAATCTGCCTGGAGCATTCCTAATGATGAAGAGGGCAGGGAGGAGGGACAGAGAGGTTGTGCCAGCCTAATGCATATACAAATATAAGCACCGGCCGTTAGACACAGCGCTGCCGGATTAAAAGTTGTTTTTAGGACAATAACTGCATCACCTGCCAAATAGACCCCAGGACAGATCTTGGATTAAAAGCTGCTATCCAAAGGTACAAGTGGTTTGGGAGGGTCAGACTGTGGGTACAGAGTCGCTTTAACCATACCTCCTCAGCCAGACCACTGCTTTTAGAGCAGAGTGGTGGTCTGTAAAGTAGACAACAAGCTGTCAACAATTGGAGGGAAAGAGCAGCATATCAGTAGGAGACAAGTTTGCTAAATGAATATACTTGAAAAAATATTTAACTTGATGAGCCCTACAAGAGTAACCATGTTAGTTGAGGTGAGGATAACCCTTTAAGATTTGTAAACATTTTACACTGTGAAAAAAACAACAAGGGCATTTAAACATCATCATGGCTTACCACTATGAACAAACACCAAGTGACCATCATTTATGTGTTGCTGGGTAAAATTCAGAATGCTTTTATCTGGATGAGACTTGAGGGCAAGATGACCGTTGCTTGGTGGCGTAATGGAGAAGACAAGATCCTTAGGGGAGGAGTCCTTATCTTCAGCAGATAGGTCACTGGTTGTCACTACAGTCACAGAGCCAACCCACACCTTAAAGATAGAATAAGTAGGGAGAATTTAATACTCAGCCATTGTTTATTAGTAGAAAAGAAAAACAAGGGACAGCGCCCCATGGCGAGGATCAGCTGGACTAAAATGGGGTGAAGGGATAAAATATGGTAACCCACACCTGATAGAGTTGTGCTGAACAGTAGGCACAACTCTCGGAATAGCATGAAAAGTATAAACCTGCGAACAGCAGCCACTCCCGAACTCCACCAAGGGAATAAGGAGGAAAAACACCACCAAACTCCAACAACGGGGATCCAGGCGCAGGTCCGGCTAATGGTGACCAGATAAATAATGTAAAACTATAAACGTTTATTAAAAAGACTCAACGCGTTTCGGAACCTTACCGATTCCTTTTTCAAGAGTCATATAACATTACAGAAGAGACACACAACACAACTTATACCAAAAAGAAATGGTGATGTCAATAAGATAGGTGGAGCTACTCCACCCATCAGGGTTAACTCCTAAAGAGCTGACACAAAAAATATACAATTTATTAGTACTACAGCTGTAACTACATAAAAAAACATGCAAATAGCATGAAGACATGTACATTTGGTTAGAACTGCTACTTACAAAACAGCATGCAAAAATATATAAAAAAAAATATATAGATATTTTGCTTTTTTTATATATATTTTTTCACGCTGTTTTGTATGTAGCCACAGTACTAACCAATTGTACATGTCTTTATGCTATATGCATGTTTTTTTTTATGTAGTTACTTGTAGAAGAAAATGTATGGCCTAGATTTGTTTTTACCGATTAGAGCTAGATAGTCTGCTTTTATGTTCTGTAATCTAACTTTATTTTTATTTGATATCTAGTATATTATTATGGAGGCTGCCATCTAGCCTGAGCTGTTTTTAACATCATTTTGTGACGTGCTTTACAGCAAGCCTCCTTGACGTAGACACAATGAACATTTTCAGGCCCTATTCTTTGTATGGAATACACTTATAAGTATGCTCAGTAACTAGAGATGCTATTGTCCTTGCTATCTACTGTTGTCACCTTTCACTGTAATGCTGTCCAGATCACTTTCCAGCAGCCTCCTCCTTATCATCACAGACTGAACAGGAAGTATCAACTTAGTTTGAAGCCTAGTGGCTAAATTAAAAACTGAGAGATTTCAGGATTATTTTATAATATAGAAAGTAAAATAAAAAAAAACAAACAAACAACACACACAACAAAATATATAACAAAATTCTACCAAACAATAAATGTTGTTCATCTTGACAATGTCAGAGAGAGAATGTAGACTGCAAAATACCACCTTGAGGGAGGACGTAGACCCCCACAATCACAAAATGAGGATATATTCCAGTTATGTCTGTACTTATTAAACCCCTTTATTTATACCTGTGAAATAAATCCTTACCCGAAAAATCTTATTAACAGATATAACTGGGAATTCATCATTGACAGGTGTGATGGTGACAAATATTGACTGCGGAAGACTTTGCTTGGAAAGTTCAGTGCTGTTTATGATGATGGTGAAGTTATCCTGCGAGGTCTCACTGTCATCGTGGACATAGTAAATCAGCTCTTGTTCCACCTAGAAAATTAAACATGGAATATACAACATAAATAATAATCATAATATTTTTTTAAACAATATTTTTTCATAGAATACAATACAAACTGGACAAGAGTGTAGAAACTATACAGCAGTGGTTGAATGTCCAAAAAGGAGAAAGAGAGTCACTGGGTAGATAATGCAAAGTCTGTTTAGTATCTATACAAACAGTGAGATATCTCACCCATAGGATCCATACAATCGCAAGAAAGACATTAACTTGGGATACCTCTCTCTTTATACATATTAGCAACGACTCTTGACACCTGTTAATACTCTTTCCAGCTAGCTTTAACATAACTATGACTTATCTCATAATCATAGAAAACTAAAACCAACCAACAACTGGAGAGGGGATCAGCAGGGCATCATAATAATTTTATACATTTCTTATACATTTTACTGTGTAAAATCAGAAATAGAAGTAGACAGAGACATTTCTGTTCATATGATACTTGTATGTGGGGCTGGGCAATTAATGAAATTAATTTGATTAATTCACCCAAAATTGTAGAATCGATTAGATTTTTTGTGAAAATCGTAAATTTGATTTTCACAAAAAATCATTGCGGGCGGTGAGGTTTGCAACGGCAGCTGGCGTTCCGGAGAGGAGCGGTGAGGTGTGCAGCGGCGGGCAGAGAGGTGTACGGCGGCCTCCAGTCGCTTAAGCTAGCAGAGCCGCCGCTGACTCGCCACCCCCTAGCGTCCCTGTCGCACGTGGAGGTCCCTGGTCTCTGGAGGAGGCTGCGGGGACTGCAGGGCAAGATGATTGCATCACTGCCAGTCCTGGAGCTGTTTAGAAGGATCGGGGGGTGCATGGCAGACGTATGTCGGTGGAAACGGGTCGGGTGTGAAGGAAAATCACTGCCTAACCCCTTTTTTTTTTTTGGGAGAGATAAGCCGCAGCCAGAGCAGCTTCAGCTGGATTCGGCTTAACCCTCCTCAAAGAGAACACAGGATTGCTTGGCTGTGCTGAAAGTTTCTGTGTATGGAGAGGATGGGGGCGGGAGGGGAGAGATAACTGATGGCTGAACGATCCTTCAACCACCAGTTATTCAAGGTATATGGGGACCCTTAGATACACTATCAATATTAGATCAGTGGGCAGCAACCCTCACAATCAGCTTTTGTGATGCTCTGGCGGTGGGGCATAGTACTGCAGCTTTACCCCATGCTGCGGAATCTTGCAACACTGCTACAAATATGGTGAAGCAGGATTAAAAAAGAAAGCACAACATTGGGTAAACTTTTTTTTACCTGTTTCTTAGTAAATTTTGATAACTTTATTCCAGGAATCCTTGTATTTTCTACATATCCATTTTTGGGTTCATCCAAAAGAACAAACTCAAAATTGAGATCTTGGAAGTGTTTGTTTGGAATACGTAGATAATCCTGGGTCAGGGCTTTGGACGCTCCTTCCCTCATAGTGATATTCTGGGTCTCCAGGGGAATAAGAACTGGAATAATATCGATAGACACTGTAATCCCACTAATCTCTCGTACACCGTTTGTGACATCTAATGTGAACTGATCCTGTACCCGGCCGGTGACAGTCTGCACATACTGAATATTCCCTTGGTTGATATCTTGCTGTGTAAATGCTGTAATGGATTTTTCATCATCACCAAAAAAGCCTTCAGTGGATTTAAATCTACGGATGTATCCATAGGACGGACTTGTCATTACAGTGAATACAATCTCGCTGGGTGTGTTATCTTCATGGACAACCTGAAAAAAGATTAAAACAAATAAAATAAAAAATAAAATAAATTATATGTGTGTTTGTGTGTGTGTGAGTTAACTGACTGAAATATAACTTGTGGAAAATCGGTACACAGCAACATTACAAAATAAACAAACAAACATGCAAAATGTAAAAAAAAAAGTATGTGAACCATTATCCCAATACTTAAAAGGATTGTGCTGATTTAGACTAGTTTTTCCATATCTACAGAATAGGGGATAACATCCTTATTGGTGGGGATCTGACTACTGTGATCATAACAACGGGAGGATATTGTGTCACCAAATGAGTGGAGTGCAAAAAACGTGCATGGTCAGTGCTCCATTCATTCACTATAGAACCTAGAAAAATATGGCCACTTTTTTCTTTCCAGTACCTCTCCAGATGTCCTGTCCAGATGTGGTTTAGCAGCTCAGTTACATTGCTATAAATGAAGCTGAACTGTAATACCTTACACAACCTTTGAACAGGGGTGGAGCTATTTTTGTGTTTTAGCAATTCCTCATTCTCACTGTCTCTCCCAGGAGTCCTTTTAGGGTTTACGCTGCTTTCTACATATATACAAGAGATGAGCAAACCTCAAGCACACTTGGGTTAACTTGAACCCAAGCTTGCAGCATTTGATTACTAGTGGCAGAAGTTGGATGAAGCCCTAAGGCTGCCTAGAAAAAATGGATATAGCCATAAGCCATAGCCTGTATTCATGTTTTCCAGGACTCCCTAGGGCTTTATCCAACTTCTTCAGCCACCGGTGATAAAATGCTGCACTCTTTGGTTCGTACTAACCCAAGTGTGTGTGAGGTTTGCTCATCTCTAGTTAACCCACGTAGAAGTGTTTATTGGAAAGTTTAGATTTTTTTTTTTTTAATTTACAGTGTGATATCCAACAGTAATTCGAAATCAGCGATTTAATGGAGACTACTTACTTGCAGCTTGTTTTTTCCTATCTTAACTGGCTTTCCTTCTTCTACTACAAGACCTTCAAGACTCTGTACTGTCGGAAGTCTCTGATGACTTTCCAGATAGACACGAACTTTAATACTGACATCCAAGGACATTTTGTTGATTTTTATGGTAATGTTCATTGTATCTACTAGATGATTACTGTCATTGTGCTTGTAAACCACATGGCCATTCTTCAGGTCTTGGAGTGTAAAGGATTTCTTTATTATGTTCTCTATGTAAATCGCTCCATGTTTTGGATGGGATGAAATGTCATACAAAACATCACGGTCACTTTCAACATACATATTGGTGGCTATGCTGAAGTTGGCAGTTGTTAATACGTTCCCTTTGCCTTTCTGCACTAACAATCCTGTGTTGTTTATTACGTTGATGTAAGGCTCGGAGGCACTGACTTCTAGAAGTGAAGATGTGTAATGTTTTCCATCTGTTACAAACAAGACAAAGCGGCCATAGTCAGCCCCATGATGTACATAGAGCACACGGTTATTCTGCAAATCATCTTGGGTAAACTGGTAGAGCTTTTTTGAGGTATCATTAAAAGAAACCAGATCTCCATTGGGAATACCTCGCCTGGTGTAAAGCAATTGGCCATCATCAAAATCGGTGTCGGGATCGTGGTAGCACAAGTCT
Organism: Dendropsophus ebraccatus; assembly: GCF_027789765.1. Classification (NCBI taxonomy): domain Eukaryota; kingdom Metazoa; phylum Chordata; class Amphibia; order Anura; family Hylidae; genus Dendropsophus; species Dendropsophus ebraccatus. Next base: position 162,441,077 of record NC_091456.1, on the reverse strand, counting down.
TCCAAAGTCACTAACTTCTTAGCATTCCTAACCACGTGAAATAGCTTGTCAACTACACGGACAGGCTTCTCGTCATTCTTCAGCTCTATGGATATGTTAAAAGTGAATTCTGTCTCCACGGGGGTTGAAACAGGATCAGCATTGTCAGAGGAGGCAAGAACGACAAAGGAATCGGATACTGTTTCAGAATTATCGTGAGCGTACATAAGACGTTCACCCATAATATCTTGGCTAGAGAAGGTGGTTATGTTATCATTGCTCACAAGGGAATCTGAAAAGTTAATTCGCTTTAGCTTTCCATAAAGAGGACTTTTCAAAACCTTGAAGGAAAAAGTTCTGTTGCTTAAGGTTTGTACAAAGAGTTCGTCTTTGGTGACGAGCCTTGTTTCACCCTCGGCTAGTGACAAGCCTTTGTTAGTTAAAATGATGCTGTTTAAGTCTGCTTTAATGTTGATGGTAAAAGTATATGGCTTGGACTGTGCATTTTCTGTGAATAATGTAAAGTTAAAGAAATCCTGTGAATCTTCATGTGGTTGTTTACTCAAGACATACTCAATGTTCCCTTCCATTATATCCGTCTGGTTGAACTTGTCATCAATGCTCAAAATGTTGTTTCTGTTCATAATTATTCCTTTGTTGGGTAAAAACTGTATCTTATAATAAATTAATAGGTCGTCCATGTTGACTCCCTCCACCGCAGCTTGTAGGTTATCAGAACCAATTGTAGTCTTTTTGGTGTTTTCAATGGTTAAAGGAAAATTTTTTATCAATGTATACTTGAGCCATTGGACTTTTATGGGGAAGAGCAATTCTTCACTGGAACGATTTGCTATGATGACCTTAAATTTAAAGCTGTCCATTACATCGGTATCTTTTATTTCTTTAAAAGTATTAAAGTATCGGATCCGGTCTCGCTCAAGAGATCGTTGAGTAAATGATGTCGCTGGTTTCCATTCATTTACAGAACTTTTCCTCTGGATATGACCATACTTTGGGGTCTCCGTAATGTCATATCTTATTTCCATATCCTGATTCACTGCATTTGTTTCAGCAGCTAGGTTGCTGGTCTTAAGGAAGGCGCTTGAGCCTTGTTTGACTTCAATCCCCGTGTTGTTCACAATTTTATAATTTAGAGGAACGGCCAAAATTCTCAACACAATTGTGTTACTTACTTTATCAGCATCGCTAACCCTTAGCACAAGCCTTGCATTCTTCACCCCATGGTGGGCATAAAAAATATTCCCTTCAAGCAGTTCTGAATAAGGAATGCTGGTAAGAGCTTTATCTGGTTCTTTAACATTTTCTAGATATCCAGCATCTACATTGAGGTTGCCAAGTACTACGAGATTTAGATTTTGTGGCTCTGTATCTACATCAGAAATTTTTATCAGATTACCAGTAAGGCGTTTCTTAGAATTTTCAAGCAAAGTGAATAAATTTCCTTCTGGTAGAGACAGTTCTGGTGCATCGTTGGTCGGTGTCACTGTGATGTTAAACATGTGAACTTCTTCTCCTTTCAGATAAGGCGGCACTTCTTTCTTGCTAGCTGCAGTAACAGAAAAGGTAAAATGATCACTTGTTCCTTCGGAGCCGTCATGGAGGTAAGTAATTCGCCCGTGCCAAAGGTCAAGCATGCTAAACGTCCCCTTATCTTGTTGCGAGGGAACATCTATTTTCAATTGGCCGTGTGAAGGATACTCAACAACCTTAAAAGAAATTTGTGACTGCCGAAGGCCCAGCTTCTTATAATCCAAATTTAATTTGATGTGTTTCGATTGTAAGGCGGCTTTGTTTCCTTCTGCTACCACCAAATTATTAAGGACGAGGAAGTTATCTTTTTGAATATTCTTGGGTATCCTGGTAGTAGCCACTGAAGTTGTAGACGATACAGAGATTACTGGGGAGGTTCCAGGCTGTAATGTAGAAACAGTGCTTAGCACCACCTCAGTTTTACAACCAGGTGAAACATCTTTTGTGGCTAGGGCATTCTTTAATCCAAATTTAACAGAGTTCACTTTTATGTTTTTTAAGCATCCTTTAAACGATCCTCCTTTGGTACGCTTCCCAGAAACTGTTGTTACACCTAACCTCTTAACTTGATCCCGAGAAGCCTCATCCATGCCACCTACATACAAAGAACCGTGTGTTTTTATACGGAAGCCAAGCGAAGCCTTATCTGTTCTTTCATCTAAAGTCAGATGAAGATGCCTTGAGCTTATTGTAAGTTTGATGTAATGCCATTTATTTTCACTAAGAGCACTTGAAGCATCCAAATGTACTATATTTTTTCCTTTCCCAATGCTGGCTCTAAGCACCCAATCTACTATTTCTAGAGAGATGAAATCATCTGCTTTTCCCGCGTGATATAGCAGCAAGCCTCGTCCAGATGCAGACTGTACTAAACACTCCCACACAGCATCTTCTGCCATGTTCCAATGTGGGAAAACCAGAAAGGACTTAGAACTGAACAAACTGATGGGGTCATCTTCACTCATGAAGAACTCATCGCTGCATCCCAGAGAAACCTCATGGACACTTTTCTGACCAGGGTATGGTCGAAGAGAAGAAAGTAATTCATAGTCATTGAACACAACATCATCCAGACAACCTCTGAAATATTCATGTGTGTCCTTTAGATATGAAGCTTTAAGGTTTCCAAGTCCACCAACATAGAGGCCATGATCAACATGAAGTTTATTTGGTACTCCGGGACTTACAACACTAGATTTGACATTTGTATCAACCATTAGGGTCACTTCTGTGTTCCGGAGGTCCAATTTCACTAAGTGCCATTCCATGTCATCTAAAGGAGGCCCTTGGTCGACGGAAAGTACTTGTTCATCATTTTCAAGTCTCAATTTTGCCTAAAAGTAAAAAGTTTGAAAACATAATTAATGAAAACATACAAAGTACAAGACAAGTACGGTTATAGGCATGTTATAGCCACGTGTACTGATGTAAGAGAATATGATGGCTCTTAAAAGGCCTTTTACACTAGAAGATTATTGTGCAATAAATCGTTATATTATTTGTATTTAAGTAAATATCGGCTGGTGTAAATGCGGCCACGATAAATTTGTTAACGATAAGTTGCTTGTATGTTGTTGATTACTTCTTGAACACAGACTTCCAAATCTGGATTTATCATTCACAAATCTTTTGGTGTAAACACTTGTCGTTCGCAGTCGTTGTACAGTGTAAAAGCAAAAACGATCAGTTGAACGATACAAAAACGAACTATTTTTTAAACGATTTCTCATCTCGTCTAAATGCGTGATCATTTGCTTAAACGATTGCACTAGAGATTTAACGTTATGTGTAAAAGGACCTTTAAGAGACCCGATACACAGAATAGAGATTAGTCCTACAGAGGCCAAGTTAAGATTACCAAGGGTGAGCCAATCCTCAAACCAGGAGAATTTTCCGGAATTAATGAGAGGAACAAAAACCTGGCCTATGCATGTGGTCTTTCACCACATTTCCAATGTTATGTCAAAGAAGAGTTAGAAGTAACACAAGGGGGGACATTTAGGAAACGTCCGCCCGAAGCGTACGCCAGGTAGAAGGTGCAGATTTTCCCCTTCTGCCTGGCGTACGCCTTGCGTATGCCCCGCTCGCCCAATGGGGGGGCTGGGGGAGCTTGGGGAAGGGGCGTAAATCATGATCCAGTCATAAATCTTAATATACGGCGTATACCTTAATGTCCGTGGTCTATGTCGCCTCTCCCTCCCCAACGCACGTTTCGCGTGGCAGCTTGAAATGCTGTAAACATGGTTACACCAACTAAACCACCTCCACAGTTTTTTCTTACCAGCAACTAAGGATGCCTCTTGCTAGTGGGGCCAGCATAGCAATCAAAGAAGGTCTAAGTTTGGGAAGAGGAAGGGGACTAAATGAATTCCCCCCAAAACAAGTAGCACACCATTTATCTTAAACTTTTGAACAGAATAATAAGGAACTGAATATAATAATAACTACTGTTAGGATTTTTTCTTAAAGGGCTAGTGCGGCGGTAAAGAATTATTCACAGAATAACACACATTACAAAGTTATACATATTATGTCTGTGAATGGCCCCCTTCCCCGTGTCCCACCACCCCCACCCGTGTACCCGGAAGTGTGGTGCGCTATACTCACCTGTCACGTGCCGACACCCGTCTCCGATCTTCATTTAGTGACGTATTCTTCGGCCGGCCGGCGAACAGCTCCATCTGTTCCGAATGCCGGCCGCCCTCTGCAGCGTCATCCGATGCTCAGCCGCGAGGGGAGGGGGCGGAGGGGGGACGGGAGGCAGCGACTCGGCCGTCCGTCCGAAGATGACGTTTGGCACAAAATGGCGGATGGCCTCGACACGGATCAGGTAATGTATAATGCACCAACACTTCCGGGTACACGGGTGGGGGTGGTGGGACACGGAGAAGGGGGCTATTCACAGACATAACATACATTACAAAGTTGTATAACTTTGTAATGTGTGTTATTCTGTGAATAGTTTTTTAGCGCCGCACTACCCCTTTAATATTAGTTCTTTTTAAATAGGGAATTTTTTTTACCAAAATTTACTCTTGCACACAGAGACTGTGAAAAGGTAATATATTTCAAGTGCTGTCAGTGTGAGTACTGGGATATCAGTAATAACCATTCTATGGCCACTAACTATTTAACATTATTACAAGCATCTAGAAAAATAAAGAAATGGCAGTAGTAAGACAATGTGGTTTACATCTCACCTGTACCAGTCCAGAGTGCAGCTCCACCAAGCAATAATCATGTTTCCCTGCTGCCAGGAAGAGTAATCCATTCCCCTTGCTGGTTCGGAAACGCAACTGAAGTGATGACTCGGAGGACAATTCCACTTTTTTCAGTTCCACATAACTTTCACCAAAAAAAGAAGCTGTAAAATGGAAAATTTCAGTAAAATTTAAAAACAGCCAAAAATATATAAGAATTTCTTTTTTGGGAAAATCGTAATTACAATCCTTACTACAATCCTTTACTCCTTCTGATCCCAGCAATCGAACAAACGATGTGTACATACACCGAAAGATTGTCGAACGATTCGCAACGATTTTATGGTCAGCTCAAAAGATGCGACAACACGCAAACAAATTTTTGCATGATAATCGCCCCATGTAATAGGGCCCATAGACAAGAGTGAGAAATTAGCTGAAAACCAACTATAACAATTATTATGGCTGGGTTGAAACAACTGGCATAAATTTGTAGACACCAAAATTCCTCGGCTAAGTAAAGACTAAGGTAATAAAACAAACAGAACGAATCCCACAGTATTCCTGCATTCCAGGTACTGCGTGCTCAGGCAGGCAAATACTTAAATCTGTTTCCGCCATTAAGACACCTTTATGAGTGCAGGAAAAAAGCCTCTCATTACGGAGAGCCGCCAAATCGTAGTGTGAGAGACCGTGCACACCACCCCAGGCTCCAATCACTATGCCCAGGTGTATACACTTTGATTATCCATCGATAGTCCTAAATTACTTGTATTTTTCATGTTGTTAGTGAACAGGTAACATCTAAAATTGATGACCTAACTGCAGGACAGAACATAAATTTTAGATTGGCATGGCTCTGATGCCCCCCACACTCCGCACCTTAAGCTTGGGCCTCTTCGTTGTTTACCTCTGCTCGTACCTACAATCCCCATACTAAGGTACTGAGAAGTTATCCTGTTCACTTCAATAGTACGATGTACCACTGCTAGTAACAGTATGGCTATTGACCACTTAATAACACTTCAGAGACGGCAGTGGGACCTGGGTCCCCCGTCCTCTATAAACAGGTAACTAGTGGAAGCGCTTGGTGTCAGACCCCGCTGATCTTATACTTCCAGTCCATGCATTTTTTACGGCCCAGACAACCTTTTAGTCCAATGATGCATGGCACTATATAAATTCAATGACATGAGAGGTACAGTGGGGGGTCCATGCACCTTCATCACAGCCCTATTACAATATACTATACGGCCATGTGTATGAGCCGTCATAGACATATTTCCCACTCTAAGTTGCATCAGACTGAGGGTGAATGGGTTAAACCTCTCCAGGGCTTGTTGAAGGCTACAGACGGGTCTCCCGTATATTTTCGGAGCGTGAGTTGATCTCAGCTGTTGGTCTTTAAAGTGGCATATGACATCTGCTTTTTAATCCCTGTAACTCCTCCGCAGATTACAAGTCGTAGTAATGTAGATGATAGGGGAGAGACAATGGCCGCAGGGTGATACTCCATACACCGCCTTAAAGCAGACATTACATGTGCACTGTTACTCACACATATATGTACAGCATATACAGCATAAGAGGTTAATACACAAGCTGAATCTATGAAGAGAACTATGGTGGGGAGTAAAGCTCTTCATATTATGTACGGTCAAATCTCTGGACCTCTCCTTTTGAAACATGTGTGTACGAGGGAAGACGCTGTTCTTGGGGTTGGCAGAGTCAGTGGTTGGATGCCCAATGATCTAATATAGCATTGCCTATTACTCTTATATATACAGTACTGTGCAAAGGTTATAAGCAGATGTGGAAAAATGCTAATTCTGTAGCAGGACCCTAAACATCCAGCTAATGCCATTTAAGGGGGTACCCCGGAGGAAAAAATATTTTCAGATCAACTGGTGTTAGTTATACAGATTTGTAAATGACTTCTCTTTAAAAAAAATCTCAGGTCTTCCAGGACTTATCAGCTGCTGTATGTCCTGCAGGAAGTGGTGTATTCTTTTCTATCTAACACAGTACTCTCTGCTGCCACCTTTGTCCATGTCAGGAACTGTCCAGAGCAGTAGCAAATCCCCATAGAAAACCTCTCCTGCTCTGGACAGCTCCTGACATGGACAGAGGTGGCAGCAGAGAGCACTGTGTCAGACTGGAAAGAATACACCACTTCCTGCAGGACATGCAGCAGCTGATAAAGTGGAAGGATATGTAAGACAGACAGCACAAATAGACACTATTTGATACAATCCAGCACAATCAGTCTTCCAATACATTAAAGTGACTCTGTACCCACAATCTGATCATCTCCCCCAAACCGCTTGTACCTTCAGATAGCTGCTTTTAAAGGGAACCTGTCACCCCCCCGTGCCGGGGTGACAGGTTCCCTTTAATCCAAGATCTGTCCTGGGGTCCGTTCGGCAGGTGATGCAGTTATTGTCCTATAAAAGCAACTTTTAAACTTGCAGCCCTGTGTCAAATTGGCATGGCCTAGAGCATGGGTCTCCAAACTGCGGCCCTCCAACTGTTGCAAAACTACATTTCCCATCATGTCTGGACAGCCAAATCAAAAGCTTTAGCTGTCCAGGCATGATGGGAATTGTGGTTTTGCAACAGCTGGAGGGCTGCAGTTTGGAGACCCATGGCCTAGAGTGTCTGTGCCCTAGGATTGCACCGCCTCTCTGTCCCTCCTCCCCGCCCTCCTCATTATTAGGAATGCCCTGGGCAGGATTTTTCCTATTTATCACCTGTGTGAACAGGGCGGGGAGGAGGGATGGAGAGGCGGTGCAAGGCTTGTGCACACATACTCTAGACAACGCCAATTTGACACAGGGCTGCAAGTTTAAAAGTTGTTTTTTAGGACAATAACTGCATCACCTGCCGAACGGACCCCAGGACAGATCTTGGATTAAAAGCAGCTATCTGAAGGTACAGGTGGTTTGGGGGGGGGGTCAGATTGTGGGTACAGAGTCACTTTAAATAGATTTTTCTGCTGCAGTCAGATAAAGTGACATACACAGCCTCAAGCCTCAAGGATGTATACGATGTTCTAGGGGAAGTGAACTTCGACCTGTCAGCGGGAGAAGACCGTCGCTGATGTGATCGGGATTTTTTAATATGTTAAAAGATCACGAGCAGCCAACATTGTGCATGTCGGCTGATTGTGATCTTCTAACATGTCCTATTACACATAACAATTATCGCACTAAACGGCCGGTAATTGGCCAAGTAAGGCCAATAATCGTTTGGGCCTTTAAAGCGACTCTGTACCCACAATCTGTCCCCCCCAAACCACTTGTACCTTCAGATAGCTGCTTTTAATCCAAGATCTGTCCTGGGTTCCGTTCGGCAGGGGATGCAGGTTTTGTCATAAAAACAACTTTTAATCCTGCAGCGCTGTGTCTAACGGCCGGGGCTTACATTTGTATATGCATTAGGCTGGCACACCCTCTCTGTCCTTCCTACCCACCCTTCTCATCATTAGGAATGATCCAGGAACATTTACTGCTGTTTGAGCTTTGCACAGGTGTATTAACGATCCAGCCCATGTTCATTATACACACAGGTGGGGAATAGGAAGCAATCTGCCTGGAGCATTCCTAATGATGAGGAGGGCAGGGAGGAAGGACAGAGAGGGTGTGCCAGCCTAATGCATATACAAATGTAATGCTGCGTTTACATGTAACGATTATCGTGCGAATTTGCGCGATAACGGTCGAATTGGAACGATAATCGTACGTGTAAACGCAGCGAACGATCGAACGACGCACGATAAATCGTACATCGTGATCTTTCATCAGGTCAGCAAATCGTCGTTCATCGTACGCAAAAAATTCGCAAATCGTTCCGTGTGAACAGTCGTTCGCCGATTTAACTAATGTGTGAGATAGGCTTAAACGATCGCAAAACGATCGCAGTGCGAATTTTCGTACGATATATCGTACCGTCTAAACGCTGATCGTTATAAAAAAAAAATCGTATATCCGACATCGCTAATCGTACGATCGGGCCAATAATCGTTACGTGTAAACGCAGCATAAGACCTGGCCGTTAGACACAGCGCTGCAGGATTAAAAGTTGTTTTTATGACAATAACTGCATTACCTGCTGAACGGACCCCAGGACAGATCTTGGATTAAAAGCAGCTATCCGAAGGTACAAGCAGTTTAGAGGGTCAGATTGTGGGTACAGAGTCGCTTTAAGGTATGTTGACAATTAGATTTGTCTAAGGTATCTAGCATGAGTACAAGTTTATGGATTCTTGTTGTATCTCTGCGAATACATGTGGGAGAAATAGATCTTTACTGTCCCGGTCCATTAACATCTATTCACATCTTGCATTTAAAACACAGCTATGAAGCATTGTTTCCTTTGTTGTTCCAGTATTCTTGAGGGCAATGAAAATTGCTGAAGATTCTGCCATTCTTCACGTCAAAAACATCGCACTATACTGAAAAAATTATGTATAATGTCAAGGAGGTGGCTCTGTGACGGCTGAGTGGACAGGACTGAGTTTGATTGACAGGTCTCTCACTGTGCATAAAAAAAGACTCTTCAGTCAAAGAGATTCTGAAAGAGGAATGGCCTTCTTGGCTTTATTCACATTTTGTGTCTCCTTTTTGAAGAGGTATTCTCATCTGGGACATTTAAAACATGACCACAGGACATACCATAAATGTCTGATGCGCTCTCACCTCACCACTAACAAACCAGAGCTCCTTATAATAAGAAAGCCTTTATCTGCTTCATATGACCTGTGGTATGACAGCATGAAACATGTCAGGTAAAAGAGTCATTACCTATCTCACCTGATCGCCCTATACACATGCACGCTCCACTGAGTGTACACGTGTCTTCAACGGCAGGGAGGGCAGCTTATCTCCCAGAGAACAAAAGGATCGGGCAGTTGAAACCCACCAGGAAAGAGTCAGAAAGTCACCATTAATATCAGATGGTCACCCTACACACCAATCACCCTACACATCAGAGGGTCACCGTACACATCAGACAGTCACCCTACACATCAGAAGCCTGGTTACCATACACATCCCAAGGTCGGATGCTTGAACAGAAATGGATAAATTATAGCGGCACACACATTATTTGTATGGTCGGCTTCATTTTATGGTTCTTCTACGATTGTATCCTGTCCAGACAATCCTCCATGAGCTACACACACTGGACTCCTGGCATTATAACTCACTGACACATTGGGGCAGATTTACTCAGGTGCCATTGCTGTTGGTTTCCCTGATGTGTCCTTGGTAAGTGCAGTGTCCTGTATGTCACTATATCACTATATCCTTTCTGTCACTATATCACTATTCTTTCCTGGGGGTTGAGTTTGGACACAACCACATGCATTGTAGCAGAGCAGTGAGGGGCACTACAGGAACCCTGCTGTACATGGCGCCCCATATACCGTGGCCCTGCTCCATTCTTATGGCCGGGGTCACTGTGACCGCACACAACCTGTGACTGATACTAAGTATCAGAACTTTCTCCGCTTTGTTGACATAAAACCGGAACTGCCCTTTACCTCACAGTTAACCCCCCGGTGCCCGGAGGTGACCAGCAGCAGTGGCGGCCCCCACATTACCTCACAGAGGAGAAGGCTCAGTGCCAGGATGGCGGGGCACAGCCGCCTCTTACCTGGGCCGGTGTAGGCGCCGGGGGTGCAGCACAGCACGGCTGCCAGGACGAGCACAGCCCGGAGGACGCTCATTCTTCCTGCGGGAGTTCATGGACTCAGCTCCCCCAGTACCCGGGGCTGGGGCACGCGCGGTGGTGACGTCAGAGGACCGCGAGGGAGCGGGGGGCGGCCGGGAACTTGTCCCGTGTAGTGTGCAGAAGCAGGGATTACATTACTGGAGCTGAGGAGGGGGACAGGCCGGGGAGGGAGAATTCCCAGGGGAGGAGGGGACAGAGGACTGACACAGCTGTACACAGGGTGGAATGCAGCTAACTGGGGGACTACAACTCCCAGCAGTATACATACAGGTGAAATAAGCTATCACTATCTGATGGTGTATATAACACGGAGCCTGTAAGGTAGTGTACTTGTGTTCTCCAGCAAAATTATGCTGGGAGTTTAAGTTCTGCAAGAGCCGCAGGTGAAGGGTTTGTTCACATGGCGTTTTACATGCAGATTGTGCTAGTTTTTCAGAATCAGACCACAACAGGTCATTGTCTAGGTTACCAACCACTATATATATATATATATATATATATATATTTATTTATTACAGGTGGGAAACTGTCATCAGTGAGAGGGAAAGAGCGACATATTAGGGGGAGACAAATTTCCTAAATGACGATATTTGCAAAAAGATCTAAGGGTGGGTTCACATGTAACGGAATTGCAGCTGATTTCAAGCTCCAAGTTCGCAGCGAAATCCGTTGCGTTTCCCCTCCCGCCACTTTCAATAGGATTACATACTCGCAGTGGAATCCGCTGCGAGTATGTAAGTGGCAGCCCCATTAACCCCCCGTGGCCCAGTGCATACATTACCTGCTCCACACTCCGCTTTGCTTCGCGGGGTCCTGACGTTAGGACATCCTGCTCAACCAATTGGTGCACTGCCCCGCAAGCATGTATTCTGAATGGGAAGGGGAAAGTGAAATGCTGCCAAAAACTCCTGACAGTGGCTTATCTCCCTGAGAACAAAAGGACTAGGCTAATTCAATGGTTAAAGGGGTACTCCAGTTAAAAGCTTTTTCTTTCAAATTAACTAGTGGCAGAGATTTGTAATTTACTTCCATTTAAAAACTCCAGTCTACTGCTCTGGACAGTTCCTGTCATGGACAGAGGTGGCAACAGAGAGCACTGTGTCAGACTGGAGAGAATACATCACTTTCTGCAGGACATACAGCAGCTGATAAGAACTGGAAGACTGGAGAGTTTTAAACAGAAACAAATTACAAATCTCTGGCACTTTCTGACACTAGTTGATTTAAAAGAACATTTTTAGCTGGAGTACCCATTTAATCCTCTCCTCCCTGTCATCTGTTAGGAAGGAGTCAGGAGGTCCCCATATACATTATTTGTCTGCGGCACCTTCAGCTGATGTGTATGGCCAGCTGAGCGTGCATGTTTCTAGAGATCTACCTAATATGTATGTGGGTAATATGTATGGTCACATTAATAATTCCATGCCAGTGCCCTACAGAGAGTCCCTGCTAATACCAGGCTCAGTTTTATGTACATTATATCACTGTATAACAAAATGTATCTCAGTTCTCCTCTGTCCTGTGGGATCCAGGCTCGTAGTAGAAGGCCAAGTTCACACATTCTTGCATTAGTGAGGCAAGAGGCAACATCAAGGAAACATCTGATATCTGCGGCAGAGACTGTAGTCAGATGCATCCATGTTGTTCAAAGGCCACAGCTTTATGTTAATGATTACGCAGAGAAGTGTTCAGATGTCCAAACCGATTATCTCCAACAATTAGTTATAAACATGGACTAAACAAGGCCAAGTGGACATGGATGGGGTTATCCAAGATTGCAATATACATAGGTGCTTTCTTCCAGATACAGCACCAACCATGTCCTCAGTTTGTGATACTGCAACTTATGGTGCGTTTACACAGGCAGATTTATCTGACAGATTTTTGAAGCCAAAGCCAGGAACAGACCATAAACAAGGAACGGGTCATAAAGGAAAGACTTAGATTTCTCCTCTTTTCAAATCCATTCCTGGTTTTGGCTTCCAAAATCTGTCAGATAAATCTGCCTGTGTAAACGCACCACAAGTTAAAATGAAGTGAATGGAGCTGTAACACCATATACAACCTGAGGGCAACTGTGACACTGGTTTAGGAAAAAAAACAGCTATGTTTATCCTAATCCTGGAGAACCCCTTTTTAAAGGGGTTATCCAGCGCTACAAAAACTTTCTTCCAGAGACAGCCCCACTCCTGTCTCTAGCTTGGGTGGGGTTTTGCTCTTCAGTTCCATTGAAGTGAATGGATTTATTGCAAACCGCACCTGAACTGGAGACAAGAGTCGTGTTGTCTCTGAAAGAAAGTGGCCATGTTTTTGTAGCACTGGATAACCCCTTTAACCCCTTAGCGACCCATGACGTATCTGATACGTCATGGTGCCGCTCGGGGTGTTCAGAGCGGGGTCCCACCGCGCTCTGAACGGCGCTGATCTCGGCTGACACGTGCAGCCGGGCAGTGCCTCTATTAGCCGGCGCGGGTCCCGTTGCCGCGCCGGCTAATTAAGCCTCTAAGTGCAGCTGTCAAACCTGACAGCTGCACTTAGAGGCACTGCGCCGCACGTCCCTGGTGTCTAGTGGGACGGATCTCCCCCCACGCTGATCCCGGCTCGGCAATAGATTGCTATGGCCTGCAGCAGGCCATAGTAATCTATGACCGATCTAATCGATCTTTGCTGTGTATATACACAGCATTGATCTCTATGAGAGATCAGTGCTGTCTATATACAAGTCCCCCAGGGGGGCTTCTAGTTACAGTAAAAAAAAAAGGAAAAAAGTGTTTTTATTAATAAAAAATCCCCTCCCCTAATAAAAGTCCAAATCACCCCCCTTTTCCCATTTTATAAATATAAATTAATAAATAAATAAATAAACATATTTAGTATCGCCGCGCGCGTAATCGCCCGAACTATTAATTAATCACATTCCTGATCTCGTACGGTAAACGGCGTCAGCGCAAAAAAATTCCAAAGTGCAAAATTGCGCATTTTTGGTCGCATCAAATCCAGAAAAAATGTAATAAAAAACGATCAAAAAGTCGTATATGCGCAATCAAGGTACCGATAGAAAGAACACATCATGGCGCAAAAACTGACACCTGACACAGCCCCATAGACCAAAGGATAAAAGCGCTATAAGCCTGGGAATGGAGCGATTTTAAGGAACGTATATTTGTTAACAATGGTTTGAATTTTTTACAGGCCATCCGATACAATATAAGTTATACATGTTATATATCATAGTAATCGTAACGACTTGAGGAACATGCATAACAAGTCAGTTTTACCATAGGACGGACGGCGTAAATGCAAAACTCCCCGAAATCAAAACAAATTCGTTTTTTTTTCAATTTGACAGCGCAAATGATTTTTTTCCGGTTTCGCAGCATATTTTATGGGAAAATAATGCCTGTCATTGCAAAGTACAATTGGTTTCGCAAAAAATAAGCGCTCATATACGTCTCTAGGTGAAAAAATGCAAGCGCTATGGACTTTTAAACTTAAAATGGAATAAGCAAAAGCGCAAAAACGAAAATAGGCTTTGACCTTAAGGGGTTAAAGTCTTTGTAAGCAGTTCATTCCCTGATCAGATCCCAGTAATGCTGCCCCCTTTAGCCAGGCACGCCCTATGCAGCCAGTAATTATGGCCCAGTAGCCAGTTTTGCCCCCTGTAGCTAGGTATGGCCCGTGTAGTTAGGTATGCTCCCCTAGCCAGAGGGAACGTCTGATGACATGTTCCCTTTAAACTCGCTATGCCTGCAGCTACCACTAGAGGGAGTTAAGGGGCCTTTGATCAATTGCCATTATAATCTTACAACAACAATATTAATAATAATAATTATAATAATATTTATTTATTTGTATAATATTTAGTTTTATCTTCTTCTAGTAGTGACTGCAGGCATCCAGAATTTTGTCATCTAATTCAATGTCCTAAAGGGAAACATTAATATAGCAACCGTCCCAGAATTGTAGTTATTTAAAGGATAAAAAATGAAATGATCACTATACTTTATGGTTTCCATTTACATAAGGAAATGTTTTGCAGAGTGTCACTATATATGTTATATACAAGGGTACCGGAATTAGGCTTCCCCAACTGAGGGATTATTAGGGCGTTCTGCTGCTTTAATTTACATTAAAATCAGACAACAGGCATATCAGATAATGTACTTTTCATTTATTAAAGGGGCACTCTGGTGATTTTTTTTTTCTTCAAATCAACTGGTGTCAAGAATTTATACAGCTTTGTAATTTACTTCTATTTAAAAAATCTTCCATTACTTATTAGCTGCAGTCTGACACAGTGCTCTCTGCTGCCACCTCTGTCTGTGACAGGAACTGTCCAGAGCAGTAGCAAATCCCTATAAAAAAACAATTCCTGCTCTGGACACTTCCTGACACGGACAGAGGTGGCAGCAGAGAGCATCATGTCACACTGGAAAGAATACACCACTTCCTGCAGAACATTCAGCAGATGATAAGTACTGCAAAAACCTAAATAGAAGTAAATTACAAGTCTATATAACTTTTTGACAAGTTGATTTGAAAGAAAAAAAAATGTTGGCATACCCCTTAGTATAAAATATCTCCAGTAGGTGGTGCTGTAGCAGTAACAGTATTTTATTTGCATACATTGTATATAGCCTCGTCTGATGACACAGGCCAACAAAAAAACAACTTTTTTTATGTTTCTTTGATGAAAATATGCAAATATTACTAATTTTGGGCCGAGAAACTCAAATATACCCACAGAATTGTTTAATTAGCTCTCGTTTTTTAGATACACGCCATGGAAGTATGTGCTGTAGGTAGCGAGAAGCATTCATTACAAGAGTATATATTGTGGTAAATACTTGAAATCAAAGTATTTTAGGAGTGATACCTTTATTGGCCAACATAAAATTGTTAGAGCTGTGAGCTTTCGGGATTCACAAGATTACAAGAGTATATATTGTGCATTAATATTGTGCATTAATTATATTGTGCATTAATTACAAGAGTATATATTGTGGTAAATACTTGAAATCAAAGTATTTTAGGAGTGATACCTTTATTGGCCAACATAAAATTGTTAGAGCTGTGAGCTTTCGGGATTCACAAGATCCCTTCATCAGACAAGTTCACAAATGAATGACTTAACTCTGGAAGTGACCTTTGAGGACCATAACCTTTAAATCTGTTATTCCATGGTCCAGTCCTGAGAAACGTTGGCCTACAGGGGTGTTGAGACTTCTTTTTATTGTATGTCTATGTAAGTTCATTCTAGTTTGTAGTTTCTGTTTTGTTTCCCCAATGTAAATCCCTGTGGGGCATCGTGTACACTTTATCATGTAGACCACATTGGAGGATGTACATAGATCCTAAAAAAGATTGCTGCTGAACTACAACCAATATTCCAGAGGGACAACAGACTGAAAGAGATTTTCCCAGAATTACCTCTTCTTTCATTCAAACAACCCCCGAATTTGAGAAACCTCCTTGTAAAAAGCGCTCTGACATCAACAACAGAGACTGGCACCTTCCCCTGCAACAACAGAAAATGCAGCACATGTCCCCACATATTACAAACAAACACAATCCGCATCCCCAACACACAGCGGGACTACACAATCACCAATGCTTTCCCATGTACATCCTCCAATGTCATCTACATGATAAAGTGTACACGATGCCCCACAGGGATTTACATTGGGGAAACAAAACAGAAACTACAAACTAGAATGAACTTACATACAATAAGAAGTCTCAACACCCCTGTAGGCCAACATTTCTCAGGACTGGACCATAGAACAACAGATTTAAAGGTTATGGTCCTCAAAGGTCACTTCCAGAGTGACAGAGAGAGGAAAGTGTGGGAATTCAAATTGATAAAAACATTCCAGTCATTAACACATGGATTAAACCTGGCACCTGGATATATGACCCACTACATGGACACACTCCACAGATAAGACTGAACTGACCAACAATCTTGGACTTCTAAATAAGCTTTAATTTACAAAGTCCTTTTTATTTCCCTGGCTTATCTATGTGATGTATATACCCCCCCCCCCCATTCACAGATGTCTCTCCCTTCTTGCTTGTAACATCCCTAAAATGTTGTGCTGTTTCTGTAAGTCATTCATTTGTGAACTTGTCTGACGAAGGGATCTTGTGAATCCCGAAAGCTCACAGCTCTAACAATTTTTTGTTGGCCAATAAAGGTATCACTCCTAAAATACTTTGATTTCAAGTATTTACCACGATATGGATTTTTCTGGCTAACACGGAACATACTGTACATTTTTTTATTACAAGAGTATAAATTGCACACAAATGTCATGTCCAAACTTGAAATATTTCACGGTGAATGTTTAAAATAGCACAAAATAGCAAGAACACAATACATTAATTGAACACAACAGTTCAGAAAAGACCAATTCACGAGAACGCTTTCTTTTTGCTTGTTTATTGTTTATATTGTTTATAGTACAAACAATGCAGACACAATGAATAAAATGGCTGACATTGGTTCAACAGGTCTGTAATCAGGTTTACCAATACACATTTGGTGAAAATTAAAAATTTCCCTGATAATACCTGCATAATCATAAATGACCTGTATCTCAAAAAACAAGAGCTAAAAATGACTTTTAAGTAACATATTCATTTTTAGGATGCTAAAATTATTACAAACCAGCTATTTTCATTTCAGAAACATTTTCACTGTTGGCCAATGTGATTTATGTTTTCTTTTACATTATGTGGATGGCCAGGTGCATTTCTGTGGTGGAAATGGGAGGAGGAAATGGTATCTGGATGCACTATGGGAATCAATATGGATATCAGAATCTACTATGGGGCTTATACCACCTACCTAAACATTGTTGTAGATCAAGGACACCCTTAAAGGCATCAGTACCCTCAAATGGCTACATTGGTGATTGAGCGTCCATGAGAATGACAATACAGTGAAGCATTGTTTTCTGTTTTATTCATACCAGATCAGGCAGACTGAACAGATCAGTACAATTTGTCTATGGAGCTACATGTACATGGAATGTGTGAGTATATACCAATAATTTTGCATCACTTTTGAGAACTTCATCTTTAATATGACCTCCCACTGCATTCTTCTATAATAACTTATACAGATAGCATTTCATACAAGATGTTCATTTCTGCCACTGTATACAGCAATCTGTTTCACTTGTTACCTCAGTAATACGTCCATAAATCTGCAGGACGACAAGGTGTCTGAGGTAAGGAAGAAAATACAGGCTTGTCTATGGGGCAGTTACAGTATATAATGTACACAACTTGTCATGAACTACGGGCTAAAGCCGTCTCATGCAAAGAACATAATGATACAGAGAATAAGCAGATCTCTCTGGTATGTGCCCAGTCATTTAATCCAAAGGCTGTTATCTTCAAAATGTTATTATTTCCATAGATAATGCCACCCCTTAAAGGGAAACTGACAGCAGGTTACAAGACTCTAACCCGCTGTTATGTTCCAGTATCCCATGGAACGCTGAAAATGAAGGTAATTTTCCTGTTTTCATCCTTAAAGGGGTTATCCAGTGTGGGGGCACTTTTTTGGGGGGACCGGGGAGGAGGTGGCTGAAATAAAAGACGTCCACTCACCTCCCTGGTTCCAGCGACGGGTCACTCATCGCGGCGCTCCGGCACTCGGTTCCCGGACGCTTCCTGGTGTCTGACGCAGCCCGAGACGCTACGTCTCAGGGCCGCTCAGCCACTCAGTGAAGGAGGCGGGATCCGTTTGAAGTCCGCTCGGATCCCGCCTCCTTCACTGAGTGGCTGAGCGGTAGCATCTCGGGCGGCGTCAGACACCAGGAAGCGGCCGGGAACTGGGTACCGGAGCCCACACTGGATAACCCCTTTAATGCTGTTTTCACTAAAACTAAAACAGTGAAACCTTGAATCACAAGTAAATTGGCCTGAGAAGACAAAAATTGTAAAAAAAAAAATTGTAACTCATTAAATGATCAAGATTTCGTAATACGAACGGATAATCCTGTGTCCCTATCCTTATACTGTACTGGGTAGAAAGCCCATTGATTTTAACCCACTGCTACCTGATCCACTCTGCCAGTGATTGGACACCCTCTGGCTTTTCTCCAGTGCCCCTCAGGGACCCTGTAGAACTGTGGAGATCCTCCTGTGGAAGCGAGCAGCTCAGCTTTATCTCCTCTCCCTTCTGCTGGAGGATTGAGTGTGAGTGAGGCTGCGGCGCCCTCCGGTGTTCAGGCAGCCTAGATCCTGTGTGCACAGATGTAGCCCAAGCGGTGAGTGCTTTAACTCCCCAGGGCCTCGTCTGGACATCTTTAATAACGTTTCCAAGGGGGTAGTTATAAGTCAGATAACCAGAATACAGTCATGGCCAAAAGTTTTGAGAATGACACAAATATTATATTTTCACATGATCCTCTGGTTTTATGTGTGTTTGTCAGATGTTTTTATCACATACAGAAATATAATTGCAATCATATTATGAGTAACAAAAGCTTATATTGTCAGTTAGAATGAGTTAATGCAGCAAGTCAATATTTGCAGTGTTGACCCTTCTTCTTCAGGACCTCTGCAATTCTCCCTGGCATGCTCTCAATCAACTTCTGGACCAAATCCTGACTGATACCAGTCCATTCTTGCACAATCAATGCTTGCATTTTGTCAGAATTTGTTGATTTTTGTTTGTCCACCCGTCTCTTGATGATTGACCACAAGTTCTCAATGGGATTAGGATCTGGGGAGTTTCCAAGCCATGGACCAAAAATCTCGGTTTTGTTCCCTGAGCCATTTAGTTATCACCTTTGCTTTATGGCAAGGTGCTCCATCATGCTGGAAAAGTCATTGTTGATCGCCAAACTGCTCTTGGACGGTTGGGAGAAGTTGCTCTTGGAGGACATTCTGGTGCCATTCTTTATTCATGGCTGTGTTTTTAGGCAAGACTGTGAGAGAGCGATTCCCTTGGCTGAGAAGCAACCCCACCAGGGGCGTAACTAGAAATGGCTGGGCCCCATAGCAAACTTTTGATTGGGGCCCCCCCCCGCCCCACCCCCTCCCGATCGACCACTATGCCATCAACACACTCAGCTCTACACAGGTTCTGTATACCATATAAATTACAGTACAGTTACATCAGGTGACTTACAGGAGACATCTTCTCTGATCGGAGTTCTTCCCTTTTCATTTTCTTTTCCATCTGCCCTGGGCCGTTATGAGAACTTCTCTGGGCCACGAATCCACAGAATCTGCCAGACAGACATATTAGGCTCCACACTCTGTCACCATCCTCATCTCTACCAACTGCACATCTGTATTGGCCCCTTTACACCCACATTTAGCGGGTAGGCTGACTCTATGTGATCTCATTTTAGTATATGGCCCTCCTCTCTGTCACCCCTCCTTATAGATAGCTTCCTTATGTTGCCCCCCCCCCGCTATCCCCCTTATAGATGCCCCCCCATGTTGTCCCCTTATAGATGGTCCCCTATGTTGCCCCCCCTATAGATGGCCCCCTCTTCCCTTATATTGTCCCCTTATAGATGGCCCCCTTTCCCCCAATGTTGTACGTTTATATCCCCCTCTCCCCCTATGGTGTCCCCCCTTATAGATGGCCCTCTCTCCCCCCCCCCCTTATAGATGCCCCCCCTTCCTTATAGATGGTCCCTCTCTCCCCCCCCCCCTTATAGATGCCCCCCTCTCCCCCCCTTCCTTATAGATGTCCCCCTCCCCCCTTCCTTATAGATGCCCCCTTCTCTTCTCCCCCCATTCCTTATAGATGCCCCCTTCTCTTCTCCCCCCCTTCCTTATAGATGCCCCCTTCTCCCCCCCTTCCTTATAGATGCCCCCTTCTCTTCTCCCCCCCTTCCTTATAGATGCCCCCTTCTCTTCTCCCCCCCCTTCCTTATAGATGCCCCCTTCTCTTCCCCCCCTTCCTTATAGATGCCCCTTCTCTTCCCCCCCCCTTCCTTATAGATGCCCCCTTCTCTTCCCCCCCCTTCCTTATAGATGCCCCCTTCTCTTCCCCCCCTTCCTTATAGATGCCCCATTCTCTCCCCCCCCCTTCCTTATAGATGCCCCCTTCCTTATAGATGCCCCCTTCTCCCCCCTTCCTTATAGATGCCCGCTTCCCCCCCTTCCTTATAGATGCCCCCTTCTCCCCCCCTTCCTTATAGATGCCCCCTTCTCTTCGCCCCCTTCTCTTCCCCCCCTTTCCTTATAGATGCCCCCTTCTCCCCCCTTCCTTATAGATGCCCCCTTCTCCCCCCCCCTTCCTTATAGATGCCCCCTTCTCTTCCCCCCCCTTCCTTATAGATGCCCCCTTCTCTTCTCCCCCCCTTCCTTATAGATGCCCCCTTCTCTTCTCCCCCCCCTCCTTATAGATGCCCCCTTCCCCCCCCTTCCTTATAGATGCCCCCTTCTCCCCCCCCTTCCTTATAGATGCCTCCTTCTCCCCCCCCTTCCTTATAGATGCCCCCTTCTCCCCCCCTATAGATGCCCCCTTCTCCCCCCTATAGATGCCCCCTTCTCCCCCCTTCCTTATAGATGCCCCCCTATAGATGCCCCCTTCTCCCCCCCTATAGATGCCCCCTTCTCCCCCCTATAGATGCCCCCTTCTCCCCCCCTTCCTTATAGATGCCCCCATATAGATGCCCCCTCCCCCCCCCCTTCCTTATAGATGCCCCCTTCCCCCCCCCTTCCTTATAGATGCCCCCCTATAGATGCCCCCTTCTCCCCCCCCCCTTCCTTATAGATGCCCCCCCTATAGATACCCCCTTCTCCCCACCCGACCCCCCAACGAGGAAAGCAAGTTTAAAAAAAATAAAGAAAACTCACCTAACAACACGCTCCCCCGTCGAGCCTTTTTCCTGTCACCCCATCTGATGCGCGGCTGCCGTCTGATGCCGCATCCTAGCCCCGGCAGCGCGCGTATCATAGAGTTCTGTGTGGGCCTGTGGCCGCGACTTCCGGCACACGTCTCTGTGCCGGAAGTCGCAGCCGCAGCACAGGCCCACACAGAACTCTATGATACGCGCGCTGCCGGGGCTAGGACGCGGCATCAGACGGCAGCCGCGCATCAGACGGTGGGTGACAGGAGCGCTGTGGACCGGTCCCGTGCTCCTCCTGGCCCAGTGACTCCTTTTCCCTATGGTTGGGGAAAGGAGTCTCCGGATCGGGAGGAGCACGGGACCGGCCCCCGGCTACAGCACCCGGGAGGCATGCTCAGCCGCCGGGTGCTGCAGGATATGTCAGCTCCAGGGGCCCGCGTCACGGGCCCCCTGATACGGCGGGGCCCCGTAGCAGCCGCTACGGCTGCTACGGCGGTAGTTCCGCCAGTGAACCCCACACATGAATGGTTTCAGGATGCTTTACAGTTGGCATGAGACAAAACTGGTGGTAGCGCTCACCTCGTCTTCTCCCAATAAGTTTTCCAGATGTGCCAATCGGAAAGGGGATTCATCAGAGAAAATGATTTTCCCCCAGTCCTCAGCACTCCACTCCCTGTACCTTTTCCAGAATATCAGTCTGTCCCTGATGTTTTTTCTGGACAGAAGTGGCTTCTTTGCTGCCCTCCTTGAGACCAGGCCTTGCTCCAAGAGTCTCCACCTCACAGTGTGTGTAGATGCACTCACACCTGCCTGCTGCCATTCCTGAGCAAGCTCTGCACTGCTGGTAGCCCGATCCCGCAGCTGAAACACTTTTAAGAGACGGTCCTGACGCTTGCTGCTCTTTCTTGGGCGCCCTCGAGCCTTTTTGGCAATAATGGAACCTCTCTTCTTGAATTTTTTGATGATGCAATAGATTGTTGACTGAGGTGCAATCTTTCTAGCTGCGATACTTTTCCCTGTTAGGCCATTTTTGTGCAGTGCAATGATGATTGCACGTGTTACTTTAGAGATAACCATAGTTAACAGAAGAGAAACAATGATGCCAAGCACCAGCCTCCTTTTAAAGTGTTATTCTTATTAATCATGACAGATTGATCTCCAGCCCTGTCCTCATCAACACCCACACAGCAATCACTGAAACAATGTTATCTGGTCCTATTAAGGCAGGGCAGCAATGATGTTGAAATGTGTTTTGGGGGATAAAGTTCATTTTCTAGGCAAATATTGACCTTGCAAGTAATTGCTGTTAAGCTGATCACTCTTTATAACATTCTGGAGTATATGCAAATTGCCATTTTAAAAACTGAAGCAGTAGACTTTGTAAAAATTAATAATATTTGTATCATTCTTAAAACTTTTGGCCATGACTGTACAATGCAGGATAAACTATAGGTCAAGATACACTAGTAAACTTGGCACTATCGCAGGCAAGGACTGAGGCAGAGGGCAAAATACTTATGCCACCTGGAGTCCTGGGTGCTGGGGCTGAGGCTCCAGGTCCAGCCCAGGTGCTGACAGCTGACTAGTGTGTTAGCTGTAAGTCACAATCAAACACATTACTTAAACCTTATGCCGATCGGCCGCGGCTACATCAAAGAAGAAGCGCCGCAGCGCTGTCAAAAGCAGGAAGCTGCTAGGGACATCCAAGGTTTCACTCTATATAAATAAAGCAGCTTGGTGCACTGGGGCCAGGACTATTGCATCAATGCAATGATCAAATTACCTATCTCTCTACAGTGATGAGCACCAGAGGTGTGTTAGTGCAGAGCCCTGCCTCTAGATATTCATGAGGAAGGATGGGTTTGCAGGGCACAGTGGTGCACTGAGGGTTGGATACCACCCACAGTGCACCATAGCACCTATTTACAAAGAAGAAGAAACAGCATTTTTGGATGAAGGTAAGAAAACAGGTTGGGATTGGTTGTAGACCCTCTACTACCATAATTGGATTTGCACAGGCTAACCTGGGGTACAGATCTGCTAGATGAATGCTAACTTACTGAGCCTACACATGGCTCAATAATCTTCTATGAAAGCTGCACAGATATTGCTAACAATTTCTGTGCAGCCTTTGCTTCTTACATAGAAAATAATAAAATTTAGACTTACCTGTCCATGCTCCCCCGATGCCCCACTGCCTTTTCCCTGTGTTGCCTGCTCATCACAACCATCACTGACTATTCTGGCCTTGTCTCATCAGTGACTCACTGACTGAGACAGGACAGCATGCCCAATGATTGGCTCAGTGCTCTGTCACTAAAGAGATGGGCTTAGAAGCTTTAACAACAGCTGCGGTGAGCAGGGAACGCGGAAAAGGCACCAGGACACTGGGGAGCCTGGACAGGTAAGTATAAATGTTATTATTTTTATTACACTGTCATCAGCCGTTGGCCATACATCACTATTACACACAGCGAAGCGGGGTTGGTGGCCAATGATTTTTATAGTTGCTGAAAGACAACTATCAGCTAACAATCGGCTCTATGATTGATCTTTGTCTTCATTACATGGAACGGTATCTATCTGAATTGGCAGATAACTGCTACAGGTAGTAGGGCAGGGCCGTATTTGCCACTAGGCACCCGTGGTCCGGTGCCTAGGGCGGGGCCCTGCGGGGGGCGGCACCCGCAGGGAACACTTTTTTTTCAGTTCCCCCCCCCTCTGCCGCCATAGGGAGGGTGGGGGGGTATTGATCGCCGGGGGCTGAGGTGCAGCTGCTTCCGACACAGACAGCCTGACAGAGGCCGGAAGCTCACAGCTGCAGCCCCACGATGCCCGAACTTCTCTCCTGCTCGGCGATGACGCCACATGTGAGCGCCGCCGAGCAGGGAAGAAGTCCGGGACCGCAGGGCTTCAGCTGTGAGCTTCCAGCCTCTGTCAGGCTCCGTCTTCCCCCCAGCCTCTCCCCCTGCCCCCCAGCTTCTCTCTTGCCCCCCTACTGCTCCCCCTGCCCCTCCCCCTGCCCTCCAGCTTCTCTCCTGCCCCCTACTGCTCCCCCTGCCCCCAGCCTCTCCCCCTGCCCCCCAGCTTCTCTCCTGCCCCCTGCTGCTCCCCCTGCCCCACAGCTTCTCCCCCTGCCCCCCAGCTTCTCTCCTGACCCTACTTCTCCCCCTGCCCCCAGCTCCTCCCCTGCTCTACAGCCTCTCCCCTGCCCCCCTACTGCTCCCCCTGCCCCCCAGCTTTTCCCTCTGCCCCCCAGTTTCTCTCCTGCCCCCCTACTGCTCCCCCTGCCCCCAGCCTCTCCCCTGCTCCCCCTGCCCCCCAGCTTCTCTCCTGCCTCCCTACTGCTCCCCATGCCCCCAGCCTCTCCCCCTGCTCCCCTACTGCTGCCCCTGCCTCCCAGCCTCTCCCCTTGCCCCCCAGCTTCTCTCTTGCCCCCCTACTGCTCCCCCAGCCTCTCCCCCTGCCCCCCAGCTTCTCTCCTGCCCCTACTTCTCCCCCTGCCCCCAGCTCCTCCCCTGCCCTACAGCCTCTCCCCTGCCCCCCTACTGCTCCCCCTGCCCCCCAGCTTTTCCCTCTGCCCCCCAGTTTCTCTCCTGCCCCTCTACTGCTCCCCCTGCCCCCAGCCTCTCCCCTGCCCCCCTACTGCTCCCTCTGCCCCCCAGCTTCTCTCCTGCCTCCCTACTGCTCCCCATGCCCCCAGCCTCTCCCCCTGCTCCCCTACTGCTGCCCCTGCCTCCCAGCCTCTCCCCTTGCCCCCCAGCTTCTCTCTTGCCCCCCTACTGCTCCCCCAGCCTCTCCCCCTGCCCCCAGCCTCTCCCCTGGCCCCCTACTGCTCCCCCTGCCCCACAGCTTCTCCCCCTGCCCCCCAGCTTCTCTCCTGACCCCTACTGCTTCCCCTGCCCCTCCCCCTGCCCTCCAGCTTCTCTCCTGCCCCCTACTGCTCCCCCTGCCCCCAGCTTCTCTCCTGCCCCCCTACTGCTCCCCCAGCCTCTCCCCCTGCCCCCCAGCCTCTCCCCTGCCCCCCTACTGCTCCCCCTGCCCCACAGCTTCTTCCCCTGCCCCCAGCTTCTCTCCTGCCCCCTACTTCTCCCCCTGCCCCCCAGCCTCTCCCCTGCCCCCCTACTGCTCCCCCTGCCCCCCAGCTTCTCCCCCTGCCCCCCAGTTTCTCTCCTGCCCCCTACTGCTCCCCCTGCCCCCCAGCCTCTCCCCTTCCCCCCTACTGCTCCCCCTGCCCCCTAGCTTCTCTCCTGCCTCCCTACTGCTCTCCCTGCCCCCAGCCTCTCCCCCTGCCCCCCTACTGCTGCCCCTGCCTCCCAGCCTCTCCCCCTGCCCCCAGCTTCTCTCCTGCCCCCCTTCTGCTCCCCCAGCCTCTCCCACTGCCCCCAGCCTCTCTCCTGCCCCCCAGCTGCTCCCCTGCCCCCAGCCTCTACCCCTGGAACCTCAACTGCTCCCCCTGCCCCCAAGCTCTCCCCCTACCCCCCAGCTTCTCACCTGCCCCCCAGCCTCTCCCCCTGACCCCCAGCCTCTCCCCCTGACCCCCAGCTTCTCTCCTGCTCCCCCTGCCCCCAGCCTCTCCCCCTGCCCCCTACTGCTCCCCCTGCCCCCCAGCTTCTCCCCCTGCCCCCCAGCTTCTCTCCTGCCTCCAGCCTCTCCCCTGCCCCCAGCTTCTCTCCTAACCCCCTACTTCTCCCCCTGAACCCCAGCTTTTCCCCTGACCCCTACTGCTCCCCCTGCCCCCCCAGCCTCTTCCCCTGACCCCCAGCCTCTCCTCTGCCCCCCAGCTTCTCTCCTGCCCCCCAACTTCTCCCCTGCCCCCAGCCTTTCCCCCTGCAACCTCAACTGCTCCCCCTGCCCCCAACCTCTCCCCCTGCCCCCCAGCTTCTCGCCTGCCCCCCAGCCTCTCCCCCTGCCCCCCAACTTCTCACCTGCCCCCCACTGCTCCCCCTGAACCCCAGCCTCTCCCCCCAAACCCCAGCTTCTCCCCTGCCCCCCTACTGCTCCCCCTGACCCCCAGTCTCTCCCCCTGAACCCAGCTTCTCCCCTGCCCCCCTACTGCTCTCCCTGACCCCTAGCCTCTCCCCCTGATCCCCAGCTTATCTCCTGCCCCCCAGCTTCTCTCCTGCCCCCAGCTGCAAGCACTACAACTCCCAGCATGTACTGACAGTCTGCAGCCCTCAGTATATGCTGGGAGTTGTAGTACAGTAATACAACCCTCTGATAACTGCCGTTGTAGAAATGTATTGCTGGACCTTTTGGGCTGATGGTTGTCACCCACAGATTGCAGCCACCAGGAAACTCTGCACATAGTGATTTATTAAAGGGTTGTCCTCTCAGAGACTACAACTCCCAGCATACACTGAGAGCTGTATAAATAGAAGGTGTTCTGAGAGTTTTAGTTCGACTGAAAATGTTGTTCCCAAGGGATTTGACACAGATACAGATGAATCCAGGAAAGGAGCGGGGTCAGCGTGTTGTGTCTCACTGGTTCTATATTGGTGGGCCCCAGGTACCCCAGTCCGACACTGGACAGAAGCAGTCCCCAAACTAAGACGTCTCCGGCCTCCTTCCTTCCTCCATCACGTCTGTTTGATGAGAAGAGCGGGCATCAAGCAGAGCGGCACATAAGTGCCAGGGTGCATATCATGCATGTAACCTGCCAGTGCCGGGGGGGGGGGGGGGGGGGGGGGGGGGGGCGCCTCAGCATGCGAAGTGCCTAGGGCAGCATGAACTCTAAATACAGGCCTGTAGTAGGGCCCTAAGAATCGGCTACTACACCTGTTATGAATGAGGTCATAATTCTAGTAGCAGCAATTAAGCTTTTCTTTACTTATTTCTCTAGTATTTCTGGTAATTCTGTTACTTGTCTTATTGTAATAACAAGAAGCGTTTGCGGTTACATTAGACTGAGCACTTCTACAAGTGATGATGTCCTGCTGCATGGATCATCACATCCATTTGTGGTTTTACCTCTGTTCACCCATTTTCTAGAATATTCTCTGTCATGATTGTGATTCTCTCTAGTGAAGATATTTGCTCCATGTGTAGTCATTATACATAATTATACAAACAGCAAAGATACTAACAGGAGACAGAGAGGAAAGATACAAGGCGTCAGGCTTTTAGAAGATGCGTTCATGATTAATGCAATAATCAAATATTTAAAGGTGAATTCTCATTTTCAACAATTCTGATATATAATAGATAGCTCTGATATACATGCCTTATGGCTGTAGGACTATCAGGTAACAGTGGGCTCGAGACACATTCAGGCCTCTTCATAAGATGTTCTAGTTTTAAACTGTTCACTTTGGAAATGATGCATGTCTCAAGCCACTCTGTACACACAGATCAGCGCTCATTTACAGAGCATTGTAAGGGGATCGTCGATAAGCATAGGGCAGTAGAAGATTGTTTGACTGATAAACACCCTGTGTGATAGGAACTATAAGTTGCCTATACACTTTTGAAAACTGTTGACCAAAAGTTCCTGTGTTTCCTATGTGGAGGGGTAAGCAGTTGCCACATTGCTGTGGTGCCAACTTATCTCCCTAAGGACAAAGTTGTCAACCAGTGTTAAATCCATTGCACCTAAAAATTATCTCCACCAAGATCTTTTGTTGGTGGAGGCCCCCATATACCTCATACTGAGAGCCAACCTCATCGGCAGTTTTGGACAACTTTATTGTAGTGTTTAGTGTATGGGGACCTTTACTGTGGAGTCAAAGAAAAATGCAGTTATTTAGATGACCCATAATAAGTTGAAGGTTAAGGCTGCATTTAATAGTTCCGTGTTCAGCACGGACGTGGAATGCCTGTAATGGACTTCTCCCCCGCCTGGACAGCATCTGTGATAAGATGCTGGGAGTGAGGGAACTGTACAGATATGCGCCGCGCTGTAATGAATCAGCGGCTCTGTCATTACAGCGCTGCGCATATCTGTACAGTTCCCCCGCTCCCAGCATCTTATCACAGATGGTGCCTGGCATTCCCCATCTGTGTTCTGTGCGGAACACGAAACGTGTGAATGTAGCCTAACTGTCAGCAGAGAAATAGCCACAAGGAAGTAAAGTGCATACACAGCTACGTTCTCAGTCATACAGTGTGCATGAGTGAGAAAACACCATTTTAATGCTTTGGTTGCAGCTGCTGAACAGTGAGCGAGAGGCACTTTTCCTGAGCTACCTATAATGGGATCATCCATGGCTACTGCAAACTGCCCTATCCTTTTATTCTTGGAAGGGAGAGCCAACACCAGAGGAATTGGCAACGGCTTACCCCACTTCTCTTTGCTCAGAACACATAAATGGTCGGCCATGTGTGGTGACCATGGGATGCTAGGTGGTGTATAGCTGGGCTAGATGGTGGTGTTCCTGAGACATTTGTCACGGTGGCCAGGAGGTGGTATGCGCCAACCCCTGGATACACCAACAAAACACTTTTTAATATGGGTGTAGGGGTGAAGAAAATCAGAGTTTGGAATGAATTTGAACAGGAAAACAATTTTATTGTAATTCCTTGAACGTAGTAGAGAGTAGTAAGTCTTTTCTTCAAATAGTAGTGCAATATATAAAATCCAATCCCTGAGCTGGGTATCTTTAGACTTGAACACAGCTTTTGGCTGAAGGAATAATACTTTAATGCTTTATTTAATTGGGAAGTCTTTGAATACTGTAGCTTGGCTTTAGGAGAAGAGAGGGGAGTGCACTGAGGGTTACTACAGGCTTATTGGGGGCCTCTACTTAGACCCTAAGGTCCTCAGCTGTGGGCTCTGGGAGAGAGAGGGGGGGCCTAAGGAAACCTAGAAAAGCGCAGTGGAGTCTTTGCTTTATCCGCTTACCTAGCCACTGACTGGTAATCCTGCATTGGTTGTCAGGAGAGAGAAATAAGCTCCTTGTTTTGAGGTCTTGAGCAGGGGAGCCATAACAGCAGCTCCCTCACAGAAATCCTTTAAGAACTCGATCTTTCTCAGGGAAAGAACTCTTCCCTGATTGAACAGAACACATCAGGAAGGCCTTGATACTGAACAGGGATTGGCCAGATCACTTGAGGTACCCAGCTCATTGATTGGTCAGGGAAACAACTCCCCACACATTATAGACAGTTGGCGAGTTAACGGTTTCCTTCAGCTGTGCATACAATACATGCAATACAGTGACATCTAGTGGCATAAAATAAGTAGTGCAAGCAGAAATAGAAAACATTGATATTAATAGAAAATACAGGCAGATGCCATTTACTCAGAGTGTCCTATACAAAAATATCTGACTATAGGTGAGCAAGAAACACAGCAGAGGCCACACCTACTATGGGACACTGCCAGTGGCGGATTAAATGTACCCTGGGCCCCGGGCTGTCCACCCAACCTGCCCCCCCCCCCGGTCAATCCGCCCACATTATAATCCACTACTGCACCCCCCCCCATGCTGTCCCCAATAAACATAATGTTTGGTCCCTTGCTGTACAGAGGATGTCAGGAGAGGAGGGGGCTGATCTTATAGGGGAGGTCACAGCAGCACAGAGGAGGTCAGGAGAGGAGGGTGCTGATACTATAGGGGAGATCCCAGCAGCACAGAGGATGTCAGGAGAGGAGGGTGCTAATCCTATAGGAGAAGTCCCAGCAGCACAGAGGATGTCAGGAGAGGAGGGTGCTAATCCTATAGGAGAAGTCCCAGCAGCACAGAGGATGTCAGGAGAGGAGGGTGCTGATCTATAGGGGAGGTCACAGCAGCACAGAGGATGTCAGGAGAAGAGGGTGCTGATCCTATAGGAGAGGACACAGTGTCACAGCAGCACAGAGGATGTCAGGAGAGGAGGGTGCTGATCTATAGGAGAGGTCCGAGCAGCACAGAAGATGTCAGGAGAGGAGGGGGCTGATCTTATAGGAGATGGTCCCCGTCTTCCCCCCTTATAGATGGTCCCCCTCTTCCCCCCCTTATAGATGGTCCCCCTCTCCCACCCCCTCCTTTAAAGATGGTCCTTCTCTCCCCCCTCCCTTATAGATGGTCCCCCTCTTATAGATGGTCCCCCTCTTATAGATGGTCCCCCTCTTCCCCCCCTTTGAAGATGGCCCCCCTCTTCCCTTCTCCCTTATAGATGGTCCCCCTCTTCCCCCCTCCCTTATAGATGGTCCCCCTCTTCCCCCCTCCCTTATAAATGGTGCCCCTCTTCCCCCCTCCCTTATAGATGGTCCCCCTCTTACCCCCCTTATAGATGGTCCCCCTCTTTCCCCCCCCCTTATAGATGGTCCCCCTCTCCCCCTCCCTTATAGATGGTCCCCCTCTCCCCCCCCCTTATAGATGGCCCCCCTCTTCCCATCCTTTAAAGATGGTCCCCCTCTCCCCCCTCCCCTATAGATGGTCCCCCTCTCCCCCTCCCTTATAGATGGTCCCCCTCTCCCCCCCTCCCTTATAGATGGTCCCCCTCTCCCCCCTCTCTTATAGATGGTCCCCCTCTCCCCCCTCCCTTTATAGATGGTCCCCCTCTTCCCCCCTTATAGATGGTCCCCCTCTCCCCCCTCCCTTATAGATGGTCCCACTCTTCCCCTCCTTTAAAGATGGTCCCCCTCTCCCCCCTCCCATATAGATGGCCCCCCTCTTCCCCTCCTTTAAAGATGGTCCCCCTCTCCCCCTCCCTTATAGATGGTCCCCCCCTCCCCCCTCCCTTATAGATGGTCCCCCTCTTCCCCTCCTTTAAAGATGGTCCCCCTCTCCCCCCTCCCTTATAGATGGTCCCCCTCTTCCCCTCCTTTAAAGATGGTCCCCCTCTCCCCCCTTCCTCATAGATGGTCCCCCTCTTCCCCTCCTTTAAAGATGGTCCCCCTCTCCCCCCTCCCTCATAGATGGTCCCCCTCTCCCCCCTCCCTTATAGATGGTCCCCCTCTCCCCCCTCCCTTATAGATGGTCCCCCTCTCCCCCTCCCTTATAGATGGTCCCCCTCTCCCCCCCTCCCTTATAGATGGTTCCCCTCTCCCCCCTCCCTTATAGATGGTCCCCCTCTCCCCCTCCCTTATAGATGGTCCCCCTCTCCCCCCCCCCTTATAGATGGTCCCCTCTCCCCCCTCCCTTATAGATGGTCCCCCTCTCCCCCCCTTATAGATGGTCCCCCTCTCCCCCCTGATGGTCCCCCTCTCCCCCCCCCTTATAGATGGTCCCCCTCCCCCCCCCCTTATAGATGGTCCCCCTCTCCCCCCTCCCTTATAGATGGTCCCCCTCTCCCCCTCCCTTATAGATGGTCCCCCTCTCCCCCCTCCCTTATAGATGGTCCCTCTCTCCCCCCTCCCTTATAGATGGTCCCCCTCTCCCCCTCCCTTATAGATGGTCCCCCTCTCCCCCTCCCTTATAGATGGTCCCCCTCTCCCCCTCCCTTATAGATGGTCCCCCTCTCACAGCCACAGGCGCACGGGGCATGTGAGCGGCGGGGCATGGGCCCCCCCGGAGCCTCGGGCCCCGGGCGGCCGCCTAAACCGCCCATATTATAATCCGCCACTGGACACTGCACATGTGTATAGAGGAATTGGCATAGAGAGCTGCTAGGTGTCAGGTTGGCGTAACCTAGAGTGTCTGTGCCCTAGGCCTGCAATGCCCCTCTGCCCCTCCTCCCCACCCTCCTCATCATTAGGAATGTCCCAGGCAGGATTTCTCCTGATCACCACTTGTCTGAACACTGCACATGTGCCTTAACTATCCAGTTCATGTGTAGTGTTCAGAAAAGTGATGAATAGGAGAAATCCTTCTAGGGGCATTCCTAATGATGAGGAGGAACAGAGAGGCATCGCAGGCCTAGGGCACACATAGTCATGGCCACACCAATTTTACACAGAGCTGCAAGTTTAAAAGTTGTTTTTTAGGACAATAACTGCATGACCTGCCGAACGGACTTCAGGACAGATCTTGGATTAAAAGCAGCTATCCAATAGTACAAGCGGGCAGGATTGTGAGTACAGAGTCACTTTAAAGAGAATGTACCATCAGGTACACGCTCTTTAAAATCACACATGAATCAAACGGCATCGGCACGGGGAAGCCAGTGCCACGGTCCTTTTTTTGAACCGCGGCCTGGTTTCTGCATATGGCGCCGTTTTATTCATGGTTACCGGGCCGGGGTGAGGCACTGGAGGTGGTCCGGCCCGCCCTCCATGATGCGGCTCCATTAGAATCCCGCGGCTTCCTCGTGCCGGCGCCGTTCGATTCATGTGTGATTTTAAAGAGCGTGTACCTGATGGTTAATTCTCTTTAAGGAGTACTCTAAAGTATATATTTTTTATTTTGATTTAATTTAGATGTAAAGGTGGACATTCACCATGGTATCCTGGTATTGTTTATTATGTACTTTTAGTACTGGAGACTGAACCGCTATCTATTTTGCAGCACAGTATATTGCGTAGGTACCTGTGGCACATTGAGGATCCAAAGTAATAGATAAGTGGGTCAAGACAGCAACTTATACTACTGATACAGGTGCACATGACATAAGCAAAATACAAAAAATCATTGCTTTTTGTGTAATAACCCAGGCAGTGAATTAAAAAGATGATATTAGTCGGTCCAAAACAAAGTACAAAGACGACTAATACAGTCACAGTTAGAAGCACAGCTCGGGATCTAGTAAATGTGCTGTTGATTCCTGAGGAGCTCAGTTTTCTGATAACACCAATGTAGCAGAAGGTCGTGATCAATAAAGGTAAAAAGAATAAGAGGAAGATATAAGTGGTAAAATAATTAAAAATAAAGCTCTGTTGAATTTCAAATGAGAGCAAATCATAACAGGTTGTGATGTTGAGATCATTGATAACATAGGTTTGCTTAGTTATGAGAAGGGGCACAGTGCTGGATATGGATAGAGCCCAAATAAACATACAGGCCACCCAAGCCCGGGTTGTTGTCCGCCAGTAGAGAGAGTGTATTGGATAGACCACAGCCAGGTATCTGTCCACACTGATGCCGGTCATCAGCAGGATGGAGCAGTACATATTACTGTAAAATGCAGCAGTGACAATACGACACATCTCTTCTCCAACAAGCCAGTCATTCCCAGAGAATCGATATATAATGGTGAAAGGGAGGAAAATTACAAAGAGCACGTCAGCAATGGCCAGGTTCAACATATAAACCACCGCTGGCTTCGTAACTCCTATCTTGAAGAGAAATATGATGATTGCCATTACATTTAAAGGGAATGCCACGGAGAATACCAGGGTGTACACTGAGGGTATAAGCCCGGTCATCCATTGACTAGTGAGATAATGTTTGGTTAGGGGGGATATGACTTGATAACTGGCATTTCCACCTAGGAACAATAAAACAAGGTATATTAAAGAAATGTTAGACAAATGAGTTAAAAGGCTCATCAACTATCAAGCTTTGTATATAATTATAAGAATAGCTCAGTATAAAATAACAGCACCAGAGCCAAGCACAGTACATATACCACACAGGTGGGATGAGATGTCCGCTGTCACTACTGTGTCGTAGGTAACCTTTTATATATCTTTTGCACAGCTGAAGTATGCCAGGGGTTAACTACTGTATGTCATGTGTTGCCTTTTGTCCACTCACAGGTCCAGGTGCTCTCTCCTTTCCTCAACTCATCTCTTTCTTTCTTTCTTTCTCTCTCTCTCATCAGTTATTGCACTAAGAACGATGTTAAAAATTGCCTTTGAACTTTCAAACCAATTATTTATACTAATATATATATATATATATATTTTATTTTTTTTGTGTGTGTGTGTGTGTTCATATTTTTCAAGTGTTTTCTCATTGTTGTGTTGCTCACTAGCCCCATGTTGTGCTGACCCTCTCTTGTGACTTCCTCGAAGTGCTACGCAGATGTCGGATTATTTCAAGTGGGGGAGTATGTAGTGACCCGGTACGGGCCCCTAAGCTTAGTTTCACCTGAGTAAGGTAACTCTCAGGTTCACACAAGTGGGATGAGGTGTCCGCTGTACTTAGCGCATTTTCTCACTAGTTGTTACTACTGTGTCTTATGTAACCTGTCTTTTGCACAGCTGAAGTATTCCAGGGGTTAACTACTATATGTCATGTGTTGCCTTTTGTACACTCACAGGTGCAGGTGCTCTCTTTTCTTTCTTCAACCTATCTCTTATCAGCCCATCAATCACAGCCAGGGTTGGTTAGTTCCCTGTAGGGAGGACTTAGTTCCTGGTGGGTGGAGATCAGTCTAGTTCTGTGTAGTCTGGTTAGTGTGTTGGAGAAGGAGCAAAAAACAGACAAGTGTCTGGAAAAGCTAAGCCAGGGCCTGGCTTTGGCCAGGCCTTCTAACAGAGACACAGCTAGTAAGTTACAAGTTTATTTCTGATAAATACTAAAATAGCTATGCAGTGCTAAGCTACTGCAAGGGTAGAGAAGCCTTACGGGGAATCACCTTGTCCTAGCCTTGAACCTCTCTAACCCATGCAGGGCAGTTACCACAACCCTTAAGGTGTAGGATCCCTCAAAGACTTTCTGTGGTGAGTAAACCTACTGTTCAGCCACCCCTAACCAGTGCTCACCAGCAGAAAAAAGCAGTGGGCCCAGAAATACATAAAGACTGTTAACTAATAAGTGTTGTGCAACCCTGGATGGTCCAGATGGATGGCGTAGTGGATAGCTGGTGGATGGCCACCATGTCCCAACAAGGCTGCAACGTCAGCAAGGTGGTGGTGGAGTCATGTTTTAACTGGTAGAGCTGGTAGGCCCATTTAGGGTTTCTGAAGGTGTAAAAATGACCACGGCAAAGCATATAGAGTTTCTGACTGACCACTTTCTTCCATGGCACAAAAAGAAGAACTGTGCTTTCCGGAGCAAAATCATCTTCATGCATGATAATGCACCATTTCATGCTGCAAAGAATATCTCAGAGTCATTGGTTGCTATGGGCATAAAAGGAGAGAAACTCATGGGGTGGCCACCATCTTCCCCTGACATCAACCCCATATAGAACCTTTGGAGTATAATACAGCAAAAGATCTATGAGGGTGGGAGGCAGTTCACATCAAAAAAACTCTGGGAGGCTATTCTGACATCATGTCAAGAAATTCAAGCAGAAACTCTCCAAAACTTACAAGTTCTATGGAAGCAAGAATTGTGAAGGTGATATCAAAGAAGGGTTCCTATGTTAACATGTAACTTGGCCTGTTAGGATGTTTTGGATTGAAATAGCTTTGGAGTTCAGTAAATATGACCTCTTAATGCTGCAAATTCAACAAATGACCACTTTCAGTTCTTTAAAAACCTATAAAATGTTTTGAAACTCTACTGTGCATAATAATTTGGAACAATAGCATTAAATTTTGAAGAATATACTGTTATCATCAAGAGGTTTGTTCAATAAAATTTGATTTATACTCTAACTAGTGATGACGTTTATTATACTGACTGTCATTTGCATTGACCATTGAGGAAAATTAGAGACAAATTTAATTTGCAAAGTAACTTGGAACTTGGTGTATAATTATTTGATAGAAGTTTTCATGTCAGCAGGCCACAATTATTATATTTGGTACTCACCCTCTTCCTCTTCGAAATAAAAGAATGAACCCAATAGAAAGTCTGTTGGAATTTCACCTGAAAATATATTTAAAGTCATTAAAAAGCTTTTCTATACTTATCTATACTGATTTATGATGGTTTAAATTGTTGTTTATGATCCATTTCCATTTTCCCTAATATTATTTCAACAACCAGCAGGTAGGCACTCACTGGATATCATAAAGGGTCTCTTCTGAGGGGGTATTGGCTCAGTGGTCCCTTGTTTTCACCAGGGATCTTGGCTACAGGAGACTGATACGGACTGATGCATCCAGAGTTTCAGTTCCCAAAGTTATTGCTCTATGGACGATGTTAAATATTGCCTTTGCACTTTCAAACCAGTTATTTATACTAGTATACATATTTATGTGTTCATATTTTTCAAGTGTTCTCTCATTGATGTGTTACTCAACTGCCTCATGCTGTGCTCACCCTCTCTCATCACTTTCTCTAGGTGCTACGTCGATGTTGGCTTATTTCAAGTGGGGGAGTATGTAGTGACCCGGTACGGGTCCCAAAGCTTAGTTGCACCTAAGTAAGGTATCTCTCCCGGTTCACACAGGTGGGATGAGGTGTCCGCTGTACTTAGCCCAATTTAACACTAGGTGTCACTACTGTGTCTTATGTAACATGTCTTTTGCACAGCTATTCCAGGGGTTAACTACTGTATGTCACTTGTTGCCTTTTGTACAGGTGCGAGTGCTCTTTTTCCTTTCCTCAACCCTTTCTCTTTCTCTCTCTTATCTGCACACTCTTCCAGTAAACTGTTCTATTTTTCTGGAACGACCAGACTTTGGTTTGTCTATTCTGCACCCACACACACATCACTACACTTGGTTTAATTCTTTTTTGAATGCTGGTGAGGTGCCAAGACTGTCCAGGGCGGGTCCTTTACCACTCCAGGCTACCAGTGCCCAAGTCACCTTAAACCCACTCAGCTGCCACACCACCACAAAAGCTGACCCGGCGGGAGTTTACCCCAAACTAACACTCCCTGCGCATTACCGCACAAGCACAGCACATAAATACGGCACCAGAACAAACACAGCACATATACCAGGACCACGCACAGCACCTAAATACAGCACCAGAGCCAAGTACAGTACATATAATAGCAGGACCAAGCACAACACATAAGGCCCATCCCAATTAAGAAAATGGGGAATTTTGTTGCTGACACCAGGGTGTGGGGGGTGTAGGCCCATGCCAAAAGGGTTCCTCCCTATAATCTGTCCCTGACACTACACATTGGGACCTTGTGTTATGTGGGAGATCACTGTATAGATATGGTAAACATTTTACCTCTGTTAATGTACTGCTATCGCTAACCATAAAGAATCATTACTTATAGCTACCTGTAGAACTGTCATGTCTATAATTATTTAATGGTGTTTTTCATGTCAGCAGGCCACAATTATTATATTTGGTACTCACCCTCTTCCTTTATTATGTTTTCGAAATAAAAGAATGAAAACCCTGGAAACTCCTTTGGAATTTCACCTGAAAATATATTTAAAGGCAGTTAAAAGCTTCTCTATACTTATTATAGCGATGTACAGTTGATAATAAAGATTTTAATGGCCATTCAAGATGGAATCAGTCAAAGAATTGTCCAGAACAAGTGTTCCTATAAATTCTTATTCTTCCAATAATCGGCAAGTGTAAAAGGGGCCTTTAGAGACCATGGTGTGAAGCAGGTATGAGCCAAGGTAAGAGGCTTGCAGGGTTTGTGCATAGGCAGTGGGCAGGCAATAATTTAGGCAGGTAGTTCAGGTTAAGTGGTTAGAAAAGAACGTACAGCCAAGTACTAAACAGCAAGCAGAGATCATGTCAGTTAACAAGCATTATTATTTTTTTTTTAAAATACAGCATATAAAGAACACCTGAGTCTAGGTATGTATTTCTTACATCATGCTGTTTAGCCGTGCTCCTGATATGCAGGAAAATGGGCTTCATGCCACTCGCTCCGATCTCCGGCTGCTAGTTGAAAGCTGTCTGCCTATACACAGTATAGATAAACACTATAGATCAGGGGTGGGGAACCTTTTCCATGTCGAGGGCCGGTCGGGCATTAATAAAATCATTCGAGGGCCGCATACCGTGCGCGGCAATTAGTAGTGTGGGTTTGCAGCACCCAGGGCAAGGCAAAGTATTGTTCGCCTAGTGCCCCTGCTATTGTAGTTCACCCCCAGTGATGCCCCTGCTATTGTAGTTAATTCCCAGTGATGCCCCTGCTATTGTAGTTAACCCCCAGTGGTGCCTCTGCTATTGTAGTTAACCCCCAGTGATGCCCCTGCTATTGTAGTTAACCCCCAGTGATGCCCCTGCTATTGTAGTTAACCCCCAGTGGTGCCTCTGCTATTGTAGTTAACTCCCAGTGATGCCCCTGCTATTGTAGTTAAAGGGGTTGTCCGGCGATAAAAAATTATTCACAGAATAACACACATTACAAAGTTATACAACTTTGTAATGTATGTTATGTCTGTGAATGGCCCCCTTCCCCGTGTCCCACCACCCCCCACCCGTGTACCCGGAAGTGTGGTGCGCTATACATACCAGTCACGTGCCGACCACGGTCTCCGATCCTCAGCAGTGACGTCTTCTTCGGGCGGCCAGCGGATCTTCCCGAGTGCTGGCCGCCCTCTGCAGCGTCATCCGAAGCTCAGCCGCGATTGGCTGAGCATAACTGTGCTCAGCCAATCGCAGCTGAGCGGCTGATGACGTGGCCGCGTCATCAGCCGCTCAGCCGCGATTGGCTGAGCACAGTTATGCTCAGCCAATCGCGGCTGAGCTTCGGATGACGCTGCAGAGGGCGGCCAGCACTCGGGAAGATCCGCTGGCCGTCCGAAGAAGACGTCACTGCTGAGGATCGGAGACCGTGGTCGGCACGTGACTGGTATGTATAGCGCACCACACTTCCGGGTACACGGGTGGGGGGTGGTGGGACACGGGGAAGGGGGCCATTCACAGACATAACATACATTACAAAGTTGTATAACTTTGTAATGTGTGTTATTCTGTGAATAATTTTTTATCGCCGGACAACCCCTTTAACCCCCAGTGATGCCCCTGCTATTGTAGTTAACCCCCAGTGATGCCCCTGCTATTGTAGTTAACTCCCATTGATGCCCCTGCAATTGTAGTTAACCCCCAGTGATGCCCCTGCTATTGTAGTTAACTCCCATTGATGCCCCTGCTATTGTAGTTAACCCCCAGTGATGCCCCTTGTAGTCTAGTTAACCCCCAAGTCATGTCCCTGGTAGCCTAGTTAACCCCCATCAGTCATGTCCCTGGTGGACTAGTTAACCCCCATCAGTCATGTCCCTGGTAGCCTGTTTAACCCCCAAATAAAAAAAATAAACATCCCACTCACCTTACCTCCGCTCCCACGCTGTCCAGGTCCTCTTCTCTCCCAGGTCCTCTGTGCTGGTCTTCTCCTGCAGGCGGCGCTCGATGAAATGACGTCATCGCGCGCAGCCCGCAGGAGACTGAAGACACGCGCTGCTCTGCTGGGGAAGGAGCCGGCACAGACACAGGAGGATGCTGCTGTGTGCGCCGGCTCCTTCCTCCTCCAGAGCGGCGCGCATCACAGGGGAGCTGCGGCCGGACCCCACCCCTGCTATAGATAGACATCTGCCAATCAGCAGCTAGTGGGCAGAGGGGGCTGGTGCTCATGAATATTGAGAATTACTGAGTATACACACATAATAGAAAGGTGTGCTAGTGTGCTCTGCTCAGAGTCCTCTTTATTCAGGAGGATACCTCTGAGTCATCTGCAATGTAAATGATAAAAGATCATTCTGTTCAGACTCTCTTACACTAGTTTATACTCTCCAAAGGCAACCTGCCAGCTGTGCCCCCAGGGATAAGCAGTACACTCATGGGAGAAGATAATCAGCATTATAATTATCCAGTACACATTGTTTCCTTAAGCTTAAAAGGTAGAAGAAATGAGTCTTACTTTGGTTTCTTCTTGATATTTCTGTCTCATCTGTAATCAGGGAAAACAGTATAAGTTTTCTTTTCTGAGATAAATGCCGACATAAACATAAAAGAGTCACAATACAAGCTAAAATAATATAATATAATAATAATAATGCAGTGGGACACACTGCCAACATGGGGGACATGGTGCATATACCAGATATTCACCAGATCAGAATTTCTATTGGAGCTTATGGGGCAAAATAAAAGAACTGCACAAACATTGCACATTACAATATGAGAAATGATGGAAACGCATAAAAACATTGAGGCAGAACAGAACCCACCAATACCATGTTCTATCCCAAAAATCTGTTTGCTATGTTTTTATGTCCCAGCGTCCAGGGCCGGTTTTAGACTAGATGTGGCCCTGGGCAAAGTTAAAGGTGGGGCCCCAAATGCTGAAATATTTTAGCAACAATTTAAGGTCCCCATACATTTTACTCTTTTGTTGGTGGTACCTGTTGCTCCTGGTGGGTTCGGCCATCAGTGTAAGGTGTATGGGGCTCTCTGGACAGTCCTCTGATAGATGA
Organism: Dendropsophus ebraccatus; assembly: GCF_027789765.1. NCBI lineage: Eukaryota > Metazoa > Chordata > Amphibia > Anura > Hylidae > Dendropsophus > Dendropsophus ebraccatus. Next base: position 162,400,740 of record NC_091456.1, on the reverse strand, counting down.
TACCAGTGGACATAGGGGATCAAGCTTGATGGAAAATCAATGCCCAACCTCTTTGTTCTAAGAGAGATAAGCCGCCATCAGATCTGTATGGCTATGGCTTTACCCTCTCATAGAAAACACAGGAAAACTCAGATGTGCCAAATTTCTATGTATGGGGAGGACGGGACCAGATGGGAGAGATAATTGTCAGCTGAAGGATTGTTCAGCCAGCAGTTATTGGAAGTGTACGGCCACTTTTAAGGCCGTATTACACGGCCTGATATTCTGCAGAAGTGAGCGCCAATCTGGTAGAGCCTACTACAGCAAAAGCTATGGAGGAGATTTATCAAACTGGTGTAAAGAAGAATTGGCTCAGTTGCCCCTAGCAACCAATCAGATTCCACCATCTTAGAATCTGAGTGATGAAAGGTGGAATCTGATTGGTTGCTAGGGGCAACTGAGCCAGGTTCACTTTACACTATGTTTGATAAATCTCCCCCTATGTGTATATATATATATACAGTATATCATTAGTGATGTGTGTGCAATCCTTGCTGTATATAGTAAACAATAAAGATATATATACTACCTGATCACGTTCCCCGGTGTCCTCAGGCCTTGTCTGTGATATATACTACCTGATCACGTTCCCCATTGCCCTCAGGCCTTGTCTGTGATATATACTACCTGATCACGTTCCCCGGTGTCCTCAGGCCTTGTCTGTGATATATACTACCTGATCACATTCCCCGGTGTCCTCAGGCCATGTCTGTGATATATACTACCTGATCACGTTCCCCGGTGTCCTCAGGCCATGTCTGTGATATATACTACCTGATCATGTTCCCCGGTGCCCTCAGGCCTTGTCTGTGATATATACTACCTGATCACGTTCCCCGGTGTCCTCAGGCCATGTCTGTGATATATACTACCTGATCATGTTCCCCGATGCCCTCAGGCCTTGTCTGTGATATATACTACCTGATTATGTTCCCCAGTGTCCTCACAGAGCGATAGCGTCCTGATTCGGGCAATTTTCGCTCCATGTATTAGGGCCCTTACTCAGTTTAGAAGTTTACATGCCGCTACATGTCAGGACTACCGCTACATGCCGGGACCGCCGCTACATGTCGGGACCGCCCCTACATGTCGGGACCGCCCCTACATGTCGGGACCGCCCCTACATGTCGGGACTGCCCCTACATGTCAGGACCGCCGCTACATTCTGGGACTGCCTCTACATGTCGGGACTGCCCCTACATGTCAGGACCGCCGCTACATTCTGGGACTGCCCCTACATGTCAGGACCGCCGCTACATTCTGGGACTGCCACTACATGCCAGGACTGCCGCTAAATGCCAGGACTGCCCCTACATGCCAGGACTGCCGCTAAATGCCAGGACTGCCCCTAGTGGTGTAAATACAAGAACTATTTATATGAATTGCTTTAAAAAAATAAATTTTAAAAAATCACTATAATCAGGACCAAATATTACCTCCATACCGTTATTGAAGAAAACACACTATATATAGGCCAATATTACCACCATAAAAGTGACCGCCCCATAATGACTCTATATACACTATATACAGACCAATATTACCGCCATAGAGTGACCACCGCATAATGACTCTATATACACTATATACAGACCAATATTACCGCTATAGACTGACCACTGTATAATAAATGACTGTATATACACTGTATACAGACCAATATTATGTGGCTGTCACCCTATGGCTGTACTATTGGTGTATATAGTGTATATATAGAGTCATTATGTGGCAGTCAATCTATGGCAGTAATGACTCTACGCTATATACGCTATATACAGACCAATATTATTGCCATAGGCTGACCCCTGTATAATGACTTTATATACACTCTATATACAGACCAATATTACCGCCATAGAGTGACCACTGCATAATGACCCTATATACACTATATACAGACCAATATTACCGCCATAGAGTGACCACTGCATAATGACCCTATATACACTATATACAGACCAATATTACTGCCATAGACTGACCCCTGTATAATGACTCTATATACACTGTATGCAGACCAATATTATGTGGCGATCACTCTATGGCTGTACTATATATACTGTACTGTGGCTGTACTGTATATAGTGTCATTATGTGGTAGTCAATCTATGGCAATAATGACTCTATATATACGCTATATACAGACCAATATTAATGCCAAAGAGTGACCACTGCATAATGACACTATATACAGACCAATATTACAGCCATAGAGTGACCACTGCATAATGACTCTATATACAGACCAAAATTACTGCCATAGACTGACCCCTGTATAATGACTCTATATACACACTATATACAGACCAATATTATGTGGGCGATCACTCAGTCATTATGTGGTGGTCACTGTATGGCGGAAATATTGGTCTGTATATAGTGTCATTATGTGGTAGTCAATCTATGGCAGTAATGAGTGTATATATATACGCTATATACAGACCAATATTAATGCCAAAGAGTGACCACTGCATAATGACACTATATACACTATATACAGACCAATATTACCGCCATAGACTGACCACTGCATAATGACACTATATACACTATATACAGACCAATATTACCAGCATACAGTGACCACTGCATAATGACACTATATACACTATATACAGACCAATATTACCAGCATACAGTGACCACTGCATAATGACACTATATACACTATATACAGACCAATATTACCAGCATACAGTGACCACTGCATAATGACACTATATACACTATATACAGACCAATATTACCAGCATACAGTGACCACTGCATAATGACACTATATACACTATATACAGACCAATATTACCACCATACAGTGACCACCACCTAAGGACTGAATACCACCTTATTTTTTTCTCAATAAAATACACCGTATTGCCTTAGTGATGTCATCATACACTATACATAGGAGCTGCAGCAATTACATAGGACTGATGAGGCCGGAGAATGGCTGCAGCTCCTATATACAGTCTATTCACCTCAACACTTGGAGTCAGCAGTGCTTATACACACACACCATTATATATTTATATATATATATATATATATATATATATATATATATATATATATATATATATACACACACACACACACACACTCACACACCCATGAAAACACATTATACAGATACAAACCATCCAGTCCACACACTATACACAGGACATGTAACACACACTGCATTCATGCATTATACACCTACATTCATACACATTACACACTACATGTACAGAATACTTACCCCCTCTAGCATGCTGGTTGTAGTGGTGAATCCCCCTCATGTTCCCAGCAGCAGCAGCAGGCTGTCACCCTCACCTGGCAGCCCTCTCCTCCATCGTCCCGACAGCTCCACACCAGAGCAGGAAGTCACGTGCAGTGAGAGGAGCTGGAGGGAGGGGGAGGGGGAGGGGGAGCAGACACCGAGCAGCGTCCGGCAGCCTCTGAGTGACCCCTGATAGCAGCAGCCGGGGATCACTGCCAGACGCTGGAGGACGCTGTCTGTGCTCTCCTCTCCACTGGAACTGCGGTAGGGGGCCCCTGGGGGATGGGGGCCCTGGGCATTTGCCCTGCTTGCCCCCCCTTAACGCCGGCCCTGCCAGTGTCAGATGCATCGCTAGCACCGAGCTTCCAGGGCCCCAAATTTCTGAGCAACTGGGACCCTTTACTGCATCTGTGTTCTCTCAGAGAAGTAAAATTGTGAAACGCAGAGCTCCACTATTCACTCTCATATAAGCCTCTATGCCACTGGCCAAAACATGATTGTCATGAATGTGCCTGTGCTGAGTTCCGTGCGCCCCTCGGCTCGTGCTGTGCGACTGAGATGGCGCTGATACTCAGTGTTTTGTATGTGTTGTGCTGTAACCTGAACCCTGTCTGAACACTGGCCTGTTTCTATCAGGATGTTCAGTCCCACCGTTTGCTGTGTGCTCTGGCCATGTAGGAGTTACACTGCTGCCAGTTCTGTGCACAGGTGATTTAGTTGATACCAGGAGCCTTGTCCAATAGGGGCTGGGAGTTTCCCCTTATTCCCTATAAGTGTTTGGCTGAGGCTCATTCTGGTGCCGGTTATTGAGCTTGTCTCAGCCTGCTTCTGCCTCTGTTTAGCTCTGTGTTTATTCGGACTATTTTGCCTTGTATTCTGACTATCCCTGCTTGCTGCCTGCCTCTGACCATATTGCCTGTTTATTGACCTTGCTTTTTGGATTGTGTTTTTATACTGCGCTGCCCGATTGTTGTTACCCGGACTGTCGACCATTCTTTATTGTGTTTTGTCTGTCTTGTCTTTGTGTCCCACCTAGCCAGTGCAGGGACTGCCGCCCAGTTGCTCGCCGCCATCTTAGGGCGGATTGTGGCAAGCAGGTAGAGGACAGTGGGCGGGGCTGAGCTTAGGGCTCACTGTCTCTGTGTGTCTGGTGTCACAGGTTCCTGACAATGATTCAAAGTTATTGCACCTGCCAAGGAATCCCATCACTGCGGCTCACAGGCTGCAGGCTAGGTGAGTGAGCCACACAGGGCATGAGACAAGCTAAGTGTTTTATTAAGGCATTATTAATACATAGGTACACAGAGGAATTACTACTATAGGGGGGAATAATACTACATGGGGGGCACAGGTGGGTATTATTACTATACGGGGGCACAGGAGAATATTACTTTACAGAGGCATGGGAACTTTATTTTTACATGAAGACACAAGAGGTCATTATTACAATATGGGGGAACAGGAGTGTATAATTACAATATGAAGGCAAAGAATGATATTATTACTATATGGGGGCACAGGAGGGTATTGTTATTATTATTATATGGGGCACATGTGGGTATTATTACTATATGGGGCACATGATGGTACTATTACTATATGGAGCACAGCAGGGTATTATTATTATATGGGGCACAGGTGGGTATTACTATATGGGGGCACAGGATGGTAATATTACTATATGGGGGCACAGGATGGTAATATTACAATTTGGGGCACAGGGAGCTTAATTATTACAATAGAAAGGCAAAGGAGGGCATTATTACTAAATGTGGGCAGCTTGGATTTTAACGTGTGCATACGTATTATTTTCCCTATGCTAAGCAGCAAGAGAGATGCCTTTACAGTCACCTCAGTCCAGCCAAGCCACACAACATTTTTATAGGATGAAGACAATACAATAGCTGTTCCCCAGACAACAATTTCAGGCGTTACTTAAAGGGAATCTGTCAGCTGTAATCTCGTTCCAAACCTCTGACACTCTTAGGTCCCTATTACACCAAAAGATGTCTGACAGACAGATAAATGAAAGGTACCAGGAGTCTCCCTGAACTAACAGTGTCAGTAGTTTGAAACGAGAATTGCAGCTGACAGATTCCCTTTAATTTGGATAAACCATATGATATGCTGATATCTCTCATCAGTTTTATTACCAGCTCAATCAAAATTAATATGATGCAATTCGGAAAACAAAGCATCATAGGGATTGCAGGCAACTACTGAAACTGAAAGGGTCTCTTAATGGCTAATAGGGGTGTTGTTTGTTAGCCCTCTGGTATTAGTTTCGCAGTTTCTTGTAGAATGTTCAGATATTGTATTTTGAGGCCACGTTCACGTGCTGTATGACAGTGGCGGCTCTCTGACACGGGTGTGCTTGCATTCTAATTAACCATTGCAAACAAAGTAAAGTGCCGCCGAAGCCGCACTTTACATTGTCTGGACTGTCAATTTTGTATGGCCGCTATTCAATAGTGGTCGCACAAAATTGACATGTCAGTTTTGAGTGCGGCCACATGAAATCCCGGCCGGAGTGTATACTGTGTGTATACACTCTGGACGGGATTCCATAGAAAACAATGTTATTTGATTTTTCCTGCAACAACGGCCATTATTTATTGAAAGCATACATTGTGCTTTAGTGAAAACATACATTCACCTGAGGAGGTTGGTTCAATGGATGCTCAATCATCAACTTACTTCTGATGGGTACAGCCACCTTATGAGTATACAAGGAGACCCAGTCCTACTCACCCTGTTCATCAGTACAGAAGATTGTTCGATTCATCAGGAAGAGAATTAGCAGCGGTATAAGATCCATCAGTTCTTCTTTCCCTTTTTAAGTACCAAATCCGTAAATCACTATGAGGCTGAACACCACACTGAAGAACAGGAAAGCTCTGCCCCCTCTTACAGCCTTCCCACATTAAGTCACTTTACTATTTCATTTACTGCAATCAACATCCATTATCTTTATCTAATTATTTCCTTTCTTTCAGGAACAGAGCCCCGTTCTTTTAAGTTCATCACTAAAACTAATTATTAACTGTCTGCACATTGTTTTATGACTGTTGGTACAAGTCTAGATTGTATTACATGGTAGAGAATTTGTTTACACCAATTCAAATTTCACAGACATGGAAAGACCTATATGAAAATGAAGAAGTATGAAAATATATCCACCAGCAAGAGATTTTACCGCCACTACAACTCTACACTACAACAGATATCAAGTCCAGTACAAACATTTCATCAATGTACAGTATGCATTGGGATGACACTATTAATGTGGTCAGTACTGGAAGGAATGCAGAAGAGGAAAACCTATGGGCTAACTGGGGTCTGTAGTTCCGCACCGACCATGGTTGCTATCATGCTGACTCCAATGGGCTATCCCACAATCTGTACACTGTCTTAGGCTACTATTACACAAAGCGATTTTTCCATGATCAACGGTTAATGATAAACAATCTCAAACGACCGCTATGGTGAACGAACAAATCGTTCACCCAATTACATGGAATGATGACCATTACTTATGATCGTTCTTGCGGTCGTTTTGCCGTCACTACTGCGAGCGACTGAACAACGTCTTATTACATGCGAACGATTTGCAAACGATCAATGATAAAAATAGGTCAAATAGATCAAACGACCAACAATTTTGTTTAATTGTTGCCTGCTATTACACTAAACGATTAAAATCCGAACGATCTAACGATTTTTCGAAAGATAATCATCTCGTGTAATAGGGCCCTTAGTGAAAGGGGGGCTGTACAGCAGGTGTAAATAGTAATGGCTTTCCCAGGGGACACCCTGCAATCAGAAGGGGTTGTATGTGGGGTGCTCTTGATGTTGTGATGCAGGTCACTAGCCAGACACTAGGGTCATGTATGAGCAAACAGTCTTTACTTACCTAGCACAATATGGAAGGCTCAACAAGAATGGCTGTAGTAGGGGGTCACCCTTCTTGAAGAAAATGCTGGGGTGTAAGGAACTAAATACTTTTCCTCTACCCCATACTGCAATTCATGAAAACTGCTTATTCACCCTGTTTCCGCAGTGCCCACTGTGGTGAGGAAGTCTTCTTATGGAGGGAAGCCACTTAGTCTCTAGGCCTGGCCAGAAGCCCTTAAAGGTCCTGTATTAGCTATGAAGAACAACTCATTCCTATGATGACCAACTGAGAAGTATAAGACTTAACTTTAATTTAAAGTATTTTTATATAACAAAATATGGAAATTTGAAAAAACCAAATGTGAATTTAAACAAGGGACCAATTAAATGTTCACTCAAGTCTGGATAATTAAATCATGGGTGAATATCTTTCTTGGAGAGAGATCAGATGTTATAATATACAGCTCTGGTATACTGCCAGTTATTATAGCCACCGAGAACAGTGTGTTTATTTGGTTCAGTAGCTTCAATCAATATTCATATAATGGTAATATTGGTTTAGGGTGCGTTCACACCTACCGCATCCGCAGCTTATTTTTCCGCGGAAATCCGCAGGTCTGGTAGTGCAGATTTCAACCTGCGAGAAATCCGCGTATGTGTGCGTTTTGCGTTTTTTCCGCAGCAAGTTTATCGCAACTGAAATGTCAGTTTAGAATGAGAGACATTTTAAACTGACATTTTAGTTGCGATAAACTTGCTGCGGAAAAAACGCAAAACGCACACATACGCGGATTTCTCGCAGGTTGAAATCTGCACTACCAGACCTGCGGATTTCCGCGGAAAAATAAGCTGCGGATGCGGTAGGTGTGAACGCACCCTAACACCACTAGGGGTCAGTATAACACAGTATATTTCACAGTGTATGGAGACTCAAATAACCTGTTATTTTGTAACTGCACTTGGTGTCAGTGTGCTTATACTTGTAGCCATCTGAATGGCGACTATATATCAATCTGTTAGGTCAGACATCTCATAGATCATTTCGTAACAATACTTGTTTCCAGCAATAGAACACTTTTTCAATGCCGGATAGTGACTCTGGCTTGCTCTAGCTTACAACTTTGTTCTAATTGTAAGCTTCTAATACACAGCTAGGGACGATTCTAGGTTTTCTTCTGCCTGAGGCGAAACCTGAAATGGCGCCTGTTAGGAACTCACCTGCCAGGGCTCCTGCGGCGTCCTCCTCGGTCCCGGCTTCTTCTGGACCCAGCGCCGAAGCGGCCGCCTGAGCCGGGTGACGTCCAGCGGCCGCCCAGCCTGTGCAGCTGAACGGCATCAGGCTCAGGCTGAGGGGTGGATCGCTCCGCCACTCAGTCTGTAGCAGACCAGCTGCTAGGTATCTGGGATCAGGGGGTCGGACCAATGGTGTGCTGGTCCGGCCTCCTGACCCAGTATAAAGTGTAATCACTGCCAGCTCTTTTTGCTGGCTATTAGTTGTTCTGATCCCAGCTCCCCAGTTCCCTGTATTCTGCCCTATTCTTTCTATATTGTTTGCCTGGATTCTGACCTTTTGCCTGCCCCCTGACTACCCGCTTCTTCCTGTTTTGGTACTGCGTTGCTCGTTCGGTTTCTGACTTGGCTAGTTGACCTTTCCGCATTGTGTTTGTCTTTCTGTCTGCGTTTTATGTTTGGCACGTATTCAGCATAGGGATTGTCTTCATGGTTGTCTGCGACCGCTTAGGGTCGACCGAGGCAAGTAGGCAGGTGACAGTGGGTGGGATCAGATTCAGGGCCCACTGTCTCGTGTCCTGTCTTCACCTGCCTTTCGTGACAGGCGCCTGTCTTCCTTGCACTCTACAGCGGTGTCCAGCTATTATTTGCAGGTCATGAAGTCAGTGGTGTGGAGCAGACAGTATAATTTATGGCCAGTCTATAAAATATACCGGCCCTACAAATCTGCCTCCTTAGCCTTATACTCATCTCACCTCATGGCATAAACAGCCCTGTACACAGCTGCAAAACTCCTTCCAAACTGGAGACAAGAGCTTTTTCTAGAAGAATGTGGCCATATTTTTTAAAGCTTGTATATTTCTTCCTGTGTGGTGTGGCAGAGGAGCTTCCTGTGTGATATAGACGAGGAGTTTCCTGTGTGGTGTGGCGGAGGAGCTTCCTGTGTGGTATAGATGAGGAGTTTCCTGTGTGGTGTGGAGGAGGAGCTTCCTGTGTGGTGTAGAGGAGGAACTTCCTGTGTGGTGTGGAGGAGGAGCTTCCTGTGTGGTATAGACGAGGAGTTTCCTGTGTGGTGTGGAGGAGGAGCTTCCTGTGTGGTGTAGAGGAGGAGCTTCCTGTGTGGGGTAGAGTAGGAGATTCCTGTGTGGTGTGGAGGAGGAGCTTCCTGTGTGGTGTAGAGGAGGAGCTTCCTGGGTGCTGTGGAGGAGGAGCTTCCTGTGTGGTGTGGCGGAGGAGCTTCCTGTGTGGTGTAGAAGAGGAGCTTCCTGTGTGGTGTGGAGGAGGAGCTTCCGTGGTGTTTTAGACGAGGAGCTTCCGGTGTGGTGTAGAGGAGGAGCTTCCTGTGTGGTGTGGAGGAGGAGTTTCCTGTGTGGTGTGGAGGAGGAGCTTCCTGTGTGGTGTAGAAGAGGAGTTTCCTGTGTGGTGTGGAGGAGGAGCTTCCTGTGTGGGGTAGAGGAGGAGCTTCCTGTGTGGTTTGGTGGAGGAGCTTCCTGTGTGGTGTGGAGGAGGAGTTTCCTGTGTGGTGTGGAGGAGGAGCTTCCTGTGTGGTGTAGAGGAGGAGCTTCCTGTGTGGTGTGGAGGAGGAGCTTCCAGTGTGGTGTGGAGGAGGAGTTTCCTGTGTGGTGTGGAGGTGGAGTTTTCTGTGTGGTGTGGAGGAGGAGCTTCCTGTGTGGTGTGGAGGAGTAGCTTCTTGTGTGGTGTAGAGGAGGAGCTTCATGTGTGGTGTGGAGGAGGAGTTTCCTGTGTGGTATAGAGGAGGAGCTTCCTGTGTGGTGTGGAGGAGGAGCTTCCTGTGTGGTGTGGAGGAGGAGCTTCCAGTGTGGTGTGGAGGAGGAGTTTCCTGTGTGGTGTGGAGGAGGAGTTTCCTGTGTGGTGTGGAGGTGGAGTTTTCTGTGTGGTGTGGAGGAGGAGCTTCCTGTGTGGTGTGGAGGAGTAGCTTCTTGTGTGGTGTAGAGGAGGAGCTTCATGTGTGGTGTGGAGGAGGAGTTTCCTGTGTGGTATAGAGGAGGAGCTTCCTGTGTGGTGTGGAGGAGGAGCTTCCTGTGTGGTGTGGAGGAGGAGTTTCCTGTGTGGTGAAGAGGAGGAGCTTCTTGTGTGGTGTGGACGAGGAGTTTTTTGTGTGGTGAAGAGGAGGAGCTTCTTGTGTGGTGTGGAGGAGGAGTTTCCTGTGTGGTGAAGAGGAGGAGCTTCTTGTGTGGTGTGGAGGAGAAGCTTCCTGTGTGGTGTGGTGTGGAGGAGGAGTTTCCTGTGTGGTGTGGAGGAGGAGCTTCCAGTGTGGTGTGGAGGAGGAGCTTCCAGTGTGGTGTGGAGGAGGAGCTTCCTGTGTGGTGTGGAGGAGGAGCTTCCTGTGTGGTGTGGAGGAGGAGCTTCCTGTCAGTTGCTCTCTGGGGAAGAGCTGGTGTTGTCTGAAGGCTAATACTGGGGACACAGAGACCGGCTGAAGTAAAGTGTAACCTTGAGGTTCTGAGAGAGAAGCCTGAGTTAAAGAAAGGTTACAAGGACTTGTGAGTAGAGCTTTGCTGCATCCAAGTACAGTGCTAGTGATATAAGGCACTCTTATGCTGACACTTTATCTGTGAAGAGACTGAACTGCATAACACGAGCTTCCCTCCGGGCAACAGGGCCTATAACTATATGAAGAAGACAGTATATGCCAGTGGATTACAAGTTTACTGTTGGATTACGAATAGTATTGCGCAATAATTAGGGTGCACCCCAACAAGGAGGAAACTCACCCTGTAAGGACTTGCTTCTATTATCTGTTTAAGGGACATGGGGCTGGAAAAGAAAAGGTAAATTGTTTGTTTTATCTAATGTGCATTGTTACATTACCGAGCAGTTGTTTTCTGTTATTGAAGGGGTACTGCAGCAGAGAGAAAAAAATCAAATCAACTGTCTTCAGAAAGTGCCAGAGATTTGTAATTTACTTCTATTAAAAAAATCTACAGTCTTCCAGTACTTATTAGCTGCTGTATGTCCTGCAGGAAGTGGTGTATTCTTTCCAGTTTGACATGGTGCTCTCTGCTGACATTGCTGTCCATGACAGGAACTGACCAAAGCAGTAGTAAATCCCTATAGAAAACCTCTCCTGCTCTCCAGACTAGAAAGAATACAGCACCTCCTGCAGGACTTACAGAAGCTAATAAGCATTAGAAGAATGGAGATTTTTTTTAATAGAAGTAATTTACCTGTGATTTATCTGCATAACTTTTTGACACCTGTTTATTCAAATATATTTTAATCCACAGAGTGTAAAGGCTTAAGTAGTGATGCGGTAGCAGCACTACTAACCCTCTGGGGCTGTACAGTAAAGAGGGGTGCATAGCGCATAACTCCTTACAGTACAGGAGCAGGGAGTCCCCTCATTAAGCTGGGAATCCCTGCCCTATGGGGTTTCTCATCCAGAAGCAGAAAGCTTCTGAGCGGGAAATTTGAAATCCCCACACAGAAGTTACAGTTCTGGCACTGCACTTGCACCAGCAAGGAAGGGGGTAAGTGCCCCCTTCCTTGCTGGGGCAGATGCAGTGAGTGCTCCATGGGAGAGGGGGGGGGGGGGGTGATGGTAGGGGCTGATGGTTACCTGCTGCTTCCTTGCTAGCAGTCCTGGTAAGCCCCGTCCCCTGTACCCGGCTGGTTATAGAAAGGGACGAGGGGGGGGGAATACTACGCATTTTTTTTTTTACATTATTTATTTTTTTAAAAAACGCATAAGATCCCCCCCCACCTTTCCATAACCAGCCAGGTTAAAAATCAAACAGCCACAGCCTAGAAGTACCAGCCTAATAATACTAGCCTGCTAAATAATTAGGATGAGTCTCCTGGAGCAACTTAACCCCAAAGCATCCTAGGTTTTGTCCTAGCTCTGCAATGAGAGATTCCTTTCCTCTTTTTGTCAATTTACACTAAATGAACTCTAGAATCTCTAGCTCCTTCCCATCTAAAATGTCCCCAATGAAAGGTGTACGGACCCAAGTCTAGTTTGAGGATTAACCCCTTATTTACTATTTACAGCCAGCAAAGGTATATACATATCATAACAGCAGACAAGTGCTTTAAAGGGGTTGTCCGGCGATAAAAAATTATTCACAGAATAACACACATTACAAAGTTATACAACTTTGTAATGTATGTTATGTCTGTGAATGGCCCCCTTCCCCGTGTCCCACCACCCCCCACCCGTGTACGCGGAAGTGTGGTGCGCTATACATACCTGTCACGTGCCGACCACGGTCTCCGATCCTCAGCAGTGACGTCTTCTTCGGGCGGCCAGCGGATCTTCCCGAGTGCTGGCCACCCTCTGCAGCGTCATCCGAAGCTCAGCCGCGATTGGCTGAGCATAACTGTGCTCAGCCAATCGCGACTGAGCGGCTGAGCACTCGGGAAGATCCGCCGGCCGCCCGAAGAAGACGTCACTGCTGAGGATCGGAGACCGTGGTCGGCACGTGACAGGTATGTATAGCGCACCACACTTCCGGGTACACGGGTGGGGGGTGGGGGGACACGGGGAAGGGGGCCATTCACAGACATAACATACATTACAAAGTTGTATAACTTTATAATGTGTGTTATTCTGTGAATAATTTTTTATCGCCGGACAACCCCTTTAAAACATTATGGGAACAGTGCAAAAATATCAGGTAGCATATATAGGATTGAGGATAGGGTTAAAGGGTCTAGCTCTCAATCCGCTTATATGTATAGTTCCATAGCTGCACACTCCAAACAAACATATTGCTGTACATTATCATCCAGTGCAGTTAGTAGTGAGATCCTTATGCTAACTGGATGGTTTGGAGCACTAGGGGTGTGGCTACTGGGGGTTTGGAGCACTGGGGGTGGGGCTACCACCCCAAGAGCACCAATCCATCCCGCCCCTGTCAGGCCTGCTCTGTTGATTTCCATTACGAGAGGCCGGGCGACCAGGGACAGATCGGTGCTCCTGGAGAGGTAGCCCCACCCACAGGAACGGCATAGGAGATTTACCTTTACCTCCATTCGCAAAAGGGACAAATCAGCAGGCTAGATTAGTCTAACCTGCTGATAGCTTCCCTTTAAGCAATAATTTAAATGCATAGTAGCAATAACAATTGAGTGAGAAGTTAGACATTCAGCATTCTATGCCGTCTGCCATTATTCATGATGTACTTTTAGTACCATAGACTGGATTTCCTTCTGAATCACTATCTATTTTGCAGCACAGTATCTTGCGTAGGTACCTGTGGCACTTTGAGGATCCAAAGTAATAGATAAGTGGATCAAGACAGCAACTAATACTGCTGATACAGGAGCAAGTGACATAAGCAAAGTACAAAAAATTTGTTTCTTTGTAACCCAGGCAGTGAATTAAAAAGATGATATTAGTCGGTCCAAAGCAAAGTACAAAGACGACTAATACAGTCACAGTTAGAAGCACAGCTCGGGATCTAGTAAATGTGCTGTTGATTTCTGAGGAGCTCAGTTTTCTGATAACACAGATGTAGCAGAAGGTCGTGATCAATAACGGTAAAAAGAATAAGAGGGAGATATAAGTGGTAAAATAGTTAAAGAAAAAGCTCTGTTGAGTTTCAAATGAGAGCAAATCATAACAGGTTGTGATATTGAGATCATTGATAACATAGGCTTGCTTAGTTATAAGAAGGGGCACAGTGCTGGATATGGATAGAGTCCAAATAAACATACAGGCCACCCAAGCCCGGGTTGTTGTCCGCCAGTAGAGAGAGTGTATTGGATAGACCACAGCCAGGTATCTGTCCACACTGATGCCGGTCATCAGCAGGATGGAGCAGTACATATTACTGTAAAATGCAGCAGTGACAATACGACACATCTCTTCTCCAACAAGCCAGTCATTCCCAGAGAATCGATATATAATGGTGAAAGGAAGGAAAATTACAAAGAGCACGTCAGCAATGGCCAGGTTCAACATATAAACCACCGCTGGCCTCCTAACTCTTATCTTGAAAAGAAATATGATGATTGCCATTACATTTAAAGGGAATGCCACAGAGAATACCAGGGTGTACACTGAGGGTATAAGCCTGGTCATCCATTGACTAGTGAGATAATGTTTGGTTAGAGGGGATATGACTTCATAACTGGCATTTTCACCTGGGAACAAACAAAGAATATTAAAGAAATTATTTAAAAAATAAAAATAGTGAAAACACTTCATTTTTCAATCTGTAAATTTTAAAAAACATTTAGTGGACTATATAATTTAATGGAGGGATTTATGAAGATCGGCATACTTCTACATTTTCCACAGCCGAATTCACTAAGAGGTGCACGCCTCTTAGTGAATCTGGCTGGCCATGGCATCTAAGGGGTTAAACCACAAGGATTGAAACCTCCCATTTATCTAGATCATCTACGAGATGTAAGTAATTTGTTACTTACCATTTTCCATCATTTCGTTCTCATAATAAGCAAATGCATCTTGTGGCAAATCCCACGGAATTTTACCTAAAAACATTAAAAGGCAATGAAAATCCACACACCTTGCAGATGCCTAAAGGTCCCCATACACTTTATGGTGGAATTATTAAAGTCTGGTGTAGAGATGAGCGAACCTGGAGCATGCTCGAGTCCATCTGAACCCGTTCGATCGGCATTTGATTAGCGGGGGCTGCTAAAGTTGGATAAAGTCCTAAGGCTATGTGGAAAACATGGATACAGCCAATGACTATATCCATGTTTTCCAGACAACCTTAGGGCTATGTTCACACTGCATATATGTCCGGTCGCATATTTTTGCGGCCGGACATATACGCTGTAAACTCCGGCCGGGGATTTACGCTACTTGCGGCCGGCTACGTACGGAGCGCGAACTTACGCCCGAAGTCTACTTACGCTTCCCGAGCGCCCTACGTAGCGATCTGACAGCGGTCTTTTACTTGGAAATCTTCGCCTAGCCCCGGACACCCCACAGAACCTTTTGGATCGGCACAAAAAGCTGGCAAATTGAAGAAATCACCACCAAGTACGGGACCGCATGTTACGCTACGGGCGTAAGTTACGGCATTTTCGTCCTGAAACAATGGTCTGGTTCATTTTATACGGCGCCGCATACGATCCTGGCGTAAGTTCTTACGTAGTGTGAACTGTGCCGCCATATATCATATACTTTCCATTGTACGCAAACTACGTAAGTCTCCAGACGCTTATTCACGGAACGCGCTACGACCGGAGACGTACGTAGTGTGAACATAGCCTAGAGCTGTATCCAACTTCAGCAGCCCCCGCTAATCAAATGCCCAACGTTCGGGTTCGGATGGACTCAAGCATGCTCGAGGTTCCCTCATCTCTAGTCTGTTGTGTTGGTAAATGTATATTTGTTTATGTTTAATTAGTTAAAAACCATGAAAAATGCGATTCCAAAACCATGCTCCCCAAAATGGGGGTGTTTTCAGGTTAAGTGCCGAGGGCAGCAGCAGCTGGTAATACGGACCTGCTGAGGAGAACATAAGGGAAGGAGATCCCAGAATAACTGATGTCACTAATCTCGGACATATGACTGGGGGTTAAGCAATGGGGATGAAAGATCCTGGTTAGCCTCATTGAATTGGGGTTAATATGCATTCTGCAGAAATCTGTGGCTACCCTTTAGGGCCCTATTCCACCGGACGATTATCGTTCAGATTATCGTTAAATCGTTTGAATCTAAACGATAATCGTTCGGTTGAAATGCAGTTAATGATTAACGACCGAACGAGAAATGGTTGATCGCTTTATAAGACCTGGACCTATTTTTATCGTTGCTCGTTCGCAAAACGTTTGCACATCGTTCGCATTGAATAAGACATTGTTCGGTCGTTCGCAATATATACGAACGCAATAGCGAATAAATAGCGAAGAAAAAACTATCGCAATTATGATCATAAGTAACGATTATCCTTCCATGGAAATGAGTGAACGTTTTCAGGTCTTTCGCAATAGCGGTAGTTTGAGATAGTTAATCGTTAACGATTATGCAAACGATAATCGTCCTGTGGAATAGGGCCCTTACATAATGTATTTCGAAGCCCATTTTCCCCCATGGTGCCCTGTATTAATGGTCAGAGACCTGCGAGTGTCCAATCTTAGCCTGTGATACATAGTGACTAGGGACCGCAAGGACCTCCTGAGATCCACGATCAAGAATATATAGGGTGCCTGGTGTGACATCCAGGTTTTTTTTCTCTACTGCGATCCTTTCATTTCTCAGGGTGGCATTAGCCGAGAATGACTTGTATTTCCCAAAAACTTATTTTTGACCCATTTATACTTTTCCTAATACTTGGTATGTTTTTCTTAAGGTTAAAAAAAAAATTGAAAATTATTTCTTACTTGAGTTTTCTCCTGACATATTTCTCTCTGTAATAATGGAAATCAATATTAGTTTTCTTGTGCTGTGATAAATACTAAGGCTGGGTCCACACTACGATTTTGCAATCCATTTTGTTCATCCGTTTTTGCAAAATTGATGGAAAAAACTGATGCATTTGTGTGCATCCGTTTTGATCCGTTTTCCCATTGACCCATTTAACGTACACAAAAACATAGCTGACTTTACTTTTGTGTGCGTCAAATAAAACGGATCCGTTTTTATCTGTTTTTTTTTTTATAATGGAATTCAGTACAAAAACGGATCAAAATGGATGCACATACGCATCCGTTTTTTGCAAAAAATGGATGAAAAAAAAAAACGGATTGCTAAAATGTAGTGTGAACCCAGCCTAACAAAAAATTTAGTATATGACACAGAGTTAAAAATAGAATACAAATCATCATCACCCCGACAGCCTTTCTCATCAGAAATTTCTTTACCAGGTATTTTCCATCTTCACAGAATTACATATTATATCAAGCTGCTCCTCACTGTCTCCTCTCTCTCTCTCTCTTACAGATTTAAATTTAATGTGATTAATGTAATTTAATAAAAAATTTTTTTTAGCCTTTTCAGTTGTTATGGACATTTTAAATATGGTAATGACCTCACCGAGGGAGGGATATTATGCCAAGCCGAACAATTTCTCCGAAAAGAAAGACTTTCCATCTGCAGAGAGCTGTAAACACTTGTTCATTTGTCAATATGAGTCTATCAGGGCCTGCACAGCTTCCATACTAATCTGACCCAGGGCTGTTATCAGGCCTCCACTGTCTTAACAATTCACAATCATGTCTAGCATTGCCTATGAGGAACAGGGGAAGCCGTCTCTCTCACTTTACCAGCTACATGCGCATGTCCTTGGCATCTAAGCGGTTAAACCACCAGGATTGTAGACTCCAATTCCTCTAGGTCTTCTTTGAGATGTAAGCAATTTGTTACTTACCATTTTCCAACATTTCATTCTCATAATAAGCAAATGAATCTTGTGGCAAATCCCATGGAACTTTACCTAAAACATTAAAGGGCAATGAAAATCCACACACCTTGCAGATGCCTAAAGGTCCCCATACACTCTCAATAACTGACCCCCTACTTGCCAAAATCTGCAATCTCTGTAATCTCGAGCATTGACCGGGGATATTATGCCAAGCCAAACAATTTCTCTAAAAAGAAAGACCTCCCATCTGCAGACAGCTGTTGAAGGAACACTAATTTGTCTAAGTGGTGTGAGAGCTATTTTGCTAACCTTTCTTTCCAGAGTTCCCAGTGAAGCTGGAATGGCCTTTAACCCCTTAATGACCCATGACGTATCTCATAAGTCATGGCACTGTTAGGGAAGTTCAGAGAGGGACAGCGGCTATTAGCGAGCGCGGGTGATCGCTACACCCGCTAATAAGGACATTTAAATGCAGCTGTCAAACATGACGGCTGCTTTTAAATGCCCTCCATAGCCCCTCCGTGGTGGTCTAGTGGGATGATCCCCCCTCTGCGATGCGATCAAGGTACTGGTAGAAAGTACACATTATGGCGCATAAAAATTACACCTCACACAGCCCCATAGACCAAAGGGTAACAGCATTATAAGGATGGTAATAGAGCAAAATATGGAACATTTAGTTTTTTTTTTTTTTTTTTAAGATTAAAATTTTTTAAAAGCTGCCAAATAAAATAAAAGTTATGCAGGTTACATATCGTTGTAATCGTATTGACATGAGGAACATATATATAACATGTCAGTTTTACCCTAGGGCAAATGGTGTAAATTAAATAAAATTGTGTTTTATTTTCATGTTCACCACACATATTTTTCCGGTTTTGCAGCATAATTTATGCAACAATTAAGTCTGTCATTGCAAAGTACAATTAGTGACGCAAAACAAACAGTGTGCCCACACCAGCAAGTAAGAGGTTAACCTTACAGGATGCTTGGAAAGCTGGTTGACCTCCAGCATGGGCATGGGAGTTACATTATGGCTCCAAGAGACTTAACCCCCTGGGGACCAGACTGTTCTGTCACTGCACCTGCACCAGCAAGGAAGGGGGTTAAGGGCCCCCCTTTTCTGCTGGGGCAGATGCAGTGAGCTCTCCGGTGGGTTGGGGTGATGGTAGGGGAAGTTACCTGCTGCTGCTTCCTCCACAGTTGCCAGCAGTCCTGTTAAGCCCCGCCCCTGCGATGATAAGCAACACCCCCTGTTGCCGCACCCTGCACCTCACACCAGTTCTACCTAAGGTCCGGTGTCCGGGGGTGAGTATTACCATTCCTGGCCACCATGAAGAGTCACCCCAAAACACCAGAGCCCTGGGACACGGCAATGTGGCAGGGTGAAAGGTTAAATGGTTCAGCCTATTGCCCTGCAGTCTTAATCCAGAAAAAGGGAGGGGAGTGGAGGGTCAGAAGCCAATTTTACTTATAATAGGGAGATCTGACTGCATATTTAGTAATCACAATAAATCTCTGGATCGTTGACATAGATTACGTTAAAGGTTCCCTAAACACTACATTACAGTTGTCCTTCAAGGTGTATGGTGGTGTTGACGGTGAGATGAAAGATCAGGGATGGACAACCTTTGGCCTTCCAGCTGTTGCAAAACTACATTTCCCATCATGCCTGGACAGCCAAAACGTCATTGATCATGTATGGTCTGTATGGACTGAAATGTGTATGACTGTGATGGCTATAAGATCACTTACCAGATAAGGTCAGTTCAGTGGTTTCTCAACCCATCTACTTCTAATGGGTACAGCCACCCTATTAGTTTAAGAAGAAATATAGTCCTACTCACCGTGTTCATCAGTACAGACAATAGTTCTATTCAGCAGGAAGAGAAGCAGCAGCAGTATAAGATCCATCAGTTCTTCTTTCCCTCTCCTAATACAGATCAGTAAAACACAATGAGGCTGAACACCGCACTGAAGAACAGGCACACCCTGCCTCCCTTGATAGCCTTCCTACATTCAGCCACTTTACAATTTCATTTACTGTAATTGACATCAGTTATGTTTTTTTGTTTTTTTTTGGTTTGTTTGTTTTAAAGCAAGCCTCAATGTTCCTCTAGGATCCTCACCGCAGCCTTTTCTCACACTGACTTACTTACATAGCTAGAGATGAGCGAGTAGTACTCGATCAAGAAGGTTTTCGATCAAATACTACACCATTCAAAATACGGCTATAACAGAATGATGAATTTGTTCTTGTAAAAGTGTTAAAAATTGGAAAATCACAATATATAAAAATATTAATCAGACAGTCAATCATCCATAAACTTTCTAATAAACCATTTAGATGTTCCAATGTGTGGCACCCTTTGTATCTCCATTTAGTTTAAGTGGAACCAATATAAGTGCCAATTTCATTTCGATTTCAATTGACTTTTTGATATTTTATTTTAATGTAGACGTAGAGTGACATAGCACCAATGAAAATGAATTTTTCTAACACAATAGCAGTGGAGTTTGAGCTCTGATTATGTAAGGTGCACACTCCCAGTAAATTTGTATAACTCAATAGAAGTTTACAGGACTTTACAGTGCCCAGTGAGCAAATAATATGGCCTGTGTCTTCAATGTTCCCAGGTTATAGCCGGCTACTGAAGGCTGTGGAGGGTGACCACATGACTTGAAGGGTGCTCTGATTGATGTATATTATTAAATGGGTGGCACCATAAGTTATTTTAAGGGATACTCTTCGGGGGGAAGGGAATTGAATAAGCTGGTGTAAGAAAGTTATACAGACTTGTAAATTGCTATTTAGACTCGTCAAAAAAATAAAGGGAACACTCAACATATCCTAGCTCTGAATTAATGAAATATTCCCATTGAATACTTTGTTCTAGTTGAATGTGCTAACCAAAAAAAAAATCACACAAAAATCATCAATGGAAATCAAATTTATTAACCAATGGAGGCCTGGATTTGGATTAAAGTGGAAAAACACACTACAGGCTGATCACTTCTCAGTACCTATGCTTTCTGGTTCATGTTTTGGTCACTTTTGATTGTTGGTGGTGCTTTCACACTCATGAGACGGACTCTACAACCCACACAAGTGGCTTAGGTAGTGCAGCTCATCCAATGTGGATTATCAATGCGAGCTGTGGCAAGAAGGTTTGCTGTGTCTGTCAGCGTAGTGTCCAGAGGATGGAGGCGCTACCGGGAGACAGGCCTGTACATTAGGAGATGTGGAGGAAGGCATAGGAGGGCAACAACCCAGCAGCAGGACAGCTACTGTACCTCTGCCTTTGTGTAAGGAGGAACAGGAGGAGCACTGCCAGAGCCATGCAAAATTACCTCCAGCAGGCCACAAATGTGCATGTGTCTGGCCAAATGGTTAGAAACCAACTCCACGAGGATGATATGCGGGCCCAACGACCACAGATGGGGGTAGTGCTTACAGCCCAACACTGTGCAGGACGCTTGACATTTGCTCCAGAACACCAGGATTGGCAAATTCGCCACTGGCGCCCTATGCTCCTTACATCTGGGACATGTCTCGCTCCGTCCATCGATGTCACGTTGCACCACAGACTGTTCAGGAGTTGACGGATACTTTAGTCCAGGTCTGGGAGGAGATCCCTCAGGAGACCATCCACCACCTCATCAGGAGCATGCCCAGGCATTGTAGGGAGGTCATACAGGCACGTGGAGGCCAAACACAATACTCAGCCTCATTTTGACTTGTTTTAAGGACATTACATCAAAGTTGAATCACCCTTTAGTGTGTTTTTCCACTTTAATTTTGTGAGTGACTCCAAATCTAGGCCTCCATTGGGTAATAAATACAGAATAAGTACAGAACAAAGTATTCATTCATTCATTCATTCATTCAGATTTAGGATGTGTTATCTGAGTGTTCCCAAGTGTAAAAAAAATCTCAAGTCTTCCAGTATTTATCAGCTGCTGTATGTCCTGCAGGAAGTGGTGTATTCTTTCCATTCTGACACAGTGCTCTCTGGTGCTACCTTTGTCCACAATAGAAACTGTCTAAAGTAGAGGATTTTTATGGGGATTTGCTTCTCCTCTGGACATTTCCTGTTATGGACAGAGGGCGCAGCAGAGAGCAGTGTTACAGACTGGAAAGACTACACCACTTCATGCAGGTCATACAGCAGCTGATAAGTACTGGAAAAAGAAGTCATTTGTATAACTTTATACTACCAATCTTTTTCTCTGGAGTACCCCTTTAAAAGGCCTGGGGATTGCAGGCTAAACCAAAACCTTTCACAGGGAAGGGGCAGTTACGCATTTTCACAGCTGTTTCAGGACTGTTTGCCTTTTGTCACTACAGAGGAAGGTGACCGCTGGCTAGTGGAGGGCTTTCAATGTGGGGCTTAGGGTCTTTTTGAGCAGACAAACTGGCCATGTAACGCTGTATGGTAAAAACTATGCGAAGCAGCTCCTCTGCAGAAGGAAAATCACGCAGTTTATTGCCAAGAGGCTGGAACCCCAAAACAACTTTCTACAGATGGGTGACTACTCTCTGGAAGAGATTCTGGCTTGGCATGACAGTACCGGTTAGATGAATAACTATGCATAAATATATCAAAGATATATAATATGTGTGACGTAACTCCTGCAGGTAGAATGGGAGAAAAGAGGAGGTACTTACCATATGTACACAGGTGCTTCCTGCTAATTGGGATCACATGGGTCTTACAAAGGAGGAGTGCTAGCCACAATGCAAAAAGGGTCAGAAGTAATGGTGAGAGGTAACAGCTTGTTAACCCTTGTGTTGCTTGGTGGCCGCTTTCTCCGCCGGCAGTGCCTGCAGGGTTCGGGGGGGCCTTTGGGGTTTGGTCCTGTGACATTGGGGTTGCAGGGCCATTCCATGGCCCCCCTTTCCTAGTTGTGCACGGTTTGTGGGGTTGGCGCTTGCTAACCGACACCGTGTTGTTTGGTTAGGGACTCGTGTATCAGAGACCTGCACGTGGTACATGAGGCAATATGGTTCATCAAATTATATACTAACTTCTGATGTTGGTTTTTAATGCAGCTGATAGGCTTTCGTTTCAACCATGGCTGTAATGTGCAGCCATTTCTGTCCTTTAGGCATATGTATAGAAAAAAATAATAAAGGCAATCAAAAATTTTCTCTTACACCAATATGATACTAATAAAAACCAGAGATCATGGCACAAAAAAAATGACACCCCAACCAGCCTTGTAGGTGGAAAAAAAAAGCGTTATATACGTCACACTTGTATATAACAGAACAGTTCTGGAACATGTTTTCTTAGGTTCTTATTTCTATTAGGAATGTATGAATCAGTCTAATACAGTCTGTTACTAAGAACACTGACCGGGCAAAATCAGAGTGGTAACCTGTTATTCATGTTTCCAGTAGCAATAGAAAACAATGGCATAAAGCAGGTCTTTAAAAAACAAAAACAAAAAACACCCCTAAATTATCAAACTATAAAATATTCCCAGCTGTTATTTTCAATCCTCTCAGACAACCCCTTTAATTCTATGTGTGAACTTTACAATAATGTATATGAGTGGCCGCCACAATGTCCTGCTGTCATGATGTTATAGTAAAGTTTTCTTGTGTTGCAATGCCTCATTTACATATTATGACATCACGTTATGATGATGTCATGATGACATATACCATAAGACAGTGTGTAAGGCTGTAGAATGTGTCAGTTCTAGTCTCCTCTTTGTAGGGTATAGATCTGACTCTGGCGACCAGTGGCTACTGGAAGCTGTTTCTTATATCAATTTGATTGATATATTATTCAATGATGATGTGGCACTGGGCATTAATAACATTGATGCTAGTAGCCCATTGTCTAGGCTGTATCCCATGTGACAAACATGGGAAGGAGGCCATGGAGAAATACATCATGCTTATCCAAGACCAACAGCTGGAGAAAACCCTGCAGGGTAATACCACCATGGTGCAGATAGCCAACGCTGCCCAAACCCAGCTGCTGGAATACCTGGGAAAGGAAGTCCAGATAATGGGTACAGGATTTACTTACTTTTATTATAATATCCGTATGAAAATTCAAAAAGAGATTCATGAAAAGAACTAACTCTTGTTTTTTTATTTTCCAGATAAATTTGCCATAGCGGACATTGTGTCTGAGTATAAGAAGACGTTGAACATCATCGGGGAAATGGAATTTAAAGGTAAATACAGAATTTTCAATGTAGATGAACAGAATGTGATGGAAATAAGCAGAAATGAAATGGAGAAGAGACTTATATCGGCCCTTATTATCTGTCTTCATGTATTCCAGGCGCCCAGCTCCTTCACACCATACTGTTCCAGTTCCAAAAACTTCTGGAGCGATTTAAGGATATTGTTGAGGAGGCGGAGAGAAGTAAGTGAGATATTTCTTCATGTCTATACAGAATTAGGATTGTTATTGGATACACAGCGGCAACTGGATGTTATATCTAATACCGATACTTATTCTGGCTTCTATTGATGGAAACCTGATGTAGCAGAGCTATATGTATCATTAGCTGCCACTCATTCCTTATTATGGCTCTTATCTATTATAACCGTCCATTCCCCAACCAACCAATCCTGCTGCTTCTAACAGCCGCTCCCAGCTCCGAGGTTAGAATGTTGGCAGCCGGACAATATATGGTTGCTATGGCAACAAGGCCCGGGCAGCTGGGCAGTTAAGATCATTACTAATGATAACATAATACATTACAATACATGTACCTGCAATGCTATGGAGAACCATGGAGAACATGGAGATTCAGCTCCTTGCTATATGGTTTTCTTTCTGATACCAGATGTTTTGCACAGCAGCAGTCACTTTACTTTTACATATAATTAAAAAAAAGCCAAAAGCTGCCTCCATTGTCTTTATGTTACAAATAGAACCCGAAACTGGTATAATCCAAATTTCTGCATGAACCCATACTGTATTTTAAGGTGATCTAAGCTTCAAAAAATGTAAATATTTCAAGCTAATAAAAAATCAGATGGGGGACATTTATTAAAAGGCTAAAATGCCTTTTTTAGACACAGATGGGCCCAATGGGTGTAAAAGTACTCGCCAATGGTCTACTCGCGAATATTTTACTTACATCGGCCCCATCTGCGTTTTTTGTGCTTGAGGGGCGGAAAGGGGGTTTTACGGGGGGGGGGGGGGGGGCAGCAGCAGGCGGAGGGGGCGTGGCCTCTGTGTGTACAAGATTTAAGTAGACGCAGTGCACCTAGTCATAAATCCTCAGAGCTCCGGCACTGCAGGCGTTGAAAACACCGGACTTAATAAATGTCCCTCCTATATAAGAATAAGAGAATCCACTGGGGAAAGTATGGCTAGTTTCTGCGCCTTATGGGGGTCTGTCACTGGTCATTCTACAACTTAACCAGCCAAAGGCCATATTCACACTACGTAAGTTACGTAATAATCACGGCCGTTGTTGACGATTTGCAACAATGGCCTTGATTACTACCAAACTTACGTCGTGCTGCCTTCTATGGAATCCCAGGCGGAGCGTATACACATAGTATACACTCCAGCCGGGATTCCTAGTGGCGCCGCAAAAAAAGAACATGTCAGTGCCCACAATAGATCGTGCAGCTCTGGCTGCACGCTCCATTGTGAGCAGCAGGGAATTCGTATGCGGGAATACACTGATGCACCCAAATCCTAACTTAGCGGCAGTGAAGATCATCCTGCCGGTACTGCGGTACTTCTCTGACAGTAGCCGTTCCGTGGCTGGGTCACGGAGCGACTGGTGTCTCACGCTGTGGGAACATGGCCAAATACTGTATGGGAATATAGCTCTAGGGTAATATACATGTATACTATATCATATTTAGGTTCTGTGCCCACTTCAAGAATATATCGGACAAAGGCAATGTTGTTATAGACAGTAGATTAATTATAATAGAGATCATTATTAGCGGCCGTCTATATTACAAACTGGCTGCCCTTGCCCGATATGTTGCCAAAATGGAAACAGCCTCAGTGTGTCGCTCATATATTGTTTTTTATCACTAACAATTTGCATTTCTATATTTCACCTATTAGGAAGGTGCCCAAACAAGCAAGGTGAGTTCCTAGATTTTTCTATTAAAACATTCTACATTACACGTCCACATTACATAGTAACAATACATAGTGACCTTGTGTAGGAGCACAAGAAATAGACGATTACAGTGCAACAATTCTGATTAGAGATGCTTTGTTTAAAGCAACATTGATCTACATTCATCTCTTTCAGGCTGCCGGCTATGGCTATATCCATGTTTTCCAGGTGGTCCCCAGGCAGTATCCACTCTCTGCACGAAGTTGGCAGCCTGGGGGAGATGAGCGCAGATCAGTTCTTCTTTATACAAAGCAAAACTAATCTGATTCGCTCATCTCTTCAATTCTCATTCGCTCATCTTCTATCAATTCTGATATCTAGAAGTAGAAATACCGTCCAATTTTAAGACTGGGGAATTACTAGGCTCCTCACATTTATCAAAACCCAGACACAATGGTCAATTCTAGACTGTTACCCCTGGCAGTATATTTCCCATCCATTAGCCTGTATACCAATGTCATGTGCTAAATACAATGTACTGCAGACTTACATTTCTTCTCCAGACACATTGACGGCTAGAAATGTTGATTCTTATACACAACATGGAAAGAAAACTTTAATAAAATGTTTCTGGTTTATGAATCTGACAATGGAATCCTAATATTTCTATTTTTCTGTTATTTCTCAGATTTTGACAACTGTGGTAAGTAGATTATTTTTTTTCATATAAATGTTATAATATCTTATATTCAGTAATTATTACATGGGCAGTAACTGCAGCTAAGTGTTTGCCCACATGTCTTACCATTGTAAATGTATAAAACAATTGCTTCTCCCCAGGCTTACTTGTGCAGACCTACACCCGCTGTGACACCTGTGAGGAGGAGAAGGTGATATGTGCCGGGGGCCCTCCAAGTAACCAAGGTATGGATAATAGGAAGATTTCATCATACAGTAGCTGATAGTAACATTCATCATGGTGGCCAGAATGACGGGTATCCCCATCTGGCTGGGATGTTATGGGGGCTTGTAGTCTGGACATCTGTACATGGCACTTTATAGAGGACGCTGTATAGAGAATAGACCGCACCATATATGATGTAAGATGTTTCTCTCTCCTCGCAGAATACTTGGACCAGTGCAGCTGCGTCTGCACCCAGCACTCATGTTTCGGTAAGTATCTGCTTATATTCTTATATATAAATTCATATATATTAAGCGGCACAAAACACAGGACCTGAAATCCCCTTGTACACTTTATTAGTAGTATTCGAAATCCTTCTAATAATCCATAGATCATGGAAGGAAATATTCCTGAACAAGGAGGATATTTCCATTAGGGTAGCTTCACACGTACTCTGCGAGTTTGCAGCGAAATCCGCTGCGGATCCTGGTACAGTGAAGTAAATGGGTCACATACCAGCAGCGGAATGGGTCACCATACCAGGATCTGCAACGGATTTCACGGAAAACTCGCAGCGTGAAATCCACTGCAGATCCGGTACTTGTGAAGCTACCCTTAAAAAAACTCTCCACTAAGAACCCTTCAGCTGCCATAAGCAGAATAGAGGGATCATTTTGGGGCAGCCGGGCTTTGACCATGTCAATTTGAGATTTATTCTAAAGAAATATAAAACTTTACTTATAATTGACTTTTTCTCCTTGTATCAGACCTAAAGACCGGAGACCAATGCACACCGTGCAGGGATCACGCATCTCATCTGGCAAATGTTATAAACTGTGGAGGTAAGTAGATAGTAACTGTGTTATTGTGTCCTATCAGTTATACTGTACAGACATCTCCCTACACTGACAAACACCCACTAGTTAAATCTAATATTCCATATCACCTATTTTTTTGTCTAGACACAAGCTTAGCCATTGCTGAAGGAGAAGACCTAATCCTGAAATGTCATAATGAATGGTTCTCCAGCCTCGAGGATGGATACAAAAATCTATTCTATAAGGTAAATGCAGCGACAATGCACGAAGTAAATTCTTTTACTATGTGCACCGTGCGGTATGAATATTAGTATAGTTTGGGTCATTACGGATGTGTGGATACCAAACGTATAGTTTTCTATGTTTTTATAAATGTTTTATGTAGCAATAATGTTATGTTATAAATGAACCTGGAAATGATTTCATTATTAGGCTATGTTCACACATAATATTTCTGTCTGTCTTTGTGTCAGTCTTTTTTCAACAAAAAGCAGAAGTGGGACTGACAGGTTTTCAAATCACTCCTGGTTTTGGTTGAAAAAAGACTGACCAAAAGACTGATGGAAATACTACGTGTGAACATAGCCGTAAAGTGAACTTGTTTGTTTCCTCCCATAGTCATCACCATGATATAATTAATCTTGATTAAAATCCACTGAGACATATAGGATTCTAACAATCTCTTTTCTTATCCCTCCAGAACGCTGAACCTGAGCCTAAAATTACTGACGAACCCAATGTAGAGATCAGGGGAGTTCAAAGGTCAGATTCAGGAAAATACACATGCATGACCATACTGAACTCCGGCATACCAGTGGCTAAATTTACCTACAATGTGGAAGGTAAGGAGGGCACATTATCACTGACACTTCTGATCTACTGTATTAATGTCCGACTATTGTATTGTAGAAGATTCTAGTTCCTAAATATAAAGTGTGACCACTTGTTGACATGTTTCTCTACCTATGTGACCTGTATATTTGTACTCACCCTGCAGGTCAATGCTTTTTTTTTTTTTATTCCTTTATGACTTGTAATATATGTTTATATTGTTTTCTTGAAGGTTTCTACTATTCATACTGTCTCTATTTTTTTTTTAGTTAAAGAAGGAGAATCAGGAACGTTTAGCGAAGTGACAGAAATTGACTCACTCCCTGCCCTTCCTGATGATGATGATGAGCTCCCTGTATCTGTGACTAAGCAGCCAGTACCAGTAGTCTCCCATCATCACCTACATAACAATAAGGCCTTTCTGGCAATGTGTGGAGCCGCTGCCATCACCATGATTGTCATCTCTGCTATAATATGGTAAGTAACACTTATAAGATACTGTCAGAATAAAATAACATGTAAGGCTCCCTTCACACATCATGGAACTCTATCCGGATTCTTACCAGAAAATCCAGATAGATTTCATAACCCGATTCCTGTATTATGCCATTTTTTGAAGTTGATTCTAATTAGTGTCTCTTCACATGGGAGTTTCCATCTCTGTTTCTGAAGCAAAAAGTGTGAATGTAGACCTATTGGCTCTCTCCAATTATCTTCAGTTCTGTTAGGATTGCATTGCCTATAAAGGATAGAGTATCATAGTCTGCTACATTATTTTACCTAGCAATGTAGACACCTGCCCAATGCTATTACAGGCCACAAGATCTGTTAGAATATATGATGGGTTTTCTCTTGATCTGGCAGATACAGATCTGTTATGGCTCAATCACAATCACAAGTCTTGATGTCAGTTTGATGGAGGATTAATATTTATTACAATAACATAGGAAATACTATCAATAGGATCAGTCATCATATACAGCACATAACCTAAACCACATGGCGCGGAGGACATCTGCTCACAGGTTAACCCAGATGATAGAATTTTCATAACTGGTCTTCATTTTTATCTCTTTCAGTTTCATCATGTGGTGGTGGAAAACAAAGAAATCCGCACAGCCTCAGGTAGAAGACGTTGTGTAACAGTGCGAACAGTAAAAACAACAACAAAAAAATGAAAGAAAAAGAAAACTTTGAAAAAACCTTCCTTCCCTTTACCCTACACCCTTAAAAAATACTTCTTTCCCTTTACCCAACCCCACAAAAAAATTTCCCATACCTGCTTTCCCCAAAAATAAAAAAATAAAATAACCCAAACTTATCCCAATGTTATCCTCCATTTTTCGTTTGTCATAATCTTATCTGTACACTGCAAAATTGGTGTCCTTAGTATCTCTTAATTATCTGTTATAGTGTCCAGGTTGGGAGTAGATAGTTTGTGGGAAAAGATTCTGTATAACTTTTTTCAATTTAACCCCTTCATGTCAGCCATACGGCTGTATATGTTACTTCTGCAGATGCCGTGTGCAGCAGGAAAATTTCCCTGGCACAAAAGGGGTTTTAATGTATGCAGGGCTGCTTCAGTGTTTCTAGCAATGCTCCTGGCTTATAATCAGGCCATGTAAAAGGTCCTCTTACTTCTGTGTGGTCCGATCAGCAGTTTGCTCATAGAGACTGCCCCAGGCAGACTCTATGAGCAGAGCGCCGATAATACTGACCAATGTATGTAACGGCATAGCAGTGATCAGTATATGCACTGTTATGATTATACAAATATGATTGTACAAAAAAATTAACATTAATAAACATATTTGATATCATAGCGTGCAGAATTGTCCGGTCTATTAAAATGTAACAATAATGTTCCTGCAATGCGAACAGTGTAAAGAAATAGGAGAAAAAAACCCAGGTTCACAAACTTTTCTAATTATATATCAGAAAAAAATTATAAAAAGAGATTTTTAAAAATTCCATTTACATCAAATATAATATCAATAAAAACTAAAAATCATGGTGCAAAATATGAGCCCCCAAACAGCCCTGTAGATGGAAAAGTAAAAGTAAAGGAAAAGTAAAAGTAACAGTTATGCTCAGCCAATCGCGGCTGAGCACAGTTGTGATGCGGCTGAAGGGGGACGGCGGCAGGGATTCGTCCGTCCGAAGATGACATTTGGCACAAGATGGCGGACGGCCTCGACACGGATCAGGTAATGTATAATGCACCACACACTTCCGGGTACACGGGTGGGGGTGGTGGGACACGGGGAAGGGGGCGATTCACAGACATAACATACATTACAAAGTTGTATAACTTTGTAATGTGAGTTATTCTGTGAATAATTTTTTAGCGCCGCACTACCCCTTTAAGGTACAGAGCAGTGTGCATGTGCCCCCTCTAGTGGCTAGAACTATACTACATGCAGAGGAACATACAGCTTGACCCGAAGGCCTGAAGGACTAACGGCGAATGAGCACACAGCGACTGGAATGCCCAGCCGCCATAACAGTACCCCTCTTCTTACGCCCCTCTTTTTCAAGGCGTGACGGGAGAGGGCTCCCAGGATCTCTCTTCAGGACCAAAATGCTTCCAGTCCACAAGGAAGTACCTCTTGCCTCTGACAACCTTGTAGTCTAAGATGTCCTTTACCTAAAACTCCTCATCAGGATCAACGGAAACTGGGACATCTGGAAGTGGTTTGGAAAATTTGTTGAGGATCAACGGTTTTAAGAGAGATACATGAAAGGCGTTAGGGATCCGCAAGGTGGGTGGTAACTTCAACTTGTAGGTGACCGGATTGATCCTCTGTAGCACCACAAAGGGACCTAGGAAACGTGGAGCAAACTTGTATGATGGCACACGTAACCGAATATTCCGAGATGAGAGCCAAACCTTGTCTCCTGGCTGAAATTGTGGTGAAGGCCTCCTCTTGACGTCTGCGTTCCTGTTCATGCGAGCTGTGGATTTAGCTAAAATGTCTTTAGTCCTATGCCAGATCTGCAGAAAATCCTGGGCCATGGCGTTGGCAGCTGGCACATCAGATGGGGCTGGCACAGGTAGCGGAACCCGAGGATGATGACCAAAGACAATTTGAAATGGAGAGGCTCCTGATGACTCACTTACACGATTGTTATAACAGAACTCTGCCCACGGAAGTAACTCTGTCCAATTGTCCTGTTGGGCAGTAGTGAAGTGGCGAAAGTAGCCCGCTAATTCCTGGTTTACTCGTTCTACCTGGCCGTTGGTTTGATGATGATACCCCGATGAAAAGATTAGCTTTATCTCCAAGAGTTTACAAAGTGCTCTCCAGAATCTTGCTGTGAACTGGACACCACGGTCAGATACAATGTGGGATGGAAGACCGTGCAACCGGAAGACATACTCAATAAAAAGATGGGCAAGCTTGACGGCAGACGGGAGGCCAAGCAAAGGGATGAAATGCGCCATCTTAGAAAAACGATCTACCACTACCCAGACCACAGTGTTACCGGCAGAAGGAAGCAGGTCGGTAATAAAGTCCATCCCAAGATGTTGCCAGGTAGTCTCAGGAACAGGTAGTGGAAGAAGGAGACCAGAAGGTTTGGCTCGAGGAGTCTTATTACGTGCACAAACTAAACATGCAGAGATGTAGTCCTGCACATCTTGCGTGAGATTAGGCCACCAGTATTGCTTGGAGATGAGTTCCAGAGTCTTGTGACGACCTGGATGTCCATCGAACTTGTAATCATTTCCCTTGGCAAGAACCTGCTTTCTCTTAGGATGTGGTACAAATGCCCTTCCAGGTGAAATATCTTTTACCTGGACCGATGCTGCTGTGACAATCCAAGATGGCTCTATGATGTGCTGGAGCTCCTCCTCTCGGTAGAAAAAAATCAAAAGTACGGGAAAGGGCGTCTGCTTGAGTGTTCTTCTCTGCAGGTTGATAGTGAAGCTTGAAGTCGAAACGAGAGAAGAACAGGGCCCAGCGAGCTTGATGGGGGTTCAGGCGATGGGCAGTCTGGAGGTAAGTGAAGTTCTTATGGTCAGTAAAAATTATTACTGGATACCTCGTCCCCTCCAGCAGGTACCTCTATTCCTCCAGGGCCAGCTTGATAGCAAGTAATTCCCGATCTCCGATGGTGTAATTTCTCTTTGCGGGTGAGAATAGCTTGGAAAAGAACCCACAGGTTACCATCTTGCCTTGGGAATTCTTCTGCCTGAGAACAGCCCCAGCCCCAATGGATGAGGCATATTCCTCTACAGAAAACTGCCGGGAGACATCTGGGTGATGTAAAACGGAGCAGCAGCAGAGGCCTCCTTCAGACGAGAAAAAGCTGTTTCAGCCTGGGGTGTCCAATTCTTGGGATTCACCCCTTTCTTGGTCAGGGCAGAGATGGGAGACACTACGGTAGAAAAATTAGGAATGAACTTCCTGTAAAAGTTCGCAAAACCCAAAAATCTTTGAATAGCAGGGAGCCCCTGTGGGCGTGGCCAATTCAAGACCGCAGACAATTTTTCAGGATCCATCTTCAGGCCCAGATCAGAAATTATGAACCCTAGGAAAGGTAAAGATGTCTTCTTAAAAACGCACTTCTCCAGCATTGCGTATAGACGGTTCTGCCGAAGGCGCTGCAAGACCAGGCGAACATGTCTGTGGTGGGAGCTGATATCTGGAGAAAAGATCAAGATGTCATCCAAGTAGACTACGCAGGTGTAAAGCAGGTCCCGGAAGATGTCATTCACAAACTCTTGGAAGACGGCTGGTGCGTTACAGAGGCCAAAAGGCATTACTAGGTACTCATAATGCCCATCGCGGGTGTTGAACGCTGTCTTCCATTCGTCCCCCTGCCGAATTTGGATAAGATTGTAGGCCCCACATAGGTCTAACTTGGTAAAGATCTTCGCTCCTCTTATACGATCAAAAAGTTCTGGGATCAGAGGCAGTGGGTACTTATTTTTGACCGTAATTTTATTTAATCCCCGATAATCTATACAGGGGCGCAGAGAGCCATCCTTCTTTTTGACAAAGAAGAACCCCGCCCCGGTCGGTGATGAAGATTTCCGGATGAACCCTCTCTCCAGATTTTCCTTAACCTCTTAAGGACTGAGCCAATTTTCGTTTTTTCCTCCTTGTGTTTAAAAGGCCATAGCACTTGCATTTTTCCACCTAGAGTCCGACATGAGCCCTTATTTTTTGCGTCACTAATTGTACTTTGCAATGACAGGCTGAATTTGTTGCATAAAGTACACTGCAAAACCAGCAAAAAAAAAATTTTATTTAGGGTTTTTTTGTTTTTACGCCATTCGCCCTGGGGTAAAACTGACTTGTTATGCATGTTCCTTAAGTCGTTACGATTACAACGATATATAACATGTATAACTTTTATTTTATCTGATGGCCTGTAAAAAATTCAAACCATTGTTAACAAATCCATGCCTATAACGCTTTTATCCTTTAGTCTATGGGGCTGTGTGAGGTGTCATTTTTTGCGCCATGATGTTTACTTTCTATTGGTACCTTGTTGGCTTATATACAACTTTTTGATCGCTTTTTATAATTTTTTTTCTGGATTTGATGCGACCAAAAATGTGCAATTTTTCACTTTGGGATTTTTTTGCGCTTACGCCGTTTACCGTGCGAGATCAGTAATGTGATTAATTAATAGTTCGGGCGATTACGCACGCGGCGATAGCAAACATGTTTATTTATTTATTTACTTTTATTATATCTGATCGTAATCAGGCACCCGGGACAGCGGCGGTTCAGAGCAGGGTCACCGCGCGGCCCTGCTCTGAACACCTCTTGCGGACGCATTACGTACGGGTTCGTCATGCGTCCTTAAGAGGATGTACCACCAGGTACGTCCTCTTTAAACTGACCCACAGATTGAACGCCACCGTCACGGGGAAGCCGGTGCCGCGGTCCATTTTTCGATCCACGGCCCGGTTCCCATGTACGGCGCAGTTCGGCCCAGGACCCGTGCATAGGTGTGAAGCACTGGAGGCGGACCGGCCCGCCCCTAGTGGGAGGGAATTCCCTCCCCTCTATGACGCGGCTCCATTTATTCCAATGGAGCCGGGTCATTCAAGGGAGGGAATACCCTCCCACTGGGGGCGGGCTGGCCCCCAGTTTAAAAGAGGATGTACCTGGTGGTAGATCATCTTTAATGTACTCAGACTCAGACATAGACAGAGAGAGAGAGAGAGAGAGAGAGAGAGAGAACCCGACCACGAGGTGGTGTTTTTCCAGGGAGTAGGTCGATAGGGCCTGTGCGGAGGCAGAACCTCAGCCTCCTTCTTGCTAAAGACATCAGCGAAATTGGCATACTGTGACAGAAGCCCAGAAAGACCCTCTGGAATTGGTGGAACCTTAGCCGGATGGACGGTGGCTAGACAAGAAGACTGGCACAATGGTCCCCACTGCAGGATGTTTCCGGACTGCCAGTCTATTAACGGTGCAGACGGAACCAGGGCAGTCCCAGAATAACAGGATCCACTGCAACCAGCAAGACATAAAAAATGATCTCCCCACAATGCTGGACTCCAATCTGCAGCTTGAGAGGTTTGGTGGCATATATCACGGGATCTGTCAATGGTGAGCCATTCACTGAAATGACATTGAGTGGCCTCTCCAGCCTGGTCACCGGTAGGTGGTGTTGTAGGACTAAGCAAGAAGTTACAGGCGGCACCAGTGTCCAGGAAGGCCAAAACGGAAAATGCCACTTCCTCCACGGAGATAGTGACGGCCACAGTCAGTTTGGGAGAGGAATTTCGCTTGTCTCGGACCGCCTCTCCTACCTGTCCTAGACATTGGCGTTTCCTGACTTCACAGGACAAGACCAGATCATGTGCTCCTCACCTCCACAGTACAGACAGAGATGTTTCGCCAGACATCGCTGACGTTTCTGTGGAGAAATCTTGGAACGCCCCAGCTGCATGGGTTCCTCAGCAGAGGGAGCCACTGATGTAAGGATCGGTCTTTGGAATGTGGGTGCCAGACGGGACGATTTTCTGAGGCGGGCAACCTCTTTAGAGTGTTCCCGAAATTGCATATCAATCTGGATTTCCAGAGAAACCAAGTGATTCAGGGTGGTAGGTCTGTCACGACCTGCTAGCTTGTCCTTTATCCTGTCAGCTAGTCCCTCCCAGAAGACTGCCAGCTGCGCCTCCTCGTTCCACGAGAGCTCGGTCACCAGGGTACGGAACTGGATGGCATAGTCCCCTACGGTCTGGGATCCCTGGCCCAACCGAAGCAAAGCTAAAGCTGCAGAAGTTGTTCGACCAAGCTTCTCAAATACGGACTGGAACTGGGCCAGGAAAAGCTGGATACTAGACATCTCCGGACCTCCATGTTCCCAAATGGGATTCTCCCACGCCAGGGCCTTACTGGAAAGCAGATAATGAAGGCCAACCTGGAGCCCTCGGTGGGAAAGCGGTGTCTGTGGAGTTCGAAGTATATGGAACACTGGTTCAGAAAACCATGGCACAGGACTGGATCGCCGTCATAGCGGTATGGCAAAGATCTGGAAGTTCGTGTACTGAAGGAGGATTCTGTACTGTCTGAACAGGTGCTGATAAGGTGTCCCAACGAGATGAGATGGTATTCAGACACTGCTTGAGAACGTCCTGTCTGTCGCTCTGGCGCTTCAACTCCGTCCTCACTTCCTCCATAGCAGGATCAGACTGACCAGCGGAGCTTTTAGAATAAGGTGATGTGAGCCGACTGTTTCAAGTGCCCGTCTATCCCTAAGGGCGTTGTCTAAGCATATCCTCTGTTCTTCACAAGATACTCCTGAGGGTGGAGCTAGACTTTCCCAGAGGATACGCCAGGTCGCTACCTCTTAAGATAGAGAAAGCACGTAACAGCTGTTCCAGGCAGACCAGATGGCAAGGGTGGGACAACCCGTGTTGCCAACTGACAGTACAGACAATAATGCACACAGGACACACTGGATGAAGGTAATGGATGCAGGTGATGGATGCTGAGGACAAAGACACAGGTGCAGTTCACATGGTGCAGTTCACACAAGGCGGATAACCAGATGCAGGAATGATAGCAGGAGCAAACACGGCTTGGGTCAGGTTCACACACAGGATGCAGGTATGCTAGAAGCAACTGGGAGTGCAGGATCAAACAACAGGAACTCCAGGGAACAAGGACACTTCAGAGATAACACAGGAACAGGACAGGAACCAGGGCAGGAGGACAGGAACCAGGACAGAGGATACAGGAACACAGGAAAGCTTCTGCAGAGCAAATGCACGAACACCTTTGCAGGACCGAAGTACTTTGACGCTCAGGCAGAGCACATGTGCAGGAAGCTTCCTTAAATGGCTAAGCCACAGGTGCAGCATAATTAAGGCACAGAGCAGTGTGCATGTGCCCCCTCTAGTGGCTAGAACTATACTACATGGAGAGGAACATGCAGCTTGAACCGGCGGTGAATGAACACATGGCAACTGGAACACCCAGCCGTCATTACAACATCATGTTAGTGGCACATGCGGTATGTAGAGGGTTGGTTAGTAGCACGTGGCATGTTAGCGGCACATGCAGTATATAGTGGGTATTTTCGTGGTACATGTAGTATGCTACGGTTTGTAATGCGTATGTTACTGGCACATGCAGTACATATTGAGTAAGTTAGCGATGCATGCAGTATGTTACAGATATGTTAGTGTGTGTAGTAAATATGTAGCGGGTATGTCTGTGGCGCATTTAGTATGTAGTGGATATGTTAGTGGCACATGCGGTATGAAGTGGGTATGTTAGTGGTACATGTGGTATATAAGTGGCACATGCAGTATGTAATGGGTGTGTGCATGACACATGCGGTATGTAGTCAGTATGTTAGTAGTGTTAATAGTGTTATAAGGTAACTACTGTATGTATTGGGGCTCTTGATACAGTGTGGGGGAACTTTCAGTACATTATACCATGTGTGAAGCTCCAATTCTTACAACGCGGGAAGGGGGGGGGGGGGGCGCCGAATGGGGGGAGGGCACTCTAGAGGTTTTGGTTATGCTGTTTTGTGATGACAACTATTGTACTGTATATAATATATATACATTTTTTTGTTGAACAATAAGTCTGAAATCTGCATAGAAAAAAAAACAACCCCTTAAAATAAGATATATTGCCTCTTTGGGAGAAAAAAATTATGTAAGACACTGTCTTATTTTCAGGGAAACTTGGTATGTGTAGTGTGTGTTCCCTCTTGACTAATACTGTATATCTGGTGTGTGTGTGCTCTGATGACTAACAAGTGTAGTGTATGTGCCCTACTGACTGATATGTGTAGTGTGTGCCCTGCTGATTGACACATGTGGGGTGTGTGTGTGCGTGTGTCCTGCCAGGGGCGTAGCTAATGTCTCCTGGGCCCTGGTGCGAGAGGCCAACTTGCCCCCCCCTCCTTTCACGACCAAGTGATGCTATTGGTGTGTATATATATATATATATATATATATATATATATATATATATACACACACACACCAAGACAGATATTACCAATAACACCAGCATATTGGAAGAGAAAGTATTATCACCGTACATATTACCGCCCTACTGTTACCGACCAAATCCTGTATACTGAGACCAATATTACCAGTAATACCAGTATATAGGAAGGAAACATTACTGCCACACCACAACCACTACCATCACCACCATATTGTTACTGACCAAGTCACTGACTAAATCACCTCATCCAGTCATATAGAGGTGGTCCCAGCTCTACACAGGCTCTATACACCATATACATTACAGTGCAGATATATCAGGTGACTCACAGGAGACGTCTTCTCTGATCAGAGTTCTTCCCTTTTCATCTTCTCCATCCGTCCTGGGCCATTATGAGAACTTCTCCGAGCCACGAATCCACAGAATCTGCCAGACAGACATATTAGTCTCCTCACTCTGGCACCATCCTCATCTATATACAGACTGCACATCTGTATTGGCCCCTTTACACCCTCATTTAGTGGGTAGCCCTGACTCTATGTGACCCCCTAATAGTATATGCCCCCCTCTGTGTATTTCCTCTCCCCCTATGTTGCCCCCCCAAATAGATGGCCCCTCTCCCCCCATGTTGCCCTCCTTATAGATGGCCCCCTCTCCCCCCACCCTCCCTTATAGATGGCCTCCTCTCCCCCCTCCATATAGATGGCCTCCTCTCCCTCTCCTTATAGATGGCCCCCTCTCCCCCCACCCTCCCTTATAGATGGCCTCCTCTCCCCCCTCCATATAGATGGCCCCCTCTACCCCCTCCCTTATAGATGGCCTCCTCTCCCCCTCCTTATAGATGGCCCCCTCTACCCCCTTCCTTATAGATGGCCTCCTCTCCCCCCTCCTTATAGATGGCCCCCTCTACCCCCTCCTTATAGATGGCCCCCTCTACCCCCTCCCTTATAGATGGCCTCCTCTCCCCCCTCCTTATAGATGGCCCCCTCTACCCCCTCCCTTATAGATGGCCTCCTCTCCCCCCTCCTTATAGATGGCCCCCTCTACCCCCTCCCTTTTAGATGGCCCCCTCTCTCCTCACCCTCCCTTACAGATGGCCCCCTCTACCCCCTCCCTTATAGATGGCCCCCTCTCTCCTCACCCTCCCTTATAGATGGCCCCCTCTCCCCCCCACCCTCCCTTATAGATGGGCCCCCTCTCCCCCCACCCTCCCTTATAGATGGCCTCCTCTCCCCCCTCCTTTTAGATGGCCCCCTCTCCCCCCACCCTCCCTTATAGATGGCCTCCTCTCCCCCTCCTTATAGATGGCCCCCTCTACCCCCTCCCTTATAGATGGCCTCCTCTCCCCCCTCCTTATAGATGGCCCCCTCTCCCCCCCACCCTCCCTTATAGATGGTCCCCTTCCCCCCTTCCTTATAGATGGTCCCCTTCCCCCCTCCCTTATAGATGGTCCCCTTCCCCCCCCCCACCCTCATAGATGGCCCCATCTTTCTACCCCCACCCTCATAGATGGCCCCATCTTCCCCCCCCACCCTCATAGATGGCCCCATCTTTCCCCCCACCCTCATAGATGGCCCCCTCCTTCCCCCCACCCTCATAGATGGCCCCCTCCTTCCCCCCACCCTCATAGATGCCCCCCTCTTTTCCCCCACCCTCATAGATGCCCCCCTCTTTCCCCCCACCCTCATAGATGCCCCCTCTTTCCCCCCACCCTCACCGATGCCCCCTCTTTCCCCCCATCCTCATAGATGCCCCCCTCTTTCCCCCCACCCTCATAGATGCCCCCTCTTTCCCCTCACCCTCATCGATGCCCCCTCTTTCCCCCCATCCTCATAGATGCCCCCCTCTTTCCCCCCCACCCTCATAGATGCCCCCCTCTTTCCCCCCCACCCTCATAGATGCCCCCCTCTTCCCCCACCTCATAGATGGCCCCCTCTCAACCCCCCCGTGTGCAGGCTGATAAAAAACAAAACAAAACTTAACTCACCTGACAACGCGCTCCCACATTGATCCTCACTCCTCCTGGTCTGTCCCCGGCTGCTGCGCGGCTGCCGGGGGTGTCGCGTTTTACCCCAGGCAGCGCGCACATCCCAGAGCTCCCTGCGCGCCGGAACCGGAAGTCAGGGCCCAAGGCGCGCAGGGAGCTCTGGGATGCGCGCGCTGCCGGGGATAAGACGCGACACGCAGCAGCCAGGGGAAGACGGAGCCGGACTCTTGTGACCGCAAGCAAAACAATGCTTGCGGTCACAAGAGTGATTGATCGGGAGGGCCTCGCAGGGCCCTGGGGGCCCCGTGGTAGCTATGCCACTGTGTCCTGCTAAATATGTGTAGTATGTGTGCCCTGCTGCTATGTGTAGTGTGTGTGCTCTGATGACTGATATGTGTAGTGTGTGTGCCCTGATGACTGATATGTGTAGTGTGTGTGTGCCCCGAAGACTGATATGTGTAGTATGTGTACCCGGATGACTGATATGTGTAGTGTGTGCCCTGCTGATTGACACATGTGTGGGGTGTGTGCGTGTGTCCTGATAATGATATGTGTAGTCTGTGTGCCCGGATGACTAATTTGTGTAGTGTGTGTGCCCTGATGACTGTTATGTGTAGTGTGTGTGCCCTGCTGCTGATATGTGTAGGGTGAGTGTGCCCTGATGACTGATATGTGTAGTGAGTGTGCCCTGATGACTGATATGTGTAGTGTGTGTGCCCTGATGACTGATATGTGTAGTGTGTGTGCCCTGCTGCTGATATGTGTAGTGTGTGTGCCCTGATGACTGATATGTGTAGTGTGTGTGACCTGCTGCTGATATGTGTAGGGTGAGTGTGCCCTGATGACTGATATGTGTAGTGAGTGTGCCCTGATGACTGATATGTGTAGTGTGTGTGCCCTGATGACTGATATGTGTAGTGTGTGTGTCCTGCTGCTGATATGTGTAGTGTGTGTGCCCTGCTGCTGATATGTGTAGTGTGTGTGCCCTGATGACTGATATGTGTAGTGTGTGTGTCCTGATGACTGATATGTGTAGTGTGTGTGCCCTGATGACTGATATGTGTAGGGTGAGTGTGCCCTGATGACTGATATGTGTAGTGAGTGTGCCCTGATGACTGATATGTGTAGTGTGTGTGCCCTGATGACTGATATGTGTAGTGTGTGTGTCCTGCTGCTGATATGTGTAGTGTGTGTGCCCTGCTGCTGATATGTGTAGTGTGTGTGCCCTGATGACTGATATGTGTAGTGTGTGTGCCCTGATGACTGATATGTGTAGTGTGTGTGCCCTGCTGCTGATATGTGTAGTGTGTGTGCCCTGATGATCAATATATGTAGAGTGTGTGTCCTCATGACATGCAGTATGGAGCAGTATGCTAGTGGCACATTTGTTATGTAATTGTATTGTATTGGGTATGTTAATAGTGCATGCGGCATGTAGTGGATATGTGAGTGCCACATGCTGTATGTACCGGCTATGTCCATGGCACATGTTGTATGCAGTGGGTGTGTTAGTGGCGCATGCAGTATGTATTGGTTATGTAAGTGGTGCATGCAGTACTGCACATACAGTATGTAGCGGGTATGTTAGTTTCACATGCAGGGCCGGCCTTAGGGTAAATGGCGCCCTGTGCAAAACCTTTTTTCGGCGCCCCCCCCCCCCCCTTAATGTAACATAAAGCTCCTTCAGCCTCCTCCCCCCCCCCCCCCGCCATTCACACATCTACCACCCCCAGCCCCCCCAAACAACTAACATAACGGTAACGATAATTATGACACGCCCCTTTTAACAAGCCACACCCTTTTTTGCAAGCCACATCCACTTAGCCATGCCAAAAAGGAACTTACTGAGCATCAACACAAGGCCGTGCTATTTAGTCTATAGCCATTATTATTATTTGTTATTATTAGGGGGTCTCAGCAGAAACCTGGATGAATATATAAACAGGTATAAAGCTATGCTCACACTACAGGAGTGTATATACAGGTATACATCCACTACAGGACATGTATATACAGGTATACAGCCACTACAGGACATGATACAGTTATGCAGTACATAGCTGTATGCCTCTACATACAAGTCCTGTAGTGTGTACATAGCTGTATACGTATATGTACACATCCTGTATTGTACACACTACAAGACGAGTATTTACATGTATACACCCATGTACACACTACAGCTGTAGGAGCAGTGCAGACTAGGAAAGCTGAGTGACTCCCTCTGTAGGAGCAGTGCAGACTAGGAAAGCTGAGTGACTACCTCTGTAGGAGCAGTGCAGACTAGGAAAGCTGAGTGACTACCTCTGTAGGAGCAGTGCAGACTAGGAAAGCTGAGTGACTACCTCTGTAGGAGCAGTGCAGACTATGAAAGCTGAGTGACTACCTCTGTAGAAGCAGTGCAGACTAGGAAAGCTGAGTGACTACCTCTGTAGGAGCAGTGCAGACTAGGAAAGCTGAGTGACTACCTCTGTAGGAGCAGTGCAGACTAGGAAAGCTGAGTGACTACCTCTGTAGAAGCAGTGCAGACTATGAAAGCTGAGTGACTACCTCTGTAGAAGCAGTGCAGACTAGGAAAGCTGGGTGACTACCTCTGTAGGAGCAGTGCAGACTAGGAAAGCTGAGTGACTCCCTCTGTAGGAGCAGTGCAGACTAGGAAAGCTGGGTGACTACCTCTGTAGGAGCAGTGCAGACTAGGAAAGCTGGGTGACTACCTCTGTAGGAGCAGTGCAGACTAGGAAAGCTGTGTGACTACCTCTGTAGGAGCAGTGCAGACTAGGAAAGCTGGGTGACAACCCCTGCAGGAGCAGTGCAGACTAGGAAAGCTGGGTGACTACCTCTGTAGGAGCAGTGCAGACTAGGAAAGCTGGGTGACTACCTCTGTAGGAGCAGTGCAGACTAGGAAAGCTGAGTGACTACCTCTGTAGGAGCAGTGCAGACTAGGAAAGCTGGGTGACTACCTCTGTAGGAGCAGTGCAGACTAGGAAAGCTGGG
The DNA here is from genome assembly GCF_027789765.1 of Dendropsophus ebraccatus. Classification (NCBI taxonomy): domain Eukaryota; kingdom Metazoa; phylum Chordata; class Amphibia; order Anura; family Hylidae; genus Dendropsophus; species Dendropsophus ebraccatus. Next base: position 162,357,972 of record NC_091456.1, on the reverse strand, counting down.
TGACTACCTCTGTAGGAGCAGTGCAGACTAGGAAAGCTGGGTGACTACCTCTGTAGGAGCAGTGCAGACTAGGAAAGCTGGGTGACTACCTCTGTAGGAGCAGTGCAGACTAGGAAAGCTGGGTGACTACCTCTGTAAGAGCACTGCAGACTATGAAAGCTGAGTGACTACCTCTGTAGGAGCAGTGCAGACTAGGAAAGCTGAGTGACTACCTCTGTAGGAGCAGTGCAGACTAGGAAAGCTGGGTGACTACCTCTGTAGGAGCAGTGCAGACTAGGAAAGCTGGGTAACAACCCCTGTAGGAGCAGTGCAGACTGGGAAAGCTGGGTGACTACCTCTGGAGGAGCAGTGTAGACTAGGAAAGCTGGGTGACAACCCCTGTAGGAGCAGTGCAGACTAGGAAAGCTGAGTGACTACCTCTGTAAGAGCAGAGCAGTGCAGCTGGTACAGCGGTTTCATTTAATATATCAGCTCATCTATCCCAGTGTGTGTGTGTGTGTGTATATATATATATATATATATATATATATATATATATATAGATAGATAGATAGATAGATAGAGAGAGAGAGAGAGACGCTCATCTCAACAAAGCTAAGTGCTTCGCTTGCTCAGCACTCTGCTCATCAAGCCGTTTGCCTGTCAGCGCTGCTCTGCTCCCGGCCACTCCACCCAGGAAAAGCTGGATCCAATCCTGGGAAAATTCTCTTAGTTTTTCAGGATTGGATCCAGCTTTTCCCTGGCACCCAGGGTGAAGCAACGGGGAGTGGAGCAGCGCTGAAAGGCAATTGGCTTGATGAACAGAGTGCTGCGCCAGCAATTCGCTCATCTCTAATAAATATATACACACAGTATATACACATACATACAGTATATACATGATGTGTGTAGAGGCCAGGCTTGTATATAAGGCCCCAGGCCTCCCCATACCCCTGTTGCTGGGCCTCTCCCCTCCATCCAGCCAGGCACAGCTCTGCCTCCTCTATGAGAAGAAGCTCACATCACACACATCATGGCCGCCCTCATCAAAGTGATGTCTACACACACATCATACATAACACTGTCCCCAGCATCCTCCTCAGGGGGTAAGGGGAGCACTGCTGCATCACATTCAGGAGGCTGGGAAAGCTGGGTGACAGGTAATGATCAGCCAATATCCTCCTATATACACTCTGCCTGGTTGTTTAGTAAGAAAGGAACAACAGAATGGCCGTACAGAACACTAGGAAAGCTGGGTGACCGGCAGGCGTGGTCAGCAGACCCAAGAGAAAACATAGTATAGTAATTACTAGATGGATTTCATATTTCCTACTCATATCTCAGCATTCCTGCAGCAGCCTGTATCTCAGCTTCCTCATGCCTGCAGCAGCCTGTATCTCAGCTTCCTCATGCCTGCAGCAGCCTGTATCTCAGCTTCCTCATGCCTGCAGCAGCCTGTATCTCAGCTTCCTCATGCCTGCAGCAGCCTGTATCTCAGCTTCCTCATGCCTGCAGCAGCCTGTATCTCAGCTTCCTCATGCCTGCAGCAGCCTGTATCTCAGCCTCCTCATTCCTGCAGCAGCCTGTATCTCAGCTTCCTCATTCCTGCAGCAGCCTGTATCTCAGCCTCCTCATGCCTGCAGCAGCCTGTATCTTAGCTTCCTCAGGCCTGCAGCAGCCTGTATCTCAGCTTCCTCATGCCTGCAGCAGCCTGTATCTCAGCTTCCTCATTCCTGCAGCAGCCTGTATCTCAGCTTCCTCATTCCTGCAGCAGCCTGTATCTCAGCCTCCTCATGCCTGCAGCAGCCTGTATCTTAGCTTCCTCAGGCCTGCAGCAGCCTGTATCTTAGCTTCCTCAGGCCTGCAGCAGCCTGTATCTCAGCCTCCTCATGGCTGCAGCAGCCTGTATCTTAGCTTCCTCAGGCCTGCAGCAGCCTGTATCTCAGCCTCCTCATGCCTGCAGCAGCCTGTATCTTAGCTTCCTCAGGCCTGCAGCAGCCTGTATCTCAGCTTCCTCAGGCCTGCAGCAGCCTGTATCTCAGCTTCCTCATGCCTGCAGCAGCCTGTATCTCAGCCTCCTCATTCCTGCAGCAGCCTGTATCTCAGCTTCCTCATTCCTGCAGCAGCCTGTATCTCAGCCTCCTCAGGCCTGCAGCAGCCTGTATCTTAGCTTCCTCAGGCCTGCAGCAGCCTGTATCTCAGCTTCCTCATGCCTGCAGCAGCCTGTATCTCAGCCTCCTCATTCCTGCAGCAGCCTGTATCTCAGCTTCCTCATTCCTGCAGCAGCCTGTATCTCAGCCTCCTCATGCCTGCAGCAGCCTGTATCTTAGCTTCCTCAGGCCTGCAGCAGCCTGTATCTTAGCTTCCTCAGGCCTGCAGCAGCCTGTATCTCAGCCTCCTCATGCCTGCAGCAGCCTGTATCTTAGCTTCCTCAGGCCTGCAGCAGCCTGTATCTCAGCTTCCTCAGGCCTGCAGCAGCCTGTATCTTAGCTTCCTCATGCAGCAGCCTGTATCTTAGCTTCCTCAGGCCTGCAGCAGCCTGTATCTCAGCCTCCTCATGCCTGCAGCAGCCTGTATCTTAGCTTCCTCAGGCCTGCAGCAGCCTGTATCTTAGCTTCCTCATGCTGCAGCAGCCTGTATCTCAGCTTCCTCATGCAGCAGCCTGTATCTCAGCTTCCTCATGCCTGCAGCAGCCTGTATCTCAGCTTCCTCATGCCTGCAGCAGCCTGTATCTCAGCTTCCTCAGGCCTGCAGCAGCCTGTATCTCAGCTTCCTCAGGCCTGCAGCAGCCTGTATCTTAGCTTCCTCAGGCCTGCAGCAGCCTGTATCTCAGCTTCCTCAGGCCTGCAGCAGCCTGTATCTCAGCTTCCTCATGCCTGCAGCAGCCTGTATCTCAGCTTCCTCATGCCTGCAGCAGCCTGTATCTCAGCCACCTCATGCCTGCAGCAGCCTGTATCTCAGCTTCCTCATGCCTGCAGCAGCCTGTATCTCAGCTTCCTCATGCCTGCAGCAGCCTGTATCTCAGCTTCCTCATGCCTGCAGCAGCCTGTATCTCAGCATTCCTGCAGCAGCCTGTATCTCAGCTTCCTCATGCCTGTAGCAGCCTGTATCTCAGCTTCCTCATGCCTGCAGCAGCCTGTATCTCAGCTTCCTCATGCCTGAAGCCCTACCATTGTGAGCTCCATCTCCTCCCTCCAGAACATGACTGTAGCGCCCCCTGCCGGCCTGAGGCTCCTCCCCCACTGCGGGTGGTGTACCTGGTGCTGAGCTGTGCAGTGCTGGGCACAGTAGTCCGTTGTTAGGAGCCCAGGCTGTGTGTATGGAGCGCTGATCCCCTCCTCCTGCCTCCTCACAGGAGGATGAGAGAGACATGATGCCGCCCCCGGCCTGCCACACACTGCCCCCCTGTGGTGGAGGACACTCACTGCAGCTTCTGACACAGAGACCCGAGGCTGGGAGCTGTGCAGTGCAGCTCTCTGCGGGAGCGCCCCCTAGCTGGCCGGGAGTGAGGCACCCTGTGCAAGCACACAGCTCGCACACCCCAAAGGCCGGCCCTGGTCACATGCAGTATGTAGTTGATCTGTTTGTGGCACATGTGGTATGTAGTGGATATGCTTGTGACCAAGGTGGTATGTAGTGGGCAGGGGCGTAGCTAATGTCTCCTGGGCCCTGGTGCGAGAGGCCAACTTGGGCCCCCCCCCCCCCCTCCTTTCACGACCAAGTGATGCTATTGTTGTGTGTGTGTATATATATATATATATATATATATATATATATATATATATACACAGTGGTGCCTTGGATTATGAGCATAATTCGTTCCAGGACCGTGCTTGTAATCCAAATCCACTCTTAAACCAAAGCAAATTTTCCTATAAGAAATCATGTAAATGCAGACAATTGGTTCCACACCCCAAATATATTTATTATTCTGTACTGTACAGTAATGGAGAGGATGGGAAACACAAGGGCTGACAGAGACTGCAGGGAGCATGAAGGAATGAGCAGTACAGATGTGGGCACATACATGCAGCACTCTCTGTCTGGGGAGAGAGGGGTTACAGCTATGGAGAGATTACCCCCCCACACACAGTCCTGTCCCCTGATGTAAGCCCCAGCCTGAAGGGGATCTGCTATGATTTGGAAGGTGTTTAAAATACAGTGCTGTAGACCCCGCTATGCAGGCCATGCCCCTTCTCCACTCGAGCTCCCACCCAATACAGGAAGTTCTTAAACCAAAGCAATGCTCTTAAACCAAGTCACAATTTTGAAAAACTGTGAGCTCTTATACCAAAACGCTCTTAAACGAAGTTACTCTTAAACCAAGGTACCACTGTATATATATATATATATATATATATATATATATACACACACACACACCAAGACAGATATTACCTATTACCGCCATACTGTTACCGACCAAATCATGTATACTGAGACCAATATTGCCAGTAATACCAGTATATAGGAAGGAAACATTACTGCCACACCACAACCACTACCATCACCACCATATTGTTACTGACCAAATCCAGTACACTAAATCACCTTATCCAGTCATATAGAGGTGGCCCCAGCTCTACACAGGCTCTATACACCATATACATTACTGTGCAGTTATATCAGGTGACTCACAGGAGACGTCTTTTCTGATCGGAGTTCTTTCCTTTTCATCTTCTTCTCCATCCGTCCTGGGCCGTTATGAGAACTTCTCCGAGCCACGAATCCACAGAATCTGCCAGACAGACATATTAGGCTCCACACTCTGACACCATCTCCATCTCTCTACACATCTGTACTGTCCCCTTTACACCCTCATTTAGTGGGTAGCCTGACTCTATGTGACCTCCTAATATATGCCCCCCTCTGTGTATTCCCTCTCCCCCTATGTTGCCCCCCCAAATAGATGGCCCCCTCTACCCCCTCCCTTATAGATGGCCCCCTCTACCCCCTCCCTTATAGATGGCCCCCTCTCTCCTCACCCTCCCTTATGAATGGCCCCCTCTCCCCCCACCCTCCCTTATAGATGGTCCCCTTCCCCCCCCCTCCCTTATAGATGGTCCCCTTCCCCCCCCTCCCTTATAGATGGTCCCCTTCCCCCCCCTCCCTTATAGATGGTCCCCTTTCCCCCCTCCCTTATAGATGGTCCCCTTTCCCCCCCTTTATAGATGGTCCCCTTCCTCCCTCCCTTATAGATGGTCCCCTTCCCCCCCCCCTCATAGATGCCCCCCTCCTTTCCCCCCACCCTCATAGATGGCCCCTCTTTCCCCCCCACCCTCATAGATGGCCCCTCCTTCCCCCCACCCTCATAGATGGCCCCCCTCTTTCCCCCCACCCTCATAAATGCCCCCCTCTTCCCCCCCACCCTCATAGATGCCCCCCTCCTTTCCCCCCACCCTCATAGATGGCCCCCTCCTTTCCCCCCACCCTCATAGATGGCCCCCTCTTTCCCCCCACCCTCATAGATGCCCCCCTCCTTTCCCCCCACCCTCATAGATGCCCCCCTCCTTTCCCCCCACCCTCATAGATGCCCCCCTCCTTTCCCCCCACCCTCATAGATGGCCCCCTCCTTTCCCCCCACCCTCATAGATGGCCCCCTCTTTCCCCCCACCCTCATAGATGCCCCCCTCCTTTCCCCCCACCCTCATAGATGCCCCCCTCCTTTCCCCCCACCCTCATAGATGCCCCCCTCCTTTCCCCCCACCCTCATAGATGCCCCCCTCCTTTCCCCCCACCCGTACAGGCTGATAAAAAAACAAAACTTAACTCACCTGACATCGCGCTCCCACGTTGATCCTCACTCCTTCGCGTCTTATCCCCGGCAGCGCGCGCATCCCAGAACTCCCTGCGCGCCGGAAACCGGAAGTCAGGGCCCAAGGCGCGCAGGGAGTTCTGGGATGCGCGCGCTGCCGGGGGTAAGACGCGACACCCCCGGCAGCCGCGCAGAAGCCGTGGGAAAGACGGAGCCAGTCTCTTGTGACCGCAAGCAAAACAATGCTTGCGGTCACAAGAGTGATTGATCGGGGGGCCCCGCGGGCCCCCCTTGTGGCGGGCCCGGTCGCGGCGGCGACCCCCGCGACCACGGTGGCTACGCCACTGGTAGTGGGTATGTTAGTGGTACATATGGTATGTTAGAGGAACAGGTGCTATGTAACTGGTATGTTAGTGGCACATGTGATATGGTGTGTGTACAGGGCCGATTCTAGCTTTTTTGCCGCCCGAGGCGAAAACTGACAAAGCGCCCCCCCCCGCCCCCCTCCCCTCAGAGCAATAGTCAGGGAGAGAAGATCCAGGACAGGCACAGTGCAGCATCGCAGTGTGTATGGGACAGCACTATAGATAAGTGTGCGGTGACCAGATTTTTTAACTGTTTGAGCCACTATGGGACCCCCTGGGAGCTTCAAAACAAACTACAATCTACAACTGCTGACCTCTGACCTCAGGAGCCAGAGAAGAGCCATAAAACGGGCTGCTCTGTTAACTCTTTCAGTACTGCAGAATGTAGAGTATTACTGTGCATCACTTACATTCTGCTATACAGAAAGAGTTAACAGCAGAGCAGAACATTACTTTTATGCCTCTTCTCCTGCTCTTGCACTGTGCTGAGGTCAGCTCGGAGGTCGGCAGTGCAGAGAAGACATAATATAGCGTCCCCGCTGCTGGTAACTTTTTCTTTTCTACAGTGTGTAAGGGTACTATTACACCAACAGATCTGACGACAGATTATCTGCCAAAGATTTGAAGCCAAACCCAGGAGTGGATTTGAAAAGAGAAGAAATCCAGTCTTTCTTTTATGACCTGATCTCTGTTTATAGTCTGTTCCTGGGTTTGGCTTCAAATCTTTGGCAGATAATCTGTCGTCAGATCTGTTGGTGTAATAGTACCCTTAGTGATGCAGAGTATAATAACTCTGCATTATTGAAAGGGTTAACCAGTCGGCACTATATCTATGTCTAATGTGATGTGAATACGAGGCTTCCAGTGCCTCCTCAGCGCTTCTCATGAGGCAACTGACAGGAAACACGGTTGGGCACTGAGCCGTAACTGGTTGTAATGATAAGGACACAGGAGGCTGATGCCGCCCCCGTCAAGGGCTGTGTTATCTGCCGCCTGAGGCAAACACTTCACCTCACCTCATGGCAGATACGGGCCTGTGTGTGTATATCATTTGCACATGTAGTATCTAGTGTGTACTTTAGTGACACATGTGATATGTTCCAGGTGTGTGCCACTAACATACACACTACATACTGCATGTGCCACTGATCTACACACTACATATCGCATGTAGCACTAACATATCACATATCGGGTATATACCACATCTACCACTAACATACCCACTACATACTGCATGTGCCACTGACATACCCACTACATACCGCATGTCCTACAAAAATATACATTGCATACTGCATAAGCCACTATCAGTCATCAGGGCACACACACTACACATATCAGTCATCAGGGCACACACAAACTACACATATCAGTCATCAGGGCACACACAAACTACACATATCAGTCATCAGGGCACACACACTACACATATCAGTCATTAGGGCACATACTACACATATCAGTCATCAGGGCACACAAACTACACATATCAGTCATCAGGGCACACACACACTACACATATCAGTCATCAGGGCAAACACTACACATATCAGTCATCAGGGCACACACACTACACATATCAGTCATCAGGGCACACACTACACATATCAGTCATCAGGGCACACACACACTACACATATCAGTCATCATGGCAAACACTACACATATCAGTCATTAGGGCACACACACTACACATATCAGTCATCAGGGCACACACACTACACATATCAGTCATCAGGGCGCACACACACTACACATATCAGTCATCAGGGCACACACACTACACATATCAGTCAGCAGGGCACACACACTACACATATCAGTCATCAGAGCACACACACGGCACATATCAGTCATCAGGGTACACACACTACACATATCAGTCATCAGGGCACACACTACATATATCAGTCATCAGGGCACACACACTACACATATCAGTCATCGCGGCACACACACTACACATATCAGTCAGCAGGGCACACACACTACACATATCAGTCATCAGGGCACACACACGGCACATATCAGTCATCAGGGTACACACACTACACATATCAGTCATCAGGGCACACACTACATATATCAGTCATCAGGGCACACACACTACACATATCAGTCAGCAGGGCACACACACTACACATATCAGTCATCGGGGCACACACACTACACATATCAGTCAGCAGGGCACACACACTGCACATGAGTCAGCAGCGCACATTCAGATTCGTGCACCTGGTGTGTTTTTTTTCGACTTTTTTCTTTACACTGTTCACATTGCAGGAACAATATTGTTATATTTAATAATAGACCTGTCAATTCTGCACGCTGTGATACTAAATATGTTTTTTATTATTAATATTATTATTATTAGTAGTAGTATTATTAAAAAAAAATTTGTAAAATGTGAAAAGGGGTAATTTCAACTTTTATTGGGGGAGGGGTTTTGTCATGTTTTTAAAACCTTTGTTTTTATACACTATTTAATTGCCCTTAGAGGAATTATATATATACAATCATAAGAATGTATATAGCGATCACTGCTATGCCATTGCATACATTGATCAGTATTAGTGGTGGTCTCCTCATAGAGTCTACAGTCATGGCCAAAAGTTTTGAGAATTATACAAATATTAATTTTTACAAAGTCTACTGCTTCAGTTTTTAAAATGGCAATTTGCATATACTCCAGAATGTTATAAAGAGTGATCAGTTTAACAGCAATTACTTGCAAAGTCAATATTTGCCAAGAAAAAGAACTTTATCCCCCAAAACACATTTCAACATCATTGCAGCCCTGTCTTAAAAGGACCAGATAACATTGTTTCAGTGATTTCTCCATTAACACAGGTGTGGGTGTTGATGAGGACAGGGCTGGAGATCAATCTATCATGATTAAGTAAGAATGAGACCACCGGACACTTTAAAAGGAGGCTGGTGCTTGGCATCATTGTTTCTCTTCTGTTAACCATATTAAAGGGGTATTCCCCTCAAAATTATTTTTGCATTAATAGGTTGCTCACCCAAGTTATTATGGATTCTGCACAGTTTTGCTGTTATCTAGGTGCACTCACCCTCACGGATTGCATAGAATCATCAGCTCTCAGTCCACTCCGACGCGCTCCCTGCTCCTGGCCCCGACCCTCCGAGACGGCATCACGTGTCCTCCTTCTCTTCAATGGGCCGGGTTAGCGCTTCTAACCCGGCACACTGAAGAGAGGGAGAACACAGAGACAGTGACAGCAGCTGCTGCTGTTCACTGTATCCCTTCTCTGACAGCAGCCCCCCACTGTGTGCACCTCCTTGCCCGGAGCTCACCCTGTATCCCCCTGTAGCTCACCCGGCCGTGCCACCCTCCATCGCTAATCCCCCCTGCCCGGAGCTCAGCCCTCCTGCGGCTCACCCGGCTGTAGTGAGTGCAGCAACCCCTTGCAGAACTAGAGCTTTCAGCATGCTCAGCCTTCTCTCAGTGCATGCTGAGAGTTGTAGTTCTGCATGAGCCCGCCCCCCCCCCCCCCCCCGCGCGTGACTCATGGCTTCACTCAGCTCACTCACCCGCCGAATCTCACCGGGCAGCCGGCCGCGGTTCGCAGTAGCCCCGCCGCATCTCAGCCGCCGCCCACGGCAACTCAACGAGGCACCCCCCACTCGACTTGCGGCTCACCTTTGCCAGCCCCTTCACTCAGCTCACCAAACTGTAACCTGGCCAGCCCCCCCACCCACGCCGCATCTCACCCGGTGCCCGCCCCCCCTCCTGCGACGCATCTCACCCAGTGCCCGCCCCCCTCCCGCAGCGCATCTCACCCAGTGCCCGCACCCCCTTCCGCAGCACGTCTCACCCAGTGCCCGCATCTGCCCCGGAACCTCACCCAGTGCCTGCACCCCCCGCAAAAGCCCCCCCTCCCCCCCCCGCATCTCACCGGTGCCCGCACAAGCCCCCCCCCCCCCGCATCTCAACCAGTGCCAGCACCCCTACCCCTTACCTGCGCCTCCCCCCCTTCACTGAGCTCACGGTGGCCGGCCGCGGTCCACACAACACTTTATGTATAAGATATATCATGACAGAACATGGGACAGACATCTGCCGTTCTTCTTGTCATTACAGTAAAAGGTTATTATATGAAGATATATGCCACTGCTATGTCACTATAACAACTCTTTGCTATTACAACTCCGCTATTCCACTCACTCAACTCCGCTATACCACTCACTCAACTCCGCTATGCAACTCATTCAACTCCGCTATGCAACTCATTCAACTCCGCTATGCCACTCACTCAACTCCGCTATGCAACTCATTCAACTCCTCTATGCCACTCACTCAACTCCGCTATGCCACTCACTCAACTCCGCTATGCAACTCATTCAACTCCGCTATGCCACTCACTCAACTCCGCTATGCAACTCATTCAACTCCGCTATGGCACTCATTCAACTTTGCTATGCCACTCACTCAACTCCGCTATTCCACTCACTCAACTCCGCTATGCAACTCATTCAACTCCGCTATTCCACTCACTCAACTCCGCTATGCCACTCACTCAACTCCGCTATGCAACTCATTCAACTCCGCTATGCCACTCACTCAACTCCGCTATGCAACTCATTCAACTCCGCTATTCCACTCACTCAACTCCGCTATTCCACTCACTCAACTCCGCTATGCCACTCACTCAACTCCGCTATGCAACTCATTCAACTCCGCTATGCCACTCACTCAACTTCGCTATGCAACTCATTCAACACCGCTATGCCACTCACTCAACTCCGCTATGCAACTCATTCAACTCCTCTATGCCACTCACTCAACTCCGCTATGCCACTCACTCAACTCCGCTATGTCACTCATTCAACTCCTCTATGCCACTCACTCAACTCCGCTATGCAACTCACTCAACTCTGCTATGCCACTCACTCAACTCTGCTATGCAACTCATTCAACTCCGCTATGTCACTCATTCAACTCCGCTATGTCACTCATTCAACTCAGCTATGTCACTCATTCAACTCCGCTATGTCACTCATTCAACTGCACTATGCAACTCACTCAACTCTGCTATATCTTGTGGATATCAGCTCTGCTACATCATGGACCAATCAGGCATAAGCAATGCATGATGGGAGATGTAGTTTTCTGGCTGGGGCCATGTTGGATATAGATCGGCTTTTCAAAAAACTTGTAACTATGGAATGGAAGCAGCTAGAAAGATGGGAGACAGCTCAAAATTCTCAGGGGGACTTGGTGAGTAAGACTGGCTAGGTCTGGTATCATTTTATTTTTTTGGCTCTTGGGGGGAATACCCCTTTAATCTCTAAAGAAACACATGCAGTCATCATTGCACTGCACAAAAATGGCCTAACAGGGAAGAGTATCACAGCTAAAAAGATTGCACCTCAGTCAACAATCGCATCATCAAGAACTTCAAGGAGAGAGGTTCCATTGTTGCCAAAAAGGCTCCAGGGCACCAAAGAAAGACCAGCAAGTGCCAGGACCTTCTCTTAAAAGTGTTTCAGCTGCGGGATGGGGCTACCAGCAGTGCAGAGCCTTCTCAGGAATGGCAGCAGGCAGGTGTGAGTGCATCTGCATGCACTGTGAGGCGGAGACTCTTGGAGCAAGGCCTGGTCTCAAGGAGGGCAGCAAAGAAGCCACTTCTCTCCAGAAGAAACATCAGGGACAGACTGATGTTCTGCAAAAGGTACAGGGAGTGGACTGCTGAGGACTGGGGTAAAGTCATTTTCTCTGATGAATCCCCTTTCCGATTGTTTGGGACATCTGGAAATAAGCTTATTCAGAGAAGACGAGGTGAGCGCTACCACCAGTCTTGTCTCATGCCAACTGTAAAGCATCCTGAAACCATTCATGTGTGGGCTTGCTTCTCACCCAAGGCAATCGGCTCTCTCACAGTCTTGCCTAAAAACACAGCCATGAATAAAGAATGGTACCAGAATGTCCTCCAAGAGCAACTTCTCCCAACCGTCCAAGAGCAGTTTGGCGATCAACAATGCCTTTTCCAGCATGATGGAGCACCTTACCATAAAGCAAAGATGATAACTAAATGGCTCAGGGAACAAAACATAGAGATTTTGGGTCCATGGTCTGGAAACTCCCCAGATCTTAATCCCATTGAGAACTTGTGGTCCATCATCAAGAGACGGGTGGACAAACAAAAAATGGACAAAATGCAAGCATTGATTGTGCAAGAATGGACTGCTATCAGTCAGGATTTGGTCCAGAAGTTGATTGAGAGCATGCCAGGGAGAATTGCAGAGGTCCTGAAGAAGAAGGGTCAACACTGCAAATATTGACTTGCTGCATTAACTCATTCTAACTGTCAATATAAGCTTTTGTTACTCATAATATGATTGCAATTATATTTCTGTATGTGATAAAAACATCTGACAAACACACATAAAAACCAGAGGGCAGCAGATCATGTGAAAATATAATATTGGTGTCATTCTCAAAACTTTTGGCCATGACTGTACCTCAGGCCACACCAGACAGCTGATCAGACCATACAGAGGTAAAAGGGCCTTTTACATGGGCCGATTATTGTCCAGGAGCATTGCTAAAAGCACCGAAGCAGCCCTGCACCCACTAAAACTATTTCCATACCAGAAACATTTATATATGTTCCTGCTGCACATGGCACCTGCAGTAGTAACGTATATAGCTGCATGGCTTGCATGAAGAGGTTAAATAAATAAAAAAAAGTTGTACAGAATCTTTTCCCACATACTATTAAATCAATCTGCTCCCCCCTCGGACACTACAAGGCTAAGTTCACACAGCATAAATTTTCTATCAATCACAGAGGTTGTTGTCAATTGGCAACAATGGCCTTGATTAATAGAAAAATTATATTGCACTGCAGTCAATACACTCCAGCTGGGAGTCCAAGCGGCTGCACGAAAAACTGACATGTCTGTTGTTTGCGGCCGCTATTCATTGAATAGCGGCCGCACAACACTGACAGCTCACACAATGGAAAGTACGGGCCAGGATTATCTCCACTGACACAGGCCGTTCTGAGACACGGCCATGTCACAGAACAGCCGGTGTCATACAGCATGTGAACCTGGCCTAATAGATAATTGAGAGATACCAAGGACACCAATTTTGCAGTGTACAGATAGGATTTTTGACAAACGAAAACAGGAGGATAACATTGGGACAAGTTTGGGTTATTTTATTTATTTTCTTTTTTGGGAAAGCAGGTATGGTAAATTTTTTGGTGGGTTGGGTAAAGGGAAAGAAGTATTTTTTAAGTTTGTAGGGTAAAGGGAAAAGTTTTTTTCAGGTTTTCTTTTTTTTTCTGTTTTGTTGGGGGGTTTTTTATTGTCCGCATTGTTACACAACGTCTTCTCCCTGAGGCTGTGAGGATTTCTTAGTTTTCCACCACCACATGATGAAACTGAAAGAGATAATAATGAAGACCAGTTATTTGCTATCTACAAGTGAGATGAAAACTCTATCATCTTAAACATGTGAGCAGATGTCCTCCGCGCCATGTGGTTTAGGTTATGTGCTGTATATGATGACTGATCCTATTGATCGTATTTCTTATGTAATTGTAATAAATATTAATCCTCCATCAAAATGACATTAAGACTTGTGAATGTGATTGAGCCATAACAGATCTGTATCTGCCAGATCAAGAGAAACCCATCATATATTCTAACAGATCTCATGGCCTGTAACGGCATTGATAAGGTGTCTACATTTTTGCTAGTTAAAAGGATATTCTACACTTTATAGACAATAAAATCCTAACAGAACTGAAGATAACTGGAGAGAACCAATAGGTCTCATTTCACACTTATCTTTTTTTAATATCCAACAGGAAACAGATGGAAATTCCAGTGTGAACAGACACTAAATAAAATAAGTTTCAAAAATGTCATAATACAGAAATCAGGTGTGAAAATCTATCCGGATTTCCATGACGTGTGAAAGGGCCCTTACATGTTCTTTTATCCTGACAGTATCTTATAAGTGTTACTTACCATATTATAACAGAGATGACAATCATAGTGATGGCAGCAGCTCCACATATGGCCAGAAACACCTTGTTATTGTGATGGTGATGATGGATGACTACTGGTTCTGGCAGCTTAGACACGGACACAGGGAAGTCTAGTTCATCAGGACTTGTTGGGAGTGCACCTCTTAGTGGATTTGGTGTTGTTGTGGTAAATCCCCCACCGGGAAGTTGAAGATCATCAGGACGTGTAGGGAGTGGATCATTTTCTGTTTCTTCACTTAACTCTCCTAATCCTTCTTTAACTAAAAAAAAAAAAATAATAATAGAAACCATCAAGAAAACAATATATAAAAATCAGTCATAAAGGAGTTTCACAATAATAAAAAAGCATTGACCTGCTGGGTGAGTACAACTATACAGGTCACATACTGTAGGTAGAAAAACAGCTCAACAAGTGGTGTGTGAACAGGGTCACACTTTATATTTAAGAACTAGAATCTTCTACAACACAATAGTCGGACATTAACACAGTAGATCCAAATCCAACATTCAGTACAGTGTCAGTGATAATGTGCACCTACCTTCCACATTGTAGGTAAATTTAGCCACTGGTATGCCGGAGTTCAGTATGGTCATACATGTGAACTTTCCTGAATCTGACCTGTGAATCCCCCTCATCTCTGGGTAGGGGTCATCCGAAATTTTAGGCTCGAGTTTAGCATTCTGGCGGGATAAGAAAAGAGACAATTAGAATCCTATATGTCTCAGTGGATTTTAACAAAGATTATATCACAGTGATGAGTTAAAAAAAAAGTTAAATAAAAATGTGCAATCAAACATAATAAAATAAATAACCCTCAAATAGTAAAATAACATTATATTTCCCATATAGAATAAACATCTACATAAAACATAAAAAAATACCTATACAGATTTGGTATCACCAAGCTATAAAACTATTATTCATACCACTTGGTGCATGCAGTAAACAAAAATAATAAAAATACATTGTGCATTGTTGCTGTATTTACCTTATAGAATAGGTTTTTGTATCCATCCTCGAGGCTGGAGAACCATTTATTATGGCACTTCAGGATTAGGTCTTCCCCCTCAGCAATGGCTAAGCTTTTGTCTAGATAAAAAAAATATATATATATTGGAGTCTCCATTTTTTAACTAGTGGGTGTTTGTCAGTGTAGGGAGATGTCTGTACAGTATAACTGATAGGACACAATAACACAGTTACTATCTACTTACGTCCACAGTTTATAACATTTGCCAGATGAGATGCGTGATCCCTGCACGGTGTGCATTGGTCTCCGGTCTTTAGGTCTGATACAAGGAGAAAAAGTCAAATATTGGTAAAGTTTTATATTTCTTTAGAATAAATCTCAAAGTCACATGGTCAAACCCCGGATGCCCCAATCCTGATCCTGTATTATGCTTATGGCAGCTGAAGGATTCTTTTTTGGAGAGTTATATTAACCCCTTAAGGACAGAGCCAATTTCGATTTTTGCGTTTTCGTTTTTTCCTCCTTGTGCATAAAAGGCCATAGCAGTTGCATTTTTCCACCTAGAAACCCACATGAGCCCTTATTTTTTGCGTCACTAATTGTACTTTGCAATGACAGGCTGAATTTTTGCATAAAGTACACTGCGAAACCAGAAAAAAATTCAAAGTGTGGTGAAATTGAAAAAAAAAACGCATTTTGTTTATTTGGGGGAAATGTGTTTTTACGCCATTCGCCCTGGGGTAAAACTGACTTGTTATGCATGTTCCTCAAGTCGTTACGATTAAAACGATATATAACATGTATAACTTATATTGTATCGGATGGCCTGTAAAAAATTCAAACCATTGTCAACAAATATACGTCACTTAAAACCGCTCCATTCCCAGGCTTATAGCGCTTTTATCCTTTGGTCTATGTGTCAGGTGTCATTCTTTGCGCCATGATGTGTTCTTTCTATCGGTACTTTGATTGCGCATATACGACTTTTTGATCGCTTTTTATTACAATTTTTCTGGATTTGATGCGACCAAAAATGCGCAATTTTGCACTTTGGGATTTTTTTGTGCTTACGCCGTTTACCGTACGAGATCAGGAATGTGATTAATTAATAGTTCGGGCGATTACGCACGCGGCGATAGCAAACATGTTTGTTTATTTATTTATTTATTTACTTTTATTTATAACCTGGGAAAAGGGGGGTGATTCTGACTTTTATTCGGGGAGGGGGCTTTTTATTCACAACAACACTTTTCTTATTTTTTTTACACATATACTAGAAGCCCCCCTGGGGGACTTCTAGTATATACACTTTGATCTCTCATTGAGATCTCTGCAGCATAGATATGCTGCAGAGATCCATGAGATCGGCACTCGTTTGCTTTTGGCTGCTGCAGCCGGAAACAAACGAGTGCCGAGCCGGGGACGGCGCCATCTTGGAGCGGTCCCCGGCCGGCTTCAGAAACGGAGATCGCTCCTCCGGGATAAGATCCCGGAGGAGCGATCTCCGCCACTAGACACCAGGGAGATGCTGGATCCGGTAATCGGATGCAGCTGTCATGTTTGACAGCTGCATCTGATTACTGTATTAGCGGGCACGGCGATCGGACCGTGCCCGCTAATACCTACGGTCCCGGGCTACACGCGGCACCCGGGACCGTCGCGGTTCAGAGCGGGGTCGCCGCGCGGCCCCGTTCTGAACGCCCTTACCGGCAATAGGGCGTACCTATACGCTCTTTGTCGTTAAGGGGTTAATGTATATATCTTCTCATCTAGGAATATTTTCTTCCATGATCTATGGACCATTCGAAGGATTTTGAATACTACTAATAAAGTGTACAAGGGGATTTCAGGTCCTGTGTTTTGTGCCGCTTAATATATATGAATTTATATATAAGAATATAAGCAGATACTTACCGAAACATGAGTGCTGGGTGCAGACGCAGCTGCACTGGTCCAAGTATTCTGCGAGGAGAGAGAAACATCTTACATCATATATGGTCCGGTCTATTCTCTATACAGCGCCCTCTATAAAGTGCCATGTACAGATGTCCAGACTACAAGCCCCGATAACATCCCAGCCAGATGGTGATACCCGTCATTCTGGCCACCATGATGAATGTTACTATCAGCTACTGTATGATGAAATCTTCCTATTATCCATACCTTGGTTACTTGGAGGGCCCCCGGCACATATCACCTTCTCCTCCTCACAGGTGTCACAGCGGGTGTAGGTCTGCACAAGTAAGCCTGGGGAGAAGCAATTGTTTTATACATTTACAATGGTAAGACATGTGGGCAAACACTTAGCTGCAGTTACTGCCCATGTAATAATTACTGAATATAAGATATTATAACATTTATATGAAAAATAAATCTACTTACCACAGTTGTCAAAATCTGAGAAATAACAGAAAAATAGAAATATTAGGATTACATTGTCAGATTCATAAACCAGAAACATTTTTTTTAAGTTTTCTTTCCATTTTGTGTATAAGAATGAACAATTTTAGTCGTCAATGTGTCTGGAGAAGAAATGTAAGTCTGGACTACATTGTATTTAGCCCATGACATTGGTATACAGGCTAATGGATGGGAAATATACTGCCAGGGGTAACAGTCTAGAATTGACCATTGTGTTTTGATAAATGTGAGGAGCCTAGTAATTCCCCAGTCTTAGGAAAGGAGGAGATTTCTAATTCTAAATAACTGAATTGTTGCGCTGTAAGTGTCTATTTCTTGTTTTTCTACACAAGGTCACTATGTATTGTTACTATGTAATGTGGACGTGTAATACAGAATATTCTAATAAAAAAATATAAGAACTCACCTTGCTTGTTTGGGCACCTTCCTAATAGGTAAAACACAGAAATGCAAATTGTTAGTGATAAAAAAAATAAAACAGCAGATGAGCGACACACTGTTTCCACTTCAGGACACACTGTTTCCACTTCAGGAACATATCAGGTAAGGGAAGCCTGTGTGTTATATAGACGGCCGCTAATAATGATCATTATAACCACATGTCCGACTTTGCCCGATATGTTCCCAAACATAGCCTAACTATGATATGGTATACATGTATATTACCCTGTGATGTTTTACAGTCCCCCATAAAGCCCAGAAACTCGCCATACTTCCCCCATTGGATTCTGTTATTCACATATAGTGTCCTGTGATGGTGGTATTTCTTACAGCAATAAGAATAAGTGTTGGGGTCTTACTTTCTGCAGTTTCTGTGGAAAAGTATAGCTGCAATTTGGTGTTAATTTTGGCACAGAATCCATGACAATAAACCTTCCAACTGAAAACTTGTTTAGCATTTATGAAACAATTAACATTATTTATAAATCATTTGGGGGCTATAGGAAAAACCAGCGCTATACAACAAAGTTCTTTTTTTTTTTGCTTGAAACATTTACATTTTTTTTAGATTATTTAGTATTTGGGGTCATATTAGTTTTGGGGTTTTATAGGTTCTTTATATGTCTGCAAAGCTGCACCACACAGTAGATGTTATTTGCCTATATATATCTGTTAGTAAGATATAGACAATGGAAGCATTTCTTGGCCTTTTTTTTACTATTTGTAAAAGCAAAGTCACTGCTGCTGTGCAATACATCTGGTGACTGAAAGAAAACCATATAGCAAGGAGCTGAATGTCTTTGGCCCCACTCCTTATAATCTCCTTGTTCTCCATGGTTCTCCATAGCATTGCAGGTACATGTATTGTAATGTATTATGTTATCATTAGTATTGATCTTAACTGCCCAGCTGCCCGGGCCTTGTTGCCATAGCAACCATATATTGTCCGGCTGCCAACATTCTAACCTCGGAGCTGGGAGCGGCTGTTAGAGGCAGCAGGATTGGTTGGTTGGGGAATGGACGGTTATAATAGATAAGAGCCATAATAAGGAATGAGTGGCAGCTAATGATACATATAGCTCTGCTACATCAGGTTTCCATCAATAGAAGCCAGAATAAGTATCGGTATTAGATATAACATCCAGGTGATGCTGTGTATTTAATAACAATGCTGATTCTGTATAGACATGAAGAAATATCTCACTTACTTCTCTCCGCCTCCTCAACAATTTCCTTAAATCGCTCCTGAAGTTTTTGGAACTGGAACAGTATGGTGTGAAGGAGCTGGGCGCCTGGAATACATGAAGACAGATAATAAGGGCCGATATAAGTCTCTTCTCCATTTCATTTCTGCTTATTTCCATCACATTCTGTTCATCTACATTGAAAATTCTGTATTTACCTTTAAATTCCATTTCCCCGATGTTGGTCACCGCCTTCTTATACTCAGACACAATGTCCGCTATGGCAAATTTATCTGGAAAACATAACCGAGTTAGTTATTTTCATTAATCTCTTTTTGAATCTTCATACGGATATTATAATAAAAGTAAGTAAATCCTGTACCCATTATCTGGACTTCCTTTCCCAGGTATTTCAGCAGCTGGGTTTGGGCAGCGTTGGCTATCTGCATTATGGTGGTATTACCCTTCAGGGTTTTCTCCAGCTGTTGGTCTCGGATAAGCATGATGTATTTCTCCATGGCCTCCTTCCCATGTTTGTCACATGGGATACAGCCTAGACAATGGGCTACTAGCATCAATGTTATTAATGCCCAGTGCCACATCATCATTGTATGATAATAGTAAATCAATCAAAATCACATAAACAGCTTCCAGTAGCCACTGGTCGCCAGAGTCAGATCTATACCCTACAAAGAGGAGACTAGAACTGACACATTCTACAGCCTTACACACTGTCTTATGGTATGTGTCGTCATGACATCATCATAACGTGATGTCATAATATGCAAATAAGGCAACACAAGAAAAATTTACTATAACATCATCACAGCAGGACATTATGGCGGTCACATTATTTTAGAGTTCACACATAGAATTAAAGGGGCTGTCTGAGAGGTTAAAAATAAAAGTTAGGAATATTTTATATTTTAATAACTGGATCTTTTTTTCTTTTTTCTTTTATTAAAAACTCTATGCCATTTCTGCCATTTTATGCCATTTCTCTATTATTTCTACTGGAAATATGAATAAAATGTGCATATGTGAATATATTAATAACTGATTGATTATGTAACCACCCTGACATTGTCCGATCAGTGTTCTTAGTATCAGACGGTATTAAATGGATTCATTCATTTTATCGGAAATAGGAGAGGAACCTAAGAAAATATGTCCCAGAACAGTGGCCTTCTGGACCCGCACTACCTGAACTGTAAGGCACAGCCTGCTGTCTGGTGAGACATGGGGTTCCTACCTGTGCATGACATTGGCACTAAGCAGGGAATACACTGATAACGTTAGACCTGCATTATCATTAAACTCTCTGTTTGGAATAGGCAATGGACATACAAAGGGTGACGAGTTGGGGGTAAGGGGCCTGCGACCATGACCAGGGGGTTATTAAGGGGTTGTTAGCATAGCAAATGGGTCCCACATGGTCATATGGAGCGATGGTAAAGTAAAATGGCCACTGGAGGGTAGGAAATGGGCCAGCATGATGATATGAAAAAATACTGTGGTGTGTTTTAAAATGGCCGCTGGAGGGCAGACAGGGGGAGGGAATGTAGCTGGGGGCTTTATGTGGGGACAAAGGGATTAGCTATGCGGAGGGAATACCTGGGGGAGATATAAGGTGACCAGAGGGGGCGGGGCTTATTGGTATAAAAGGGGACAGGTAAGGCTGGTCAGACACAAAAGGTTTCCAGATCCCACCCACCCTGTGTTTTTGTAACATAGGTTTTTTGTTGGTAATGTATGTATAATGCATGTTTGTTATGTATTGTATCTTTTTGTACTGTATGTATTTATAATGGATATGTTTATAATGGATATGTTTATAATGTATGCTCTGTTTTGTTTAACCCCTAGACGACCCTGGACGTAGGGTTACGTCATGGAAGTCTGTCCCCAGACGACCCATGACGTAACCTTACGTCATGGGTGTTATTCCCGCTATGAAGCGCGCTCCGGAGCGGAGCGCGCTTCATAGGAGGTGGGGGCCGGCTGCAATCAGCAGCCGGGACCTCACCGGTAATGACACGCTGCAGCGATCGCGCTGCCGCGTGTCATTAACCCCTTAAACGCCGCGATCGCAGCGTTTAAGTGTAAGTGACAGGGGGAGTCCCCTGTCACTTACCGATCGGGACCCCCGCAGTGTGACTGCGGGGGTCCCGATCGTTGAAACGGACTGCCGGAGGTCTCTTACCTGCCTCCATGCGGTCCGATCGGCGATCTGCTACACTGAGCCTGCACAGGCAGGCTCAATGAGCAGATCGCCGATAACACTGATCAATGCTATGCCTATGGCATAGCATTCATCAGTGTAGAAATCTAAGTATTGGATGTACACGTCCCCCAAAGGGACTTCAAAAGTGTAAAAAAAAAAAAGTTCAAAACACTAACACACTACCCCAAAACCCCTCCCCCAATAAAAGTCTAAATCACCCCCCTTTCCCATTATATAAATAAAACATATAAAAATGAATAAATAGATAAACATATAATATACCATAGCGTGCGTAATTGTCCGATCTATTAAAATATAACAAGCGTCATTGCGACCGGTAAACGGCGTACACGAAAAGAGGGGAAAAAGTGCGCAGATTACCGATTTTATGTTACATTATATATTAAAAAAAATCTATAAAAAGTGATCAAAATGTCCGATCTTCACAAATATGCTATTAATAAAAACTAGAGATCATGGCGGAAAAAATGACACCCCATACAGCCCCATAGGTGAAAAAATAAAACCGTTATAAGCGTCACAATAGGCCCATTTTATTAATATTTAATTGCCAAAAAAAAGGATTTCATAAAAAAATATATATATAACATTAGAGAATCTGTGTAACCTGCATATGGTTGTGTTCGTACTGATCTATAGAATAATAGTGTCATGTCGCTGTTACCATATAGTGCATTACGTAGACACAGGAACCCCCCAAACGTTACCATATTGCATTCTTTCTTACGATTTCACCTATTTATATCTTCATAAATAATATATTTGGAATTCCATC
Organism: Dendropsophus ebraccatus; assembly: GCF_027789765.1. Taxonomy (NCBI): domain Eukaryota; kingdom Metazoa; phylum Chordata; class Amphibia; order Anura; family Hylidae; genus Dendropsophus; species Dendropsophus ebraccatus. Next base: position 162,335,806 of record NC_091456.1, on the reverse strand, counting down.
ATACATGTTATGGTAAAATGAATGACGCCATTACAAAGTACAACTATTCCTGTAACAAACAAGCACTTACATAGCTTGTAGATAGAAAACTGAGAGTGCTAGAGCTCTTAGAAGGGGAGGAGGGAAAAACGGAAACACTAAGATCAAAATTTGCGCGGTCCACTGGGTCATTTTGGGCCTGGTCCTCAAAGGGTTAATCACTTTGTGAGGCGGAAATCACGATCCTTCATCCAGGGATACGGCTGTAGGGCTAGGGGCCCCTTGGCAGGGACAGTTCTGCTAGGCGGCCGGCTGCTGTCAATGGGGGAGGCAATGTCTAGGCGGACACCCCTCAGAATGGACTTTTTAGTTAGAACTCACTTTCTAGTTTCTGGATAAAGGGTCGTGATTTGTATCGGGCCTCCCCGGTTTTATCCTTACAGTTAATAAAGGGCAAATTTTATGCCAAGAATATTGTGTGTGTTTTCTTGGGGTTTGTGTTGGAAATTGGGTCATTCCAGGAGGGGGGTTAGCAGGTTCACCCCTTATAATGTCATGGTCATATGAGCTCACAGGTCCTTCAACCTCTGCAGCCGAGTGGGGGAGCTACAGATAGATGAGCATAGGTGAGAAGACCTCCTGTCCTTTCCCCTCTTAACTCCAGCGTGTCCTGGGTAGCCTGGCTATTATTACCAGATAAATAATCCTGTCCTGTTACCTTCCACAGGTAAGGATTCCAGCTCCTGGGTGCTCCTTATTTCTCTACAACAGAACTTGGGTTTGAGAATGGAAAAATGGCATGGAGGTAAATGGCAGAGAAAAGAGGGAAGATGAGGAGAGGAGAGAACAAATAAGAAGAGCACTTCTGGAGGAAAGAGAATGGGTAAGGAGGAGAAGAGGACAGGTTAGAAGGGGAGACCACAGGTAAGAAGTTGAGGAAAGGTGAGGAGGAGAGAGGACAGGTGAGGAGAGGAAGAGTACAGGTGAGGAGAGGAGAGTACAGGGAAGAAGGTGAGGACAGGGGAGAGGAAGAGTAGAGGTGAGGACAAGGAAGAAGGTAAGGACAGGTGCAGAGGAAAGAATATGGGTAAGGGAGGAAAGAGTACAGATGAGGAGGGAGAGGGCAGGTAAGAAGGTGAGGTCAGGTGAGGAGGAAAGAGTAAGGCTAAGGAGGGGAAGAGTACAGGCGAGGAGGGGAGAGGACAGGTTGGAAGGTGAGGTCAGGTGAGGAGGAAAGAGTAAGGCTAAGGAGGGGAAGAGTACAGGCGAGGAGGGGAGAGGACAGGTTGGAAGGTGAGGTCAGGTGAGGAGGAAAGAGTAAAGGTAAGGGAGGGAAGAGTACAGGCGAGGAGGGGAGAGGACAGGTTGGAAGGTGAGGTCAGGTGAGGAGGAAAGAGTAAAGGTAAGGGAGGGAAGAGTACAGGCGAGGAGGGGAGATGACAGATGAAGGGGGTGAGCACAGGTGAGGAGGTAAAGAACAGGTACAAAGGTGAGGACAGATAGGGAGAGGAAGAACAGGTAAGGAATGTTACCACTGTTGGAGCAGTATTATTTGAGCACATTGGTGTTGGTTTGCAGCTGGTGGAGAAGTACTTATTGCTACACTGTGGTGTTGGTTGATCACTGGTGGAGAACCATTTATTTCTGTGCTATGGTGGCCAGATTTGAGTTTGGACCAAGCAAGAAACAACTGCTGTTAAAGACCCCTTCAAGAAAATCTCTTCATCCTCCCTTTCAATTCTTAATTCAAAAACCATTGGAATCAGAATACCGTTATTATTCTGTATCTATAAGATCTGCTCTACAATTCTGAGCAGAAAGGAGGCTTCCATTAGGGCATTTCCCATGTTACCCATTACTCCTTTTAACCCAGGACAAAAGAAGGAGACCAGACACCCTTTAGCACATTTGGACAGTGGTCTACAGTAGATGTAAATCATACAACAGTAACATCCATAAAACAAGTTACTTTTCTGGGATAAGGGTCAAGCAGTGTAGACACCGGGGGAGAGTTTTTAAGTATAAAGAAGCTGTATATTGTGCAGCATGTTGGTAACATGGATATTGAGGTAGTCGCAAACATGTTATATGGCTTCTGGCACATAGTTGTGTGGCAGAACCAGAGACCTTCTTGTGGACCACTGATATAGAAGGCTGTCTTATACTGGTTCCAATACACTAGTTACTGCTGTCTCAATAGGAATTCACCCAGGTATTAGGCTGGACCTGGTGGGGCTTGTAGTTGGACCCCAGAATTCTTTCCCATAAGCAGTGCAGAAGGGCAGATACTTATCCTCTCTGTAACTGATCTAGTCTGAGAGCCTGTTGGCTGTGGGCCATATTCAGGGAATGTTTTTTTTTTGTTGAGTATTTTCTTGGTGTCCCTGTGTCAGGATTCTCAAGCAGCCTGACACGTTATAGGGACTATGGTTTGTTTTTTGTTTTTTTTTAAATCAACTGACATCGGAAAGTTAAACACGATTGTAACTAATTTCTATTTAAGAATCTGAAGGTCTCCATTACTTATAATCTGCTGTATGTCCTGCAGGAAGTGGTGTATTCTTTTCAGTCTGACAGAGTGCTTGCTGCTGCCACCTCTATCCATGATAGGAAGTGTCATCCCCATAGAAATCCTCTCTTGCTTTGGACAGTTCCTTACATGGACAGAGGAGGCAGCAGAGAGCACTGTGTCAGATTCGAAAGAATACACCACTTCCTGCAGGACATACAGCAGTTGATAAGAATGTGAATCCTTAAGAGTTTTAAATAGAACAAATTTACAAATCTGTATAACTTTCTGACACCAGTTTATTTAAAAAAAAACAAAAAAAACATTTCCTGGAGAATCCTTTTTAAATAACTTATGGTGCCATCCATTGAAGAACTACATAAACAGGAGTGCCCTCCTAATCATGTGATAACCCTCCAAAGCCTTTTGTTGCCCCATAAACCGGCAATAAGCTTCTGTGCTTTAAGTGCGTTTAAAGGGGTTATCCAGTGCTACAAAAACATGGCCTCTTCTTTCAGAGACAACACGACTCCAGTTCAGGTGTGGTTTGCAATTAACCCTTTAAGGACGGAGCCAGTTTTCATTTTTGCGCTTCAGTTTTTTCCTCCTCATGTTTGAAAGGCCACAGTGCTTGCATATTTCCACCTACAGACCCACATGAGCCCTAATTTTTTGCGAAACCAATTATACTTTGCAAATACAATCTTAACTTTTCTATAAAATATGCTGAAAAAACAGAAAAAAATTATATGTGCAGTGAAATTTGAAAAAAAGGTGCAATTCCTTTTATTTTGAGGGGTTTCGTATTAACGCCATTCGCCCTATGGTAAATCTGACATGTTATCCATGTTCCTCAAGTCGGTACGATTACAACGATAACTTGCATAACTTTTATATTATTTGATGGCCTTTTAAAAATTTAAATGTGTTTAAAATCGCTCTATTCCCATCCTTATAGAGCTTTTATTGTTTGGTCTATGGGGCTGTGTGAGGTGTCATTTTTTGCGCCACAATCTGTTCTTTCTTTCAGTACCTTGTTTGTGTATATTCGACTTTTTGATCACTTTTTATTACATTTTTTCTGGATTTAATGTAAACAAAAATGCGCAATTTTGCACTTTGGCGGGTTTTTGCGCTTACACCGTTTACCGTGTGAGATCAGGATTGTAATAATTTAATAGTTTGGGTGATAACGCACGCGGCGATACCAAACATGTTTCTTTTTTTATTTATTTATTTTTATTTATAAAATGGGAAAAGGGGGGGTAGATTCAAACTTTTATTAGGGGAGGGGGTTATTTATTAATAAATAATTTTGTTTTCACATACAGTAATTAGAAGCCCCCTGGGGAACTTCTATATACACAGCACTGATCTCCTATTGAGATCAATCCTGTGTATATAATAGAGCAATGATCCATCAGATCGGTGCTCTATTATAATGGTCTGCAGCAGACCATCTACATGGATTGCCGAGCCGGGATCAGCTCATTACAACGCGATCGCGGAGGGGAGATCCCCCACTTGACACCAGTGACATGGGGCACCACCACTATTCAAATGCAGCTGTCAGCTTTGACAGCTGCATTTGAATAGTTAATTAGCCGGCTGCGGCTCACGTCGGGAGCCCTCTCTGATCACCCTTAGCGGCCGCATGACGGGTATACCCGTCATGCGTCGTTAAGGGGTTAAACTCCATTCACTTCAATGGAACTGAGCAGCAAAACCCCGCCCAAGCTGGAGACAAGAGTGGGGCTGTCTCTGGAAGAAAGTGGCCATGTTTTTGTAGTACTGGATAACCCCTTTAAACAAAAGTGCACATAAGATAATCTTACATAGAGGCCACCAATCCTTTGTTTCTGGGATCTTCCATCAGCTTATATATAATATTATTAAAGTGACTCTGTACCCACAATCTGACCCCCCCAAACCTTCGGATAGCTGCTTTTAATCCAAGATCTGTCCTGGGGTCCACTCGGCAGATGATGCAGTTATTGTCCTAGAAAACAACTTTTAAACTGGCAGCCCCGTGCCCAACGGCCGTGGCCTAGATTGTGTATGCATTAGGCTGGCACAACCTCTCTGTCCCTCCTCCCCGCCCTCCAGGCAGATTGTCTCCTATTCATCAGCTGTGTCAGCCCGGCACATGGGCTGGATCGTTAAGCACCTGTGCAATGTTCAGCATGGAAAAAATGTTCCAGTGGCATTCCTAATGATGAATAGGGTGGGGAGGAGGGACGGAGGGGTGGTGCAAAGTTAGGGCACAGATACTCCCGTTTGGCTGCAAGTTTAAAAGTTGTTTTGTAGGACAATAACTGCATCACCTGCCGAATGGACCGCAGGACAGATCTTGGATTAAAAGCAGCTATCCGAAGGTACAAGTAGTTTGGGGGGGGGGGGGGTCAGATTGTGGGTACAGAGTCGCTTTAAAGGGGTTGTCCGGCGATAAAAAATTATTCACAGAATAACACACATTACAAAGTTATACAACTTTGTAATGTATGTTATGTCTGTGAATGGCCCCCTTCCCCGTGTTTCCCCCCACCCACGCTAGACCCGGAAGTGTGGTGCATTATACTCACCGCATCTCGTGTCGTCCACGGTCTCGGAGACCGTGGTCGGCACGTGACAGGTAATGTATAGCGCACCACACTTCCGGGTACACGGGTGGGGGGGGTGGGACACGGGGAAGGGGGCCATTCACAGACATAACATACATTACAAAGTTGTATAACTTTGTAATGTGTGTTATTCTGTGAATAATTTTTTATCGCCGGACAACCCCTTTAAAGGGTTTTTCATTGGACACGAATTACTCAGCTGATCAGGGTGGGTTGAGGGGGTTCTTCACACAGCAACCCTGCTGATCAACTATCTGCCACAATCATGGACCCCGCTCTACACAGTGAGGCAGATATCATACATTATGTAGTGTCTGTACTGGGTTACTTTGTTCCCCTTTCATTGTGGAGTGTGGGTGCTGAGGCTCTGGAGAACAGCTGATGGGTGGGGATGTTGAACCAGATATTGATAGAGAATCTGGAAACCTCTTTTTAAAGGGGACATATTTATAATTCAGTCCAATCTGCAGGCGTCATGTTACAGAGCAGGAGGAGCTGAGCAGATAGATATATAATATTCCAGCAAAACTTGTCATTAATTCAGGTAAATTTCTGCCCATCCTGGATTAAGTAGTCATGGGTAGCCATTTTTTAGAACTGTGTATATAGAGAGCTGTCAGTCACAGAGTAGGATCACCCACTTGACTACTTAGCCCAGAATGAGCAGAGATTTATAGAGAAAAATGACAATTTATTCTGGTATCTTTCCCACAACTTTGCTCAGCTCCTCCTGCTTTATTACATTATGCCATTATGGACTGCATTTTTTTCTGTGAAAATTTCCCTCTTAAAGGGGCACTCTGGCAAAAATTTCTTTATTTCAACTCAAGTGGTTTCAGAAACTTATATAGACTTGTAATTTACTTCTATTTAAAAATCTCCAGTCTTCCAGTACTTTTCAGCTGCTGTATGTCCTGCCGGAACAATTCCGATACAGAAACTGTCCAGAGCAGTAGCAAATCATCATAGAAAACCTCTCCTGCTCTGGACAGTTCCTGTCTAGGACAGAGGTGGCAGTCTGTGTCAGACTGAAAAGAAAATACCACTTCCTGCAGGACATACAGCAGCTGACAAGTACTGGAAGCCATGACATTTTTAAATTGAAGTAAATTACAAATCTATATAACTGTTTGAAACCAATTGAACTGAAAAAAATAAGAAAGAAATAAATTATTTGCCAGAGTACTCCTTTAAATGCAATAATGATATATTAAAAAAAGGGAATACAAGGTTCCTGAATTGAAAAAACTTTTTTTTTTTTGCAAATTCTGATGACAACAGCTTATGGGTTCTCAGTAGGGACATGGTAGTTTTCAGCTTTACCAGTCCATCTCTAGTGTGCGGCTTTACTCACCCTTCAATTAAGACATATATGTGAATGGAAATGTAAACTCCATGTACATACTAGGAAGTAAGAGCAAACAAACACTGCATGAAAGGGATTATATTGCTGCAGATAAAACTGCTAGGCAACTTTTCTAATGGGTTCTTTTAAAGTGGAGGAGTAACTCGCTCTCACATAGCAACATGAAATACGAGAGCTCAAACACTGCGCAGCAGGGACATCCACAGAGCACACAATGGGGCGGCTGCTCTACACACATAGTATATGGGTGCACTATGCTATAGGTATGGAGAACTGAGCGATCCAGAGATATTCCAGCTATGTACACCGCAGCTGATAGTGGTACATAGGACGATATGAGATGATGTACGGAATGAGAACCAGCAGGAAGAAGGTGACTTTTAATGAGGAGCCCATGTTCTGTAAGTACTATTCCGTACCTGGATCTCTGCTGAAATCAGGCTGGGTTCACACTACGTTTTTTTCATTCGTTATTTTCATCCGTTTTGATCCGTTTTTCCATTGACTTCCATTCTAAAAAAAAAACACAAAAAAAAAAAACTGATCCGTTTTTTAACGGACACAAAAATGAGGTCGACTATGTTTTTGTGTACGTTAAAAAAATCGGATCTGTTTTGATCCTTTTTTTTCTAATAATGGAAGTCAATGGAAAAACGGATCAAAACGGATGCACACAAATGCATCCGTTTTTTTTCATGCATTTTTTGCAAAAAAACGGATGAAAAAAACGAATTGCAAATACATAGGGGGAGATTTATCAAACATGGTGTAAAGTGAAACTGGCTCAGTTGCCCCTAGCAACCAATCAGATTCCACCTTTCATTCCTCACAGACTCTTTGGAAAATGAAAGGTGGAATCTGATTGGTTGCTAGGGGCAACTGAGCCAGTTTCACTTTACACCATGTTTGATAAATCTCCCCCATAATGTGAACCCAGCCACAAATATTACCTTTGTTATTGTGTGAAAACCAATAGACTAGTGGTCAATCTCTCAGGTTTGTATGTTTATTCTGCTTGTGAATCTCTGATCTATAATTCACAGTGCTGGTACCGTAATATACTGTGATATTCTGGACAACAATCAGAAAATGAATAGTATGCCACTCACAAAGTAGTATGAAATCCAGACCATAGACACCTACCTTATTGGTGCAATAAATGAATTTGCATTAGGAAACACACGGGCGACATCTGTCTTGTAGATTATTCCACTTCTTATGGCCAAATGAAGCGGAACAATCCACAAAATGGCTGTTGCCCATGTCTTTTCCCCTGCACTTGGTTTATTGCACTAATAAAGTATCTATGGTGTGGATTTAAAGGGGAATTCCGCTCAAACATAACTTTTCACATGTTGCTGTTTATGGTGAGACTAACAATTTATTCCATACTTGTTATTATTTATTCGGGCTCCTTCTGCCAGTTTTGAGCTGCTGCTTTCTGCTGAAGACACAAAAAAATCTGTGTGTGAGCTTTTCTCTCCATCTGTCCCTCCTTTTTTCTGAGACAACTGATGTAAGTCCCTATCTGCAACTTTGTAATGCCGGAAGGATTAATCATAGTGGGTTCATCAGCTATGAGATAAAACCTCACACGCAGATTTTTGTGTCTTCAGCAGAAAGCAGCAGCTCAGAACTGGGGTAAGGAGACTTAATAGATAATAACAAGTATGGAAGGAATTGTTAGTCTCACCATGGGAAGCAACATATCAAAAGTTATGTTTGAGTGGAATATTCCTTTAATACTACTTAGTGAGTGCCATTATATTCATTTTCTGATTGTTTTCTGCACTTTGCATCTACACTCTGATGGGATAGAGCACCATCTATGATATATATATATGCTATGGGACATGCACTACTGGCAAATTCCCTATAGAGTACATTGTGGATTGTGGCTGTGTGGTCTCACTCAAAATTTCAAACAGCAGGAGCAGGGGGAACATAATACACAATCATTACTTACCTCTCCACGTGCCTTTGGAGCACTGCAAAAGACATTGTGTGAACATAGCCTAAAGGCTGTCATGAAAAGGGGCCTAAGTATAACTACACAACACAAAGCGACAGGGACTATTTGTGGTTATAGCAATGTAGATCACAGGCATGTCACACATGTTCTACATATTGGAGCTACTAATTGACTGCACATACCTGAGAAGATTACAAGACGCAGCTGATATCTATGTACCAATAACTATGTTTAGGGACATTATACCCTACAATATGTCTCTAGGAAAGTTTCTGTCCTGGGACTTCCTGCCTGACCAGAAGAATTACCTCTAAGCTATTGTCACCTAAGTTTACCTACAATAAACATGCTGAAGAAAATTGGTTGCTCCTAAGGATTTTACCAAGAATCGACTAATAGCCCTATTTCACGGAACGATTATCGTCCAACGACCGCTTGTTAACGAGCACTTAACAATTTTTTTAAGCGAACGATAACACATAATACGTGTGGGAACGTGAACGATATCTGTAGTGTAACAATTTTTTTGCGGTCGTTACATCGTTACATGGTCGTTTAAAACATGGGGAAATGTAGTAGACATTTCAAGAACGACTGAAAGATTTTTTTATTCAACGAAAAGATTAGCGAATTATTGTTGAAAGACCAACGATTTTTTTTTCGACATGTTGAAAAAAAATAGTGAACGACTCAACGACGATTTCGTTGTTGTTGTTCGCTCGTTTACAGCTATTCCACAGAACGAATATCGTTAACGAGCGGTCGTTTGAACGATTTTATGAACGATAATCGTTTCGAAAAAGTTCCATGGAATATGGTCTTAAAGATCTAATGCTTATTTGGGTTTTCTGAGTGTTCAAAGGGTAATTTGTGACCTCATCCTCTCTTATCAGGGCTGCCTCTAACAGAAAATGTGTTGCACAAAACTACCAGCAAAAAACACTATATGGGTAGCTTCACACGTACCGACACGTACCGTTAATAACGCTGCGAGTCAGCTAGGTCCTGGCAGATCACTTTCACTACATACACACAGCGGTCTGAACGACCGCTACGTGTATGTCATTCTGCCGGCCGCTTAACCCCTTCAGCTACCGCCCGTCTCCCGCTCTGTATACATTACCTGTCCACGCTGCACGGGGTCCCGTCGTACTGCTCTTCCGCCTGGCCAATTAGTGGCTGCGGCAGGGCAACACACTGATTGGCCGGGCGGGAGAGCAGTACGCCGGCACCCCGTGCAGCGAGGACAGGTAATGTATACAGAGCAGGAGCCGGGCGATAGCTGAAGGGGTTAAGCAGCCGGCAGAATTACATACACGTAGCTGTAGGTTCAGACCGCTGTGTGTATGTAGTGAAAGTGATCTGCCAGGACCTAGCCGACTCGCAGCGTTATTAAAGGGGTGCTCCAGCGTGGGGGCACTTTCTGCACTTTCCCGGCCGCTTCCTGGTTTCTGACGCCGACCAAAGCTCTACGTCTCAGGGGCGCTCAGCCACTCAGTGAAGGAGGCGGGATCCGAGCGGACTTCAAACGGATCCCGCCTCCTTCACTGAGTGGCTGAGCGGCCCTGAGACGTAGCGTCTCGAGCGGCGTCAGACACCAGGAAGCGGCCGGGAACCGGATGCCGGAGCGCCGCGATGAGTGACCCGCCGCTGGAACCGGGGAGGTGAGTGGACGTCTTTTATTTCAGCCTCCTCCTCCCCGGTCCCCCCAAAAAAGTGCCCACACACTGGATAACCCCTTTAACGCAGCGAGTCGGTACGTGTGAAGCTACCCTATAGCACTATACAATAGCCATGCAGTAACTAAATAACACCACTAAAAGTCTATGTCCACGTGACTATTTTCTGTCTGTTTTTTTCTCTTTTAAAATGACGTCCATCATTTCATTACAATGAAGGCTGTTGGCTCATTATACGAGTTCAATCCCTTTTGGGCGTGGTTTACTTTTGAAGGTCCATTGAATTTAGTAGTAAAGACGGTGAGAAAAAGGTGTGTGAACAACTAAAAATATAATCTGTTAATAATTGTCATGACCACTAGTTTTGTGGTGTGGCTCAACCGGTCACCTATTGAGTTGTGACGCCACTTCTATGGTGGTTGGTCAGTGGAATATAGCTCAGCCGGTTATGAGGTTGTCGTGTGATGCCAATGCTAACTCAGCACACAGTGTGATGGTATACCTGCTTGTCGTGGGATCCCAATTGCACGGAGCCCGTCCGTGCGGAAATTTTGAAATTTTGAAGGTTTCAGTATCATTTTTCCACCGGAAAAATGATAAATGCGGTGCACACAGAGGCCGTGCCCCCTCTGCGTCCTGCCGCACCCCCCGTAACAGCCCCTCTCCGCCCCACTGGCGAATGTTGCGCAGATGGGAAAAAAATATTCACAAAAATACCATTTGCGAATATTTTTACGCCAATTTGCCCCATCTGCGCCTTTACTCCGTTTCATACATGTCCCCCTATGTGTTTTGGGCGGCCATCGGTCCATTGATTTCAACGCATTATGTTGATTTCAATTAAAATTTAGTAACAACAGACTTTATTATTCTCTTGTGATATTTTAGTGGGCTCTGCAGGAAGACAGACTATCGGCCATTCAGGTGTTCTGGAACATTACCATCAGCTCATTGTGAGACATCTCACTCTTACGTCTCCTGTGTACAGAAGGCTGAAAGAAAATGGAATCCTGACAACCGAGCAGATAGGATTGCTGGAGGTAAGGAAGAAAACTAGTTTAGTTTCTTGTTTGGATTACAGTAAGATACACAGCCACACGCCTAGCACTCAAACAATAACACTATATACACTCATCACTCACAACTTCAATGCGTTACCTGACGCTTCATGATGTCTTATGATAAGCTGTCCTTTGTGTATACATGAGGATCAGCACTATGGGCTATGTAATCATTAATGTTAGCTAGTGCCTATCTGCAAGATCACTGCTCGCTTACTGAGCTTATTTCACGAATCGATAATCATGCAGCAAGGGCTATATATGTGATGTTAGTGATATCTGTGCAGCCCTTGTCTTAACTGTAAAATAATGAACTTTATAATTACCTCTCCGTGCTCCCCGGTGTCCTTCTTGCTTCTGTCTGCTCCCCGCTGAAACTTCTGAGCGGGTTTCTAAAGTGACAGGCCACTCAGCCAATCACTGGCTCAGACAGGACAGCCCCACGCCCAGTGATTGGCTGGGCGGCCTGTCACTTCAGAGACACGCTCAGAAGTTACAGCGGGGGGCAGACATACGCCGGAAGGTATGTATAATTATTATTATTTTTTTTTTTTACACATTTATCACTGCCAACCATTCATCAGCAATGTGTGATGATTTTTCAACATGTTAAAAGTCAAAATTCTGCCAAATCGGCCTGATTATTCAGATTATCGCTCCGTATAATAGGGTCTGACCATTATTTATCTCGTATATGGCATTTTTCTATAAATTTTGGTTCGGTACATTGTCTTTTTGCTCTCTCTCTTGGCAGCATGTGTTTTCCCAGGTACTCCACCTCCCATCTCCATAGTCATTTTTATTTTTTATAGTCTGATCCCTATGCTATCTAGATAGGTCATAATTAGTAAATAAAAGTAGTTTCTAAGCTATTTTTTAGAGTACATGACAGTTTTGTGGGGGAAAGAGATGCTTGATAATAGAAGAAGGAAGCATTTTTGTCTGATAAGATATATTACAAATTTTCATATTATTTTGTTGTACTTGTGATTTATACAAATTTTGGTAAGGGCTGATCAGTGTATAACAATGGAGAAGACAACTAAGAATGCTCAGATTTGCATCAATTCCCTTGTCTTGTGTCCTTTATATTAAGCCAACAGGAACTGTATAAGGAAGAGCAAATCCAACAGATCACAGGCCCACAAATGCTCAAAATATCATCCCTTATCAAAGTGTTTCATTATACTGCATGAATTTTCTGTGTGAAACTTTATTTTTACTGTGTCTATTTTATAAAATAAAGCTAGAAGAGTCTCCAGAACAAAAAGTTTCCAAACTTATTGATGTGCTAAAAAGTAAAGACCCTCACATGTTCACCTCCTTCTGTGCCGTACTTCATGACACCGGTCACCATCACCTCGCCCAGGTTTTACAGAAGGCATCAAGTAACAGATTAAGCTTGTTACCTGAAGGTAAAATCACTTTATTTGACAAGAGGAATGTAATCTTAGGCTGGGTTCACACTACGTATATTTTAGTCAGTATTGTGGTCCTCATATTGCAACCAAAACCAGGAGTGGATTTAAAAACACAGAAAGGATCTGTTCACACAATGTTGAAATTGAGTGGATGGCCGTCATATAACAGTAAATAACTGCCATTATTTCAATATAACAGCCGTTGTTTTAAAATAACAGCAAATATTTGCCATTAAATGGCGGCCATCCACTCAATTTCAACATTGTGTGAACAGATCCTTTCTGTGTTTTCAATCCACTCCTGGTTTTGGTTGCAATATGAGGACCACAATACTGACTGAAATATACGTAGTGTGAACCCAGCTAAAAGTGTATTTGTCAGGACGCCCGCTGCCGGATCAGCGGTGATTTAATCCAGAAGTTCGCGTCTACTTGGATACCAACACACAATGAGACTGTGATATGTGTGACCCCCATTGGATCCAATGGGAGTCGAAGCCATTACGGTCTCATTGCGTGTTGGTATCCAAGGAGACGCGAACTTCCGGATTAAATCACCCTGATCCGGCAGCGGGTGTCATGACAGGTACACTTTAATATCTAAAATCTACATTTCCTATGACACTAAATGGTTGATAAAATCTTCTTTCCTCCTAAGTATCAACCATCTCACAGCAGAGACGAGTCCTCAATGAAGTGACTTTGCTGCACAGGGAATACGACCGGACGCTCAAAGAAGAAAATCTGCATCTGAGGAGGAAAATTCAGCGGATGAAAAGCAAATATATGACAAAGTACGTGATCATTATTCATCATTGATGTCAATAGAGGGCTCATATTCTGACACAATACGCACATATGTTGTAACCTCATCCTGTATAACATAGGCTGGTGTCACGCTGCTATATAGTATTATTTAAAGGTGGTATACATCAGAAAATCCCAAAGTATACCAGCGATAGATACTGCAAGGTGCACTGTGACGTTGGCCTTATTCACTATGCATCTGTGTATAGTGAAAATCCACCAATGGGGTTAAAGGAACTGTCTTACACACATACATATATATACACTCACCGGCCACTTTATTAGGTACACATGCTAGTAACGGGTTGGACCCCCTTTTGCCTTCAGAACTGCCTCAATTCTTCGTGGCATAGATTCAACAAGGTGCTGGAAGCATTCCTCAGAGATTTTGGTCCATATTGACATGATGGCATCACACAGTTGCCGCAGATTTGTCGGCTGCACATCTATGATGCGAATCTCCCGTTCCACCACATCCCAAAGATGCTCTATTGGATTGAGATCTGGTGACTGTGGAGGCCATTTGAGTACAGTGAACTCATTGTCATGTTCAAGAAACCAGTCTGAGATGATTGTAGCTTTATGACATGGCGCATTATCCTGCTGAAAGTACCAAGGGGCCCAAAGAGTGCCAAGAAAATATTCCCCACACCATGACACCACCACCACCAGCCTGAACCGTTGATACAAGGCAGGATGGATCCATGCTTTCATGTTGTTGACGCCAAGTTCTGACCCTACCATCCGAATGTCGCAGCAGAAATCGAGACTCATCAGACCAGGCAACGTTTTTCCAATCTTCTACTGTCCAATTTCGATGAGCTTGTGCAAATTGTAGCCTCAGTTTCCTGTTCTTAGCTGAAAGGAGTGGCACCCGGTGTGGTCTTCTGCTGCTGTAGCCCATCTGCCTCAAAGTTCGATGTACTGTGCGTTCAGAGATGCTCTTCTGCCTACCTTGGTTGTAACGGTTGGTTATTTGAGTCACTGTTGCCTTTCTATCAGCTCAAACTAGTCTGCCCATTTTCCTCTGACCTCTGGCATCAACAAGGGATTTCCGCCCACAGAACTGCCACTCACTGGATGTTTTTTCTTTTTCGGACCATTCTCTGTAAACCCTAGAGATGGTTGTGCGTGAAAATCCCAGTAGATCAGCAGTTTCTGAAATACTCAGACCAGCCCTTCTGGCACCAACAACCATGCCACGTTCAAAGGCACTCAAATCACCTTTCTTCCCCATACTGATGTTTGAACTGCAGGAGATTGTCTTGACCATGTCTACATGCCTAAATGCACTGAGTTGCCGCCATGTGATTGGCTGATTAGAAATAAAGTGGTAACGTGAAGTTGGACAGGTGTACCTAATAAAGTGGCCGGTGAGTGTATGTACATATGTATATATATATATATATATATATATATATATATATATATATGTATATACCAATTATCATATGCCCTTTCAGGTTACACCAGTGCTTCTCAAACTATGAGGCACCCCCTAGTTGTTGGTGAGGTGCCCCTAGTTGTTGGTTAGGCACCCTCTAGTTGTTGGTGAGGTGCCTCCTAGTTGTTGGCAAGGTGCCTCCCAGTTGTTGGTGAGGTGCCCCCTAGTTGTTGATGAGGTGCCCCCTAGTTGTTGGTGAGGTGCCCCCTAGTTGTTGATGAGGTGCCCCCTAGTTGTTGGTGAGGTGCCTCCTAGTTGTTGGTGAGGTGCCTCCTAGTTGTTGGTGAGGTGCCCCCTAGTTTTTGGTGAGGTGCCTCCTAGTTGTTGGTGAGGTGTCTCCTAGTTGTTTGTGAGGTGCCCCCTAGTTGTTGGTGAGGTGCCCCCTAGTTGTTGGTGAGGTGGCCCCCTAGTTGTTGGTAAGATGTCTCCTAGTTGTTGGTGAGGTGCCCCCTAGTTGTTGGTGAGGTGCCTCCTAGTTGTTGGTGAGGTGCCCCCTAGTTGTTGGTGAGATGTCTCCTAGTTGTTGGTGAGGTGCCCCCTAGTTGTTGGTGAGGTGTCTCCTAGTTGTTGGTGAGGTGCCCCCTAGTTGTTGGTGAGGCGCCCCATAGTTGTTGGTGAGGTGCCTCCTAGTTGTTAGTGAGGTGCCCCCTAGTTGTTGGTGAGGCGCCCCATAGTTTTTGGTGAGGTGCCCCCTAGTTGTTGGTGAGGTGTCTCCTAGTTGTTGGTGAGGTGTCTCCTAGTTGTTGGCAAAGTGACTCCTAGTTGTTGGTGAGGCGCCTCCTAGTTGTTGGTGAGGCGCCCCATAGTTTTTGGTGAGGTGTCTCCTAGTTGTTGGTGAAGTGCCCCCTAGTTGTTGGTGAGGCACCCCATAGTTGTTGGTGAGGTGTTTCCTAGTTGTTGGTGAGGCGCCCCCTAGTTGTTGGTGAGGCGCCCCCTAGTTGCTGGTGAGGTGTCTCCTAGTTGTTGGGGAGGTGCCTCTTAGTTGTTGGTGAGGCGCCCTCTAGTTGTCGGTGAGGTGTCTCCTAGTTGTTGGTGAGGTGCCTCCTAGTTGTTGGTGAGGCGCCCCATAGTTTTTGGTGAGGTGCCTCCTAGTTGTTGGTGAGGCGCCCCCTAGTTGTTGGTGAGGTGTCTCCTAGTTGTTGGTGAGGTGTCTCCTAGTTGTTGGTCATTTTGTACTTATTTTAAGGTTATAAAGAGTGTAGGAGACAAATGTAGGGTTGACTGAGCAATAGTTTTTATTTTTGCATTGACTTCCACCACAGCTGGTGAGGCTCCAGCATCCGATTGGTCAATGTTGAGAGACCCAGGCATCACTTTGCTCCCTTGGATAAGGCTCCAGTAGAAAAAGTTTGAAAAGCGCTTAGTTACATAGATAAAATAAAGTGGTGTTCACCACTCAAGACTTCCTTCTGTTAAAGCAGAAATCGGCTGAAACTAACAGCACTTCTTCTGAAGGATCCACAGCATTTAAAGATTTTTTAAAACTTTTTAAATGGGAACTATCAGCAATTTAGACAAATCTAACCTGCTATCTTCCTATTGCGCAGGAGACGCTGAGGATATGTCTCTGACATTCATCCACGGCAACACGCCAGTGCAGTTAGTTGTTTGCTCCATAGTCCCGTGAGACCATTAGGAGCACTGCCCTGCCCCATATTAACGATCTGCCCCTGACCATTGAGAAAACGACTAACTTCACCGGATCGGCGCCGAAGATGAAGGTGAGAGACATACCTTCATCCTCTACGCTATAGGTGGCTATCAGCAGGTTCAATTCATCTAACCTGCTGACAGATCCCCTTTAATAGTAGCCATCCATAACAAATTAGTAGTCACCTGCCATGATCCACCGCCACCACCGTTCAGTCCTTGCCGCTCACCACCATTCCATGTCTCTTGGACAATGTCAAACGTTTTTTTTGGTTTTTTTAGTGACAGGGACACTTTAAAGCGTAACTGTCATATTCATACCTCCCAACATTTGCAAAGCACAAAGAGGGACATGTGCGCCGCGGTCCCCATAGCCACGCCCCCATAGCAACCCTCCATAGCCACGCCCCCATAGCAACCCTCCATAGCCACTCCCCTACAGTCACCACATGCTGCTGACTGAATAGTGCCCTATACAGTATCCAATCCCCCAAAAATGCCCTATATAGTATCCAATCCCCCATTATAGTGCCCCACATAGTAGCCAATGCCCCCATATAGTGCCCCACATAGCAGCCAATCCCCATGTAGTGCCCCACATAGTAGCCAATCCCCATATAGTACCCCACATAGTAGCCAATCCCAATATAGTACCCCACATAGTAGCCAATCCCTCCATATAGTGCCCACATAATAGCCAATCCCCCCACATAGTGCCCCACATAGTAGCCAATACCTCCATATAGTGCCCCACATAGTAGCCAATCCCTCCATATAGTGCCCTACATAGTAGCCAATGCCCCCATATATGCCCCACATAGTAGCCAATGCCCCATATAGTGCCCACATAGTAGCCAATGCCCCCATATATGCCCCACATAGTAGCCAATCCCCCATAGAGTGCCCCACATAGTAGCCAATGCCCCATATAGTGCCCACATAGTAGCCAATGCCCCCATATAGTGCCCACATAGTAGCCAATGCCCCCAAATATGCCCCACATAGTAGCCAATGTCCCCAAATATGCCCCACATAGTAGCCAATGCCCCCATATATGCCCCACATAGTAGCCAATGCCCCCATATAGTGCCCACATAGTAGCCAATGCCACCAAATATGCCCCACATAGTAGCCAATGTCCCCAAATATGCCCCACATAGTAGCCAATGCCCCCATATATGCCCCACATAGTAGCCAATGCCCCCAAATATGCCCCACATAGTAGCCAATGCCCCCAAATATGCCCCACATAGTAGCCAATGCCCCCATATATGCCCCACATAGTAGCCAATGCCCCCCATATAGTGCCCCACATATTATCCAATCCCCATATAGTGCCCCCCATAGTAGCCAATCCCCCATATAGTGCCCACATAGTAGCCAATCCCCCATATAGTGCCCCCATAGTAGCCAATCCCCCATATAGTGCCCCACATAGTAGCCAATGCCCCCATATATGCCCACATAGTAACCAATCCCCCATATAGTGCCCACATAGTAGCCAATCCCCCATATAGTGCCCCCCATAGTAGCCAATCCCCCATATAGTGCCCCACATAGTAGCCAATGCCCCCATATATGCCCACATAGTAACCAATCCCCCATATAGTGCCCACATAGTAGCCTATCCCCCATATAGTGCCCCACATAGTAGCCAATCCCCCATATATGCCCCACATAGTAGCCAATGCCCCCATATAGCACCCCACATAGTAGCCAATCCCCCCATATATGCCCCACATAGTAGCCAATGCCCCCATATAGTGACCCACATAGTAGCCAATCCCCCATATATGCCCCACATAGTAGCCAATCCCCCATATAGTGCCCCACATATTATCCAATCCCCATATAGTGCCCCCATAGTAGCCAATCCCCCATATAGTGCCCACATAGTAGCCAATCCACCCATATAGTAGCCAATCCCCCATATAGTGCCCAAAGAGTAGCCAATCCCCCCATTAGTGTGGCCCCAGCGAAAAAAACAATAAACCAGTAACTCACCTGTCCGCCGGTCCCAGCAGCTCCTCTCCCAGCAGAGCGCACACTCCCGTCATCCTCCGGGGCGGGCAGCGGGGTACAGAGTCACTGACTGTACCGGAAGTGATTCATGAAAGAGGCTGCAGGTCACTTCTGGCACAGTCAGTGTCTTTATACCTTGCTGCCCGCCCCGGAGGATGACGGGAGTGCGCGCTCTGCCGGGAGAGGAGCTGCTGGGACCGGCGGACAGGTGAGTTACTGGTTTAATGTTTTTTTCGCTGGGGCCACATATAATGCGGGACACGGGGGGCCGTTCCGGGACCGCGGGACAGCACCCCGAAAACGGGACTGTCCCGCGGAATCCGGGACAGTTGGGAGGTATGCATATTTTTTTTATTGCAGAAATCAGTAGTATAAGCGATTTTAAGAAACTCTGTAATAGGTTTTATTAGCCAAAAAAGCCTCCTTCTGTACTCAAGAAGCAATCTCCCAGCCTCCCCCCCCTGACTTCTTATCTGTGCATTATCAGGAAAACACGTCTTCATTACAGAGAAGCCAGTGAAGACGGGTTCTGCTCTCTCCATTGTAAGCCTATGAAGGGGGGAGGGGCCGAGGGAGATGAGGGAGCAGGAAGAGGTGACATGAAGGTCAGCTGTTTGTAGACTGTCTGGGCACCTAAAACGCAGGATTCTGGGGTCAGAAAGGTCAGTGCTTATCTATGAACTTAAGGCCCTATTCCACAGAACGATTATCGTCCGTATTCGGCCGATATCGGCCGCTACAGATGATAATCGTCCCGTGGAATAGAGTGCAATGATCAACATGTTGAAAAACAAGTGACTGATACAGCAACGATCTGCTGCCGTCCCTCCGTTGAATAGGTGCATTGGCAGCAGACGCTGCTGTATCCTATGGGCTGCCCGGACGATCAGCGATCACCCGGGCAGCCCCCCCCCCACACCGAAGCTCCCCGCACTCACCCGCTCACTGCTGCCGCGTTGATGAGCGGCGGCAGCGAGCGGGGAACGAGGAGCAAACGAGCGCTGAGATTAAAAAAAAACGCATAGGGTCCCCCCTATTTTTATAACCAGCCGGGTTAAAAACCAAACGACAGCAGCCTGGTAACACCAGGGTGGGAAGAGCCATTGTTTTAGGCCCTCCCCAGCATAAATTTTACCAGCCTGCTGCCGCCCGGTCCAGGAGCGCCAATTTTGACGCTCCGGGACCACTGGCACCCGGCTCTTCCCAGTACCCCTGGTGGCATTGGGTACTGGGGTAATAATAGGGGGTTAGTGTTAGCCATTTTATACCGGCTAACACTAGGCCCCAACTTAGTAATGGATTCCGTCTATTAGACGGCTTCCACTACTAAGTCTATAAAGTAAAGAAATAAAGACAAGACACAAGTTAAAAATATTTTTTATTCAAATAAAAACACCCCCACACCCCTCATTGACCATTTTATTAAAAAAATTCAAAGAACAACCGCCGGTCATCGACGTAGTCCATGGAATCCGACGTAATCCCCAGGATACCGATATCTGAAAAACAAAAAGGGAGAAACACACAAAAAACACACAAACAGGAGCACAACACCCATCATTGTGAGCGGTGTTGTGCTCCTTACAGTATGCAGCATCTTTACAGATCGCTGCTTACAGTCTGACCCCCAAGGGGTTAAGGGAGGATGTATTGCATCCCCCTTAACCCCTTGGGGGCCAGACTGATGTCAGACTGCACCCATCCCAGCAAGGAAGGGGTTAAGTGACCCCCCTTCCTTGCTGGGAGGGGTGCAGTGCTGGGGAGGGGGTGGGGAGAGCTCTATACTCACCCCGATGTGTCCTCTTCGCTGGTCCGCAGCACAATGAAGTCACTGTGCTGCGGACCCGCTAATCATATGTGCGCTGAGCCGATCAGCCAATCAGCTGAGCGCACATATAATTCTAAATGTTTCTTCTAATAATGCTATTGTCATAACATAATTAGAAGAAACACTTGATGTTTTCATTAAAGTAAAGTGATGATTAGTACAGAATGCTCTATTGCCGGCATATGAATTAACGGCTTATGGAGCTTCCTGTACTAATTAATATTTAATGAATAGAACACATTTTCGTGGAAATAAATTCAGTTTCGTTGGTCAATAATTTAATTCTAACGAATCCATCATTGTGCAATTAAATATACTGTCAAAAAATAAATATATATATAAATATACATTTATTTATATATATATTTATTTTAACAGTATATTTAATTGCAAAATGATGGAATCGTTTACATTTAATTATTGAACAATAAAAGGGACTTTATTAGACAGAAAATGTGTTTTATTAATTCAATATATTAACCATGAGAGACATCGGCATTAGTGCAGAGGATCGCAAACCCCGGTAATAGCGATTCATGTAAACTGTGTTCCCTGCTTTCCCAGATGCATCCAGAGGTGTTTCCATCACTTTCTTAACATTTTATTTGTTATTTTTAGTTGAACCAGATTTCCAAGTAAATGACCGTATGTTTTGAGCCGCATGTCTATTTTTTCCCACGGCCGGAGTTTCACCCGCACATTTACAGCCGCATAAAAAATACAGCCGCACAGTTACATAGTGTGAACCCAGCCTAAGGGTACAAACCCACTTGACGTATTTGCTGCGTGAATCAGTCTTAAAAATAAGCAGGCAAAACGCAGGTTGGCTTTATACGATTGCTCTGCGTTAAAATACGCAATTGCGTATTTTTGAAGCGTGAAGCTTGTTGTTAGCAAAGCATCAGTTGTTAAAATACGCAATTGCGTATTTTTGAAGCGTGAAGCTACATGCGTTTTTCGCACAGGTTGTTAACAACTGATGCTTTACTAACAACAACTTTCTCGCTTCAAAAATACGCAATTGCGTATTTTAACGCAGAACAATCGTATAAAGCCAACCTGCGTTTTGCCTGCTTATTTTTAAGACTGATTCACGCAGCAAATACGTCAAGTGGGTTTGTACCCTAAACTTCCATTCTAATTCATAGAAATGTAGAGTATACATTGCTGGTTCCATATAAACATAGACAGATGTACATCCATTTTTATGTTTCCATGTTTACCTTTATATTCTAGAGATATAGTAACAAGATTCCTTCTAGACATTGATGGCCACCCTATGGCTGGCTGACATTTCAGATAATTCTCAGCGATTGTATTTGCCATTGGTTCCTGTGTATTTCAGCTGTCTGTACCATTGTGTGCTTACAGATTGCAGGAACTAGAGGAGAAGATAACTTTAGCTAAATGGGAACGTGACCTCGCCATTAAGGAGAAGAATATTCTGCATAATGAGAATGAAGCTCTACAGAAGCTGAACACTGAACTGCGAGCCCTGGTCACCAGACTGGAGGAGGCCAAACTCCATTCTGACCTACCGGACAGAAGGACTTACCATTCCAGCATACAAGATCTTGGCTTCAGTGTGGACTACCTGAAAGAAAAATCTAGAAGGCTTCATCCAGAAACACATTTAGGTCTTGTGTATAGGTGAAAATGATTATATTATTACATTATGGGAAAGAATCCTTAGAATCAAAGGGAATTATCTTCAATAACCTCAATATTATGTTATGATAGGAACTGCAATTGCCAAAATTAATTCATGTTTGCCTTTTTTTCATATTCTAAAATACATATATATATATATATATATATATATATATATATATATATATATATATAAATTTCCCTTTAATTTATTTATTTTTGTTTAATTTTTTCTAAAATGTAATTTTTTTTATTTGATAAAATAATATTACTCTCCGTGCCAAGAAGTCTAGTGTGACCGGAACACATAGTGATGTATGTTGAAAGATATTGGTCGCTAACTTATCGGCAGATGTACTCTGTTACCACAATGAAGAAAAACTATATACAAAAAAGTATACTTTTTTTCTTTTTTTTACTACACAGCCCCTCTGTTGCAACCAGTGGCTGTGTTAGGAACTGCAGGGCTCATCAAGCTCTGATCCTGGCACACTTATTTATGTTAAAGGGAAAATATCAGCAGTTTGGTGTAAGCAAACCTAATGATATGTCCCTCTAGCCCCCTACCTCATCATCCCGATGCTGCTTTTCTTATCTTTGTATGTCCCACCGTTTTTTTCGAGTATTTGAATCCAAAGGAAATATGTAAATGAGCTCCTTTGGTGCATTGGGGGAGCATTCTTCAGCCCCTAAGTGCACCATTCGGCCTGCCCACCACCTCCTACAGTCAAGCCTACTTATACATATTCAAGTATGCATAAGCAGACCAGTCTTTGATGCCCATGTGCAATAAGTAACAGGGCGCTAATTGCAGGAACACAGTATGAATGATGTAAACGCAGGACCAGCAGCCTGTCTGATGCTGTTACTGCATATGCACTTCGAAGACCGGCTTGCTTATGCATACTTGAATATGGATAAATAGGTGAGACCACAGGAGGTGGTGGGCGGGCTCATTTACATTGGGATTTTCTTGGGATTAAATTACTCGAAAATGGTAGGACATACAAACAAGAGAAGAGCAGCACCAAAAAGAGGCGGTAAAGAGCAACAGGGTTATATCATCAGATTTGTTTAAATGAACCTGCTGATATGTACCCATAGTGCATAAGGTGCTGGGGATGAAGGAAAAGTTTCTTATCTTGATCCTCTACACTGTTTTTAATGTACTTTGTACTATAATCCATATGCTAATGAGGCAGTTTGTGCACTGGGGGCGGGGCTACCTCCCTCAGCGCACCTATCTGCCCAATTAATTTATAACATATGTAAAAACTGGTCAGAGGATCAAGGTAAGAAACTTTCCTTCATCCTCAGCACTATAGGGACATATTAGCAGGTTAGATGCTGGAGAAGCTGGATGAATCCCTAGGGAGTGCTGGGAAACATGGATGGGCTATAATGGGCTATGGCCATGGGCTGTATTCATGATTTCCTAGTAGCCCTGGGGCTGCATCCATCATCTTCAGCCACCAGGAGTCCACTGCTGAGAGTTACTTATTGTATGTTAGCTCATCTCTACTAATGTCCCAATATGTCTTCCTAATCAGAGAATCTGTTCTTAAACAGCAGATTTACATAGATATTTTGCTACAATCATAATAATTATACGAAGTTGATCCTTATTTTTGTACTAGTAAATGTATTTTTCCAGAATCTATTGCTTTTTCGTCTGTATATATTTGTATATTATCTATATCTATGTTTTGTATTACACTACAAATGCAAAAACCAATAATATAATTTCATAAATGGATGTTTTTCACAATAAGCCTTAAAGCGACTCTGTACCCACAATCTGCCCACCCCAAACCACTTGTACCTTCAGATAGCTGCTTTTAATCCAAAATCTGTCCTGGGGTCCGTTCGGCAGATGATGCAGTTATTGTCCTAAAAAACAACTTTTAAACTTGCAGCCCTGTGTCAAACTGGGGTGGCCTAGAGTGACTGTGCATTAGGCTGGCACAACCTCTCCAACCCTCCTCCCCGCCCTCCTCGTCATTAGGAATGCCCCAGGCAGATTTTGTACTATTCATCACCTGTGTCAGCACAGCACATGGGCTGGATTGTTAAGGCACCTGTGCAATGTTCAGACAAGTGAGGAATAGGAGAATATCTGGCTGGAGCATTCCTAATAATGAGGAGGGCGGGGGGGAGGGACAGAGAGGTTGTGCCAGCCTAATGCACAGACACTCTAAGCCACGCCAGTATTTCAAGACAATAACTGCATCACCTGCCGAATGGACCCCAGGACAGATCTTGGATTAAAAGCAGCTATCCGAAGGTACAAGTGGTTGGGGGGGTCAGATTGTGGGTACGGAGTCGCTTTAAAGTGATTGTTCTTGTTATTAAAACGTTATTCTCCCACTGTTTTTTGTGAGAATTTCTCTCCCGGCACCTCACAGGGCCCTTGAAGGGAATATGTTATCAAACAACCTATTGTTGAAATCAAGTTTTTATGTTAAACATTTATATTTTGTTTTTAGTTTTGCATTTTACTGTCTATATTATAAAAATGATGGAGTTTTCAATTTTATCACTATGCCTAAAACTATGGCCTCATGCACATATCTGTGGCCGTTTGTACGGTCAGGAAATACTGATCAGGAGACTTCAGGAAACCATCAGTATTTCCTAACCGTAAAACATGAAGTTAAAAAATAAAAGCAATACTTACCTACTACACCGCTGCAGTGGTGCCCTCCTCTGGTTTCTCCCGTCCCTTTCTGCACTATGAAACACGAATGAAGTCACTCGTATGCTGAAGCACATTGGGGGGGGGGGGGGGGGGGGGGCTTGTGGCTAAAGGCATAATGCTGCCTCCATCCAAAAGAGTGGTTGACAGGGCCGGGAGCTACATTTACTGTATGTGCTCCTTAGGAGTGCGTAAGTAACCGTTTAACTAGCCTGTTGGTGGCTGCTGTGTGTAGTTCCAATATTCAGCTTCCGAGTCCAAATGAGAAGTTTTTTTACTATTTCTCCAGTGAATGCCGAGGGTGGTGCGATCTCACTCGTAGGGATAGTACTTCCAAACTATCAAACAGAAGTCATGTGACGTCACACCATGTACGGATGCCTGAGAGGACCAGGAGGCCTCTAACTAGGGATGGTCCGAACCTGAACGCTCGGCATCGGATTACCGCTGTCTGCCCGCTCCGTGCAGCGGGCGGACCGCCTGGAAAACTGGGATACAGCCTATGGCTATGGCTGTATCCCAGTTTTCCAGGCGTTCCTCCCGCTGGATCCGCCCGCTGCAGGGAGCGGGCAGACATCGGTAATCATTGTTGATGGTTCGGGTTCGTACGAACTCGGTTCGGACCATCCTTACCTTTAGCATGTTTTGAAGAGAATACGCTCTCCTTTCTCAAGATTGCTAAGAAGCTGACACGGAAGCTGAATACTGGAACTACCAATCAATAGGACTTCAATAGCGACTGCTACATTACAGCTATCCGCTTCTACAGCAGCCACCTACAGGTTAGTTCAGCGGTTACTTACCTATTTGTACGCTGGACCTTGTAGTACTACAGTGTTTTCTGTACCAACTGCGAGCACGGACATCATCTCCATTACAGGGGTAGGGAACCTTGGCTCTCCAGCTGTTACAAAACTACAACTCCCATCATGCATGCACAGCCAAAGCTTTAGCTTTGGCTGTCCAGGCATGATGGGAGTTGAAGTTTTGCAACTGTTGGAGAGCCAAGGTTCCCTACCCCTGCTCTAATATTATATATATATATATATATATATATATATATATATATATATATATATATATATACATGAGAATTTACTAAAGTTTACATGAAAATAAACTAATGCTGAAAAATCTTGCACTTCTCCCAATACTCAAAGAGGACTTTCTCTGTTTTTGTATAAATTCTAATAAAGTTGGATTGGGAAAAAAAAAAAGAAACAAAACAATTGCTAGTCACATGGCCATAACCACGCCTCCTCCCTTTACAAGACTTTAGTGGTTTTCAACAAATGGACGATAATCTTTAGATCACATGACGGCCAGCCAGTGAATTCGCCAATCAAGTGTTAGACTCCTCCCCTTCTGGCACATCGCGGTCACGTGATTGGGTGCAGTAGGTACAGTGAGGCCACGCCTCGCGGTCGGCGGGAAGTAGTTTGATTGTCCCGTGTTTTTCTTATGTAACGGGGAGGAGGCGGCGGCATCATGAAGCGGGCACAGGCTGCCACGGATCACCGGGCACAGGGGCACATGGAGACGCTGGCATCGCTGCAGCAGCAGAGTATAGAGCTGGGCAGAGTGGTGCTGATAGGGAGCGCCCAGCACAAGCCGCAGCCTACAGTCAGCCCCGTGCTGCTGCTCCAGTGAGTACACACCCCTCATCTACTACAACTCCCAGCATCCCTTACCGTAGATTCCCCAACCTTTTGCTTTCCAGCTGCTGCAAAACCTTATTTGTAGCTTTACGTTATAATCAGAAGACCAAGGCCAGAACCTCATTAAAGGGCTTGTCCAGGGAAAAATCTTTTTCTTTCAAATCAACAGGTGTCAGAAAGTTATATAGATTTGTCATTTACTTCTATTTAAAAATTCCAAGTCTTCCCATACTTATCAGCTGCTGTATGTCCTGCAGAGAGTGGTGTATTTTATCCAGCCTGACTCCGTGCTCTCTGCTGCCACCTGTGTCTATGACAGGAACTGTCCGGAGCAGTCCCATAGAAAACCTCTGCTGCTCTGGACTTTCCTGACATGGACAGAGGTGGCAGCACTGTGTCAGACTGAAAAGAAAACATTTCCTGCATGGAATACAGCAGCTGATAAGTACTGGAAGACTTGAGATTTTTAAATAGAAGTAGATTACAAATCGATATAACTTTCAGTTGATTTAAAGGAAAACGATTTTCTCTGGATAACCCCATTAATTCCTAACATTTTGCTTGGTTTTCTATTGATGTCTATTAAGTTTTTTTCTTGACTACCAAGCGTTAGGCCATCTCCTCCAGTCCAGTTTCCCAATGCTCCTTCATATACCAGAGCGTCGCCCACATCGCACTCCCCAGTATCCTTACAGATCTCCCATGTATGTTCTT
The DNA here is from genome assembly GCF_027789765.1 of Dendropsophus ebraccatus. NCBI lineage: Eukaryota > Metazoa > Chordata > Amphibia > Anura > Hylidae > Dendropsophus > Dendropsophus ebraccatus. Next base: position 162,308,730 of record NC_091456.1, on the reverse strand, counting down.
CCATGTTGGCTTTGGCTCATGATGTTTCTTTCCCAGACAGCTGGAACGGCTGAAACAGCAGAAGTCTGTGCTGGAGATCAGGATCAGAGCAGGTACTGAGTATACAGTATACAGCTTCCTGTCATCTTACCACTCAATATATGATGTCTATATGGGTGCATAGCACAGGTGGAAAACTGGTGGCCTGGCTGTTGCAAAACTACAATTCCCATCATGCCTGGACAACCATAGCTTTAGCATTGCCTGCCCAAGCATGATGGGAATTGTAGTTCTGCAAAAGCTGTAGGCCCATGAGTTTGACACCCCTGCAGTATATAGATTATCCAGATTCTGCATTGCACTGCACAGTCTATGTGAAACCTTTGTGCCTTTTAATTTTAAAGGGGTATTCCCCATCTGAGGAAGTTTTGCCCAATCCACACGAATGTTGCAGAACTTTAAACTTTACAGAAAACCTGTTAAATGATATTGAGTTGACCTCCAGCAGCTCATACCCCAGACTGTTCTCCTGGATCATTGTGGGATAGTGGATTGATGGATCCTATTGTTTTACTTTGCAGGTGAAATATCAGCAGACGACTTTCCCTCCAAGAACCTCACAAAGGAGTTTATGACTGAGGCGTAAGTTATTTATCGGATTATCTCATTAAAGCAATTTTTTTTCTCTTCAAATCAGCTGGTGCCAGAGATTTTTTATTTACCTCTATTTAAAAATCTCCAGACTTCCAGTACTTATCAGCTGTTGTATGTCCTGCAGAAGGCGGTGTATTCTTTCCAGTCTGCAACGCAGGAGAGATTTTTTATGGGGATTTGCTACTGCTCTGGAGTGACACTTCCTGACATGGACAGAGGTGGCAGCCGAGAGCACTGTGTCAGTCTGGAAAGGATACACCACTTCCTACAGATACACCACATACAGCAGCTGATAAATACTGGAAAACGTGAGATTTTTGAACAGGAGTAAATTACAAATCTGACACCAGTACCACTTTTAAGTAGGTAACTTCTTTTCTAGGAGGGCTTATGTATTTCACACGGAGGAGGCCCCCCAGTTAGTGCTTCCCTTTATGGGCCAGAAAAAATAGCTGATTGTAAAGCAGCAATAAAGGCCAATGTTACTACCAATGGCTGGTTTGGGAAATGCAGGGCTGCACAACCCCGGGACCTGGCACTGTTAGGCCAGATTCACACATCCGTTTTCAGTCTTTGATATATGGTCCATAAGCCGTAACAGCTTAGACCCTCCGCTACTGAACTGATACAGCCGTCTCAGTACAGTAGTGTAAAACTTTAACTATCACTATCTGTGATATACAGTCAGCTTATGGACCGTATATATATATATATATATATATATATATATATATATATATCACAGACTTGTGAGTCTGGCCTTCCAGATACTAAGCCTGATGTCTCTTCTGATGCATGTTAGAATTAAAATATACATTACTACTACTGCATATTGCTAATATACAACAGAATAGACATTGGGAAGGCTCAGTATCTCTAGTGGTGCATACAGCAGCACTTGCTATAATAACTGAAGGGCCAGGGCTTGAGCCCTGCAGTTCCTGACACAGCCATTGGTGGCAGCAGAGGGACTGTGTTGCCCATTACTGCTGCCAATCAATGCACAAAATATATTTATTCCTATCTAATATCTCAATTTTATTTATGTATTTTACAGAATTGCATCTTTAGAAAAAGACATAGAAAAGCTGAAAGTTGCTCACCAAAACAAGTCCCTGGTACTACGAAGGCAAGTATTACCCCCAGCTGTAGTGCTTTGTAGAAGTAGATGATCCTATAACTTCAGATCGTGGACTCAATAGATACAGGGGCACCTCCCCTGTGGATTAACACTTTGTTCGTGAGGAGTATGTCGCAGATATTGTATACTGGACGCATTGAGTCATGAGGAGAAACAGTGAACCAGTTCAAGTTGGGATTAAATGGATATTGGCCCAACGAATGGGATTTATAGGCTGTCCAAGTATGTGCCGCCAATTCAAAACATAACCTGATGTTAGGGCTAGGCGATATGGGCAAAAAAATTAAATCTCGTTTTTTTGTTGTTTTTTTTTTTGGGACGATTCCTGATTTAAATCTTGATTTATTTATTTTTTTTATTTTTTTTTCCATTTTTTGCTAAACAAACAACATTTTTCTCCTTGCGGTGTCAGATACTATTTTAATGCCGTTGGGGACAACTGTTTTGCTTCACAGTGTAACAGTGCTCCACTTGTGCCCCCACGTAGTAGACAAGTCCCCTTTGTGCCCCATATAAGTAGGTTTGCCAAATATGTGCCACTCTGTGCCCCCATATAGTATAGGAGATCTTCTTTGTGCCTCTATCTATGTAGGGTGTAGTAGTAGTAGTAGTAGTAGTAGTAGTAGTAGTACAGGTATAGATGAGGGGGACTGGGGCGACAAGGGCAGACTGGAGATGAGTGGGGTGACTGGGGGTGACCGAGGGGACCAGTGGTGACTGGGGCAGACAGGGGTGACTGAGTGGGACTAGGGTAGGGACAGGAGTTGATGACAGAAGCCAGGGGCAGAAAATAGGAGCGGCGGCTTTTTAAACTTGGCACCGACCGCTGCAAGATTGGCAGCAGGAAACAGAGGCTCATCGGGTTGGGCAGGTGGGTGGAGGTGAGTCCTTAGTCCGGGAGAAGCAGCATCGGCCGATACACGAAGTCACTGGCGGCTGCTGGACCAGCGAGCCGGAGCTTTGTGGAGGGTGGGCAGTGGCCTGTTGATGGATCCCAGGAGATCGGGCAAACGACGGAGGTATCTCCTGTGGTGGGCAGATGTAAAAGCAGTGTGCTGGCATGTTTGCCTTATAAGACTTTTTTTTTGGGGGGGGGGGGGAGTGTGTCTTTCAATTTTTCATTTTCTTAGCTTTTAAAGAGCTGTGTGACCTTCTCATTACAATTTTATGTTCATTACATTACAGGATACAGTTGTATGATGCCATACATAGGAAGTTGTTAGAGAAGGACCCCGAGTCAAAGTAAGTGTAACTTATGTGTATTATATTGGATATCCCTTCTGCATGTGATCAATGTATCAAAATTGGCTCATGGGTATATTCACACGAACGGACTTGCAGTGAGATTCTCGCTGTGAGTCCGGCAGGTCCTGGCAGTTCCCACACACTATATACTCGCTGCGGTCTGAACGACAGCAGCGAGTATGTAATTCTGCCGCCCTTAACCCCTTCTGCTCCCGCCCGGCTCCCCCGCTGTAAGCATACATTACCTGTCCTCGCTGCACGGGTCCGGCGTCCTGCTCTCCCATCCGGCCAATCAGTAGCTGCGGCTGGGCAACACACTGACTGACGGGAGAGCAGGACGCCGGACCCCTGCAGCGAGGAGAGGTAATGTATGCTTACAGCGGGGGAGCCGGGCGGGAGCAGTAGGGGTTAAGGGTGGTAGAATTAAATACTCGCTGCGAGACCGTTCGGTCCGTTCGTGTGAATATACCCTATAAGAGAAATGTAACATCCCATAATGACCCACTGCTTAGTATATGTGCATGGTGGGTGGCGCCATTAGCATTGTTTAAAGGAACACTATCAGCAGGGTTATGCAGACAAACCTGCTGATAGCTCCCAGTATCCCATTACCTTCTCTTACCGTTCCTCTGAAGCTTTACTCCTAAAGAAATATGTAAATTAGTACATTAGGAGCACTGGGGGTGTTCCCCGGCCCCTCGGAGCACCATTCGGCTTGCCTTCAGTCCCCTACATCCATGCCTACTTAAGACCGGCATGCTGATGCATACTTGTATATGTAGGCATGAATGTAAGAGGCAACAGGCGAGGCAAACGTTGCTCTGGAGGGGTGAGAAAAGCCCCCAGTGCTCCTAATGTACTAATTTACATAATTTTTTTTAAGATTAAAGTTAAAAATGGCAGGACTTACAAGTATCATAGGAGCGGAGATGGGAAGAGGAGGCAAGGGGCGACTCAGAGCTATCATTTAAAATAAATTTTTTTAATGTACACAAATTACTTACATTAAAATTCAATGAACGGAAACCGTAAAAAAACAAGTATGAACTTAGCCTTGCAGTAGGAGCTGAATTGCTAATTCCTATCAATTATTTTTTAGGCTCATACATGAGACCATAGAGCACAGTAGGAATCTTTGCAGACAGATACTAAAGTCACATAAGGTAAGGCACGATGCAGGAGCAGCGGAGCTCCATGTCAGTATGTTATGTCTCATGGATTTAACTGGGATTTCTTCCTTGGCCAAGTTATGAAACTTAATGCATCAAAGGGGCTGTCTCACAACAACCACCCGTGTTCATATGCTCTAGTAAGAGGCGGACTCTGGACCCTGCTCTATAATGGAGAGTGCTTTGGTATACGGCAATAGCAGCAGTTCATGGGGACTAAGGGCCCTATTACACAGAGTGATAATCATTCTGTGTAATAGAGAGAAGGATCAGCTGATGAAACGATAATCTGCTGATCATTTCTTTAGATCCAGACCTAAAATTGCAGAGCGTGCATTGCTATGTGTAATAGCAATGTGTGGCAGACGGCTAGTGACTGTGTAAAATAAATACATAAACTTCTACATACCTGTCCACACTCCCTGGCGTCCTGCTACCTTCGGCCCGCTCCTGGCACTGTGTGAAGTGACTTGACCGCTCAGGCAATCACTGCAACACTATCCAGGTGATTGGCTGAGCGCCCTGTGACTTCACACAGTGCCAGGAGCGAGCCGAAGCTAGCAGGACTTCAGGGAGTGTGGAGGAGATATGTAGGAGTTTTTTATTTTACAAGGCCTGTTTGGACATCACTAAGGATGTTCGTGCAGCCCTTGCTGGCTGATTATCGGGCACTGTATTGGCTCAGTAAGTGAGCACCGTTATAGGGGATTGTCACTCACTTACAGAAAGTCATCAAGACATGTTATAGGGTCCTTAGTCTTTGTTCACATAGCATTTGGAGTTTACAAATTTGGTTTTATGTTATAGCACTGGTGCAGCACAGCTCTGGTTTCAGTCATAATCAGGCAATGGGAGGGCAATGCAAAATATATATGTGTATGTGTGTATATATATTTTGCATTGCCCCCCCATTGCCTGATTATGACTGAAACCAGAGCTGTGCGGGCTGTGGCTGCTGGAGAGGATGATGGCAGGGGGACACTGAGGGACACAGGGCACTGGAGGGACACTGAGCATCCCTCTGCCATCATCCTCTCCAGCAGCCACAGCCCGCACAGCTCTGGGAGTCACCATGTTATCCAGGAAGTGACATCACTATGTTATCCAGGAAGTGACATCACTATGTTATCCAGGAAGTGACATCACTATGTTATCCAGGAAGTGACATCACTATGTTATCCAGGAAGTGACATCACTATGTTATCCAGGAAGTGACATCACTATGTTATCCAGGAAGTGACATCACTATGTTATCCAGGAAGTGATATCACTATGTTATCCAGGAAGTGACATCACTATGTTATCCAGGAAGTGACATCACTATGTTATCCAGGAAGTGACATCACTATGTTATCCAGGAAGTGACATCACTATGTTATCCAGGAAGTGACATCACTATGTTATCCAGGAAGTGACATCACTATGTTATCCAGGAAGTGACATCACTATGTTATCCAGGAAGTGACATCACTATGTTATCCAGGAAGTGACATCACTATGTTATCCAGGAAGTGACATCCCCATTTTATTCAGAAAGTGAAGCCTTGATGCAGTAGTAAGTGCAGGGAAAAAAGCACTTTATGAGCATTTCCTGCAATAAGTGTATATTAATAATTTGTATAACATTGTAAACATGTAAACACAAACACAGTGTAAAGCCAGCCTTAGAGAAGCCAGACTCATGGTTCAGTTGTGTGTTTTTTGTTTTTAAAGCAGTCCTTATTTTTAAACTTCAATTGACATATTAAAGGGAATGTGTCATCAGGAAATTACTTGCACTTGAGTGCGCTTAGTAATGTTCCGCATTCATCTCAAGGGGACAGACTCTTGTCGTCTATGTCCATGAGCCTTGCTGTAAAACTTGTGCTGGGCCCACCTCCAGTACTCCAAGCTACCTAATTTGCTTATTTAGAAAACGTCGCAGAATGTGAGAATTGGGCGGCAGATTGAAGAAAGATTCACGCAAGCAGAATTAGTGCAGTGGCACCCATGGAGGCATATGAAAACCTTAATATGTGGTACATTGGCTTTGAAGGGAGCCTGTCTTGCCTGTCAGGAGAGGCTGTCTGAGATCTGGATTTTCGAACATTCCCTTCCTATGTTGGTAATTTGCCACTATAAAAGATTTCCGCTAGACTTTGAATTCTGAGAAGGAATATTGTTACCACTACTCCATTCCACTGGATAGTAATTTTACATGACTATTTGCATCAAATTTCACAAATGCTGTTTATTATACATATGAATAATTTAATGGACTTTTTTTTTTCCTTGTAGAAAACCCTCACTTTGGAAAAAAAATTGATTGCGGTCAGAAAAAAGAGGTTGGGTAAGCTACTTTGGACACTTAAGACATTGAAATAATTATTTTTAGTTTGCCTGAGTTTGCCCTCTCAGGTTACAGTCTTCATTCATTGTCACACCTCTGATACTCTATTGCATACTGAATGTAGTATCAGACTTTTCTCATGTGGCATGTCCCAGGGATGGACCATCTATCGTATATTAGCACAGCTTCACGTCTCCTCCTGCGGCGCTGACAAACTGATGCTAAGGAGTGTGCACTTTCAACCCATTCTACTCTAGGTTTTCTCTTCCTCTATAAAAATACACAAACTCTGATCTCTTCCCTCCCCCCTGCAGACTGGTATCCATGGGCTTGTATGATCTGTCCACCCTAACAGCATGGATGCTTACCTCTTCTTGCACACTTACATCCTCCTCCACCTCTTCTTGCACACTTAACATCCTCCTCCCACTTCTCTGTTGGTATCTCTAAAGTACTGTAGTATGGATATAGGGCAGTTAGGTAGAATAGGTGTAAGCCACACAACTTTTGCTTAGTAGCAACAGTTGTGTGGCCTACTCCTATTCTGATCTCTACTTGTCTGATCTCTAGTCCTCCATAACTTGTGCTTCTATACATTTATCTTTTGTCATCCTGTTTTATGGGCAGAACTTAAAGAAACCTCTACGGCAGTGATGGCGGAGCTTAAAGCCGCAAAGGAAAGTGCAGACAGCAACCGTACTCAAATGGAAAGTGAGGAGTTAAAGAACTTAAATAAATTAATTGCACAAGAAATTGACACAGTGACTGTGGTCCAGAATGTTTTTCAGGTAAGGGAACATCTAGACTTTGAATTTGCTGTTATGTTAATATGTGCTGAAGTTAATAATCTGACGTATATGTGTACACAGCCCTAAACTGTTCCTGTCATGGATAAAACTTTTGATATGTCAGAGAGACATTTCAGAAGTTTTCCTCTGACATGGTCTGAGTGTTCAGACCACGACCGATCAGGAGAGTGATCGGAGAAAGATGCACACATCTCTTTCCACTCTGTGTCTATGTGAGCGAGATGGCCGCATAGACTTACATTATGCTGCCGCATGCAAGCTTCTTCCAGCTCTTTCCCCTGATCGGTCTGGGTCTCAGAACAATAAAAACTTTTAGATATGTTGCTCTGTTGTAACAAAAGTTTTGGTGACGGTACCTCTTTAAATTTTTCCTGTGTTTTGAAAAAAAACCCTAAAACATTTGACATGTCAGAAGTTTTGATTGGTTGAGGTCCCCCTCAGTCTCACTGCAGGAGACTTCCATAGGCTTAGGGCCCTGATATACTGTCCGAATCGGCCAATTATCGCTCAGTGTATTAGAAACAGCGATCAGCCAATGAAACATGGCCGACAGCTGACGATTGCCCAAACACTTGATACCTTAATTCTCCCCGCTCCTGGCCTTCTCTTCTTTGCTCTGCATCTTCCCTTTGATCTGTCTTGCTGATATATCAAAGCTTTTTATTATTGACCGGTATTCTTTAAAGAGGTATTCTGCTCAGCATTAATTTTTAATGTGTTGCAGCCCATTCAGAGAACATAAACTGCCTATTCTTACCTCTCGACACTCCCCCTGGTCCCCCGTCCTACGTCATCGCCAGGGACTGAAGCTGCAGGAGGACACCGGGGAAGCAAAGAGAGGTACGATCAGGCTGTTTATGTTCTGTGAATGGGCAGCCACATATTAAAAATCCTGAGCGGAATACCTCCATTGATTTTAACGGAGCTGCCTCAGAGGGGCGGGGTTTGCTCCCACTGGAGGTGGTCCGGCCCTCCTCCAGTACTTCAGCCCAGGCTGGTGTTCAGTAATAGACCGGTGCCGTGATGGTACATTTGCTTTAAGTATCGATTCTTTATACCTTTTAGAGATTTGCTTTGTCATTCAATCCACATTCTCCAAGTTAAACATTTTCTTGTGATAAGTCTAAAATAAAATCCTGTTGGCCGTCACAGTTTTTCCTAACTTTATTTTATTTTATTTTTTTCCTCCTCTCTTCAGAGAATAATTCTCAGCAGTCAAGTCAACTGGGCAGAGGATCCAAAGCTGAAAAATCTTGTGCTCACACTGGGCGTTAATCCTGTCTTAATTTAGTCATACTTTTATGTATAGTTTTATCTTTTTAATTATTTTATGTATGTTGTTTTAACATTATTATCCTTAATCTGACCCTGCTCTACTTTTACTACTACTTTATTGGGACGTCTTGTTTCTAGATGATTTTATATTAGTTACCAGTGGTGTTTTGCAACAGTTCCTGTATCTGAATTTTGGATATAAAAAAAAAATCTATGCTTACATCTATTTTGGTAAGATTTGTTTTACTTGCTAACGGGATGAATAATAAAAAGATACGTTTTTTGTCATACACATTTAGACTATGTTCACACTACATAAGAGACCGTCCGTTCCGTGACCCAGGGTTATGGAACGGCCGGTCTCAGAAAAGATCATCAAGATAATCTTTAGCACCGCAGAGTTCTGATGTGGACACTTCCGTGTGTACCCACATCAGAACTCCCCACAGCACACTATGGAGCGTGAGTTCAGAGCAGCTCACGCCACTGTGTACACTGACAGGGTTTTCTGTGGCCGCAAGAAAAGTGAATAGCGGCCGCAGAAAACTGACATGTCAGTTTTCTATGGCACCGCTAGGGATCCCAAACGGAGTGTATACAGTCTGGCCAGGATCCCTTCAGCCTGCAGCACTACGTAAGTTCCGTGGGAATCACGTGTGAACATAGCCTAAAGGGAAACAGACAGTATGGGCGTGCTTATATCCATTCTGCCAGTTTCCAATCCCATACATACCTATAGCAATGCTGCGTGATCTGGATTCCTCTATAAAAACGTTCTTTACTTCTGGCTGTCAGCGTCACAGAGGTGGGTCAGTCACACTAGGGCTGGGTGATTAATTGAATTAATCCGCCTAGGTTTTGACTATTTCAATCTGTTTGAAAATAGTAAATTCGATTTTCAAAGGGAAAAAAAAGTGCGCTCGGACCTGCAGGGGGAGCAGTGGTGATCCGGGCAAGCTGCTCCTCCTGCAGGTCAGAGTAGGACCACACACTCACCCCATACAACCCACCCATAAGATCGCAGTCAGCCCGCACCTGCAAGAGGCCCGCCTGCACCAACGAGAACGCAAGTGCCCCCATTCCCCCCGCCACAAGATTGCTGCCGCCATCTTAGACACAATCAAGAGCAGTGAGTGGACTTATTTTAGTGGAGCAGACAAGGCAGGGACACAGTGGGCAAAAGGAGAAAGTTAAAGGGGTACTCCAAAGAATAAAAAAAGGTTTTCAAATAAACTGGTGTCTTAAAAGTTATATAGGTTTTTTTAAATTATTTCTATTAAAACAATCTCCTGTCATCCAGTAATTATTATCTGCTGTATGTCCTGCAGGATTCTGTGCAGTATACAGAGGTTATACTAATCCCATAACTCAGAAGGACCTGGTCCTCCCCAATCATGGGGTTTAGCCGACTCCACCGCAGCCATTTCTCATAACTGGGAAGGACCTTCTCGCCCCCTAGTGGTCAGGTCCTGAGTAGATCCAGTATTTAGCCATTTCATAGTATATTTGCCATTTCTCATAACTCAGAAGGACCTGGTCGTCTCCAGTCATGGGGATTAGCCGGCTCTATAGCAGCTGTCTATTTCCCGTTATCTGCAGGGACCATTTATTCCCCTATTGGTCTGGACCTGATCTTTCACTGTATTTAGCTTCTTCACGTTGAATCCTATTCTCCATGAGGACCGGTCTCTTAAAGCTGCGGTGACATTTTTATTTGTATTTGGTTCAGTTTGTAGCATTGAATAAAGTGACACCAGTGGATAATAAAATCTTGATAGTAATTTTATTTTTAGCATTTTTTTAAATTTCAGTGGCAAACGGGAACAATATTAATACATAGCATAATTAGAGATGAGCGAACCTGGAGCATGCTAGAGTTCATCCGAACCCGAACATTCGGCATTTGATTAGCGGTGGCTGCTGAAGATGGATAAAGCTCTTAAGGTTTTCTGGAAAATGTGGATACAGCCAATGACTATATCCATGTTTTCCACATAGCCTTAGGGCTTTATCCAAGTTTAGCAGCATCAAATACCGAACGTTCGGGTTCGGATTGACTCGAACCTGAACCCGGTTCGCTCATCTCTAGTCACTATGCAACCCTCATCTGAATACAATAAGTAGAGAGCTCCTTCTGAGTGATGAGATTTAGACGCCTCATCTAGAAATTAATTCCCACTGTCCAGAAGGACCTTTTTCATCTATTATATACTGAGAAGGTGTCACGTACGATAGGTCCTTCTGAGTGGTGGTATTTAGCCTTGGATTAGGAGCATAATTCGTTCCGGGACCGTGCTTCAATTCAAATCACTCTTAAACCAAAGCAAATTTTCCCATAAGAAATAATTAAAATGCAGACAATTGGTTATTTTTTTTTATTCTGAATAACATGTAAAACAGATTAAACAAACATTTAGAAACAGCAGAATATGTGATATTATAAGTTACTGTACAGTAATGGAGAGGATGGGAAACACAAAGGGCTGACAGAGACTGCAGGGAGCATGAAGGAATGAGCAGGGCAGATGTGGGCACATACATGCAGCACTCTCTGTCCGGGGAGAGAGGGGTTACAGCTATGGAGAGATTACCTCCACAGTCCTGTCCCCTGATGCAAGCCCCAGCCTGAAGTGGATCTGCCATGATTTGGAAGGTGAGGTAGACCACCCTGTGCAGATCATGCCCCTCCCACCCAGTACAGGGAGCTCTTAAACCAAAGCAATGCTCTTACACCAAGTTACAATTTTTAAAAACGAGCTCTTGCAAAGTGCTCTCAATCCAAGTTACTCTTAAACCAAGGTACCACTGTACTATTTTCCATACCCCAGGAGAAGGGATGAGTGAACTTGAACTGCAAAATTTAAAGTGACTGTACAACCAGGCCCAGGCTGACCCTTAGTGGGAGGAAACCCTAGCCCCTCTATGATAGGGTTCCATTGATTTTCATAACAACTAATATAGAACTTCGGATTACTTCGGATTTTTTTTTTTTTTTGGCTAATACACAGGTTTAATAAAGTTATATTACTTTGTAACAGGGGTGTAACTAGCGCGGTAGCAGCTATAGTGGTAATACACTAGGCCCCCTAAACCATCATCATTTGCAGCACCTGGTGGCCAAGTGGCCTCAGGGCCGGTTTTAGACTAGATGTGGCCCTGGGCGAAGTTGAAGGTGGGGCCCCAAATGCTGAAATATTTTAGCAACAATTTAAGGTCCCCATACATGTTACTCTTTTGTTGGTGGTACCTGTTGCTCCTGGTGGGTTCGGCCATCAGCGTAAGGTGTATGGGGCTCTCTGGACAGTCCTCTGACAGATGATATCAGTGGACATAGGGGGTCGAGCTTGATGGAAAATCAACGCCCAACCTCTTTGTTCTCAGAGAGATAAGCCGGCATCAGATCTGTATGGCTATGGCTTTCCCCTCTCATAGAGAACACAGGAACACTCAGATGTGCCAAATTTCTGTGTATGGGGAGGACGGGACCGGATGGGACAGATAATTGTCAGCTGAAGGATTGTTCAGCCAGCAGTTATTGGAAGCATACGGCCACTTTTAAGGCCGTATTACACGGCCTGATATTCCGCAGAAGCGAGCGCCAATCTGGTAGAATGGAGCTCGCTTAGAGAGCCTACTACATGGCTCTTTTATGATGCAGCAAAAGCTATGGAGGAGATTTATCAAACTGGTGTAAAGAAGAATTGGCTCAGTTGCCCCTAGCAACCAATCAGATTCCACCTACTTAGAATGTGAGTAATGAAAGGTGGAATCTGATTGGTTGCTAGGGGCAACTGAGCAAGTTTCATTTTACACCATGTTTGATAAATTTCCCCCCCTATGTGTATATATACAGTATATCATTAGTGATGTGTGTGCAATCCTTGCTGTATATAGTAAACAATAAAGATATATACTACCTGATTAAGGTCCCCCGGTGTCCTCAGGCCTTGTCTGTGATATATACTACCTGATCATGTTCCCCAGTGTCCTCTCAGAGCGATAGCGTCCTGATTCGGACAATTTTCGCTCCATGTATTAGGGCCCTTACTCAGTTCAGAAGGTTACATGCCGGGACTGCCGCTATATGCCAGGACTGCCGCTACATGTCAGGACTGCAGCTACATTATGGGTCTGCCGCTACATGTCGGGACTGCCGCTACATGTCAGGACTGCCGCTACATGTCAGGACTGCCGCTACATGTCGGGACTGCCGCTACATGCCGGGACTGCCCCTACATGCCGGGACTGCCGCTACATTATGGGACTGCCCCTACATTATGGGACTGCCCCTACATGGCAGGACTGCCGCTACATTCTGGGACTGCCGCTACATTCTGGGACTGCCGCTACATTCTGGGACTGCCGCTACATTATGGGACTGCCGCTACATTATGGGACTGCCACTACATGCCAGGACTGCCGCTAGTGGTGTAAACACAAGAACTATTTATATGAATTGCATTAAAAAAATAAAATAAAAAAATCACTATAATCAGGACCAAATATTACCTCCATACCGTTATTGAAGAAAACACACTATATATAGGCCAATATTACCACCATAAAGTGACCGCCCCATAATGACTTTATATACACTATATACAGACCAATATTACCACCATAGAGTGACCACCGCATGACTCTTTATATACACTATATACAGACCAATATTACCGCTATAGACTGACCACTGTATAATGAATGACTCTATATACACTGTATACAGACCAATATTATGTGTCTGTAACTCTATGGCTGTACTTTTGGTCTGTATATAGTTTATATATAGAGTCATTATGTGGTGGTCACTGTATGGCGGCAATTTGGCAATATCATTATGTGGTGGTCAATCTATGGCAGTAATGACTATATATACACTTTATACAGACCAATATTATTGCCAAAGAGTGACCACCGCATAATGGCTCTATATACAGACCAATATTACCGCCATAGACTGACCACCACATAATAACTCTATATACAGACCAATATTACTGCCATACAGTGACCACCACATAACTCTATATACACACTATATACAGACCAATATTACCGCCATAGAGTGACCGCCACATAACTCTATATACACACTATATACAGACCAATATTACCGCCATAGAGTGACCGCCACATAACTCTATATACACACTATATACAGACCAATATTACCGCCATAGATTGACCACTGCATAATGACTCTGTATCCAGACCAATATTATGTGGCGATCACTCTATGGCTGTACTATTGGTCTGTATATAGTGTATATAGTCATTATGTGGTGGTCACTGTATGGCGGTAATATTGGTCTGTATATAGTGTCATTATGTGGTAGTCAATCTATGGCAGTAATGACTATATATACACTATATACAGAGCAATATTAATGCCAAAGAGTGACCGCCACATAATGACTCTATATACAGACCAATATTACCGCCATACAGTGACCACCACCTAAGGACTGAATACCACCTTATTTTTTTTTCTCACCGTATTGCCTTATATACATAGGAGCTGCAGCCAATCAGCGGCCTCAGTGGTCACCTGCAGCAATTACATAGGACTGATGAGGCCAGAGAATGGCTGCAGCTCCTATATACAGTCTATTCACCTCAACACTTGGAGTCAGCAGTGCTAATACACACACACCATTATATATATATATATATATATATATATATATATATACACACACCATTATATATATATATATATATATATATATATATATACACACACACACACACACCATTTTATATATATATATATAATATATATATATATATATATATATACACACACCATTATATATATATATATAATATATATATATATATATATATATATATATATATACACACACACCATTATATATATATATATATATATATATATATATATATATATATAAAAATTGAACACGAGGACGGCACTCCAGTAGTGTATAGTGAGGATTTATTCAGCCAATCACAAACAGCTATATATATATATATATATACACACACACAGCTATATATATATATATATATACACACACACACACACATCCACGAAAACACATTATACAGATACAAACCATCCAGTCCACACACTATACACAGGACATGTAACACACACTACATTCATGCATTATACACTTACATTCATACACATTACACACTACATGTACAGTATACTTACCCCCTCTAGCATGCTGGGTGTAGTGGTACATCCCCCTCATGTACCTTGCAGCAGCAGCAGCAGGCTGTCATCCTCACCCGGCAGCCCTCTCCTCCATCGTCCCGACAGCTCCACACCAGAGCAGGAAGTCACGTGCAGTAAGAGGAGCTGGAGGGAGGGGGAGGGGGAGCTACACACACGGAGCAGACACCAGCCCAGCGTCCTGCAGCCTCTGCGTGACCCCTGATGGCAGCAGCCAGGGATCACTCCCAGACGCTGCAGGACGCTGTCTGTGCTCTCCTCTCCTACTGGAACTGCGGGAGGGGGCCCCTGGGGGATGGGGGCCCTGGGCATTTGCCCTGCTTGCCCCCCCCTAACGCCGGCCATGAGTGGCCTTCAGAGTGCTGCAAATGTCCCTTTAAATGCACTTGTTCCTGGTGAGTACTTGCAGTTAAAGTGACTGTACCACCAGGCCCAGGCTGAAGCACTGGAGGCGGCCCGACCCACCCTTAGTGGGAGGAAACCCTACCCCCTCTATGATAGGGTTCCATTGATTCTAATGGAGTCACGTCATGGAGGGGCTGGGGTTTCTTCCCACTAAGGGTGGGTTGGCCCGCCTCCAGTGCTTCAGCCTGGGCCTGGTGGGACAGTCACTGTGTTCGTGCCAACGCATTTGTTTGTGTATCTGTTCGTTCTCCCATAAAGTTTGTTGAAGGAATGCTGTGCTGATTTCGGGGCATACCTGGGATTGGTCAGGTGGGACACATGACCCTGGTGTATAATAATGCCGCCATTCTTCTGCTGGTTAGTGTAAGGAGAGGTTGGCGCTGCAGGCAAGGAGAGATAGGTAGGCCGAAAACTTTACTAACTGCCCTTTTCAGAGCACAACGCTCGGGTCATCTGTGCTGAGGAGCTGGTGGCTGCCAGAACATCACTGAGACAGCAGGAGGGGGTGAAAACATCCACAGATTCCGACCTGTGTTCACATTAGGGAAAGGTTGCTGATTGCAGGCAGGGACAGAAAGGCCTGAACTAGTGTCCTAGAACAGTGGGACCGTCTGGGCTTAGGGCCCTATTCCACCAGACGATTATAGTTTGCATAATCGTTAACGATCTCAAACGACCGCTATTGCGAAAGACCTGAAAACGTTCACTCATTTCCATGGAACGATAATCGTTACTTATGATCGTTATTGCGATCGTTTTTTCTTCTCTATTTATTCGCTATTGCGAACGACCGAACAATGTCTTATTCAATGCGAACGTTTTGCGAATGAGCAACGATAAAAATAGTTCCAGGTCTTATAAAGCGATCAACGATTTCTCGTTCGGTCGTTAATCGTTAACTGCATTTCAACCGAACGATTCAATTTCAATTTGAACGATTTTACGATAATCTGAACAATAATCGTCCGGTGGAATAGGGTCCTTAGGGGCTGGTTGCAAGTGAGAACATCATTGACACAGAGGCCAGTGACAGAGTTTGATAGGGATGCGCTGCCAGGTTGGGTCATCTGTGGGGATGCACTGCCAGGTCTTAGATGATATGGGATCGTGGGGAATGCACCCCCTTGAGCAGCCGCCCAGGTCTTCAGGAACATGGAATACATATTGACGTGATGTGGAAAAAAAACATAATTTTCCACGGATTGCAGAGAAAAAATAGCGGAGGCTTTTGTGGCCCAGAAAAATCAATGGAAGTCTGACTGAGGCCTTAGTAGTGGACAATAGGGATGATTTGCAGGAGCCACAAAGCGCTTCGCTAGGCCCAGTGGTCGGCTGCCTTTGAAGTCCCCAGGTGCCTGGAAAAGCTAGATCCAGTCCTGGGAAACTTCTCACAGTTTTCCAGGACTGGATCCAGCTTTTCCAGGCACCCGGAGAGGAGCGGCACAGGCTAGTGAACCGCTTTGTGACTACTGCAAATTCGGGCATCTGTAGTGGACACCATCAGACTGCTTTCACTACTAAACCAGAGAGGGAAAAAAAACACACACACATAAACAACATAAAATCCAATCTCATAAACACTTTTATTCATAGAAAAGTTATCCTGGCTGATCTCCCTGGAAGGAAAAAAAAAGCACAGAAACGCAGCAGACTGAGGATAGCCCCGCCCACATCAGCATGACGTCATCAAATGTCCTTCTGAGGTATGGTATTTTTGCCTTTACCATTCACATATATATGCAGCGGCCGCTGTGACACGTGACTGTCGACTATCACGTGACGCAGCCTCTTCCCCTTTCCGGCTGCGCAAGTGCCGCTAGGGGTCGCCATGGGGAGTAAGATGGCGGCGGCCAGCAGGGTCGTTCAGGTAAGAAGAGAAGTAGAGGGGAGGGATGTCCCGGGTCTTGTCCTCGGTGCCCGGAGGCCGGGGAGGCCCGTCTGCTGGAGGGAGCTGTGAGAGGGGCGGAGGAGTGCGCTGCTGTATGAGCAGGTAATGGAGGTGACCCTGGCAGAGGAGACGTCAGGGTGACACTGGGAGCCTGGCCCTCCAGATCATGTCCGGACAGCTGTCAGTGTATGATGGGGTTGTAGCCTAGAGACAGCTCGAGGGTGACCGGTCTATAGAGCTATATGGTGAGACCCCAGTATGTACGGACAGCTGCCCAGTGCATTGTGGGTGATCCCAGCAGGGTTCTATCCAGCTGTGCCCTCTGCAGGAGAACTCTGGTATTACATCCCCCTTATTGGTGACAATCACTGTACACTGCTGCAGTATAGGTTGGTGCTATACATATAATAAATATCCTGTATTGTGCTGCTCCTCTGTTGTTGTACCTGTCACTACAAAAAAAACTGTTATAACTGATCTCTAGAACCAGCAGGGAGAAGAGCCCAAGTGCTGCTTCCCTCTACGTGCAATATTAGACAGTCCCAAGTACTCTATATAGAAGTTTTCCTCAGACACACTTAGGGCCCTATTACACGGCTGAATAAGCGAGTGCTGACCTGCTTGATTGGCAACTTTATGCTGGTTAATAAAAGTGGATGGGGCTTCTGGCAAAGGGGTGTGGTCTAAGCACAGACCCATTTACTACAATATACGCCAGAGACCTAGTGTATATTGTAACTTAAATGTACGCTAGCTTGGGGACCCCCCTCTGTATATCGCTGTACGGTAGTCATCACACCCGAGCTGAAGCACTGGGGGTGGGCCAAACCACCCCCAGTGGGAGGAAATTCCCGCCCCTCTATGACACTGCTCCATTAGAATTAATGAAGCCGTATCATAGAAGGGCGGGTGTTTCCACCCACTGGGCGTGGGTCGGTCCCCTCCAGTTCTTCAGCCCGGGTCTGATGGTATATTCCCTTTAAAGGGGTTATCCAGCGCTACACAAACATGGCCACTTTCCCCCTACTGTTGTCTCCAGTTTGGGTGGGGTTTTGAAACTCAGTTCCATTGAAGTAAATGGAGCTTAATTGGAAACTGCACCTGAACTGGAGACAACAGTAGGGGGAAAAGTGGCCATGTTTTTGTAGCGCTGGATAACCCCTTTAAAGTGACTGTACCACCAGGCCCAGGCTGAAGCACTGGAGGCGGCCCGACTCACCCTTAGTGGGAAGAAACCCCAGCCCCTCCATGACGTGACTCCATTAGAATCAATGGAACCCTATCATAGAGGGGCTGGGGTTTCCTCCCACTAAGGGTGGGTCGGGCCTCCTCCAGTGCTTCAGCCTGGGCCTGGTGGTACAGTCACTTTAACTGCAAGTACTCGCCAGGAACGCGTGCATTTAAAGGGACATTTACAGCACCCTGAAGGCCGCTCGACCACCAGGTGCTGCAAATGATGATGGTTTAGGGGGCCTAGTGTATTACCACTATAGCTGCTACCGCGCTAGTTACACCCCTGTTACAAAGTAATATAACTTTATTAAACCCGTGTATTAGCCAAAAAAAAAATCTGAAGTTCTATGTTAGTTGTTATGAAAATGATTTTTTTCATTTTGTCTTTGTTTTCATACAGGTTGTGAAGCCGCATGTGCCAGCCATTAGATTCCCCGATAGGAAAGGCAGTCCAAAACCAAATGGTGAGGGCCGATGCATTTACAGCAGATTTTTTTCTGATTCATCAACCATGCTAAATCCTAGTTATAAATATGTGCTGACTTTACTTCCAGAAATATGGGAATTTTGTATTCCATAATAAGCTTACATACACAGTTCCATAGATCACATTATAGTGACACACACATATCAGGCATCCATTGGTAATCCTAAGTGTCTTTGATGTTCTTTTATCCATAGTACAAGAAGCCTTGAAGTCTATGATCTACCCATTTACCGCACCACCAATAACAGCACATCAGGCCAGCAGTGAAAACCCTCCGGGAGCCCCAAATCCTGCACCGGTCCATAAAGCACATGGCTCTCCAGACACTAGCGAACTACTGAAGTCACTTCCTCAGAAATACAGGAGAAAAGCTGTATCTGCTGAGGAGATGGACTATATACAAGTAAGACAACCACAACTGGCGTGCTGTTGAGTCCTGACAATGGTCTGGTCTCACTATGTAGAGACTAGTCTGTGTGGAGCCTGCACACAGGATTGATCAGTAATTCCCCCTTATGTCTATTATTTGCTAGTCTTATGATATTGGTGATAAATGATGGTAGCCGGAGGGAACCTTGTGGCTGAGATTCATATATCACAGAGGCCTCATTGATGTTGGAAGCAGGAGGGTCTCTTTATATGCCATAATATATTACACTGATTACTCCTAGTTGTAAAGAGAGCAAGTCGCTGGTAATGTTACTCACTTGGACTTTTAAGATCAAGGCTTATGCTAAAGCACTATTGTCCGGCAACATTAAACAGTCGCTGTCCGTTTCATAGCCTGTGTACTCTCTCTAACATATTTGTACATCACATCATTATTCAAAAATGACTCCCTAACCTGGAAAAAAAAATGGAAATCCCTGATCATTCTGTGATAAGGAGTCCAGTGGGCGGTGTCACTCAATGGACTGGACTGCTTAGCATGGAAACATCAGAGATTTCGATTTTTAAGTTAGGCTGGGTTTACACTAACCGATGAAAAACTGATGCAACTGTGTGCATCCGTTTTTTTATTGACTTCCATTATAAAAAAAAAAATCGGATCAAAACGGATCAATTTTGATCCGTTTTTTTTTATATTGGAAGTCAATGGGAAAAACAGATGCACACAGTTGCGTCCGTTTTTTCCATCCGTTTTTCAGCTGTTTTTTTTTTTTTTGCAAAAAAATGGATTGCAAAAACGTAGTGTGAAACCAGCCTAATACTGACTTTTTTTCCCGTGAGGATATATATCAATCTGCTCAGCTCCTCCTACTCTATAACATATGCTGCTTTTCTGATGTGATTCCACTGCTGTTTTGTTATTTGCTCTTTGCTCACATAGGACCTTGCATGGGTTCAATATTCTCCCCACATGCCATCTGTAGTATTGTTACTGTAAATCATTACCCAGCACAGTGCCAGCCTGCTCAGTGCACCGCAGTACTATGTCATGGCACAGCAGAGAGGGGTATGTTCTGTCCTGTGTTTGGACAAGTATGTAAGGGGAAGGAAATTTAAGTGTTCTCTGATCCTGACCCCTGAAATGGGAGAGAATGAGAAATTGCTGGGGCCCTCAGGGTCTCAATAACTGAGCGGGAGCACTAAAATCCTCTCTGAAGGGTTAATCTAACAAAGCCAGGCAGGTTTTCTTAGTACAATGTGCAGTGTTCTTCTACCTGGGCCTCCCCACCCAGAACATGGTAATGATGTTCCCACTGCAGTGCAGGTACCAAAAAGCTGATTGGCAGTGGAGCCGGCCTCATTAGTGAGACCCTTATCCCACTTTTGGGAAGTGCTGCATTAAAGGGGTAGTTCAGCAAAAAATATTTTCTTCGAAATCAGCTGGTACCAGAAAGTTATATAGATTTGTAATTTACTTCTGTAAAAAAAAAAAATTCAAGTCTCCCAGTACTTATCAGCTGCTGTATGTCCTTCAGGAAGTGGTGTAGTCTTTCCAGTCTGACACATTGCTCTCTGCTGCCACCTCTGTACATGTCAGGAACTGTCCAAAACAGTAGAAATCCTTTACTGCTCTCCATGTCCTGCAGGACATACAGCAGCTATTAAGTACTGGAAGACTTGAGTTTTTTTTTATAATAGAAGTAAATTACAAATATCTGGCATCAGTTGATGTGTGAGAATTTGGTTTTTTTTTTTTTTTGCTGAACTATCCATTTAACGTTAACAGAGGCCAATAAAAAGTTAATACCTTATTCCTTCTGAATGTTACCACTTTATATTTTATAGCTACCTTATCAAATGAAGCTTGCTATAGCTGAACTCTTACACTCGAATCCCTTACTGCTGGGGGTGCAACAATCACATATAGTAACGGTATCAAGAAGAGGTGCACTCCGGACTTCTGCCACTTTATTCATGTCATGGAGGTTTTAAAGGGGTACTTTTAAACTTTTTATATAATGCTGTCTTTATTTACAACATAAAGATGCTATTCTTACCTTGCCACATTTCCCCAGTGTCCTCCTGCGGTGCCTCCGGGTCCCCTGCTGAACGATCCGCTGCATGAGTGACTGCTTACTCAGCCAATCACTGATTGAGGTGGGACAGCACTGAGGCCAATGATTGGCTGAGTGGGCTGTCATTGCTGAGACAAGCTTGTTTTGGAAGTGAAATCATTCATCAGGTGACCTGAAGATGCCACAGGAGGTCAGGGGGAGTGCGATGAGGTAGTAATAGGCTCTTTATTATGTTGTCTATCAAAAATTAAGTACCCCATTATCTCCATAAATGTAACAAGGTTTCAGATGCAGTTCCGCATCCGGAAAAATTGTTTGTTAGAGTACTCCTTAGCTATCAAGATGTTCAGGCAAGATGGCCAACCCACAATCCCCAATTATGTATAGATATAGAATGAAACAAATCTACAATCAGAATAGAATGGTAGGTTTGCTTGACATTTTAAGTGTAAGAAAAGAGTAAGTAACCATTGCTTTTCTGGTTCTGTATTTCAGCGCGGAGGTCCTGAATGAAACATTGGCCACCCAAACCACTTCCAGTATACACCTGTTACAGCTTTCCTGGATCTGTGTAATTCTGCATAATTGTAAATGAAAGGATTTAATAAAGGAAGAAGTGACACATGGAAAGCTTTCCACCTCTGTATTCACTTACTATCTACAGGAGCCTTTTACCTATAGAACATGTATCAGTACATTTTGTATAAATGTAATTATCGAATTAAAAGGAATTGTTTTGTAATCTTAGTCCTGGAGTTTACTTGTAATCTGCAGTCAAGGATTTTGCCCATGGGGGTTTGTGCTCTTTACACATCCCTGTTTGTCTTCGTAGTTCATGGTCAGTGATTGTGGGCAGCTGTCTGTGAGCTGCCCACAGCAATGGACTGTGCACATGGAAAAGGGGCTAAAGTCTAGTATAGATAGATTTTTCTGGATGAATGCATGGATCATGTTAAAGGGGTTATCCAGTGCTACTAAAACATGGCCACTTTCTTTTAGAGACAACACGACTCTTGTCTCCAGTTCAGGTGCGGTTTGCAATTAAGCTCCATTCATTTTAATGGAACTGAGCAGCAAAACCCCGCCCAAACTGGAGACAAAAGCGCGGCTGTCTCTGGAAGAAAGTGGCCGTGTTTTAGTAGCACTGGATAACCCCTTTAATCATGCACTGGTCCATAGCTGATTGCACATTACAAATTACAGATGCGTATAAGGGGCCCTATTATTTCCCTGCCCTTTATATCTAGATTGAGCAATCCAAATATGTCCTGTTCTCTTGCCATATAAATGTATTAGAAGGACACATGGTAAATGCGGCTTCCTTTACAACCATGTTACAGGCAATTTAAAACGAATGTGCCATCAGGTACATTCGCTTTAAGTGTAACATATCAATAGAACGGCGCCAGCACGGGGAAGGCGGTGCCGGGCACCAGGCGGGGCTGAAGCACTGTAGGCACCCCCCAGTGGGAGGAAACCCCAGCCCCTTTGTGACGCGTTTCCATTAGAATCGGTGGTACATTCGCTTTAATATAGTCCAAAAATATTTTCAGGCAGGAATCACCTGGCTTCCTTACATGTGATATTGAGTTCCACTATACTGACACTTACACACATTTATCCATGCTAAAAAAAAATATTTTATGTATGCAACGTAAAGTCGCACTACTGTTAATGTCTCTAACCTGATTATTGTAATCAGTAGCTCGTCAGTAACTGATCCGGTGGGGTGCCAACACCCGGCACTCACACCAATTCATTGTGTAGTAGTGGTGATGTGCAACTGCAGCTTGAATTCCCTTGAATAAGACCTGAGCTGCAGTTGCACATCACCACCGCTACACAATGAATGGACACAAACTCGGTTCAGTGTGTTGTGTGGTGCCAGACAGCTGATCGGTGCAGGTGCTGGGTGCCAGACCTTGCCAATTAGTTACCAATGACCTATCTTGTGCTTATCAGTAAATTTTGGCCAGAGTACACCTTTAATAAATATTCCCCCAACATTCTTTTAATGTGATGGCGAGTATATGAATTGCCCATATGACCAGTGTTTTTCCAGAATATATTTCGTTTTTAGTTTAGGGCTTTAGCCTCATGTTTGTGTTCTGCACTGGTTTCAGTCAATGAATCTTGTTTATTGTCCTCCCTTTCCTTTGGTCCCTACCAGGGACCTACCAAGGATTACTGCGTATTCCAATGAGCTGAATCGTTTGTAATGTATCTAAAACAAATACATAGTACCTAATGTAGTGGACCAGCCTTGGTTTGGTCCAGCATCCAGTTATTGTTATAGCTTTGTCAGTACAGTACTGTGAATATTTAAACAGTTTGGGAGCTCCCGACATAATAACGAAATGTGATGTTGGGAGCTATGAGATCTGGTGTGCAGTATACTGTCTGTATATACAGAGACTGTATATTGCAGATGTGTGTCTGGGCCCTGTGTATCTGTGTGTCAGAAAAATGGATTTTGGCTGGATAGGGGAAAATAGCACAGAGAAGTGAAGCAAATTATAGGCTAAAATGATCTCCAATACCCTTGATGTGGCCACTGAAATGTGAAAGAAATGGAGACTATGGTTTGAATTGATCGAAGAATGGCTAAAATGTTAATCTTGGGCAAAGATTTTAGGTTCAGCTCAAAAGATGCAATCAACGACACATGAACAATTTTTCAATTGCCTTCACATGAAATGATTATTGTAAAAATTCAAATGAAATAACAATTTTTCGCACTGACTCTCGGTAGTGACAGCCAGCTCAGCTGGTCACTGACTCAAATGGTTCAATGCTGCGGTCAGTGATTGGCTGAGCAGGCTGTTACCACCGAGACAAGCCCGTCTCGGTGGTGATAGCCCACTCAGCCGTTCACCGGCTGAAGTGGTGCTGGTCTCCCGTGGGAGCTTGGCTGTCTGCTGGATCTACCAGGAATCCTTTACATGCTGTCAGGTTGTGACATGACATGTAAAGAGTATGCTTCACCTTGCTTACTCATCGGCTTCACAGTGACATGACCACTGCCAATGGGTCTCCTTGGCAGACAGAGGCCTTGTAAATGCTCCCAGGCCTGCCATCAATGCCTGAGTGCCTGGTGGTGTCTGCAGCATGACCAGATACAGTGGTACTAGAGCAGTGTATTATAGTAGTGATTCTGATGATCTCTGTAATTGTTCCTTTGTGGGACAAGAAACAAGTTACAAAGAAAGTATATAAAATAATTTACATTATCTTTTTCTACGTAAACCATTAAAAAAAAAAAACATTAGGTATTGCCATGTCCATAGCAACAACTTACAATAACATTTTATTATTTATACAGCACAGTGAACTATGAAAAAAAACTACTTGGACTGCCACCAAAAAACAAAAGTAAATCAACAGCAATCAAATCCACATAAGCTTCCCGAGGGTGCAGATTTTATTCAGACTGTGGATCCCTGTCAGACAAACTATAGTAGAAAAAAATGATGGATAACCGTGTCCGATCAGGTCAAAAATTTCTTAAACCCTCCATATCACATGACCGCACGTAATGGTGCGTTTACACAGACAGATTTATCTGACAGATCTTTAAAGCCAAAGCCAGGAACAGACTGTAAACAGAGATCAGGTTATAAAGGAAAGATTGGGATCTATCTTCTTTTCAAATCCATTCCTGGCTTTTGCTTGCAAAATCTGTCAGATAAATCTCTCTGTGTAAATGCACCATAACACATCCAAGATGGTAACAACAGTAAATATCAGAGGGCCATAACAGGGTGGCTATAGAGTGATACATCGCATAACTCAACATCACTAATATTCACGCCACACTGTGCTGACATGGTGTCACTCACTAGATCACATTCATATATAGGTATGTGCCCAACGTCAGGAAGGGTCAACTGCATGCATCACCTTAACCCATTCCGGGCTGTGTATGTGTGTCCATAAGTGGGGCATATACAACACCCCAACTTTTAGACATCGCAACCTCAACCATAGATGTCATTAAGCTACCCCAAATACTTAAATTGTAAGTTCTGCCCTGTGTCTTAGGGTATGTCCACACTACGGAATGAGGGTTCATTCTTCGGGCAGACGGCGGAATCTACCAAACCATAGAATGAAGCCTATGAGACCAGCGGAGATGCGAGCAGGGGCAAGCTGCGGAATCCTCGGTGGGTGATCCGTCGGGATTCCTTACTGTCTATGGTACTTCCAGTAACCGTGTACCTTGCAGCAGTACATAGCTATGTTAATGGAAAAATAAAAAAAGTTACACTGTTTGGGAGGAGACCATGGAAAAAATTACTTTAGCATTAAGGCCCAGAATGTATGCTGGAGGGAAAGGGGTTGTCCAGGCTTGAAAAAACATAGCCCCTTTTTTCAGAAATAGCACCTCTCCTGTCCTCAGTTTGGGTGCGGTTATTTGCAGTTCACTTTCATTTAAGTAAATGGAGCTAAGGTTTAAAGTGACTCTGTACCCACAATCTGCCCTGCCCCCCCCCCACCCTCCAAACCCCTTGTATCTTCGTATAGCTGCTTTTAATCCATGATCTGTCCGTTCAGCAGGTGATGCAGTTATTGTCCTAAAAACAACTTTTAGGTTACAAACCCACTTGGCGGGTCTGCAGCGAGTCTCCATGCTGCGTTTTTGCAGCGAGACTCGCTGCAGATCCCGTCCCTAGGCTTTTAATGGCAGACAAACACGCAGCAGGGATGTACATCCCTGCTGCGAGTTTGTCTGCAGCCCGCCCCATTAACCCCCCGGCCGCCGGAGCTGATACTTCACCTGATCCCGGCTCCGGCGGTTCCCGATGTCTTCAGCAAGCCGGAGCAGGGGCCAGGTGAAGTATATGCTTCAGGCAGCCGCCAGCAGCCCCGGCCGCCCGATCGCCCCCCCCCGCAGCCCCGGCCGCCCGATCGCCCCCCCGCAGCCCCGGCCGCCCGATCGCCCCCCCCGCAGCCCCGGCCGCCCGATCGCCCCCCCCGCAGCCCCGGCCGCCCGATCGCCCCCCCCGCAGCCCCGG
This sequence comes from Dendropsophus ebraccatus, assembly GCF_027789765.1. Lineage (NCBI taxonomy): Eukaryota > Metazoa > Chordata > Amphibia > Anura > Hylidae > Dendropsophus > Dendropsophus ebraccatus. The sequence goes on along the minus strand of NC_091456.1, from coordinate 162,282,431 downwards.
CCGCCCGATCGACCCACCCCGCAGCACCGGCCGCCCGATCGCCCCCCCCGCAGCACCGATCGCACGCCCCCCCGCAGCACCGATCGCACGCCCACCCGATCGAGCGGCCGGGGCTGCAGGGGGGCATGTGTGCGATCGGTGCTGCGGGGGGGCGATCAGGTGGCAGGGGCTGCGGGGGGGCGATCGGGTGGCCGGGGCTGCGGGGGGGCGTGCGATCGGTGCTGCGGGGGGGGGGGGGGGGGGGCGATCGGGCGGCCGGGGCTGCGGGCGGCTGGCTGGAGCATATACTTCACCTGGTCCCCGCTCCGGCTTGCTGAAGACATCGGGAACCGCCGGAGCCGGGATCAGGTGAAGTATCAGCTCCGGCGGCCGGGGGGTTAATGGGGCGGGCTGCAGACAAACTCGCAGCAGGGATGTACATCCCTGCTGCGTGTTTGTCTGCCATTAAAAGCATAGGGACGGGATCTGCAGCGAGTCTCGCTGCAAAAACGCAGCATGGAGACTCGCTGCAAAAACGCAGCATGGAGACTCGCTGCAGACCCGCCAAGTGGGTTTGTAACCTTAAACTGACAGCCCCATGCCATGGCTGGCACAACCTCTCTTTCCCTCCTCCCCGTCCTCCTCATCAATAGGAATGCTCCAGGCAGATTGCCTCCTATTCCTCACCTGTGGCAGCCTGGCACATGGGCTGGATTGTTAAGGACCTGCAATGTTCAGCATGGAGAAAATGTTCCAGTGCCATTCCTAATGATAAAGAGGGTGGGGAGGAGGGACGGAGGGGTGGTGCAAAGTAAGGGCACAGATACTCCCATTTGGCACAGGGCTGCAAGTTTAAAAGTTGTTTTTAGGACAATAACTGCATCACCTGCCGAACGGACCCCAGGACAGATCTTGGATTAAAAGCAGGTACAAGTAGTTTGGGGGGGGGGGGGGGGTCAGATTGTGGGTACAGAGTCTCTTTAATACCACACACAGCCTGGTGATAGCAGAGGTGCTGTTTTTGCAAAATAATTTTTTTTTTTTTTTTTTTTTTATCCTGGATAACCCCTTTAACATGTACGTGAAATGTATACAGCAGTGTAAAAATAAAATAATCCAAAAAAGGTTATTTTTTTTCTACATTTAATCCCTATCGAATTCCTTAAATCAATAATTTACACAATAAATCTATGGTGAGTATTTAGAACTTGGTTCTATGACTAGATACAATGCACATGGGAACAACCTTTGACCTAGCTAGCACCTAGAGAGCACCACTTTGCGTCTTTAGAACGTTTGTAACCATAGAAACAACAGCTGCACCACGTGGTCAAACATGTCCCTAGCTAACCGGAAGTCAGAGAGAACTAGCGGCAGTTATTACAGCCACTTGTGTATGAACACTAGAGAGATGACGTTTGCGAAGGAAAGTGTCTACCTTTGTAGGACGGAATTCCATTCGGTCTCTATGCAGAGGATCAGACATAAATCACCGCCAAGATGGCGCCGTTTGATTTACCCTCTAGCGTTGTGATACGCTGCACGTCATTATGGCGCTGCTGAAGCGACCGGAAGTACAGAGGAGGCGGGGTCTAATGTTAAATGCCGGGGTTGTCAGGCAGGTGGAGGTAACCCAGGGATGATGGAGGCAATAGGGGCTGGAGGTATAGAAGTGCGCTCCCGGGCTAAACAGTATGAGAAGCTGGAGTTCTTAGGGGAGGGACAGGTAAGTGGATTCTCTTTCATGGGAACTAGACCATGTGGAGGAAAACGTGTACATCAATCTGTTTCTTTCTAGTGATTGCAAAACTACAACTCCCAGCATGCCCTGACATCTGCAGGGGGGAGAGCATAGATATAAACCATGCTGTTCTGGTACTTGTAGTCCCACACAAGCCTATTGACTATTGGCTCTTCTGGTACTTGTAGTTCTACACAAGCCTACTGAGTGACTCCTATGGGATATTGCTGCTATATCTGCTAAGGTTCTCTATGTTCAGTAATATGACTTACGGTTTTGTATGTTTCTAGTTTGCCACCGTCTACAAAGCGAGAGATAAGAACACCGATAAGATTGTGGCGATTAAGAAGGTACGATTCCCTCAGCGCATTATTGTAACTTTAAGTTAATTTTTTTTCAATTGTTTATTATAGTTTTGTATCTACAGCTCCTATGTGTTGGTAATGGTTAAAGGGGTTGTCCAGTGAAAATCAGCCGGTTTCAGAAAGTTATCTAGATTTTTAATTTACTTCTATTTAAAAAAAACTCCAGTCTTCCTATACTTATCAGCTGCTGTATGTCCTGCAGGAAGTGGTGTATTCTTTCCAGTCTGACACTGTGCTCTCTGTTGCCACCTCTGTCCATGTCAGGAACTGTCCAGAGTAGAAGAGGATTTCTATGGGGATTTGCTGCTACTCTGGACAGTTCCTGACATGGACAGAAGTGGCAGCAGAGAGCACTGTGTCAGACTGGAAAGAATACACCACTTCCTGCAGGATATACAGCGGCTCATAAGTATTGGAAGACTGGAGATTTTTAAATAGAAGTAAATGACAAATTTATATGACTTTCTGACACCAGTTTATTTGAAAGAAAAGGGTTTTCTGCTGGCAACCCCCTTTAAATAAGAAACTGATTGGGAGATTGTTCCCAGTATATATTAGCATCTTATTAACGAATTTTCATAGCGATTTTCTCTCTGCGTCTAAATGCCTATCGATTAAAAGAAAAAATAGTTTGCTAAATGAACGCTTAAAGGACACCTGTCACCCCCCCCCGTACCGGGGTGACAGGCTTCCGACCCCCTGTTAGACCCCCCTATACTCACGTGATCTCGCCGGGTCCAGCTTCCTGAGCCGCCGGGTCACAGAGATATCAGCTCCCGAAGCCCGGCGCGCACGCTGACAGCAGAGTCAGACGCCCATAGAGAATGAATGGGGAGTCCGATGCTCCGTCATTCTCTACCGGCATCGGACTCATCTCTGTGCGCGCCGGGCTTCGGGAGCTGATATCTCCGGGACCCGGCCGGCTCAGGAAGCGAGACCCGGCGGGATCACGTAAGTATAGGGGGGTTTAACGGGTTCGGGAGCCTATCACCTCGGCACAGGGGGTGACAGGTCCTCTTTAAGCAATTTATCAGTGCGTGTAAAAAGACCCTAAGACGACAGGGTGTACCATTACAATGAGACATGTGTCGCTTATGTCCGTGTTTACATGCGCATATTATCAGACGAGACGGAGGGCTTAGGTGTTTACTTGCATCTAGATCACAAAGAAAGACAGATATACTGGGGGTGATGGTAACTGGGTGCTTACTACGCTTTCCATACCCAGAATGAGAAACTTTTTTTGTTTTTAGGCTGCAAATACATGCTGCTCCCCTTAGTGGCCTGCCTGCCTGCCAATCATCCCCGCACTGACAGGCAAAGAGCGGTGACTAGTCATGGGTTTCTCCCCGCACAGATTACTAGTTGCCGCCCTTCTCCTGTCCTCGTGCAGCGGAATAAAACGACTTTTTCTCCTTACTAAAGCTACAGCTGCAGCTGGTTCGTGCCGCAAGCTGCACAGTAGCTGTATACGGTGCTGGAGGAAACCATATCTGCACAATCGTGTTGATTGGTTCCCTTTATTTTATTTTTTTGTAAATCAAGATTTTATTAATACATTTTCAAAGTAGAACAAGCAAAGAAGGAATAGTACAATCTCAATCTTAAAAGGTACCAGCATGAAAACAATGAATAAGAGAGAGAAAATAAACATACCATGAAAGGCCATCTAGGTTGGTCCGCTCTTCGTTGAGAGGCAGACGGGAGGTAGCAAGGCCTCTCATAAACAGCATATACAAAGAAATGTCGCCTCAACATGGCAAAACAGATGCTAGTTTGGAGGGTCACCCAGTGACCTAATAAAAATACGTAAACTGCAGAAATGGCAAACAAATAAACTTGTGGGAGCAAAGTGAGAGAAAAGATGTAGAAAAGAGGAGCAGAGAAGCAAAGGAAAGAGAGAAGAGAGAGAAAAAGAGGGAGGGGGGGATGGGGCGGGGGAGAAGAGGAGGGGGAACATCCACCTCAAGACACCCCAGAATGTCAGGAACACGCGCCAGTCGCCCACAGAGGGCTATTATGCCAGCCATCGTGCCAGAGAGGCGCCTTCCTTAAAGGTGAGCCACGGAAGCCAGTTGCGCTCCACCTTTCTGCTACGGCCTTGCTCCTCCGCTGTCAAGGACTCCATCCAGTAAATGAAATCCATCTCAACAAACCACTCAGCAACAGAAGGCGCCTCTGTGGACTTCCAATGTCTAGGAATGACTGTTCTAGCTGCCGTCAGAAAGTGGCGCAGCAGAGGGGGGGCCAGGGACCAGAGAAAGCAAGGCCAAGGCAGGGGTAGGGGCCACATCTCTATCAGTAACTACATTATAGATCTCGAAGACCGCATCCCAAAAGGGTCGTAGCATGGGGCAGTCCCACCAGATGTGGAGCATAGTTCCCACAGCAGTCATGCAACGCCAGCACGTATCTGGGACATCCGGATAAATCCGGTGAAGCATAGAGGGATATCGGTACCATCGCGTAAGAATTTTGAAATTCTTCTCCTGGGCATGGCAGGCCAGAGGCCATTTATGCGTAAGAGTGAATATTTTCACCAAGTCTGACTCAGAGAGTGTAACACAGAGTTCCCGTTCCCAGGCCGAGATATAAGGTAGGGTCTGATCTGCATCCTTAGCCAGTAGGAGGCGACATAGCTGAGAGATGGTTTTCTCCGAGGTGACGGTTGCAGGAGCAGGGATTCTAGCTCAGTCTGGTCAGGGATACGAATACCCCCCGGGAAATGTCGGGCCAGATACGCCTTCAATTGTTCATACTCCAACTAGGACAGCCTCCCCCCCCCCCCCCCCCCCCAGGCAGAGGCCTTGTAGCACCTGCAGTGGCTGGATCATAGCCGCTGACCCCAGAACCTGGCCTATCCTGGCACCCTCCGAGGCCGACCAGAGCAGAAAGGTGGCCCGGCCACAGGCCGGGTCCCTGAATAGAGGGCTCATGAGCCCTGGGCGGTGTGAAAGATTATAAAGTGGGAGAAGTCTGTCCCAAACCTGCAAGAAACATCTAGTGAGGGGGGAGAAAGAGGCCAACGGGGGATGGTTCACAGGGAATATCCAGGGTAATGAACTAAGGGGTATTGGGGACAGCGCCCCCTCGACCACAACCCACTGTTTGTCAGAGGCTCTGTGAAACCAGTCCACTAGGCGTAGCAAAATGCAGGCCTTGCTGTATAAAGAGAAATCAGGAAGGCCAGCGCCACCATTCTGTTTAGCCCGCGTAAGCGTTTTGTATTTAATGCGCGGGCGCACTGAGCCACAGACAAACTTGCGGAGAAGGGTTTGTAGTTGCTTTAGAAAAAGGCTCGGGATGCAAACAGGTAGGACCTGAAAAAAATATAAAAATCTAGGCAGGACATCCATTTTAAGGACATTAATCCTGCCGAACCAGGAAAGGCAGGCACGATTGTAGTTAGGTCTGTTTTCGTACGGGCCAGTAGGGGAGGGAAGTTAAGAGAAAATAAAGAGGACAGATCCATGGGTACCCGCACCCCCAGGTAGTTATAGGCTTGAGGTTGCCATTTGAAGGAAAATGAGTCACTGAGTCGCCGCACCAGGGCGGCCGGGAGGGAGACATTTAAGGCTTCGGTCTTTGAGTAATTAACCTTGAAGTTGCTAACTTGGCCATATAGGTCAAATTCTCTGAGGATCGCAGGAATAGATACAACCAGGTCGGAGACATAAAGTAACAGGTCGTCTGCATAGAGTGCCGCCTTATAGTGGGAGCCTCCCAGGCGGATACCCGAAATGTCAGGGGATGCCCGCAAAGCCACCGCATGGCTAAGACATAGAGTAACGGGGACAGTGGGCAGCCCTGACGTGTTCAGTTTGCGATTGTCAGAAGAGTCGAGACAAGGCCGTTGATTTTAACCCTGGCTGTGGGGCCTCCGTACAAGGCCATGATTTTGCCCATTATCTCCTCTCCCAGACCAACCTGCCGCAGCGTAGCGCGCAGGAATGCACAGTGGACGCGGTCGAAAGCTTTCTCGGCGTCAACCGAAATCATGCAAGCTAGAGACCGCGTCCCCTGGGCGTGTGACATCAACAACAAAGTCTTATTGAGATTGTCCCGTGCTTCTCGGCGGGGGACAAAGCCCACTTGATCCGTATGGATAATGGCAGGTAGCAATGGGGCCAGTCTACTTGAGATCATTTTAGAAAAGAATTTAATATCGGAGTTGATCAACGATATGGGACGATAATTAGCGCACAAGGACGTGTCTTTGCCAGGCTTCGGGAGCACTAAAATAGTGGCCATCAGGGATTGGGAGGGAAAAGGACAGGAAGGGGAGAGTTAAAGACCCGGGACAGAAAAGGTGTGAGCAAAGAAGAAAATAATTTGTAAAATGGAGCAGTAAACCTGTCCGGTCCCGGGCTCTTCCCATTGGGTGTATTCTTAATGACCAGCGCCAATTCGGCCTCTGAAAATGGGGAATCCAATGCATCCGCCTCCTCCCCGGAGAGAGCAGGCAATGCCGTGGAATTGACGTATGAGTTCACCCTTGCTCGAAAGGTGTCCGCATCCATGTCGTGTAGTGATTGGTTCCCTTTAAATAGAGCTTTTTGACATGATGGAGAGACTTGTTAAAAAATTTTTCATCAGTCCAGGTCTGAGTGTTCAAACTGTGACCGTTCGGAAATTGGCAGAAGTCATTGCGCAGCGTAGACCTTAAAGGGGTACTCCAGCGGGGGGCATTTTTGTGCTGGGACAGGGAGGAGGTGGCTGAGGGAAACTACGTCTACTTACCTCCCCGGTTCCAGCGGCGGGTCCTGCATCTCGGCACTCCGGTCCCCGGCCGCTTCCTGGTGTCTGACACGGGCCCGAGACGTGACGTCTCAGGTCCGCTCAGCCAGTCAGTGACTGAGGCTGGATCCGTTTATAGTCCGCTCAGATCGGGCGGGGATCGGAGCGCTGCGATGCAGGACCTGCCGCTGGAACCAGGGAGGTGAGTGGACGTTGTGTTCCTCAGCCACCTCCTCCCCGGTCCCAGCAAAAAAAATGCCCCCCAGCTGGAGTACCCCTTTAACCGGTAAAAACCTTTTGATGTCTCTCGGGGGGAAGGAGTTGTGTTTTTTTTTTTTTTTTTTTAACTGAATTTCCTTTAAAATCTTACTTTATTGTTCTTTTCTTTTAAAGATTAAGCTGGGTCACAGAGCAGAAGCCAACGATGGTAGGTATATAGTGCCAACATACTCTACAGTACCTCAGGGCAGTAACAAGCATACAGTCTTATTTATCTGTGTGAGTTCTATCCATATTACAGGTGTAGCACCGGGACCTCCTGCCGCCTTGCTGAAATGAATGTGCTAATGATTTACACAGTACAGTACTGGATGACATGTGAGGGAGAATGAATTACTGATGCATTAGGTGCTATGTGAGCAGAAATAAAAGAAATGGTGGCAGCACGGCTAGAAAAAGATTACTCGAAGTACTGAGCTGCTGCTGGGGAGCTAAAGGGATTAAAAAGGGGGATATTCTACTACATTACTGTGGACATCCAACTACAAGCTGGAAGAGAAACTCCTTTCTGGAGACTTTACAGTCTAAAGTATCTCTAGGTCTTTTTGCTCCCTAATGAATACATTATGTTTAAGATGGGGATAGTGTGGCAGTAATTTTTTTAAGTAACTATAGTTGTAGTATTCAATTGTAACCACCAGATGGTGTCCTGTAACAGGCTGTGACCCCTAGATGGTGCTATGTAGCCTCTATGGAGGTTTTAGTCTTATAAACGGTGTGGTAATTTAGCTGCAATACATATTTAGCAGCTGCTGCTTGTCCCAGTAGAACATGGGGAGGATGGTGGCTGCTCCTTACTGATCTCTAGTGTCTCATTATTCTTGATCCAGACTTTTTTCTTTGTATATACTTGACTATAGGTTGGTTTTACAACCATCATACAGTATTGCATTGTATGCAATTTAGTATTATTACCATGGGGGCTGTAAGTTTGACTTAGCAGAACCTCAGGGGTCATAAAATGTAGCTGTATTACTGCTTAAAACCTGTAAGCAGCCCAGATTGGATGGGATTATCATGATAAACATACTATCTGTGTCTAGATTTATCAGACTTTTGTGTCAAACTATATATATATATATATATATATATATATATATATATATATATATATATATAAATAATCACAGCAGTTGCAAAACTACAATTCCCATCATGCCTGAACAGCTTAAGCTTTGGCTGTCCAGGTATGATGGGAATTGTAGCTTTGCAACAGCTGAAGGGTGGCGAGTTTGACACCCCTGCATTAGGCTCATTTGGTGATCTGGTCCTTTCCCATCCTATTCACATGCAGATGAAGCTCTCACCTCTCCTGTAACCCCCTCCCGCTGGGGCAGCTTCATAATACACTTTTATGTGGCTACTGAGGAGAAGTCTGGGAATGTTCTGGTCGCTGACCCCTCTCTCCATGCTCCTGTATGTGTGTATTCATTCCCCACGGCCTGTTCACCTTCTGTTTCTGTGCTTGGGCTGTAGGCGATGTTTAGTTTTGGTTATAAGTGATTTATGTCTTGTTACTGTTTGCAGCTAAGTTTTACCCTAGTTTTAGTAGAACACAATAAAGTTATTCAGTTCATGACCACTAGACCTAAGGATGCAGGAAATCCTGTATAACACATTGGTTATTAGCTCCAAGGGAACTTGGAATAACTATATAGGGTAGCTTAGGCTGAGATGTCTCTGCTGCCTTTGTAAATGGTCAGCGGAAATTGATTTGTCAGCTATATAAATGGGTGAATTGTAGAAACGTGTGTGTATGTATATGTATATATATATATATATATATATATATATATATATATACACACACACACACACTTTGATTTATTTATTTTTGAAAATTATCTCTAGCCACATTAAAGCTCAGCATCTATTTTGTCTTGTAGTTCATGGCAGCTTTACATGAATCCCACGTAGGTTTAGCCAGTCCAATAATCCTGTTTAGTAGTTTTGATAGGTATATCACAGAACGTCAGTATTAATGCATCAACTGACCTAGGCAGAAAAGTACATGTTTAAAGGGGTTGTCCAGAGAAAATCTTTTTCTTTCAAAAATCAACTGATATCAGATAGTTATATAGATTTGTAATTTATTTCTATTAAAAAATCTCAAGTCTTCCCATATTTGTTGGCTGCTGTATGTCCTGCAGGAAATGATGTCTTATTTTCAGTCTGACACAGTGCTCTCTGCTGACATCTCTGGCCGAGACAGGAACTCTGTCTGTTTTATATGAATCCCCATAGAAAAAGTCTCCTGCTCTGGACAGTTCCTATCTCGGCCAGAGATGTCAGCAGAGAGCACTGTCAGACTGAAAATAAGACATCATTTCCTGCATGATATTCATCAGCTAACAAGTATATAGATTTGTAATTTACTTCTATTAAAAAAATCTCAAGTCTTCCCATACTTGTTAGCTGATGAATATCATGCAGGAAATGATGTCTTATTTTCAATCTGACACAGTGCTCTCTGCTGACATCTCTGGCCGAGATAGGAACTGTCCAGAGCAGGAGACTTTTTCTATGGGGATTCATATAAAACAGAGACAGAGTTCCTGTCTCGGCCAGAGATGTCAGCAGAGAGCACTGTGTCAGACTGAAAATAAGACATCATTTCCTGCATGATATTCATCAGCTAACAAGTATGGGAAGACTTGAGATTTTTTAATAGAAGTAAATTACAAATCTATATAACTTTCTGATATCAGTTGATTTGAAAGAAAAAGATTTTCCCTGGACAACCCCTTTACAACAACAAATATCTGTCGTACCACAATCTAATGTTTAATTTTTTATTATTAAAGAAAAGTCTAAAAACGCCACTATACATTTACTGTCATTAAGATCAGCCGAATTACTCGCCTAGTGTAACCGTGTCCCAGGATAGCCAAATGGAGGCTCAAAATTTGTCTTAACTCACAATGTAAACAAATAATTATTAAAAATATGCTCAAATACAACTAAGTATTGCAAATGGAACTATCCAACGTGTTTCCCCCTTTACAGTACAGCACCAATCCAAGTCGGTTGTATCAGTGGACACCTGTCCACACTTATGCCGTGCTCAGTAACGCAAAGCAATACAAGTCCACTGCCACCCGATAGTTAAACATCAGAAATGGCACAAGCCAAAAAGACAGAAATGGCTGCACATAAGCTTGTTTAGCTACATTTAAAACAAACATCAGAAGTTAGTATATAATTTGGCCAAACCATATTGCCTCATGTACCACGTGCAGGTCTTCTGATACACATGAGTCCCTAACCAAACATCATCACTGTGCCGGTCAGCGACCACAATCCCCGCAAAACGTGCGCAAGCAGAGAAGAGGGGCCACGGAATGGCCCTGCAACCCCATTGTCACAGGACCAGACCCAAAAGGGCACCCCAAACCCCGCAGGCGCCACCGGCGGAAAAAGTGGACGCCAAGCAACACAACTGTGAACAAGCTCTTACCTCTCTCCATTCCTCTGCAGGTAGAATGGGAGAATACTAGGAGATCCTCCTCTTATGTACACAGGTGCTTCCTGCTAATTTGGATCACATGGGTCTTACACAGCACGAGTGCTAGCCACAATGAAAAAAGGGACAGAATACATAAAATATGCACAAGCCAAAAAGACAGAAATGGCTGCACATCGCACCCATGGCTGACACGAAAGCTTGTTCAGCTACATTTAAAACCAACATCAGAAGTTAGTATATAATTTGGCCAAACCATATTGCCTCATGTACCACGTGCAGGTCTTCTGATACACATGAGTCCCTAACCAAACATCATCACTGTGCCGGTGAAATGGTACAATACATAATAGGAGCCTCTTACTGTGCCCTGCTGTGGTAAGCAATGTCATGCAGTTCGGTAGCCCGTGTGGCTGCTCGTATGGCCTCCCACTATATGGCTAATTGGAACAGTTAACCCCCTGATGAACCGCAGTATCTAGTTATTAAATGGGGAAACGCGTTGGATAGTTCCATTTGCAATACTTAGTTATATTTGAGCTTATTTTTAGTGCTTATTTGGTTGGTTAAGACAAATGTTGAGCCTCCATTTGGCTCTTCTGGGACCCGGTTACACTAAGTGAGCAGTTTGGCTGACCTTGATGACAGTAAATGTATTCTGGTTAGAAATGAGCGAATCGGGTTCGACTTCATCCAAACCCGAACGTTCGGTATTTGATTAGCGGGGGCTGCAGAACTTGGATAAAGCTCTAAGGTTGTCTGGAATACATGGATACAGCCAATGACTATATCAATGATTTTCACATAGCCTTAGGGCTTTATCCAACTTCAGCAGCCACCGCTAATGCCGAAAGTTTGGGTTTGGAGCTGTTTAAGGTTCGCTCGTCTCTAATTGTGGTGTGTTAAGTTTTTTTTTTTGTTTTTTTTACAATAAATAAAAGTAAAATTTTTAGATTGTGGTACGTCTCTGTGTTAGTAGTTTTGATACCTCAGTAGGTAATGTAATTTTATTTTTTATCTTGCAGGTATAAATAGAACTGCCTTAAGGGAAATCAAACTCCTACAAGAGTTGAGTCATCCAAACATAATAGGTGTAAGTATGCTGTATCCTAGCGTAGAATGATTCCTGTGTCTACACGTGGGCAAAGCATTTGGTGGCTTTTACCTATACTCACCTGGTCTTGTGCTACTTGTCAGTTGATTCAGTCTGCGTCACTAGATTTGAGCGAACTGTGAAAAGTTAAATTTGGGCAACACATTAAATTGTAACGATCATTTTAAAAAAAATTCTGACTTGTCATGGTAACATGTCAGAAGCTTGCATCAGTTACCTACAGCAGCGGCCCCCTATAAATATCTGTGCCACAACATATACTTTAAAACAACATCAAAAGTTGTGACCAACAGAAGTGTGCGTGCTACTGGATAGTAAGCATGGCAAATAACACATTACCTTGTGGTCTTTTCTTTTGAAAAACCACAGGCAAAGCGTATGTTGTGGGCTCACCCAGCCTGCAGGGTGATGTGTCACTTACCATGCTTACTTTGTTGTTTTACTACACACTATCATGCAATGCTTTTGATAGAGTTGAGATGTATATGTTGTAGCACTGATAATGGATGTAATATTGAGAGATGCGCCATTGGATGACACATCTGTATATATTACATATATTTCTCCTTACAATTTTATTTTATTTTTTAAATCTGGCTGTTTTTATAGTTCTTGTGCCTGTGTGTATTAAACCCTTTACAATATGTAATAAATTTATACACAAACTGAATATATATTTGTCATTGCAGCTCTTGGATGCGTTTGGTCACAAGTCGAACATAAGTCTGGTGTTTGATTTCATGGAAACAGATCTAGAGGTAAGCGATAACCAGATCCATGACTGTCTGGACCCCCACCATTCACAAGAGTGGAGATAATTAAGCAGTACATCCTGAAAGAGTCGCTGTACTTAGTTAACCACTGGTAGGAGGTCCCAGGGTTGGAACACTAGTCACACGTGGATGGCAAGTCATAAGGATAGACTCCTAATTGAGTCCAATCGTTCAATATTTGATTACTGGTGGCTAAAGAGGTTGGATGCAGCCTTAGGGCCAGTTCATACGGAGTGAAAGAATGGTCATGTCAATTCTTCAGAGCGGAGAGAGGAGGCATGCGAGCCTCCCATAGACTGCCAGTATGAGACGGAGGCTGGCAGGATTCCGCCAGTTTTACTCCGTGTGAACTCAACCTTACCTAGTCTGGGAAAACATGTATATGGCCTATGGCTGTAACCACCTTTTTCAGACAGACCTAGGGCTGAATTTCTCCACCCACCGGTAATCAAATGCCAAGCGATCGGACTCAAGCATGCTGTAGTTGCGCTCATCTCTACTCATGATGATCACATCAGCCCTGATCTCCTTTTCATTCCTGTACATTTGGGAAATTCCTCTTCTGTTTGTATACCTGGTGACTTCAGCCTTTACACAGGCAATGTCTGATTCATACTGTTCTGATGTCATTATTTCTTCAGGCTATTATAAGGGATACAAGCTTGGTGTTAACCCCAGCACATATAAAGTCTTACATGCTGATGACACTGCAAGGACTGGAATACTTACATCATCTGTGGATCCTGCATAGGGTGAGTCAATAAACCCACCACCTGTAAGATAATCCTTTAGGCCCAGGTTTGTGCTGTGGCTGAGACATCATTGCACTTCATTTCACCAAAGCTTAGCCTTCAGGTTTGTCTTCTTGCACAGCAATGCTGCCAGCCACCCTAGTGTGCAGGTAAGCTGCACAGTGTGAACAGGAATGTGCTGCCGTTCTAATAGCTAGCTGCCACTGTGCATGAAAAGACTGTGATCGGACTAGAGTGCTGAATTGGTCCTGTTGCCCTCTAGGGTGGGTAAGGGTACCAGACATTAGATGTTTCTGACATTCAGTTGTCTTTTGTAGGATTTGAAGCCGAACAATTTGCTTCTGGATGAGAATGGGGTCCTTAAACTGGCTGACTTTGGTCTGGCAAAATCATTTGGGAGTCCAAACAGGGTTTATACCCATCAAGTGGTAACAAGGTATGTAGCCTGGTGGTAATGTGAGGTCACACCATTAATAGAGCTTTAGGAAATCGTGTCCAGACAGTCAAATAATTTCCTATGTGAAAGTAAAGGAGAAGTCCCTTGGAAGGACCAAAACTACAGGCAGGCTGGTGGGGGCAGGAAAATTATAAAGAACTGAACTCTCCTCGTGCCTCCGATCCGCTGGTCCCGGCTTCCGTTCGTATCAGTCGGTGACTTGTACCTCCGCTAGCTGCAACGTCACAGGCCGGCTGAGCGATTGCCCACCCAGCCAATCAGTGACTGGGGTGGGACATCACCCCAGTCACTGGCTGAGCAGGTGATTGCTTAGCCGGGCTGTGACTTTCCGCTGGTTTTAGCCAGTTTCCAGCGGGAGCTGACAGCCAGCTGCTGCGAACAGGGCCCGGGAGTGGCACGAGGAGAAGCAAGTTCAGTTCTTTATTATTTTCCTGCCTCCACCAGCTCGCCTGCAGTTTTGGTCCTTTCATGGTAATTCTTCTTTATTAATTGGATAAGTGATACTCTTTAATATCTGTCATTAAAAATAACCTTTTAATATGTTATCTGGCTTGTCAAAAGTATCGATCACAGTGGATCTCTCTGCGAGCCAGGGAGAGAGTGCGGCAGCAGTGCAATTCAGCCGCCTATTCCCCCCCCCCCCCCCCCCCCCACAGAGACCTGCTGTGATCAATAACTTTTGCCATGCCTGATGATGTAAACAATTGAGGAGTCCTGCAGCTTGCCTGATGACATGTCAAGTTATTTTAATGTCAGGTACTCTTTATTATATCAACTGAAAACTTTTTCTGCTTTGTTTTAGGTGGTACCGGTCACCAGAGTTACTGTTTGGCTCCAGGATGTATGGTGTAGGTGTGGACATGTGGGCGGTGGGCTGTATTCTAGCTGAACTGTTGCTCAGGGTAAGTTTTATATATAAATCCAGGTTATAGCTCAGGAACTACCACTGTCATTTCAATTAACTGGGACAGATGCCGTAGCATAATATAAGCAAAATATACTTTTTAAACTATCTTAGGTCCCGTTTCTGCCTGGAGATTCTGATCTGGATCAGCTTACTAAAATATTTGAGACTTTGGGCACTCCGACAGAAGAGCAGTGGCCTGTGAGTATCCTGCTGTCCGTGTTACAAAAGGTTTTATTTGGCCAGAATTCAATTGCATCCATTAGTGGAGGATGACGGACACTGATCTTCTACCTTACAAAGTACATTTTGCCTAACTAAAGGGGAATATGGTGGTATTTGCATATGTGATCTGTTTACATTTAAAGACATTCAGTTCCTCAAAAGAAAGCACCCAACCACACCAGAGCAAGTCTGTATGATTATCATGTCATGAGAAAAAAAAAAACCTTTTGACATGTCAAAAGATTATATCAGTCGAGGTCTGAGTGTTCAGACCATGACCGATCAGTAGAATGAGCTGGGGGGAGTCTGTGTGCAGCACGTTCTCTTCCGCCTGTGTGTTGTGTGACCTGGATGGCTCCATAATGTAAGTCAAGAGTGAACCTGTGCCATGCGGACTTCTCACGACTCGTTCTTCTATTCGCACCCTTTCTGACCCCAACTTATCAAAACTTTTGACGTGTTGTCCTGACGTCTCAAATGTTGTTTTTTTTGTTTTTTTTTTCAAGACAGTGTTCTTTTATGGTCTCACTCACTAACAAGGACCCCACCCTTTACTGTCATATTTTTGCAGTGTTATGTTATATTGATGCCCCAAAAAATTTAAATATGCAAAACAAGAGTTTGGGAGTCTCGGTTGCGAGTCTCAAAACACGGGCTAGCCAGATATCTCTAGCCTGTTGCCACGGGGTGCCTCCATGATGGGGAGAGCACCACACCACCCTGATAAATAGCCCCTTAAGGGGCCACCCTGGTATTTCCCTATTTATGTTCCAATACTCGCAACCGAGTGGGACTTAAGGGGCTATTTATCAGGGTGGTGTGGTGCTCTCTCCATCATGGAGGCACCCGTGGCAACAGGCTAGAGATATCTGGCTAGCCCGTGTTTTGAGACTCGCAACCGAGACTCCACGGACTCCTGTTTTGCATATTTAAATTTTTGGGGGGCATCAGTGGAGACTCTTGATTGAGTACTTCATTGGAGTTTTTTTTACTGTTCTCCTTGAGTTCAGTGATTACTGTGTTTTTGTTGGTTATGTTACATTCCCTTAGAGGCATACAGAACCTGAAAACCTATGTCGTCTTTTCTGTGTTAAATCAGAGAACTATGGAAGTGCCTTATACCTATGAAATACAGCATTAAAAATACCGACATGCACTTTTGGATGCCGGGTTACAGAAGTATTCTTCAGTGCTGGCAGCTCCATAAGGCTTTATACTCCCATATCTGTAGTATGACGCTGACTGGTAGATCTGGTTTATAGAGCCATACTATTTAATTTATTTTCATCCGGTTCTGTTTTTCAGGGCATGTCTAGTTTACCAGATTATGTTACTTTTAAAAGTTTTCCCGGAACCCCGCTCCATCTCATATTCAGCGCAGCAGGTGACGACCTCCTTGAGCTTCTACAGGGATTGTTCACTTTCAACCCTTGTTCAAGATGTACAGCTTCACAAGTACGTTGCTTCTTATTAGGTATCTGTGGAACAAACTTGTTTCATTAGATTAGGTGGTTATGTCCTTTATTAATCATTCATTCCATTCTATAACCCCTTTCCTAATGGGGCAAAATCAGAGGTGACTCTTTCCCCTTGCAGGATTCTTACTTCAGTGGGTATCTGTGGGGGAAGTTGGCGGCACCATCATCATACCCCTATCCTTGTATAGTTTATCCCAGTTGTTGGTTCGAATAGCTAGACTCCTGACGACCAGCCTCCATAAGAATGGGCTAGTCCCTATATTTCTCATTAGGTCTTGCAGTGCTAGGATGCTAGGGGAGAGTCCACTGCTATTTGGGAATCCTGTTGCAGGGATGACTTTCGTTGGTACTGTTCACAATATATTTTTTCATGTTTTAGGCATTACGGAAAAAATATTTTACTAACAGACCTCCGCCAACACCCGGACACTTATTACCAAGACCCAACTGTTCTGTGGAAGCACTGAAGGAGCAGCAAAACCTTTCCCTGGGTATCAAAAGGAAACGTGTGGAAGGCCCTGAACAAAGTATGTCACTGACCGCTACTTGGTTTGGTTTATCACAACTGCAAAACAGTGCAGCTTTTTGTCCACCTATTTGACAGGTGCTATAGTTTATTGGGTCGGTTGTTCTGTCAGTCATGTGACTCAGCTTGCCCATAATCCGGCACTTGCATTGCGCCATAACTAGTTAATTCAAGGGGGAGCCACTGACGACTTGTGCTGCATCAATCTATGTGCATGCTTGCTACCATAGGGCCATTTTCACGTGCAGTACAAAATGGCTACTTTTTTCCTGCTATAAAATTGCATTTTTTATGGTTAAATAGTACAAATCAGCAGAATTTCTTCAAATGTGTTTTATTGTTATCAATGAAAAATCAGGCTTTGGGCAGACAAGGTGGGGTAGATGTTTTCCAGGATCAAACCATTGGTCATAGTTGATCAGAAATGGAATCCGGATATCACTTCAATAGGAGCTGAGGCCATTTTTGGCCATTTATATAAAATAGAAAAAAAAAACTGTTGCAAAATATAAGTGGTCAAAACTTTTAACAAACTTGTATAAAATTCATTCGTTATGTATTTTTTTTTTTTTTTTTGCTACAAAAATCAGCCAGGAAAAGGGGTGTGGACCTTTTTGCATGGTCCAATATGGGGCTATGCAAGGACACAAGCCAGCTCCAATCAGCTAGACCGGTGCTTGTTTGCAGTGCCATTTGTGGGCCTCACAAATGATCATCATTCTTGTTGCCATTTAAATATATTGCTATCGGCCACACATCCCCCTGTTTACATAGAGAGATGTACTGTATGGCCAATGGCAGCAAAAAACGTGTGATCAGCTGACCATAGGGGTTTCCTGCTCCTTTGCTGATTGGTAACACTTTTACATAAGCCGATTATCGGCTGAAGGAACGTTTCTGGCAATGCTCCTTGAAGATAATTGGCCAGTGTAAAAGGGGCTTAAAAAGGGAGACCGAGTAAAATAAAGCTGTATGTACACACCATTGAAGCCTTCCATTGGGGTTCTACATCAAGAAGACATAGTCATAGTGTGCCATGCATCCCCCATCCCTAAGGGGAAAAAAAAAGTATATAGCAGAGTGTTTGCTGTGACCTACTCTATGATGAATGCGGTTTTATTCTTGCATACCTTTTTTCATATTTTTGTAGTTGCCAATGTATTGTGTAATGTTGTCTTTTGTGGTTAGCTGACTTTATTTTTTTTTTTTTCTCTCCTTTTCAGAGGACATTGTGAAAAAGTTAAACTTTTGACTTGAGCCATCTCCCTGTTATTACGGGAAAAGAATCGCTGCTATCACAGAGAACTGCAGCCTATGGGCATGGGCACCTCTGCTGGACTTGTAATATATTGTATAATACGTACTATGTACCACTTTTGCTAGTGACAATATATTTTGTTAATATTTTTTTTAACCTGAGGAAGCCGGTATAAAAAAAAAAAAATCTACTCTGAAGATTCCCAAATTGTCTTACATTTATTTATTGTACACTTCTACATTTGCTCGGAGCTGCAATGTACAGAAATGGTTACTGAAATTGGGGAGACCTGGTTGGGCCAAAAACGTCCCTCTGAGAACTCTGGACTGCAGCACATGTTCTTTTTAAAAGGAACTCTTAATATAGAGAATGCACTTAAAAAAACAAAAAACAAACAAACATAACCCCATTCTTTCCCTTGAACTTTCTATTACTGCAATCAAAAGTGTGAACCGCTATAAAGAATCTTCTGTGTTCTGGAGATCGGCCAGTATTCTGTATAAGCCTCCCCGCCGCCCCTTCTAATGTCATTACTGATCAAATCATCAGGAATTCTCTGTAGGATCTCTACTAAACTATTCCCTTCAAAACAAGCACATACAGAAATACCTACAATCTGTGTGCACAGCCTCTATGTACTTGTATTGTTTGTTTTTTTTAACTCTGTTGTTCCCCTAAAGAGGTTGTCCCACAAAATTAAGTTATGCCTATCCTCAGGGCAGGATATAACTAACTGATCGTAGGGGGGGGGGGTTGTCTGACTGCTGGGACCACCTGCAAAATCAGGTACAGGGACCCAACTCACTGATTGGAGTGATGGTGATAATGCATTCTATTCGAGTACAACACTCGGTATATCTAGTGGCTCCTATATAGAATGAATGGCACAGTGGTGAGCATGTGTGACAACTGCTCTGTTCTCAAGATCATGAGGGGTCCTAGTGCTCAGACCTTCCGTGATAAGATAGTTATGCCCTATACCGAGAACATAGCTTGATTTTGTGGTATAACCCCCTGAGAGGCTGTAACTGGACACCAAAAAGGTATTTATTCAATACAAAAATATTTTTATGCTCTTCTTCTTTTATAAAGTATATTGGGTAATTGGTAAGTGACAGTGTTTACTGTGACACAGATGCGAATGATAACTTGTCTGCAACATTTACTTGTATAGATTAAATGTCATAATGACTGGTGGTATCTTTGATTATTAAGCAGAACTGCATTTAGTTTTTTTTATTTTTATATGTGTGTGTATATATATATTATATATATATATAATGTGTATATGTGTTTATATTGATTGAAGTCAAAGGACAACTCCCGCGGGACTCCGCCCAAAAAAACAAAACAAAACAAAACAAAACACAGACACCATACTCCCCATCCCTCTGGTGACGATCCCCACTCGATGCGCCCGCCTCTCCGTCGCCGCCGTTCAGCGATGTCTTTGACTTCCGGGTCTAGGGGATGGAAAATGCTGCCAGTGCGCTTGCGCACAGGCAGCCTTTTCATTGGCTGGAGCGCATCACATGGCTTCCAGCAATCTCTTCCAGCAAGCTGGAAGCCATGTGATGCGCTCCAGCCAATTAAAAGGCTTCTGGTGCGCATGTGCACCAGCAGCCTTTTACATCCCATTCACTTTCTATGAAGATGCCAAGGAGGAAGAAGACCCGGACCGCCCCCCGACTCTGACGTAGTCGTCACCAGATGCCGCCCGGGAGAAGAGGACTGTGATGACCGTAATAGGTAATGTATACATTCTTTAACTTCTGGGGGGGAGGGTCGGGGGTCCGAAAGTGAAGGGGGCCAGACCGGGTATTTAACCACATTACAAAGTTACATAACTTTGTAATGTGTGTTAAATAAGCGGAAATTTTTTTTTCGTGGGAGTTGTCCTTTAATATAATTCTGATGTGTCCCATATACAACATTATATATTCAGGGCTATTTGTTTGCATTATACTAGGGATTTGTTATTGTGCTGCAGCTCAACTGCACCTGAAGAGAGCCGAGAAAGCACACAGCCTATGTGTTGTGTGAACCATGTCCAAGAACAGATCAGCATAAGTCTTCACCCCACCCCAGTCTTTTATTTTTATTTATTTTGGTTACCACCACTATTGTGAGAAAGCTGTGGGAATTTTACTAAGCTTTTAGATTGGCTTCACGATGCCTAAAAACGTATAAAAATGTCAGCGGCCAGATGTTAGCTGGAGGTTTATGATATGATTACATATGTTTGAGTTTTTCCTTTTATTTGGGGGGGGGGGGGGGGGGGTCGTCATTTTTCTCTCCTCTCTGGCGTTTTTGAGGCTCTTTGGTAGTTTTTCCAAACTTAGCGTGTTTTGTTTTTTTGGTAAACTGTGGCATTTTTGTCTCCCATAGACTGAAATGGGATTGTTCTGCTCGTCCATTGCTGTATCTATGGCATTTTCTTTTCTGCTGCTTTTGTACCCTTTTGGTCCAGCAACTATGTCATGTGATGGCAGAGGAAAATTAAGCCATCTTGGTGCACAGAGAAATGGCTAAAACCCCCCAAAATTGTCTGAATAAAGTAAAAAAAACTGCAAAAAAAATGCTATGTGTGGCATGGCAGTTTTTTTTTTTTTTTGAAGGCCAAAAAAAATCGTAATCTGTTGCTTTTGATAATAGTTGCAGAAGGCAATAACCTATAAAAATAAGAGCTTTATTACAGGTACTGATACTTAGCTGCAGTTACAGATGGAGAGTTGTACCTTCCACAATGAAATTGGGAGCCCCATTGTATATTATGCACTAATATACACCCACTTTCCTCCATGACCACCAGGGTGCTGGGCACCTTCCTTCCATGGTCCCAGCTGAGGCTGACTAGAAGCTTCATACCCCCCGGCTTTTATAGTAAGTTTGGGTTGGGGGTGATGTGCTTCTAGAAATGTCTGACCATGAATGGAAGTTACTTATGCCTGTCATTGGGGGACACAGCACCAGTGGGTATAGGCTACTGCCACTAGGAGGCAACACTAGACAGAAGAAGTGACTCCGCCTGGCAGGCTATACCCCTCCTACAGACACCAGGCTAACTCCGTTTTAGTCTAGTGTCCGTAGGAGGTAGACAATGGTGCCATGCACCTGTCTTATTTCTTTTTCTTGTTTCCTAGGTTATCAGGGGGATCGTCGGTGTGGGCTGCCACACAAGACGTAGCTTCCCCCTGAGGGTGCACAGAAAGTTCCCTTTCCCTGTGCCGGTCACCCGTCCCCCAACGCCCACTCCCTGCGGTAGGATGCCGGTACCCCACCCAGGTGCAAGGTGACCAAAGGGATGACCCTGCGCGTACCTGAAGACAATGGACAGGGGAGTATCTCCCCCTGTTCAGTACTTTTGGGTCTCTCCCTTTTCCCTCCTTTTGGGGTTCCTCCAAACTTGGGGGGGTTGTCCTGTTTAGAGTCCTTAGGGACATTGCAGTCAGGAGCGGGTCACTCAAATCTGTCGGCGTTGGGGATTCACAGACGTGGATCTCTTCGCCTCCAGGCTAAACCACAAACTCCCCACCTATGTGACTCGAGTCGGGGATTCTTGCGCGTTCGCGATGGACGCCTTGGTGACCCCATGGGAGCAGTTCTCCCTGAATTACGCCTTCCCTCCTCTGTCCATTCTCCCACGAGTCCTGAAGCTCATCAAGGCAATCGGCGTTTCCGCCATTCTTCTCGCTCCAGACTGGCAACGCCGGTCTTGGGTACGCCGACATAGTGCACCTCCTGGCCGACGCCTCCTGGTGTCTTTCCCTGCGGGTCGACCTCCTTTCACAAGGGCCCATATTCCACCCCAATTTACCTCAGCTGAGTTTAACGGAATGGCTGTTGAAGCCACGGTATTGAGGTTTCGTGGGTGCTCGTAACCAGTCATCCAAACCATGCTTAAGGCCCGTAAGCCTCAGTCGGCTCAGATTTAACATCACGTGTGGAAGGCCTTCTTTTCTTGGTGCGAACAGAATAATTTTCACCCCTTGGTGTGTTCCACTCCCAAGATTTTTTTCTTTTTTTGCAATCTGGTCTGGATAAGGGCCTCAGTCGTTCTACCTTGCGTTCTCAGGTTTCCACCCTGTCTGTTCTTTTTCAGCCGGCTCTTGCTTTTCGCCCTCAGGTGAAGACTTTCCTACAGGGGGTGGTCCACTTGGCCCCTCTTTTTTGACAGCCTGTAGAGCCCTGGGACCTTAATTTAGTCCTCGAGGTCTTCTCTTTGAGCCTGTATGGGAGGTGTCTCTTCATCTCCTTTCTTGGAAGGTCGCCGCCTTGGTGGTGATTACGTCCATCCGTAGGGTGTCTGAACTGGCAGGGCTCTCTTGTCGCTTCCCTTATCTCGTCCTTCACAAGGAAAAGGTTGTGCTTCGCCCTCTTCCTTCCTTTTTGCCAAAGGTCGTGTCGGCATTCCACCTTAATGAGGACATCATTCTCCCCTCTTTTTGCCCTGCACCCTCCCATCCTAGAGAAAGGTCCCTGCATTGTTTGTACCTTGTCCGGGCCATACTGATCTACTCGTCCGTCACTGCTTCCTTCCGCTGCTCGGATTCCTTTTTCGTGGTCCAGTCAGGTCCGCGCAAGGGGCTGGCTGCCTCCAAGACCACCATTGGGCGGAGGATCAGGGTGGCCATTGCAGAGGCCTACCGCGTTCGTGGCAGGGCTCCTTTTCGGGTCACTGCTCATTCTGCTCAGGCTGTGGGGGCCTCTTGGGCGGTTCGCCATCAGGCCTTAGTGTCCCAGGTCTGCAAGGCTGCCATCTGGGCTTCAGTTCACACTTTTTCTAAGTTTTATCAGGTCCATATCCTGGCTTCCTCTGACGCCAGTCTGGGCCACAAGGTTCTGCAGGCTGCCGTTCATTAGGCAGGCCGCATGGGGATTGTCATCTTCTTTCCCCACCCTCTGGGACTGCTTTTGTACGTCCCACTGGTGCGGTTTCCCCCAATGACAGGCACAAGAAAAGAGGATTTTTTTGTACTCTCTGTAAAATCCCTTTCTTGTGGCTTCATGGGGAGACATAGCTCCCACCCTGTCGTTTTGAGGTTGTTGCTCCCGGGGCTTGTTTTGTTCTTGGGTTTTCGTTTCCGGGACCAGCATTTTTTTTTTTGGCCTGTTCTCTTTACTTTTCCTACTGCTTGTGACTAAACTGAGTTAGCCTGGTGTCTGTAGGAGGGGTATAGCCTGCCAGGCGGAGTCACTACTTCTGTCTAGTGTTGCCTCCTAGTGGCAGTAGCCTATACCCACTGGTGCTGTGTCCTCAATGAAGCCACAAGAAAGGGATTTTCTGGTGATTACAAAAAAAAAAAAATCCTCTTTTCCCAGGCCTTGTACATATTATCAGTAACAAAGTGCTTGTACAATTACAGCTACAAGGTTTTGACAGCAACAAACAACTGTATCTTTCAATGTTGACACTACGGGGGAGGTTTATGGCTGAATATTTGACATAACAATGCTGATCCCCATAAACCTAGCCAAATAGAAACCAATCCCACCTACACAGCCAGATAAGGAAGGTAGGTAGATAAGACACCTTAATTTTCTGAAATAAATCAATCTGGTTACAAATGGTACCCTTAGGCTAGCTTCACACACACCGACTCGCAGTGAATTTCCTGCTGCGATACACAGCAGATTTGATACCAGGATGTTGGTATATAATTTGATTAAACCATATTGCCCCATGTACCACATGCCGGTCTCCTGGTTCACATGGGTCGCCAACCCCGCAAAGTGTGCACATGCAGGGAAGGGAGGCCATGAATGGCCCTGCAACCCCAATGTCACAGGACCAAACCCCAAAGTGCCTCCCCAAAACCCGGCCAGCACCACCGGCGGAGAAGGCTGCCCCCAAACAACACAAGTATGAATATGGTATTACACTCACCATCACTGCTGCAGACAGAATGGGAAAGATAGGAGGTACTGACCTGTGAGCACAGGTGTATCCTGATAATTTGTTTTATTTTTTGTAGGTATTTTTATTACTGTGCAGGATTTGTCTGCTTAGCCAATCATTTACTGCATCATTGATCCACCTGAAAAATTGTCTGTTTTAACTGCTGCATTTCCCTGCAACCCCTAGGCAGACTACTCCCAGTTGCCATTTATTACCTTCCTATTTTTTTTTTTTTTAATCCACAAAAAAACTGATGCAAAATGAATTCATCCCTGATGTTGTGTTTCTCTAGGACATCAGTGACCTGATCTGTGGAGGAGGCCCATTCTTCGGGCTGATGGCGGAATCTGCCAAACCATAGAATAAAGCCTATGGGACCAGCGGAGAGGCAGGCAAGGGCGAGTGGCAGGTGGTCCACCGGGATTTCATAGTGTGGTCATGTTTGTGACAGTCTTTAGGAGAAATGCACAGAAATTGCACCTATTAGAAAAATCCTGACATGGGAATACCCCTGGTGTACAGTCGCTCTAATCCACCAATGATGTCTGGTACACTGCAGAGAGGATTAGCGAGTGTGGTACTAAATGACTGCGCATTATACCACTATTATGGTGTGTTTACACAGAGATTTATCTAACAGATTATTGAAGCCAAAGCCAGGAACATGTCATAAAGGAAAGACTAAGGGCCCATTTACACAGAAAGATTATCTGACAGATTATCTGCCAAAGATTTGAAGCCAAACCCAGAAATGGATTTGAAAAGAGGAGAAATCTCAGGCTTTCCTTTATGACCTGTTCCCTGTTTATAGTTTGTTTCTGGCTTTGGCTTCAAATCTTTGGCAGATAATCTGTCAGATAATCTTTCTGTGTAAATGGACCCTATGATTTGACCTCTTCTCAAATCCATTCCTGGCTTTGGTGTCAAGCTCTGGTGTCGGGAGTACTGAACTCCTTTCCATAGCACATTGTCTGTGTATACGGGATGTGGGAATGAGGCCTAAGCTCTTTTTAGTGCAATGAGAGCACTTACAGGGGTTTTGTAGGACTTTCAGGTCTTACTACCACACCATAAAATAAAAGAAAATATGGCCGTTATTTCAATATAATAATGGCGGCAATAGCCACACCGTATAGAATAACAGCTATAATTACGACCATCCAAATAATTAACTGACCCATTATTTACCATCTGATCTTGTAACATAAAGCCGCTTTATTTAATTTTTTTAACCTTTTCACACATTGCACTCGTTGCATATAGGCAAGAGAAGCGCTTGGCTAAGTGCTTCACTCCCTGGCTTGCTGCAGGAGATGGTCTCTATTATAAGTGTATCAAGGCCGTCTCCGGCAGAAATATGGAAAAGGCAACAATCCGCGCGATTCTTCTAAAAGGTCTGTTTTGTGAATAGCATTTTACCAGTCCCTACATCTGGCCCCTGGGACACAATACTAAAGCAGAAATGATGTCTGTGTGTATGATGACTCCCACCCCCACCCCAGCTCTCTAATGCCCCCCTCCCCAACACCAGCTCTTGTTATCCTCCCTCAACAAATACGTTTTCTTTTGCGTTGGGGACAATATACACATTCAGTGTAAATGCAAATGGATGGCCGTGCCATTGTGAGGTCACCCGTCTGTGTGAATGGCCACTTTTCAGAGCCGGCCCTGGTGAAATGCGACTCCTTAGTTCTGCTCTTCCTCCTTTTATATGGGGCTGAAATGGCCTCAATTGTTCCCTAATTGGCGGCATTGATGGGAGCCAGACAGCGCGGTCCGGCTCCATGAAAGGGCCCTTCCAGGCCGCATTAAGCCATGACATGTCGCTGTGCTCGCACGCTGGCGGTTATTTGGGGAATTCTTGTTTTCGTACATTTGGTCCTGAAAAGGGACTGTGTACGTTTCCCCATCTATTTTATGGATGCCAAGTACCACTTGACCAGTGTGACATGTTACTGCCTCATTACATTTAACCATTTCTTGCACAGGAGGCTTGTGACTTTCTTTCTGCCATTCCCAATGCTGTACACGCTCCACCTCTTATCCCTGTAGTATGTGATGGAACATGACACAACGTTATATTCTCCTCCTGGATCCGCCATGTATGTACAGTGGTGCCTTGGATTACGAGCATAATCCGTTCCGGGACCATGCTTGTAATCCAAATCTATTCTTAAACCAAAGCAAATTTCCCATAAGGAATCATTGAAATGGAGAAAAATTGGTTCCACACCCCAAAAATAATGTTTTTTTGTATTCCGAACATGTAAAACAAATGAAACAAACATGTAGAAACAGATAAATATGTGATATTATAGGTTACTGCACAGTATAGCAATCAGCATGTGGAGTATAATGTATAGTAAGTGCATAAACCTGATAACACAGCAGCAAATGGAGATGCAGATCCCCATAATGCAGTAGTGTAGTACAACAGGCTAGAACAGAGAAGCAGGGCTGCTGTGAGAGATCTGTGTGGTCACATGACAGCAATGGGGAAGGGGGGGGGGGGGTGTTCAGCATGGGCCAATCAGGAAGTGAGAATCACAGAGCTGTGCAGGAGGACAGTGATAGAAACTTTATATACAGCAGTGTGAGTGCAGGCAGATTATAGCAGCAGTGCGTATAGCTGAGTGTAAGTGCAGGCACATTACAGCAGCAGTGCGTATAGCTAAGTGTAAGTGCAGGAATGGAGAGGATGGGAAACACAGGAGCTGACAGAGACTGCAGGGAGCATGAGGGAATGAGCAGGGTATATGTGGGCCCAGTATAGAAGCACTCTCCATCCAGGGAGAGAGGGGTTACAGCTATAGGAGATTTCCTCCACAGCCCTGTCCCCTGATGCAAGCCCCAGCCTGAAGTGGATCTGCTATGATTTGGAAGGTGAGGGAGACTTCCTGGGTCAGCGTACAGTGCTGTAGACCCCGCTACGCAAACCATGCCCCTCCTCCACTCCCCCAGTACAGGAGCTCTTAAATAAAAGTAATGCTTTTCAACCAAGTTACAATTTTGAAAAACTGTGAGCTCTTCTTGCAAAACGCTCTCAATCCAAATTACTCTTAAACCAAGGTACCATTGTATATATGTATATGCCATGTATATACCATGTATGTATGTGTGAGCTGCGATAGTAACACTTTCCTCAATGCTTTTTCTCTTTGTGAGGTCCTATGTAAGGACCCAGTTTCTAATGGTGCGTTTACACAGAGAGATTTATCTGACAGATTTTTTAATCCAAAACCAGGAATGGATTTAAAAAGAGGAGAAATCTCAGTCTTTCCTTTATGACCTGATCTCTGTTTATAGTCTGTTCCTGGCTTTGGCTTCAAAAATCTGTCAGATAAATCTCTCTGTGAAATCTCTATGGCGGCTCCAGGACACTGCCAGCTACTTGCACATTGTTGGTCATGGGGTGAAAAATTTTAATCATTTTTGCAAAAACGCTTTGTGGTTTTCAAGTCGCATTTATTGTACTTGTGCATGAGGTGCAATAAAATGTTCACCCCCTGAGACTGATATTGGGGAACACCACAACCATGAAGGCAGAAGTCTTACATTTCCTGAAGAAGCTGCCCTGTGTATCTATATACCATTTCTCTGTATACTAGCTGCCCTGTGTATCTATATACCTCTCCTCTGTATACTGGCTGCCCTGTGCATCTATACACCTCTCCTCTGTATACTGGCTGCCCTGTTTATCTGTATACCCCTCCTCTGCCCTGTATATATCTATATGCCCCTCCTCTTCTCTGTGTAGCTATATACCCCTCCTCTGCCCTGTATATCACTGCATACCCCTCATCTGTATACAGGCTGCAGTGTGTATCACTATATACGCCTCCTCTTCTCTGTGTACCTATATACCCCTCCTCTGTATACTGGCTGCCTTTCCTTTACCCTATATATAACTGTATACCCCTCCTCTGCCCTGTATATAGCTATATACCCATCCTCCTGACCGGTATATAGCTATATACCCCACATGTATATCCCCGGGACTGTGGCCCATCCTCCTGCCCTGTATATAGATATATACCCCTCCTCCTGCCCTGTATATAGATATATACCCCTCCTCTGTATCCCTGGGACTGTGGCCCATTCTCCAGCCCTGTATATAGCTAAATGCCCCTTCTCCTGCCCTGTATATAGCTATATACCCCTCCTCCTGCCCTGTATATAGCTATATACCCCTCCTCCTGCCCTGTATATAGCTATATACCCCTCCTCTGCCCTGTATATAGCTATATACCCCTCCTCTGCCCTGTATATAGCTACATACCCCTCCTCTGCCCTGTATATAGCTATATACCCCTCCTGTGTATCCCCGGGACTGTGGCCCATCCTCCTGCCCTGAATATAGCTATATACCCCTCCTGTGTATCCCCGGGACTGTGGCCCATCCTCCTGCCCTGTATATAGCTATATACTCCTCCTCCTGCCCTGTATATAGCTATATACCCCTCCTCCTGCCCTGTATATAGCTATATACCCCTCCTCTGCCCTGTATATAGCTATATACCCCTCCTCTGCCCTGTATATAGCTATATACCCCTCCTCCTGCTGCCCTGTATATAGCTATATACCCCTCCTCTGCCCTGTATATAGCTATATACCCCTCCTCCTGCTGCCCTGTATATAGCTATATACCCCTCCTGTGTATCCTCGTTACTGTGGCCCATCCTCCGATCCTCCTGCCCTGTATATAGCTATATACCCCTCCTCCTGCCCTGTATATAGCTATATACCCCTCCTCCTGCTGCCCTGTATATAGCTATATACCTATCCTCCTGCCCTGTATATAGCTATATACCCCTCCTCTGCCCTGTATATAGCTATATACCCCTCCTGTGTATCCCCGGGGCTGTGGCCCATCCTCCGATCCTCCTGCTCTGTATATAGCTATATACCCCTCCTCTGCCCTGTATATAGTTATATAGCCCTCCTCTGCCCTGTATAAAGCTATATACCCCTCCTGTGTATCCCCGGGACTGTGGCCTATCCTCCTGCCCTGTATATAGCTATATACCCCTCATCTGCCCTGTATATAGCTATATACCCCTCATCTGCCCTGTATATAGCTATATACCTATCCTCCTGCCCTGTATATAGCTATATACCTCTCCTCCTGCCCTGTATATAGCTATATACCCCTCCTCCTGCTGCCCTGTATATAGCTATATACCCCTCCTCCTGCCCTGTATATAGCTATATACCCCTCCTGTGTATCCCCGGGACTGTGGCCCATCCTCCGATCCTCCTGCCCTGTATATAGCTATATACCCCTCCTCCTGCCCTGTATATAGCTATATACCCCTCCTGTGTATCCCCGGGACTGTGGCCCATCCTCCGATCCTCCTGCCCTGTATATAGCTATATACCCCTCCTCCTGCCGTGTATATAGCTATATACCCCTCCTGTGTATCCCCGGGACTGTGGCCCATCCTCCGATCCTCCTGCCCTGTATATAGCTATATACCCCTCCTCCTGCCCTGTATATAGCTATATACCCCTCATCCCCAGGACTGTGGCCCATCCTCCGATCCTCCTGCCCTGTATATAGCTATATACCCCTCCTCCTGCCCTGTATATAGCTATATACCCCTCATCCCCAGGACTGTGGCCCATCCTCCGATCCTCCTGCCCTGTATATAGCTATATACCCCTCCTCCTGCCCTGTATATAGCTATATACCCCTCCTGTGTATCCCCAGGACTGTGGCCCATCCTCCGATCCTCCTGCCCTGTATATAGCTATATACCCCTCCTCCTGCCCTGTATATAGCTATATACCCCTCCTGTGTATCCCCGGGACTGTGGCCCATCCTGCGATCCTCCTGCCCTGTATATAGCTATATACCCCTCCTGTGTATCCCCAGGACTGTGGCCCATCCTCCGATCCTCCTGCCCTGTATATAGCTATATACCCCTCCTGTGTATCCCCGGGACTGTGGCCCATCCTCCTGCCCTGTATATAGCTATATACCTATCCTCCTGCCCTGTATATAGCTATATACCCCTCCTCCTGCCCTGTATATAGCTATATACCCCTCCTCCTGCCCTGTATATAGCTATATACCCCTCCTGTGTATCCCCAGGACTGTGGCCCATCCTCCGATCCTCCTGCCCTGTATATAGCTATATACCCCTCCTCCTGCCCTGTATATAGCTATATACCCCTCCTGTGTATCCCCAGGACTGTGGCCCATCCTCCGATCCTCCTGCCCTGGTGACGACAGCGGAAACTGCGGCTGTTCACACTAGGAGCCTCCTGGCATTGGGGTCCCGGAGCCGCACATAAGCCGCGGGTCACCCCGGGACAGTGACCGGAGCCCGCACACCGGAGAGCGCTGGTATCACGGCGGGGAGACACGGTATATGTGAGCGCCACTCCCGGCAGACACAGAGCAGCAGCAGGTCCGGTGCCGCAGCCATTGTACAGCTGGAGAGTGTGACTGAGCCGGGACCATGTCTGCGGGATGCTGCGCCAGGCAGGTAAGAGCCTGTAGTACTACTACTCCCAGCAGGTCATGGTGGTGGGGGCGACTACAGCGGAGTCCAGGTGCTTACATACACACAGAAACCGTCAGCATGCAGGCGATGTCCTCATTCCCACATCTCACCCCTTCTGGGCTTTTTGCCTTATCCTGTGATCAATCCTCTGATCTGATGGGGGTTGTAGTTCTTTTGCAATCATATGACAAACTTTTCTCTGCAGCAGTAGTATATATTATGGAAGCTTTGTATCCTCTTATGTGTATTGTTATTGCACCATAGACCTCTATGATAACAGTAATGGCTATTAAGGTGTGGATGATGAGAGTTGTGATCATCCTCTACTTATGTGTAACTACAATAGACATACAGGGAGTCTTGAAGTGTTTGTGTGCAGGTATCCCAGCAGTATTATTCTGATGCACTGCCCTGCTCCAACTACCTCTGCAGTCATAGCCTGATGGGGGTTGTTGGTCATTGGATGAACACTTTTTAGCATTGGTGCAAAAATTCTTTGTTGTGTTCAAGTCTGACTTTCCTGAACCTACTTGGCACCTTCCCGCCAGTACTTGTGCATGGGGTATCACCCCAAGGACTGGTCCCGGAGAACACTACATGCATGGGGGTTGTAGTCCGGCATCTGCTCTTGACTGTCATATACCACAATGCTTTACAATTAGGGAGATGAGACATGGGAAAGATGACTAGTTAAAACAAATGAGCAAACAATAGGAGAGGAGAGCCTGTGCAGAAGAGCTTACAGTCTACTGGTATGGGAGAAGTCAGACAATAGGTATAACATTCCAACTTTATATGGGTTTACAGCCCCTTCAGTTGGCACAGGGATTATAGATAAAGCCACATTAACCCGTCATCCACCATCATATCAGACAATGCAGATAGAAAAGTGCGGAGTGATGCCATAAAGGTAACTAGTCAAGCGCAGGGTGTGGACTATGATTATATGACATGTAGAAATGTTGGGTTCCCATGGTGTAGGGCACAGAATGGGTGCAGCCTGGTAGGGGGTCATGGGGGGAATGTGCAGGGGTGCATCAGTCTAGACTATAAACAAGTTACCGAAGGAATTAGTATAGCACAAAGCTTTATTTATCCTAAGATAGGTGTGTCAAACTTGTGGCCCTCCAACTGTTGCAAAACTACAACTCCCATCATGCCTGGACAGCCAAAGCTTTAGCTTTGGCTGTCCAAGCATGATGGGAGTTGTAGTTTTGCGGAGAGCCAAAGTTTCCTACCCCTGTTCTAAGGGTAGATGTCACTATTCGGTGAGCTACTTTATTCTGGAAACAGTGCCACTCTCATCTTCAGATTCTATCTGGTATTACAACTCAGTTCCATTGAAGGGAATGGAGACTGGTTATAATAACACACACCTCCACAGCCGCCATTCCTGGAGAGGTCTGAGCCTTAAAGGGGTATTCCAATGATAAATTATCACCTGTCTACTGGTCAGGGTCCAGTCTCTAGAATGGGGATTCCCTGAGCGCTGGTTTGCTTATAGGGCATAGATTCAGTATAACCTGGATGCCTATTAGTCATCTACAATGTTTATATGAATATAGAAAGTTTCTGTAACTATAGTATCGGCGCTGATGACAATGCCACAAGTCGGTGTGTGAGTCACATCTTGGTTTTCTTGGAGGGCGTCCAGTATTGTCTTGGCATGGTGCGGAGGACTCCGCCTGGGATCACTCCCATTCTCTTTGTCAGCTCTGGGCTCTCACTGTACAGTATGGGCTGCTGTCTTGTATTTATATGGTCCCCATTGTCAGGGTCTGAGATGAAG
The DNA here is from genome assembly GCF_027789765.1 of Dendropsophus ebraccatus. Classification (NCBI taxonomy): domain Eukaryota; kingdom Metazoa; phylum Chordata; class Amphibia; order Anura; family Hylidae; genus Dendropsophus; species Dendropsophus ebraccatus. The sequence goes on along the minus strand of NC_091456.1, from coordinate 162,250,183 downwards.
TCAGTGTAACCATAAATTACGCCCTGACAACTTTATCAGATAGGAGGAGAACAAGCGAGGACCTTCTAGTCTGGTGCCTGGGGTTGAAACATTGTTTCTTGTTCTATTTTAAAGGAGTTTTTTAGGATCAGAAGAGCGTCTGTCTTCTTCCACAATCAGCACCACCCTTGTCCATTGGCTTGTCACTTGTGCCAATCTGCAATACCAGAGCCAACCTATATACCAGAGTGGTGCTGTTTTTGGAAGAAGACACCAGGCAGCTTTTAGTCCTGCTTTAAAGGAGTTATCCAGCGAAAAGATTTTTCTTTCAAATCAACTGATATCAGAAAGTTATATAGATTTGTAATTTATTTCTATTAAAAAAAATATTGTCTTCCCATACTTATCAGTTACTGTATGTCCTGCAGGAAGCTTTGTTTTATTTTCAGTCTGACACAGTGCTCTCTGCTGACATCTCTGGCCAAGACAGGAACTCTGTCCCGGTTTTCTATGAATTCCTATAGAAAACCTCTCCTGCTCTGGACAGTTCCTGTCTCGGCCAGAGATGTCAGCAGAGAGCACTGTGTCAGACTGAAAATAAAACAACATTTCCTGCAGGACATACAGAAGCTAATAAGTATGGGAAGACTGGAGATTTTTTTTTAATAGAAGTAAATTACAAATCTATATAACTTTCTGACACCAGTTGATTTGAAAGAAAAAGCTTTTTGCTGGACAACCCCTTTAACCCACCCTGCCTCCAGTACATTACCACCTATATAGTCTATGGCTGCTGACAGTTTTACAGGACAGCAGCTGGGAATGTCTGCTCGTGTTACTAGATCACTTCATCATCAGGCTAATGTATCCTTGGTAATGGCTATTTAAAGAGATGGTGACCACCCAGTCTTCTCTAGTAGGCTCCCATATTAATACAAGAATAAAAAAAGTATAATATGCAGAATAAAGTTTGTATCTGGCATATAGTGCACTCTGCCGTGCTATTCCATACAGCAGAAGCAAGAGGTATGGCCCCAGTGTACCGCCAGGTGCTGATAGGAGCCTATGGATATGTTTCATGTGCACATTAGGAGCTTTCAGCAAGTAGACACCAGTGTGAAAGTAACTAAACTGTGGTGAACTAAACAGGATGACAACATTGTTATGATAGGAATGGCTGAGGCCTGGGTGGTTAGATTAGGATTGCAAAGCAAGGTCATGTGCACACCGGTGTATCACACAGATCTAGATAATCCTGGCCCATTAGCATAGACACATAGAAGATTGTTCTTCCCTTTCTTCTTATCTTAGGATATATATGTTTATCCCAGGTAGGTTTACATTCAGTTATTGTAGATTTACCTACCACATCTGCTGGAAGTTTGTTCTAAACATCTACTACTCCTTTAGTAAAGTCATTTTTTTTTCTCCTGTTGCTTATTATCTGTTGCCCAACTAACCTCTCACTCTGTCCTCTTGTCCTTGTGTTCAGTTTCTGCCCTCCTGAATCTTATTTATCCCTTTAACATATGCAAAGGTTTCAATCATGTCCCCCTTATTATTCTTTCCTCCTGACGATACAAATTTAGATTGTCCCCTATCTACATGACCTGCTGCTCTATTCATTACTATGGAGCCACTGAAGAGAGACACTCTGCTCTCTCCGGTGGCCCCATAGGAATGAATAGAGCCGTGGGTCAGCTGCCATACCCCTGGCTGTATTTATAACAAAGGAGCCAGGGGCATATCTGGAGATTGACAGAGGGTACGAAGGTCGGACCTCCCAGCTATCTCTTACTTGGCCCCTTTCCTGTGGATAAAGGACAACTAAGTCCTAAGGTGGACAACCTCTTTAAGTCTTTCCTGATATGTTTTATGCCTGACACCCGCCACCATTTTGTAGCCTGTCTTTGGACTCGTTCTATTTTATCAATATCTTTTAGTAGGTGAGGTCTCCAGAACTGGGCACAGTATTCCAGATGTGGTCTCAGTAGCGCTCTATACAGTGGGATCACAGTCTCCTACTGGTTATACCTCTAGCTATACAGCCCAGCCTAGCTTTCCCTAATGCCTGGTTGCACTGGTAACTGTATGGCTAACTAATTTTATAGATGTCAGAAAACGCTACCCCTAAATCCTTCTCTTCTGAACTGCCAATATGATACTCTGATAGAGGATTCCTGCTCCTTCCCAAGTACATTATTTTACATTTGGAAACATTGAACTGCAGTTTCCGTTGTTTTGACCACTTAGCTAGTAAAGCTAAAACATTTTTCATATTACTGACACCTCCAGAAATATCAACCCTATTGCACACTTTTTTTGTCATCACCAAACCTTCTCCTATGTGACTAACCTTACCTCACAAACCTTCTCTTATGTCACTAACCTTACCTACCAAACCTTCTCCTATGTCACTATCCTTACCTACCAAACCTTCTCCTATGTCACTATCCTTACCTACCTAACCTTCTCCTATGTCATTATCCTTACCTACCAAACCTTCTCCTATGTCACTAACCTCACCTACCAAACCTTCTCCTATGTCACTATCCTTACCTCACAAAACTTCTCCTATGTCACTATCCTTACCTACCAAACCTTCTCCTATGTCACTATCCTTACCTCACAAAACTTCTCCTATGTCACTATCCTTACCTACCAAACCTTCTCCTGTGTCACTAACCTTACCTCACAAAACTTCTCCTATGTCACTAACCTTACCTACCAAACCTTCTCCTATGTCACTATCCTTACCTACCAAACCTTCTCCTATGTCACTATCCTTACCTACTACACCTTCTCCTATATCACTATCCTTACCTACCAAACCTTCTCCTATGTCACTATCCTTACCTACCAAACCTTCTCCTATATCACTAACCTTACCTACCAAACCTTCTCCTATGTCACTATCCTTACCTCACAAAACTTCTCCTATGTCGCTTACAAACATATAAAAAAGGACCCAGAACAGACCCTTGTGGCACACCACTTGTAACCAGTCTCTGCTCGGAATATACACCATTACCAACAACCCTCTGATATCTATCCTTGAGCCAACCACAAATCCTCTGAACTATCCCGTGATTAAGTCCTAATACTATATCAGAGTTCTCCCTGGTGTTGGTTTCAGTGTTTCTAGGTAAAGCCCTCATCTGTGAAACAGAACCTTACATGAGAACAATTGGCCTTGTATACAGCTCCATATTGTCCACTGCATTATATAGTATTGTATAGTGGAGGTGACATATACTCCAGCTGTAGATGTGGCAGCTCTATGTCCATAGTATTGGGGGTAGGGTTACTGTTGATCCCTTTTGCTACCATGCGGGATGATACAGACGGTTTTACGACCCTGGTCTGGAGCTGTTTACAGACTGCTAACAAATTCTTACGGAAACCTTGGGGAACGAAAGAATTCCTCTGCGTCTCTGGATGTTATTATCAGATGACTTCCTCTACTAAAGAGCGAATCTGACAGGAATGAAGAGAAATCCACAATGAATTCCAGGATCCGTTGTTGTGCTGTATACGTCGTCTCCTATAGATACTTTAATGTGTGGTTATTTCCGCTTACCTGGGAGTACCCATATACCCATATATCTATATATCCATATATCTAGTATATTGTAACTGAAGTGCTTGCAGGAACGCTGTATATAGTGTTGTGAATAAAAACAAGGCTGGGTTCACACTAGTATAATACAGATGCGTCTTAGCATCCGTATTACTGTGGGTCCAATGACCTGACCTGACTGCATCCTCAGAACTATAGATTTTCAGGTGCAAAATTTATGTGGAGAAAATCCACATCATACTCTGTAACCGCAAACTGCATGAAATTGTAGCTTCACGCCAAGTCAGGGCAAAAACTGCACTGCGGTACGGATTACCAGTCTGTTGGAAACTTTCACTTTTGATTATTTGGGGGTGATTTTTGGGAGTGATTTTTTTTTTTTTTTTGGGGTGGGGGGTGAGTGATTATATATATATATATATATACTCACCCCCCACCCCAAAAAATAAAATAAAAAATAAAATATATATATATATATATATATATATATATATATATATATATATATATATATTAATATACACCATGCTAGTAACGGGTTGGACCCCCTTTTGCCTTCAGAACTGCTTCAATTCTGCGTGGCATAGATTCAACAAGGTGCTGGAAGCATTCCTCAGAGATTTTGGTCCATATTGACATGATGGCATCACACAGTTGCCGCAGATTTGTCGGCTGCACATCCATGATGCCAATCTCCCGTTCCACCACATCCCAAAGATGCTCTATTGGATTGAGATCTGGTGACTGTGGAGGCCATTTGAGTACAGTGAACTCATTGTCATGTTCAAGAAACCAGTCTGAGATGATTCTAGCTTTATGACATGGCGCATTATCCTGCTGAAAGTAGCCACCAGATGTTGGGTACATTGTGGTCATAAAGGGATGGACATGGTCAGCAACAATACTCAGGTAGGCTGTGGCGTTGCAACGATGCTCAATTGGTACCAAGGGGCCCAAAGAGTGCCAAGAAAATATTCCCCACACCATGACACCACCACCACCAGCCTGAACCGTTGATACAAGGCAGGATGGATCCATGCTTTCATGTTGTTGACGCCAAATTTTGGCCCTACCATCCGAATGTCGCAGCAGAAATCGAGACTCATCAGACCAGGCAACGTTTTTCCAATCTTCTTGTGTCCAATTTCGATGAGCTTGTGCAAATTGTAGCCTCAGTTTCCTGTTCTTAGCTGAAAGGAGTGGCACCCGGTGTGGTCTTCTGCTGCTGTAGCCCATCTGCCTCAAAGTTCGACGTACTGTGCGTTCAGAGATGCTCTTCTTCCTACCTTGGTTGTAACGGTTGGCTATTTGAGTCACTGTTGCCTTTCTATCAGCTCGAACCAGTCTGCCCATTCTCCTCTGACCTCTGGCATCAACAAGGCATTTCCGCCCCCAGAACTGCCGCTCACTGGATGTTTTTTTCTTTTTCGGACCATTCTCTATAAAGCCTAGAGATGGTTGTGCGTGAAAATCCCAGTAGATCAGCAGTTTCTGAAATACTCAGACCAGCCCTTCTGGCACCAACAACCATGCCACGTTCAAAGGCCCTCAAATCACCTTTCTTCCCCATACTGATGCTCGGTTTGAACTGCAGGAGATTGTCTTGACCATGTCTACATGCCTAAATGCACTGAGTTGCCACCATGTGATTGGCTGATTAGAAATAAAGTGGTAACGTGCAGTTGGACAGGTGTACCTAATAAAGTGGCCGGTGAGTGTATATGTATATATATTTTATTTTTTTTACACTTATGATTCATCCTCCTAGGACACCTGAACATCGTGTGATCTCTCATGCAGTACACTGAATTACATGAACTGCCCGGCACCTGTTACACTGCCCCTGCCTATGGCAAATCTATGGGGGGCTTCAGAAAACCCCTGCCTGTCAGGACAGCTGATTGCGTTGCGGTCAGGGGTGTAACTAGAAAATGGCTGGGCCCTGTAGCAAACTTATGGTTAAAGCACTGAGGCCAGTGTATACAGAAAACTGTATACCAGGGGTAGGGAACCTTCGCCTTCCAGCTGTTTCAAAACTACAACTCCCATCATGCCTGGAAAGCCAAAGCTAAAGCAAGCTTCAGCTGTCCAGGCATGATGGGAGTTGTAGTTTTGCAACAGCTGGAGAGCCAAGATTCCCTACCCCTGCTCTATACTGTCAGTGACCGCCAAGCCTGTCCATATGCCATAAATGCCCCCGATGAGAATGACCCTTCTCCAGTGTAGTTGGTGTCGGATGAGCTGAGGGCATTGTTATTATGCTGCTAGCTCACAGCTGCACACATGGCCTTATCTCCTGTGTAGACTGGGCGCAGCCTTGAGTTTCTGCTATCTCGTACACAAAACAAAGGAGCCAGTTATACAATGGAGGAGGCTGAAACCTGAGCAAACTAGGTGAAGATTCCTGGCACAGAATGCGAGCTGGTGTATAGAAATAACTAGTAATATATGCGTCTTCTTTGTTGTATTATAAAAACTATACTTGCTTCAGTCTTATTTTCCCCTTGTGCTTTTTGTTGCGTGGTTCCCATCTGTACCAATATAGCCCAAGTTACTTATGTGTCCATCCAGTCTAATTTCAAAGGACAATTTCCTACATGGGATTGCATAGTTTTTGGGAATTTTCTTTTTAATTGGAACAAATTCCTTTGCATGTCATGAAGAGCAGGGCATGTATCATTTAATTTATTGTTTTACCTTGACATAACTTCAGCCTCCTCCATATCTACAGATACTCTCTTTCCTTTCTCTCCCACTATCTGCTCATTTACTTCTCTTCTCTCATCACAGCTTCTTTTCACGTAACTGCAAGGTTTCTCCTGAGCTGCCCCCGCTGTCTGGAATTCTCTCCCTTACCTTATTTAAGTGTCACTGTCGTTAAAATTTGAATTGCAGAAATCAATAGTCCAGGCGATTTTAAGAAACTTTGTAATTGGGTTTATTAGCCAAAAAAGGAATTTTTATCATGAAAAAACAGTTTGAAGCTTTCCCCTGTCTTCATGGTTTTCCTATGGAGAGAGAAAGTAAAAGCAACAGGACAACAAAGAGTTAATTTACATTCACATCGCTGGCTATCTCCTCTGACAGTCACCACTGACCTCTCTGACCTCTAATTAGGGCTCTGAATAGCTCTCCCTCTCAGCTGCCGCTAATCTCGCTCCTTCCCCCTCCCCCCTCCCCTCTTCATAGACCAGACAGATCAGAGTCCCACGGATGGAAAAAAACAGTCGATTTCCTGATTCTGAGCAGTGGATGACAGAAAGGAGAGGAGGGGGGGACCTGGGAAAAGGCTTTGTACATGCAGATAATGGCATATTTGGCTAATAAACCAAATTACAAAGTTTCTTAAAATCGCCTGGACTATTGATTTCTGCAAAAATTTTTTAACAGTGCCACTTTAAACTTTCTCCTACCTCAAAACGTTTGCCGGGTACCTGAATCCTCACCACTTTATTACTCATTACATACCGTATATTGCCTTGTTTAATAGCACAGTGATCAGCCAGTGGACGATCACACTCAGTCTTCAGCTGACCACATCTTTATTAGTGAGAGCGATCAGCTAAGGAGTGGGAAAATACCTGCTCATCATCTGATCGCTTCTTTTGCGCAGGTCTAAAAATTTATCTCCATACATCTCTCTGTGGAAACATAATATTTAACTGGCCACACGAATGAGGCAGTGATCTATCTTGCGACCCGGCCATGTGAATATTCATGCCTTCTTAAGGCACTGCAAGCAAGCGTTGATCTCACTGTTCGCCACTCTTTTGCAGCTACGGATGGCCCAAGGTTGATGTAAAAGGACCCTTAGGGTCCTATTACATGGAGCGTTTTTTAACGATTAGCGACTAATGATAAACGATCGCAAACAAGACTGTTTATAGTTAACCTGAAATCATTCACCATATTACACAGAACAATAGTCGTTAGTTACGATCGTTATTGCGATCGTTACTGTAATCGTTTACTCCTTCTGATCCCAGCAAAACAATGAACAGTGTGCAGTTACACTGAAAGATTAGTGAAAAAATGCGGAACTTGAGGGAACGAATGTGAAATTACAGCGAACGATTAACGATAATTTTAGGTTCAGATCTAAATCAACGATCAATGACACACAAATGATTTTTTGATCATTGCTTGCAATTACACAGAACGATTATCGTTTAAATTCAAACAATATAACGATTTTTCACACGATAATCGTCCCGTGTAATAGGGCCCTTAGTCTGTATGTCTTCTCTCGCTCATACATTGTACAGTATAGTATTATATAAAAGTGTGAATAAGACATGGATGAAAGCAGGTACCGGAAGCTGTAGAAGTAGTAGGTTTAAGGGGATAAATAGAGTTCTGGGAAATCATCCATTCATGGTGATGGCGGACGGCAGGTCTGGACATTCATGGCTGTTCTGTCTGCCTTTCTCTATGGTACGATGGGGATCAGCCTTCGCTGCCGCCGTTGGGATAATGAACATTTGTGTGACCTAGATATGGCTTCTCTTCCCATGACCTCCTGCAGATGTGCACAATACCATTACGCTTCAGTGTGTGGGCTGCAAATAGTTTATGGAAAGACATTTCCCATTATTGGCTGACAATTATAGACAACTCAAGATTTCCGCCGTTTCCTGTAAGACTACTCCTTATTATGTATAAGTATCGTAATAATCTGTTATTTACTGTAATTCCGCCATGACCCGGGTCAGGGGCCTATAGGGCCTTCATACTTGGTGACTACCCTCGCTCTGCTGTACCTGATGTATAACAGGGATCGGGAATCTGTGGCCCTCCAGCTGTCGGAAAACTACAATTCCCATCCAAAGCTTTGGCTGTCCAGGCATGATGGGTATTGCAGTTTTGCAACCGCTGGAGTGCGGCAGGTTCCCCATCCCTGCTGTATAACATAGTTGGTCATTCATGTAAATGGTCGTCACGAATCATAAATTTTCCCCTCTAGCAGCAGAAAGTTGCAGTAACATTTCTAGTTGTTATCACTCACATGAAACTTATTTCCTGAGCCGTTTCCTTTGATGTTTTACGAGAGACTATTTGCATTTCTGTAAACTAGCTATATGCACAGATTTTGGGCACCCACAGTCGTCTGTACTTTCTTATCTGCAATCCTCTTCCTATGAAATGCTGTCTGGTATGGGGAGTATAATTTTGGAACAAGATGGGGGAAGGGATTTGCCTCTCTGTTGGTGCAATACATTATACCACTACAAACCTGTATCCATCAGTACCATATAGGTTGGGGGGCTGGATTCTGGCACCTCCTTTCGCCTGTTTGAAGAAACAATGCACGCTTGGGTCAGTGCAGTGGCCTCTCGGTTACATAGCTTGTGCTTGCCATACATTGAGTAGTGGTTGTGCAGGGTATTGCAGCCTTGTCTTATTTATACATCAGCACTACTAAATGTATGGCATGTGGTACCCATGTAAACACAACTGATCGGGGGTTGGGGGGAGGGGTTGGAATCTGCTATAAGTTCTTTTTAGAATAGGCCACCAATGTGCTTAACGTTAACTCGTCTAAATGTAAGCGATAATCTTTCCGTGTGTATGCAGGTTTGTGCATTGCGGTAAAATATAGATGCATAAGGTCTATGGGGTCTCAAGAGTTTGTGCTAGTAATGCTAAGTAATAGGACAGCCATAAACCTATGGACCTTTACTGTTACCTCTTTTATGTGTACCCTAATGTGTATTACCATGGAGTACAACTAAGGGTCCTGGTCCGTCTATAGCTCCAAAAAACTGAAAATATATCTATAAAAGGGGTTATCTATGATAAGAAAAAACACACAGCTACTTTCTTACAAAAACAGCGCCACCCTTCTGTCCTCAGGTAGAATGTGGTATTACAGTTCATCTCTATTAACTTTAATGAAACTGAGTTACAAACCCAAACTGTGGACAGGGGTGGTGCTGTTTCTGGAGGACGGCGGCCATGTTCTAAGCTCTGATGGATAACCCTCAGATTGGACGCAGAGCTGTAATGAAGGAACACGAAGACGCGGATGGACACTGTCTGTCATACAGGAAAACGCAGGAGGCATCTACTGCAGACATAGAAAGAAGAGGTGCCTGTGTGCTCTATGGATTGTTACAATCCCTAAGGCTATACTTGTAATGTTACGTTCTGTAGAACCAAAGCGGCTCATTGTGGTGCAAGGGCTTCAATTGTGGTTTTCTTAGATGTTATCCTGACAAAGGATCCTCAGGGAGAGTCCTATCACATACCATGGAGCTCCTAGACTCACATCCACATCCATGAACAAGGCTTCTTTCTTATAAAAAGATGAAATAAAAGCTGCATGTTGGCAACAGATGAAAACCAGCTCTGTCATCTCGTCTGCACACTTAGCTTATTACTGGGTGTCGGGCTATTCCTAGCAAAGCCTGCCATTAGGGGATCACAGGGCAAACTGGTGGAGGGAGCCCTGTCATCTGGATGGGGACGGCAGACCAGACATTGAGTTAATGTGGTCTCCTGGATTGGGTAGATATGTGGCAGACATGATCGTACTTGTAATTGAAATTGGTGGAAATTTGCTTAGCAGTGGTCTAAACACAACTGTTTGGGTACTGTATAGCACTGTGAGGGTACTGATACTGCAGGATACAGGTCTAACATGGCACTTTGAGGGTGATGGCACTCTATGGTTACAGTATAGCAATGTAAGGGTACTGTTCCTGCAGAATCGGGGCCTATCATGGCACTGTATGGGTACAGCATAACACTGAGGATACTGTTCTTTCTGGATACAGGTCTAACATGGCACTGTATGGGTACAGTGTAACACTGAGGGTACTGTTCTTTCTGGATACAGGTCTTAACATGGCACTGTATGGGTACAGTATAGCACTGTGAAGGTACTGTTCTTTCTGGATACAGGTTTAACATGGCACTGTAGGGGAACGTTATAGCACTGTGAGGACACGGGTCCAACAATATATACAGTGTGTGTGTGTGTGTGTGTGTATATATATAAAATATATATATATACTAGAAGATGTACCCGGCGCTGCCCGGGTATAAAGTATCAGTGTGTTAATTAGATTTGTTCTAAGGTGCCCAGGAGGCCAAGCTAAAGGTATTGTTTCATCTGAGTTAATCAGTGGAATTAGTGTATACCTGTAGTGCATAGTTGGAGGGGTTCTGCATACTCACAATGTATAGTTTTTAGGGGTCTCGCATATCTGTAGTGCATAGTTGGGGGGGCTGTATACCTATAGTGTATAGTTGAGGGAGGTCCTGTATACCTGTACTGCATACTGTAGTTCGGGGGTCCTGTATACCTGTAGTATATAGTTGGTGCTGCATACCTGTAATGTACAGTTGGTGGAGGTCTTGTATACCTGTAGTTTATAGTTTGAGGGTCCTGGATACCTGTAGTGCATAGTTTGAGGGTCCTGTATAACTGTAGTATAGAGTTGGTGGAGGTCCTGTATACCTGTAGTGTATAGTTTGGGGTCCTATATACCTGTAGTATATAGTTGGTGGAGTTCCTGTATACCTGTAGTATATAGCTTTGGGGTCCTGTATACCTGTAGTATAGAGTTGGTGAAGGTGCTGTATACCTGTAGTATAGAGTTGGTGTAGGTCCTGTATACCTGTAGTGTATAGTTTGGGGGTCCTATATACCTGTAGTATATAGTTGGTGGAGTTCCTGTATACCTGTAGTGTATAGTTTTGGGGTCCTGTATACCTGTAGTGTATAGTTTTGGGGTTCTGTATACCTGTAGTGTATAGTTTAGGGTCCTGTATACCTGAAGTATATAGTTGGTGGAGGTCCTGTATACCTGTAGTGTATAGTTTTGGGGTCCTGTATACCTGTAGTGTATAGTTTGGGGTCCTGTATACCTGTAGTATATAGTTGGTGGAGGTCCCGTGCACCTGTAGTGTATAGTTTTGGGGTCCTGTATACCTGTAGTGTCCTGTATACCTGCAGGGTCGTATTTAGCATTAGGCATCCATGGTCTGGTGCGTAGGGTAGCCCCTTACAGAGGGGCAGTACCCTCCCGTTCAGACTTGCCAGAAAATCTGGTGTCTTTTTGAGGGGGATATGGCGGTATTGGTAATGTCTGGTATGGCGGTGTTATCCAGTCACAGTATGGCGGTATTGGTCAGGTCTGGTGTGGTGGTGTTCTCCAGTCACAGTGTGGCAGTATTGGTCAGGTCTGGTATAGTGGTGTTATCCAGTCACAGTATGGCGGTATTGGTCAGGTGTGGTATGGCAGTGTTATCCAGTCACAGTATGGCAGTATTGGTCAGGTGTGGTATGACAGTGTTATCCAGTTACAGTATGGCGGTATTGATCAGGTCTGATATGATTGTGTTATCCAGTCACAGTATGGCGGTATTGGTCAGGTCTGGTGTGGCGGTGTTACCCAGTGACAGTTTGGCGGTATTGGTCAGGTCTGGTATGGCAGTGTTATCCAGTCACAGTATGGCGGTATTGGTCAGGTCTGGTGTGGCGGTGTTACCCAGTCACAGTATGGCGGTATTGGTCAGGTCTGGTATGGCAGTGTTACCCAGTCACAGTTTGGTATACCTGTAGTGCCCTGTATATACATGTACTGTATAGATGGAGTTGGGGGTCCTGTATATACATGTCCTGTATAGATGGAGTAGGGGGTCCTGTATATACATGTCCTGTATAGATGGAGTAGGGGGCCCTGTATATACATGTACTGTATAGTTGGAGTAGGGGGTCCTGTATACATGTCCTGTATAGATGGAGTAGGGGGCCCTGTATATACATGTCCTGTATAGATGGAGTAGGGGGCCCTGTATATACATGTCCTGTATAGATGGAGTAGGGGGCCCTGTATATACATGTCCTGTATAGATGGAGTAGGGGGCCCTGTATATACATGTACTGTATAGATGGAGTAGGGGGTCCTGTATACATGTCCTGTATAGATGGAGTAGGGGGCCCTGTATATACATGTACTGTATAGATGGAGTAGGGGGCCCTGTATATACATGTACTGTATAGATGGAGTAGGGGGCCCTGTATATACATGTACTGTATAGATGGAGTAGGGGGTCCTGTATGCATGTACTGTATAGATGGAGTAGGGGGTCCTGTATATACATGTACTGTATAGATGGAGTAGGGGTCTACCAGTTATTACTGTGGATGTTGTGAGGCAGCTTCCCTAGCAACCATTGCTCCCTGTGAAAATGAAAGCAGTAATCCTATTGGTTGCTAAGGCTCCAACTGCCGTGTCTGCTGCAGCTAATTATATCACCTGTGTTTGCAGTGAGGAGATTTTCCCATTCATCTCTATGGGCTGCCGCTCTTCCCCCTCCCTTCCTGTACATCTGGCGGGGGCGGGACCTTCACTAAAACCTTCCCGGGCACCCAATGTATCTGTGTGCCAAATTTGGGGTCAAACGGTTCAGGCGTTTGGAAGTCTATTTGGGACAGACAGACTTTCATTTTTATTATATACTAGAAAATGTACCCGGCGCTGCCCGGGTATAAAGTGTCAGTGTGTTAATTAGATTTGTTCTAAGGTGCACAGGAGGCCAAGCTAAAGGTATTGTTTCATCTGAGTTAATCAGTGGAATTCGTGTATACCTGTACTGTATAGTTGGAGGGGTTCTGTATACCCATAATGTATACTTTTAGGGGTCTCGCATATCTGTAGTACATAGTTGGGGGTCCTGTATACCTGTAGTGTGTAGTTGGGGGGGCTGTATACCTGTAGTGTATAGTTGAGGGAGGTCCTGTATACCTGCAGTGTACAGTTGGTGAAGGTCCTGTATACCTGTACTGTATAGTTCGGGGTCCTGTATACCTGTAGTATATAGTTGGTGCTGTATACCTGTAATGTATAGTTGGTAGAGGTCTTGTATACCTTTTAGTTTATAGTTTGAGGGTCCTGGATACCTGTAGTGTATAATTGGTGGAGGTCTTGTATACCTGTAGTATATAGTTTGGGGGTCCTGTATACCTGTAGTGCATAGTTTGAGGGTCCTATATAACTGTAGTATAGAGTTGGTGGAGTTCCTTTATACCTGTAGTATATAGCTTTGGGGTCCTGTATACCTGTAGTATAGAGTTGGTGAAGGTGCTGTATACCTGTAGTATAGAGTTGGTGTTGGTCCTGTATACCTGTAGTGCAGGCATGTCCAAACTTTTTTCGAAGAGTGCCAAATTTGATGAAGTGAACATGTGCGAGGGCCGACCATTTTACATGCTAAATGCTATATGCTTTATAACACAGGCAGATAATAGCAAGCTGGATACCTGGGGGGCCGTAAAAGTTCGGAACGCGGGCCGCAAATGGCCCTCCGGCCGGACTTTGGACATGCCTGCTGTAGTGTATAGTTTTGAGGTCCTGTATACCTGTAGTGTATAGTTTGGGGTCCTATATACCTGTAGTATATAGTTGGTGGAGTTCCTGTATACCTGTAGTGTATAGTTTTGGGGTCCTGTATACCTGTAGTGTATAGTTTGGGGTCCTGTATGCCTGTAGTATATAGTTGGTGGAGGTCCTGTATACCTGAAGTATATAGTTGGTGGAGGTCCTGTATACCTGTAGTCTATAGTTTTGGGGTCCTGTATACCTGTAGTATATAGTTGGTGGAGGTCCCGTGCACCTGTAGTGTATAGTTTTGGGGTCCTGTATACCTGTAGTGTCCTGTATACCTGCAGGGTCGTATTTACCATTAGGCACCCATGGTCTGGTGCGTAGGGTAGCATGTACTGTATAGATGGAGTAGGGGGTCCTGTATATACATGTACTGTATAGATGGAGTAGGGGGTCCTGTATATACATGTACTGTATAGATGGAGTAGGGGGTCCTGTATACCTGTACTGTATAGATGGAGTAGGGGATCTACCAGTTATTACTGTGGATGTTGTGAGGCAGCTTCCCTAGCAACCATTGCTCCCTGTGAAAATGAAAGCAGTAATGCTATTGGTTGCTAAGGCTCCAACTGCCGTGTCTGCTGCAGCTAATTATATCACCTGTGTTTGCAGTGAGGAGATTTTCCCATTCATCTCTATGGGGTGCCTCTCTTTCCCCTCCCCCTCCCCTCCTGTACATCTGGCGGGGACGGGACCTTCGCTAAAACCTTCCCGGGCACCCAATGTATCTGTGTGCCAAATTTGGGGTCAAACGGTTCAGGCGTTTGGAAGTCTATAGAGGACAGACAGACAGACAGACAGACTTTGATTTTTATGATATAGATATATATATATAAAATTATATCTATCTCAGAGTACACTGGGGGAGATTTATCAAACATGGTGTAAAGTGAAACTGGCTCAGTTGCCCTTAGCAACCAATCAGATTCCACTTTTCATTCCTCACAGACTCTTTGGAAAATGAAAGGTGGAATCTGATTGGTTGCTAGGGGCAACTGAGCCAGTTTCACTTTACACCAGTTTGATAAATCTCCCCCCATTGTCCCTATTTCCTCTCTAATGGCGGCCATACAACTCACTTAGCTGTCAGATAAATTTGTCAGACAGCTATTCCTCCTGACATGCATGCTTGGCTCAGCTGAGTGTACATGTGTTCTCCTAGGAAAAGGGAAATAAGCTGCTGCCAGATACTACTTATATCAGTGTCACTAAAGAAGACTCCACTTCTCATTGACTCTAATAAGATTGTTGGGAACACAAGGGCATGGACCTGTAACATGGGATATATCTTAGTACCAGACCCATCTCTAGTGTTTCTAGCAGCACTGTAGGCCTGACGCTCTCTCTACAGGAGTCCCCGGCCATGTTTGCTTCTGAACTCTTTGGACTGGGAACTGGCTAGACTGCGCTGCTTTTATAGGAAAGAAAAACATCCATCGTCTCCACATTCCAGGCCGTGTGAATCCTCCCGGATTTGTGGCCCAACCCTCCTGGAAATAGAGAGGCTTTGTCAATTACAGCAATGACTGTACACTTACACCTTTTAGGATATTAACATTAGTATGCTGTCACCTTTTGGTTCTTCTACACTAGTATACTATGTGATTGTATGATTTGCCATTTTATAATAAATACAGAGGAGTATTATATTTAGTACCTATATGTGTTTGAGTGCTCAGCACATGACTTTCATTGTCTATTTCTGTGTAGCACCTTTGTTTTGTTGCTGCCAGGGCGCATTAATAATATAATGGGCTACAGCTTCCGCATGCCCTTTCCTCGACCATTGTGGGGAATATTGAGACTAGGCCTTATGCACACATTCAGTATTTTTTTCCAAGTCTGTAGATTCCTCCCGCTATCCACCCGTACAGTTGTACAATCTCCTAAAAATGACGGATTGGGCATCCATATGTTTATAAATCCTTTTATTTTATTTTTTGCGGATTCCATTGATTTCTATAGGATCTGTACATGGCAGGACATGCGAATTAGGCCTTAGTAAAAGGCACCAGAATTCTTGCCCAGATAGCAACAAACACTTGGCTCCAGATTTCTTATGTTTTTACACTTCGCTAGACCATGTGAGAAGGTGTGTAGAAAATAGGATGTGGTCAAAAAGACTAATGTTAAGCCATCAATATAAATGGCGTTATCGTATATGTTGTTCATTCTGTCCTTAGGTTGAATTTCAAATAATCTTTTACAGTATAGGATTGGATTGATGCATCTATGCATTGGGATGTGTGAATTTTGAGGTTCCTTTTTTACACCAGTCGCCTCAGTATGGAGACCACAATGGATGTACATGGCCTCGCCCTGACCTCATTCACACGGCCACGCTGTCAGATACCATGTCCTACATCCTGATTTGTAATCTGATACTTTTCTAATGATGGTGTCGCTGTGGATGAAGCATTTCTATTATTATCGCTATTGAGTCATTTTGGTTTATTCGCGCCTATGCTGACAGATTCTTGTGATATATATATAACCTGGCAGGGTGATACACCCATAAGAATACTGTAGCACTACAGCACAGGCAGGAGCTGTTAATAACCCGTGTTATTCAAGCTGTGATTGTGGTAATAACAGCATTACACGTCTGCAGATGAAGAAAACCGCGCTTAGTGTGTGTGTGTGGTTTTGTTTTTACATAGAAGATTGTCGGCAAAAAAAAATCCCACCTGCTCAATCTGTCTGCCCCTATATTATTCCTTTTCTTATTTTATGATAGATATTTGTTTATCCCAGGCAGGCTTACATTCAGTTACTGTAGATTTACCTACCACATCTGCTGGAAGTTTGTTCCAAGCATCTACTACTCTTTCAGTAAAGTAATATTCTCTCATAAAAAAAAAGGAAAAAATTGGTCAGCTCTCCTAGAACACTGTTCACACTAGGCAGGAGCACGTTGCCATGGCTGAAATTGCAAACACACAAAAACACAGAAAAATGCAACAGCTCACCGCAACAGCAAGATACAGACCCACCATAGACATGAAAATAATTAAAAGCAGCCCCCCCCCACTGCCCAAAAAATTCCCACAAAAATAATGAGTCTCTTGGTTACTATTTGCAAACAGCGTAAACTGCCTCACCACGATAAGGTGGACTCATATCGAGGCAGACCCTACACTGTATGTACACTATGGCCTCTCCATGGCGTATAATTTTTTGGGCAGTTGGGGGGGCTGCTTTTAATTATTTTCATGTCTATGGTGTTGCGGTGAGCTGTTGCATTTTTCTGTGTTTTTGTGTGTTTGCAATATTCTCTCATGTTGTTTCTGATCTTTCCCCCTAACTAACCTCTCACTGTGTCCTCTTTTTCTTGTATTCAGTTTCTTATTAAAAACTCTTCCCTCCTGAACCTTATTTAGTACTTTAACTTATTTAAAGGTTTGGCACATATCCCCCCCTTCCCCTATTTTTCCCTCCACACTATACAGATTTAGATCCTTAAAGGGGTTGTCCGGCGCTAAAAAATTATTCACAGAATAACACACATTACAAAGTTATACAACTTTGTAATGTATGTTACGTCTGTGAATGGCCCCCTTCCCCGTGTCCCACCACCCCCACCCGTGTACCCGGAAGTGTGGTGCGCTATACATACCTGTCACGTGCCGCCCACGGTCTCCGATCCTCAGCAGTGACGTCTTCTTCGGGAGACCGGCGGATCTTCCCGAGTGCCGGACGCCCTCTGCAGCGTCATCCGAAGCTCAGCCGCGATTGGCTGAGCATAACTGTGCTCAGCCAATCGCGGCTGATGACGCAGCCACGTCATCAGCTGCTCAGCTGCGATTGGCTGAGCACAGTTATGCTCAGCCAATCGCGGCTGAGCTTCGGATGACGCTGCAGAGGGCGGCCGGCACTCGGAAAGATCCGCCGTCCGCCCGAAGAAGACGTCACTGCTGAGGATCGGAGACCGTGGTCGGCACGTGACAGGTGAGTATAGCGCACCATACTTCCGGGTACACGGGTGGGGGTGGTGGGACACGGGGAAGGGGGCCATTCACAGACATAACATACATTACAAAGTTGTGTAACTTTGTAATGTGTGTTATTCTGTGAATAATTTTTTAGCGCCGGACAACCCCTTTAAGTCTTTCCTGATATGTTTTATACCTCACACCCTCCACCGTTTGTGTAGAACCCGTTCTATTTTTTATAAATATCTCTTTGTGGGTAAGGTCTCCAGAACTGGACACAGTATTCCAGATGTGATGTCACTAGAGCTCTATACAGCGGGGTCACAATCTCCCTCTTCCTACTGGTTATATCTCTAGCTATACAGCCCAGGATACCATTATATATACAGCCCAGTATACCATTATATATACAGCTCAGCATACAATTAACTTTCCCTACCACCTGGTTGCACTATACCCCTATAGTTTACTTGTTAGAGTATAACCCACCCTGGAGTGCCATGACTCCCTGACATCCATACAAGAGTGGTTGGTACTACAGCATGGCCAATTCTAGTGAACCGGGTGATATGGTTTGGACTCAACGGTCATACTTTGGTGTCTATCTTTACAGTTGTGTAAAGCCCAGTAAACCCCTTTTTTGTATTCTTTTGGGGTTCTTCCTTGATGAGAGCGCCTAGATGAAATGTGGAGTCTTACAGACCATGCAATGTCCTACTGGGCAAAAATGTATTGACATTACTATGGCTGCTCATCACCACAAAGCGTCAGGTGAATGTACAGTACATGAGAAGGGGCGGGTGGATTGGTGCACCAAGAGCTGTAGTCCTGCCCCCAGCGCTGAGGATAAAGGGGGAAAAACAACCTTCTTCTACAGCGTTTCCTAGTACATAAGAGCAGATTAGATTCTTTTAACCTGTTAGTTTTCCTTTAAAGGAGTTATCGAGGATTAGAAAGAATGTATCTACTTTCTTATAGAATCAGCACCACCCCTGTCCTCTGGTTGTGTGCGGTATTGCAATTCAGCTCCATTCACTTCAGTGGAATTGAGCTGAAGAAGAAAGCTGGAAGAAAGCGGCCATGCTTTTCTAATCTTGGACAACCCCTTTAAGCGTCTGATTTTTAATATGGAGCCAAATGTGTCTTTTACAATTAATCACATACTCTCCATTTGTTTCTGCTAATATAGATAATAATAGAAAGCAATATACCGTAACCACTTTTTTTTTTCCTTTCTTGTTTTGTAGGTGGCGTGTTGCTGCGGGGCTGCGGCCTGCGCCCTGTGCTGTACATGCTGCCCGAGGGTCAAGCAGTCTACGACCACTCGCATCATGTACGCCTTGTTCTTCTTTCTGGTAACCGTTGTCTGCTCCGTCATGATGTCTACCACTGTGGCTAAACTAATGGAGGATCATGTGAGTATAAAAACCTAGTTGTATTGGGATGTCTCCCTATAAGTAGTGGTCACCTGCCTCACCAATAAATCATGGAGCAACAAACTGCTGCAATGTAGAAACCATACTGAAATCCAAAGCGTTTACAATATACAGCTGGAGAATATAAATACCTATATTTTGGTATCCCATTACCATTGTGGGCAGATGTTTTTATTTGTCATTGGGATTTAAAGGAATTTTTAAGTGTTTTTATAATGATATTAAATCCCTTTAAGCTCCCACTCTAAACAGATATTGAGAACAATGTGCGCCTTCTGCCCCCATGGGGTTATATAGGATCATGACCAGAGGACCTCTGGTCAGTGTAATGCAGAGGATACTGAATACGCTGACTGTAGGACGTGTAACTTGATCCGCTATTATTTTTCTTAGTATAAACCAAACTCTCTAGAGAGAGAACAACTCCCTTCTCCCTGTTACCAAAACATGAAATAAATTTGCCCTGAGAGGTGGCAGCTGTTTTGTGTGACCTGTCAGAAGAGATGGTCGATAGTAAGTTACAGTATGTAAGGCTATGTGCAGAACACGTCTCCTCAGTATGCACGAGGTATACATCGGCAACATATACTGCAGCGCATTGGCGGTGGACCCGGTAAAGTTAATACATCAAACTTAGTCCACATCTGAATATTTCAATTTCCTGTATGTATATTGTTATTGTTAGCAGACTCAATAGCATGGTCTGCTGCAGCCCTCTCAAAATAAACATTTACGATTGGTCTACCTGTGGTCATGAGTACACTATGTTTGATCTATTACGCTTGATAGGCCTGCTGCCAGTACACCACAATATATGACAGTATACCTTTTTGTCAGTTAGCAAATTTATACCTCAGATTATACTGGGGGAATGGGATCTGAACATGCCCAGATTGTTAAAAGGAAATGACACCGAAATGTAACTTTTATCAGGTCGTGCTGTAACCATGCAATACAATATATACTATGTAACAATATGCTATTGATTTTATTTTTATATTGCTTTGTACTTATTTTGGTATACAAATGGTGTTCATCATAGGTGGTTATTAAAAATTTTATTTAGTTTCTCTTCTACACCCTCTTTGTTGCTATCTTGTTCTCCAGCCCTTATCTCTACTCTTATTATTATTATTAGTAGTAGTAGTAGTAGTAGTAGTAGTAAAGCGCTTTTGATTCTAAAGTGTTTTAAAAATGATAGGGAGTTAACATACAGAATTCATACATGCAGAGTGTAACATAAAATCAAGAAAAAACTATATGAATAAAGTTAATGACATACTGGTACATAGGGAGAGAGGACCCTGCGCACTAGGAGTGACAGTCTATGAAAAGATATTCTAAGCTGGTTTATGACAGAACAAAGGTGGTGATGGACATGTTATGTAGCTCTAGTTCCTTTGACAGATTTTACTGTGACCAGGACAGAGCAGCCAGCGCTATATGGGAAAACATTAAGAAAGTAAGCTAAATTTTTAATAAAGCCCTATAGAGAAAATTGCACAAAATAAGAATAAAAATGTGAAATTAAAGGGTGTCTATTGCCTTTAAATGCTGCCATGCATTGACAGCCCTCCCTCTATACAAACTCATATAGTGCGACCTGTCAATCACTGTGGGTGGGAGCAGTAGGACTCTCAATCATTCTCTTGGAGTTATAGGCAGCATTAAAATATTATTGTACTAGAAACAGTTAACAAAAAAACAATATCCTATCCCCAGGCCCAGACACTCATTTATGTTTCATATGGAAGAGTATTGGAGATCTGACAAGGCCTCTTAAAATACCCCTTCAGACTGCTGCGAGTGTAGTTGCTGCAGTGCTTTGCTACCATATTTCCATATTTTTCCAGCCCTGAATAGAGCATTACAAGCCTGGCTAGTCCTTACAGTTGTCTGTGTCTCTCTGCCTCTCTCCCAGTCTTCCAGTTAGAAGTAATAATCGGCATGCTTGTCTCAGCCACGGTGTCTCCTCTCACGGCAGCAGCAGATGGAAAATCTGAGACAGAAGCCATGGGCAGAAATGGTTTGGAAGCAAATAGCAGCTCATTAGCCTTAAATAAACCCAGAGTCTATTTTCTATTATTGCATGGAGTATTTCAAGGCTGGATTTACAGCGATGTACAAGACTGTGCAGCCAGAAGGGGCAACACAAGAACACTTCTGGTTGGCTTAAAGGAGAAGTCCGGCGAAAATGTTTATTAAAGTATTGTATTGCCCCCCAAAAGTTATACAAATTACCAATATACACTTATTACGGGAAATGCTTATAAAGTGCTTTTTCCCTGCACTTACTACTGCATCAAGGCTTCACTTCCTGGATAACATGGTGATGTCACTACCCGACTTCCAGAGCTGTGCGGGCTGTGGCTGCTGGAGAGGATGATGGCAGGGGGACACTGACGGACACAGGGCACTGGAGGGACACTGAGCATCTCTCTGCCATCATCCTCTCCAGCAGCCACAGCCTGCACAGCTCTGGGACTCGGGTCGTGACATCACCATTTTATCCAGGAAGTGACATCGATATGTTATCCAGGAAGTGAAGCATTGATGCAGTATTAAGTGCAGGGAAAAAGCACTTTATAAGCATTTCCCGTAATAAGTGTATATTGGTGATTTGTATAACTTTTGGTGGCAATACAATACTTAAATAAAAAATTTTGCCGGACTTCTCCTTTAAAGGAGAAGTCTGGCCATATTCAAAAACAGCAGAGGCAGGGGGGGATGTAATAACCAGTCCTAACTTAACTCTCGCCGTACCTACAATGAACGGCGGGACCGGCCTCGGGGCCCCTGCCAGAAGGCAGAGTTGTAACAACATCATGACTCACCCCAATCACTGACTGGCTGAAAGGCCAGTCCATCAGTCGGGTTGTGACTTGTGCACATCCGTAGCCCAGCGGGGGACCGGTATTGACGACTGGGGGCTTGAGAGACACTGGGAAAGGTGAGTTAATACACTTTGTTACTTTCCCCTGTGACCCGGACTTTTCCTTTAACCTCTCTTATATATAGTGCATGGAATCTATCACCTTCTGGTTAGATGATCGAGAACAGGTCTTGGACCAGAGAACATTCCTCATTTTAACTTTGTTATAGACATTGGGGCGAGCCTGCATGTTTAGTGTATCTTAATGTATGCAGTGTACCACACCATAGCTTTATACTATAGAGGTGTATTAAAGGTGAACCTGTCATATGACATGAGATAATTCTGACCTGTTGTATCATACTAGATTCCATTTTATGAGGACATCTGTGAACATCTTAAGGCTGGAGTGAACTGTGACAAGCTGGTTGGGTACTCGGCCGTGTACAGAGTCTGCTTTGGCATGGCCTGCTTCTTCTTCATACTCTTCGTCCTTACAATGAACGTGAAGAACAGCAGAGGATGCCGAGCCTACCTCCACAACGGGTAAAGGGGAATTTACTGGATTAAATGACTAGAAACATCATTTTGTTATTTTACCATTGTTCATTACTATTATATACATTACTTAAAGTGACACCGTCACCCCCTTAGTGCATTCTGACATCTCTACACAGGTGTAAAGGGTAAATTTAGTGTTTTTCATACCTTATTTCATATCATATGTCATGGTGCTTGTTCAAGTAAAAAGTGTCCTTTTATCATCTGCAGATTGTATTAAGTGGGCGTGGCCTCGCGGCACTAGCGCCACATAACCCCGCCCACAACGGCACGGTTGGCCCCGCCCTCTTGACGCCCATTGGTTGTCCAACGTAAAGGGGGTGGAGTCTAGACCTTTTGGCCAGCCTGTTCCAATGGCCGGCGAGGGGGCGGGGCCAATTGTGCCATTGTGGGCGGGGTTATGTGGCGCTAGTGCCGCGAGGCCACGCCCACTTAATACAATCTGCAGATGATAAAAGGACACTTTTTACTTGAACAAGCACCATGACATATGATATGAAATAAGGTATGAAAAACACTAAATTTACCCTTTACACCTGTGTAGAGATGTCAAAATGAACAAAGGGGGTGACAGTGTCACTTTAAAGTGAATTTGCCATCTGCTGGTAATGTTTCAGACCACTGACACTGTTAGTTATATATCCGCCTGTGCTTCCACAATGTAGAAAAATGTGCAAAAGTGTCAAAGAGGTGTTCCCAAGGCCTTGAAGTGCTGGGGCTGTAATGCCTCTCTGCTCCCCTTCCCATCCTTGTCCCTGCTTGATTGACAACTTCCAGCGCGGAGTTCTGCTTCCAGATCCTGTTCCTGCACTGTGCATATCAATTGTGCACAAGATCAAGGTTTGGAAGCAGGACTTGGCCTCTAGTTCACTTTAAATCAAGCCGGAATGGGAGGGGGAGCAGGGAACTTGGGAAAGCATCTTTGACTCCTTACACCAGAGGGGGAAAAAAAGCATTTTTCTATGTTGTGTTGTCTATTGATGTCACCTTTCACTGTAATTCTGCGTGTGATGAAATGAATGAGACTTTTACACTGACCGATTATTGGAGCCCTCACCTCCTTATAGAATGACCCTGGATAGGTGACAGAGCATGCCCAGAAACCTCTCCTATTCACATGAATAGTGTCTAGACCAGTCAATTGTGCTTTTTTTCCATGGGTCTTGAGGTCCGCAAACACCTTCAGTAACTGACGGCCAAACAATTGGTCAGCTGTCAGTTATCTCTGCTTCCACCCATGCTCAGGAATGTTCGGTACGGCTGAGCATTCTGGTGTTCTCTATGAGGAGGGTTAAAATGCAGCCTGACCTCTCTGACTGCAGCTTGTCTCTCCTAGAACAAAAGGGTCAGGCAGATGATTTTTTTTTTTTTTTTTTTTTTTTTCCATCACTCCCTTATCTCCACTGACATCATCTGTCATTAGTCGCGGACGGCAGGTACGGCCGACAAAATGATAAGGTGCATGGTGCCCTAAAGCATATCTCAAAATGCTGTTAACATCAGCCCAGGGAAGGTGGCTGCCTGCATAATAATGTACTAAAATTAAGTAAAAAATAATCCATAAAAACAGATTAAAAAAAAACTAAAAAACTTTTCAGTATTCATCTCTAACCGGTAAAAAAAAGAAGAAAAAAAAGACAATATATTCCCAAGTTAATATACTTCTGTTTTGTTAGATCTAACAGTAAATAAAATTCCCATTAGAAGATTTATTTTACAGCTTATGTCCTTCCATAATATATTTGCCAGGTGATGTAACCGTCTTGGTTTTTTTTTTTATCTTTGCAGCTTCTGGTTTATCAAATTTTTGCTCCTCATAGGGATGTGTTCTGGAGCCTTCTTCATTCCTGATCAGGACACTTTTCTCTATGGTAAGTTGTTTTTTTTTTTCTTACATTTATACTGGAAAATTTGAGGTTCCATCAGTCTGAGCGTGTTTGTAGTCTGTTACCATGGAGACACACAGCTCTGCACAGAAGCTAAAGTTTGACACCCCTGGTTTAAACGGATAAGTAAACTAAAAACTGTAAAAAAAAATAAATCTAATCCTCTTGGTTTTCTATACTGGAGAGGGGTGACAGGATTCAAACAGGAATTATCAGCTGTTGGATGTCCTGCAGGAAGTGGTGTATTCTTTTCTGTCTGACACAATGCTCTCTGCTGCCACCTCTGTCCATGTCAGGAACTGTCCAGACATGGATAGATCAGGAGAGGTTTTCTATGGGGATTTGCTACTGCTCTGGACAGTTCCTGGCATGAACAGAGGTGGCAGCAGAGAGCACTCTGTCAGACTGGGAAGAATACAGCACTTCCTGCAGGACATACAGCAGCTGATAAGCACTGTAACACTTTTTAGTTTTTACCTAGAAGTAATTTACAAATCTGTATAACTTTCTGGTACCAGTTGATTTAAACACAATTTTTTCCCCACCGGAGTACCCCTTTAATTCCGAATAATTTTTCTCTGTCTGATAATATCTATGTACAGCTAACATCATCGCAGCAACATCTATGCATTGCATAATTTTAACCTCAGGGACTGTTTTGAGTAATTATGGAAGTAGATATCACAATGACTGCGGTTTATTTCTATGTGTTCAGATTAAAACAAATGTTTAGAGTCCACTTTCGCTTCCTTTTTGTTGCAGCAGATGTTATTTTACTGTTACCGCTGTATAACGTACAATGATCCCCTATGGGCCGTCCTGTAGAATGAGATAGATATATACTATAGTCCAGTAGTTATTCTGCAAGAACACACTGAATATAAGTTCAAGTTTATAGCTGGTTATAATTCACCCAGTGAGAGGGCTCTACTGTGTCCCAGCCTATACAGCAAAGCTGAGAAGTCATCATGACACAATAGGAAGCATAAGACTATTATGATATGCATTGTGGTCAGTGGGAAGCTGGAATAAATCATATATTTTTATTAATCTATATATCAGAGTTGTATATGTGGGCACTGTACACTCGCTGTATATTTTGGAATTTTTTCCCAGCTTACACGTTAAACGTTAATAGGATGCATTGTGAACCCTTGACGCTTCTCTTGCAGTGTGGCGTCTCATCGGTGCAGTGTTCGGCTTTTTCTTCCTGCTCATCCAGCTGATGCTTTTGGTGGAATTTGCTCACAAATGGAATAAAAACTGGTATGTCATCATATACTGAAATGGTCTCTATGGCTTACTTCACACTAGTATCCTGATTGTAGGTTTTTTTTTGGTTTTTTGTTTTTGGAGGGGGGGGGGGGAGATATCTTTTATGCAATCCTAATTGCAAGTATTTTCCTTTAAAGGGAATGTGTCACCAGAAAGTGACTTCATGGGTGCGTTCACACGTACAGGATCCGCAGCAGATTTGAAGTTACAGATTTGCTTTGAATCTAATCTGGGTCATAAAACCTGCTGCGGATCCTGTATGTGTGAACACACCCTAAATAATGTTTAAGGAGTAAATCCAGTGATCATTCATGAGACCCCCTGGCTAAGTCATGTAATAACCTTCTTAAATGAGTGTTTAGAGATTTAGAGAAGTAGCACTAGTAGCATGGGACATCTATCCATGTGCATTTGACCTTTATAATGTTTAAAGGGGTTATCCTGGATTAGAAAAAGCACTTTCTTGCAAATACAGCGCCACCCCTATCCTCAGGTTGTGTGTGGTATTACAATTCAGCTCTATTCATTTCGAAGGAACTGAGGTTCAAAACTTAAACCTAAACAGGGCAAGACTGGTGCTGTTTCTGGAAGAAAGCAGCCATGTTTTTCTAAGCCTGGACAACCCCATTTAACAAATTTACTGTATTATTTCATTGACTAACGTGGCGGTATACTTTCCTCTATCAGGACGGCCGGAGCACAGCACAATAAGCTCTGGAATGGAGCCTTGGCTATCGTCATCTTAATACTGTATACTGTCGCGGTTGGAGCCTTTGCCCTGTTGTTCTGGCTCTATACCCATCCTGAACACTGCCTGCTCAACAAAATCTTGCTCGGTCTCAATGGTGGCCTGTGCGTTCTCTTAGCCATAGTTTCTATACTGCCCTGTGTGCTGAAAAGTAAGTATGATACAAGATCTCTGAAATCAATGACCTGTGTCTTACAGTAGTGCATATTCGTATATACAGTACAGAGCGCATGTCTTATAGACAGATAACCTGACAGATCAAGTAACTTTATAGCATTGGAGATTGACCTACAGGGTAACCAGATGTCCTTATATATGTTAAAAAGTTTTCCTCCTTCTACAAGAGAGCTGTCTTGGATACTTTTTCCAGCAAACATGGCGTAAAAGACTCTCTTTAGCCAAATCTGGCTATACGCCCATAAATACAAAGCCATTGAGTTAAGCATGGTGCCCTTATTTTAGCATGAACTCTTCAGGACTATTTACTCTGGAATCCATGAGAAAGTTCCTTCTTCTCTGCCAGCTTGTGGCACAAAAAAGTAGGTTACATACTGGTAGGCAATGACTGCACACATATAACTAGGAGCGGGAGGGCGGTGGTAGGTATACAGCAGCTGCTTTATTTTGGCAATACATTATGGCTGCCACTGTTTAGGGAGTGGCTCGGACTGGCTCTGTTTTCCGCACATGATTGCATTTTTAGAGGCTATTGACTGTCTCTGTATTGGGATAATTGTGAATGGTACTATACAGAGGCATCTGTGCAGGTGTCGCTGACTTTTAGTGGGTATTGGGGGTGGCACCTGACTGGAGACAGGTTCTATATCCTTTATAAAAGCTCTCTGCCCGTGTCCTTATGCATGTTTGTTAGATGTATTGATGACTTTTAATAAAATGCCTTACTCTAGTTATTATCGTATTTACAGCTTACCCTTAGGCGTTCACCTATGTAGCATCCTGGATGAAGACTAATGCCTCCATTTTTATTGTGTTTTCAGGTCACCCTCAGTCTGGATTGCTGCAGTCCGGAATCATCAGCTGCTATGTCATGTATCTCACCTTTTCATCCTTCTCAAACAAGCCACCAGAATACAGTACGTTCTACCTTCTCTGGTCACTTGTATAGTGTTCCCGTAGTTCCTTATACTGCTGAGGCTTAAAGGGGTAGTTCACAAAAAAAGGTTTTCATACATATCAACTAGTGCCAGAAAGATTTGTAATTTACTTCTATTAAAAAAATCTCCAGTCTTCCTGCAGGAAATGGTGTATTCTAACCAGTCAAGAGAGCAGGAGAGGTTTTCTTTGGGGATTTGCTACTGCTCTGAACAGTTCTTGTCATGGACAGAGGCGGCAGCAGAGAGCACTGTGTTTCAAACTGGAAAGAATAACTGCTTCCTGTAGGACATACAGCAGCTGATAAGTACAGGAAGACATTTTTTTCTTTCAGAAAGTAAATTATAAATCTCTAGAACTTTCCGACATCAGTTGATTTGAAAGGTTTTTTTTTTTTTTTTTTTTGTTTTTTTTTTGGGGGGGGGGGGGGGGGAGACAGTTTTTCACAAAGGACTCTCATTGCCCTGTTCTCAGCTGAAGATATGTGTGGGATTGGCGCATGTCCTATTATTTGGACCCTTACTGATCACAACAACAGGTCAAACTCTATGGGCCTGTTCAAGATAGCCCCCAGCTATCTTCTTCAGGCAGATATCAGACCACTGCTTGACTAGGTAGAACACAGGACCCCCATTCTTGTGAAGGGGAGGAGGGTCCCAGTGGTCTGCCTCCACCACACCAATCTTGTAGATAGGTGATCAGTGTCCCTCATAATATAAAAAAAAAACTTTTAAAGGGGTTATTCAGCATTAGAAAAACATGGACACTTTCTTCCAGAGACAACACCACTCTTGCCTCCAGTTGAGGTGTGGTTGAAAAACCCCACCCAAACTGGAGACAAGAGTGTTGCCATCTTTGAATGACAGTGGCCATGTTTTTCTGATGCTGGATAAGCCCTTTGACCTATTTCATTGTATGTTTGTAGTATCTCAATTAGAAGGAACTTAAAGTGTCACTGTCGTGAATTTTTTTTTTTGCAGAAATCAATAGTCCAGGCGATTTTAAGAAACTTTGTAATTGGGTTTATTATCCGAAAAATGCATTTTTATTATGAAAAAGCAGTTTGAAGCTCTCCCCCCTGTCTTCATTGTTCTCCTATGGAGAGAGCTAAAGAAAAGACCAAAACAGGACAACAAAGAGTTAATCTACAAATATCTCACCTGTTATCTTCTTGGACAGTCACCAGTGACCTGTCTGAGCTCGGATTACAGCTGTCACCCAGCTCCATGCCTGTAATCCTCTGTTATCTGCTTTCTGCTGCCGGCTAACTCCCTCCTTCCTCCTCCCCCCTCCCCTCTCCCTAGAGCAGACAGGGTACGTCTCCTGCAACAAGTCACAATTTTCAGATTTTTCAGAGTGGATGAAAAAGAGGAAGGAGGGGGGGACCTGGGAAAAGGCTTTTTACATGCAGATAATGGCAGATTTGGCTAATAAACCCAATTACAAAGTTTCTTAAAATCGCCTGGACTATTGATTTCTGCAAAAAAAAAAAATACGACAGTGACTCTTTAAAGGGAACTGTTCATATAGAAAATTTGGGGTATATGTTATAAAGCAGAAGGTGCTGAGCAGATTGATATAAAGGTGAGGATAACATGTAATTTATTGATGTAAATCTTACCCCTAAGGAGTCCAGTGGGTGGTTCTAAAAAGTTACTGATAAATATTGTTTGTATGTAAAATCATACAGGAAAGTATGTCAGCCACTGTTTAGGACCGCCCACTGGACTCCTAGGCTCCAAATAAACAGAGATATACCTCAATAAATTAATAGTTACACAGAATTTTTTTTCCCCGAAAAATATATATGAGTCTTTTTCAGGTCCTTCTGCTATATAACATGATACCTGCAGAAAGGACTGCATTTCTAATGTGAGAGGTTCCCTTTAAGAAAAATCTATATTCTACTTTGTTCATATTAAAGACCAAAGTTGGGGAAGTGGAAAGCAGCTGCCCCTGAGATCAGTTCCTACTTTTCTTACTATGTGTCCGGTTTGGGCTCTACAGCTGCTCTCATTGTAGCCTGACTTGGCCCAGATGACTACATAGAGATGTATACAGCCCCGTGCTCCCCTGTGGAGAACAGCTGCCACTAGATGGGATATCACTATGAATCCTCTTCTGTAGTGTGTGTGTGTGTATATATACCGTGGCAAGCCCTTGTCATGATCTCAATACTCGCACCTTGAGTTAGACATTGACAAAAAGGGGCCACCCTGGTGTTTCCCTATTTATGTTCCAATACTCGCAACCGAGTGGGACTTAAGCGGCTATTTATCAGGGTGGTGTGGTGCTCTCCCCATCATGGAGGTATCCCGTGGCAACAGGCTAGAGATATCTGGCTATCCCGTGTTTTGAGACTCGCAACCGAGGCTCCACGGACTCCTGTTTTGCATATTTAAATTTTTGGGGGCATCAGTGGAGACTCTTGATTGAGTACTTCATTGGAATTTTTTTTACTGTTCTCCTTGAGTTCAGTGATAACTATGTTTTGTTGGTGTGTGTGTGTGTGTGTGTGTGTGTATATATATATATATATATATATATATATATATATATATATATATATATATATATATATATATATATATATATAATAATTTCATCAGAGAATTGCAGCATTGTAGCACAGGGACAAGCAGCTGCTTTGGAGATCACTTGGATTTTATGATGTGTTAGAAGTGTAAAGCCCTCCAGAACCATATTGGCAGCTGGATCTGAGGAAGTTCTTTTTCCATTAATATATTTATAGGAGTTACATGCTGGAGACCATATCTCACATATTTTAATTTGGTCTATGAAATATAGAAAAGTATATGCACACAGACAAGGTGAAAAGTACGCCGTTTTCTCCCCTATGAATACATGTATACAACCAGTGGCTATATACAGCAGGTGGGAAGCTATAACACTTTGCTGCCTTAAGGACATGCTGATCTTCACAGCTGGAGGAGCACAGTGTTAGCGTGAGCCGGGTCACTGCTGAGCTCTTAAAGGGGCTATACAGGATCAGAAAGACATGGCTGCTATCAAACAGAAATAACCTCAGTCTTGTTTTCAGTTGGGTTTTGCAGCTCCATTCCATTGATGTGAATGGCGTTTAGCTGTAATACCACAGACAAACTGAGGACAGCGGTGGTGCTGTTTTAGCAAGAAAGCTGTGCTTTTTTTTTTTATTTATTTTTTTAATCCTGGATAAGCCCTCTTAACTAATCTTGTATTCTTTAACATTGCAGTTATATAGATTATAAACTATTACCATTGTCTTTTTGTGGTTTGCACTTGTATTTGACAGAAAATTAAAGGGGTCATCTAATATTAGTATAAAAGATCTACTTTTTTTAGAAATAGCCCCCTTTTGCCCATTGACTGGCATTGCATGTCAGCTCGAGTCATTTTAATAGCGTTTGGCTGCAATACCGGCCATAGCCACTGTTTTAGAAATAAAAAGCGTATTCTTCATTCAGTAATCCTGGTCAGCATTTAAAGATATCTTTGTAGTAATCCAATACTGTGTTAACAATGCTGGTCTAATGTTGAGTATTTAGACCAGGGTTGGGGAACCTTCGGCCCTCCAGCTGTTGCAAAACTACAATTCCCATCATGCTTGGACAGCCGAAGCTAAAGCTTTGGCTGTCTAGACATGATGGGAATTGTAGTTTTGCAACAGCTGGAGGGCCAAAGGTTCCACATGCCTGATTTAGACTATAGCTCTTTTATACTTTTTATTCTTTGTGCTTTTTAATTGTGTTCATTCTGTTTTATCTCTTATGTAAAGTTCTGGATGATACTGGAATGAACATCACGATCTGTGTCCCCAGCTTCGCTAATGGTATAAGCCAGGATGAGCGCTGGGTGTCCGTGCTGGGTGCCGTCATTCTGCTGGGCTGTATACTATACTCGTGGTGAGTTCTTCCTGATAACCTGTATAATGTTGGGTGGCATGGTGCTCAGAAGTCTAGTGGTCAGTGGTTACTACTGACCTTTCCTAAAGCTGACCATACATATAGTATAGCCTTCAGCCAACAGCTATGTCCCCTGATCCCCATACACATGTATGCCCGGCTTGACTCATCATGCATGTGTCTGAGCAGAGCGGTGGAGAAAGCCAGTTGTAATCTAACTTATCTGACCCTTTTATCCCCTTACATCACCTGATGAGTCGAGAAACCTCCATTGATGTTAGGGCGATACATACCTAGGCTATGTTCACAATTTGCAACAATGGCCGTGATTAATACAAAAGATACGTTGCATAGAAGTCAGAGGGATTCCTGGCCGGAGTGTATACTATACTATAGCTGGGATTCCAACCAGTCAGTTTTGTGTGGCCGCTATTCGTGCGGCCGTGTGGGCTACTAGTGCGGCCGTGTGTTATGCTGAATTGGGACACGGGCACACACGGATGCGCCCACATCCTAATCCGGCACAAATGAAGTTCACAGTACTGTACTGACCGGGATAAACTTCACTGACACCGGCCGTTCTGTGAACGTTGTCATAGGCCGGGCTCACACTACATAAAAAACACGGCTGTATTTCATAAAACCAGCCGTAATTGCGTAAGCAACGTCTGTTATTTGTGAAATAACGTCCATTACGGCCGGTTTTATGAAATACAGCCGTGTGTTGTACGTAGTGTGAACATAGCCATACGCTGTGTGAACCCAGCCCTAATGTGTATGGCTAGTTAGCAGGCGGGCCCATTGCCATCTTTCTCTACTGGCCTGAGAACTCTAAAGGCTCGAGTCTACAGTTTTGTTATCCTGTAGTCTGGGAGTCACACACTGTGTTAGTAATGGAGTCGCATGATTGGGGTATATTCACACATCACAGACATTTCCCCACGGAGATAAATGGGAAAGATTCAATTATTTCTGCAAAAAATCTATCATGGTTGAATCCGCCCATTATGGTGACCGGCGTTCATTCATAGCCAGTTTTCTTTTTACAAAATCTCACAGTAAAATGTTTCTGTGTTTTTTTCATACAGTCTGTCCTCTACAACACGATCAAGCTGTGATGCCCTCATGGGAAGATACGGACCACCTGAAGAAGAAGTAAGTCCCATCAGACCTCTGCCTTCACTCTCATAGTTCACACATATATATATATATATATGTATGTATATGTGTGTATATATATATATATATATATATATATATATATATATATATATATATATATATTATATATAATATTGGTCCAAAAGTAGGTGGACATTATGTGTAATAAGGTTATGAAGGTGGAGATTTATCAAACATGGTGTAAAGTGAAACTGGCTCAGTTGCCCCTAGCAACCAATCAGATTCCACCTTTCATTCCTCACAGACTCTTTGGAAAATGAAAAGTGGAATCTGATTGGTTGCTAGGGGCAACTGAGCCAGTTTCACTTTACACCATGTTTGATAAATCTCCCCCTTTATAACCCTATTACACATACTGCCCACCTACTTTTGGACCACCCTGTATATTTATCTAAAAACAACATATGAGCCACAGATGGAGTATAGATGTGCATGCATGATATCTGTAGTGTTACGGTCTGTCTACTGGGGTCGGCCTCAACATACTTAGAACCCAGAACTCTAGATCTGTACTTTAAAGGGAATTGTAGTAAATGTCACCTTATCTTCTTGGCATGTAAGGATCTGAACATTCCTACAATAAGGAGAATGTGAAGTCCTTGAGTATTACAGGGCGACCTCTCCTCCTGGAATTACTTAATAAGTATTTGCGTTTGAGAAATACAAGCTAAGAGGTCAATCTGCATCCTTGAAGGAAATGTCTTGTGCCATATGATTTCTTTTTTTATTTCTTTTTTTACTGGCGTGATCAAAACTGACAAGACCAAACCATGAGCTCACACTGTCTTCCTGTTTTTTGCAGCTGTTCTTCGAGTGTCTTTTTTTCTTATACAGATATAGTAACCCTTTCCTGTGTTGGGCCTGTGATAATTTTTATTTATTTAATCATCCAGACATAGTTATACTGAATATATTTTATGCTTTATCACTAGGAACCTTTCTCTTGAGCTCTGCAGTCGGACACCCTTTCCCCTTTTAAAACTTGGTTTGGTCATTGTACTGTGTTTGCTCCTTCCTTTAAGTGATACTTAATGGCCGAACTGTTTGAGTTCAGCAATGTTCTCCGAACCCGAATCCTTGGCACTTGGCTCCCTGCGCCTGCAAAAGTTGGATGCAGCCTTAGGCTAGGTTCACACTGCGTTTTTGCATCCATTTTGATCCGTTTTTCCATTGACTTCCATTGTAAAAAAAAACTGATCAAAACAGATCCGTTTATTTTGACGGACACAAAAACGTAGCTGACACTACTTTTGTGTCCGTTAAAAAAATCCGTTTTGATCCTTTTTTTTTTTTTACAATGGAAGTCAATGGAAAAACGGATTAAAATGGATGCACACATTGCAAAAAATGGATGA
This sequence comes from Dendropsophus ebraccatus, assembly GCF_027789765.1. Lineage (NCBI taxonomy): Eukaryota > Metazoa > Chordata > Amphibia > Anura > Hylidae > Dendropsophus > Dendropsophus ebraccatus. The sequence goes on along the minus strand of NC_091456.1, from coordinate 162,215,965 downwards.
AAAAATGGATTGCAAAAACGCAGTGTGAACCTAGCCTAAGGGAGTCCTAGAAAACATGGATACAGCTATAGGTTATAGGCTGTATTCATATTTTCCTAGCAGTGCTAGGACAGCATCCAACTTCTTCAGCTACAGGGCATCAAATGCCCAGGTTTGAAGAACATTGCCAAACTCATTCTGATAATCGCTAACACCCCCATCCCTATCCTGGTCCACATCTCAACACACTGGAAATACCTGCTCAGCCAATCACTTGCCCCATCAGTGATCCGCCCCAGCATGTGATTGGCTGAGCAGACATTTGCAGTGTGTTGAAATGGGGACCAGGAGAGAATTAGTTGTATCGGCAGCAGCCATATGCTTTGTGTGAATATCATTTTGTTGAGGCTGTCTGACCATCCTATGTATAGGGTTATCCTGACGTTCCACCAGTGCAGGAGGATATTGGATTTTAACATGCCCAATCCTTTGTGCTCACAAAAGATAAGAAGTCACTGGAGGGGTCTTGCTGTAGCTTGTTCCCTTCTCCCATGGAGAACACATGAAGGTTGTCATGAGGAATAGTTGTCAGTATAGTTGTTTAATGTTGGCCACATTAAGAACATTGAGTATAAGTGACATCCACTCAGTAGTTGAACAGTTCAATTGTAGTGGCAGTCTATAGAGGTCCATTGAGACACTTGTCTGGGCAACTTCTTGAAAATTTGTTGCGTTGCATGTAAAATTGCAACAAAGACAGAAATGCACATAATTGTATGCAGAGTCATTGCCTCTTTTTATATCATGGTGGAATCCATTTCCTCCTCCTATTTTTTGACTTGATTTTTCTTTGTTCTGAATGTCTGCCAAAGGCACAGAGACCCAGTTTCCTGTGATGTCTTTCTATTTACAGTTTCAATACAGAAAACCTCTGAGAGCTCATGACGTGTTGTTTGCTTTGCTGGAAGGAATGGCTTACATGACTCTCTAGTTCTACTACTATTGTTGTACTATTGATAGCCCAATAGCAATAGCATTTTCTGCTTCTTGAGGTGCACCTTATGCATCTAAGCGAAGATGTTAAAGGGGTATTCCACTTAAATATACAGTAATTCTTCATATATTGCTGCCCATGGTGAGACTAACATATCATTCCATACTTGTTATTATCTATTCAGTCTCTTCCCCCCCCCCCCCCAGTTCTGAGCTGCTGCTTTCTGCTGAAGACACAAAAGAATGTGTTTGAGCTTTGCACTCTGTCTCCCCCTGCTCCCCCCACCCTTCTGAGATGGCTGATGTAAACAAGTCCCTGGCAGGCTGTGTCTGCGACTTTGTAGCTTCTTTGTAATGCTGGGAGGGTTAATCTGAGGTCATGTTGCTGATAAAGTCACTGTGATTAGCCCTCCCTGCATTAAAAGTTGCTACAAAGTTGCAGATAGGGACTTGTTTACATCTGCCGTCTCAGAGTAGGGGGGAGGAGGAAGGGAGAGAAAAGCTCACACAGTTTTTTTTGTGTCTTCAGCAGAAAGCAGCATCTCAGAACTGGGGGAAGGAGACTGAATAGATAATAAGTAGAGATGAACGAACCGGGTTCAGGTTCAAATCCATCCATACCTGAACGTTCGGCATTTGAATAGTGGGGGCTGCTGAACTTGGATAAAGCTCTAAGGTTGTCTGGAAAACATGGATACAGCCAATGACTATATCCATGTTTTCCACATAGCCTTAGGGCTTTATCCAACTTCAGCAGCCGCCGCTAATCAAATGCTGAACGTTCGGGTTCGGATGGACTCGCGCATGCTAGAGGTTCGCTCATCTCTAATAAGTATGGAAGGAATTGTTAGTCTCACCATGGTCAGCAACATATGAAAAGTTATGTTTGAATGGAATATTCCTTTAAAGCGGCACGATCAGCAGGTTCTTCCCAGAGAACCTGCTGATATGCCGTAGTAGCTTTGTATGTCAGTAATACATAGCTACTACTTTTAGCCTCCTGGAGGTCCCTTAAGGCGTAAGAATAAAGTCTATCTTATACTTGCATCCTGAGGGACCTCCGGGAGGATTGGCGGTGGCCCAGGGGGTTCGCGCATGCGCGGAAAGCAGCCTGTGCTTCCCTGCACAGCCGCAGTGTATACAGCCCGCCATGCAATTATGAATATGCATAGTGGGCAGGACGGGAGGGGGCGGGCTGTGGCGTTGCTCTCCGGCCCTGAGCAACGCCCTAAATGCTCTTATGCGGGTAATTTGCATAAGACCATTTAGTGATTTAACCAACAATGCGGGGGCGGAGAGGGCTAAAAGTAGTGGCTATGTATTACTGACATACATAGCTACTACGGCATATCAGCAGGTTCTCTGGGAACTTTAAAGACTTCACCATATTGAGCACCCCCCCCCCTATTATGAACCCTATCCTTAGTTGTACAGACTTTTACTTCAGTGTGCTGCACTCTTATAATACCCATGTACTGTATATCTATTTCATACAAAGCCGTAAGGAGGTTTTTCCTGCATTCCATCAAATATTGTATGATCGAGGTATCCTCATCTAAAAGTTACACTTCTAGGAGTGACTATTACCATTCTATGATACCATATGCTTTGAGCCTCCATACAGCATCCTCCATACCAGGAAGAGAAAGCACAATTGGCCATTACAACCATTTAAGACATAGCGGGTAACAGGACACGTACAGTGCACAGTCTAATAGTCTGCATTATTTTGTTTATAGGTGGCACGTTGTTGTTTTTGCTGCGGAAACAATCAAGACGGTAATAATCTTTTGCTATGCATGTCCCTAGTGTAAACACACTCTACCTCTATGAAAAATGATTATAGTGCACACTAATCATTTTTCTCAATTGCGTTCTACTTTTCTATTAAAAAGCTTATATTATTTGCACTTTAACAGACCAAGAGGAAAGAGTTGAAGCAAGGGGAGGACAGATGGTGGCCTATGACGAGGAGATAAAGACAGTATACAGCTATGCCGGCTTCCACTTCATCTTCTTCCTTGGTACTTTGTACATGATGATGACAATCACCAACTGGTTTCAGTGAGTATCAGGACATTAAAATCTCTATGTCAGCCATTCAGTTCTAGTATGATGATTTGTAAGAAATCTTCCTCTACTACTAAGGGTTATATATTTGTTACTCATAGGCTGGTTGTCTCAGGTTATTTTATTTCTTCTTCAACAGTTATAACCACGCCGATATAGAAAAGTTATTTGTCGGAAGCTGGTCCCCATTCTGGGTCAAGATGGCGTCCTGCTGGGTGTGTGTAGTTCTCTACCTTTGGACTTTACTGGCGCCCGTGTGCTGCTCAAGCGGAGGAGGATACGTAGTATAAATATCACCTGGCGTAATGACTTCTCATCTGTTACAACTTTTTAATCTAGATGTGACCACACATCAATTTTTATGTTTTATTTTTTATTCTTTTATGTTTCCCCCCCCCCCTTCATTTAAGCATATTGTGCAGGACACAAACATTTCGAATCTTTAATAAAGGGATTTTTAGAACCATGTTCTGTTATGGGAGAGCATATAGACCAATGTTACTTCTGCTGTGAGTGTCGCAATATGCTTGCTTATTTTTTAATTTCTTCAGAACAATATTTCAGTGTCTTACATTCGGTGCTGTTACTATTTTTTTTGTAAACTAATTTACATATTTCTTTGTGAATAAGGCTAGATAGCCGTAGATATAAGACATCTAACTTAACTATAGTCTGCCATAATGTGTAATGCATAGCAAAGGAAATGATCGAGCTTGGAGGAGCTGTATTGGGCTACTTTATTATTTGCTTTTTTATTTTTTTTGCACTAGAACCTTGCATAGTTATTCCTTTTCAGAACAAATCCTCTCCCCTCCACTTTAACAATGTAATTTTGTTTTGTGCTTGTGTCTCTTCTATCCTCTCCACTTGTAGTTTAGCCTTTTACATTTAGGTCAATTGTAGACATAACTTTTAGCAGTAAGATGTAGTAGGGACGATGCGTAGAGTCCTCACAATTCTAGGGCTTGTTATCTAGGTGACAGCAGTAGACTTGACTGGGCAAATCCACCTTAGCTAGCCTGATCTCCCATACATATTAAATGTGTCGGCTGAACCCACTAATTTTAGCGGGGCTGGCCAGCCATCTAATGTGCATGTCAGAAAAATATAAAAAGGAACTCTGGTTAAATAACGATTTAACCCTGTTCAATCCCACCCATAATGTAAGCTTGTGTGTAATAGATTTCTATTACATGAATTGGTCCATTTTTCTGCAGCACATTCTGACTCGCACCCCGAAGCTGCAGAAAATCCTCACTTCCTGGTCCGCTCTGTCTCCACTCCTTTGTCCTCCCCCTTCCTTCTGAGACAGAGGTCACATGATCTCTGTCACTTCTGTTGCCAGATAAGCTGTAACACCTTATCTGTAACCCTGCCCGCCACTGACTTCACTCAGTGATAACCTGTCCAAGGGCGGGGAAACAACAGCTGGACGGGTGCCATGTTGTAAAATTGGGATTGTTTGTAAAAGTTTGAATCTGGGGCTAGGAGCAGCGTAGACAAGTGGGAAAGGTGTTAAACAATCGGTGGGGGATCGGTGAGTGCACCTATATGCTTTTCGTGCATTTTTTATTATTTTTTTTGGGGGGGGGGGATTGCTGGAGTTTCCCTTCAAGCAGAATTTGGGGAAATAAATATTAGGCTTGTTAGATTTCTATTGCCAGAGGTGTCTGGCAGCAGTTTTCGCTTCTTTCTCCATTCAGAACATACGCATTCATGAATTTACCCTCCATCACATTCTCTCTCAACCAGTCTTTATACAACCTTCCCTAACATAACCTCAACTTCCCAAAGTTCTTAGGCCGCATTCAGATACATGACGTTACATCCAACCCGTTGTTTTATGCCTGAATTGGACACAACTGATGACCTTTTTGTGCATCACTGTGGCCTCCATAGCTGAGCTCTGTGCAGTATTTATGCTGTACAGCCCTTGGAGACATTAAACTTCAGAGTTCTTCCATAGGAAAGCATTGGATCATCTCTGGCATAAGGTTCTCTCCGGTGTTTCATGACATATGCAAAGTAGGCCTGACCTTTCACCTATGCCTCTATAGCCTGGTCACAAAAATGGTGAAACGGGCAAAATGTAGCTTTTGACCGTTTCACTATTTTCTAGACCTAAATAACCAAGTGACTTAGTCTGTTATCCAATGTCCCTACTTATTGTAAGGGCTCTGGGTCTATATGTAGGACACAACTGAGTTCTGTCCGACTGTCATTCTTACTGTATCTGCTGATCATGTGACAATGTAGTGTATCGGGAGAGTTCTGGCTAGTAATTTTGGATGGGCCCTGGTGAGGTGCAGATTGTCCCCAAACCTATGAAAAATTACCTTGAAACTTTTTTGTACGCGATGGAAACTAATGTCTGATAGGCTTTGGTTTGTGGGATATGTGCACTGTTTACATGGGTAGAAATCAGGGCCTATTACTAGGACAACCCCTCCAAGCAATCCTCTAGCATATAGAAATATATACTCTAGACTGGATAAAGTGAGTGTGCAATTCACTGTGTATTGTTCTGCAACCTGTGGTAACAAAAGTTCTGTATGAATAGAGAGTAATGGCTTCTTCATATATTACTATTTTGTGTTATATTTTTTATTTGTTCTATCTTAATCGCACATTGGAATATTTAGAAAGAAGCAGCTTTATAAAAGATCATATAGTATATTCTAAAGTAATATAAACTATATAAGCATATATGCATAAGCAACTGTATATAAAATTGCCAAAAACTTTTTTGTTACTTGTGTCTTGAAGCTGTGAATCTTCCAGAGCCAATATTCAGCAGCTTTTTGTCTTTGTTCCAATCGATGTAACTAGACTAACTGAAAGCCATTCTGTCTGGTCTTCTATCTGAGGACAGTGTAGGATAGAGGGGGAGATGCCAAGCTCAGGTATATATCGATTTCTATGATTTGATTATGTATTTTCACGAAAAAGCTGTTTGTGGCTGGGGTAAGCCGGACTCACAGACTTGCTCTCTATGGGAGTGGGGGAAGCCGGACTCACAGGCAACATTTCCCTCTTTTTTTTTTTTTTTTAGTTAAAAACACAGAATAAATTGTAGGGTACTATATATTTCCGAACTCGGCCTCTTCCCCTCTATACGTTGCTGCCCTCACACCGGGTATCTTTGATGAACTCACACATCATCCTTAAGAGTTATTTATTGTGATTATTTTACATAAGGGGACGGTAGGATTTTTAGAAATTTTACATTTCTAGATGTTGAAACTATTAATGAAACCTACACTATGCAGTTTATCAAATATCTTATATATAATACATTGAACAAAAATATTATCTTAGAACTGGAGCGCTCCTTTAATTCTTGCTGATGTTTTGTGTGAATTAATGTTGCTTATTGCCCTGTAGCAGCGGTTGTGCTATAGATATAGGCAGGAAACCTTCTCCTGTCATCCAGATATACTGGAAGCTGTCATATAAATAAGGGCAGGCCGCGGTTATGTGTCCTATTCATTACGCTGTTAATATGCTTCTGATCCGGATCTGTGCAAAACATCTCCTGTTAATTTTATCGTGAGCTGTGAAACAAATGTTCATCTGCCTTATTTTTCCTGTATATAAGACACCATGAGAGCTGCCTGGGATTAGTTTTCATGTAATCGGACTGAGATTGTCCAGACATCGGCATGCATGGCGGCTGTCCATTGCGCTGTCATACAACATGTATCTATGTATCTAGTAAGCCAGTACTTATATCCAGTGTACCAGTTCTCATTGCTTTTATATGTAACATACCATTAATGGTTTACATCATTGTTTCTATTCCCTCTTTTTATATACAATTAGATTTTTTTTTTTCCTAATTTGTTTAGCAGAAGGGGCAGTGATAAATCTATTAGTTTTACTGAACCTGTATAGAAAATAGTGTTAGCTGCTGTAAAATCCATAGGATTTTCTATTGTGTAAAATGAAACCCATTGTTGCTTTTCCTGCAGCTTTATTGTTACATTTCCCATTGTATATCATGTCTTATTTCAGTATTGTTTATTCCTATTAATATTGTCGGGTTTCCAGTGCCATCTGGTTTGTGTTACTCCTCAGAGCTTTACTTGTAGTAGAAGTGGAAAATTGTGTTTTTGGCATTTAGTATAGGGGAATTCTACACACTTGCTGCCGTATGTTTTTCTGACTTACAAAGGATGCTCCTTCTTTTTTTTTTTTTTTTTTTTTTACTTATGCTTTTCCAAAATATTTTAACTCCTTTAAAAATTAGAAAAAACTTTCGACCTGTCACACAGACAAAAAAAAGTTTTGATTCGGGTGTTAAAACTTGTTAGGATGATCTAGGAGAAGTACACAGTGAAGTGCTTCACCCTCCAGCCATTTTCCTTCTCACTACGCAATACAAGCTCCATAGACTTGTAATGAAGTTCATCTCAAGCAGTGAAATGGAGATCACCAGTGCTTAGCCCTGCGCTTCTCCCTGATCTATTAAAATTTTCAACATGTCTCTGTGACACGCCAAACGTTTCACTTAATGTCAAGTACACTTTTAAAAAAAAAAGAAAAGAAAGATCTCTTTTATTATAAAGAAAAAGTGCCACTCTTGTCCTCTGGCTATGTCTGGTATTGCAGCACATCCCATTACATAGAGTGGCCGTGAACAGAAGTTGCTGTGTTTGGAAAAAAAAAAAAAAAAAATCTTGTACACGTAGTATTCGTACATGTAGTATTCATTTTTTATTATAATTTTTTTTTTATTCTTGTGCATTCATGTATAAGTAAAAGCTAAGGATATGGTTTTATGGCCCATAATACATTGCAACCTGCGTAACCTGCTTATAGTGTTCCTGTCACTTTAATAAAGTTAGCGGGTTAATATACTCTAGCAGTCAGTCAGATCATTTGTGCTTTGTGTATCTACAACACTTCCTTTTTTTGGCTATTATATAAGTAGTGCATAATGTTTTTGAAGTGTGGCAAGTAATGAAAGGGTGTAAGCTGTCCATGTTACAAAGCCTACTTCTATACCATCCATTTCTATGCATGTAAGGTTAAAAGTGCCCTTGCATGAGCACATAGGTAGCTTGGCTCCTATGCTCATGTGTCAAATAGATTCTGATCCATAGGGTGATTTCATGAAGTTATTATTATGATGCTATTGTTGGTCCCATTTTATAGTTATACATGTAAATGAGCAGATTGAGGTTCCCCATCTAAATTTATAGAGTACTAATATAGTCTGATACGTGACTGATGTCGAGCCCTTCTCTTCTCTGCCAGTGGCACAGTCCTGATCTTGTCCCATCTGGTTGCTAGGTTCCACGTGTCTAAAAGCTCTATTGATGTCCCTAGCAACCAGGCTGTCTCAGATTACCTAAATTTCTGCTCAAAGTTCCTGATGAGGACAGAGAAGGGGCAATGGGGGCTTGGCATAATATACACCAGGGTTTTCTATATCTCTTTACAGAAGTTGAATCCTAGACCGTGTGTAGCCATGTCCTTGCCTAGACCGTGTGTAGCCATGTCCTTGCCTAGACCGTGTGTAGCCATGTCCTTGCCTAGACCGTGTGTAGCCATGTCCTTGCCTAGGCCGTGTGTAGCCATGTCCTTGCCTAGACCGTGTGTAGCCATGTCCTTGCCTAGACCGTGTGTAGCCATGTCCTTGCCTAGGCCGTGTGTAGCCATGTCCTTGCCTAGGCCTTGTGTAGCCATGTCCTTGCCTAGGCCTTGTGTAGCCATATGCTTGCTCTTAACATTACAGGGCTTTACCCGGCAAAAAAAATGTTAATGGCCTACCCACAGGTTAGGCTATCAATAGCTGATTATGGGCTGCGAACACCCCTCGGCTATGTTTGTAGTGGTGATGCCAGCTTACTACATGACACCACCTGTTCATGTCAATGGGTTGCTTATAGTACATAGATATTTAAGCAAGCTGCTCTGTCCTTAGTTATCTGTATGGACACTGCTACACTTGTTCCTCACCATCAGACCCTATAGCAATTACCAATATAGAGAGAATTTTACCACCTTATTTATATGTGAGCACAAAATCAGAATCCAACAGCATGTAGGGTATATCCTATAGGCTGCCTGCACACAGCCCTGCTTCAGTGTCTATGGTACTAGGAAATTGTGCTTCTCCATAGCTAAGCTATGAAACCTTTATTTCTATGGTAACATGCAGACTTTAGTATTCTTTTCCTGTTATTAGCAAGTTTTAAGATTTCCCGTAAAGACCATTCATCATCTTTGACATATTAGACAAGGGATGGCAAACTCGCCTTCCTCCATCTGTTGCAAAACTACAATTCCCATCATGCCTGGACAGCTAAAGACAAAACTTTGGCTGTCCAGGCATCATGGGAATTGTAGTTTTGTAACAGCTGGAAGGCTGCAGTTTGTCATCTGTGTATTAGAAAATACTATAAGGGTATTTCCATCTGGGTTAGCTTCACACCACTGGGCATGGAATCTGATGATATGACTCGGATTTTGATGCTTGATTCCACAGTGGACTTTTTCTGATCGTTGGTGTGAACCCTATTAGTCTTTACAGGGGTAAGTAGATTTGGTGGTGTCGCTTCCATACTTCTAGGTCTATTGTTCTAAGCAATAGCATTTAAACACCTGAAGCTTATTTCTAATGTACTAAAGACACTGAAGTCGTTTTGTTTTTTTATTCTTAAATTAATGGCATATTCTTAGTCTAACTTTTGTTTCCGAATTTTTAATATTTAAATATTTTCCCCTTTTTGTATTTAAGAAGTCATAACATATAGTTTAAACTTTTGCTTTTGTAAGTTTCTTTTTTTTGGGGGGTGGGGGTGGGGGGGGGATATTTGCTAATTTATTATATGCCTAAAAAACTGGGATGGTAAAGTTGTGCAGAACATTTCTGGTATTGGTGGGCCAATTCTCAGGCCTGAACTCTAAGGTTTTTGCACGCGATGGATTATCTCAGGAAACAGAGGATATGATGTGCATTGAGGGTAGATTTATAGTTCATCTGAAGTTGTTCTGGTTTTTCCACAAAATGTGACATATTATGGGAATACCAGCCATGGGTTCAGTTGTCATTTCTGTGAAATTATAAAAAATTCACGTTTCCTTTATAAAGTTTTTTATATCCTTTTTAAACACTGTATTCTTAATAAAGTTTTGTTGTAAAAGAAAGGCGTGTAGCCTGTTTTATGTTTTATTTTACAAAATACAGACAGTGGCACCACACATACATACATATGCCTTTGCCTGGGGCTTTCGATGCTGGTGGGCTCTGGTAGCTTTGTCACGTTGGTAGTGCTCACTCCTGGAAGTCTGTCTCAGTACCGTCAATGGACCGTCTAAGCCAGGCCTGCTTAATTACTCAAGCAGGAAACTTTGGCTTGTCTGTCTCCCACACCAGAATAGGGAACTAACTGCAAGACCCCCCCGACCCCCCCCCCCCCCCCCGATCGGGTTGATCGGGTCTAACTCCCATTGGTGGGTGTGCATCACAGGAAGGAAGATAGAGTGTGTGAGGATAGAAGGTCTGCACCTGTGATTGGTCAATACATAGCAAATAGCCAAACCTTTACATACTGCAGCTGTGCACTGGGGGAAAAGTGAGACATCTAGTGACTGGAGTGGAAATCACAGCTCCTAGCTCTTGTTGTGGCACCTGACAGAGGTTCTTTCACCTAGGTGATAAATAACTTGGTGAACCACCCATACATTGGCACTATATATATAATATATTTGTTGTACATGTGGAGGCAAAAATGTTTGTATATATTTTTGCATCTTTTATTATTAAGACCTTTTTCCTTGACACACCTTCACAGGAAAATAGTGTTTTATGGAGTGCCTATGTGTCCTTGGGCCATTGACCATCATTCAGCATTCAGGTGTGCCAACCAAGGCTTTGAACACAATATAAAGGAATACTAAAGTTGCACCACTTTTTAAGACTGTATCTGCTATGAGGCGAGATGAGCATCCTGCCTCAGACAGCAGATCATGGAACCTATGATGCCTACACTGCCCCATTTGTCCCCGTCGCCCACAAAATTATGCTCCCAGCCAACAAACTCCACTTTTAGGATTACTGAGTCACTGCTATTCTGCTGTCCTATGTAAGTGTGCTACAACCATTTTGGTTAAACTAAACAATTGATGTAAAAGGTCGGTGCTTTACGAAACTCTTGTTTTAATGGTTTGCTTGCAAAGGACATGATGTAAAGTCCTGTCATTAATTAAGAAACTTTGTTTTTCTTTTTCTTTTTTTTTTTTGAAGTCAGGTAGAGGGCCATCACAAAGCTCTGTGCAGCTACCCAATGATTTTTCTTTGGGTAAAGTACAAATGAGCATTTGCGCTGAGACTCTTTTTCTCACCATGTTAGTGGGGTCTGTTTGCTGTATGAGTAAGGAAATCTCCCACCACATACAGCTGACATACCTATTGACTTCAGCCACCCATCTGAAGCTAGAATAGTATAATTTTTTCCTTATGTTTCAGTGGTTTGCAGTGATGCACTGTTCTAGAAAAGAATCCTGTAAAGAAGCCACTTTAATAGCTACATGAATATGGTAGAAGTGTCCATTGGGGTGTTTCCCAATGCTGGCAGCGAGTTGGGACGTCAATCTGCATGAGGCTCTCCTGAACAATCACTGATAGATGATGTCTGTGGAGATAGGAGTCGGGCATGATGGACAATCACTCCGAGACCCCTTACTTCAGGGATAAGCTGCTGCCAGAGCTCTCCCCTCCCCATAGAGAACACATGATAACTCGGCCATACTGAACATACCTGTGTGTGAAGAGGACAGGCAGCATGCAGGAGAGATAACTAACAGCCGAACAATTGTTCGTCTGTCAGTAATGGAAGTTGTATGTCCAGCTTTAACCTGCTTTTAGTTCACGCCAGTCATTAGTATACTTTAAAGGGGTTATCCAGCGCTACAAAAACATGGCCACTTTTCCCCCTCTCTTGTCTCCAGTTCAGGTGTGGTTTGCAATTAAGCTCCATTTACTTTAATGGAACCCCACCCAATCTGGAGACAAGAGAGGGGAAAAAGTGGCCATGTTTTTGTAGCGCTGGATAACCCCTTTAAGTATGCCAGCATTTTCATCCAGATTTTGGCACATTTCTGGTACACAGTGTTGCACATTAGCTCACACCTTTTTTTTTTTTTAATAATAATTTTACAAATTTCAAACACATTGAAGGGTTTATGTGCTCAAAATGCATTTTTTGCATGTTAAATAATTGTATTATGTACTGTGCACTTTTTTGGATGCTACTCTAAGCAGTCCTGGAAAACATGAATACAGACTATGGCCTATGGCTTTATCCATGTTTCCCAGGCAGCCTTAGGGCTACAACTTCAGTAATGAAATTAAATTACAATTCCGAGCGTCTATCCATCACGGACTGCTGCTTAGTTTAGGGGAATTTAACTGATGTACTAATGGCCATGTGTCTTTATAAAATCAACTTTTATCCATGGCCGCAAGTATCCAATATGCACAGTCAAGCCGCTCTAGTACCGCAGCATCACTAGACTCCTTACTTCTCTGTTTGATTAAAGGGGTACTTCAGCAAAAAAATTTCCTTTCAAAACAACTGGTGTCAGAAAGTGCCAGAGATTTGTAATTTACTTCTATTAAAAAATTTCAAGTCTTCCCATACTTATCAACTGCCGTATGTCATAGACATAGATATACGGTAGATATGTAAGACATACAGCAGCTGATAAGTACTGGAAGACTTGAGATTTTTTTTTTAAAGAAGTAAATTGCAAATCTATATAACTTTCTCACACCACTTTATTTGAAAGAAGAAATTTTTCGCTTTAACACTTAAGCAACTTGGCCATGCCTCCTGGACACTTGCGCCAGTAGATAAAGGCATCTGATCCCCATCTACTATGCTACTGACATTTGGGCAGTGTTATCCTTTAATCTGAATGAAGGAATGAAATTACATATGGAAATCTGCACATACTTCACAGCTGGGTTATACTGAAATAAATCAAAGTTTGCAGTTCTTTTTACTTGCGTTGCTATATATCCCCTTATGCTTAAACCTCATGTTACGCTAGTCTGGGGTACAGATGCTTTTTATGTAGGCTACACATGTATGGAGATAGTTGTGGTCTGTCCAGTACAACCAAGATTAAAGGAAAGGACAGAATGAAATGCTGCCTGTTCTCTAAATGGAAACCTCTCATCAGTTTGTGGTTCCTGCCGTCTGCCTCGCTTTTAGTACAGTATATACAGATCTATAATTTAGTGTCCCTTGGAATAACCGCAGCATTTAGCAGGTCAGAGTCTTCCCAGAATCATATGGCTCTATAGTAACGTATTCCAGGATGAATATTCTCAGCTAACATGGTTGGTGAATGTATGTGTACACAGAATAGAATTAAACTGGACCCAAAATCTATCCAAATTGTATGTTCTACACCCTTAATAAATACCCCGAGTACCAATTTCTAGGTGTGTCTTTCCTTTGTTACATGCAGCTCGGGTGCCCTGCAATTATCTAAGAACCAGAGACCACCCAGATGGTATTTAGAGTCTGTAGTAAAACTATTCTAGGTGTATCTATATAAATCTGTGTATATAGAGGTATATTAATATGTCTAGTGCGACTGTGAAGGTGACACTGGGGCTTCCCACAGGTGAAAGGGGCAACACTATGCATAGCCCACTGTAAACTCCCGCAGTGATGTCTACTTACACACCTAAAGTCTATTTAAACTACATGGTGGTAGGTCCTATGTATGTATTATCATGTGGTTGGGCATCCTAGCCCAATTCCTGTAATTTTTAAGAACATAGACAGTGTGGATGTTACATGGCCCTTCTTCTAGCCTGTATGTTCTTGATCAGTCATTGTTGCTCATACATACATAGCAGCCAAGGCTTCAGACAGGTTTATTGGAGTTAAGGCATCCAACATTGTCTACTGCCAAGGCTGACCAGATTGTATATATAAGTTAGTCCAATGTTTTCTGCTTCCTTTTATTGTAGATATACAACGAGGAGCTGAATATGAGAAAGAACAGATCTCGGTGATGCTAGAGACAAAGAATTATTGTGGTGGTTCGGATGAACTGTAGTTTCCTCGACAATGATGCCTAGTAGGTTTTTAGTATTCTCTTCTCTGTTTGACTAGATCCAGATTCACTGTCTTAGGGTATGTGCACACTGAGGAATTCTCGAGGAATTGTAGAGGAAAGTTTTCTGCTTGAATTTCCTCGCCTATTCAGCTTAAGCAGAATTTGATCGGAATTCAAGCAGAATTTAAAGCGACTCTGTACCCACAATCTGTCCCCCCCCAAACCACTTGTACCTTCAGATAGCTGCTTTTAATCCAAGATCTGTACTGGGGTCCGTTCGGCAGGGGATGCAGTTATTGTCATAAAAACAACTTTTAATCCGGCAGCGCTGTGTCTAACGGCCAGGGCTTACATTTGAATATGCATTAGGCTGGCACCACCTCTCCGTCATTCCTCCCCACCCTCCTCATCATTAGGAATGATCCAGGAACATTTACTGCTGTTTGAGCTTTGCACAGGTGTATTAACGATCCAGCCCATGTTCATTATACACACAGGTGGAGAATAGGAAGCAATCTGCCTGGAGCATTCCTAATGATGAGGAGGGTGGGGAGGAAGGACAGAGAGGGTGTGCCAGCCTAATGCATATACAAATGTAAGCCCCGGCCGTTAGACACAGCGCTGCTGGATTAAAAATTGTTTTTATGACAATAACTGCATCCCCTGCTGAACGGACCCCAGGACAGATTTTGGATTAAAAGCAGCTATCCGAAGTTCTTCAAAAAAGCATGGGTTTTATGGCTTGAGAAAGGCTTGTCCGTTGTCACACAAGCCGAAACGCGTTGCATCAATAAACCGCTACTTTGTATCATTATCCCATCGGTTGGATGTTGAATTTTGTGGACATCACGGTACATCTGCGCCACGACACTCAAGGAGCACTTTGGAGGTTGGAGTCTGTCCTTTGATTCCCCTCAGAACTTTTGTTGGATCTACCCGCTGGCAATTGGGTCAGTTGGATTACTCCGAGTGGTACCGGCTGCGGTGTATATTGTGAGCCTTCAATAGTGTTGTGCCTATACTAGCACAACACCAAAAGGTGAGTGCATTTGCACATACATTTCTAAGATACCAGCTGCCCAAGTGATAGTGCACCAGAAGGCGCCTTTTTTTCCTATTTCTTTCTTATAATTCAGGCGAAAAGCAGATCTGCATCAAAAAATGAGACTTTGCTCTGCACATATTTTTATGGGAGGAATTTCCTCACCAATTCCTCAGTGTGCACATACCCTAACTCAAAAATTCTGCTCCAGACCTATATATCGCACAGCTGAGCTTCTCACCTTCAACCATGTAATGCTCTCAAATAGGTCAGAATATATTACCTGACTAGTTTGTTTTAAATAGGTTATCCAACCTGCACCGTGTCTGAGATAAGACATTCGGCTTTCTGATATACACTTACTCTGTCTGGTAGAGCTGTTTTTTTTTTTTTGTTTGTTTTTTTATGAGTTATCCCAGGTCGACAATGTTCCCTTGTTCCCACAGAACCTTGCTGCTTATCTACTGAAGACTACATCTCCCATGAGTCTTCAGTCTCTCTGCAATTCACAGCCCACTCCTTTCCTGACTCCAACTGACATCATAACACTTGGTTCCTGATTCAGGCTGGGTTCACACTATGTATATTTGAGGCTGTATTTGGTCCTCATAGCAACCAAAACAAGGAGTGGATTGAAAACGCAGAAAGGATCTGTTCACACAATGTTGTAATTGAGTGGATGGCCGCCATATAACGGTAAATAACTTCCGTTATTTCAATACAACAGCCGTTGTTTTAAAATAACAGCACATATTTGCCATTAAATGACGGCCATCCACTCAATTGCAACATTATGTGAACAGATCCTTTGTGTTTTCAATCCACTCCTTGTTTTGGTTGCTATACAGCCTCAAATATACAGCCTCAAATATACGTAGTGTGAACATAGCCTAAAGGTCCCAATACATGAACAATGTTGGCTCCTAACATGTTGAAAAATCATGTTTATGTCAGCGACGGTCTGCTGCTTGTTGCGCCGTTCAATAGGAGCGGAGTCAGCAGACCGCCAGACTTCAATGGGCCACCCAAAAAATTTAAGGATTGTTTGGGCAGCTCCTCCTACTGCTCCCTGCTTGCTGTCTGTGTATGTAATACAACAGGCAGTGAGTGAAGAACGCTTTCCTCGGAAAATCGTGCCATGTAATATGCCCTATAGACTTTCAGTCTAATGTGTATGGGGCCAGAACAACCACCGGCAGATGACAGGGGTGATAGGGGTCCGCTGTGATGGACCAACCTCTTTGCACTTGCTGTGGCTAGCCCCTTCCACAGGAACACTAAGCCATGCTGAACATTACTGCATTTGAGGAGGACAGGTGGTGGACGTTTAGTATGGGGGCCTTTAGTCCTGATTCAACTCCAAATCCTGCACAAGCAGGCGGACTCCATATACAGATGTAGCCAGCACCAACATGATCATGTTGCCGGGACTGCGTAACATGTTGACATTTGTGTAGAGTTATTCAAGGTAGATTCCCGAAGCTAGGCACATAGTACCCAACCTAGGAAATCAATGTGTACACTGTGAATAGATTCTCTGGGCATGCAGTGGTAATGCTTACTGCCATGGGGTCTTTTTAGAACATGTAGACAGTGTCAGTAAAATTAATAAATAGGTGAAAGTATCAATTAAGCAATGGCTTCATATACCATAATGCCAATGACAGCTCCGTTATCTCTCAACCTCCACCATATCCCCCCTTTAAAAATCTAGAACAGAGATGACAGCAGATCCTGCTTCAGACCTCAGCATCTCTGCTGTTATATACCATAACCAAAGGGCACCTTCTTACCCCTGACCCTGAATTGTACCTATAGGGCATCTGCCAGTGTAACCTTATTTTAAACCTTTCTTTATTGTATCTGTTCCATTTCACATACATTCATGTACAGCGGTATAAAAAGAACTTTGTTACATCAGAGATCGTTTCCTTATCAACAAATAAAAAATGTGATTACAGCAAAACAACAAATAAACGTCTTCCGTGGCGCTCGGTTCCTTTAACTTGCAAACTGCTGAGCTTGAAAAGCTTGAAAGTCCTCGGGGATTGTGTCTGGAAATGAAGGGGAAAAACACATTATCCCACAGCCTGAATGCTTTTCCTCTACTGGCGGGAGGAAACAACAGCTATTATACCTCCGAAACGTGAAGTATTTAGTACCATTAGATATGTATGCGGAGCAAGATGTTTTCTATGGTTTGTTCTAATTTTCTAAACCCTTCTAATACCTGAATTGACACCATGGTCTTGGACAAGAAGGTTTGTGTCTGCTAACTTCCTGCCAACACATCGTTTACTGATAGAGACTGGTATCAAGGAACAATGAGACAATAGCTTCTACTATTACACCAAAGGGGACCTTGTTTTTATGCAGGACTATAACTATAGGTCAGGAATGGGATAAGCTATCATGGTACCCAAGTTGGAAGTTCCAGAATGTGCCCTGCATTGCCCTTAACACAGTAGCCGTTGGATGGTAAATTACTTTGAGGCTCTGTTCACACGGAGTAAAACTGGCGGAATGGACATGTCAATTCTTTTGTGCCAGTTTTACTCTGTATGAACGGAGCCTAAAGATGACTCTAATTTGCTGATAAATCCCTATTGCGCACAGAGAACTTACCTTCATCCTCAGCACCGTTTCTGTGCCATTAGGAGTTTATTCTCTATGCTAATTAGGTGTTTTGATGCACTGGAGGCGGGGCTACCGTCCCCAGTGCACTGATATACCCCTGGAAGGCCTGCCCCTAATGAATAATGAATATCATCAGAGCAGGTTGGCCCAGGCAGATTGGTGCACTGGGGGTGGTAGTCCTTCCTCCCGTGCATCAAAACACCTAATTAGCAGAAAGATTAAACTCCCAATAACACAGAAACGGTGCTGTAAGTAACTCACCGTTAACCTCAGCGCCCATTGTTCTATAGAGAGATATCAGCAGATTAGCTTCTTTTAACCTGCTGATAATTTTCCTTTAATGGCCACCCTTACCCACCAATACCCAATATTCTAATTACCAAAACATGTTCCCTGTGGCCATCCTTCCACATATACTAGATCCACCAGTTCCCACAACTCCTGGTCCTGCTTCATCCTTCATCTCTCATACGTTATATATACATACACATATATGTATACCAAGACATAACATTCGCTTTCTTAAATGGGCCACATTTTATTTAGACCCAACGTTCATGGAAGTGCCCATTGTACTCCAGCGCCTGCAGCATTATGATCAACTCAGGTGCAGTATCCAATCGGTTGGATAAACAAGCAGAAAAGAAAGAATTTTTTTTTTTCCTTATAATTCATAAATTCATCTAACTCTTTTCCTATTGTAATGGCCTAGCTTTAAATCCCATTATATAGATAAGTAAATCCATACAGTTCTTACTGAAGTTTGTGTTTGTTCCTTTTGTAGGACCCTATACATATTTTCTATCTATATAATTTTTTTAAATTATTGAAGTATGTGAACTTTTACCATTACAGCGATACTTCAGGTTGGACCAGATGATGTTTTCCTGTGAGAAGCAGAATACGCCAAGTCTTCCACCGCGCATAGTGGTATCCACAGTGACTCCTGAATCTGCTACCAGCTCGCTACCTTCATAGAACCTTGCCCTGGAATTGTGTCATAAATTCACTTTATCATATAGGAATAAACATGAAGAACAGACAGGAAATGTAGTATACAGTTCATTTCTAGAGATGAGTGACCGTTGAGTGCGCTCAGGTAAGTCCAAATGCAAACACTCAGCATTTGATTATGGGTGGCTGAAGAAGCAGCCCTAGGGAGTCCAGGAAAACATGGATACAGCCTATGGCCATAGGCTGTATCCATGTTTTCCAGGCAGCTTTAGGGCTGTATCCAACTTCTTCAGCCACCGGTAATCAAATGCTGAGCATTCGTGTTTGGACGAACCTGAGCAGGCTTGAGGTTGGCTCAACTCTTTTAATTTTGCATTTCCTTTAGCAATAGCATGCACTGAGCTTCACAGACACCTACATGTTATGTAGTTTGGACAAAGGGTATGGATATACTCATATACATATATATTTGTATATATTTATACTGACCTGATATATCCAACCTGAGGCCTGTGCTGCAGGAACCAGCGATAAGACACCTTGTCTTTCCAGCCTACATTTCTGGGGTCTTTCCACAACAGTCTCACTTGGTCATTGGTGTCCCCAGTATGCCACAAAGAGTTTCGTAGATGTTCTCCAGGCCCTGTCTTAGATTTCACCGCCTAAAAGATCATAGATTGCAAATCTAGTTAAATAGAGTCAGAAAAAATATATATCATTTTAGGCAAAACCTAAATTTTAGCTCAAGAGTGTTTATCAACATTGTAAAATAAACATGGCTACTTTTCCCCCTCTCTTGTCTCCAGATTGGGTGGGGTTTGGAACTCAGTTCCATTGATGTAAATGGAGCCTAATTGCAAACCACACCTGAACTGAAGACAAGAGAGGGGGGGGAGGGAAAGTGGCCATGTTTTTGTAGCCCTGGATAACTCCTTTAAAGGGGTTATCCAGAGCTACAAAAACATGGCCCCTTTCTTCCAGAGACAGCACTGCTCATGTCTCCAGTTCAGGTGTGGTTTGTAATTAGACAAGAGTGGTGCTTTCTCTGGAAGAAAGTGGCCATGTTTTTGTAGTGCTGGATAACCCCTTTAAAGGGTTCATCAAGCCTGGTCTGGATTATTATTTACATTTTAAAATTTGATTTGTATTTAATTTCAGGTTCTCTTTAACAAAACTGTCAAACTGAAAACCATAATAACCATAGCAATCAAAATTTGATTATAAAAAGAGCCATGAAGTCCAGAGCAGGAAAGGTTTTCTATGAGGATTTGCTACAACTCCGGACAGTTCCTGTTAAAGACAGAGGTGGCAGCAGAGAGCACAGGGTCAGACTGGAAAGAATACAGCACTTTCCAAAGGACATACAGCAGCTCATAAGTAGTGGAAAACTTGAGATTTTTTAAATAGAACTAAATAATACAATTACGGTATTTAACATTCTGACACCAGTTCATCTGAAAGAAAGGCTTTAAGTTGTCCAACTTATGGCACTTAGGTAGATGGGGAAGCACCACTTCCCACTGCATCAATGTAACATAGCCTGTTACACTATGTGCAAAACTAGGGTGTAAAACCCATTTAATACGCAGTTCAGGATACAATACAAGGTAATTTGTAATTTTAAAATGCGATTTTAACACATAACATGAGGCCCAGGTAACACGTTGGTCTGTTGGGTGAGGCTGCGATAGACGTTCAGCCGATAGTTCTTGCTGCAGGTAGCCCAGACAGTATGAAATGTAAAGCTTGCTTATACTTATCAGCTATGACTTGTAAATTGTAGACCGTGCTCCATATTATCAATACCATATGTCTATGACTCCAGCTAATCCCCTCCGAGCGCTGGGGGAGATGCCATCTTGCTGCAGTGAACTATGTGCTAGAAGACATATCTGACATCACTCTTGTTACCCAGGGAGAGCTTACATGTGATGGCCTCATGTCTCTGGAATGATGTTCTCACTGTACACACCTACCATCCATGTTATATGGAAGCTTACCAAGAGCTGACCTCGCTCACCTCCCAGCGCAACTGGAAGAATCGCTTAGACGGAGCCAAGAAATACTCCGCCTAATCATAAAAAGATGTCCGTGCTGAATTATTCAGTGGAAAAGATGGTACAAGACCTAACCTTTTCTGTTTAGATCACTGCGATAAATGTAATGTAAAAGAAACAATATGCAGGTAGATAGGGAAGTAGGTAGGTAGTGACTGTATCATAGGTTACCTTCAGCTGAATGCCAGGTTCTGCAACAGCGCGGAATGGCGTGGCCTGCCAGTATGTCTGCTCCGTCTGCTTCCACATAACTACATAGAAACTAGAACTGTCCTGGTAGCCAAATATGAAGCCGGCGTAATCATCATCCGTCACTGTGTTCACATGGAAGGTGCCTTCAAAGTCAACGCCATTAAAAGCTGTATAACCTGGAGAAAAATAGAATGATAATATGAATAGAGCCCATACCTCGCTGACCTGATTTATCGCTTTCGGCCGCACATCTTTCTGTGTAAACAGGGTCATGTGTGGTTGAGAATGGTAAAAGAAAACTGACAGCACAGATATGTATATATGTATGTTTATATGTGTGCTGTCAGTTTAAAGATCACAAGCAGAAGTGTATACTTACCCTGCACGCTGCTTGTGACCCAGCATCCAAGTCTCCCATCCTATGGCCGCCGGCTGTATCTTCTGGCCCCGCCTCTTCCAGAATGATTTAAAGCCAGAGGAGCGGGGGCCTGAAGATACAAACATAGGACCTGGATGCTGGATCACAAGCAGTGTGCATGGTAAGTATACACTGCTGCTTGTGATCTTTAAACTGACAGCACAGATATAAACATATGTGGGCTGCCAGTTTCCTGAGCTGCACAAACAATACAAGGATCTTTCATGCAGCCCGGGCAACTCTTTTTACCGTGCCATGTAAATGCACTGCAAACAAGCGCCAATCTCCCTCTTTTGCGCTCCCTGCGGTCGAGGACACTAAAAGTTTGTTAAAGGGGATATCCAGGATTAGGAAAATCAGGGCTACTTTTTCCAGAAATAGTGCCACCCTTGTTCTCAGGTTGTGTGCGGTATTGCAGCTTATTTCCATTAAAAGTGAATGGAGCTGTGTAGTAATACCACACACAACCTGAGAACCAGTGTGGCACTGTTTTGGGAAATAATTGGAAAAATAATTTTTCTTTTTTAATTCCTGGATAATCCCTTTAATGCTGGATCTGCAGATATTCTGGAGTTCTTAGGTGTACTAGGCCTCAGACACAGCATGAAGGTTGCCCTATGCCACATGGAGTCCTATGGGGCTATATACTATGGAGCCATAAAAGACACCATGTGCCATTATAAAAACCTCTGTAGTATGCTGTATGTACAGACATATTCTACCCTGGAAGCAAAGCTCTATATGAAAGCATAAGCATATAGAAGTCCAGTACGGGCCTCATTCAACTGTATAGGGGACCTATTATCACTCCATGCAATATAGGGCTATGTTCACACTGCGTACGATTCCGTCCGCAGTTCTTACGCCGCCGTACATGTGCGGCTGAAACCAAGGGCGTGGGAAAAATCGACATGTGGCCGGATGCGTACGCACCGCGAACATACGCCCGCAGTACAGTTATGCTTCCCTAGCTTGTTTGGAAGCGATCTGAAACAAGTCATTTACTTGGAAATCTTCGCCCAGCCCAATAAAACACACAGAACCTTTTGGATCGAAAAATCAAGTTAAATTTGGCTGAAATAAGTACTTCGTACGGGAACACATGGAAATCCACGGCCGTGAGTTTCAACATTTCCGTCTTAAAACAATGGTCTTGTTCATTTTTCACGGCGCCGTATACGATCCGGCCGTAAGCTCATACGTAGTGTGAATTGTGCGGGCGTATATCGTATACTTTCAAGCGAACGCATCAACCTCAAAACTACGTGCGTACATTCGCGGTACGCACTACGGACGGATTCATACGCAGTGTGAACATAGCCTAGAGGTGTAATACAGCCATGTATATGAGGTCTGTATTTAATGAAAAGTTTTATACTCTAGTATTGAGCTATGACTGAAAGAAGGCAGCAGGGCTGGTGACATACCTACAGCGAGGCCTGGGTCACTGTTCATTGTTTGTACAATCTCCATTCCCTGAATAAATAAAAATGGTTTAGAAAATTAGTCATTCTTAAAGTGACACTTAACATCCAATACAATATCTGAGGGGACATAACTAGAATTTATATGGTCCTATAGGAGAATGGGCCCCAACCAACAGCATAATAGCAATAACTAAAGGTATGGATAACAGCACTATATATCTGTGAACAAACATACTAGTACTAGATAGCGGTAAGCCTGAACTCTGTGCCTCAAAATATAGTCATGGTCAAGCTGTGCTGACCATTTAACACTGTTCCCTCTGCAGGCTTCATTGATTAGCTGCTATACTGTTTCCCATACACTGCAAATACAGAAGAGGAGATCCTTTCCAAGTATATCAGTGTAGCACACTTCCAGGAGCAGCAGCATGGAGGACATTATAGAGCAGTACTGAGCAGTGTTTGCTGTGAATCCAACAGTGGGATAAGACAGCAGAACACTTGATGCAGCATGCACTGCACTCTCAGCCACCATATAATAGACCTTTAAACCTGTCCAGCGATTTTGTGATACACAGTATCCTATGGTGGCAAGTTGCAAAGTTTGCAAACAAAAAAAAAAAAAAAAAGTTGTCTTGTTTTTCTCAGAAACATCACTAAACCGTGGAAGTGCAGCTCAGCCTCATTCTCTCACCTGGTTCAAAACAATCCAGTTGGGATCAATTTGGGCATCACCCTCAGGGTCAAGAACGACAGTCTGATAGGCTCTAAAGTCAGTCAGGGTGATCTCAGCATTTTCAGGGCAGACATCAATACGGTCAATGACTGTGTCCTGGTCAAAGTCCGACTCACAGATGTCTCCGACTCCATCATCTAGGCAGAAAAGAAGACATAGCAGACATTATAAATACAGATCTCTAATAATAGGAACTGATACCACTAGGGAAAGGCTAGCCTGAGCTTGATAACAGAACTAGTCAACCTAGGGAACCTGTCATCAATTTCATGCGCTCAAACCACAAGTCATTGGGGTGGTCCCCTGTGGCTTCTCATTGCCTCGCCAACATTGATAGAACTCTCCCTATTTGGGAGAGACTTACGGTTCAGGCATCATGCAGGTTCTTTTAAAGTTGCCCAAGAACATAGAGTACCCCTATTTGCCAGGCTGTTAAAGGGGTACTCAATAAAAAAAAAGTTTTCTTTCAGATCAACTGGTGCCAGAAAGTGTCAGCGATTTGTAATTTAATTCTATAAAAAAATCTTGTTTTCCAGTACTTATCAGCTGCTGTATGTCCCGAAGGAAGTGCTGTATTCTTTCATGTCTGGAGAGCAGCAGTAGTTTTCTATGGGGATTTGCTACTGCACTGGACAGTTTCTGACATGGACAGAGGTGGCAGCAGAGAGCACTGAGTCAGACTGGAAATAATACACCACTTTCTGCTGGACATACAGCAGCTGATAAGTACTGGAAGACTGGAGTTTTTTTTTTAATAGTACAAATCTCTGGCAATTTCTGATTTAAAGAAAACATTGCTGGAGTACCCCTTTAACTATTATGGTGCCTGTAAAGTTTTGGGATGCCACCATCCCCTATAAGATAAAAATTTTGTATTTGTTTTATTATAAGCGCTGCGGAATCTGTTGGCGCTATACAAATAAATATTATTATAATATTATTATGTTGATTTGATACGAACATAAGTGAAGGCAGGTTCTCTCTAGGGCAACAGAAAAAAAGAATGAGATGATAATAACGCCTAATGCATACTGTTGTCATCTTCTTGGCCTGGGTTGGGCACCAGTCTGCAGTTGTCAGGTCCTGGAGGGATAATATCAGGAATTCCATCATTATCGTCATCATCATCGCACTCATCTCCTAAGCCGTCCTTGTCTGTGTCCAGCTGGGAGCTGTTGATGACTGTGGGGCAATTGTCTGAGCTGTCCTGGTAGCCATCTCCATCACTGTGTAGACAATAAGAAGGTATAATAAATATTTAATGTAGACTTCAATGAACCTTCACATGGATAAAGGATTTTTTTCCCCTTATGACTGTACGCCATCTAGTGGACAGAGCCTTTTTTGCAGCTATGTTTTTATGCTTGACATGAGTGTTAGAGTCACACATTCCCCTTGCTTTAGATATTATACTCTGGCTCATAATAAGAATATAAGGGTTGCCTGCATTGTGTTATGATGCTGATAAGATGTAAAATACCTGTCTTGGTTGGTGTCGCAGGAATCTCCCACCAGGTCATTATCAATGTCGGACTAAAAAGACAAGAGGAGACAAATAAAAATCATACACCGCTACTAGATATATTATGTCTGAACAGTTATGAACTGTTCAGAGCAGTAGCAAAACCCTATAGAAAACCTCTCCTGCTCTCCAGGCTGATAAGTACTGGAAGACTGGATATTTTTAAATAGAAGTAAATTACAAATCTCTGGCACCAGTTGATTTGAATTTATTTTTTCTTTGCTGGAGTACCCATTTAACCAGTTAATACTGGAAATGGGGCTATAAGACTACTGGTCATCAGGCACTGAGGTACCAATATAAAGCTACTAACCCACTGTACACAAGAGAATACATCACTGAATGAGCAATTACTAACTATATATTGGGTACTATGGCACAAATATATGTCTGGGAGTCATGGGTCCAAGAGCTTGTCCAGTTACCGTTCTAATAAATCTCTATGCTGGTGTATTGTCCATGTGCTCCCGCCCCATCACCACTAACCTGATTTGGATTAATAATATCAGGACAGCTGTCACAAGCATCACCGACGCCATCTCCATCCCTGTCCTTCTGGTCTATGTTGGGAACCCGCTGACAGTTGTCCAGGAAGTTCTTGATACCTTTCGTTACAATGTATCAGGTCAGCACGGTCACTTCCCCATGGTAGAAGAATCCCATAGGAATGACATCATGATCTACTTACCATCTCCATCCATATCATCGTCGCAGGCGTCACCTTCCCCGTCATTGTCTGTGTCTCTCTGGTCATTGTTCAGCTTAAATCGGCAATTGTCACACGCGTCCCCAAATATGTCTTGGTCGCTGTTTTTCTGGTTAATATTGGCCACCAGTATACAGTTATCCTGAAAAAAAAAAACATATTAGTAAAAAATACAATATAAGTAGATTTTTTTTAGTATCAAGGCTCAATAGTACAAATGACCTGCTCATTCAGGATGCCATCTCCGTCTGCATCATCATCACAGGCGTTACCTATCCCGTCCTTGTCAGTGTCTTCCTGGCCGGAGTTAGGAACGTACATGCAATTGTCCTGAGGGATATAAGCACATGTCATATATTAGATACACAGAGCTTGTTCTAGAGCTTGTCAGGCTGTGGCCGGGTTGTCTTTTTTTATTGTGTGTGTTTTGCAATTGATTAGAAAAAAAAAAGAAGAAAAAAAATCATCAACCTTCTTGCACTTTGGATCACTGCACCGAAGAGCTTCATCAGGATATCCATCAATATCAGTGTCCTTACCGCAGACATATCCATCTCCAGCCCAGCCAACAGAGCACTGTAATAAAGGAGAAGACCATTACTTATATACAATCACAGAAATAGCAGATGGACAGTACACAATTTACACTATGCACACTAGATTCATTCTTCATCCCATGAACTATATTAATTGTAAGTATTGTCTTGTGGTCATGTGGTGGGGAGCACTATTGTAAAGAGTTATGTGTTTGGTCTACACAGGACTGGCCACCAAAGTATCTGAGGATCCTTAAAGGGGAAGTCCGGGCAAAATAATTTTAAGATGTTATGAAAATTAATGTAATGTTATGAAAGTTATGAAAATTACTAATAGACATTTATTATTTTAGAAAATTCTTTCACAAAGCTTCCTGTTTTTTTTTTTAATTTATATATATATATATATATATATATATATATATATAAAATTGGGTAATTAATCGCATTTCATTACTTTTTACGCCCTTTTTATTTTAGCAGGGCTGATGTGCTTCTTGTAGTCTCACAGTCTCACCAGCAGATGGCGAGCTTAGACTGCATCAAGCTGACTCACACAACATTGGCATACTGTACTTTACATTTTCTAGCATTTCTAACATCAGGTATGAGAAAGGAGGTTTTATAATATGTTATCTGATTATGGACAGTGAGCTCTCATTTTTTTTATTGTTTTATAATTTCTTGTCATTTTGCATGTTTACTACTTTTCTGGCTTAATGCTAGTGCTTTATTATGTTACATTCTACCATGTTAAGGTTTTGTGTGTCTTTCTTTTTCTCAAAATGATGTGTATGTCTTCATATACAAATCATGTGATTCATAGATCGTGTGATTTAATGCTCTAAAAACAACAACACATTTTTTTAACTAAGAAAAAAAAAATAGAGAGCTTATGAATGTATGTTTAGGAAAAAAAATAAAATGTGAAGAATAATTCCACGAAAAAGAAAAATTGCCACAGTCATCCCAGAAATGAATGGAGCGCGAGCAGCGTGGCCACTAATGCCTGTGCTCCACCCTTTCTTTATGGACCGCCAAATGTTTCCAAGCAGTGACAGAACCAGAGCAGCTGAGAAGAAAAGTATGCTGTTTTTTACATAATTTTTTTTTAATTTTCTGCACAAGCATATTTTTTACTTAATACATTACCCTGAATAATTACCATTATTATTATTATTATTATTATTTCCCTTTATAAAATTACTTACAACGCAGGTTATGGCTCCATCCTTCTCCTCGATACACTGTGCGCTGGCGTGACAGGGGTACTGCCCTCTGTTCCAGCACGTTTTCCTTTCTACTTTGCAGCCTTTGCTCTGATCACCAACATAGCCATCAATACAAGGTCCACAGCGGAAAGAGCCCTGGAGACAAAGATGTTAGTTTTATTATATTATGTGGCTTGGATGCACATGCGCACATTGACAAGGAAGAATTATATATACTCACACATATATTACATATATATATATATATATATATATATATATATATTACACACACACACATATACATACTGTATATATACAGTATATATTACATGGATTGTAAGTGGATTGTACCGTGTCATATATTACACACACATATACATACTATATATATATATATATATATATATATATATATATATGTGACACAGACATAACATATTCAGTATATGCATGTTTTGGATAAATCAATGGTTATGGCTAGGTTCACCCTAGGTACAAAATTACATCCATGTTTATTAACAACGACTGTCATTGTGCAAATAATGGACATTATTTGCGCAATGTCGCCCGTTGTTATGAAAGACGGACGTCATTGTTACATAGTGTGAACCTAACCTGTAGCTGACATCTATGCGACTGCCCCCTGACAGCCTCCATGCTCAGAATTAAGGACTAGGGTGTGCATGCTAATACCTTGCTATTGGCACACCATGTGAGCGAATCCCACCTGCCGTACTCCTAAATGCATGTAAACAGGTGGACACAAATGGCGCAACTTCTGCCATGTGTGAGGTTTGGCAGCAGCTGTGGACACTGACCCTCTGACCTCCTACACCGTCTACATGACCAGACAATGTGACTCCTGAACCAACATGCGTCTTTATGAGCAGCACACATATATATAGCGGTCACACGTGCCTGAGCACCAGGGGACCTGTTTACACCATTACATAAGTGACAACCAGACAAAATGTTTCAGGGTAGATAAATGGCTGCGAATCGAATAACATTGGATGAGATTTATCAAAACTGGTGAAAGGGAAGATCGGAGTAGTCGTTCCCAGCAACCAATCAGGTCAATGCTTAGGTTTTTCAATATGTCACCCAGGGGCGGATTAACTTTACCTTAGGCCGCAGGCTGTTCACAAAGCCTGGGCCACCCCAACCCACTGTAACTATGGCAGCACTAGTGTGGTGTTCCTAGTACAGGAGAGATAATGTCATGATGCCCTGATTTGTGCAAAATTGAAGTAAAAAAGCAGGGATTGTTTGCAAATCCAGGGCCGTATTTACAGCTGCTGCTGCCCTAGGCACTAAACCTGAAGACGCCCCATCTTGCATAGCGTGGAGGAGAGAGGTTTCGGCCACATGCATTTCTCTACATGAAGAAACATTGTAATGGTTTTTAACTGCTTAAAACATAAATTTCCACATAGAATCAATGATTAGAGCAGTCTGCATATTGTCTGAAGGAAATAGGTAGGTAATAGCTCCAGGCATCACAGCCATACCAGACCTGAACAACACCTCCACACCAGACCTGACCATACCTACCCCCACCCCCCTCAAAAAGACACCAGATTTACTGGCAAGTCTGAACAGGAGGTGGGAAACTTAAAAAAATAAAAGCAAAAAAAAAGTTGTTTTTTTTCCTCCTCCCTGGTGCTGCCCCCCTGGAAGGTGCTGCCCTAGGCACCGGACCACGGGTGCCTAATGGTAAATACAGCCCTGTGCAAATCATGGCAGAAGTATTACCAGGAGACAATACACCATTGAAAGTATAAGTCTGTTTGGGCAGCCATGGGCCCCCCAGGAGACCAGGGCCCCGGGCTACCGCCCGAAACGGACCTATTATAATCCGCTACTGATGTCACCTTCCCTAGAACTAGTTGGAGTATACCTTCCCCATTATATGGTGTCATGTCATACATCTCTATAGGTCCAGATATATATCCCAGGGAAGAGACAACTTACCATGCTATTGATGCAGATAGAGTTAGCGACGCATCCACCATTTCTTCCATTTTCACACTCATTGACATCAAGGCAAATCTTTAACAAGAAAAACATATATGGAATGTATAATACCGCATAGCTACAGAAGGATAAAACCTGTCATCTGAAAGGCCATAACACATAACTAGAGAAGTTGGATGCAGCCCTGGGGAGTCCAGAAAAACATCGATACAGCCATAGACTATATCCATGTTTTTCAGGGAGCCTTAGGGCTGCATCCAACTTTTTCAGCAACTGGCATTTAAATGCCGCACACTTATGCTGTGTTTACACGGAACAACTATCGTAAGTATATTTACAATAACGATCGCATTTGAGCAATAATCGTTCCATGTAAACACAACAAACGATCAAACGGCGAGCGAGAAATCGTTAATTTTGATCTTTCAACATGTTCTCAAATCACCGTTTGTCGTTTGCTAAAAATTCGCAGATCTCTTCATGTAAACAGTCTTTCAAAGATTCACCCTATGTGAAACATGGGCTTAAGCGATCTTAAAAACGATCGCAATAACGATTTTTCTTACGAATTTTCTAACGATTTATTCGTCTAAGCCCTGATTGTTATAAAAACCAAATCGTTGCTTCAAAATCGTTAAACAATCGATTGGGCGAATTATTGCTTCGTGGAAATGCAGCATTAGGTTCGCTCATCTCTACACATCACTTATTACCTCATATAAATAAGAAAGGGAACACATAATGGGCCCCAGAGGATGTGAATGCTGGCTGAGTATGTAGTATACCAGCTTGTTGGCAACCCTAGACACAGGATATTCCTGCCTATAACTACACAAGGATGGGAAAACAAACATGTAGGCCTTTACGACTTCAACAAGATGCAACAAGGGATCAGTCTCCAGAATTAGAACAAGGCCAAATAGTGGCTGCTCATCAGTCTCCAGGTCTCGTCTTTCATCCCTACACACAGTCCTATGCACGGTAGAGCAGACAGTTCTCCCTCAGTTTGGTAATTTTCTATACAGGAAGCCGGTGTCAGGTAATGCAATCACAGGATCGCCGCCGCGTGTCACGTCTGCTGGGTTTCCTGCAAAGCTCTCAATGTTGTGACCACAAGCTCCGTCCCGTGAACAAAATCATTTCCCACACAAATATTATCATACGCTTTGGTTTTCCCATCAATTTAGAAATGATCTTTCATGCTGTGGGTTTTTCCTGTAGCCGGTCAGACTCTAACTCTGCTACTTTGTAAAGGGGGAAATATTCATATAGACGAACAGGTGACGATATATAGACCTAAACACATAGCGAAATACTCTATGCCTTATATAATATGGAGCATTTATAAGCTCATTCCATTAGTAAGGAAATACTGTTCTCATAGCAAGCAAAAAAAAAATAATAATCTTTACGTAACTAGGATGTATGGGAAGAGAAGGCTCAGCTATCCGCTTCTTGTTCCACATTGGAACCTCTTGGTCCTCCTGGCCACCTGCCAGTATCAGACTCTTCCTGTACTACATTCAGGGTATATATTGGCAAAGCTCTTGGCACATGCCACAAGCGCCTCCATAGTCATACACTTCATAGACATATCTATAGACTTTCAATATTGTGTTGTGCAATACCCTCTGTGTTCTGCTTACTCCAGTGTTCTCTTACCCAGGGCCGGCTCCAGGTTTTTGCGGGCCCTCAGGTGACAGAGCCTCGGCCCCTCATCCATCCGCATGCACCCATCAGCCCCACACTATGCACAATCATTTGAGACACCACTTATATACATAAACACACATTATTGACACAGGCACTGACTGACTGAAACTGACTGACTGACACAATGACTGACACTGACACACTCAGACACTGACACACACCATTCACAGCTCAGTCTTTTCTCTTTCCCTCTCTGTCGGGCTGCTCTCCACACTGTAAGGTTGAGGACCTTCGGATCACGTGATCAGGTCCTTCACCCTTTTCTCTCTCTGTGCAGGTCCTGCTCTGTCTCCTGTGTCTTCAGCCCCTTACCCTGCACTACAGTAAGCAGGCTGAACATTAGAACACTGTGCCTTTCTCCCTCTCTGGGCTCCTAAAGGGGCTGTGGGCCCCGGCACTTGCCCGGGTAAGCCCTGTGCTGATGCCGGCCCTGCTCTTACCTGTGGACAGATTCTGTGATGGAGATGCAAAGGTGAACCTAGCCTTAAAACAACTCTAACCCCACTGAAAATCTGGAAATCCAGGTGTACAAATCCTAGTAGCCCACTTCTCCCATCTTAAGCTGTGATCAGACAAAATTAGGATTTGGGCTATGGAGTAGATGGTGCAATTATTACAGACCAATGTCTACCTTTGCAAGATATATTTACCTGTTTATTCTGCTTGGCATAAGTAGTGCCAACACCTTGCACCACTGGCCCTGTGTACCCGGGCGGACAGGCCTCACATCTGAACCCTGGTATAGAGTTTATGCATCGCACTCCAGGGAAGCAAGGGTTCAATCGACACTGAAACAAAAAGGGAAGTCATTTAGATATAGAGCACAATGCTTTATTGTACTGTGACTGTTAGATACAGTATGGTTTTCTTAGATTATGGAAGTACCAGAGTGGTATAATAAAA
Source organism: Dendropsophus ebraccatus (assembly GCF_027789765.1). Taxonomy (NCBI): domain Eukaryota; kingdom Metazoa; phylum Chordata; class Amphibia; order Anura; family Hylidae; genus Dendropsophus; species Dendropsophus ebraccatus. The sequence continues at coordinate 162,183,804 of NC_091456.1, read as the reverse complement.
TGCTCTGGAGCTTTCTAATATACTAGGTGTTTTCCCATTCTTCAGCATTTTCAAGATCTCTGCTGACTGTCTGTAAATGCAACACATATACAAGGCTTGTAAAAGGGGTATTCCCATCTAATAGGAAGCTTATATGTAGGGGTCTGACTGCTGGGACCCCCACTAATCCGGATAGTGGGGACATCATTGTACCCTGAATGAATGGAGTGCAGCGCATGTGTGTGGCTACTGCTCTGTTCATTGTATATAGGGCCAACAAACATTTATATGTTCAGTGTTCAGAAATGTTTATCGGCCCTATAGAGAATCAATTGAGCAAAGGCTGCTGCACATGTGCGGTGCACTCCATTCTCAGGATAGGTGGGGGTCCCAGCAGTCATACCTAAAGAAACTTCAGGGTTTATCCTATGGATAGCTTAAAGGGGTACTCCGGTAGAAAGAAAAAACATTTTCAAATCAACTGGTGTTAGACAGTTATACATATTTGATAATTACTTCTATTTTACAATCCTGAGTCCAGTACTCCCAGTACTTATCAGCTGCTGTATGTCCTGCAGGAAAATAGTTCTATCTGCTGCCACCTCTGTCCATGACAGGAACTGTTCAGAGCAGGAGAGGTTTTCTATGGGGATTTGCTATTGCTCTGGTCAGTTCCTGTCATGGACAGAGGTGGCAGCAGAGAGCAATGTGTCAGACTGGAAATACACCACTTTCATTTTTTTTTCAGTGGAGTCCTCTTTAAGTTATACACTATGGACAGGATAGGTGATACCAAGATGTTTGTTGGGGTCTGACTGCTGAGACCCCCACCAGTTGTGAGAATCTGACATAATTGTCCTTGGAGTGAATTAAGTACCCCTTTAATAAGATGGGAAACCCCTTCTGGGTATTAGGGGTCTCTAATGTAACAAGTTGTGTACCTGTCATAAAGAAAGTGTAGTTGGCACAGCAGACTATTGACTAAGCTCTATTCTAATTAGTAGGGCCTATGCATGGAACTTATTGGGCCTCGGATGGTTGCCTTAAAAACCTGATCCCCTGGTGTAAGCTGTCTCTCTATCCAGATCTGTTGAAAGCTTGCTGCATAGTATCAAGGCAATGATCCTTTAAGGTGCTCAGCAGGAACAGTCCGTCTTGTAAAATTCCAGCAAAAAAAAGAAAAGACAACTGCGCAGAAATCTTGACTGTGTTACAATAAAGTGCAAACAAGCATGGTGGCCTGACATAACAGAACATGTATAGGACAGATCAGGTCTGAGGAAGAATGCAGTATGCACACAAAACAGCTGTGACCTGCACACTGTGAGGCCACCATGCTTGTTTGCACTTCATTATAATACATGGTCAAGAGGATTTGTGAACAGTGGTGAGCGCCACATCTCCGTTATTTTGCTAGAATTTTACAATTTGTGCTCTAGGGCCTATCAGTAAGATTATTTTCATTCACCCAATGTACGCAGAGATCTTGAGAGTGGTGAACTGTGGACTAGGAAGTTATTGCAGTCACCATCACAGATATAATACCTCATCTATATCATTACACGTGATCCCATTGCCGGTGTAACCGTCAGGACAAGGTCCACATTGGAACCCGCTTCCCGTCTCTGTGCATTTCACACCCCGGAAACATGACGTCGCATCACATCGAGGTTTTGGAGGTGTAACGGGTTTTGGTGGATTTGGAGCTGGTGTTGGATTTGGATAATCTGGTGTTAGACCTTCAGAGGAAAAAAAATTTGGGAAATGTGTTAAAATAAGATATGGTGGAGGTATAAATGGGAACAAAAAATAATATATAAAAAAACTATAAAAGAAGTAAAGGATGATACAATTCATGGATTTTTTTGTTTGTTTTGTGTACTTTGTAGTTGAATCCATATGCTAATGAGGTAGTTTGGTGCACTGGGGGTCGGGACTACCATCCTCAGTGCATCAATCCACTCCTGCTGGCCCGCCCCTTTCTAATGAATATTGAAGTGGGGATATGTAGTGATGTCATTCCAGCACTCATCAATGCAGAACGCCAAAAATGAATGATTTCTATTGAAGTCAATGGAAACAACGGCCGTTGGTTCACACAATGTATAAAATAACGGTCCCTGTTCACAGCAGCTGTCAAGTTAATGTTTCTGTCATTAATTTGCAGCTGTTATTGAGTGAACGGCAGCTGCTATTTTTTACGTTGTTCACACATTTTTTTTAACCCTCCTTTCACTGTAATTTACACATTTTTCAATGGAACTTTAAAATAGCCACACCCATAAGGGTCTTATAAAGTGGCTATGTCGAACTTAAACTTGAACAATGTACCAAAGAACGGCCGTTGAAAATTGTTTTGTGAACATAACCTAAAGGTTTATGTTTGAACCTCAAAATACCCATCCGTACCACAAGCCTGGCATTCTGCAACAGTGTTCCTTAAAAACATGGTTTCTTTCACCTATAAAAAATATAAATATAAGAAAATTAAAATTCTTTTTCATGATATTCATTTAATCTATCAGCTCTGAGCTATAGACATAGATACATAGCTGATGGCTGTTTGAAAAGTTGTAAAATCAAGCTCAAGAATTACAGCGTTGAATCTTATACATTAATCATGCAGATCATGTAAGAGAGTGAGTATGCGTGCATGCTGCAGCTCAGACTGACCTCTACGATACTTAAACTTAGAAAAAGTAAAATAGGATTTTTCTACTTTGCAAACAGTATCATTAGTTTTAACTCCCAAACAGCTATCTGCCCATGTCTGCAGCTCTGAGCATGGTATACAGCTGACAGATTTCCTTTAAATATTACATGTACGGTGTATTGGTTTTACCTGTTGCCTCATAACATCCCTGAGTTCTCCAAGTAGTTGGTTGAGCTGTGATATTTGACCCAAGAGCTGTCTGCTGACATCACCTGAACAAGACCACATGTATATGTTATAGTTAAATACAAGGATTATAGTGAATACTACTACATAGTCAGCTATTTATAGGAATAATCATACAGCATAATTTTTGACTTCCCTCCTTCCCTGCTAAAAAGTCATATTTCTGCTTCTATGTAATTATATATATATATATATTGGTCTATTGTACATAAATAAATTAACTACTTTGCAAAACCTTAATTAATAAGTTCTTGTATTGTATATGCAGCTCATATGAAGACTTACTTTATATGTCTCCATGGTATCAGACTACAAACATGTGTGTGTAGTCTGATCCCATAGACATGCATTACTCTTTTCTATCTGCCCCTTTTCAAGGGTCTGAAAGTTAGGGGAAGAGAATTTTTTATTCAAGACTTTTTGCAAAGTAAAAACAATGGACATGCCCTTTAAGATTCTGAGGTACAAACCCACCTGCATATTGGCCAGGCTCACTTTGCTGCATGAAACAGTCTTGTATTGATGCCACTTGTGTCAGAGATCCACCCATTACCAGCTTCAGTTCATCCATAGAATCCTATACCAAAAAGAGTATTACTAATGTATAGTTAGATGTGTACAGACTTTTAATAACATTTTACACTAACTTCCGAAAAACCATTCAAGGCGGGAGGAGGAGGCGTTGTTTCCACCCTCCACCCGCACCTGGTTTATTATGATTTATGCTTGCTAGCACAGCAGCCTCACATTCCCTGGATTTACTAAGAGGTGTGCGCCTCCAAGTAAATTTGGTGTGAGGCATAAGAACTAGAGATGAGCGAACTGGGTTCGGGTTCGAGTCCATCCGAACCCGATCGTTCGGCATTTGATTAGCTGGGGCTGCTGAACTTGGATAAAGCTCTAAGGTTGTCTGGAAAACATGGATACAGCCAATGACTATATCCATGTTTTCCACATAGCCTTAGGGCTTTATCCAACTTCAGCAGCCACCGATAATCAAATGCCGAAAGTTCGGGTTCGTATGGACTCGAGCATGCTCGAGGTTCGCTCATCTCTAATAAGGAAAGGTTTTTATGTCTTAAAAAATGCCCCCAAAGTAGCCACCCAGACAAAAAAGATATAATACATTGAAGAGGCTTTTTCCTCTTATCAGGTCAGACAATGGTCCAAATTCACTATTCCCCTCCCCTTTCGCCTTTTGGAACACAATGTTGAGTCAACATTTTAGGCTTTTCTTACAACCCTACACATTTATTATTAAAACCTACACAACAATGGAGTATTTTTTATTTTTTACAAATCTTAAGGGAGAAGTCTGGCCTCCCTGTTTGTTTTTTTTGTTTTTTTTTTAGGCAGGGGCATGGGGGAAAATTACAAAGAGTATTAACTCACTTCTCCCTGTGCCTCTTCAGTCCTGGATCACCACTCCAGGTCCCCCCGCCAGGCTCAGACATCTCGGGCACTGTACTTGCCTCCTGCCGGCTGATGGACTAGTTGCTCAGCCAGTCAGTGACTGGGGAGGGACACCTCTCCAGTAACTGATTGGCTGAACAGCCAGTTCATCAGCCGGGACAGGCATTTTCCCCCAAGTCGTGACATAATCACAACTCGGTAGAAAATGCCTTCCTGCGAGGGTCCCAAGGCCAGTCCCACTGCTCACCGCATTACATTCCCCCATTCCCGTCTTTGAAAATGGTCAGACTTCTCCTTTAAAGTAGTCAGAAATTTTTTAAAGAATTGTGCAGGCAGGGATAATTATTAATCCGATTGATGCACCACAATTTTTCCGAATCATTTGCCAAATTAGTAAATCTGTAAACCAAATTGCCAAATAGGAAAAAACAAAACAAAAACAAATTACTACTACAAAAATAGTACATCTGGACGAATGTGGTCAAATTAAGGACCCATAAATGTGCAAAAAAATGTACAAAAATCCCTGTACTACATTATAGATTTCAGTACAGACAAAAAAAAAAATTAAGCATTACATGATGCCCATTCAAGACAGTTGGCCGCCTGTGTAGTGCAGGACACCATAGGTTTTCCTATTTGTAAATGTTCTTACACCATATATTGTCAATAAAAAAGTGTAAACGACACCAAGGTAAAAAAAAATAAAATAATATTTTAGGGGATCGAAACGTTGCACTTGTTTAAGAGGTCAATGAAGAAGTATGGATCAGTCCTCAGGATATTTCTTCTGTATGTTTACTGACCTGTGGTTTTTTCTGCAGTGTCCTCAGCTGCACGGACCCTGTATTTAGGGTGACTCCTGAGAGCGGCCGGGGCAGGTCCTTGACAGCATCCACCTGGTCACAGTCCAAGTACAGCTCAGCAGTGCTAGGTCCTCGGTGCAGGCCACTGAGGTGGAGAAGGATTGAGTGCTGCTTCCCATCAGCTAGTTCTATGTTGCTGAAGATGACAGAGTTCATTTTGCCATCACTCTTGAGGTATCGAAGGGAAGCTGAGCCGGGAGAGTTGTAAGAAAAGAAAAGAGACATTGTACAATGTAATGCATCTAGTATGTCTTTAAGACAAATCTGACCTTTGCATTTAATACTGACTTAATACTTTCTTTGAATCATTCTGCCGGTCCATCCCAGAGTGTGTTTGTAGCCAGGGCTACCCTGAGTTTCTTCGTGCCGACTGTAGTACCTTCCATTAACACCCACCATATAATGGACTATATAGTGGCCAAATACTACAGTCATATAAAGTTCAGATAAGCTATGTTCTTTTATGACCCCCAAATAACAATGCCAGGAGCCTAAATAATACAACTCAATAAACTAATACATGTCGCTGCCTCTTATTAGGTTTTTGCAGTGTGAGATCAGTGATTGCCCAAGTCATCAGTACGAGTGGCTATCCATATTCACAAATAACCTAGCGTGTCACACGCCCTTAGTGTAAAATCATTGGTGGTGGGGATTCTGCATCTCATATGCAGAAATTTGAAGGTAGACAGCTCAGACTTGGTATCTCTTACGTGCACCTAAGCAATAACTAAGCTCACCCTCCACTTCCTGTGTTCTGTCATGGTATCTTTGTTACATCAGATCTTTGAACATCAGATGTAGAAAAGTGAGACACCTTGTAGCTAAGATTTGGTGACTAATAATAATATAATTGGCAAAAGAGATGCAACTATATTGTTGTACAGATAGCTGTTGCATCCTGGAGATGGTGCCTAATGGGGCCCAAAACCCCTAAGCCTTTCATGGTAGGTTGGGGTCGTGTTACAGATATTGCATGGCTACAACATACTTAATGAAAATGTTGATCAAAAAGGGGTTTATCTTGTAAAGGGCATTCATCACTGTCCACAGGACAAAGAGAGACCTACACTGCACTCAGCCCCCTTCATGTCCAAATGTCGGATTGAACCCCACCTATATCGTGGAAAAGTAATAAATATCCTTCAATGGAAAATCCCTCTAACTATTGTGAGGATATTAGGGTAGATTTATCAAACATGGTGTAAAGTGAAACTGGCTCAGTTGCCCCTATGAAACCAATCAGATTCCACTTTTCATTCCTCCCAGACTCTTTGGAAAATGAAAGGTGGAATCTGATTGGTTGCTAGGGGCAACTGAGCCAGTTTCACTTTACACCATGCTTGATAAATCTTTGTAGTCTGTACCCATGGAGACAGATAGATTGATATAGTAAAATTTTAAATCAAGACTATTTACAGGGTTGCTCCATTCTTTATTCTAGACTGAAGAAATAAATGAATGTGAACAGTTACATATCCTGTAAGTAACCATCAGGCCATATTAATAGGGGTTATTTTTAAAGCTTAAAGATAAAGAGAATATTTATTTGTTTTGCTCTATATTGTTACTGGTTATGTTCTTGACCTTCGGCTTATAACATAAATCCAGTTGATGCTTGTGTTATTTGTATTCTCAGTGTCAGTATGAAGTTAGGCTTTTGGATTACCTTTATTTAGTTGTCCCATTACTTTGAATTCAAAGAAGCGACTATTGTCTTTTGTAGAGTAAAGACCAAAGAGAGAGGCTGTAGATTTAGGCTGCAGCTTAAATGTGGACAGTATATACACTTCATTCATGGAGGGATTATTGAGCGCCTGCTGAAGGTACTGTGAGATCTGCCTCTGGACTGCAGGCGACAGGAGATCAAGGGCTGGAAGAGAAAAAGAGACCAAATCAGACAATAAAAATGACTCTAACATTCTCTGTTCTATAAGTCTAGTAACCTTTTCTTATACATTCCCCCGAGGAGCTGTCACTAATAAGTATAATGTGTCAGCATTATGGTTTGCTATGAATATTAATGAGACGCGTAATCTTTACTATTACAACCCCACCCCCGAGGAACTGTCACTAATAACTATAATGTATCAGCATTATGGTTTGATATGAATATTAATGAGAGGCGTAATCTTTACTATTACAACCCCACCCCCGAGGAACTGTCACTAATAACTAGAGATGAGCGAACCTGGAGCACGCTTGAGTCGATCCGAACCCGAACTTTCGGCATTTGATTAGCGGTGGCTGCTGAAGTTGGATAAAGCCCTAAGGCTATGTGGAAATCATGGATATAGTCATTGGCTGTATCCATGTTTTCCAGACAACCTTAGAGCTTTATCCAAGTTCAGCAGCCCCAGCTAATCAAATACCGAACGTTTGGGTTCGGATCGACTCGAACCCGAACCTGGTTCGCTCATCTCTACTAACTATAGGATAACTACTATAAATGGGAATAAGGCTCAGGATTGACCTCTACTAGTAACGTAATACACAGCTGTAAACCACATTTGAACTCTGTAACACCAGAAGCACTTTTAATGGTCACGTTGGCAGATATATAAGGAAAATACATGGAAGAACATAATAATAAAATAGTAAAAAAAACATCAAAATGTATAAACATTACGGATATTTCAATGATCTAGTAAGCCACAGACCTAAATCCCTTTAGATCCCTTTCCGGTGTACTTGTCTTTTTATTGAGTGAGGTAATAGAAAGTCATTTTGTCATATTACTGCCAGACACAAGGAAGAAGAATACTGGCCAAACACCAAGTAAACTTAGGAGACTCTATAGGAATGAATGGAAAACGATCAGCACTGGAGTCACTGGCATTTGTTCATGGAATGCAGGTGAATTTTATTTTCAGGTTTATTTTTCTTAGGCGCTATGCTAAAAGGGAAACCTAGGTTATTCAAGTTAAAGAAATATGGGTCAATTTATAAGGTTTATTGCTATCATGGGCTCAGTTTTAGAAATAATAGATTTATTATAAATCATTACAATCTACTTTTATCCTATTAAGTGAATATGGCTCTGCCAGTCGTTTTTTTATTTTTTTTATTCTGAGCTATTGATATCACCTGAAGCTTTGTCAACCTAATGAAAAGGAACTATGGCACTGTTCAAGTAGGTGTTGTTTCCTGTTGTTCACACTATGGAATTGGTGCTGAAATTCCGTGCGGAACCACCTGCGCGGACTCTGCGCTGAATTCTGCCTTCTATCTGTTTGAATGGGAGGGCTCTCCGCGCCTCTCTACTTCTGCGTGGAATTTCGGCACCGATTCCATAGTGTCTACGGGCCCTTAGGGTTTTGATGATTAGAATAGTGTATTTTTAAAGAGGACCTGTCACCCCCCGTGCCGGGGTGACAGGCTCCCGACCCCCCGTTACAGCCCCCTATACTCACCTGATCCCGCCGGGTCACACTTTTGGATCCGTTCGGGTCACGGAGATATCAGCTCCCGAAGCCCAGCGCGCGCTGACAAGAGAGTCCGACGCTCATAGAGAATGCATGGGGAGTCAGATGCTCCGTCATTCTCTATGGGCATCGGACTCTCCTGTCAGCACGCGCGCCGGGCTTCGGGAGCTGATATCTCTGTGACTCGACCGGATCCAAAAGCGGGACCCGGCGGGATCAGGTGAGTATAGGGAGCTGTAACGGGGGGTCGGGAGCCTGTCACCCCGGCACGGGGGGTGACAGGTCTCCTTTAAGCACTAGTCTAAAGAACCTTAAAAGAAAACTGACTCATGACTGAGTCATAGAGTGCTTTATCCACCACCATGCTTATCCTTTCATCAAAGATTTATTTTATTGGACACCAAAGATATATTTTACCCACCAATGCCATGTACCACTAGCCTATATAAAAGGACTCCTTCACTGATCTTCCTTACTTAAGCGAAATGGTTCTTACATTCCTGATCGCTGCAAAGGTGTGCTTAAATTCCATGTTCTCTGTTCCTGACTGCTAGTTTCCTGACTACTTTCCCTGTGATCCATGTTGAGCAAACACTTGTTGCTCTAGCTATTCATAGCTATTTATACAAAACCACACTTGAATTTTTTCAGCTGTTGCTTTTAGAGGCTACTTTGAGTATACAGACCTGGTGTTTCAGTGCAAATCCCTGTACAGGGGTTAAAGAAGCACCCATTGATTTTTTTCTCCCCATATAATGCACAATGACCCTCATTATTCCGGCAGTATCGTCTGTTTCATCCCAGCTCTGCTGCATTTATGCATATCATTACTGTATATGATACACTCTTAACTTTCAGATTTCTAACTGCAAGCTCTTTCTTTTAAGGCTATGTTCACACGGCGTACAAAACCACGGCCATTAATAATGTTGATGATTATTTAAGTGTTAAATAACAGCCATCCACTAAAGAACCGCTATTATTACTATGTTGTGTGGACATAGCCTAAATCTGCTATTAATCCCATAGTACATCAGCACCACATCACATGGATAGCTAAGCTTAGTACCATCCCTGCCTGCTATGTGACAGGAGCTGTATAATCATCAGTAACTCTATTGGGAGTTTCTGTCTATCCCCCTGTGGAAAGCATGTCTATAACAGTCCATGCAATTTCATCATACAGGAAGATCTGTTGACTGAGATTGTGACCTCATTGAGAGCACAGAAACACGTGAAATTTCCAGGGGGAAATCAGAACACATGACCCAACTGGGGGAAATTATTCTAGAATTTCTTTTAGAAGGAAAGGAAAAATTCAATCAAGTAATACTAACTGAATGCCGAATGCAAAGCAATCCTGTGAACTAAGGGCCCTATTACACAGAGCGACAATGGTCCAAATTGGCCTGATTTGGCAGATTATCACTCTGTGTAAGGGTGCCTTCACACGTAGCGGATTTTCCGCAGAAGATCCGCAGCAGATTTGACTAAATGAATGAACACAGCATCAAGTCCACGCCATTAAATCCGCTGCGGATCCGCAGCAGTTTCGCAGCAGATTTGACAGTGCGGATTTAATGCTGTGTTCATTCATTTAGTCAAATCCGCTGCGTGTGAAGGCACCCTAATAGAGAAAATGATCAGCCGTTTAAACGATCATCTGTCCATGTTCCCGGTGTTCTCCTGCACTTTGCTACCTCCCTGGTCCCGGACAGTGATTGGCTGAGCGGCCTGTCAGCTCAGATGTCTGTGCAGCCCTCGTTAAACAATTATCAGGCCATGTAATAGGCCCAGTAAACAAGTGCCGATCTAGCAGATCGGTGCTTGTTTACAGTATTAATTGGGCCCCCATCAGCCTGTGTAATAGGACCCTTACTTCTACTGCCACGTAGGCCTTGTCCCATTATAAGTCAGTAGGACAGGGTTCGTTGGCATCTCTTTAATGGTCATGGCTCGGTGCATGAAAACAGAAGACTGTATTGAGCAAAGAGCCTTATGTAATGGTCAGCTGTATACAAGACAATGCTCATTCATGAAAACCTCTCCTGCTCTCCAGACTGGAAATAATACCACTTCCTGCTGGGCATACAGCAGTTGATAAGTACTGGAAGGCTTGAGATTTTTTAATAGAAGTAAATTACAAATCTCTGGCACTTCATGGCAGCAGTTGATTTGAAAGAAAAATTTTTTTTGTGCACTACCCCTTTAATATATTATCTAGATATGTCCAAGATACATTGTAAACCTATATCGCACATCTCTTTTTAATTAATTTCTTTTCAACAACAGCACAGTCCTATGTGTGTTAGGTGACTATTGGTGATTACATTGCTTGGCTGCAATTCCAGACACAGACATGAGTGGCGCTATTTCTAGGAAAAAGCAGACCCCTTTTTTTTTTGGCTCACATACTTCTATGAGATCATCAGTTTAGCAAAGATGATATTTCCATTTATTGTAAGAGATGAATAATATCAGTAGTCAGTAGCAGTTACTTGCATGATGTATTTCTGCACATTTTGCTACATAGAAGACGTCTTGCGTGGCATTACACGAGGGAAGCTTATTAAAATCCTGACTGGGCAATGGAAAGTATGCATGATGGCATCCGCAGAGTCCATTCTTAGAGCATGAAGAATAAAAACAGATGTTGGCACGGTCTAGATAGACTGCTATTGTCATCATAGGTTTTACAGAAACGCCTATTGTGCACAGGGACCACAAATATCACCGACATATGCCAATGTAATTATGGGAGAACAGATCAAACATCAACTCTTATGAGACTGGCTTAGAAGCACTATGTTATTCATATATACATGTACAATATACTTGGCTACAGTCCATCATACTTGGGGACATTTTAGCACTGATGAGGTTGTACTTCTTGGCTGAACATTTAGGCTGCTCACACATTTTCACATATTTACAGAAATCTCTACTACCCCACATTGGATGGGACCCAGCTCTTCTCCCTGACAGAAATATTATAAGGGGAAAATTTATTAAACCAATGAAGGAGATTTATCAAAATGTTGTAAAGTTAAACTGGCCCAGTTGCCCCTAGCAACCAATCAGATTCCTCCTTTCATTTTTCAAAAAGTCTGTGAGGAATGAAAAGTGGAATCTGATTGGGTGCTAGGGGCAACTGAGCCAGTTTCACTTTACACCAGTTTAATAAATCCCCCCAATATATCTATTTATCTGTTTTGTCTTCTATAAGGACATGCAAAGTTGGCAGTATACAATCTGCTAGAAAGGCAAAGTAGGCAGAAGTATATCAAGGCCCCATTGGATGAGTTTATAATATATGAAGGCACTGAGGGGCTGAAATACTATGTGAGCACAGTGATGCCTAATTACTATACAGGGACACAAAGATATCCAAGTATTATATGGGGGCATAGGGGGCACCTGTATTGTGTGAAAGCAAAGTGGGGCTTAGTTACTATATAGATGCACAGAAGGGCCTTAATACTATATGAGGGTACAGAGGGGCTTAACTATTATATGGAAACAAAGAAGCCTAATTACTATATGGAAGACACAAAAGGGTATCACTACTATATGGAGACAGAGGGGGCTAACTACTATATGGGGGCACAGAGGGGCCTTACTATTATATGGATGCACAAAAGGATGACTATCTTCTATATGGAGGCATGGGAGAGTAGTGTAATCCACTATATGAGGGTAGAGATGAGGCCTTTTTACTATGTGAGGGCATAGAGGGGGCCTGAATACTAATACTACATGGGGCACAAAAGGACACTGTTACAGTGTTGAGTAGATGCACAGAAGGGCCTAAATACTATATGAGGGTACAGAGGGGCTTAACTATTATATGGAAACAAAGAAGCCTAATTACTATATGGAAGACACAAAAGGGTCTCACTACTATATGGAGACAGAGGGGGCTAAGTACTATATGGGAGCACAGAAGGGCCTAACTATTATATGGATGCACAAAGGAGGCCTATTTTCTATATGGAGGCATGGGAGAGTAGGGTAATCCACTATATGAGGGTACAGATGAGGCCTTTCTACTATGTGAGGGCATAGACGGGGCCTAAATACTAATACTACATAGGGCACAAAAGGACACTGTTACAGTGTTGAGTAGTACAGATGGGGACTTTGTATCGAGGTGAGGATGGTGCTAGAGCCAAGAGCCCAAAACGTTTGTCTGGCAGATTGTGCAGAGAAGAGGCATCACCAGTAGAAGTGTTCATATTGACCAGGCCAGATGGAGAAGAAAAGGAAAAGAGATGAGAAGACACCCCCTGTGAGTCACTGAATGTAGCACAAAAAAACTATGCTGGTTCCAGTGGAACTGAGCTTCGATACCACACACAACTTGAGGACAGAAGTTTTGCTGTTTTTCTAATCTTGGATAATCTTGGTTAAATTTCTGAAATGTAGAAAGCCTTTTATACTGTTCTCTAACCTTATCCACAAAAAGAACCGTAATGTAGCAGAATATTCCCTTTATTATTCGGAAAGCATTGTTGTCTGCTGAGGTTCCCTATGGCAACTACTCACTTGCACACCCCCCCCTTCTAGGTTGAACCCCTAGCTATGCTTTTGCCCCATCCCAATTGCCCTTCAACAAGAAATATTCTCTTGGCAGCCAATAAATCCAGATTGTTCCACTGACTGATAGTGAAGTATAACTTATCACTTCATGGAATATTTTTCCATTGGTTGGCTTTGATGACTACTAAGATTAAAATAAAATTGTGCTTCCTTTGACAATTATACAATTTTTTTTCCTCCGAAATTCGACAGTCCTCAAGAAACAAATGAGGCATACTTGGTTGGATTCTGAATTATGGAGATATGTTTCTCGAGAAATACTGCTTCTAGGGAACAAAATTGTTATACAGGAGTTGATTGCTTAGTGCTGAGCCCCCCACTGATATCTACAGATAGCCAAAAGAAGCACAAGACTCCAGAGGCTTAAAGCGACTCTGTACCCACAATCTGTCGCCCCCCCAACCACTATCTTCAGATAGCTGCTTTTAATCCAAGATCTGTCCTGGGGTCCATTCGGCAGGTAATGCAGTTATTGCTCTAAAAAAACAACTTTTAAACTTGCAGCCCTGTGTCAAACTGCCGTGGCCTAGAGTATTTGTTCCCTAGGCCTGCACCATCCCTCCGTCCCTCCTCCCCACCCTATTCATCATTAGGAATGCCACTGGCAGGATTTTTCTTATTCCTCTGCAGTAAACACTGCACTGGTGCTTTAACGATCCCGTCCATGTGCCGTGTTTAAACAGCTGATGAATAGGAGAATACCTGCCTGGGGCATTCCTAATGATGAAGAGGGTGGGGAGGAGGGACGGAGGGGCGGTGCAAGGTTAGGGCACAGATGCTCTAGGCCACAGCAGTTTGACACAGGGCTGCAAGTTTGAAAGTTGTTTTTTAGGACAATAACTGCATCACCTGCCGAACGGACCCCAGGACAGATCTTGGATTAAAAGCAGCTATCCGAAGGTACAAGCGGTTGGGGATGGGCAGATTGTAGGTACAGAGTCACTTTAAAATTCAGTCAAACTTCTGCAATGAGATGTTGCCATGAGCTTTTTCTGCTTATATCTAAGGATCATGGGGGGGGGGGGGGGCTTAAAGCTGAGCCCACACCAACTGAAATCTTTGGCATGTCCATGTGATGTCACTGTTTTTTTCCCTAAATAACAGTAATGCTTTGATGGTTATGCACATCTATGAAAGGCTTTCTTTTTTTCTGTGTGCCATTCATGGCAGAAAAATATTTTCTCCATAGATCTTCCATTCTACAGTCTCCTTGTTTTCAAGCTTGTTCTGACTTAAAACGGCCCTGTATTTGTAAATGAATCCTCCATTTTTGCAGTGCTTTACAGGCCTGAATCCTATTGCACTGACCTTAAAGGGGTTATCCAGCGCTACAAAAACATGACCACTTTTCCCCCTACTGTTGCCTCCAGTTCAGGTGTGGTTTGCAATTAAGCTCCATTTACTTCAATGGAACTGAGTTTCAAAACCCCACCCAAACTGGAGACAAGAGAGGGGGAAAAGTGGCCATGTTTTTGTAGCGCTGGATAACCCCTTTATCTAAAGTCTGTATAGTCTCCATTTTGCAGGTATAGCCATATCTTAATATTTTATGAGAAATAGCTTATAAATATGCTCTCAACATCAGATGATCTTTACTCTCTGTCTATATGGTAAAATTTAGTCTCATGGTTTAGTATTTTGTTTGTGTATTAAACTCTATTGAACGCATATATAACTAAAATAAGGCCATTGTACATCCCACTCAATATTAGGCTATGTTCAGACGCGGTAAGAGACTGGCCAGGTCACGGAACGGCTGGTCTCAGAAAAGATCATCCCGGCCAGTACTGCAGTACCGGCCGGATGATCTTTAGCGCCACTGAGTTCTGATGCGGGTGCATCCGAATTCCCCGCTGCTCACAATCCATTGTGTGAACTGACAGGTTTTCTGCGGCCGCTATTCTTTGCCGCAGTGGCCGCAGAAAACTGACATGTCAGTTTCACGCGGCGCTGCTAGGGATCTCGAACGTAGTGTATACTATGTGTATTCACTCAGGCCGGGATTCCATCAGCCTTCAGCACAACATAAGTTCTATACTAATCCCGTCCGTTGCAACAACAGCCGTGAATACTGCAAAACTTATGTTTTTTTTTTTTTTATAAATGTCTTTTATTTTATTCTTAATAATAAAGAAAACATACAAACACAAAGCCCTTGCAACGTACAAGGGCAATGCCTTAAAGTGACACATTGTTCCATAACAATATACTTCTCCAATAACCATGTGTCACATAATCCTTTACACCGTTTACCCACCCTAATACACAAAATAAATATCCCATACCCACCCACCACCCCAACCCCAGGAGGAGAGGGAAAGAAGAAAAAAAAAAAAAAAAAAACCTAGCTATTATAATACCTTTCATAAATTCTCAAACAGCTCTCCCATTCATGGTATGAGGGGGTACTTACTGACAACCACTTTCTCACTATGACCAGTCGCCCATAAAACAAGAGCCTACTGACTTTGTCCCGTAACACTTTCGAGGTTTCAATAAATGACACGTCTCCTAGTATTATGGTTAGCGGGCTGCTAGGAATTTCTATCCCCATCATGGTTTTTATGTTTAGTCTAATAGCCTCCCAGTACCCCCCCAACTTCTGACAGGACCATACCATGTGCAAAAACCCCGCCGCACCCAAGCCACATCTGGGACAGCTCACAATACCTCCATGATTGATTTTTGCTAAGAAGGAGGGGGTACAGTATGTTCTTTGTATAATATTATACTGAATAATTCTATGATTAAATGATTTGGAGACATATCTGATGTTCTGCATTACCCGTAACCACTGTACCTCAGACACAGTCCCCATCTCATCCTCCCAACCACTCTTACCTCTTTGAGATCCCTCCAACATACCCAGCAGATAGCGATATATATATGATATTCTCCTAGGTCCACCAGAGGGAACCCTTAACTCATCTACCAGTTGATCACTCTTTATCTCTGCCTCCTTAACAACTTCTTTAACTGCCGTACTAACCTGAACATAGGAGAACCAGCATTTATTAGATAATAGGTACTCCCACCTAACTTCCTCCCAGTTCTTAACCTTATTATCCCTCATAATATCTCCCAAGACCCTTATACCCCTACTAAAGAGTGTCTCCCCCAACCCAATATCTTGTGTCCCTAGGTTATGATTGTGCCATAAGGAGGAAAATGGAAATTGCCCCTCCAGCCCCAACAATTTTTTTACAGCCTTCCAGACACTAACCTGGGCTCTCACCATTATCCTCCCCTTATCCCTTGCTTGGGCTACCAATCCTGCCTCTATCTTCTGTATCACATCCAACCCTAGAGCGTTTCCGGATTGTCCAATCCAGTCATGGAAGCACCTATCTAACACCTTATGAAACCACACCAACTGTGAGGCCAAGTAATAAATTTTGAAATTAGGGACCCCCAAACCCCCCCTACCCAGAGGGAGAGAAAGAGTGTCCAACTTAATACGCACCCTTCTCCTCCCCCATATTAAATCGTTCGTCAGTTTCCTTATTCTCCTAAAAAATTTATCCCCTATCCATATAGGAGCTACAGAGAAAATATGGAGAAACTTCGGCAGACAAATTGATCTTAACAGCACTATCCTATCTGCTTTACTTAACTGCAGCTTAACCCAGATATTTATCTTCCCCTCCAACTCTCTCAAGACTTTCTCCAGGTTCAGCTTATTAAATTCTCCAATCTCTCTTGATACCTGTACTCCCAAATACCGAAAAACTCCCCCCCTCCTCCAGGGTCCTCACTGGGAATCCTCCCACAACTACCCTCTCCTTTAGAGGCATCAGGATGGATTTACTCCAGTTTACCAGAAACCCCGAGAACTTCCCATTTTCCTTAATCAATTCCATTACCCTGGGAAGGGAGACCCGGGGATCCCTTAAGAACAGCAGCATGTCATCCGCATAAAGTGTCACCCTGTCTCCTCCACCCCTCGCCCCAAAACCTTCAATCAGGTGATCTTGTCTAATTAATGCCGCAAGAGGTTCCAAACTTAGGGCGAAGAGCAGAGGAGAGAGGGGACACCCCTGCTTTGTACCTCTCCCCAGTATGAAACCTTCGGAAACACTATCATTAACCCGTATAAACCCTTTGGGTGAATTATACAACAATTTAATCATTTTTATGATCTGCGGGCCGAACCCGAATCTCTCCAACACTTCCCACAAGTAGTCCCACTCCACCCTGTCGAACGCCTTAGCCGCGTCCAATGACAGGATGGAGTGGGAATCCGGAGCCTCCACCATCTGAATGTTTTCAAATACACGTCTAATGTTGAACTTGGCCATGCGCCCCGTGATAAAGCCCGTCTGGTCCTCGTGTATCAGGTCCGGCATAATATCCTTCAGGCGATTGGCCAATACTCTGGAATAGATCTTTACATCCGCATTAATAAGGGAAATTGGTCTATATGACTCTAATTCTGTCTTGTCTTTCCCTTCTTTCAGGATAAGGGTGATAATGGTTTCATTCATAGAATCCGATAGACACCCTATTTCTATAGATTTTCTAAACACCTCCCATAAGGGCCTAATAAGGGCTTCCCCATGAGCTTTATAGACTTCATATACTATACCATCTTTCCCTGGCGCTGTATTCCCTCCAATACCCTTCAAGGCATCAAAAAACTCCCCTTCTGTAATTGGAGCATCCAGTTTTTCCCTTTGTTCTAGTGACAAGGTGGGCAGGGCTATATTGCTCAGGTACTCCTGTAACACCTTCTTCTCATATTTTGCGTCTGAAGAGTAGAGATCTTTAAAAAATATCATAAATTGAGTAGTGATATCTTGGGAACTATACACCATATTCCCCTCTACCCCTCTAATCGCCATTATTTCTCTTCTCCCCTCCTGGTTTTTAATAATAGACATAAGACCCTTGCTAGGGGTCCCTGATTCTCTATACCTCCTCCCCCCCGAAAAAATTATCTGACTTCTAGCCTTATCTTTTAGATACTCATCCAACTTCTCCTGTCTTATCTCTAACTTATTCCGTGCTTCTCTTGTTGGGTTCGTGATATAATCCCTCTCAGCTACCCTTACACTCTCTTTTAAACTTTCCTCTTTTTCCCTATACTCCTTCTTCTTTCTACTAATAATCCCAAAATACCTCCCTCTAATAATCGCTTTCATAGTGTCCCAAATAGTGTGAAGTGAAGCAGTATCTAAATTAATTTCCCATAACTCTTTGAGCTCTCGGGTAATTTCTTCCTTATCTTTAATAAGCTCTAACCAGTGAGGGTGAATTTTAATAGGTTTTATCACCTTGTCTTTTTTAATATAAATTTCCGTTAATATCGGTGAGTGATCCGACAAACCCCTTGGTAAGTGAGAAACCTTTTTAATTTTGTGCACCAAATGTGAACTTACTAATACCATATCAATTCTGGAAAAAACATTATTAGATTTGTTCCAACACGTGAACTCATATTTATCTGGATTTTTTTCCCTCCAAATATCCACCAAACCATATTCCTTTATTATTCTCCACAACGGGGAAATCCCAGAACTTCTAACGTGCCCATCTTCCCTCTTCCTATCTAACACCTCATTCATAACCATATTATAGTCCCCTACCACTACAAGCGGGCAATTTGGATAATTTTTTATGAAGTCAAACAATTTCTCCAGGACTGCTGCCTTAAAAGGAGGAGGGATATAGACTCCGGCTATTATACACTCAAACCCATCCAGTACACCGTGAAGAAAGACAAACCTGCCCTCCTTGTCTACACTCTGTCTACATAATTCCCACCTATAACTCCTATGAATCAGAATGGTAACTCCCCTAGCGTAACTAGAAAAAACCGAATGGTATTGGTCGGACCAACATCTCTTGGTCAACTTATATGATGTTTCCTGAGTCAGATGTGTCTCGACCAGACACACTACCGCCGGTAAATAACATTGCAAATAGTGCATGACCGCCAACCTCTTTTTCCTGTCCCCCAACCCCCTAATATTCCATGCAACTACCCTTACCACCATATACTAGCCAGACCAATACCATCCATACAAACAAAAAAAAAGTCAAGGAATAAACAAAAAAAAAAAAAAAAAAAAAACCCTCTCCCCCTCCCTCCCCCCCCCTCCCCCCCTAATGACCCCAAGCTGCTGCCCAGAGTCTCTAAACTAAGCTTATTCCATTGTCTCTCTTCACCCGGCGAACAACTAGAACACCTACAAGCATAAATTAATTTATAAACCTCTTTGATCTAACCATTCAGACGTTTCCCCCGGGGATCCGAAGTACCAGGCTTTGCCATCCACAATGATTTTCAGTTTTGCTGGGAACATCAGAGCATATTTCACATTCTTATCTCTCAAACGCCTCTTTACCTGAACAAATTCTGCTCTCTTTTTTTGGGTCTCATACGAGTAATCAGGAAAGATGGCCACCCTGTTGTTGTTAACCAGTAAATTATCTTCTCTCCTCGTAACTCTCAATATCAAGTCCCTATCCTGGTATCATAGTAGCTTCATCACTATTGGCCTGGGGTGACCCCCCGGTGGTGGGGGCCTGCCAGGCACCCGATGGATTCGCTCAATTCCAAAATTCGGGGATAAGGCCTCAGTACCCATAATAGATTTCAGCCAACCATTTGCCCATCCATACAGGTCCTTCCCTTCCACCCCCTCAGGTAGGCCCACCACTCTCAGGTTGTTACGTCTAGATCTATCTTCTGCATCTATCAGTCTCCTTTTTAACTCCTGTATCTCTTTCGCTGACCCCTCTGAGACCTTTTTACACTTTTCCATCTCATCTTCCAAGTTGCTAATTCGCTGTTCTGCCTCCTCGTACCTCTCCCTTATTTTATTCATATCATTTCTTAACAGCGATATCTCCGTACCCATAGAGCCAACCTGAGTGGACAGATCTATAATTGAGTTATCACATTTTTTGATTGCAACTAGGATTTCTTCCAGCCAGCTGGGTTGCTCCTGAGGGGCAGCTCCCAGAAAGCTGGAATCTCTACTTTCTTGGCCCCCTTTCCCACTTGTGGGAGGCTTTACACCAGCTCCCGGTGAGGTGAAAATCTTATCAATTCTGGTCCCCCCCCTCCCCTCCTTTGCAGATTTATCCACTTTTGGCGGCATTTCCCCACTCCCCCTCTCCCCACTTCCTTTTACCCCTTTACCAATAGACAATTATATCCAGTTGTTTAGACACTTTCCACTTCAATGTCCCAAGGAGAACAAAATCAACCAATTTTTTTTTTTTTTTTTTCCTTCCCCTTCTATCCCCTTCCCTCTCCTTCTTTTCCCTTCCCCCTTTAAAAAGTCAATTTTGTTAGCGTTGAGATCAGATTGTTATCGTAATGTTAGTTCCGTCCTCCAGCAGATTAAATATTGTCCAGTATAGCAAAGACAACTCTCTTCAGTAAGGTGGCTCAGCAAAGGAAAAAACAGCAGGAACAATCGTAGCAACACAATAACGCTGTTTCCAGCTACTAACACGCTGTTGTTACTGTGCTCCACCACTCCATCCCGGCAACCATCACAGTAAATGTCCCCCGACCTGCCTCCTCTCCCAGGGGGAATCCACCCAAGCTCCCGATATTACACCGGCCTTGAGCGAAAGAGATATCATGAGATTACAATGTCACACCGGAGATAGCAGTCCCTGACCCTCCATCCAGTCCGCTCATCACTGTGCACATAACATCAGAATATTCTCTAGCAAGCAGCGTTACCCTCCTTAGGCAAGCATGTCCCGGACCTCAAACCTTTGTCGGCTCTCAGCTGAGGCTTCTCTCACCAGCCTCCTCCGGGCTGCCGCTTCTAGTGTCCCAAAGCCGTGTCGCTGAGGGACCTCCACCGGCCTTTGCGTCACCGCCCTGGCTTAGACGTTCCGACCATCCGCCACGCTAGACCGGACTGCCAATCCGGTCCACCTACTACGCGCTGGGCTTGGTTGTCCACGTCCAGCCTCGAGGTCTCGGTCTCCACTGGACTCGGCATGCGCCACGTGATCCGTGCATCCGCTGCCAGCAGGAGCCTATCCAGCCTGTCCGTCCGGACCACCGATCCACACACCGCTCAACTCCCAAAGGGCGGCTGCCGGATCTCCGTACTCCTCCAGATCATCAGAGGTACACCAGGAACGCCAGGCTACTCCGAGAGACTCCGGAAGAGGCGTGTCTCAACCCCGCCTCATGCTTCCTCCTCCCTGCAAAACTTATGTTGTGTGAACATGGCCTTACCATGTGGGTAGGACCCAGTTGGTGACTTATTTTCAGGCAATGCGCCATGGGAAGAAAGTATGCAAAATAACTCTGTTGTAAACTCTCTTGTGCTAGCCAAATCAGAGTCTCTTCCAAAAGGATAAGCCACCCATGTGCAGACTGTTGTTTCTGGGTTTTTGCCTATTGTGGGAACACATTAGGGTAAAGGTTGTCCTGAAAAAAAAATAAATCTTACACCAATGAGGGCCAAGAACCCTTAATGTGTGTCTACAGGTGGATGTCTTATCCTTTCGGAAAATAATAGCAAATTTAGACAAGAATTAAAGGGAATATGTCACCTAAATTGTCTTTTACTGATTAGAGTAAAGATACTAAAACTTGTTCTTTTATTTAATCTGTTTCTATTTTCTGACTTTAAATATTTTTTTTTTATTTCACTTTTTGTACATTGTGATGGGGGTTGCCGTATTGCCCTTGCCGTTCTTAACAGCATTTAGTGACACGCTTTACAGCAAGACTCATGGACATAGATGACAAGGTAAAAAATGTAATTCCACAGGGAGCTGCTCTTGTATTGTATTGTTGCTAACAATATACTGGTGTCACATGATGCTGAAATGCCTTACAGATCACTTTACAGCAACCTCCTCTTATCAACACACAAGAAAGTCTCAGCTTAGTGGGGAGAATAAAAATTGAAAGATTTCAGGATTATTTTGTAATATAGATAGAAAAATGGAAAATTAGAGAAAATGTCACCAAAAATTCTTATAGAATATGTTTAACATAAAAACATGATTTAAGCAATAGGTCATTTTTGATGACACATTCCCTTTAAGTTACATACTAAATATTTGCAAACTGCATTATGAAATCTTCTAATATACTTGTAGTTAGTTACCATTACAGACTCTGGGCAAACTCTGTAGAGTGCTGCTCCACTAGCCATATACTACTCCTTTAGCCATATACTGGCAGTCTGTGATGGACTCACTGGTCCACTGTATAAAATATCTCCATTACTATTCATACCACTATATAACTTTATTATCACTCTATGGACGAATAACATGAGCATCTAGTGGTAAAATCCATGACAATCTCTAGGCATGGTAATGTGATATGGTTCACCTGCTAAGCAAGAAACACAATATAACTGCAATTTTTAATAATTTTCTAGCAACCATGGCTATGAGCCGTTTACATCTATTATTACTTTGATATTTCGGCCAATATAAGTGTAATATGCTGGCAGAGAAGCATTCGGCATTAGTCATTCTGTAAAATCCTTGTAATATGCTCATTCATTCTAGATGTCATAAATGAGCAGGAAAATCGAGAGCCTGAGACTCTTACTCACATCTAGGGAGCTCACAATAGGCATCATGGAGGAGACGCCATCTATAGGCTGAGGATGTAGGAGCTCCCTGGGAAAAGTTTTCTGCTTGTGGTGATGCCCCTGTTCAAGTAGTAGCATTAAATATCCTAAACATTACAGAATAAAGTTGTTGCTAGAAGTCGGGTATCTGTTTATCTATCTATCTATCTATCTATCTATCTATCTGTCTATCTATAAGTCAAAAAATCATGGTAGCACTCCAAAATTGAAAAATTCAGTGGTTTATTTTCTTATAAGGCAAAGCAGCAACGTTTCAGTGTCACAATAAACACAGTTTTCAAGCAAAGTTCAAACTTTGCTTGAAAACGGTGTTTATTGTGACACTGAAACGTTGCTGCTTTGCCTTATAAGAAAATAAACCACTGAATTTTTCAATGTTGGAGTGCTACCATGATTTTTTGACTTTTATATTTGCACGAAGGACCCTTAGTGCAGTGGTTGGCACCCACCTATTACATTTATTCCTGAGTGCTGTGGACTTTTTGTTTCATATCTATCTATCTATCTATCTATCTATCTATCTATCTATCTATCTATCTATCTATCTATCCAGTATATATTATACTTCCCAGTGTAGGGGTATGAATCTTTGTCAGAAACTTTTTGATCATAAAAAGGGTATATAGGCAATAGGCACAATTAAAGGGGCATGTATCTCTGTGGTGGGTAACATTGTAGTCAGCATGCACTCTGCATAGTGGTTACCTTGCACTTTTGGGTTGGAATCCGGCTAAGAGCAACATCTACATGGAGTTTAACTCTTCTTGGGTTTCTTCTGGATACTTTAGTTGCCTCTAATGTTTCAAAAAGTTTACTGACTTATTTAGACTGTGAGTCCCAAGAGTGAAACAAACTGACAGTCTCTGTACAATGCTGTGGAATATGTGGTGCTATATGAATAAGATTTGCTCTTTGAAATCTGTATGGCAATTCAATTAGCGAGCGGAGTCCACCGATGCACTACGCACTTTAGATTTAAAGATTGGTTGGTGAATGGTTTCATTGTATAAAAAAACCTTTCTGGGAGCAGGGGCTTCCCTAGCACTGGGCATCTTAACTGTATATGCATCCTCCAAACCCAGATGAGTGGCGGACTAGGGACCTGTCTCCTCCCTATTCCGCCATGCACACAGCTGCCAGGATGGAATCCCCCTGGAACAGGCCAGTACATTGATATGATGCCATTGTGCTTGCTTAGTCAACGTGTCCGAGTGGTTCAAAGGCTGCGGCATAGAAGGCACAGTATCATGGCGGGAACAGGTGGGTATTAGGTTTTTTATTTCCTATTTGGCTATGTGTGGGTGTTATTACAGCATAGGAACACACTATGGGTATTATTACTACTTAAAGCACATGGGTTTTTATTACTTCATAGGGGTGAGTAGAGGCATTAATACTGTATGGTGGCAGAATGGGGGCATTATTGCTACATGGGGCACAGCGGGGGGCATAATTATTGCATCTCAGGCAGAGGGGGCAGAAAGGGGGCAGTATCACTACATGGGGGTTTTATTATTGCATGGTGGCATAGTAGGGGGCAGTATCACTACATGGGGGCTTTACTAATTACATATTCGCAGAGTGTGGACAATATTACTGCATAATGGCATAGTAGGGGGCAGTATGACGACATGGGGGCTTTATTACTACAAAGTTGCAGAGTGGGGGCAATATTACTGTATAATGGCATAGTAAGGGGCAGTATCACTACATGGGGGCTTAACTACTACATAGCCACAAAGTGAGGGCAATATAACTGCATAATGACATAGTAGGGGGCAGAATCACTAATGGGGGCTATACTACTACATAGCCGCAGAGCAGGGGCAATATTACTGAATAATGACATAGTAGGGGGCAGAATCACTAATGGGGGCTATACTACTACATAGCCGCAGAGCAGGGGCAATATTACTGAATAATGACATAGTAGGGGGCAGAATCACTAATGGGGACTATACTACTACATAGCCGCAGAGCAGGGGCAATATTACTGAATAATGACATAGTAGGGGGCAGAATCACTAATGGGGGCTATACTACTACATAGCCGAAGAGCAGGGGCAATATTACTGAATAATGGCATAGTAGGGGCATTATTACTGTATAGGAGCAAGGTTAGAACATCATTAATGAATAGGGGTGCATTGAAGCATTATTAGCAAATGGGGCACAGTGGGGGCATTATTGACAAACATATGGTTTGGGGCTGGGTACTATATATATATATATATACATATATAGACAGATAAAACCAATTCTGATCCTTCTGGCCACCACAGTCCACCCATTCCATTTGACACAATTAACTGTAACAATCTATATAAAGAGACTGCGCATATGACACACAAGCCCCAAAAGAATCTGCTCCTAAGTTCTCATCATGTACATGGAAGCTGCTTCTGATACACCCGCTTCCTTATCAGCCCTGATTTGCTTCGCCCCACAGACTTTGTCCACATTGGAGCATCTGGTTGTAGATTCTATATTTGATGGGAGCATGCAGCACTATTCTCCTAAGTTACTGGAACCCATTGGGTTCTATTGGTGCCCACTCTACAATCATCATTTTTATTTTAGGATAGATATATGTTTTATCCCAGGCAGGTTTACAATCACTTACAGTGAATTTATCAACCACATCTGCTGGAAGTATGTTCCAAGCATCTACTACTCTTTCAGTAAAATATTTCCTGACATTGCTTCTAACCCCCCTTTCCAATAACCTCAGATTGTGCCCTTATCTTCTCGCATTTACTAAATTTCCAATAGTCTTTAGTACCATAGATGTACTGTTATGTATATAACCACAGTAAAACCAAGTGTAACATAATAGTATACAAATGTACCATATATTAGTAACAATGCACTTATTTAGCTCAACCTGTGATTTTACTTTTAGATTAGCTGTATTTTACCTGTAGTGTGTAAATTGTATATACCCCATTGTGATATTATATGTATATAGAGGTCAGTATAAAGCGGTTACCTTGGTAATTCGTCTGTGCCGCACATCCCCAGTATAATTCCAGCAACACCTGCAATAGGAGCAGTAAGATTTTCCTCTTAGGCATCTTGATGTGTAGTGTGCAGTGTCTCCAGGAGCAGCAGATGGCTCTCTCTATAGAGAGGCAATGGCAGTGGAGAGCTCCCCAGCAGAGGGCAGGTCTACTGAGTGCCTGGGAGCAGTGGAAGGGCTTGATCTCCTCTATTAAAGATGCATGGGAAGAGGCTACAGCTGGCCGGCAGAGCACTTCTTGGGGACACTGAGAATCTGCTCTCACTCCTTCAGTGTTTATTTGGCAGCCCCTCTGACAAAAAGAGGTGGGATCTGGGGGGGACTCCAGCTGGGCTTTAAATCCCAGGGTGTTTATGGCCTCTGCCTCTTAAAGAAAGTGTAAAAGTACTAGAGAGATACAGAGCACTTCTTGCCTGGCACAGGGAGGTTATGCCAGGGAGTTAGGGTTTCATCCTGTAAAAACATTCACAATCCCATCAGGAGGAAAGCCAATGGTAACTAGGTCTCCGCTAGTCCCACACAAAGTATGGAGGAACAGTGGAGCATTTTATGTTACATTTTATACAAGAATATCTCCAACAGCGACATGGCTTTGTCTATATACTGTATATAGATGAGCATATTCGGAAATCTATCCTAGGGAATTAAAGCTATCATGGCCCCAATGTTGTGGTTTTATCATGGTTCTCCACCCGATCACTTCTTGCCAGATTATCATTCAGAGCCTATAGGCACAAAGTAGTCTCCCGTAAGAGTTCTACCATCCAGTAGTAGGGGAGGAGTGTGTCTCCTTGGGGGGGGCTGGCATGTGAAGTCTTACAAGCCATGCAATGCTTCATGGGAAAATAAGCTTGTGTTCAGAAGGAAGCACAGTGGTACCTCGGTTTAAGAGTAACTTGGATTGCGAGCGCTTTGCAAGAGGAGCTCACGGTTTTTCAAAATTGGAACTTGGTTTAAGAGCATTGCTTTGGTTTAAGAGCTCCCTGTACTGGGTGGGAGGGCGAGTTGTGGAGGAGGGGCATGGTCTGCATAGCGGGGTCTACAGCACTCTACTCTGACCCACGAAGTCTCCCTCACCTTCCAAATCATAGCAGATCCACTTCAGGCTGGGGCTTACATCAGGGGACAGGACTGTGGAAGTAATCTCTCCATAACTGTAACCTCTCTCTCTCCGGACAGAAAGTGCTGCATGTATGTGCCCACATCTGCCCTGCTCACTCCTTCATGCTCCCTGCAGTCTCTGTCATCCCTTGTGTCTCCCATCCTCTCCACTCCTGCTGTAATGTGCCTGCACTTACACTCAGCTATACATACTGCTACTATAATGTGACTGCACTTACACTCAGCCATTCAAACTGCTTTATATAAACTGCTGATAGCTATACTGTACAGCAATTTATATTATGACATATCCAGCTTTTTTTTAAATGTCATTTTCATTTGTTTTACATGTTATTCAGAATAAAAAAATCATTATGTGGGGGGGGGGGGGGGGGGGGGGGGGGGTGGTGGAAACATTAACTTAGAGTGATTTGGATTACAAGCACTGTCCTGGAATGAATTATGCTCGTAATCTAGGGCACCACTGTACTTTTTCTTTTGGCAATGAGCTAGTGTGCATATCATCCAGTATAAATGACGTTGAAATTAGACTAGAGTTTTGAAGTCTAGAAATTTTCTTTTATAATCTGGCAGGGTGAAAAATGAAAAGGAACAACTACTTACCTCTCCCCGTGCCTGCGAATCCACAGAAGGTCCGGGACCCCCACGCCTGAAGCCATTTCCCTGAGTTGTGATGACGACACGACTCTGGGAAAAAATTCCTGCCCCAGCTGATGGACAGCCTGCTGAGCAAATTAGTGATTGGAGGGGCATCCCACCCGTCACTGACTGACTGAGCGGCCAGTCCATCATCCGGGTTGTGACGTGTCAGCGCCTGAGATCCTGGAGCCTAGTGCTGGGCAATCCCTGATCTTGATAAGCAACATTGGGTATCTGGCCCCTAAACCAGGTGGATAATCATACCTACCAAACTGTATAGAAATGTTAAGGGGCAAACCAGGATTATCAGGTATACAGAGATTAACTCTTCCACTGCCTTACACCAGGAAAGTTTACACTAACTTATCCACTGCCCTGGGCCACCAGGGATACTGAAATTAACCCCTCACTTAGACCACCAGAAAGTTACATAGGTTTATAAATTACTTCTATTTAAAAATCTCAAGTCTTCTAGTACTTATCAGCTGCTGCATGTCCTGCATGAAGTGGTGTATTTTTTCCAGTTTAACATAGTGCTCTCTGCTGCCACTTCTGTCCATGATAGGAACTGTCCAGAACAGGAGAGGTTTTCTCTGGGGATTTGTTACTACTCTGGACAGTTCCTGTCTCGGACAGAGGTGGCAGCAGAGAGCACTGTGTCAGACTGGAAAGAATACATCACTTCCTGCAGGACATACAGCAGCCAATAAGTACTGGAATACTTTGAGATTTTTTTAGTAATTTAAAATATATCTAACTTTGTTGAAAAAAATACTTTTTTTGGAGTTTTAACTCTGATACTACAATGCAACCTTTTCAGTAATTACAGACAGGAAAGCTCTTAGTATATCTGTAAATGCTTACTAACTGCATCTCAGTATAGACAGCCATAACCATATACAAAAAAAAAGAAAAACTAATCTACAGTGAAAAAATACACATGGATTATTAAATATAAAAATGCCAGTGATACATTCCCTTTAAATATGTTTCACAAGTGAATACAAGTTACTGGGTATACCCCTAGACTTACGAACTTATAATTACACATTGACTTCCTTTGATTAAATTCTAGTGGTTAGGAACTGGCAAATATCCAGTACTATGAAGAATACCCTATTCATATAGAGGTTTGTAGAAAAAACACTGCGGTGACCTCGGTAATCCATGTTTATCTAGTATACCACATAAAAATAACTTTCCTGAATAAAGCCTCTTGAGATTGCAGCTAAGTGACCAACATCCAGCAAAACCTTCACAGGGTGAAGACGTTTCCATGATCTCATACTTGCAGGTACATAGATGGAGATGCTACAAATACTAAAAGAGTGGGTGTACCAGAATACTGTGGGGCTCAGCAAGTCACAATGAATGGGTTACTGTTTCCTGTGTATTATGTACTTTTATTGACCTCTTTCTTTCTAGCTTATCACTCTTCTTCTTTCCTTTGCACACATTCCTTTCCACCACTCACAGGGTAGATAACACATCCCCTGTAGGAAGTTACTTGGTGGGAGGAGGTCTAGCTTCAGTCTTATCCATATTCTCGTGGGAAGAGGACACACAGAGCAGACATCCCTGCTGTAGCCAAGCAAGGGCCTGGCTCTGCCAGGACTCTTGTCCGGGACAAGTCAGTTCAGTTTAGTGTGTGAAGTGAGTTGGTTAAGACACGTGTATGAAGCAAACAGAAACACTCAGTTCTTTTAGTCTATTTGCTATATCTACTATGCAGTGCTAGACACTACAAGAGGGAGAAAAGTCGGGGATGAACCTAGCCCATGCCATGAACTAGTCTAAAAGGTACAAGGCAGTATCCTTCATTACAAGAGGAACTAGCCTGGATAGAACAAAAGCTACCAGAAGGTCTACGTATTCTATCTCGCAGTGCAAGTAAACCGGGAAACCTCGGACACTTAGCTTTTCCCAGGTAACAAAGGCTGTGGCTTGAATCACCCTATTAGCACGAGTACCTTGACACTGTAGGGCAGAAGGTAGTCAGACTATAGTCTATACACGGGTACAAGTAAACGTCTCACTCTCAAGTATTCTTCTAATGTTCCAGCAGAGCACAGTACTAAATTGGGTTAGACTCCCTTGGCAAACTCCTCTCCTCTACGCTTCTCCACTCTACTGTAAACTTCCAAGCACTGCTGCAACTACCTCTACTCTACGTTTTTAAGCATCTCGTCAGCACAACTAAGTTTAAGCACAAAAGTCTGTATTTATCTACTTCTGCAAAGGTGTTTTGTATTATTAAGACACTGTACAGTAAAACCGTTCTATTTTTTCATCACTGGGACTCTTTTCCTCTGCACCAGCACCTATACACACTAGCCGTACACCTTGTGTTAAATTTCCCCTTTCTGTGGTTGGAGGTACCGATAGTCTGAGTGGGTCAATTGCCACTCAGGACTACCGTGACAAGAGCCCCATAGGAAAAGGGACCCATCACAACCTGGGAGGTCACTGACCATTTTGGGAAGTACAGCCAGCCACCATACAAAGCAGGTACTAACACCATACCTGTGTGCTGAACTAGCACTGGCGTCACGACACTTATATCCTTGGCTGAGCTGTACAACACAACCGACCAACCACCACAGTAGCCTCACCAGTAACACCTTAGTACGTCACCGTTCGAGTACCACACTATAAGGGGTTCAGGACCCCAAATAGCTTCCTTACTACCAACTCCTGCGGTTTTTATGAGTTTCCGTCTTTTCATTCAACCTTTCCACCCATCTACTCTCTATAAACCTCTATGGGCCACTGTAATCCGACCTGTTAGGCTTCCACCCCCCGCTGCTGGCGCTATTACACACATCGAAAGCGAGCGAGGAGGAGTGGGTAAGAGGCGAGGGGATCATAGGGAGGCTGCCCGGGTGATCGTCTGTTCGTCCGGGCAGCCCTTAGGAGACATCGGCGGTCTGCTGCCGCCACTCCTATCACACTTAGCGACGGCACTAGATCATTGCCAGGCTGATAGTTAGCATTTTAGCCTGTTGAAAGACAATGATCAGCCGACATTGTGCATGTTGTCTGATCGTTGTCTTCTAATACCAGCCGAATGCGGACAATAATCGCTTTGTGTAGTAGACCCTTTAACAGTTGTCTGTCGTTATTCCAGGTATTTTCTGAGCACACACTGCACTACACTCTGGGTGGGTTACACCTGTCTGTAGTCTAAACTGATAAGCTGAGAGGCATTTTTCTCTGATAAGATATATTCCAAATCTTCTATTTGCTTTTACTATTAATTTATGCTGACTTTATTGAAGTGACTATTTCAAGATGTTGTCTAACATAGAAAAACTATTTCTATTAGGGTGTTAATGTCTTCGCCAGAGTAAGCAGTATTTACAAAGAGTTTCTCTTGCTCTGAATTTTACAGACAACCCATTGATGTGAGTGGCCGCTGTGTAATGCTTCGTTTCCAACCTCTAACAAGGTTGTCCAAACAGACATCCCCTTTAATTTAATGTGTCCTCATTCCTGGACTGGACCTGTGATTGGGAGGACAAATACAGTGGTCCGCCGGGCTTTAGTGTTACATCCTCTGTAACCTTTGAAATGTAATCCTGGTGTTTTCCATCCATATTGCTGTATAGCTAAGGGGTTATGTCATGTCTGCTACTGATCAAACACCTACACGGATAATGACTGATGAAGGGAAAGGCTCAAGGTAAATACTAAACATATGCAAATCAATGCGTACGATCATTAATAAAGTAGTTGTTTGTGTTGGGCCGGTTCCAGTCAGATCTGTAGTCATGGTACATAGCTTTACTGAACCTGCCTCTATTACTCTAAGCAGGACGGCTTCCATAATGCTGTCAGTATTAGTATAAAGGTCGTTCTTTCTTGGGTTGATTATGAGGAATATTGGACTGGACTGATCTCTTCTCCAGCTGCCGTCTTCTTTATGATCATGGTGCTTTTGTTCACAGTCTATTTAATACAGTGGCTCTGAGAGTGTTTTATGGGTACCATACGGGTAGTGTGCTGCCTACAGCTACATGGAGGAATGAGCTCAGGTGTGATGTGAAGCAGCTGGGCCCAATGCAAACTCTGCAGCAGTGAGAGGACATCTGACTTCTCCATCACTGTTCAGTATGACAAGAGCTGATTTCCTGGATAATCTGAACTTGTCAGTGGCCAAACCACCAGTGCTACAGACATCAGGAAAAGTGATACATTTACCCCCTAAATCATGGGTACTCAACAACTTTTAGTAAGGGTCCACATACCGTGGTCTATTGTCAGGTGAAGGTCCGAGCTAAACATCAGTAGGAAATGTGTTTTGTTATCTTTCCACAAACCTTGTTGAACTATTTACATACAGAATTGGTGCTTATTAGTGGGAAAACTGGCATTTTTTCTCACCAGCCCTTTGAAATTAGGTACAAAGTGGGTGACTGCCCCCAGTAGTATAAAGCCCCCCTGTGAGCTCCCCCAGTAGTATATAGCCCCCCTGTTGCTCCCCCAGTAGTATATAGCCCCCCTGTTGCTCCCCCAGTAGTATATAGCCCCCCTCTGCGCTCTCCCTCTGTAGTATATAGCCCCCCTGTGCGCTCTCCCCCCTCCCATATAGCCCCCCTGTGTGTTCTCCCCCTCCCATATAGCCTCCCTGTACGCTCTCTTCCTTCCATATAGGATAAGAAAACAAAGACTTATACTCACCTGGGTCCGGGGTCTCCTCTTCTCTTCACTTTTGCGACTGCAGATTGCAAAGTTATAAAATAGTGTTTTCTTTCCAAGCTAGCTCCCCCATACCTCTTTGCTCCCTAGACTCCGGGAGGGAGGAAGCATGGACGGTGCAGCTTAAAGGGGTACTCCAGCAAAAATCTTTTCTTTCAAATCAACTGGTTTCAGAAAGTTATATAGATTTAAAATCTCAAGTCATCCAGTACTTATCAGCTGCTGTATGTCCTGCAGGAAGTGTTATATTCTTTTCAGTCTGACACAGTCCTCTCTGCTGCCACCTCTGTCCAAGTCAGGAACTGTCCAGAGCAGGAGGTTTTCTATGGGTCTAGTCATAACTGCATAACTGCAAGCACTGGTCAGGATTGCTTGCAATTAAAGGGACATTTGCAGAACCAAGAAGGCCCGCTCGGCCACCTGGTGCTGTAAATGATGACAGCTCAGGGGGCCCAGTGTATTGCAGGAGCGGGCAACAGGGCAGACCCTGATGCGGCAGACCCTATAGCAGCCGCTATTGCTGCTGTATTGGTAGTTACACCCTGCTGGGATTCTTCCTCTCGTGAGCTACCCTGAGCTTGGACCTGCAGATGCTGTTGGTAATGTCCAAAACTGTGACACCCTCTAGTCCTTGTGCTGCTCATCCTCTAATGTGGTCCCTCTTTCTGAGCTTTCCTAAAAGGATCCATATTATGTCTAAATGGGGATGGCTTCATCAGTCTCCAATACAGAGGCATTGTGGCACGTTTTCCTTTTCCAAAAGTTGTGTTATGTATATATTTGTGTATGTATGGGCTTTTTATATGCAGAAAGGAAATAAATATTTCTGCAAGCATCTTTGGTAAGGCTGAGTTCACACTGCGATTTTGCAATCTGTTTTTTTTTTTCAACCGTTTTTACAAAAAACTGGTTAGAAAAAATGGATACATTTGTGTGCATCATTTTTCACTTTTTTTCACGTTTTCACGTTTTTTTCCCATTGACTTCCATTATATAAATAAAAACATCAAAATGCATCCATTTTTTAAATGTACACAAAAATTTGGTTGACTGTTTTTTTACAAGTAAAAAAAAAACGAATGAGTTTTGATTTTTTTTTTTTTTTTTTTAATAATGGAGGTCATTGGAAAAAAAGTATCTTCCTTCTTATTATCTTAGGATAGATATACAGTGATGCCTTGGATTACGAGCATAATTTGTTCCGGGACCATGCTTGTAATCCAAATCACTCTTAAACCAAAGCAAATTTTACCATAAGAAATAATTGAAATGCAGACAATTGGTTCCACCCCCCCCAAAATAATGATTTATTATTCTGAATAACATGTAAAACAGATGAAACAAACATTCAGAAACAGCAGAATATGTGATTTTATAAGTTACTGTACAGTAATGGAGAGGATGGGAAACACAAGGGCCGACAGAGACTGCAGGGAGCATGAAGGAATGAGCAGGGCAGATGTGGGCCCATACATGCAGCACTCTGTCCGGGGAGAGAGGGGTTATAGCTATGTAGAGATTACTTCCACAGTCCTGTCCCCTGATGTAAGCCCCAGCCTGAAGTGGATCTGCTATGATTTGGAAGGTGAGGGAGACTTCCTGGGTCAGAGTACAGTGCTGTAGACCCCGCTATGCAGACCATGCCCCTCCTCCACCCCCTCCCACCCAGTACAGGGAGCTCTTAAACCAAAGCAATGCTCTTAAAC
Source organism: Dendropsophus ebraccatus (assembly GCF_027789765.1). Classification (NCBI taxonomy): domain Eukaryota; kingdom Metazoa; phylum Chordata; class Amphibia; order Anura; family Hylidae; genus Dendropsophus; species Dendropsophus ebraccatus. Next base: position 162,149,846 of record NC_091456.1, on the reverse strand, counting down.
CAAGTCACAATTTTGAAAAACTGTGAGCTCTTAAACCAAAACGCTTTTAATCCGAGTTACTCTTAAACCAAGGTACCACTGTATGTTTATCCCAGGCAGGTTTAAATTCTGGTATTGTAGATTTACCTACCACATCTGCTGGAAGTTTGTTCCAAGCATCTACTACTCTTTCAGTAAAATAATATTTTCTCATGTTGCTTCTGATCTTTCCCCCAACTAACCTCTCACTGTGTCCTCTTGTTCTTGAGTTCACTTTTTTACTATTAACACTTCCCTTCTCATCTTCTCTTGTCATTATTGTTTTTGGCCATTTTGTTGCATATTATCCTTATTTTCTATACTTATTGTGAATTTTCCATTACTATTTATGAAGGTGTCATCTTTCCTGAGAAGTCAGACCCTCGGATGCTAATAGAGAACAATGACGCCAGTACATTTGTGGGCACAGTGTTGCTCTTCCTACGGTTACAGGAACATCCACACAAATAACTGCAGATGATTCACAGGTGGAAATGATTCCCAGTGACTTCACTGACTAAATTTCTATAAGTTAATATGACGACAGGAGCGTGCCCCCTGTTATCGCCATCTGGAGCCCACTACTCTACCACCATGTAGGTGTCTTTGCTCCACAAATAACTACTTAGTTCCGGCCGTATCACTAACATCGCACAACGTTCTAGCCGCAATGTGTCATCGCATATAAAATGCGGCTTCCACATCTACAGCAGAAGACAGAAACTTGTAAAATGACATTTCCATCCTAGGATCCTGTGCGTGAGAACATCATTCCTGCCAAACCTTTTCCAAGGAATTTTAATATGCCCCATCGTGCCCAGTATGACGATGCATGGCAAGAGGGAAGAGCTGAGAGGCCAGAACATTAAGTATGTAAGAAACATCAGTGTCCCCTATGAGAATGGCCTTACCGCATCTCTGTATCAATCAAGGAGGCAGCTGAACGTAACCTAAGTGTTCCAGGCCTGAGAAGGATGGCAGGGGACTAATATAATCTTCTACAGATTTCACATTGGCTTCTAATCTTAACACTGAGTCGGAATATAAATCTTTCCAGACATGCATAGGGGGGACTTGCACACCACACTGCACACCATCAGTTTCTGTAGAAAAGATTACTTTGCCTTCTTCCGTCATCCTTTATGTCAGGGATAGGGAACCTTCGGCCCTCCAGCTGTTGCAAAACTACAATAACCCCTATTAGATAGATGGTGATTTTTCTGACCCTTAGCAATCAGCTGCTATAGCTGGGTGCAGCTATTTCTGCCTATGGGAAGTAAAGCAGGGCTTGCCAGCCATTCAAGTGAATGATTAACCTTGAAATGCATGGATATGGCTGGGCTCAGCAGGACGGAAACTTGCTGTTACTTATGGTGTTATTACACAGGCCAATGGGGGCCCGATAATAACTGTAAACGAGCGCTGATCTCTTTTACTGGGCCTATTACATGGCCCGATAATCGTTACCGATATCCTTGCAGCCCTTGCTTAAAGGGGTAGTGCACCAAAAAAAAATTTCTTTCAAATCAACTGGTGCCATAAAGTGCCAGAGATTTGTAATTTACTTCCATTAAAAAATCTTAAGTCTTCCAGTATTTATCAGCTGCTGTGTGTCCAGCAGGAAGTGGTGTTTTCTTTCCTGTCTGACACAGTGCTCTCTGTTGCCTCCTCTGTCCATGTCAGGAACTGTCCAGAGCAGCAGCAAATCCCCATAGAAAACCTCTCCTGCTCTCCAGACTGGAAATAATACAACTTCCTGCTGGGCATACAGCAGCTGATAAGTACTGGAAGGCTTGAGATTTTTTAATAGAAGTAAATTACAAATCTCTGGCACTTCATGGCAGCAGTTGATTTGAAAGAAAAAGTTTTTTTTGGTGAACTACCCCTTTAAACTGTATACTTTACCTATCCATGCTGCAGGGCTCCTCTTGTGGTCCATTTCTCACCGGGTCCCGCACGCTCTAGCTTCAGAACTGCCTGTCTGAGCTGACAGACCGTTTAGCCAATCACAGGCCCGAACCACCATGGCCAGTGATTGGCTGAGCAGCCTGTCAGCTCAGACAGGCCGCTCTGAAGCTGGAGCGTGCAGGACCCGGAGAGAAGCGGACCGCAAGAGGAGCCCTGCAGCATGGATAGGTAATGTATTCTGTTTCCATATCATCAGCCACCGGCCACGCATCACTCAATCGATGCACGGTTGGCGCCCGACAACTATAGGTCCAAACCTATATCAACGATCAGTCAATACCAATGTAGTCTGCCTTTACAAACATTTGTGAAAGAATGGATTGTTCTAAGGAGATCACTGATACCAGCGTGATACCGTAATAGGATATTACCACTGCAAGTCAGTTCATGGAATTTGTTCTCTCCTCAATCTTCCATTATCCACTGGAGCTTCATAGTTTGGGTTTCCATGGCTGAGCAGCTGCATGCAAACCTTACTTCACTTTGTACAAGTGTCGGTTGGAAGGATGTAAAGTAAACTCCTACTGGAATCAGGTATCTCTACATGGCAGTCTGGTGCACGAGTCTATATCAAGAAGACGTTCTCTGAATGTCTGACTGCATTGTGCAAGCTGTAACATTTGGTGGTATACTGCTATAGAGCTGTTTTTCAGGGGTTGTCCTGGGCTTCTTAGCTCCACTAAAGGGAATTAATGCTAAATGCTTCAGCTATCAATACACTTGTTGGATTTTGTGGGAACAGTTTGGGATCAGCTCTTGTTTCTCCCAGCATGACGGTACCCCGGAGCACACAACAAGGTCCATAAAGGCATAGAGGGGAAGTCTGGTGAGGAAACTATACTTACCTGTCCTTGTGCTTGTGATGTTGCAGCTGGGAATAGCTGGGTACATGATGTAACCGGTTTTCAGCCAAAACTGACTTCCCTTGGCGGTCAGCCGGACCTGGGAGTGGCACAATGAAACATGGGGAGGGGTGAGTTTAAGTTATTTTCCTCGTATCCCCTTGCCTTTCTCGCTTTTTAAAATTTGGTCGGACTTCTCCTTTAAAGCCTATGGGGGAGATTTATAAAACATAGTGTAAAGTGAAACTGGCTCAGTTGCCCCTAGCAACCAATCAGATTTCACCTTCCATTCCTCACAGACTCTTTGGAAAATGAAAGGGGGAATCTGATTGGTTGCTAGGGGCAACTGAGCCGGTTTCACTTTACACCATGTTTGATCAATCTCCCCCTATGTATTTAAATGTCATCTTATAATAGCTCTGTAGGTGTACGGTGTAGGTGTCCCTATACTTTTGCCAATGTAGCGTACATTAAAGCTGCAGATTCCAGTGGAGAGGTGAAACATGGCGGAGGTCTAGAAGGCAATAAGCAGAGAAGAGGGGAGAAGGGATTGTAGAGAGACCTGGTGGACTGTGACAAGATTGTGTAGGTGTTTCTAGACAATTGGGGGCTTCAGTAGTAGATTGTACAAAGCAAATCTCTCCATGTCCCACAGTTTTATATCAACACTTGGCAAATGTCAGTGCATCTGCAGCTTTCATTAGGGCTGGCTGGATATCCAGTATGTAGCGGGCCTCATAACAGATAGCAGATATGTGGGACAGCAGCATTTCATCCAGTCCGATCCATTGTTTCCATGGAAGGTTATTAGTATTTGGTTGGTGTATTAATACATTCCTGCACTTACTCTGTGTCTGCAATTATCCCTCCAATAAAAATTCCAAAAGTTTGAGAAGAACATAATAGAAATAACAAAGATTAAAACATATCCCGTCTCCCAAGCCACAGAAGGACACGAAATCATAGAAGGCAGGAAGCGCGCAATTACCGAGCTGATGAGCTTTCCAGACAATGACGGTAAAAAAAAAAATAATTCTCTGAAGTCAAATTAAAGAACATGATTTTAAACAGTCACAGATTTAAGGAAGTAAATGGGGAAAGCAAACGCATGATTGATTGTACATCTACTAAACATGGCGGCTAATTGCAGCGAATTGATGGTTCACTGAAGAAGTGTGCGACTGTAATCCCGAATGATTAGACAAGTTGGATTATAGGTTATTTGCTTTGGCTAAAAAATGATAAAAGTGGCAAAGTACTGATTTGGGCCATATGATGGGTGTGAGGGTAAAGCTAGACTGACAGCGGCTGAACACCAGCTGGGGCAAAACTACAAGTCCCACAATGCCCTGCGACAGCTGTCTACAGAGGCATCCTCTTCCTTGTGAAGGAGATTCTAATCTGAGGTCTAAGAAGCAAGTTTGGCCCAGCTGACTATGCACAATTTTTCGATACAGTTGGAGAGACAAGTGTTAAAGAGGTTGGCCACTTAAGGGTAGCTTCACACTTACCGTACCGCAGCGGATTTGACCAAATGACTAAACACAGCATTAAATCCGCACTGTCAAATCTGCTGCGGATCCGCAGCAGATTTGATGGTGCCGGTTTGATGCTGTGTTTATTCATTTAGTCAAATGTGCTGTGGATCTTCTGCGGATCCGCAGCAGAAAATCCGCTGCACTACGGTACGTGTGAAGTAAAATAGTTCAGTGTACAGTATTAGTAACTGTACTCACTGTATATACTGACAGCAACTCCCGGTGTACATCATAGAGCTAAATTCAGGCTCCCCTCCTCCAGGCTGTGCTGTCCTGCTCTGTGGTGATTCTGTCCATGAGATGGCCAACATGGAGGAGCATGTGACCATGCACCGCCCCCTAGTGTCCTCTGTAGACATATAGAGGCTCAGTGGTGGACACTGGGGGGCGGGGCTTATTCACCACAGAGCAGGGCAGCACAGCCTGGCGGAGGGGAGTCTGATTATAGCTCTATGAGGTACTGCTGTCAGTATATACATTGGAGGACATTTATGAATGCTCTGCCCGAGGCAGATTCGCCCCTTTTCCCTGGCATACGCCCCGCTCGCCCGATAGGTGGGCTGGGGAGCGTGACAAGGCGGGGAGGAGGTGTGGCCTCCTCCGGCGCCTCATTTATCATGATTTACGCCTGCTTATGGTGCGTTTACACGAAACGATAATTGGCCCGATCGTACGATTAACGATGTTGGAGTAACGATTTTTTTTTCATAATGATCAGCGTTTAGACGGTACGATATATCGTATGAAAAAATCGTTTTGCGATCGCGCGCCCGCAGCCCGCCCCCGATCGCCACCCCGATCGCCCCCCCCCCCCCTCGCCGCCGCCGCTCCAATCGCCAGATCAGAGCGATCAGAGCGGCGGCGGGGGTGGCGATCGGGGCGGCGCAGGGGGCTGCAGATGAGCGGGGGGCCGGGCAGCGAGCAGGGGGCCGGCCGGCGGGGCTGCAGGACTATCGCGCGACACGGAACGATCTGCGAATTTTTTGCGAACGACGATTTGATGACGTTGAAAGATCAAAATGAACGATTTCTCGTTCGTCGTTCGCTGTGTTTACACATGCGATTATCGTTCGAATTCGATCGTTATCGCGCAAATTTGCACGATAATCGTTACGTGTAAACGCACCTGTACAGGCGTAAATCATGATCCAAATCTACACCTGCAGGAAGCTGGTGTAGATTTAGTACGCCGGGTGCAGGTTCGGGCGTGCGCCTCTTAGTGAATCCTGCCGGGGAAAAGGGGACGGGGCCCTTGTCTTTTAGTACTTATCAGCTGCTGTTTGTCCTGCAGGAAGTGGTGTATTCTTTTCAGTCTGGAGAGCAGGAGAGGTTTTCTATGAGGAGTTGCAACTGCTCTGGACAGTTCCTGGCAGCAGAGAGCACTGTGTCAGACTGGAAATTTCCTGCAGGACATACAGCAGCTGATAAGTACTGGAACACTGAAGATTTTGTAATAGAAGTGAATCACAAATCTCTGGCACTTTCTGACACCAGTTGATTTGAATGGAGCCCCCCTGTAAGGCGTTACTGGCACTGACAGAAGTGGCACTTATCTCCACCAAGGACTGGCTCCAGAGAATGACAATGCAGCCAATGCTACTGCAAACAGCAAAGTCGCACAGGAGGTCTGTGCACAAATACACAGTGCATATGAAAGCAATGTGTGAACAGCAACCAAGCAGCACACATTCACACACTGGTTCCTTACACGCTGTGTATACTGTGCGCTGAAAGCCGCATGCCTTCTGCCTGTAAACTGCATCCCATTATGTTTATACCCGGACAACCTATGGGAGTTGTAGGTTTGCAGCAACTGAAGAGCCACAGAGGAGTGAGCACCGCAATAGCGTGGAGAAGACTATAGCACAGTGACGTCATGGAGGTGGGCGGTACGGACGTGGTAGTGGGAGGGGTAAATGGTGAACGCCGCATAGTGGGCGTGGTCTTTGGAGGCTACCTCGCGGCTTCCCCGTAGTGGGCGGGGTTTACCGTCGCTCTGTATGACACCGTGGCTCCGCCCCCTCAGGGGATGGCCGTTGTGTGAGGTTGAGTCTCCGGCAGGAAATTCCGGACCGACGCTCGGTTGTTGTGGCCGGTTTGCCCCGGGGACTCCCCGTGATGGAGCTGAGGTGTTGGGGTGGTGACTGGGGGCTGCCCTCCGTGCACCCCGAATGCCTGGTTGTGCTGGTAAGAGCGGGTGACCCTGCAGATGTAGCAGAGCCGGTTGTGTGGTCAGGGTGACGGCAGAGGACAGGTGCTCTCAGCATCCCTGTACAGAGTAGTCACCCATATATGATGTAACCAAGGTCATATCTAATCAACATGCATGACGTCATCGACATGGAGACTTAAAGGGCTGTTCCATCAATAAGAAAATAAACTCCTCCTCCCATCCTCAGCCCTTCTGGTGTCTTGTTTGCCACTCAATAATATACCATTCATTGTTACGTTTAATCATGTGACTATCGTAATCAATTGCAGTCGGACATGATGTCATCTCTGTGGACCTAATTTCACCATGGCTGGTTGTGATTGGCTGAGATGGTCACATGGTCTGTCATTATGGAGGATGTGTCTTCTAGTCTAGTACATGTTTTATTGTTGGAAAACCCCTTTAAGACCATAGTGCCCTAAGTAACGGTTACATGGAGGTGACGCCTCATCCACTATGTCTAATGAACTTGTATATTCACAGCAGCCGCCTTAAAGGAGAAGTCGCACCAAATTTTAAAAAGGGAGACCTGTGGGGGGTGCATGAAGATAATAAACATTCTAAACCCCCCCCCCCCCCCCCCCCCCCCCCCCCCCGTGCCTCTGTAGTGCCGCTTTCGGTCCCGCTGACGGCTGCTGGTCACGTATCCGGCTTTTCCAGCTGCAATGTCAAGGGCGGCTGAGCGGGCAGTCACTAAGCCGGGAATGTGACATTGCAGCATGGAGAGGTACAGGTGACCAGTGGCTTTGAACGGGACCCCAGAACGATACTATGGGGCACAAGAAGGGGTTGCAAGTTGCCATGTGATCAGAAATTAAAGAAACAGCACCAGTACAGCAATGAAGGGGTTACTTGAGAAAATCAGCCCTGGTCTAAGCAGTGATCTGCTGATAGTGACTAAAGGGAGAGGGAGATTACATTCAGCACTGAGTACATACAGTTACACTAATAGTTAAATAAATTGCAGCTGCCTAGAACTGTATGAGAGGTGGATGATGAGAGGAAAGCCTTGATTTACCTTTGATTCACAGTGTGAATCCCCTGGAGGAGGTAAATAGGCCTACAGATTCAGGTATACAACACAAACTAAGACCAGACCCTGCTTCTCGTGTTCCTGTCCTAGTCTGTCAGTTACTAGAGACAGAGTGATCCTAACAACAGCCAGTGAAGAGCAGATTGCAAAGAAATGAGACCTCTAGTGTCCAAGGCCTGGGAGCTGTTTTTCTAGGATAAGGAGAGTATTTTTGTCTAGGATAAGGAGTAGAGATGAGCGAATCGGGTTCGAGTCGATCCGAACCCGAACGTTCGGCATTTGATTAGCGGGGGCTGCTGAACTTGGATAAAGGTTGTCTGGAAAACATGGATACAGCCAATGACTATATCCATGTTTTCCACATGGCCTTAGAGCTTTATCCAACTTCAGCAGCCACCGCTAATCAAATGCTGAAAGTTCGGGTTCGGACGGACTCCAGCATGCTCCAGGTTCACTCATCTCTAATTAGGAGTCATTTTTAGTAGATGAAGTGACAGATAGTCTAGGAATCACATGGCGGGAAGTCATGTGACCATTTAAAGGTTATTCTGATCTCATGAAATGGCGGTACATTGCTGGGATATGTGTTTGCTTCATGATTGTTTAGGGACTTACATTGATCCTAAAAAAGATAGAGACTGCTGTTACTTACCTTGTTCACAATAGGGGTGTTAATGATCCTGTTTTTTTCTGTATGTCACCTGCTTTATGGCTTTGCTGTTTTGTGCTCTTTACCAGTTCTGGATCAGTGTTTCCAGTTTGCACTAGAAAGGGACAATGTGATCTCACTTGGCAAGTGAAGAATGTTTGTGTGTGTGTGTATATATATATATATATATATATATACATGTGGTGGAGGCAGGGCTGTAGCTAGGATTCACGGGGCCCCATAGCAAAAAATTTTAAAAGGCCCCCCTCCACTACGCACAACACAAAGCACTGCACATACATACATAGATAGATAGATAGATATATTGATAACCCCTGACCTCTGCACCAGAGCTCTGCACATTTTCCTTTCCTACTTGCAGCTAGAGAACAGAGGTCAGAGGTTATCAGTGCAGTGAAGCAGAGATCTGTCTTCTGCTTGTTAACCCTTTTTTGTGTTGCAGCATGTAACTAAACATTGGGACATTTACACACTGCAGTACATAAGAGGTTAAGTAAGCAGAAGAAATAAACACAAATTGATGCTAGACAGGAGGGGGAAGAGGGTACAGTAGCAGACACAAAATACACACATAGGGCCATAAGCCCAAAAGGGCCCCCTCTATCCTTTAATAATGATCATTAATAACTCAAAAGATATGTGAAACTTAAAAACACAGTGACTAGCAGCAACTAATCAGTATTTGCTGTATATGGATTTTATGGATACACCCCGTGGGCAGCCTATTGTATCCTTAACAATTACAGCTGATATCAACAGCGATAGTATCCCAGCTAGCCTGGGGTGTCACCCCAGGCTAGCTGGGATACTATCGCTGTTGATATCAGCTGCGATTGTTAAGGATACAATAGGCTGCCCACGGGGTGTATCCATAAAATCCATATACAGCAAATACTGATTAGTTGCTGCTAGTCACTGTGTTTTTAAGTTTCACATATCTTTTGAGTTATTAATGATCATTATTAAAGGTTAAATTTTATGTCCACTTAGTACTATTGGCTACCCCCCATAACAGGAGGGGACGCTATAAGATAGAGGGGGCCCTTTTGGGCTTATGGTCCTATGTGTGTATTTTGTGTAGGTAAGCAGAAGGACACATGCTCTTACCTTCTCCCCCGGGCCCCCCTCCTGCACAGGCCCCATAGCAACTGCCTACCCTACCTCTATGGTAGCTACGCCACTGGGCAGGGGTGACTGTGTACCCGGTAGGAGCCGCTACCCAGCATTGTGCAGATAGGAGAGCCGACAGAAGATTATAATGTTTACTTTACGCTGTACATGTTTGCTGTTCATTGTTTCCTGTGTTTGAGCTTTCATACATTATAAAGAAGCAAACTCTTATATAACGCTCCGTAGAAGCCTCAAACAATAAAAATAAAACACTCTGTCAGTCCTCGTGTGCGAGATGCTTTGTACTGTACTTTGAGGTTTCTCTACAAACAGATTGCAGATAGGAAATGAATGTCTGATGGGTGGGAGCCGGCTGCTGGGACCTCCATGATCAGAAGAATGGAGGCCCCATATACCACCCGGTTGTAGCATAAAGTGACAAATCTAAGCATGCTGTTAAAGGAAATGTCTAGTGAAAATTTTTATTTAAGTATTGTATTGCCCCCCAAAGTTATACAAATCACCAAAATACACTTATTACGGGAAATGCTCATAAAGTGCTTTTTCCCTGCACTTACTACTGCATCAAGGCTTCACTTCCTGGATAACATGGTGATGTCACTTCCTGGATAACATGGTGATGTCACTTCCTGGATACCATGGTGATGTCACTTCCTGGATAAAATGGTGATGTTACGACCCGACTCCCAGAGCTGTGCGGGCTGTGGCTGCTGGAGAGGATGATGGCAGAGGGATGCTTAGTGTCCCTCCAGTGCCCTGTGTCCCTCAGTGTCCCTCTGCCATCATCCTCTCCAGCAGCCACAGCCCGCACAGCTCTGGGAGTCGGGTCGTCACATCACCATGTTATCTAGGAAGTGAAATCACCATGTTATCCAGGAAGTGACATCACCATGTTATCCAGGAAGTGACATCACCATGTTATCCAGGAAGTGAAGCCCTGGTGCAGTAGTAAGTGCAGGGAAAAAGCACTTTATGAGCATTTCCCGTAATAAGTGTATATTGGTGATTTGTATAACTCTTGGGGGGCAATGCAAAAAGAAAAGGTTAAATTGCACAGAAGGAACAAGCTGGTCACACATGACTTACATTGAGATCAATGCTGAAAAAGTTACCTGCAATCTGGTGTTGTTTTTTTGGAGTAGTCAGGTCATGATCACCGAGGCTGTGGCCTTATCCACATGTCTTGTAATCTACGGATCCGTATTTCCGTACTCGAGTTAGTGCACATTGATGTCTATGGGGCTATTCATGCGATCAGTAGATCAGTACAAGGACCCAAACCAATCCTGAAAAAAAGGACCCAGATTTTTTTGTGGATTCTCTCATAGAAATCATTAGGATCTGCTATTTTCTGCGGATTGTAACCTTTTGGCATTAGAGATAAGCGAACCTGGACCATGCTCGAGTCCATCTGAACCCGAACGTTCGGCATTTGATTAGCTGGGGCTGCTGAACTTGGATAAAGCTCTAAGGTTGTCTGGAAAACATGGATACAGCCAATGACTATATCCATGATTTCCACATAGCCTTAGAGCTTTATCCAACTTCAGCAGCCACCGCTAATGCCGAACGTTTGGGTTCAGATGGACTCGAGCATGCTCCAGGTTTGCTCATATCTATTTATCATCTGTATTTCTGTAAAAAAAATAAAATAAAAATAAGGATGAGTCATTAATCACGTTAAAAGATTGTGTTTCTAAAAAACGGAAAAGCAGATTGTACGGGTGGATAGCGAGAGCAATCTACGGACATGAAAAAACTACAAGTGCATAAGGCCTGAAGGTGTAAATGCAATGTGACAATGTGAAGTTTTATTTGTGCTCCTGTAGTTTGTAGTGTCACATTGTTGAAAAAAAGACATTGGTCCATTGATTCCATTCTATGGGCACGGTCATTAGTCAAAAAATTCTGATATGTCACATAGGAAATGTCAAAGGGTTTAAACTGTGGAAATCTGATAGGGAGATTTATCATATTGGTGTAAAGTGAAACTGGCTCAGGTGCCCCTAGCAACCAATCAGATTCCACCTTTCATTCCTCACATATTCTTTGAAAAATTAAAGGTGGAATCTGGTTGCTAGGGCAACAGAGCCAGTTCTACTTTAGACCAATTTGATAAATTTCCCCCTGAGGGTATATGCACGGAGTAATTCTCACTGAAAACTCCGTGTGGAATCTGCCGCTCGTTCATTCAGACTCCTGCTTCTCTTTCTGCCAACTCCATAGAATCCATTTTATGGACGGGAGGATTCCGCTGTCCGCCCAAAGCGCGGGGGAGCGATCGGCATATTCCGCACTGAGTTTTCTGTGAGAATTACTCTGTGTGCATATACCCTGAGTGTTCAGACTACGACTGATCAGGAAGAGCAACAGGGAGACGTCCGCACGCAGATCATTCACTCCTGACTCTGTGTCATGGGAACTATGGGGACTCTCAATGTAAGTCTATGGGGTCTGTCTAGGTTGCAGAGTAAGGAGAGAAGTGCATGGCAGCGTTGTTTTCTCCCTCTTCGTTCTACTGATCGGTCAGTTTGACTGATAAAAACTTTTGATATCTCTCTGACATTATCAAAAACATTTATGGCGGGTCCACTTTCACTGTACGGTGTTGGATGCCAATTGCCCCATACCAGGGGAAAAATTCTTTCTTAGGGAATGTTCACACTGAGCAAATACGGCGTAATCCCACCATGCTCAGTGTCCCGCTGTGAGTGAATGAGAGGGCACGTGCTCCTCCGCTACCACCGCTCTCCACTCACACAAGTGACATGTCACTTCTTTGAGCGGAGATCGGCTTCTGCGGAGGAGCGCACGCTTTCTCATGGACGGGCTATGGCACACTGAGACAGGCGGAATTCCGCCTGTTTTACTCAGTGTGAACATAGCATAACTCAAAATAAGTTCCTGGATTGATTTCCACCTCCAGGCATCCAGTAACCATAACCTGTAATGTTACATTTTATAAGAATACGTTATATTTTTCCTGGCTTGTCTCGGAATCAACCATGACAGTTTCATGTTGAGTTCTGTAGTCTCACTGCTCTTACAGTAAAGAATCTGCGTCTGTGCTGGTGGTGAAATCTTCTTTCCTCTAGACGTATATGATGCCCCCTTGTCATGGTTACAGACCTAGGAGTAAAAGATCACTACAAAGACCTCTGTATTGTCCATTCATATATCTGTACATTGTGATCAGATCGCCCCTACCATCTTTGTTCCATACTAAATAACCTCAAGCTTTATAATGTGTCACCCTCATTTGTCCTTCTTTTATACAAGCACCCATAATTGTGCACCATATCCCATGTGTGGTCTGACTAGTCATGTAGCCAAAACTTTGTCCTTGCCATCTCTGTATCTTTTGACTGTATTTGCCTTGGCGGCAGCAGCTTTCTGGCGCTGGTCGCTGACTTTCAGTTACTTTACACCAATACCTCAAGTCTAGTGGAAATGCTGTCAGCTGTGGGAACAAGTAGGCGAGCTTGATATCCGCTCTTTAGTATGATGTAGACTGGTCTTGTTCTTTAATCCATAATCCTTGCAATACATTTCTAACGTCTCCTTTGAAGGCTCCTTCTCCACAGTAGCAATTGCTGTCACCAAGCCATCTTAACTACTCCGGAGGCGTTAAAAGGGCTGTCCGCCAAGTACTACTCCCATCGTAATGTATGTGATGGGTATGGCAGCAGTGCCTACATAATATATGTAATATAGTATTATATGGTGCCTATTAGAACTAACGCTTGTGCCAAATCCTCCGGAGGCTGTCACTTTCTGCAGCTGCTTTCTACTCTGGCTAATAAAGGACGGTAATGTGTAAAGTATTTACAGGGGTGATACATTAATCAAAGGGTCCTTATAGAGCCACAGCATTGTGTGTATACAATGGAGTCAGTATTGCATCAGATGTGGTATATACAACAGCTATTGTTTCTTCTCTACCCAGGAAGGAGTAGTCTGTGACCGCTGCTGCTGGGAGACATGAAGCTTGAAGCTGTCAGTGACAGCTGCTTATAGAAAGTCTATAAAATCTAGTCTTCCAGTACATATCTGCTGCTGTATGTCCTGCAGGAAGTGGTGTATTATTTCCAGTCTGACACAGTGCTCTCTGCTGCCACCTCTGTCCATGTCAGGAACTGTCCAGAGCAGTAGCAAATACCTCTAAATAGATGTAAATTACTAATCAATATAACTTTCTGACACCAGTTGATTTGAAAGATAAAGATTTTCTCCAGAGTCCCCCTTAAAAATAAAAATAATCTATATGTGTATAATTAATGTTCAACCAAAAATGTGTCAAGCCTGATATCACAATAAGGCCTAACATTACAGCCAGTTCTTTGTGGTTTGTTGGTCTTGTAAGGTACTACAGAAAGGCTCGAATTCTTGGAGTGTTTCTAGGACCGGTTAATTGTCATGTTTTGTTTTCTTCTCATTTCCAGTTCTGTAAAGTTTGGATTCTTACATATAAATCTGATTTGATGGCTTGTGTGACAACAGCTCCAGTCTATAACTTCTCCCTGCCGCTGGGTTGTCTGGAACATTCTAATTGCTGGAATCTATTATAAAAAGAACTATAAATAATCTTCCGCGCAGACTAATAACAAAGATGGCCCTTCACTTTCACCAGCACATCTCCTGGTAACATGGGAAGATAGGCTGCTGACAAATTATGATAGTTTTTTTTCCCCTTATATAATTTGAATTCATCCCCAGTATTCCCGCAGTGTCACCTCTTTCATCCCAGCTCAGCTGCATCTATTAAAGGACAACTCCCACAAAAATTTTTTTTTGCTCATTTAACACACATTACAAAGTTATATAACTTTGTAATGTGGTTAAATACCCGGCCTGGCCCCCTTCCCCCACTTTCGGACCCCCGACCCCCCACCCCGGAAGTTAAGGAATGTATACATTACCTATTACGATCGTCACGGTCCTCTTCTCCGGGGCGGCATCTGGTGACGACGACGTCAGAGCCGAGGGGCGGTCCGGGTCTTCTTCCTCCTCGGCGTCTTCATGCAAAGTGAATGGGGATGAAAAGGCTGCTGGTGCACATGCGCACCAGCAGCCTTTTCATTGGCTGGAGCGCATCACATGGCTTCCAGCTTGCTCAGCCCTGATTGGCTGAGCTTGCTGGAAGCCATGTGATGCGCTCCAGCCAATGAAAAGGCTGCCGGTGCGCAAGCGCACTGGCAGCCTTTTCCATCCCCTGGACCCGGAAGTTGGAGACATCGCTGGATGGCGGAAGGCGGCGACGGAGAGGCGGACGGCGGGCGAATCGAGTGGCGATCGTCACCGGAGAGATGGTGAGTATGGTGTCTGTGTGTGTCTGTTTTTTTTTTTTTTGGGGTCCCGCGGGAGTTGTCCTTTAAATTCACCCACCGCTTTGATTTCTGCAGGGTTTAGCTGTGAGCATTTAAACTATACATTTATGTGTCCATTTTTTTTTTTTGTGTAGGCATATGCAAAATTTGGTGGTGCCCCGCTGACAGTGACTCCTGTGGATTATACCTGGGCAAGTTCACAAGGTATTTCCCTTATCTCTACATGTTCTTAATGTACTGATGGCTATAACATAGTCATGGAAATGGTGAATTGCGCAGGAAGGAAACAGAACAAGCATTTATAAACCCTGATTATCATATATCACAAATATATCATGATAGAGAGAGAAGCCATGGTAGTTCATTAAAGGGGTTGGCCACTCTGTAGTAAAATAGTTAAATATACAGTATTAGTATCTGTAGTCACTGTATATACAGTATTAGTATCTGTAGTCACTGTATATACTGACAGCAGCTCCCTGTGTACCTCATAGAGCTAAAATCAGACTCCCCTCCTCTTGGCTGTACTGTCCTGCTCTGTGGTGAGGCTGTCTATAAGATGGCCGACATTGAGGAGCATGTGACCATGCTCTGCCCCCAGTGTCCACCACTGAGCCTGTATATGCCTATGGAGGACTCTGGAGGGGAGGCATGGTCAAATGTTCCTCCATG
This sequence comes from Dendropsophus ebraccatus, assembly GCF_027789765.1. NCBI lineage: Eukaryota > Metazoa > Chordata > Amphibia > Anura > Hylidae > Dendropsophus > Dendropsophus ebraccatus. The sequence goes on along the minus strand of NC_091456.1, from coordinate 162,134,435 downwards.
CCGGCCATTTTATGGACAGCCTCACCACAGAGCAGGACAGTAAAGCCAGGAGGAGGGGACTCTGAGTTTAGCTCTATGAGGTACACAGGGAGCTGCTGTCAGTATATACAGTGAGTACACTTATTAATACTGTACACTGACCTATTTTACTATAAAGTGGCCAACCCCTTTAAGTGGCAATAATTATTAGGCAGACTTTCTTTATATACCAAAGCCAAGAAAGACACTGACCCCCATCTAGCATAGAAGGGCAGGATCACACAAATCATTCAGTGTCGCCTCATACATGTATCCCCGTTACAGCACCTGCTATACAGCCTAATCCAGAGCTGTATAAAATGATTGTTCGACATGAAAGGGGTAATCAGCGACATCTTTTTTTCTTTTATTTCAACTGGTGTCAGAAAGTGCCAGAGATTTGTAATTTACTTCTGTTTAAAAATCTACAGTACTTATCAGCTGTTGTATGCCCAGCAGGAAGTGGTGTATTCTCTCCAGTCTGACATGGTGCTCTTTGTTGCCACCTCTGTCTATGGCAGGAACGGTGCAGAGCAGCAAATCCCCATAGAAAACCTCTCCTGCTCTCCAGACTGGAAATAATACACCACTTCCAGTAGGACATACAGTAGCTGATAAGTACTGGAATATTGGAATATTTTTTAATAGAAGTAGATTACAAATCTCTGGCAACTCTTTTGTTGATTTGAAAGTATTTTGTTTCCACTGAAGCACCCCTTTAAAGAGAATCTGTCACTAGAATTATGCTGCCTTAAATAAGGGCAGCATAAACTAGTAACAGAAATGCTGAACAGGACATTATATCACTTGCATCATTCTGTTTAGCCGTTCTCGTGATATGCAGGAGAATAGGCTAGTTGATTCGCTCCTCCATCAACTCTCTGGCTGCTAATTGACAGCTGCCTATACAGAGTATATATACACAGTGTAGATAGACAACTGCCAATCAGCAACCAGTGGGCAGAGGGAGCTGGTGCTCATGAATATCAAGGACTACTGAGCACATGCATATAGACCATAAAGTAAAATGTTGCAAGTTGCAATTCATTTTTCAATTATTTACTACCTTGTCTAAAACTTCATACCATGTCAAAGTCTTAGGTCGCATTCACACGTTCAGTACCATATATTATGTCCACAATTGTCGTTCACAATTCGCAAAGAATTTGACCATAGTGCATCTGTAATCTGTATTTTTTGTGGATCCGCAAAAAATGGGAATGTGATAGGTAAACTCAGGCGCTCCGGGTTATTTTGCGGATGTTAAGGATGTATCTACTGCAAAATTACTTATCCGAGAACATTACGGACGCTGTCATGTCCTTTTTTAATTTTGTTTTGCGGCACAAATTGTGGATCTATAAAGCTGAATAGCTGTGTGAATCGTCTGAACCCTCTTCAACCTATTAGGATTAAGGACTATTGATAAGTGTCTATGATATGTCAGATATGTCAATGAAAGACACTGACCCCCAGACAACATAAAAACATAAAGGAGAAGTTCAGCCATAACAAATGACCATCACTGATTTCCTACCTCTTCCCGTGCCCCGATGCTCCACCTGACTGACCTCAGAACCCCTGCCGAAAGGCATATTCCCCCAAGTTGTGATGACGTCACGACTCTGGGAAAATGCTTAAGTTGATAGACAGCCTGCTCAGCCAATCAGTGACTGCATCGGTGTCCCGCCCCAGTGACTGACTGGCGGGCTGTCAATCAGCCGGATCTTGGTGTCGGCTGAGAAGAAGATCCCAGAGGCTGGCAGGGGTCCCGGAGCGGCGATCCGGCACTGGACAGGCACGGGGACAGGTGAGTAGTGGTGGTGATTATGTTCCCCCCCTTGTCCCTGCTTTTCCCAAAAATCGTAGCAGCCCTAGACCATTTAACGTTACTGAAAATCGGATGAATTTTATAAACTCTTTGGAAAGGAGACAAACATAGGGACACTGGTATGTCGAAGGGTGCGTCACGTCATGGGGAGAATTTTTTTTATTTTATTTTTTTTTTTTTTACACTGACTCACCGGATAACCCCTATAATGAACTCATGTCCTTGCTGAATGCACAAAGGTAACAAAGAATAAAAGTAATGAAAAGCACATGAAGAGAGAATAAACATTGCCTTCTCCGCTCGCTGCATATTTAATCTATGTACAAGTTCTGGTTAACATTACCGGTATATACGGTTCCACTATCTGCTCACATAGACATGACTTACTGCGGAAAGAACGCTTGCTGATAGTTTTCTTTAGGTGATAGGAGATTTAAGGGGATTGTGTCGTTTCTTTTACAATCAAAGGGTCTGTAGTTTGGACTCCTGGAACACATGCCATAATATTATCTGTAACATGCGCCATATACGCTGATTATACCTGCCTGGCCATTATGATCTCCTTATTCTAAGTCATTGCAGATTGCTGTGTTATAATCCAGTATAAAGACGCCTTTGTGCTGCTGATATACACACATATATATATATAATATATATATATATATATAAGACCTGAGGGTATCGCATGGTTTCAGTTTTTTTTCCCTTTGTAAAGGGGGTTATCCCACAACAACCCCCATTAGGTCTTATGGACGCCATTATTAAGTCCCACTAAATAATCCTGTTCTTCTTTTCTAGGTGTAGTACCCGTTTTAATACATGAGGATGATATCATTACCCAGCCAGTCAACATTTTATGCTATTTTAGGAAACAGGTCAGTTGCTGTTAAGTTGTTTTACATATTTGTGATGGTTGTATTTGCCTGGTTTTGTTTTAAGCCCACAGTCCTTACCAAATGGTATCAAAATGTATGGTTTTAAATGAGCAAATATGACTTAAAGGAGAAGTCCAGCAAACATTTTTATTAAAGCATTGTATTGCCCCCCAAAAGTTATACAAATCACCAATATACACTTATTACGGGAAATTCTCATAAAGGGCTTTTTTCCTGCACTTACTACTGCATCAAGGCTTCACTTCCTGGATAAAATGGTGATGTCACTTCCTGTATAACATGGTGATGTCACGACCCGACTCCCAGAGCTGTGCGGGCTGTGGCTGCTGGAGAGGATGATAGCAGGGGGACAATGAGGGACACAAGACACTGGAGGGACACTAAGCATCCCTCTGCCATCATCCTCTCCAGCAGCCACAGCCCGCACAGCTCTGGGAGTCGGGTCGTGACATCACCATGTTATCCAGGAAGTGAAGCCTAGATGCAGTAGTAGGTGCAGGGAAAAAAACGCTTTTAAGCATTTCCTGTAATACGTGTATATTGGTGATTTGTATAACTTTTGGGGGGCAATACAATACTTTAATAAAAAATTTTGCCGGACTTCTCCTTTAAATAAATGCAGACCTGGACTATTCTCTTCTGAGGTTTTAACACCACCACTCACATGCTTTCCATACTGGGCTAGAAAGAAAGTTCTTTGTCTTATCAGTTTATAACCATAAATGGGATCTATAGAAAGGAGCGCCACCACAGATAAAATGAAGCATTACACACAGTCTTTATTAAAATTGATAGATCTGTGTCTGTGTAGAGCAGGACGGGTCATCCAGAATGAGGGACCATCTTTATGGCTGCTTACCATCCCAGCCAAAAGATGAAGATACTGAACAGAGACCCCGTCTATTAACTCAAAATTCTTTAGTAGGGTGTACGTATGATCTCTAGTGGGGTATATGTACGCTGTCTAGTAGGGTGTATGTAAGATTTTTAGTTGGGCGTTTTTACAATGTCTAATTGGGTATATGTATGTATAATCTCTAGAAGAGTATGTGTATGATCCCTAGTATGATATGTATACAATATCTTGTAGGGCATATGTGTCCTGCTAGTAGGGTATGCATAGTCTTTTTTTGTGGGATGTCTAGTAGGGTATATGTACCATCTCTAGTAGGGTATGTGTAGTCTGTCTAGTAGGGTATATGTGCTATCTCTAGTAGGGTATGTGTAGTCTGTCTTGTGGAGTATGTGTAGTCTGTAGGGTATATGCGCTATCTCTTGTAGGGTATGTGTAGTTTGTCTAGTAGGGTATATTTACAATGTCCGGTAGGCTATATTTAGGATGTATATTTGCTTTCTTTAGTAGGGTATATGTACAATGTCTGGTAAAGTATGTGTATGACTTACATGTACAATGTCTGGTAGGGTATATTTGCTATCTCTAGTAGGGTATATGTACAATGACTGGTTAGCCTTCCAATGCTCGGGTCCTGGGTTCAAATTCCACCAAGGGCAACATCTGTGATACTCTAGTTTCCTCCCACACCCAAAACATACATACAGGTGAATTTAGATTGTGAGCCCAAATGGGGACAGGGACCAATATTGATGAACTATGTAAAATGCTGCGGATCAGTTGGCGCAAATAAATAAATAAATAAATATATGTGCTATCTTTATTGAGTATATGTACAATGTCTGGTATGGTATATTTGCGGTGTCTAGTTAGGTATATGTACAATGTCTAGTATGGTATATGTACGATGACTGGTTAGGGTATATGTATAAAAATTGGTAGGGTATAAGTGCTACCTCTAACTGGGTATATGTACAATCTATAGTACAAGTAGAATGTTTGTAGGCTATATGTATGATGTCTGGTAGAGGTATATGTATGATGTCTTGTAGGGTATACATAAGAGGTCTGGTAGGGATATGTGTACAATGTGTGGTAGGGGTAAATGTAAGAGTTCTCGTAGAGGTATATGCAGGGGCGTAACTAGAAATGGCTGGGTCCTATAGCAAACTTTCCAAGGCCCCCCCCCACACACACACACTTCCAAGCTACTGGGGAAGAAATGGATGTGTGGTTTCAGCTTTTTTTTTTCTACATGGTTTCTAAATGCTTAAAATATATAAAGTCTGCACATTAAATGATCTGTATATTGTCTGTAGTGATTCTCGTAATAGGATTGGTAGGTAAAAGCTTCAGACAATGCACATTTAACGTATACAGCCATACCAGACCAAAACAATACCGCCATACTGTGACTGGATAACTCCGCCACACCAGGCCTAAACAATACCGCCATACTGTGACTGGATAACATTGCCACACCAAACCTGACCAAAACCGCCACACTGTGACTGGATAACACCACTATACCAGACCTGACCAATACCGCCACACTGTGACTGGATAACACCTCCATACCACACCTGACCAATACCGCCATACTGTGACTGGATAACACTGCCAAACCAGACCTGACCAATACTGCCATATACTGTGACTGGATAACACCGTGACACCAGACCTGACCAATACCACCATACTGTGACTGGATAAGACTGTCATATCAGACCTGACCAATACCGCCATACTGTGACTGGATAACACTGCCATACCAGACCTGACCAATACCGCCATACTGTGACTGGATAACACTGCCACACCAGACCTGACCAATACCACCATACTGTGACTGGATAACACTGCCACACCAGACCTGACCAATTTCGCCATACTGTGACTGGGTAACACCTCCATGCCAGACCTGACCAATACAGCCATACTGAAACTGGATAACACCACCATACTGTGACTGGATAACACTGCAACACCAGACCTGACCAATACCGCCATACTGTGACTGGATAACTGCACCATACCAGACCTGACCAATACCGCCATACTGTGACTGGATAACTGCACCATACCAGACCTAAACAATACCGCCATACTATGCTGGATAACAGCCTGACACTTCACTATATATCCTGTCTGGCACTGCAGGTGAGTGTGTGTATATATGTGGATAGATAGATATATCCAGCCTAGTACGGCATGTGTATGTCCTGTCTGGCACTGCGTGTGTGTGTGATATATATATATATCACACACACACAGTGCCAGACAGGACATCTACATGCCGTACCAGGCTGGATATATATATATCCCACACACACACACACACAGTGTGTGTATATATATATATATATATATATATATATATATATACTGTAATGGTACTGCAAGTAAAAATAGGACAATTCAAATTATTCTCTGATTGTATGTAGGGTGACTATAATGCAGTCCTCCTAGAGCTGCAGCCACAGGGTAGCTTTGCATGTTGACAGTGTGGGACTACAACTCCCACTGTGATCTGTCTGTGCAATCTGTGTCTCCATGCAGTCTTTGGGGAGGATGGGGGCACAGACAGCAGACAGACCACATTGGGAGTTGTAGTCCCATAATGTCACAGCCCCCCTCCACATACACACTTACTTATGCATTTTTGCAATAGCAGCTTCCATACATCCCCCCTCCCCGCCACACACCGTATCTGTGACAGTGTATAGTTACAGGAGGAGGAAGGAGCGGTAACGTCTGAGGTCCGGCAGGAGAGGGCTGGGGGTCGGAGGTTATCATGCTCCTCCGTGCAGGCAGCTGACAGGCCAGACAGGAGAGCGCCTCTAGCTGCTGCCAGAGGAGAGGAACCTTCAGTCAGGGATCGGTCACAATGACCGGGGGAGAGAGAGAGAGGGGGTGCATCCGTGTTTTATCTCCCCCCCCCCCCCCCCCCCCCCCCTCTCTCGCTCTCTTGGCTTCTATACAAATAGCGTTCCCCTGCTTGGCTAGTCTCCTGAATAGCTAAGCAGGCAACATTACCGAAGCAGCCCCTGACGGACCCCTTGATGTTGGGGGGGGTTCTTTCTGGTCGGTCGGGTGCCGGCAGATAGCGCTGCATGTGACAGTATGACAGTGCAGGGTTGGGGGCGAGGGCTGCCGGTGGATCGTGCTGTGACAGTCCAGGGGGGGTGTCTGGCTCTTCACAATGTCACTCACCATTAGGACACTTGTTTTCCTGAGGGGGCCCGGGCCCCCTGCGACCCCGGGCCCCATAGCGACTGCATACCCTGCCCCCATGGTAGCTACGCCACAGGGTATATGTACTATGTCTAGTAGGGGTATATGTATGATGTATTGTAGGGTATATGTAAGAGGTCTGGTAGGGGTATATATATGATGTCTTGTAGGGGTATATTTGCGATGTCTGGTACGGGTATATGTACTATGTCTGGTAGGGGTATATGCGCTATGTCTAGTAGGGATATATGTGCTATGTCTGGTAGGGATATATGTACTATGTCTGGTAGGGGTATATGCGCTATGTCTAGTAGGGATATATGTGCTATGTCTGGTAGGGGTATATGCGCTATGTCTAGTAGGGGTAAATGTATGATATCTGGTAGTGGTATATGTACAATGGTTTTTCTGACTGTCCTAACCCCTCTTGACTATAGTAGCAGATTTTCCAGTCTTTGTTCTCAGCCTCCCCTCATAAGCTGATGTCATTCTCAGGAAGTCCTAGAATAAGTGATTGTGAATGTTTGTAATATAAAGCACAGCCCCTGATTCTGGGCTGAATATCCATCTCCTGGCGGCAGTGAGTATGTGAGTATGGCGCAGTCATAAAACACCTGTAGGAAGCGTTCCTAGAGATGACGGTCAGGCACCTGACCTAGGTTTAGTAGTAATCCATATAAGGTTTAGTAATGACATTTGTTCCTACAAATGTGGAGGCGTTGTACTGTCTATGGTAATGTCAGAGATATACGGAGGTACAGTAAGGCCCGATAGACTCCTGTGCTGTGCTGCTGCATGCTGTGCTATTTTTATTCAACATTTGCTTGGAATTTGCAATGGAGAGTCACAATGGAAAGGGACGATCGCCCAACAAGTAAAGGCTCATCGCAGGATCACATGGCCCTAAAAATCAAGCAAGCCAATGATCATTATACGGCCCTAAACCTACAATAATGATTCTGTCTAAACGAGGGATCGGGAGCCTTTGGCCCTTCAGCTGTTGCAAAACTACAAATCCCATCATGCCTGAACAGCCAAAATTTTGGCCTTCATTGTTCAAGCATGATAAGAATTGTAGTTTTGCAACATCTGGAGGGCCAAAGGTTCCCCGTCCCTGTGCTAAAGTATCCTTTGTTGCCATCATATCACCCATCTAAAAAGATCCTTAGCATAAAATAAAATACAGGTAAAAGTAAGTATGACTACAGGGTTTGTTTGCTGTCTGTTACCATGGAGACACATAGGTCTATATGGATGCTGTGAAAACAAGACCAAAGAAAATTAATATTTTCTCCATGTTTAATTTAGACTTGTTGGAAGAGTAAAAAAAATTATAGCAAAGGTGACCATAGCCTTAAAAGTGCTTGTACTAGCCTATACACTGATTGCGTATCTGTATCAGTAAAGAAAGGGTCAATCAGTTAACTCTCCCTCCACACATAAGTCCCCAGGTGACCCCAAACCTGCTGGTGTTGGTATCTGCTGGTACCAGTGCCATCTGCCTGTAGCGGCGACCAGTGAAGGGGTTAATCCAGGGGTCAGAAGTTTCACTGTATTGTTGAGGGTTTTTCTCAGGACAGCATAGATTTATATGGTCTAGGTATCTATCATTTCCAGAAGAACTCAGTTTATTTCAGTTATTAGTGACTTGTATTTTCCACATCTCCCCTGAGTATATAGCATACGGCTCTATGAATCCCATATGTGGTGGAAGGTGTCAGCTGACAGATCCCGCTCTGGAATGCTTGTATCTTTTTATTGGGCACTGGCACACACTTAATAACTAGTAAGGAGAGATTGATCGGAATCCTAAGCTAGCAGAGCAGACTGCAGCAGGTTTTTGAAGAGGAGCCCGCGTCCTCGGTGGTCCATTTAGCCCCCTGAAATAACAAAGAGTATGATAAGATTACTTATTCTCCTGGAATGAAATGACAGATTCTGACATGTGAAACCGAAGCTGTTCTATTACGCTGTGGTGAAGCCAGTTCTTCATATGGTCTACCATACAACTCTACCCTGAGGCCACTGGTGTAGATAATAAGGTGCTTAAAAATGGACGTAATAAGGTGCTTACCTAAAAAATGGACGTCCTTTAATAGCAGAAATGTGCTGCTTATTTGGCCTGTTCCAAAAAAAATAAAAAAATCTTAATCGAATCTTAAAGGAGATCTGTCTCCACATGTGACATGTCATTAATACTTATATTCCTCATAAAATAATAGGGAATCTTTTCGTAGAACTCTTCTTAGAATCTTTCTTAGAAATTTCTTTGTCTTTTATGCTGAAAGTGTATTATCAAAACTCAAAGGGAATGGGAACGCTGTTGTCATACATACATAGAATTCTCTAATTCCCTTTTAAAGGGTCCTCTCACTTAAAAAAAATCTTGCCTTGTTAGGGTGATTATACATGGAACGGGTTTTTGTCGATAAACAATTAACGATCTCAATGCGCCTAAGGGCCCTATTCCACCGGACGATTATTGTTTGCATAATCGTTAACGATCTCAAACAACCGCTATTGTGAAAGACCTGAAAACGTTCACTCATTTCCATTGAACGATAATCGTTACTTATGATTGTAATTGCGATAGTTTTTCTTCGCTATTTATTCGCTATTGCGTTTGTATCTATTGCGAACGACCGAACGATGTCTTATTCAATGCGACCGATTTGCGAACGAGCAACGATAAAAATAGGTCCAGGTCTTATAAAACGATCAACGATTTCTCGTTCGGTCTTTAATCGTTAACTGCATTTCAACCGAACGATTATCGTTTAGATTCGAATGATTTAACAATAATCTGAACGATAATCGTCCGGTGGAATAGGGCCCTAACAGTGCTCCCCGCCATGGGAACGGCGCCAAGGAGGAAGGTAAGAGACATACCTTTCTCCTTGGCGCACCGTGCCCATTAAGGGGCTTTCAGCAGGTTAGATTAGTCTAACCTGCAGATAGTTCCCCGTTAAAGATTTCTTGGCCGCAAATGAGCATTAATCAGTGTGATCGGGGCTCATTTGCAGTGCTTTTAAATGGCACAACCATTCGAGTAACCAGGCCACATGAATGATCCATGTATCATATGTGCACCCATGGAAACTGACAGCACAAATATGCATATATTCATGCTGTCGGTTTCCAGACCACACAAGCACTGTATACTTACCTTTCGCACTGCTGTGTGATCTGCCATCCTTCTCTCTGGCCCTCACGTCCCGCTGTCGGGCCTGAAGATACCAGAGTGGCCAAAGGGCAAGACAGGAGAACAGGATGCTAGATCACACATCAATGCAGAAGGCATGTATACACTGCTTGTGTCATCTGGAAACTGACAGCACAGATATATGCATATAGGTGCTGTCAGTCTCCTTTTGCTATTGGCTGAACATCTGTTTACACAGGAAGATGTGCAGCTGGTAATGATAAATTTTGAAAAAAGCTGAAAAGATACGATCAGCTGAGGGTCAGGCACTTTCCCGCGCTTCGGCCGAGAGCTGTCACTTTTATCGTCCGAAGAAGTGTTTCTAACAACACTGCTGGCAAATAATTGGCCCGTGTAAAAGACCTTAAAACCCGACTGCTGCAAACTGCTGGGTAGAGAAGAACTTGAGAGAACACGTCTCCGCGCTCTATTTACCGATCAATGGGGATCCGAACACCACGACCATCATGCTGATTTGTTACAGGATTTGGGGAAATGGAGAACTTTACCCATGCATAATACCCTTCACAATAAGGGGAAATCTCTTTAATGGAGAAGCAGTCAGACATACTACTTCCCCATTCAGATCTATGGACCTGATGAAGGTAGCTACTAGAGATGAGGAAATCTACAGTAGAAATGAAGCGAAGCATTATCGTTCCTATTGGGATTCTGCTACTAAGGTTGCGGGCTTTGAAGTCTGCTCCTCCCTGGGTGCTGGAAAAAGATGGATCCAGTCCTGGGAAGCTTCTCTCAGTTTCCCAGGACGGGATCCATATTTTTCCAGCAGCAGCCAGAGAAGAGCGTCACGGAGCAGAGCAGACTTCAAGGTCCACAGCCTTACATTCCCGATAGAAACAAAGCAGTTTGCTTCATTCCTACTGTAGATTCGCTCATGTCTACTAGATAAGCCCAGCACTTGTCTATCTTTAACAGACTCATAGATTCTAGTGTCTCAGTAGTCGGACCCCCACTGGTCAGCAGGGCTGTGGAGTCGGAGTCGTGGAGTCGGAGTCGGAGCTAGTTTTGGCTGGAGTCGGAGTTGGAGTCGGAAAAAAATGACTCCAGCTTTAAAAAAATCTTTAAATAATGTAGAATTGAGTTTTGATATGAATTTTTGCTCATCAATATATTTTATACGCAACATTCTAATAGGACACTAGCCCTATTAGATAGGGGTGGTCGGGGAAAAGTAGTCAGACACTATTTGGCAGTTTGTTTCTGAGCTGGAAGAGTCCATTGTGTGGGGGAGATCTGTGCTGTTCTCTTCTTGGATGCTGGATGACTGTATATGAGCAGCAGTGTAATATGAAGATATCCTGTATAATACAGGAGGAGGAGAAGACATAAGTAGTGTAGCAGTAACCTCTGTCCTCAGTGTGGTGTTTCCTCTCTGGGAGAAGATTGTGTGTTTTCCTTCAGTGTTCTATGGCAGCAGCTGTGTGTGTGTGCTATGGCTGCAGCAGGCTGTGTGTATGTATGTATGTATGTATGTGTGCTATGGCTGCAGCAGGCTGTGTGTGTATGCTGTGGCTGCAGCAGGCTTTGTGTGTGTGTATATGTATGTATGCTATGGCTGCAGCAGGCTGTGTGTGTATGCCATGGCTGCAGCAGGCTGTGTGTGTATGCTATGGCTGCAGCAGGCTGTGTGTGTATGCTATGGCTGCAGCAGGCTGTGTGTGTTATGGCTGCAGCAGGCTGTGTGTGTGTGTGTGTGCTATTGCTTGCCCCCACAGCGACCCTCAACATCAATATGTGTGACCCCTCTCTATCAGTATGGCTGACCCCTCTGTATCACAGGGATTTGGCAGTGTTAGCAGTGTTTCTTTGTGTAGGGTGAATATTTAGTTAGAAACATAGAAGTCTGTAAGCAGGAAAAACCACCTGCTCCATCTAGTCTAGTTCTGAGTTGTTCAGGACATGGAGGCTGGAGACTGGCTGCATCCTCTGCACACACAGGAGAATCTGCTTCATATACAGTATTCCTTTATTCACTCAGAAGTCACCCCAGGATCATGTAGGACATTAGGGAGAAGCTGCTGAGCCAGTGTGATAAATAACTCCCCTGGTATATGACCGGCCATTTATGAAGGAGCAGGAGTCAGATTCGGGAGTCGGTCCTGATATATTCAGGAGTCTGAGTCTGAGTTGGAGTCGGAGCTGCGGCTTAAGGCCCTATTCCACGGAACGATTATCGTTCGTTTTCGGACGATATCGACCGCTACGGACGATAATCAGTCCGTGGAATAGAGTGCAACGATCAGCCGACATCGTTCATGTCGGCTGATCGTTGCAGTCGCTTGTTTTTCAACATGTTGAAAAACAAGCAACTGATATAGCAGCGATCTGCTGCCGTCGCTCCGTTGAATAGGAGCGTCGGCAGCAGATGCTGCTATATCCTATGGGCTGCCTGGACGATCTAGCGATCCCCCGGGCAGCCCCCCTGCAGCTCCCCGCCGCCCCCTCCCGCACTCACCCGCTCGCCGCAGCCGCGTTGAATAGCGGCGGCAGCGAGCGGCGAACGAGGAGCAAACGAGCGCTGACAGCGCTCGTTTGCTCCTCCAACGACCCGTGGAATACGGGCTTTACCGACTCCACAGCCCTGCTGGTCAGGTCTCCTCAGTATAAATGATGAGTGGAGGAATGATGAATTCAGTGGTTTTCATGGAAGCTGCAGGTCTTCAGGAGTAGTCACAGACCATGTACAGCAGATATAGTTCTTCATCCAGGTGTGCACTAGATGCCAGGATGGGAGTAGGTATGCTTTAGTCAGCGTCTGGTGCTGGCATGGTAAGGATAGCGTGCTGCGTACTAAACACGTAGACTTATTTTTCAGTTGCTCGAATATTTTTTATCTCTGTATAGGAAACGTATGCAAGAGTCTGTTCAGCTTAGGGATGGAATTTCTCTATCCCGGGACAGTGGGCTTCTGGAGGATTAACCATGACTGTACAGAAACTGGATTTAGTGGCTTTTCTAATGAGAGCGACTGAACAGATGATTTTCTCTCTCTTCGAAGGATTGCTTCTATTTACTGGCTCTTTAAATGATTGCACAGCTGTTTACCGCTTACTATGTATTACTTCCAGAAATATAACGCCGATTATGTGCTGTCAGCCAGACAGGGATCCGATACCCTGGCATACATTGCACTGCTGGAAGAGAAGCTGCTTCCTGCCATAGTAAGTACATTAAATTGTTGTAAAAATCTCTTTAAATATTCCGCTATTGTGAATAGGACTGTCATTCATTAAAGGGATACTCTGGGAACAAAAATGTTTTCAAATTAACTGGTGATAGAAAGTTACACAGATTTGTAAATTACTTTCATTTGAAAATATTGAGTCTTCCAGCACTTATCAGATGCTGTATGCCCTGCAGGAAGTGGTTTATTCTTTCCAGTCTGACACAGTGCTCTCTGCTGCCACCTCTGTCTATGACAGGAACTGTCCAGAGCAGAAGTAGTTTTCTATGGGAATTTTCTACTGCTCTGGACAGCTTCTGCCATTGACAGAGGTGGCAGCAGAGAGCACTGGAAAGAATACACCATTTCCTGCTGAACATACAACAGATGATAAGTACAGGATTTTTTATTTAAATTGTTTAAGTAATTTAAAAATCTCTATAGTTAAAATCAATCTGTAGGGCTACAAATAGTTGTAGTGTAGCCCCGGCCTCAGTAACCTACTGTACCTGCAGTTCTAGTACACCATGAACTGCTTAAGATGTACGGCCTGTGTAATGGCTGCTGTGGATTGGATGAAAGTGTTTGACTAACCGTATAAAACCTGTTTCCTTGTACTTACCAGTCTTTTTTAATGTCCCAGCTGCATACGTTTTGGGTTGATTCTGACAATTATTCCAGTGTGACGCGGCCCTGGTATGCTTCACATATCCCCTTCCCTCTAAACTTTTACTTGCCTGGAAAGATGTCCAGAGAAGCTCTGAATAGAATTCTGGTCACCAAGGGCCAGCCGCCGCTATACAGCATGAATGAAGTGGAAGCTCAGGTAAGTGCAACCTGCTTATTTCCCATTTTCCTATCTACCCAATGACTTAAAGGGGTTATCCAGCGCTACAAAAACATGGCCACTTTTCCCCCTACTGTTGTCTCCAGTTCAGGTGTGGTTTGTAATTAAGCTCCATTTACTTCAATAGAACTGAGTTTAAAAACCCCACCCAAACTGGAGACAACAGTAGGGGGAAAGTGGCCAAGTTTTTGTAGCCCTGGATAACCCCTTTAAAGAGTCACTGTCTAGTCCCTTCCTATCACTAAAATGAAAAGCTGGAGTGCTTTGCTGGACGCTGTGAGGCTTAAAGGGGTTATACAGATAGAGAAAACATACTTATTCTTCTTGAAGTCTATGCTATAGCAGGTACATTGCTTCTACCTATCCAAGCGAATTGGAGTATGAAGGGGCCTCTCCTTTTCTTTGAGTTATCAGTTGGTGTTGTGGTAAAATCCTATACATTATGCATATGATGTGGCTACCAGTCACTATCCTCTCTTCTTGTGTGTACTGCCAACGACTGCAGAGACCAATGATTGGAAAAGGCCCTAGTCAGTGTGGGGAAAAAGCTACAGCAACTTGTAGTGAGTGTTATATCTCAATCCATTATTGGAAGAGATCAAAGTTACACTGCCCACCACTACTTTACATCATCCTCCTTGCTGCTTCTTCTGATAAGGTATTATAAAAAAGTCGAAGATCATGATCTCCTGCTCTACATATGTGTATGGGGAGACATTGTAGCAGCTAGTCTCCACCCACTTGCTCAGGGACAGCTGAGAATTAGAGGTGACGCCTACAGAGCAGCAATCAGGTGGAAAATGCAGTATATGTGTTTTAAAATGGCCAAATATAGTGCTGACGCATATATGAGATTTTACTGTAGAGATTTATCACGGCTTACTGTGTCCCTAACAGTCTTGGTTTGCTAGAAACATAATCGCTGACAAAGTTTTCCACTTTAGGGATCCAAAGACAATAGCACAAAGAAGCTTGAAATATTCTTAGTGGTGAGGACAAGTATTCGCTTACTGGCAGGGTTATCGATTTCCTGGAAGATATACTTGTATTAAATCACACAGCGTTACTGGGTTGGTGATATACTTTTATTAGTATATAATATTCATAGATCATTATTGAATACCAGATCAATGCCGATCTAAGATGTAATATGAGAATGTGAGCTTATAACAGTGTTGCCTTATAGAAAACCTTTATGATCAGGAGCTATTATAATATAATACCTATGGCCAGTCTGTATAGATAAGACAGATATTTGAGTTCACAATCACCCTTAAAGGGTCCCTGTCATTACCGTGCTCCGACACCACTAAGAGTATATATATATATTTTTTAATTTGTATATTTTTTTATACAGTTCATAGGAGAATGTCCTTTTAATAAAGATAAGAATGGGAGATATGTTATTTATCAGTAGTCGGTATATTTGGGGATTTTTCAGCGAGTTTTGTCTATTCAGTGCTGTTTGTTTTTACAGATCTATAAAGATGCCAAGGAATGTCTGAATCTCCTCTCCAACAGACTGGGAACAGCACAGTTCTTCTTTGGAGACATGTGAGTTATAGAAACGAATAAAAAAATAAATAAATAAATATATATATATATATTATGTATATATGTCGCAGTGAAATTGATAAAATCCAGGGATTTGATCAAATCCTGGGAAATGATGGAATGACTGGGCTGTTCCATCATTTCCCTAGGGATTTGATAAAATGCCTGACCCCTTTCAGGGAAATGACGGAATGAGCGATCGAGGAGTTGCCCGGCTCTATGTTTGGCGGTGAAGGCGGATGGGGGAGCAGAGCGGCTCCCCTCCCCGGCAGGCATATGGCGGCGGGGGCGGGCGGGAACTCCTGGGAGGCATATGGCGGCGTAGGCGGATGGGGGAGCAGAGCGGCACGCCTCCCCAACAGGCATATGGCAGTGGGGCGGATGGAGAGC
Organism: Dendropsophus ebraccatus; assembly: GCF_027789765.1. Lineage (NCBI taxonomy): Eukaryota > Metazoa > Chordata > Amphibia > Anura > Hylidae > Dendropsophus > Dendropsophus ebraccatus. Next base: position 162,118,426 of record NC_091456.1, on the reverse strand, counting down.
AGAGCGGCACACCTCTTGGCAGGCATATGGTGTTGGGGCGGCCGGGGAGCAGAGCGGACAGGCCGGGTGGAGCAGGAGACATGTCGCAGGGTGGTTCAGACTGGACTGGAGGCGGACGCGGAGTGGAGCGGCACACCTCCCGGCAGGTGGACGGCGGCAGGGGTGTAGGGGAGCTGAGCAGACGGGCCCAGGGGAGCAGGAGGCGCGTAGCAGGGGAAACGAGTGGAACGGGGAGCAAGAGGTGGCGGAACCGGACGGGGAGCAGAGCGGACAGGCTGGAGGGAACAGAGAGGCGATACAGTAAGCAATTCTATGTCGCAGGGGATATGATAGAGTTCATTTTATTATTTCCCTGAAAGGAGTCAGTGATTTGATCAATTCCCTAGGGAAATGATGGAACGGCGCAGTCATTTTATCATTTCATCATTTCCTGGGATCTGATCAAATCATTTCACTGCAATTTATATATATATATATATATAATAAACTACACTATTTGAACACGAGCTGTACCGGAGTGCCGCAGTGATTTTCTTCATTTGTATGCATTCATACCCACGGTCCTCAGGGGTATACACTGCTGGCACCAACTGCATAAGTTTCCTTGAGTGCTGTGTCCACCTTTCTACATATATATATATATATATATAATCTGATGCAAAGCACAGTGGGCGTGTTATCCATTGTTTTGTTTAGCTGACACAAGTTAAAAGCTACGATTACATTTGCAGCCATTGTCCAGTGCAAAATGAAGCAACTTTTCTAACAACTGTGTCTGCAGCTCCTGTGCAGATCTACGTAATTACTGATTACAAATGGTGTGGTCTTGCAGTTTTATTCTGTCACTTCTCTCATCTGCTTCTTATACATTGGATCAGCTTAAAGTAGGGGACATGTAAATGGCAGTGTGTTCAGGATCAGACTATGCAGAGTTCTTGTGCAGTTTGTAGGAATTAAAAAAAAAATGGCTGCAAAGGTGTGGCTTTAAAGTGAATCTGTCACCCCTGTACACTGAACTGGGAGCACTTTTTATGATGATAATAAAATATTTTATGTCAGACCTGCTGAAGCTGTATGGGTGTCATTATTTGTATAAAAAATGTATTTATTTGTTAAGGAGGCGGAGCCAATGCAGCTCTTTGACCTCAGACAGCTCAACCACTGTTTTCTTATGCATGCCGCTTTGAAATTGATTGATAAACGGCATGGCTCACATAGACTCGGCCTGTTCTGTTCTTTCACAGTGCTTCCCTATAGTGGCACAGGGGCAGCGAGTTGTTCAAGCCAAGGGTGTTTTTATTGACCTCACCAATTTAAAGCTGTTTCCACACAGTATTTTTGCTCAGTATTTTGTAATCAAAACCAGGAGTGGATTGAAAACACAGAAAGGCTATGTTCACACACTTGAAATTAAGCAAATGGCCGTCATTTAATGGCAAATAACGACCATTGTTTTAAAATAACGGTAATTTTTGCCATTAAATCCGTCCACTCAATTTCAACAGTGTGTGAACTTAGCCTTTATGTGTTTTCTAACTACTCCTGGTTTTGGTTGCAAAATACTGAGCAAAAATACTGCATAGGAAAGTAGCCTAAAGGGGTTTTCTGTGCAAAACATGATGGTAACCTATCCTGCAGATAGCTCAGTCACTGACTTTAAGGTCCACCCGGCACCCCTACCTATCAGCTGATACACTGAATGGGGCTGAAAGCAGGTTGTATATTTTGGAGGTAATGCAAAAGTTGAATATATTCTGTATATCCAATTCCCTATTATTTAACCGTTATAGAAAGAGTAAGTATAGCACCAGGGCTCTCTGTATAACACATGCAGCTGTTCTGTTTCCACAGTTCAGAGCATCAGATTAACCCCACTCTTTTCTTGCAGGCCTACTACCCTAGATGCCTTTGTTTTTGGTTTCCTCGCCCCCCTCTATAAAGCTCGTCTGCTCAAGGTTCAGCTCCAAGAACATTTAAAGCAGCTTCCCAACCTGTGCGACTTCTGTGACCACGTCCTCCGTGTGTATTTCACGGAGCATACTGAAGGTATCGGTACAATTCTCTGTAAATAAAAGTGGAATTTATAGATTCTTTATGGCTGCGACTACAATAGTAGCCTCATCAGTGTCTTAGATTTCAGCTTTTGCATGTTCAGGTTTGTACCAACCTGAGTGTTTGGCATTTGATTACTGCTGGCTGAAGAAGTTTGATGCAGCCCTAAGGTTGCCTGGAAAACATGGGCACAGCCATAGGCCTTAGACGGATTCCATGTTTTCCAGGACTCCCTGGGGGTGCATTCAACTTCTTCAGCCACCGGTAATCAAATGGCGAGCGTTCAGCTTTGGATGAACCTGAGCTGTGTCCCTTTAGGAGACTGTATATAGGCACTATGGCCACTACTTCTGGACCACTGGAAGTCAATGTGTTTGTAGGATCAGACAAACATTTGTTTGTAATCTGTAAACATGGAGACATCCAGTGTCCACACACTGGTGCAATATATGTAATTTAGACTGTAAAATTGCTTGAGTAAACCATGCTCTGATCTGTAGACATTGGCACATACTCTTTTTCCATGAAAATAAGCCCCCCCCCCCCTTCTAAAATAAGACCCCCCCACCACTCTACTCTCTAGCCTTAAGTAAGGCGTCCCCCCAAATTTAAGGCACCCCCTACCCTAAACTAGGGCGCCCCCCACAAAGGTAAGGCGCCACAGGCAGCTTGCTCCATGGCCCTCTCGTCCTCTGCACGTCCCAATGCACGCCGCCACACGTCCCAACACACAACGCCGCATGCCACCACCCGACCTGGTGCACGCCATGCCGGCATGTCCCACTGCACTCCGCCACCCGTCCCGCAAGGATGTGAGTATTCTGGGGAGGTCCTGGGGGATGTCTTATTTCTCTCAGCTAAGAGAGAGGTATCAGTTGTTTTAACTATAACTATCTGCCCATGTCTACAGCTCTGACCATGATATACAGCTGATAGATTCCCTTTAATAGGCCATATAGGGGCATAGTATGGTCAGAAACCACATTTTGAGGTTTATCCTTGAAACTTAAGACCTCAGATGGTATGCTGTTTCTTACACCCAAGTTTTGGGATTAGTGGTGCAATTTATGTAATTTAGAATTTTTCAAATCTAAAAGACATGGGCAAATAGCTCATAGGGATATAAAACAAATGATACCTGTCTCTTTGCTGACAGCTGTTTGCAAAATGATAAAATCCTATTTTCCTTCTAAGCTCGTAGAAGCCTGGCTGAGCTGCTGCATTCATGCCTCCTCACTCCCCCTTCTCGCTCTGCAAGATTGCTATCTACCCATGTATACAGCTCTGAGCATGATGTAGAGCTGTAGAGACAGATTCCCCTTAATAGGCCATATAGGGCCTTAGTATGGGCAGAAGCTACATTTTAAGGTTTACACTTGAAACGTGAGCCCACAGATGGTATGCTGTTTCCTACAGCCAAGTTTTGGTAACTTGATCATAAAATAAAGTAGTTTGAAAGTAAGTGGTTAGAGCCTCACACTTCTGTATTAACATTCTCAGTGCGTTTTTCTTCTTTTAGACACTGCTTCTTCTACAGTATATGTGCATCTTTTATTGTTTGTACTAATCCTGCCTATTGTGTTTTCACCTCTGTCTCTCCTTGCTGTATGTAGGAGCCTCTCCTGCTGGCCAGGAAGCAATAGATGCAAACTTGCAGAAACTCACACAGCTTGTAAATAAGGAGTCCAACCTAATAGAAAAGGTCATAACGTCTTCTTTCTATAACTTCTTGTAACCCGTTTCTTGATAGCAAACATCCTTCTATGTCAAATTGTGTTTGTGAATTTGGTACCATATCACCAGTGTTATATAAGCTTTCACTAATCTCACTACCTTATTTTACAGGCTTAAAGGGGTACTCTTGTAAAAAAAAATCAAATTAACTAGTGTCAGAAAGCTAAACAGATTTGTAAATTACTTTCATTTACAGATCTCAAGTCTTCCAGTACTTATGAGCTTCTGTATATCCTGCTGGAAGAGGTGTGTCCTTTCCAGTTTGGCACAGTGCTCTCTGCTGCCATCTCTGTCTGTGACAGGAACTGTTCAAAGCCGAAGAGGTTTTCTATGGGGATTTACTACTGCACTGGACAGTTCCTGACCCAGACAGAGGTGGCAGCAGAGAGCACTGTGTCAGGCTAAAAATAATACATAACTTCCTGTACAAATCTGTATAACTTTCTGATATTCTGAAAACAATTTTCTTCTTCTGAGTACCCCTTTAATGAGTCTGGTTGGTTTAGGGCTACCATCAGGGCACTGCCCTCACAGGCCTTATCAAGTAATATTCCTGCTGTGCCACTTAGCTTCCACTATAAGAAGACATTTTTACAGTCCCTTTTTACTCTGTATAGCACATACAATGCATTCAGAAAGTTTTCAGACCCCTTTACTTTTTTGACATTTTATTAAGCTTAGGCCTTGTGTGAAAATAAAAAAATAAAGTTTTTCCTCCTTATTCTGCATCCAATACAGAAACAGAATTTTGGACATTTTTTAAAAAAACTAAAATTTCCCATGGACAACTATTCAGGGCCTTTGCTGTGACACTTGACATTTAGCTTTGGCTCCACTCATTTCTCTTTATTATCTATTAGATTCTACACTGAGTGGAGTCACCTGTGGAAAATATAGCTGATTGGACAGGTTTAGGAAAGATACCCCCCTGTCTATATAAGGTCTAACAGCTGACAATACATATCAGAGCAAAAGTCAAGTCACGAGGAGGAAAGAAATGCCTGTAGAGCTCAGAGACAGGATTGTGAGGAGGAACAGATTTGTAGAACGGGACAGTATGTTTCTACTGTACTGAAAGTTCTGAAGAGCGCTGTGGCCTCCATAATTCTTAAATGGGAGAAGGTTGGAGAAACCTTTCTAGAGCTGCTGCCCCGCTAACCTAAGTAATCAAGAAGGGCTTTGGTAAAAGAGGTGACCACCAATCTGGGCAGGTTAATAAGAAGCCTCTCCTCGGTAAAAGACACATGATTTTTTGCAAAAAAGAACATGAAGGACTCTCTGTGAGAAACAAGATTCTCTGGTCTGAGGAAACCAAGATTGGACATTTCGAACTCAACTCAAACCAAACACTGCTCATCACCTACCCACTACCATCCCTACAGCGAAGCTTGGTGGTGGTGACAGTGTTATGCTGTTGGAATTTTTTAGTGCCTGGGACAGGGATGACTGGTCAGGGTTGAGAGAAATTCTTAATGAAAACCTGATCCAGAGTGCTCTGGAGCTCAGACTGGGCTGAAGGTCCATCTTCCAACAAGACAGTGGCCCTAAGCACTCAGCTAAGACAACATAGGAACGGCTTATGGAGAACTTTGTGAATATTCTAGAGTGACCTAGCCAGAGGCCTGACCTGAACCTAAGCGAACTTCTCTGGGAAGACCTGAAAATGGTGTCCACCAATGGTCCAAATCCAACCTGATATGGGAAACCTTCGGGCCTCCAGCTGTTGCAAAACTTAAGTTCCCATCATGAACTGATGCTGAAGAATCCTTACCCCGGAATAGAGCCTAAAAGATCTACAGAGAAAGATGGCAGAAACTCCCCAAATCCAGGTGTGCAAAACCTTGTGGCATCATAGCCAAGAAGATGGAGGCTGGAATCACCGCCAAAGGTCAATGCAATACATCAGTTTTTCCTTTTCAATAAGTTCTGTTTCCCCTTTGTAATTATAGGATACTGAGTGTCAAATAATGGGGGTGGGAGTAGGAGAAACATAATTTATTTTTTATTTTTTTAGCACAAGGCCACAAAATAACAAAATGTGAAAAAAGTGAAGACTTTTTTTTTAATGCATTGCATATCTAGTGACGTATCCCTTGAACCATAGCAGAGCCAGATATTCCATTTGGGACAAATAAATCTGAGCTCTAATGAAGGAAAGTACAGCTACAACTTGGTAACAGCTGCAGAGGACATCTAGCAGCTCAACAGAAGACGACATCCCTGTATCTCATATTACTCATGATTTTTGTCCTTTAACCTGAAGTGGTAAAAATCTTGACCTCTAGTGAAAACTATCTTGCGAAAACAAGGTGCGGTAAGATGAACCCTCAAGGCTGATGTTTATGGAGAAGCAAATAGTACACATCTGCTATTGCTATTGTACCCGAGTCACAATCCCCACTGGGTGGTCATCTGGAAAATAGTTCCATATTTCTGGGAATAAGGTAGGTGTTAAATGGTGACAACAATCCCCTGGCACAGCAGGACCCCAAACTCCCCACCGCCCAATCAGAGAATCCCACAGCCAGGAAAGCAAATCATTTGTTCTTGTGTAGAGTTGGTGATATGATTGACTCTCCCTTGAAGTGTGCAGACAAAGCTCGCTTTATACCTCTTACATTCCTCCTTGATTTTATTTTGCCTTGAGACCAGTCATATTTTCCAATGATAGAAAAACAAGAACTTTTTTTTTCAGTGGCTAGAAAAGAAAAAAAAAAAATAACCTCTGTATTCTTTACATTAATCATAGCTGATGTCATTGTAGGGAAAGTATTCATAAACACTGGGCTTAAATTGTTCCTGCCACTTTAAAAAAAAAAACTTTTGACATGTTACTCTTATATGTAAACATTTTGACTGGTCAGGCTTTGGTTGTTCAGACTAATTGTTAGAGCTGGGAGAAGCGCTGTGCTGAACACTTCACCCCTGCATGGCCGAGCGCTGCTTCTGGAGATCAGTGGGCATCTGATCGCACAAACCCTGACAGATTAAAATATAAACATGTCAAAAGTTTTGAAGTGATAGTAAGTTTTTTTTTTTTAATTCCTGGGGACCATATTTTAAAGAAACCCTACAGGCAGCCAAGCCAAACATCCTTAATAGCTGCCAGCTGATACATTAATTTCAGCCCCATTGAGGGATGGGGAAAAAAGCTGCTGCCAGACATCTGTTGTAGTGGCTTATCTCTAAGGAGAACAAAAGGATCACTCTTTGATAGTCAGCATGTCTGAACCTTCTCCCTATCAAACAACCTTTAAAGAGACTATGTTAGTAGGTTTAGCTGTCCTATCTCAGGGTAGCATAAACTAGTGACAGAGAAGCTGAACAGAATGATGTATCACTTACATTGTTCTGTGCAGCTGATCCAGAGATATCCTCCTGAATAACATGGACAATAAGTAGTCCTCTCCTTTATGTGCACGAGCCCAGTAGTCCTGGTTATTCATGAGAAGCCGAAAGCTCCGCCCACCAGCTGCTGATTGGCAGTTCTCTATCCATGCTGTGTATAGGCAGTCAACTGTCACTCAGCAGCTGGAGAGCGAGGAGAGGTGTGTGGCAAGAATCCTATTCTCCTGCATATTAGGAGAACAGCTGAACAAGACAATGTAAGTAATACACTGATCTGTTCAGCATTTCTGTGATTAGTTTCTGCAGCCCTCATTTAAGGCAGAATAAACCTAGTGGCAGAGTCCCTTTAAAATCTCAGCTTCCAAACAGATGCATGAGAGTGCATTCCCACCACATATGATAGATGGTGCCAACATAATCACAATTTCTCCATCATGAGCATGGGTATTTATCATCTGTACTTTGGATACATTCTGGTAAAAGATACCAACAAAGTGCTGTCTTGCAAGACTAGTCCAAGGGGGAAATTTATTAAGGGCTTTGCGCCTATTTTTAGGTGATTTTTGGGTAATTGTATTTTTCGCCCAGTTTTTGTCTAAGTTGTATTTATGAACCAGTATTCGACAGGCGAATATTTTTTAGATGCAACTTTTTTTTAATCTGCCTGTTTTGAGTATTCACCCAAAAGTTCTTATAATCCAGTATTAGCGCCCAATTTATCATTTGCGACTTTTTTAAAAGTCGCACAAAGAGGCTTATGTCTGGTTACTACCAGGGGAATATGCTTGCACAATTTTTGCATTTTTGCGACTTTGCGATTTTTTACTTAGATACATTCACTATGGCAGTGCTACATGTTAATAAATCAGTCACAAGATATTGGAACAAAATACACACCAAACCCCATTAGAATAGTTGCACACATTAGACTCCGTAGTAAATGTCCCTGCAAATGTGAGTAGTTTTTGGAAAATTTTCTCATCCATCATAGTGCAGAAGGTTGAAGAGGAAGGTGGAGTTGCAGGTCAGGCTCCGACATCTGTATTGCCTCTGCTTTCCATGTAAAGAAATCTGTTCAGACTTGATTTATATATAACACGAGTTAGAAACTTGTTTAAGGTCCAACCTTGTTTGTTGCAGATGGATGATAATCTCCGGCGCAGCCCTCAGAACCGTCCCAAGACCATGACAACACTACAGCCTTCAGCCGAACCCCGGCAGTCCAGCCAGCTCCTCTCTCCATGAATGATCTTGGATCTTGCCTCTGCCGCTCCCCAGTCTCTACAGTCAGGACTCCAGGTTCTGCCAGCTCTGCCCTGCGGCTGGCCTTTGTGCAAGCTGTTTTCAAAGATGATGCTTTTCCAAATATTTATATGGGAACATATTTGAAGTGCAATAAACTGATCACGGGAGCCTGTTTGTGCCATTATAGCATATTTCTGCGTTTTGGAAACACAAAGCCAAATGTGACATTTCCTTATTGCTGGACGTCCAGAAGTAGCCAAACATTATGGTTCTAGAAACTTATTTTCTAGCCGGACAGTCACAATGTTTCAACTGTTAAAGTATTAGAAGTTTTTATTAGACCCCAAAATTATTCCACCCTCCAGACTAAGGTTATGTTCACACATATAGTACTTTTAGTAATTTTTTTTAAACCAAAATCAGTGGTGGGTTTTATTGTAATTTTGCCCTGTCAATTCCACTCCTGATTTTGGTTGAAAAAAATACTGACCAAAAAACTGTACTATGTATGAACTAACACTTTATATTTAATAGACTACACCCCAATATTAAAGGGATTTTCTTGACTGCTAATTGTTCTCAGGCTGCTTTCAAGTAAAAGTAAAAAAAAACCATGTACTTACCTTCCTTGCTCCCCCTACTGCTGCTGTTCTCAGCCCAGTCCTACTGTGCAGCACTGCTGGGGTTCCCATATGGAATTGTCTGCTCAGCCATGCTGTGGCTGAGACTTGCGCACAGTGGAGGCCACTGACTAGCTAAGTGGCCTTTCCACATATTGACCCCAGAAGTACCATGCACCTGGAATGGCAGTGGTGGGGGAGTAAGGTAAGTATATGGTTTTTCTTTTATTTAACTTCTATCAGCTGTGTTTGGCTTTGTCCAGAGGATAAATCTATGATCTATTGTAGTCATAGGTAGACCACACAGTCAAGGAAATCACCTTGCATTTTAGGCCCAACATAGTCTATGGGCAACCTTGTGGCCTCCCAGACCAAACAGAACTGAATCAATAGGAGACATAATGTCTGTTCCCTACCTCTACCGCTGCCACTCCCATGACCAGTGGGTGTCACAGCGATTGGACATTGATAGCATATTATTATGAACAGCACCTGCTATTAGTGCTTGGGTTTGTTAGTTCCTGAAACACAAAACCAGTATGTAAAAGTAACTGGATACTGCTTTACTGATGTTCCCACATCCCCTTATCATTACCCCACCCCAAGAATAGGCGCCTAGGTGCTATGGACGCCTTTTGGCACAATTATTTTTTATTAATCTGAATTTTCTAAGGCATTCCATACTGCAAGGTTATTTTGTAATGCAACAGTTTGGTATTTCTTATATCTCTATACAATATAACTGAATGTCTTATTCTACGTGGAGTTTAAGGGGTTATCCAGAAAAAAAACATGGCTGCCATCTTCCAGAAACCACTCCTGGTTTTGCAGCTCAGTTCCATTGAAGTGAATGCAGCTTAGTTGTAATTCCACACACAACCTGAGGACAGGGGTTGCGCTGTTTTTGCAACAAAGTAGCTGTGCTTATTTCTAATACTGGATAAACCCTTTAAATCCCTGGTTTTATCTCTGACATAGTTTATTCTTATAGTACCAGAGTTTTCTGCATGAGTATAGTATTATATAATATTATTGTCCATTATATGCTTCATATTTTGCTACAATATATTTACAGCAGCCAATGATATAAATATTTTAATATTCCGTATTCTACATATTGATTGTTTAGGAGGAATATATATATATTTTGGTATTTATTCCTGAATTGGTTTTCCTATGTGGAACCTTTCAGCTGTCATTGCTATATTGTTCTTTTTTTTCCCCTCTAATGCACAGATTGTATTTATAATGTGTATATATTGTGATATATGGGTTATATGTTTGTTTTGGAGCAATTGTGCCAGATATATTAGAAAGATTGATGAAATAGTAACACCTTGTGATTGATAGTCTTCCTTTTATCTGGGCAATTTAATCCCCAGTGGCTTCATACATTTGGACGTTCTTTTCATTCCAATCACAGACTACAGAGTAATGTGAACTGCAGTCTACATTGTGGGGCAGCTTTCCCCGGGCCTCCAGTGATCCAAGTCATCCAGGTGATTGCCATAGGATAGGTCCACCCGGGCAGAAGTGGAGGACCCCACCCTTACACTGACGTCTATATTCCCAGTAGCCTACATGAAAAGGGATTTCTTTGATGAGATGTCACTTTTAGGCTATGTTCGCACTACGTACAGATGAGCACAAACCGCGGCCGTTGTAAAACCACAGCCGGAATTTATATTCATAATCATTAATTCCGGCAGTAGTTTTACAACAACAGCCGTGGTTGAGCGTTCAACAACAGCCATTCACTAAAGAACAGTTATTTTGTTAGTACGTAGTGGGTACATAGTAGGGTGCGTTTACTCAGAAAAATGTATCTGACAGATTTTGGAAGCCAAAGCCAGTAATGGATTTGAAAAGAGGATAGATTCCAGTCTTTCCATTATGACCTGATCTCTGTTTATAGTCTGTTCCTGGTTTTGGCTTCAAAGATCTGTCAGATAAATCTTTCTGTGTAAACGCACCATTTAACAGATATCTACAGTATAGATAGTAAAGGGGTGGTCTGACGTTCGGTATTTTTTTTTATATACTATATACAGCTGCTGGTGCATATAAAGCAATGACCATCGTATTCTTACCTCTCCGTGTTGCCTCTGTGTCCTCCTCTTTTGGCGTTGCTGACTGTTGAGTCTCCACTTCCAAGACCAACTCATCTTGGGAGTGACAGCCCCGCGGCCAATGATTGGCTAAGTCACTTCCTAGATGAATTTTGTCTCAGAAGTGGAGGTTCTGCGGTCAGCAGATGACACCAAAAGCAAAGGACACACAGGGAGCGTGGACAGGTAAGCATAGGACATTCATTGTTTTATATGCACCAGCAGCAATGTATTAAAAAAATACCAAACACCAGACAACCCCTTTAAGCATCTAATCTGATTACAAAAATGGGGATCCATTGCAATGCAATGCAAGTACAAAGAGATGGCACTGTCAGAGGACATTGCACTATGTTGTTTGTCGTCTAATGACACTAAAATATTCACTACTTGAAGCCTTAGGGGCCATTCCCAAATTCCGTGCACGATTCATAAATACGGATTATGTTCTACAGAACAAGATTTTGAGTTCTGCAACTGTTTAAATCTTTGCACTACTGTACTGACACAGCCGCAATACAGTAGCGAGAAGATTTAAACCATTTCGGAGCTCCCGCCATCATCATGAATGATCATGCTGTTTGTCCCGAGTTTCGGTCCGTAGCATGTTGCCTGTGCACAGACTGTAATTATGGAACATGTGAATTCCCCCTAAATCTGGGTGGGGTATTAGCTGAACGTTTCATGAAGACGTTTTCTAGGACATCAGTATGCTCTACTGGCCTCATGCACACAACTGTACTATATATTTTAAACCAGATGGTAAATAACCTATGGTACGGCGCTAATAGACTGCTTAGCAAAATTTATTACAATGGATCTTTTGGTGATTGGGATATACATATATATATATATATATATATATATATATATATATATATATATATATATATATAAAATATATAACACACACACACAGTAATACACTTCATAGTTAGCTTCCATGGCCATGTTTTTTAACACTTACACCAGATCACCCATTGCTATTAAGGGCTTTATGAATGATAAGTTAAAATACAAACTTTTCCTTTCCAGCCACACTACATATTATAATGTATGAGTGTCTGAACGGTATCTGTGATCTATCCTGCATACACTGTGGTGAAACTTGAGACGACCACCCAAAAATGCATTGAAAGTGGTCCTCTATTGGGTTGGCCTTTGCATACTGTATGATGGACTGAAAATCTGCTATATGAAATGTGTTATAGATAAGGGCTTGGCCTTATGGAACAGTTTTATTGTACGATATATTATATTTAAAGTTATGAGCTGTTTGCATACGTGGGCCAGAAATCTGTAGTGTTTGTGCCGACAAATTTTGTATGGTTTTTTTTTTTTTGCATAAAAATGTAAAAAATTGTGTAGACTCAAGTTTTTGTCCAGATATCTGCAAATTTTTAGTGACTAATACTTTACCAAATGCTGCTTCTGTGAACTTTTTTTTGTCAATGTATTCTGCATCTGTAAAAAAATAAAAATTGTATTATGCTTAAAGGGGTTATCTGAGCAGAAAAGGTCCTATATAAGGGCCCTTGCCCACTGAGTAAAAGAGGCTGAATGTATGAGCGGATTCCGCCCGTAATTCTGTCTGTCCCCTTTCTTCAGTGGCATTTTTCTTAGAGAAGACACATAAGGAAATTCCTATTGAAGAAATAGGACAGGCAGAATTTCGAGCGGAAACCCCCATGTGAACTCATGTTCAGGTGTGGCAACGTTTTCTGAACCCGCACGTTCATCATTTGACTCCCAGCTACTGGGAAGTTGGATGCTGTCCTAAGGCTGCCAGGAAAACAGAGATACAGCCTATGGCCATGTTCACATTCTGTAAAACACCGGCCGTTCTGTGACCTGGCCGGGTCACAGAACGGCCAGTGTTTGAGAAGATCATCCCGGCCAGTACTGGCGGATGATCTTTATTTCTTCTGAATTCGGATGCGGGCGCATCAGTGTGCGCCTGCATCTGGATTCCCCACTGCACACAATGGAGAGTGCGGTCGGAGCTGCATGCTCCATTGTGTTAACTGACAGGTTCTCTGCGGACGCTATTCAATGAATAGCGTCTGCAGAACACTGACATGTCAGTTTTTTGCGGGGGCCGCTAGTGATCCCGGCCGGAGTGTATACTATGGGGGAGATTTATGAAAGGGTGTAAATATATACCTGGTGTAAACTGCCCTCAGCAGCCAATCACAGCCCCTTTTTATATTTTACCAGGGCTGAAAGCTGAGCTGTGATTGGTTGCTGTGGGCAGTTTACACCAGGTGTATATTTACGTCCTTTCATAAATTTCCCCCTATGTGTATACACTCCAGCCAGGATTCCCTCTAGCTGCACTGCACATAGGTTGTGTATTAATCACGGCCGTTGTTGCACATCAGCAACAATGGCTGTGATTAACACACAACTTACTTTGTGTGAACGTAGCTTATGGCTGTATCCATGTTTTCCATGACTTCCTAGGGCAGTATCCAACTTCTCCAGCATTTGGAAGTGAAATGAAACACGTTTGGATTCGAACCCAAACAGTTCGGAAAGTCCTATTGGACATTGCATGGGGTTGCATTGGTGTGGCTTGCACACAATACTCACAACGTGCACCCATGCCCCTCTCGTCTTAGAAGTACCTTCCGATATGGCAGAGGGAGAAAGTGGAGTGCCAGAGAGCAGAACAGGTAGGACCTTTTCTGCTGTCCGGATAAACACTTTAAGGAACTATTGCTTTCTGAACGCAGCTGCCCTGGTGATCAGTCTGACTGCTCTAACCCCAGGGTCTCTGCTATATTCTCCAGTAACACATGATCACATGGTGTGGTAGTCACAGTTACCAGCCATTCCCTGCCATGGTTAACGCAGTTAGTAGACTTGATTTGGGGATTCTTTGTAATTTTGCATGTGCTAAAACCAAAGCACATGTTAGGCAGTCAGAATCCCTATAAAAAAAAAATATACATGAATGTAGTTTTCAACTTTGCTGCCCATACACTACTTTTTCACAGCCATAATATTGATTTGCTCTTTTTTTTGGCCAGTAACGGACAGAAAACAGTATTTTTTTTTTTATTTCCAGCCAATAAAAAAGGATATCTTTTAAACATTTTGTGAACATGGCCTAAGGCTATGTTCCCACGCAGCATTTATGCTCAATATTTTGGTCCATATGTTGCAACCAAACCCAGGAATGGATTAAAAACACAGAAAGGCTATGTTCACACACTGTTAAAATTAAGTGGATGGCTGTCATTTAACGGCAAATAACGGCCGTTATTTTAAAACAATGGCCAGTAAATTATGGCCATCCACAAAATTTCAACAGTGTGTGAACATAGCCTTTCAGTGTTTTTAATCCATTCGTGGGTTTGGTTGCGAAATACTGACCAAAATACTGTGTGGGAACATACTGTAGCCTAAGACTGTGTTTACAGTGCAACATGAAAAAGATTTTTATTAAACCTTTATGGTTAAAAAAAAATAGAACATATTGCTGTGGTTTAGGTTGTAGATTAGTTTAATTGTGGACTCAATTATAAATGGGACCTTAAAGTGATTCTACTTGCTCTTCTTTCTGTTATAGGAAGAGACAGCTTTCCAGTGCTTTATAATAACAGTGCGAGCGTGTGTCCAAAATTTGATACCATACAGTGTATTTATATATATATATATATATATATATATATATATATATATATATATATATATATATATATATATATATAGATACACAGCATGCTTTAATAATCTTTTTATTGACTACCGGGAACTTGACTATTTATGTATGTTTCAGATGATAATTATTTTTTTGAATAAATGACTAAATCTACAAAAATTTTTGTATTATTATTATTGTATTATAGATTATTTTAAATTAAAGGAGTACACCACTTAAGAAGATTTAACCCTGTTCAATCCCCACCCATAATCGAAACTTGTTTACAATAGGTTTCTATTACATGAATTGGGCCGTTTGTCTGCAGCGCATCCTGACGTACACCCCAAAGCTGCAGAAAATCCTCACTTCCTGGTCCTCATGGTCTTAGCTCCTCTGTCCTTCCCCTCTCTTCTTAGACCAAACTCACATGATCTCTGTCTTTTCTGCCAGGCAAGCTGTAACACTTTATCTCTAACCCTGCCCACCACTGACATCAAACCAATCAGTGAACACCTGGCCAAGGGGCAGGGAAACAACAGAACAGTGAGCAGTATAGGGAAACAACAGCCTCCTGAGCAGTATAGGGAAAGGAAACAGTTGTTTCCTCTCTCGTTCACATTATAATCTATCTGTGTAGATAGATTGGACATAGATATTTTGTTTACAGTGTAAAGCAGACACAGATTGAGCCAGTGACAGGCGGATACTTGGCATTTGGCTCTGAGGTGCATTGCATGCTCGGAAATGTAGTTTCCTGGCTAGCGCCATCTTGGATATAGACTGGCTTTTAGAAAAACTCGTAAATCAGTGACAGTGGCAGCTAGAAAGACAAGAGGGGGCTCAAAATACTCATGGGGACTTGGTGAATAAGCTAGATTTGGAAGTATTTTATTTTAGTTTTTGGGTGGAATACCCCTTTAACGTATGTTATTTAGAACTGACGTCTATTATTTGGCCACAAAATGACGGCGGTCCAATAAAACATCCGTCAAGTGGGCAAAAAATGTGTGGTCGTGGCCAAAGTGCGTTTTATTTTAACCTATTTACACATTGTTTAATTTTACTCAGAATTATGGTCACATTTTGGTACTGTTTTATTGTGTGTGTGAGCATAGCCTAATGGAAAGATTTGCATGTTTTCCTGTGCTTGGGATCAATTCAATAATTTAAAAAAGAAAAAAAAAAACTGCCATTTTTTGAGACATAAAAAGATCCATTTTTGAAATGGCTTACATCTCATAAAAGGCCCCAAAAATTGTTGCCTTAGGTACTATCTAAATAAATTACAACTTAATGCTATAAACATGTGCTCCCCCAGGCTGAGGTCATATCTTTCCATACTGGTATACAATATAGATTGGAATCTTTAAAATGATTTTATTCTTGTGAGAAAGAAACATATAAAATGAAATCAATATGGTTTACATCGCGTGAAATGCATAAAACATGGCATGTCGAAAATATAAAGCAGAAAGACAATCTCCATAACTGCAGAGGGAGCAACAAACACAGTAAGATGTCACTATATGTGATCGATGCACCATATATGTTCATTGGTTGCTGGGGATAAGTATACTGTATATAATACATATATACAGTGGTACCTTGGTTTAAGAGTAAATTGTATTGAGAGCGTTTTGCAAAAAGAGCTCACAGTTTTTCAAAATTGTGACTTGGTTTACGAGCATTGCTTTGGTTTAAGAGCTTCCTGTACTGGGTGGGAATGGGGGAGGGGCATGGCCTGCATAGCATGGTATACAGCAATGTACTCTGACCCAGGAACTCTCCCTCACCTCCCAAATCATATCAGATCCACTTCAGGCTGGGGCTTGCATCAGAGGACAGGACTGTGGAGGTAATCTCTCCATAGCTGTAACCCCTCTCTCCCTGGACAGAGAGCACTGCATTTATGTGCCCACATATGTCCTGCTTATTCCTTCATGCTCCCTGCAGTCTCTGACCGCCCTTGTGTTTCCCATCCTCTCCATTTCTGCTATAATCTGCCTGCACTCACACTCAGCTATACACACTACTGCTAAAATGTGCCTGCACTCACACTCAGCCATTCACAATGCTGTATAGAAAAGTTTCTGTGACTGTCCTCCTGAACAGCTGTGTGATTCTCAGTTCTAACTTTATGCAGTTACTATACATTATAATTTAGGGATGGTCCGAATCTGCCAAAGTTCGGGTTCGTATGAACCCGAACGCTCGGCATCAGATTCCCGCTGTCTGCCCGCTCCGTGCAGCGGGTGGATACAGCGGGAGGACAGCCTGGAAAACTGGGATACAGCCTATGGCTATGGCTGTATCCCAGTTTTCCAGGCGGTCCTCCCGCTGTATCCACCCTCTCCACGTAGAGGGCAGACAGCGGGAATCATTGCCGAGGGTTCGGGTTCATACGAACCCGACCCGAACCAGGTTCGGACCATCCCTAATTATAATCCACATGCTGATGGCTATACTGTACAGTAACATCGCATATTTAGCTGTTTCTCATTGTTTGTTTTATTTGTTTTACATGGTATTCAGAAAGATTTTTGAGGTGTGGAACCAATTGTCTGCATTTCAATGACTTCTTATAGAAAAATTTGCTTTGGTTTAAGAGTGGATTTGGATAACAAGCACAGTCCTACAACGAATTATGCTCGTAATCCAAGGCACTACTGTATATTGTATATATAAGTATAATATTGTGACATGTGATATCCAACAAACCAGCATGCATCTACCGCCCTTTGGTGAATAATTGGGGAGGTTGAGTTGTCCTAAATCTCATCTAGGGCAGTGACCATACAATAGTAAAGTGCTGGTAATGTCACTTCTATGATTTGTGTCCGTAAGAGTATGTTCACACGGTGCTTTTTTCCTCCCAAGGGTAGGCCTCGAATTTCTATTATGTATTTTACTAGCCGTCACCGACACACATTACCTATTTCAATGGGGTTAATGGGCAACCAACCCTTTCCCAAGCAATAATGACATATCATTGTGCCTAGTCTTGGTAGGGGGTGGTATATAATTCATGGACACCTCAGCAGGGTCCAGCCATGGATATTAGGCATCTTCCAGATGTAATGTTCTGTACTAACACTTTGTATATAACCTTACACTGTAACTTCAGTGGGAGGCAGTGACATGATCATCTGTTCCCTCACTTACTGTTCTCATGTTCCGTCATTAGATTTGAGATCCTCGCCTTATGTACGTCAGAGATACTTTCCTATACGACTCTGTAAACCAACACCAAATAGTAAAAACAAAAACAACCTATTTTTCCAATCTTTTCCATGCGGTAAAACTAACATGTTAACTATATAATACAGGTCAGTATGATTACACCCATACCCAATTCACATACATTTGTATACTATTTGAACTTTTATCAATGTGTTTTTAGTTCCCTAGGAGCATACTGCAATACTACTTTATTGCACCATCCAGTCATTTGATTATGGCAGACTACTATGGGATATCACATGGCTGACAACCACAGAGTCCCATGCAGGTTACTATGACAATTGATCAGCAATTTTATTATTTATTATTATTATTATTATTATTATTTATTTATAAAGCGCCCTTAGTTCCAGAGCGCTATACAATAGATAGGCAACAGGCAGGAACAATACAAGATCAGCAATTCGCCTTTGTGTTGAGGGAAGCCAAACCAAACCCTGACAGGTGGGGCACTTGTCAGATAACTCTCTAGATACCACAATCACTAATGATGACAGCATCCATAGTTGCCAACACTTGAAATTTTTTTTTCAGGGACACTTTAGCGTTGACAACAAGGGGTGTGGCTTATTGTAGGTGTGGTCTCTGTGGGGTGTGGCCTATTGTGGGTAAGGTTTGCGGGGTTTGTAACCAGTGGTTTTTATTTTTTTCCCACCAAATTGTTCAGTTAGAAAATGACAATTAGAATTAGAATTTTTCTGTCAAAACACACCAAAAGGGGCATTGCACACCCCAGTATCAGGTCCCCATTATATTACACACTCCATTATCAGATCCTCAGTATATTACACACCCCAGTATCAGGTCCCCAGTATATTACACACACACCCCAGTATCAGGTCCCCATAATATTACACATCCCAATATCAGGTCCTCATTATATTACACACCCCAGTATCAGGTCCCCAGTATATTACACACCCCAGTATAAGGTCCTCAATATATTACACACCCCAGTTTCAGGTCCTCGATATATTACACACCCCAGTTTCAGGTCCTCGATATATTACACACCCAACTAAGAGCAGCATACAGGCTGTGGGCCAGAGATAGCAATCTACTGACCAACTGTATATACTGGTAGTTTATGCCCATATGATGCAGCTGCACCCCATATCATCATATTACTACCCCCTTCATCCTTCTGCCCTTCCACCATCATACTACTGCCCTTTCATCATCATACTGCTACCCCCTTCATCCTTCTGCATCTCCACCATCATGCTACTACCCCTTTGTCCTTCTGCCCCTCCATCATCATACTACTACCCCCTTCATCTGTAATTAAAACAAAAAAGCTACATTCACCTGTATGGTTCCTCTAGTCCCCCAGTGACTCCTCTCCCTCCTCTGCATGAGTGACGTCACTGGTGCTGGCGAGGGGGGGGGGGATGGGGGGGGAGAAGCGGAGCATCCTGGGACATGGTTTTGCTGGGGCTGTCTCCCCAAAATTGGAACAGTCCTGGCAAAACCGGGACTGTTGGCAACTATGCGGCATCTAGGGAGTTAAATGAAACAAGGCATAGATGAGTGTCAGCCACAGAAAGCACTTTGGGGGTGGGTCTATATCCTGCACACAATACCCAATAATTACGATGGTCTTAACTATGCACAATGATTGAGATATACACCCACCCCCTCTACGTCTTGGAAGGTTTACTGCCAAGAAGTGAAATCATAGGAGGCGACTGCCGGAGAGCAGGAGGCTTCAGCTGTCTTCTGTTCCCCAGTGAATCCCTTTAAAAAAATTTACAAGGTGTGTCATTTTGTTGTGATGCTGGGATGAGCTATGACCCCAGATGGCTGTGCTTTTAAGGCCCAGGTTTTGGCAGCTGCCTAGAACAAACATTAGACAGGTGCTTGTTTTATATATTGGTAAGTGCTGCAACATACATTACCTGGTATAGTGGCCACTAATATCAAGACTACATTGGTCACACTGTCAAACATTGTTGCTTTGCTTAATCTCAGTCTTTCTACATCGTAGCCTATTTAAGTAACTTAGATCACATCGCGACCATAACATGAGTAGGGTAGGGTAGATTTCTAATGGTGGCCGTTTTTAACACAATCTTATTCATTTATAAAAGTTGTGATGTAGCCTGGAATAGGGAGAGGTAAGGGAAACATGAACTAACCAGTCCAGAGAAAGACCTAGTTATATGCTGTATACTACTCACAAAAAGTTAGAGATACTTGGCTTGGAGGGAAAATTTATGGAAAAGGTAACATTTTCCCATTCCAGTGATATTATATCATGGGGCATTCATGTAGAATCAGCAATGGTGATTTCCTCATCTCAAACGTTTTATTGAAACAAAAGCCAACACCAGTGGTGGGTATAACCCAACATATCATTGCCTTTATAACTTGTCCTGTTACAACTTTACAATTACAACTTGACAACAACGTCTCTTGCAGTTGACAAGATAGCTTATTGTCTGCTGAGGCATCCCACTCTTCTTGAATGGCGGCCCTCAGGTCATTGAGGTTCTGGGGTACAGACTTATGAGCCCCTGCATGGTGATAGCTGATCCCATAGGTCTTCTATGGGATTCAGGTCTGGAGAAAGTGCAGGCCGCTGAGGTCTCCAATCTACAGCAGCCGTTCCCTAATGACGTGACCTTAATGGGCTGGAGCATTGTCCTCTATGGTGATGACATTAGTCCCATGTTATTCATGCAGATTCACAATGACTGGATTACTGATGTTATTCAGGTAGTATGGGCTTGTCACTGCACCATTCACAAAGTGTAGAGCAGTTCTGTATTGACTAGACACACCTGCCCATACTGTAACACCACCACTAGACACCTGCCCATACTGTAACACCCCCACTACTAGACACACCTGCCCATACTGTAACACCACCACTAGACACACCTGCCCTCACTGTAACCCCACCACTAGACACACCTGCCCTCACTGTAACCCCACCACTAGACACACCTGCCCTCACTGTAACCCCACCACTAGACACACCTGCCCTCACTGTAACACCACCACTAGACACACCTGCCCTCACTGTAACCCCACCACTAGACACACCTGCCCTCACTGTAACCCCACCGCTAGACACACCTGCCCTCACTGTAACCCCACCACTAGACACACCTGCCCTCACTGTAACACCACCACTAGACACACCTGCCCTCACTGTAACCCCACCACTAGACACACCTGCCCTCACTGTAACACCAGCGCTAGACACACCTGCCCTCACTGTAACACCAGCGCTAGACACACCTGCCCTCACTGTAACACCACCACTAGACACACCTGCCCTCACTGTAACATCGCCACCACTAGACACACCTGCCCTCACTGTAACCCCACCACTAGACACACCTGCCCTCACTGTAACCCCACCACTAGACACACCTGCCCTCACTGTAACATCGCCACCACTAGACACACCTGCCCTCACTGTAACCCCACCACTAGACACACCTGCCCTCACTGTAACACCACCACTAGACACACCTGCCCTCACTGTAACCCCACCACTAGACACACCTGCCCTCACTGTAACACCAGCGCTAGACACACCTGCCC
Source organism: Dendropsophus ebraccatus (assembly GCF_027789765.1). NCBI lineage: Eukaryota > Metazoa > Chordata > Amphibia > Anura > Hylidae > Dendropsophus > Dendropsophus ebraccatus. The sequence continues at coordinate 162,096,875 of NC_091456.1, read as the reverse complement.
TCACTGTAACACCACCACTAGACACACCTGCCCATACAGGGGCGTAGCTAATGTCTCCTGGGCCCTGGTGCGAGAGGCCAACTTGGGCCCCCCCCCCCCTCCTTTCACGACCAAGTGATGCTATTGTTGTGTGTGTGTGTGTATATATATATATATATATATATATATATATATATATATATATATATATATACACAGTGGTGCCTTGGATTATGAGCATAATTCGTTCCAGGACCGTGCTTGTAATCCAAATCCACTCTTAAACCAAAGCAAATTTTCCTATAAGAAATCATGTAAATGCAGACAGTTGGTTCCACACCCCAAATATATTTATTATTCTGTACTGTACAGTAATGGAGAGGATGGGAAACACAAGGGCTGACAGAGACTGCAGAGAGCAGGAAGGAATGAGCAGTACAGATGTGGGCACATACATGCAGCGCTCTCTGTCCGGGGAGAGAGGGGTTACAGCTATGGAGAGATTACCCCCCCCCCCCCACAGTCCTGTCCCCTGATGTAAGCCCCAGCCTGAAGGGGATCTGCTATGATTTGGAAGGTGTTTAGAGTACAGTGCTGTAGACCCCGCTATGCAGGCCATGCCCCTTCTCCACTCGCGCTCCCACCCAATACAGGAAGTTCTTAAACCAAAGCAATGCTCTTAAACCAAGTCACAATTTTGAAAAACTGTGAGCTCTTAAACCAAAACGCTCTTAAACGAAGTTACTCTTAAACCAAGGTACCACTGTATATATATATATATATATATATATATATATATATATATATATATATACACACACACACACACACCAAGACAGATATTACCTATTACCGCCATACTGTTACCGACCAAATCCTGTATACTGAGACCAATATTACCAGTAATACCAGTATATAGGGAGGAAACATTACCGCCACACCACAACCATCACCACCATATTGTTACTGACCAAATCCAGTATACTAAATCACCTCATCCAGTCATATAGAGGTGGCCCCAGCTCTACACAGGCTCTATACACCATATACATTACTGTGCAGTTATATCAGGTGACTCACAGGAGACGTCTTTTCTGATCGGAGTTCTTTCCTTTTCATCTTCTTCTCCATCCGTCCTGGGCCGTTATGAGAACTTCTCCGAGCCACGAATCCACAGAATCTGCCAGACAGATATATTAGGCTCCACACACTGTCACCATCCTCATCTCTCTACACACTGCACATCTGTACTGTCCCCTTTACACCCTCATTTAGTGGGTAGCCCTGACTCTATGTGACCTCCTAATAATATATGCCCCCCTCTGTGTATTCCCTCTCCCCCTATGTTGCCCCCCCAAATAGATGGCCCCCTCTACCCCCTCCCTTATAGATGGCCCCCTCTACCCCCTCCCTTATAGATGGCCCCCTCTCTCCTCACCCTCCCTTATGGATGGTCCCCTCTCCCCCCACCCTCCCTTATGAATGGCCCCCTCTCCCCCCACCCTCCCTTATAGATGGTCCCCTCTCCCGCCCCCCTCCCTTATAGATGGTCCCCTTCCCCCCCTCCTCCCTTATAGATGGTCCCCTTTCCCCCCCTCCCTTATAGATGGTCCCCTTTCCCCCCTCCCTTATAGATGGTCCCCTTTCCCCCCCCTTTATAGATGGTCCCCTTTCCCCCCCTCCCTTATAGATGGTCCCCTTTCCCCCCCCTCCCTTATAGATGGTCCCCTTTCCCCCCCTTTATAGATGGTCCCCTTCCTCCCTCTCTTATAGATGGTCCCCTTTCCCCCCCCCACCCTCATAGATGCCCCCCTCCTTTCCCCCCACCCTCATAGATGGCCCCTCTTTCCCCCCCACCCTCATAAATGGCCCCCCTCTTTCCCCCCACCCTCATAGATGGCCCCCCTCTTTCCCCCCACCCTCATAAATGCCCCCCTCCTTCCCCCCCACCCTCATAGATGCCCCCCTTCTTTCCCCCCACCCTCATAGATGGCCCCTCTTTCCCCCCCCCCTCATAAATGGCCCCCCTCTTTCCCCCCACCCTCATAGATGGCCCCCCTCTTTCCCCCCACCCTCATAAATGCCCCCCTCCTTCCCCCCCACCCTCATAGATGGCCCCCTCTTTCCCCCCACCCTCATAGATGGCCCCCTCTTTCCCCCCACCCTCATAGATGTCCCCCTCTTTCCCCCCACCCTCATAGATGTCCCCCTCTTTCCCCCCACCCTCATAGATGTCCCCCTCCTTCCCCCCACCCTCATAGATGGCCCCCTCCTTTCCCCCCACCCTCATAGATGGCCCCCTCCTTCCCCCCACCCTCATAGATGCCCCCCTTCTTTCCCCCCACCCTCATAGATGCCCCCCTCCTTTCCCCCCACCCTCATAGATGGCCCCCCTCTTTCCCCCCACCCTCATAGATGGCCCCCCTCCTTCCCCCCCACCCTCATAGATGGCCCCCTCCTTCCCCCCACCCTCATAGATGGCCCCCTCTTTCCCCCCACCCTCATAGATGTCCCCCTCTTTCCCCCCACCCTCATAGATGGCCCCCTCCTTCCCCCCACCCTCATAGATGGCCCCCTCTTTCCCCCCACCCTCATAGATGTCCCCCTCTTTCCCCCCACCCTCATAGATGGCCCCCTCCTTCCCCCCACCCTCATAGATGGCCCCCTCCTTCCCCCCACCCTCATAGATGGCCCCCTCTTTCCCCCCACCCTCATAGATGCCCCCCTCCTTCCCCCCACCCTCATAGATGCCCCCCTCCTTTCCCCCCACCCTCATAGATGCCCCCCTCCTTTCCCCCCACCCTCATAGATGCCCCCCTCCTTTCCCCCCACCCTCATAGATGCCCCCCTCCTTTCCCCCCACCCTCATAGATGCCCCCCTCCTTTCCCCCCACCCTCATAGATGCCCCCCTCCTTTCCCCCCACCCGTACAGGCTGATAAAAAAACAAAACTTAACTCACCTGACATCGCGCTCCCACGTTGATCCTCTCTCCTCCTGGTCTGTCCCCGGCTGCTGCGCGGCTGCCGGGGGTGTCGCGTCTTATCCCCGGCAGCGCGCGCATCCCAGAACTCCCTGCGCGCCGGAAACAGGAAGTCAGGGCCCAAGGCGCGCAGGGAGTTCTGGGATGCGCACGCTGCCGGGGGTAAGACGCGACACCCCCGGCAGCCGCGCAGAAGCCGGGGGAAAGACGGAGCCAGTCTCTTGTGACCGCAAGCAAAACAATGCTTGCGGTCACAAGAGTGATTGATCGGGGGGCCCCGCGGGCCCCCCTTGTGGCGGGCCCGGTCGCGGCGGCGACCCCCGCGACCACGGTGGCTACGCCACTGTGCCCATACTGTAACACCACCACTAGACACACCTGCCCTCACTGCAACACCAGCGCTAGACACACCTGCCCTCACTGTAACACCACCACTAGACCTCCCTGCCCTCACTGTAACACCACCACCACTAGACACACCTGCCCATACTGTAACACCACCACCATTAGACACACCTGCCCTCACTGTAACATAGCCACCACTAGACACACCTGCCCTCACTGTAACACCACCACTAGACACACCTGCCCTCACTGTAACACCAGCGCTAGACACACCTGCCCTCACTGTTACATCGCCACCACTAGACACACCTGACCATACTAAAACACCATCAAAGACAACAGTGGCTGATGCATAGTGCTCTTCTACCCTGGATGAGGGACCAGTGCTGTTCACCGATGAAAGTTGATTCATGCTGAGCAGAAACGATGGCCGCCAACAATGTTGGAGACGTCAAGGAGAGTGCTGAAATGGTCACTTATGACTTGTGGTTGTATTGGGGGTATTTTAACTGGAATTGGGGCATGTGTGGTTGTCACTGACTTCTATAGATGCTTCAGTGGCTAAGGCTATGTTCAGATGAGAACGATACAGACATATTTTTGCAACAGGGTTACGCCTTAAAACCTTGTTCCTGACATGAAAATCTGATGATGAGATTTGCAACCAGTGTTGGTACTACAATGTACCTAAGACCAGGTTTAGATGAGTATAATTTCTGTATCTGCAATATGACTGCAGACCCCAGCCCGACCACAGCCCTTCCCCGTTGATCTTTGTCTATAGCTGGCATGGGGAACCTCCGGCCCTCCAGCTGTTGCAATACTACAATTCCCATCATGCCTGGGCAGCCGAAGCTAAAGCTTTGGCTGCCCAGGCATGATGGGAATTGTAGTTTTGGAGGGCCAAAGGTTTCCCGTCTCTGGTCTATAGTTTTTAATGATGAAGTCCATGCCTGAAAGAACCGCACCGTGTTTGCTGCAGACTTATCCCTCTTAACAATTACTCTTTGATTATCCGACATTCCTAAAGGATGTGTATGTGACACGGGAAGAACATTGAACAGCTGTATGTTATACCCACTATTCTACTTTATTCCATTGTGTATGGAGACTGGAATATAGCACAGCAATCATAACATGCCATTCATAATCACTTTTATATCTCCTGTCCCTGACATCTGCTTTCTGGATTGCAAGCATATATATATATATATATATATATATATATATATATATATACACATATATTACACATATTTTCCAGGCCGTGATCAGAGACGATTGGTTTACCATTGTGTTACTGCATGCCAGACTTGTTAGTGCGGAGGGTGATTGACGGGATAGGATGTCTGTTCTCCCTCCTGCCAGGGACAGACTTTATTCCTGGGCTCTATCTGTCTTGTGTTTTGCAGACCCTGGAAAATGGATCATCCTTGTTTTAATAGAAAAACATGAGATCCTTGCAAATAGTCTAGAACAACAGCCCCAGTTGTCTCAAAGATAAGTGATAGTCAGGAGTAGGTGTCGGACGTAGGGATTCTTCATGTGTTTTTCCTCACTGAAGTCTGGTTATGTCATCAGGGCTTTTCCTGGACAAAAAGGATTTTGTGTATCACCTAATGAGTGAATGCAATAGAAATCTAGGTAACACAATACTCGCTTAGGACGTCTTATTCAGGGAACACGCCAATCACATTCTTTTCGTTTATTCCTGGCAATATGAACCTACAGCTGGCTGCTGGATCGGTAGCAACTGCTTAATCATTGTAAGATGCCTTTTATACCTTTGCAAAATAACAATTACATAAAATGTACGATTTTATCAGACACGTACTGACTTCTCGATCCACTGGTAGAAGTTAGACGCTGCCAATACAGATTTCTGCGGCGGATTTCCAGGCTAAGTGCCCTGTGTCCACATGAGAATTAACCCCTGTTGTCATTCATGAAGACTAATCCTTGACTTTTCCCTGCAGAATCTGTGGAAATCATGGCACTTAATATGGTGGCAACACCAAAAATCTGCAGATTGTCACCAAAATTTTTGCAGATGTCCATGTGAAATGTTTTATGTCTTGCCATCATGAACAGGGACTTACACTCCTGTAGCCAGTGATCTGGAATTTCTACTAATCTGACATCTATTACCAACGGTCACCTGGAAACAAAACATAATTAAAGAAGAAGTCTGTTGAAAATTTTTATTTAAGTATTGTATTGTCCCCTAAAAAGTTATACAAATCACCAATATACACTTATTACGGGAAATGCTTATAAAGTGCCTTTTCCCTGCACTTTGCTGATTTATGTAGAGGCGCACCAGTGTGTGCGCCGAGGAAGCCTGCGCCAGCTCAGAGCTGGTGTAGGTTTCCTTATCATTTTCCGGTGTGAAAAATGATAAATTAAGCGGACCCGGAGTACGTGCCCCCTGTTCCACCCCCTCCTCGACCCCCCCCTGGCAAAGCTGGCCGAAAATGTCCCGATGCAAAAATTTATTCGAAAAACTGCCATTTGCGCATCTGGCCATTTTCCACCAAAAAATACAACTTTTTGGATGTTAAATGTCACCCTAACTGTTAAAATAACACAGGGAAATCCACAACACCTACAAATGAGGCGGTGCAGGAGGAGGCGACTGACAATCTGGGCGGCCCACTGAGCATTTGCTCGGTCTACCAGATTGCCGGTCCGGGACTGTTTTGACTCCCCCACTGAAGTCAATAGAGATAATCTGCAGCATAAATTGGCATCTTGCACCTTTATTATAGGTTAATTCATGAGTAGATTTTGTGAGAAGAAGATTTTTTTTTTTACCAGCCGCTACTATAATGGTTTGACAAGCAGCAGCGTATCAACCCTATGTGAATATACCCTTTAATTTTTCTGTTCTATAACTTTTCAAAGAGCTAGATGCCCTTCTAGAGTGCAAGTAGTGTTTGTAGCTATGTGTCTTTGGGCCATAGTACTAGACATATACACATATACACATTAGACATATACATTTGGGCAGCTATAGAAAAGGACCCCAATTGCCGATCTGTAGTATTAAGATTGTAAAAGACAGGTCAACATGACACTTCTTACATGTGAAATATAGGCAATGGCCAAGTGCCATGTTGCGGTTACAATGCATAGCTCCTCCGCTGTCTAATAACATATGGAGCATGCATAGGCCAGTGCAATCCTATTAAAATCAGATTTTCTGTTCGGAATGTTCACTGTAAAATACATTCCTTCTGTAAATTTGCAAATCATTGAAATTTTACATTCTGGGATTTGCTGTTCTATCTTCAAAGGCAAAAACTCTGTCAGCTGTGGTGATCAAATGACATGGAGAACAGGAAATGAAAAAAGATCTAGAATTAACCGAGAGACAGCAGTGATTTTATGGAATTAGATACTATTAGTAATACATTTACTAGAAATAGATATACAGTTCTGAAAGGACATATATACTTTGTATTATATTAAAGCGTATTTATAATGTGTTCATTATCCCTGGTAGAGATGCACCTTGGTGTGCTAAGTACTTTATAGCTGGCTTCTCTTAGGCTGTGCCTTGCCTTAAAGTGAAAACTTTTCTATTTCTAGCTCAAAGAAGCTTGGTGCAGGGGGGTGGTAAGACATTCTTTATTCTTGTCCAGGACTATATCCTGGCTCAGATCCATTGACTGCTTTGCCAAGCATCTCTGAGAAGGATGAAGTCCGCACTGTAAAAGTGAAAGGTCTATTAGCTGGTATCTTCTGGGGAATTCCTGGTTGGCTTGGTGGGGTAACACAATAAAGAAGCAATACTTTCCCGTCCCTGACAGCCACCGGACTTCTGCAGCTCCCAATCCTGTCACATCCCTGCTCAGGAATGCACACTCAGCCAGTGAGTGACTATTGCAAAACAGTTTATACTTACCTGTCCAGGCTCCCCGGCATCCTGGTGCCTTTTCCCTGCTCCCCGCAGCCGCCTTCTGGCCCTGACACTTCTGGCCCTGTTTCTTCACTGACAGGCCGCTCAGCTAATCACTGGCTGCTGGGCTGTCCCGTCTCTGTCAGTGATTAGCAGCCTGTCACTGAAGAGACAGGGCCAGAAGTGTCACAGGCAGCCTCAGGGAGCAGGAAACACAGGGAAAAAACACCAGGACATCAAGGGAGCATGGGTAAGTATAAACTTTATTATTTTCTTTGTGAAAGCAAGGACTTCACAGACAATGCTTGCTTGCTTACACTGCTCATCGGGTCGTGTCATACACCCTTACTGTGTATACAGGAATGTGTGGTTGACTGATGAAATTAATAAGATGCACATACAATGCAGCAGTTGCTCATGCAGCCTGGCTGCTTGGTTGATTAAGGGTTCTTTCAGACAGGCCAATTTAAACGAGCGCCGATCTTCTAGCCTATTACAGAGGGCAGAAGAACACATGGAACTCTTTGCAATCTGGGCCTATAGACTTCTATGGCATTTTGGCATGCACCTGGTAAGTGTGCTTTGGCTTATCCTTTTTAACTATATCTTTCTCATTTCCAACTCAGGGTATTTTATATTCTGCTTTAGAAACTGAAACACCGGAAATTTGCATGGAAAACTTCTTTATCCCTTGGTATTCCAGTACCAGCGATGTTTAGCATCCCATGGTAGTTTAGAGGGGAATTTTCAGCTATCTTATGTATAATACTCACTAAAACAGGGATGGGGAACCTGCAGCCCTCCAGCTGTTGCAAAACTGCAATCACCATCATGCCTGGACAGCCAAAGCCTTTGTCTTTGGCTGTCCAGGCATGATGGGAATTGTAGTTTTGCAACAGCAGGAGGGCCACAGGTTCCCCATACGTGCACTTAAAGTCCATTTCTATACCTACAATCTATTCCATTTCCAGTTTCACTGGCTGCAGGTGCTCCGCTATATTGTATTTACATTACTTATGTCCTGTCCCATTACATCCCATTGACTCATTCGTCTGTCATCCACTAGTTACTGGTAATAAAATATCTGAGCTTCCTGAGAATTTCGGTGACGTTCCAAGGTGGACTCCAGCCATCTATAATATGGGCATTTTTTCCTGCAGACGGAGTAGCTGTGTTTTGTACATGAAATTCCTTTCTCGGCAAATAATTTCCACTTTTAGATTTATTGGCCACAACCTTGATTTCGGTAATAACTTCACAATGGATTCCAGTCCGGCGTGATTAATGCACAGCTTGATTCTGATTCATAGTTACGCACTTGTATGGGATGAAAATCACATAAAATCCAAGCACCTTAACCCTTTGTAAAGCCTCATTACATTTCAGTATGTCTATGGAGCAGGATTTATAAGGTCAGATATAAATTCTAAGATATTGTGGAGCCACCAATACAGAAGCACATATCCCCAGAACCATTTTTATTTAGTTTAACGCAATAGCATCAAAGTCTTAAAGGGGTTTTATCACAAAGATAACCTGGTCTAAAATGGTACATTACGTGAAATGTATCAATTTAACATGTCCAGTTTGAGTGCTCATTTGCAGTGCCTTCAGAAGGCATAATCAGGCTGCCAGGCCGCACGAACGATTCCTGTATTGTTTGTGTGGATAAGTAAATGTATTGCTATTGGCCACATCCCCCCCCCCCCCCCCCCCTTTTACACAGGGAGATCTGCAGCTAGCCGATAGCAATATTTTTCAGCGTGGCCCAAAAGATGAGACCAGCCGAGGATCGGGCATTTTCCTGCTCTTTGGTTGATGGCTGTTACTTTTACCCTGACCGATTATAGGCCAAAGGAGCACTGCTAGCAAGGCTCCTATGTCTCTGCTGTGTGTGCAAGCAAGCAAGGGGCTTGTGGGAAAGTTTGATGCATGGTAACTGTAGGGTTACATTTCAGAAAGGAAACCAGGAAGTGATCAAATCCATGGGCGAGAAGAACAGTATAGTGATGTAGATCACTCTGCTATTAACTTTGCTTTGTAAAAAAAAAACCTTTAAGGTCCTTTGGGTACTTTCAACAAACTTTCAGCTGGATGTGATTTGTAAATCTACAGTAATTAAATTTAAAGGGAACCAATCAGCCCAATCGGCTGATATGGTTCCCTGAACCGCTGTATACAGCTCCTGCAGCAGCCGCGGCACGTACTGGCGGCGGCTGCAGCAGGAGCTGTATAACCGGAAAAAAAGCACTTTAATCCCCTGGGCACATGACAGGCAGAGGCGGGGAGATAGTCATCTGGGCGGCTCCTTGCCCTTATCTAGTCACTGCGCTCTGCCTGTCAGTGCGCTCCGAGGGGATGAATGACAGGCAAAGAGGTCCTTTACTGGTCTCTCTGCTTGTCAATCATCCCTCGGAGTGTGCTGACAGGCAGATCACGGCAGACTAGATGACAATAATCCTACATCCCCATACACATTAGAAAAAAGTTGTCCAAACCAGTTTTTATAGTAATCATACTGTCTAATGTATACAAGTATATGAGCCCTCTGTTTTACATTCATTCGGACTTCATTGGTACTGAGATATTATCGTTATTCAAGGGGACCATGGCTCCATACACAAAGTCCAATGGAGCTCGTACAGCTCTGAACTAAAGGCTGCAAACAGACAGATTTTTTGTCCAATACACCATATAGCTATGAAGTCACTAAAACAGAGATGAGGAACCTTTGGCCCTTCGGCTGTTGCAAAACTACAATTCCCATCATGCCTGGACAACCAAAGCTTTGTGGTCCAGGTATTGGTAGTGAGCTGGTTCAGCAGGGACCATGGCATTGAGCTCAGCAATTTCTCACAGCATTGGACTTGGGCTCATGAGTTGTGATAAAAGACAAAGCCTACATCATCTTGTGCACAGTTTTTAGTAACGTGGAAACTTCTTCGGAGACAGAAAACAACTGTTTTCCATAGAATAAATGTATTCTGCCTCATGGCGAGTCTGAGCTGGGAACCCTTTTACTGTTTTACATTTACAACGGAAGCTGAACACACATCTGGGGCGCACATCCATCTGGATATAGGAGTATAATAGATGATAGTGTCCTGGAATCATGACCATCAAACTGAAACAACATGTCGATAAGTCCACCGCTACTGCATACAAGGGTCTTGATGTATATTCCATGCAATCCTATAGCTAAGGTATAAATGGATTGGATGTCTCATACAGATGTCTTTGTGTAACTTTAGAGTACGTAATGGTGAATCAAATACCCACATAAAATGCTAAGGAGCCGAGTCTCATCTTTCATTGACAGCTTAGATGTGTTATTGTGAACTAGTATGAAGGTCCTATAAACATATAGTTGCCTTTTATCTGAATGGCAACTTATGATCAATGTTATTCAATAGGGTCAAGATGTTAACAGCTGAAGACAGAAGGATCGGACTTGTAGTGTGTGTGTGGGTGGAGGGGGGCTCTTGAATACTTCTTAGATGTTGAGTTAAGAGCTAATGTGAGAGCACTTCTAGGTTTTTATAACTAACTCTGATTCCAATAGGTCAGCTATATAGGCACATTCAGCTCTATATGAAGCTCAGTGTTTAGAACCATTTATATGCAAACTTCATAGTACCACAGACACAAATTAGACTGTTTTACGGTGCATTCACACCTACAGGATCCGCCGCAGATTTGATGGTGCAGATTTAATGCTGTGTTCAGTTATTTAAATGAAATCTTCTGCGGATCTGCTGCAGAAAATATGCTCCAGATCCGGTAAGTGTATGCTGCAGATCCCTAAGGGTGTGTTCACACCTACAGGATCTGCAGCAGATCTGCAGCAGATTTGATGGTGCAGATTTGAAGTTGCAGATTCAATGCAAATTCAAATGCAATTCCACTGGCCGAGGAGGGCCCGATCAACGATGTAAACGAGCGGCGATCGCTAGTTCACTAGATCGCCGCTCGTTTACTGGGCCTATTCCACGGCCCGAAGATTGTTGAGCGAGGGCTGCAAGGACATCGTTACCGATGTCCTTGCAGCCCTTGCAGCATCATACATTACCTGTCCAGGCTTCTCCTCCGCGCTGTCTTCATCCCCGGATCCCGCGCGCTCTATCTTCAGAATGGCCAGTCAGCTGACAGGCCACACTCAGCCAATCACAGGCCGCGGCAGTCCCGGCCTGTGATTGGCTGAGCGCTCCGTCAGCTGACTGGCCATTCTGAAGATAGAGTGCGCGGGACCCGGGGATGAAGACAGCGCGGAGAAGAAGCCTGGACAGGTAATGTATGATGCTGCTGCTTGTCAAATCGTTGGTTGCCCGCCGCGCACCGCTATTCAACCGTAGCGATGCGCGGTGGGGGAACAATGTTTTAGGTCTGGCCCTAAATGAACGATCAGCCGATGACACGATCATCGACTGATCGTTCTCTCTATTTCACCGAACGATAATCGGCCGAATCGGGCCAAATGGGGCCGATCCGGCCGATTATCGTTACTGTGGAATAGCGCCCTTACTCTGGGCCATCAAATCTGCTGCGGATCTGCTGCGGATATGCTGCAGATTCTAATCTGCGCCATCAAATCTGCTGCAGATCTGCTGCAGATCCTGTACGTGTGAACGCACCCTTAGGGCCCTATTCCACTGGCCGATTATCGTTCAGATTATTGTTAAATCGTTCGAATCTAAACGATAATCGTTCGGTTGAAATGCAGTTAATGATTAACGACCAAACGAGAAATCGTTGATCGCTTTATAAGACCTGGACCTATTTTTATTGTTGCTCGTTCGCAAAACGTTCACATTGAATAAGACATTGTTCGGTCGTTCGCAGTAGATACGAACACAATAGCGAAGAAATAGCGATCGTTTGAGATCGTTTAACGATTATGCGAACAATACTCGTCCGGTGGAATTGGGCCCTTAGGATGTTTTATAGGGCAATGTATGGAAATTACCTTTAAAAGTCATTTGTATTAGTTCATTGATCGCCTTCCATAACAAATGGTGTTGAGATTAACTATTTTGGTCAGTTGAATAAAATTGCTGTCCTATTTAAAGGTGTGGTTTGCAATTAAGTTCCATTTACTTCAATGAAAGTGGGTTTAAAACTTAACCCAATCTGGAGACAAGAGAGGGGGAAAAGTAGCCATGTTTTTGTAGCACTGGATAACCCTTTTAAGAGTGCCTAGTTAAAAGGGTTATCCAGTGCTACAAAAACATGGCTACTTTCTTTCAGAGACAACTCGACTCTTGTCTCCAGTTCAGGAGCGGTTTGCAATTAAGCTCCATTCACTTCAATGGAACTGAGCAGCAAAAACGTCACCCAAGCTAGAGACAAGAGTGGGGCTGTATCTGGAAGAAAGTGGGCATGTTTTTGCAGCTCTGGATAACCCCTTTAACCCCTTAACGACATCGGGCATAAGCATACGCCCCCGCAGGGTGGGCTTTAACGCAAACGGGCGTATACTTACGCCCGATGTTTCCCCGAACGCTGTGTGTTCACACACAGCGGTCGGGGAAGATGGCCTGCTATAATGTATAGCAGGCCATCTCTGCTCGTCGGCACAGGGGTGATTAACCCCTCCCGTGCCGACGATCGCTGCTATATGCTGATCTACACAGATCAGCATATAGCAGCTGAAAACAGCTTTCCGGGTCATCGGTGACCCGGTGACCCGGAAAGCAATGCCGATTGGTGCTGTCCGAGACAGTACCAATCGCCATTAGTGTCCCCACCAAAGATGGCGCCGATGCCACCCCCACGATCGCCGTGATAGGCCGGCCAGTACCGGACGGCCCATCATGGCAATCAAACTGTAAAAAAACAGTTTTGTCGCGTTCTGCACCCCTCAGCTAGGTAGCTGAGGGGTGCAGAACAGGTGTGTGTGGTGCAGGTGTACCATACTCACCTGATCTGGGCGTCCGGAGCAACGATCTGCGGTCCGCGCCGTCCTCGCTTCTTCTTCGGGTCACTTCCGGGTTCGCTCGGGTCCTCATGTTCGGCGGGCCTCGGTAATCTCCGGCAGCGTCGCTCTACTGCCCCCTAGCGGCTGATCAGTGAATATCATTCACTGATCAGTTGCTTTGGGTTAAAAAGATTTTTTTTTGCGCCCTAACGCCGCTGAGTGCTGATCAGCATCGCCCGTAAGTGCGCCGCTGATCAGCAACTCCTCCTTTTTGGCGTAGGGGCGTTTTTTCCCCCCTATATCCTACCGCCACTGGCTGCTGATAAGTGCCGCACATAAGGGCAGCATTTATCAGCAGCTCCTTTCTTGGCGAAGGGATATTTTTTCTTACTGTCAAAAAAACACGTAAAAAACACTACACTACACCAGACTACATGGAATAAAGTTTTACACTACACCACTACACATTTACATACCCCATATACCAATCCCCGTATAAAGATGGCCCCCAAGGTGTTTTCGGTGTTGGACGCATACGTTATTATTGCCTCCGACACCGAAACAGCCAGTGAGGATGAATGGGGGGATCCTTCTTTCCTCCATTCATCCTCATCATCCTCATCATCCAGTGACGTGTCTGGGGGTAGCGTAGCGTACGATGCCCCCCAGACACGTCTTTTCCGCCAGTACCGTCCCAATAAGAGATGACGGTATGGCGTGAAATTTTACAAACTCTGTGAGAGTACCTCAGGGTACACTTACAGATCCAGGGTACGTGCACACTGCGGAATGGCGAAGGATAACCCTTTGTGCATTCCGCAGCTGGCACCCGCCGGCGGACTGATGCAGGCGTGCGTCTCCACCCGTGTCATAGACTCCATTCTATGCACGGGCGGATTCCGTCGTCCATCCAAAGAATGAACACATTGGACAGAGGGCAGAATCCGCTCGTGCATAGAATGGAGTGTGACACGAGCAGAGACACGCGCCTCCATCAGTCCGCCGGCGGGTGCCAGCTGCGGAATGCACAAAGGGTTATCCTTCGCCATTCCGCAGTGTGTACGTACCCTTAGAGTGTATGAAGGAAGGGACACCCAAATCCAGCCCCCAGATGCCCCCTCCCCCCCCCATCCTCGGAACAAGTGGGAAGATCGTTCGGGAACTGATCTTCCCACTGCTGAATAAAGATTACCACCAGTACGGGGATAACTTTTATACCAGCACCCCCTCTTCTGGTCCCTCGCTGCCCGAGCTACTGTAGCTTGCGACACGATCCGTAAATATCAGAAGCAGTAATAAAGCCCTAATATTTAGCAGCCATGGAGCGGACCCAGCGCTTCTGGATATGAAGGACCCCGGATCGCACCAGGACAACATTTTCCAGGTGACGTCCCCCACACTGGAAAACAGGAGACACCAGAAGAAGTGCAGAGTGTGGCGTAACAGGGGGATCAGGAGGGACGCCATTTTCCAGTGTGCCACCTGTCCTGATCCCCCCGGCCTCTGCATACTGGATCGCTTCAAGGCGTACCACACGTCATTGGGGTTCTACATTATCTAAATTCTGTCCCTTATTCCTATTTCAGGGGTCACGTTGATCCAGGGATTATTCTGATCACCATTATGGAGTCGGGAAGGAATTTTTCCCCTGTGATGAGGCTACTGTCGTCTGCCTTACGAGGGTTTCTTTTTGCCTTCCTCTGGATCAACACAGGTTGAATTTGATGGACACCTGTCATTTTCAACCTTATAAACTAATAATTGGCCCAATACCCCCAAATAAATTAGAATGGTCCCTTTTCCCCAGCTAAGTAGGTATGGCCGCCATTCCCATTAGAGGATGCCATGATGCAATTACAAAGCCTCTGTGCGGCCAGGACAGTAGAAACCCCATTCTGGAAACTACACCCCATAAGGAATCTAACGAGGGGGGCAGTGGGGATATGGCCCCCTGGTGACGGTCACATTTGGGCCGTGAAAATGAAAAAATTGTATTTTTTATTTTCATGGCACATGTTTCACTTATGTGCCCGTCACCAGTGGGGTCCTTATGCTCACTGTACCCCTTGTTGGATTCCTTATGGGGTGTAGTTTCCAGAATGGGGTCACTTGTGGGGGGTTTCTACTGTCCTGGCAGCACAGGAGCTTTGTAATTGCGACATGGCCTCCATCCTCCATTCCAGCCTCTAAATGGCGCTCTGTCCCTTTGGTGGCTTGCCCTCTGCCCATATGGCACATTATATCCACATGTGGGGTATTTACCCTACACGTTTTGTGTTCACTTTCTTTTTTAACTCCTTGTGGAAAAGGAAAAAATCAAGGCTAGACCAACATTTAGTGTAAAAAATGTTTAATTTTTACACTAAATCATTGATCTTGTCTTGATTTTTTCATTTTCACAAGGGGTTAAAAGATAAAAAAAACACTAAATGTGTAGAGCAATTTCCCCTGAGTACGGAAATACCCCACATGTGGACATAAAGCGCCATGCGGGTGCAGGGTAAGCCTCCAAAGGGAAGCGCCATTTGGCTTTTTGAGGCTGGATTTAGCTGGAATGGATTTCGAGGGGCCATGTTGCATTTAAAAGGCCCCTGTGTTTCCAAGACAGTTGAACCCCCCCCCCCCCCCCCACAAGTGACCCCATTATGGAAACTACACCCCTCAGGGAATGTAACAAGGGGTGTAGTGAGCATATGGACCCCACTGGTGACGGGCACAAATGTGGAACAATATGGCGTGAAAATGAAATATTAAATTTTTTACACTATAATGTTGGTTTAGCCTTAAATTTTTCATTTTCACAAGGGGTTAAAAGAGAAAAAAACACACAAAATGTGTAGAGCAATTCCCCCTGAGTCCGTAAATACCCCACATGTGGACATAAAGCGCCATGTGGACGCAGGGCAAGCCTCCGAAGGGAAGGAGCGCCATTTGGATTTTGGAGGTTGGATTTGGCCAGAATGGATGATGAACACCATGTCACATTTACAGAGCCCTCGTGCTGCCAAAACACTGGAAACCCCCACAAGTGACCCCATTCTGGAAACTACACCCCTCAAGGAATCTAACAAGGAGTGCAGTGAGGATATGGACCCCTTGATGACGGGCACATTTGTGCCGTGAAAGTGAAAAAATGAAATTGTTCCCTTTCACGTCACATTGTTCCACATTTGTGCCCGTCACCAGTGGGGTCCATATGCTCACTGAACCCCTTGAGGGGTGTAGTTTCCAGAATGGGGTCACTTGTGGGGGGGGGTTCCAGTGTTTTGGCAGCACGAGGGCTCTGTGAATGCGACATGGCCCTTGAAATCCATTCCAGTAAAATCCAGCTTGCAAAGGCCAATTGGCGCTCCTTCCCTTTGGAGGCTTGTCCTGCGCCCGCTTGGCACTTTATGTCCACATGTTGGGTATTTCCGTACTCGGGAGAAGCTGCGCTACATGTTTGGTGTTTTTGTTTTCTTTTATCCCCTTGTAAAAATGAAAAATGAAGGCTAGAACATTTTAGTGTAAAAAATAGAATTTTTCCTTTTTTACACCACATTGTTCTGAAAATCTGCGAAGCACCTGTGGGGTCCAAATGCTCACTGCACCCCTTGTTACATTCCTTGAGGGGTTTAGTTTTCTGAATGGTGTCCCTTTAGTGGTGTTTTTTAGGTTTTGGCACCCCAGAGCCTCTGCCAACCTGAAGTGGTACGGTCAAAAATGACCAAATATAACGGAGGCGTTGAAATTCACTAGGCGCTCCCTTATATCTGAGGCTTGTGGTTGCGTCAAATAGCGCAATAGGGCCATATATGGGGTATTTCTATAAACTGCAGAAACGGGGCAATCAATATTGGGGTGCATTTCTCTGCTAATAGGTTTATCATTATGAAAGATATTGGATTACAATAAAATCCCTGCACAGAAAATAAAAATTTTCAGATTTCTTACACACTTCGCTTTTATTTTTGTGACTCCCCTAAAGGGTTAAAAAACTTTCTGGATGTGCTTTTGCAGAGTTTGGGGGGTGCAGTTTCTGAAATGGGGTGCTTTGTGGGGCTTTCTAACATACAGGCCCCTCAAATACACTTTGAACCTGAACAGGTCCCTAAAAATATCTGATTTTGAAATTTTACAGAAAATTTGGAAAATTGCTGCTAATGTTTTAAGCTTCCTATTGTCTAAAAAAAATGAAACATAGTTTAATAAATGCCGCCAACATAAAGTAGACATGTTGCTAATGCTATTTAATATATAATTTATGTGGCATAACCATTTTCTGTATAAGCAGAAAGGTTTCAAAGTTTGAAAAATGCATTTTTTCACAATTTTTCACCTTCTTTTGGTGTTTTTCATAAAGATTCGTTATGAGTATCGACTCCATTTTACCAGAAATGTAAAGTACAATATGTCACGAGAAAACATTCTCAGAATCAGCCGGATAGGTAAAAGCATCCTGAAGTTATTAATGAATAAAGTGACACAGGTCATATTCATAATATTTGTCTCTGTCCTTAAGGCCATTTCAGGCTCTGTCCTTAAGGGGTTAAATTGTTTTTGTGAAGGCCAGAAAAATGCCACAAAAAAGCTGTGTAGGCACCCCAATGGCCGTTTTGAACCTTACAATGCTGGTTAGAATGCTTCATTATTTTATGATCAAAAGCCATTGTTGTCTTGCCCTCCAATATTATCTGTGTATAATCGAAAGACGAAATTTCTAATGGGGAAGATTTTTGGAGCCGTTGTGTATTTTAAGGATAACTCCTAAATCTTCTATTCTTGGATTCAGAATGTATCGGCTTGCAGATAATCACTAGGAAGGGAAGCTGTTATTAATTCCATCTGGCCACTTGCTGTGTAAGCAAGAACGATCTGGTAGAAGAAGAGGAGCTTTCAGCTTAGAACCCAGGCTGTGTATTGCCAGTGTGTGCACCTATGAACGGCCCTTGGTACAATGACAATCTATTATTATTATTCACCTAACTGAATGTGAAGCCGTTTTTTTGTTTTTTTTTAACACTGAGCAGTTGTACTATACTAATTTATTGTAGCTCAAAATATAAAAATAATAATAATAAAAAAAAAAGTTGTTTAGTCGTTTGCCACCTCTTGACTAGATGTAAAATTTACACCTGTTTCAGTTTTTGCCCTAATGAGAAAAATTGCTCAAATACACAAAGGTTTTTTTGCACAATAGGTGAATTTCACATGAAAGAACCCTGCAATAAAAGGAGGCACACAGAAAAAAAATCGCAGTTATTAGACTGAATGATAATTTTCCCCCCTGACTCTTGTCTCCAGTCTGGGTGCTGATTTGCAATTAAGCTCCATTCACTTCAATGGAACAGAGCAATACACCCAAACTTGAGACAAGAGTGATGTTGTTTCTGGGAGAAAGCACCCACCTAGATAACTACTTAAAGTAACTTTAAAAATAGTTTTAAAAGGGTTATCCAGTGAAAATCTTCTTCTTTCAAATCAACTGGTTTCAGAAATTTATATAGATTTGTAATTTACTTCTATATAAAAAATCACAAGTCTTCCCACACTTCCAACTGCAGGAAGTGGTGTTTTCTTTTCAGTCTGACACAATGCTCTCTGCTGCCACCTCTGAGATAGAAACTGTCCAGAGCAGCAGCAAATACTGATAGAAAACCTCTCCTCTTTACAGTTCTTGTCTTGGACAGAGGTGGCAGCAGAGAGCACTGTGTCAGACTGAAAAGAAAACAACATTTCCTGCAGAACATACACCAGCTGATAAGTATGGTAAGACTTGAGATTTTTAAATAGAAGTAAATTTCAAATCTATAGAACTTCCTGAAACTAGTTGACTTGAAAGAAAAAGATTCTCGCTGGGTAACCCCTTTAACTTTAGCATTTTCCTTTTTTCCTCCTCGCCTTCTAAGACCCATAAGTCTTTTATTTTTCCACCTACAGGGCCATGTTAGGGCTTTTTTTTTTTAGGAACAGGTGTACTTTATACTTTGGTATTTTTCAATCTGCCGTAAAATGTATGACGGAACCTCCAAAATATCATTTATGGGGTGAATTTGGGTCAAAAAATGTGATTCCCCTAATGTTGGGGGGGTTCCATGTTTATGTAATGCACTTTACGGTATAACTGGCATTTTTCTTTATTCTATAGGTCGGTCTGAACCCAGCGATATGCATGTTTACTAGGTTTTCTTATGTTTTACTATTTTTATTAGCAGTAAAACTTTTTTTTTGCAAATAGGTATATTTAAAATGGCCCTATTGTGACTCTTAGAGCGCTTTTCCACCTACAGAATCGTATGGGGCATCATTTTTTGCGCCATGATCTCTAGTTTTTATTAGTAACATTTTTTTCTAGATCAGATGGATTGATCCTTTTTTATAAATTTTTTATACATAAAATGTATTTTTTTAAAAAGCAATCTCGGCATTTTTTACAGCTTTTTGTTCACGCTGTTCACCGTGTGGGAAAAATATTGTTTTTTTTAATAGATTATGCGATTATGCACGCTACAGTATATTATATGTTAATTAACTTTATTATTTTTATGTTTTATGTATAAAATGGGAAGGGGGAGGGGTTATTTTCACTAATTGGGGGAGGGGCTTTGGGGCATTTTTAAAAAACTTTTATTAATTTTTATTTTTACACTGTTTAGTTCCCCTTAGGGAACTTTTACATTATTACATTAGATTTCATACACTGATCACTGCTATGCAATAGCATAACAGGGATCAGTGTAATCTGCGATCTTCTGATAGAGAACCAAAAAAAAACCTTTTGCTGAAAAAACTCAAAAAAGTACAAAAATGCACTCTAAAAAACTTATAGATGTAAAAATACATATATTACACCAAAAAAATCTTCATACAGAAGAAACATCTGAGTTAACGCACCAATTTTTATAAATGATTAATAAAGTTTATTGAGAAAATTATTTTAAAGAACATGATTATAGAACAACAATTTCATAAAATATTTTTATACAAAAAGGAGGACAACACAAGACTGACAACACAACAAAAGGAAAGGGAAGCCACACAGCTCATGCATGAGTTATTAAGAGAATAGAGAACATGCTTTGACCAACGAATCATATATATCACAAAGTGCTGTATGCATCGTGCAATAGACAAAAATAATGAAGGCAAAGCCTGTACAAGGAATAGGACAATTGTTACAAAGTCAAATTTCCTTTAATTTTTACGTCAGTGACTGAAATACGTCACCTCCGCCACAAGCTGCAGATGCCCCAACCAATATGGCCGTCCGGAGTGCAGTGCGCATGCGTGGATCGCTAAATCGCATTGCAACTGCTACAGCCACAATTACTAAAACAATGATGATGATATAGGAAAGATGTATCTAATGAGATTATGTCTATCATAGGGAATTATTACTGCAAAACATGATGTCCCTGCGTGGACGACCGGAGGCACTGCGCATGCGCCGAAGAAATATATCGGCGCCTGCGCATTGGCTGCAAGTCACCCAAAAGCACACAAACACCCATACATGAGAAGACGAACCTGGAACAACGGGACAAATCCAACCATACAACGTACAGGGGGAAGGTACAAGTTGAAACCCACGTAATTATAGAAAACATAGCCGTAATGGACTGTCATTTCATTATACATCAATATATTAAAACATAATATTGCATATAATCCCCTTAAGCCAATTACATACCCACATGTCAGTACCCCAAATATATACTGTAAAACAAGTGACAGAGCATAAATTCATCAAAATTATTATACAAAAATACATTACAATGCTAAAGTGATACACACGTGCGCAGTGCGTAAGTGAACAGTGAACATACAGAATCAAATTAAATCAAAAACAACCAAACATTATAATAATAAATAATCAATCACGGAGGTAAGGAGTAGAATTCCAGCAGTCAGGCAGTGTGACCGGGACCCCCAGTGACATGATGCGGGTGTCCGATCGGTAAGTGGCAGGAGATACTCCTGTCACTTACACTTAAACGCCGCATTGCGGTGTTTAAGGAGTTAATGGCGGTCGGTCGGCCCGTCATTAATGGTTGGGGTTAGGCTGCTCATTGCAGCCGGTCCCCACCTGCTAGGAAGTGAGGTCAGCTCCTGATCTCGCTTCATAGCCCCCCCCCCACCCCCCGATGGGTTGTACATTTAAGGCCCTTTGCGTTAAGGCCCAACCTGCAGGGGCGTAAATGTACGCCCCTGATTGTTAAGGGGTTAATTACCCACTGCTCTATGCACACCTATGTGTCTCCATGGTTACAGACTACAAACCTTATGTAGTCTGATCCTGCACTTATAGTTTCTTACACATTTCCCCTACTTCTTGCTAACCTGTTTTTTTTACTTGTTTATGATGAGCAACCGAAAAACAAAGGGCCTCATAAACGAGAATAATTTTCATCACAGCTCAGCTTTACCAGAGTCAAGTCATTTAAGAAATGAAAGCTGTACCCTGATTGGTTGCTAGTGCCAACAGTGACCACTACAATGGCGTGACTCGAGCATACCACACCCCCTTGTGGTAGGCTCCACCCACTTATAATATATAGCTATAGAAAGAAGAGAAATACACAGGCTAGGCTTTTGTAAGAAAACATTGTAGTCGGCATTGAGGCATTGAGCGCACTGTTACATGGTATTATTTATTATATGAGATACGGTAAACATACTTATAGTGGAGCAAACTATTTGGGGTCAGGCTAAAGCGGAACAGGAACATTTTGTGAAAATTTGAAATTCTCTAAAACAGGGATGGGGTAGCTACAGCCCTCCAGCTATTACTAAACTACAATTCCTATCATGTCTAGTCAAGGTACGATGGGAATTGTCGTTTTGCAACAGCTGGAGGGCTGAAGGTTCCCCATCCCTGCACTAAAAGGTCTTAACATTTTTAATATCTGAAAATAAAAATATTTTCCATGTACCATGTTATTTTTTTCTTTCCTGAATTGTTTTGCACTATGAAATCTCATTTTACAACATTTCACAGCAAAACATTTGACTGTTCCGCTATAATTCCCATCTTGTTGAATTCTTCTTGGATCCAAGTGTCGGATGCCTTTGACTTTATATAAGTATTTTTTCAATAATGGCTATTTTAACTTCTTTTTTTTTTTTTTGTCTGCAAAACAACATGTTTTTGGACAGGGTTTCCAGAAATGACATGCTGGCTTAGCTCATATCTTCCCAACATCAGTCTTTCTAAGCAGTATACCAGACCGGTTTGGTATCTTCTCATCTCTAAGGCCTATTCCGCAGTAACAATTGTTTATGTGATCGCTATTACATATGGCTGGGTGCTCTGGAGTTCAACATATTTTGTTTCAAGTAATAAAAGTCGATTTTTATTTATAAAAAAGAAAGATGTAAAAAAAAACCACCTGAATTATGGTTCTCTGTAGAGATGAGCGAACTGGGTTCGGGTTCGAGTCGATCCGAACCCGAACGTTCGGTATTTGATTAGCTGGGGCTGCTGAACTTGGATAAAGCTCTAAGGTTGTCTGGAAAACATGGATACAGCCAATGACTATATCCATGATTTCCACATAGCCTTAGGGCTTTATCCAACTTCAGCAGCCACCGCTAATCAAATGCCGAAAGTTCGGGATCGGATCGACTCGAACATGCTCCAGGTTCGCTCATCTCTAGTTCTCTGTAAAAAGGGGATATAGACCTGGATAGCTCATCTGTACTAGTAGCGGCATGGAGCATTTCCCTAGGATGGCTGATCAGGTCAGGGATTTACAAGTGACAATGCCAGCATTTCTTCCATTAATTCTCATTTTTGTCACCTTATTACATGTATAATATTACACATGTATGCACAAAGTGGTTAACGTTTTTTTTTGGACTTTAAAATGTCTGGCCTACTCTTAGGATAGGCCATCAGACTACTCCCATCAAGCCAACTGATCGGCCAATTGAAGAGGCTGCATCCCCAGAATGTTACATCCAGTGTTTTTTATTCAGCGCACCCTAGGGCGACTATGCAGGTCAGTCAGTATCAGACTATGATGCAACATATGGGACACTGGATGCAAAAGAGGCAGCTTATTCCATAACCAACCAATTTAGCTTGTTATTGCTTTGTTCGTATCATGTAAATGGAATGGATATGTGGATGTTTGACTGCTTTGACATGATCATGTGTTATGCAATTGGCATGCTCCCTGAGGTCCTTGGTTGCTTGGACTGGCAGATTTTACTCAGCAGCTTCCATTTGGCCTGTGAGATTTTTAGGCCTGAGTGGTCCATTGCTGGTGTAAGCTGTAGGCTAGTGTATCATGGGATTGTTGGTGGGCCATGAGCAGCCTGTGAAGATGATGCAAAGTGAATCAACTGGATTGTGCCATAGGTGCCAGCACAACATCACCTAGCAAGGCCTTAAGAACATCATTGGGACGCAGAGTAGTGGACTAGGATAGTCTAGGCCAGTCATGTTAAACTCTGGCCCGTGTTGCCACCATTTTTGGCCCGCCAGGCAATTGATTGAATTACATCCGGCCCACCATGGCTACTATATAAGAGACTATGGGGGAGGGCTGGCTACTATATGAGACTATAGGGGAGGCCTAGCTACTATATAAGAGGCTATGGGGGAGGGCTGGCTACTATATGAGACTACTAGGGAGGGATGGCTACTATATGAGACTTATGGGGAGGGCTGGCTACTATATGAGACTACTAGGGAGGGGTGGCTACTATATGAGACTTATGGGGAGGGCTGGCTACTATATAAGAGACTATGGGGGAGGGCTGGTTACTATATGAGAATACTAGGGAGGGCTGGCTACTATATGAGACTTATGGGGAGGGCTGGCTACTATATAAGACTACTGGGGAGGCCTACCTACTATATAAGAGACTACTGGGGAGGGTTGGCTACTATATAAGACTACTGGGGAGGGCTGGCTACTATATAAGACTACTGGGGAGGGCTGGCTACTATATAAGAGACTATGGGGGAGGCCTGGCTACTATATAAGACTACTGGGGAGGGCTGGCTACTATATGAGACCACTGGGGAGGCCTACCTACTATATAAGAGACTACTGGGAAGGGCTGGCTACTATATGAGACTATTGGGGAGGGCTGGCTACTATATAAAAAACTATGGGGAAGGGCTGGCTACTATAAAAGAGACTATGGGGGAGGCCTGGCTACTATATGGGACACATGGGGGGCTGGCTACTATATGATACTATTGGGGAGGGCTGGCTACTGTAGGAGACTATTTTGGAGGGCTTGTTACTATATGGGACACAAGGGGGGCTAGCTTCTATTTGGGTACTACAGGGAGGGCTGGCTAATATGTTGGGCAATTTTGGTTGGGTTGGCTACTACATGGGGCAATATTGGGGAGTTGGCTAGTACATGGGTTGGGGTTTAATCATGTCATAGCAATTTATCATGTCATTTATCATATTGCACAGTGCTGGGAGATGCACACCACTGACAGTACCAGGAATGCAGGAATGCTGCACGCTTCTCTGACAGTGCCAGGCCCACATAATTCACGCTTCAATAATTATCAAGGTTGGCCCACAACTTTGTCCAATATTTTAATTTTGGACCACTGTGTATTTGAGTTTGAGGTGATGTGGCTTAAGCATTCTGTTAGTTTGGGAAGGACACTGGAACAATATGGAATCTAATAAGAAGTCACTGATTGGCTGACCGGCCAGTCGATCGGCAGGCCTTTTCCCCCAAATCGTAACATCATCACAACTCTGGGGGAAATGCCTTCTGGCAGGGGTCCTGGGGCCGGTGACACAAAGCATTATGGGCATGGGGAGAAATAAGGGATGCTTACCTTTCTTATTTTTAAAACAGCCAGACTTTTCCTTTAATCCGCCACTGCAACCAACACCTTTGGGATTACCGAGGACAGAGATTGTGAATGGGATAAATTTCTCACAGAACCTCTAAAATCTTGAAGAAAGGCTTACTAGAAGAGTGAACATTGTTATAAACGCAAACTCTATAACAATGCCAATGGGTTTAGAATGGCATGTCCTGTAGGTGTAATGTGTAGGTGACCAAATACTTTTGCTCATATAGTGCATCTCCAGCAAAAGACAAGGGCATTTTGTTAAAAAATGTAAGCAAACTCCTATAATGCAAAGACTGCACAATTGCACATTTAACACCCTATTGCAATAATTTTAGTAAGCATTTATTTGGAGAAAAGTTGATGTTATTCTGACATCTAGTGGTCAAAGTATAAAAATACAGAAATAAATTAACTGATAGTCCTCTAGTTAGATTAAAGGGGTTGCCCAGCGAAAATCTTTTTCTTTCAAATCAACTGGTGTCAGAAAGTTATATGGATTTGTAATTTACTTCTATTAAAAAATCTCAAGTCTTCCCATACTTATCAGCTACTGTATGTCCTGCAGGAAGTGTTGTTTTAGTTTTAAGTCTGACACAGTGCTCTCTGCTGACATCTCTGTCTCGGTTTTATATGAATCCCCATAGAAAACCTCTCCTGCTCTGGACAGTTCCTGTCTCGGCCAGAGATGGCAGCAGAGAGCACTGTGTCAGACTAAAAATAAAACAACATTTCCTGCAGGACATACAGCAGCTAATGAGTACTTAAAGTGACTCTGTACCCACAATCTGCCTGCCCCAAACCGCTTGTACCTTCGGATAGCTGCTCTTAATCCAAGATCTGTCCTGGGGTCCGTTTGGCAGGTGATGCAGTTATTGTGCTAAAAAACAACTTTTAAGCTGGCAGCCCCGTGCTGTACGGGAGTGGCCTGGATTGTGTATGCATTAGGCTGGCCCTCTCTGTCCCTCCTCCCCGCCCTCTTCATCATTAGGAATGATTGTCTCCTATTCGTCAGCTGTGAGAACACGGCACATGGGCTGGATTGTTAAGACATCTGTGCAAATGTTCAGCATGGAGCACAGATACTCGCATGGGCACGGGGCTGCCAGTTCAAAAGTTGTTTTTTAGGACAATAACTGCATCACCTGCCGAACGGACCGCAGGACAGATCTTGGATTAAAAGCAGCTATCCGAAGGTACAAGTGGTTGGGGGGGGGGGGGGTCAGATTGTGGGTACAGAGTCTCTTTAAAGACTTGAGATTCTTTTAATAGGAGTAAATTACAAATCTATATAACTTTCTGACACCAGTTGATTTGAAAGAAAAAGATTTTAGCTGAACAACCCCTGTAAAACAGCAGCTGTTGTTTGCAATGTTAAACAACGGCCGCTGTTTAACGTGCAGTATCGATTGTAAACTGCTGGCTGTGTGGGTGTGTCTGAAAGTCAATTAACTATTGACTTTCATGCACGCTATGGCCGGTATGACAGTAACACAGTGTGTGAAGTGTCAATTATTTGCAGCTATTGTTTCTAAATAGTGGTCACAAATAATTTACATGTCATTTATTTGTTCGTCACCGTAAAATAAGGACCAACGGCCGTTGTAAATGTAAATGTAATGTAAATTAATTCTGAAAATGCAGGATGAATGTGTGAGCATACATCCCCCCCCCATAGGCCTAGGATACCATAAGTACTGAATGCTTCATTTCTTTAAAGAAAATAAAAAAAGGCAATATGGGGGTGGGGTACAATATGGGGGTGGGGAACAATGTGTGTGTGTGTGTGGGGGGGGGGGGTGTTACAGCAGGGAAGACCGTTTTATTCCCCACTAGACCTGCATAATTCAGACCCCAGAATTTGTTCCCCAGTATCAAGCTCATAATATAACATAGATCCCATTATCAGGCCCCCAGCATAATACAGACCCCAGTATCAGGCCACCTGTATAACACAGATCCCATGATAAAGCCCCAGACTAAGCAAGGCACCCAGAGGAAAGGGCTGGCATTCTTCTTCTGTACCCTGCCACAATATATGGACAGTCTCCCAGGACTGGATACAGCTTTGCCTAGCACCAGCAGCGGCACGGATTTCAAACGCAGCAGGCTGATAAGCCGACCGCTGAGCTGAAGAAGCGCTTTGTTATCACTGTAAATTTGTTCTTCTCTACTTAAAACACATACATGAATACACACGCATACACTTACTTTTTTCAAAAAAGAACCAGGGATGTCTACATATTGTGCCAAGGCAGAAGCTCCTGGTCTTGTCTGCATTGTCACTCCACCTGCACAGTGCAGCCTGTGGACTTGTGAAATATTGTATAATGGCACGCTGATGGTGAAACAGTGTATAAGGTTAAGCTGTTGGGGGAAGTATACAATGACAAGCTGATGTAGGAACCGTGTACAAGGGCAGGGTGTCATTGTACACTGTCCCCCATCAGTGTGTCATTGTACACTGTTCCCCCATCAGCATATCATTGTACACTGTTCCCCGATCAGCATATCATTGTACACTGTTCCCCCATCAGCATATCATTGTACACTGTTCCCCCATCAGCATATCATTGTACACTGTTACCCCATCAGTGTGTCATTGTACACTGTTCTTCATCAACGAGTCATTGATTACTGTTCCCCCATCAGCTTCTCATTGTACACTGTTCCCCCATCAGTGTGTCATTATATACTGTTGCCCATCAGCGTGTCATTATATACTGTTGCCCATCAGCGTGTCATTGTACACTGTTCCCCCATCAGCATATCATTGTACACTGTTCCCCCATCAGTGTGTCATTATATACTGTTGCCCATCAGCGTGTCATTATATACTGTTGCCCATCAGCGTGTCATTATATACTGTTCCCCCATCAGCATATCATTGTACACTGTTACCCCATCAGCATATCATTGTACACTGTTCCCCCATCAGTGTGTCATTATATACTGTTGCCCATCAGCGTGTCATTATATACTGTTGCCCTTCAGCATATCATTGTACACTGTTCCCCCATCAGTGTGTCATTATATACTGTTGCCCATCAGCGTGTCATTATATACTGTTGCCCTTCAGCATATCATTGTACACTGTTCCCCCATCAGCATATCATTGTACACTGTTACCCCATCAGCATATCATTGTACACTGTTCCCCCATCAGCATATCATTGTACACTGTTCCCCCATCAGCATATCATTGTACACTGTTCCCCCATCAGCATATCATTGTACACTGTTACCCCATCAGTGTGTCATTGTACACTGTTCTTCATCAACGAGCCATTGATTACTGTTCCCCCATCAGCTTCTCATTGTACACTGTTCCCCCATCAGTGTGTCATTATATACTGTTGCCCATCAGCGTGTCATTATATACTGTTGCCCATCAGCGTGTCATTGTACACTGTTCCCCCATCAGCATATCATTGTACACTGTTCCCCCATCAGTGTGTCATTATATACTGTTGCCCATCAGCGTGTCATTATATACTGTTGCCCATCAGCATATCATTGTACACTGTTACCCCATCAGTGTGTCATTGTACACTGTTACCCCACCAGTGTGTCATTGTACACTGTTCTTCATCAACGAGCCATTGATTACTGTTCCCCCATCAGCTTCTCATTGTACACTGTTCCCCCATCTGTGTGTCATTATATACTGTTGTCCATCAGCGTGTCATTGTATACTGTTTCCCCATCAGTGTGTCATTGTACACTGTTCCCCTGCACCTCCTGGACAGTACCTGTCTCGGAGGTGGTAGCAGAGAGCACTGTGTCAGACTGAAAAGAAAACAACATTTCCTGCAGGACATACAGCAGCTGATACATATGGGAAGACTTGAGATTTTTAAATAGAAGTAAATTACAAATCTATATAACTCAATGAAAACAGTTAATTTGAAAGAAAAATATTTTGCCAGATAAGCCCTTTAAGCAGGGGCTATCAAAGCAGGAAAATACCCCTGTCCACCTCTGGAGGGACTGATCATGTTTCTACTCAGGAAATCCTTAGATCATTCAGGTCCTGTGACAAGTGCTGCAACTAGCCCTTGCTAACAGCACCTGGCACTTATGGATAACCACACGGCTACCTAGTTAAGGGCATGCCTATCTACTAGGGGGCCATCTACCTACAGACAGAGAGGACACCTACCCAATGACATCCAGTACCTATCTATTAGGTGGCTACCTACCCAAGGATATACCTCTCTAAATGGGAAAACTACATACCCAAAGACATACCGCCCTACTGAGCGTGAACTGAGGGCATACCTGCCTACTGGGAGTGAACTACCTACCTGAGGGCATGCCTTCCTACCGGGGGACTACCTAATAATAAAACTACTGACCTGCTGTTGGTACCTACAGAGGATTGTGTACAGAGGGTGCTAAGAAAATGCAGAGCCTAACAGGTTTTTCGTTTAGATGCTGCGGACATTTTAGTTGGAAGAATTGATCATCATTGATACTATATAAACACATATCTATAGTTCACCTCAGCAGACAGGCCAGATTGACCACAGTGGACAAGATAGATGGATCATCTAACAAAATGACCGGATTACACCCATATATATGGCCCCAAGAAGCAGGATGCTACAGGGAATTAGGTCATGAAATTCCACCTAACTGCATTCTTAAGACGACTAAATAGGTCTGTGCGAGAGTCTGGATTCAGCTGTAAGGTCATTGGTAGTGACAGCTGATATCACAAGGCACAAATAGCATCCACAGATGTTTTCTCAGCAAGACGTGGCAGTAAGGCTCCTGCACGAGGCTCAGGATATGTCAGACGGGTTCGGCTTCTGTACAGCTGTAGCTGCTACTTTACTTTTACTGTCAGTTTAAATTGACTTTGTGCTTAACAATTTACAAAAAATTCTGGGACTTAATAGTGTGAATTAAAGGGGTTATCTAGGATTAGAAAAAAAAACTAGCTGCTTTCTTCCACAAACAGCACCCTTCTTGTCTCCAGTTTGGGTGGGGTTTTGCAGGTCAGTTCCATTAAAATGAATGGAGAAAAAACACACTTAAACTGGAGACAATAAGGGTGCTGTTTCTGGAAGAAAGCGGCCATGTTTTTCTAATCCTGGCTAAACCTTGAAGTACCATTGGCTCAAGATCTTGCAGGCTAGTGTGGCATAAAGAGGTACATGACAAAGCCCCGTAACTTATGTGCTGTCCATTCAAGGCTGATTCCAGAGTTTACCGACCAAAGGCAAAGCTTGTGAATTACGTCCATGCTATGGCATGTAGGAAATATATTTTTAGTGTCAGTGTTTTTTTTTTGTTTTTTTTGCAGAAATCAATAGTACAGGCGATTTTAAGAAACTTTGTAATTGTGTTTATAAGCCAAAAAATGCATTTTTATCTTGAAAAAGCAGTTTGAAGCTCTCCCCCCTTTCATGGTTCTCTTATGGAGAGGGGAGGGGTTTAGGGAGATGAGGCACCAAAACAGGACAACAAAGAGTTAATTTACAGCTACATACCGGGCTATCTCCTCTGAAGTCAGCACTGACCTCTCTGACCTCTGAATACCGGCTTTCACACAGGTCCTGCTGTGTAATCATTTGTTCTCTGCTGTCTGCTGGTGACTTATCTCCCTCCTCCCCCTCCCCTCTCCATGGGTTACACAGGGCCCGACTGATGTAAAAGAGTCGAGATTTCCTGATAATGAGCAGTGAATGAGAGAGCAGAGGGAGGGGGGGACCTGGGGAAAGTCTTTTTTTAATGCAGATAATGGCATATTTACCTAATAAACCCAAATACAAAGTTTCTTAACCCTTAGACGACCCAGGGCGTAGAGTTACGCCATGGAAGTCTGTCCCCAGACGACCTAGGGCGTAACTGTACGCCCTGGGTGTTTCTCCCGCTATAAAGCGTGCTCCGGAGCGGAGCGCGCTTCATAGCAGGTGGGGGCTGGCTACAATCAGCAGCCAGGACCTCACCGGTAATGACACGCTGCAGCGATCGCGCTGACGCGTGTCATTAACTCCTTAAACGCTGCGCAACCGCGGCGTTTAAGTGTAAGTCACAGGGGGAGTCCCCTGTCACTTACCAATCGGGACCCCAGCAGTGTGACTGCGGGGGTCCCGATCGGTAAAACGGACTGCCGGAGGTCTCTCACCTGCCCCCGTGCGGTCCGATCGGCGATCTGCTGCACTAAGCCTGCACAGGCAAGCTCAATGAGCAGATCGCCGATAACACTGATCAATGCTATGCCTATGGCATAGCAATGGTCAGTGTAGAAATCTAAGTACTGTATGTAAAAGTCCCCCAAAGGGACTTCAAATGTGTAAAAAAAAAAAAAGTTAAAAACACTAACACACTACCCCAAAACCCCTCCCCCAATAAAAGTTGAAATCACCCCCCTTTCCCATTATATAAATAAAACATATAAAAATAAATAAACAAATAAACATATAATATACCGTAGCGTGCGTAATTGTCCGATCTATTAAAATATAACAAGGGTCATTGTGACCGGTAAACGGCGTACACGAAAAGAGGGAAAAAAGTGCGTGGATTACCGATTTTATGTTACATTATATATAAAAAAAAATTAATAAAAAGTGATCAAAACGTCCGATCTTCACAAATATGGTATTAATAAAAACTACAGATCATGGCGGAAAAAATGACACCCCATACAGCCCCGTAGGTGAAAAAATAAAACCGTTATAAGCGTCACAATAGGCCCATTTTATTTATACTTAATTGCCAAAAAAAAGGATTTCATTTAAAAAAAATATATATATAACATTAGAGAATCTGTGTAACCTGCATATGGTTGTGTTCGGACTGACCTATAGAATAATAGTGTCATGTCGCTGTTACCATATAGTGCATTACGTAGATACAGGAACCCCCCAAACGTTACCATATTGCATTCTTTTTTGCGATTTCACCAATTTATATCTTCATAAATAATATATTTGGAATTCCATCATACATGTTATGGTAAAATGAATGACGCCATTACAAAGTACAACTATTCCTGTAACAAATAAGCCCTTACAGGGCCTTGTAGATAAAAAACTGAAAGTGCCAGAGCTCTTAGAAGGGGAGGAGGGAAAAACGGAAACACTAAGATCAAAATTTGCGTGGTCCACTGGGTCATTTTGGGCCTGGTCCTCAAAGGGTTAAAATCGGCTGTACTATTGATTTCTGCAAAAAAACAAACAAAAAAAAAAACGACAGTGACACTTTAATATGTTCTCCCATTTTTGTAAATTGTGCCAGATGCATTGGCTGAAGCAGTATGAAGAATCCATTCACAGCAATGACAGATAACCAAATAATGGAAAACAGAACACATCAAGTTCACTTAAAATGTCATTTATTTATCCATAAATTCATAGGTTACTCTGCTATGGATGGGATATGCAGAGTACGGGTAAATGCACACAGACGGAAGTTGCAGAGGCCGTTGCAGATTTCAGTGTGGATTATGCAACAATGAAATTTACTTGTGGATTTTGGTTTCCTCAATGCTTGAAAGTCCACATAATATCTGCAGCTCAATGTCCCTGGGAGTTCTGTGCTTGTGGATGAGATTTTAAAGGGAATCTGCCAGATGTATGTTCTAAACTGATGATGATATTAGATCAAGGAGACACGTGGTACCTTTCATGTATCCAAAAATGAAAAATGCTTTTATTCTCCTGTGAAAAGTGTTCAAAGGGGAATTCTGCTCAGCTCAAAAAATCGGTGTCTGCACTAGAACATGTCCTTTTTTTTAGCATTGGTTTGCATCTTTGTACTCTACTGAAAGTGTGAATAGCCCAATAGACAACAATGTGCACTAACTCGGATACAGAAATACAGATCCGTAAATTACAGAACGTGTGAATAAGGCCTAAGACTAATATTTCATTCTATACTTGTTTTTATCTATTCAGTCTCCTTCCCCCAGTTCTGAGCTGCTGCTTTTGGCTGAAGGCACAAAAAACTGAGTGAACTTTTCTCTCTGTCTCCTCCCCCCCCTCCCCCTCCCTTCTGAGACAGCTGAGGTAAACAAGTCCCTGGCAGGCTTTATCTGCAACTTTGTCGCTTCTTTGTAGGGCAAGTTGCTGATGATCCTCCAGGCATTACAAAGTTGCAGAGACAGCTGGCTAGGGACAGGAGGGAGGAGGAGGGAGAGATGGAGAGAAAAACTTACATACAGTCTTCAGCAAAAAGCAGCAGCTGAGAACTGGGGAAGGAGATTGAATAGATAATAACAAGTATGGAAGGAATTGTTAGTCTCACCATGGGCAGCAACATATGAAAAAATATATTTGAGCTGAATACCCCTGTAAGAGACATTCCAAAGCTCCCAAAATGCTGTAATGTCTCTTTGCTCCCCTTCCCACCCCTGTCCCTGCTTGATGAACCCCAAACAGCTTCAGGTATGGGAGGGGGAATAAGGAGACATTACATCATTCTGTACTTCAGGGGCTTGGGACGTCTCTTCGACACTTAGCACAGGAGAATAAAAGCATTTTCTGGAAACACAGACAGATATATGAACGTTACCAGGTGTCTCCCTGATCTAACAGTGTCAGCAGTTTGGAATCTGAATTGCAGCTGACAGATTCACTGTAAAGTCTCACCCATATTACTATTACAGACAAAATTCCACAGCAGAAAACTTGGCACATATCTGTCCGGTGTGCATTTACCCTCATACAATTCAGATTAGAATAGTTCTATAAGCTTCCAGTGTTTTTTGCAGATACAACATATCTTTTAATGCTACGGCTTTAAAGACTATCAGTTTATGTATTTAAAGTGCAGCTCCACTTCTGAACAAGTGCAGAACATCATGGCAAATGCTTTTTGTTTGCTAATGTGCTAACATAAAAAAAAAAATCCATCACACACTAACTCCAATGGGGGAGATTTATCAAACATGGTGTCAAGTGAAACTGGCTCAGTTGCCCCTAGCAACCAATCAGATTCCACCTTTCATTTTCCAAAAAGTCTGTGAGGAATGGAATATGGAATCTGATTGGTTGCTAGGGGCAACTGAGCCAGTTTCACTTTACACCATGTTTAATAAATCTCCCCCAATAAGTGTAACTGAGTTTCCTGGAAACCAAAACTGCTGACAGCTGTGTTAAAGGGGTTATCCAGCGCTACAAAAACATGGCCACTTTCCTCCACAGACAGCACCGCTCTTGTCTCCAGTTTGAGTGGGGTTTTGTAACTCAGTTCCATTGAAGTGAATGGAGGTTAATTGCAAACCACACCTGACCTGGAGACAAGAGCGGTGCTGTCTCTAGAAGAAGAAAGTGGCCTTGTTTTTTGTAATGCTGGACATCCCGCTGCGAGTATGTAAGGAGACCGCCCTGGTCGGGGCATGTGCCGCTTGCTTTGACATGAAATCCTCTGTGGATCCGGCGTGTGTGTTTGTAGCCTAAAGCATTGGCCCTTCCAAATGGACCCAATCTTAATCAAATTGTCGGTTAAATTGTTTCTGTTAAATCCAGGCTGATGCAGATATTTTTTCCCCCAATAAAATTCAATCTGAAAGTATTTAAAAATATATTTTCCTCTATATGTGATTCTTACAAAAAAATTGTGTTTTCCATTAAATAATTTCACCTTTCAGTCTTGTACAACAACATATAAAAATATCAGGTTTGCTTTTCAATGTCAAAATAATATACAATAAATATCCTTATAATTTATTGTGATCGTTGAAGCTCTGTAGCCACCTACAATTTAATGCGATCCATTCATAAAACATAAAAATCGGCTAATATGTCCTCCACAACTAGTGAATGTCTATTCTTGAACACTATTTATAGGTCTCAATAGTGGCCGGAGCGTAGTTTTTCTGATTCAAAGCTCCAAATGAAATGATAACATTTCAATACTGCCGAATACTGTTTATATATTAAACTCAATCATAAATATGTATGCGGTATGCTCCTAAGCTCCATCTAGTGGTAACTTTTAACAGACAAGAAAGTTATAATTTTTGTCTATGTCTATGCAGGGATTTGAGGCTCCAACATGACAACATAGTGTTAAAAGGTAGATTCCCTTTTACAAATAAAATATCTTCTTTTCCTCTCATGGGGCCCTATTCCACTGGACGATTATCGTTCAGATTATCGTTAAATCGTTCGAATCTAAACGATAATCGTTCGGTTGAAATGCAGTTAACGATTAACGACCGAACGAGAAATCGTTGATCGCTTTAAAAGACCTGGACCTATTTTTATCGTTGCTCGTTCGCAAATCGTTCGCGTTGAATAAGACATCGTTCGGTCGTTCGCAATAGATACGAATGCAATAGCGAATAAATAGCGAAGAAAAAACGATCGCAATTACGATCATAAGTAACGATTATCGTTCAATGGAAATGAGTGAACGTTTTCAGGTCTTTCGCAATAGTGGTCGTTTGAGATCGTTAATCGTTAATGATATGCAAACGATAATCGTTTGGTGGAATAGGGCCCATAGTCTAGTTTGTTACACAATTGGATTCAGTCAGAATTTCGGCATAGTTCAGTTTAACCTTGCTAAGTGGTAATGATTGTCTCCTTAGGATAACAGGAGATATTGACATCAAGACATCGAATTACATGAGTCTACTCTCTTCAAAGAGCTATGCTAAGGCTTTATTGATCTGAACTACTCACAATTCTCTATACAGAGATCAGAAATTCTGCCTACCCTCACAGAACCTACCGCCATTACAGATAATATCCAGCCTGCCCTACATAAATCTTGACCAAAAAACGGAGAAAACCAATCCAAAATACAAACAACCCCCTGAGAAACCGACTGCATAAAAATCAGGTTAGTGCTATGTCTATTGTTAACAGTATGTGTATTACTCCCAAACACCCCCGCACACAGTGACTCTGCTATCGAGCAGGGGCTAGTAAACACGACTTATGGCTTTTTAGCATTTGGTACACCTTTAGGGGTTGGGTGCTAGCTCTGTTTGGCAAAATGAGGCAGTTCAATTCCGGTATGGAGGTGAATCTCTCCAGGGGCCT
Source organism: Dendropsophus ebraccatus (assembly GCF_027789765.1). Lineage (NCBI taxonomy): Eukaryota > Metazoa > Chordata > Amphibia > Anura > Hylidae > Dendropsophus > Dendropsophus ebraccatus. The sequence goes on along the minus strand of NC_091456.1, from coordinate 162,060,930 downwards.
CCAAGGCAAATGTGGGGTGAGCCGCCTCTGTAAACTTATGCCTAAAGGTGAAGAGCAGCTGCCCCTTCTGGACATTGAAGAAAGAGAGTCTCCCCTTCTCGTAGTCGAGGAGAATCCCCACTCGGACTGGAGGTTCTGTTAAATAAACTTCACTCCATGTCTCCTTGTGGAGGAATCTGTAAGAAAAGCTGGAAAAGGAAATGTGTGTATGGTTATAGATAGTACTGCATAATATTCATAGCGGCAAAAGAGATGGTGCAAGGTCTGTGCTTGAACTGTACAAAATATATGGCCATAGTGTGGAACCTTTCAAGTTCAAATAGCAAACCAGTGTTTTAGGGTTAAAAAAAAAATAGCAATTCTTGCTCAAAGATGCCGAAGGGAAGGGCTTTGGTGTGAAAGGGGTATTACAGCAGAAAATTCACTTCCTGGCGATCTCTGTCCCCCCCTGCTGATCTCCGTATTGGGCCCCGTTGGCTCTGTTATGAATAGAGCCGCGGGTATTGCGCATGACCCGCTTCTATATTCATTCCTATGGAGCAATGGAAAGAGCCAAGTATGCCAGAAGAGCGCTGTACTCGGCTCTCTCCGTTACCTCCATAAGAATACATTGAGCCGCAGGTCAAGTGAATTCTAACTGGAATACCTCTTTAAGGGTAGTGAAATTCGCAAATTTTTTGTGCAACTCTAGTCGTTAAAGGGAACCTGTCACCTGAGAAGAGAGGAAAGAGCCCGCCCGACCCCCGGTGGAGTCCCGGATACTTACTTCATCCTGCAAGTCCCGCTCCAGAAGCCGGAGAAATCGCCGCCCGAGGGCCTGCGCGTGTGATATGTAAATGAGAATGCCCCGGTGATTTCCTATGGACGTCGGACCCATCTCTTCTCATCTACATAACGCGCGCAGACTGTCGGGCGTCGATTTCTCTGTGGAGGGCCCGGCTTCTGGAGCAGGACTTGCAGGATGAGGTAAGTATCCGGGGCTCCACCGGGGGTCGGGCGAGCCCTTCCCTCTCTTCTTGGGCGACAGGTTCCCTTTAAATAAGGTACAAACCACATGTCAAAAAGTGCATATCCATTGTGAGACAACTTGATAAATTTTCAGCAACTGAAACAGCCATAAAGTGCAATCTTTCCCCCCTGGAAGCTGTATGACCACTGTGGACATAACAGGGGTTATGCAACCAAAATTGCTGTGTTGTGTGGACTGAGCTGCGTTCCACCTAAGGTATATAAATAGGGTCACATCGTGACCCAAAAGTGGCAGCATTCACAAGCAGACAGTTATCTGAGATGGCTGTATGCCTAGATAAAGATTCATAGTTCTCCTATGCACAATAAATGTAAATGTTTAAAGGGAAAGGGGTCATTACTATGTACTATATAATATACCCACTGCTATATAAGTGATGTAATAAGAACATCTCTGTTGCCCATCTAAGCAAGAACATAACTGAGAAAACATAGTGTTCTTATGTTGTGTGCTGTATATTATTTAGATGGAGAGGTTTACTATGGAGGTTTGCTACTGCTCTGGACAGTTCCTGACATGGACAGAGGTGGCAGCAGAGAGCTCTGTGTCAGATAGAAAAGAATACACCACTTGCCACATACAGCAACTCATAAGTACTGGAAGATTAAATAGAAGTAATCTGTAACTTTGTGACACCAGTTGATAAGAATGTATGGGAATATGAGAAGATTACCTTGTGGAGGTGCTGGAGCACTGCATACACCATGATGTACTGTCCTGTGTTGTGGCTGATTCTTCTGGCGCGGGATGAAATGTTGCACCAACGCTATATGAACTGCATTCAGTAACCATCATCTCCCAGTAATGGTGTCCTTCAGCTGGCAGCAGCTCCCCGAGAACTAAAGGAATTCTACAAAATGGAAACCAAAAACATAGCAGTTTCCTTAGGGCATATGGAAGCCACTTGACATTTCATAAACTTAAAAAAAACCTTCTAGGCATTTGCATTATGGAAAGAAAGGGGTTAATAAAATGATCTTGAATTTGGATCCAGCAATAATAATCAGATAAAAATACTAAAAGTGTAAGCGTATACCAACCCAACAATGTCACTCTGCTCTGCAATACTGATCACAGTCCCATCCGGTGACAGGTCCATGGCTGGGTGCGCCGTGTTTCTTAGCAAGTGAAATCTGGTACCTGCAAAAATAAACAACAGAATTCTTTTTTACGCGTTTTATTTAGGTTGTGTGTGTTATTACAATACGATAGAACTGAACTGCAATACCACACCCAAACTGAGGACAAGAGTGGCGCTATTTCTGAAATCGTGGCTAACCCTTTAAGAAATCGATGCACGGTATTGTGATATGTGATTGGCTCACAAAGGGGTCACAGGGGCCCAGAGCTGAAGTACTTACCTTTGGTAGATATGAGAGCAGCTTCACTTTGCTCACTTGACCCAAAGGTGTTGGTGGCTTTTACATAGAAGAAATAATTCTCTCCTGGTTGAAGTGAAACCCTCAGCTGCTGATCTTTGATTCCAGCAACAGACCTGAAAGGCAAGGCACTACTTATCACAGGTATTGATGAGAGAACTTGCCAAAAGTTTAGGTTCAGCAGAACCCAAATGCTCGGTATTTGACTCCCAATGGATGGAGAAGTTGGTTGCCTCCCTAGGGCTGCCAGGAAAAAATGGATAGTTGGATCCAGCCTACGGCCTGTGGCCGTATCCAGGTTTTCCAGGGCTCTCTAGGGCTGCAAACAACTTCTCCAGTCATCGGGAGTGATATTCCGAACATTCGGATTTGGCTGCACCCGAATTTAGGGCAAGTTCTCTCATCACAAGTCACAGAGAATGATGAAAAACATACAAGTGCACTTTAAAGTGTCACTGTTGTATTATTATTATTTATTATTTTTTTTCTGCAGAAATCAATAGTCCAGGGAATTTTAAGAAACTTTGTAATTGGGTTTATTAGGCAAATATGCCATTATCTGCATTCAAAAAGACTTTCCCCAGGTCCCCCCTCCCTCCTCTCTCTCTCTCTCTCTCTCTCTCTCATTCACTGCTCATTATCAAGAAATCTCAACCCTTTTATATCAGTCGATCCCTGTGTAACCTATGAAGAGGGGAGGGGGGAAGAGGTAGGAGGAAAATTAGTCGCCAGCAGAGCGCAGAGAACAAATGATTACACAGCGGAGCTGTGTGAAAGCCAGCATTTAGAGGTCAGAGAGGTAAGTGAGGTCAGCGCTGACTTCAGAGGAGATAGCCCGGTGATGTAGCTGTACATTAACTCTTTCTTGTCCTGTTTTGGTTCCTCATCTCCCTCCACCCTTCTCCCTCCATAAGAGAACCATGAAGACAAGGGGGAAGAGCTTTAAACTGCTTTTTCATGATAAAAATGCATTTTTCGGCTAATAAACACAATTACAAAGTTTCTTAAAATTGCCTGTACTATTGATTTCGGCAAAAAATAAATAAACGACAGTGACACTTTAAGGCTATAATCTCACACAGCAGATCCGTTGTACTGTTCACCTTTACCTGAGCCCTTCTCCCTCTGAAGAGTACTGTTTGCACCATTCCAGTGTAAAGGACTCTGTGGATTGCAGATGTGCCGTGCTCCACCTGATGACTGCCATGTCCCAGCAGACTGTGCACTCCTCGGCTTTGATCACTGGGGTGGAGGGAGCTGGACAGGAAATAGGGATAAAACATATAATATTAACATGACAATACCATACAGAATACTTATTACACAAAGTGATTATCGGCTGTATTTAGCTGCGTAATAGGAGTTGCGGCAGCAGACCGCCGCTATCTCCTATGAACTCCCTGGACGATCTAAACATTGTCTGCGGAAGCCCTCCAGCAGCTTCCTGTGCCCCCCCCCCCCCCCCCCACACTTAACCACTTACTGTTGGTGCATGTAAAAGCACCAGCAGTGAGCGGGGAACGAGTTGCTTGCTCCCGCTGATTGTCCTGTGTTATAGGAGCTTTAGAGCTTTACACAGATCAGATTGACATACCCTTTGATTGACATGGATGACCCTATTAGGGCTAATCCACATACAGACTACTTGATGCAATTTCTGCATAGAATTCACACAAAGTGTCAGTAAGGACCATTTTACACAGGCTCCATATGACAGATCAAAGAAGGGGTATGTGGAGCCTCAGTTGCGAGTCTCAAAACACGGGAATAGCCAGATATCCCTCCAGGGAAGGAATCCTATTGCCAAGGGGTGCCTCCTAGTGGGGAGAGCACCAAACCACCCTGATACGTAGTCCCTCAGGTCCTCACTCTGTTGCGAGCTTTGGGACCTAAATAGGGAAACACCAGGGTGGCCCCTGTAAGTCAAAGTCTAACTCTGTGGCGAGTATAATGACATAATACAAGGGTTACCAAGGCTAGGCATCCATCCACAGACTGCAGTTTCAGGGTATTTGCCCCTCATCAGTGTGGAGTAGGATTCTGGCTACTGGGGCAATGAAAAATAGACCAACAAAACACAACAATCACTGAACTCAGGGAGAACAGCCGAAAAAAATCCACATGACAGATCCCTGTGATTGCTGCTTGTCTGCAGGGCCTTTACACAGAATCAAATGGGCGGAGAACATGAACAATTGTTTGATGAGGTTTGTGCAGCAATTAATCTCATCATTATTGCCTGCACATCCAGTTTACATAGGGCTATGCGATCGGGTGACATTGGTCTGTTTTTTTTGTTTGTCAGCTGATTTCGTGCCCCTTTTACTTGATGAGGGGCTCATTCGCCTGTATAAAAGGGCCTTTGGTATCACTTTTTTCTAATTCTTTATGTAAGTATTCAGTCAGTATAATGTCACTGTGTGGTTACAGAGGTTTTGGTGCTGTGTGACAGGAGAGCTGACCATACAATGCAAGCACCCCCAGAATTCTCTGCTACTGAATGTGGATACCCTGTAGCTGTACACATGCGTTGTGAAGGTAGACAACTAGTGGCTTTATGTATAACGTTGTTTTAAACATGGGAAATAAAAAAATAAAAAAAGAGCATATTGCAAAACGGTCAGTGATTACAAAATAATTGTGACAGTGCCTCTTTAAGACAATATAAAATATTCCATGCAAATCCTTGTAAAGCTAACACATAACACATTCATTTCTTCATCAAGGCACCACTTAAATTAGATGAATACTGAGTCTGCCATCCTGTACACTACTATAAGTCCACATAGATGCTCGGGGAATGTTCATCACTTGGCCAAGTGGACGTGCTAAGCCCTGACACCACAACTACAGTATCTGATAAACAACAGTATCAGATGTGCGGGGTGAGTCAACAACAAGGCACATTTGTCCCTCATGTGTTGGTATAAAGATGAATAAAGTTAAATAGAATGGCATTTCACAGAATCACGTACAGCGCCATGTTAGGGGAAGTTATGGGGACCTTACATATTATCATGGAACAGTTGCTGGCAGAGAGTTAAAGGGGGTTTCCTCACACAACAAGGGCTTGTCTTGATACAATTGTGTTCTAGGCAGAGGATTACAGAGCAGGATTATGTCTCAGGGCAACAAAAGCAAACAACCCTGAGGATGTAAAGTTATGTCTCCAGGCAAAAGTAAAGTGATATCCAGGAGAGGTTTTCTATGGGGATTTGTCCATGTCCTGTCATAAACAGAGGTGGCAGCAGAGAGCACTGTATCAGACTAGAAAGAATACACTACTTCATTGAGGGCATACAGCAGCTGATAAGTACTGGAAGACTTCAGATTTTTAAGTAGAAGTAAATTACAAATCTATATAACTTTTTGAAGTCAGTTGATTTGAAAGAAAAAAGTTTCACCGGAGTTCCCCTTTAAGCTTTGTGTACTACAGATAAAACCAGAAAACCTAAAAACAAAACATCAAGACCAGTTAAATGCTCAACAGCACCTGGGATATCTATAATAATACACATAGTGTTTTTTTACATTGATTTTCCTATCAAATTTCTCAATATTTGGAGTTTCCATTCATGGAAGGTGAGAAGGTTCTTCCCTAATCCATGGAAATCTGCCTTTGCACTTAGGGCTTACATGAAAATCCTTTATCAATACTAGCTGCCAGCTCCTGAGCAAATAAGTTGTGTCCAAGATATTTCTACCAAAACAGTTGGTTTCCAGTCACAGAACGACACATGAAACGGGTAACAGCTAAATCCTGGGTGTCTAGCCTCTCGGTCTTAAAGGTTTTCAAGTGTTTAATAATAGGAGATGCCCAGAACTATGCCAGAAATGTGGGGTGCTAAGATGCTGTTCTAAAAGAGGACACATGAAGGACAATCATGAAGCCATCGAAGTAATTCAATCTCTGATAAAGAAGAGTAAGAAACCATAGAAGATATATTCACCCTGAATCATAATGACAGCCAGGGTACATGTTGGTCTTCTGAAATAATGGGGTCTTATATTACAAAAACTGCGATAATATAAGATGGTAAGACCACTTAGATATGCCAGGTCCTTTAATACATGTAATGAGATTAGTTCTGATATTAATCAGCTTGGTTCTTGTACCATATTTATATATGTAATGAATAAATTAGTTAAGTTACTGTACAAACTGAGCTTGTCTCTGGTGCTGCATATATGAACTGAGGTTGATTCTGGTACCATATTTATGTAATGAACCCAGTTCTGTTACTTTACATACTGAGCTTTGCTCTGGCGACGCATATACATTCACCGGCCACTTTATTAGGTACACCTGTCCAACTGCACGTTACCACTTAATTTCTAATCAGCCAATCACATGGCGGCAACTCAGTGCATTTAGGCATGTAGACATTGTCAAGACAATTTCCTGCAGTTCAAACCGAGCATCAGTATGGGGAAGAAAGGTGATTTGAGTGCCTTTGAACGTGGCATGGTTGTTGGTGCCAGAAGGGCTGGTCTGAGTATTTTAGAAACTGCTGATCTACTGGGATTTTCACGCACAACCATCTCTAGGGTTTACAGAGAATGGTCCGAAAAAGAAAAAACATCCAGTGAGCGGCAGTTCTGTGGGCGGAAATGCCTTGTTGATGCCAGAGGTCAGAGGAGAATGGGCAGACTGGTTCGAGCTGATAGAAAGGCAACAGTGACTCAAATAGCCAACCGATACAACCAAGGTAGGCAGAAGAGCATTTCTGAACGCACAGTACGTCGAACTTTGAGGCAGATGGGCTACAGCAGCAGAAGACCACACCGGGTGCCACTCCTTTCAGCTAAGAACAGGAAACTGAGGCTACAATTTGCACAAGCTCATCGAAATTGGACAGTAGAAGATTGGAAAAACGTTGCCTGGTCTGATGAGTCTCGATTTCTGCTTGAACATGACAATGAGTTCACTGTACTCCAATGGCCTCCACAGTCACCAGATCTCAATCCAATAGAGCATCTTTGGGATGTGGTGGAACGGGAGATTCGCATCATGGATGTGCAGCCGACAAATCTGCGGCAACTGTGTGATGCCATCATGTCAATATGGACCAAAATCTCTGAGGAATGCTTCCAGCACCTTGTTGAATCTATGCCACAAAGAATTGAGGCAGTTCTGAAGGCAAAAGGGGGTCCAACCCATTACTAGCATGGTGTACCTAATAAAGTGGACGGTGAGTGTATGTACTGAGCTTGATTCTGGTACCATATATATGTAACAAGCTTAGTTCTGTTACTATCATACTGAGCTTGACTCTGGGGCTGCATATATGTGATGAGCTTGATTCTGGTACCGTATTTAGGTAATGAACTTAGCTCTGTTACTATACATAACGAGCTTGGTTCTGCATATATGTACTGAGCTTGATTCTGGTACCATATATATGTAATGAGCTTAGTTCTGTTAGTATACATACTGAGCTTGGCTCTGGTGCTGCATATATGTACTGAGCTTGGCTCTGGTGCTGCATATGCATACTAAGCTTGGCTCTGGTGCTGCATATGCATACTAAGCTTGGCTCTTGTGCTGCACATATGTACTGAGCTTGGCTCTGGTGCTGCATATATGTACTGGGCTTGGCTCTGGTGCTGCATATACTGTACATACTGAGCTTGGCTCTGGTGCTGCATATATGTATTGAGCTTGATTCTGGTACCATATTTATGTAATGAGCTTAGTTCTGTGACTATATATACTGAGCTTGACTCTCTGCTGCATATATGTACTGAGCTTTGGTGCTGCATATACATACTGAGCTTGGCTCTGGTGCTGTATATATGTACTGAGCTTGGCTCTGGCACTGCATATAGGTACTGAGCATGACTCTGGTACCACACTTATGTAATGAACTTAGTTCTTATATTGATGACTACTCTAATATATAAAATGTTTAGAGTTTTATAATTATTTTATTTAATTATTAGGATTATTTTATACAATGTCTTGCAATATAGGCATCCTGCATGTATCATATATGTTCAGCCAAGAAAGGAACTTACGATAAGGTGGAACCCCACCCTTGCATTTAGTTAAAGATTTACCTCTAGTCATTTGCCTCTTTGTAGGAATAAAAATTGAGAATGCTTTGTTTCCTATTATTTTTTTCTATTTATTGTTTACCACTGGTTCATACCAGTAGACGGATCCCACAAACTGAGGTCACTGGTATACAATAACCTCTCACTATTTACCAGAGTCATGTAGGAGATGTGCTGGAATTTCTGGAATTCAGAGATGTAAGTTCTTTGGCCCTGATGCAGACTCTACAAAGTCATAGATAGTACTGGTCTCCTTGTGAGACAGAGGGGTCTTTTGGACCCCCTCTAGATAAGCCTCTGGCATAAATGATGGAATCCCCTAGTGTGATCCTTCAGTCTTACTATTGTAAGTCATTCTAACCTCTACAAAGGACTATGAGAGATCACTAGTTAGATTCTCACCACTAGGGGCAGTGAGTTCCCCCTCCTAGTCACTGCAGGTATTCCATATGCAGTGAGCTCCCCCTGGTGGCGCAGAACAAAAATATTACTTAATTCTTTATTCTTATACATAGTTCATTTTAGTTTTTAGGTACAAGGAGCACCGCCACCTTAATGCTTCCAAACATGCAATTTTTTCTTCTGTATTTATTGCCAAGTCTGCATATGTCATGAACATCCTACTATCTATCAGCGTGGTCTGTGTTACCTGTGTGGATCATCATCTTTTGATTCCCATCCCCATTGTCTTTTGTATGCATTAGGCTTGTCTTTACCAAAGAAATACACTTTATGGCTATGTTCACACATTGTATGACACCGGGCGTTCCGTGACCCGGCCAGGTCACGGAACGGCCAGTGTCAGATAAGATCCATCCGGTACCGGATGGAGCTGTGCGCTTCATTGTGTGCACTGGCAGGTTCTCTATGGCGACATGTCAGTTTTTTGCGGCGCCGCTAGGGATCCCGGCCGGAGTGTATACTATGTGTTTACGCTCCGGCCGGGATTCCATAGACTGCAACGAAATGTATATTTTAGTATTATTCACGGCCATTGTTGCAATCGGCTACAACGCCTGTACTTTTACAAAAATATACGTTGTGTGAACATGGCCTATGGTTGTATATAAAGAGACGTAATGCAGAAAATATTGATACAATATTTATCAATAGCCAAAACAACAGTATACTTCTTGGCTTGTAGTAAATTTAATAGCCCCATATCTAACATAGATTCTACCGTATAATCTACGTTCGCAGATCATAAGCCAAAATACACTGAGCCTGCCCTATATTCTCACTCAGCACCTGACTAGGAATAGCACTCCGGTCACATAACCACCCACACTTGTTTGCTATTTGAGCCCCTCTGCCTTGCGTTACTCACAGTATATTCACCTTAAGCTGTTTCCATGTTCTAAGTCTTACGAGACGGTAAATGTAAATATATAAGTGAGTCCTGCAAAGATTTGATGGGACAATAGACACATGACACTACTAGGACATTGGCAGGTCCCAGACACACTGTGGAGTCAGCTGCTCAGTAGACAATATTTGCACTCGTATTTATCATTGGGCACTCGTGGTCATGTGCCTAGGGCAGCAGTGTTAAGGGGGGGCTGTAAATATAGCCCAAAAAAGAATAAGCAAAAGCAGCATTCTATAAACTCATATACTTTATGGTTATTACGGCAGTTATAGTGGTCTGTAATTTACTATTAGACATAGGATTCTTTCATTCTATGAAAACGATAATCTGCCGAGTCAGGCTGATTCGGAAGATCATCGCTCCATTGAAAATTCATATGTTGTTGATCACATTTTTTGAGCTGACCATAAAATCATTGTTAATTGTTTGCAAATTACGATCGTAACTAACAACTATTGCTCCGTGTATTATGGTGAGTGATTTCAAGTCGTTCCCAAAAAAGCTCATTTGCAATTGCTTTGTCTAATAGGACCCTTAAATCATCAGCTGCTGGATGCACATTGCTTTCTGTAAAATAAAATAATAAATTTATACATACCTCTCTGCGCACCCAGATGTCCTGCTAGCTTCGGCCCAGTCCCCACAGCCGCCACTGGAACTTCTGAGCTGGTCTATGGAGTAACAGTCCGCTCAGCCATCCACTGGCCAGCTCAGAAGTTCCAGTGGTGAATGCGGGGAGCAGGCCGAAGCTAGCAGGACATCAGGGAGCACTGAGAGGTATATGTAGCTTTATTATTTAACACTTATTAGGTAAGGGCTGCATGGACATCGCTAACGAACGATAGATAGATAGATAGATAGATAGATAGATAGATAGATAGATAGATAGATAGATATCACTTGCTGCGCAATTATTGAGCTGTGTAATAGGCTCAGTAAGCGAGCACCAATCTAGCAGATCAGCAGCGCTGTTGTGGGCCATGTAATACAGCCATAAGAGTGGTTGCCTTCACCAATGCAATGCAATGTTCTCACATGTATATCTGACATGTCACTATTCTACATATAACTGAAATAGGCCACCAGGATCATACTAAGGTAAGGCAATCACAGTAAGATATTATGCTATTAGTGGAGCTTCAAATGGTTTATATTTAACATGCATAGTCATGGATGCAGCCCTAAGGAGTCTAGGAAAACATTGATACAACCTGAGGCTATGTTCACACAATGTATATTCTCGTAAAACCACGGCCGTTGTATAACAGCCGTGATTGTTACGAAAATATACGTTACCTTGCCATCTATGGGATACAGGCCAGAGCGTATGCACATAGTATACGCTCCGGCCGGGATCCCTAGCGGCGCCACAAACAACTGACATGTCAGTTTTTTGCGGCCGCTATTCATTAAATAGCGGCCGTAGAAGACCATGTCAGCACACACTATGGAGTGAGCGGCTACGGCCCAATGCTCTATAGGGTGCTGTGGGGAGTTCTGATGCAGGCGTGCACGGATGCGTCCGCATCAGAACTCTGCGGCTCTAAAGATCATCCGGCCAGCAGTGCACCGTCCAGGATGATCTTTTCGTGGACTGGCCAGGTCACGGAACGGCTGGTCTCATACGTAATGTGAACATAGCCTATGGCTGTATTCCTGTTTTATAGGACTCTCTAGGGCTGCATCCAACTTCTTCAGCTACGAGTAATCAACTGCAGAACGATCAGACTTGAACATGCTGACCATTGCTGGTGGCCCCACATTGAGAACATAAAACGACTATTTAAAAAATGAAATTTGCAGAATTAGTCAAATTTGTTCTGTCCACGGACTACTGGCATCCTATCCCCCTCAGCAATGCTTCTAGTGTTAATAGGATCAGCGTTGCACATACCAGTCCTGAATATTGACTTGTCGCTGGGTAGGCTGCAGCCGGTGTAATTTACGGCCATAACCCAGACACTGTAACATTTATCTGGCTCAAGGTCCTCCAATATGCAGAAACTCTCCTTGACTGTGACGCGGTATTCCTCCAGCAGACCTAGAGTAATAAGATGATAGAAGAGACAACTATAAATCTGGCTGCTATTAATACAGAATAACAGCACAGGTCTCTGGATTGTGTTTCTCAGGATTCTACACAAACACTATGTCCATAGACTATCATGTGGTTTTACAGTTTTCCCTATAACATAAAGAATTGTAATGTCCCAATATGCTCTGCGGTTCTGAATCGGTAATATAGTCCGTCACTTTCATTTCCCTTGGGCAAATTTCATCGGAAGCCAATAAGTCAATCGATACTTTGTTGGCGTAAGAAAGGAAACGAGAGTAACCCAGTCAATTTCAGATACAAGTGGGGGACAACTAATCGATTCAATGTATACTTAAGGTAAGCGGGTTAGGAATTGATTCACAGATTGTTGAAATGGCAGATCAATTGCGTATCTGTAGTTGGATAGTGATGGTGCTCTTGTCTACTACAGTGCAGCAGAATGTATGATAATGTTGACCATCTATGGTATCATTCATGATGATTGAAACCGCTTGTACAGTCGGATAGCTGCTTTTACTCCAAGATCTGTCCTGGGGTCCGTTCGGCAGGTGATGCAGTTATTGTCCTAAAAAACAACTTTTAAACTTGCAGCCCTGTGTCAAATTGGCATTGCCTAGAGTGTCTATGCCGCAGGTCTGCGACACCCTCTCTGTCCCTCCTCACCATTAGGAATGCCCCAGGCAGGATTTCTCCTATTCATCACTTTTCTGAACACTGCACAGGTGTCTTAACGATCCAACACATGTGCAGTGTTCAGACAAGTGATAATAGGGGAAATCTTTCTAGGGGCATTTGTAATGGTGAGGAGGGCGGGGAGGAGGGACGGAGGCATGTCGCAGACCTAAGGCATGGGTACTCTAGGCCACGTCAATTTGACACAAGGCTGCAAGTTCAAAAGTTGTTTTTCGGAACAATAACTGCATCACCCCAGGACAGATCTTGGAGTAAAAGCAGCTATCCGAAGGTACAAGTGGTGTGGGGGGCAGATTGTGGGTAGCGAGTCCCTCTAAGCGTTTAAGGCAGGTATGGGGAACCTTCGGCTCTCCAGTTGTTGCAAATTACAATTCCTGTCATGCCCGGAAAGCTTTAGATGTCCGGGCATGATGGAAATTGTAGTTTTGCAACAGCTGGAGGCCGAAGGTTCCCCATCCCTGGTGTAAGGCTGGACCCAAACCAGACAATCGGGTGCCGAGCTTACCATTATCATCACCTTTCCCTTGAGGCTCCTCCATACAGTACACCTGAAAACAGTCAATGACGTCTTCGTCCCGCATTGTCCAGTACACCGTAATTGAATTGCTGGTTGCGGAGTTGTGTTCTTGTGGCTTTAACTTCGGTGTTTGAGGAACTGCAGTAAAAGAGACAATGATATTTAAAGAGGCTTTACCACAATATCAACTGAAGGGTAAAATGTATTTGATTGGTGTCGTCCGATCACTGGGATCCCACAGGAAAAGTGGACCCTTATCCTCGAGGGAATGAGGCATGAGGGTATATCCTGGACCGCGCCTTCATTCATTCTCCATGGAACCTATGAACATTGCTGAACATGCTGAACCATTCACTTGTTTTACTATGTTTTGAAGGCAATGAATGAAGTGTTGGCCAAACAAGAGGATCTTCATTCTCATCATTGGTCAGACAGCCCCCCCCCCAATCAGCTAGCTATCCTGTAGATTGGGGAGATCTTGCAATCTTGGGATAACCCCTTTAAGGAAAACTTTATTTTCACAGTAGCATGCCATGGCACCTAAGTGTAGAATGGTCTCAGGTTGTTCTCAAGGAACGCCATCAATCCTGATTTGGACCCCCTACCTTCAGGGTCCCTACAGTAGTCTCATGGTCTGACTCTATAACACATACCCCCAGGAATTAGGTATTAAAGGAGTACTCTAGCAATTTTTTTTCTCAACAGGTATCAGAAAGTTATACAGATTTGTAATTTAAAAATCTCCAGTCTTGCAGTACTTATCAGCTGATGCAAGTCCTGCAGGAAGTGGTGTATTCTTTCCAGTCTGACACAGTGCTCTCTGCTGCCACCTCTGTCCATGTCAGGAACTGTCCAGAGCAGGGAAGGTTTTCTATGGGGATTTGCTGCTGCTCTGGAAAGTTCCTGACATGGAGAGAGGTGGCAGCAGAGAGTACTGTGTCAGGCTGGAAAGAATACACAACTTCCTACGGGACATACAGCAGCTGCTAAGTACTGGAAGACTTAAGTTTTTTAAATAGAAGTTAATGACAAACTATATAATTTTTCTGAAACCAGTTGATTTAAAAGAAAAAAACATTTCCCTGGAGTACCCCTTTAATGCATGGAAGTATACTATACTAAAAAACATAAACCCTATACTAGCATTAATATTAAGTATGTATTACTTCCCGTTTAGATAAAAGCCAGGTTAGACATTAGTTAGTATATAAATATAAGCCATATTCTTCTTCTCCTAACACCTGAAGAGGGCACAGGGGTACCCTTAGCCCCAAAAATTCATGCAATTACAAAAGCTAAAGCTTTATAGCCACCTGGTAATGATGAAAGCACCCGGGGTATATGGATAGTGCCGCTGCCTTAGCCTTTAATAATGAGCAGTAAAATTCATATATATGGCTATTACATAGATGTCACATCACAGTGGGGATGTATAAAAGCGTAGAGGCCAAGGATATTCCAATAACTAATAGTCTGGGGACCTGTGATACATTGAGTGCAGCTGAAAAACCTGACGCATCAGCAATACAGAGGCCGGGTGTATGAGCAATGTGGATAATATCTATTATACTTGTAGGTGAAGATGTAACGGACAGCAAAATACAAGCTGTAATACTGAGACCTATAATAATGAGAGCATACAAGCAATATGGCAGGAATACAACTGGGGCCGACTCATGTTAATATTCAGCTGTTAATGCAGCGATGGAGAATTTTCGGCTCTGTAGTTAATAGGCCCAAGGCAATCTGATACATAGTCTTAATGCTTGTCAAAGCTGAGGGAAGGAAATAGAGTTGAGTGAATCACCAATACGAATGAATCATCCTTCATTCATTTAGTCATTGGAAAAAAATTATTCCCTTCTCCAAGTTTGTAGATTGCCTGGAGAAGCTTGGGGGGGGGGGGGGGGGGGAGGCCTACATGACATACCCGCGTGGATCAGTCGGGAGATGTGCGCAGTAGTGGATCAGCATCTAGGCAGCTCCATCAGAAGTCTATGGAACTACATGGACAATTGGCACAATATGGCTATAGTAGACACTCTATGGGAAGGGGAGGGTAAGCCGCAGCCACAGAGCTCTAACTGCAGGTTATGTGCCCCATAATAGGGTTGGGCAGTGATTTTCCATCATCTGTCGGTGGTCGGTCATCTAGAGCTAGCGGCGGGTATGGCCAACAAAAGTATAAAGACCTTTAAGGTGACCATACAGTTTCAATAACTGACAGCCATACAATTGTTTGGCCATCAGTTATCTCTCCTATCCTCTCCATACACAGGAACATTCAGCACGGCTGATCATTCATATGTTCTCTATGGTGAGGGGAGGGGTAAGCTATAACCAGACGGCTCTGGCTGCAGCTTTATCTCTCTGAGAATAAAGGGGTCAGGCAGTGATTATCCATCACATCTGACCCCTATCTCCACCAAAATCATCTATTGCTGGATGGTTGAAAGCGCCCCATACACTTTATTCAGCAAATGGTGGGTATGGCCCTCAAAAGTATAATGTGTATGGGTACCTTTAGAATGCCCCGATCATGTAAAACAGTGTTTTTAACATTTCTACCCGATTTGTAATGCACACGCTTTTATTTATCTCCCCCAGTGTCTTTTTGCTAGTCATAGGAGATTCCAAAAATATTTAAAAAAAAGTTTTTATAGTATTGGTCACATAGCATCCCATCGTCACAGCCTGTGCTAAGAAAAGGAAACTAAGTGAAAACTGGAAAGAAAAGACAATTGTAAGAAGTTTTCCCCTCTGAACAAATCCTAGCTATGTAAAGCTCGCTGAACAAAATGTGCTATATATATGAGATTCAGCCGCAGCGGCCAATATCTTGTGACTCCAAGCAGGTTATCTTACATATCAGTCTTCTAGAATTAGCAAGTGCCGTCTGCTAAGAAGCTTATGGTTTCAAAGTGACGCGTCATCCCACAGCCCTGTCACATTTGATAGATGTCCTCTCCTATGCTTCATAGCTGTTACCGTACGCCACATGATGTATACCCCATATCATTCAGATTCAGTGTATGAGTCGAGTACAGTTCATACCTGGCAGGTGTTTGACTGTCTTCTGATCGGCCTTAGAAGACTTGGCAGCAATGTGATCAAAGAGAGAGAATGCGCTGGGCATCTTGTCTAGAGATACAGTGTTCTCTATGGCTTTCAGTAACCTGTAGGATTAAACACAGAAACCTTAAGGAGACACAATGGCCATTTATACTATGCAGGGACTGAAAGAGTACAGAGAACATTTATGGTGGCTTCTCAATGTCATGAATTGGGCTGGACAAGTTAGACTATAGCAAGAGCAAGATCAATAGTTTTGTTCGGGCAAGATCCCAGAACTTCTAGACAAAAGTAGTCAAATTGCGACCCTCCAGCTCTTGGAAAACTACAATTCCCATCATGCCTGGACAGCCAAAGCTTTAGCTGTAGGAGTTTGACACCCCTGTTCTAGACCATTGGACGCCAAATCAGAAAATAATGGACATAACCAATTCAGAGATTTTCTTTATTATATTATTATTATCTTTTTTTTTATTATTTTGGCCTGTCTTTCATTAGATTTAGTATTTTTTTTGTACCCTGGAACACCTCATAATAAGACACTTCTAAGTTCTGCATCAGAGGCTTCGTTCAGAGCATCTGTTTGGCAGTATGATAAACACAAACGGAGCCCAGAAGGCCCCACCTATTTTAATAGGGGTCTGTCAGGTTTTACAATGGTGTCCATTATTTTGCAGGATTCCATCAGCATAAAAAAAAATATTTTTTTGTTCCATTACATAGTTAATAAGGTTGAAGAAAGACACATGTCCATCAAGTTCAACCAAGGAGGGGATGGATGCAGGAAAGAGGGGTATACAAGGAGGGGATGGATGCAGGGAAGAGGGGTATACAAGGAGGGGATGGATGCAGGAAAGAGGGGTATACAAGGAGGGGATGGATACAGGGAAGGGGGGTATACAAGGAGGGGATGGATACAGGGAAGGGGGGTATACAAGGAGGGGATGGATACAGGGAAGGGGGGTATACAAGGAGGGGATGGATACAGGGAAATACTCTTTACTATAGAGGGAAATACTGTTACTATAGAGGGAGTATAACAGTGAAATAAATCATCAGCCTACTTTAAACTTTGTCAATTGGGCAAACTTCTGCAAGGTTATGTTCACATGTGGCAGATTCCATTTTAATGGGTTTTGCTTCCTCAGTATGTGCATGGATTGTAACAACCTCTATTCTGATGAATGAAGCAGTCAGATCTACCATGTAGGACTATATCCAAATGTTTAGTTGTCAATTTGGAAAACAGACATTTATCACAAAGCACAAGCAAGAAGGACTGTACCTGCTATTGATATCATTGTGAGCCTAGAAAAAGGAAAAGGCAAGAGATTTATAAAGAAAAATATACAATAATGGCATTTCTATACTTAACCTACTCACGACATATATTCACTGTGAATTATAACAAATTTAGAGACAAATTCAGGCTCCCCCATTGGGCCCCCAGCTAGAATGGACCCCCTGCGCCAGGTCACTTGCAGCACCCAGCAGCCAAATGGGCCTTCCCAAGATGAGCAATTGCTGTTAAATGCGTAGCTGTAATTGACAGAACTAGGAGCCATTAGCTCCTCACTCTGCCAAAAACTCTTGTGGCCACAGGGAGCATAATGCCTCTGGCCACAAGAAGCCGCTCCCTCTCCCAGCAGAGTAGGGAGGGGAGATGCCGGAGGACATAGCCAGGTGAGTATGGTGGAGTTCTGCATACTGCATATTGGTGTGTGCAGGTGAGTATGGGTTGTCTTCTTGGAAACTACAACTCCCAACATAACCTGAGACCTTTATAAGTGTACAACATTCTGAGAGTTGTGACTAAAAACTTATTATTTGTGGACATAGATAAGGAACCTACACGGTAAGCTTCACCCAAGCCAAAGCAATTGTCCTTCGATTCATTTAGCCTTATAAAGGTCATTCTGCTTTTCAAACATTCAGACAAATCTGGAATGAGACTGAACTGTGCCTTTCCAGACTACTCCGGAAAATCACAAGACTTGGAGAGTGAAAAAACTTTAAATAATCTACATGAATTGACAAATGTTTTATTAGATTTGGGTTTGGATAATTTCATTGTGAATTTGTCATGATGAAACTATTAGTATTAATCATAGATTTAGAAGATTTAATTGACTGTGCAGACTGTACCACAACACCAGACGGTTCACATTGTCATCTTTATTAAACATAGCATGTGCCAAAACCTCCAGACTACAGAG
This sequence comes from Dendropsophus ebraccatus, assembly GCF_027789765.1. Lineage (NCBI taxonomy): Eukaryota > Metazoa > Chordata > Amphibia > Anura > Hylidae > Dendropsophus > Dendropsophus ebraccatus. Next base: position 162,042,541 of record NC_091456.1, on the reverse strand, counting down.
AATGAGGTGCACAGGGGGAGGTCCACTGATGCCCGAGAAAACCGGGAATAGTAGGCGCTGATGGGCAAAGCTGTGTACTATCACATCATAAATGACGGGAGTCGCAGTACCAGAAAATGCTACTTTATTTGAGATTCTCCAATATGACATACAATTTTAATAAGGTTTTTATGCTGACCAGAGAGGAGTCTTCCTGGGTATTTTCAAACTCTAATTGAGACTCCCATGGCCTCCTCCCTCCCAATATATATGTATCATAACATTTTCTGGTAATACGACTCACATAAATTATTATGTGATAGTACACAGCTTTCCCGATCAGTACCTACCACTCCCGGTTTTCTCAAGCATCGGTGGACCTCCACTTGTGCACTTCAATCTCCATACTCCTTACCATACAACTGATTGTACACTCTCTAGGCATCTGGCGGTGCTATGCTCAGAGTGCGACCGCCTTAGATGCGCAGTATATCACCCCTTTCATTAAGTGATTTATATTATCTGCGGTATTACACTATGTGCGCCCCCTGGTGTTTTTAATCTATTTTCAGTACAAAATCTATAGACTAATAATGGCCGAGAAGGAGACAGCAGATATCAATGATAAGAAACGTAACCTTCAACAAAATAGAAATTGTTCTCCATAGACTCTTTTTAAAAAAAGAAACCACACGTTAATGGTTGTGTCCACCATTCAGCATGGTAGGACCCCCTCAATTGCTAATAACAAGGGACAGAGGGGCTCAGCCAAGTGCTAGTCTAGCGCGTATATTACACACTTCAAATGAGCCCATGCTGTACATTGATAACTAGATGCAACTGGATGCAGCCCTAGGGAGTCCAGGGAAACATGGATACAGTCATAGGCCATTGCTTTAACTCTCTTGCTTCCTCTAAGAGCCAAGAAAATCTGATCAAATAGGAAGAGGCACACAGCTCAGCCCTTGCACAACTTCATTTTAGCAATCAGTGGGGTCTCAGCACCCATAACCCCAACAATCAAAACTTTTAACAGCTCAAGAGTTTGATAAAATTATGCATTTGACACATCTATCCAAAAATCCCTACTCACATGTAATATATATTATATTATATGTTCCGGACTTACACTCAGAAACATGACAGGATCCAGCTCTTCAAGCTCCTTGGCGGCTTTCTCCAGTATTTCCTTTGCTGTATCAACACTCTGCTGGAAACTGACCATCTGATCATACAAATAATCCATCTTCATCTTCTTCACTTCCTCGGATCCTTCCCTCTTCTCTTTGTGGTGGTCAACCACTTTTTGGACCATTTTTTCATTCTCTTCTGTCAGTTTTTTCTCAGCTTCTGAAAAGTTTTTCTATTTAGATAATATGGATTGTATAAATTGCAGTATTCTTGATGAGAAGCTTATTAAAAAAACAACAATATAAAGGAATATGGTATTAGAGAATTTTGGCCATCCCAATAGGAGGGCCTAGTATGCTTCATGTTCCATGCTCCTAAGGTCCATTGGAGACAGTCCTGGGAGATCTGTACTTATAATCCCAGACTGTTCCATGCATTTGGGCAAATAAATCATATTGTAAGGACCCTTTTACAGACGCCACTTATCAGCAACGAGCATTGCTAGAGGCGCTCATTCGGGTTATAATTGACCCAAGTAAGGCTGGGTTCACACTACGTATATTTCAGTCAGTATTTCGGTCCTCATATTGCAACCAAAACCAGGAGTGGATTAAAAACACAGAAAGGCTCTGTTCACACAATGGTGGAATTGAGTGGATGGCCGCCATATAACAGTAAATAACTGCCATTATTTCAATATAACAGCCGTTATTTTAAAATAACAGCAAATATTTGCCATTAAATGGCGGCCATCCACTCAATTTCAACATTGTGTGAACAGATCCTTTCTGTGTTTTTAATCCACTCCTGGTTTTGGTTGCAATATGAGGACCACAATACTGACTGAAATAAACGTAGTGTGAACCCAGCCTCAAAGTGTCAGCAAGGAGCAGGAAAACATTGACTCATCGGCTAGTCGCATATGTTGAGCAGCCCTATAAATCATCATATATTGGCTGCACAGGGAGTGTGCGGCCGATAGCATTGCAATGTATGTAAATGGCAGCACAAACAACACATGGATCGTTTGTGTGGACCGCTCGCTTGTGTGGCCCGTTTCGATAGTTTATAGCCGCAGGTGGCAGAAGATCTATCAGTGTAAAAGGACCTTAACTCAGAATATCATTTTTAAAAATGTACTTCATATGTAAAGTATTGGCCACTGACATCAACAGTGTTGTCTGTGAGAGACCATGGCTTCTACTGTGCACAATTGAAGAAAGTGTATGAATCAAATTAATTTAGTTAACCCTCAGTCCTTGGGACATTGCATGTCTAGGCTTAGGTGGACACCACAAGACTGCCCCCATCAATGAAATATATGCGAGGGCGCCTACATGAAAGATTTATTTACTTCACAAAAAGGAGAATGATGTAGGATGACCACTTACTTCAACGTCATTAAACAATGCCTCCACTCTAGTAACAAAATCTTCCGTTTTCATTGAACGTTCCTGCAGTTTCTCCAGCTGATCCTCCAGATTACTCTGCAAATACAGCACGCATTTAGTGTAGCTACAATGGTTTTTTTAAATCAGATTTCGCAGGGTGTGCCCCCATAATCAGGTGAGGACGATGTCAAGCATTTCTATGTGGTCATGCTAAAGGCCTTATACTTTTGTCAGTGTAGGGTGCATGGGGCTCTCCCTGCTGTCCACCGACAGATGATGTCAGTAGTGATAGGGACCAGGTGTGATGGATAATCACCTGACAAACACCTTAAAGTGAATGTACCATCAGGTACATAGCATTGTGTTTCTTTAAATGTAAGGATCGGCGCTGCAGTGGGGGTACCGGTGGCGTAGTCCTCTTTTTGAACCGCCGTCCGGTTTACGCGCAACCTAATGTACCTAATGATACATTCGATTTAAGCTTCTGTGCAGGATCCTGCTTATACAAGTGTTACCACTTTTATTGTATGCTGGGCAATATAGTAAAGAGAAGAGAATTTATTATACATGTTCAAGAATTGACTTCTTTGTAATATCATTCCCGATATACCATTATCCACTCATGTAGCTCTATGGTAGCCAACACGTTAGAGCATGGGTGGTTATCATGGTATAGCCTGCTCTCATCCATGAAATGACATTGATACAATTTAGAATTGCATTTTTTGTGCAGTCAGGTAAGGTAAAGAAATGCAGGGAAGTGAAGTGTAAATCTATACCACCACATTACTATATAAGATGGTGCTATAGGTTGGAAGCTATGCTAAGGTATTTTATTGGGATAACATAAAAAGTTATTTGGAGGCATGCTTCTGCCAGAGTGTTAAGCCCCTGTCCATGTGCTGTCAATCATATCAGGAATGCTAGAAGTGAATTCTTGATCCCTGCTTAACCCGTGAGGTTTTATAGGCTTTACAAGCATTAACGTTCAGATGGCTAACCATTGGGAAGGCGAACAATGCCTGGGACCTCAGCTTTATCGTAACGCCTGCTGTAACTTAGTTGGGTTAGGGATTACACTGGAATATCATTGAATGCAGAATTTTAATGTAATAAAAAAAAAAGGAAAGCTAATCATTATATTCCAGGTTCTGTATAGGCCGCATTGCTGCACTATTTGTGTATGAGAATGGGAAATTAGATTGTGAACTGCATTAAAGAGGACCTGTCATCGCTTCTCGGCCTTTTGGCTAAGATCAAGTGTAGTATCTGTTCTTATCAGTTTAATATCTGGGGAGCATGTATTACATGGATTTTTAGAACAGGGAGATGGAAAAAGAGCTTTCTCTGTCCTCTCCAGGCATTGACCTGGTATTGCAGGGCTTCCAGGTTCAGTGCACAAAAAAAAGAGGACCTGTCATCACTCCTGACCTGTCTTATTTAGTAAATCCTTGTATTCTCCATGATATAACATTTTAGGAACATCTTTTCTTATAGCTCTGTGATGTGCCGTTCCTTTGCTATTCTTGAGACGTATGAGTAAATAGCCAACTAGGTGTTACCATTTGAAGACGTGGCAATATACTCTGTCTATCACTATCCAATCACAGCTGACAAGACAGCAAGACAGCTTAGAGCTTTGTTCCTTGTGTAGCAGTGTTGGTGTACTGCAGCCACATCTCCCATTAACTTCAATAAGACCTGGGTACCCTGATGCCGCAGCCACACAGGGAACAGAGCCAACTGCTTCTGGCTCCATTCTCACAGTAGTGTGGGTGCCAAAAAGCTGGGGGCATCCTAACAATAAACTATCGATAGCCTATCCTGTGACAAGGCTATCAATTCTTTTTTCCTTTTTATATTTTGGCATAAAGGACCAAGCCCTATTTTTCAAATCTAAACAGTCTCATTTTATGTGCCAGCCCTTAAAGGGGTACTTCAGCAATTTTTTTCTCTTTCAAATCAACTGTTGTCAAAAATGTATATAGATTTGTACTTTACTTTTAAAAATCTTAAGTCTTCCAGTACTGGTCAGCTGCTATATGTCATGCAAGTGGTGTATTCTTATGCATCTAAAACAGTGCTCTCTGCTGCCACCTCTGTCCTTGTCAGGAACTGTCCAAAGTAGGAAAGGTTTCCTATGGGGATTTGCCACTGCTCTGGACAGTTCCTGACATGGACAGAGGTGACAGCAGAGAGCACTGTGTCAGACTGGAAGAAATACACCACTTCCTACAGGACATACAGCAGATGATAAGTATTGGAAGAGTTTAGATTTCTAAATAGAAGTAAATTACAAATCTATATACATTTCTGGTACCAGCACAGTGTAAATCAGCTAAAAGTTGCAGATTTTTACTGAACTAAATGTTGCACATACATTTGCAAGTCTGCTACTGCCAATAACCTGACCTAAGTAAATAATATATTGCCCCCTGTATTAATAAATGCAATAAACTAAAACATTTTTTGAAAAATATAGCTGTTTAACCTTAATAAGAGAAAAACTAAAGTGGCTATTAGGGTCCTGAAAGTGTCAAGGGGGAGGGGTTAAATTTATCTATGCTACATTGTATCTATAATATGACAAGAACCTAAAGTGCTTAAAAGCTCCTGCAATGTAATTAGAATAAGCCACGGATGTAATTTGCATAATATGCCTATATTTTGGCGCCAAAATGAAGGCTGTCCAATAAGGTGGCCGTGAAATAGCCATAAACAGCCATTGCCTAAGGGTCCATTTACACAGAAAGATTATCTGACAGATTATCTGCCAAAGATTTGAAGCCAAAGCCAGGAATGGATTTGAAAGAGGAGGAATCTCAGGCTTTCTTTTATGACCTGATCTCTGTTTATAGTCTGTTCTTGGCTTTGGCTTCAAATCTTTGGCAGATAATCTGTCGGATAATCTTTCTGTGCAAATGGACCCGACTGTCTAGTTTAACTTTCGGCACACATACACAGTTTTATCTCTCCAATGTATTATATATAATTATGCGTATCAAATCAGTCAATCACATTAGAATAAAAATAGATAAAACACTGACCGTCATTTCATTCACCGCAGTCTCTAATGTGGTGGCATTGTGGTCCTTATGGTCACCAAAGATCTTATCAATGGCAACTATTGGGATTTTACACGTTTTGCAATAAGCATCAATCTGAGCCTTTCTGTCCTCTGATATAGAAGTTTCCAACACGTCTTCGGATTTCTTTTCCTCTTCCACCATCTCAAAACCAGATTCTTCATGTTGAGGTGAGGCTCGTTGTACGGCATCCTGAAACAAGTCACTCTCGTGTTCTAAAGACTCTTGATCTTCAAATGTTATTTCCTTTAATAAAACGTCATCTTCATCAAGGTCGTCTGGAGACACAATGACATAATCTAGGTCCTCGTCATTCTCCTTATCTCTAAGCCCCTTCTGTTCTATTGTCCCTGATACTGGACCATTAGCTGTTGGTGGTACCTTACATGTATCATTCAATAGATCTGATTGGTCATCCAGGCGGAGTGCATCTTCACGCACTAATTTTTTTTCTCTCTGCTGATGCTGACTTTCCACCTCCACTTTTTGACCTGCACTATGTGGTAGAGATGGAGATTTTTTGTCTTCAAGGACTATTTCTTTCTGGTTTGCTTCTTTATCACCAAGTGACCCTTGCGACAAAGCTTCGTAACTTAGATACTGTTCCTCTTCGCTACCTTCATCGCTATAGAAATCATCCTCATCTGATTTTTCACCACCCGGTGGGATCTCATCCTTCAAGTTAAATTTTTCAAAATATACCCCTGTGCCATCATCATCTGAGATTCTACTATGGAAAGTCTGATCAGAAGTGGTACTTTCCGCATCTGATCGGTCGTGTTCCTCTTTTGTTTTACCTCCTCTGGCTTCTTCATAAAGATCTGTATAAAGAAAAGCCATGGCAGGTGGTTCCTCAAGGAGTTCAGGGTTTATGGGGTAAGATGTCGGAAAAAAAAACGACTTGGTCAATACTCCTTCTTCTTCACCAAACAAGGTTAGTCCATTTGGCTTCTTATCTTTTTTTTCCAAATCTTCATCGGAGATAGATTTTTCCGGATTAGGAACCTCTTGAAGTAACGCGGTGGCATCACTGTCCAAAGATACACCATAGAAGGACTCATCCAGACTTTGAAGTAAATAAGAGTCATCTTCAATGGATGATTCACTTTTGTTGGAAGGAACGAGTTGTTCTCCTTTAATTTCGACAGTTTCTTGTTCTTGACTTTTAAAGGTAGACTCCTTGGAGACCTGGGCGTCAAATAAAGTAAATTTTTCAAAGTAATCAACATCATTAACAGTTTTATCTAATTCTGTATTTTGGTTGATTCCAGGACGTATAAAGTTCTCTTCTTGTATGGTCTCCTTAATGTTTTGGGTATATTCCTCATAAGAACTAGCTGTTGAAGCGTCCTTGGTACAGGGCTGTTTGGGGATGAGTAAGGGGTTTTCCTCTAAGTACTCTAGTTTATCTTCCATCTCTATGCTTGCCTCCTGGTCTACGGTAGATATAAGATCCGGGGCCATGATGTTTAATATCTCTGACCCATCTGAAACTATACTGAACACGTTGGATTGGGTGCTGGGAGGCTCATTTGGGTCTTTCAGTAAAGCGGCCTTTTCAGGATTACATAATATATCTATCTTTTCTAAAACGCTCCTTAATTCTACTAGGACAAATGGTGGGTAGCTGTCATCGTGCTTACTTGATATCATTTCAGTTCTATTTTCAGAGAATGACTGGGGCATACGTCCCTTTGGTTTGGTGGTGTTTGTGGCATCTTTCTGTGCTGTTTGCTTTTCTGGTACACTCTTTGCTGGGCTCATTGCTTCACTTCCAGTGGTATCATTTGATTCAGGTGGCTTGGGCGTCTTGACCGGCTCTGGAAAATAAATCAGGAATAAGGAACTCAATAAGAATAAGCTCAACGTCTACCAGCAGGTGTCTTACATACATAGGATCCCTTGAAAGATGGTAACTTTATTTTGGCTATTCATATGGAGTGCCTATCTTATCAGTTGTTAGTCGGTATGAATGATCACTAGTATGACACCCTCACACCACTCTACTGTTTCTACTGTAACAAATCGCTGAAAATACACATATATAGGGACACTCCTAAGTATGTAATACAGTGGTACCTCGGTTACTGAACTTAATTGGCTCCGGAAGGCAGTCTGAGAACCGAGCAGTGTCTTTCCAGAGGAAATTATGTAAATGTGTTTAGTTGGTTCCAGCACCCACCAATAATTACCTACAATATCATTTATTACATTGATAAGTGTCCAGTGTAATCCCTACAGTACAGGACAGAACAGCACTATACTGTACAGTACATTATACACAAGAAACATTCAACAAAACCAGCAACTATAGTACAGTAGTCACTAACTCCTTACTCATCCCTTACTGTCTAGAGTCCCCCCCATCCCAGTACTGTAACAGATGGGAGATGGTGGTGCACTGACTGTACTACTACTGTACTGTATATGCACTCCAGCAGTCTTATACAGTACAGGATGGGAGATGGTGGTGCACTGCCTGAACTACTACTGTACTGTATATGCACTCCAGCAGTCTTATACAGTACAGGATGGGAGATGGTGGTGCCCTGACTGTACTACTACTGTACTGTATATGCACTCCAGCAGTCTTATACAGTACAGGATGGGAGATGGTGGTGCCCTGACTGTACTACTATTGTACTGTATATGCACTCCAGCAGTCTTATACAGTACTGTACAGGATGGAAGATGGTGGTGCCCTGACTGTACTACTACTGTACTGTATATGCACTCCAGCAGTCTTATACAGTACAGGATGGGAGATGGTGGTGCCCTGACTGTACTACTACTGTACTGTATATGCACTCCAGCAGTCTTATACAGTACAGGATGGGAGATGGTGGTGCACTGACTGTACTACTACTGTACTGTATATGCACTCCAGCAGTCTTATACAGTACAGGATGGGAGATGGTGGTGCACTGACTGTATTACTACTGTACTGTATATGCACTCCAGCAGTCTTATACAGTACAGGATGGGAGATGGTGGTGCCCTGACTGTACTACTACTGTACTGTATATGCACTCCAGCAGTCTTATACAGTACAGGATGGGAGATGGTGGTGCACTGACTGTACTACTACTGTACTGTATATGCACTCCAGCAGTCTTATACAGTACTGTACTGTATGTGAAGCCTCACCAGTGCTAAACTCACCAGGTACAACCCACCATCCAGGCTCGCAAAACATTAAGATACCAAGTACTTCAAGACTGGAGGCCTGAACTGGAGGCCTGAACTGGAGGCCTGAATCGAGCAGGAGTTTGAGAACCAAAGCAAACTTTCTTTGAAAAAACTGTTTGAGTTCCAAGCAGTTTGAGAACCGAGTAGTTCGAGAACCAAGGTACCACTGTATATGGAGCCCATTCCCGATGAAAGCTTTATTAGGCTTATAGCAAGCATACAATATATTCACTAAAGATGAGTGAATCTCGAGTACGCTTGGGTCCATCCGAACCAAAGCGTGTGGCAATTGGTTACCGGTGACTGCACTAGGGAGCCCTACAAAACATGTATACAGTCTATGGTAAAGATGAGCGAACCGGGTTCGGGTTGGAGTCCATCCGAACCTGAACGTTCGGCATTTGATTAGCAGTGGCTGCTGAACTTGGATAAAGCTCTAAGGTTGTCTGGAAAACATGGATACAGCCAATGACTATATCCATGATTTCCACATAGCCTTAGGGCTTTATCCAAGTTCAGCAGCCACCACTAATCAAATGCCGAAAGTTCGGGTTCGGATCGACTCGAGCATGCTCGAGGTTCGCTCATCTCTAGTCTATGGCCATGGCCTAGGGCTGCATCCAACTTCTTCAGCCATCGCTAATCCAATGCTGCACACTTGGGTTCAGGTTATGCCATACATGTTTATAAAGATACAATATGCATATGTTAATCTGCAATTCCCATCATGTCATGGCAGCCTTCAGTTCTGTACAACATGCTGGAAACCTGACAGATTGCATTATAGTCAATGGGGTCAAGCAAGACAGTGATCCGCATGAAAAAATGGAATTGTGGTGCTTTAAATGGGCACACTGTTAGATCTGCTGGATACTATGGATTGCCTAAGATTGGGAAAGGCCGGGGGGGGGGGGGGGGAACCTTCTGGGAATAATGTAGCATTTGCCAGCAAGGTGAAGCCTAGAGTAGAGTGTGACCTCGAGATCCAGTCATGGTAGTGGTTATAGGAGGATATCAGAAAAAGATTGCTCCATTCTCACCCAAGAAGGAGGCATCATGGTAACATACCTGTGGGTAAACCATCTCCACTTCACACAGAGTATGTGTTATATAGGTATGGATAATAATCTCATGTTATAAAAGATGTAACCACCAACCCAATTGTGAAAGCCATGAGATCTTTCCAAGTCCCCTTGGCTATCTTTACACTGTCTCCCCATAGTATATAAATATATGTTGGGGGAATTCCCTTATAAATATCTTTGACGTATACCACCATGCCATGTTAATAAATTATACCGCACTATGGGGGAGATTTATCAACTGGTGTAAAGTAGAATTGTCTTATTTGCCCCTAGCAACCAATCAGATTCCACCTTTCATTTTCCAAAAATCTGTGAGGAATGAAAAGTGGAATCTGATTGGTTGCTAGGGGCAACTGAGCCAGTTTCACTTTAGACCATGTTTGATAAATTTCCCCCTATATCTTTCGTTTATTGTATATTGCTCTATGGAACATAGCAGTAACCTGCTCTCCTAGATTTTATAGAGCAAATAATAGTAAACTCCATCGTAGACCAGCCATATGGAGACCTTTTGGCATCTATTAGCTAATGGGGGTTTATGGATATGATTACTGTATACCTGCAGCTGTGGCTAATGGGCACAGAAAATGTTACGTGAAAAGAGTCTTATCGGTTATTGTTGACCCTACTTTGTCTACATAGAGTACATGTACATGTAGTCGTTTTATCGGCTGCATTTTTGGTAAAATTGCAATAGAAAAAGTGGAAAAATTTCAGTAAAATCAGGATAGGTTAAGATGTAGAAACAAGTATCTATTCTAAAGATATTACTTGGCATGGTTTCTTCATCTATCTCCATAATTTATCTGGCGTTGTATGAGATGTCAGGCTTCTATGAAGGCTATTAGTATGATGTTGGAAGAAAATGAGAAAAAGAAGCCTAACTTGGTCTGACACCCAATTTGCAGTCTTTGATGAGGAGGTCCTGATCTGTTTACTTCTCCTCTTGATCAATGAGATGAGTCGAGACAGTGACGTACCCCTCTGACAGGTCATTTACCATGTTATTTAAAGGAGACAATATGCTTACCCCATCTGTTTGTCTAAAACAAGGATGGGGAGGGCCGAAGGTTCCCCATCCCCGATCTAAAACATAGATTAAGAAATGATATTGGAAAATCAGGTTCCGGCCTTTGCTTACCTGGAGCGGCACCTGTTGTTTCTTCTGCTACTTTGTCTGGTAAGATATTAGAGGCCCCGGCAGCGGATGGTTCTGGTTTCTCCTCTGGAGGTTTATCAGAGTTCTTTTCTGGTACGTCAGGGTTTTCTCCTGTACAGTCTCCAGTATTCCTTGCAGCACTCTCAGCATTACCAGCTTCTTCTGTGTGGGTGGACAGATGACGTTTGGCTTTTTCCAGGGCTTGCTTAAAAGATTCCCCCATATTATCAGCAGATGCTTTGGGATTTTCAGCACTCTTTTTATGATGTGATGACTGCCGGGCAAACTTTGTTGATGTTGAAGGTCTGACTCTCTTTCTCCGTAGCTTGCCCTCGTCCATGATGAAGATAACCTTGCCTGGAGGGGTACCGGCTGATTCCATGCTGAACACCTCTGAGGTGGTGCTGGCTTCTGAAGCCCATGGTGTGGAGCATCGGCTTGAGCTGGTTTCCCAATGTATCCCGCTGTCTTCACACTGAACGGTCACCATAGAGAAGGCTGGATTTGACATGAGACATTGGAGCTTGGGTTTCACTTCCCCGGTGTTTACAGCTTCCTTTAAACTGGAACAAAGTCAATGGGAACGTTTAGGATAGTGATGATGGGACCAAACCGGATTTATTAATAAACTAGAACCCCGAAATAACTAATTTCTATTAATAAATGAAATGTTATCTTAAAGGGGTACTCCAGAAAAAAAATATTTTTCCTTCAAATCAACTGGTTTCAGAAAGTTACATAGATTGGTAAATTACTTCTATTTAACAATCTCAAGTGTTCCTGTACTTCTCAGCTGTTGTATGTCCTGCAGGAAGTGGTATGTTCGTTTCAGTCTGACACAGTGCTTTCTGCTGCCACCTCTGTCCATGTCAGGAATTGTCCAGAGCAGGAGAGGTTTTCTATGGAGATTTGCTCCTGTTCTGGACAGTTTCTGACATGGACAGAGGTGGCAGCACAGAGCACTGTGTCAGACTGAAAAGAATACACCACTTCCTGCAGGACATAGAGCAGCTGGTAAGTATGGGAAGACTTGAGATTTTTAAATAAAAGTAAATTACAAATCTATATAACTTTTTGAATTTGATTTGAAAGAAAAAGATTTTCGCTGGATAACCCCTTTAAGGGGAGTAGCAGTGCACATTAGTGGTTACTATTATCATATATCAGATACCAACTTTTTGGGGTGAGTAACATGGACAATGGGCATTCACATCTACAAGGAAGGAAGGGCACAGCTATCTGCTTCGTTCCCTGATTTACTAAGATCTCTGTCGGGATGTAAGAGACTTACTCCATTATAAGTCTATGGGGGAACTGCAAACTGAAGGAGATGACAGTAACCGGGGAGTGAAGCGCACAGCTGCGCTTCTCCTGCTTCATTCTAATGATTATTGAGGGGGGGGGGGGGTCTAATCAATCAAAAGTAGTTTTCACATGTCTCTATGACAGGCCAAAAGTTTTGTTAAATGACAGGGACCCTTTAAGGTGACTGAGACTGACAAATACAAACAGAATGTGAAGCTGCCAAGATCCACAAAAACTAAATCGGGACAAGTAGTTCCCTGGACCAGAAAGTCAACCCGTAACCAATACACTATATTATACTCATGTTAATTATAATTTACTACTTTTTTTTTCCCCTAACAGGGCATTCCCCTAAAATTAGAATAAACTTCCGGAAAATGTCACTCTTATTGTAGATTAAAACGGTATGTCTCAAGTAATTCTCCTTGGCACATAGCTTAAATGCCTGACGCTATTTTAACTCCTTAGTGTCAGTTTAAGTCACATATACATTTTATTAAATAGTTTTTACAATTTTTTCCCGCATACTAAATAGCTGCATTTTTTTTGTGGCAACTTTGTATTGTAATTTTTTTTTACTTTTAGAAAAAACAAGATTGTCGGCAGAAAAAGACCACTGGGTCCATCTGGTCCACCCACTTAGTATTCCCTTTTTTTATCTTAGGATAGATATATGTTTATCCCAGGCAGGTTTACATTCTGTTATTGTGGATTTACCAACCACATCTTCCTCTTCCTACTGGTATTACCTCTAGCTATACAGCCCAGCATACCATAATATATACAGCCCAGCATACCATAATATATACAGCCCAGCATACCATTATATATACAGCCCAGCATACAATTATATATTCAGCCCAGTATACCATTATATATATATATATATATATATATATACAGCCCAGCATACCATTATATACACAGCCCAGCATACCATTATATATACAGCCCAGTATACCATTATATATACAGCCCAGCATACCATTATATATACAGCCCAGCATACCATTATATGTACAGCCCAGCATACAATTATATATACAGCCCAGCATACAATTATATATACAGCCCAGCATACCATTATCTACACAGCCCAGCATACAAATTGCTTTCCATACCACCTGGTTGCATTAGTGACACCTAAGGCTGTCACTACCTTTAAATCCTTCTCTTATGATCCTTGATCCTTTTACCCCTTTTATATATCAACAAATTCTTTTAGTTTTATATTTGCCTTAGAAATTAAGAAGAAGGAAAAAAAATGAGAATTATCAACTTGAATGTTCTCAGATCTGCGGAGAAGCTGAAAGGTCAAACCCATAACTGTGACCCAATGCCGGATATGTGCATAGTGTAAATTATGTCACCAAAATCTAACCCACAACTGGCACATCACACATGACAGCATGGGATCATTATGTGACCAGCTTCCAGAATGGCCGGGGAGGGGCAGGCCAATACTCCCCAGCTGTCAGTTCTGATGTATCTTTAAATAGAAAAAAACCCTGTGCGCAGCCAGCTCTGGAGTAACATTCAGGCAATTGTACATTAAGGGGATCTATAAGGGTCAGTGGTCTAGCAGGTGCAGTGCTCCCCACATCCAAGTGCATTGTTTTGGGTCTACGTCAGCTTACCTCCTTGTGAGATCCTCGGTTTCTTCGCTGTTGAGGACAGTTTCAGGTGGGACATCCTCCTCTAGACAGAAGGAGGCTTCAGAAGCCCTATCGGGCTCAGGAGGGCACAAACTTTCCATTCTTCTATAGCCACTTCTTCTGTGGGGTGCGGGTGTGTTCCCCAAGATCAATTCTCTCTTGGTCTCCCCGGAGAGACTGGTGTCATTGCAGCAACAGGAGCAGCCAGCGGCTTCTATTCTCCTGACTAAGGGGAGTCTTAAAATAGACGGCCAGAAAACAGACTCAAACACACATGCTTTCAGCACCAAGTACTGCCTGGCCTGTCCCTTGAGTCTCCCGGCTGGGTCCTAGGGCTAGAGGTGTTGTATAATACAAATACAAACTTCAAGTCTTATTTTATAAAAACCCTTTAAGCAGATAAAGAATAAAATATTACACGTCAAAATGTTTAATGGGACTATAAAGCATATGAGCCAGAGTGCTCAGTGGTTACAAAGAGTGTATCTCGCTCTGGGGGACCTGTCCTGCCTTACCCACACAACCCACTGATTTGAATGGGCTCTGTGTAATGCCTAATGACCCCTGTGGTGGTGCTGCAGGGAAACTGAACACTTACTGCAAAGATGTAATACCACAACAGACCTGAGGATAGATGTGGCGCTCAGCTAAGTTTATTCAATCCTGGATAACCCATTTAAAAATTACTCTAACATATCTGTATATTTTTTGAAAACCAGCACCTGCAACATTATTAAAAAGCAACTCAGCACTAAATACACAGTACGTTCATGCAAGTTTGCATGAAAACATGGGTGTTAAAAACACAGATATATACTGGTACTGGTAGGTACAAGTGTTACCCACACCTCCAAAAAGTGAATGTTTAGTACATGCACAATGTACAAAGCCCAGAAGACCAGCAGCGTGAAGAGGTAATGTATGAACAGTTTAAGGCAAGGGCTGCATGGACATCGTTAACAATGTCCATGCAGCCCTTGCAAAATGATTATCGAGCCATGTAATAGGCTTAGTAGCAGATCGGTGCTCGTTTACATTTTTGATCGGGCCGTCATTGGCCCATCTAATAGTCTACATGTTCTGTCTCTTTAGAAATCCACCAGAATTGTAAATTTTTTCTTTTTCTTTGAGGAGGGGGGGGGGGGGGGGGGGCTGGTGTTGTTGACAGCTAAGACCGTCCTCACATCATAACATTTTCAATATAATTAGATAACAATTTATTGTTATCACTATAGGGAAACACTATAAGGGCAGACTAGATGGACCCAGTGGTCTTTTTCTGCTGACAATCTTCTATTCTTCTATGTTTCTAATCCCCATGATAGTCCATATTTAGTTTCCTTATCATGTAAAAAAATGCCATACTCCAAATTTTAGTTTTAATAATTACCATAAAAGGGGCAATGTAATACAACCATCTTGCTTCTTATTCTGGGGGTCAAATACAAAATTGTGGCACCATTTGAAAAACCTTGTGTAAATAAGGTGATCTCTGCCCTGTACCGATGTTACCATTCCTCCCAAAACTCTAGACTCGTCATCTGTAACGATTTAAAGGGAACCTCTCACCAATTTGACGTCACCCGACCCACAGGCAGCACTTACAGGCTCCTTCTATATAGTGTTAAAGGCTTTGGCATATCAGAGTAATCGTAGATACCATGACTATCTGGGGACAGGGACAAGTCACGATTCTCTGCCATATGAAGAATAGCACTGAGCCCCCCTATGATGTGCTGGCTCCCTGTCATTGCCCTATGTCATTCTTCTATTTGCCCCATTAGCATTGTCTATTTAACCGTAATTGAGATGAATTTTTTGTGTGATTAAATGTGGCGGCTCAATGACAGCAGCTCGTGCTTATTGCTGGCTGATCCATAACCAGCTCAATGTTATTACTGGAAGGTGGTAAAATTACAGACATATATATATATATATATATATATATATATATATATATATATATATGATCATTTATGGGAAAGAAAAATATTGCAAGCCTGAAAACGCTTCTCTAGTAACCAGACAAAAAATGGACAATATCTGGATTTGCAACTAGAAAATAACTTAAAAAAAAATCTAATATGTAATATTCCTTAGGAATGGACAGAACCACCACTAGAATAGAAAATCATCACATGGTGGGCCCTATCACAACAGGAAGCATGGCCATCTAAGGCTGTGTTCACACAACGTAAAAATAAGGGTAAAAAACTTTGGATAAATATGTCCGGAAACAATGATCATGTTATTTATCCAAATACGGACGTATTTTACCCTTAATTTTACGTTGTGTGAACCTGGCCTAAAGGTGTATTCTATAGCTTATACTCTGCCTGATGAGAAGTTATATAATTTCCCAAGCATATGTTCTGTATATAGAGTGTTTCTTAGGATCTGTGCTTGCCGTCAACCTTCATTGTTGTTAAAGGGGTTATCCAGCGCTACAAAAACATGGTCACTTTTTCCCCTCTCTTGTCTCCAGATTGGGTGGGGTTTGGAACTTAGTCCCATTGAAGTAAATGGAGCTAAATTGCAAACCGCACCTGAACTGGAGACAAGAGAGGGGGAAAAGTAGCCATGTTTTTGTAGCGCTGGATGACCCCTTTAACTTCCAGGGGATAACAGATCTGTCTGGGTCATATGATAGCTTTACCTAGTGCTGCACACTCTTCAGTGTTTTTCTATACCATGGGTGTCACACTCAGGCCCTCCAGCTATTCCAAAACTACAATTCCCATCATGCCTCCACAGCCAGTGGTAAAGCTTTGCCTGTCCAGGCATGATGGTCATTGTAGTTTTGAAACAGCTGGAGGGCCTGAGTTTGACACCCACACGGGAGCACTATTGTACTTGCTGTAGTTGCTAGTACTGCAGCTCCTATTCAGATGAATGGGCTGGCTTGCAGTACTGGGCACAGCTATGTACAGTACACATGACCTGCTGTAGAAATAGACAATAAACCTGTTACATGAACAAGAATTCTAAAGTTTTGTCACATGTGCAGTGTCCCAGAACAGAGTTCCTTCTCTTGTTGTTTCCTTCAAAGTGTATCTTTATATCGGAGTCAGTCAATATGTTATTGCCTCTGTTCTGGAAAACTATGGTCCACTGCAAACTGTATGATGTGTCACCCCTTTCAGTATTCAGGTCTGCTGTTTCACTCATTTTCATGTATATTTGGTCCTATATGTCCTAATGGTGTGATGATGCAATGGCTTGGTGTCACGTGAGTGTCCCCTGCTTCCATGGTAACCCCAATGGCCATCGAGCTTTGGCTGGGAATACCATGCGACTTCCTGTCCTACCTCAGTCTTCTCTCCACCTTTAGGGGAGAAGGGTGTGTTGCTCTGTTGTTCCTGAGTCCTATCGCCTACCTTCAAGGGGATAGGGTGTGTGACCTCTCTCCACTGCCAGGAGAGAGATATGTGTGCTCTGCTGCTCCAGTGTCACAAGAAGTGTTCCGGTCCAGTCGGGACCTGGCTGTGTCCTTATTCTCAAGTCTCAAGATCCTCATTTATACTAAAGATCTGGGTGTCGTTCTTCAGTCATTCCTCTCATCATCTTCTCTAATCATCAACAGCAAGTATTTATCTCAGTTTCATTCCGCCCAGCATCTCAACTTCAGTATCACTACTACTCCCATCATCCAGCACACTACTCTCACAGCCTATTGCAGCATCACCCATTACTCCGCCTTATCCAAGTCTGCCTTATACCCGGAGAGACTGTCGCTACGAGTTACCACCGTTATAATAAATACACAACTACAGTCTTTTCTGAACCTTGGCATTGGTGTAATTATTGGTGCCCTGACTAAGGACAACGAAGAATTGCTCAGCCTCCGCTTGGTCAGGTTCCCGGTCTACAGCTGCTGTCCCTCGTGACCATACCGTGACATACTATCAGGCAAGTAGCTAACCAGGTCCCTACCCAGTACTACCACCTACTACTACTCTCAGCGGAGTGGCCCAGCGCACATGCATATTATAGATGTAACAATGCCATGTTGTATATGTGGCTGCTGGATTAGTAGTAGTATTGGGATAGTCTCATTGCTGTGTATCAGTTATATTGTGAGGACATTCACAACCAGCTCAATACACACACATTACTAAGACTTACACTTATTACAGAAGCAAGTGAACTCCATGCACCATGTAACATTAACCTTATCCTGATTTAACAATGAATTATTAGGAATTAAATCTAGTTTATGAGATGTGACCTGTCACCGTACTGTCCACTTCTAAACTTGATGTTTGTATAGACAAGCTGACACCTAGTGGATATCATGGACATGTGTCTTAGGGTCCTATTCCACAGAGCGAGCGATTCGGCCGATTATCGCTCCGTGGAATAGAGACAACGATCAGCCAATGATCTTGTCATCGGCTGATCGTTTACTTAGGTTCAAACCTAAAATCATCGGGCACCGACTGCGCATCGCTGCACAGAATAGCGGTGTGCGGCAGGCAACCAACGATTTCACAAACACCATGCTTTACTTAAGCCAGCACCGCCGCGGCCAGTGACTGGCTGAGCTGCCTGTCAGCTAAGGCTGCATTCCCACGTTCCGTGATCCTGACGGATCACGGACGTGGAATGCATGTACCGGAGTCCCCCCGCGCCCGGACAGCATCTGTAATTAGATGCTGGGAGCGGGGGAGACTGTATTCATAAGCGCCACGCTGTAATGAATCAGCCGCACAGTGCTGTTACTACAGTGCGGCGCTCATGAATACAGTCTCCCCCGCTCCTAGCATCTAATTACAGATGCTGTCCGGGTGCGGGGGGACTCCGGTACATGCATTCCACGTCCGTGATCCGTCAGGATCACGGAACGTGGGAATGCAGCCTAAGGCAGGCCGCACCGAAGCTGTTGCTGCGCGCGGGACCGGGAGGAAAAAGGAGCGCAGGAGGAGCCCTGCAACATGTTTAGGTAAAGTATGGTGTTTAAACAAGGGCTGCAAATAATGCGCCAGTGGAGCGCCAGCATATGCCATGTTATCTGTCAGCTGAGAGTTTATATTTGTCTAGTTTACGTTTTATATTTGTAAAAATCTGGGTTCAATATTCTATGAGATAGCTTATGGATGGATAGAATCTTTGATCATATTATCTGCATTTTTCTGATAGTCTATCCTGGTTGGTTCTTTTTCTTATTCTCTGTGCTGTTTTTTGGAATGTTCCATATCTGCTGTCTGTGAACCCTTTAATAAAAACAGATTGAACATAAACAAGGGCTGCAGGGACATCGGTAATCTCTTTCTAGTCATGGTTCTGGTTTTGGAACATGGGCAGCATCCCATTTAATTATCCCTCAGCTCCCACCTATTCTTGTATAGTTAGGGCTGTATCAAACTTCAGCAGCCCCCGCTAGTCAAATGCCGAACGTTCGGGTTCGGATGAACTCGAGCATGCTCAAGGTTGGCTCGTCTCTAGTCAGTTCCCATCCTGCTGCTGCTGTAACTACAGACCACCACCCTGCCTCCTCCAGAATGATTGACAGCCGGAGGAGGCAGGGCGGTGGTCTGTAGTTACAGCAGCTGCAGGGTGGGAACTGACCAGGCTGCATCACACAGCAGTGCAGAGTTGCTTGTGTGATCTGGAAACTGACAGCACAGATGCATACCTACAGTATGCAGTCAGTTTCCATGGCTGCACAAAACGTACGGCTTTATAAATTGTGCCATGTAAAAGGACCCCAAGACATCTAATATCAATAAGTGTACAGCAACAACATAATCACGATACAAAGGTTTTTTTTTTTTCTTTTTACATAAACTTTATTCCGAATGACAATGTACAAAAGAAAACAAAGAACAAGTTTACAGAACTCTGCAACAACAAAATTAAAAATTATCCTCAACAGATTGACAAATGCACCAACCGTGCTACAAAGGGTCTGAAGGGAATCTTGCTCAGGACTGGATTTCCTGAGGCCTGGAAGGTCCTTAGAGAAATTTGATATGTTATTAAAGGAAAACTCCGTCCCAAAATTAAAAATCCAATGCGGAAACACAATAAAGTAGCTACAGTATACACACCCGTTTCCCAGCAGCACTGTCACCAGCTCACTCTCATCCTCAAGGTCTCTAGTTTCTCCTGGGTTCCTGTGTCATCACAAACCGGCGTGAAGTACCTGCTAAGCCAGTCAGTGACTGCAGCAGTATCCCACCCCAGGCACTGACTGGCTGAGCGGCCATTACTGAGGGGGGACGAGATGTTGCAGGAGCATGAGCTTCAGGAGACTGGCGGGGTCCGTGAGTAGTGATGCAGTGCTGCGGGGACACAGAGACGCGTATCTTTATTATGTTCCCACACTTCCTGCACTGGATTTTTTTGTTTCTGCCAGAGCTCTACTTTAAAGGGAATCTGTCAGCTCTGTACCATGAGAGCTCAAGTGCCAAGGAGGTGTCACTGAGCCACAGGATGCACACCTCTCTTAACAGATTAACGTACAGGACTCAGCTTCCAGCACTGAGCCCTGCATGTCAATCAGTCAAGGCAGGGAGTGGTGGGGAGGGGGCATGCATGCTGCAGCTCAGCATAGCCTCCATAACAGACGAGCTCCAAGCATGCTATATAGAGCTGCCAGACTCTAATTACGAATGGCAGTAACATTTCCATGATTTCCCCATCACTTATATTAAGGAATACATAAAAGAATAGACAACACAATAATGGGATGGGAATACATTATTTCAGCAGCAAGACTTTGAGGAGGGGGACTTTTGTTTTATTTAGGGACTTAAAGGGCCAGTAACAAGTAGTTCATTACAGGGACTTGTCATGAGATAATGGATAACGATTTCATGCAAGAATAACTATTCTCAATAAACGCAAAAGGTGTTCTCTTCTATGAGGATCTGTCAGCTACCCCGCCCTGTTGTTTTAGGTAATGTTTATATCATAATTGTTCATTTACTTTTTCTTTAACCTCCGAGTTGTGCCTCTGTTGCTCCTCTGGGAAATACATACATAAATTGACAACTGAACCATTATGTCCAAAGAATTGTTATATTACAGGGACAGGTCAGGAGGGTGGACAGGTCCACTTTACATTAAACACATCAGGGCAGTTACCATGGCAGGGAACATGAAGAGTTAATGGTTGCTAAGATGGAGAAAAGTGACAGAATTTACAATATCTAAGGTCATCATTAGTGTTGGTCGAATTTACTGTAAATGCAGCCAGATACGACAGCTCGGCCGTTGATTGCTTTAGTCTGCGTAGATAAGTTCTGCTTTCAAGTATTTTAGGTACCTGGAATAGATGGATAAAGTTGTAGGAGACCCAGTAATTTATGAAGACTAAAGCAATCAATGGCCGAGCCGTCATTTACTGTACGTTCACTCAACACTAATCATGATATAGGCACAGCACCTGCATACCTCTGTACAGCTCAGTTCTCATACAACAGTATAGTTCATCCTTCAGCTCTCCTATATATTTTACACAACCTATATAAAAATTAATCTGTCCATACAGATAGAAAACCTCTCACAAAATATTTCCATACATCAATCCTGAACGGAGATCACGGTTTCAGAAGTAAAAAAAAAAGTGGGTGGTCCAGTCCAAAAAAATTCCCTGGAACAAAGAAAAAGTCAGCAGCTACTGAGGTAAACATATTCAAGCTTATATGTAGTCTTTCCTATTGACGTGTAGTATACTGCCAAAGGAGAGCTACGGATTGAGGCGGGCTAGGAGAAGACCATTTAATCAATGTGTAGTGCAATTCTAGGATTTCTCACAAGGAAAAGACAGCGATGGCCTCACGCTCACGTATATTAAATCAGGGTCCAGCAAACACTCCCAGATACAAACAGCAAAACGTACATAATAAAAAGGAACATACTGTGCACACAAAATAATGACTGTCTCTAAAAGTTTCTTCTTTTTTTTATATTGAGGGTTAAAAGGTCATTGAAGTCTTGAGGTGTAAGCATATTGCAGAGGAAAAGTAAAGTTTTTTTTTTTTGTTTTTTTTTTTTAAAGGTCCATCGATAAGACGCATCATTTCTGCTTTCCGGCAACTCTTTGAAGAGGCAGCACGCTATTGAGATCTCTGTTGTCTCTCAATCTCACCCAAGCCTAAAGTGGGGAGGGAAAAGGGGACATTTTTTAGTATAGATTTTGTTTATTAATGTTTCAGCTGCATTTAACTGTGGAGGAAAGACAAAGATATAAGCAACTGTTGTATATTTTATATCAATGGCCATACACCTTTAATAAACGATGGCTGAGCAATCCTGTGTTCCTTATGGGGAGGCTGTAGCTTATCTCTCCTAGAGCGAAGGGGGAAACCACTGACGAACTCTCAGCGCTGTATTACATGACACGATTAACCCTTTCACGATCTGGGGTCATTGATGCATCAATGCCCAGGTTGTGTTTGGACATCAGCTGATGGGGATCATAATGATCCCATAAGCTGATGTCCTTATGTCTGCCCCCTCTCCTCTGTCCCCTGCAGCTGTTACAATCTTGTGACAGCGGCAGGAGAGAGAGAGGAGAGGGCAGAGCGCATGGCCGCACGCCCTGCTTCCCTCCCTCCCCCCGCTGGCCTCCGTAGCCAGGAAACCGGAAGCCTGAGAATTCTCTGTCAGGAGCCCTATAGATTCTGCGGTCGTGCAGACTATAGTATCTATAGGGTTAACTCTCAGCATCGGAGCGTGGCTCCGGTGCTGAGAGTTGCAGTGGGTCCCCGGCTATCACTGTTGGTTGGGTTTAGTCACAGGGAACATCCGGTAATCGTTTGCTTTAATAGGTCACTCAGTGGTCAGTTGAGAGAGCCCAATATACCATATACTGGTGGGTATGGCTGACAAAGGTATAAGGTGTAGGGGGACCTTAAGGACTGGCCATCAATAAATGATGTGCAAGGGTGCTGGGGGAGTTGAACCCCCACAAACATCACCTTCAACTCCCAGCACATCACTTCCTACTAGGACTAGTTCCATACATCATAAATTAAGTACTAGCTGTACCTGCTACTGCAGCTTGCCCAATTAAGTGAGCAGGATGAGCTGCAATGAGTTACATGAGGTACAGCTGCTAACTATGGTACAGAGCTGCCCAAATGCAACCAGCCCTTCTTCAATCAAATAAAAAGCAGAGATGCAGTCCCACCCCTGAAAAATTGGATACTGATGTCCTATCTTTAGTATAGGACACCAGAACGCCATGTACAGGGAGTATGGAGTCATTATATGGCACTCATTGAAGTGTTTACAGCCCTATATTGCTACACATATGAATCAGACCATGATCTACTGATGCATGCCCCGTTGCAGCTTGCATGTATGTTTAGAGGATAACAGCTTGCCTACTATAAGGGTCATGTTCACACAAGGATGGGACGGTGGTGTAAGAAATGCAACATCAGAGTGTGAGGAAAAATACAAAAGGCTCTATCCATCTTCTGCAGTGTGAAAGGAATCGACAAAACCAAAGCGCATTAAGGTGTAATATTCGGCAGTAGCCTCTTACCTTCATGAATTCCTCCTGAATCATGTCAAATTTGTATTTTTCGTGTACAGCTCGAGCAGTGTTTGTTCTGTCAAATGGCTCTACAAAGAAAGGAAAAACTCTCAGTTTTTACATAATATATTCTAAGGACATGTCAAGACCGAGGTGCTGGACCACATGAGAGAGCTGTTTTTTATTGAACACCATGACCACAATTTCTGGGAACCTTTGTTTTCTCACGTGGGCACGGGTCAAATATTGACAAGATTAAACTACAAAGCTATGCCCACCTATGGAACCATTTTAATAGTATGAAGCCATAAAAAAGACTTTGCAGTTGGCCTTGGTAAAACACTTCTTACCATCTATAGCTCTTATACAGACACGTGTGTCTTTATGGTAAGAGATACCAAACCAACCGCATGTAGTCCAATACTGGTCATAATCACAATTATCCTCTACATCTTGAAACACTCATTCAGTAGATAAAAAAGGGAAAGGGAGCTGACTGAAGAGAGTATGACTGCAGGATCAGACTACAGGACTTGTTTGTTGTCTGTCTCCATGGAGATTTATATGTCTAGTTTGTACTGTATACTGTTTGGGAAGCACCATTTCTTTACCTTCCACACAGATGTATTTGTTCCTCCATTCCATGCCATCTGTTCTCTGCATGGCTTTGCCTTCACGGACAGAAATCATCTTGTTTGTCCAGCTGAAAAAGAGAAATACAGCATTATTATGGGCCCAAATATAATCTGCCTTCTTCAGGGGATACACTACAGAGTATATGACAATGTTTATGAACTTTAGGTGCAAAGTACCTATTTTAAATGTCTTAAATGAGACCTGTCACCCCCCGTGTCGGGGTGACAGGCTCCCGACCCCCCGTTACAGCCCTCTATACTCACCTGATCCCGCCACGTCCCGCTTCCTGATCTGGAGATATGAGTGCCCGAAGCCCGGCGCGCGCGCTCATAGGAGAGTCCGATGCCCATAGAGAATCACGGAGCATCGGACTCCCCATTCATTCTCTATGAGCGTCGGACTCTCCTGTGAGCGCACGCGCATATCTCCGTGACCCGGCGGGATCAGGTGAGTATAGGGGGCTGTAACGGGGGGTCGGGAGCCTGTCACCCCGGCAAGGGGGGTGACAGGTCCTCTTTGAGTTGCAATAGTTCTGCAGACCCACAACCATCTCAGACATACTGCTCTGACCGGTCATATACCATGTTATTTAAAGGAGACAATATGCTCACCCCATCTATTTATCTAAAACAAGGATGGGGAACCTCCGTCCCTCCAGCTGTTGCAAAACTACAATTCCCATCATGACTGGGCAGCCAAAGCTAAAGCTCTGTATGTCCAGGCATGATGGGAATTGTAGTTTTGCAACAGCTGGAGGGACGGAGGTTCCCCATCCCTGGTATGAGGTATACAGGTAAAAATAATCACTTGTCATACAGTATAATTAATATCTCCAGTCTTTTTGATCAGATAACACTATAAAAAACATAGATAGATAGATAGATAGAACAAAAAAAAAAAATTGTTTCAGCATGTAGGTTTTAAAATCACTTATTTTTGTTTTGTATTTTATGGAGATTCATAAATAAATGATTTTAGGACCCACGTGCTGGAACTATTTTTTTGTTTATTTTGTCCCTGCATGCAATCCTGGAACACAGGAAAAGGAGGAAGGTATTGTGATTCACTTTTTCATGCATTTTTTCAGCATAATTATGGCAATTGCAGTTTAAAAAGCTATTATATAAAGGGATTGTTATAAGAAACCCTTCACATGTTTTCCTGCTTCCCATGCCTGGTGTTTTGCAGTGGAGTTTTACTCCATCTTAGTAGTTTAGAATATTTGCACCACTTACTCAAATTCAATGGCATAGTATTTCAAGAATCCCACGAGAAGGTCGCCCAGGCTTGATCCATTTTTGGACACATACTTGGGGATATTGCGAGGAGCATGATGGACAAGGTGCAACTGCATAGCAGGGTTAAAACATTCCTGTCAAGGAAGAGGAAAAAGTAATATCAGTATTGCTACATTATATAGACCACATAAATATTTTATATCACATAATGGTGGAGAAAAATCTATACATAAAAAGGGTTAACTCCCAAAGCTTTCCTTCAGAACGGTTTATACTTTATAGTAAAATTGTGCTGTGAGTACAGCATTAGTGTCATCAGTAAGTGCTGTGCAACAGCAGCTCCATATGTACCCCAAAGCTAAAAGATCCCACCTTTAAGGGCCTATTACATGGAAAGGGAGATCAACTAAAACACAGCGGAGACACAATCACATGTTTCTCAACTTTAGTGAACTAGCCTGAACTTCTACTGGGAAAGAACAACCAAGCTAAGGGGTGTCTCTGGTCAAGGAAACCACCTTCAAACAAGCCAAGATCAAGAAGTACATGACTTGGGAAATACTCATGCTGTCTCCAGTAGTATTTTTGCATATTTGTCTTCGCAGGGGGCAATGTTCCTGGATTCATGTGATGGCATCTGCTGTGTTTTGGTTGATCTCTCTGAGGTCAACCATCATATTAGGCTTTGCTCCCACTAGGGACAAATACCATGAAACAGCTGTCTGTGGATGGATACTTTGCTTGGGTATTTCCCAAGCCATGTCATACTCGACTGTGGCTTGTTAAAAAAAAAAAAAAATGGTCTCCTCGACTGGAGACCCCCTTGCCCTTAGCTTTGTTGTTCATCCTAGTAGAAGGTCTGGCTAGTTTGCTGATGTTGAAAAACATGACTGTGTCTCTGCAGTATTTCTGCATTTCTTGTGCCTGTCATTGGGGGACACAGCACCAGTGGGTATAGGCTACTGCCACTAGGAGGCGACACTAGACAGAAGAAGAAGTGACTCCGCCTGGCAGCCTATACCCCTCCTACAGACACCAGGCTAACTCAGTTTTAGTCTAGTGTCCGTAGAGGTAGACACAGGTGCCATGCACCTCCATTTTTTATTTCTTTTTCTTTTCTTTTAGGTTATCAGGGGGACCGTCGGCGTGGGCTGCCACATCAGACGCAGTTCCCCCTGAGGGTGCATGGAAAGTTTCTTTTCCCTGCGCCGGTCACCCGTCCCCCAACGCCCGCTCCCTGCGGCAGGATACCGGTCCCCCACTAAGGTGCGAGGTGACCGAAGGGGTGACCCTGCGCGCACCTGAAGACGCCGGACAGGTGAGTATTCCTGTCCTTAGGTCAGCTCGGGTCTACCATCGCGTGTGGAAGTCCTTCTTTTCTTGGTGCGAACAGAATAATTTTCACCCCTTGGTGTGTTCCACGCCCAAGATTCTTTCCAAGATTCTTTCCTTTTTACAGTCCGGGCTGGATAAAGGCCTCAGTCATTCCACTTTGCGTTCGCAGATTTCCGCCCTGTCTGTTCTTTTTCAGCGGGCTCTCGCTTTCCGCCCCCAGGTGAAGACCTTTCTTCAGGGGGTGGTCCATTTGGCCCCTCCTTTTCGTCAGCCTTTAGAGCCCTGGGACCTTAATTTAGTCCTCGAGGTTCTACAAGGTCCTCCCTTTGAGCCTCTTCGGGAGGTGTCTCTCTGTTTCCTTTCTTGGAAAGTCGCCTTCCTGGTGGCGATTACCTCCATCCGTAGGGTGTCTGAACTGGCAGCGCTCTCTTGTCGCTCCCCTTATCTGGTCCTTCACAAGGACAAGGTGGTGCTTCGTCCTCTTCCTTCCTTCCTGCCGAAGGTCGTGTCTGCATTCCACCTTAATGAGGACATCATTCTCCCCTCTTTTTGCCCTGCGCCCTCCCATCCTAGGGAACGGTCCCTGCATTGTTTGGACCTTGTCCGGGCCATACGGATCTACTTGGCAGTCACTGCTCCCTTCCGCCGCTCGGATTCCTTGTTCGTGGTCCCGTCGGGTCCCCGCAAGGGGCTGGCGGCTTCCAAGACCACCATTGGGCGTTGGATCAGGGCAGCCATCGCAGAGGCCTACCGCGTTCGTGACAGGGCTCCTCCTTTTCGGGTCACCGCTCATTCTACTCGAGCTGTGGGGGCCTCTTGGGCGGTTCGCCATCAGGCCTCAGTGTCCGAGGTCTGCAAGGCCGCCACCTGGTCTTCAGTTCACACTTTTTCAAAGTTTTATCAGGTCCCTATCCTGGCTTCCTCTGACGCCAGTCTGGGCCGCAAGGTTCTGCAGGCCGCCGTGCGTTAGGCAGGCCGCATGGGGATTGTAATCTTCTTTCCCCACCCTCTGGGACTGCTTTTGTACGTCCCACTGGTGCTGTGTCCCCCAATGACAGGCACAAGAAAAGAGGATTTTTTTGTACTCACCGTAAAATCCTTTTCTTGTGGCTTCATTGGGGGACACAGCTCCCACCCTGTTTGAGGTTGTGCTCCCGGGGCTTGTTCTGTTCTTGGGGTTTTCGTTCCCGGGACCAGCCTGGTTTTTTTTTTTGCCTGTTTTCGTTACTACTTTCTACTGCTTGTGACTAAACTGAGTTAGCCTGGTGTCTGTAGGAGGGGTATAGGCTGCCAGGCGGAGTCACTTCTTCTTCTGTCTAGTGTCGCCTCCTAGTGGCAGTAGCCTATACCCACTGGTGCTGTGTCCCCCAATGAAGCCACAAGAAAAGGATTTTACGGTGAGTTCAAAAAAATCCTCTTTTTTCTTCATCCTAGGGGTCAACAGTCATTCCTTTATATCACTACCTGGGCTGAAAGGATGTGAAGCTGCAACTCCACAACATTGTTCAATGAGATCTAAATGTATATCTAGTGTAATAATACATAAGAAAACTTTATATAGATATTGCAGTTTTATAGTAAGGCAGTACTTACTGGGTAGTTCTTTTGTAGAGATGGAAGAACTGGTTCAGGTAGCGCTAAAGAAAAAAAAATTAAACTTATCATCTACACAGTGGGGTAATGAGTGCATCCTACCAAAGCCCTCATCTAACGTGACTTCCAGATTTGGAATCAGCATAATTTATCTTTTTACTCACTTGCATTACCCCCCCCCCATAAGCCTACAAATTGGGCATGCTGATAAATAGAGAGTGCAATAATATAATAGAGAAGACTGCTTAGACTCCAATGTTTGTAGGTTTATAGCAAGGCAATGCAAGTATGTAGAAAGATAAAACGTGCAGATTAAGAATCTTTAGTCCTTAATATAGTATGTCTAGATAACTATGGAGAAAGGTTTTTTTTGCATGTAAATCTGCATGTATTAAGGAGTCTGTGGCAAATGACATCAGGTATCCTGGGAGGCAAGGCAGATGAGAACAGGAATAAGGCATCCATACACATTAGATAAAAATGAACAAAACTACATGTGGGGTGAAAATACCCACATGCCGATAAACATGTGGCTGAAAGCACGACCTCAGCCATCACCCAATGGCTACACAAGGCTCCCAATAATCTCTGCAACATCAAGGGAGAATAAGGGGCATAGTCTCTGCTGCATGCATTCACCAGCTATTGGGAACACTGCCTTAAATATTGTGTAACGCTTGACCGATAACAGACTGTCAATAGTGTTTGAAATTTATGGCCATTAATCATAAGAACATTGGCTCAGTGGTTAGCACTGGAGTCCTCTGTTCACATCCCACTAAGAACAACATGCATGGAGTTTGTATGTACTCCCATGTACTCTAGTTTCCTCCCACTCACCAAAGCGGACAGATAGGTGAACTTAGGTTCCGTTTACACAGAAAGATTATCTGCCAAAGATTTGAAGCCAAAGCCAGGAATGGATTTGAAAAAAGGAGAGATCTCAGGCTTTCCTTTATGACCTGATCTCTGTTTATAGTCTGTTCTTGGCCTTGGCTTCAAATCTTTGGCAGATAATCTTTCTGTGTAAATGGACCCTTAGATTGTGACCAATTTGAGTAATGACAATTCTCCACCCTTTGCACAGCAGCCTCCATAACATGCAGATTTAGTCACAGATTTCATCATGAACAAAACATATTAGCAGCAAAATTCACAATAAACAGAACAAACCCCATTGACAGTATATTTGTACTGAATCAGGCCAGGAGGATATTGCTACTCTCACAAGGATTGCAAATACAGCAGCCTTAATTCATAAAAGTATATAGTGCAATGCAGGCTGAATATAGGCTTTTGGCTCTTTTATATTAGTCCAGTTGTTGACTAAGCAGTGAATGGTAGCTGATGATTGTTTATAGCTGTGGGCTCACAGAGAACTCTGCAAGGCAGCTCAGACCTCTGCAGAGATTTCTTCCCCCTCACTTTAGCCCACTCCCTATTCTCTCCACACAGCCTCCTTGCCTCCTTTGTATGGCTAATCATGCGAGCGGAGCCTTTCTTCACTAATGATGACTGTTCTCCTGCAGAGTCAGTGAACAGCTGTGAGTAACAGTCAGGCCCACAGGGAGAACAGGAACTCTGCAGAACACTCAGCCCCCACAAGACCCAGCGCACTCTTCACTTCCCAGTCTGAGATCCCAGTGCTGTTCCCTTATATGTACCAGAACATTTCTCAAACAATAGTACACTATGCCAGGCTTTTCACTTACTTTGTAAATAGTGCAAAACCATTAAAACAAGACTATAGCTGCTTAAGGTTCCTCGGCTGGCATCATTTATACCATGGTGACCGGCCCATCGCTTGACAACCAGTACTAATGGACGAACGCGGCTCTCTACTGCGGAATGAAAAAAAAACACGAAAAGCACAATTAGCAGTGATATGACATGATATGCAGAATGTGTAGTAAAATCTTCCCTCTTTACGCAATATTTGTATGTATATATATATATATATATATATATATATATATATATATATATATATATATATATATATACACACATACATACATACACACACACACACACACACACGCACTTTTGTTTTTTCCTCCTCGTGTTTAAAAGGCCATAGCGGTCGAATTTTTTCACCTACAGACCCACATGAGCCCTTATTTTTTGCGCCACTAATTGTACTTTGCAATGACAGGCTTAACTTTTGCATAAAGTACACTGCGAAACCAGCAAAAAATTAATGAAATGTGATGAAATTAGGAAAAAAAAAAAAAAAACAACAATTTTTTTTAATTTGGGGAGTATTTGTTTTTACGCCGTATGCCCTAGGGTAAAACTGAGTTGTTATGCATGTTTCTCAAGTTGTTACAATTACAACAATATGTAACATGTATAACTTTTTTATTTTATTTGATGGCTTTTAAAAAATTAAAACCTTTTTAATAAATTAATGTTCCTTTAAAATTGTTCTATTCCCAGGCTTATAGCGCTTTTAACCTTTGGTCTATGGGGCTGTGTGAGGTGTCATTTTTTGCGCCATGATGTGTTCTTTCTTTCGGTACCTTGACTGCGCACATGCAACTTTTTGATCGCTTTTTATTACAATTTTTCTGGATTTGATGTGACCAAAAATGCGCAATTTTGCACTTTGGGATTTTTTGGCGCTTACGCCATTTACCGTGCGAGATCAGGAAGAAAAATAGTTCGGGCGATTACGCACACGGCGATACCAAACATGTTAATTAATTTATTTTTATTTATAAAATGGGGAAAGGGGGGGTGATTCAAACTTTTATTAGGGGAGGGATTACTTAATAATACTTTTTTTTCTACACATATACTAGAAGCCCCCCCTGGGGTTAGGGTTATTCCCCTGGGGGACTTCTAGTATATGCACACTGATCTCTCATAGAGATCTATGCAGTATAGATATACTGCATAGATCCATGAGATCGGCACTCTATTGCTTTCGGCTCGACGGTGTCGATCCCCCCCTGGACACCAGGGAAGTGGCAAAGCTGCATTTAAGCTGTCAGCTTTGACAGCTGCATTTAAAATGCTAATTAGCGGGCACGGCGATCGGACCGTGCCCGCTAATTGCCGCGGTCCCGGGCTACAAACGGCACCTGGGATTGCAGCGTTTCAGAGCGGGGTCGCCACGCGTTAATAATCATTTAACATGGTGGTGGATTTATAATCCTATTCACTGTCATTACTGGAGACTCGCTATTTTGGAAGATATCTGGCTCACATAAGAGTAACTTCACATAGGATGATATTGCTGTGGATTTTACTGTGAGATTTACTCGAGAGAGAACCACTCTGTAAATGGGGGATTGAAACGCAGAAAATGTACCTAATGTGAACTTAGGAAAAAAAAAAAAAAAAAGCACACACAACTATTTTATAGGAAAGGTCCCATGACAATATGTTTACCCCAAGATTTAATGCATCACCTATCCAAAGGACAGGAAATAAGCTGCTCATAGGGGGTAAAACCGTCAGAACCCGCAACAACGGGGCACGCATTGCTACGTGTAATAGCGTTGCACGGCCAATGGCTGATGAATATGTAAAGATAAATTTCCTACATTACCTCTGCCTGCTCCCTGGTGTTCTCTTCGCTTCTCCATGCTCCTTACAGCCACCAGTGCCAGGATGGGACACGGTCAATGATTGCCTGAGTGGCCTGTCACATCAAAGACTGGTGTAGAAGCTTCAGCGGCGGCTGCGAGGAGCGTGGAGAAGCAAAGAGAACACCGGGGAGCATAGAGAGTTAATATATGAACGGACATTGCTAACGATAGCCCTTGCTGCACAACAATCGAGCCATGTAATAAGCTCAGTAAATGAGCGCCGATCTAGCAGTACAGCGCTCGTGTAATATATTGATCAGGCTGTTTAATAGGGCCCTTTTAGAGCATCCCAATACTGCAGAGCACTGTACTTTGCTAGGTTTTGAAGTCCTCTAGAGAGTTAATGGAGCAGTGGCTGAGCATCAGACCCCCACATATTAGTTATTCCCTGTGCAGTGGATAGGTGATCACTATATCTATCTATACATAATAGATATATGGACAATTTTTCCTGTCAGGTGAATGGGTCCTATGGCTACATTTGGTTATACCAAGTTAATTGACCAGAGCAGCTGTAGAGGCAAGATGACTTCAACCGCTATAACGTACAGGAAAAAACTAAACTTTAAAAAAAAAAAAAAAAAAGATTTTTTTTTTTTTTTTAAAAAAAAGGATATGTATGCATATTGAGTTTTACGTAGTGAAACAATATAGGCGATACACTCTCCTTTAAATTGGTTATCCAGCATTAAAAAAACAAGGTCACTTTCTTCCAGAGATGACACGACTCTAGTCTCCAGTTCAGGTGCAGTTTGCAATTAAGCTCCATTCACTTGAATGGAACCGAGCAGCAAAACCTGCACCCAACCTGGAGCTGTCTCTGGAAGAAAGTGGCCATGTTTTTTTTAACGCTGGATAACCCCTTTAGGCCACAATCTACATATTGCTACCTGATCAGGGAGACATAGATGGAAAAAAAGACTTACTGTGTGCATAGGTTCTTAGAAGGAATGTATTCCTGATTCCCACAACATTGTTTACATTCAAGTCAAACTCCACACCACTAAAAGAGAGAAACAGTACTTATCACACCATACATACTATCTACAAAAGGGCAATGATATACTGATCCTGTGTAGATGCAAGATAACCTGCACAGTATTCTAATGGACAAAGTAGTTTTTTATGAGAATACTTGTATAAGGAGGAGATGCCTATGCTGATCAGAGAACTATACATGTGGGATCTAGCTTAGCCATGACATGACATGCAAGGTTAGATCCCAGTTTCCATAAATTACAGTACATACAATAAAGGTCCCCACACACTCAATAACTGTGGGCCAAACAAGCATTCAGCCAACTATTACCTCCCCGTCCCCCCCATACATATGATTGTTCGGCACTGATGAATGTTCTTGTGTTCCCTATGGGGAGGGGTGACAGCATCATCTGTCGGTGGATTCTCGGGAGCCGCTCACACACTTTATACTACAAGCAGCAGATTCAGCCAACATAAGCATAAAGTGTGTGAGGGGGGCCGGCATGAGGGACGGATGGAGCGGTTCGGCCGGCCTCCCGAAGACTACGTCCATTGTCCCAAGATGGCGGACGGGGGTCGACACGAGATGCGGTGAATATAATGCACCACACTTCCGGGTCTAGCGTGGGTGAGGGAAAACACGGGAAAAGGGGCCATTCACATACATAACACACATTACAAAGTTGTATAACTTTGTAATGTGTGTTATTTTGTGAATAATTGTTTAGCACCGCACTACCCCTGTAAGGTGGAAAAAAAAAAGTATGTGGTACCTGTTTAATGACTTCTTGAACTGAACCATACTACTTGCACTGGCTATAGCTTACCAACTATTGCTAAACAAAGCAGGCAGCTCACCTCAGCATGCCTTACTGAATATACGAGCCAAATGATAGAAGAAAAATTGGGATGGCTTTATAGGACGTTTAGTCTTCTGTGGAGATTTGCAGAATGATATCAGAATTCTTTCTGAATAAGCATGTATAGTAATTTAGCAGTGAGCCGACTGCTACCAAGTAGTATCTGATAGGATATTAAAAGCACATGTGGACCACTGGACTGAATTCACTCCCTGTATGAGCAGGGGATATTCAGGTAATAGGGCCAAGTTGCACATTTGATTCCTTAAAGGAGTATCCCCATCTGAAAATGTTATCCCCTGCACACAAGGATTGGTGGTAGCAAGCAGGTCAGTGGGTGTCTAACTACTGGAACACCCCTGATTGTTACAATGGGAACATTATCCCAGCACAGACTGAAATCTGTTCACTCTCTATGGGGCTGCCAAACCGCTGGGGACAATTTTGATTGTTGGGGTTCCATTAGTCAGTCTCCTACCAGCTTGTTATCCATTTCCTGTAGATTGGGGATAAGGTCTTCAGATGGGAATACTTCTTTAATACACACACACCTACAGAAGCTACAACCCATAAATTCTCATCGCAGCAATTGTTTAATATCAATGTAACCCCCCCCCAGGCAGCAATAAGGAAATTTGTATAAACATCTAAATCATTAAGACATCAGACATCCCCCTCATCAGTAATGGACTGTTTACTTCAGATGTTCTTTGTAGACCGTATTAGCCAGACAGCTTTCAGCAAACACTCTGAACACGGCCCTTGGTCATATACACCCTTTCAGCAAACCCTCGGATGTTTTGTGTCAGCTAAGCATTCTGCTGACACAAATACTATGCAGTATGCACAATACATAAGCGTCCATTGGATATTAATGTCTCAAATTTAGGACAACAAGTGAACAGAGCCTTAGAGGGTTTACACAGGGGCAGAGCTCTATATTGTGTAACCAGACCAAATTGCTCCCTTTGGGATCTCATTTTATGCTATACGGTATGATATAATCGATAAGTTCGGAACGCTCTGTTCTCATAGGCATCAGTGCAGCTTTCACTAGTTTTCCAACTATTAAAAGTGATATTGCATGAATATGCCAGATCTACCGATCCTAAGACGGAAGGAGCCACAGCACTAGTTAGACACTGCGGCTCTTTCACAGGGCCGGCCAACTTCAGGAGACTACAAAACACCCTCTTTAATAGAGCAATATTATATAAATCCTTATGGAAGGTGATATCAGAATCACAGGATAAGCCTTTATAAAGGTATTTGGAGAACCAGTTGTATTAATGTCTTTCACACAGAGAATAAGCAACTTACCTGACTTTGTCCCTGAATTTTACAATTGGCACTTTTGCTCTGATTAGTTGAGGTCTCTCAATGTATCCTGGGTAGGAAAAATAAATCATTCTTATATGGTGTGACAATCCACAAAAAAATAAAGCAGGCAAAGTTGTTACCAAAGAAAATCCAAGTTAAAAGGTATTCTGATATTTCACATAAAGTTTTGGGTTGTCTGTGAACTATTATTTATATGCAAATGTGGTATAAAAAAAAAACACAGAAATTAAAGAAACATAGGCTCCTGATCTGATGCCCTGCCATCACTGTGCCTGACCCCGCTTCTCAGCCCTTCCTGCATGTCCCCCCCTCAACCAGCAGGCACTTCTTTGTGTTGATACTTTAGAAACAAGACAGTTGGTATGGCAGCGTCTGGGAATCGGCGCAAATGAGGACAGAAGTAAAAAGACTGCAGCATGAGGAAGAGATTTACAAAGTTTCATCCACTTAAATTGTACTTGCAGATTTATATGGATTTTATCTGTTGCCGATGAAAGGTTATTCTCATGTAAAGTTATCCCCTGGCCACAGTACATGGTATACCAGGCTGATCATGTGTGATTACTGTGTGACCAATTCATGATGAGGATCTGAAAATCACCTACCAAGTCTAGTGTAGAAGTGTTTTTGGAGTAAGCTGAGTATATGCCTTGCTTCTGTTTTCTGATTCATCTGTATTGGGATGGAGAAAAAACAATTAATTATTTGGAAGTACATGTATGTTAAAAGTGTTCTTTAGTATTTGGTTTAACTTGGTTTAAGAGTGTTTTGGTTTAAGAGCGCACAGTTTTTAAAAATTGTGACTTTGTTTAAGAGCATTGCTTTGTTTAAGAGCTCCCTGTACTGGGTGGGAGCGCGAGTGGAAGAGGGGCATGGCCTGCATAGCGGGGTCTACAGCCCTGTACTCTGACCCAGGAAGTCTCCCTCACCTTCCAAATCATAGCAGACCCACTTCAGGCTGGGGCTTACATCAGGGGACAGGACTGTGGAGGTAATCTCTCCATAGCTGTAACCCCCTCTCTCCCCGGACAGAGAGCGCTGCATGTATGTGCCCACATCTACCCTGCTTATTCCTTCATGCTCCCTGCAGTCTCTGTCCACCCTTGTGTTTCCCATCCTCTCCATTCCTGTACAGTAACTTATAATATCACATATTCTGCTGTTACTGAATGTTTGTTTCATTTGTTTTACATGTTATTCAGAAAAATAAATCATTATTTTGGGGTGGGGAACCTATTGTCTGCATTTCTATGATTTCTTATGGAAAAATTTGCTTTTGGTTTAAGAGTGGATTGGGATTACAAGCACGGCCATAGAACGAATTATGCTCGTAATCCAAGGCACCACTGTATACACTTTTGGGGGACTGGTATATTAGAGATTACTTCAGACCCCATTACACTCATTGTAACCTATTAGAAAATGCAAACCAAATCACCAAAATGGCAGAAAGGGGTATATGGAACAGGCTTGGAAGCTGAGCATGCTCCCATATGCAACAGACACCTGCAGCTATCCCTTTGATACCAGGGTCATTTAACGTGTCACTGCTGTTACAAAAAAACATGTCAAAGTTTAGATCAGTCCGGGTCTAAGTGTTCAGACCCATTCCGATCAGGAGAACGAGCAAGAAGTGTTCCCCACTCTGTGTCAGTGAGAAAAGACAGGCCCCAGAGACTTTCATTATATGGTCTTTCATTATGAACACTAAAGACCCTGATCAATCATAACTTTTGATGTCTTTCCAACATGTCAATAGTTTTTTGTAATGACAGTGACACTAAGCTCCTTGCAGTGCACAACTGCATTTAGGTTGTAGCCTTTTTGGTTTCGCCAGACATTTTATGGAAGGGAAGGGGGGGGGGAATTGTGGTTTTTGGAACCCGAGGAGCAAATATGAAAAAAAAAAAAAAAAAAAACAACATGAGGGAAGTAAATGTGCTCACATTGCTAAGCCAATAGACTACTTAGGTCCCATTAGTATTCTTGGAGAAGTAACACTTCCTCAAATTTTTTAGGATATTTCACCCAAACTATTTTGGTATATAGCATCTAAATGATGATTGACACACTGAAACTACCTACATCCACTGCTACCTTTGTTGTTATTAGCACACCGTGGAAGGTGTGGTTCACTGACATATTAAAATGTAGTTTCTGCTATGCATATTCTGCATCTCCCGCCAGAAACGTAAAGGGGCTTTCCGGGCATTATTAGCTTATCTAGAAGTGAGCCGGGGCTTCCAATGTACATAGCCGGCACCCCACTGATCAACTATATTAAAGATTTTTTTCAGGCACAAAAAAGAAGGATACACATCTTAGAGGATGTGGCATATTTATAGGATTTCAGAGCCTCTCATGTATGATATTATATATACAGTATTATAAATAACATGTAGAACAGATGAAACAAACAATAAAAACAGCTAAATATGTAATATTATAAGTCACTGTACAGTATAGTAATCAGCATGTGGTGTATAATGTACAGTAACTGCATAAACCTGAAAAACAGCAGCAGTTTGTAGATACAGGATAGAGATGGAGATACCCACAATGCAGTAGCGTAGTACAACAGGCTAGAATAGAGAAGCAGGGCTGCTGTCAGATCTGTGTGGACAGCATGACAAGGGGTTCAGCATGGACCAATCAGGAAGTGAGAATGACAGCTGTGCAGGACGACAGTGACAGAAACTTTTCTATACAGCAGTGTGTATATCTGAGTGTAAGTGTAAGCACATTATAGTAAAAATGGAGAGGATGGGAAACAAGGGCTGTCAGAAACTGCAGGGAGCATGAAGTAGGAAGGAAGAGGATCTGTCATGATTTGGAAGGTGAGGGAGCCTTCCTGGGTCAGAGTGCAGAGCTGTAGACCGAGCAATACAGACCATGCTCCTCCTCCACTTGCGCTCCCACCCATTACTGGAAGCTCTTAAACCAAAGCAATGCTCTTAAACCAAGTTACAATTTTGAAAAACTGGGGGCTCTTCTTGCAAAAAGCCCTTAAACCAAGGTACCACTGTATATACGTACACACATGTAAGCAGCAATGAAATGAAGACATCACTACGTGTCCCGGTACTCACCGGCTCATCTTTTATAACTAAACACAAATCTGCATCGCTGCTTCTTGTGCCAAACCCGTTAAGTGATGATCCGACCAAGTACAGTCTGCTCTCTACAAAAAGTAAAAGAGGATATGCATCATAGAACAGAACAACATATCTGCAATACTCTACAAGAACATTAAAGGGTAGTCCAGCGGTCAGCCTTTTTTAATCTATTACTGCTGGTTCATATAAAACAATAAACATCCTATGCTTACCTGTCTGTGCCCCCTTGATGTCGCAAAGCCTCCACTTCCAAAACAAACTCCTCTTGGGAGTGGCTGACTTAAACAGGACAGCCCTGCGGTCAGCCCTGAGGCTGTCACTCCCAAGACGAGTTTGTCTCAGAAGTGGAGGCTCTGCAGTCAGCGGGTAACACCAGAGGAGAACAATGGGGGAGCACAGAGAGGTAAGCATAGGATATTTATTGTTTTATATGAACTAGCAGCAATATAGACCACAGGACAAGCCTTTTAATTGAAATCCCCACTGAAGTACATACGGGGAAATATTTGCTGAATTTCCCTCTGGAGTTCTGCCCGACAAATATCTTTCTTCTTGAAGTCAGAGATTTGCTGTTGACAAGCCTGAAACAAGTCCAAAATCTGTTGACTCAGCTATAAGAAAAAAAAGAAAAAAGAATCATTGGTTTCATTATAGCTTCTTATTTATACTGCACTTACATTTTCCACAGAGAGAAAGCACTCACATTCAAATTTTTCAAGGTACACAGATTTCAGTAACAGTAAGCCACCCCTATTATTAGCATGATGTGGGATAATGAATTAAAGAATGTAATAGGGAGAATGACACCTTATGGAGTGCATCTGGAATGAACTACTGTATACATGGTACTATGAGCAGCAATGCCACTATAGTATAAGTTTGTCTTAAAGTCCTGTTACAGCTTCAAGAGGCTATCCAATGAGCTGAAAAGGTATTCCCTTAATATTTCCAAAATATTTTTGTCATTGAGGACATTGGCCATTGCATGCAGGGCTGATTTCTTCCATATGCAAATATGCAAAACAGGAGTCCATGGAGCCTTGGTTGCGAGTCTCAAAACACGGGATAGCCAGATATCTCTAGCCTGTTGCCACGGGGTGCCTCCATGATCGGGAGAGCACCACACCACCCTGATAGATAGCCCCTTAAGTCCCACTAGTTTTTGTCAACGTCTAACTCAAGGTGCGGGTATTGCGACATGACAAGGGTTTGCCAAGGCAGGAATCCATCCGCAGACAGCTGTTCTGGAGTATTTGCCCCTCGTCAGTGTGAAGCAGGATTCTGGCTAGTTGGGGCAATGACAAATTAATCAACAAAACACAGTAATCACTGAAAAATTCCAATGAAGTACTCAATCAAGAGTCTCCACTGATGCCCCCAAAAATGTAAATATGCAAAACAGGAGTCCGTGGAGCCTCATTTGAGTTCAGTGATTACTGTACCTGCCCCACTGTGATTCTACCTGTGATTGTACCTGCCCCACTGTCACAGTGCAGGCCACTTAGGAAGAAAATATCTGACGGAGACTGCTTCAAATTGAGCTATAAACATAGATATATATATATATATATAGATATATATATATATATATATATATATATATGTGTGTGTGTGAAGCGCTTATATATAGAAGAAAATTATGCAGTACTTACATGTCCATGCTCCCTAATGTCCTCCTGGCCTCTCTGCGATCACCGCAGCCACCACTAAAATGTCTCTGAAGTAACAGACAGCTCGGCCAATCACTCATCAAGACCGGACAGCACCGCGGTGAGTGATTGGCTGAGCGGCCTGTCACTGTAGTGACAGCCTTAGAAGCTTCAGCAGCAGCTGCAGTAAGTGGGGAAAAGCCAGAAAGACACTGAGGAGTGTGGACCAGTAAGTATTACTATATTATTTTCTATACACTGTTTTATTGTCCTACGACAGTGCACCTCCTATAACACAGAGCAATGCACGGTCGGCGCCCAGTGATTTTTAAACCTGCTGAAAGAATGATCAACCAATGATCTGCTCCTCGAATGATGCCTGAATCAGCCTGATAATTGCTCTGTGTAATAGGGTCCTTTTACACGGCCCAATGTACGGACATTTACATGCCATGTACGGTCGTGGGGAGTTGCGGGAGGGGCATGTAAAAGTGTCAGCTGACAAGCTAAAGCTTGTCCGGGTGGCTCATAGGTGAGGGCTGTGGTCTGCAGCCGCTGCTCGTATTAGACAGAGCAACGGCCAGCACACCATTGCTATCGTTATCTGGATTTTAGGTCATGCTTTAAAGGGAACCAATCACCTCAAAAATGCATATAAAGCTTAGGAAATGTGCTGTTAGACCACACAGCACACTTCCCACACATGTTTTCATAGCCTCCTTGCCTCCCCCGTGTAAGCCACAAAGTCACTTTATAAAACCGGCGCCCTGTATGCAAATTACCTGAGGTAGTCATCAGGGCGTTGTGCGGATAGCAGGTAGTCACGGTCTGCTGGGCGTCCCCTATCGTCCTGGGCGTTCTTCCGGTTTAATCACGCCCCGTGGGCGTGATTCAAATTGCCCAGTAGCTGTGACGTCACTCGGGAGCGCGCCGTGCCCGACGTCGGCGCGCCTACGTTGTGACGCCGCCGCGCATGCGCAGTACCGCCACTTCCATTCCGGCGGTACTGCGCTCCATTCCGGCGGTACTGCGCCTGTGCAGAACAGCCTCGAAATCCGGCTCACACTGCGCATGCGCGGCGGCGTCACAAAGTAGGCGCGCCGACTTTGGGCACAGCGCTCTCCCGAGTGACGTCACAGTTACTGGGCACAACGCCCCGATGACTACCTCAGGTAATTTGCATACAGGGCGCCAGTTTTATAAAGTGACTTACACGGGGGAGGCAAGGAGGCTATGAAAACGTGTGGGAAGTGTGCTGTGTGGTCTAACAGCACATTTCCTAAGCTTTATATGCATTTTTGAGGTGATTGGTTCCCTTTAAAGGGGTTATCCAGCGCTACAAAAACATGGGCACTTTCTTCCAGAGACAGCCCCACTCTTGTCTTCAGCTTGGGCGGGGTTTTGCTGCTCAGTTCCATTGAAGTGAATGGAGCTTAATTGCAAACCGCACCTGAACTGGAGACAAGAGTCGTGTTGTCTCTGAAAGAAAGGGGCCATGTTTCTGTAGCACTGGATAACCCAGTTAAATCAATCAGCCGACACTGTGCATATTGGCTGATCATTGATTAAAAACATGACCTATTACATGAAAGATCAGACAGTAATCGGCCAAGTACAGCCGATAATCACTG
This sequence comes from Dendropsophus ebraccatus, assembly GCF_027789765.1. Taxonomy (NCBI): domain Eukaryota; kingdom Metazoa; phylum Chordata; class Amphibia; order Anura; family Hylidae; genus Dendropsophus; species Dendropsophus ebraccatus. The sequence goes on along the minus strand of NC_091456.1, from coordinate 162,001,095 downwards.
TTTTATAGTACCCTTACAGTATGGCAGTAATCTGGAGTAACTGATGAAAACTTTAGTGAACATGCCTATACAGATGTCAGATGTGAACCTAGGACACCGATTCTGAAGCGGAAGTGTTCAAGAACCAACCCATGTTGACAAAAATCAAGGAAAAAGGTTCATTCCCAGTTTTACCTTGTCATTTGCAACAGGCAAAGTGGTTTCTACTTCGTCAAATAGCCAATTGTCTCCTGAGGATGGAACTCGACCATTTAAATCAGGGCTCTGAGGGGCCTGCCGCAAAGGCATCCCTGGAAAGGAGTATTGGAGGTCATCTCTTAAAGGCACTGACTGGTGAACGATAGAAGGTGGCGGCTGCTGCTGCTGCGGAGGAGGAGACTGAAACCTCTGCTTCTTGGGATCAAACTGATCAAACTCGTCACTTCTCCTCCTGGAAGAAAAAACAAAGAAGAAAAGACGAAATGCATCTAGCACAGCTCACACCACCACCAGATGCCAGGTATACAGAGGTGATCCTACAACAAACAGTACATCAGGTGTATCATGGACAATCCGCGTGAAGGGCACCACTTATATAAGTGAGGAAGCAAACTTTGGGGGGAGCTTACCGTAACAGTGATTCAATATGTAGAATTTGTCTAAGTAAAAATGGTAATCTGGGCAAAAAAGAACCCAAATTCACTGTGCACATCTTAACACTGAACATATAAGATTGACTACAATTCTATATTTATACATCAGATCTACTTACTCCAAATGTAGCTTTTATAACCTTTTTTTTTTTTTTTTTTTTTACACCCCACTATGAGATTACTACTTGATATCATTATCTAAAGGCGTGAATGTCATTGGTAAAAATAATTGCTAGGTCATCCAGACATGTCACAAGTTTAGATTGCACCGATTCTAACCTGGAGATCCGCTCTGATCATAAGTTATAGCTGGCCAAAGTGCCCCTCTGACAGATTACTGGAGGCAGGTGCATAAGATTTATAATGCAGCAATACTCCCTTATAATTCAAAAAAAAAATTATACATTATATATATATATATATATATATATATATATATATATATATATATATAGGCTATAAAGTGGGGCTGCATCACACAGCTGTAGGGTATTGCTCAGGTTCAGGTACAGCAGAGCAGCTACATGTATAAAGAACGCCTTATACCTCTGCCATGTTGTCAAGATCCCTTTAAGATCCAATGTCAGTGCTTACAAAATTACACAGATGATGTGTGCCAGCAAGAAGGTTAGCGTGTGGCTGCAATATAATGCAGCTCCAGATATTAGGTTTTAGTATAAAAACATATACTAACATATATAAGACAAACACATGAGTTACAGTAACCAGAGCAGACTGCTTTGAGACCTATTCACCGCACCGACCCACCCATGACAGCCTTGCAGAACAGACTGCTGGCCTATCCTTATGACTGAAATAGTTTACAGGCACATAAGTGTATATACGCTGAATAGCGTTCTTTACAGCGGGCCCCCAAGAAAGCTAGACTTGATACGATAGAAACAGATGGGAAAACACTGTCACACACGGTTACATCAGCAAGTTTTTTTTTCTTTTGCTAAAAGCTATTTTGATTTAACAAGCAGCTGTAACAGCCCCGTGGAGATCCTGATGGGCCTCACTACTGCGTACCCCAAGGACTCGCATCATCCAGGTGTTACACATGAGACTCACTATGCCGCTTGTTTATAGAGAAAAATACAACGAAGCCGGGACCACATGCAGCGCTCCCATCATAAAACATAACTGGTGATAAAGTAACCATTTTAACCCTCTCTGACCTTTTACTGTCACCATTAAGGGGGTCTTATACTACTTACATAATGACTGCTTTGCCCTTGCGTTAACAGCTAGCTTAACCCTTTGAAATAATTGGTGCTCTCCCTTTCGACTGGGTCAATGAGAGACTGGGAGAACCCGATGCCGTCAGTCCTGGAGACTAAAGGGACCTCAGGGCCGTCTGTTTGGCATATTTTGCTGGTAGCATTATCTCCTTCTATTGGGGGTTCAAGCTGTCTCATCTATACTGAATGGTCGTTTACATACATCAGTACTTTTAATGGAGACTACCTAATTGATGTATGAGCATTCCCGGCCATGGTGAGCGGTCATTGTGCACCTACTGTGATGGGCAGGATTCTGCAGCATGACAATACTTTTGCTGATCTCCTCATTTAATCTCATTCAGGAGTACAACACACACTCGCCATGTAACAATCAGACTAGCTGAGTTTGTATCATAGTTCCATGGAGGCATCAGCTGTAACGTATCTGGAACTATTTTGTTTAAACAGCCTTTTTGGCCACTTTTCGGCTATGTTTATATGTAGCGTTTAATTACCATTAAATAGTGCACATTAAACTATGTGAACATAGCCTTAAACATGGCAATAGTACTGTGTAGCTGCCACGAGCTTTACTGATTTGCACGGTTCCCATGCTCAGCCCTGTTTTTTTCCTGAGCAAAGGTCCGGCTTTATAGACTGGAGGCAAGCTTGAAGCCCCCCAATGTGACATGACTCTATTAGAATCAATGGAACCGCGTCACAGAGGGGAGGGAATATCGACAAACAGGGCGAAGCGGGCGTGCCTCCAGTGCAAAGAAAGGGCCACACCATCAGCATCCTGGCACCGCCACTGATCTATTAAAGGGAACCTGTCACCCCCCGTGCTGGCGAGACAGGCTCCCGACCCCCGCTGGAGCACGCTATACTCACCTGATCCCGCCGGGTCCCGCTTCTGGAGGTGGTCGGGTGACTGAGATATGAGCGCCCGAAGCGCCCGGTGGTCGGGTGACTGAGATATGAGCGCCCGAAGCCCGGCGCGCGCTCCTCAGATGAGTATAATATTCTCTTAGAGAATGATGGAACGTTGGACCCGCCTGTCATTCTTTATGAGCGATGAACTCATCTGAGGAGTGCGCGCGCCGGGCTTCGGGCGCTCATATCTCAGTCACCCGACCACCTCCAGAAGCGGGACCCGGCGGGATAAGGTGAGTATAGGGTGCTCCAGCATGGGGTTGGGAGCCTGTCACCCCGGTACGGGGGGTGACAGGTCCTCTTTAAGGTTAAAAAAGCAACGATGTACCTGATGGCACATTCACTTTAAGCAGTGTGAAGTCTGGGTGCTGCCTTAATTATCGGGCAATCTCAAGTGCTGGAGGTTAGCTGTTAGCCACAAGCCCTCAAGATTTCATGATGTGACAGGGTCTGGTTTTGCCTACATGCCTTGACCAATGGCCGACGTGCTGCAACATTGCCGTTCGCAAGACCAGCCCCATCAAAACAACTGCAACATTGTGACAGAAGAGGTGACAATGGACCGCACTCACTTTCTGTTTTGGAATTGGGAAGGTGGAGAGACCGGATTGACTAATGGGTTGCGATTTCCAAAGGCCCATGGCTGTGGGGACACAGGAGGCATCGCCAGGACATTCCCGCTCATCAGCATCCTAGAGAGGCTAAAAGACCAAAAGGTTATCAAACGCGTCACATCCAACACATACAGGTTATATATTGATCACAAACACCATTGGGGCTTTAACCATTTATAGTTTATATGGGCAATATTGTATTGATATACAGTCCATCTCACTTCACTTCTTATTGCTACAAGCCGTCTACAATAAGAAATTAGGTATCTTTGCAAAATAAACATGAATATTGGGGTCATCAGAAGCTGGCACAGTGGTACACAGCCACTCGGGAGCTGCGAGGGAGAGAAGTACTATATAGGTCAGTATCCCAGGGACACACCGGCTTTCTGTCAAATACGGCATGCTGGTCAGGATATTAAGATGAGCAAGATAATGTGCGTGCATGGGAAGTGGCCAAGTTCAAGCCATTAAAGGGGTTATCCAGCGAAAATCTTTTTCTTTCAAATGAACTGGTGTCAGAAAGTTATATAGATTTGTAATTTACATCAGTCAAAAGATCTCAAGTCTTCCCATACTTATCAGCTGCTGTATGTCCTGCATGAAATGTTTTGTTTTCAGTCTGACACAGTGCTCTCTGCTGACATCTCTGGCCGAGACAGGAACTGTCCGTAGCAGCAGCAAATCCCTACAGAAAACCTCTCCTGCTCTGGACAGTTACTGACATGGACAGATATGTCAGCAGAGAGCACTGTGTCAGACTGAAAACAAAACACTTCCTGCATGACATACAGAAGCTAATAAGTATGGGAAGACTTGAGTTTTTTTGACTGAAGTAAATTACAAATCTATATAACTTTCTGACACCAGTTCATTTGAAAGAAAAAGATTTTCGCTGGACAACCCCTTTAAAATGAATGGAGCAGCTGCTGGGCAGTATAAGGATCCCTGTCAGTGTGTGGAGCGCTGTCAGTGTAGGGATCCCTGTCAGTGCGGGGGAGGGCGGTGTCAGTGTGAGGAGCAGTGTCAGTGCGGGGATCCCTGTCAGTGTGGGGAGCAGTGTCAGTGCGGGGATCCCTGTCAGTGTGGGGAGCAGTGTCAGTGCGGGGATCCCTGGCAGTGTGGGGAGCAGTGTCAGTGCGGGGATCCCTGGCAGTGTGGGGAGCAGTGTCAGTGCGGGGATCCCTGGCAGTGTGGGGAGCAGTCACTGTGGGGATCCCTGGCAGTGTGAGCAGTCACTGTGGGGATCCCTGGCAGTGTCAGTGTGGGGATCCCTGGCAGTGTCCGTGTGGGGATCCCTGGCAGTGTCCGTGTGGGGATCCCTGGCAGTGTCCGTGTGGGGAGCAGTGTCCGTGTGGGGAGCAGTGTCCGTGTGGGGAGCAGTGTCAGTGTGGGGAGCAGTGTCAGTGTGGGGAGCAGTGTCAGTGTGGGGAGCAGTGTCAGTGTGGGGAGCAGTGTCAGTGTGGGGATCCCTGTCAGTGTGGGGATCCCTGTCAGTGTGGGGATCCCTGTCAGTGTGGGGATCCCTGTCAGTGTGGGGATCCCTGTCAGTGTGGGGATCCCTGTCAGTGTGGGGATCCCTGTCAGTGTGGGGATCCCTGTCAGTGTGGGGATCCCTGTCAGTGTAGGGATCCCTGTCAGTGTAGGGATCCCTGTCAGTGTAGGGATCCCTGTCAGTGTAGGGATCCCTGTCAGTGTAGGGAGCAGTGTCAGTGTAGGGAGCAGTGTCAGTGTAGGGAGCAGTGTCAGTGTAGGGAGCAGTGTCAGTGTAGGGAGCAGTGTCAGTGTAGGGAGCAGTGTCAGTGTAGGGAGCAGTGTCAGTGTAGGGAGCAGTGTCAGTGTAGGGAGCAGTGTCAGTGTAGGGAGCAGTGTCAGTGTAGGGAGCAATGTCAGTGTAGGGATCCCTGTCAGTGTAGGGAGCAGTGTCAGTGTAGGGATCCCTGTCAGAGTAGGGATCCCTGTCAGTGTAGGGATCCCTGTCAGTGTGGGGAGCAGTGTCAGTGTAGGGATCCCTGTCAGTGTAGGGAGCAGTGTCAGTGTAGGGAGCAGTGTCAGTGTAGGGATCCCTGTCAGTGTGGGGAGCAGTGTCAGTGTAGGGATCCCTGTCAGTGTGGGGAGCAGTGTCAGTGTAGGGATCCCTGTCAGTGTAGGGAGCAGTGTCAGTGTAGGGAGCAGTGTCAGTGTAGGGATCCCTGTCAGTGTGGGGAGCAGTGTCAGTGTAGGGATCCCTGTCAGTGTGGGGAGCAGTGTCAGTGTAGGGATCCCTGTCAGTGTGGGGAGCAGTGTCAGTGTAGGGATCCCTGTCAGTGTAGGGAGCAGTGTCAGTGTAGGGATCCCTATGAGAGTACGGAGCTCCCTCCCCCCTGACTCACTTGGCATTCTTCTGGTAGGTGAGGTGGGCCTGCAGCAGCTCCGGGGGCACGGCCAGCGGCACCTTACCGAACAGCTCCCCGGGGTGCTGGGGGATGGAGCGTGAGGGGTGCGGACTGCGGCCCACACTGGGGGAGTTAGGGAACATGCTCCTCCCGGCTAGGGCCGCACATTAGCCTGGGCTCCGCCAGGCCGCAACCCGGGGAGTAGCTGTAAATCCACCAGCTGGGAATACGTGCTGTGCGCCTAATACTGCGACTTTCCACACAGACTTCGGAGGAAATGGCGGACACCAGGAAGAGAAAGCTGGAGGGCGGCGACAACACGAGAGTCAGGGGGGAGCGGGCGGCATGGCAACCAAGACATATCACGTGGTGACGGGACGTCGAGTCGTACGCTTGCGTTCCGCCGTTCGCGCAGTGTGGGGAGCGCCCCCTGGTGTAGGAGGAGTCACCTGTGCAGCAGCAGCGCTCCCTGACCTATGCCTCTTCAGCGGCTGCTGCGGGGGCATGCTGGGAGTTGTAGTTGTTAGAGCCATATTTTGTGTGTGTGTGTGTGTGTGTGTGTGTGTGTGTGTGTGTGTGTGTGTGTGTGTGGGTGGGGCAGTGATGGCTGAGCTGTCTGTCTGCTGTTCTCTAAATAAACACTGTTATTGTAACATTCTAATGTGGATTGTGGTAAATAATAAAACAAAAATTACACCAGAGACGTGAAAGAAGCAGCAGCAGCAGCATAGCAGGATTTATTATAATGTTATTATGGAGCTCTTATAGGGCTGTCAGCCACATTGGACCATATAAGATAAGGCTGAAGCACAGAACATATCAGGAAAGACTTAAAGGGGTTTCCCGATTAATAATTACCAGTCCCCTAACCACGGGATAGTAAGGGATTGTGTGTGTGTGTGTGGGGGGGGGGGGGGGGGGTTAAAGCGACTCTGTACCCACAATCTGACCCCCCCAAACCACTTGTACCCTCTGATAGCTGCTTTCACTCCAAGATCTGTCCTGGGGTCCGTTCGGCAAGTGATGCAGTTATTGTCATAAAAAACAACTTTTAAACTTGCAGCCCTGTGTCAAATTGGTGTGGCCTAGAGTACCCGTGTCCTAGGATTGTGACACCCCTCTGTCCCTCCTCCGCACCCTCCTCATCATTAAAGGAGAAGTCTGGCCAAAATTAATTTTTGATATGTTGTTACTTATGAAAAGTTATACAAATTTCTAATGTACATTAATTATGGGAAATGCACATATAGAGCTATTTCCCTTAATTTAGTAGATCAGGAAGTGTTAGAAATATCTCTGAAGAAGTGACGTCACGACCCAGGGTGTAATTCCTATGGAGTGTCCAGCAGGGGGCGCTCTCTATATAGAAGTCTATGGGACTTTATTGTTTCTATGGGTTTCTATGTAATGTAATGTAATGTAGTGTACAGTGCTTTATTGAATGAATACATCTATGGAATACTTTGGGGAGCAAGTGTCCTTGCTCCCCAAAGTATTGCATGAATGTATTCATTCAATACATTCAATACACAGTAAGCCCGCCGATCCGCCGCATTTCCGCCGAATTTCCGCCGATCCGCCGCATTCCCGCCGATCCGGACCATATACATTGAACTACAGCTCCCATCATCTGCTTCTAGTATGAACAGGTGATGGGAGCTGTAGCTGGGTAATGGATATGACATGCCGCCGGGCGCAGGGGGGAGCCGCTCAGTACACAGGAGCGCTCCCCCCTCCTCCTCCTCCTTCCGTGATAACTTCCGCCTATACCAATGCTGAGTCCCTGCCTGGCCGCCGCTCTCCGCTCACATATACCGGCTCCCGGCATCAGCGCGGACACCAGGATGCATCGGGAGCCGGTATGTATGGGGGGGAGAGCGGAGAGCGGCGGCCAGGCAGGGAGTCAGCATTGGTATAGGCGGAAGTTATCACGGAAGGAGGAGGAGGAGGGGGGAGCGCTCCTGTGTACTGAGCGGCTCCCCCCTGCGCCCGGCGGCATGTGATATCCCTTACCCAGCTACAGCTCCCATCACCTGTTCATACTAGAAGCAGATGATGGGAGCTGTAGTTCAATGTATATGGTCCGGATCGGCCGGAATGCGGCGGATCAGCGTGTGGCGGATCGGCGTGAATGCGGCGGAAATTCGGCGGAAATGCGGCGGATCGGCGGGCTTACTGTGTATTGAATGTATTGAATGAATACATTTATGCAATACTTTGGGGAGCAAGGACACTTGCTCCCCAAAGTATTCCATAGATGTATTCATTCAATAAAGCACTGTACACTACATTACATTACATTACATAGAAACCCATAGAAACAATAAAGTCCCATAGACTTCTATATAGAGAGCGCCCCCTGCTGGACACTCCATAGGAATTACACCCTGGGTCTTGACGTCACTTCTTCAGAGATATTTCTAACACTTCCTGATCTACTAAATTAAGGGAAATAGCTCTATATGTGCATTTCCCATAATTAATGTACATTAGAAATTTGTATAACTTTTCATAAGTAACAACATATCAAAAATTAATTTTGGCCGGACTTCTCCTTTAAGAATGCCCCTAGAATAATTTCTCCTATTCATCACCTGTGTGAACACTGCACATGAGCTGGATCGTTAAGGCACCTGTGCAGTGTTCACACAGGTGAGGAATAGGAAAAATACTGCCCAGGGCATTCCTAGTGATGAGGAGGGATGGAGGGGCGGTGCAATCCTAGGCCATGGGCACTCTAGGCCATGCCAATTGGACACAGGGCTGCAAGTTTAAGTTGTTTTTTTAGGACAATAACTGCAACACCTGCCGAACGGACCCCAGGACAGATCTTGGATTAAAGGCGGCTATCCGAAGGTACAAGTGGTTTGGGGGGGGGGGGGGGGGGGGGTTGGGGACAGATTGGGTCACTTTAACGTCTGTGCCCCCTGGTGATCTCCAGATCGGCCCCCGGCTCCTTTGTTTTGAAAAGAGCTGCGGGTTGACATGTGACCCTCTACGGAGCCACCAGAAAGAACGGGGCACCAATGCAGTTGCTGATTGGCTAGGTGGACCTGCAACATCATGACACCAGGTCCTGTAGGCGGACATTGAATGTGTGGGATGGAGGGTTCATGGGCCAACTACAGATGGGGGAGGTATAAAGCATGGCGACCACCTGCAGAGGGGGGATGTATACAGCATGGAGTAACAACTACCGAGGGGAGAGAGAGGTATGGTAACTGCAGAGGGGGATGTATACAGTATGAGGTAACAGCTACCGAGGGAGGAGGGGGTGTATACAGTATGGGGACTACCTACAGAGAGGGATATATACAGCATGGGGGAACAGCTACAGAGGGGTATAAGGTATACAGTATGGGAGGGTCTTACTGCAGAGGGGATGTATACAGCATAGGGGAACAACTTAAGAGGGGGGTGGGAGGTATATAGTATGGGGGGTCTTACTGCAGAGGGAGATGTATACAGTATGGGGGAACAACTGTGTGTGTGTGTGTGTGTGTGTGTCAGTATGGAGGCCTAACTACAAGGAACTTACAGTATGGGAGCCTTACAACAGTGTGGCGGCTAACTACTGTCCAGAGTAGGGCTACAGTGTAGGGGCATTCTGTGTTTCTCTGAAAATAAGACCTAACTCGAAAACAAAAATAATAATATAAGGCCCTGTCTTATTTTCAGAGAAACACAGTACTTGGATGGTCTGCAACTCCCAGTGATAATTCAGTAGCGTACAATGCTCGAGTTTCTGATCACTGTAATGAAGTTAGAAAAGACTATAAAATCACCTGTTAACAACAAAGCTCCAGGGGTGGATGGATGGGGAGCAGACCTCTATACACTATACTCTGAGGTTATACACCTGCACCTAGGTCCCCAATTAACTGCAAAAGGGCTACAACAAATGAAACTAAATAACTATATTTTTAATTAAAACAAAAAGCATATGAACATGGTGAAGGAAACATGAAGGATAAGACTGGGCAGGCAAGGGCAAATAAAGTGCAAAGTGTTAGGCTGGGTTCACACTACGTTTTTCCATACAATTCCATTATAAAAAAAACACGGATCAAAACGGATCAGTTTTTTTTAACGTATACAAAAACGTAGTCGACCTGATTTTTGTGTCCGTTAAAAAAACAAACCTCTTTTGATCCATTTTTTATGGAAGTCAATGGAAAAACAGATCAAAATGGGTGCACACAAAGGCATCCGTTTTTTTGCAAATTAGTAGAAAGACCGAAAAATTCTGACTGATTTGATCCTACAGGAGCATGTCACTGTGTGATATAGGATTTCATATGGGACTTGTTGAAACACTCATTTAGTCGTAAGACTGCTTCACGTATATGTCCTTTATGAAGCCATCCAGCGGAATGCAACAAGCTTGATTTATTACATCCGGCATCCAATCTGGTGCCCAGTAGAGCACAGCATCCGATGTATGGACCTCCTGGCATAGTTGCCCTTTGGCGTGATTTTGCCACGTCAATGCTTTTGATCTGGTGTCTGCAAGTCAGTTTTTAAATATGCCAGATTGCCGGACGTGTGAACTAAGCCTTATAGATCACCCAGTAGTGGAGAAAGAACAGCTGGAGACCAGGCCATCAGGAAATTCATCTGATGGACGTTATTTGGAGTGGGACACAGCAGCCTGTACTTTATAGGAAAACAAGTCTAACATCGGATATGTCATTCTTCTTTTACAATATTCACTGTGGAGGATCAGTGACACATTTAAAACATGGTACAAGTAGAGTGGTTAAAAACAATTAGTTGAACTTTTATGAGCAACGGTTCGATTGCTTATACAGTACACTGCAATACTATAGTATTACAGTGTACTCACATCAGTGATCCACTAGTGTGGCCTACCTATAGCAGGTTGTAATAGTAGGTTAGTATATGTCAGCCACAGAGGTATATGGCATTTTTTTCACCTTTGTGGGTACCATGTATAATTTAAAGTGTACCTGTTGTTATAACTTTCAAAATCTAAATCAACAGTAGATGTGATATAAAGCAAGTTTACAATATAGATTCATTATTTTTTATGTTGTTATCATGCTGTAAAACTAAGCTGAACTTACCAGAAATCCAGGTCCAGTCTCCTGACAGCAGATTTTCTGATTGTGCTTGTTGAAAAAAAAATGTGACTAAGCACAGGAATCACGGCCAGTACAGAGAGCCACAACTCAATGTGTCCATCAGTCACATGACTGCCTTCTCTCTGTGAGCGCTCAGATGACCTGGGATACACAGGACTTCCTATTTTCTGTTTCCTGTTTTATTGAGAAAAAGAGTCAGAAAACAGTAAGTACCGTGTTTTCCATGAGAACTAAAAAAAAAAATGTAAATTGCAAATCTTTTTTTGGTTTAGATAATGAAAATTATAACGACAGGTACACTTTAGGTTTTCACTTAGATAATGGATGGAAAATAGCTACTATGACGTCTCTCGTATACTGTACACACACAGAGGAAGAGATTCTGCCCCACTATATCTCCAGCACACCCTCAGAAGCAGTTGCATCAGCATGGAGGACATTATAGGGCAGTAATGAACAGTGTAAACTCCACATCCAGCACTGGGCTAAGATATGATACCACCAGTTCATGTACTTTCTCTGCATTTCTCTATGTCTCTGTCCAGCCACAACCCTCTCTTTCTTCCCCCTCTTCATTCCATAGATGTCTATGGGCAGCCAATCGGCTGTTTTTCAGAGTTTGGAGAAAGTGGGTCAGCCTGGTAAGGGGAGGAGCAGGCATTATTCTCTGACAACATACAATACAAGATTTCAAAGTAGATATTTGCAGTGACTATTTCAATGACACGTCTGGCTACTTACCCATCATTTCCCGATACAACCACCCAGATGTTATTGCAGAAGTTTTCAGATATTTTTTCAATATCTGACAACTTCGCGAAAAAGACAAAGACATTACGCATAGTAAATAAATGCAATAGTTAACTCCAACAATAAAATCACTTGAGAAGAATAATTAACACTTTAATTATAATCACAGCTCATAGGACGCTACGGTAACTGCCGGATGTTATCACTTATAACTAATTGCCAGAAACATTGTAATGCTCTAAAAACAAATACTATTTGGCGTGTCTTATCCACATGAATTAATATCAATTACTAGCATGCTTATTGTAGTTCTTAACTACTATAGTCCTGTAGGAGAGCAATACAGTACACCTATATGGTCTTCAATATTCCATCACTAGTTGTTGTCCCAGTATTCACAACTACAAATCTAGATACAGGAGGGCTATCCAAATTCCTATGGGAAGTCAATTAGAATAATATATACAGTGCTGAAGAGACAAGCTTTCATTCTGTGTAGTTAGAATAAGGACCACTGTATTCAAGTGTACAACCTTCAGGCAATATAAAGCCTTAAAGGGGTATTCCTATCTGAACTAACATATTTAAAGCGACTCTGTACCCACATTCTGCCCCCCCCCCCCCCCCAAACCGCTTGTACTGTCAGATAGCTGCTTTTAATCCAAGATCTGTCCTGGGTCCATTCGGCAGGTAATGCAATTATTGTCCTAAAAAAAAACAATTTTTAAACTTTCAGCCTGTGAATTGGTGTAGCCTACAGTGTCCGTGCCCTAGGCTTGCTGCCTATCCATCCCTCCCCACCTCCCTCTTCACCATTAGGAATGTCCCAGGCAGTATTTCTCCTATTCTCCTTTTCTCCTATTCTCCTATTCATCAAATGTCACTTGTCTGAACACTACACATGGGCCTTAACCAGGGCTGTATTAACAGCTGCTGCTGCCCTAGGTACTAAACCTGAAGACGCCCCATCTTCACGCACCTATTGGCGATACCAGACCTGACCAATACCACCATACCCCCGACCCCCCTGGAAAGACACCAGATTTACTGGCAAGTCTGAACAGGAGGAGGGAAACTAAAAAAATAAAAACAAAAAAATTAGTTTTTTCTGTCCCCCTGCTCCCTGGTGCTGCCCCCCTGCAAGGTGCTGCCCTAGGCACCGGACCACGGGTGCCTAGTGGTAAATATGGCCCTGGCCTTAATCATCCAGCACATGTGCACTGTTCAGACAAGTGATGATCAGGAAAAATCCTGCCTGGGGTATTGCTAATGATGAAGAGCATGGGGACGAGGAGCGGTGCAGGCCTAGGACACAGACACTCTAGGCCACACCAATTTGACACAGGGCTGCAAGTTTTAAAGTTGTTTTTTAGAAAAATAATTGCATCACCTGCTGAACGGACCGCAGGACAGATCTTGGATTAAAAGCAGCTATCTAACGGTTTGGGGAGTGGGCAGATTGTGGGTACAGAGACGCTTTAACTTGTAGGCCTGGTCAAGGTAAATATTTTTGCTAATTAGTTCATTTAGGAAAACTTGTCACATTCTCCTGATATGTTACTCTTTTCTTCCCATTGACAGCTTCTTGTCTAGGTTATCGTCCACTGTCGGTTCTAAAAGCAGTGGTCTGGCTGGTATATATACACTCACCGGCCACTTTATTAGGTACACCTGTCCAACTGCACGTTACCACTTAATTTTTAATCAGCCAATCACACATGGCGGCAACTCAGTGCATTTAAGCATGTAGACATGGTCAAGACAATCTCCTACAGTTCAAACCGAGCATCAGTATGGGGAAGAAAGGTGATTTGAGTGCCTTTGAACGTGGCATGGTTGTTGGTGCCAGAAGGGCTGGTCTGAGTATTTCAGAAACTGCTGATCTACTGGGATTTTCACGCACAACCATCTCTAGGGTTTACAGAGAATGGTCCGAAAAAGAAAAAACATCCAGTGAGCGGCAGTTCTGTGGGCGGAAATGCCTTGTTGATGCCAGAGGTCAGAGGAGAATGGGCAGACTGGTTCGAGCTGATAGAAAGGCAACAGTGACTCAAATAGCCAACCGTTACAACCAAGGTAGGCAGAAGAGCATCTCTGAACGCACAGTACGTCCAACTTTGAGGCAGATGGGCTACAGCAGCAAAAGACCACCCGTTTCTAGCATGGTGTACCTAATAAAGTGGCCGGTGAGTGTATGTATACTGTATTGCATATGGTATATATATGTATACTGTAGCTATAGCCTACATATTCATATGTATTGCACAGTATACCTACACTATATATCTACACATCTACATTATATCCATATATACACAAGCCAGATCACTGCTTTTAGAGTAGAGTGGTGGTTGGTAATCAAAGGGAGGGAAAAAGCAGTGTATCAGGAGTTGGAGGCAAGTTTGCTAAATAAAAATATTTGCAATAATGTTTAATTTGATGTGTCCTACAAGTTAAACTGTGTTAGTTGACATAAAATACCCATTTAAAGGGGTTTTCTAAGCAGGGAGGTATCTTTATCTAATGCCTACCGATGCACTGAAAATGAAGCATCAGATATACTCACCCACCCCAATCACCTGCTCAGACGCAGCCTGGTCCTCCTTCCTTTTCTCTTCTTCTTGGTTTTTCAGCCTGGAAATCCCGGCTCAGCCTAGTGATTTGTGCCCCTCCATTTACTTGGGGTATCCCTATTCTCTGAAATGGTGGGGGTCCCAGTGGACAGACAAGCCCCCCCCCCCCACACACACACACACACTGATCGGATATTTATCATTTATCCTTTGGGTAGGTGAGAAGTAGGCAAGGATTATTTTCTAGATATTTTATGTGAAATTTTTCTCATTACTTCCTAGTGAAGCAGTTGCTCAATACTGCACTTCCTAAAATGCATTGCTTTCCCTTAGTTCTCAATCACAGTCCTCCCACCGTGCCTACTCCCCTTCCACAGCACTCCTGCCAGTTCCCCACCAAAAGCTGCTGCAGAATGTTACATAACACAGCAGAACACTCTGAAGCAGCTGTATTTATTCCCTGTCGGCTCCTTTGCCTGTGGCATTGTTCCGCACACTATAAATGCAATTAATAATTCCTTAAATCTCTAAATAAAGATATATATGTATATGTGTATATGACAGGGATATATGGTGCTGTAAACTGTAGAAGCTTGTTAGAAGTTTTAACATCACACAGGGGGATGAAGCTAGAGCTCAAAGACAAGATCCAGCAGACCTTTCTTGTGACAGCAGAAGACGATGGCTATTCTTGGAGGGAGAAGGAGTAGCTAGGTAGCTCAACACTGGGATAACACTGAAAATGAAGGACTACACAAGCCAGCACAATGTGATAACACTATATTAATATGCTGTATGTTCTCTTTTTATTATTATCATTATTATTATTATTATTATTATTATTATTATTTTTTAAAGATTGTAGCCCCCATTATGTCATACATGACCTGGGGGGAGGGGGGGCATTTTATCATTATATTATATATTTTTTTTATATTGCTGGTGTACCCTGTAAATGAAGATGACATACTAGCCCTAGCTATACCTCTTCTCTTCAATGAGTCTGTTTTCATGCTTGCAGGGGTTCTCTGGAATGCCCTTGTCATTTGCAGGCTGGACGGACATGTTTAGTCATTTTGGGTGTCCACAGCAATCTATAAATAATAATAAAAGTATCACTTCTCACTGTTGAAAATTGATTATTCATACATAAAATGATTGTGGTTGTTAGAGACAACACATCCAACCTTGGAGCTCATGCGCACACATTGACTCCTAATGTGTCACCCATAGACTCCAGCCCTACTGTACATCCATATCATGTCTCCAATTGTATAAGGGGAGAGAATTCTGCATGAATGCACAGAGAAAAGAAAATTCCAGTATGCTTTATTGCATGACATAAGACAAAGGAAATTTCCCCAGGAGGCGCTGGTTGTATGGAAAAATAGATCTAAAATATGGAGCCATATGTGGCCACCATGCTGTGGCACACAGAGATATAAAGAACGGGGCCTCAGGGATTTGATGTGTCTTCCTGCACATGGCTCTGCACCAATAAAATTAATAAGGCTCTGTTCACACTGTCTGTCTATCTGTGCTATGTGTTAGGGCAATTACCATCAATTAGAGATGAGCGGATTTAAGGCCCTATTACACAAAGTGATTTTGGGCCGTATTCAGCCAATACCGACCGTTATGGCCGATAATCGCTTTGTGTAATAGATGTCGGCTGATCATTGTCTTTTAACATGTTGAAAAACCATCGTTCACGATAGCGGCGATCTGCTGCTGTTGCTCCGTGGAATCTTCTCCTGCTATCTTCTATGGGCTGCCCGGACGTTCTAGCAATCACCTGGTCAGCCCCCCGCAGCTCCCTGCGGCCCCCTCTGCACTTACCTGCTTGCTGCCGACATGTATATTAGCACTGGCAGCGTGCAGGGAGCGAGGAGCAAGCTAGCGCTAACCTGACAGGTAGGTGCTCATTTGCTCCCTCTTGTCGCCTCGTGTAATTGGTAATTTTACAGTAATACGAGCGTATATTTACACCCTGAGGTCGATAAGGGAGTTCAGAGGGGGGCCACGCGGCGACCCTGCACTGAACCGCTGCAATCCCGGGTGCTTTATGCAGCCCAGGACCACGGCTATTAGCGGGCACGGTTCAATCGCTAATTAGTTTTCTAAATGCAGCTGTCAAAGTTGACAGCTGCATTTAAAAAACAGCTTTTCCCATTCCTTGGTGTCTAGTGGGGGGGATCGGCCCCCCGCGACGTGGTCGCGGAGGAGCGATCCCAGCATCTGAAGCCAGCCAGGTTCTGCGTTGTAATGGCGCTGATCCCGGCTCAGCACTCTATCGTTTTCGGCTGCAGCAGCCAAAAGCAATAGAGTGCCTACCTCATTGATCTATGCAGTATTACTATACAGCATAGATCTCTATGAGAGATCAGTATGGATATTCTAGAAGTCCCCCAGGGGAATAACCCTAATCCCAGGGGGACTTCTAGTATAAGTGTAAAAAAAAAGAAAGTTTTTTATTATTAATAAATAATCCCCTCCCTAATGAAAGTTTGATTCACCCCCCTTTTCCCATTTTATAAATAAAAATAAATAAAATTCCAAAATTTGCACATTTTTGGTAGCCTCAAATCCATAAAAACTGTAAAAAGCGATCAAAAAGTCGCATATGCGCAATCAAGGTATTGATAGAAAGATCACATCATGTCGTAAAAATTGACACCTCACACAGCCCCATAGACCAAAGGATAAAAGCGCTATAAGCATGGGAATAGAGCGATTTTAAGGAATAGATCTTTTTTTTTTTAATTTTTAATTTTATTTTTAATTTAATTTTTAATTTTTAAGTTTTAATTTTTTAAAAGCAATTAAATAAAATAAAAGCTATACAAGTTACATATCGTTGTAATCGTAACAACTTGAGGAACATATATATACGCGAATGGCGTAAAAAATAAAATAAAATAAAACAAATGGTTTTTTTGTTTTTTTTTTATTTCACCACACGTTTAATTTTTTTCTGGTTTCGCAGTGTACTTTATGCAAAAATTCAGCCTGTCATTGCAAAGTACTATTAGTGGCACAAAAAATAAGGGCTCATGTGGGTTTCTAGGTGAAAAATTGCAAGTGCTATGGCCTTTTAAGCACAAGGAGGAAAAAACGAAAACGCAAAAATGGAAATTGGTCGGGTCTTTAAGGGGTTAAAGCAAGGTGCTTTGTTACCTCTGCAATCTGTTTATCAACTGGCTGCCTTACAACTGACTGCTGCTCCTCCCCAGGTGTTGGGAAAAGCTGGATCCAGTCCTGGGAAACTTCTCCCAGTTTTTCCAGGACTGTAGAATAGAGAATTTACACCTTTCTGAGTTTCGAAACGCATGTAAATAAATGTTTAGCATGCTTGTTTTTTTTTTATTACTAGAAACATAGAGGCTTGTTGACAGAAAAAAAAACCCTGGTCTATCTAGTCTGCCCTTATATTATTTCCTTTCTTATTATATTAGGATAGATATATGTTTATCCCAGGAAGGTTTACACTCAGTTATTGTAGATTTACCAACCACATCTGCTGGAAGTTTGTTCCAAGCATCTACTACTTTTTCAGTAAAGTAATATTTTCTCAGATTACTTCTGATCTTTCCCCCAATTAGGTATTTTCATACATGCATAATTCTGATACTAAAACATATCATCCTAAAATCTACCCCAGCCTCTCCTCTCTCTCACTATATGTACACAACCAGCTGAAATAATAGAGAAAAAATGTAGTTGCTTGAAAAGGGCCGACTCCAGGTTTTTGCAGGCCCTTGGGTGACAGAGCCTCAGCGGGCCCCTCATTCATCCACTATGCACCCATCATCCACACACTATGCACAATCACTTGAGACACCACTAACATACACAAACACACATTACTGACACTGACTGACTTGACACAGACACTGACTGACTGACACAGACTGACTTACACTGACACACTCAGACACTAACATACAGCAATTACAGCTCAGTCTTCTCCCTCTTTCTGTCTGTCAGGCTGCTCTCCATACTGTAAGGTTGAGGACCTTTAAATCATGTGATCAGGTCCTTCCCCCTTTTCCCTCTCTGTGCAGGTCCTGCTCTTTCTCTGTCTTCTGATGTTCAGCACTGACACTGCACTACAGTGAGCAGGCTAAACATTAGAACACCGGGCCCCTCTCCCTCTCTGGGCCCCTAGAGTTGCTGTGGGCCCCAACACTTGCTCGGGTGGGCCCTGTGCTCGAATTTTCTCCAATATGTAGCAACCCTGTTTTTCACTTTCAGAAACTTTAGAGATTGAAGGGGTCCTCGTTCTCTTAGACTTCTATATTTTATGTGCTTTTAAATCCTTTTATTTCCCTATAATTATTATAGAGAATAATTATTATTTTCTCTATAATTTAGAAAAAAGCCTATTACTCAACCTCTTCCAGTAAGGAACTGTAGGAATTTTCATCGTCATCAAGTTTTTAGTGAAGATTGACTCTGCAGCCAACAGCATAGCGAGAATGACTGGACCCTTGATATCTGTGCAACTAATTCAATTTAACCCGTTCTCTACTGGAGAAGTGTTTATTATTTTGGGATACATATGTCTTTTTTTTCTTCACAGTTTTTTTTAAGTGGAATAACAAAAAACATTAAAGAAGAACTCTGGGCAGCATTGTTAAGAGTCATTCTCTTCTGCAGTTTTCTCCCTGCTGTGTATCTTTTGCTGTTCGTCTTCCTGTGCACTGACATGCCCATCCCACATCTGTATCCTCGGCATGTGCTCAACAAACAAACTCAGTGTGAGACGGAGGTCACATGATCTATGTCTCCTGGGGGGGGGGGGGGGGAGGGAAGAGGCAGCAGAAGACAGAGTTTATTGCAGGTAGGGTAGTTTTCTTCACTTCCTGGATGTCAATCAACTCCTAGTGAGGCAGAACTGTGAAGACACGCTATTACATTATATAGACACATCTGTTTAACTTTTAATGTACTTTTCACTAGAACGTAATTTTCCCTATCCTGAACATCCCTTTAAAGGGGAAGTCCCAGGGAAAAAATAGAGACAGGGGGCGCTTGGGAGTTATGAAACAAAAATAAAGCCTTGAAGATTTTACTAAGGAACAAGCTGGACATTTTCTTGATACCATTGAAAAGAAATCCAGATCATGTGATCAATGAATCACATGATTTGTCAAAAAACAAAAAAAAAAAACATAGATTAAAAAAGCACAAAAACGAACATGCATGTATTTGGGAAATACACTTAACATGTTGAGTCTAAAATAACGGCAGTCATTTAGCAGCCTGGCCTCCCCTTAGTACAATGACGGCTGTTGGTACATTATTCTAGTTTTGGGTTACTAATTGCCCTTTGGATGTGACTTAATTGAAAAGTCCATTGAATTTAATAGTAAAACGGAAAAAGAACGGGGACAAAAGAAAAACTGTGTGTGAACAACTAATAAAAAAACATCCGCTGTTTGCAAAAGACGCCCAAAAATATTTGTCATGATCATTATTCTGAAGTCCGCAGCAATAACGTCCGTTATTCAATACATTGTGTGCATTGGATGTCCGTCTTCCCATTGACTGCATTGCATTGCAGTCAGGTAAATCGTGATAATAACGGACGTTATTTTAAATTTCAAAAGCTGCCGCCTTTTCTCTATCTTTGACATTGTGTGAACAGATTTGCTTTGCATCTGCAACTTCAAATCTGCTGCAGATCCTGTACGTGTAAACGCACCCTAAAAACCATACAACTAATGCATGAACGAAATAAAATAAATAAACTGCTGGCATTTTTACAGTTTTTGTTTTCTTGCACTTTTGAGGTTCCATAAAAGTGCTCTATGGTGAAAAAAAAAATTAAAAATTAAAATAAAATGGTGCATCCAGCACACGCACAAAAAAAAACCTCAGGTTTTCAGGTTGCCCATACAATTACCTGCATTAAACTTACTTTGCACATTTTGTTCAGTAAATGTAAAGTGGGTACAGCATGGTTCTCATTATGTACCGGAGCACCATTGTTGGCATACTGAATTAAGGACTTAATTATAAGGATTTTAATGATGGTGAATTTTAGAGAATTTTACGGCTTCCATCTCTAGCTTCTAGAACACAGCTGTTAGCTGTATGACAGTCAGCAGTGGTTTGTTCCATATTTTACCACATGCATATACAACTGACTTTTGACCAAGAAGATAACCCCTCCCTTAATAAAAAAAAGTGCTGGCCTAATGTAAACTGCTAATTTGTTTCAGGAACCCTAAGACCGTGTTCACACAGTGTGCAGTGTCCCGATACCTGTATCCCAGCAACTAAATACATAAAGTTGTGTGGTTGAGTAATCTCTCTAAAACTACACTAGTCCTATGGATTTGCATGGGTTAACACAGTTCTGTCTTACCACTCTTAGTAAGTGATATGTTAAGGATGTAAGGAACATGGTCACATGACCTTCTCTTCCACCAGAAGTGTGGTCAGAGGGAGGAATCTCCCAGGGTTCAGCCCCTTTTCCTGGTTTAGAACCAATCACTTAAAACCTTTCTTCCCAGAGGGCCAGGTCTACTCCTGTTTGCTAGTTTTTTTTAAAAGGTTTAGGCTAAGTTTGTTCCAGTTCCCAGTTAAAGCGACTCAGTACCCACAATCTTACCCCCCCTCCCAAACCACTTGTACCTTCGGATAGCTGCTTTTAATCCAATATCTGTCCTGCGGTCCGTTCGGCAGGTGATTCAGTTATTGTCCTAAAAAACAACTTTTAAACTTGCAGCCTGTACAAAACGGGAGTATCTGTGCCCTAACTTTGCACAACCTCTCTGTCCCTCCTCCCCACCCTCTCCATCATTAGGAATGCTCCAGGCAGATTGCCTCCTATTCCTCACCTGTGGCAGCACAGCACATGGGCTGGATCGTTAAGGCACCTGTGCAATATTCAGACAGGAGAAAATGTTTCAGTGGCATTCCTAATGATGGAGAGGGTGGGGAGGAGGGACGGAGGGGTGGTGCAAAGTTAGGGCACAGATACTCCCGTTTGGCACGGGCTGCAAGTTTAAAAGTATTATTTTAGGACAATAACTGCATCACCTGCCGAACAGACCGCAGGACAGATCTTGGATTAAAAGCAGCTATCCGAAGGTACAAGTGGTTTGGGGGGGGGGGGGGTCAGATTGTGGGTACAGAGTCGCTTTAATATCTAACACAGATAAGTTAACCATGCTCAAATTGCTCACCTAAGACAAATCTGGGTTGAGATAACAGTGACTACGCACTTTGCGGAGTTCTAGGAAGTTATACCCAAGACTGTCTACACTCTATGTTGAAAGGGCAAATCAACTCTAAAAATCCTGTTCCTAATCCAATAGGGGAAATTGGCTAGACAGAAGAGAAAAGGACTCTTCTGCAAAACTTAAAGGAGTTTTTCTCTTCAAGAACAAAGGGGTCAGGTGGTGATATTCACTCATGCTCGACCCCTTATTTCTACCAACATCATGTGTCGGTGATCGGTGGGGAGAGCTTCATACACCTTATACTGACGGCCATATCCACCATTAGCGGTAAGCGCAGCTGACAAAAGAATAAGGTGTATGAGGACCTTTAGGCATCCCATTTTTCTGACAGAATACTAACATATATCTGGGGTGTACAGCCATAATGTGTGAATCTCTGTTGGGTGAGGACTGTAAAAGCTTATCTCAGGACTGAAACCTCTGCAGGTGCCGCTTCTCATGCTAAGTCAAACACATTGTGCTAAAGTTTCCGCACTGTAGAGAATTTGTAGTATTACATGGTCGACCGTTTCGCTGAATCCCCAGCCTCTTGGCTTCTCTCTTTCTCATAAATGTTTCATACAGGACAGATATCAGTCCTGAAGTTAAATTTGCTTACATGCATTTTCCTATGGTCCAGTGAAGAAGTTCTTCCATCAGGGACTGGGAGGAGGCGTCATGTTTCTTCACCAGCGTTCATCATTCACTTCTGTGCTCATAGCGTGGACAGGGGGATCGGCAGCAGCTCGGTTTGCCAGGATGTCACTGAGCACGGATCATAAGAAAAGGAAAAGATCTGGCAATGTTTTTTATACTGCAGGGATTTTCATCTGGAATTGTGACCATATATCCTCAAGGATGGGGAACCTTTGGCCCTCCAGCTGTTGCAAAACTACAATTCCTATCATGCCTGGACAGCCAAAGCCGAAGGCTTTGGCTGTCCAGGCATGATGGGTATTGTGGTTTTGCAACAGCTGGAGGGCCAAAGGTTCCCCATCCTTGGTGTAGATCCATGAAAGACATGATGCCCTGAGATACAGGCGAGCACCAGTACATAATGAATTATAATGGGAAGGGTTAATATAGAGATAGATGGATGGTCAGAGGTTCCAAGTTTGGTGGCATAGCTTACTTCTAGCTTATAAGTCCCTTACCACTGCAGTAAGTCCTAATGTTGTGGTGGTGGCACAACACTGGAGCGGTTAGGGTGCCCTATGGGTGTCAGGGGGAGTCCAAAGTTGCCCAACCACCCTCATGTGTGCCACTTGAAATAACATACCCTATATAGAGGTGTGCGGCCATCATTGGTACCGATTGAAGTCCCAAGAAAATGGAACCATAGCTTTAAAGCCTCTTAGACTGACTGCTAAAGAAACACATTGGGCCGTGGTATCTTATCTGGAGAGCTTCTGTCTGAAGTGAAAATAAGGGAAGTAAAAACATATTCATGCAATGTTTGAAGACGGAAAGTCCATCGGTATATCAAGATAGAAAGTCCGGCACTCACCATAAGTAGAGACTACGATGATTTATTGCAGAATAGAAGACTCACAGGGAGGGAGACATTGTAGGTGAACACACAAGTTCTAGGACAGCTGTTTCGGGTTTTCCCTTCCTCTGACAGGAAGACTCCTGGCAGAGGAAGGGTAAACCCGAAACAGCTGTCCTAGGACTTATGTGTTCATCTGCAATCTCTCCCTCCCTGTGAGCGCTCTACTCTGCAATAAATCACCGTAGTCTCTACTTAGGGTGAGTGCCGGACTTTCTTTCTTCATATATCGCATGCTCTGTTTCCATCTGAGCACCACAGTGACATACCGTATATTGATCCTGGGCATATACAAAGGACTAGATACATTGTGTGTTACCAGTGCGGGTCTTCTGTCTCTAGATATAATAAAAAAAAACATATTCAGTTTGTTTGTTTTAACTTAATTTTTCTTACAATTTTTTTTTCACATGGATTTTTATTATGTAAAACAGAAATATTGAGACGTAATGGAACATGTTTTAGCATCGGCATTACCATAAGTGAGGGGCAATAAATGTAATAATGGGGCAATATGAAGTCTTTATGTTGCAATACTTTGAACTATTTACATATATTCCTATGGTGTGATGGTCGTGAAGAGTAAATGAACTGTAAAACTACAGTGTTTTTTTTTATTTTTTAACTAAAAATCAAACAAAGGTTAGTCTATTAAACGAATATCCCAATAATCAGTAAAACAATTAAATAACAGGAATTAACACAGTAGTATACAGCTATATTGCTGGTCAGTGAATATACTGTCTATTCAGACACCTTCAGGACCCCCCTTCCCCGCCCCTCCGCTCTTCTAGGAAGATTTTCGAGGTTTCTATGGGAAGTTTTGCCCATTCATCTGAAGAGCATTGTGGGGTCAGACACTTGGGTGAGAGGCTATGGATCACAGTTTTTTTTATACTAGTTCATCCCAATGGAGTTGGATGGGGTTGAGGTTGGGTGTGATCCATCACTCCATAGAGCCCACTTCTCGCACACCAGGGCCCAGTGGTAGCAGCTTTACATCACTCCATCTATCTCTTGGCATTGTGCTCAGGGATGTAAGGCTTGCATGCAGCTGCTCAGCCATGGAAACCCATTTCATAAAGGTGAGGTGAAGTTTTTGTGCTGATTGTAATGCAAGATGGGGTTTGGTCAGCAGAGTGATGGTGACTTTTAGGAACTGTGCACCACAGCACTCATAACTTTATATGGTCTCCTCCACCTAATGACTGAGCTCCTGTGGTTCCTTTACCCTTCATCTTCTTAATAATACTGCTCACAGCTAAAGGTGGGAGATCTAGGAGGGAAGAGATTTCAGGACTTCTTGGAGTGATGGCTCCTGTTACAGTACACACTGGAAATCATTGCGCTCTATAGAACGGCCCATTCTTTCACTAATGTTTGTGAAGGCAGACTGCATTGTGGGAGATGGATAGTATATACCTGGGGGCACTAGATACAGGGGGGCACAATCCTTATCTCTGTATAGTGTGGATAGGGGTGTGAGTGGGATCTCTGACCATGTGCCTAGGCTTCTGCTGGGGATCATGATGATGATGGTAGATGTGTTTGGGTGGGTGAGGATGATGAGGGTGATGATAATGATGATGAGGATGATGATAATGATGATGAGGATGATGATGGGTTTGGGTGGGTGAGGATAATGTGTTTAGATGGATGAGGATGAGAGTGATGATGATGTGTTTAGGCGAATGAGGGTGATGATGATGATGTGTTTGGGTGAGTGGGGTTGATGAGGGTGATAAGGGTGATGATGATGTGTTTAGGCAAATGAGGGTGATGATGATGTGTTTGGGTGGATGAGGATGATGAGGGTGATGATGATAATGTGTTTGGGTGAGTGGGAATGGATTACACAGTGTTGCTGTTATTTCCTCCTAAAGTTCAGCCGCATCATGTCTCCTCACACATCTATTTTTGGTGAGCAGCACAACAAAGCCTCCTCCCCGGTCCTTACTCACCTCTCCCCCGCCCCCCTCCTCCCTCCCCGGTCCTTACTCACCTCTCCCCCGCCCCCATCCTCCCTCCCCGGTCCTTACTCACCTCTCCCCCGACCCCCTCCTCCCTCCCCGGGTCCTTACTCACCTCTCCCCCGCCCCCCTCCTCCCTCCCGGTCCTCACTCACCTCTCCACCGTCCCCCTCCTCCCTCCCCGGGTCCTCACTCACCTCTCCCCCGCCCCCCTCCTCCCTCCCCGGTCCTTACTCACCTCTCCCCCGCTCCCTCCTCCCTCCCCGGTCCTTACTCACCTCTCCCCCGCCCCCCTCCTCCCTCCCGGTCCTCACTCACCTCTCCCCCGCCCCCCTCCTCTCTCCCCGGGTCCTCACTCACCTCTCCCCCGCCCCCCTCCTCCCTTCCCGGGTCCTCACTCACCTCTCCCCCGCCCCCCTCCTCCCTCCCCGGGTCCTCACTCACCTCTCCCCCGCCCCCCTCCTCCCTCCCCCAGCCTCTCTGCCTCTCCCTTCGCCCCTTATTTAGAAACCGCTTCCGGCTGCGCTGAGCACTTTGACGTCATCCCCCACACGGGAGTGACGTCAATGCGGAGGGGAGAACGGGATGACGTTGCTTATTTAAATGTCTCCAGAGCAGAGGGATGGAGAGAAGGTCTGAGCAGACTGACGGCACCGGCCCGGCCCGCATCCCAGCCTCAGAGCCTCGGTAACCGGGATCATCAGGCGGTCAGTGCTGCCATCATTGGCTTCTGTGTACGCTGCACCCGGTACAATGCTCTGTGCTCACTGGGTGCTCATCGTCTGTACATTGCTGTGCACATACCCAGGCAGTGCCGACACAGCTGCAGGGGATGTGCACACAGGGCACACATCCTGCACAACCATAACACACAGGGCACACTCACAACCTGCACACAGGGCACACATCCTGCACAACCATAACACACAGGGCACACTCACAACCTGCACACAGGGCACACATCCTGCACAACCATAACACACAGGGCATACTCACATCCTGCACAACCATAACACACAGGGCACACTCACAACCTGCACACAGGGCACACATCCTGCACAACCATAACACACAGGGCACACTCACAACCTGCACACAGGGCACACATCCTGCACAACCATAACACACAGGGCACACATCCTGCACAACCATAACACACAGGGCACACATCCTGCACAACCATAACACACAGGGCACACTCACAACCTGCACACAGGGCACACATCCTGCACAACCATAACACACAGGGCACACATCCTGCACAACCATAACACACAGGGCACACTCACATCCTGCACACTCATAACACACAGGGCACACTCACATCCTGCACAACCATAACACACAGGGCATACTCACATCCTGCACAACCATAACACACAGGGCACACTCACAACCTGCACACAGGGCACACATCCTGCACAACCATAACACACAGGGCACACATCCTGCACAACCATAACACACAGGGCACACATCCTGCACAACCATAACACACAGGGCACACTCACAACCTGCACACAGGGCACACATCCTGCACAACCATAACACACAGGGCACACATCCTGCACAACCATAACACACAGGGCACACTCACAACCTGCACACAGGGCACACATCCTGCACAACCATAACACACAGGGCACACTCACAACCTGCACACAGGGCACACATCCTGCACAACCATAACACACAGGGCACACATCCTGCACAACCATAACACACAGGGCACACTCACATCCTGCACACAGGGCACACTCACATCCTGCACACAGGGCACACTCACAACCTGCACAACCATAACACACAGGGCACACTCACATCCTGCACAACCATAACACACAGGGCACACTCACATCCTGCACACAGGGCACACTCACAACCTGCACAACCATAACACACAGGGCACACTCACATCCTGCACAACCATAACACACAGGGCACACACACATCCTGCACACAGGGCACACTCACAACCTGCACAACCATAACACACAGGGCACACTCACATCCTGCACAACCATAACACACAGGGCACACTCACAACCTGCACAACCATAACACACAGGGCACACTCACATCCTGCACAACCATAACACACAGGGCACACTCACATCCTGCACACAGGGCACACATCCTGCACAACCATAACACACAGGGCATACTCACATCCTGCACAACCATAACACACAGGGCACACTCACAACCTGCACACAGGGCACACATCCTGCACAACCATAACACACAGGGCACACTCACAACCTGCACACAGGGCACACATCCTGCACAACCATAACACACAGGGCACACATCCTGCACAACCATAACACACAGGGCACACATCCTGCACAACCATAACACACAGGGCACACTCACAACCTGCACACAGGGCACACATCCTGCACAACCATAACACACAGGGCACACATCCTGCACAACCATAACACACAGGGCACACTCACATCCTGCACACTCATAACACACAGGGCACACTCACATCCTGCACAACCATAACACACAGGGCATACTCACATCCTGCACAACCATAACACACAGGGCACACTCACAACCTGCACACAGGGCACACATCCTGCACAACCATAACACACAGGGCACACATCCTGCACAACCATAACACACAGGGCACACATCCTGCACAACCATAACACACAGGGCACACTCACAACCTGCACACAGGGCACACATCCTGCACAACCATAACACACAGGGCACACATCCTGCACAACCATAACACACAGGGCACACTCACAACCTGCACACAGGGCACACATCCTGCACAACCATAACACACAGGGCACACTCACAACCTGCACACAGGGCACACATCCTGCACAACCATAACACACAGGGCACACATCCTGCACAACCATAACACACAGGGCACACTCACATCCTGCACACAGGGCACACTCACATCCTGCACACAGGGCACACTCACAACCTGCACAACCATAACACACAGGGCACACTCACATCCTGCACAACCATAACACACAGGGCACACTCACATCCTGCACACAGGGCACACTCACAACCTGCACAACCATAACACACAGGGCACACTCACATCCTGCACAACCATAACACACAGGGCACACACACATCCTGCACACAGGGCACACTCACAACCTGCACAACCATAACACACAGGGCACACTCACATCCTGCACAACCATAACACACAGGGCACACTCACAACCTGCACAACCATAACACACAGGGCACACTCACATCCTGCACAACCATAACACACAGGGCACACTCACATCCTGCACACAGGGCACACTCACAACCTGCACAACCATAACACACAGGGCACACTCACATCCTGCACAACCATAACACACAGGGCACACTCACATCCTGCACACAGGGCACACTCACAACCTGCACAACCATAACACACAGGGCACACTCACATCCTGCACAACCATAACACACAGGGCACACTCACATCCTGCACAACAATTACACACAGGGCACACTCACATCCTGCACAACCATAACACACAGGACACACTCACATCCTGCACAACCATAACACACAGGGCACACTCACATCCTGCACAACAATTACACACAGGGCACACTCACATCCTGCACAACCATAACACACAGGACACACTCACATCCTGCACAACCATTACACACTCACATCCTGCACAACCATTACACACTCACATCCTGCACAACCATAACACACAAGGCACACTCACATCCTGCACAACCATTACACACTCAAATCCTGCACAACCATTACACACAGGGCACACTCACATCCTGCCCAACCATTACACACAGGGCACACTCACATCCTGCACAACCATTACACACAGGGCACACTCACATCCTGCACACTCATAACACACAGGGCACACTCACATCCTGCACAACCATAACACACAGGGCATACTCACATCCTGCACAACCATGACACACATCCTGCACAACCATGACACACATGACACACTCACATCCTGCACGACCATTACACACATGACACACTCACATCCTGCACACCATTACACACATGACACACTCACATCCTGCACACCCATTACACACAGGAAACATTCACATCCTGCACAACCATTACACACATGACACACTCACATCCTGCACACCATTACACACATGACACACTCACATCCTGCACAACCATTACACATGACACACTCACATCCTGCACAACCATTACACATGACACACTCACATCCTACACAACCATTGCACACAGGACACACTCACATCCTGCACAACCATAATACACAGGGCACACTCACATCCTGCACAACCATTACACACATGCATTCACCTACAGTCATTGTAATCTTCCACCCATGATGCACACTCACTATGCAACCTCTCAGCCTGCACTAGCATCACACATAGGATTGCACACTCCATCAGTCATTGAATGCAGCCTCCTCCTCCTCCTGTACTGACACAGAACTAGTGCATGTGCTATAACGCTATTGTGACAGATGGGGGAGTGTGCACAGCCTCCTATGCACATCCAGCAGCTCTTCTATCTGGGGCCTTCACTTGCATTAGGAGGTGAGTGGCTGCCAGTTTCCTTCTGTTCCTCCAGGCATAGTTGCATAGGTCTGTAGCCATGTTACATAACATGAGGCTTTTCTTGCTGCTGATCTGTAGATCGGGGGGGCATATGCCACAGAAGTCAGGCAATGGGGGTATATAGAGCCAGGTGGCAGCATGCAGACTGTAAATTGCTTATCCTTGTTGTGTTGGTGTAGTCTGGGTGCTATAATGCTATGGCAGCGACCTGTGCATGTAACCCAGCTGGCATGGGATCCAATGCAAGGGCACGGGAAGGTGGCAGCCGGGCTGGGTGGCCACTTGGCCGCGGATTAGAGGCGGCAGGCCGAGCTGCTGAGGGCGGCGCTGTCCTTGCCATCCGGGGTTATTACGGCTGCTGTCTCCGCCCCCCGTCCCCGTTACCCTCCTGTCCCTGTGTATTACAGAGACATGCTCGGTGCCAGCAGCTGAAGGATGGCTGCCTGCTGTGCCCTGCTGCCGCTGCTGCCGCTGCTGATGGCTGCCCACGAGCTGCTCCCTCTGCTGCCAGCGAGCGCCCACTGCTGCTGTCCATGGTGCTGAAGGCGCCGCCTGTGTGAGCCCGGCTCTGGAGGAGAAGCTGCAGCCCCCTGCAATGTCACATTCTGTCATCCCCGACCCTCCAGCTCTGCTGCTGCTGCTCGGCTAGGATCCAGCACCAGGTACATCCCCTGCACTGTATATCACCATCTATTTCATGCATGAACCCCATCATGTAATGCACTAGTGAGATGAGATAGTCTGCAGCACTGTCATAGACCCAGCACCCTATGTATATACCCCAGTATAGGCTCCTATATCTCCTGCTCTCTCCTCATCCCCATCCTACAGGAATATTCATTAGTGGAATAAGAGCTGCAGAATATAATCCATATTAAACTAGTTTTACTTCATGTTGCATAATATAATTTTCATGAATATACAGCAGTATCCTAGCCGTCCTGCTGCAGTATGCCGGTGCTCTCCGAGGAGCAGTCTCCTAAGGATATGGACTTATCCAGGACCCACATCTAATGTGTTCAATGTAAAGTTACATTCTCTAAGCTTCATGAATAATAGGTCAGGTATATACCCAGAGCAGCCGACTCTCATGTTACCATCTGTCCCATGTGTAATGTATCCACTATGCTACTATCTATCTATCTGTGACTATCCATCTATCTGTGACTATCTATTATCTATCTGTTACTATCTATCTGTCTGTGACTATCTGTGATTATCCAGCTATCTGTGTCTATCTATCTATTTATCAATCTGTGACTATCTATTATCTATCTGTTACTATCTGTCTGTGACTATCAATCAATCTGTGACTATCTATCTATATGTGACTATCTATCTATCTGTCTGTGACTAACTATCTATCTATCTATCTATCTATCTATCTATCTATCTATCTATATGTGACTATCTATCTATCTATCTATCTATCTATGACTATCTATCTATCTTTTTATCTCTGTTGTTTTTCTACCTATCTACTACTATGTCTATGTATATTTCTATCTGTCTGTCTATCTCATATGTGTCTATGTATATATCTTTTTGCCTACTATCTAGTTATCTAGATTAGCTATCTAATCTATTTATAGCATCGATCAATAGATCATATTATAAGTCTACTGTCTATTTATCTATCTATTTATCTTATCTTTGTACCTTTTTATTTATCTAAATATCTTCACTATCTGTATATATATAGCTTTCATGTTCCATCTTTCTGATTTTTTTATCAGTCTACTTTCTATCTATCTATCTATTTATCTATCTCCTATGTATGTATGTCTCTATCTATCTATCTATCTATCTATCTATCTCCTATGTATCTATCTATCTTTCTATCTATCTATCTATCTATCTCCTATGGATCTATCTATCTTTCTATCTATCTATCTATCTATCTATCTATCTATCTATCTATCTGCTATGTATCTATCTCCTATCTATCTATCTATCTATCTATCTATCTATCTATCTATCTTCTATCTATCTATCTGCTATGTATCTATCTATCAATCTATCAATCTATCTATCTATCTATCTATCTATCTATCTATCAATCTATCTATCTATCTCCTATCTATCTATCTATCTATCTATCTATCTATCAATCTATCTATCTATCTGCTATGTATCTATCTCCTATCTATCTATCTATCTATCTATCTATCTATCTATCTATCTGCTATCTATCTATCTTCTATCTATCTATCTATCTATCTATCTATCTATCTATCTATCTATCTATCTATCTATCTCCTATCTATCTATCTATCTATCTGCTATGTATCTATCTTCTATCTATCTATCATCTATCTATCTATCTATCTCCTATCTATCTATCTATCTATCTATCTATCTATCTCCTATCTATCTATCTATCTATCTATCTATCTATCTATCTATCTATCTATCTGCTATGTATCTATCTTCTATCTATCTATCATCTATCTATCTATCTATCTATCTATCTATCTATCTATCTATCTATCTCCTATCTATCTATCTATCTATCTATCTATCTGCTATGTATCTATCTTCTATCTATCTATCTATCTATCTATCATCTATCTATCTATCTCGTATGTATGTATGTATCTATCTATCTATCTATCTCCTATCTAGCAAGCTAGCTATCATCCATACATCCAGATCTATCTATCTATCTATCTATCTATCTATCTATCTCCTATGTATGTATGTATGTATGTATGTATCTATCTATCTATCTATCTATCTATCTATCTATCTATCTATCTATCTATCTATCTATCTATCTATCTATCTCCTATCTAGCAAGCTAGCTATCATCCATACATCCAGATCTATCTATCTATCTATCTATCTATCTATCTATCTATCTCCTATGTATGTATGTATGTATGTATGTATGTATCTATCTATCTATCTATCTATCTATCTATCTATCTATCTCCTATCTAGCAAGCTAGCTATCATCCATGCATCCAGTTCTATCTATCTATCTATCTATCTATCTATCTATCTATCTATCTATCTATCTATCTATCTATCTCCTATGTATGTATGTATGTATGTATGTATCTATCTATCTCCTATCTAGCTAGCTAGCTATCATCCATACATCCAGTTCTCATCCTGCTTTGCCTCCTGATACTTTCTCCTTGTGCTCCATAGTACTGGATCCCTCCTGCAGAGAAGTCCCAGGAGGAAGAGGAGGCTTGGTTCTAGCACAGGAAGGAGACCTGGGCGGTCTGCAGTTATTGGTCACACTGGTGCATACTGTATATATGTCTGTGTGTGTGGGAAGAGGAGCGTGGGAAGCGGATCTTTGTCAAGAAGGACATGATTGGAATAAGCATTGGGCTGGCTTCCTAGTGTTGCCTGAAACTACGAGACTCTGGGAGAAGAAGGCACATGAATGCGCGCCTATTTTGGTGGATATACTTTTTTTAATATACAGTTGTTATTTTTTACTACAGTAAGTTCTACATGAAAAGAAAAAACTGCTCGCTCCTTTCATTTGTTTTCATTTTGGAATTATCCTTGGATTTAAAAGCCAGACAATTCACGTATCTGGGTTACTCTGAGGAGTGACGCACGGTGGAGGAGTTTGACCGTCTATGAGACAAAATCTGATTCAAGAAAACACAGAGCAGTGCCGATGGTAGAAGAAGAAAAAGTGTGAAAGTTCTGGACATCACTTCAGTGCAAAATCTTATCTGGGCAAAATGGGGTAAGTGTGCATTCACCCGTCACATCTATGGCATGACCTTAACATGGAGTCCGTCCGTCTAGACATCTATATGATTCATAGCCAAGACTACTTTGTCAGACTCTGTTTTCTTCATGCATAATGTGTACAACCTAAATGCCCCATAAATCAGCCCATAGGATACTAAAGTGACACTAAGGCATAGTTAATGGTAGTAAAGTGACATCATACGTTAGATTTATTGTCTGCCGCAAATACATAAAACTCTTAAGGGAGATTGATGGGACTGTCTGTTTTAATAAAATGTATTAAAGCAACTGGACACTACACCAGATCGGCGCTCCGTATACCGTCACCTTATTAAAGGCATGGTTCACCATTTTATTTTTTTTTTTCAAATCAACTAGTGCCAGAAAGTTTCAGAGATTTGTAATTTACTTCTTTTAAAAAAATCTCCAGTCTTACAGTACTTATCAGCTGCTGTATGCCCTGCAGGAAGTGGTGTAATCTTTCCAGTCTGACACAGTCAGGAACTGTCCAGACCAGTACCAAATCCCCATAGAGAACCTCTCCTGCTCCCCAGACTGGAAAGATCACCACTTCCTGCAGGGCATACAGCAGCTGTTAAGTACTGGATAAGTTGAGATTTTTTTTAAATAGAAGTAAAAGACAAATATCTGCCACTGGCTGCCACCAGTTGATTAGAAAGAAACAAAATTGGGGTGAACTACCCCTTTAACCAGTCGAGTTATATACAACTATTAAAAGGCCTCCCATCAGTATGATGTTTAATGATAGCTGCGGGAGTCCTAGTCAGATTTGCGCAAAAATCAAATATTTTGTTGGAAAATATAAAGTCAGTATATTTAAGGGGTCAGCTCCTCGAAAATGAATAGGTAAAGAGTTAAATACGTGATAGGATGACTGCTGGGAAGTTGAGGCTCACTGCAGCCTCCAGCCTGGGATTGTTAATGGACAAGTGACCTAAGGTCGTGATAGAAAACCATATAAAAGTAAAGTATACAAAAAAAGACTGCCTATATCCGGCATGTCTATGTAGGTAAATAATTCTGAGGGGTCTCAAAACTGGAGCGACAGGAAAGAAAGAAGGATAGATACTTCTTGGACTCAGATGGTCGGCTGCTCACAGAAAATATTAAGATCAATATTCAATAAATAATGTTCTGTGTTGTTGGCGTAAATGATCTGAAATGTTGTTCTTGTTGGGATGTCTCTGAAATGTTAGGAAAGCCTAAAATAAACTTCTCTGGAGCAGAAAAGGGACCTAGAGTAGGCTCAGTAGGCAGGTGTCTATGGCCCCATGTAAAGGTGGGGGGAATAAATCATAGAAAGATGACCTTTCAATTTTCTGTGCTTAATTTCATAGTATTACTCGTTGAGTGCTGTATCTAAGTTGCGGTGACAGTGACAACTATTTAGCACTACCCTGTAATGAAGAGAGATATGAGTTGTAGGAGCTGTTACACTCAGATGCAGGTTAGGTTGTCAGCTGGACCCAAACGTGTAGAGGGGATAAGGCTGAGGGAGATGCTGGTGAATAGAGGGCCAGGGTGCAATTTGAGTAGAGACTTAGGGCCCTATTACACGGGACGATTATCTTGCGAAAAATCATTATATTGTTCGAATTTAAATGTTTATCGTTCTGTGTAATTGCAGGCAACGATTGAAAAATTGTTTGTGTGGCGATCGTTGATTTAGATCTGAACCTAAAATTATCGTTATTCATTCGCTAATCCTTCACTAATCGTTCGCTGTAATTCCACATTGTCCATTGCTTTGCTGGGATCAGAAGGAGTAAACGATCGCAGTAACGATCACAATAACGGTCATAGTAACTAACGACCATCGTTCTGTGTAATATGGAGAAGGATTTTAGGTTAACGATAAACAATCTCGTTTGCAATTGTTTATCGTTATGCTGCGTTTACACGTAACGATTATCGTGCGAATTTGCGCGATAACGGTCGAATTGGAACGATAATCGTACGTGTAAACGCAGCGAACGATCGAACGACGCACGATAAATCGTACATCGTGATCTTTCATCAGGTCAGCAAATCGTCGTTCATCGTACACAAAAAATTCGCAAATCGTTCCATGTGAACAGTCGTTCACCGATTTAACTAATGTGTGAGATAGGCTTAAACGATCGCAAAACGATCGCAGTGCAAATTTTCGTACGATATATCGTACCTTCTAAACGCTGATCGTTATAAAAAAAAAATCGTAAATCCGACATTGCTAATCGTACGATCGGGCCAATAATCGTTACGTGTAAACGCAGCATTAGTCGTTAATTGTTCAAAATCGTTCTGTGTAATAGGTCCCTTACAACTGTCTGATCAGCAGATCCTGATAGCACCATCTGAATGGATTCAAAGTTGAGTCTGTGCACTGCCGCTCCTTCCAAACTCTACGGGATTGCTGAAGATAGCTGATTGCCATGGCTGCCCCGTAGAGTGTAAAAGGAGGGGCAATATTCATACTCCTCCCATTCAAACAGGGGTACTAAGGACCCCCACTCTCCTTATTGCCTCCCCAGCCAGACACATATCTCTTGTCCTGTGCATAGATGATTAGTGGTCATTTGGGATAACTAATATGGGGTACGCTAATGCTGTGTTTACACGTAACGATTATCGTGCGAATTTGCGCGATAACGGTCGAATTCGAACGATAATCGTACGTGTAAACGCAGCGAACGATCGAACGACGCACGATAAATCGTACATTTTGATCTTTCATCAGGTCATCAAATCGTTGTTCATCGTACGCAAAAAATTCGCAAATCGTTCCGTGTGAACAGTCGTTTGCCGATTTAACCAATGTGTGAGATAGGCTTAAACGATCGCAGTGCGAATATTCGTATATCGTACCATCTAAACGCTGATCGTTATAAAAAAAAAATCGTAAATCCGACATCGCTAATCGTACGATCGGGCCAATAATCGTTACGTGTAAACGCAGCATAAGACCTTTCATTTCATTACTATTTCTAAATCAGAGTTGCAGCACTCCAAAGGTGTTTCATGATATCCTTCTGAGCAAGGACAGGACGGACTCGCTTAGGGTTGCATTCGCTTGTCTGTAAATGAACACTGATCTTGGTGGTTAGGCTCGATCAGTCATGCCTTCTGCTATTGCACATGCGGCCAATAATTTTTTAGCAGGTCAGCCAATGAATAAGCATCTACTTGTTCCTCAACTGGTCATTAGCCCTATTATACAAGGTGATATTGGCCTAATAATATTCCTGTCTAATACTAAGGTAAGGCACCCAGGGATCAGCAGGATAGCTGTGAAAATGAAAAGGAAAGGACTCTCCACACCAACCTGTCTGTATGTCCCATAAGGGGATATGGACACCATAGCGGGGTTCCACAACTCTGTGTAGCTGGCTGTGACATCCCCCAGCAATAACAGCTGTTCACTGGTGGTTAAAGGAGTCAGACCCACAGCCATCTGTAGGTACGCTGGTTTCATTTTAAAAGTCATGGACTTTATGAGACACGTTCTTTAAAGAGGTGTTCCAGAATGAACATTCATGTTATGTCCACAGGATATGCCATAGATAGATAGATAGATGCCGTTCCTAGCTCTGTCTCAAGATCAAGGCCCACCATCCAGAGGCGGCCAGGGTGCATCTACACTGTTTTTACAACTCTATGGGAGTTAAGTAAATCATGTAAAACAGTCCATTTACAGCCACATTTGGTGGTCACAGACAGGCTGGAGGGGGTTGGCTTGCCCTTGATCTCAAGATAGGCCCAAGGACCTATAACTATCAGACTATGAAGATGTCATAAAGGATTAAATAGGAATACTCCAAGGTTGTTCTGCTATTTGTAGTCCCCTACAAGACAAATATAGACTTAGGCATATAAGCAGTGGGCAGTAGGATCCAGTAAAGACTCTTTCATCAGATACACTACGCACAGATAATAGTCATTTTTGAGCTACTGAACAATTCACTGTTTCATGATATCAGTCCCATATTGTTTGACAGCTACCTGATGTCGGTCCTGGGTAGGAAGCTATCTGGTCTGTGTTTAGATGATAAATAAAAGCACATGCATAGAATATGATTGTGTAGCTTTCAGAGACAGTTATGTTATTGTAACAGGGTGAGATTGTGTACGCCTGGGAGTAGAGTCCTCTATGGAAGTCACAGGGTGAGATTGTGTACGCCTGGCGGAAGAGTCCTCTATGGAAGGTACTGGGTGAGATTGTGTACGCCTGGGAGTAGAGTCCTCTATGGAAGGTACTGGGTGAGATTGTGTACGCCTGGCGGAAGAGTCCTCTATGGAGGGTACTGGGTGAGATTGTGTACGCCTGGCGGAAGAGTCCTCTATGGAAGGTACTGGGTGAGATTGTGTACGCCTGGGAGTAGAGTCCTCTATGGAAGGTACTGGGTGAGATTGTGTACGCCTGGCGGAAGAGTCCTCTATGGAAGGTACTGGGTGAGATTGTGTACGCCTGGCGGAAGAGTCCTCTGTGGAAGTCACAGGGTGAGATTGTGTACGCCTGGTGAAAGAGTCCTCTATGGAAGGTACTGGGTGAGATTGTGTACGCCTGGTGAAAGAGTCCTCTATGGAAGGTACTGGGTGAGATTGTGTACGCCTGGCGGAAGAGTCCTCTGTGGAAGTCACAGGGTGAGATTGTGTACGCCTGGGAGTAGAGTCCTCTATGCAAGTCACAGGGTGAGATTGTGTACGCCTGGTGAAAGAGTCCTCTATGGAAGGTACTGGGTGAGATTGTGTACGCCTGGCGGAAGAGTCCTCTGTGGAAGTCACAGGGTGAGATTGTGTACGCCTGGTGAAAGAGTCCTCTATGGAAGGTACTGGGTGAGATTGTGTACGCCTGGTGAAAGAGTCCTCTATGGAAGGTACTGGGTGAGATTGTGTACGCCTGGCGGAAGAGTCCTCTGTGGAAGTCACAGGGTGAGATTGTGTACGCCTGGGAGTAGAGTCCTCTATGGAAGTCACAGGGTGAGATTGTGTACGCCTGGTGAAAGAGTCCTCTATGGAAGGTACTGGGTGAGATTGTGTACGCCTGGTGAAAGAGTCCTCTATGGAAGGTACTGGGTGAGATTGTGTACGCCTGGCGGAAGAGTCCTCTGTGGAAGTCACAGGGTGAGATTGTGTACGCCTGGTGAAAGAGTCCTCTATGGAAGGTACTGGGTGAGATTGTGTACGCCTGGTGAAAGAGTCCTCTATGGAAGGTACTGGGTGAGATTGTGTACGCCTGGCGGAAGAGTCCTCTGTGGAAGTCACAGGGTGAGATTGTGTACGCCTGGGAGTAGAGTCCTCTATGCAAGTCACAGGGTGAGATTGTGTACGCCTGGTGAAAGAGTCCTCTATGGAAGGTACTGGGTGAGATTGTGTACGCCTGGTGAGAGTCCTCTATGGAAGGTACTGGGTGAGATTGTGTACGCCTGGGAGTAGAGTCCTCTATGGAAGTCACAGGGTGAGATTGTGTACTCCTGGCGGAAGAGTCCTCTGTGGAAGTCACAGGGTGAGATTGTGTACGCCTGGCGGAAGAGTCCTCTGTGGAAGTCACAGGGTGAGATTGTGTACGCCTGGGAGTAGAGTCCTCTATGGAAGTCACAGGGTGAGATTGTGTACGCCTGGTGAAAGAGTCCTCTGTGGAAGGTACTGGGTGAGATTGTGTACGCCTGGCGGAAGAGTCCTCTGTGGAAGTCACAGGGTGAGATTGTGTACGCCTGGGAGTAGAGTCCTCTATGCAAGTCACAGGGTGAGATTGTGTACGCCTGGTGAAAGAGTCCTCTATGGAAGGTACTGGGTGAGATTGTGTACGCCTGGTGAAAGAGTCCTCTATGGAAGGTACTGGGTGAGATTGTGTACGCCTGGCGGAAGAGTCCTCTGTGGAAGGTACTGGGTGAGATTGTGTACGCCTGGCGGAAGAGTCCTCTGTGGAAGTCACAGGGTGAAATTGTGTACGCCTGGGAGTAGAGTCCTCTATGCAAGTCACAGGGTGAGATTGTGTACGCCTGGTGAAAGAGTCCTCTATGGAAGGTACTGGGTGAGATTGTGTACGCCTGGTGAGAGTCCTCTATGGAAGGTACTGGGTGAGATTGTGTACGCCTGGGAGTAGAGTCCTCTATGGAAGTCACAGGGTGAGATTGTGTACTCCTGGCGGAAGAGTCCTCTGTGGAAGTCACAGGGTGAGATTGTGTACGCCTGGCGGAAGAGTCCTCTGTGGAAGTCACAGGGTGAGATTGTGTACGCCTGGGAGTAGAGTCCTCTATGGAAGTCACAGGGTGAGATTGTGTACGCCTGGTGGAAGAATCCTCTGTGGAAGTCACAGGGTGAGATTGTGTACGCCTGGCGGAAGAGTCCTCTGTGGAAAACACTGGGTGAGATTGTGTACGCCTGGCGGAAGAGTCCTCTGTGGAAAACAATGGGTGAGATTGTGTACACCTGGCAGGAGAGTCCTCTATAGAAGGGCCTAGGAGAGATTGTGTATGCCTAGCGGAAGAGTCCTCTATGGAAGTCACAGGGTGAGATTGTGTACGCCTGGGAGTAGAGTCCTCTATGGAAGGTACTGGGTGAGATTGTGCACGCCTGGAAGAAGAGTCCTCTATGGAAGTCACAGGGTGAGATTGTGTACGGCAGGGTGCTGTGCCAGTGTGTTGGGTGAATCTTACCAATCTAATATGGATGACCAATCATGAGGATAGGCTATTGATTATTAGTCTTCATAACCCCTCTATTGTTCCCAATAGTTTGGCCAATCTATTGTCCTTATGAAGTAGATGCCACTTACCTCGTACCAGGGGGGAAAATTCCTTAATGACTCCAAATTGACAGTCAAAATAAGTCAATAGCCTATATCCAGAAATCAAGTACTTATAACTTATGTTATATTTTCAATAAATAACCAGGCCCCCCTTACATTAGTTTAGTGATTCAGCCATCATTGATATTTGTGCATTGTGATCGGTTACTTTCGTTCTTAGTGCTGTTTTCCTGCAATTCTCTCTTATTATTATTAAGTTGTCCAAAAAATAAGACAGCGTCTTATATTAATTTTCGCTCCCAAGATGTGCTAGGTGTTATTTTCAGGGGATGTCTTATTTTTTCATGAAGAATTCACATGTCACATGCAAAGCAGGGACAGGGCGTATGGTGTGGTGGCTTCCGGCCAGGGGGAGCTCACCACAGTACACTTGTACTGCACAGCAGGGACAGTGTACGGTATGGCGGCAGTCGATGGGATAACCGCAGACTGTGTGCAGCTCTACATCTGGCAGTAGGGGACAACGGGGATGGCAGCAGGCGACTTGCCTGTTAATGCCTTGCCTGCACATTTACAAACGACTGCCGCGGAAGGGAATATTGGGGTTGGTGGCAGGTGATGGTCTTCATGTTCTGCATGCTGCTGTGCAATGGACGGTGAAGGTACAGGACAAAGGGGGCGGGCTAAAAAGAATCCCAGCTACATGCCCTGGTGCTTTGTTTGGCGGGCATGCTTCCAGACAAAAACTTTGCTAGGTCTTACTTTCGGGGGAGGCCTTATATTTAGCAATTCAGCAAAATCTCTACCAGATCTTATTTTCAGGGGATGTCCTATTTTCAGGGAAATAAGGTATGTAACAAGGCAGTTCAGTGCACTGGTACAGACCTTGGTGAGAATTTGTGATTTTACTTGGATATAGCTTGTGACTTGTGGTTCTCATACACCTAACAGAGCCTTAATAGTTTGGCAAAGAAGCTTTGGAGAAGATAGCAGTATCTATATGCACTAATGGCTAATAAAGGCCTAGTAGTAGTAGTAGTAGCAGTAGAAGTAGTAGTATTACTAAAGCTAATATATATATTTATATATCCTTTGCACTGCCACATGTATATGTGTAGTGTTTGTGCTTAGAGGACATGTATAGAGTTGAACGAACTTCGAGCATGTTCAGATTATTTTAAACCCAAGTGTGCGGTATTTAATTAGTGGGGGCTGCTGAAGTTGGATGCAGCTCTAGGGGGTCCTGGAAAACATGAATAAGGCTCAACTCTAAATATGTAAAAAAAAAACAACAATGGGTCCTGTATGGGCTAAGTCAGATGGTGATGGGTCTTTTAATAAAACAACTCGTTTCAGGAGCCTGATGAAAAGCATGGCATAGCTCCTAAAATGCATTGTGTCATTTAAGGTGAAAAATCAGCAAGATAGACGATTCTAACCTGTTAATAGCCCCCTATAGCATCAGGGAGGAAGAAGGTATGTGTCTTACCTTCCTCCTCTGTGCTGATCTCATGCTGTTAGTCGGGGTAAACTCCGCTCTGGAGCACCACCGCATCACCTGGCCCACCCCTTGTAATGATAATCAATGGAGGGACAAGCCGGATGACACAACATTGCTCCTAATGGTGCTCTGGAGCTAACTAATAGCAGCGCCAAGGAGGAAGGCAAGACACATACCTTCCTCCTCAGTGCCATAGGTGGCTATCAGCAAGCTAGATTCATGCAACCTGCTGATAGTTCCCCTTTAAAGGATCCATCATAATCTGAAGATTTCTCTAGCAATACCTTCTTTTAATCTTAGGAGTTATTTGCCGATTCAAATCAACTACAACTTCGACTCCTGGTCCATTAGTATTTTCTAGAGATGAGCGAATACGATTCGATTGAGTAGGTATTCGATCGAATATTGCGGTATTTGAAAGATTCGAATTCAATCGAGTAGTGAGGTGAATACGCGGGAAACATTCGAAAGCCCTCCCATTGCAGTTTTTTTAATCCAATGACCATGCAGGGAGGCCGTACACAGCGCGAAAACAGCGTATACCCTCATTGCATAGCAAAACCACATGACCTCGAATCTTAAATACTTGGCTCCCGCCTCTCGACCGCAGATGAGCTTTTAACCTAGCCAGGTAAAGATCTTGCAGCAGGGAGAGATAGGTTTTAGTAGCGTTTTGGTTAGGCATGATTACTACTGAACCCAAAAGTTCTTTTCAGGGCTAAGATCAAGCGAAAAAGTCATCTCTGAATCCAAAGCACTTCTCAGTGCTAAG
This sequence comes from Dendropsophus ebraccatus, assembly GCF_027789765.1. Lineage (NCBI taxonomy): Eukaryota > Metazoa > Chordata > Amphibia > Anura > Hylidae > Dendropsophus > Dendropsophus ebraccatus. The sequence goes on along the minus strand of NC_091456.1, from coordinate 161,958,790 downwards.
AAATAGATGATATAACAGCAGCAGCATCAGGTGTATTCATTCCAGTACCCTGTGTGTACAAGTGACTTATAGTGTCCCTGTTTAACACCACTAAGGGCACGTTATACATATTGTTCCAGTAGCCCACAAAGGGCACCTGATATATACTGTTTCAGTAGCCCAGTAAAAGGCACTTGATACATATTGTTCCAGTAGCCCAGAAAAAGGCACGTCATACATACTGTTTCAGTAACGTTTGTACAGCATTATGCGTGATACGCGCGAATAACATGACGCTCTGCGGACGCACATTAGAATCATGTATGTAACACTGCGCAAGAAATACGAACGAAATGTGTGAACATTGCCATAAATGTTCGTAAAGCATTCGCAAATATTTTTCCTTCGCAACTGCAGAGACTGGCATTATACTGCGATTTTGGGGTGTTAAGTGCACCCAGGCATGCTCCCCCTAATGTCCCAGTGTCATTCCGGCGGTGTTTGCATCATTTAGGGAGGTTTCATGGGGGACTTGGTGACCTCCAAGTGGTCGAATTTTGCTGCAAATTTTTTTCCCATAGACTGTAATGGGATCAAATACTTGTTTGAATAGTCGAATATCGGTGCCTATTTGATTCGAATTCTGGAAAGTCAAATATTTCACTACTCGCTCATCTCTAGTATTTTCCCTTTGCATTCGCACTTCTGTTGCAAAGGAACCCGTGAAAATCCATTCTCCTGTGGTCGGCTCACAAATCTACAATCGAAGTGCACCATCATTTGGTGAATCAAAGGGGGAGATTTATCAAACATGCTAAACAGCCATATATCTGATGGGGTCAGCTGGCTACCGTGTAGAATATTAGTATTATACATACTACGGGAGAATTATCAAACATGGTGTAAAGTGAAACTGGCTCAGTTGCCCCTAGCAACCAATCAGATTCCAAAGAGTCTGTGGGTAATGAAAGGTGGAATCTGATTGGTTGCTAGGGGCAACTGAGCCAGTTTCACTTTACACCATGTTTGATAAATCTCCCCCTAAGTGTCTATCTGAAGGACGTCGGGGCTGTCGAATGCAATAAAACTAAAGAAGCGCCTATCGGCTGTCTCTTCTGCAGCATCCCTGCCATCCCCTTTCCCACTTTTGTGAATAATGGAAAGTTACAGCTTTAAACCAGAGTGTGCCCACCACCCGCTTATACAGTTTTTGTCATTTTTCTCTTTCTTTGCGGCTGCTAGTGAGATTGTGCAGCATTGTGAATGACGCTTTAGGAAGACGGTTCTGAAAACAAAAGCTGCCCATTGCCGTGCCACATGCTTAAATTACATTCGGTGGGGCACCTTTCCATCTGCCCGCACATACCTTTATGCCTCCCGCTATCAAAGTGGTGTCCTGGTGCTTAAATCTGTTACTGTTTGTCTGGTAGGAGATGATTACCTCTGAATGACTATACAGATTACCATAACTACTTAAACTCATTTACGGCTCTGGAAAATGTCTGCATATGAATGCATTGGCATTATAGCTCGTGCATGGGTTACATTTTGCTTTTATTGTCGCAGCTATTATCGGGCTGCTTTTTAGAACAAGGTTACTTTTGATTTTTTTCTTAGTCACCTATTGATTTCTCCTATTTATCAAAAAACAAAAACTGCGCAGTCGTCCACAAGTCTGGCTAGAGGGCAATTTCCAGCCATTGCCAGTTGGTCTCATTATGTCCTACTCAATTTGGCGCTTTGTTCACTTTTCTTTTTTTAGTTAATTTCAATATGTAGGGGTCAATGAAGAAAGCTGTTTGAGTCTAACATTGAAATCGTCTGCAGCCAACAGAAAGACAAAAGATCTGAAGAAGGATTTGGGTTACTGTATGACACCCGTTGCAGCCTCTGTTAAAGTTTATGGATGCAGAAAAAATTATGATAAAGAGTACCAAATAGAGGGCACAAGTGTAAAGGTCTCCATGTATGTTAGCAAAAAAGGGAGCTGATCCTGCCAATTTCGCTATGACTTTCTAACATAATTAATAAGGTTGAAAAAAAAGAACAAGAGTCCATCAAGTTCAACCTACAGAAACCCTACTGTGTCGATCCAGAGGAAAGCAAAAACCCTTATGAGGCAGATTCCAATTTCCCCTATCACAGGGGGGAAATTCCTTCCCGACTCCAAATGGCAATGAGAATAATCCCTGGATCAGCGTCCTATCACTAGAAATCAAGTGCCCATAACTTGTAATATCATATTTATATTATATGACAACATTATGTGGCACAGAGTTCCATAGTCTCACTGCTCTTACAGTAAAGAATCCGCGTCTGTGCTGATGGTGAAACTTTCTCTCCTCTAGACGTAGAGGACACCCCCTTGTCGGGGTTATAAGCCTGGGAGTAAAAAGATCACTAGAAAGATCTCTGTACTGTTCATTCATATATTTGTACATTGTGATCAAATTGCTCCTAAAGGCCCTATTCCACCAACAGATCTGACGACAGATTATCTGCCAAAGATTTGAAGCCAAACCCAGGAGTGGATTTGAAAAGAGGAGAAATCCAGTCTTTCCTTTATGACATGTTCTCTGATTATAGTCTGTTCCTGGGTTTGGCTTCAAATCTTTGGCAGATAATCTGTCGTCAGATCTGTTGGTGGAATAGGGCCTTAAGACGTCTTTTTTCTGAACTAAATAGCCCCAAGCTTGATAACCTGACCTAGTCCTGTAAGCCACCCATTCCCTTAACTTCTTAAGGACGGAGCCAATTTTCGTTTTTGCGGTTTCGTTTTTTCCTCCTTGTGTTTTAAAGGCCATAGCACTTGCATTTTGTCACCTAGAAACCCACATGAGCCCTTATTTTTTGCGTCACTATTTCTACTTTGCAATGGCAGACTTAATTTTTGCATAAAATATGCTGCGAACCCAGAAAAAAATTATATGCACGGTGAAATTGAAACAAAAACGCAATTCTTTTTTTTTGGGGGGGGGGGGGGCTTCGTTTTTACACTGTTAGTCCTATGGAAAAACTGACATGTTATTTATGTTCCTCAAGTCGGTACGATTAAAACGATATGCATAACTTTGCATAACTTTTATATTATTTGATGGCTTTTAAAAAAATAAAACCTTTTCACAGAAAATAAACGTTCCCTAAAATCGCTCTATTACCATGCTTTTAACGCTTTTATTCTTTGGTCTATGGGGCCGTTTGAGGTTCATTTGTTGTGCCATGATCTGTTCTTTCTTTTGGTACCTTGATTGCGTATATGTGACTTTTTGATCACTTTTTATTAAATTTTTCCTGGATTTGATGTAAACCAAAATGCGCAATTTTTTACTTTGGCGAGTTCTTGCGCTAACGCCGTTTACCGTGCGAGATCAGGAATGTAATAAATTAATAGTTTGGGAGATTACACACGCGCCGATACCAAATATGTTAATTAATTAATTAATTAATTTTTATTTATAAAGTGGGAAAAGGGGGGTGATTTAAACTTTTATTAGGGGAGGGAATTTTTTATTAAGAAAAACACTTTATTTTATTCTGACTCACAGTAATTAGAAGCCCTCTGGGGGACTTCTATATACACAGCACTGATCTACCATTGAGATCAATGCTGTGTATATAATAGAGGAATGATCCATCAGATCATTGCTCTATTATGCTGGTCTGCTGCAGACCACATACATGGAGTGCCGAGCCGGGATCAGCATCGGAGCGACGCTGAGCCCCGGCCGGCTTAGTACAAGCATCTCCCCTCCGCGATCGCATCACGGGGGGGGGGGAGATCTCGCACTAGACACCAGGGACAGGGGGCACAGCAGCTATTCAAATGCAGCTGTCAGCTTTGACAGCTGCATTTGAATAGTTGACTAGCCAGCTGCGGCCGCGGCGGCTAATGCATGCGGTCCCTGGCTGCACATACCAACCGGGGACAGTGGGCTGCAGAGAGGGCTCACGCGGGGAGCCCTCTCTGGTCGCCGTTAACGGCCGCATGACGGGTATACCCGTCATGCGTCGTTAAGGGATAATGACCTTTGTCGTCCTCCTCTGCACACGCTCCAGTCGAGCTGTGTGCTTTTTATATACTGTTGCCCAAAACTGTACACAGTATTCCACATGCAATTTATAAAGAGGCAAAACTATGTTGTCATCTTTAGCATCTATGACTCTAACTGATCACAAAAGTGGAGTTTACTGTCCACCAATACCCCTGGGTCCTTTTCAGAAGTAGTTTTACCCAGTGTTTTTTTATTTAGCATATAACTGTTCTTATTATTTCTACGGCCCAAGTGCATAACCTTATATTTATCCACAACTAACTTAATTTGCCATTTATCTGCCCAAGTCCCCAGCTTCTCCAAATCTGTCTGTAATATGATATTATCCTCCTCTGTGGTGATTACTTTAGCCAGTCTAGTGTCATCTCCAAAAATGGAGATTCTACTCTGTAGCCCCTCTACAAGGTCATTATAAATATATTAAAAAGAAGTGGACCCAACACTGAGCCCTGCAGTACCCCACTATTAATTGTGACCCAATCTGAGTATGTTCCATCAATGACCACTGTCAGCTGCATTTAAATGTATTAAGTGCCCCTTTCCCTGGTGTCAAGCGGTGGGGATCTCCCCCCAAGATGTGATCGCGAAGGGGAGATCCCTTCTCCTTACCAGGCCAGGGCTTAACATCGCACTAACGCTGATCACGACTCGGCAATCGATTAATCTGGTCTGCTGCAGACCAGTGTTATACAGCATTGATCTAATTGATCATTGCTGTATTAAGTATACTGCAGTGATCTCGATTTCTCGATGGGAGATCACTGCAGTAATAATAAAAGTCCCCCAGGGTGACTGAAAGTTAAAGTATGAAGAGAAAAAATTAAAAATATAAAATAAAATTCCCCCTCCCCTAATAAAAGTTTGAATCCTCCCCCTTTTCCCATTTTATAAATAAAAACAAATAAATAAATAAACAAACATGTTTGGTATCACAGTGTTCGTAATCACCCGAACTATCAAATTATCACATTTCTGATCATTTCTGAGAGAGGTAAAGTAGACATGGTGGACAGGGCTGTCATTGAGGGTCTTCATGTATTGAAGGTTAGCGGTAAGAGGAATATTACATGGAGGGACCTCATGTCTCCTAACTAAATCATTGAATTAATGAGACGGTGTGTCCACCAATATTAGTATATTGTAAAAAAAGACAAACCTGGGTTTCATTACCTAGCTGGGGACATCACCTCCTTCATTCTATACTGGTTCCTGCAAACTATATTTTACAAATCTTATCAATCAGACAACATAGAGTTGTATATGTGATTTTTTTATTGGGGGTGGCAGGTGTGGACCTTGTCTAGTCAGAGGCCAAATTCAAGAATACTGAAAACTGATTCCAGCAGGATTGATAGCACGCTATACTGATGTGGACTGCCAGCGGTATCCAGGATTTAGTGTTGGGAACAGAAACAAAACACTTACAATAAACCAGTACAAGTATTTGGCAGTAGGCTAATGTTTGGAAATCGTATCGGAAAGGTGCTTCATGTACTCCACCATTCCAGCAGTCATCTATGGGAAAGGCAGGGCTATCAGAACTGAACACAGTAGTGCGGTCTTGGAAGCCTCGGCTTTGGACATTGTGTAGCAGTGGTTAACGGCAGGGCAGCTTCCATCCACTTTCATAGGATCTGCACCGCTGTAACCCAGTACCACCGCTACATAACATATGGACCCATCTGCTTCTTGCCACTGTTACTGTGCCAGCACCCTGCCAATCAGATGGCGATGGCCTTTCTTGGGGACAGGCTATCAATAAGATTTCCCTGGAAACCCCCTTTAAATAATGCAACGCATACCCTGTTTCCCCAGACCTAAAACATGCCCTGAAAATAAGACCTAGTAGAGGTTTTGCTGAACTGCTAAATATAAGGCCTCCCCTGAAAGTAAGACTTACAAAAGTTTTTGTTTGGAAGCCTGCCCGCCAAACAGAATACCAGGGTATATAGCTGGGATTCTTTTTAGCCCACCGCTGTTGTCTCCTACTTTCAACGTCTGTTGCCGAACAGCTGCATGCAGGACATGAAGACCATCACCTGCCGCCAACCCTGATGTTCCCTTCCACAGCCGTCACTTGTAAATGTGCAGGCAAGGCATCAAGAGGCCTGTCGCCTGCTGCCATCCTCGTTGTCCCCTACCGCCAGATGTAGAGCTTCACAGTCTGCCGTTTTTCCATTGCCTGCCGCTATAGTTTACGCTGTCTCTGCTGGGCTGTACAAGTGTGCTGTGCTGAGCCCCCGGAAGCTGCCATACCGTACACTCTGTCCCTGCTGTGCGCATGGCATGTAAATATTCCCTCATGGAAAAACAAGACATACCCTGAAAATAAGACTTAACACATCATTGTGAGCAAACATTAATATAAGACACTGTCTTATTTTCGGGGAAACATGGTAGAGTGATTTATAACCAGGGGCGGTCTTGGCATTTCTGGGGCCCCAAGCGAAGTTATGTCTGGGGCCCCCCCCTCGACACGCGTTCCAAAACAATAGACCGCTGTGTGTTGTCCCCAGTAGTATATACCCCTTGTGTCCTTCCCCCAATAGTATATACCCCTTGTGTCCTTCCCCCAATAGTATATACCCCTTGTTTGCTTCCCCCAGTAGTATATAGACCCCTGTGTGTTCCCCCAGTTATATATAGCCCCCCCGTGTGCTCCCCCAGAAGTATATAGATCTCCTGTGTGCTGCCCCAGTTGTATATAGACCCCCTGTGTGCTCCCCCACTAGTATATAGACCCCCTGTGTGCTCCCTCAGGGGTATTTAGCCCCCCTGTGTGCTCCTCCACTTGGATACAGACCTCCTATGTGCTCCCCCACTTGGATATAGACCCCTGTGTGCTCCTCCAGTAGTATATAAACCCCCTGTGTGGTTCCCCCAGTAGTATATAGACCCCCTGTGTGCCCCACCAGCATTAAATAGACCCCTTGTGTGCTGCCCCAGCAGTATACAGACCCCTGTGTGCTCCCCCAGTTATATATAGACCACCTGTGTGCCTCACAAGTAGTATATAGACCCCCTGTATGTTCCCCCAGTAGTATATAGACCCCCTGTGTGCCCCACCAGTAGTATATAGACCCCTGTGTGCTCCGCCAGTAGTATATAGCCCCCGTGTGCTCCCCCACTTGGATATAGACCTCCTGTGTGCTCTCCAAGTTGTATATAGACCCCATTCTGCTGGCCCAAGTTGTATATAGACCCCCTGTGTGCTGCCCCCAATAGTATGTAGACCCCTTTGTGAAGCCCCAGTAGTCTATAGCCCCCCTGTGTGCTCCCCCTCTTATATAGCCCCCCTGTGTGCTCCCCCCATTTATATAGACCCCCGATGTGCGCTTCCCCCAGTTAAACAGACCCCTGTGTGCTCCCCCTCCCATACAGTATATAACACAATAAAACAAACACTTATACTCACCTGGGTCCGGGCGTCTCCTCTTCTCTTCACTCTTGTGGCCGCAGGAAGGGTTTTCCCTGCGATCACAAGAGACCGCACTCCCCTTGTCCTGGCACCGATGCTCCAGTGATGTCACTGGAGCGCCGGCACCACAAGGACAAAGCTGCCACTTGTGACCGCAGGGAAAACCCTTCCTGTGGCCACAAGAGTGACTGACAGGAAGGGAGCCAATGTCTCCTGCCCTGTCAGTGCTGCTGCATGTAACTATGAGCGCTCATTACGAGTGCTCATAGTTACAGTTCAAATGGCAGCAGCGATCGGGGCAGCGTCTCTGTCCAGTGGTCTTGAGCACAAGAGTGGGCCCCCCTGGATGTTGGGGGCCCCAAGCGATCGCTTGGTGTGCTTGGTGCCAAAGACCGCCACTGTATTATAACTACATAAAATGGACCATTATATGTATTTTGAACCATATGACTATACTGTATATGTAAGGAACATTAAATTGTGTGCTTTAAAACATCACTGTCATTTCATGTAACTATTGACATGTCCTCTAACATGTGAAAAGTTACTGATCACACCAAGTCTCACTCCTGTAATACCGAGATACAGCCAGGGGAGTGAACAGCAGTTTGCTTAATGCCTGACTGGCAGGGACATCCAATTGGTTGGCTCCATAGACTGTAATAAAGCGAAAAAGTTAGATTTGACTGATAGCTGGGGAGTACTGCTGTGCGCTTTCTCCAGCTGTACCCTGGGATCACAGTGGTTTTCAGGAGTGAGACCCGGTGCTATCAATGACTTTTGACATGTCTTTGGAAAGTTCCTTGAAATGACAGTAATGCTTTAGTTGACTAGCTGCTGTATGTCCATCATGTTATTATGCCTTCTCACTCAGAACATGCCGGCTTTCCGAATACATTTTTGAAGCTTTTCCACCCCCCCTTCCCCTCCCTTGTCCTTTCCGCCTTGGGGGACAAAGCACTCAGAAGAAAACCTTCCCACGTAAATGAAAGTGCAACATGAGGAGCTGTCGGTTTTATTTGATTTCTCCAGCCCGTAATTGATTTCTTATAATACCGATTCGGGAGAAGCAGATCTGTAAATTGTCAGCGGCATTAAAATCGCTTTTTTTTTTTTTTTTGAGCCGCATTTTATAATGCAAAGATTAAAACCTCAGTCCATCATATAAGCTGATAAAATATCACTTGTGATTTTCCTTTAAGTCCTGATAAATGGTGCCCATTCCATGTGCTGATTTTTCAAACCCATTTACGATATCAGGAGAAGTACATGCTAAAACTGTTGGCACATTTCATTATTCTGAGATAAGACACAATCTGCCGCTCGGCCGGATGACATCAGCCGCCATTTGTGTAAATCAAGGGCAGGCAAATGTTGACACCCCGGCTCCCTCTTGAATATAAATGTCTGTGTACAATCGGCTGGGATCGGGGCTATTAGTCACTTCTATTTGTATTTACTTCCAATTCAATCTTGATAATTGTACAATTGCACAAGGGTGGTAATTTCCCCGGGGAGCATTCATTATGTGTTATATGTGGATTTCGTATGGGACGTGGTGCTAGTCATGAAAACACCAATGGACTGCCCTGTAATTCACGTTACTCCAGAAGGAAAAAAAACAATGTTAGAGGGGTTTTCCCGAGAGCAGAAAAGGTCCTACCTCTTCGGCTCTCCAGCGCTCCATTTCCTCCCTCTGACTGTCCATGGTAAGATGGGGGTGAGAGCATGCTGTTGGCTTTGCCCACACACAATGACCAATAGCTGCCCGATGTCACCTTGGAAGATATCACCAAAGATGGTCAGAGGGAGGAGGTGAAGCGCTGGAGACCATAAGAGGTAGGACCTTTTTCTGCTCTCTGGATAACCCATTAAGGGTACAAACCCATTTGCCGGATCCGCAGCGAGTCCCCTCGCTGCGTATTTGCAGCGAGACTCGCTGCGGATCCCGGCCCTATACTTTCAATGCCAGACAAACTCGCAGCAGGGATGTACATCCCTGCTGCGAGTTTGTCCGTAGCCCGCCCCGTTAACCCCCTGCCGGCTGGACACGATACATTACCTGGTCCCCGCTCCTGCTTGCTTCGGCGGTTCCTGGCACGGACGTGCCAATCAGTGCGCTGCCCCGCCACAGTGCACTGATTGGCCGAGTGGGACGTGCAGACACCGGGAGCCCTGAAGCAAGCAGGAGCGGGGACCGGGTAATTTATAGTGTCCAGCCGGCAGGGGGTTAACGGGGCGGGCTGCGGACAAACTCGCAGCAGGGATGTACATCCCTGCTGCGAGTTTGTCTGGCATTGAAAGTATAGGACTGGGATCCCCAGCGAGTCTCGCTGCAAATACGCAGCTAGGGGACTTGCTGCGGATCCGGCAAGTGGGTTTGTACCCTCAAACTAGATAAATGAGAATCTCCTCCAAAAGGAAGAGTCAGCCATCTGTTGACAGCAGTTTGACAGTTCTTGCTCCTTGTAAGTACAGAGCAGACTGGTTGTATAGAGAGATGATGCAGCTCAGAGAGGTAAATGATTCTCATTGAAGAGAGTCTCTATACCGGTTACCTGTTTAAAGGGAAAGTCCAGAAAAATAAAAAAAAAACTGCTGCACAGGCAGGGGGTGCAGGGACATAATAAGGAATCTATACTTTCCTGTCCCTGTGAAGCCACGTTACCGCTCCCGAATCCCCACGGGCCTCCTCCAGCTCTCCCTCCTGCAATGTCACTACGCAGCCAATGGATTGCCTGCTCAGCCTGTCATTGACTAAGGCAGAACACCACTGCACTCATGCCATCGAGCGGGCAATCCATCAGCCGGATCATGTACTTACACCCAAGTTGTCACATAGCAGGAAACCAAACGAAAATGAGTTCTCGTGGAGGTCAGACCGCCGGTGATGCGGCACTGCAGGGGCACGGGGATAGGTACGTTTACATTCTTTATTATGTTCCTCCCACCCCCTGCCTGTACTGTAGGTTTTGATTTTGCTGGACTTCTCATTTAATGAATATCAGCATCCCGCCACCATACTTTGTACTGAGAAAAGACAAGAACCCCTTCCTTTGGAGGAGACTCTGATTTGGTGAGTATGGTTTGTTCTAAGGTAGCTTTAAAGTGTTGAAATAATAACTTTTCAGGGGCTTTTACTGAAGACACAAAAATCTGTGTGTGAGCCTTTCTCTCTGTCTTCTTTGTCTCCTCCCCTCTCCCTTCTGAGACAGCTGATATAAACAAGTCCCTGGCAGGCTTTATCTGCAACATTGTAGCTTCTTTGTAGTGCTGGGAGGCTTATTTTGAGGGCAAGTGGCTAACTCAATCACTGTGTGGCTTAATCCTCCCAGCATTACAAAGAAGCTACAATGTTGCAGATAAAGCCTGCCAGTGACTTGTTTACATCAGCCGTCTCAGAAGAGAGGGGGGGGGAGGAGGGGGAGACAGAGAGATAAGCCCATACACAGATTTTTGTGTCTTCAGCAGAAAGCAGCTGAGTACTGTGAGAAGGAGACTAAATAGATAATAACAAGTATGGAATGGATTGTTAGTCTCACCATGGGCAGCAACATATGAAAAGTTATGTTTGAGCGGAGTACCCCTTTAAGGCCAACATCGTTGAGTTTAGCGACATCTCTGACCAGGTCAGGTTGTCTGAGGGCCATGGGTTGTGGTTGCAGTCATAATAAAATTCTATGACATGAGCGTCCTTGACAGAATACATTTTCAGGGCACGCTCCAGTCTCATTTTCTCAAAGCGGTGTCATCTGATCTTCCTTGCCAATATGCAGTCCTTTTAAAACCTGAAGAATATATCCATTATCATAAACAGTCATACAGTTAGATGGGAGTTTTGATGGACTATGACTGTGACCAGCTACATTTAGCATCCCCCTGTATAATCTTGTTAGAGAGTGGGTATATACAGTATATATGCACAAAAAAAATGTTGTTTTTTTAATTTATACTGCTTACACGAGGCTTTGGTTATATCGGGTCATGGTGTCCCTTAGTAACATTAGCCATGACGCTATGTCAGATACATAGCATTATAGAAGCAGCAGCAGACGGACCTCATTGACTTACAGTGGGGTTAGTTGGGTATTTTATTGGGGTTTCTGCTGTACTATATGTTGCAACATTCTTGCCAAGATGTAGACACAGATATCTAAGAGTCATATTTGTACATAGAGAGCTGCCAGCATCCACTAACCTACTAGCTATCAGCTATTTGTTGTGATATGTTAATTAAAGGGGTACTCCAACTCCAAATTCTTTTAAATCAACAGGTGACAAAGTGCCAGAGATTTATTTACTTTTACTAAAAAAAAATGTATTCTTTTCAGTCTAGAGAGCAGAACAGGTTTTCTATGGGAATTTGCTGCTCCTCTGGACAGTTCCTATCACAGACATAGGTGGCAGCAGAGAGCACTGTGTCAGTCTGGACAGTATACACCACTTCCTGTAGGTTTTTTTTAATAGAAGTAAATTACAAATCTCTAGCACTTTCTAACACCAGTTGATTTAAAAGGCCTAGACTATCAAATACGGCCTAATCACCACTTCTCAGTTTTTATAGAGAAGAGTGCCCAGACACCACAGTAAGAATTGAACAGTGGTGTCCTTGTGACAGTCCACAGACTGCAAAAATACCCATAGGCTGCCACTTATGGTGTGGTGTGGTGCCGTGTGACGGCCATTATTGCTGCAGAAAATTGTTTCGGGGGGGGGGGGGGTCTACAGCCATGGATGTGCAGCCATGGATGTTTTTTTCTCCTTGGGAAGTACCAGACCATCCAGGCCACAATCTAAGCAATTGTTAGCATGTCAGGCGTGGAAATGGCTACAAAAAGGGGCCTAGAAGAAACAGAAAAGCATCTAAGTTTGTGGTTGGTTAATGACAGTGGGGCGGTGGGGAGATGGGGCTGCAGTATTTCACCTTTAGTGTTTATGAGAGGGGAGATGGAACTGTATAAAGTGGACATGTTTTACTCACAATTGTGAACTACTCACTTAAGTGGGAGTTGCCATCATGGCCACTACACAGTGTACAGAGCTGTCCTGCTTACGTACAGCTGCTTTCGCTGTGTATGTGTAATTATAGATGGTTCTGGCAAACGGCTTATCAGGTGGACCCCTACCAATCAGATATCGACTGCCTATCCTGAGAATAGGCCATTATAAAAAAAAGTCCTGGAAAACCCCTTTAAGAAAAAACTGCTGAAGAAAGAGAAAAAAGGCCCAAAATATGCAGGTTACACACAACATTTCTGGCTGTACTCCATCTAATCTACATCTACAGCTGCCTAAGGAGCCATTGTCATGTATTTTGTAACCATAGATACCCTTTAATGTTAGTATTCCATATCTAGCCCCATGTTCCTACAGAGGCAATACATTGTACATGGTGGGTAGTGTTCTTGCTATGCAGATTCCCTCAGCTTAGGTATAAATTCTGATACTTTGAAGACTAATGTATGAGCGGCGATGTGAGTCTGATGACTGGAACGGCACTTCTCTTTATAGTGATAATGAGTTATTTTTACCAATCTGTTTGATTGACTATCACTGAGGAATCATACATCTCATTGTCTGCCATAATGTTCTCTGTCTGTCACATATATTCTTCTATCACAAGGTAATGTTTTCTTTTTTTGTTCCCGTAGAGAGCAACCCATCTTTAGCACCAAAGCCCATGTCTTCCAGATTGATCCAAACACAAAGAAGAACTGGGTTCCCACCAGCAAACATGCAGTTACTGTGTCCTATTTCTACGATAGCACAAGGAATGTCTATAGGATAATTAGTCTGGATGGGTCGAAGGTAAAAAAAAATATTTACAATCTTTTTTTTTCCTTTTTTTCCACCCTTATAGTCCATTGGTGAAGGGTCACTTTAAAGGGGTTGTCCCAGAGAGTTCCTGGTCAGAATGGAGAGATAGGATGTGCATGCTGCGGAGGTAGCTCAATGCTAATCTTTGGCAATTGTCATAGACAATGGATTCAGTGGTAACTCGCATGCCCGTCCCACCACTCCATTCTGATGAAAGTCTTGGGGTCCCATTATCAAGATCATGGAGGGTCCCAACAGATCAGACAGTTATCCTCTATCCCAAGGATTGGAGATAACTTGCAACTATGGGACAACCACTTTAACAGAAGTTCCACAGAGATTCTATACACCACTTGCTATGAGTGGCACTGCAAAGCTAAGAGGGTTTCCCAAAATTAAATGTTATGCCCACCCACTGTCACCCACTCCAATCACGATAGCAAAGGCCCATTGTTCCCCAAGTAAATGGAAAGGTAGTGCACATGCTTGGCTTCTACTTCATTTACTGTCTACGGCATGTACTGTTACAAGCAAAGTCAAGTTAATTAAAGGGGTTATCCAGTGTTAGAAAAACATGGCCACTTTCTTTCAGAGATAGCGCCACTCTTGTCTCCAGTTCAGGTGTTTGCTATTAAGCGCTACTCACTTCAATGAAACTAAGTTGCAAAAACTGCACCCAAACTGGAGACCAGAGTGATGCTGTCTATGGAAGAAAGTGGCCATGTTTTGTGGCATTGGATAACCCCTTTTAATGGAGCGCTGGCCAACCATTCACGCTACCACTTAGTTCAGGGAACAACTGGCCATTGTTCTTGTGATCACAGGTGTCTCACCCTCCACTGATCAGCTATTTTATCCCCCATTCTATCCTGTTAATAGGGGAAAACATTTAATTTTGGAATAGCCTCTTTAATGATAGCTGTATACTGCTTCCATTCTAAATGATCCGGACCACCATAAATGACATTATGGACTGATGATGGGATATGGCATGCCATGTTGTTCCAGACATTGTTGGTATTCTCTAAACACAAAGAGGAGACTCTCCACCTACTGCTGGGTTCACAAGCTGCAGTACAGTGCAGTTTTACAAACTGATGTGGTTTTTCAGTTTTTACAGGTATTATGTTAAAAACAAAATATCACGTCATCGGGCATGTGGAAGAAAAGGGGTCCAATAGCATCTGTAGTATAATTTCAAGGCGTAGACAGGTACATAATATGCAGCGTTCCAACCCCAAGCATATACTATAGCCTTGAAATTATACTTCAGATGGTGTTGGACCCCATATGGGTTGTTGGACCCCATAAACTTCAGATGTTGTTGGACCCCACTTCTTCCATACATCCATGCCTACCTCAGCGTGCATCCACCATCTACTTTGGGCAGTTTCTGGAGGATTGGTCCTTTGTTGCTCTTGAAATATATACAGTTGAAGGTGATGTCATGAGGCTTGTCAGATGATATTGATGAGACCCACTGTCATCAGGAGATATAGCCAGAAAGAATGCAGCAGTACGATCCACTTCCCAGGCTGGCTGTTAATTCTGACAATGTAGCCTCATTGACTTAGGATAATTAAAAAAATATATCAGGAGATACAGCTGGGGAGTGGATGGCGTTGCTTCCGCACTCTCTCCCCAACTATATCACCTGAAATAGCTGTGAGACCTGCTGCGATCAATAACTTTTGACATGCCTGATGACAAGTCAAAAGTTACTTTTAATGACAAATCACATTAACAATCACAAAGCCAAAAACTGCAGTGTAGTACCTCATGGATCAGGCATGCTACACACATGCAAAGTTAGAGGCAATTAGAAAGGTCAGATTCATGAAGAATTAGTGTAGTTAAGCTTTTAGTTAAAGGTGTTATCCAGGAATTACTTTTTACAGTGAAATGAGCTGCATCTGGGGTAAAAATGCAAAAACTATATACTCACCTGCCCTATTTCCCCTCCGCTGTGGGAAGCCAGGACATATTGCAAAGCACTTCCTGGTGTCAGGCTTAACATATGGAAGTGTCAATTGGTGGCAGCAGCAGTAACCTCTGCCTCAGCCATTGATTGGATAGGTCAGCACTTCCTTGTGTCAAGATCAAGACCAGTAAGTGCTACACTGTGGGTCCAGGCTTCGATGGTGGAACAGGGGAAGTAAGTACATTTTTTTTTTATAACTTTTACCCCTGCTCTTCTGTAAAAAGTACAACACCCTTCAAGGGCTCTATAGCAGTAAAAGAAAAAAAAATGTTGTGTGACAATTGCAAGAATCCAAACACATTTGGGCCTTCATGCCATAATTTATTTGCGACTTATGGTTGACCACAAGTCACACTATAAAGAGCAAGCTTAAAGGACAACTGTGACTTTGGGGGTCTAACCCTATTGCTTTTATTCCTGTCTAGTTATATGAGATCTTGTAGAGCCCCTGACAACAAGCAGCTCTGTGTCCTGACTATGAAGCTTGGAATTCCTACCAGCACTACATTTATCTCCGTTAAGAAAACTGCTGTTTCAGTGTTGTGGTACATACATCTGCCGGGCGGGCCCATTCATATACATGTCATAGCAGCAGTCTGCTATATTGGTAACATTCGGCATTGATGGAGAGGTGCAGCGTCTTGCAGACATATTTTAAATAAATCCATTCATTCGTGGTCCGGCAGCAGTTTAATTAACTTTTCTCTCGGCTCTAAGCTATATTTGTAAGTCGGAGACTTTGTCAGCAAATACTTGTCTTCGGTTCCCTAGTACAGATGTTTGAGGTTTTGTGATGATTCTGCTTCTTGCTGTGAATGAAACCCGCTGATCCGTTCATTACTGCATGCCTGTATAAGGCGGCTGAATAGAGGAAGCCAAATTATTAATAGATGTGAAGCAAATACAAGCCAAAGCAAACAGATGCATGCTGCGGATAACACGCTACTCTATTAGTGCCCCATTTTATTTTGAGGCTTTAGAATATAGCAACTTTTTTAATAAAAATGTTTTATTGGTTTTATGATCATATAGCAACTTTTTGAATTGATGTATTGGCAGAGCAAGATGTGATATGCGCCCCCTAATCCCCTAGAGATTGCTATGTACACCTTATACCAAATTTCTTACTCCTCTAGACCAGGGGTGTCAAACCTGCAGCCCCCCAACTGGTGCTGAGCTACAATTCCCATCATGCCTTGACAGCCAAAGCTTTTGCTCTAGGCATGATGGAAATTGAAATTTTGCAAAACCTGGATGCTCTAGAGTAGACAGTTCCTACCATGACCAGAGGTAGTAGCAGGGAGCACCATGCGAGACTGGAAAGAATACACCACCTCCTGCAGGACATACAGCAGCTGATAAGTATCCATTATTAGGAGCACAACAGAAGTCATAAAATAGAAGTGCCTGGTTAAAGGGGTTATCCAGTGCTACAAAAACATGGCCACTTTTCCCCCTCTCTTGCCTCCAGGTCAGGTGTGGTTTGCAATTAAGCTCCATTTACTTCAATGGAACTGAGTTTAAAACCCCACCCAATCTGGAGACAAGAGAGGGGGAAGAGTGGCCATGTTTTTGTAGCGCTGGATAACCCCTTTAAGTCTTCCAATTTCTGGCACCTGAGTTATGCTTGTCTTAAAAATTCAGCTGTTATGGTGTATACACCTAGCTGCAATGCTCAAGCACAGGAGGTGTGTGACTCTATGGCACCAGCCTTATGTAATCCCTGGCCTGTTCTGTCTCTGTAGATAAAATAACTGAGACCAATCTTACATACCCTGCCCACTAATGGTCCTTTTACACAGACAGATTTATCTGACAGATTTTTAAAGACAAAGCCAGGAAGAGACTATAAACAGAGAACAGGTCATAAAGTAAAGACAGATTTCTTCTCTTCTCAAATCCATTCCTGGCCTTGGCCTAAAAAAAAATCTGTCAGATAAATCTCTCTGTGTAAACGCACCATGGGGGAGATTTATTAAAACCGGTGTATAGTAGAACTGGCTCAGTTGCTCCTAGCAACCAATCAGATTCCGCCTTTCATCTTTGAGGAAAGAAAAGTGGAATCTGGTTGGTTGCTAGGGGCAACTGAGCCAGTTCTACTATACACTAGTTTGATAAATCTCCCCCACAATGTCTTCCATATATAACATTCAGTATCAGGCATTTGGCATAATAGACAGAAAAAATATCACCGATTACTCAGCAGCATGCTCCTCTGAGGTCACAGAAGGTAATATATACCATACAGCTCTATAAACACAGCTACAATAACAATTTGGTGGGTTTAACATGTACTCAGCTAAGAATATATATGTTATGAGACAGGGAATAGTATAGGAATCTTGTCCACATTTCCCTGGTCATACTTCCATAGGCTGTATCCATGTTTTCTTGGACTCCCTAGGGCTATGTTCACACTACGTAAGTTTCGTAATTATCACGGCCGTTGTTTCCGATTTGCAACAATGGCTATGATTACTACGGAACTTACGTAGTGCTGCCGTCTATGGAATCCCGGCCGGAGTGTGTAGACATAGTAAACACTCCAGCCGGGCCGCTATTCACTGAATAGCACAAACCTGTCAGTGCACACAATGGAGCGTGCGGCTCCGGCTGCGCACTCCATTGTGTGCAGCGGGGAATTGGGATGCTGACGCACACGGATGCGCCCGCATCCCAATTCATCAGTACCGCCTGAGATGATCTTCTCTGACACGGCCGATGTCTTATGCCATGTGAACATGGCCTAGGGCTGCATCCAACTTCAGCCACCGGGAATCAAAGGCTGAATGATCGGACTTAAGCATGTGCCCATCTCTATTCATATTGTATAATATCTGGGTGAAAATCTAAAGAAGCAAGAAATTGGCACATGGGAATTAGTACGGCGCTTATCTAACTTGTTAATGTTTCACTCATTTATGTCTTTTTCTTCTGCCAGGCAATAATAAATAGCACCATCAGTCCCAATATGACTTTCACTAAAACATCCCAGAAGTTTGGCCAGTGGGCGGACAGCAGGGCTAACACAGTATATGGCCTTGGCTTCTCCTCTGAGCATCATCTCACAAAGGTGAGTATACTCACTGCACGATACGGTATGGACATTTGGTCAGTTGCTACAATGTTCATATACCAATTTTTACATGTATTTTAACATCTTAGACATCATATGTCTCTATTCTGCCCAAAAATGCATTTGTAAAATTCCCCAGTATGCAACTCTCTATGAGGAATATGTGTGAGTGACATTCAATGTGTAGTGTATTGGGCTTTTCAAATAAAATTGTTTTTTTAATCCACTGGTGTCAGAAAGTCATATAGATTTGTGAATTACTTCTATTTAAAAAAAATCTCAAGTCGTCTGGTACTTATCAGCTGCTGTACGTCCTGCAGGAAGTTGTATATTTTTTCCAGTCTGACACAGTGCTCTCTGCTGCCACCTCTGTTCATGACATGAACTGCCCAAATCCCCATAGAAAACCTTTTCTGCAGAGAGCACTGAGTCAGACTGGAAAGAATACACCACTACCTGCAGAACATACAGCAGCTGATAAGTACTGGAAGGCTCGAGATTTTTAAAGAAGTAATTTACAGATTTTTTTCCCTCGAGAGTACCCATTTAAAATTGTATTATACTGTATATTATAAGCTTGTATTGTATACTGTATATACAATACGCATTTACCAGTTAACTAAATCTTCTTCTGTAGCAAGCCTGTGAAACCGCAGAGCAAACCTGTATAATAAAATACAAAAACTAGTGTTATATATAAACACTTCTAGGAAGTTTATTCTAAAATTGCTTTTTAAGATAAAATAAAAACTTCTGCATCACCTGTGTTGGACCTAATGGTACCCTAAAGTAATAATGTTCAGCCTGTTGCTTTCCTGCTGTTGCATCGATTTTGGTGAATTGCTTCTAAGTTTTTAGATATTAGAAGAGGTGTTCTGCCCCAGGTCATTAGCCTCTTCTTTGGCTTTGTTGTCCACTGAGACGTACAGTAACTGCGCCAGGTAAAAGCTCTACCATCACTCGCAAACACTGGCGTAGCTACCATGGGGGCAGGGTACGCCGTCGCTATGGGGCCCGGGGGTTCAGGGGGCCCGGGCCCCCGCGTTAAAACATGCCCCCGCCCCCTGTATTGCCGCTCACTATGCATATGCATAGTGAGCGGCCCTGAGCCATCCCCCCGCCCGCCCCGCCCGCCCCTTCTATCGCCGCTCAGCTGAGCCGATCAGAAGCCCGGGAAAGTGCAATGAGCAGCACTTTCCTGGGCTCCTGATCGGCTAAGCGGCGATGGAGGGGGCGGGCTGGGCAGGCGGAGGGGATCGCTGTCCTACTCACCTGTCCGCCGGCCCCAGCAGCTCCTCTCCCGACTCTCTGGTCTCCCGTCATCCTCCGGCACAGGCAGCGGGGTACAGAGACGCTGCCTGTGTCCCGGAAGTGTTCTGCAGCGGCAGATGAGGATGATGGGAGACCGGAGTGTCGGGAGAGGAGCTGCTGGGGCCGGCGGACAGGTGAGTAGCCTGTTTGTTGTTTTTCTGGTCGCAGGGGGGCTACTATGGGGGCACTGGCTACTGTCTGGGGGCATTGGCTACTATGGGGGCACTGTCTTCTATGGGGGCACTGTATGGGGGCATTGGCTACTATGGGGGGCACTGTCTTCTATGGGAGCACTGTATGGGGGCATTGGCTACTATATGGCGGCATTGGCTACTGTATGGGGGCATTGGCTACTATATGGGGGGCACTATATGGGGGCATTGGCTACTATGTGGGGGTATTGGCTACTATATGGGGGCATTGGCTACTATATGGGGGGCACTATATGGGGGCATTGGCTACTATATGGGGGCACTATATGGGGGCATTGGCTACTATATGGGGGGCACTATATGGGGGCATTGGCTACTATGTGGGGGTATTGGCTACTATGTGGGGGTATTGGCTACTATATGGGGGCATTGGCTACTATGTGGGGGCATTGGCTACTATGTAGGGGCACTATGTGGGGGCATTGGCTACTATATGGGGAGCACTATATTATGGGGGCATTGGCTACTATGTGGGACCCTACTCGCTCGCAAATTTTGTGAATTTCTACAATAAGGATGCATTCACACTACAGAATCCACACGGATAACCTCCAGCGAACTCCGTGCGCGCTCCCACTTGATCATCTGGTCCCATAGGCTCCATTCTATGCTAAGGCAGATTTCGCCCTCCGCCCCAAAGAATTGACATGTCAATTCTTTTTTGGGTAGACAGCGGAATCTGCCTGAATAGAATAAAGCCTATGGGAAAACCAGATGTTTAAAGTGTCACTGCCATTATTTTTTATTTTTTTTTGCAGAAATCAATAGTCCAGGCAATTTTAAGAAACTTTGTAATTGGGTTTGTTAGGCAAATATGCCATTATCTGCATTCAAAAAGACTTTCCCCGTTCCCCCCCCCCCTTCCTCTCTTTCATTCACTGCTCTATATCGGGAAATCTTGACTCTTTTACATCAGTCAGGCCCTGTGTAACCTATGGAGAGGGAGGAGGGAGATTATTCGCCAGCAAAGAGCAGAGAACAAAAGATTACATAGCGGGACCTTTGTGAAATTCAGAGGTCAGAGATGTCAGTGCTGACTTCAAAGGAGATAGCCTGGTGATGTAGCTGTAAATTAACTCTTTGTTGTCCAGTTTTGGTGCCAGATCTCCCTCAACCCCTCCCCTCTCCGTAAGAGAACCATGAAGACAGGGGGGAGAGCTTCAAACTGCTTTTTCATGATAAAAATGCATGTTTCGGCTAATAAACCCAATTACAAAGTTTCTTAAAATCATTTACAGGAGCAGGTACTTCTCTCTTTGATAGGAGTCCCTGCTTCTGTACAACAGCCTAGAGGTAAGCAGCAATTTTCTATGCATCTTATGCAACCCAGTCTAAATTAGCCTTAGAACCACAATCAATAGTCGACAGTTACAGGCTATTTAGGGGTAAATTTATTGTTTTAGGGCAGGTGTGTCAAGCTTGCTGTCCTCCAGCTGTTGCAAAACTACAATTTCCATCATGCCTGGACAGTTTGTTTTAGTGGTATTGAGTTTTCCAGAAACAAGACTAATTTAATTTCTGGATGGAGTAGCCCCAAAATATTCCAAACATCATTGGCATCTGAAAAAAAACAAACATTTTTTTTTTGCCTGTATTACTGTATTGAAGTTCACCTCTCTCTGCTGACTCAGTAATGATTCAGCCGACAAAATGACTGCTTCTCCTCTGCAGTAGTAAAAGGTACCAATTTCTGTATAACATGGATGGATTGTTCCTGTATCCTTTCTTTTAATTTAAGCTATAGCCGAGTTTTAACACATGAAATATGGCTCAGAGGGGCAGATTTATTAGGACAGAGGCCTGGGGGAGGATTGGCGCTAGGTGCCATCATTAATTTGAGCAAAGTCTGCTCTGTGCTTCATGCTGCATGGCTCATGATAAATGTCTGTAATACTCAGGCTCAAGCCCTGCATCGGCTCTGCTGTATACAAATGTAGGACAAATTTAGACATTCATATCCACCATGGGTGGCAACCGAAATGGTTGTGAATGATCCCAAAGGGCGACATGAATTTACAGCAGCCGTACTGTCGCTATTCTCAAAATTTTAAGTCTTCCAGTACTTGTCAGCTGCTTTATGTCCTGCAGGAAGTGGTGACACTGTGCTCTCTGCTGCCACCTCTGTCCGTGTCAGGAACTGTCTAGAGCAGGAACAAATCCCCATTGAACATCTCCTCTACTGTGGACAGTTCCGGACATGGACAAAGGTAGCAGCAGAGTGTGCTGTGTCAAACTCGTAAGAATACACCACTTCCTGCAGGATATACAGCAGTTGATAAGTACTGGAAAGCTGTTCTGGCTTTGCTGTAGAAGGAACTTGGTCAAGCATTCATGTATTCTGAATGGTGACCGTATTTGTAAGCCGTTTCCTGACTCCTGTGGTGGCAGCAAATCTCCCCGAGAATAAAAGATCAGGCATTTAAATTCAAAGGTGCCTGATCCATCACTTATCATCTGTTTGAAAACAGCCATTATTTCTAATGTGTATGGGGGCCTTACATGCAACTAGAATAGGGGCAAGGGAAGGTAGGAGTTAGGGGATGTGTGCAGAGCATGTCAAGAACAGTAATGGAGGTTCCCAGTTCTGCAGTTTCTTAGAGTGTTTGGATTCCATTGCTTTGCTAGGATAGGGTGGATTTATAATGGTCCCCACTGCTTCATGTTGCTGGATTACAGAGATATACAGTGCATAATGTACATATTTTAGTATATTCACACCACATTCAGTTTGCATGTTGAACATATACATCAGGAGATATACACTGAACATGCCCTTTTGGCATGTTCTTATATCGTTGACCAATGCAAAAGTGCTCCCTGCTGCCACCTTTGCCCATGACAGGAACTGTCCAGAGCAGGAGCAAATCACCATAGAAAACCTCTCCTGCTGGAAAGGCTTGAAAGAATTTAGAGTCCCCGACTTGTTTCTAGTGATAATTCTTGGTAGTATTGCAGCAATGGCGAGTGATGGCATTTTTAAAACACTGCCACAAAGTGGGTTTCAGCACTTTTGGCATCTTTCTTGCACAGTGCTGATCCCTTTCAAGTAAATGAGCTCGTAGTCCCTGAATGCCCATGACAAAAGTACATGGAAAAAATCTGAAGAATCTACATTACTTACCAGTGCTTCAAGTTAATATTTGTAAATCACTTTATTAACCAAAAGTGACTCCTCACCCTAGAAAAAAAGCTTTGCGTCTCGCTTTTCTGCAATCTGCTGTCCATTGCCTGTTGTTAGGGAAAATCTGTCTCTAGTAACAGCTAAATAAGTACAAATTACAGGTAGGGGTTTAACATGTGCAGGAGAGAGTGAGAGCCTGAAAAAGCCTGGGCTGCTTTTCTGCAAGCTGACCCAGTCTGCCCGCTGAAGATGATCTATACTGTACTTTAAAGGTAAATCAAGGCTTCCGTATCATTATTTCTGCTCACAAACTTAGTGCATCACTATCCCCTTCCCCCTCCATATAGTACTATGTAAATCATTAGCTCATCACAGTTCCAGCCTGTTCAGTCCATGTTCTCTAGCCTTATGTTATGGTATAGCAGAGAAGAGTATGCGCTGTGATTGGCCAGAGATGTATGGGAAAAGAAGTCAGCTCGGGTCCCATCCCCCTGAAATAGAGAGGGGGATGGGACCAGAGCTGTGCGCTAAGGATGGGACTCTCAGGGCTTCAATAATGGCAGTGAAAGCACTAAAATCACATTTATCCTGCCTTTAAGAGCAGAGGGTCTTGCTTATGCCTGGACCATATTGTCCCATACTGCATTCCTTATTGTCCTGTATTTTATCCGTATAGCACATAGCATTGTACCATAGTAGCACAGATGTTTGATATGTGGGGGTACCATCTCTGTATACTGTCAGAAGAAGAGGCATAACCATCTACTTGGTAAGGCTGGGTTCACACTACGTTTTTGCAGTCCGTTTCTGCAAAAAAAGGGATGAAAAACTCATGAGAAAAATGGATGCAACGGTGTACATCCGTTTTTCCATTGACTTCCATTATAAAAAAAAAAAAAGGATCAAAACGGATCAGTTTTTTTAGCGTACACAAAAACATGGTCGACCTCATCCATTTTGATCCGTTTTTTTTTTATAATTGAAGTCAATGGAAAAACGGATGAAAACGGATGCACACACGCATCCGTTTCTTCTATCTGTTTTTATTAATCCGTTTTTTGCAAAAAAAAACAGATGAAAAAAACGGATTGCAAAAATGTAGTGTGAACCCAGCCTAAGGATGGTGCCTTATTTAGATAAAGTACTAAGATCACAGGTGACTGTCTCAATCCACACTGATACACTTGCGTCATGTATAGTACAAGCAGTTTGTTCTTATTACTGTCTTGTGTACCCAAATCTAAGCGTAACCCTTTACTGCCGGACTTAATCCATTCTCCATTTCATTGATTAGTTTGCAGAAAAATTTCAGGAATTTAAAGAAGCTGCTCGATTAGCAAAGGAGAAATCCCAAGAAAAGATGGAGCTGACCAGTACTCCTTCCCAGGTAATGTTATCAATCATTGCTATACTTCATAGTGCATAGTGACCTGCTCATTGTTAAGATCGAATGTCCAACTGTCTTCACATTTGTTTCAAAGGAGAAGTACCTATATCCGTAGGCAAAGCCATACACGCCTACCTCGTTCCCCTGCTGCACCGAAATGGGTGAAATCCGTAAGAAAAATTCACAACAGAAATTGACATTCTGCCGATTTCTATCTGGAAATAGTTTACAGCATGTGGATGAGAGTTGTAAAATCTCATTTACTTGGCTGATACTGTAAACCTCTGCCATAAGTAAAATTTGTGGCTATTCCATTCTCTGTGACTTTTAAAGGATACTCAAGCTTAATGAACTGGTGCCAGTAAGTTATACAGATTTGTAATTTACTTCTATTTAAAAATGTCAAGCCTTCCAGTACTTATCAGCTGATGTATGTCCTGCAGGAAGTGGTGTATTAATTCCAGTCTGACACAGTGCTCTCTGCTGCTATCTCTGTCCAAGTCAAGAACTGTCCAGAGCAGTAACAAATCCTCATAGAAAACTTCTCCTGCTTTGGACAATTCCTGACATGGACAGAGATGGCAGCAGAGAGCACTGTGTCAGACTGGAGAGAATACATCACTTCCTGCAGGACATACAGCAGCTAATAAGTACTGGACGACTTGAGGTTTTTTTTTTAATCATATGACATAATTTGTGCTAATATGTTTATATTTATAAAGTTTCCCAATACAGTGGTTCCTTGGATTACGAGTATAAATCCACTCTTAAACCAAAGCAAATCTTCCCATAAAAAAATCAGGGAAATGAAGACAAATGGTTCCACGCTCCAAATATAATGATTTATTATTCTGAATAACATGTAAAACAGATGAAACAAACAATGTGAAACAGCTGAATATGTGATATTATAAGTTACTGTACAGTATAGCAATCAGCATGTGGAGTATAATGTATAGTAAGGGCATAAACCTGATCACACAGCAGCAGTTTGTAGATACAGGATGGAACTGCAGATCCCCATAATGCAGTAGTGTAGTACAACAGGTTAGAACACAGAAGCAGGGCTGCTGTCAGAGGTGTATGTGGTCACATGACAGCAATGGGGAAAGGGGGGGGGGGGTGTTCAGCATGGACCAATCAGGAAGTGAGAATCACAGAGCTGTGCAGGAGGACAGTGACAGAAACTTTTCTATACAGCAGTGTGAATGGCTGAGTGTGAGTGCAGGCACATTATAGCAGCAGTGTGCATAGCTGAGTGTGAGTGCAGGCACAATATAGCAGCAGTGTGTATAGCTGAGTGTGAGTGCAGGCACAATATAGCAGCAGTGTGTATAGCTCAGTGTGAGTGCAGGCACATTATAGCAGCAATGTGTATAGCTCAGTGTAAGTGCAGGCACATTATAGCAGGGATGGACAGGATGGGATACACAAGGGCTGACATAGACTGTAGGAAGCATGAAGGAATGAGCAGGGCAGATGTGGGCACAGTATAGCAGCACTCTCTGTCCGTGGAGAGACGGGTTACAGCTATGAAGAGATTACCTCCATAGTCCTGTCCCCTGATCTGTAGAGCTGTAGACCCCGCTATGCAGACCATGCCCCTCCTCCACTCTCCCTCCCATCCAGTACAGGGAGCTCTTAAACCAAAGCAGTGCTCTTACACCAAGTTATAATTTTGAAAAACTGTGAGCTCTTCTTGCAAAGCGTTCTTAGTCCGAGTAACTCTTAAACCACTGTATTTGAGTTTTTTTCATTGTTGCACTTTACAAAGATTTTAATGTCAAAATGTAGTATGTATGGTGAATCCAACCGCACAAACTACAACCTGATCCTCATAATGGGTAATGATACCAAATCCATGACTTCTCCCTTCTGACCCCATAACACTAGCCTGTAGATATATACCAAACATCCTATAATAAGTCATATAGTGATATACCAGGATATGTTTGCCTATTGAGTTCTATAGCATACAACACCTCCCGAGCTGACCTGTAACCTTTGGACTCCAGAATAATCTGGTCTACATTCCTGATTCACCATATATATCAGGATCATATAACAGTAACATCAGAATACACGTATTCTAATTCTTATGCAGAAACTTGAGCAGCAACTAAAGGATGGATATTATTATAAGGTGACGCCATCAGTTTAGTTCCTCACTTGTTGTCTATGCACTTTAATCCTGGGCCCCATTGCAGTTGCAACCCATGACCCCTAATGAACATCAGGAACACATATACTGTAGATTCTACCCATAGGCATTCACCTATATGGTAATCTAAATAGGCATAGCAAAAATACATCCAGTACGATGCAATTATCCCATAAATCTGACAAATTCTCGGCCAACATGTCTCCTTTCATCCGGTGTCCCTATGTTATATGGCTGTCGTACTGTTTCCTCCATTCACCGGCCTCATGGATCTGATAGAAGGCCATTTGCATCTGACATCTGGTCATTTCCTGTCGAGTAAGGAATTGGTGGCGGTCCAGTTTACGCAACACAGGTGTCCAAATTGGCTGGAAAAAGCCGTAATCACAGTTGGCATGGCTTAGACGTCTCCACCGAGAGATGAGAGATTGAGAGCCCGCTGACACAAAATTCTAATCCAATTATGTAGATATTGGTCCCATTTATATTGGTTCTCTTGTATAAGAGGGACATGCTATTCATGCTCACAACTCACATTATATTGCTGAAACCAAGCCACGCTGATGGATTACGTATATCCTTCTGGTTTCTTCTACAAGAGTTCTAGGTCATCTCAAGGTGACATGTTGGAAATAACTTTCTTCAAGGTTATCGTCAAACTTATATTGGATTAATTTTGGAAATAAATATAGTAATATTCCTTTCATCCGCCGGTAATGGGTTCTGACGGCTGCCGGACTAATAGATGTTTGGATTAATGGACTAGTAGAAACATGTGAAGTAATTTTGTATAATAATCTAATCTTTGCTCTAGAGCAGTGATTTTCAACCAGTGTGCATGTTCACATGGTGGGGTGTGCCGCGGGGAAAGTTCCCCAAACTATGGTGCCCCTGCAGATCGTCCCGCTGCTGCTGTCCGCCTCACCTACTGGCCGCCTGTAGCGCCCGGATGTGCTCCTCCTATCCAATCAGCGGAGACCGGGAGCGTGGTGCGGGCCCTACGGGTGGCCAGTAGGTGAGGCGGACAGCAGCGGCGACCATCTCGGAGGAGGTGAGGAGGAAGGGGGGGAGAGAAACCTGGGGATGGGGGAGCGAAACAGGAGAAAACATGGGGGGGGGGGGAGAAACCTGGGGATGGGGGAGAGAAGCATGGGGGAGAAACGGGGGGAGAGACAGGGAGAGAAGCATGGGGGAGAGAAACATGGGGATGGTGGAGAGAAGCATGGGGGAGAGAAGCACAGGAGAGAAGTAGGGGGGAGAAGTATGGTGGAGAGAAGCGCAGGAGAGAAGTAGGGGGGAGAAGTATGGTGGAGAGAAGCACAGGAGAGTAGGGGGGAGAAGTATGGTGGAGAGAAGCACAGGAGAGAAGCATGGGGGAGAGAAGCTCAGGAGAGAAGCAGGGGGGAGAAGTATGGTGGAGAGAAGCACAGGAGAGTAGGGGGGAGAAGTATGGAGGAGAGAAGCACAGGAGAGAAGCAGGGGGGAGAAGTATGGTGGAGAGAAGTAGGGGGGAGAAGTATGGTGGAGAGAAGCACAGGAGAGAAGTATGGTGGAGAGAAGCACAGGGGGGAGAAGAAAACAGGCCCAGGTTTCACACTGAGTGAGTATAAATACATTTAGAATCTATATTATTAACTATATGTATAATGTGTACTGATTTTGTGCCATTTTGGTTGGTGGTGTGCCCCGGGATTTTTTAAGTATAAAAACTGTGCCGCAGCTCAAAAAAGGTTGAAAATCACTGCTCTAGAGGTTCTATTCAATCTTCTGCTTCTGGTCTTGTGAGAGTCTATGATATGTGACAATCCTATGCTGGGGGGCAGTGTCAAAGGGAATGTGTCATTAGAAAATCACCTATTGTTTAAAGCGACAATGTCATTTCACAAAACTTTTGTTTTGATCGGTCCGGCTCTGAGTTCTCAGACCCATACCGTTCGGGAGATAAAGCAGGGAGAAGACACGCTGCAGCACGTCCTCTCCCGTCTCTGTGTCACGTGATCAGTCAGACTTAGGCAGGGGTGATTCTAGCCTCTCTGCTGCCCGAGGTGAACTATAGGATGACGCCCCCCCCCCCTGTCAATCCGCCCACATTATAATCCACTACTGCCCCCCCCCCCCACTGCTGTCCCCAATAAACATAATGTTTGGTCCCTTGCTGCACAGAGGATGTCAGGAGAGGAGGGGGCTGATCTTATAGGGGAGGTCACAGCAGCACAGAGGAGGTCAGGAGAGGAGGGTGCTAATCCTATAGGAGAGGTCCCAGCAGCACAGAGGATGTCAGGAGAGGAGGGTGCTAATCCTATAGGAGAGGTCCCAGCAGCACAGAGGAGGTCAGGAGAGGAGGGTGCTAATCCTATAGGAGAGGTCCCAGCAGCACAGAGGATGTCAGGAGAGGAGGCTGCTAATCCTATAGGAGAAGTCCCAGCAGCACAGAGGATGTCAGGAGAGGAGGGTGCTGATCTTTTAGGAGATGGTCCCCCTCTTCCCCCCTTATAGATGGACCCCCTCTTCCCCCCCTTATAGATGGTCCCCTCTCCCTTATAGATGGTCCCCCTCTCCCCCCTCCCTTATAAATGGTCCCCCCCTTATAGATGGTCCCCCCCACCTGTGGCTGTGACTTCCGGCACACGGGGAGCTCTCTGATGCGCGCGCTGCCGGGGACGGATCACGGACGTGGAATGCCGGTACCGGAAACCCCCGCGCCCGGACAGCATCTGTAATTCAGACTGTATTCATAAGCGCCGCGCTGTAGTAACAGCACTGCGCGGCTGATTCATTACAGCGCGGCGCTTATGAATACAGTTTCCCCCGCTCCCAGCATCTAATTACAGATGCTGTCCGGGCGCGGGGGTCTCCGGTACATGGTACAATCAGTGGCGGATTATAATGTGGGTGGCCGCCCGAACCGCCCATATTATAATCTGCCACTGAATGCCGCCCCCAGGGGCGTAGCTAAAGTCTCATCAGAGGCCTCGCGGGCCCCCCTTTGGTAGCGGCCCGGTCGCGGCGGCGACCGCTGCGACCGTGGTAGCTACGCCACTGGCCGCCCCCATGATAACAGCTGGACACTGGACTTAGGGTACTATTACACCAAGCAATTTTTCGACGACTAACGATTAGCGATAAACAATCTTAAACAACCGCTAAGGTAAACGACCCGAAATCGTTCGCCCAATTACATGGAATGATGATCGTTATTTATGATCGTTCTTGCGGTCGTTTAGTCGCCAGTATTGCGTACATTTCAGCTGCAAATTCTTATTCCACCGAACGATGTGCGAACGATGAAACGATAAAAATAGCTCCAGATCCTATTAAATGATCAACGATTTCTCGTTGGTCGTTTAATCGTTGCCTGCTATTACATGAAACGATTATCGTTCAAATCCGAACGACTTAACGATTTTTCGAACGATAATCGCTCCGTGTAATACCAGCCTTATAATGGAGCTCTATGGAGTCTGCCTGATCAAAACATTTGACATGTCTCCATAGCCCTAAGGCTTCCGGGAAAACACGAATACAGTCATTGGCCATAGGCTATATCCATGTTTTCTAGGACTCCTTAGAGCTGCATCCAACTTCTTAAGCCACCGGTAATCAAATGCAGAGCGTTTGAGTTCAGAAGAGTCCAAGTGTACTTGAGGTTCACTGATCTCTACTCACTATCATCATAGATAGTATTATGTTGTTAGGCTATGTTCAGACTGCGTTAGAGACCGGCCGTTCCATGACCCGGCCGGGTCATGGAACAGCTGGTCTGTGAAAAGATCATCCCGGATGGTACTGGCCGGATGATCTTTGCAGCCGCAGAGTTCTGATGCGGGCGCATCCGTGCGCGCCCGCATCAGAACTCCCCACTGCTCACTATGGAGCGTCCAGCCGGAGCTGCTCGCTCCACAGTGTGCACTGACTAGCAGCCGCAGAAAACTGACATATCAGTTTCTTGCGGCGCCGTAAGAGATCCCGGCCGGAGTGTATACTATGGGCCACATGTATCATCCTGCGAACGGATGATTTTCGGCGGAAAGTGCCGATTTGCGTATTTTTTTATACGCAAATGGCCGATTTGCGAATAAAATATTTGCAAATCGGCACTTTCCACCGAGTACGCCAGGGGGGTGGAAAGGGGGCGTGTAGTGGGCGGAACGTAGCTGGCGTAGGTTTTCGGCGGTGCGCACCGGCGCGCACGAGATTTATGTAGAGGCAGTCCGCCTCTACATAAATCTCCGTAGCGCCGGAGCTGCGGGGGCATTTTTAAGTCCGGCGTAAAAAACGCCGGACTTAATAAATGCCCCCCTATGTGTATACACTCCGCCCGGGATTCCATAGAAGACAAGGCAACGTATATTTTCGTAAAAAGTAAGTCCGTTGTTGCAGATTGCACTTGTACTTTTACGAAAATATATGTTGTGTGAACATAGCCTTATGGTGAAAGGTGGCACAGATAGATAACTATTGCAGGATCCACCATTCACAATATCAACCTCCCTACCCAGTGACCTCTACAGAGGTCACAGATCATTCCTACAAAATGCTCCAATTCGGGTCTTGTGCCAGACCATGGGGCTGCCGTAAAGTAAATCTCTAAATGCCGTGCAGTATTTAGTCAGCACATGGCTGCAACATAATAATATATATAATTAAAATCAGAAAAGGGAAACAGCTTGCAAAAAAAACTAGACTCAAAACTATTTGGTTTTAACCAGTTAAAAGAAAAATCATGGTGGCACATTCTTCTTAAGATCTGTATATCCTAACGCCACGGATGGATACGTGGAGCCTATATGGCGACACTGGTCCCTCTGGGTCTCTGATATAGTATTGTAGGACCTCCATTGGCTGCCATACGACCCCGAGATGTCTTAGCCTCCCCTAGAAACATGGCACTTGCTTTTTCTCATAGATTCTGACAGTAAAAATATGTTCCTTTGTAATTCTACCTTTGTTATTTGATCATTTTGTCAGTATGTAAGTGATACAGTTAGGTTGGGTTCCTTACGTTGCATTACACCTTCTGTAGCTTCCCAGACAGAATAAGGAATATGAGCTCCCCCTGCCCTGCAGCCATGTTGTATCACTTTATCACTTATTAGAAAGAAAGATCAAGTCGTAACTTTATGGTAATTTACTTTTTAACATTTTGTAATATTTTTTGTAAAGCAGCTAAAACATTACACCTTAATGATAACATGTAACAGCCACCACTTCTTATGCAGGGTTCCTGCGGTACAAGGTAAGATGGAAGGAAATGACTATATTTTGCTTCGTGGCTCACAGCATCATTGTGTGGGTGATTGGATTTCATCTGTGATAATATTATTCTACATATACAATGCCATGCTTATATTCAGTGCCAATTATACCAGCCTGCATCAGGTATCCGAGCCCGGCATATCTCTACAGCATGGGCATGAAGAATAGTTGCTCATAGTGACCGGTCAATTGATAAGTTTACATAGGTATTTAGCAACCTGATAGTTTGCTATGGGGCATAGCTCTGTGCACAGGTTTCATACATACCCATCTAGAGAATATGTTCTCACAGACAATTTACTCTCTATATAGGAGTCATATATAAGCCAAAGGTCTATTGTAGTGTATTCTATAACTGCACATCCATATATATCCATATATATCTTCTACCCAGAATTCCATTGTGTCCATCACCTGCAGTATATTCTCCTTCTTTTCCCACTTTCTAAAACTCAGCATGGAGAAAGCTAAATTTATCATCTCACTTTCCCCCACATCTCATTCACGATTGATCGCTAAGGGTCCTATTACACTGAGCAATTTTTAACGATTAACGACTAACGATAAACGATTGCAAACAAGATTGTCTATCGTTAACCTGAAATCGTTCACCATATTACACAGAACGATAATGGTTAGTTACGATCGTTACTATGATAGTTATTGCGATCGCTTCTATGATTGTTTATTCCTTCTGATCCCAGAAAAACAATGAACTATGTGCAATTACACTGAGCGATTAGTGAAAACAATGCGGAACTTGAGCAAACGAATGTGGAATTACAGCGAACGATTAACGATAATTTTAGGTTCAGATCTATATCAACGATCAACGACATACAAGCGATTTTTTTTGATCGTTGCTTGCAATTACACAGAACGATTATTGTTTAAATTAGATCGATTTAATGATTTTTCGCACAATAATCGACCTAATAGGGCCCTAATGATGTCTTCCCTTTCCCAGTCCCACAAGTTCACTGTTTCGAGATGACCTTTAATTTTGCTCTTTTTTTGAGACCAGAAACCAAACCTCCAAGACCATACTACCTCCTCGACATTTCCCTATTCTGCTTACATATCAGCCTGGAGTCAAAAATAACATTAGTGCACACATCATCTCCAGCCTAGACTACTGCAACCTCCTTCTCTTTGGCCATCCATTCCAATCCACCCTCAACTCTGCAGTTCTTTTAAGCCAAAAACACCCCTCCCCCACCCCCTCGTTCCCTCTTTTCCTCTTCCCTCTGCTAATCTCTCAATTGGTTAGAGACGACATAGTGGCTGTCCAAAACCAGTCACTGGTAATCCAATGCAGAATGTTTGAGTTGGTACGAGTGCTTACGTGATCTCCCGCTACCCCCCCCCCCCCATGTAATCTCTGCACCCCACAAAACCTCCTTCTTTGCCCCCCTACTCATCATATCTCATGCGTTACCCAAACAAAAGTGACAAATACTGCCATAATGTGCTCATGTAATAGCAATATACAGAACCTCCAAGTAATATGAGATATGCAGTACCCAAATATGTAATGGCATACAGTGCACAATTAATACTGCCAAGTAATGGGGAAATGAACAATAAAGGGGTACACCAGCAAAAATAAAAATCTTTGAAATCAACTGGTGCCAGTTAGTGCCAGATATTTGTAATTTACTTCTAATAAAAAAAAAAATTTGTCTTTTCATACTTATCAGCTGCAATAGAAAACCTCTCCTGCTCTCTAGACTGGGAAGAATACACCACTTCCTGCAGGACATACAGCAACTGATAAGTACTGAAAGACTGGAGATTTTGAAATAGAAGTAAATTACAAATTTTTGACAATTTCTGGCACCTGTTGATTTGAATGATTTTTTTTTTTCCCGTTCAAGTACCACTTTAGGTGTCCATATAATGTGACTAAATGCCAAAGTAAAGAGAGTATTTTCAGGTAGGTACATACAAATGCCAAATGCTCACAACATTCCGTTACCAGAACATTCATGTATACTCATTCTCACTTCATGCATATACTTTCACCTACGTTCATTCTTGTATGAAAACATGTACATTTATATATCTACTCTCATCTGTACTCGCACTACTCAGGAGCATGCACGCTTACTACTGCTAGGCTTCCACCAATATGTACACATGTAACCGACACTCTTTAAGTGTACTTTTATAATGTATACACTCATGCACACCCTTTTATTATAAACACTCTATGTAGATGTATGTGCACAGAAATGCATGCACACATACACACTCGCTACACATGAAGGGGGTGGAATAGGAGAGACTCCTGACACATATGGCACTCAGCTATGCCAGGCTTGTCAGGGTAAGCATCTGCCACGTGTCCCGTCTCCCTCCTGGCCCTCCTTATTGAGTTCTTCCCCTGGTGCTTCCAGTCTGCGCTCAGCCTGTCTTCCTTAATCAGCTCTGTGCCCGATTGGACTGCCAGGCTTTCTTCTTCTCCTCTTCAAGCACTGACTAAAGCTCCGCTCATCCCACATTCAGCAGCCCACAACATCCCCAGTATGCTTCACACTGCCCCTGCCTGCCAGGCATGTCTTTTTCTTCTTTCTCCATGGTGACCCTGCCTCTTCTCCTTCTCCATTTGCCTGCATCTGCCAACAAGTAGTGCTGTCTCCACTCAGGACCTGGCAGTGCCCGTCCAACAGGATTAGGCTGTTGTTTCCTTCCCCTTAGGAGTTAATTGCTGTTATGGCGCTCTTTTTGCCTGCTGAATCATCTTAAAGGTGCTCTCTAGCGAAAAATGTTTTCTTTTTAAAATCAACTGGTGTCAGCAAGTGCCAGGGACTTGTAATTTACTTTAAAAAATTAGATTAAAAAATTTCCAGTCTTCCGGTACTTTTCAACTGCCGTATGTTCTGCAGGAAGTGCTGTATTCCTTCTAGTCCTACACAGTGCTCTCTTCTGCCACCTCTGTCCATGTCAGGAAATGTTCAGAGCAATAGCAAATCTCTATTGAAAACCTCCCCTGCTCTTCAAACTGGAAAGAATACACCACCTCCAGCAGGACATGCAGCAGCTGATAAGTACTCAAAGTCTGGAGATTTTCAAATAGAAGTAAATTACAAATCTCTGGCCCTTTTTTTTCCGCTGGAGTACCTCTTTAAAAAAGAAACCTTTTACTCATTATACCGCCCCTAAATGTTGCCACCTCTAGCTACCTGCCCACCGGTGCATAGTGAGTAGTGCTTCTCTATATGGATCAGCTTCAAACAGGGCAGAGTTATATAGTATAAGAAGGCATTGTCCACAATAGGTATACCGTCCTAATAAATCCTTACAGTTATTTATAGCTAGCATTGCATCTGTGTGTAATAACAGTTTACTAGTCATGTCCTTTATTTATTAGCATTGCATTTCCTATCTTATTACTAATTGTTTTTATGTTCCATTAAAGGAATCGGCAGGAGGGGATCTCCAGTCTCCTTTAACACCAGAAAGTATTAACGGAACAGATGACGAAAGAACAACCCCTGAAGTGACGCAAAATTCTGAACCAAGGGCTGAACCTACGCAGAATGCGTTGCCATTTACACATAGGTACCAATTCAGTTCACGAATCTTGATTAACTGATGTGTATCTGCTAGTAATATGTGACCAGAGTTGTATAATCCTGTATGAACGCTTATTACGGACACTTGATAATCTCATTACCTCCTCAATAGTTGGCGGATCATATGCAATTTCTGATCTCCTGTAGCAAACCGGCCCAGTGTTGTAGCAGGGCGTTAGTTTCTAACCATGTGTAACTGCGTAGACCCTCATTCTGATCAGTCGGTGGTCGGCAATCTGGTACAAGCCGAATAGTGAGACTAAATTCATGAGTGCTTTCTATGGGACTTTGCATTTGTTACTAACCAACCATACATGAACAATAATGCCCCATATCATATATCCCAAGGGTTTTCTGGAATGCGTCTGGGCAGCAAAATCCCATGGATAAGATTGGTACTTCTCTGAGGAAAAAAAAATCAAAACCTTTTTACTAGTCCACTCAGCCCCTGTGAAGGTGTTGTCCTATGTCACACAAGATATTACAAGTGTTCAACCCAAAGTGCTCCTGCATCTAGACAGATGTCTTATACCTATCTGTTACGAGCTTCTTGGAGTTCTTCTTATTCCCTTCCTTAGGCTGTGTTCACATGCAGTATTGTTGCATTATTTAAGTATTGCAGTATTCAAAACGGCCCAAAATGGACAGTTAAAGGGTTTTTTGGGCTTAGAAAAACATGGACACTTTCTTCCAGAAACAGCACCGCTCTTGTCCTCAGTTTGGGGTGTGGGGTTTCTCAGCTCAGTTCCATTGAAGTGAATGGAGCTGAATTGTAATACCACACACAACCTGAGGACAGGGGTGGAGCTTTCTGTGGGGGTGGAGTTTTCTAATCTTGTATAACCCCTTTAACAGTCAAACAGCATTTTTTTTTATATTGGACCAGATTTATCAATCTAAGGGGGAATTCACACATTCCATGATTATAGTCCTTACATAGAAGATCACAAAATATATGAATTTCCCCCTTAGGCTGGGTTCACACTGCTTTTTTTCAGTTCGTTTAATTTATATGTTTTATGGAAAAAAGACAGATTGGAAAAACGGGTGCAAAAACAGATGCAATTGTGTGCAATCTATTTCGATCCGTTTTTCTATTGATTTCCATTATAAAGATGGACCACGTTTTTGTGTACGATAAAATGTAAATACGCCAAACGTATACGTCAAACGGACTGCAAAAATGCACTGCAAACCCGGCCTTAGACAACAAATTTGTGTGCAGCCCTGCTGATTCTAATGACGCCGTGTCATAGAGGCAAGGCGATATTGTCACATTTGAGGGCACTTTAATGGAAAAACAACTTGTAATTCCCATTTATTGATTTTTCTTCCCATTTAGTTTGGTCCTTTTCATCCCCAAAAACGTTTTTTTAAAAAGTATATTCTATAGTTAAAGCAACTCTGTACCCACAATCTGACCCCCCCCCCCCAAACCACTTGTACCTTCAGATAGCTGCTTCTAATCCAAGATCTGTCCTGGGGTCCGTTCGGCAGGTGATTGTTCTAAAAAACAACTTTTAAACTTGCAGCCCTGTGCCCAACGGCCGTGGCCTGGATTGTGTATGCATTAGGCTAGCACAACCTGTTTGTCCCTCCTCCCCACCCTCTCCATCATTAGGAATGCTCCAGGCAGATTATCTCCTATTCCTCAGCTGTGTCAGCCCGACACATTGGCTGGATCGTTAAGACACCTGTGCAATGTTCAGCATGCAGAAAATGTTCCGTTGGCATTCCTAATGATGAAGATGGTGGGGAGGAGGGACGGAGGGGTGGT
Organism: Dendropsophus ebraccatus; assembly: GCF_027789765.1. Lineage (NCBI taxonomy): Eukaryota > Metazoa > Chordata > Amphibia > Anura > Hylidae > Dendropsophus > Dendropsophus ebraccatus. The sequence goes on along the minus strand of NC_091456.1, from coordinate 161,921,664 downwards.
GCAAAGTTAGGGCACCGATATTGTAGGCCACGGCCGTTTGACACAGGGCTTCCAGTTCAAAAGTTGTTTTTTAGGACAATAACTGCATCACCTGCCGAATGGACCCCAGGACAGATCATGGATTAAAAGCAGCTATCCGAAGGTACAAGTGGTTTGGGGGGGACAGATTGTGGGTACAGAGTCACTTTAAAAAAGGCTGGAAAAAATACCTAAAAATGTCTAAAAAAAAAAAACCAGCTCAAAAACTCACCAGTTGGCAAAAGAATGGCTAAAATGGTTGTTTTTGAGGGTGACAATATGGACCAATTAAAAAAGTGTACACTTTGCCTTAAAGCGAATGTACTGTACCAGCTGTACATCGCTTTTCTGTTTTAACCATGAATAGACCGGGCGCCGTCCCGGGTTCTTTTTCTGAACCACGGCCCGGTTCCTGGGTGCGGCGCCGGTCTGTTACCGAGCACCGGCCCAGCCTGAAGCACTGGTGGGCCAGGAAACCCCCTCCCCTCTATGACTATTGTCTTTTGAGTCTATTCATGGTAAAAACAGAAAAGCATTATATCGTTGGTATAAAAAAACAGCAGTATCCAGAAACAGGAGCATTATTATTTTATAATGATTCCCACTGAAAGATGGTTCTGATTTGCAGGATCTAACAAAAGTGTAAAATTCCATTGTACCCCAAACCCTTCCACTTATTCACTTGGAAAAATGAACACGTCTTATGCATTATAAGATGTCCTCATTTACTCTTTTTAATGACTTTGCACTGATATGTATATATGTTACTGTCACATCAGTACAGCGTATAAGGCATATTATGGCATACATAAACGGCTATACAGAGTCTATTCAGCTGCATCTATACAAGTAACTGCAGCATACACGGACAAAACTAGCAGGAAAGTGCTCCTCAGTGTCCTCCTGGTATAACGTCCAGTAATGTCCATTAGACACAGTATCTTCATTGGATTATATTGATGTCCGTGTGCCTTGTGTTTTTACTATTTATATCAGTGTCCGCATAACGTGTAACACTTTCTTCTTTAGAGTTCTTGTTCATGTGACTTCCATGTATGGATCTGCCCTCACTTTCTTGTAATTTTTAAGTATTCTTTAAAAATATGCATTTTCTTACTAGTTTCTTATGTTTAAATATAATAATATAAGAGCAAGGAATAAAAATTCAGGTATTTGTCATTCCCATGAAAAAATGGTTTGTGGAGGCCCATCTCTTGATAAGGGTGGGTTTGCAATGGACTGTGCACCCTTGTGTGACACATTGGTACATAAATTAAGTAAAAAAAATTGGGATATTAAGTTTTGAGATATATAGTTCTATGGGATAGATAAGAGGAAAGCATTGGAAGGTACATTACTGGGGGAGTGGTCTGATGGATGAATGAAGAGAATGATGAGGGAATGGGAAGAAGTAAACTGGTTAGAAGAACATTGAAGGAGTGGTCTGGTAGATTAGAGGAGTATGGAAAGGAAGGGTGTGGTAGATTAGAGGAGTATGGGAAGGAGTAGTCTGGTAGATTAGGAGAACAAGGAAAGGTGCAGTCTGGTAGATTAGATGAGTATGGGAAGTAATGGTCTGGTAGATTAGCGAAGTATAGGAAGGAGTGGTCTGGTAGATTAGAGGACTATGGGAAGGAGTGGCCTGGTGGATTAGCGGAGTATGAGAAGGAGTGGTCTAATAGATTAGGAGAATAAGGGAAGGTGTGGTCTGGTAGATTAGAGGAGTATGCAAAGGAAGGGTCTGGTGGATTAGCGGAGTATGAGAAGGAGTGGTCTAATAGATTAGGAGAATAAGGGAAAGTGTTATTTGGCAGATTAGATGAGATTGGGAAGGAGTGTCTGGTAGGTTAGGAGAACAAGGGAAGGTGTAGTCTGGTAGATTAGAGGAGTATGGGAAGGAGTGGTCTGCTACATTAGGAGAACAAGGGAAGAACTGCCCTGGTAGATTAGAGGAGTATGGGAAGGAAGGGTCTGGTAGATTAGGAGAACAAGGGACGGTGTAGTCTGGCAGATTAGAGGAGTATAGGAAGGAGGGGTCTGTTAGATTAGGAGAATAAGGGAAGGTGTAGTCTGGTAGATTGGAGGAGAATGGGAAGAAAGGGTTTGGTAGATTAGGAGAACAAGGGAAAGAGTGGTTTGGTAGATGAGGAGAATAAGGGAAGGTGTGGTCTGGTAGATTAGATGAGTATGGAAAGGAATGGTCTGGTAGATTAGCGGAGTATAGGAAGGAGTGGTCTGGTAGATTAGGAGAACAAGGGAAGGTGTGGTCTGGTAGATTAAAAGGGAATTGAAAGAGTGGTACTTTACATTAGAAAACTATGGGAAGAAGTGGTCTGGTGGCGTAGTAGACCAATGGAAGGAGTGGTCTAGCACGTTAAGAGAGCATGGACCCAAAATGCTAACAACAAAGTAGAAAGAAAAATGTAAAATAAAAATTACCGGAAAGCGAGTACTAGACAATGCATGAAAGTCAAGGTGGACAGAATGCAGTACTTATGTAATATCTTAGTGTACGCACTTCAATGCCCTGTACTAAAGCTGCTGACTATGGTGCAATCTCTTCCTCACGTAGTGTGGACACAAATGGTTTTTCGTCCAGTGTTTACCGTAAATTGTATATGTTGAAGGTTGTTGTCACCTCGTACTTTATACTCAGTATTTTATCTACCGGTTTCCTCTACAGTATAAGTGGTGTGCACGCAGTGTATGATTTTCCTCTATTTGTGTCTATGACATTGAGCGTCCTGTTTAATTATTGATCACAATTTCTATTTTTGAAAGGTGACTGCATTATACTATACGTCTATGCTATTTTGCACTCCTCAGTCCGGATGCCTCACTTTGAGCATATAATATATTTATCGTGTTATATTTATGGATTTATAATCCTTTATAATCACTTCAGTGTTTGAGAAATTAGATATCACAAGGTTTTAATGTTTGAATCGTGTACATATATATATATATATATATATATATATATAAAATCATTATTATATATATATATCATCATTTTTTAACCTGGTTCTTGTTATACGGTAAACCGCCACAGGTTTTATATTATATTGGTAGCATGACAATGCAGGAAATGTTTTTAGTATTTTTTATTACAGTGTTTTCCGTGTAACATATATATTTATGCAAAATTTGAAATTTGTATCACATGTGTTTATACAAAAAAAAAGTTTTTGCAGCTTTCTTGTAATTCACATGGTGACTAGACCAATTAACTTTTTGAGACTTTCTGTTCAAAATGTAAATATCTTTGTTTCTAAAGATTTAGGAGTCTAAGGCCTCTTGAACACATGTGTATTAGGGGTTTCATACAAACAATGGTTGTACAGAGCTCTGGTAGACCTCCTGTTGCAATGTATGGGGCCAAACTAAAATACTGTATAACGGAATGCTCCATCAAGAGAATGGATTTTGTAAATAATATTATTGGTACCTTCCATAGAAACAGCTAATAATTATATTTCCACCAACAACCATAAATAAAATATTTATTACGCAGCTAGTCATTCAATATATATCTAATGTATTATCTAAGCTTATATCACCGCATATACAGTAGTTTATTTCTATCTAAAATTGCTGTAATCCTTTTCTTCAGTTGGGTCATGTGATCTCTTGGTGACCCCCTGAAATATTACATGTGTTTCTGTGCTCTCAATGGGGTCTCCATCTAAGCCAGCAGGACCTCCTATATGATGAAACTGCATGGACTGTTTCACACAAGGTTTTTACAGGGGAGAGACACTGATGAGAATTAGACAGCTCCTATCACACAGTTTTTATGACTATAATAATAACTCTACAGTTCTGGGGGGGTATAAAAACATACAATACAATACAGAATAACACACATTACTGAACTGGGGTGTGTCACTGTGTACATATGGGGGAGATTCATCAAACTGGTGTAAAGTAGAATTGTCTTAGTTGTCCCTAGCAACCAATCAGATTCCATCTTTCATTTTGCAAAAAATATGTGAGGAATGAAAGATGGAATCTGATTGGTTGCTAGGGGCAACTAAGACAAATCTACTTTACACCAGTTTGATGAATCTCCCCCATGGTCTCTTAGCTTATATAGAGATATATGAGGATGGTATTGGCTCTAGCTGTCTATGGAAGCTATGCTAATAGGACTGATAGCAGATTTGAAAGGGTTAGGATGCAGTTTGAAATCTAAAAGTCAAGATGGTGGCCGATCAGAGGTCATTTCAATACAGTAATGAACTGTATAGCTGCAGAGCTGAGATGAAACAGTTGGTGCTGCGGAAATAAATTTGCTTTATGTAGAGAAAAAAAATTAGAGAGGGAAGCAACAATTAATGTTGAATCACAATGCACATGATATATCAAGCAGGATTTTAAAAAAGGAGTCGATAAAATTTTTTCCCAAAAAATAGAAATAAAATGAATTATTTCTTCCATTACTAAGTAATGCTTCCATCGGAATAAGCAGGTCTAGCTCTCTTACTTCACTGACACATGGAGAGACTATGGCAATGCAGGAAAAACCATATTCACCTCTAAATCTTTTTAGTGTGTTTTTTTTTAATTCTTTAATTCTTTTTATTCATCTTGAAAGCAATGTGTGTAGCAACTTTAGTGCTTTCCCTAAGTAACACCATTTTAGTAACAAAAAGATTAACTACCTCTTATGAAGTGTGGCAGAGGTCACTCACCATTACCATGAACAGTTTATTCATACATGTTGATAGGATGTGTTAGTAGGATGGTTAGTGTTATATAAGGAAGTGTATGGATCTAACTATGGGCAGTGGTGTCTATAACGTGTTTTATAAGGTGCATTTTTTTCTCTTTAATGTACTCCACATCTTCCACACACACTGCCATATGACAACAGGTAGCCAGTCCTAGAGATGAGCGAACCTCAAGCATGCTCCAGTTCATCTGAACCCGATCGTTCGGCATTTGATTAGCGGTGGCTGCTGAAGTTGGAAAAAGCTCTAAGGTTGTCTGGAAAACATGGATACAGCCAATGACTATATCCATGTTTTCCACATAGCCTTAGGGCTTTATCCAGCTTCAGCAGCCACCGCTAATCAAATGCCGAACGATCGGGTTCAGATGAACTGGAGCATGCTTGAGGTTCGCTCATCTCTAGTAGCCACTATCTCTACACTTCTGTTTCAGTGTAATGTGGTAGGTCACCCTCTAGTGCAAGTATTATAGGTACAGATAGTACTGCCTCCTTGTCTCTCCCGATATGGTGGGTCCTCCTGCTCATTCATTTACACAGACACTAAACAATAAAAGAGAAGCTAGTAAATCCTGGCTGCTGAGCACAACAATTTCCGGAATGTTTCCTAAAAATGATTGGCTCTTATTATAAATAGGAACATAATGTAAGCTCCTTGTCTGACCCATAAACTACCAGCGTCTGTGACTCACTTATTATTCTACTATATGTGGACTATAAATACACTACCGTTCAAAAGTTTGGGGTCACTTTAAAATGTCCTTATTTTTGAAGGAAAAGCACTGTACTTTTCAATGAAGATAACATTAAACTAGTCGTAACTTTAAACAAATACACCCTATACATTGCTAATGTGGTAAATGACTATTCTAGCTGCAAATGTCTGGTTTTTGGTGCAATATCTACATAGGTGTATAGAGGCCCATTTCCAGCAACTATCACTGCAGTGTTCTAATGGTCCAATGTGTTTGCTCATTGGCTCAGAAGGCTAATTGAGGGATTAGAAAACCCTTGTGCAATCATGTTCACACATCTGAAAACAGTCTAGCTCGTTACAGAAGCTACAAAACTGACCTTCCTTTGAGCAGATTGAGTTTCTGGAGCATCACATTTGTGGGGTCAATTAAACGCTCAAAATGGCCAGAAAAAGAGAACTTTCATCTGAAACTCGACAGTCTATTCTTGTTCTTAGAAATGAATGTATTCCATGAGAGAAATTGCTAAGAAATTGAAGATTTCCTACAATGGTGTGTACTACTCCCTTCAGAGGACAGCACAAACAGGCTCTAACCAGAGTAGAAAAAGAAGTGGGAGGCCACGTTGCACAACTAAGCAAGAAGATAAGCACATTAGAGTCTCTAGTTTGAGAAACAGACGCCTCACAGGTCCCCAACTGGCATCTTCATTAAATAGTACCCGCAAAACACCAGTGTCAACATCTACAGTGAAGAGGCGGCTGCGGGATTTTGGGCTTCAGGGCAGAGTGGCAAAGAAAAAGCCATATCTGAGACTGGCCAATAAAAGAAAAAGATTAAGATGGGCAAAAGAACACAGACATTGGACAGAGGAAGACTGGAAAAAAGTGTTGTGGACGGATAAATCCAAGTTTGAGGTGTTTGGATCACAAAGAAGAACGTTTGTGAGACGCAGAACAAATGAAAAGATGCTGGAAGAATGCCTGACGCCATCTGTTAAGCATGGTGGAGGTAATGTGATGGTCTGGGGTTGCTTTGGTGCTGGTAAGGTGGGAGATTTGTACAAGGTAAAAGGGATTCTGAATAAGGAAGGCTATCACTCAATTTTGCCATGCCATGCCATACCCAGTGGACAGCGCTTGGTTGGAGCCAATTTCATCCTACAACAGGACAATGACCCTAAACACACCTCCAAATTGTGCAAGAACTATTTACAGCAGAAGCAGGCAGCCGGCATTCTATCGGTAATGGAGTGGCCAGTGCAGCCACCAGATCTGAACCCCATTGAGCTGTTGTGGGAGCAGCTTGACCGTATGGTACGCCAGAAGTGCCCATCCAACCAATCCAACTTGTGGGAGCTGCTTCTAGAAGTGTGGGGTGCAATTTCTCCAGCTTACCTCAACAGATTAATAGCTAGAATGCCAAAGATGTGCAATGCTGGAATTGCTGCAAAAGGTGGATTCTTTGACGAAAGCAAAGTTTGATGTAAGAACAATGTTATTTCAGATACAAATCATTATTTCTAACCTTGTCAATGTCTTGACTCTATTTTCTATTCATTTCACAACGTATGGTGGTGAATAAGTGTGACTTTTCATGGAAAACACAAAATTGTTTGGGTGACCCCAAACTTTTTAACGGTAGTGTATATCATTCATGCATTTAATGTTATGAATATGTATTATGGTGCTGTGCATTACATGCTTTACATTACAAAGGATAGCATAGATGGATATGGGATGGATGGATGGATAGAGATAGATAGATGGATAGATAAATAGTATAGGGAAAGGAAGCAGCACTCAGTAGTTGTTCAGTTGGTGGCAGTTGGTTTCCACCTACTAGATAGATAATTTGATATATATTGATTGGTGGATAGATATTAGATAGATAGATAGATTAATAGATAGATAGATAGATAGATAGATAGATAGATAGATAGATAGTCATAGATAGATAGATAGATAGATAGATAGATTAATAGATATGTAATAGATAGATAGATAGATAGTCATATATGTTCTGAATGACACAAGATGCAATTAATGAATGTGAATAGTTGCCAAGACTTCCATATGTGCTTAACATGTAATTATGTGTTAACTCAACTAAGTGTGTATATGTGTTTTTATAGTAAACCATACTACATAATATATTCATGTACATACCTAATCTAAGCAATGTGGGACATTGATTTCCTTCTTTAAAGGAGCATATAGATTTCCCATGCTTTAAAAATGAAAATGTGTACATGTCATTGTCAATGCTCTAAATACTGAGCAGCGAGGGATATATATATATATTAGTACTAGATAGCTTTTCAGAATCTGTGTGTATTTCTTATTGTGCACCCATTTGTGTGTTGTGATGGTGTGTATGCTTGGTTGCTGGGTGGCCACCATCTGAGTATGTGTAGCTATACATGTTGAAGTGTTCACAGGAAGGTATATCTGCTATACAGTATGCTGCCTCTTTATACTACACAGTCTTGTTTTAAGCCCTTCCCACTCAGGCAACAGAGAGTCCAGAAGGCTGTAGAAGAAGTCATGCTCCTCCAAGGAATCAAGTCACAAGATAAAAGACGTTCAAGATATGTTCAATACATAGCAAGAAATAGGCTTAGGGTGAGACATAATGTAGCAAAAACAAGAATATACCCTCTAACAGACACCTGCATGTGCTAAAATGTCTCTATTAAATGTATGTTATACATGTAGTGTAGGAACAATGACGGTAGTAAAAACGTGGAATTTTCTGTGTCTATAGAAGTTGAGATTACATTGTTACCTTTGAGTATTATGTGCATTTTAGCTCTACATCTAATTTTCTTGTATCAGTATACAGCATGTATGCAAATCCAATGTCTGCAGAGATGCAATGCAGTCTGTTTCCTTCACTCCTATCCAGCGTTTTCCTTGTTCTGGCGCTGACATTAATGACTACTTCTTAAGTGTTGTTCTGTATAGACTATATATAGACTATTAAAGTTCTTCATTATGCACAATTTATCCAACAGTGTTTTCTTTATCAGAGAGAAAAAATGTGGATGGTAAATACTGGTGTCAAAATCTACAGGCAAAAAAACACAAAGTATTTAGGTACACAGTTACTATGGTTGAAAACCCAATCCATTAGATTAAACTATGGGTGGAGGGAGATCAAATAGTGTTAGAAAGTTAAACAGATTTGTCAATTACTTCAATTTAAAAATCATAAGTCTTCCAGTACTTATCAGCTGCTGTATGTTCTGTAGTAAGTAATGTATTTTTTACAGTCTGACACAGTGCTCTCTGCTGCCACCTCTGTCCATGTCAGAAACTGTCCAGAGCAGTAGCATTATAATTTAATATAGTATAAGCATAGTCTGTATAGAGTCCTAATGTCATGTCATAGACCCGTAAAACATAACATGGTACCTAAGAATCATTGTTCTGTAGTACACATGAGATTAAACACACACACAATCCTCTTGATGTAAAAGTACGGTGTAAAATTGAGGTGCAGTAGCCGGGTCTGGTAACCTTGTTACAGTATAACACAGATCAGTGGTAAAGCCTTTTGGATGAGCCAAAATCAGCCATGCCCAGGGCAAAGATTTAAAGTGTTACGGTGAAAATCTCTTTCTTTCAAATCAGTAAATTTATATAGATTTGTAATTTACTTCTATTTAAAAATGTCCAGTCTTCCAGTACTTATCAGCTGTTGTATGTAGTGGTTTATTCCTTCCAGTCTGACAGTGTTCTCTGCTGCCACCTCTGTCCACATCAGGAACTGTCCAGAGCAGAAGCAAATTCTTATAGAAAACTTCTCCTACTCTGGACAGTCTATATAAAATCTATATAACTTTCTAAAACTAGTTGATTTGTAAGAAAAAGTACCCCTTTAAGGCCCTATAACACCAAGCTATTATCAGCCTATTTGGTCGATTATCGTCTGTTACAGCCGACAATCGCTTGGTGTAATAGCTCCTTTTAAAAGGCAATAGCCATTGTCCCATGCAATAGAAGGGATGGCAGCAGACCGCCGATACCGCCTATAAGCCACCCCGAAGATCTAAAGATTGTCCAAGGATCCCCTCCGGCAGTCACCTCTGACCCCCCCCCCCCTTACCCGCTTGCTGTCGGCGCGTGTAGTAGTACCGTCAGTGAGCGGAGAACAAAGAGCAAGCAAACAATCTTGCTCCTAAACATCACTCTGTGTAATAGGGCCTTTAGTTTATTGCCCTAGTACTGTGTTTAACTACCATAACCAAAGCCAGTTCCAGGGCACATAACCTATTTACACCCCAGGCATGAGGGCTCCTTAATGATAATTTGTGGTAGAGATCACAGCTTTGCACAGACCCATAACACCTACAGGTGCATGATCGGGCCATAGAAGTGACTAGGTCCGTAGTCTGTCTACGATTATGTACAGAAATGTTCAATGTGTGAACGCACCCTAAGTATAATTGGAGATGAGAGAACTAAAAAGTAGACGGGTATGACATATGTCAGTCCCCTTCTATATGGTTGCTATGGATACACTGCCTAACAACTGAAGCCTTTTTAAATGTTGTTGTCAGACTATGTATCCCTACCAATCAGTCTGTCTCATATATTATTTGTCCTCAGGTTTAAAGGGGTTATCCAGCGCTACAAAAACATGGCCACTTTTCCCCCTCTCTTGTCTCCAGATCAGGTGCGGTTTGCAATTAAGCTCCATTTACTTCAATGGAACTGAGTTCCAAACCTCACCCAATCTGGAGACAAAAAAGGGGAAAAGTGGCCATGTTTTTGTAGCGCTGGATAACCCCTTTAATGCAGGAACTACTGGCAGATAAGGGTTAGAGAGCCTTGGCAGTGCCAGACTGCTTTCTCCATCTAGTTTTCACACCCTTGCTAGATTAGATTTTTGTCCAAAAATAGATGACCTCTTTATTTGCTGAATATATAATGTGTTGACTGACTGATATGTAGAAGGCTGGAGGTTATTACTGAAGCCTCGGCTGGTGGATTGCCATGTTTATATACAGGCATGGTAACACTAGAAGTAATAATATTAGTTGGATTGTGTACGAGCTTATCTCCTTGATATATGGAGGCACCTTATAGGAAGACTGTCTATATTGCCTACTGCAACCAATCAGAGCTCAGCTTTCATTTTATCAGAGCATTTGAAAAGTTAGAGTCCCATAGTTGCCCCTTAATACATCTATATTTGCCCAATATAAATGCACCTTTAGGGGTTTTCTAAGTAAGTATGCCAGCCGATTACCAATCTATTGGTTGTCATCAGATGTCAGTGGAATATCTACACTGAAATCCAGGTTATATGTTATGTTATCAATATTGGCTGCACATCCCCGATTACACAGGACAATGTGTGTCCGCTAAACAAGAAGGTGATCAGCCAAAGAACAAGTGTTCTCCGGACCGGACCCATATAATAGAGCCCCTAAAGTGCCTATACACTTTATACTAAAATTGGCCAAACTCACCCACCTCTCTAAGGTGTATGACGGCCTCCTAACTCTCCAAAGACGGACATTGTTGGGGGAGAGAAGGGTCGGGTGTGACTATTAACACCTGATCCTTTTTTTGTCAGAGGGATAAGCCAATGCCAGAGCTATCTGTCTGCAGCTTCCCCCCTCCCAATAGGAGACACGTGACTGTTTAACCGTGCCAAAGATACATGTATACAGGGAAGTTGGGAGAGATAACTGATAAGCACTTGAATAACCCTTTTAATCTCTCCTGTCTTATTTGATCATATTGTTCCACATAGCTTTACACATCCATATATATTAGTCACCCTTCTAGAGGGGTCTACAATCTAATTTATTGCAATACATTACACATATGTGCAAGGATTACATCTGCAATGAGGACCCTGTATTGCAGATTCCATTAAATCTCACAGACAAAATAGCGCAACGTCTGGCGCTATTGTGTCTCATAATGTGCCTGACACCATGATGGAAACTCAACCGACTCTATTAAAGTCTATTGGGACCAGTGAACAGTGTTGATGTATGGCATATGAGAGATCAACATTATTTCCAGTTTTCTGTTCTTATCTTGGACCGAAAATATAGTTGCAGATGTGTATGTAGTTTTACCTAGATTATATATATTAGATTTGTGAAATACCATATAGTTTTGGAGCAAGACCACATAGTCTAGAATAGTTTTTCCATGTTAGGTCTAAACCTCCTTGGTCTGGTCCATAATCCATGGTCTGAACCAAAAAGAAAATAATCCATCTACATAAATATTGTATCTTGGAACAAGCCATTTAATGTCTTGGAAGATTGTGTGGAATCCTTGAGAGCTATTACATTTGTTGGCTTGTACTATGGGGATAGAACAGATGGCATCATAGAAAAATTGCTGATTTCAGACACTTAAGCCATTACTGGCACATGGTATAAGGGCTTGCTGTATAAGTAAGCAAAATACACTATCAACAGTGACTGGAGTCCAGAGATATTCGGCTTGAGAGTGGCACCTTTTCTATGGCCATGTCAAAATATTTTAAAGCGAATGTACCAGCAGGTAGATCACTTTAAGACTTTTATATAAATAGTCTGGAGCCGGTGCGGCGGTTCATTTTTGAACCGTAGCCGGGTTCCTGTGCACGGCGATGGTCTATTTCCAGTCACCGGCCCAGCCTAAAGCACTGCAGGTGGGCCCGCCGGCCCCCAGCGTGGTGAACCCCCTCCCCTCTGTGACACAACTCCATTAGAATCAATGGGGGCGGCCGGGCTCGCCTCCAGTGCTTCAGGCCGGGCCGGTGACCGGGAATGGAACGCCCGGGAACCAGGCCGCGGTTCAAAAAGAGGACCACGGCACTGGCATCCCGGAGCCGGCGCCAGTCTGTTGATGTAAAAGTGTTAAAGCGATGTTCCTACTGGTACATTTGCTTTAAGATATATATGACAAAGTGCATTATGCTAATAAAGTGGTAAAGTTTCTCCTTCTGGGAGTCATAGAAAGGCTTGTGGAGTCTTATAGTACACTGAGAAAAAAAAAAGCAAAGTAACTTTCCTACAAAGGAATAGAGCTTGCTATCTGGTACCACCTATTGGAGGTCTTAGGCTGCCTTAAAACACAATATATGCTATATAGTAGCTGAGCCAGAATCACCTCTAGAAGGAACAAATACCACAAATATGGTTTACATTTATAGCTTGTTAGTTCTCCATGTATGTCATGCTCTGTAGGAGTCTGTTTACACTGTTGGCCTATCCACAGGACACTGATTGGTGGGTGCTCACACCTGACACCCCTGCCAGTCAGATATCCAGCTCCTGCACTACACAACGTATGGGACAAGAAGCAGTTGTTCACTGTGAGGCGGTGGTGATGCATAACTGCTGCTCAGCTCCCATTCAAGTGAATAGCAGCTAAGTTGCAGTCAGGAACGTAGCTACCATGTAGGCAGACCACGCAACTACTACAGAGCCAGGGCGGTAAAGGGGCCTGCTTCCTCCCCCCCAGTGAATCATGGTCTGCCTACATGGTATGAGTGATGTCACTTGTGCGCTGGGGGGCTGGGAGAGTGAAGGAAAGCCTGGGGAGTATACAAGGGGGGGGGGGGGGTCTGGTTAGCATACAGGATTCATGGGGCCCCATACAGTTTTTTGCTATGGGGCCCCATAAATCCTAGCTGTGCACCTGGTTGCAGCCACTGATACAAGCTGCAATATTATAGTATAATACAAGTTGCCATGTTATAGTATAATACAAGCTGCCATGTTACAGTATAATTCCTACAAAATGTGTTTCTCTTAAAGGATCAAGTTTGGAATTCGCAACTTCAGTAAATTAGAAACACTAAAGCATTCTGATTAGTTCCAAATAAAAGATTCATTCAGCCCATGTCTCTCTTTCTTGTGTTTGTCGCCATGAAGAACACATTTTAAGCATCATAGACAGAAAATGTATTCCATGAATGAAACAGTGACCTCAAAGAGTTAAGCGATAGCCCTGTGGAAAGAAGAGGGTTAGCCTGTATTACACAAATAACAATGTAATCCTGTAAGAGGGTTACGTTATGATCTCCAGGAAAGTAGAATTGCAAAACAAGATGGAGTTACATGTGAAGATCTGGAGTTGTCTGTCATGTGCTCTGGGATTAGTAGATATCCGCTTATGTGTCATGCCAATATTTCTTAGCCATCTATAATCATTATAGGCCCAATGACATGGCATTCAGCATAGGTGCTAGATATAGATCAGTAGTGGCTGCCTGTCTACCTGGCCTTGGATCAAGTGCAATGTATACCTTATTTTATGATTGAGCTTAGACACCACTTTAAAGCCCATCTCTAGTATAAATGAACACATATATATTAAACAATATATACTTAGCTGTAGGTCAAGAATACAGCAACGGGGTGGGGGTGGGGGGGCAGGTGGGAGGCTCTGCCACTGGGCACCTGCAGATTATGACTGACTGCAGACGAAGGGGGGCTTTATGAAGACTGGTCTTATATTAGGCCCCACCCCCTTTTCCCTGGCAGGATTCACTAAGAGGCGCATGCCTCCTAGTGAATCCGTCCGGCCGGGCACCCGAACTTGTGCCGGCGTACTAAATTTACACCTGTAAATGGTGTAGATTTGGATCATGATTTACGCCTGCTCGCGGGCATAAATCATGATAAATGAGGCACAGGAGGAGGCCACGCCTCCTTCCCGCCTTATCATGCCCCCCCCAAGCTCCCCCAGTCCGCCCATCGGGCAAGCGGGTGCACGGGAGGCGTACGCCAGGGAGAAAGGGCGAATCTGCACCTTCTCCCTGGCGTATGCCTCGACATATCTTTCATAAATGTCCCCCAAAGTTCTGAATGGGCCCCCCAAGCGGTTCTTAATAATCCCCCTCTCCCTGTCGCTGACTTTCCAGAAAGAACCTGTTCTTCTCCATGAGCTATTGATTGAGTGCTGCCCAAGACACATTCATTAAACAAAGCATTAACTGTCATGTTTTTTTTTATTGCAGAAATCAGTAGTATAAGCCATTTTAAGAAACTCTGTAATAGGTTTCATCAGCCAAAAAAGCCTCCTTCTGCACTCAAGAAGCAATCTCCCAGCCTCCCCCCCTGACTTCTTATCTGTGCATTATCAGGCAAACACGTCTTCATTACAGTGAAGCTCGTGAAGACGGGCTCTGCTCTCTCCATTGTAAGCCTATGAAGGGGGGAGGGGCTGAGGGAGATGAGGGAGCAGGAAGAGGTGACATGAAGGTCAGCTGTTTGTAGACTCTCTGGGCACCTAAACCACAGGATTCTGGGGTCAGAAAGGTCAGTGCTTATCTATGAACTTACTGAGAGAAGATTGCAGGGTGTTGTGCTTTGCAGGACTGCTCCGTGCTCAGTCACTCCTAACAGCCCCTCCCCTCTCCATAGCCACATAATGGAGACAGAAATCCTGCTTCATTTGATGTGAGGGGGGAGGCTGGGAGATTGCTTTTTCTGTACAGAAGGAAACTCTTTTAGTACATAAAACCTATTACAGAGTTTCTTAAAATCGCTTGTACTATAGATATTTATTGTTTTCAGAAAAATGACCCTGAAATGACAGTTACGCTTTAACTATTATAATTAAACTTGTGGGATTCATCACATTTTTGCATATACATTTATTTGGCAAACTTATCCCCTTCTCCTGGTAGGCCCTCCGTTTCCCTCCCATTGTTCACAGCTTGTTGTCTAAGTTATCAACCACCAATCTACTCTAAAAGAAGCGGTCTGGCTGGTGTATTCATAGCTAAACTACGGGGGACATGTGCCTTTACATAAATCCAATGCGCACTGGAGCCACACACACACAAACAAACACAGATACATATATAATATATAATTGTGAGTGTGTGTGTATGTGTATATATATATATATATATATATATATATATATATATATATATATATATATATTGCTTTTAAAGCAGAGCGGTCAACAGTGGCAGGAGAGGAGCAGCATATCAAGAGAAGCAACATTTTAATGAAATTATTTGCAAAAATATTCAACTTTAAGTTTACCTGTGTTAGTTTAGGTTAAAATACCCCTTTAAGAACAAGTACAAAGTCTAAATAAATATTAGGTGAATTAGGAAATGCACAGAATACACAAGAACCACAGTCCATCCATTATACTGTATATGTCCACGTCAGGAAAGCCTCCAATGTACACTACACATGGTCAGATGGAGGCTAAAATTACTTTTTGGCTGCTGAAAATGAAGTGCGGAATTGCATAAATATATCCTTTAAAAGAAGACCTGTGTATTAAATGGATACCATATTAGCCTATGGATGATAGATGCCAATGTACAACAGTCATCACAGGCCTCCATGTAACATATATCTAGTATAAAATAAAGACAAAATATAGGGTGTGAATGAGTTCTTACAGGCGTATTCCCACCTCAACTAACATAGCCAAACTCCTAGGGCTCTACTAGTCAAATATTTTCATAAATACAATCATTTAGCAAACTTGTCTCCTTTTCCTGATATGCTGCTCTTTCCCTTCCATTGTTGAGGAAAAAAGCTTTTATATATATATATATAATATATATATATATATATATATATATACCAACAAAACACAACAATCACTGAACTCAGGGAGAACAGTGTAAAATTCCAATGGAGTACTCATTTACGAGTCTCCATTGATTGTCCCATACAAAATTTGAATATGCAAAAAAGGGGTCCGTGAAGCCTCAGTTGCGAGTCTCAAAACACGGGAATAGCCAGATATCCCTCTCTCCAGAGAAGGAAGCCCGTTGCCAAGGGGTGCCTCCTAGTGGGGAGAGCACCAAACCACCCTGATACGTAGTCCCTCAGGTCCTCACTCTGTTGCGAGCTTTGGGACTTAAATAGGGAAACACCAGAGTTTATATATATGTATATATATGTATATATATATATATATATATATATATATATATATATATATATATATCATAGGGGAGATTTATGAAACATGGTGTAAAGTGAAACTGGCTCAGTTGCCCCTAGCAACCAATCAGATTCCACCTTTCATTCTTCACAGACTCTTTGGAAAATAAAAGGTGGAATCTGATTGGTTGCTAGGGGCAACTGAGCCAGTTTCACTCTACACCATGTTTGATAAATCTCCCCCCAATATCTCTATGCAGCTACATTTCTACATTATACCTCTATAAATATATAGAGTCTGACCAATGCTTTTAGAGCAGAGTGGTGGTCAGCAACCTAGTTAACAATTTGTCAACAATGGGAGGGAAAGAGCAGCAGATCAGTAGGAGACAAGTTTGCTAAATGAATGTATTTGCAAAAATATTTAACCTGAATAGCCCTACAAGTATAATAAGTATTAGGGTATAAACCCACACACCGTATAAGCAGTGTATTTACTGCTGCGATACGCAGCAAATACGCAGCAAACACGCAGCAAATACGCAGCAAAAACGCAGCAGATTATATCTAAATAACTGAACACAGCATCAAATCTGTACCAACAAATCTGCTGCGTATTTGCTGCGTATTTGTTGCGTATCTGCTGTGTATACGGTGTGTGGGTTTGTACCCTTACAAGTATATTAGTTGAGATGGGAATACCCCTCTAAGGTGGCCGTACCCTTTCCATAAGGGTTGTTCATTCAGATGACAGTTCTCTCTCCCAACCTCTCCATACACATGAACATTCAGCAACGCCAAATGTTTTATTTCCCGTATAGGGAGTAGTAAGCTGCTGCCAGACAGCTTAATAGAAGTTTATCTCTTCCAGAACAATAGTGTCTGGTGGTAAAAATGGAAAGAATACACCACTTCCTGCAGGACATACAGAAGCTGATGAGATTTTTAAATAGAAGTAAATTACAAATCTATATAACTTTCTGAAACCAGTTGATTTGAAAGAAAAACATTTTTGCCGGAGTACCCCTTTAAATACTCCTATACTATAGGAATTGGATGTATACATATGATGGATGCCACTTAGTTCATCTGTCATCCATTGGGTTCCTTGTTAAAAATGTATACTGTACAGTATATGCTTTATTTACGGGAATCAGCAAGTCTGTGCTATTCCATTCAGCAAATGACAGTCTTTTAGCTTCCATCCAGTAATAGGGATCTATGGACATGGGGGACTTTTTCCGCTGCATAGGATAAATGTGCACTGCTGACGCTGGATGAAATCAGCCTGATGTACTAGAAGCTATCCCTCAAAGGAACATACCTAGTCATTGTGATACCCCGTGCTATGCCTACTACATAACTATCCCTCAAAGGTACATACCTAGTCATTGTGATACCCCGTGCTATGCCTACTACATAACTATCCCTCAAAGGTACATACCTAGTCATTGTGGTACCCCGTGTTATGCCTTGTGCAGAAGTATCCCTCAAAGGAACAAGCCATCTAAATTGTATCTTTATGCCCAGTCAGCTATGAACAAACTAGGTGACAAATGCTAGTATATAAGATACAGCCTATTTATTTCAGCTTGCATATGGCTTGCTAGCCTTTCTCAGTTATAGAGTTTTATGTTAGTGAATAAGTGCTCTCTGCTGCCACCTCTGTCAATGTCAGGAAATGTCCAGAGCAGAAGACGTTTTCTATGAGGATTTGCTACTGCTCTGGACAGTTCCTGACACGGACAGAGGTGGCAGCAGAGAGCATTGTGTCAGACTGGATAGAATACACCACTTCCTGTAGGACATACAGCAGCTGATAAGTACTGGATGACGTGAGATTTTTAAATAGAAGTAATTAACAATTCTGTAGAACTTTCTGATACTAGTTTTAAAAACTATTTTTTTTTCTCCGGAGTACCACAAAGTGAAGTAAGTAAACCACGAGTCATTGTGGCCATCCGTCTGCCACAATGACTTCTCCGGTGTTAAGTAATGGATCACTCCCAATACCCAAACAGACAGGAAGAGCATTCTTGGGACCATGCCAACAACTCATAATATAGGCAGCATAAAAGCAATGACAGGTTCCCTTTAAGAGACGTCCCTTGCTTTAGCATAGTCCCAATTCCTTGTTGGCCAATAGTTTGCCCACCATATTAGAAAGCTGCATCTCCTTTTCTTAAATGTAGTCATACTTAATGAGCCATGTACATTACACATTGATACAGCACTTAGAGTCTCTGTAGCATCAGCAATAGCTACACTGGCTTGTGACATCAGTAAGAGGGTGCACAACATGTTTGCTGTCCCTCTACAGGTAGCAGCCGGGGGGGCTGTGCAATCTAAACTTACTAAAAGCTGATTTATTCTTTATTAATCTGCTCTTCTCTAATGACTGTAAATAAAACTAAGAATCATGTATATAAAAGGAAATACAGGACGTTCTAATCCCAAGGATGTATTTCATTACTTCAATATGAAATAAAATCCTGGATGCTTATCAGCTAATGGGCAATTAAAATAAATCTGGGTATGATTATTTATTAGAAGTGTGTGGTGTAGCTGGTTGCATACACTAATATCATCTCACAGAAGGCACTGATCCTCATTGGAGAGAGACAGCTAGTAGGCAATGCTTCCTGGGAAAAATATGTAAAATAGCTCCTCTACGGAAAAAGAAAACAGTCTATACAGCCATGGGCCACATTCACACTACGCGAGACAATGGGAGTTCTGTGACTCGGCCGAGTCGTAGAACGGCCGTTATCAGTGAAGATCATCTCAGACGGATAAACTTTATTTCTATTGAACTGGGATGCGGATGCATCCGTGTGTGCCCGCATCCCAATTCACCATTGCACACAAAGGAAAATGCAGCCAGAGCAGCACTCTCCATTGTGTGCACTGTGAGGGTTGTGCGGCCGCTATTCAATGCATAGTGGCCGCACAAAACTGACATGTCAGTTTTCGCTACAGCCGCTAGGGATCCCGGACGGAGCGTATACTATGTGTATACACAAGCCTAAAGAGACAAAAATGGCTGCACATCGCACCCATGGTTGACACGAAAGCTTGTTCAGCTACATTAAAAACCAACATCAGAAGTTAGTATATAATTTGGTCAAACCATATTGCCTCATGTACCATGTGCAGGTCCCTAACCAAACAACATTGTGCTGGTCAGCCAACGCCAGCTCCACAAACCGTGCACAAGCAGGGAAGGGGGGCCACGGAATGGCCCTGCAATGGCTCCTGGGGTTTTGTCCAGTGACATTGGGGTTGCAGGGCCATTCCGGTCTGCACCGGTTCTCACCATCTAATAACAAAGAGAAAGGCGCCAACAAGATCTAAAGGCTTTAATACACAGGCCGATTATTTTTCATGAAAGCTAAGGGACGCATAAATAATCTAGTGATTGTATCTCTGGCCACACAATCATTGAGCCATGAAATCTGCTGTTCAAATTATTGCCACAGGATAGGCTATCAATAGTTGATTATCGGGGTGCAAGACAACCAGCTCTCCTGCCAATCAGCTGTTCAGCACCCACAATACAATGAGAGTAGTTGGCTCTGTTCTCTGTTCTGTGTAGCGGTGGCACCAGTCTACTGCAGCTTCAGCCCCTATTGAAGTGAATAGGACCAGAGGCTGCAGTACACTGATGCCGCCGCTACACCGAGCCAACTTTCTCACTGTAGTGCGAGTGGGTGCTGATCAACAGGGGAGCCGGGATTCTTGCACCCTGCCAGTTAACTATTGATAGGCCATTGAGTGGGTAGGCTATCGATTGTTTTATTCAGGAAAATCCCTTTAATATTTTTTTAGAAACCTGTCCAAATGCTGGTTAACTGTCCATCCCTTTTCTGTATAATAATAACATGAAGCAAATTCACTTTTGCAAGTAAATTACACATGGTGACCAATTTGATGAAAATACCAGTACTGTTTTAGATATGCAGAGATCTCCTCAATCATGTTTTAAAATATACACTATATGGCTGGGTTCACACTACGTATATTTCAGTCAGTATTGTGGTCCTCATATTGCAACCAAAACCAGGAGTGGATTGAAAACACAGAAAGGCTCTGCCCACACAATGTTGAAATTGAGTGGATGGCCGCCATATAACAGTAAATAAGGGCCATTATTTCAATAGCCGTTGTTTTAAAATAACAGCAAATATTTGCCATTAAATGACGGCCATCCACTCAATTTCAACATTGTGTGAACAGATCCTTTCTGTGTTTTCAATCCACTCCTGGTTTTGGTTGCAATATGAGGACCACAATACTGACTAAAATATACGTAGTGTGAACCCAGCCTTAGTAAAACTGACTACTATAAAACAGTGTATGAAGTATAACTAGCGACTATGTCAGGCCAGACGGTAATGTGTATAAATCATTTGAACACCAGGTCTACATTTCAATTATAAAATATAATAGTCACCTAAAAGTGTACTGAACCAATATAATATCATGGAGCCAGAAGCAGAAACAGTCAGAATTATTATTCATCTCAAGGTTATATGGATAGTAGCAATTTAATCATATATCCTGTTCCATTGTGGGTGAACTATTGGAGAAAGGGAACCCAGGCTTTTCAAACCGCTGCCCAGTTTTGTGATCTGCGACAATTTCTCTATTTGCAAACAGGGCCGCCCCATGTGCTGGAGGAGGGCCCAATGTACTGATATCTCCACCCCTGCGTGACGCGTGGCCTTCTGAATCAAGTCTGGCTCTGCTTCTGAGGGAAGTGGCACAATGGCAGTTTTAAACAACAGCGGTTATTATATGAATATCGTCCGTTATTTGTCATTAAAGTGGTGTGTGAACATAACCTAAAGCTGAATCACACATCCAGTTTTTGTGTCAAATACAGAAGAAAATAATCTAAATTCCCAGAAAATGATCTGTTGTTCCTTTAAACTTTTTCTCTTTTTTTTCGATTTGTTCTCCCCCCCTCCCCCCCAAAAAAAACTGCAGTAGAAACCACACAATCAACGGCTTGTGTAGCCTAAAGAGAGTTAGGGTCCTATTCCACGGGCCGAGGAGGGCCCGATCAACGATGTAAACAAGCGCCGATCTGCTAGATCGCCGCTCGTTTACTGGGTCTATTCCACGGCCTAATGATCGTGGAGCGAGGGCTGCAGGGACATCGTTACCAATGTCCTTGCAGCCCTTGCAGCATCATACATTACCTGCCAGGTCTTCTCCGCGCTGTCTTCATCCCCGGGTCTATCTTCAGAATGGCCGGTCAGCTGACAGGCCACACTCAGCCAATCACAGGCCGCGGCGGTCCCGGCCTGTGATTGGCTGAGCGCTCCGTCAGCTGACAGGCCATTCTGAAGATAGAGCGCGCGGGACCCGGGGATGAAGACAGAGGGGAGAAGAAGCCTAGACAGGTAATGTATGATGCTGCTGCTTGTCAAATCGTCTGTCGTCTGCCGCGCACCGCTATTCAACCGTAGCGATGCGCGGTGGGGGAACGATGATTTTAGGTCTGGCCCTAAATGAACGATCAGCCGATGACACGATTTCTTGGAACGATAATCGCCCAAATGGGGCCGATCCGGACAATTATCGTTACTGTGGAATAGGGCCCTTATGCAAGATTAGGCAAGATTGGACGCCTCTGATATTGTAGAGCAGCCCTGTCACTTGAATAAGACTGAGTTTCTCCTCACCCACTTTAAGTTCAGCTACAACACACGTACCCAGAGCCAGACTCCTCTGTATAAGGTTTCGGTTTCCGGGTGCATTACTGAGTTATCTGATAGACAAGCTCATGTTATTACATACACTTTACTCTTAAACACTTCTTAACACCACCAACGCTTTGGCAGATGTCGAAGTAGGCTTGTTTGCTACGTTTCAGCTTTTCACGACTCGAATGTTTATGAAGGAACATGTTCTTAAAACGAAGTCAACTAAACTATAACTTTCTTTTACTTTTGCTCTTACCTTATTATTTTATGAGCTCATCTTACTAACCTATAGGGCAGAGGTCATTGGTTTATTCTGTCCAGAAATTTAGATTGAAACTGTAGACATGAATAAGGGGGAGTGTTAGCACCAGAAATGCGTCGGATCTATTTGGAGGTTTGTCTACTGGTCTTTGCAACATCTGGCCTTATGATTTTGACCAAGGATGGTCAGATTTAATTTCTTGTAAGTCTGCATTAGTTGGAGTCAGATCTTGTACAACACACCCCAATGGCCTTGATGGTGATGAGCTGGTTTTCCTCATTTCTAGGGCCTGGATGTGACTGCTACCTCTGCATTTCAGAAGAGAAATCACCTGACACAGTTCTACACTATGATCCCTGTAGAGAAAAATGCCATTATTAGAGCACATATAGTACTGAACAAATGTTAGATTGATATAGTTCAATATAGTAGACACTCAGAGACCCATATAATGATAGTCCTAATAATTCTACTTGGATGCATGATTATAGATTAAAATAGTTTGGTTACCATAGGAGATATGAGAAGACAAGTTAAAGGGATACTCCAGCGAAAAAAAAATTCTTTCAAATCAACTGGTGTCAGGGATTTGTTATTTACTTCAAATGTGGTTGATTTATCAAAGTAGCTCAGGCTGATAAATTTAGTGCATCTGTAGACTGTCTAGTCTAGTTTGCATCTTGGTGCATCTGGGTACACAGCATTGCAGTTCAGACCAACCACCCTTTCCAGCCATACCATACTGCTTGTCCGGTGGTGTGGTTTCTGTCCTTTTTGATGCAAAGGCATAACTTAATCTGATGACAAAATGCATCTGAAGCTAAATTGCAGAACCCCAGCTTGGCCGCAACACAGTGTACAGTGCTGTCTAATTGGTGAGGTGCCAGGTGTTATTGATATTGATATCCTGAAGATCAATAAGTAATACATTTTGACTAGAAAAACCCTTTAAGAACCCCTGGAGACACGATATCTCACATTTAGTGTTGCGCCATCTGTAGCTCCCCCTGCCTTAGACCTAAACATAGCTACAGTTACTCTTCTTTATATCCAGGTCCACTTCCCCTCCTGTTTGTATTACCATTGTCTTTTAGATTTACTGACCATGTCCTGAAGTCTATAAAAAAGACATTTGGTGTCTGGTTCGGAGCGTTTCAGAGTTCATAGTAATTTATTACAATGGGATAGAAAGTGGAACGATACTGGATGATAAGAGAACATTGGCAGAAGCATGAGGAAGTAAAGTGAGGGAAGATGTTACTGGAACCCGTCTGACAGGGCAGATATTTCTGTAATCATGAATGGAGGTGATAAGAATGTATGCTCTTTATTTAGATGTGTGATTGGTGATGCCTCCTGATAGCATGGCCCACTATGGACATGGAATGCTAGGTTGGATATATGGAATTTTCTTCCTTGGTAAAGTGTCAGCAGATAAACAGGTTGACTCTAACATGTGACAACATTGTGATTTTATTCTGGCAGATATGGGCAGACCCGTCCGTACTATCATACTATCCACTCTGGTTCACACAGGGTGGTTTAGCACGGTTTTTATAGATGAGTTTATATACATGCATAAGAAACTTTTGCATTGTGTAAACTCTACAAGAGTTTGTGCTACAAAGTATGGATTATGGATAGGCACTGTCACTTTAATAAAAACTTTCGAAAGGTCACACATCTTACTGGATCCAGCAGGCCGCGTGCCCGGTATACCAAATCTACATCTGCTTTAAGCAGGTTTAGATTTGAATCAATATTTACACCTGCGAGCAGGCATAAATCATGATAAATGAGGCGTTGGAGGAGGCCACGGCTCTCCCCACCTTGCCGAACCCTCCCGAGCCCCCCTGCCTGCCCATCTGGCGAGCGGGGTATATGACAGGCATACGCCAGGGAGGAGGGACGAATCTGCGCCTTCTACCTGGCATACGCTCCAGCCGTAAGTTTGATAAATGTCCCCCTTTGTTTTTTCTTCTAAGGAGTATTCATCAGCTCTTCAGAAAATGCCATTTCCATAAAATCACAATTGTAGAAAGTCTGCTGACAGAGTAGGGATGCAGCACACCGACTAGAGGAATAGTTCCTGCTAGTATTTAAAGGGGTACTCCAGGCAAACAAGGAGGGCAGGGAGGTTGGAACATAATAATGAACTTATACTTACCCGTCTCGGCTCCACCACTCACTGTAACCTCTGGACTCCTGTAACTCCCAATCCTGTGACCTGCTGAAAAATGCCTGCTCAGCCAATCAGTGACTGAGGCGGGGCATCACTGCAGTCACTGACTGGCTGAACGGGCAGTTACTGTGGTATCATGATGAAACAGGAACCTAGGAGATACAGAAGACTGGAGCGGTGGAGCCTGGACGGGTAAGTATAACTTAAATGTTATGTTCCCAACATCCCCTGCCCTTGTTGTTCTTTTTACATTAGTTTAGAGTACCCCTTTAAGTAGTTTTTTATTAGAATTTTTCCAGGAGGAATAACAGAGGACTCACATAATGTAGAATTTCAGGCAAATATACTGTAGAATCGGTATTTCAGTATATTAGACAAGGCAGGAAAGCTGACAGGTCCCCTTTAAATTACAACATGCCATATTCAACACCTTTTTTTCTGCCAGTGATTGAATATAGAAACATCTAATATAAAATCTGCAATTGTTTCTGATATAATATATACATTACCCTGCGCTATCTCTATCATGTCCATCTAAGAAGCAATGGTGACATCACATCACCTCATATACTGTAATGTAATTTCTGAGAATTTGGGGATATGGAAGCAGAAGCTATTGTATTGTATTGTATTGTAGGCTATATTAGGATATCTTTGTGTGTTCTAAAATAAAAAATCACCTCATCTCCATAGAAACATTAAATATCACTGTATTCAGCACCCTGGATTTTATCCTACACCAAAATCTATTCATATGAGCGACAATCTGGAAAAAAAATAACGAAGGCTTCTTATGATAACTAGAACTGTAACTAGACTCTTCATCAGTGTGGAGCCACAAGCCCCAGCAAACCTTTCAGACCAGAACAATAACTAAAGTATCCAACTACATATCATACAAGTGACTGTCTGTGAATGTTGTAAGCCCAGCTACAATGGGTCCTCGCCGTAGTCTATGGCTGTCAGGGCATGCTGGGAGTTGTAGTGTGTGTGTCAGAGTAGCTGGACAGGTTTAGACTTCTATGTATAACAGAAACTACAGTGTTGTAAGGATGAGCTCACATGATGGACACCAGTGGCACCCAATGGACATTACTGACTTATAACAGGGCCCTTCTGGTTACAGATAGGGGTCTATCATTGCGAAAAATATTGCGGCATACAGGGTTAATTGTCTATAAAAAAAAATTCAGTTTTGAAAAAAAAAAGTTCCTGCCCAGTATTCTCCTTTAAAGGGGTTATTTGGGTAACAAAAACAATATTCTAAACAATCCCCCTTCCCAATACCACCCTATGTCTAATCTACATGTATAACCTATCTTGCACCCTTTCCTTGTTTTTTTCTTATTCTTATCCGCTCTGGATGTCAAAAATCCTCTACTCTAGTCTACTCTGACCATGCTCAGCTCCCTCTTCTTCCTCACTTTTTAGTCACAGGACATCTGATCTCCTCTCTGGGGGCCAAGTTAGCTGTCTATTGACTTGGTAACCCGACCCCCAGGAGACATCATCTGCATCATCTCTATGCACCTGTGCTGCTTCCATAGACTTACATGTGTCCCTGAGCCTAGGTTTCTGTAATATAAAGCGTTATAGTTTTATCTCTACTTGCTGTGAATGCAGGCATACATATGTACCTGTCTTTGTGTCACAGCTCTGTGTATTGTAAGTATTATAGATGTTCTTAGACTCTGGATGAAACTAGAATGTTTTCACTCACAGTCAGCAAGCAGAGATCTAAACCTACACTACACCCCCCACCCCCGGTAAACAGATGCCTGTTGTGTAGCACATAGCTAAACCATGCGCGCATCAGCTCTGCTACATCATTAGCTGGTATGGAACACATATTAGGGAGATGTGATGCAAAATCAGTTTAAAAAAAAACATTCCTGTGTTTACTGTGTAATAGTAATGAAAGCAGTGGACAGGAAAGAAATCTAAGGGGGCAAGTACGCAAATGGACCAATCAGGGAGGTGCATGATGGGAAATGTAGTTTCCTATCTTGGATATAGATCGGCTTTTAAAAAAACTTGTAACTCAGGAACGGCAGCAGCTAGAAAGACAGGAGACGGCTCAAAATACTCAGGGGGACCAACTAGCATTTAATTTGTTTGCTCTTAGGTGGATAACCCCTTTAAGAGTGCAGGTGGGGCTACATTAACAATCACTGGATCATTTGTTTGACCCTTCACTACCCTCATCCTTGTTAGCTAATAGAGAAGAGCAAATCTTGAGCACACTCGGATTTATCCGAGCCCGAGCGTGCGGCATTTGAATACTGGTGGCTGATGCAGTCATAGGGAGTCTATAGATAGAGCCTATGGCCTATGGCTGTATTCATGTTTTCCAGGCAGCCTTAGGGCTACATCCAACTTGTCCGGCCACCTGTATTCAAATTCAACTTAGTTTGGACAGACTGAGCATGCTCGATATTTGCTCATCTCTATTAGCTAGGTTCACGATCAGTCGATGCACAATTATGGCTGAATACAGGCCCTCTTACAGGGTCAATTATCAAAGGTGTAACAATACGCTATGTGTATAAGCCCCCCTCCTACCTTATACTACCTACATTGATGTCTACAAAGCAGAGGGGCCTTTGGGACGTCTTGGCAGTACATCAGCACCCCCTATAGCAGGGATGGGGAACCTTTGGCCCTCCGGCTGTTGCAAAACTACAATTCCCATCATGCCTGGACAGCCAAAGCTTTAGCTTTGGCTGTCCAGGCATGATGGGAATTGTAGTTTTGCAACAGCCGAAGGGCCGAAGGTTCCCCATCCCTGCCTTATAGCTTCTGCTCGTTGTAAGCGACTTGAATAAAACAGTCATTCAGTAAGGGAAAATCCTACAATAATTCTCAGATCATCTTTTTATCAGTACTGATTTCTGATCTCTTTAAGAGCCTCCTCTTCAGATCTTGGGGGAATGTTTGCTTCTCCCGCGTGGAATGATTCCTTATATAGAAAGCTTCTGTCCCTCATAATCTCTTGCTCTGCATTTTTTTGGTGAGCTTAAATAATTGTATGCTTATCTTCTATGCCAAATAATACTCCATATGGTGAAACTAATGGGATTTATTTTTCATAACTGACCTACTTTGCAGCAAATAAAACTGCTTTCATAGCCTTTGGCAGTGAATTCTGATCCGACGCACAGATAGAGAAGGTACTTCTTTAATGACTCACATTAATTCTAATGATAATTTCCAACATGGAGAGCGGCTCGTTCAGCTGGGTTTATGGTCTAACAGCGTGAAATAGCATTGATGTACGCCATTAAATTAATCAGGAGAGCTGGGACTACGTGGAATAAGACTGACTGAGATGTGTTTGTGACTTATTTTAAGAGAAAACGAATTCCATTCGGTGGTTTTGTTTTTTTATTGGTGTTTTTATTACTATGTATAAGAGAATAAAAGGTTATGGGTTAAGGTACCTTTTAAAGCGACTCTGTACCCACAATCTGTCCCTCCCATACCGCTTGTACCGTCAGATAACCGTTTTTAATCCAATATCTGTCCTGGCGTCGATTCAGCAGGTCATGCAGTTATTGTCCTAAAAAACAACTTTTAAACTTGCAACCCTGTGTAATATTGGCGTGGCCTAGAGTATCTGTGCCCTAGGCCTACACTGCCTTTCTGTCCCTCCTCCCCACCCTCTTCATCATTAGAAACGCCCCAGGCAGGATTTCTCCTAATCATCACTTGTCTGAACACACATGGGCCTTAAAGGGAATGTGTCGCCAAGTAAAAAAAAATTTTGAAAGTGTTAAAACTGAATTTGTTATTTTTTTTATTAATTTATATGTGTTTTTAATTTTTTTAACATGTCAGTAAATATGAAAAATTAACAATCTAATTTTTCATATTTCCCAGTGATGGCCACCAGGGGGAGCTCCAGCAGGAAACTGCTGGTAAAAGCAGCCTGAAAAAGGGATGCTGAAAAAAAAGAGGCTGTCCCTGCTCAGCTGCTGTGACATCATCACCTCCCCCCTCTTTTCACAAAAGAACAAAGAGGGGAAAGGTGATATTATGTGTACTGTTGGGCATCGCCATTTTGTTGTTGTCTGCACAGCAGTACAGCTAGAAGAAGCATGTGACACTGCGGACACCAGAGAACAATAGCCTGTACTCTCCTGTGTGTCTGTCTATCTATCTATCTATCTATCTATCTATCTATCTATCTATCTATCTATCTAGCCTACCTGTGCAATGTGTGACACAGCAGACACCAGCGAACACTAGCCTGTATATATATATATATATATATATATATATATATATATATATATATATTTATTTATTTACAGGCTAGTGTTCGCTGGTGTCTGCTGTGTCACACATTTCACAGGTAGGCGGGATATAGAGACAGGGGGTAGAGGCTGGGGTGATGGGAGGGAGAGGCTGGGGTGATGGGAGGGAGAGGCTGGGGTGACAGGGGGCAGAGAGGCTGGGGTGACAGGGGGCAGAGAGGCTGGGGTGACAGGGGGCAGAGAGGCTGGGGT
Organism: Dendropsophus ebraccatus; assembly: GCF_027789765.1. NCBI lineage: Eukaryota > Metazoa > Chordata > Amphibia > Anura > Hylidae > Dendropsophus > Dendropsophus ebraccatus. Next base: position 161,892,671 of record NC_091456.1, on the reverse strand, counting down.
GACAGGGGGCAGAGAGGCTGGGGTGACAGGGGGCAGAGAGGCTGGGGTGACAGGGGGCAGAGAGAGGGGGCGGGGAAAAGTGGGGGGCACAGGGAGAAGGCACGGTAGAGGCAGGCTGGTTCCCCCACACCCAAAACATACAGATAGGTGAATTGTGAGCCCTAAAGGGGACAGGGAGCAATAATTGGCAAAAACAAAAACGATGTAAAGTGCTGCGGAATCTGTGTGCGCTATACAAATAAAAGCATTATTATTATTATTATAACAGTTACAGGAGGTGGTGGGGGTGAGAGGAGGTGAAGGGGAGAGAGGAGAAGATGATGGGGGTGAGAGGAGAAGATGATGGGGGTGACAGAGGAGGGGATGATGGGGGTGACAGAGGAGGTGAGGGGATGCTGGGAGTGACAGAGGAGGTGAGGGGATGCTGGGAGTGACAGAGGAGGTGAGGGGATGATGGGAGTGACAGAGGAGGTGAGGGGATGATGGGAGTGACAGAGGAGGTGAGGGGATGATGGGGGTGACAGAGGAGGGGATAATGGGAGTGACAGAGGAGGTGAGGGGATGATGGGGGTGACAGAGGAGGGGATGATGGGAGTGACAGAGGAGGTGAGGGGATGATGGGAGTGACAGAGGAGGTGAGGGGATGATGTGAGTGACAGAGGAGGTGAGGGGATGATGGGGGTGACAGAGGAGGTGAGGGGATGATGGGGGTGACAGAGGAGGGGATGATGGGGGTGACAGAGGAGGGGATGCTGGGAGTGACAGAGGAGGTGAGGGGATGATGGGGGTGACAGAGGAGGTGAGGGGATGCTGGGAGTGACAGAGGAGGTGAGGGGATGATGGGGGTGACAGAGGAGGGGATGCTGGGAGTGACAGAGGAGGTGAGGGGATGATGGGAGTGACAGAGGAGGTGAGGGGATGATGGGGGTGACAGAGGAGGGGATAATGGGAGTGACAGAGGAGGTGAGGGGATGATGGGAGTGACAGAGGAGGTGAGGGGATGATGGGAGTGACAGGAGGTGAGGGGATGATGGGGGTGACAGAGGAGGTGAGGGGATGATGGGGGTGACAGAGGAGGGGATGATGGGGGTGACAGAGGAGGGGATGATGGGGGTGACAGAGGAGGTGAGGGGATGATGGGAGTGACAGAGGAGGTGAGGGGATGATGGGGGTGACAGAGGAGGGGATGATGGGGGTGACAGAGGAGTGGATGATGGGGGTGACAGAGGAGGGGATGCTGGGAGTGACAGAGGAGGTGAGGGGATGCTGGGAGTGACAGAGGAGGTGAGGGGATGATGGGAGTGACAGAGGAGGTGAGGGGATGATGGGAGTGACAGAGGAGGTGAGGGGATGATGGGAGTGACAGAGGAGGTGAGGGGATGATGGGGGTGACAGAGGAGGGGATAATGGGAGTGACAGAGGAGGTGAGGGGATGATGGGGGTGACAGAGGAGGGGATGATGGGAGTGACAGAGGAGGTGAGGGGATGATGGGAGTGACAGAGGAGGTGAGGGGATGATGGGAGTGACAGAGGAGGTGAGGGGATGATGGGGGTGACAGAGGAGGGGATAATGGGAGTGACAGAGGAGGTGAGGGGATGATGGGGGTGACAGAGGAGGGGATGATGGGAGTGACAGAGGAGGTGAGGGGATGATGGGAGTGACAGAGGAGGTGAGGGGATGATGGGAGTGACAGAGGAGGTGAGGGGATGATGGGGGTGACAGAGGAGGGGATGATGGGGGTGACAGAGGAGGGGATGATGGGGGTGACAGAGGAGGTGAGGGGATGATGGGAGTGACAGAGGAGGTGAGGGGATGATGGGGGTGACAGAGGAGGTGAGGGGATGATGGGGGTGACAGAGGAGGGGATGATGGGGGTGACAGAGGAGGTGAGGGGATGATGGGAGTGACAGAGGAGGTGAGGGGATGATGGGGGTGACAGAGGAGGTGAGGGGATGATGGGGGTGACAGAGGAGGGGATGATGGGGGTGACAGAGGAGGTGAGGGGATGATGGGAGTGACAGAGGAGGTGAGGGGATGATGGGAGTGACAGAGGAGGTGAGGGGATGATGGGAGTGACAGAGGAGGTGAGGGGATGATGGGGGTGACAGAGGAGGGGATGATGGGGGTGACAGAGGAGGGGATGATGGGGGTGACAGAGGAGGTGAGGGGATGATGGGAGTGACAGAGGAGGTGAGGGGATGATGGGGGTGACAGAGGAGGTGAGGGGATGATGGGGGTGACAGAGGAGGGGATGATGGGGGTGACAGAGGAGGTGAGGGGATGATGGGAGTGACAGAGGAGGTGAGGGGATGATGGGGGTGACAGAGGAGGGGATGATGGGGGTGACAGAGGAGGGGATGATGGGGGTGACAGAGGAGGTGAGGGGATGATGGGAGTGACAGAGGAGGTGAGGGGATGATGGGGGTGACAGAGGAGGTGAGGGGATGATGGGAGTGACAGAGGAGGTGAGGGGATGATGGGAGTGACAGAGGAGGTGAGGGGATGATGGGGGTGACAGAGGAGGGGATGATGGGGGTGACATTGGAGGTGAGGAGATGAGGGGGTGGATTTAGCATCGGGGGTCTAATCGGCGCAGAATAATCCTATTCAGACCTGAGAGGGATCCGGGCAGCTGTCAGAGAACCGGGCCGGCGAGGAATCGGGGTGCGCGCTCCGGGCTGTGACAGGAGTGGAATGCAAACCGGAAGATGGGGCAGCCCCGGCATCGATCGGCCGCCGCCGCTGTTTCCACCCGGTGGCCCTGGATGCCGGGGCTGCCCCATCTTCCGGTTTGCATTCCACTCCTGTCACAGCCCGAAGCGCGCACCCCGACTCCTCGCCGGATCAGTGTGCTGTGTGCAGTGTTCAGACAAGTGATGAATAGGAGAAATCCTGTCTGGGGCGTTTCTAATGATGAAAAGGGTGAGGAGGAGGGACAGAGAGGTGTCACAGGCCTGGGGCACAGACACTTTAGGCCACGCCAATTTGACACGGCTACAAGCTTAAAAGTTGTTTGTTAGGACAATAACCGCATCACCTGCCGAACGGACCCCAGGACAGATCTTGGATTAAAAGCAACTATCCGACAGTACAAATGGTTTGGGGTACAGAGTCGCTTCACTTTCCTTTTATTGGATTGGATTGTGGTTCTTCAATTGCTGCAAAACTACAACTTCCAGCATGTTATTACACTCTTCAGCTGCCACAACTTGCTGGGAGTTGTAGTTGTGCAACAGTCAGAGAGCAACACTGGCCAAAGTAATACAATGCACATATCGTGTCCATGTTCAGTGGTTGCCAATAAGTTACAATGTATCCCAGGTGATATAGTGGTTTTTAATACCACTGTCTATTGTGGAGTTTTCAGTCCATTTATTAGGCTGCAGCTGTGGTAGGAAATTGCTGTTCTTTAAAGGGAATCTGTCATTTCTATGACATGCTCAGAGTTGCAGACAAGGGTAGATAAAACACAGAATATCTCTTATTAACTGATGGCTAAGTTATAAAATCATGTTCTCCTTCCAAGCAAAAGAGTCATAAATGTTGTGCTGCGCTGCAGCGTGCATGCCTTGAAGAGTTGGGATTTTTATATAGAAGTAATTCTCTGACACCTGTTTATTTTAAAACATTTTTCTCCAGGGTACCCCTTTAATCCATTGTGTAGCATTTTTTCCTTTGCCAACAGAACAGTTAGTCTATATCATGGCAAGAACACGGCTGGCCTTATGGGGATCATAGATCACCAAATTTCATTGTAAATATATATTAGACAACATGAATCCCTAATGAATAATCACATTCCTAGGAACAGTGTGAAGAACAGGATCAGACCTTACCAGAACAGGTGACCATGCACAGAATCGTAGGTCTTCTACTTAGGGCTTCTGCTTACATAACATAAACTGTCCATTTAGGATGATTTGTTACATTGTTGCACTTTTGCTATGTAACCAGACATTGTTGGTAGTGGTTCAATGCTGTATGTTTTTCAGCCACCGCTGTACATTGTAGTCAGTGTAACTCATTGCTTTGTGTTTTGTGTTTCTATAGCAGTTCTGCCATTAACAAGCACTGGGAAGCAGAACTGGCCACACTCAAAGGAAACAATGCCAAGCTCACAGCAGCCTTGCTGGAGTCTACTGCCAATGTCAAACAATGGAAACAACAGCTTGCTGCGTATCAGGAAGAAGCAGAGCGTCTCCACAAACGGGTGGGTATTGACATCTTGTACCAGAGCCGCGTCATAATGTAGAACTGCAGGTGGAATCTGGGACCCGACAATGCATTACACAAAGTGACCGTCATTCTCATTTCTTGCAATCAAACGGTCTGACTTATTTAATAGATTTACCGCATATTTTTGTATCCTTATTATTTACCTTTAGCATTTTTTGGACAGCCGGAGCTAGCAGGTGCTGAGGCTGAATACGTAATATATTGATCCCTTTTGCCAGTACTGGGTATCAACATCCATTTATGATTTTCTCTGGTTTTAAGGTGACAAGGAAATGTGTTTATTGATAACAATGAAATAATGTTTTTTTAATATTAAGAAATGACAAGTTAAAATTTGTAATTTATATATATAATGGGCTAGGCAGGCCCATTCTAGTGATAGGTCAGGGTCCCCGCAATGGGGCCCCCAGAAGTAAGCAGTCCAGTGAATAGGTGATAATTGCCCTTTGTAGGACAAGCCCTTTATTGGACAGTTACCACAAAACCATCACTGTTATGTTCCTGACAAGTAGCCTTATTATTGCACTTGTGTACTTAAAGAGGTTATCCAGCGCTACAAGAACATGGCCACTTTCTTCCAGAGACAGCCCCACTCTTGTCTCCAGCTTGGGCGGGGTTTTGCTGCTCAGTTCCATTGAAGTGAATGGAGCTTAATTGCAAACGGCACCTGAACTTGAGACAAGAGTCGTGTTGTCTCTAAAAGAAAGTGGCCATGTTTTTGTAGCACTGGATAACACCTTTAGGGTACGTTCACATTTACCAGATCCGCAGCTGATTTCATTTAAATAACTGAACACAGCATCAAATATGTACCATCAAATCTGCTGCGGATCCTGTAGGTGTGAACGCACCCTTAAAGGATTAAATGCAAATGGAGTGAGGTTTTAGTTTTTGTTATAAGTGTGAGGAGTCTAAGCTGAACTTGTGCAGCAGGGCCCATGAGCTATAAGTTACACCTCTGGTATAGTGGCACGTTCTATTAACCTTTATTAAACATGCATTGTACACTGGCAAAGTGCCTCCAACTCTCTAATATGGAGCTAATATGAGTGGGCAGAGACTGATGTGGATGATGACAGTGCCTGTACATATATGTGGCAGCTATATAGGCAACATATAATGGCTAGGAAATTGTTTAATGAGTATGTCTATTTGTTATACATTGCTATTGTAATCACACTATGAATAAAATATAAGAATTATGAGGGAGATTTATCAAACATGGTGTAAAGTGAAACTGGCTCAGTTGCCCCTAGCAACCAATCAGATTCCATCTTTCATTCCTCACAGACTCTTTGGAAAATGAAAGGCGGAATCTGATTGGTTGCTAGGGGCAACTGAGCCAGTTTCACTTTACACTATGTTTGATAAATCTACCCCTGTGTCTTTTTTAAAGAGTTGCTTAGGGACATATAACTTTATATATGGCTGCAGGTGGTGTGTAAAAAAAAAAAGTTATACTCACCTTCCCTTATCTCCTGAAGCTCCTAGTTTGATGTCATCCAGTCCCCACTCTTCACTGATTTTACCTGCTTCAGTCTGTGATTGGCAGAGCAGGCGGATCCTGTTGAGATGGCTTGTCTTAGAAACAGGAAGACATGGTGATGAGTGGGGACCAAATGACATCAGACCAGAAGCTGCAGGGGATCAGAGATGGTGAGTATGTCCCATTTTAATTTTACACCACTCACAGCCATGTATAAAAAATGCCGTCTACGAGCTTGTTTAGTGTTAGCGCAGAAAAAAAACACCAGAACACTTACCTAGAATTTACCTAGAATTATGCCTTGCTGAATCCTCTCTTTCCACAGGTGAGTGAATTGGAATGTCAAAGCAGTCAAGCAAATGCAGTGCAAACGCACAAAACAGAACTGAACCAGACAATACAAGAATTAGAGTCCACACTGAAAAAGAAAGAAGAGGTACAGTACACGTCTCTAATGTTTAAGTGGCATGTAACCGGAGTATATCACAATACTGCATGATACACCCACGTACACAGAATTTCATTCACTGGAATGTGAGGCTCTGCTGACTTTATTCGAGATGACCTAATTTTTCTTCTGTCTATGCCAGATATCATAGGCAAAATTTTACTCTTGAAGTACAGCATATTCCCATTACCATCAAATATAAATTATGATTTAAAGTGACTACATGCTCTATCCCTTAACAACCTTAAAGGGCAAAATTTATTGATGACCTTAGAATAGGTAATCATTATCAGATTGTGAGCTGCTGAAAGTCAACACCCCGCTGATCATCTGCTTGGCAAAGCCATCCCACTCAACAAGTTATTTGGAAAATTGTCATCTTAAATCCCTTATGTGTGGCCCAGTTCATTTGTTCACACAGTATAGAAGCTTAAAGGGGTATTTCAGTTAGGTAAAATACACGTTGAATCATTCCCCCTTCTGGAGACTAACAATTTGTTCCAGACTTTTCATTTTCATTCTCCTTCCCCCAGTTTTAAGTTGCTGTTTTCTGCTGAAGACACAAAAATCTGTGTGTGAGCTATTCACTCGTCTTTGCTCTGTCTTCCCCTCCTCCTCCCTTCCGAGATGGCTCATGTAAAAAGCTGTAAACGGCATCCCTTGCCAGCTATTTCTGCATTCTGTACTGCTGGGAGGGATAATCAGAGGTCTAGTTGCTAGTGACCTAACTGTGATTAACCCTCCAGGCATTACAGAGTGCAGAGACAGATGTCCAGGGAACCATTTATATGAGCTGTCTCAGAAGGGAGAATAGCTCACACACAGTTTTCTGTGTTTTTAGCAGAAAGCAGCATCTCAGAACTGGGGGAAGAAGACCGAATAGATAATAACAAGTATGGAATGAATTGTTAGTCTCCAGAAGGGGAGGTTTAAATCAACATGTCTTTTACCTAACTGCAGTACCGATTAGCAAGGTGTGTCAACAAGATTGTTGACAGTTTCCAATGTCAACCAGCAGAATTTGGAGTGCAGCTCTGTTTCATAAAAGAAGCTGTAATCGTGTCATGTAGGCAAAATTATGTTCATACACGTTCACACCAGCAACCATCGATAGCACTTTTAATCTATAGTAATGCTGGGTGGTGTCTGGACTTGCCACTTGACAAAGTGACAGGTCAGTGAACTGCAAGTCACTAGCGCAGTGTGTAAGGGCACTATTATGCAAACCCCAGAATCCACAAGATCAGTAATGTCTCTATGATGTACCTATAGACGTCTCAGCCAGTGACTATATCACGTTATGTGTTTAGTGATGGAACATATACTGGATAGCTTACTGTCAATCTTGTTCTTTTAGGAAATAGAAAGATTAAAGGAAGAAGTTGAACACGCTAAGGAACTTCAAGACCAGAGGGATTCACTGAGCCAAAAATTACAGGTATCCTTCCAGATCATTATCCCGAACGTCTCTTGACAAATGACTTTTATTAAACCGTCGGGACTTCACGTACACAAAAATAAAGCAAAATTAGAAATATTTCTTCCCCCTCTTGGAAAATGCTTGGCTCAGCGTGAAATGTAAAAATCTGCTTAAATTTTCAGATTCTTTGTATCATTAAAGGAATATTAATACGGACCGATAAGATTCTAATTGCATGGTTCATCCAGAAGCCAATATACGGACACAGCAATCTCGGTTAAATGAATATGAAAGAACGTTTGATAAGCTTTAAATAATTAATTTAAAATAAAGCTGAGGGATGATATAGAGAGTAATGAAAAAGACAGACACTTAATTGCAATAATAAAATGTAAAATATTTTGGAGTCACAGCAGTCACCGCGCGGCTTTGTAGTTGAGGGCAGACAGAGATTAATTACGCTTCTCCGTCTCTCGCTCAGGAGTGTTACATAAATGGGCGCCTCAGTACGGGCGTCTGACTAATTGTCCTAATAGACACCTGCACTTACAACAAAAGGCTCAGACTCCACTTACTTCTAGCTGCCAGATCAAAAAAGGAGAAAAAAATTGGGGAATGATTGGACCATACATGACATCATTAATGGTGTTTGTACAATGAAGCCGGCCCGCAGATCATCCGGTGTCTCCACATCTAATCCCAGACACCACAGTGTTATCATCAGAGAGCGAGGCCGGCCATAGCTGGGGTGATATCGTATTCCATGCCAGCCTCTAGAAAGTATTCACCTTCCCTCCACCATGGTTTTATTCCTATTTACTCCATTTTAATGGGAGGGGAAGTTATATTATTTAATATACTTACTACCCAACTACCAATCTGAAAATGCTAAATAGTCTTTACTGTGACACAAAAAAGTAAGGGCTTGTGCCATCATTAACACACAGTGCCCATGCATCTTTGGCACTCCTGCAGACAATGAATAGACTAAAGGGCCTTTTACATAGGACGATTATCGTCCAGGAGCATTGCTAGAAATGCTCCTGTGGCCGAATAGTAAAAGTGACAACGGTCAGCTGAGGACCGGGAAAACGTCCGATCCTCAGCTGATTGAGTCTTTAGAGCGGGCTTCAAAATGTATCGCTATCAGCCACACATCTTCCTGTGTAACAGATATGTGCAGCTAGTAATGATAAGGGAAACTGATAGCACAGACATGTATATATGTATATGTATGTATGTATATGTCTGGACTGTCAGTTTAAAGGACAACTCCGGCGCTGATGAAAAAAACTGAACTGAAGCTCCAGTTGGTGTCTTCATTTTTTCTTCACTTCCTGGTTTGGGCTTTCCCATGATGCACTTTGTCTCCTGTGATGTCTGACTCTATAGAACTGTTAGGTGGCTCACAGCTTGCTCAGCCAATCAGAGCTGAGTAACCTGAGTCATCTGACAAAGGGAGGCTGGTCTAACAGGGCTTAGACCAGTTTCCCTCTTGATGATGTCATTGTCAGAATATTGCTCCCACAGAACAGCCTGGGGTCAACAGTCATTAGGTAAGAATGAGTTTACTTCACTTCCTGGTGGGAGGTTGAGGGGGAAAAGATAGGGAAGGGGGGAGATAGGTGATTGAAGCATACTACAAAGTTACTGTATTTTCCTGCGTATAAGATTACTTTTTAACCCAGGAAAATCTTCTCAAAAGTCAGGGGTCGTCTTATATGCCGATTGCTGAAAAACTTCAGAACCCGACTGGAGAATCTGCAGTCGCCGCATACGGTAGGGGGAGATAAAAAAAATGGCCACATCCCCGCCATATGCAGCAACTGTGTGAAGGGCAGAGCAAGCTGCAGGCGTCTGGGGTATGGAAAAAAGATACGCTAGAGTGGCGCTGTGCCCAGAAAAACACACCTCTTTCACCTGTCTGGCCCCACCTTGTATCCTACCGGTATTACTGTACCTCCTTCTCTGCCTTTCAGATCTCGCTGCTGTCTGCTGTTTTTTTATTAATTTTTATTTGGTGTGCGTTGGAAGAGGGTTAGTCTTATACAGGGAGTATATCCCAAACTATATATTTTAACTGGAAAATTAGTGGATCATCTTATACACCCAGTTGTCTTATACGCTGGAAAATACGGTATATAACTTTGTAATGTGTTTCAATTACTGGGAAAAAGCTTTTCACCGTAGTTGTCCTTTAAGGATGGGTTCACACGTATAGGAAAAGTGAGTTTTGCAGCGAAATCGACTGCAATTCCTGCTTCTGTCATTTTGTATAGGTTTACATACTCGTAGCGGAATATTTATTCCGCCGCAAGTATGTAAAGCGTTGTCCACCTTAACCATGCTCCAGCCTGCTTCTGTGGCTCCCGAATCCCTGACGTCCTGCTCAGCCAATCAGTAACTGTGACCAGTAGTGGATTATAATAGGGGCGTTTTGGGCGGCAGCCTGGGGCCCTGAGCTCCTGGGGGGCTCATGACCACCCAAAAAGACTTATACTTTCAGTGGTGTACTGTCTCCTGGCTACACTTCCGCAGTGATTTGCAAAAAAATCACAGTTTTTTTAATGGCAATTTTGCACAAATCAGGACATCATGACATTTTCTGTCCTGTACTATGAACGCCAGGCTAGTGCTGCCATAGTTACAGTGGGGTGGGGGGGCCCAGGCTTGGTGAACAGCCCGGGGCCTATGGTAAAGTTATTCCGCCCCTGACTGTGACGGGACAGTGCATTATTGGCTGAGTGGGATGTCAGGGAGCCAGGAGCCACAGAAACAGGCCAGAGCACGGACTGGTAAAGTATTAAATGGGCAGCAGCGGGATAAAGGGGATGTGGTTTACATACAGGGGAATGAAAATTCTTCTGCGAGTATATAAACCCATACAAAATGACAGTACTGGAAATCCAAGTGGATTTCGTTGCGAATTCGCTCGAAATCCACTGCCATTCTGGTACGTGTGAACCCACCCCAAAGATCACAAGCAGCAAATTATACTTACCGTCCAGGCTGCTAAAGATCCGGAATCCAGGTCTCCAATCTTCAGGCCCCATCTCCTCCTCCTTACTTACATTTATGTATGTAGTACTGATTTGATTTTACCATCTTCCTTTATACCACCACCCCTTTAAGACAATGGAATAAAGATGTCGTTGACCTGTTGTTCTCCCTTTTCCCGCGTAGGAAGTGGAGACACATAACAAAGACTTGGAAGGACAGCTGAGCGACTTAGAACAGCGACTGGAGAAAAGTCAGGGCGAGCAGGAAGAATTTCGCAATAACTTGAAGACTCTTTTAGAAATCCTGGACGGCAAAATCTTTGAACTCACTGAATTGCGAGACAACCTGGCTAAGTTGATACAGTGCAGTTAAAAAGGCAAAAAAGGGCTGCCACCACCAACCCTCTTAAAGACGCACCGTCTCTTCTTCACAGCACGGTGGTGGGCTCTGTATCAGAGTTGCACAAAATCTGAATGGGAAAACTCCTTTCCGAGAGTTTAATTGCAAATTTCGTAGTTGGCTGAAGTGTGAAATTGAGACTTGCTTTATTAGCTAACAGAGAGGAAATTAAAAATAAAACTTGAATTACAAATTACCTCCTTATTCCCTTATTGGCCATAACGAACTTTAACACATTCAGTGCCAGGTAGTCCAAAACTCTAGCTCTGAATGTACAAGATTCTTTCCAGTAGTTTTTTTTTTTTTTTTTTTTTAAAGCAATCCATTTCCGGTTTGCAGACACATGAATATATAAAAAAAAAAGATAGTGATTTTCCTTTCTTCCGTTTTTTCCTTTCTTTTTTTTTTCACACATACTATACAGAATATTGCTTTATTTTATAGGTTTTTATTTTGTTCTTTTCTATGAAATACCTGCTTGCAGTGTTTTGTGCAAAAAAAAAAAAAACTACAAAAAAAACCTTAGTGACGGGAGAAGCCCTTTGTATTTTTGTTGAAATCTGAACATTTTCTCAGGATATTTTTGCACTGTCGAAAAAAAAGTGCATTACTAATTCACCTAGCCAGGAGTGAGAGAGACTTCACTTTAACTGACAATAGTTAGAGTACCCTCCTACCCGCTGTATAATGTTCTTTCTTTTTATACCGGAAGATGTCTCTTTACAAACTTCACTCTGGTATTTATTTCTTTACTAGAACGTCTGGTGTAAAAAAAAGTTTACTTTTTTTTTTTTTTTTTTTTTTTGTTTATTTCAAGGCAATTTTATTTCCAAAAAGAAAAAAAAAAGAAAAAAAAAATCGGTCTCATTTTCTTATACACTGTAAAGCCAACTCCAAAGGCAGCTGAACACTATGGAGATTAAAGTTGTTACATTAGTATATATTTGAAGAGTATTACTAAGAATATTTAACAAGAGTTTAATATATGGACTTTTAACTGCATATGAGTATGTTTTGAAATGAATGCAAAAATGTTTACTTATGTATTTTGGAAGACATCATTTCTGAACGTCCGATGCATCTCAATGTACGTAGTAAGTGATACTAGGAAATCCTGTTTGTTCTTAATTATATCTAAGGATGTACCTCTATTGGGAAGCTGTTCATTTTTAATTGATCAAACTGTGAACTCAATTTCTCGGAGATGTAATGATCCCTGTTTAGCCCCTTCATCCATGAAGACCGTTTTCTGCAAAGTTTCCCTGGAACATGGTAATTTCCATTATAAAGATCTCCTTCGGGATAACAATGAAACTCTACCAACATGCCAATGGCTTTTCCCGCTTGGTGACATTTTTCTTGTACCAAGTGCCAGTAATAATGCAAATTAGGCTCCTGAGAGGCAGATCGGGAGACGTTCACAGTGTGTTTCTGGTGCTGCATTTATAAGCATATACTTAGGCACTTGCTGGGTATTAATACCTCAAAATACACATTTATTAGATATAAGCTCTTGTCTGTGTCTTAATGCAAAAAATTGGGCTTTACTTAATGTAAATTTGTTTCAAAAGCATAAAATTACTGTTCATCTGTAATGTTCCTGAACCTGGATGAGCATCTTGTATAAATGTAAAGATATCCTTCCCGCCATGGAGAACCCATCCTTTTTATGTTTCCATAGCTTAAAACTAGAGATGAGCAAACTTATAGTAAGTTTGGGTTTGGAGAAACCTGAATGATCTGAATTTTAATCTCCAGTGGGTGGAGAGGACATCTTCTCCGGCCTCCAGGATTCAAATACAGGGCGTTCAGGTCATGCAAACCTGATCTGACTGTAAGTTCGCTCATCTCTACTTACCATCCACCAAAACAATATACTGTGATCAGGGCCATATTAACAGCTGCTGCTGCCCTAGGCACTAAACCTAAAGACGCCCCATCTTGGGGAGGGTGGTTTTGGCTACATGCATTTCTCTGCATGTAGAAACATTGTCTGAATCGCATTTTTCATGGTTTTTAATGGCTTAAAACATACAATTCCACCATACCGGACCATGGGTGCCTAGTGGTAAATACAGCCCTGACTGTGATATCCACTGAGGTTGCATTCACACATACTGCACACTTAATGCTTCATTCAGCTATTTACACAGCATCATATCTGTAGCTTTAACACTTTATTTTGTCTTCTGTTAAAGGGTATGAACACCTTTGGATTTTCTTTATTCTCACTTTGCACTTATTATGGTGCCAAAATAGTTTCTCCATAGGATGTAATTGATGTTTTAGCTTAGTTTTTCTTGTACAGCCTATACAATGTGCTGTATGAGCTCTATTTTCTTTTTACACTTGTACACAGCTTATATGATTCTCTGCAGCAGACTGATTTGCATCTGCTCTGTCACTTTGAGTGAGCTTGAGTGAGCTGTCCTCCAAGGATTCTCTACCCTTGTCTATTATGTTAGCTGGTTTGATTTCTAAGGAAGTTGAGAAAGCAGGAATTATGTCTGATACATGTATCTTATCTTTGAATGTCAACTAAATGGTAGGAACATTATAATGAAGACTACTTAGAAAGTTGCATTCAGGAAATAAATTAACATAAGTGCAAGAGTGTCCATAGCCTTTAAGTTTATATGTACATCGTATTGACTGAACCGATAGGGTTTAAGACATTTGGTGTAATAAATATAAGTGACGTTTCACCCATCCCTAAATGAAAATAGTCTGAAAATGAAGAGAGAGTCTCATGAGGTTTTTTGGGGACCCAAAATTCTAGATGAAATGCTCTATAGATAAAGCATAGAGACAGGCATCACAGGTTCTTAGGCATCTGTAGAGAAGGGAGTATTAGTTCAGGTTGCCTCAGTGTATGTAAGGACACAATATACACAACTAAATGAGGACTAAAAGTAGCCATACACTTTTAATGTCAATTATTTAACAGTTCTAGGTCCACACCACCCCATACAATTAAATAGGACTGCTTTGGTGGTGGCTTCTCTCTCGCTAGGGTTGGGCATTAAAAATACACTCAAACACTCAACGTCACCAACATCAACTGTTGGAGGAGAGTTGAGAGGCTGCCATACACCTTAGACAGTGAGCCAAACGGACATAAGTCAGTGAATTTGGTCAACTTTAGGGAAGTTGACCAAAGGGCAGGGGGTGGTGGGAACAAAACAATCAAGTGATACTTACCTGTCTGGGTGCCTCCACAGCCACAGTACCAGTGCGTGCAGATGAATTTAAGAACAGATCAAAAAGTGTTGATTTATCAGCAGGGGTGTTAGGTGCTGGACCCTCATGTGTAAGATATTAATGGCCTCTACTGAGCCTAGGCTATCAGTGATAAAGTTCTGTTAAACCCCTTTAAGTAAATTTCTACTTTTACACAAGTGATCTTTTAATAAACAGGAAGATACATTGAATGTCACTGATGTTCCCTTATAGGCTTTAAAGTCCACTAAAGAGGCAGACTGTTTACCCAGCAGTGAATTGCATAGTAAAATATACTCAAAAGCAATAATACCCCTTCAGTCTTCTGCCAGGTGTGGTTGTGTTCTCAGAGTTCTTCAAAGTTCTAAATGAATGTGTATACAATTTTTCTTTCTTTTTTTTTTTTTATTCCAGAAGCAATGACCTTACATGTTGCTGATATCTAGATATAATACTGGTGCAATCTCTGCCTTAACCACTACACTGTAATATACAGAAATCGCCTCTTGCAATCATTGTGGCATTAACACAGATTAAATTATTTTATTTTTTTTAGAGTGAAAAAAATTGAGACTACAAATAAAGAAAATATTCATCTTGTCTTTAGTAGAGATGATTGAACAGGGCCGATGTTCAGGTTCGTACGAACCCGAACCATTGGCATTCGATTCGGCTGCCTTCCCGTTCTGTGGGGAAGGTGGAGACAGCCCGAGAACCGCCTGGAAAACAGGGATACAGCCTATTACCTAGGCTATATCCCTGTTTTCCAGGCGGTACTCGGGTTGTCTCCACCTTCCCCCACGGAACGGGATAGCAGCGGGAGTCAAATGCCGATGGTTCAGGTTCGTACGAACCTGAACCTCGGCCCTGTTCAATCATCTCTAGTCTTTAGTTGGCTCCAAAATGCAGCGTAAAAAAACATTACATGATGTTTAAAACCTGATCTGTTCGTTTCATTCTGAGACTATATCAGGAGAAGGCGCCTCACACAGTGTTAAAGGAGAGGTCGATAAGGATGAAGGGGCTAAATACACGCTGGGGTCATTACAGAGCACTGCCATCTAAAGAACAATAAAAACTGTAACTATACAACCTCTAGTCTACGATTATGGTTGGATCACAACCAATGCAAAGCTTCCATTGGGAGTATCTTCCAGGCTCCAATAGTGATACCCAACCAAGGTTTCCCAGAACATAGTCAGGGATTTCCCAGAACAATTGTCCGTAGGGTCAGCAGAGTGATTTCTTGGCATGGGAGGCTGATGCTTGGCATGGTGCACAGACACAACTGCCAACAAATGGTGGCCAAAATATAAAATTATAGCTATATAATTTTACCCATCATTTGCCTTTTACTTATTTATACAATATATCATTTAACGTATTCTTTGTCCGATTTCTATACAATTTGGCACTAGAGTTTTTATAATAAGCCAAGCTGTCTCGCTGTCCCTGTTAAAGCTCTAATAGTGGCCATATTTGTAATCACCCAAATGCCAAACATCCTGAATGGTGATTCTATCTACTGTAGTTATAGTGATATGGATGTGGGGCACCAGTCACTAAATAGGTAATGGTTGGTATGCATGAACAGGTATATACTTTTCATAGTGAAATCTAAAAGTTGGTTATACGCAGTCAATAGGTGTTGGCCAAACAATGCGATGGCTCTTGATACTCCAATGGACGTTCGGCTAATTGTTCATGTAGTCAAAATAGAGAGAGTGGGTGTAAACTGCTGCCTCTCTATCTCTGTAGGTAGCTTATATTCCTGAGAACCAAAGGATTGGGCAGTGGACCCCCCCCCCCTAGAATTTGATGGGGAGAATCAAGTTCTCTATACAATTTAGACTGTTGGTCAGCCCTATCAAAATTAGTGGTGCAGTCTTAAAGGGGTATTCCCATCTCAGCTTCCCATCACAAGGGGTCCGACCAATGGGATCTTGAATGATCCCGACAACAAGATAAAATCAGCCTTGCAATGAATTGAGCGCTTACTGGGCCTGCATGGCCAACATGGCCTGCTCTCCATTTATTCTGTACTGAACTCAAAAACATTCATAGAGAATGATGTAGCACACGATGACCACTCAATTCATTGCATGGGCAATTGTGTCTCCATTTTGGTCCCAGTGATCAGCTTTTTAGCCCCTATCCTATGGGGATAGCTGAAATGAAAACAACCCTTTAAGAAACCCAGAAGAACATGGGACATGTGCATTGGCTGATATTTGAAACCAAAATATAACTCCCAAAACTTCTTGGAGGATTTTTTTTTTTACTAACCTTACAGCTATAACTAAGATTCTCAATACAATTCTCCATGGCTTGACCAAAGTGAACTAAATAGATGGGAGTACTCTGTAATGAACACCCTCCACAACTACAGCCAGCATTATTCCGAACTGTTAACTGAAGATAACATGAAAACCTTGAAGTGACTTGTTTCATTTCCTCGCTCTAAAGGTTTTAAAGTTGTACTTTTCTCGCCATTTTGACACCATGTATTTCTTTATAATACATTTATTTTAAGAAACATGTTTGAAGGTTACATTGTCTTTTCTTGTTTACCAAATGCAAACATCATCTTATATTAATATTACTGTAAGAGAAGTCATGAGGTGGGGGGGGGGGGGTTGTCAAAGACAATATTTATGTGCATCCATCATTTGGACATGATGTGAATGTTAAGGTTCTAATATGGGAGGGGGTAGAGTTCTATTACCATATATATGTTTTGTTTCCTTCTGTACATAATTTAAAAAATCTATGTAAATTTACAGATACCTGTACAGTGGGCCTAAAACCTTAGGGTGCAGAGGGGCAATCTATCTCCCATGGTGGTGCCCAGAGGTGTTGCAGTTCATTTAAACTGATGTCACTGATTTAAAAAAAAGAAAAGAAAGAAAGAAACCTTCTTAATCTGTTTTACTGTTGGTTTATTTATTTTCTTCTTCTGTCTTGCTTGTTATAATGCACAAAAAAAATGCAATAACTGATCAATCCAGTCAAATGATAAATAAGCCATTTCAAGATTTAACTATAAAGGTGTAATTATTTTCAATTCAGGTAGTCGCTTGTTTCACTGGATGAAAAAAAGACGCAAAAATGGGTTATTCTACTACGTCAGGAGGAAAAGGTTAAACAACATGGCTGCTGTTTTTGGTTTTCTTCAGGCAAAGTTTTATATATCAGCTATACTAGAAATTATTGAAAGAAAAGTTGATTATCTTGTTACAATGGCGCCTGTCAAGGGGGGTGCGGAGGATTCGTTCAAATATGACTCCTGACATTTGTAAATCACTTTGTTTACCAAAAAAGACTCCTTATTCCTGGGGAAAAATAGAGTGCTAAAGTCTTGTCTGCTAATTTTGTCTTCCTCTTAACTGCCTGTTGTTAGGGGAAATTTGTCTCTAGTAACAACTAGATCAGGACAGAACAGGAGAAAATGGGTGAGAGTCTGTAAAAACGTTCACCAAACCTGAACGCCCGGAATTTGATTTCCCGCGGCTGCAGCAGTTGGACTCTAGGGAGTCATGGAAAACATGGATACAGTGATAGGCTGTATGCATGTTTTCCTGGTAGCCGTAGAACTGCATCCAACTGCTGCAGCTACAGGGAATCAAATGCTGAGTGTTTGGGTTCAAAGAACGTTGCTGAAGGTAAATCAAGGCGTCTCTCTTATATTTGGCCCCATTAAGCTCAGGGCACCTGTCCTTGTGTAATCAGCAGTGTACCTACTTCCTGTCCACAGTGCTGCAGTGTGATCTCCCTTTTCCCCTTCTTAGCAGTAGCAGTAAAGTGCTTAGTGTAACCCGCTTCCTTGCTGTGCTGCAGTTTCTTTTAGTCCTGCTCACGTTACACCTCAAAAACTCATTAGTAACCCTTTCTCCCCCCCACATGCCATCTATAGTGCTGGACTCTGTAAATGACCCCCTAGCACAGTGCCAGCCTGTCCAGTGCATTATCACCAGCAGTATGCCATAGCTTAGAGAAGTGTGTTCTGTGCTTGGTCAGGAAAGTAATGGAAAAAAAAGCCCTGTGTGTATGTGTACTACTGACAAACAGTAGCTGTGCACCATGGAAGGGACACTCAGGAGCTTAATAGATGCAGTGAAAGGCCTAAACTAAGCTTGTCAGCACTAAAGTTAAAGGTGTTCAAATATCCTCTGAAACAACAGTTACTTCTCTGTATGCTTTATGAAGAATGGGGGAACAAAGTATTGGAAGGGGGGGGGGGGGAAGAACAACCAAAAGTGACCAAGGGAAGACAAATTGTGTGATTTAGGCCTATGCCCCCCATGGTTCATTTATATTTGTGAAAAGTGAAGGCTTGCCCCAGTGCCGGACTGGCCCACCAGAGGATCCCCAGCTCAGAACCTGTAGTAAAACTGACTGACATGTCATTCCTCACGGCTCCTTTATTATCATTTCTTCTGGTGGGCCCCCGGTACCCCAGTCTGACACTGGCTAGCCCATCTGGTCCAATCCCACAAATGTTCAAATGATTCCATTCTATGTATTAGCGTCCCTCGTATCAGTACTATCTGGTATTTATCTGGCTTATTAATGGTTGAATAATGTTCTGCCAAGCTGAATGCACTTGACGCGCAAATCATAAACATCCACTTTTGCCGTTATAACACCAATGATGTCCTAGATGTGCTGATGGCCGACAAGTCCAGAGACGCTGTAGGCAATGGTAGCACCTTCAGGCCACACAGTCTGCTCACAGTATGACGAAGAACATCTGGAGAAATGGCCGGACCATTGGTTCCACAACCAAATCAAGGTAATGCTGAGCTATTGGTAAACTTGGGATGAAGAATACAGGGGTTAAGCCAACGTATTATGTTACGTCTTGTGGTAAAATTGATGGGGCCCTATCATTCTGCCCTCAATACCTCGTAATAAGAATGTGAGAACGGAATGTTAGAAATATTTTCTAATTTACTGAAAAAGAAAATAATTTATTGATATAAGTTAAAGTCTATCAGTTTGGAAAGTTTAATGTGTAACTGGATTGAAAATTGGCTTAATAATCGTACCCAGAGAGTGGTGGTCAATGACTCCTACTCCGAATGGTCCCCGGTAATAAGTGGTGTACCCCAAGGGTCAGTACTGGGCCCTCTTCTGTTTAACTTGTTTATTAATGATATTGAGAATGGAATTAACAGCAATGTTTCTATCTTTGCAGATGACACCAAGCTTTGTAGTACAGTACAGTCTATGGAGGATGTGCAGATGTTACAGGATGACTTAGACACTCTGAGTGTTTGGGCGTCCACTTGGCAAATGAGGTTCAATGTGGATAAATGTAAAGTTATGCACCTGGGTACTAATAACCGGCATGCATCATATGTCCTAGGGGGAGTTACTTTGGAAGAGTCACTAATGGAGAAGGATCTGGGTGTACTTGTAGATAATAGACTACAGAACAGCACACAATGTCAGTCAGCTGCTTCTAAGGCCAGCAGGATATTGTCATGCATTAAAACAGGCATGGACTCTCGGGACAGGGATATAATATTACCGCTCTATAAAGCTTTGGTGCGGCCCCATCTGGAGTATGCTGTCCAGTTTTGGAACCCGATTCATAAAAAGGTCGTTCTAGAGCTGGAGAGGGTACAAAGACGGGCAACTAAACTAATAAGGGGAATGGAGCATCTTAGTTATGAGGAGAGATTAAAAGAATTACATTTGTTTAGTCTGGAGAAGAGACGTTTAAGGGGAGATATGATTAACTTATTTAAATATATAAATGGCCCCTACAAGAGATATGGGGAAAAGATGTTCCAGGTAAAACCCCCTCAAAGGACAAGGGGGCACTGCCTCCGCCTGGAGAAAAAAAGGTTCAATCTCCGGAGGCGAGAAGCCTTCTTTACCATGAGAACTGTGAATCTGTGGAACAGTCTACCACAGGATCTGGTCACAGCAACAACAGTAGAGGGCTTCAAAACAGGGCTAGACAAGTTCTTAGACCAAAATAATATAATTGCATATGTATAGAACCTATCACCCCTCCCCCTTCCCTGTATCCATCCCCTCTTTGGTTGAACTTGATGGACATGTGTCTTTTTTCAACCGTATTAACTATGTAACTATGTACTATGTAACTATGTATATAAGCACAAAGTATGTGATGAACACGTCTGGGTCCAGAATCGCATCATCACTCTACTGGCATCTCACAGACGTATACATCTTATTACTTATAGACAAAAAAGAATGAAATTAAAATACCATTTGCATTCGCATTCACGAGACACACGAATAAAACTTAAAATGAAGAATTGTTCCTGGAAACTGTACTGGAAGCGAAGAGAACGAGCTGAGAAGCTGTCCGCCACACTGTAACACAAATGCAAATTACTGTAGAACACATAAAGCAGGTGAATGGTCACCATGGCAACCAACAGAAGTAGCGAAGATGAGCTTGTCATTTGGCACAACTTATCTTCCCCAATGTTAGGTGCTGTGTAATATAGGCCAAGCTATCACCATCCACAAACAACAATGCAGCTGACTTAGGGATTATTCCCACGTTCTGTGAAACACGGACGGGGAAGCCCTGCAGTGGAGTCTTTCCCCGCACAAGAGTGGGGAAATTGTTTAAATATTTCGAATTCTGGTCCATAGCACACCATCCATGTACGGACCGTCACTGCAGAACGTCTGAATGCTTCCTTAGTTCTTATCTTTTTGGCCTGTGCTATAGAGAGATAGATAGATAGATAGATAGATAGATAGATAGATAGATAGATAGATAGATAGATAGATAGTAGAATATGTTTTAATGGATCCCGGGTGTAGGACATCATTGGTGGTGGCATCAGTTAGGGCCAGTTCACACAGAGTAAAAGCAGTGGAATTCCATGCCGGAACTCTCCCCTATGGAATCCTGCCTGCCTTTGTGTCATACAGTCTGTCTATGGGAGGGCTTGCGCGCCTCCTCTCTCCACCCCTCTTCACTCAAAGAATTTACATTTTTTAATTTTACTTACCTTGTGTAGAACCAAAAATTGGCCCTCATTGAACCATCATTCCAACCTGTTCCATCAAAAGAAACAGAACTCTACACATACCATCCAACGTCAAAAGGACAAGACAAAGGCCAGATACCCCGCCCCCCCCCCCCAACACTCTAAATATTCCCCGAACCTCCTTATTTATTATCTCCCCCATTATCACCATCAGATAAAAGATCCAAATATACAGTTAGGCTCAAAAGATTACATACTCCTGTTCTTGATACTATGTATTGCCCTCTCTAACATCAATGAAAGCTTGAAGTCCTTTGTGGTAGTTGTGGATGAGGCTCTTTATTTTCTGAGATAGCTGGTAAAGCTGTCCATTCTTCTTGGCAAAAAGCCTCCAGTTCCTGTAAATTTCTGGGCTGTTGCGCTTGAGATCTCCCCGGAGTGACTGAATGATATTGAGGTCAGGAGACTGAGATGGCCACTCCAGGACCTTCACTTTGTTCTGCTGTAGTCAATGACAGGTTGACTTGGTCTTGTGTTTTAAAAAGTGCATAATGTGATTATAACGAAACAGTTCAGTATCTGGTAGTTTGTAAATAGATAAAAAAAGTTATCTTTAGGGGAATACCTTTTTGATTAAAAAAAAGTTCCCTATCCTATATAAAGCTTTATCCAACCACCATTTTTTTTTTTTATAAATTCTTTATTTAGTAGCCACATTTTCCGACAAAGAAAAGCTGAACAATCAGGGATAAACACACCCCGAGCCAGAAAGTCGCGAAAAAAGGCGAAACATTTGGACACGAGAGACATATGAAAATGTACACAGTAGAACAGGTCAGTACAATTTAACACTCATGTCGAATTGGATGAGGAAATACAGTGTCCGCCTGTTCCATGAGTTATTATGATGGCCCGGTGGCTGCTCCCAACCGTCAACCCCTTCGTCCTTTTCAGCTAAAGGACCAGAAAGAGGAACTCCCAGCAAAAGACGCTGAGGTTCAGAAGGCAGGGAGGGGGTGGGGAAAAACAAAGGAGTGGGGAAAGGTGAAGAAGGGTAGAGGACAGGGGAGGAGGGGGGCGAGAAAGCCACAGGGGAGACCGGGGGGGGGGGGGTTAGAAGAAGGGCGAGGGAAAGCAGACGCTACGGAGGAAAGAGAAGGGAAGAGGAGAGGGAGGAGAGAGAGAAAGAAGAAGAAAAAAAAGAAAAAAAAAAAAAAAAAAGGGGGGGGGGAGGGGGGGAGGGGGGGGGGAGGCAGGGGAAAGGAGGGAGTAGAGGGGACAGTAGGGAGGGTCTAAGGGCAATGTCCAGGCCCAGGTGCCCCAACTGTCGCAGGCCCACAAGCACTCAGAGTGATATCTAAATCCCTCCAGCGCTCTGGGAGGGGTCTGGGCACAGCAAGGTTGCATATTCCGCTGTATCCTGGAACTCCATCCAGGCTAGCCACGTACCCGTAAAACGAGCGTTCTGGTCGTGCAGCACCGCGGTCAGGTCCTCCATCCTCATGAGTTCGTTCACCTTAGAGATCCAGAGAGAAACAGGTGGGGGGACTGTGCGTTTCCAGTATAGAGGGACGCACGAGCGAGCCGCCATTACCAGGAAGCGTAGCAGGGAGCGCCTGTATTTTTTCGTGGACAGCTCAGTGTGATGAAGAAGAAACAGGGCAGGCGAGAGGTCCACCGAGGGGCCAATGACCCGCCGGATGGTCTCCCTAACCCCGTCCCAAAAAGCTGCGAGCACCGGACAGGACCAAAACACATGCAGGTGAGTACCCTCCGCAGTCCCACATCTCCAACACATCGGATCTACCTCAGGCCAGATCGCATGCAACCTCACCGGCACCTGGTACCATCGTGTAAGGATCTTATAGCCCGCCTCTTGGAAGCGTGAGCTCACGGAGCCTTTATGGACCAGGGACATAATGTCGGTCCTTTGCGCCGGAGAGAGAGAGAGGTGGAGGTCATTCTCCCATTTCGTCAGAAATGGAGGGGATTCCTGGTCGGGCGGGATCAGCAGGTCGTTGTAGAGAAGTGAGAGTGTATGACGTAGTTGGCCAGACCCCTCGCATAACGTCTCCAAATACGTCTTAGGGGCGGAGAATTGTACGGCAGGGGGGAGAGTGTGTAAAAAGTGTGTGAGTTGGTTAATACGCCATGTACCTAGTGGTCTCGGGTCGGAGATGGCTTCCAAAGCCGCAGAAGACAGCCATGTTGCCTGGGAGATGAAATGGAAGGCTCTAAAAATATCAGCATTCGCCCATGTTCTGAAGCCTGGGTCCGAAATCCCAGGTACAAAATCCGGATGGCCAAGGATCGGAGACATAGGTGAGGTGAGTGGGAGCACGCGGCTGCGAACCAAAGCGTCGGCACAGGCTAGGAGTGTCGGGCCTATCGTCGGATGTGAGCGTAGGTCTGTCAGGGAGGGGCCGGGGAGCCAGGGGATGCAGGCTAGAGGGATGCTGGTGGAGGACTGTTCTATTTGGACCCACGGCTTCAATGCCGCATGTCTACACCAATCTACGACCCGGGTGAGGACCGACGCCAGGTGATACAGATGGATATCCGGGAGTGCAACGCCACCGCTATCTTTTTTGCGACACAGCAAAGTTCGTTTAACCCGAGCCGGTTTACCACCCCAAATGAATCTAGTCTGGGCGGAGGTCACGGCCTTAAGGAACGATTTTGGGACACGCACCGGCAGGCACTGGAAGGCATATAGCAGCTTTGGCAGGAGATTCATCTTAAAAATGGCACATCTGCCGAACCACGTGAACAGTCCCTTGCTCCAATTGGCGCAACAGGACTGTATCGTCGCAAGAATTGGGGGAAAGTTAGCGGAGAAGAGCTCTTTCGGGTCAGCAGTGAGATAGATCCCTAGGTATTTGAGCACCTTAGAGGCCCAACGGAACCTAAAGGAGGCGCAAAGTGACAACACCGTCCCACCGGGCAATGACACGTTAAGTGCCTCCGACTTTGCATAATTGATTTTAAAATTAGAGAGTGAGGCAAAGAGGTCCAGCTCTCTCAGTATGACTGGCAGAGTGACCTGAGGATTCGTGACGAAGAATAGCAAGTCGTCCGCATACGCGGCTACCTTGTGTACGGTGTTGCCCACTCGCAAACCCCCAATATCCTCCGCTCCCCGCACAATTCTCAAGAAAGGCTCTAATGTCAACACAAAGATGAGGGGAGAGAGAGGACACCCCTGTCTTGTGCCGTTGTGGATAGGAAAGCGGTCTGAGAGGACGCCGTTCACCCGGACCGTGGCAGAGGGATTGGAGTAAAGGGACAGAATCCAAGACAAAAAATTTGGACCCAAACCCAAGGCCCGCAGGGTCTCCTCCATAAACGTCCAGTTGACCCGGTCGAAAGCCTTTTCGGCGTCTGTAGAGAGAAGCATGAACGGGGTGCGGTGGGCCGAGGCATGATGGACCAGGTCAACTGCACGAATGGTATTGTCCCGGGCTTCACGTCCCGGCAAGAATCCCGTCTGGTCTAGGTGAACGGCGCCCCCAATAAGGGGAGACAGTCTGGAGGCCAGGATCTTTGCGAACAGCTTCAGGTCAACATTTAACAGGGATATTGGCCTGTAGCTGGCACAAAGGGAAGGGTCCTTTCCCTCTTTGGGGATGACCGAGATGACCGCCCTAGTGGTGTCAGTGGGGAGCGAGGGGCCCCCAGGGAGTGAATTGAAGGCCTCTAGGAAGTGGGGGGTTAGTAGTGGTTCGAGTGCCTTATAATATCCCAGGGAGAATCCGTCGGGACCCGATGCTTTCCCGGACTTGGAAGCCTTAAGGGCTGCACGGAATTCTACGTCAGAGAGCGGCTCTTCCAGAGCAGCGAGAGCTTCCTCAGGGAGACGCGGGAGGCCAGATCGGGCCAGATAGTCCCTGATCCGGGAACGAAAAGAGTGGCTGAGTGTAAGGGGATTAGATTGGTCCGTGGAATATAAAGCAGCGTAGAAGTCGCGGAATGCCCGCGCAATGCCCGCCGGTAAGTGCTCCCGCCCTCCTGAGCCAGTAACAATTTGGGGGACATAGGTACGAGTACGTTGAGCTCGCAGCGCCCTAGCCAGGGTCCGTCCGCACTTATTCCCAAACTCATAGAAATGGCGCCTACATTTCACCAATGTGGCTTTGGCTCTATCTAGTAAATGAGTGCGGAGGGACTCCCGAGCCGCCAGTAGTCGCACCGTAATATCTTCTGTAGGGGCAGACTTGTGGGCCTGCTCTAGGTCTCGCAATTCTGCCAGTAAGCGGGTCGTTTTAGCCGCTTTTTCCCGCTTAAGGCGCGCCCCGTGTTTCACCAGGATCCCTCTAGCCACGCACTTATGTGCCTCCCAGACCACCATAGCCGAGGACTCCCCACCACCATTTGTACTGAAATATTCGGCCAGGGACTGCCTAAGATCTGCAAGGACCACAATATCCTGGATCAGAGATGAATTGAGCTGCCACTGCCACTGCACAGGGTACGGGTCCGGCAGCGCCAGCGTGAGAGAAATCATCGCATGGTCTGAGAATGTAATGGTGTCAATCGCTGCATTTCTGAATGAAGATAAATGTCCGTGCTTCAACAGGAGATAGTCTAACCTTGAGTAGGTATCGTGTACAGGGGAATAGAAGGAATAGTCCCTGTCCCTGGGGTGGCCAAGTCTCCATGTGTCGATTAACTGGTGTTCGTGTAGTAGGGCGTTCATGCGGGACAAGTGTGAGCGACTAACATGTGAGGAACCTCTAGAGGTATCCATGGATGGATCCAACGCTAGGTTGAGATCTCCGCCAACGACCAGTATCCCCTCCTTGAAATCATCAATGGCCTCGAGGTACGTTTGCATCGCATGCGCCTGGCCCGAGTTAGGAAGATAGAGGGAGGCAAAGGTAAACACCTGTGCGTTGATCCTACCTTTCACAAGAATCATACGACCCTCCTCATCACACCGGGTGTCCACGAATTCCCAAGGTAGCGAACGGGATATAAGAATGCTGGTACCTCTTGCTTTCTGGATCGGTGAATAACTGTGGTAGGAGAAGGGGAACCAAGAGTTAGTCAGGGAAAATTTATGCGTGGGGAGCATATGTGTTTCTTGGATAAAGGCAACATGGATATCCTGCTTTTTAAAGAGATTCATCATAATGGAGCGTTTGCCACAATCATGTAGGCCCTTAACATTAAGGGAACCTACTTTTAGGTCACCCTGAAGCCGAGAGGCCATTGCCCGTATGAGAATGGGAAGGGGGGGGGGGGGTGGAGGCGGGAAAAAGGAAAAAGGGGGGGGGGGGGGGGGGAAAGAAAAAAAAAAAAAAAAAAGGGGGGGGAAGGGGGGGTGGGGAGGGGTAGGAGGAAGGGTGAAAGAAGGGGGGGTGAAGAGGAGGAACGTGAGAACACAAGGATGGGAGGAAGGAAGGAGAGAAGGGAGAGGGATGAAGGACGAAAAGGCAGAAACTCGAGAGAGAGAAAGGAGGGGAGACCAGAAGGACAGGACAGGTAGCACTAATACGTGCTCAACGGAGGCAGAGCTCCCAGAAGGAAATAGAAGTAAAGAAAGACAAAGAAAGTTAGAGCGGAGACGTAGAAAACCATGGGGTGAGGGGCCCCGAGCCACAACCAACAGATCCAACAAAACCCTTCAAAACTAAAGGATCACTGAGTTTCCACATCCCCCACACAACAATGGGCGTGAGGGTGCAGAGGACCCAGGGCACAGACTTAGGTTACAACTAAAAACAATGAGAAAGCGTAATTAGGCAACACAAGAAGGCACCAATGGGCACCAGAGTGCAAGGCACATGCGGAAGACAATGAATCCCAGCAGATTGAGCTGAACCGTCCCCATGGAAACACAATGTACGAGCAGGCTAAGATGCGAAGTCCATCTCTGTGTCAGTCCAGCTATAGGGATGGCCGATGAGATCAGCACAGACAAAGTACGAATCCCCTCCAAACAAGTCCTCGCAGATAGCAGGGAGGTAGTATAACTGTGTCGACCCCCTCGAGGCCAGAGAAGTGGAAATGCAGCTGGGCCAATACAACAAGGACGGTTCACGACACAGTAGAGATGTGTTTCTAGTCAGCACCCGCGGGTGCGCCTGGGGAAGGAGACCGGATCATGGAAAAACAATAGAGGTGGACACAGCGGTGCCGGAGTCGCAACTTCTAAGCTTCCATCGGGAGTCCCAGAGAGAGGTCCATGATTGGTGGGGGCGAGACAGGTCGGGAAGGGGGCAGATCAGTGGAGACTCTGGATCTACGGCGGCGCAATTGCGCAGGTGGTGGCGGCAGGTCCACAGCCAGCCAATCTGGAACGGAGATGGGAGGCCTATCCAGGAAGGCGAACAGCTGTGGAAGATCCTCAGGACATCTGAGGAAGAATGTAGCGGAATCCCTGCGCACCATGACCTGGAAGGGATGGCCCCATCTATAGGACGCCCCGGCCTCTTTAATCAGTGTCAGGAGCGGCTGCAGGAGGCGTCTCATAGAGAGCGTGCGGGCGGAGACGTCAGGAAAGAGGCGCACCGACGTGTTCTCATACTGAATAGTACCTGAATTTCTCATGGCCGCTAGTATACTCTCCTTGTCCGAATAGTAGTGTAAGCGGCACAAGACATCTCTCGGCGCGGCATGTTCCCTCGCCGGTGCTCTCGCCACTCTGTGTACTCTGTCAATAGCATAAGTAGAGTCCAGAGGTCTGGAGGTAGCCATGTTGAAGAGCTCAGACACTCTGCGAGGCAGTTCATCACCCCCCTGAATCTCCGGCAGGCCTTTTATACGCACATTGTTTCGCCTCCCTCTGTTCTCCTGGTCATCTAGGAGAAGTGTGAGATGACGGGAGTGTTGGCGGATGCGCGCCATGTCACTCTCCAGGAGATCCACTCTGGAGGACAAAATGGCAGATGATCCCTCCACTGCCGTGGTGCGCTGGGCCAGCTCCTCCACCTCTGTGCGCACCTCCGCTATCGCCTGCTGGTGTGCGGATTCTATGCGGCACACGACCGCGTCCAAGTCCTGCTTCGTGGGCAGGGCCTGTATAAGCTCCCGCAGGAGCTGGAATTCCGAGGGCCGCGTGTCACCCTGTGAGGAGGCCTCCCCAGACAAGTAGCGGTCGCGTGAGGGCTGCGGCCTGGAAGCCCCCGGCCAGTCCATTTGTCCCACATCATCCCCGGTATCGGAGTCTGCCCAGGACACCGGCAGGTGAGCTTGGCTGCTCGGGAGGACACAGGGAGAAGGGGCCGGATGTGCAGTAGGCGCCATGTTGCCGCTGCCGGCGGCCTGTGGACCGGAGCCCGCCGGCTGGAGATACCTGTCTATTCGGGCGGACGCCACCGCCGAGCGGGTAGCCGGGTGCTGGGGTGTCCCCACTGTCTTCTCCTTGCGGTTTGCCATCTGGAGTGAGCTGTAATCAGCTTATGTAAGGGTGGATCTGCGTGCGGTGGCCCGGAGCTCCTGCAGGAAGCGTCCTCACGGCTCCATAGCTAAGCCACGCCCCCCATCCAACCACCATTTGAACTGACTAGATTGAGTGCCCGGTAAAAATTCTGGATTAGAAAAGAGTGGCGCAGCTGATGAGACCTAAACCCAAACAGCTTCCACAGCCAATCCCATAAGCCAAGAGAGTTGAAGAGAGAAGTGTGCATAAAATAGGCACGTGCTTACCCAAGGACATCCAACGTAACAAATCTATGGGGACCTCAGACAAGTTTGGTGTTCTAGAGTGACCCACAACGGTAAGGCCCACTTTTCTAGGTAATGATTGGGGCAAGGCTGGCGGCAGACCCCTATTCCTTCTACTAGTGCATAAAGGCTGACGCAATGACAGGGGCCCCACACAAATGACAAGATCTCCTTTAGAAAGGAAAGTAAACAAGATTCAGGTACATCAATCGGCACTGTTCTAAAAAGATACAATATTTTCGGTAAGAGTCATCTTTATGGCAGCTATACAGCCTAACCATGACAGATTTACAGCCAATCAACACCAGTTTCAAAAGATTTTTTAAAAGATTGTTTTGTTAGATTTACCCTTCAGAGTGGGCTCTCACTTCTGCTATTAGACCCTGAGAGTCACCTCTACGATGAACAGCTGTTTCTCTATTTCAGAGGGCAGAACCAGAGCTAGGCTGTATACCAATAGGGCATACATATTACATACACATACACATACATATTATACATACAATTCCACCATTACTATTCCAGCTGAACACAGCACAGCACATACTCTTGTCTGCTATGCTAGGACATAGTGCTGGGGAAAATGCCCTTAACAGGCTGACTTTACACAGTACCGTAATAGATGGCATATGGTAGGAAAAATGGGTTACTGATGCACTGACATGGCAGGTTGCTATGTGAGCAGAAAGTAAAGAAACAGCAGCATCACAGCAAGGAAGGAGTTACACTGTGCACTGAATTGTTGCTGCAGCTTATGATAAGAAACCAAAGGGTGGTGTGGGGGGGGGAGGACATTACAATGCAGTACTGAGAAGATAAAGCAGCAGGTACACTATATGTACACTCGTATACGAAGGGACAGCTGCCCTTAGCTTTTTAAGTGGGAAGCCTTGATTTACCTCTCAGAAACAGGTAGACAGGCTCACAGATTATAGATACACAGCCTCTCTCCTGCACAATGCAGTAGCTAAGCCTCACCCCCACTTCCTGTGTTATGTCCTATCTGTTACTAGAGACAAATTTACCCCAACAACAGACAGTGGGCAGCAGATTTCAGGGAAGGGAGACACCTATTGGTCAAGACCAAGGGCATCAGGCACATTAATAAATCTATCTGTTTGAGAAAATAAACCCCTGAGGTGTATGTAGGGTTCTTGAAAGGCAGAAAATCTTAGTAAATCAGCCGCATTGTAAGACCGGAGGTTTATTGCGATGACACATGATGAATTTTTATAAAAAGACATTATATAAACTTCCCTTGCAATGATTTTATTACTGCACTGCCTTCCCGATTGTCTGACTCGGTGTGGTAGGAGGACACGTGGGTGCAGACAGAAGGATCTAGATGTGATAACATTTTAAGAAATGAGCAGAATAGTGAATGAAGCAAATACTGGCTAAAATGTTTTGTTATTTTCATTATAAAAAGAAGATGTTTAAGCCAAAGAAGTCCATTAATTTTACTCTTTACCGACAAGCAATTTAAGGATAGCAAGAGATCCATATGTATAGCATCTGCTACCATGGGCAGTTTCCAAGAGGAATAATATCACATGCAGTGAGTGATAGATAGAGCTTGAAGATATCTGTGCTACTGCCAAGCCAAGAACAAGCGTGAAGATGAAAAATACTAGAATTGTTCTGTTATGGGAATCAATTAACTAATTATGCCATAAATTGCTAAATCTGGAATAGGGAAAAAGCGTTCCAGCAGCAGTCCTGGAAATACAACAGGTAGATGCCAGATTTACTCTATTGTTCTTATCCAGCGCCTATAAATGATATTAGGGCTGCATACTGTCTGCCTGACCTAAAAGGGAATCTATCATCTACATGTTTTTACTGATATATATCGTCATTTTTATTTCCCTGTTGTAGATTTTTTATTCCATTCGCTGTACGTGATGTCATCTTGTGCCCCTACAAAAAAGTATTGATGATGACTATCTTCCACTTTAAATACCAATGCTAGTAATGGCCACTCAATCCTTACTCCCACAGCGATCAAGACGTAACTCCATCTTGGCTATGGTGCTCATCCTCTCCTTTAAAGGATGTTCCAAAAAAAAACAAAGGTGGGTGAAAAAAAAATACCTCCTTGATTCAGTGCCATTGCCATTCTCACTAGGTCCCAAATGATCTTCACTTCTTGGAACCCTCTTTACACACAGAAAACACCTATATAAGTCAATCAGTTACTGGAATGGGTCATCATAGTGGCCAATGATTGGATAAGTGTCCATTTCCTTCCATTTTATGCTTCAAGACCAGAAATTGAAGATCAATGGGGACCTGGTAAAGAAGGCGACTTTGGCAAGACAATACATTATACCAGAAGGGACGTATAGTCATGGATTGGTTCCACAAACACGACAACACATTTTCCTTACCTACCTGACCTTCACAGTCTCCAGGTCTAAGAGGTCATGCACGGTCCGTACAGAACGAACTTTGGAACTCCCGACATCATCATTCAGATGATGTCCATATGGCTGTGTCAGTACAGTAGTGAGAAAGTTAAATGAATGATGATGCTGGGAGTTCCAAATTCCGATCTGTAGCACATCTACTGTGCATTGACTTTAATACCAAGACGTGTGAATGCCCCCCCTAAATCTTATAGATCAACTCTGGGACAAGGTTGATCAGATGTTTAGGGTATGTCAAGACCTACATCTAACTAGTAACTGTGAGGCACGATCCTGTCCACATGTGCCAAGGCCAGGCTTGACGAAGGGAGCTGCTGCTCTTGAAACGTCGGGTACTTTGCATGGAAGTTGGACTTTTACTCCCATCCGGGAAGTGTGTCCTGATGGCTACAAGCTGAACTAGGACGCATGTTAAGAGACTCTGCTACCGCTTGCCACTGGGTGATGTAAAATTTAAGTGACTTTATTCATTATGAGACATGTAATTGTCCTTGAAAAATGTGAATGAAAAAAATGAAGTCATAAGCAATTGAAAATCACGGATTGGTGTGGCGTGTGTTCATTTTTTGCCTTATACGGAATCTGAATGTTGGCTGTGGAGCTGCCTAATTGAACACATATGTGAGACCCAGTTGGTAGGATCCTATTCACATATATATATCTGAACGTTTGTTTGGTCTTGTCTATGTCTTTGTGTTTCACTTACAGTAGCACAGCTACCAGTCTTCAGGTTGGGACCGGCCTGCTAAGTAACTAATCACTCCAAGAGGAAGGGACAGCAGGGCAGGTGCCAGCGTTAGGGCTTCATTTGTCCTGTGTCTCTGGTTCCCAGCCTGATAATGTATATCCAGATCCCTGTTATACACAGTGGGGAAGACTTATCAAACATGGTGTAAAGTGAAACTGGCTCAGTTGCCCCTAGCAACCAATCAGATTCCACCTTTCATTTCCCTAAGAGTCTGTGAGGAATGAAAGGTGGAATCTGATTGGTTGCTAGGAGCAACTGAGCAAGTTTCACTTTAAACCATGTTTGATAAATCTCCCGTAGTATGTATAATACTAATATTCTACACGGTAGTCAGCTGACCCCATCACATATATGGCTGTTTAGCAGAGACAAAATTTACGAAAGCAAAGCCAGGTCGCCATTTATTTCCTTCATCTTACTTTAAACGTCAATATACTTAAATAACATTTTGATGATAAATCCTTAAATAAAAAAAAAAAAAAAAACACAGCCATGTTGCTAAGAAACAGATGTACTGTGTGAGTACACGACCGCAGCTCGTATAAATGTACTCAATTTATTTCAGATAGAGTCATGGTGACAAGAAGTA
This sequence comes from Dendropsophus ebraccatus, assembly GCF_027789765.1. Lineage (NCBI taxonomy): Eukaryota > Metazoa > Chordata > Amphibia > Anura > Hylidae > Dendropsophus > Dendropsophus ebraccatus. The sequence goes on along the minus strand of NC_091456.1, from coordinate 161,860,045 downwards.
AAATAAAGTGACACTATAATAAAAGAGCATGATATACTCCGTATGCAGCCAAGATGCCAATGATCAGGAGCCATACACTAGTGCTTGAAAGTTTGTGAACCCTGCAGAATTTTTTTACAGCAAGCAGACATTTGACCTACAACTACACCAGATTTTCCCAAGTCTTAGGGCTCGTTCCCACTGAGGAAAGGTAGCGGAATTCCGCGACGGAATTGTCCGCCGCGGAATGCCGTTAGCCTCCCGCTCATAATGGGAGTCTATGGGAGGCGCGCGCTCCTGCCCTGTCCGCGCTGAAGAATGAACATGTTCATTCTTCAGCGCGGACAGGGCAGGAGCGCGCGCCTCCCATAGACTCCCATTATGAGCGGGAGGCTAACGGCATTCCGCGGCGGACAATTCCGTTGCGGAATTCCGCTACCTTTCCTCAGTGGGAACGAGCCCTTAATAGTATATAAAGAGAAGCAAATCAAACAAACTGTGAGTGGCAAAAGTATGTGAACCCTCAGACTCAACAAAACTCCAAGTGTAATGGTGCTTTTACACAGAAAGATTTATCTGACAGATTTTTGAAGCCAAAGCCAGGAATGGATTTGAAAAAGGAGAGATTTCAGTTTTCCTTTATGACCTTGTTCCGTGTTTATAGTCCATTCCTGTCTTTGGCTTTTAAGATCTGTCAGATAAATCTGTCTGTGTAAACGCACCATTAGAGCAGCCGAACAGATGATTTAATCAGGTGTTTTCAATCAATGGGGTTACCATCATGTGTGAATAGGAATCAAAGTCAATGTCAGTGGGGGTCTATAGGTGTAGTACATAGGTATCAGTATACTATAGCAAAGGACAAGTTGCCTAGTGTGATTTGTCCAATGCTATAGGATGCTGATGCCTATGCCATTGTTTTCTGAGTCTGTGTGATCTATAAAGTGTATTCACACTATGCGATCTGTATTCCGCCCATAAGCCATACTTGTTGGTGTACTTTTTGGATAGCATTTACACCACACTGACTCTGATAGTGGGCAGGGCTTGGTCACATGATAGGCCGAGCAGGCCAGGTGATGTGTATACCGACGTAGTGATCACCTGATACTATGGACCTTCTGGTCTGGGCTGCCATGTCTTATTCCATGCTGCATGAGTTCACGTGAGTTTTGCATTTGGCCCCATTATAGGTCGACAATATTATGTATAGTATGTTAAAAGCGACTCTGTACCCACAATCTGACCCCCCCAAACCACTTGTACCTTCAGATAGCTGCTTTTAATCCAAGATCTGTCCTGCGGTCCGTTCGGCAGGTGATGCAGTTATTGTCCTAAAAAAATACTTTTAAGCTTGCAGCCCGTGCCAAACGGGAGTATCTGTGCACTAACTTTGCACCACCCCTCCGTCCCTCCTCCCCACCCTCTTCATCATTAGGAATGCCACTGAAACATTTTCTCCATGCTGAACATTGCACAGGTCCTTAACGATCCAGCCCATGCGCTGGGCTGACACAGGTGAGGAATAGGAGGCAATCTGCCTGGAGCATTCCTAATGATGAGGAGGGTGGGGAGGAGGGACAGAGAGGTTGTGTAAAGTTAGGGCACAGATACTTCCGTTTCGCACAGGCTTCAAGTTTAAGAGTATTTAGGACAATAACTGTCTCACTTGCGAACGGACCGCAGGACAGATCTTGGATTAAAAGCAGCTATCTAACGGTACAAGTGGCTTGTTTTCCCCCTTGCAATGGCAGATGATTGCTGATTGTTTATGATGCTGGGCCCACTATGATAAGCTAATTGTTGGGATAGATTCAATAAAGAAAGGAGTTGGCATGCAGAGACATAAGTGTTCTGAATGTATTACCGTGACAAGACATGGTGCCCTCCATTTTTCACATTGTCAGCTCAGTTTTAGATTGATATTCTACCGTATTGCAGTGTCCTTCTATATTCAGTACTGCATCGTATGCACCACTATGAAGCATTGAAAGTGCAGTATTAAAGGAGTACTCAACTGGTTTCATAAAGTTACGGTATAAAGATTTCTAATTTACTTCTATTTAAAAAAACTCCAGTCTTCCTATACTTATCCGCTGCTGTATGTCATGCAGGAAGTGGTTTATTCCTTTCAGTCTGACACAGTGCTCTCTGCTGCCACCTCTGTCCATGTCAGGAACTGTCAAGAGCAGGAGAGTTTTTTTATGGGGATTTGCTACTGCTCTGGACAGTTCCTGACATGGACAGAGGTGGCAGTAGAGAGCACTGTGTCAGACTGAAAAGAAAACACCACTTCCTGCAGGACATATAGTAGCTGGTAAGTATGGGAAGACTTGAGATTTTTAAATAGAAGTAAATTACAAATCTATATAACTTTCTGAAACCAGCTGATTTGAAAAAATAAAAATTTTGCCCATGCCCTTATAGGACTCCCTGGCCACCATGTAAGACAGTTTAGCAGGGGAGTTCATTAAAGGACAACTCCCGTGGGACCCCCCCCCCCAAAAAAAAAACACAGACACACACAGACACCATACTCACCATCCCTCCGGTGAAGATCGCCACTCCATTAGCCCGCCGTCCGCCTCACCGTCACCGCCGTCCGCCGTCCAGCGATGTCTCTGATTTCCTGGGGATGGAAAAGGCTGCCAGTGCGCTTGCGCACCGGCAGCCTTTTCATTGGCTGGAGCGCATCACATGGCTTCCAGCAACCTCAGCCAATCAGGGCTGACGAAGCTGGAAGCCATGTGATGCGCTCCAGCCAATGAAAAGGCTGCTGGTGCGCATGTGCACCAGCAGCCTTTTCCGTCCCATTCACTCTCTATGAAGACGCCGAGGAGGAAGAAGACCCGGACCGCCCCCCGGCTCTGACGTCGTCGTCACCAGATGCCGCCCGGGAGAAGAGGACCGTGACGATCGTAATAGGTAATGTATATATTCTTTAACTTCCGGGCGGGGGGGTCGGGGGTCCGAAAGTGGGGGAAGGGGGCCAGACAGGGTATTTAACCACATTACAAAGTTATATAACTTTGTAATGTGTGTTAAATAAGCTAAAAAAAAAAGTTTGTGGGAGTTGTCCTTTAAGTCGGAGTAGAAAACAGATATGAAGCCTCTAGAATGAATGCATAAGGAGTCATAGTGGGTTTCAGTACTGATATCAGAGACCTTGCTTTTTTAGGTGTTAACAAAATAGACTGTTTGCTGATAAGGGAGATGTTTAGTGTTAGGGAGGCCATGTATGAAGACGTAAGAAAGTGACTGAACCCTACAAGCCCTTTGTAGGTCCACCATGAAAATAAGGAAACCGGAAGCCAGAAAGGAAATTCTAATTTCTCAGGCGGGGGCTGGCTGGCGTATGTCGATTTTGACATTTTTTTTAGTTTATACAAATCAATGCGATAGATACATATTGCATTGATATTGGTGATCTTTGCAATTTAATACAGTTCCCCTATGGCAGGATGTAACAGTAGATCTGTCAGGTCAGCCACGGAGGCCTAGAGAGATCCTTGGGCTGTCATGGGTTACCCATGATTGCATAGTAGGGGAGTCAATGGGACCCTATCATCAGACCTATTGACCTAAAAATGACCTATTGTTTTTATGTAAAACATATGCTAACAAATTTCAAATTTTTTTTCTTATTATTTTTTTAGTCTTCATTCTGGTCAGTAGGGCTATTATTGAGCTGAAACTTCCTGTTCTGTAGAGAAAACTTTTCAGCAGTCTCCTCCTTATCATCACATTGAGGATTACAATTTACTGTGACACCTGTATAAACCTAAGTCAGGGTCATGTGATTCACAACAAAGGTGATGTTCACAGCCCCTCTCACCTCCAGACTATTGCTTCCTTCGTCTTTGGGGCTGCTGTAAAGCATCTTTCTAAATGCTGTTAACACAGCAGAAACTTGGGTAACTAATAACAATGTACAAAAAGTATATAAAAAATGACAAAAGAAAAAAAGAAAATGTGGTTATTATCTGACTCTGATCAGAAATAATTGGTGACACTCACTTTAAGGGTCCCCATATACCCCTTTATATTTTCGTCAGCGGTACCCACTGCCGGTATAAGGTGTATGGGGCTCTCCCACCCGTCTACTGACAATGATGTCGGTGATGATAGGGGTCCAGCATGATGGAAAATGACTGCCCGACCCTTTTGTTCTGGGAGAGATAAGTTTCAGTCAGAGCTCTCTGGCTGCAGCTTATCCCTCCCCATAGAGAATACAGGAACGTTCCTGTGCATGGGGGGCAGGAGAGATAACCGACAGCTGAACGATCATGTATGGCCACCGTTAGGAAGAATGTAAATGTCCCATAGTGTGAATGTAGTTTGCATCGCTCGCTCATTGTTACAGTACTACTAGAATCACATCCAATATGTAATAGTGTGGACACTTTACTATTAATGTGAAATCTGCATGTGCAGCAAGAATCCAGTTTCTATGACAACTTCCCTCTCTGACTACCTTACATTCCCTTTCCTTTGAAGTCATGCATCTCATTATTATTTCACGTTGTAAAAGACAATAGAGAGAGGTTAATAAAGCGCACATTGTTAGCAATGGCAAAAAGATCCACAAAACTTCTTGTCAATATGCACACTTGGATCCCCCCCCCCCCCAACTTTTATTACTAATGGTTAAGACTTTCCTCATCCCTTTTACCAACCTCTGTGCCCTTGCCACCATGTCTTAAAGGGGTTGTCCAGCGAAAATCCTTTTCTTTCAAATCAACTGGTGTCAGCAAGTGAAATAGATTTGTAATTTACTTCAATTAAAAAAATCTCAAGTCTTGCTATACTTATTAGCTACTGTATGTCATGCAGGAAATGTTGTTTTATTTTCAGGCTGACATCTCTGGCTGAGACAGGAACTCTGTCTCAGTTTTCTATGAATCCCCATAGAAAACTTCTCCTGCTCTGGAGAGTTCCTGTCTCGGCCAGAGATGTCAGCAGAGAGCACTGTGTCAGACTGAAAATAAAACATTTCCTGCAGGACATACAGTAGCTAATAAGTATAGGAAGACTTGAGATTTTTTTTAATTGAAGTAAATTACAAATCTATTTCACTTGCTGACACCAGTTGATTTGAAAGAAAAGGATTTTCGCTGGACAACCCCTTTACAGGGTACCTGCTATGATGTTCCCCTCAACTAATTGGCGTACAAATACTCCTGCTGCCAGAAGTTTGGGTAATTATGAATACAATTCTGTCGGATCTGTGCATGAGCCCTATTGGAGCAGAATAGGGTTCATGCACGGAATCGACCCAGTGTGGTCATATCCAATTACACTAACTTCGGCGGCAGGAGCAACCGCACACCAAGGTGATGTGAGGGAACATCATGGCAGGTACCCTTTAAGAAGATGCTGGAGATATTTCTTAAAGGGGTTATCCAGGATTAGAAAAAGCACAGCTACTTTCTTCCCAAAACAGCACCACCCTGTCCTCAGGATTTGTGTTGTATTACAATTCAGCTCCATTTACTTCATTGGAACCGAGCTGCAAAAACCACAACCAAACTGAAGACAGGAGAGGTGCTGTTTCTAGAGGAAAAGCCCTTTAAGCCATTTGAGTCAATGTGGTCATGATAACCTTATGCAGTTGCTGTTGATGTATTGGCTGCACATCCATGTAGTTCAACCAGATCTTTCAGGGTCTTATAGTATCAGAAAATGTTATTTAAATAAAACATACCAAGTCAAAAGTCTCAGGGCACCTCTTTTTCAGAAACAAAATTGAAAACAACTTATCTGAAAACCCCAGCAAGTATTGGGTGAGGGGCCTATGTCCAGTTTTCCCAGTGGAAAGGTAATCATAACATAGCATAACAAAGCAATACCTCTTGTGGTTCAAAACTTATCTTAAGTTCAAAGGTTCGCACAATTTTCTCCGGCACCTGTTCTTCAGCTCTGTGTTGAGCACCATGGACAACACACTAAACACAGCATATAGCTGTTGTAACTTTCTGCAAGATATATTGCACATCTCATTGTGGCGATCAATTTCTCAGGCAATTCTGTTCTTCGAAATGCTACATGACCACCTTCCCATTGGAAAAATGTGCCTTTCACCCAATATGGCGGCTTTGGATAAGGGGGCCCTGTTTTGGACATAGCTTAAAAGATAGCCCCCCCCTCACCCATTACTTGCTGGGGTATACAGATATGTCATTTTCCCTTTCAGAGTGTTCTGAGACATTTGACCCTGCCTGTATTACTTACTAAAATAGTGTTATTACTAATAGTACCGGCTTCAGTGTACTTTCCTGTGGTTCACCCGAACAGGAAGTTGTGTACTTCTTTAATCTCTGGTTCTGTATTGTCTCCAGCTGCCTTATTCCTCCCTCTCTGGAGACAACACATCATCCTCTGCTGTCACAGGAGGCTTGGCTGTATCTAGTCTCCGAGCTGTATCCGAATCTCTGAGTGCTGTCATCATCTCTGACCAGGCCCTCCAGCTTACATCACTATCTTACATATATACATAAGGAGCATGCAGCAGGTAATGCAACCTTACTGTGCAGTAGTCTGTAGTGAATGAGATGTTCTGCAACAGCTCTGGGCAGACTGTGGAACTATTCAGCATTATTTCTCAGGTGACAGCCTGCTTTTAGAAGGAAGCTAAGTAATCCTGCTCCTGAGGCCCCTGTCACTAAGCTGTTAAAGAAGAAGTCTGGTGAAAAGTTTTATTAAAGTATTGTATTGCCCCCAAAAGTTATACAAATCACCCGACTCCCAGAGCTTTGGGTGCTGTGGCTGCTGGAGAGGATGATGGCAGGGGGACACTGAGGGACACAGGGCACTAGAGGGGCACTGAGCATCCCTCTGCCATCATCCTCTCCAGCAGCCACAGCCCGCACAGCTCTGGGAGTCGGGTCGTGACATCACCATATTATCCAGGAAGTGACAGCACCATGTTATCCAGGAAGTGACATCACCATGTTATCCAGGAAGTGACATCACCACGTTATCCAGGAAGTGAAGCCTTGATGCAGGAGTAAGTGCAGGGAAAAAAAGCACTTTATAGGAATTTCTTGTAATAAGTGTATATTGGTGATTTGTTTGGGGGCAATATAATACTTTAATAAACATTTTCCCCAGACTTCTCCTTTAATGATACAATATATGTGGCTTGCCATAGATTTCTCCCACAGTGGAAATGTAGTAGACCGATACCTCTCTGAGAAAACCACCCAAACTTCTATGAGGCCTTCTCAAAGAAAATGCTCACTATGTATGATGTATTGTGGACTGAAAATAAAGTCTGGATGTCAGGGTCATCTTCTGGAGTGATTTCCCTGTATTACCTGCTTACATATTTAATGACACTGACAACCATGTGATATGCAGCCATATAAAACCCTCTAACAGGACCCTGCTTATTCTACTAGAACAAATCCATATCCTGCTTATTATAAGAGTCTGTGTGCCAAGGGGACATCTTCACACTATGGCTATGGTTTATTGTCAGTGTCGGATCCTCCGGTGGGCCCCTCCCCCACTCCCACTGCCTGTCCAGCAGCTGGGGCCCCCAGACAGGCATAGGATGATGCTGCCTGTCCTCAGTGGGCCCCCAGCTGCAGCAGGATAAATATATGGTTTGTCCGACTCTGAGGAGAGAGCCCCAGCAAAACCATGTCCTGGGTAGTCCCGGGAAGCTCCGCCCCCTTCCGGCATTCGCGATCTCACTCAAGCAGAGCAGGGAGAGGAGTTGCTGGGGCACTAGAGGAACCGTACAGGTGAGGTAAGTATAGCTGTTTTTTGTTTTAAATACAGATGGAGGGGCTGGAGAATGATAAAGGAGGTACTAGTATGCTGATGAGGGGCAAAAGGATGAGAGGGGTACTTCTATGATGATGGAAGGGCAGGAGGATGAAGGGGAAGGAGGATGATGGATGGGTAGTAATATGATGGAGGGGCAGGAGGATGAAGGGGGTAGTAGTATTATGATAAAGGGTGTAGTAGTATTATGATGATGGAGGGCCAGAAAGATGAATGGGTAGTAGTATGATGATGATGAAGGGGTAGTAGTATGATCATGGAGGTGCAGGAGGATGATGGAGGTAGTAATATGATGATGGAGGAGCAGGAGGATGAGAGGGGTAGTAGTATGATGATGGAGGTAAAAGTATAATGGAGGACGAGCAAGAGGATAAGAGGGGTAGTAGTATGATGATGGAGGAGCAGGAGGATGAGAGGGGTAGTAGTATGATTATGGAGGAGCAGGAGGATGAAGAAGGTAGTAGTATGATGATGGAGGTGCAGGAGGATGAAGGGGGTAGTAGTATGATGATGGATGATATGGTCAGTAACTGTGTGATGGTATGTTGAGAGGTACAGTATTGTAATAATATATATTAGTGCTGTTCTGGGGTCACTTCCACACACTGAGCCCCCACATAACTATGTATTCTGATCTCCCACAAAGCATTCAGTGTACAATACACCAAGAATCCTCCAGGTACAACAGCTGCAAGCACTACAACTCCCAGCATTTACTGATAGTCTACATCCCTCAGGATATGCTGGGAGTTGTAGTACATATGAGCTGCCACTGTAGAGATATATAGTGCTGGACCATGAGGGCTGATGGTTGTAACAGATTACGGCCACCAGAAGCTTCTGCACAACAATCAATTATTAAAGGTTTGTTCTGTCTGAAACTACAACTCCCAACATACCCTTCATTAAAGCTTCCTAAGTGTAGGGTATTCTGAGAGTTATAGTTCGACTGAAAACATGTCATTCACTAGGAAATTGTCGCAGATCCAGATGAATCCAGGATAGGGCCGGGTAAGTATGTCGTTAAGAAAGTTAGGCTGGGTTCACACTGCGTTTTTGCACTCTGTTTGACATATGTGTTCAAAGGAAAAAACGTATGCAAACACAGATGGTCCAAACAGATGCTGTTGTATGCCGTACTGCAGGCATCTGTTTTCCATCGACTTCTGTATCTTGAAAATTAAAAATACTAAAAAGGATACAGTAAAAACAGATGCAAAAACGGAGTGTAACACCCCCTCCAATTTCTGCAGCCACCCCGCACTCTCCCCCACTTACCTGCTCGTGGTCGGCGTGTGTAATAGCGCCAGCAGCGAGCGGTGACCAGACATGTAGGCACTTGCTTGCTCCCAGAGATTCCCCTGTGTAATAAGTTTTGCTCCTTTTTTAAATAACCTATAAAGAGATCTACCATATTTTCCGGCGTATAAGATGACTTTTTAACCCGAAAAATCTTCTTAGAAGTTGGGGGTCGTCCTATACGCTGGGGAGAGGTTCGGCGATCTCAGTCTCAGGTAGTGTACATCACACGGCCTGCGACGGGGACGTGCCCCGGAGTGGTTAAATGCTTGTTTTTGTTTTGTTTTTTAATTTAGCTGCAGTTAACACTTTCCGGCGTATACGGCAAACCCCTGACAATCTTCTTAAAAGTCAGGGGTCGTCTTATACGCCCACTCGCCTTATACGGTAACCATTCCATTCTACTCCCTTTGGTAGACTCCTGGTCCCCCCCCCCTTCACCTCCTTTTGGCGTGCTTTTTGGAACTGGAATGCGGGAGGAGGTGTGGTGACAACCTGCCTGTCCCCTTAGAGCAGGCATGTCCAAAGTCCGTCCGGAGGGCCATTTGCGGCCCGCGTTCCGAACTTTTACGGCCCCCCAGGTATCCAGCTTGCTATTATCTGCCTGTGTTATAAAGCATATAGCATGTAGCATGTAAAATGGTCGGCCCTCGCACATGTTCACTTCATCAAATTTGGCACTCTTCGAAAAAAGTTTGGACATGCCTGCCTTAGAGCCATAACTAATGCTATGATTTCATGTTAGTTTTTTGTCACTGTGGTTCATATGCTTTCTAGAAACAGTGTGTGTGGGTCTGTGGGGGAGGGGGCTAGGTATGGCTGGCATTTGCTGAAAACAGACGTGTTTTGGCACCAAAACAACAACAGCCATCCAAAAAAAACAAACAAAAAAAAACACCCCCTAAACAGGCAAAAAAAAAAAAAGGGATCATAGTCTTATATAGATTTGTAAATTACTTCTTTTTAAAAATCCCAACTCTTTTAGTACTTATCAGCTGCTGTATGTCCTGCAGGAAGTGGTGTATTCTTTCCATTCTGACACAGTGCTCTCTGCTGCCACCTCTGTCCGTGAAAGGAACTGTTCAGAACAGTAGAAAATCCCCATAGAAAACCTCTCCTGCTTTGGACAATTCCTGTTACCGAGAGCAGAGAGCACCATGTCAAACTGAAGAGAATACACCACTTCCTGCAGGACATACAGCAGCTGATAAGTACTGGAAGAATGGAGATTTTTAAATAGAAGTAATTCTATAATTACTTTGACATTATAATAGAGTATAATGTAAAACCCCAAAACAATGGAACCCAAAACATAGGTAGACATTACAATTATTTTCTCATCATAATATAAAATAAATGGAAAAAATGTCTATAACAAACAATTTTCGGTTCAAATAAATAACCTTTATTGAATAAAACAAATTAATATTTTTAAGCACCAAAACTGTGAGTATGCAGTTACATTTAATATGAGAGATTGTGATTTAAAAACAAAATATCAAATGGGAAAAACAAGGGAAAAGAGGAATAAAATGAAGGAACAAAAACTAAAATAGGAAAAAAAAAAAAGCAAATGAGAAACACAAAATTAAATATTTTCATCTCATAATATTGCTATATATAAATGTTTAAAAAAAAAAAGATACTTTCATCACTTAATAAATACTTTAGAATAATGGATCGTTTGTTGGAACCGGACATCTCTGCATCACCATTTACAATACAATGTGCATCGGGAAATAGTCATATATTAAAGTGATATCGTCTTGTAGGAGGAGCACAGTGTGCCAACGTTGCTTCAGGTTTAGTATATTGCACAAAGCTATAACATGAGCAGCCTGCATTATCCTATGACAAATTCCCATACAGTAATTAAAAAAAAATAGTCAGCTTACATGTATGAGATCCAACCTATAGGCAAATGTACGGTAGGCATGAGAGAGAGTAATGTTATGTGCCCTCACAGGGTGTGAGCTAAGGAAATCACGGATTGCACTGTCCAGCAGAAATCATGGATATGGAGCTGGAGGGCATAGCAGGCTCACGCTATATGCCGAGCCAAAAGAGAAAACATATCCATAAGATGTCACTCCAAATACTAACCAAACCAAGTAAAAAATAAACGTAAAAAACGAAAGCTCATATATAAAACATTGTAAATAAAAGGGGCAAAATGGAGATTTCAGCTTTTTTTTAAAAAAACATTGTTTAACATATATCATCTAACTGAATCATAAGTAGACAAGTGACGGTAGCCATCTATCCTATGTTTGCAGGAACAGTCTAATGTCAATGAAAAATCATAAAGTGACAGCATATGCCATCAGCTTTCGTCAGTACTTTTAATAAACACTTGTTTACCTCCTGACCATGTAATAACACCACTGGAGCATCTGTTCTTACACTTCAGGAAAAAAAAATATTCTGATTTCTTACCAGGAAATGCAGTCAGATTTCCCGACCCATAGGGTTCTATTGGGCACGGACAATCTTCAAGATTTTTCCTGGAAGGTGTCCGTGCTGGAAAATAGGCCTTGAAGTTTTTGGAATTCTGGCATTAATGCCCCATAGAATCCTATGGGGGCATCCAGAATTACAGACAGCTCTGGAAGCACATCCGGAAACTGTCCAGAATTCCAGGTGCATAGCATGGCAGCCTGGTCCAGCACCAGCACCCAGGCAACTGCCTCCAGTTGCTGATGTCGGCCTTTTGCCTAATCAGGAGTGCATACATTTAAATGCGGCGCTGTGTTTGATAGGACCAGGAGCCATTTGCTCCTGGCCCTGTCAATAACTCTTCTGGCCAGAGACAGCATTATGCCTCCGGCTACAAGAGGCCACTCTCGTCCGACCCCAAGCGATGCGACACACAAGTCACTCATGCTCACAGAGCCTCTATTTTTACAGTCTGTAATGATTTCCTGAAGCCTCCTGAAAGGCTTCCTGATCCGTGGCTATTTTCACAGTCAGAAAACACTGGAAAAAAAGTGTGACAGGGGCCTTAGTGTCATTATGCCACTCCTCTGATATTCCGCCTGGAACAAGAAAGGACTAACTGAGGAACAGCAGAGGAAAGATACAATGCGATTTCTAAGAAAAAATGCTCCAGCATTCCCTGCCAAGTGGACGTCTATAATTTTTTTTCTGCACATACCTGCGTGTGTGTGTGTATGTATATATATATACACATACATACATATATAAACACATCAGCTCAATCACTGCTTTTAGAGCAGAGTGGTTGTCGGTCACCTAGACAATGAGCTTTTAACAAGGGGTGGAAATGTACAAAAATATCAGGAGAAGGCATTTGATAAACTTATTTGCACAATATTTAACTTGATGTCCACTACATGTTCAACTACATCAGGAGTGGGAATACCCCTTTAATTTTTTTAGGTCAGCCTGGCTACCATTAAAAAAAAACAAAAAAACTTTAACGCTGGTAGCAGAAGACTAAATGACGCAACTTCTTATTTAAATAAAATCAATCATGATTTAGGATTGGGAATATTGCCATAAGATGTAGAATTCTTCATTGGAGTTATGTGTAGGACAGTACAATGTCATTGTAAGAGTTACCCAGGAATTTCTACACTTCATGTTATGGTGCTTTACTAAAGTGCTGTGGCTCATTTGCCACCTAAGGGGTCAAAAATAAAACATTCAGCAAATTGTCACATAGCGTTACATTTTCAAAAATAATAAGCAAAATCCATAAAAACTATATACAATTTTACTAGGCATTATAAAGGGCCTCTATAATCCATAAAGTATATGTTGGACCTCAGTTAACATGAAATCTATCTTGTATTATAACATTTATGGAAACTCAGATCAAGAGCGCTCCTGTCGGCCATCACATTCGGAGACCCTGGTGGTATGTATATACCAGCATGCATTGCCCTAGCAGCCTCTATAGACTGGTTGTGCATGCTGATGTGTGCGGGGCATCCAAATACCCAATTGTCAAAAGTATACTATAAAGTACAAATAGAAAGTGCATTACGAGATGAAAATTAGTCAAGAGACTAGTCATGGAAATGAGAAGGACAGAACTGACACATAATCTTATTATAAAAGGTATCGTGTGAAATGTGGCCGGAGAGGGCTGACGCCTGCATTTCTCTTTTCTTTTGGATTTTATCATTGGTCGGACTTCTCCTTTAAGGCCCAAAAACACATTAATAAAAAGTTTTCCATAAAGTTTACATTTACAGATGATGTCAGGGAAGAAAAAGATCAGGCATGTTGGATTGCAAGTTCCCAACCCTTTTCTACATAGAGAAAGAAGCCACCACTAGAGATGAGTAAACTTACAGTTAAGGTCCCCATATACCTTAGACAGCCGTACCCTGCCTGTATAAGGTGTATGGAAAATCACTGCACAGCCTCTTTGTTCAGGGAAAGAAAAGCCGCAGTCATAGCTCTGTGTCTTAACCCTCCCCTTCCCATAGAGAACACAGGATCAATCGGCCATGTCAAACATTCCTGTGTATGGGGAGGACGGGAGCCGATTGGGAGAGACAATGGATTGTTTGGCTGTAAGTTAGTGAAGGTGTATGGTCTCCTTAAGTTTTGCCCCTTCTCCAGGCAGCAGGATTGAAATAGCGAGCAATTAGGTTTGTGCAAATCTGAACCTGTAAGTTTGCTCATCTTTAACAACCAGTATGTCTGGCAGCGGCTTACCTCCACCCCTCCCCCTTCAGCCTTTGTGTGGATGGATTGGGAGAGATAGAATTACATCAAGATACTGTAAATGATAATAATAGTAAAATATATCAAAGCCGCAGAGCGCGGGGCGCAGTCTGTGTGGGTGCCTCAAGTAAAATGAAAGAGTTGTGACTCAGTGGAACATATCCTCCTCGGTGCTCAGGCATAGATGAGCAGGGTAGGGAGCTTCTGATTAAGGAAAACTCTTTCATGTAGGGTTGGAAAAGTGGGTGACAAGTTAATCACCTTTTTTTTTTTTTTTCCTAGGGAATGCATTAGTTGTATTAGGACATGAATTAAAGAACAGCTCCGCATCATCAAAAGATGAGCTTCTCTTCTGAAGCCATCATTTATTCCCAAAACACAGATCTGACCTAGCTGTTCTGTTTTACAGTATGGAGTATAAGGCATGCAGTCGCAACAAAAACACATCTAGATGACTACTGACATGATCTGCTACCATTAGGAACCATTATATAGACTGCCGCAAACATCTATGGGCTCCAACGACATGTAATCTATGAACAGGTTATCTGGAAACCTTCACTAATGGGTATAGTAATAAAAAAAATATTAATATTAAAATGCGCAGAAGAAAGGTTTCACTGTAGGATGGGCTGAAATATTACTGGTTAAAAATGCTAGAAAGGGGAAATTCTGGCACTATCCTATATAGAAGAAATGTTTTTTTGTTGCTAAACTGTTCATAAAGTTTCTTTATAACTTCTGAGTTACATATCGATACATTTATTGTGAAGGCAGAATCATTTTTAGCGATTGTCTAGACAATCCCTTTCCATGTGCTTCATTAGGACATGTGGACTTCGCAGTGGGAGGGGGGGGGGTCACCAAAAGAATCACCCACTGTTGGGACCTGTACTGACCAAGAGAACAGGGGAAATATGTCCCCAATATGAATGATGGAGCGCAATGTATGTACACAGCCGGTGCTCGTATCATCCTTTAAGAAATGTGCATTTCATTAATTTGGGGAGAAATTTTCCTCGGTTCTCATGATGGGACCAACATGTTATTGCTTATACTGTAGATAGGGGATGCAATTTCTGAGTGGGGAGAAGGGGAGTACTTTTAGTACTGAGACAATCATTGGTTGCCAAATCTATCCAAACCAGGGCAAGAATTAGTCTTCTTCCGATCACCCCTTTTTTGTAGCCCCCACCTCACAACAAAGCCTGTCCATGTTTTCGGATGAAGGAGTAAGGGCCCTATTCCACCAAACGATTATCGTTTGCATATCATTAACGATTAACGATCTCAAACGACCACTATTGCGAAAGACCTGAAAACGTTCACTCATTTCCATTGAACGATAATCGTTACTTATGATCGTAATTGCGATCGTTTTTTCTTCGCTATTTATTCGCTATTGCATTCGTATCTATTGCGAACGACCGAACGATGTCTTATTCAACGCGAACGATTTGCGAACGAGCAACGATAAAAATAGGTCCAGGTCCTTTAAAGCGATCAACGATTTCTCGTTCGGTCGTTAATCGTTAACTGCATTTCAACCGAACGATTATCGTTTAGATTCGAACGATTTAACGATAATCTGAACGATAATCGTCCAGTGGAATAGGGCCCTTAAGACAAAAAGGTAAACAAAACTATTTAGTAGACTATTAACTTTTCATTTCCTAATATAACACATGAACCATATACAATACATTTTAGAACACAAAAAAAAAAGACTATGATAAAAGCTGTCACCGCTAGTACAAAGTTTAGATATATTATATCACTGGGGAAAATACACACAGAAACCTGCAGGTATTTTAGAAAGGCACAAATATTCCAAAATGTACTTTTAAACATACATTATGTGCAAAATGCTCAATATTAGGTAAAGGGGTTCTCCTACACATCACGTCCTGAAAGGCTGTTCATCGCTCATTTGACGTTACTAGCATAGGATATATCCTATTACTTTTTATTTCCATGCATCCACCTTGGTGCTGCTGGGCAGAATCAGTCTCCTTCCCCCTCTGGCAGTCAACCATATAACTACCCCTTTTTACTTCCTCTGCAGTAAGCGTCTGCTCAGCTTTCTGTCTTGAGTTTCTGCTCTTTCCCTGACAAGCTGGATGGGAAGATATGTCTATCATCTGCTGTGCAGGGAACAGAGTGTCGCTTTTGCATGCAAAGGCCTGACTGAGTGGGAGTGACTGAGCATGTGTGTCCATCAGTATTTAACTAAGCAGGTGGTCATGCCTATTGCTATACACTACAAGGCTAAGTTCACGGAACGGCCAGTCATCTGAGCCGGTACTGCAGTAGCGGCCGGATGATCTTTAGTGCTGCAAGGTTCTGACGCGGGCACATCCGTGCGCGCCCGCATCAGAACTCCCCACTGCACACTATGGAGTGTGCGGCCGGAGCCTCTCGCTCCATACTGTGCACTGACAGTGTTTTCTGCGGCCGCTATTCAATGAATAGTGGCAACAGAAAACGGACATGTTAGTTGTTTGCAGCGCAGCTAGAGATCCCGGCTGGAGCATATACTATGCCCTGTATTCCATAGACAGCAAGGTAATGTATATTTTTGTGATAATCAATGCAATCAGCATTGTTTTACGAAAATATACGTTGTGTGAACATGGCCTAAACGTTATGTGACTCCATGCTAAGTAAGTAAACACTGGGTTGTTGTTTTTCAACTGCAAATGGCAAATAATAAATAAGTCTGTCTACAAGGAGAGTAATCCTCATCAGAACAAAGTTGAACAAAGTTATTGACTGGTTTTGGAGGTTTGCATTATTGTCCAATCTCTGGGTTTAGTGGGTGTTCCCTGTAATTGATACTTACTCCCTCTTGCACTTGCTTCGCTCCCTCACAGATATTCCTGAACTAATACGCACGCCAAGCCTGAACATCACTAACCTGCGCTGACCACAGACATTTCTAATGTGCTCCACAGAAAATGATCAAGATGCAGGGAAGCAGGATAAGGCTATGCTCACACACCGTAAAAGAAAGGAAAAAAAAATTGTATTTTCAATGCAATAATGATCTCCATTAAAGTCAATGGAGAATTGGTCGGCAGTGCACATACCATACAGAATAATGGCAATAAAGGATTACAGCCATGCTAGTAATAATAATGCATATTATTTATGACCCGCTTTTGCAAAATACAGACTTTTTTCTACTCACAATTATGGCCATATTTAAGTTATTTTACCGTGTGTGAACCTAACCTGCAGGACCAGAATACACAGTTAGTTTACATACCACATAAGACATATCTGCATAGCAGCTCTACACACCATAGTAGGTCAAAGCTATTTCCAAAGTTACTTTAGATTTTAGACTAGATGCATTAGAGCAAATAAGGAATGTATGCAATGGTGCGCGCACCCTTTATAGTCAGTGCAGTTTGGATTGGAAATTGTGTTTTTAATCTTTAATACTTGTCCTGTGCAAGACAAGTTCTTGGATCTATATGAAAACCCTAGAAGTGTGTTTTAAAAATGGTAAAATGTTTGAAGTCTCTTATATGGCATTTATGTTGAAGGGTCGGAACTCTTCAGTGCTTCTACCCTACCACACTTCCTCCCCCTGAACTCTGAATACAGTGGTTTTTATAGCATGGGATTGTCCAGCACCACAAAGTTGTGGACTACAGGGCCCGGCAGTATCTATCCTGATGGTCCCTGCTGAACAGCCAATCACTGGCCAAAGCAATGAACCCTTTTTGCTCAGTGATTGGCTAAAAGTCAAGACATGTGGCAAAAGAGTTGTTTTTTTATGCCAGCCTTATGCCACAACTTTAAAAGAGACCAAAACAAACCAGCATCATTTCTGAGGAACAGGAAAATGAAGATTTGTTACCAATAAACCTCAGTATATGTGAATAAACACTAAGCAAACAATGATCACAGGAGAAGAAGGTGGTGTGGTAGGAATAGAATGAGAGCAGAGACCTAGAACATCAATTCGCTTTCACGTAAAAATAATATCACCCAGGATTTCATTTTGTACTTTATATGTAGATAATCTACACTACATTACTTATCTTGTGTTGAATTGACATATATTTAAAGAACTACTCCATTTTTTTTCTTTACAATCTAGATATTGTTAACGGCTAACCAGTATTCCTGCAGTGTCATCCGTTTCATCCCAGCTGATCCATTCATGTAACCACCAGAAGATTACATGCTTTTATTTGTAACAATAAGTGGTGTGGTCTGTCCTTTGGACTCCAAGATTAGACCATCACCTATAGGATCGCTTCTCACAGGTCTCGGACCCCATTTTGTTGGGGATTTAGGTGCAGATCTGTCATGGTGTTTAAAAACATCAAACTAAATGTTGTTCTAGGTCACCATAAGAGACAGGTAAGTGGTCTACTCTGACTAATCCATAGTCTAGTAATTACCCTAGTGTGGCCTTGCAAGCTATTTTTTATGTAATTTCTATTTCCTGAATTTCACATCCACACCTCTAGATCCGCATTTAAAGGGGTTATCCAGTGCTACAAAAACATGGCCACTTTTCCCCGTCTCTTGTCTCCAGTTCAGGTGCGGTTTCCAATTAAGCTCCATTTACTTCAATAGAACTGAGTTCCAAACCCCACCCAATCTGGAGACAAAAGAGGGGAAAAAGGGGCCATGTTTTTGTAGCGCTGGATAACCCCTTTAATAAGCAAAATCCACAAAAACTAGATACGATTTCCGATCCTTTATCCCACTGAAAACAATGGTGAAAACTTGCAATATAAATGGTATGCTGTACTCCTGTAAACCTGCAGTGCAAACCTGGTTTCAGTCAAGAACTACTGTAATCATCCAGCCTGGTGGGCAAATGGGTGACTGACTCTGGCTAGCCCATCTGTACAGCAGACACTGTGCAGTAATCTGATGATGGGGAAAAAAATCTACTTTCTTAGTGCATTATAGCAGCTCAACCAGAAATGTCTGGTGCCGATGTTCTAGACTGTTTCCAACAGCAGCCAGTGGAATTGTGAAGGCAGCTCTGGAGTACAATGCAGGTTCCAACTAGGTACAAAATATATAAATATAATCACGCTTGTATATGGCCCTTTTGCTCAACTTGAAATGGATTTGTACGTGTCCAAGTACAGTTAGTGGCCAATCTCTCAAATATTTTACATGTACTCGAACCAAAAAAGTGCAAAATTTAGTGAAGGTATTAGTACTGAAGAAGACTAGACTGACAGTTCTCCAGCATACACAGTGCTATGTTAGTGTTATGAGTCGTAGAATAATTGCTTGCATAGTTATCATGTTATAAAAAGGTGAGTGGCGAATATACACACACAAAAAAAGATTATCTTTACATATTTAGCTTAAAAATATGGGAAAAAAGACTAAAATTGTTGCTCTGTATCTTTCTACGTAGTAAGGTCATTAACACCACTTTAGTAAGCCACAAAATATTAGTGACGCTAAAAAACCAATACCGAATATTTATAAATCTATATAAGCATGTTAAATTATAGCTTGATCAAATGCTTAAAGAGTAGCTGTGTCATTAGAACAAACTTCTGACCTGTCTTAGCCACGTGTCAGAGGTTTATATTGGTGGGAGTCCGGGTGCTGAGACCCCATCAATCGCTAGAACGAAGGGGCAGAAGCGCCTAGCAGCGTGCGCTCTCCCCTTCTTCTCCACTCTCAATGCTAATGATGCAATTGAGGGAATTACAATGGCAGCCTATAGAACTTCCGGCAATCACTTCTACCGTAAGTTCTATTGGCTGCCATTGTAATTCTCTCAATCGCAACATCAGCATTGAGAGCTGAGATGAAGGGGCATAATGTGTGCTACTAAACATGTGCTGCTTCGTTGTAGCGATCAGAGGGGGTCTTAGCACCCAGACTCCCACCACAAAAAACTTCTTACATGTCGCTATAACATGTCAGACGTTTGTTCTAATGACAGGTACGCTTTAAAGGGGCACTAATCTGAGGCACTAAGATATCACTGACAATTGACTGGCAGAGCTTAAAGGGTAACTAATAGAGATGAGTGTGACTCGAGCATGATGAAGTAAGATCGCTCAGCATTTGATTATAGGTGGCTCAGGAAGTTGGATGCAGTCCTAGAGAGCCCTGAAAAACATGGATACAGCCTATGACCCATCAGCCTACAATATTCAAATACCGATTAATCCGACTGGAGCAGGATACACATTTAAGATAACTCCATAGCCTGCCCTTAATGCAAGTTGTATACAGAACTGCTTTGCAAGTGTATTTCAATCGAAGTCTATCAGCAATTCCGTATATGTCTCACCTTATCTTCAACTACAGAATTGCACAAAGTTAAAATGTGTATCCTGCAACTGAGACAGAATGAGTTACACTTTAAAAGGGGTATTCCAACCTTTAACACATCACTTACCCTAGAAGTCAGACCACTTATCCACTATTTTGTGAACGGGGAGTATCAGAGGTTGGAAAATTCCTCTAAGAAGGCAGGGCAAAGCCTGATTGATCTGCTCTGCAAATGGTGCAATGCAGGAGGTTTCTGCCTCCAGAGACAAAGCAGTAGCAGCCTTTTTCCTGGCCCATTTGCACTAGCCGGGGCAAAGGGAAACAAAATGAAAACATAATGGACACATTGTTCTGCCTTGGTGCCCCTTTAAATCAGCAGGTTAGTGTATGGTTAAATACATCAACTTAGATGGAATGATCCCCGCTTGCATTTCTCAATAAAGAAAGCAAGGTATGTGTAGATAAAAGTAATATTGCATCTCTGGGGTCACTGAAGAGAACCTTAATCGTCCTATCACAGTAATACAAAAGCCACTTTCTTGTCGTGCAAAGTGAAACCCTAAAATATCGAGGAGCAATAAAAATAAAAATTTACTAGTCACTGACATGTAGAAAAGTACATTACTGGTTTATAACCGTGCATGCTATTGTACTACTGGAAAACTTGGATGCTAAAGCTTCACATGAGCATCATGCCTGCACCTTGGAAATTCTGTTTATCTCTAACGAAAATAGCTATATCTACCAAGCAAACATTATTTTTGGTTTTATAAAAAACTAAGCAAAATATAATTTTTGTGTGCAGCAGCCAAACTTGAAGCTCCGCCTACATCCACACGGGACTGCTGGACACTGCGGGGTTTAGGTAGCCTGCTGGTCATAAATTATTTGTTAGGGAATGCTTTTCCTCATGGCGGTCATCAATCTCTAACCATATCAAAGAGAATATGCACAGTAAATAACACTTTTTTTTTTTTTTTTTTGAAGATTGATGTATAAATATAAATTTAGCAATTTCCTTAGGAAACCCAGTAAGGAAGTCAACATAATATTGCATAAAATAAGACAAAGTAAAAAGCCGTCAAATAATAAAAATGCAAAAATATAAGAATTAGTAAAATGACTAACTGCTCCTTATATACAGTGCGTAGTCAGTTGCATGAGCAGCTATATGTACTCCTTGAACAGCACGGAAGGGGGGGGGGGGGGGAAGCTCTTCGTCCATGACAAGTCTTGAAGAACAAGAGTGCACGAGACATCGACCAAAGTCTCAGGTGTACCTTACCCGACTTCCAAGAGACACAGGATGATATTCTGTAATGTTTAGTAATGGCAAGCACCCAAGCATGGCTGCCTTCACTGTAATGTTACTGCAATCCATTGGATCCTTGACTAGAGTAAACAGCACACAATCTACGTGTTATAATACAGTGTCTGATACTGTTGCTGGACAGGAGGTCAGTTATCGTCACTCTCCTTTACATGGATTGGCTTCAGTGCATCCAGTGATATGGATATTTTATCGATGTCCTTTGTAGACTCTGAATTCACAAATAACTCAATAGTGTTTGCCAAAAAAAAACCCCAAAAAACAAACCTTTGAAATGTCCAATAAGCGACATGAAGATAAAAATTGCATGTGGAAGCGAGGAAAGCTCATAAAATCCAACTTGCCTGAAAGTATCACATGACTTCAATGGCATCTACCGGTTTACAGTAGTAGAAGCTCCGTAATTGATGTACCTGGCGTAATTGCCTCAACGTCCTTTTCTTCATGCAGCAGAAGCAAGTCAGTTTGGCTGTGAGTATCTCAATGGTTCATGAGATCCACCTGTGTGTGCACAAAAAGGAGACCACATCAAGTCTATCCAAGGTACATTACACATGACCTATACTCACCACATACATACACCAATTAGCTGCAACATTAAAGGGAAACTATTAGATAAGAAGCATCACAGAGGATGAAGGTAATGTTCTTACCTTGATCCTCTGCGCCATTTTGGGGAACTTTGTAGTTTATTAGATATGTAAATTAGCTGGTTTGGCACTTGGGCCAGGGCTACCACCTTTATTGCACCGCTCCGCTCTGGACAGCCTACCCCTTCTAATGAATATTTAGGCAGCACTCTGTAGTGACGTCAAATCAGCACTTATCACTGCAGAACGCTGGATGAATTTTCATTAGAAGAGCAGGCTGGCCAGGCAGATCAGTTAACGGATGCTTCTAACCTTCTGATAGTTTCTCTTTAAGACCACTTGCCTTATTTTATAGGTATCCAATCTTGCAACAAAAACAACTCTGACCTTTTGAGGCACAGACATTAAGAACACACTAAATATTTTGCTCATGATGTGTCTGGTCCACTCAGCCAGTCAGTGGCCGAGGTGGGACCCAGGTCTCCGCTCAGACCAGGAAGCAGCTGAGGACCCAGAGATCAGAGTGGCGGTATGCAGCCACCAGCGCTGGAGCAGGGCATGTTATTTCTTTTATCCTCCCCCTCCCCAGCACATTCTGACTGGACATCTCCTTTAAGGCACTGATTCAGGCAAAATGGTGCAGCACACAACAACACTTTGACCAGTAAAAACACCATAAAAGAAACCAGACAGATCTCTTTGTGACGGGGTCCATTAGAAGCTGTATGATGAGCAAGTAAGCTGTGAACTATAAAAATAAGATAAGATTTAATACCAGTTAGTTTTCCCAGTCGGTACAAGGCAAACTCTCGTCCTCATCTTCTGATTCTGGCGAGGCCTCCTTAATCCTTCTAAGTGCTTCGTGTATGCTGCGTGTCAGTGGATCAGTGTCAGGCAGAAGTGTGAAGGATTCTTTTAAAACATCTTTTTGTACTTTCTTCAATTTTACCCCTTTCCTGATTTGAGCTAATATGTTATTACTCTCGTCCTCGTCAACGAAAGGAGCTAAAGTTCGTTGTTCCACCTTCTTCAGATGAAAACTACCACGTTTTAGGGATGCCAGGACTTCATCCATTGGGGAGCTCACTGCAAAAGAAGACAAAGCTCAAGAAGACTATTCTCTCATGAAACAATTGACATCAAAAGTGGCTAGGAATTCTATGGTTTATTCTGTTACTAAAACTAAGCATGAGGGCCTAAAACGTCTAAAATCTCTAGTCCATTCTCATAATTTACAAGTCAGTGAAGCGGCCAACAAGAGGTTTTATGTAAAAATCTGAAAAAAAAATGTAAATCTTAGCTCCATACCTCTTCTTCTTTGCATGCCCTCTAGAGCGCCAGTTTTCTTCAGTTTTTTTCTGGCACTTAGAAGCTGACTGCTGTCAAACAACTGGGACAAAGGGCCGCTAGAAGGTGTCTGGAGTGCAGTCTCTTCTGACTCCTTCTTTACATGAATAACTCTGACTTCTAAAGGATTTGCTTCTTTCTTCTGAGGTGGAGGTGGTGGTGGCAGCGGCGGTGGTGGTGGGGGACAGGACAGTGGAAGCAATATGGGTTGCACAGCATTATTTTCAAGTGTTTTGTGAGTTAAAGTAGGGAGTGACGTTGCTTCCTGAAGTCCAGAGGTATTTACATCAGGAGGTAATAACTTCTCAAGTTTTAGGTTTTCGAGCTTTTCAACCTCCAAAGGCTGTACAATTTCTGGCGACTCCATGTCGGGTATTCCTTGTGTCTGAATACTGACAGAGAGGGACTGTGGTTCATCAACACTGGGGGTAATTCTTCCTGTTGTCCTTCTTCTACTGTGAGCAAAACGCAGTCTTGTTGATTTCAGGATCACTTGCCCAGGATGTCGCTAAATATAGATAAAAATGACACTTGAAAATACAGTGTGAATTGTAATTCAGACTTAAACCCAAAGTTAAAAATCTCAGGGAGGTGGGGGGTGCAGGAACATAATAAAGAAAGTATACTTACCCATCCACCTCCCCTCCACCCTGTAGCTCCTCCAGCTGCAACATCACTTACCCCGTTGATGGACTGCCCGCTGAGCCTATCAGTGACTGGGGTGGGACACTGGTAACTGGCTGAGCAGGCAATCCCTCAGGCAGGCCATGACATTGCAACCAACTGCTGCCCAAAAATGATATCCGGCGGCTGACAGCAGTATGACAGGGACACGTGGATGGGTATGTATGCTTTATTTATTGTGTTTTATTATGTTCCCGCGCCTCCTTGCCTGCCTGAGATTTTTAACTTTGTTGGGACATCTCCTTTAGAAAAGCTTTCCACAACTGTTTTCTAGGCCATTAATAAAAAACTTTTTGGACATGTCACAAGTCAAACAGCATCCACAGTATAAGATTTAAGTTTCAAGACTTAGAAAGACTTAGTAAAAGCACAAACGGAAAGCAACATTTCGACTGGTGTGGTCTTTTATCAAATATGCTTGATAAAGCCCACACCAGTCAAAATATCACTTCTACTTGAATGTGTAATTAAAGCCTTGAAAACTAATCTACTACTGTGAATGCTGTTGGACTTTGGTCAACTTTTGAGATTTCTGACATTACAGAGTACATCCTCTCCTTCTCCCATTGGAATCTACTCACATTGCGGTGCTGTTGGACATTCCTAACTATAGGTCACAAAGACAGGTCAAAAGTTTTTATTTGTCTGGGTTATTCATTCCACAATCAATTAGAAGAACGAGTTGTGGGGGACACTCGCTGAGGTGCGCCTCTCTCCCTACTCTGCGTCTATTTTAGCAAGACGGTTCCATAGACTAACATTATCTTACCTAGTAACAAATCTTGATAAAACTAAGCATACAAATATGCCATGAGAAGCTCACCTGTTTAAATGTACGTAACCTGTCCAAAGTCTTCTGTCGCTCCTGAGTAACCCAAGTGCTTTTGCGATCTTCTTCATCTTGTTTATCTCGTGTCTGAAGAGAAAACACAATTCGTATAAAAATTATGCTTAAAAAGTAAAAAAATAATAATAACTTTGCTGTGTTTGTGCTATATCCTGAGCATGCCAGAGAAAGAAAATCTTGCATTTTATTAGCGTTTAATAAACGTAAAACAATGAACCTAAAAATCTGGATCTTGTGCCACACTTGTACAAAGTTGTACAAGCTAACTTTCCAAGATGGAGGAGGATATGAAAACTATTGTTAATTAACCAACATTTTCCTAATCCTAATCGTATTTTAAGTTTAAATAATTTTTCAGGCCAGTTGAATGTGGTGCATACTTTACATAATTTCTTGGTTATTACTAGTAAACACAACCATCACAGCAGGTACTTTACTGTCATGTAAAAATACTATACAAGAGCCAAGATTAAGACACAAAATATCCAGAACACTTTAGAAACCTTAACAAACCAAAGTGCTTCCTTCAAATCAGATGTTTTTTGAGATTGTACAAATGTAATAAATGAAACCAAAGCCTGTACATTTCATATATTCAACCTTTTTATCATCTTCTAATAAATACAGAAAATCTAATCATCAGCAAAAGTACACATAACCCACAACCGCATTTGTTCATGTGCTACTTCAAATATATAAGAACAACATGGTTTATTTCCACCATGCCTGGACAACCAAAAGCTAAGCTTTGTCTATCCAGGCATTAGGAACTATAGTTTTGTAGCTGCAGGAGGGACATGAGTTTGACCCTCCTGAACTAT
This sequence comes from Dendropsophus ebraccatus, assembly GCF_027789765.1. Lineage (NCBI taxonomy): Eukaryota > Metazoa > Chordata > Amphibia > Anura > Hylidae > Dendropsophus > Dendropsophus ebraccatus. Next base: position 161,834,383 of record NC_091456.1, on the reverse strand, counting down.
GACAACATTTCTGAGTAATAAACAGGTCAATAAACAGGATTATAAACTCACTATATGTGTGGCATGGTGAATTCTATACTGCTCATCGGTCTGAAGACGTTGCTGCATCTTTTCACTGTTCTTAGCTACGCAAATCTCCTAAAAATCATCGGACAATACGTTAGTACAGCAAAGAAAATGGATGGAAGTTCACATACTGGAAGCCATATTTATTTATTTATTAAGTATACCTTGAACAGATTTTTTGGAAATTCTTTTGCTCTGGACAAGTAACCTAATACTTTTTGTGCATGACCACCCTTTATTTACAACAGGAAAGTACAGAGAAGGGCATATACCTTTTTGTTTCTGAGGTAGGCTTTTTTAGCTGAAATTCGGCCTCGCTTTGCCTCTAGCTGCCGAACTTTAAGCTGAAGTTTATGCAACTCTTCCCTCTGTAAATGTATGGATGACGCCATGTCCTCTGTCTCTAGCATTGCCTCCATACTTTCATAGGTGTCATAATAAACCACTTCATCTCTTTTCTCTGGTGGTAAAAAAGAATTATGAAAACATCAGCAGAAATAACATGATTCAAGCAACACCTGTGTATGGTCCATGGCCTAGGAAGTGGCACCAACAGATAAGGGGAAGAGCTTCTGATAATGATTTTATCAAATGACCACACAGCCAAGCTGCGCACCAGGGGTCTCTGACCTGTGGCTCTTCTTCCAATTGCTGGAGACCACCGCAATACACACATCTGCCTCACTATAAAGGGCCTTTTATATGGGCTGACTATCAGCCAAGCGCATTGCAAGAAAAGCTCCTGCGCCCGATAATCGGCTTGTGCAAAAGTGACAGTGATCAGCTGAGGACAGGCAAAACGCCCGATCCTTGACTGATCTATCTGTTTAAAGCAGGCTTCAAATTCATAGTCATTGGCCCCACATCTTCCTGTGTAAATGGGACGTGAGCCAGATGACAGTAAAGGGAGACTGACAGCACATCTAATAAAGTGGCTGTACAGCCCTGCTTATGACATGACTAGCAGTGGTCCTACCTCAGGCATCTCCACCAATTCTGAGAATGATGAAGCTGCAGCACTGCATCCCCTTTTAATGGAACCCCTGACCCCTTAGCTGTGCCCAAAGAATGGTACTACAATATGCTCCAATCACTTTCATTCTCAGAATAGGTTGGGGGATCCAGAGCTCGGGGAGACCTGTGACCCCTTAGCTGTACACAAAGGACGGTACTACAATATGCTCCAATACTTTCATTCTCAGAATAAGTGGGGGATCCAGAGCTCGGGGAGACCTGTGACCCCTTAGCTGTACACAAAGGACGGTACTACAATATGCTCCAATACTTTCATTCTCAGAATAAGTGGGGGATCCAGAGCTCAGGGAGAAGTCAATCTATCTGTGGTGTATACAATAGATAAGCATTTTTCTCATACTATGACAAGAAGGCCGCACCTGAGATCTGCCGCTTGATGCTCTCCAGCTGGGCTGTCAGCAGCAGCTCCTCACACTTTAGGATCTCAAACTGTACTTCATAGAGCTGAAGCTGGTGGTCATAATAATCCGCTTCCAATTGGTCTAATACGGCTATTGCTTCTGTTCCACCATGTAAACTCTGCATCTAAATGGTGGGGAAAAAACACATGCGATTAGCTCACAGGAGTGTAAAGAATAGATCCTTACCTAATAAGGGGATCATGGCTCCATTAGCCTGTTTGTCTTGTAAGCTTCCCCGGCTTTTAAATTAAAATAAACAAGTAACAGACTGGAATAAGAAAGGCTAAAAGCTCTAGCTGTGGTGATTGTATGAAGGCATGGAGAATGATGCCAACACTTCAGTGCCCACATCTAAGCAGCGTACACAGCAATGAGAACTCTGCACTGTATCGTAAACCCCATCATGTACATTTAAGTCTGGAAAAACAAAACAGCAACTTTTCTCTTTTAATAGGCAGAGGTGGCTCTTAAACCTATGACAGTCGGATAGAAAAGTATTGTACATTAAATACATTTAGGAAAACTGCATGCCTTAAGTGAGGCACCCCATTCATGGTTTTTTGGACGAATATCCTCTCTGAGACCAATGGGGTGTTCCCTTACTATTGATAAAACACATCCCTTATAATGAAATATTATAAAAGGTAGAAGCATTCCGTCAATGGTTCATAATTAGGGATGAGCGTGCTCAAGTCCGATCATTCAGCATTTGTATACCGATGGCTGAAGAGATTTCTTGAGTTATGCCCAACTCTATTCATAATATAATATATTATAAAATATCAAGCCTTTAGTCTGGGAGATTTAGTAAAACCAGGCTGAATGGGTGCAGTAGTATCTAACTTCAGACCATTTACATTTCAAGCCTTAAAGAAAAGCAGAAACGCTGCAGAGAATATGACGGATTGAAGTGAAGCTCGGAAAGCAGTACAACATGATCTGATACTGAACAGAAACTCACGTGGCCTCTTAGGACAAGGAACACAATAATAATATAAAGTTAGGGAGCCCGAGAACACAAGCTTATGCCAAGGGACTGAACGGGAATAAACCTCAGTATTATAAACTGCTCTGAAGATTATTACCAGAGCAAAGGACACATTTATGGCGCATTGGAGAGTTAGATGATATTTTAGCATTTCCCTTATTTACTGTTTGTAGAAGCCATGGAGGGATACCTTTGTATATGGGACTAATCAATATTAGGGTGTTACACGTGCAAAGAAATAACTTGTACAATAACAACTTGCAAATTGAAATATTTAAAGGGAACCAATCACGTTAAAAATAGCTATTCAGCTCAGGAAGTGTGCTTATAAATAATCCAGCACACTTCCCATACATATCCTTATATCCCCCATCCCTGCAAATGAGAATTTATAATCTTAATCTTATAGATTGGCGCACTGTATGGTAATCCCCCCCAAGTAGTCATCTTGGCGGTGGGCAGGTAGTCACGGTCCCCTGTGCGGTTCGGCAATGTAATCACGCCCCTCTGGACGCGATTTAAACTCCAGTGAAGCTGTGACATCCTCCAGAGGCGTGCTGTAGCGTCTGGCAGCGCGCCAGCTTTCTCATCACGATGCCCACATCACAGAATGGGACTTGCTGTACTGCGCATTTGCAGAATGATGAGAATGGCGGCGTGCCGCCGGACGCTACAGCATGCATCCGGAGGATGTCACAGCTTCACTGGAGTTTGAATCGCCCCTTACGCCCAGAGGGGCATGATAACATTGCTGGGGGTAATTACCATACAGCGCGCCAATCTATAAAAGTAAGATTATACGTTTTTGTTTGCAGGGATGGGGGGTTAAAGGGATATGTATAGAAAGTGTGCTGAATGATTTATCAGCACACTTACTGAGCTGAATAGTCATTTTATACGTCATTAGTTCCTCTTAACATATGCCCTAACAATGTTGAACAAGTACAGTTGCTAAGGGACATATGGAGCGGGCTTCCCTATTCTCAGCGAGCCCTGTGGGCCAACGTCAATTCGCATGAGCATAATACAGGTGCATTAAAGCCGCAAAGCCAGACCCAATTGCAATGACCAAAACGTACAGCATTACATAAGAACAACATGTGATGGTGCTATATAAATAAGAGAATTATAATTATTATTACCTCCTCCTTTAGTGCATGCTTCTTTTGTTCAAGACAGATTTCTTTTGCTCTCATCAATTGCAAAGTCTCTTTAGAAACCCCATACTGAAGCTTTTCCATGCGCTCCACTGCTGCCGTCCACGACGCCTTACCAAACTTTTTCTGATCTGCTCGCATCCGATCAAAGACGGCTTCATATACAAAAAATATGTTTAGAGAAAGGACACCAATAAACCATCAAAGCTACAAATAAATCTCAAGTGAACTAAAGCAACCATGAAGACACACTGTGACTTGTATAAAATGCACTTATTGCAGTCCTATGCTATAACATGGTATGGTAATGGTAACATACTAGTAACACTATGCCAAACTCAGAAGAAGGGCTGACCTTTAAAATATATACCAACCCACCGACTAAACAGGAGCCATAGTATATAGCTAAGTATAAACATGACTAAAACTAGATGGTGCAAGTTTTCCGTATGTTGCAGAAAAGACAGACCTATAGTTTGGGTGCTGAGCGTCGTTGGGAAGAAGCCCTATCAGTTCCTCAACTAGGCCTTATGGACATCCTAGAGTCAGCATACAAAGACACCCTCATTCTGGTGGAATTGACCCACCCTTGTATTTACAGCCATTCCTATACCTGGCTGGCCATGGCTCGCAGCTGATCATTGTGACGGCTGTGTCAACTCTAAAACAACCATAGTTTTTTACTGGAAGTTTAAAGAAATAAATTTATAGAATCTCCATTGCTGTAGACGTATAAAAAAAATTGTAATTGTATAAAAATAAAATTGCACACTTCATTGTTGGGACTGTAACTGAGGAGCACTGGTTATACTGGTACCATACAGAGTGCAGCGCATTGTAGGTTTATCGTATACATAATGCATCAAGGAAAAGTTATATAGGAGCGTCACATCTTTATACACCTATTGCTGTCTGGTATAATGTCATGATGGCATTAAGCGGTTTGCTTAATGTATTCAACACCATTTGTCATATAGCTAGAAAGTTCATTATGTGTTTGTAAGTGACAACAATTGCACATCCCAGTATACCAACTACTCAACTAATAAACGCTGTGCTATAACATGAGATTTATTTAGTTTTTTCCCTTATAATTATTTTTTTTTAATTCTTCAAGTTTAATTACAAGAACAATTCTCCTCCTAGTTTATGATGTTGTATACTATGGTTCATTGGTTTATGGACAATAGTTATTTTTACTTTTTCAGGTATCATAATAAGATATAATAAAAAGGAAATGGACAGGTTCAGAGCCACACATATGTGACCCAGTTACTTTCACAGCAGTTGGTGATTTACCATAACTACCCATCATGCATCTGTTACCTGATTGTCTATGACATGTTTGCTCAATAACGCCGCTGTACTAAAAAATTGTTATTTGTGCAACTCCCTATCATATTTCCTAAAGTTTGTGATGGAGGGGTTTTAGGGAATTACATTACAGACCCAGAACACATCGAGGCAAAGACAAGAAATACATCCAATCACCTTTCTGAGCTTTTGCTGTGATTTCAAAGTATTTTACAGTTAAATCCTGAATGGATAAGACGGCCATGTGAGCTTTCTTCTGCCAGTCCGCATCCTCCTTCTTCAGGCTCTCAATCCGTCTGGGTCCTAGGTAATCATTTTCTATAGAGATCTGCAAAGAAAAGAAAAATGTCATCATTTTGGTGCACAAAAATGCACTAACAATTTCAGTATATTATACCTTTATATACAGTAAACCTGTGTATTGTTCCCCATTAACAACTGATCAAGCATGAGAGCTTTCACTGCAGAAAATCCATTTATAGATTCAAAGCATGTATAGGTACAATGCAGGCTCGGGCATAGACTTCTATAGAAAGCTGTGAGAGTGCTAGATCTGAACTACTTTCAGTCTATGTATGTATAATATATAAAGACATGCACATAAATATTCCTCCAATAGCAATCTCACCTGATCTCACCACACACACACACACACACACACACACACATTTTTCTTCTATTTTACTGTTTTTTATTTTTATTTTTAACTAACCCAAATACTAATAAACCTTTTGTATAAAGATATTTAACTAAGGGCCGTATTACAAGGCCCAATTTGCTATGTAAGCAAGTGTAGGTCTGCTAGTTCAGCACTTGCTTACTGAGTCTATTACACAGCCCGATGATCGTGCAACAATGGCTGCACTGACATCATTAGCAATGTCCGTACAGCTCTTGCAGCGTATATAAAAAATAAGAAAGTTTTACTTACCTCTTAACGCTCCTCGGTGTCATTCTGACCCCTCTCCACTCACCGCAGCCGCCGCTGGCATGTCTGAAGTGATAGGGTGCTCAGCCAATCACTGGTCGAGACAGGATAGCGAGGTGGCCAGTGACTGGCTCAGTGGCCTGTCACTGCAGAGCCTGGGTAGAAAGTGTCAGCAGCGGCTGTGGTGAGCAGGGAACAGACAAGAGAACACTGGAGGAGCCTAGAGAGGTAAGTATAACAGTAATATTATTTTCTATACTCTTTCATCACACCTCCTATTACACAATGCATGACCAGCAGCTGAAAGATAATGATCAGCTCCTTGGCTGATTGTTCTCTAACTTCTCTTTATTACACGGGGAGATATCTGCCAGAACAAATCCATTACTTGTGTGGATCAAATCCATTACTTGCCTTTCCCGTCCACAAAATTACAGACATGTGAATGCAGCCTTACACAGAGCTACAGTTTGGGGTTTTCTTTATTTTTTTATTTTTTACACTATAAATAAAAAAAACTGTGAAACCTCTTTGGGGCAACCACCCAGACTTGTATTAACCCCTTCACGTCAGCCATCTGTATATATACGTTCCTATTGCACATGCCCCGTGCAGTAGGAATGTACATATACGTTCCTGACTGACAGGGGCTTTGTGATGAGAACGGGATCGCTGCAGGGACAGCGATCCCGCTCTCATCTGTGTACAGCACCGGAGATAATGAGCATCAGCTGCGATTCCGCAGCTGACCCCCATTAACCCCTTAGTGACCGCCGAAATGGCGGTCACTAATGGGCCGGTGCCGCCGCTGTATTTCATCTCAGTCACCCTCCCCTACCCCATATACTCACCTGCTCCTGGAGCTCCTTCCTCTTCCGTGTCCTGGCTGGTTATGAAGTGCGCATGCGCTCCACAACCAGCCAAGCTCTGAAAATTTAAAGTGACAGAGACCAATTTGGTCTCTGTCACTGAACTATGATTACTGTGATAGACATTACAGGGGCGCTGCAAACGCACCTGGTGGTCAGAAACTTCTTCAGAAAAATCTGCAGAGAAAATGCTAATTGGCGCTCCTTCCCTTCTGAGCCCGGCTGTGTGCCCATACAGTGGTTTATGCCCACATATGGGGTACCGTTCTACTCAGGAGAACCTGCGTTACAGATTTTGGGGTGAATTTTCCCTCCTGTTCCTTGTGAAATTGAGAAATTTCAAACTAAAGGAACATATTATTGGAAAAATTCGAGTTTTTCATTTTTACTGTCTACTTTTGAATACTTTCCTCTAATACCTGTGGGGTCAAAATGCTTACCACACACCAAGATGAATTCTTTGAGGGGTGCACTTTCCAAAATGGGGTGACTTATGGCGAGATTTTACTCCGCTGGCACTACAGGGGCTCTGCAAACCCACCTGGCGCTCAGAAACTTCTTCAGCAAAATCTGCATTGAAAAAGCTAATTGGCGCTCCTTCCCTTCTGAGCCCGGCTGTGTGCCCATACAGTGGTTTATACCGACATATGAGGTACCTTTTTACTCAGGAGAACCTGCGTTACAAATTTTGGGGTACTTTTTTTCTCTTGTTCCTCGTGAAATTGAGAAATTTCAAACTAAAGGAACATATTATTGGAAAAAATTAGAGTTTTTCATTTTTACTGTGGAATTTTGAATACTTTCCTCTAACACCTGTGGGGTCAAATTGCTCATCCTACTCGAAGATGAATTCTTTGAGGGGTGTACTTTCCAAAATGGGGTGACTTATGGGGCTTTTTCTCTCTGCTGACACTACAGGAGCACTGCAAATGCACCTGGCGCTCGGAAACTTCTTCAGCAAAATCTGCAATGGAAAAGCTAATTGGCGCTCCTTCCCTTCTGAGCCCCGCTGTGTGCCCATGCAGTGGTTTACGCCCACATATGGGGTACCGAAGTACTCAAGAGAACCCGTGTTACAAATTTTGGGGTGCTTTTTCTCTCATGTTCCTTTTGAAAATGAGAAACTTTAATCTAAACGTATATATTATTGGAAAATTTTAATTTTTCATTTTTTTACGGCCTAATGGTGAATACTTTCCTCCAGCCCCTGTAGGGTTAAAATGCTCATTATACCCCTAGATTAATTCTTTAAGGTGTCTAGTTTCCAAAATGGGGTCACTTATGGGGGTTTCCAGTATACAAACCTCCTAAATCAACTTAAAATAAGAACTGGTCCCTAAAAAAATCAGTTTTGGAAACTTTCACGAAAATGTGGTAATTTGCTGATAAATTTCTAAGCCCCGTAACACCCTAAAAAGTAAAATATGTTTATGAAATGAAGCCAGAATAAAGAGGACATATCGGTAATGTGACTTAGTAACTAATTTATGTAATACAACTTTCTTTTTTTAGAAGCAGAGAATTTCAAAGTTCATAAAATGCAAATTTTTTCAATTTTTCATGATATTTTGATGTTTTTCACAAAAAACACACAAAGTAGTGACCAAATTTTGCCACTAATATAAAGTGCCATATGTGACGAAAAAACAATCTCAGAATCGCTAGCATACGTTAAAGCATCACTGAGCTATAAGCGCATAAAGTGAGACAGGTCAGATTTTGAAAAATGAGCCTGGTCTTTTAAGGTGCAAATAGGCTTGGTCTTGAAGGGGTTAAAAAGCAGTCCTCTATGGGGTCAATACCTGGCCTGGATAAGGGGGTGGCTTTCTCAAAAAGGTGTTTTTTTTTTGTGTGACATCAATGTACATCTAAAAGGAGACTGTAACAACAAATATAAATGATTTTACAGTAATATCAACACCTGTTAACACAAGACATCTCTGTACAGTCTCTGGATATTTATTGTTATTAACATAATGGACGGCACTATACAGTGTAACTTATTCCATCTGTTGCTGCTATCAGTTAACAATTCATCTGTAGAGCCATTATTGATTTGTGAGTTAAAATGTGAGTTTTTACCCCCCTTTTTTTAGGCCAAGTACAGCGCACACACTATTATAAAGCTTATAGTGACAAACCTGACTGTATGGAACCTGTCACTGCCCTAGTTTATAAAGGTTTTCTAGGTAAAACATACTGATGACCTATATATAATGCACATTAAGTTTCTTCATATTTACACTTTATGTCCAAAATACTGCTTTTAAAAAAGGGACCACACACTAAAGGCAGTGAGAACAGCAGCTCTGAAGGATATACAAGTGTAGTGGGAGATCCACAGACGACCCGTGTACTTCCGCTCTCTGGCAGACGTTAGCAGCTGTGTTTACATGGATAACAAATTTGCAAATCTAATCTATCTTTAACCTCACACATTTGCATGAAGATGAATGCACTTACCGTAGACCTAGGAACACAAATCTACATCAGGCTGAACTCTTTTACCCACAATTACTCAGTCAGGACAATCATAAAACAAGAGTCTTAGTCTGCAGGACATCATGAAATCATAGAGCCACATGAGAGACATCAGAGAGGAAGAAAAATCCAACATGAAATTACAGATCTATAAATGAAATGCTTCATGTGGTGGAAACAAAGGGCTGAAGAGTGAAATGAATAGCTTGTGTTACATTAATGCTTATGGAGGGAGGAGGGGAAGCGGCTGCCAGTAACCTCCAGCAATGTTTATCTATGGAACTCTTTGAGGGTGTCTGGCAGAGCTCCAAATATACTTTGTCACAATCATCAACATCACACCACTAGCATCAAGATCAATGGATATGTGCTTCCATAGAATGTCCCCTACCACAAGGCTGAAGAAGGCAAGTGTTATCATAGGGATCACAAGAGAACAGCCCCACACTGTTGTTACATAGCACCTATGAAGGGCCACCTTTACATTATCTCATATATAATGGCACCCTCGCCAGACCTGCTAGTGACTCAGCTTCAGCAACCATATGCAGGAAGTCCCCCTGTATGGGAAAATACGTCACACTGACAATATTAGCTACAGCTCAATGGAGGCTGCCTGACGCTGAGCACTGCTCCGGTCACAAGGTCAGTCTGGTCTGGCAGCTCTGCAGGTTTTCCACTATGCATACTTGGTTTAGGCTGGGTTCTCATCTATTGTAAACATGTATCTGTGTTTTTGGATCGGTCCACAATTTACAGACATCATGGAAGCTAAATGTATATACAATGGGATTGTGTTTTGTTAACAAGAAGAAACTGTTGCAGACAGTGCTTTTATGTCTGGAACCCTATAACCAAAGCACAAAACCCCTCAAACTTGTCTTAGGAAGGAGACTAAAACAGGCACAGGCAGAGTTACCAGGAATAGTCAAGTCAATCATTTTCATTAGAAGGTTTTTCCATCATATTGATGGCCCATGGTCAGCGTCAGCTACTTGGCAGAGCAGCGGTACCTGCACTACACAGGAATCATCACTCCATGCAGGCAGCTCTATGTCTAGTGCCTCTGCTCCTACTGAAGGGACCATCAGCTGGGCTGCAGACAACCATACATTGTATAGACCCATCTGCTTCTGGCTGTGTATTACTATGTTATTATAAATAAGTTCAAGGGAGGCCTGGATGCTTTTCTTGAAAAATATAATACTACAAGTTATGGGCATGATCCAAGTTATAATACGTTGATCCAGGGATTATTCTGGTTGCCATTGGAGTCAGGAAAGTATTTTCTCCCTGTGATGGGGCAATGGTCATCTGCCTCATAGGGGGGGGGGGGGTTTGCCTTCCCCTGGATTAACACAGTAGGGTTTCCCTAGGTTGAACCTGATGGATTCTTGTCTTCTTTCAACCTTATTAACTATGTTACTTTGTAATGTGGGTGCAGCGGTGCTGACACCCGATCAGACACTCCTCTCTGCCATCACTGCTGAACTCATCAATCTGGGTTGTGAGAAACCTGCCTCAATCTTTATAATGTTCTGTGAAGAGGAAGGTGGTTTCCACCAGTGTGATATGTGATAAACATTTCCTTATTTATTTATTTTTTATTTGCTACCAATTTACATACAGTCTGCACCCCTTCCTAAACAGGATAAAACAATGCATACTGTGCACAATAGATCCTATACTCATCTTCACCATTTGAAAAGTACACCATTCCTTCCAAGAAAGAATAATGCTACTGTCACTGTCCTCCATGATGATGTTGTTAGCTGTCACATATTCAGGGAGGTTCTGTCACTTACCTTTAGTACATGTCCCTGTACGCCCCTGTCTGATGTATATACATGTCTGAACTGCCTGATAACACTAGATGACTGAATGGGAATACAAGGCCCAGCACAGAGGAGGGAGACGCTGCTGCTCACAGAACTGGATGCTTCAACTTGTAGGTTATCTCAGTAACAGACAGATGTGCCTTGTGGACAGGTGCAGGTTCCCATACTTCTGTCTATATCCTTAGATGCCGTCATCACTGTTTACCAGGGCATCTAGGGGTTATAAGGGCTGGAATTGGAGATTTACCTGAGCTGTCAATCACAGCACTAGGATTTAACTATATTTAGAATCTATTCTTGCACTGCGTCCAATACAAAGCACAAATACCTGGCATGGACAGAAACAGTGGTGAGAACTGTAGTAAAATCTGTAACCCTAACATATGCCCTAATGAAAAAATATGTGGGGGACTTAAAAAGAAAGCACATGGCTTAGGAGGTGGACAAGTGTCGTAGCACTAGTTTTGCAGCTGCTGTAGGCTGCACAGAGTTCAATGGAGAGATGGAAGGCCCTTTAAATCCCTTTAAGTAACAAATTAAAGGTCTGAGTGCACTGTACATGATATATCTACTGCAAAGAGGTTTCCTTCTGATATGTGTAATTCTAGAATGACACAGTTATTTGTCTGCTTTCTTCTCCAAAGATGTAAAAGAATTTTAATTGAATATGCCATTCTGAAATCAGGCCCACGTTGTCAAGTCACATCGACAGGAAATGAGACATCAAAGGCTAGAACTACCTGACACAACTAGGCCGATCAGAGCAAGGCCCATATTTCTTATATAATGAGATTACAATGTGTATCTTAAGGGAAAAGGCAAAAAGACGTTCTCATAGTGAAGAAGTAAACAAATCATTCTTCTCTGAGTCATGTTCAGAAATAGAGAGATGAACGCTACCATATACAACTGAGTAAGATACCTTAATGGAGGTTTCTGTCACATCTGAAGTCTACATAGAGCTGTATATTCTTTACACCAGGATGATAGACGCCCCAACTGTTTGACCTTTTACTCTGCTACCTGGAAAATAATCCCAAAATGCCTCAAAAGCTGCCATACCATGAAAATATTTATGACCTTCAGCCATAATTACCTACTATTGTAGGTGCAAAGTCAAACCTGCAAGGTGTGACTACAAGCTGAACAACAAGATTTCTGTTATTTAAGCGCCATCAACTTCATGTTTCAGTGCTGCACCAACCGTGATGTGACGAAGATGTAAGAAAACCTGCCTTACGGATGCTTCCCTACTGTAATTTGTGGTGAGCAAATGTCAGTAATAAACTGCGAGTGTATAGCTGAACAATACCCGATGTAGGCAAATCACCTAGAACGGCACCTGTCACACCATGAGGGACCTCCAAGTCAGGGGAGTAAGTCTGACAAAAAGGTATCAGGCACTGATCACATACGGATTTGGCCACTTGGCTTTAAACGGGCACTGTCATAAAAATAATTAAAAAAAAAAAAAAAAAAAAAAAAAACTTCACAGGGACACGTCAAAAGTTTTGGTTGAGATAATCCACTAGCGGATATATCCAGTCCTATGGGAGTCTCAATGCTGAGACCTTCATGGATCAAGAGAAAAGGCAGAGAGCAGCTTCCCTACTGTCATCCATCTCTGTCCAGGCTGCCCCATAGATTTATAATGGATCTGCCTGGACATAGAACGCTGCAGCCCCCATTGAGCAGAAAAACAAGTCAGAAGGCAGCGGGAAGTGCATTCATGGGTGTATCTACAGCTACAGCAGCTGCTATGAGGCCCAGCAGTTTTGGGGGCCCGCTCACTGTACTGAGTTGAGTAACACGTTGGTGGCTTTCTGCAATCTAGCGATACTATGTTGGTTTTCCGATATTGTTATGCCATCATTCATATGTATGGTGCAACTTCCATTTCCTAACACTATAACATTCTGTTATGGGGCCCTTTAAATTCTGAATAGGCTATAGTGCTCAGACCCCCACTAATTTACTTATTTTATTTATGATAAAAAAAAACAACAAAAAAAAAACAGATAACCTGTAATATAATAGTGGGACCAGACTCCCAGGTCCACTCCGCGACCCTGAGAAGGACGTACTCTTCTTTCTCTTTACACTGCACACAGATATGGGTGCACAGACACATTCGTTAGCTTCAAGCTTAAAGGGCTTATCCAGTGCTACAAAAACATGGCCACTTTCTTTCAGAGACAACACAACTCTTGTCTCTAGTTCAGGTGCGGTTTGCAATTAACCTCTTAAGGACATAGGACGTATGCGTACGTCATATGTCCTCACTTGCACTTCAAAGCGGGGCCGCGCGGCGGCCCCGCTTTGAAGTACCGCGATCCCGGGTGCCGCGAGTAGCCCGGGACCGCTGCTATTAGCGGGCACGGTCTGATCGCCGTGCCCGCTAATTAGCTAATCGGAGGCAGCTGTCAAAGTTGACAGCTGCCTCCGATTACCGGAGGCAACGTTTCCCTGGTGTCTAGCGGGGGAGATCGCTCCTCCGGGACCTTGTCCCAGAGGAGCGATCTCCGTTACTGATGCCGGCCGGGGACGCGTCCAAGATGGCGCCGTCCTCGGCTCGGCACTCGTTCGTTTTCGGCTGCAGCAGCCGAAAGCAAACGAGTGCCGATCTCATGGATCTCTGCAGCATATCTATGCTGCAGAGATCTCAATGAGAGATCCAAGTGTATATACTAGAAGTCCCCCAGGGGGGCTTCTAGTATATGTGTAAAAAAAAAAAAAAAAAAGTGTTGTTAATAGTAAAAAGCCCCCTCCCCGAATAAAAGTCTGAATCACCCCCCTTTTCCCAGGTTTTAAATAAAAGTAAACAAATAAATAAATAAATAAACATGTTTGCTATCGCCGCGTGCGTAATCGCCCAAACTATTAATTAATCACATTCCTGATCTCGTACGGTAAACGGCGTCAGCGCAAAAAAATCCCAAAGTGCAAAATTGCGCATTTTTGGTCGCATCAAATCCAGAAAAAATGTAATATAAAGCGATCAAAAAGTCGTATATGCGCAATCAAGGTACCGATAGAAAGATCACATCATGGCGCAAAAAATGACACCTCGCACAGCCCCATAGACCAAAGGATAAAAGCGCTATAAGCCTGGGAATGGAGCGATTTTAAGGAACGTATATTGGTTAACAACGGTTTGAATTTTTTACAGGCCATCAGATACAATATAAGTTATACATGTTATATATCGTTTTAATCGTAACGACTTGAGGAACATGCATAACAAGTCAGTTTTACCACAGGGCGAATGGCGTAAAAACACATTTCCCCCAAATAAAAGAAATGCATTTTTTTTTTCAATTTCACCACACTTTGAATTTTTTTCTGGTTTCGCAGTGTACTTTATGCAAAAATTCAGCCTGTAATTGCAAAGTACAATTAGTGAAGCAAAAAATAAGGGGTCATGTGGGTTTCTAGGTGGAAAAATGCAAGTGCTATGACCTTTTAAACACAAGGAGGAAAAACCGAAAACGTAAAAACGAAAATGGGCCATGTCCTTAAAGGGTTAAAGGGGTTATCCAGCGCTACAAAAACATGGCCACTTTTCCCCCAACTGTTGTCTGCAGTTTAGGTGCGGTTTGCAATTAAGCTCCATTTACTTCAATGGAACTGAATTTCAAAACCTGCACCCAAACTGGAGACAACAGTAGGGGGGAAGTGGCCATGTTTTTGTAGCGCTGGATAACCCCTTTAAGCTGCACTCACCTCAATGGAACTGAGCAGCAAAACCCCACCCAAGCTGGAGACAAGAGTGGGACTGTCTCTGGAAGAAAGTGGCCATGTTTTTGTGGCACTGGGTTATCCAGCGCTACAAAAACATGGCCACTTTCCCCCTACTGTTGTCTCCAGTTTGGGTGGGGTTTTGAAACTCAGTTCCATTGAAGTAAATGGAGCTTAATTGCAAACCACACCTGAACTGGAGACAGCAGTAGGTTGCAAAGTGGCCATGTTTTTGTAGCGCTGGACAACCCCTTTAAATCCTGAAATTACATGAACAGTGGCAGCAATGGATAGAAGCCACTATCTTTTTATAACTAACAAAGTGTCCATTTATGAATCTATAGGGATAGAAAATCTGAAAAAGGAATACCTTGATCTGCTGCCTCCGTAACATGGCCAGCTCCCTCATGTCTCGGAAGGGCTGTAACAAGTACTGATAAAATTCTGTAGTGGCTTCTACAACAGCATTGTACGCTTCATCCTCCATCTGATACAACTCCAGGAGATCAACCATGTTTTCTGTGGCTTTATGTTTTTCCAACAACTACAAGGAAATAAATATATATTTTTAGGGCAGAGAAATAATAATCCCATAATAAACATTTCTGTTTTTAAGGCTACAGGTTTCTACCACATTTAAAGTACTAGATAAGCATCCTATTCATACACATGTATGAATGTCAAACCCGTAGCCCTCCCACTGTTGTAAAAGTACAATTCCCATCATGCCCGGACAGCTAAAGCTTTGGCTGTGCAGTGTCCAGGCCTGATAGGAATTGTAGTTCTGCAACAGCTGAAGGGCTGCAAGTTTTAATGACAAAGTGTTCAAGTTCTGTAAAGCCTGGTGCACTCGGCTTTGCTATGTACAGATGGCGAGATTACTGTAAGGCCTCATGCACATGGCTGCATAACGGTTCTGTCCTGTACATATGGATGGATCAATGGGCTCATAACAGACCTCCTCACAGCACATTACATCTAGGGAAGAATAATTCTATTATACAGCACATATGGCAGCGCACAGGGCTTACAGTCCTCTAGTATGGAGCGCTGCTACTGTCTCACACATACAGCTCTGCAGTCTGTCCCATCACTGACAACTGGTCATCTAATGAATCTACATCCTACCAAACACAATGTTATAGAATACCATGGACAAATCATCGGCCCTTAAATATATGACCACTCTCTGTAAGACAAGACTTTTCAGCCTATACTCAAAGACCTCAGAAAAATATGTAGAGACGATACAGATAGGACTGGTCAGTCAGTGACAAGTGTACCATGGTGTCTACTGAAGTCTAAGAACTTTTCTGACCAAATCTGGTGCTGTTTTGAATCTGCGCCGTACTTTTCAATATATATCATGTCTGAGAACAAAGCATTAAAAAGTGGTTGAACTAAAAGCAAAGCAAGCAGGTCATGTTTATGAGAGGATTTTACAGGCTTTTACTATTGATTATCTAACTGAAAGGGCAGGTCTATGAGGACTCATAAACACGACCACATTATGTACAGAGCTATAACAGAGCACCCATAGAGGAGCAGGGGGCCTTTCTGTAGTCCCGCAAGCTTCTGAGGGTTCCTGTTCACTTGGATTTAGTATAAATCTGACATGCAGTGTTGTAGCATTCTTCTCTTGAAGCATTGCCTCTATACAAAACAGTGCCTGGCTGATGTGTCACCCGGCGGAGAATGGTACAGAGGCACACAGCACTGCATGACTCTACCATGTGCATGGTACCTACAGACATACCAGATAGGGGGGGGTGTCATCTCCATAACCAGTGTTCCCTTGCTTCTTTCAATTGTAAGCACACACTACAAACTGGGATTACAGATTTCCACAGTGGATTTTATAGGACATGCTGCAATGTTTCTTTTTTCTCTACTGCATGTTAAAAATATTCCTTGGCTTGCATTGCACCTTGTTATAGAAAATATGCCACACATTAACAAGGCTTAAAGGGGTTGTTAAAAGTGTATCTTCTAACCGAATTGTTGCCATGTCACAAATTCTGATCAGCGGCATTCACGTGCTAAAATTAAATGGATATTCCGCTCAAACTAAATTTTTTATATGTTGTTGCCCTTGGGGAGAACATAAGAATCCTATTCTTACCTTTCTGTGCTTCCCCAGTGTCCATTGACGCATCTTTGGGTCCTGGATGATTGATCCCACCACCACTTTAAAGATGGACTTGTCTCGGCAGTGACAGCCCGCTTAGCCAATCACTGACTGAAGCAGGACATCACTACGGCCAGTGATTGGCTGAGCAGGAGAAAGAAGCATTCAGTGGTGGGCCTGAAGGCACTGCAGGGGGATCCCAGGGGAGCATGGTGAGGTAAGAATAGGATGTTTATTATGTTCTATATAAAGGCAGCAACATATATAAAATTTTAAAGGGCAGAGTACCCCTTTAAGAAGTCAAAGCAAACAGTATATGGACTTCCAGGAAATCTCACAGACCCGCACTGTGAATTACTATACCGCTGTGTGAATTTCAGCAATATACACAGCAGCTCATCTATACATATATTACTATGCTGGGACTGAGCTGCAGTACCTGCTGGAACTTTCAAGGCCTCTTCCTTCTGCCCACGGGTGGGGTGCCAAACGCTGGACTTTGATGGCACATCCTAGGCATAGGTTATCAATGTAAATGACTAGAACACCTATCCTATCTCCGAAGGCCATCAGACCATGAGATATGTGACATGGCAGCAGTAGCCATTTTTGGTTTTTGATTCCGTGCCAGTAATGTCACCGTCATCAAAACAAATGGAAATAATTGACATTGGTTCTTGTGTCCCTTTAAGTGCATTTATATATTTACGGAAAACATCTATTGCTGGCTGCTGATCAAGTCTATTATGGAGGAAAAATCTGAGCAGAGCTGTGTGGGAAAAGTAGTTGTAACAGACAAGAGTTCAGCAGGCCCCTTACAGCAGCGCTGCCCAATTTTCGGCTCTCCAGCTCTTATAATACTACATTTCCCTGCATGGCAAGACATCTCAGTGATGTAGTTTTGCAACAGCTGTAAAGAGACATGTTGGGGAACGCTGCTGATCAAGTAATGTGAATAAGCACCATATAAACCTAGAGGACATGGCATGAGCTAAGCCTGTGATCTCAGTGCAATCCTCCATGATAAACGTGCCACTGATATGAACTGAGCGAGCTGCCAACACAACATGCAAATAGCCAACAATTCTGGCAGGCTCATTGCAGCGTGTAGTAATTGGTTACAGTGCCCGCTCTGTTCTGAGGGCACCGCATTAGCCGCACACACTAGATGAGGGACACAAAGCACTGGCTGAAGTATGAGAAGCTGCGAGCTCACAGGAACACTGCCGGAGCTACACAATAACTTCCCTCCAGCTATTTTCTATCATGAACTTTGGATCTTTCAGAAGAGCGGTAAACAGTGTGACCTATTCTAGTGACAGTGGGAAAAATGCCCATGTTATACCCAAACAAGGGGGGGCTCGGGGTCCTACACTGCAGCTCTGATGGCACAGAACCTCTATTGTTTACTAAGGGTTTCAGCACAGGATCTGCTTTTAGGCTTTAGGCTGCGGACTAGACGATACACTATGACAGGCTGTACTACTGAGACCCTCGCAGATTTCTTTTCTTGGAAATATCACAGAGGATTCTTAATGATTTATTGAAGAGACAAAAAGGGATCACAGAATGAAAGCGGAGCCCAGGGAGGAGGATCAATATGGAGACACTAGACGTCACTGTGCTGTCCATATACCAGCTACTCTCTAAGGCTCCGGTTACATCACATGTCACTTCCACGCATGGAGGCATATGGAGTTCATAGCACATTATGTAATAAGGTAGAATGAAGTGTCATGGCTGAACAGATGGTTTTCTATACATTTCGCTATTACGTCTACAGAGAAATAAACAGCCTGGCCCCGAGTCTTATGACCCAAATTAGTGTCTAATGGAATCTAAAAGTGAAGTAAACAATGATGTAACCCCGGGGAGGATGGGAAAACAGTCCAACTCCTTATATGTTTTCCATTATTACAGCAACCATACACATCAGGTCTGTCAGCTGACTATTCAGACCCTCCCCCTGGTGGTAATCAGTAGGGATAAGCCGCCACTAGAGGTGTCTGGCAGCAGCTTCTTCCTCAGTACTTGTGTGGTTATATTAAAGGGGTTATCCAGAGCTACAAAAACATGGCCACTTTCTTTCAGAGACAACATGGCTCTTGTCTCCAGCTCAGGTGCGGTTTGCAATTAAAGGGGTTATCCAGCGCTACAAAAACTTGGCCACTTTCCCCCTACTGTTGTCTCCAGTTTGGGTGGGGTTTTGAAACTCAGTTCCATTGAAGTAAATGCAGCTTAATTTGCCTCTATATGCGGGAGACGGCCGGGGGGGCCCCTATACGCGGGAGACGGCCGGGGGGGCCCCTATACGCGGGAGACGGCCGGGGGGGCCCCTATACGCGGGAGACGGCCGGGGGGCTCCCTATACGCGGGAGACGGCCGGGGGGGCCTCTATACGCGGGAGACGGCCGGGGGGGCCTCTATACGCGGGAGACGGCCGGGGGGGCCTCTATACGCGGGAGACGGCCGGGGGGGCCTCTATACGCGGGAGACGGCCGGGGGGGCCTCTATACGCGGGAGACGGCCGGGGGGGGCCTCTATACGCGGGAGACGGCCGGGGGGGCCTCTATACGCAAGAGACGGCCGGGGGGGCCTCTATACGCAAGAGACGGCCGGGGGGGCCTCTATACGCGGGAGACGGCCGGGGGGGCCTCTATACGCGGGAGACGGCCGGGGGGGCCTCTATACGCGGGAGACGGCCGGGGGGGCCTCTATACGCGGGAGACGGCCGGGGGGGCCTCTATACGCGGGAGACGGCCGGGGGGGCCTCTATACGCGGGAGACGGCCGGGGGGGCCTCTATACGCGGGAGACGGCCGGGGGGGGCCTCTATACGCGGGAGACGGCCGGGGGGGCCTCTATACGCGGGAGACGGCCGGGGGGGCCTCTATACGCGGGAGACGGCCGGGGGGGCCTCTATACGCGGGAGACGGCCGGGGGGGCCTCTATACGCGGGAGACGGCTGGGGGGGGGCTTCTGATTTCTGACCCCCCTCCTGCTGTCATAAAATACAGATAAACTGCTACCAAACTACAACTTCAAAGCTGTTAGGGCATGCGGGGGGCTGCAGTACTGGCTGTGACAGCATGCAGGGAAGTTGCGGTACTGGCTGTGACAGCATGCAAGGGATAACAGTTCTCCTCCACCCTCCCACACTAGGCTCCACTCTGTTGCCATGGTAACAGCTACCCTACACTAGGCCCTGCTCAATCTCCATGGTAACAGTTCATCTTTATCTTTCAGCATTAGACCCAGCTCGGTCACCATGGTAACAGCTCCTATCTATTCTCCTGCACTAGGCACTGCTCGGTCGCCATGGTAACAGCTCCTATCTATTCTGCTGCACTAGGCCCTGCTCGGTCGCCATGGTAACAGCTCCCCTTCATCCTCCCACACTAGGCCCTGCTTGGTCGCCATGGTAACAGCTCCTCTCCATTCTCCCGCACTAGGCCCTGCTAGGTCGCCATGGTAACAGCTCCTCTCCATTCTCCCGCACTGGGCCCTGCTCTGTCTCCATGGTAACAGTTCCCTTCTACCCTACAGCACTAGGCCTCACTCGGTCTCCATGGTAACAGCTCCCCCCATCTACCGCACTAGGCCCCGCTTGGTCTCCTTGGTAACAGCTCCCCTCTATGCCCTGCTCGGTCGCCATGGTAACAGCTCCCCTCCATCTTTCCGGACTAGGCTCGCTTGGTTGCCATGGTTACAGTTACGCTCCCACAATAGGCCCTGCTTGGTCTCCATGATAACATTCAACTCCAGCATTAGGCCCGCTTGGTCTCCTTGGTAACAGCTCCCCTCTATGCCCTGCTCGGTTGCCATGGTTACAGCTCCCCTCCATCTTCCCGCACTGGCCCACTCGGTCGCCATGGTAAGTTACCCTCTCACACTAGGCCCTGCTTGGTCTCCATGGTAACATTCACCTCCAGCATTAGGCCTACTCGGTCACCATGGTAACAACTCCCCACTGTTCTCCAGCACTAGGCCCCGCTCGGTCGCCATGGTAACAGCTTCCTTGCATTCTCCCGCACTAGGGCCCACTCAGTCGCCATGGTAACCAACCCCCCTGCAATCTCCCGCACTAGGTCCCGCTGGTCGCCATGGTAACAGCTCCCCTCCGTTCTCCCGCACTAGGCCCCGCTCGGTCGCCATGGTAACAGCTCCCCTGCATTCTCCCGCACTAGGGCCCACTCAGTCGCCATGGTAACACGGCTCCCCTGCAATCTCCCGCACCAGGCCCCGCTGGTCGCCATGGTAACAGCTCCCCTCCGTTCTCCCGCACTAGGCCCCTCTCGGTCGCCATGGTAACAGCTCCCCTCCGTTCTCCTGCACTAGGCCTCACTCAGTCGCCATGGTGACAGCTGCCCTGCATTCTCCCGCACCAGGCCCCGCTGGTCGCCATGGTAACCTCCGTACCTCTTGCAGCCTCCGGCGGGCCCGCTGCAGCGCCTCCTCGTAGCCCTTGTGCCGCAGCTCGCTCAGGCTCTCGTAGTACTCCTCGGGGTCGTCGCTCTCGGTGAACAGCACCTGGGAGAGGATCTTCCATCCGCAGGTGTCCAGGGCATGGCCCAGGTAGTGCTGCAGCCGGCCGCACAGCTCCTCCACCAGCTCCTCTCCCAGCTCCGGGGCCCCGAACAGCACGGACCACATGCCGGACGGCTCCTCGGGGAAGGCGGGCAGGCAGGGCTCCAGCTCGGCGCTGACGGAGCACAGCAGCTGGTGCACGGCCCGCAGGTCCTGGAAGGAGAAGAGGCCGGCCCAGCTGCAGTCCTCGTCCTCCGGCTCCCGGGCCGGGCTCCCCCCCGTGGGGGTGTCCCTCCGCACCGGGCTGCCCCCATCCGGCTCTTCCCTCCTGGAGGGGCTCCGGCCGCTGCTGCTGCTGCCCCCTTTGTCGGCGCTCCGCTGCCGCTGCGCAGTCCGGTTGTGACAGGTGATGGCGAACTTGCCTTCTACTTCATTCCAGGCCACTATGAAGACAAACTTATGGCGCTCCTTCTCCTCGAAGACATTGGGCCTGACGGCGACCCAGTCCGACTCCAGCGTGTCCTCTAGGGAGAACGACATGTCGCCGCCGGGGCAGCTCTCTGCTCATCCGCCGCGGACTAGCTCGTGTACGTGCGCGGCTGCGGCGGATGGATCCCTGTGAGTGGCGCTGCGCCCGCTGCTGCTGTCTGCGGCCGGATCTCTCTACACTTGTGCCCCTATTATTATTGTTGTCATCAGCGGCCGCGCTGCTCGGCGGTCACGTGACTGGGCGCTTTGTTGACGGTCGCCCGGCAGCGGCCCCGTTCTTCTTCTTTTCCTGCCGCCCTCGTCCGTTTTGTCTGCGGCATGACCTCCTCGACTTTCACCCGCATTACGTCTTATAGCGATCGACCGGACAGCTCGCCGTCGTCGTCGCCGCCGCCGCTAGCCTCCTCCTCTTTCTCCCTCAGCGACCTCCCCTTCTCCGGACGACAGAGACAACAAAGCTGTCAGGCCGGTGCTGACGTCACGACCTGTGAGAAGGAACGTAAACATGCGCACGTGTCCCGTGCTCTGCCGCGCATGCTCAGAGTCGGAGCTCGGTCATGTGACCAGCACGTAGCGCCTCCTCTGCTGCTGTTGCTCTCAGTCTATTGTTCTGTGTGGTCAGCCATTGTGAGCGGCAGACAAGTCGGCTGGATAGGTTTTTAGTGACGTCACATTGGCCCAGATTTACTAACAGAGAGAGCAGAGGAGAAGAGCTGTGGGATGGCTGGGATTTGTAGTCCTCTGCAGTCACAGCTGTTATGGCACTGGGTCTTATACTCCATTGTCTGGCACCATAGATGGTTATGGTTTTCCTGGGGTACACCTTGTACAGTGCTCAGCCTTATAGTGCTTGGGGTGCCTGTAAAGACATTTTTTTCTTAAAGTTTTTATTAACGAAAAAACTTTTAAAGTGTTCAGAAAAGTTGTCAGAAGTTTTTATTGGATGGGTTTGCAGCACTGTGACCCTCATTGATCTTTAGACCTAGCCAGGAGAAGCACACGGCTGGGCACTTCACTCCCTGACTCCACACTCAGTCCATCTGATTGCAGGACAGGGGGCCATAGACTTATAATGCAGGCCGACTCGGAGCAGCAGTCCGGGTAGTAAAGCACACAGACCATCAGTGACAGCAAACCCCCGAGCAATGTGTCCCCATGCCTGAGGAAGGGACTCGTCATTCAGATAAAGGATCCATCTTTTTCAAAAAATCTAGTGGGAGAAACTTTCTCTTCCGGCAGGAGATCAGCCCCCCCCCCCCCCCATACTGTTTTTTTCCACAGGGCATTGTGCCATCCTGACCGATCAATTACTACACATCCCGGACCCCAGCAATATGCGCCATATCAAAAGTTTTTTTTCCTTTTTTTTATGTGAAAGTAAAGCTTTAAACAGTTCAATAACAGGATTTGGCTGGAGCTAGTGTAACACACAAGCTGAAGTATGGCAGGGTTTGGAACCTGTAAACTCGGCTCTGACCCATGTCCTGCCACTAATGTGAGTGGGACCTGCATAGGAGCAAGTGATGATAGCCGGCCGGCATCACTTACTCCTATGCAGGTCCCACACACAGTGTCTCCTATAATCTCTTGAGCACCGTATACCATGTTGACAAAGGTCGTAAATGACCGAAACACCCTGTGATATGGTACACTAAAACTTATGTTAAAGTGACTGTACCACCAATAGGGTTCCATAGTTTCTAATGAAGTCACGTCATGGAGGGGCTGGGGTTTCTTCCCACTGGGAAGGTGGTACAGTCACTTTAAATCCTCGCTACCTGTGTTTGATACTGTAAAAAAAATCTTTTAAGTGCATAATATAAAAATTAATGGAAATTGGTGTGCAGTTAATATTGCTGTATTCATGATAATCGCTTCAACTTGCACCCCCTACTTTGAGTGTGCAGACATAGCATCAACTATAAAAGGTGCTCTGTGCTGAACCTCCTTTTCCTCTCTGTAGAGAAGCAAACCTAAAGTAATACCCCCTCCTCTAAAAGGTTTTCATCCCTGTCCTCATTATTACAAAAATACTTCATTCACTTCAATGAAACTAAGCTGCAAAACCCACACCCAAACTTAAAGGGGTTATCCAGCGCTACAAAAACATGGCCACTTTCTTTCAGAGACAACACGAATCTTGACTCCAGTTCAGGTGCGGTTTGCAATTAAGCTCCATTCACTTCAGTGAAACTGAGCAGCAAAACCCCGACCAAGCTGGAAACAAGAGCAGTGCTGTCTCTGGAAGAAAGTGGCCATGTTTTTGTAGCGCTGGATAACCCCTTTAAGCTCCATTTTCTTCAATGGAACGGAGTTTCAAAACCCCGCCCAAACTAGAGACAACAGTAGGGGGAAAGTGGCCATGTTTTTGTAGCGCCGGATAACCACTTTAAGACAGGAGTGTTGCTGTTTCTGGAAGAAAGCGGGCATGTTTTTTATACCTAGACAAGTGTATCTGTCATGCTGGCCAGTGAGTTCCTCTGTTAAACGAGAAGTCCAGGTCTCCTGGTCGCAATGCGACTGACCCCCCCATTGCATCCAATGGGTTTTGCACCCATTATGGTCTCATTGCGGGTTTGCATCAAAGAAGACCCCAACTTCCAGTTCAACAGAGGAACTCGCTGGCCAGCATGACAAATACCTATTGCTCACAGCTAAACCTGGAACAAACACAGTTCCAAAAACGAGAACACATCATAAAACAGAATAAGTTTTCGTTCACACTATGTATTTTTTAATTAAACAACATTCATTGTTGCAGGTTTGTAACAACGGCTGTTGTATAATCACAGTGGCCGATCACATTTACCCTTAAGGAATCCCAGCCGCAGTGTATACAAACTGTATACACTGCAGCTGGGATTCCGTGCGGTCACAGAGAAAACTGCCATGTCTGTTTTGTGTGGCTGCTATTTAGTGAACAGCAGCTGCACAAAATAAACCACACAATGTAAAGTGCGGCTCCTGCCATACCTTACATTGTCTGCTATGGCTAATTGGAGTGCACATACACCCGAATGTGCGCGTATTCCAATTAAATTGAAGTGATGTTAACCCGGCCCATACTGCAGTTTTACCAAAACCAGGAGTAGAACTAAAACACAAAGATGCTTATCGTTTTCTAGCAGCCATGATGGATTTCAAATGATTTGCTGAGCGTGTCTATTTTTACTATATAGCACGCTACACTATTCAGGCCATCAAAAACTGGCAGAAAAAAAACTAATCAAAGTGTCCACTGATCCACAGGAAAGAGACTACTAATCCAGTTTTGTCCATATGTTCTTTTAAGGCACATGGGCATCGTAAAGGATGGGGGAGTGAGCAGGGACAGATGTTGGTGCATTGCCTGTATAACACTGCAAAATGTGGCGTCAGTCATGTATGTGATTATATTTACATCCAGTTTCACATATGTTGTTTTTCATTTTTTACTAAAAATTCTCTTTCAATATAGGTTGAGCCTGTCAAGAAATGTAGATGAGCAGATATTGTATCATATATATATATATATATATATATATATATATATATATATATATATGGCTGGTTATGCTGCTTCTATAGTTATAGTGTAAAGCAGGGGTAGGGAACCTTGGCTCTCCAGCTGTTGCAAAACTACAACTCCCATCATGCCTGGACAGCCAAAGCTTTAGCTTTGGCTGTCCAGGCATGGTGGGAGTTGTAGTTTTGCAACAGCTGGAGAGACAAGGTTCCTGACCCCTGGTATAAAGTAATCTTTTGCATGTTGGTTATCAACTTGATCAGTTCCCATTACTTTCCATCGTTCGCATTGATATCGCTACATTCAGATCATTAACATCACTAAGTAACGTAATAGGTAGCATGCTAATTGTTTTAATTAGAATTACTATGGCAGGTATCAGTGCAATGACAGATCTGCTGTCTTTAATCTTCGGATTACACATGTCCATCCCGAGAAGCAATAAATTAAGGTCACCTCACCCATTAACATTATGAAGATCATTATGAGAGGCGTCCCTGATCACATTATCTTGTAAGACGCTGACAGGTTTATTTTAAGAATTCGCCGAGGCTTGTTGTTCTCTAACATAAGCAATTCACTTCCTAAAATGTGCAAAATTCAGCAATAAGATCTGTATGGTTGGCCGGGTTCACGCACAGGAGGAGAGGCGGTCTCCATTCTAAGGCTGTGACGCTCACCTGGTGCAGTGAGATGGAGGTTGCAGACTTGTTAAAAGGTTTTCTTTATGACATGGACAATTTAAATAGGATGAAGAAGAAAAATATTAGTGCTACTCTTCTACCTAATCTCACTGCGCTGCTTATTTCATTGCTGAACACAATGAATGTGGGTTTTGAGATGAGATAGTAAGTGGAGATCACTAGGATCCTGGAGAGTAATTGTTCTGTTTTTTGTTTTTACCATGGCCAATTACTAAATTATCTTCATTACTGCACAGTTGCACAGTATATCTCAATTACTGCAGTGCTGCACAGCATATCTCCATTACTGCACTGCTGCTCAGTATATCTCCATTACAGCACTGCTGCACAGTATATCTTTATTACTGCACTGCTGTGCAGTATATCTCCATTACTGCATTGCTGCAGTGTATTTCCATTGGTGCACTGTTGTACAGTATATCTCCATTACTGCACTGTTGCACAGTATATCTATATTACTGTACTGCTGCACAGTATATCTCCATTACTGCAGTACTACACAGTATATCTCCATTACTGCAGTACTACACAGTATATCTCCATTACTGCACTGCTACATTGTATATTTCCATTACTGCAGTACTACACAGTATATCTCCATTACTGCACTGCTACATTGTATATTTCCATTACTGCAGTACTACACAGTGTATCTTCATTACTTCACTGCTGCACAGTATATCTCCAGTCCTGATCTGCTGCACATTACATCTCCTTTCCTGCACTGCTGCACATCATATTTTCATCCTTGCACTGCTCTACATTATATCTCCACTCCTGCCCTGCTACATATTACAGCCCTATTTCTGCACTGCTGCACATTATATCTCTGTTCCTGCACCGCTGCACATATCGCCATCCCTGCACTGTTGCACATTATGTCTCCACTCCCTCCAGTGCTGCACATTATAATCTCATTTCCTGCAGTGCTGCACATTATCTCTCATCCCTGCACTACTGCACATTATATCTCCATCCCTGCACTGCTGCACATTATAATCTCATTTCCTGCAGTGCTGCATATTATGTCTCCATCCCTGCACTGCTGGACATTTAATATCCACCCCTGCACTGCTGCACATTATATCTCCACTCCCTCAATGCTGCAAATTATCCCTCCATCCCTGCACATTATATCTCCACCCCAAAACACTGCTACACATTGTGTCTCTACTCCCTGCACTGCTGCACATTATAATCTCCTTTCCTGCACTGCTGCACATTATCTCTCCTTCCCTGCACATTATATCTCTCCCCCACTGCTGCACATTATATCTCCACCCCTGCACTGCTGCACATTATATCTCCATCCTTGCACAGCTGCACATTATATCTCCACCCCTGCACTGCTGCACATTATATCTCCATCCTTGCACAGCTGCACATTACATCTCCATCCCTGCACTGCTGCACAGTATATCTCCATCCCTTCACTGCTGCACATCAAATTTCTACTCCTGCACTGTTATATCTCCTTTCTTGCACAGTCTGCCTGTATACCAGGTGTATTGATGAAGTCATCACATCACCTTGTATGTTCATTTGCCATTGACAGCTGAGGATGCTGCTGCTTTGTGGTTAAAAGTAATTTTGAGCACATTATCTGGCATGTAGGGATATAAGCAGTTTCCAGCATGTAGCCCTCTTCCCCCTGCTGGAATAAGCCTCAGTCTAGGCTAAAGTGATGACAAGTGATAAGACTGGCTCCTTTTAGTCCAGTCTGGCTTAAAGGAAAAAGATTGTTAGTTAAAGCCCCGTACCCAGCTGTCTCTTAAAAAACGTGCAGACTGTTAAAAAGGATTGGCTGAAGCACAGATTACACGGGTCGCGTGAAACTTAATCCAATCCCTAAAATCTCAATTTTGTGCATAGAGCCTTAAAATGAAAGACAGTATGGAAATAAGTTGTATGCACTATGTAGGATGGATTATACGTGCAGCTTAGATTTAGTAACATTATGCGTCTATTATTTATCCCTTTGCTGCAGAATTCACAGTTTTATTGATCTGGGCTTTCTAATGGCTTCTCCACAGTGGGATCATATCCAGAGCTATGCCATTGTTGTTCTAGGCCCTCATCCAAGATTTCAATCCTGGCTCGGTTTCCACTGCTGGAAAGTTGGTTACTGTGCGTTCTCTAAGGACACGTCTTCTACTGTTCTGCTCTTTTGTATTTAACAATGCCAGCCTTGGGCGATATACCTGAATAGTTGCTGCATACCACTAAATCTGGCACTAGTCATTCCCTAATATGTAGCTGCCATCCTCCTCGGTGTTGTAGGTCAGGTTGCACTTACACTGTTTCAATTACAAGTATGTAAGAAGTGACACACATTACACCTTAGAGCCAAAGGTTTAATGAAATGGTTAAATGATGCAAAGAGCAGTTTAACAAATTTTTAAAGGGGATATTCCGGTATGAGAAAATTGTATTTAAAAGGGTACTCCGACGAAAAATGTTTTCTTTTAAAAATTAAATTAACTCAGTTGATTTAAAAAAAACAACATTTTTTGAGAGAGTACCCCTTTAACTATCACCCCAATATTTACAGGCTGCAGTGTACCAGTGTACCTTATTTACCAGACAGAAGGCCGTGCACTTACATTTTTAATTTGGTATTGTCTCCAGCCGCAGCTCCTCCCTCTCCCCTGAGACAAAATACAAAACATCATCGTCTGCTGCCTCAGTAGATGTGGCTATATCATAGGGTACTATTACACGGAACGATAATCGGCCCTATTATCATTCCGTGTAATAAAGACAACGATCAGCTGATGATCGTTGTCATCGTCTGATCGTTGATATAGGTTCTGACCTATAATTGTTGGCCGCCGACGGCGCATCGCTACATGTAATAGCGGTGAGCAGCCAGCAGCTGACGATATGCAAACAGAATATAATAGTAAAAAGAACGAGACGTATGGCACTCACCCAAAAGTAGTGGGGTCTTCTGTTTATTCGTGGACTCGAAGTGCAGGCAAGGAAGGGGGAAGATGGCAAGCAGGAACGTCTAGAGAGGCAACAGTTTCGCGCTAAAGGCGCACTTTGTCAAGCCCAGTGCATGCCGGGTAATAAGGGAGGTGTGCTTAAAAACAGCGAGAGGCGGTCGTGACAGGCACAGACAGTTTCTATTAAGAAAGTCTGCCTGGATCACTCGCCTGAATGCTACCGGCCCACTCGGTTTAAATGAACGTAATGATTTGTGTTCTTTTTTGTACTAGCATTGTATTATGTTCATTTGCATAATTACGTGTTTATGTTGCACCTGTTATGTCTTTCATCTACCTGTTTTTAAGCACACCTCCCTTATTACCCGGCATGCACTGGGCTTGACAAAGCGTATCTTTAGCTCGAAACTGATGCCTCTCTAGACGTGCCCGCTTGCCATTTTCCCCCTTCCTTGCCTGCACTTCGTGTCCACAAATAAGCAGAAAACCCCACTACTTTTGGGAGAGTGCTATACGTCTCATTCTTTTTACTATTATAGACTGTCTTACCTCCGTGTGTGCACCAGCCTAGGAGTCTGATCACACACGACCTTTTTGCTGATTGCTCATTTATCATGCTGCTATAGCAGTGGTGCCAACCCCTCTCTCTCCTGGACACATGCTAACAGAATACTTTACCTATCCACGCTCCAGGGCTCCTCCTGCTTCTCCTGGGTCCCGCACGCTGCCGCTTCAGAGCGGCCTGCCTCAGCTGACAGGCTGCTCAGCCAATCACAGGCCGGGACCGCCGCAGCCTGTGATTGGCTGAGCGGCCTGTCAGCTGAGACAAGCCGCTCTGAAGCGGCAGCGTGCAGGACCCAGGAGAAGCGGACCGCAGGAGGAGCCCTGGAGCGTAGATAGGTAAAGTATACAGTTTAAACAAGGGCTGCAAGGGCATCGGTAACGAGGTCCATGCAGCCCTTGTTTAACCATTATCGGGCCGTGTAATAGGCCCAGTAAACAAGCCCCCCCATCGGCCCGTCTAATTGTACCCTTATCCTCAGTGATGTTACAACCTCTGACTAAGGGCCGATGGGGGCCTGAGCAATAATGTAAACGAGCGCCGATCTGCTAGATCGGCGCTCATTTACTGGGCCTATTACACGGCCTGATAATCATTTAGCGAGGGCTGCAGGGAGATCCTTGCAGCCCTTTTTAAACACCATACTTTTCCTAAACATAACGAAAAGGAGAGAAAGTCCAGCACTCACCAGTTGATGTCTTCAGAAGTTTATTACGTGGAAACCATAGCAGGGAGGGGAAGGTGGATCAATGGAGGTGCAGGCGCATCACCTGGGATAGCTATTTCGGGACTCCTCCCTTCGTCTAGCCAGGCCGATACGTCACACCCGGGGAGGGTGCTTTATATACACAGTGAACAGTGATAAATAGTGATATAAAAAATGTGAACACAAAGGAGTCATGGGAAATACATACATATTATAGAAACGTAGCAGTGCTACAATGTATAAGTAACCAGGACTCTATAAAAATACACTGAGGTCATTACGTTCATTTAGACCTCCTGCCCCTGTGGCATTAAGCCTGGAGATCCACATCGATTCCCTTTGTAGGAGGAACTGATGACGTTCAACCCCTTCTGGGGCTTGGTTAACTCTTTCGAGCCCAAGAAAGCGCAGAGCCCCTGTGTCGCCGCCATGGGCAGTGTGAACATGCTCGATAAGTCTAGGAACTCCTTTTTTAGATCTTATCGAGTAACAGTGTTCCTTGTAGCGCGTCCACAGGGGCCTCTTCGTCTTTCCAATATAGAACCGTTTACATGTGCAGATAATCGCATACACTACAAAGGACGTTTTGCAGGTGATTAGATCCCTAATCCTGCAATCTATACCATTCAGATTGATATAGGAAACGTTAAGCATTTTGTTGCAATAATTACACTGACTCCACGTAATAAACTTCTGAAGACATCAACTGGTGAGTGCTGGACTTTCTCTCCTTTTCGTTATACTCCCCTACCTATTCATCGTAGCACCCCAGTTGCCTTCATCGTAGCACCCCAGTTGCCTTCATCATAGTCGTACCCTGCGCCTCCGGTGTAATTATATTGGGACTACGTGTATGCAGTGCAGGCTGGCTGCCTCTCCATTTCCTTTTCCTAAACATGTTGCAGGGCTTCTCCTGCGCTCCTTCTTCCTTCCGTTCCCGTGCGCAGCAGCAGCTTTGGTGCAGCCTGTCTGAGCTGACAGACCGCCTGGCGGTCCTGGCTGGTGGTTGGCTGAGCGGTCTGTCAGCTAAGACAGGCCGCAACGAAGCTGCTGCTGTGTGCGGGAACGGGAGGAAGAATGAGTGCCGGAGAAGACCTGCATAACATGCTTAGGTAAGCATGGTGCTTGTGAAATCGGCGGTCACCCGCCACGCATCACTATTCCGCGCAGAGATGCGCGGTCGGTGCCCGATGATTTTAGGTTGGAACCTAAATAAACGAACAGCCGATGACACGATCATCGGCTGATCCTTGTCTCTATTCCACGGAGCGATAATCGCTTAACTGATTATCGCTCTGTGGAATAGGATCCTAACCCCTCCAGCCTACATCACCATTTCTCTGATATATATACATTAAAAGGGTTATATATTGCTACAAAAACATGGCCACTGTCTTCCAAAGACAACACAAAGACACTCTTGTCTCCAGTTCAGGTGCGGTTTGCAATTCAGCTCCATTCACTTTAATGGAACTGGGTAGCAAAACCTGCACCCAAACTGGAGACAAGAGTGGGGCTATCTCTGGAAGAAAATGGCCATGTTTTTGTAGCTCTGGATAATCCCTTTAAGGGAAGAATGAGGTGCATTTATAGCATGCTGCCTTGTGCTTAGCATTGCCAAAAGCAGAAGAGCAGGCAGGTAATGAGCGCAGCAGGTTGTGCTAACTTATAGATAATGTGATATTATTCTGTGAAATAAGATGTTCTGGAAGAGCTCTGGCAGAGAAACCTGCAAGAAAAGCTGTGGGAGCATTGCATTCTAGGTATTGTAGTACTGAGCAACAGTTCAACCAGGACTAAGACCCCCAAACAAAAGAAATTTTGGTGGTTTCATTACTAGGTAAGACAGTCTCTGCAGTATTTTTATTCTTTGTACCTAATGTCAGAGTATTCCTTTGCATATTACTGTCATTGGGTCCCTAACACTTTGTTCTTCCACCTGATATGGAGTGTGGAAAGTTGCAGGCAGCACAATGGATGCTACAGTGTCTGTACAGAACAGTATATTCCCTCCTGGTTACATGGGGGTGGGGCCTCTGTTAAAGCCAATGTACCATCAGGTAAATTTGCTTTAAGTGTTGCATATCAATAGAATGGCGCAGAGAAGTTGGTGCCGCAGTCCTTTTTTTTTTAACCACAATGGTTCCCGTGCACAGCGCTGGTCTATTACCGGGCACCGTCCCGCTCTGAAACACTTTAGAATCAATGGAACTGCCTCACAGATGGGCAGGGGTTTCTTCCCACTGGGGTCGGTGCCCGGTAAAAGACCGGCGTGGTGCGCAGGAACCGTGCCATGGTTCAAAGCGAGGACCGCGGCACTGGCTTCTCTGTGACAACGCCGTTCTATTGATATGCAACACTTAAAGTGAATGTCCCTGTGGCTACATTCGCTTTAAGTATTTTTATCCCTTGGAGTGCAAAGTGGTTCCAAAGAGTGTCTTTCTCTCTCTCTCTGGAGGATCTGTCCAGCCCTGCATTACACAGCCAACCCATTGATGTAGATGGTGACTGTGCAATGCTTATTTTCCCTTGTGGTGGTGCTGCAAGAAAACTCAAACCCTGAATGCTTTGTAATTGGCTAATTGATTAAGGAAGCATTCTAACTTATTGGGGTTGTCCAATGTGGAGATGCCCTCTAATTTCATTAACAAATATTGGATTATTTAGGAAAAGTCCACTAGATCAGCAAAGAGCAACTAGTTCAACTGCAATTTATGGGCAAAAGCCATATCACATGTGAGCCCAGTATTACATTAATATCCAAAAGAATAGTAATTATAGAAATGAGAGATTTATCAAACATGGTGTAAAGTAAAACTGGCTCAGTTGCCCCTAGCAACCAATCAGATTCCACCTTTCATTCCTCGCAGACTCTTTGTAAAATGAAAGGTGGAATCTGATTGGTTGCTAGGGGCAACTGAGCCAGTTTCACTTTACACCATGTTTGATAAATCTCCCCCATTATTCATATTTTTGGTCAGTAGGAAGTCTTCTGCATTGTGTCTGTCCAGCTGCCTCCTCCCTGCCAGTAGTGCAGCCTAAGAGTATAGAACAAAGCCTTGTCTTAACATTTAATTAACCATTGCCGGTCATTATCTTTCATCTTCCGTATTCAGTGAGTTCAGACAGCGGTGTCAGCGGATGTATTTAAAGGTCATCCTCGTGTATAGTAACCTTAAATGTTTTGCCGATATGGGATTGTAAACACTTTAAAGGGAATATCCAGTGCATTATTTAAGAGCTGAGCAAGAAAGGAGCATGAGTGATGCACGCTCGTGTGTGATGAAAAATAGAAGAGACAGATAATTGCTGCATCTCTGCGGAGACAGACAGGAACATGAGAGGGCTGAGTATAATGAGGGTCTATGAGACATCAAAAGGGAAACCGTGCCAGTCCTGTCATCATTACTTTAGCCTAAAATATATATATATAAATTAATAAAATAGAGTGAAAAAGAGTTACGGTATATGTAATATTTCTAGAAAGATAGACTAAAGTACCTGCAGCGATTCTGGAAATTCAAAGAAATTCTAGAAGTATTTTATGTTTTTTGTTCATAAAGAAAATATAAAATAGTTTTGTTGAAAGGGTCGGTACATGGAATTGCCTGGTAAGCTAATTGTGGTCTTAGCTATTGGCGGAGCAGCTAATTCCATGTGCCGACCCTGATTGTGCATGGGACTGGATATGGTATAGGTCAGTGCTTCTCAGTTCTAGTCCTCACCACCAATAAGTATAATTACATCACCTGTAAAATACTAAGAAAACCCTCAAAACATGATCTGTTGGTGGGACATGAGGACTGGAATTGAGAAGCATTGGTATAGGTAATATAGGACCTGACTGAGCACAATTATAAGAAAAAATCACTTTAAA
This sequence comes from Dendropsophus ebraccatus, assembly GCF_027789765.1. NCBI lineage: Eukaryota > Metazoa > Chordata > Amphibia > Anura > Hylidae > Dendropsophus > Dendropsophus ebraccatus. The sequence goes on along the minus strand of NC_091456.1, from coordinate 161,800,123 downwards.
TATGGCACATGACCATCTGACCCCTGAGTATTTCCTTGGTCTTTAATCCAGTTTGCATTTGGAATTTTGTTTTCTTGAACCTTGGATTAGTCTTGTCCTCGTCTGTCAAGTATTGATCTGGATTTCTGACTCTTCCGCTGTGGCCTCCCATAGATTTGCCTCCCATGGATTTGTCATCTCGATCTTCCAAGTTCTGATGCAAAGTTTAGACCTGGACATCTGTCAGATTAGGCTCTTGGGGGGGGACATGTCTGAAAAGGCAAAAATGCCCTTTTTAGGCACAGATGGGGAAGATTGGCGTAAAAATATTCGCAAAGGGTATTCTTGCAAATATTTTGTTTGCTTCTGCCCCATCTGTGCCACCTTCGCCAGTGGGGCGGAGAGGGGGCGTTACTGGAGGTGCGGCTGCATGCAGAGGGGGCGCGGCCTCTGCGTGCGCCGCATTTATCATTTTTCTGGCGGAAAAATTATACCGAATTATATCAAAGTTTTCGCACGGACGGGCCCCATGTGCGCGGGATTTATGTAGAGGCAATGTGCCGCTACATAAATCCCCTGGGCTCGGGAGCTGCAGGGACATTTGTAAGCCTGGCGTAAAAAATGCCGGACTTCATAAATGTCCCCCTTAGTTCCTAAGGCAGGTCCCTTAGGGATCACCAATGTAAAGGAACACCGATCTGCTAGATGTGCTAGCAAGGCCTATATACCGCTCCCCGGTATCTTCCAGGCTTCCAGCCACCGCAAGAACTGGCTGCAGCACTGTCCCGTCTTGGCCAGTGATTGGTTGAGCAGCCTGTCACTTCAGTGACCAGCTCTAAAGTTCTAGTGGTGGCTATGGTCTGAAGCCAGGAAGATATTGGAGGGGGGGGGGGGGATCAGCCAGAAGCATCGGGAGCATAGTCTGGTATGTATAAACTTTATTATTTTCTTTACACATTCATCAGCCATCGGTCACGCATGACTATTACACATAACAATGAGCAGTCGGTGGCAGATTGTTGCTCTGTGTAATAGGGCCCTTAGACTACACACCTTGGTTTTTCCAGCAGCCCTGTGCACAGTAGTCATTTTTACATTAATTTTGAATTTGGTTCCGTAATAGGTTTCCAAGCACCCGTTCTTCCCTGCTGCATCTAACTATACCGTAAGAGACAGAGCTTCCTGTTGAATTTTTATGGCTCCAACTTCCAGTGTTAGACCCAGTACTATAGTCTTACATTACACAAGGTCTCACGCTGGAGCCCTGGTCCCGGGTAGAAGAAGGAGGCACCATGGGGGAGACACCAATATTATAAATGACACTTGGTTGAGGCTTTGGGTAAGTCTATCTACTGCTTTTCAGGCTGTAATGTAGAACACTATTATGGCACCATCTGTGATCAACATACATTTTGGTGAAAAACTTTGCAACTAGATGTTTTCTATTGTTGCAGCCACACCACATGTGCAGACATTGGAGCCTCTGTTTTTTCCATATTGCTCACAGCTGCTATCTGGGAGCATAAGAAGCTATTCAGGGTGTGTAGTAGCAGTGGCAGACATGCTTCCCTAACAGCAAAGTGGTAAAAGATCCTATTAAAGGGAATGTGTCATCAGAAAATGACTTTGTTTTAATTACATTTTTATGTTAAACATATTTTTAAATAATTTTTGGTGACTTTTTTTTTAATTTTTAATTTTTCTCTCTATATTAAAAAATAATCCTGAGATCTTGTACTTTTTATTCTCACCACTGGGGGGGCTAAAACTAATCTGAGACTTTCTGTTTCTGTTCTGTCTATGATAATAAGAGGAGGCTGCTGTAAAGGCATCTGTACAGCATTACAGCAGCATGTGACACCAACAGAAAGAGGAGACGATAGCAGCTCTCTGTGGAATAACCTTATCAACGGTTGCAGAGCACGCTCAGTAATATTTCACATTCATCTCAAAGGGACAGACTCTGTCTATTGTCGTCTATGTCCATGAGTCTTGCTGTAAAGCATGTCACTAAATGCTGTTAAGAACTGCCCAGGCAATATTGCAGTCTCCATAACAATTTACAAAAAGCAAAATAAAAACAATTGAAGCCAGAAAGTAGAAACCGATTTAAATAAAAGAAGTTATATAATCTGACTCTAATCAGTAAAAGAAAACTTAGGTGACACATTCCCTTTAAATCAGTTGTTATAACTGGACAACCCCTTCTAAAGGAAAAAGCAGTCCAGACAGAATAGGGTATAGTATATATGGCAGTGCCCCTCATGTTTGGCTATGATAGGGTCGATTAGGTCATGTAGATTTTATACATGGTGGTCCACTGCTAGATATGGGATATATGGCAGTGGCCCTCTGCTTTGGCTATGATAGGGTCGATTAGCTCATGTAGATTTTATACATGGTGGTCTACTGCTCAGGAACTATTCTCTATGAGCCAGAGGGAAGACTCACTGTAACTATGGCCAACCTATATTATCCATGGACTATTGCTATGTAATACTACTCTTCTCCTGGTGCCGGCACGGATTATTGGAGGTTCCTGAAGTCAGCCCTGGAACGGCATTAGACAAATAGACAATAATATTTTTGCACTGATAAAGATAACTAGATAACATTGCCATGTGGTTAGTGGTGAGTGGTTGTGATCATGTATAGGATGTATCATTATTATTTACATTGGGTAAGATGGCGTGTTGTTATTCTTATTGCCACCTCCTGATCAGATGAATAACCACATGGTATGTGAAAATAATTGGGTGTCAGTAACACAGAGGTTTATGGCCGGGTCACAATCACACCCTTTGTAAAGAGTCCAAGCGTATGCAAAACTTCCTGTGTGATTCATATATATTGTTCTGGCTGCCAGGCATTCCAACGCCTTGTGGGTGTCTGAGAAATATTATAATGAAGGCAGCAGTCCGCTCCATAGAGGAGGAATGAAACATAAGGACTCAGCTGTTCACAGCATATGACTAATACTAAAATATATAGATACCTTATGTGTAGAGTCTAGTTACCTTTTTCTTATTGTTAAAGTGGTAGTTCCCCCCCCCCCTTAAAAAAATATCTTTTGAATCAACTGGTCCCAGCAAGTGGGAGAGATTTGTAGTTTACTTCTATTAAAAAATCTCAAGTCTTCCAGTACTTATCAGCTGCTGTATGTCCTGCAGGGAGTGGTGTATTCTTTCCAGTCTGACACATTGCTCTCTGCTGCCACCTCTGTCCATTTCAGGAACTGCCCAGAGCAGTAGCAAATCCCCATGGAAAACCTCTCCTGCTCTCCAGACTGGAAATAATACACCACTTCCTACAGGACATACAGCAGCTGATTACAAATTAAATTACAAATCTCTGGCACTTGCTAGGACCAGTTGATTTAAAGGAATTTTCTTTTGGTGAACTATTACTATAATGGACATTAATAACAAATGATGTCACTCACAGCCGTATTACACGGCCTAATTTTCTGTGTAAGCGAGTAGCTATTTGCTAGATTGGTGCTTGCTTACCGAGCCTACTGGTATGTTCACAATACGGAATAGGCGAGGAATAGGCCTGTACCATTGAGTCAATGGGATTTCTCAAGCGCAATCCGCCCAAAGACATAGTCAATTCTTTGGGCGGATTAAGGATTGCGATGTCAATTTCAACTGAAATTCCTTAGCCTATTCTGTAATATGAACATACCCTAATACATGGCTCGATGATTGCTAATGATGTCCGTGCAGCCCTTGCTGTGTACAAAAAAATAATAACGTTATTACTGACCTCTCCATGCTCCCTGGTGTCCTCCTGCCTGTCCCCCTGTGGCACTTTTGAAGCCATCTCTGCAATGACAGGCTGCTCAGCCACTCACTGTCCAACACGAGACAGTGTTGTGGCCAATGATTGGCTTGTCACTGCATAGACGAGTTTAGGAAGTTTTAACAGTGGTGAGCAGGGAACAAGCAGGAGAACACCGGCGGAGCCTGGAGAGGTAAGTAATAACTTTATTATTTTCTATACTCCTTCGCTGACTGTCCACCTCCTATTACACATAGTGATTCGTGGTCGGTGGCCGATGGTTTTTAAACTTGCTGAAAGACAATCATCAGCTGATGATCGGCTCCTCGGCTGATCGTTGTGTTTATTACACAGGGCAATATCTGCTGCTCTGCCTGATCAGTCAGTGAAACAGGTGTTGGCACCCAGCCAGTCAACTAGTGATAGCCTATAATATGGATAGGCTATCAATTGCTTTATCCTGGAAAACCAATTAAGGGAATAGGTCAAGATTATAGGCACAACACGTAGGGGCCTATGTATCAATGTGTTTGCGCTCTTTTTTTGGATAATACTGAGCTTTTGCACTGTGTATTTTTTGCACACCATTTATCAAGAAAAATGAGCTAACTTTCGCATTTTCTTAGTTTTTGCGTCGGGAGGGGGCATAGTTTCAGATTAGCTACCTTTTTCATCTGATTTATCATGTGCGATTTAAAAAAAAAAAATTTTCCAAATCCAAGAGCTGATCCAAAACACAGAGTAATGTTCAAATCTTTCCTTTATTCCAGATTTTTTTTGTGTTGGTTCCACTTCTAGTTTTGGCCTAAAATATCAACCAAAATATTACGTGTGAACCCAGACTTATCCTGCGTGTTTACTTTTATGAAACTGAAAGCTTTAAATGGTCGTTTTCCCTGGAAAATATTTACATAGAAAATGCTTTCCCCAATGAACGGAATATAAATGTGTCATCGCGTCAGTCGCTTTGTTCTGTGTGCTCTCTGTGCTGTGTCAATATAGGACACATTTATCTGTGCAAAAACACAGCACTAGACAGTACGAATCAATCAGGAAGGAAATGTAGTATGAGACTGCTGGCCGCACAATTATCATGGTCAGGAAAACCAAAAACCTCAAGGCACATTGTATGGTAGCAAGTTTAGCAATCTCCCTGTACTGTTCTGCAAGAGGGAACGTTTGTGTCAATATCTGATCACTATAAAACATGGCGTTCCCTAAAAAAGTATATATTTCAAATGACTGTATGCACATGCCTAATTTCTGATATATGCATTCATAATACAGTGCTAGCATCCTGCTATAGGCACATACAGTACCTTTAACCCCCCCCCCATTCCATACTGAATATGCAAAAAAAAATGATTTCTTTTTTATTGCATATGGCAGAGAATGTGTTTTTTATCCTACAATGCCATTACTTCATTGTAAAGTCGTGCATGGATTTTGCAATATTGAATAGATTAGCAGCCTGTATTATTCTATAAAGATTCTGAGATGTTTATTCTTATGAAGAATGCCAAACATACTCTCTTTGGAAATTTGGAAATTCAAGTAATTTGGAAATTACTAGAAAATAATCAAATGATCCCAGGCTCCTACTTGCCCATAATAAACCAGTAGACAATGCCATTCAGAGGTGATGTGGAGGCTCGACCGGTCACTTGCCAAATGGTACTGTGTGATGCTACTACTGTGGTGGTTGGAGGAAGTATAGCTCTGCCAGATGTTGTTCTGTCGTGGCACCAGTGCCAGGTGGGCAAACAGGTATGGAGGCACACCTGCTTTTATTTTAGTGTGGCGAGTTATACCCTTTCCCCTGTGGTCAGTGACCTGCAGGGCTGTGAGGAGGTCCCTTGGGTGCTTATTACGGTGGTCTGGAGTGGAGTTGTGACCCACCCCGACTATTGGTACCGGCACCCAAAGAAAGGGGAGATGACCCAAGGAAGGTGCAATTACTGTGTCGGTGCTTAAGTAATGATCACTGAGTCCTGTTACCATAAATAAACTCTCCCGTTCGGGTAGCTTCACACGTACCGGATCTGCAGGGTATTTCACACAGCGAGTTTGCAGCGAAATCCACTGCGGATCCTGGTAGTGTGAAGGTCTATGGGGTTTCATATCCGCAGCTGAATTTTCATTCCACTGTGGATATATAAGCCGGCCCCTTTAACCCCCTGCAGCCCCCAGCCTGGAGAATACATTACCTGCGCCGCGTCTGTGTGTGAGGCTCTCGGCTCCCCTCGCTCCCCATCAGCCAATCAGTGCTGCTGTGCACTGATTGGCTGATGGGAGCGAGGGGCATTGGGAGCCTCACATACAGCCACGGCGCTGAGCAGGTAATGCATGCTCTGCGCCGTTGGCTGGGGGCTGCGGGGGGGTTAAAGGGACCGGGTCACATACTAGCAGAGGAATAAAAATTACGCTGCGGGTATGTGACCCATTCATCCTCACACTACCAGCGTTTTTCGCTGCAAACTTGCAGCATGAAATCCGCTGCAGATCCGGTATGTGTGAAGCTACCCTTACTTTAGGAATACTTGGTACAGTAAAATACAGTAGACTTGTGATTTGACAATACACTTGACTTGACTGACACGACCGCCCGCAGCCCGCCGCCGAGAGCATACATTACCTGCTTGGCGCCGCGGCTGCATGTGAGGCTCCCGGCTCCGGTCCCGCTCAGCCAATCAGTGCTGCTGTGTACTGTTCGGCTGAGCAGGACCGTGGGAGCCGGGAGCCTCACATGCAGCCGCGGAGCCGAGCAGGTAATGTATGCTCTCGGCGGCAGGCTGTAGGGGGTTAACTCCCATACTCACAGCGAGATGTCAATCCCGCTGCTAGTATGTGCTCTCATAGGGATGAATGGCACTGGATCCGCAGCGGATTTCGCAGCGTGAATATAAAATATTCTTCCCTGCTTTAGAAACCCCCTTTAACTCGGCCAGGGGGGGGGGGGGGGAGATTCAAAGGGGGGGGGGAGTACGGCACATTCATTTTGCATTTTGAGGGGGGGGGGGAGTTAAAGGGGGCTTCTAGGCACAAAAAAAAACTGATGGAGGAAGCTCATCAGTCTCTTAATGATAGGGTGCAGACACTCGTCCCCCACGCTGATCACATGTAGTGAATGAGGCTGGAGACAATTTGTTCACTGTGTGGCGGTGGTGATATGTACCTGCAGCTCAGCTCCCATTACTTATCAGACCTAACTGATGATGTGTACAATAATAGCAGCAATGGTTATGCTGCAAGTAGAAGTAGCTGTATAGCTGTAGGGTGGGCTTTGGGCTCTCGGAATCTTCGGGTAGGCCCATGAAGCCCCAGTAGGACACTGATTACAATAAGTTATCTACCTAAATATGAAACATTTTCTGAAAATATTTAACTTACTATTTTTCCTTCTGTACATGTTAAATTGTAACTTAGAAAGGTCACACAAGGAAACATCAGCCCAGCACACCTTCGTGACGTTTTCAGGTGGGTATGCAAATACTGTGCATAGGGAAACTCAGCCGAATGGAACACCGTGTCCTGTAATGGGTGTTGTATCATTTTATGCGTTTTTGCAATTTGCTCAACTTATCCGTTTTTAATTGGTTACTTTTAACGGAGAGAAAACCATAGTCAACACTACTTTTTTGTCCGTTAAAAAAACGCATTAGTTTCTATCTGTTTTTTTTTTTTTTTTTATAATGGAAGTCAATGGAAAAACGGATCCAAGCGGATGACACACAATTGCATCAGTTTTTTGCATCTGTTTTTCTTTTTCCATCTGTTTTTTGCATTCGTTTTTTCCATAAAACTATACATTAAATGGATTGCAGAAACGCAGTGTGAACCCAGGCTTGGGTTCTGTTCTGTACATATGGAGGTAGATAACTGCACATCACAATGTATTCAAGGTTCAAGGTTATCCACATATCAGCCGTATAGAATATCTGAATTCAGCATTTGTGTATGTTTGTGAAGCTACTATTCACTTTCTCCTGGAATAAGGTTCGCATTGCATTTTATAGAAGTCTGTTTTTGTCATCCATTTAATGCAAAAATCTGATGAAAAAACAGATGTATCTATGTGTATCCGTTTTGATCCGTTTTTCCATTAAAGATCAAAACATATTGTTTTTTTTTATTGTACACAAAAATGTGACCAACCACATTTTTTGTGTACGTAAAAAAAACTAATGCGTTTTGAGATGCTTTTTTGTAATGGAAGTCAATAAAAAAAATAGATGCACATAAATACATCCTTTTTTTTCATAAAACAGATGAAAAAAACAGACTGGAAAAATGCAGTGTGACCCCAGCCTAACACACAGTACAACAGGTAACTTTTTAACCCATACAAAAATATTTGGTACAAAATGGTCTGAAAGTGCTGGTTAAAGAGTCACTGTCGTATTTTTTTTATTTTATTTTTTGCAGAAATCAATAGTCCAGGCGATTTTAAGAAACTTTGTAATTGGGTTTATTAGCCAAATCTGCCATTATCTGCATTTAAAAAGCCTTTTACCAGGTCCTCCCTCCTTCCTCTTTTCCATCCACTGCAAAAAATCAGGAAATTGTGACTTGTTGCATCAGACGTACCCAGTCTGTTCTAGTGAGAGGGGAGGGGGGAGGAGGAAGGAGGGAGTTAGCCGGCAGCAGAAAGCAGATAACAGAGGATTACAGGCACGGAGCTGGATGACAGCTGTAATCAGAGCTCAGAGAGGTCAGTGCTGACTGTCAGAGGAGATAAAGGGTGAGGTATTTGTAGATTAACTCTTTGTTGTCTTGTTTTGGTCTTTTATTTAGCTCTCTCCATAGGAGAACAATAAAGACAGGGGGGAGAGCTTCAAACTGGTTTTTCATGATAAAAATGCATTTTTCGGCTAATAAACCCAATTACAAAGTTTCTTAAAATCGCCTGGACTATTGATTTCTGCAAAAAAAAAATTCACGACAGTGACACTTTAAGTCTTATGTACAAGGGAGAAGCCAGCGGCGAGGAGAAATGGCCGTCCGATAACTGGAGCAGTGATTTCCTATGGACATCAAACTCATCTCTGGTCATTTACATTTCGTGTGTGCAAACTGCTGGGCGGCAATTTCTCTGCGGCGGGACCAGCTTCTGGAGCAGGACTTGCATAGCGGGGTAAGTATCTAGGGCTCTACCAGGGGTTGGAGGGCTCTGCCCTGGGTTCCGGGTGGAAAGGTTTCCTTTAAAGCTACTCTCATGATTATAAAGGAAGTAAGCTGAAAAAATCTATCATATTAAAACCTATATTTATGGAAATTAGCCTTTTGGGCAACACCTTATACGTGTGAGCACTAGAAGGGACGTCTTTAGATCAGAAGCCATGTATGAAGAACTAATGTTATAGAACCAATACATATGTATGGGCCCTACTGTAAAATTGTTATTAGAATTAGCACTTAGTCATGTTATATAAGGTAGCTGTCAGCTGAACACAACTGTCTCATGATCCAGCTTACATATAAACGAAGGGGTTAAACCACTGGAAGATACCTTAGGCTGTGGTCTACGGCCCCCAAAACAAAAGGTTTGGGCAATTAAAATTCAGTATATCTATTCCTTCTCTTTCCCAACATAATTTGTTGGGGAAAAGTCAGAAGGCCACCACAGTGATCAGTGCTTTTTATTGAGATAGCTTTGGCCTGTGTAAAGGGTCTTGAGTCAAACAACTGCATTTAAAGGGGTACTCCAATGATTTTTTTTTCTTTCAAATCAACTAGATATCAGGAAGTTTTACAGATTTGTAATTCACTTCTATTTAAAAAAAACAACTCTCCAGTGTTCCAGTACTCATCAACTGCTGTATGCCCTGCAGCAAGTGGTGTAGTCTTACCAGTCTGACACAGTGCTCTCTGCTGCCACCTCTGTGCGTCATAGGAACTGTCCATAGCAGGGGAGGTTTTCTTTGGAGATCTGCTACTGCTTTGTTAATAGACGTAAATTACAAATCTCTAGCACTTTCTGGTACCAGCTGATTTAAAAAAAATAAATTGGGGTGAATTACCACTTTAATATATAAATTTACATAAAAATTGTTTCTCATAGCACTTCCCTTGTATTGAGAATATACATGTAATAGACTCTGGGATCAGATTATTAAAAATTACAACCATTTATAAATGTGAATTTTTTCTAACATCAAACTAAACCCCTCATTTCCTGGTGAGGCCTTCTGATTCTTGTAGTTCCACAACAGCTGGGAAATAACATCCCAATGCCGTTTGACACCTTCCTGAGAGTTCACGTGTAAAGATTTTTGTGTCTTTCATTTTTACTACTGCGAGGCCATATGGCCTGTCGACATGAAGCCCTGGGGGTGGTAACTGGACTCCCCGAGGGTCCTAAATTCTCAAAGGTGAACACTGACATTTCAGAAAACCAGACAATTGTCATAAATAATGAGTGAGGGCCTGCACATATGGTGTACCAAGAAATGGTTGTAATGTGAGAACGGCTAACTAGAGCTGGGACAATACTACTGTGTGCTGCTCAAAGAAAGGCCTATTGATGACAGGTAAGAATCTAATAATAACCATGCCGCATACCTAATACAGGGGGTCGTGTTCTGACACAACATTGAGGCACAGCATTATTCTAGGTCTCTGCAGGGAGGCTTACACTAAAATCACGGGTTATCAACTCGCAACTCTAATCTTCCCTGTGTGGGAAAAAAATTGGATGATTGATAGATGTTAAAGGAGAAGTCCTGCGAAAATTTTTATTGAAGTATTGTATTGCCCCCCAAAAGTTACACAAATTACCAAAATACACTTATTACAGGAAATGCACATAAAGTGCTTTTTTCCCTGCACTTACTACTGCATCAGGGCTTCACTTCCTGGAAAACATGGTGATGTCACAACCCGACTCCCAGAGCTGTGCGGGCTGTGGCTGCTGGAGAGGATGATGGCAGGGGGACACAGGGCACTGGGGGGACACTGAGCATCCCTCTGCCATCATCCTCTACCCAGATGGCATATGCCCACAAGAGGAGTTCAGAGGAGGGGGGGGGGCGCGCCGCGACCCCGCTCTAAACTGCCGCGATCCTGACTGCTATCTGCAGCACAGGACCGCAGCTATTAATATGACAGCTGCATCTAACTGTGTTATTTGCAGCCCATCCCTGGTGTCTAGTGGCAGGATCCCCCCCCAGATGCGATTGTGGAGGGGGGATCCCTTGGTCTTACCGAGCCGGGCCTCAGTGTCGTAATGACGCTGATCCCGGCACAGTATTCTATTGCAATGGTCTGCAGCAGACCATAGCAATAGAGCACCGATCTCATGGATGCACCGATCTCATGTGTTACACAGCTACACTGATCTCTATGAGAGATCAGTGTAGCTGTATTAGAAGTCCCCCAGGGGGACTTCAAATTACTGTGAAAGTGAAAAAAAAAGTGTTTTTACAAATACAAAAACCCTCCCCTAATAAAAGTCTGAATCACCCCCCTTTTCCCATTTTATAAATATAAATAAATAAATAAATAAATAAACATGTTTGGTATCCCCGTGTGCGTAATCGAGCGAACTATTAATTCATCACATTCCTGATTTCGCACAGTAAACGGCATAAGCGCAAAGACCCACCAAAGTGCAAAAATTGCACATTTTTGGTCGCATCAAATCCAGAAACATTGTAATGAAAAGCGATCAAAGAGTCACATATACGCAATCAAGGTACCGATAGAAAGAACACATTATGGCGCAAAAAATGACACCTCAATCAGCCCCATAGACCAAAGGATAAAAGCGCTATGAGCATGAGAACAGAGCAATTTTAGGGAACTTTTTTTTGCTGTAGGTTTAATTTTTTTAAAAGTCAGCAAATAATATAAAAGTTATGCAAGTTGCATATTGTTTTAATCGTACCAACAAATGGCGTAAAAAAAAAAAAAACTAAGAAAAAGAATTTTTTTTTTTCAATTTCACCGCACATATAATTTTTTTATGGTTTTGCAGCATATTTGATGCAAAAATTACGTCTGCCATTGCAAAGTACAATTAGTAACGCAAAAAATAAGGGCTCATGTGGGTTTCTACGTAAAAAAAATGCAAGTACTACGGCCTTTTAAACACAAGGAGGAAAAAATGAAAACGCAAAAACAAAAATTGCCTCCTTCCTTAAGGGCCCTATTCCACAGGAACGATAATCGGCCGAATATTGCTCGGTGGAATAGAGAGAACGATCAGCCGAGGATCGTGTCTATGGCTGATCGTTCATTTAGGGCCAGACACTTGACAACGATTAACAATGATTTTGAGGTTCGTAGTTTCTTCATTTCCTCATTTACACCAGAAGATTATCGCCTAAGTTCAAGTGATTCAACTATTTTTTTGGGACGATAATTGGTCCTCGTTAAAGGCTCTTAAATCTTGTTTTTTTTTGGATAGATAATATAAAAAACTGTGGGCCCATATGCTACCTTATGTGCATTAGGGCAAGTTAAAGGGGTTGGCCACTTAATAGTATAGTTGTTCAGTGTACAGTATTAGTAAGTGTACTCACTGTATATACTGACAGCAGCTCCCTGTGTACTTCAAAGAGCTAAAATCAGATTCCCCTCCTCCAGGCTGTGCTGTCCTGCTCTGTGGTGAGTCTGTCCATAAGATGGCCGACATGGAGGAGCATGTGACCATGCCCCGCCCCCCAGTGTCCACCACTGAGCCTGTATATGCCTATGGAGGACACTGGAGGCGGGGCATGGTCACATGCTTCCCCATGTCAGCCATCTTATGGACAAAATCACCACAGAGCAGGACAGCACGGCCTAAAGGAGGGGAGTCTGATCTTAGCTCTTTGAGGTACACAGTGAGCTGCTGTCAGTATATACAGTGACTACACTTACTAATACCACACACAAAACAGCTTTACTATAAAGTGGCCAACGCCTTTAAGATACTGAGCAGAGTCTAAGAGGAACACACAGGCCTTAATATAGAGCTGTAAGGAGTCATGTCCCTCTTTAAAGGCTCCATACATAGGGACTTATACTAATAGTTGTTGTGGTTATTCAGGTTGATATTGTTATATTGTGTCACTAAAAAAATAAATGGAAAATGTTCTATGAACCTGGTAAATAATTACCCCTGGCTGCCTGGGCAAAGTACATTGACAGACTTCTGACTCAGCGTTAAGAACTTGTCAGGTTTTCAGCCAATGATTTTCATCTCAGTTATAACTTGGTGCAGACTCAGCATTTCTCCAGCTTTATATGTGTTGGAGATTCCATTAGGATGGCTGTTCCAAATTCCATCATATTTGCCAGAAAAATTTGCACTGCTATTATTTCTGGGAAAATGACAGGAATAACAGTCAAAGGGGTCCATCAGGTAGTGTTGGTGTTGCATGATGTGATGCATCTGGCACCGCTCTCGTTTTCATTGTTCTGCTGTCTGCTGACAGAGAAAGATAATGCAAGTCACTAGTAATAGAGTCTTCACCTAAATGTCTCCTGGTAGCCCAGGACCGCTGTCTGAAGGCCCTATTACATGGAACGATTATCAGCTGATATCTACCACCATGGCTGATGATCGTCCCGTGTAATAGAAGGCAACGATCAGCCGATGTGAACGATGTCAGCTGATCGTTGCTGACGTTTGTCTTTTAACGTGTTGAAAGACAAACGACTGTGATATGCTGCCGTTGTTCTGTGGAATAGGAGTGGCAGCAGCAGACCTCCGCTATCCTCTATGGGCTGCCCGGACTATCTAGCGATCACCCAGGCATTAGTGTCCTGGAAGCAGCATCTGTATCACTTTCCTTAGGATCCATTTACACAGAAAGATTATCTGACAGATTATCTGACAGATTTGAAGCCAAAGCCAGGAATGGATTTGAAAAGAGGAGAAATCTCAGGCTTTCCTTTATGACCTGATCTCTGTTTATAATCTGTTTCTGGCTTTGGCTTCAAATCTTTGGCAGATAATCTTTCTGTGTAAATGAAACCTTAGGCCTTATGTTTAAAGGGGTTATCCAGCACTACAAAAACATAACGACTTTCTTCCAGAGACACCACCACTTTTGTCTCCAGTTCAGGGGTGGTTTGCAATTAAGTTCCATTCACTTCAATAGAACTAAGTTACAAAATCTGCACCCAAACTGGAGACAAGAGCGGTGCTGTCTCTGGAAGTAAGTGGCCATGTTTTTGTAGAGCTGGATAAAGCAGAATTTTACCATTAAAGTACAGTAATAACAGAAAAAGTAAATTTTATTGTTATGCAAAGTTATCTGGAAAATTTCCTGTCTGGTAAACATCCTGAAACAGACTTCCTTTTTCTGTGTACAGAACACTCTAGCCAGGAATTCAGCCAACTGCTCTAGGAGAAGTTATAGTCAAGAATATGTAGTGGGAGAGAGGTACAGTTGGCTAAATTCCTGGCTAGAGTGTACAGTACACAGGGAGAGGAGGTCCTTTACAGCATGTACACCAGACAGGATTTTTTTGCTCATAAAGACAAGAGAGCAGACAGAAGGAAGGCATAAAAGACCACAGAAAGCTAGTAAAATAATTTATTTACCAATATATGTTTATTTATTAGACTGCTGAAAATATATTTCTTGGTTGGAAAACCCCATTATAAGGGTCTTTTACACTGGGTAATTACTGGACAAATTGACCAATCATTGCCCTGTGTACAAGACCAAAGGATCAGCCAACGAAGAAGCAAATGCTTATTTGGATGATCGCTGGGATTGCGCAACCCAAAAAAATCATCGTTGGTCAGCTGCTCATCCCCTGCTTATTTGCTGCTTAGGTGTTCACTTGTCTGTCAATGACAGTAACTGTCCAGAAGAGGAGAGGTTTTCTATGGGGATTTGCTACTGCTCTGGACAGTTCCTGACACTAACAGAGGTGGCAGCAGAGAGCACCATGTAAGACAGGAAAGAAAACACCACTTCCTACAGGGCATACAGCAGCTAATAAGTACTGGAAGACTTGAGGTTTTTTTTAACTAGAGGTCATTTACAAATCTGTACAATTTTCTAACACCAGTTAAAAAAAGTTTTTTTTCTGGACTGCCCCTTTAACCAATAGGTGACCCTGGACGTACCTGTATGTCCAGTGCCGCCCACAGGTGTTCAGAGCGGGGCCGCGGCTATTAGCGGGCACGGTCCGATTGCCGTGCCCGCTAATTAGATAATCGGATGCAGCTGTCAAAGATGACGGCTGCATCCGATTACCCGATGCAGCCGTTTCCTGGTGTCTAGTGGAGGAGATCACCCCCCAGGGACGTTGTCCCGGGAAGAGCGATCCCCGTGTCTTCACCCGCCCGGTGATCCCGACTCGGCATTCGGTTGCTTCCGGCTCATTGATCTATGCTGTATTACTATAGAGCATAGATCTCAATGAGAGATCAGAGTGCTTATACTAGAAGTCCCCCAGGGGGAATAACCCTAACCCCAGGGGGGCTTCTAGTATAAGGGCGGGTTCACACTACGGAATTCTCGCGGACAATGCCTTTCCGCCGGCCCCATAGACACCATTCTATGGGCCGGCGTATTCCGCTATACGCTGAAAGAAGTGTCATGTCACTTCTTTTAGCGGATCGCGGAATACGCCGGCCCATAGAATGGTGTCTATGGAGCCGGCGGAAAAGCGCGTGCCCGTGCAGGCGGACAGCTGACGGAATTCCGCGGACGTTGTCCGCGAGAATTCCGTAGTGTGAACCCGCCCTAAGTGTAAAAGTAAAAAAAAAGTGTCAATAATAATAAAAAAAAAAACTCCCCTAATAAAAGTGTGAATCACCACCCTTTTCCCATGTTATAAAAATAAATAAATAAATAAACATGTTTGGTATCGCCGCGTGCGTAATCGCCCGAACTATTAATTAATCATATTCCTGATCTCGCAAAGTAAACAGCGTAAGCACAAAAAAATCCCAAAGTGCATTTTTGGTCGCATTGTAATAAAAAGCGATCAAAAAGTCGCATATGCACTATCAAGGTATCGATAGAAAGAACACTACATGGCGCAAAAAATGACACCTGACACAGCCCCATACACTAAAGGATAAAAGTGCTATAAGCCTGGGAATAGAGGGATTTTAAGGAACGTATATTTGTTAACAATGGTTTGAATTTTCTACAAGACATCAAATAAAATAAAAGTTATACATGTTACATATCGTTGTAATTGTCAGTTTTACCCCAGGGTGAACGGCGTAAAAAAAAATACCCTCCAAATAAAAGAAATGCGTTTTGTTTTTTTTCAATTTCACCACACATTGAATTTTTTTCTGGTTTCGCAGTATACGTTATGAAAAAATTTAGCCTGTCATTGCAAAGTTCAATTAGTGATGAAAAAAATAAGGGCTCATATGGGTTTCTAGGTGAAAAAATGCAAGTGCTATGGCCTTTTAAACACAAGGAGGAAAAAACAAAAACGCAAAAATTGAAATTGGCCCGGTCCTCCAAGGTTAAGATTAGAAATAAAAAAAACATACATGTAAACCAAACCATACATATAACATTGGCCATAAATACCTGACGTGGCCTCATGATCAATAACAGACGTGTTAGAGAGGAAACAACCGAGTCTATTTTTGCAATGAGCTAAAACAAACAAGAGATAAAAGGCAGAATGGAGAGCTGGGTTGCCCTGTCCTGACATTACTCGGTTTGCTGTTATCAGAGCGTTGCCCTGGGATCACCTGTATCTTTACGCACTCTAAAAGCTGCTGTTCTCCTTAGTGTAACTGCATGACTTTGTGCTGGGTGTAAGTTGTAGACAATAAAATAACAATGTATTTCCTCACTTTCTGTCAGTGTTCTATGTACTGTGCACTGTGTTCCTGTGACTAGAACACCTATGGTTGTATCCATGGTTTTCAGGCAGCCCTAGGGATGCATCTATCTTTTCCAGGCAGTACAATTCAATGGCCGAGCTATCAGGTCTGGGCTTGGCCAAACTTACTTGCACCTTCTGATAGCTGTTTTGAATCCAAGATCTGTCCTGGGGTCCGTCCGGCAGGTGATGCAGTTATTGTCCTAAAAAACAACTTTTAAACGGAGGGGTTTCGCAATCCTAGGGCACAGACACTCTAGGTCAGGCCAATTTGACACAGGGCTGCAAGTTTAAAAGTTGTTTTTTAGGACAATAACTGCATCACCTGCCGAACGGACCCCAGGACAGATCTTGGAGTAAAAGCAGCTATCCAAAGGTACAAGCAGTTTGGGGGGGGGGGGGGGGATGGGGTTCTGATTGTGGGTACAGAGATCCACCCGGATTCATTAAATTCTATCTGAAAAGCCATTCTCTGTTCAAAAAATAGAAGCCATGTTGATGTTAAAGGGGAACTCCAAAAAATCATTTAACTGGTGTCAGAAAGTTATACAGATTTGTAATTTACTTCAGTTTAAAAATTCCAAGTCTTCCAGTACTTATCAGCTGCTATAAGTGCTGTATTATTTCCAGTGCTCTCTGCTGCCACCTCTGTCCATAATAGGAACTGTCCAGAGCAGTAGGAAATCCCCATAAACTGTCCTGCTTTGTACAGTTCCTGTCATGGACAGAGGTGGTAGCAGAGAGCACTGTGTCAGACTGAAAAGAATACACCGCTTCCTGCAGGACATACAGCAGCTGATAAGTACTGGAAGACTTGAGACTTCTAAATAGAAGTATATATCGATATAACTTCCTGACACCAGTTTATTTGAACAATACTACCTGATGACACATTTTATGATGGGTTTATTATAGGAATAATACACCGATATCATAGTTTAATAGTACATAAAATATATATATATAATTAGGCCTTAATTATTAGTCTTCATCATCATTTTTACTGTAAGAACAGTGACTATGAAATTCTCATTGTTGATGACCCTCCATTCTTGTGATCATAGATAACACCATTACTCTGACCCCTACAGTCAGCTAGTTATGTATAGGATAGAGGATAACCTTTAATCTTGAGATAATCCCTGTAAGGCTTTGTTCACCTAGTGTATTAATTGAATTAACAATGGACGTTCTTTGAACGACCGTTGTTAATTAACTTAATCCAATCCCATTGATTTCAATGGGACAACGGCCGTAGTGCATTCACACTGTACACTACGGTCGTTGTTCACTGCGGCCGTAGAAAATAATTGACATGTCTATTTTCTACAGCCGCAGTTTCATCAAACTGCAGCCGTAGAAAATAGCCTGTGCACACAATGTAAAGTACGGCTCCCGGCTGTACTTTACACTGTGATCAATGGTTAATTGGAGAGTGGGCTTACCTGAAGGTGCCCACAATTCAAACAGTAAAAATATAACTGCCAATACTGCAGTGTTGGCCATAGGAACATGCTACATGCCGGCCGGTCCCTGCGATGTAATACAACGACCTTTGTATTACAGCGTGTGAACATAGCCTAAGGGTACGTGCACACTACGGAATCGCGACGGAATCCGCCCTTGCATAGAATGGAGTCTATGACACGGGCGAAGACGCGTGTGGTCGCCAGAGTCCATGAACAGGTGCGAGCTGCAGAATCCGCGATTCCATAGTGTGCACGTACCCTAAGGCTGGAAACGCACACAGCCGTAGGTTTGAATGGGATGGAAAATACAAGGGATTAAGGGATTATCCAGGATTAGAAAAACATAGCTGCTTTCAACCCACTCCACAGAGAGTGCCACTCTTGTTTATAGTCTGTGTGTGGTATTACAACTTCGCTCCATTTGCTGCAATAGAACTGATCTGCCATATACAAAGCGAGGACACAAGTGGCACTGTTTTTGGAAAAAAGTAGCCATGTTTTATGTACAGTATATAGAGTTTATTTTGCAGCACTGTGCATTGTGAATACATGTTTTGTCTCCTAGAAGAATACTGCACACTTCAAGTAAACAAGGCTTAGCTGCAATACCACACACAGACTATAAACAAGAGTGGCACTGTTCTCATTCCAATTGAGATAGTGGAAGAATTACAAAGGGGCTGTCATACTTCTATCTCCCCTACACTTAGGAATACCATAGCGGATGTAGCTGAACACCTGACCTGCATTCTCAATGGTCTGATAGAGAACTACGCATACACACATACCATGTAATTACTGTCTCCAAAATAAAACATTATGATATCTTCTCTATATAATTAGAGGGAGTTCTATCAGCCAGGAACTATTCTATAATACTCCAGGTGTTGTTGTTATGCTAAAATTGGCAGCATGATGCACTTCAGCAGAGATGTTATTAAGGTTGGCACATGTTGGTCTGTGAACAGGTCATTGTATACACCAGTGAGCCAGTAATATTACATCCACCAGCTTAAAGCGTAACTGTCATGTTTTTTTTTATTGCAGAAATCAGTAGTATAAGCGATTTTAAGAAACTCTGTAATAGGTTTCATCAGCCAAAAAAGCCTCCTTCTGTACTCAAGAAGCAATTTCCCAGCCTCCCCCCCTGACTTCTTATCTGTGCATTATCAGGAAAACACGTCTTCATTACAGAGAAGCCAGTGAAGACGGGTTCTGCTCTCTCCATTGTAAGCCTATGAAGGGGGGGAGGGGCTGAGGGAGATGAGGGAGCAGGAAGAGGTGACATGAAGGTCAGCTGTTTGTAGACTCTCTGGGCACCTAAGGCTGCATTCACACATTCAGTGATTTTCCCGGTCTGTGATTGTGGTCCGGCAGCTACCTCCGTGATCCGTGCAAAACAGTCAGTTTTGCATCCGTTTTGTATCCGTGTCCGTTTTTTGCAAGGATCTGTCTTACAGCATTTTAAATGACATTGATTACATCACATCCGTGTTTTTCACGGATGAACACGGATGTCACATCCGTGTACATCCGTGAAAAACACGGATCTCATTGATTTCCGTGCATCCGTTCCGAGTAATGACATGTCCTATTTTTTAACGGAACGGATCACGGATCCGTGAAATCACGGAACATCTGAATAGCCCCATAGAAAGCAATGGGCTGTAAAATTGTCCGTGCGCACGGATCCGTGAGCACGGACAACTTCCCGGAACGTGTGAATGCAGCCTAAAACGCTGGATTCAGGTGTCAGAAAGGTCAGTGCTTATCTATGAACTTACTGAGAGAAGATTGCAGGGTGTTGTGCTGTGCAGGACTGCTCCGTGCTCAGTCACTCCTAACAGCCCCTCCCCTCTCCATAGCCACATAATGGAGACAGAAATCCTGCTTCATTTGATGTGAGGGGGGAGGCTGGGAGATTGCTTTTTCAGTACAGAAGGAAACTCTTTTAGTACATAAAACCTATTACAGAGTTTCTTAAAATCGCTTGTACTGTTGATATTTAATGTTTTCAGAAAAATGGCCCTGAAATGACAGTTACGCTTTAAGGCTGGGTTCACACTATGTATATTTGAGGCTGTATTTGTGAGGCTGTATAGCAACCAAAACCAGGAGTGGATTGAAAACACAGAAAGGCTCTGTTCACATAATGTTGTAATTGAGTGGATGGCCGTCATTTAATGGCAAATTTTTGCTGTTATTTTAAAACAACGGCTGTTATATTGAAATAATGGCAGTTATTTACCGTTATATGACGGCCATCCACTCAATTTCAACATTATGTGAACAGATTCTTTCTGTGTTTTCAATCCACTCCTGGTTTTGGTTGCTATGAGGACCTGACTTGAGGACCAAATACTGCCTGAAGTATACAGTGTGTGAACCCAGCCTAAGTTTGTAAAGGCCCTCTTGTGCCTTCAAAACAGCTCCGACCAGCGTTATACATATGGCCTCTCGGTGTCTCCCCTCCTGTCAAATAGTGGTCCATGCTTCTCCAGGTATTTCTCCAGATATTTGGTCTTTTCTCTGCTCAAAAAAAGAGACCAAACACAGGAAGTCCAGGTTTTTTTGCACACTCACACAAGTAAAGACACCTGTTCCTCATGCAGGTTTTATTCAGATGTAGCCATAATCCCTGATGCAATAATTGCGTCATTGTGATCAAGTTAACACAGGCTACATCTGTATCAACTGGGGCCAATTAACTAAGGTTAATTATATTATTAACTTTTGCTAATAACATTATCAGCTCTGCAGCTTACCAGGAGACAATGCTCTTTGTTAGACAACAATTCAGTTAGTATAATGTCACTGTGTGGTTACAGAGGTTTTGGCGCTGTGTGACAGGAGAGCTGACCATACAATGCGAGCACTCCCAGGAGTCTCTGCTACTAAATGTGGACGCACAGCTGTACACATGCGCAGTGAAGACTTGACCTGCTCTGTGTGGAATGACTGTCATTTAATACCAAGCCATGTCTGTGAGTGTGAAAAGGACTGGGACTTCCTGTATTAGGTCTCTTTTTTAGAAGAAAAGATCAAATATAGTCACAGAGGGAGTATGGACCAGGAAGGGAGTAACCTTGTGGGCAAGCAACTCATGCATTTTGCTATCACTACAGCTTTCCCAGAAGTGTACATACTCCTGAAGAAGCCATAGTGATGGCCAACAAGTACCCCATGGGGTGCTTGTTAGAGATGATCGAACAGCGACGAAGTTCAGGTTCGTACAAACCCGAACCATTGGCATCTGACTCCCAGGGAAAACAGGGATACAGCCTATTAGCGAGTTCGTACGAACCTGAACTTCGGCCCTGTTCGATCGTCTCTAGTGCTTGTCCACCCGACCCTGTATCTCTCTTACCGCATTACTTATCATCTTTTCTTGCTACTTAGGGTGGATTCACACGGCGTTTTTGCAATCCATTTAACGGATCCGTTTTTTTTAACGGTCAAAAAAGTAGTGGCAACAGTACTTTATTGTGCGTCAAAAAATCCACATCCGTTTTGATCCGTTTTTTTTATAATGGAAGTCAATGGAAAAACGGATCTAGCCTGGGTTCACACTACTTATATTTCAGTCAGTATTGTGGTCCTCATATTGCAACCAAAACCAGGAGTGGATTAAAAACACAGAAAGGATCTGTTCACACAATGGTGAAATTGAGTGGATGGCCGCCATATAACAGTAAATAACGGCCATTATTTTAATATAACAGCCGTTGTTTTAAAATACCAGCAAATATTTGCCATTAAATGGCGGCCACCCACTCAATTTCAACATTGTGTGAACAGAGCCTTTCTGTGTTTTCAATCCACTCCTGGTTTTGGTTGCAATATGAGGACCACAATACTGACTGAAATATACGTAGTGTGAACCATCCACAAAAACGGATGCACACAAATGCATCAGTTTTTTGCAATCCGTTTTTTGCAAAAAGCGGATCCGTTAAATGGATGCTGAAAACGCAGTGTGAACCTAGCCTTATTTGGGTACTATTTGAGTGTACCATGTTGTAAGCAAGCAAAATACATGCTATCATTTTTATATACTTTTGGTGGTCTTTTGAGGAGGCTTGTCTCCCTTCAATTGCTCCTTTTTAGTATTATTGTATAGATCAGCGCTTCTCAAACATTTTCTACTGGACCCTCACCCAACAGACACCTCCTCCCCACCTTGCCGCTAACCCAACCAACTCCCCCCTCCCCCCCTGCCCCGGGCTGCTACGGAAAAGGGCCAAATTTACTTGATAAATGTCCCCCTGTCTGTATGCAGTGACTGTGTATGGTGTATTTGTATTTAGCGAGTATGTACATATGGACTTTTTATTATGTTTTTACCGAGTAGCAGTATTGTGTATATATATATATATATATATATATATATATAGCCGGTTACCTTGACTTTTGTGGGTCCTTTTAGTGTGTGTGTGAAAGGTGAGGCTTCACCTCCAGCATAGAGAAATCCTCTGTCCTTACAGAGAGCCTTTCCTGTAAGATTTTTCTCTGCCCTTGACAGCTCGCCGTGTGATAAAGAATCAGTGATGTGCTTAGTCAGCGGCATCTCCACCCTGCAGAAACATTTGCCATAGACTTGTGCCAAGAAGCTTTTAGTGATTATGGCCAAACTTTCAGGATGGTTCAGTGTAGAGTTTGGTTCTCTATGAGGCCCTTAATATTTTGTAGTTAGCGCCATTGTTTGGTGCCTTTCATATATAGAATTCACAAGGAATATGAATTCTTTATATATGACATTCTTATGTTTTCCTTATGGTTTTCTTGTACAATAAAATAATTTTTTTTAAAAAGGAGCAGCCAGTTTGGCCAACATAAGTATAAAGTATATGGTGACTTTAAAAGGATGCCGTGATTTGCACAGAATATGACAAAAAAAACCTTGATGTTCCTCTGTATGAAACTAGAGAAATATAGTACTGGCCCTACGCACCTCTGTCTGTTCCCCACTTTCATGCCATTCTACCCTCTTTTCATGACCCTAATTGCCCATTCCATAACCCCTTAGATTCCCGTCAATAAAGATGAGCGAATCAATTCAGAACTAATCATACTGGGTCAAAATTGTACAAAAAAATTGGATTAGTAATAATCCAATTTTTTGTTATTCACTTGGGGTACTCCCTGCTCTTGTACTTATTGAGTTCATAGGCCCTGGGGGTCAGTGGTATGAGTGTACATATGAGCGCACGCCTCTTAGTAAATCCAGCGGGACCTGCGTCTGTCACAGGGCTTGCCCAGGAATCTACACCTACTCTGAAGAAGGTGTAAATTGCTGCCATGCCTAGTTCTCTCCACCCCCCAACCCCCCACCCCGACCTTCCTGCTTACTCATCAGATGAATAGGGCCAAAGATAAATAAACACTGTAGGTGTACGTACTGAGGAGTCCCTGCTCCAGTATATACCATACTGCAGTAACCTGGGGTTGCTAGGTCTTGTTAGCAGTGGGCAAGGTGTTGGGGTACCAACTAGGCACTTGCCACAGTGGCCAGGAGTAGTATGGCTACCAGCAGGGCCGCCATCAGGAATTTCGGGGCCCCATACAACCAAAGTGTCTGGGCCCCCCACATTAATAAAAAAAAAAAAAAATTGTGTGTTCAACCCACGCCTTGCTGGGAGGTATAATTTGGTTCAGATCAATTCTAGAGAACTGGCTCATATACCCCATTTTCCTCAGTGGCTTAAAATGTAACCTCTGTTATACAGTTATAAAATTCTAGAAACTAAATGTGAACAAGGTGCAATTTAAATGTCACCATACAAACACTTACTTGTATAGCTGCCTCTTGTGCTCTGTATGCAGTGCATTATATTCACCCCTGCAACGTACAATTTATAGCGTGTCTACAAGCCCAGCGGGGCTCATTATGATGGAGACTAAAACTTATACAAGAGTGGGGTAGGGGTTCCCCTGTATTCAGAATGCTGTTGAGTACTAGGCAATGCCCCGTTTGGGGTTATTGAATTTCGAGGGTCTGGGGGGCTGTTTGATTTGTATATGTTTACCCATATCCCCCCCCCCCCCGGTATGCTCACTAACATAGAATATGTTGATAAGGCTAATATAATGAGGCTGTTCCATGTTAGTGAGCATATACAAATCCCACACCCCCCCAGGCAGACTAGTTTAGCTCACCCAAGCCAGTGATAGCGAATACATGGCGGTGAGAACGCTTTCTAGGAGATCCTGTTTGTGCAGCAGAGGTGTCTTTATCCTGCTCTGCATAGACCCTCGAAATTCAATAATCCCAGACGGGGCATTGCCTAGTACTCAACAGCATTCTGAATACAGGGGAACCCCTACCCCACTCTTGTATAAGTTTTAGTCTCCATCATAATGAGCCCCGCTGGGCTTGTAGACACGCTATAAATTGTACGTTGCAAGGGTGAATATAATGCACTGCATACAGAGCACAAGAGGCAGCTATACAAGTAAGTGTCTATTTGAATTGCACCTTGTTTACATTTAGGTTCTACAATTTTATAACTGTATAACAGAGGTTACATTTTAAGCCACTGGGGAAAATGGGATATATGAGCCAGTTCTCTAGAATTGATCTCACACAGAGACACCAGCACACATGTATACAGACACCAGCACACATGTATACAGACACCAGCACACATGTATACACACATACAGACACCAGCACACATGTATACAGACACCAGCACACCAGGGCACAATGAAGTTTGAACTTCTGCAACCTGGAGAAATCACCTGATATCACCTGCAGTCCTATGTAACACTACATAACACAGTGGTATCTCTGAGTACAGATAATGTAGTAGATTTCACCTGCAGTCCTATGTAACAGCACAGATAACACAGTGATATCCCGCTGAGTACAGATAATGTAGTAGTCGCCTGCAGTCCCATGTAACAGCACAGATAACACAGTGATATCTCTGAGTACAGATAATGTAGATGTCACCTCCAGTCCTATGTAACACCACAGATAACACAGCGATATCTCTCAGTACAGATAATGTAGTAGTCACCTGCAGTCCTATGTAACACAACAGATAACACAGTGATATCTCTGAGTACAGATAATGTAGTAGATGTCACCTGCAGTCCTATGTAACAGCACAGATAACACAGTGATATCTCTGAGTACAGATAATGTAGTAGATGTCACCTGCAGTCCTATGTAACAGCACAGATAACACAGTTATATCTATGAGTACAGATAATGTAGATGTCACCTGCAGTCCTATGTAACAGCACAGATAACACAGCGATATCTCTGAGTACAGATAATGTAGATGTCACATGCAGTCCTATGTAACACCACAGATAACACAGTGATATCTCTAAGTACAGATAACGTAGTAGCTGTCACCTGCAGTCCTATGTAACACCACAGATAACACAGTGATATCTCTGAGTACAGATAATGTAGTAGCTGTCACCTCGGGGCGCCCCTACTAAATGATGTTCTACAAAATAAGCAAAGTGTCATACAGTGACTCACAGGTGACGTCTTCTTTGATCAGAGGAGTCACTTTCCCTTTTCCTCTCCATCCAGCCCAGACCTCCAGGATGATTCCTTCCAGATATGTTTCATCTTTTCAGAACCTGTGAGACAAACAATTTAGGCTCCGCACATTTCTAGCAACTTCCTTCCCTTTCTCCCCCCTGTAGGCTCCCATAGTAACTGCGCTGTTTGGTGTTATGTGCAGTAAAGCGAGTAGGAATGTGGGATGCCCCCTGTATGTAGCATCCCCTGCTGTGCCCCCTGTATGTAGGATTCCCTGCTGTGCCCCCATGAGCTAATAATGCCCCTAGAGGTGGCCCCCATGAACTAATAATGCCCCCAGAGGTAACCCCATGAGCTAATAATGCCCCCAGAGGTGCCCCCATGAGCTAATAATGCCCCCAGAGGTGGCCCCCATGAACTAATAATGCCCCCAGGTACCCCCATACACTAATAATGCCCCCAGAGATGCCCCCATGAGTTAATAATGCCCCCAGAGGTGCCCCCATGAACTAATAATGCCCCCAGAGGTGCCCCCATATACTAATAATGCCCCCAGAGGTGCCCCCATGAGCTAATAATGCCCCCAGAGGTGCCACCATACACTAATAATGCCCCCAGAGGTGCCCCCATATACTAATAATGCCCCAAGAGGTGCCCCCATACACTAATAATGCCCCCAGATGTGCCCCCATATACTAATAATGCCCCCAGAGGTGCCCCCATATACTAATAATGCCCCCAGAGGTGCCCCCATACACTAATAATGCTCCCAGAGGTGCCCTCATATACTAATAATGCCCCCAGAGGTGCCCCCATACACTAATAATGCCCCCAGAGGTGCCCCCATATACTAATAATGCCCCCAGAGGTGCCCCCATATACTAATAATGCCCCCAGAGGTGCCCCCATATACTAATAATGCCCCCAGAGGTGCCCCCATATACCAATAATGCCCCCAGAGGTGCCCCCATATACTAATAATGCCCCCAGAGGTGCCCCCATACACTAATAATGCCCCCAGAGGTGCCCCCATACACTAATAATGCCCCCAGAGGTGCCCCCATAAACTAATAATTCCCCCAGAGGTGCCCCCATGAGCTAATAATGCCCCCAGAGGTGCCCCCATACACTAATAATGCCCCCAGAGGTGCCCCCATATACTAATAATGCCCCAAGAGGTGCCCCCATACACTAATAATGCCCCCAGAGGTGCCACCATAAACTAATAATGCCCCCAGAGCTGCCCCCATATACTAATAATGCCCCCAGAGGTGCCCCCATACACTAATAATGCCCCCAGAGGTGCCCTCATATACTAATAATGCCCCCAGAGGTGCCCCCATACACTAATAATGCCCCCAGAGGTGCCCCCATATACTAATAATGCCCCAAGAGGTGCCCCCATACACTAATAATGCCCCCAGAGGTGCCCCCATATACTAATAATGCCCCCAGAGCTGCCCCCATATACTAATAATGCCCCCAGAGGTGCCCCCATACACTAATAATGCCCCCAGAGGTGCCCCCATATACTAATAATGCCCCCAGAGCTGCCCCCATATACTAATAATGCCCCCAGAGGTGCCCCCATACACTAATAATGCCCCCAGAGGTGCCCTCATATACTAATAATGCCCCCAGAGGTGCCCCCATACACTAATAATGCCCCCAGAGGTGCCCCCATATACTAATAATGCCCCAAGAGGTGCCCCCATACACTAATAATGCCCCCAGAGGTGCCCCCATATACTAATAATGCCCCCAGAGCTGCCCCCATATACTAATAATGCCCCCAAAGGTGCCCCCATACACTAATAATGCCCCCAGAGGTGCCCTCATATACTAATAATGCCCCCAGAGGTGCCACCATACACTAATAATGCCCCCAGAGGTGCCCCCATATACTAATAATGCCCCCATAGGTGCCCCCATATACTAATAATGCCCCCAGAGGTGCCCCCATATACTAATAATGCCCCCAGAGGTGCCCCCATATACCAATAATGCCCCCAGAGGTGCCCCCATATACTAATAATGCCCCCAGAGGTGCCCCCATATACTAATAATGCCCCCAGAGGTGCCCCCATACACTAATAATGCCCCCAGAGGTGCCCCCATACACTAATAATGCCCCCAGAGGTGCCCCCATACACTAATAATGCCCCCAGAGATGCCCCCATACACTAATAATGCCCCCAGACATGCCCCCATATACTAATAATGCCCCAGAGGTGCCCCCATATACTAATAATGCCCCCAGAGGTGCCCCCATACACTAATAATGCCCCCAGAGGTGCCCCCATATACTAATAATGCCCCCAGAGGTGCCCCCATATTCTAATAATGCCCCCAGAGGTGCCCCCATACACTAATAATGCCCCCAGAGGTGCCCCCATATACTAATAATGCCCCCAGAGGTGCCCCCATACACTAATAATGCCCCCAGAGGTGCCCCCATACACTAATAATGCCCCCAGAGGTGCTCCCATATACTAATAATGCCCCCAGAGGTGCCCCCATACACTAATAATGCCCCCAGAGGTGCTCCCATATACTAATAATGCCCCCAGAGGTGCCCCCATATACTAATAATGCCCCCAGAGGTGCCCCCATATACTAATAATGCCCCCAGAGGTGCCCACATATACTAATAATGCCCCCAGAGGTGCCCCCATACACTAATAATGCCCCCAGAGGTGCCCCCATATACTAATAATGCCCCCAGAGGTGCCCCCATACACTAATAATGCCCCCAGAGGTGCCCCCATATACTAATAATGCCCCCAGAGGTGCCCCCATATACTAATAATGCCCCCAGAGGTGCCCCTAAAAAAACAAACATCCTACTCACCTAATCCGTGCTGTGCAGGCAGCAGCTCTCCTCCTCCTCTTCGGGCTCCATCTTGCGAGCCGCAGGGACGGGACTTCCGGCAGACGTGATGACGTCACATCATCACGCCTGCCGGAGAGGTCACGTCCCGGCCTCCCATAGGCTGCTGGTATGATGTGACGGCAGCCTATGGGAGAGAATACAGGAGGAGGACGCTGACAGGTCCTTCTCCTGTATTCTGATCGCTCTTTAATGTTCCGCCTGCTCACTGTGCGGGCGGAACATCAAAGCGATCAGTGCATCCCGAGAAGCTGCGCGGCCGCAGCTTCTCGGGATGCTCAAAAACAGGTGGCAAGGGGGGCCGTGCGGGCCCCCCTAGCGTAGCGGACGGCGGGCCCCCCCCCCCCCCCCCCCATGTCTCTTAGGGTCCGGGCCCCATACGGCAGTACCACTTGTACTGCCCTATCGGCGGCCCTGGCTACCAGTATGGTAGTACCAGTTCCAGGTTTGAACAATTGGGTGTAGCTAACCTCTCAAGGTTCCCAGACTAGATAGAGTAGGAATCAACGTCGTTCATCGGCTTACAGAC
The DNA here is from genome assembly GCF_027789765.1 of Dendropsophus ebraccatus. Taxonomy (NCBI): domain Eukaryota; kingdom Metazoa; phylum Chordata; class Amphibia; order Anura; family Hylidae; genus Dendropsophus; species Dendropsophus ebraccatus. Next base: position 161,771,168 of record NC_091456.1, on the reverse strand, counting down.
ACTTTTCTCCACTGCAGACTAATTCTGGATCCTGACTAGGTATCTGATGGTTACCCCTGGCATAGGCAAGGTTTTCCCAGGTGACAGTAACCCCACCTCTGCCTTTAGCACTGCATACCGGTTATCTTAACTCCAACAGCAACTAATCTTCTTCTTCCAACTAACAGAAGACTTGAAGACCCTCCCACCAGAAACTAGCTATCATTTATAGGGGCGACCAGAGTAACCTGCTATTGGTGGGGAAAGTGCTAGAAAGAAGTGTAAGTGTGTGATAGGTGGAGAAGTGTGAGGCACCTAAGTCACTGATTGGACAACATAAAGTAACAGAAGAACATAGTTAACCCTTGTAGACCTTGAGCTGTGCAGTTAGAGTAGGGGAGAGTGAGACAGCAAGTGGTGAAAATGCAAAATGGCACCTTTGATCCCAAAGCGTGACACCTGACAGAGATAACTTTTGACAGGTGGAATACAGAGGTAGTAGCACACCTGTTCTGGGACACTACAATATGCTTTGCAGCTCAGTTCAACATGTTGGAAGGCCTAGCATGCTGGGCTGCCCAGGGCCGGGCACTCCTGTACACCAGACAATCACTCAGCACCAGATCTGTAAGGGAATATGGAAGACATTTAAAGGGGTACTATCCTTAACACAGATTAAACCCTGTTTAATTCTTACCCATTATATAAGCTAAGCAAATCCTAACTCACACCCTAAGGCTGGGTTCACACTACATATATTTCAGTCAGTATTGTGGTCCTCATATTGCAACCAAAACCAGGAGTGGATTAAAAACACAGAAAGGCTCTGTCCACACAAATATTTGCTGTTATTTTAAAACAACGGCTGTTATATTGAAATAATGGCAGTTATTTACTGTTATATGGCGGCCATCCACTCAATTTCAACATTGTGTGGACAGAGCCTTTCTGTGTTTTTAATCCACTCCTGGTTTTGGTTGCAATATGAGGACCAAAATACTGACTGAAATATATGTAGTGTGAACCCAGCCGGGTCTGAAGCTGCAAAAAATCCTCACTTACTGGTCCATTCTGTCTCCACTCCTCTGTTCTCCCCCTCCCTTGTGAGAGAGAGGTCACATGATCTCTGTCTCTATTGTTGCTAGGCAAGCTGTAACACCTTATATGCAACCATGCATACCACTGACATCACACCAATCAGTGAGCACCTGGCCAAGAGGCGGGGAAAAAACAGAAAAGCAACAGCCTCCTGAATAGTATAGGGAAAAGGACACACAGTTGTTTCATCTCTCTCTCTTTCTAATCTATCTATGTAGATGGATAGATAGATAGATAGATATTTTGTTTACAGTGCAAAGCAAAAGTAGATTCAGCCAGCGATGAGAAGATACTATAGTATAAATAGATACGTATAGTACAGGGCCGGACTGGCCATAGGGCACTTCTGGCAAATGCCAGAAGGGCCGGTGGCCTCCGGGGGCCGGTCCCGTGCTCCTCCTGACCCAGCGACTCCTTTCCTCTAATGTAGGGAAAAGGAGTCACAGGGCCAGGAGAAAGACGGGACTGGCCCACAGCGCTCCGTCTGGCCACCGTATGATGCGCGGCTGCCGGGGGTGTTGCGTCCTATCCCCGGCAGCGCACGCATCATAGAGCTCTCTGTGTGCCTGACACTTCTAGTACTGGGAGCGCACAGAGAGCTCTATGATGCGCATGCTGCCGGGGATAGGAAGGCTGGAGAAGAAGGCTGGAGAAGAAGAGAGGATCAACGGGGGAGTGCAATGTTAGGTGGGTTGTTTTTTTTTCTTTCTATCTGGGGGGACAGCATAGGGGGAGAGGGGCCTATAAGGGGGGACAACATGGGGGGGCATCTATAAGGGGACAACACAGGGTGCCTTCTATAGGGGAAGCATGCATAAGAGGACAACATGGGGGGCACCTATAATGGGACAACATGGGGGGACAACATAGGTGGCCATCTATAAGGGGGACAACACAGGGGGAGCCATCTATAAAGGGGACAACATAAGGGGCCATCTATAGGGTGTGCATGAATAAGGGGGGCAACACAGGGGGGCTATCTATAATGGGGACTACACGGCGGGGGGCATATATAATAGGGCATGCATAGAGGGGGGCATCTACTATAGTGGACTACACAGAGGGGCCATCTATAAGGAGGGGCTACAGAGAGGAGGGCCATATACTATAGCAGATGCACAGAGGGTGTCATCTACTGTAAGCGGACTACACAGCGAGGGGGCTCTCAAGTAGATGCACATGGAGCCATCTATATGGAAGGCTGAATAAGGGGCCACCTATAAGGTGGCTAAACAGAGGGGGGGGGCATATACTATAGGGGATACACAGAGGGGGACCATCTATAAGGAGGCTACATAGAGGGGGCACATATTATAAGGGGGTCTCATAGAGTCAGTCTACCCACTAAATGAGGGTATAAAAGGGCCAATACAGATGTGCAGTTTGTAGAGAGATGAGGATGGTGGCAGAGGAGCCTAATATGTTTGTCTGGCAGATTCTGTGGATTCGTGGCTCTGAGAAGTTCTAATGGCCCAGGGCAGATGGAGAAGAAAATGGGAAAGAAAAGAAAAGGGAAGAACTCCGATCAGAAAAGACGTCCCCTGTGAGTCACCTGATGTAACTGCACTGTAATGTATATGGTGCACAGAACCTATGTGGAGCTGGGTCTACCTCTATATAACTGTATGAGGTGATATTGGTTCTTTTACAGTGGATTTGATTCAGTAGCAGTGGCAACATTACTCAGTATGTGGTGTTATTAGTCAGCATGCTGTGATATTAGTCAGTATATGGAGGTATTAGTCAGTATGTGGTGGTATTAGTCAGTATGCAGTGGTATTAGTCAGTATGCAGTGACATTAGTCATAATGCGGTGACATTAGTCATTATGCAGTGGTATTAGTCAGTATGCAGTGGTATTAGTCAGTGTGTGGTGGTATTAGTCAGTATGCGGTGGTTTTAGTCAGTATGCGGTGACATTAGTCAGTATGCGGTGGTATTATTCAGTATGTGGTGGTATTAGTCAGTATGCGGTGGTATTAGTCAGTATGCAGTGGTATTACTCAGTATGTGGAGGTTTTAGTCAGTATGTGGTGGTTTTAGTCAGAATGCGGTGACATTAGTCAGTATGCGGTGGTATTAGTCAGTATGTGGTGGTATTAGTCAGTATGCGGTGGTATTAGTCAGTATGCGGTGGTATTAGTCAGTATGTGGTGGTATTAGTCAGTATGCGGTGACATTAGTCAGTATATGGTGGTATTAGTCAGTATGCAATGTTATTAGTCAGTATGCGATCGTATTAGTCAGTATGCGGTGGTATTAGTCAGTATGCAGTGACATTAGTCAGTATGCGGTGACATTAGTCAGTATGCGGTGGTATTAGTCAGTATGTGGCAGTGGCGTTAAACTCAGCACGGTGACTGGGGCTGGAAGCTTCTGTCTCTGTACACTGTGTAGTAGTGACGACCTGTAACTGCAGCTCAGCTACACAGTACAGAGACAGAAGCTTCTGACCCCATTTACTGTGTTCTTATCTGTAATTCCAGTCATGGCCGTGATGATACAACATGTAGCCATGATGCACTCACAACATCGTCTCATAACTTATCACCACACGGCAAGTTGGCCTGTGTGCTCTGAAATGCCAGGGCTGATTTTCAGTCCCAGTCCGGCCCTGGTATAGTATCTATTTGATAGATGCTATAAGATGAGACTGATACTTGGCCATTGGCTATGAGGAGCAATGCATGCTGGGAGATGTTGCTTGCCACCATGGATGCCATCAGGGCCGGCGTCAGCACGTGGCGTACTCGGGCAAGTGCCGGGGCCCACAGCCTCTCAAGGGGCCCCCCGGCACTTGCCCGAGCAATGAGCCACTGGATATCGCCAGCAATGGGGCCCGCCGCATCCCCCGTACTCACTGTGGGCCCGCCGCATCCCCCGTACTCACTGTCGTGCCGACAGTGAGTACGGGGGATGCGGCGGGCCGCGTTGCTGGCGACATCCGGGGGGTGTGGCGTTGCTGGGCGGATGCGACGTCCTCAATGACGTCCTGGGCTGGGCCTTCCTCCGCAGCGCTTCAGGACGTGATCCCCTCAGCAGGCGCAGAGCGATGACGTCATCGCGCCTGCTAGCGGATCCGTCCCTGCTAGCAGAAGGGAGAAGCCAGGAAGAAGAGGACCGTCCCTTGGATTAGGTGAGTATGATTTTTTGTTTTGTGTTAAGGCAGAGCAGGGGGCATTTACTATGGGACAGGGGCCATCTACTATGGGACAGGGTAGGGGTCATCTACTATGGGACAGGGTAGGGGTCATCTACTATGGGACAGGGCAGGGGTCATTTACTATGGGACAGGGCAGGGGTCATCTACTATGGGCCAGGGCAGGGGTCATCTACTATGGGACAGGGCAGGGGAAATCTACTATGGGACAGGGCAGGGGTCATCTACTATGGGACAGGGCAGGGGACATCTACTATGGGACAAGGCAGGGGTCATCTACTATGGGACAGGGCAGGGGGAATCTACTATGGGACAGGGTAGGAGTCATCTACTATGGGACAGGGCAGGGGTCATTTACTATGGGGCAGAGCAGGGGGCATTACTATGGGGCAGGGCAGGGGACATCTACTATGGGACAGGGCAGGGGTCATTTAATATGGGGCAGAGCAGGGGGCATTACTATGGGGACAGAGGGCATTATTACTATATGGGGGCACAGCATGGGGACACAAACCCTCTTACTTTACTGCACATGACACCAAGCAGCGGAGTTACTAATGTATAGGAGCCTATGGGTGGGGAAAAGGGAAGGAAGTTGCTGGAAATGTGCGGAGCCTAAGATGTTTGTCTCACAGGTTCTGAAGAGAAGAATTGTAACTGGAAGAAATCATCATGGTGGTCTGGGCCGGATGGCGAGGAAACAGAAAGCGATCGCATCAGATCAAAGAAGACGTCACCTGTGAGTTACCGAATTATGTTTGTTGTTTTTTTTTGTTATTTTGTCAAACTTTATTTGGTAGGTGTGCCCCGAGGTGAAAAAGGTAATCAGCAGTGTAGTATGTACTTTTTATCCTTCTGTATGAGTGTGTATATATCTCTCCATTCTGTGTAGGTATACAGCAGTGTATTATATACTTATATACTTTTTATCCTTCTGTATGAGTGTGTATATATCTCTCCATTCTGTGTAGGTATACAGCAGTGTATTATATACTTATTATCCTCCTACTGTATGAGTGTGTGTATATATGTGCTCGAGAGATAGATATATACACACTCAAACAGGAGGGGGGGTAATAAGTATATAACACAGCTGATCCCCTACACAGAATCAAGAGCTAGAGACCCTCTAACAATGATGCCATATAATTTGCTATTCAAAGGGGCCCGCCGAGGCTCTCTCGACCAAGGGCCCACAAAAACCTGGAGCCGGCCCTGGATGCCATGATGTAAAACTGGGATCATTTGTAAAAGTTAGCAGCATAGACAAGTGGAAAAGGTGTCAGATAATCAGTTAGTGATCGGTGAGTGCACCTATGGGCTTTTTCTGCATTTTATTTTTCTATGGGATCGCTGGAGTTCCCCTTTAAGCCCAAGCTGTTGTAGATGTTAATTGTCACTGTTACGGAAAGCTTTGCTTTTGCTGTCCAGGCATGATGGGAATTGTAGTTTTGCAATAGCTTAGTTTGAGGGCTGAAGGTTTTCCATAGCTGACCTAGGACAAGGAGCTGCAAGCTGAAAACCTTTTAAGCCAGCGATCATATATGTGACTGCTCTGAGTTCACCTTGCCCTCACATTCATTCTCACACATGGATTAGAAACACTCTGTCCAGCTTATAACAGGAACGTCTCCAATGTCATCAGGGTGTGAATGACCTCGTCACATTCCGTCAGAAGTCCATTGTTCGGCTCTCATAAGGGCAGGTCACATATCACTAGAACACGTCAGGAATATCCTTGTACTAAAACAGAAACATCAAGGACCTTTATTTTATTGTAACATAGAAAAAGATATTCTTGTCCCGAAAATAAAACATTATCACTATTAGGTCGTGTAATGTAATGTAGTCACAAGTGGCTGTAAATGACATTAACCCCTAAACCCAAACCCAAAAAGTCCACCTATGGGCACCCATTTACACCTTACAGAAAGAATCGTTGTTAGTGGTGTTTTTTCAGGATTTTTTTCTTTTTTTTAGTAAAAATGTTGCAGATAGATGTTGTTAGTCAGTAGCAAAATATAAGATATTACATGGCCATAGTCTGTTAAAAGGGTTATGCAACTTTAAAAAAAAATTTATATAGTGCTGGCCTGTTCTTTTTTTATAGCGCTGGCCTCGGTGTCCCCCTTTAACTGCAGCCCGGTTACTTCCGAGACTAAGGGCCCTATTACATGGGACAATTATCGTTCGAAAAATTGTTAGATTGTTCAGATTTGAACAATAATCGTTTAGTGTTATAGCAGACAACTATTAAACGACCAAGGAGAAATCGTTGGTTGTTTGATAGAATTTGGACCTATTTTTATCGTTGATCGTTGCAAATTGTTCGCATGTAATAAGACGTCTAACACAGTAGCGGCAACATGACAAGGACGATCATAAGTAACGATCATCGTTCCGTGTAATTGGGTGAATGATTTCAGGTTGTTCGCCATAGCAGTCGTTTGAGATTGTTTATCGTTATTCGTCGAAAAATCGTTTTGTGGAATAGTACCCTAACTTGTCTCGGGAGTGACAGCCAGCTCAGCCAATCATTTGCTAAGACGGGACAGCCCTGCGGCCAGTGATTGGCTGAGCGGGCTGTCATTCCCAAGACGAGATTGTATTGGAAGTCAGCGGAGAAAACCGGAGAGGCTGCATCAGGACACCAGGGGAGCTCGGAGAGGTAAGCATTATCTCTTTATAAGACCTGGACCTATTTTTATCGTTGCTCGTTCGCAAAACGTTCGCAGTGAATAAGACGTTGTTCGGTCGTTCGCAGTAGATACGAGCGCAATAGCGAAGAAAAAACGATCGCAAATACGATCATAAGTAACGATTATCGTTCCATGGAAATTAGTGAACGTTTTCAGGTCTTTCGCAATAGCGGTCGTTTGAGATTGTTAATTGTTAACGATTATGTGAACGATAATCGTCCGGTGGAATAGGGCCCTAAGTTTGTCCAAACCTGATCACTCCACTGTTGATTGCTTTAGTCTGCAGCCTGGAAAAGTGTCCATATTTTCTAGGCAGCATTATTAAACAGCTAAGTGATCAGGTTGAACTGAACTTACTCTCCATAAAATATATTGTGAATCTGAAAAAAAAATTATGAGGTAAAACTTTTATTTTTATTATTTTATTTAGTCATCATATGGGACTTCTATAGCAACTGCTTGATTGTTCATAAGGATCAATGTATTATTATAGTGTTACATTGATTCATTAGATTGGCACTCTATTGGTACAGCCTGCCTATGCCAGACTATACTAATAGCTCAGTCATAACAGGCACAGATGCCAATCATTGGCTATAGCAATGTGAACAAACCATAATAATACAGAATTGCAGTCATGATTTCACAGCGCTCAGAGTTGAAATTTATTTCATTATTGTTAACAGCACATTCCCTTACGTCCACAATTGGGGTTTATTGCCCCTGTGAGCTTGGCAGGACAAAAGAATATTTAATAGTAAAAATAAAATAACTTTAATAACATAAACTGACTTGGCCCCTCCTCCCTTAGGTATAAGAGGAGGCCGGCCCTCAATGCCAGTGAGTTATTTTTTGTCCTGAGACAAGGCAGGACGCTCTCCCTTCTCCCCCCTTAGCTCCCCCAAGCTTACTTTCAGCCTGCTGTACGGCATCAGTGTATTCGGCGGTGGAACGCAAGGTGCGTTCCATGGGCCGCGCGACCGGAAGTGACGCATTTTTCTTCACTTCCGTGCTCGGTGGCGTCCGTGTCTCTGCCTGGAAGCTGTGCTCCGTTCTGGCAGGCAGTATCAACCAGGTATGATGGTGGCTGTTGAGCGGGGTGCTCCGGTCCACGGCAGGACCGACCAGGTATTCAGTGGATGCGGGGGCGGGGGAGGAGGGGGGCGGACCAGTGTTTTGGCGCCGGTTACCATTTAAAAGGAGCTCAGAGACTCCACAGTCTTGCTGTCTCTCTTTAGGAGCCAGCTACTGTCTCTCTGGGGCATTTTTGTTCCCTTAGATTCAGCATGGAGCCTGCAGGAGGAAAATCAACTGCCAAAAGACACCACCTGACTTGCAGGCATTGTGGTGTGTATGCTTGTTTCCTCTATTCAGTGTGTTAGTTTATATACTAAAGTAAGATTATTTTCCAGATATTCCTTTGCCTGATGACAGCGAGTTTACTACTTGCCTAGCCTGCAGACCTAAGATCCAGGATAAAGAAGAACCCTCCATCCAGGACGTAGTGATCTGGGTCAGTGATTTAGTGAAATCCTCAGTGGATCGCCTCAGGGATTCCCTCACTCAATCAAGGTAGTGTGGCTCCTGCAGAGGTACGATTTCCCTCTTCACAGTACTGATAACCCTCTTTTCCTTAGGAAAAGATCCAGGAGGGAAGAGGGCTCTTCCCCTTCACTGACCGAGGAGGGCTACAGGATCCTGGACGAAGTATATTCTTCGGATTCTGAAGCGGAGAAAAAGAAAAAAGAGAAATTTTTCTTTAATCCAGATAGAATTTCCAAACTTGTAAAGTATGTTCAGACAGTCACACAACCGTCTGAGGCTTCCTCTAGCGATACTAGAGCATTTAAGATGGACAACTTCATTTCGGACCTAATAAAGTCCGAATGGAAGAAGCCAGACAAAGCCCCGGCCATAGGCAAAAGATTCTGGGCCCTTTTTCCCATTGATGAGGAACAGTCCTGTTCCTGGATGGAACCACCCAAGGTGGATGTTGCCATCTCTAAATTGTCCAAAAACATACTGGTCCCGGGGGATGACGGATCAAGCTTAAAGGATCCTATGGATCGCCGCATTGAGGCGACTCTAAAAAGAAGCTACACTACAGCGGCTGGACAAAGCGCTATCGCTATTGCCAATCATGAGGTCTCCATAGCCCTCAGGAAATGGCTGCAAAAAATCCAAGAGGATATTGATTCGGGAGTCAACCGTGATGAAATCCTTGACTCCTTTAAGGAGGTGAATTTAGCCATGCAATATGTCGCGGACTCACCAAGCCAGATTAGCAGCCAGATCCATAGCTCTGTCCACTGCCGCTAGAAGAGCCTTATGACTCCGTCTGTGGTCCGCAGATAACCATCTAAAGTTAACCTATGCAATATCCTGTATTTTCCAGGCAAATTATTCGGTCCAGAATTAGACTCCTTAATGGAGGAACTCTCAGATCGTAAGGGCAAGTCTTTGCCTACTGCTAAGAAGTCTTCCTTTCGTAGGTATCGGGACATGTCCCCTCCAAGGGACAGACAGTACCGATACAGAGAAAGAGGGTCTGGTTACTCCAGACGAGGAGGTACTTCCAGAGGGAATAAGTCTCCCCCTAAGAAAAAAGACTTCTGACGCCAGTTTTCCGGTTGGAGGTCGCCTTTCCTATTTCCTTCCAGCCTGGGAAAGGTGGATCAGGGACTCCTGGGTCCTAAACATAATCAGGAGATGATATGCCCTATCCTTAGAGCCACTGCCACCAGGAAAGTTTGTGATTTCATCGGACAAACAGAGAATAATGGAGGACTCCATATTAGACCTGATAAAAAATTCTGCGCTAGAACCGATTCCTGTGGAAGAGAGAGGGCAGGGAGTATACTCACCAGTATTCCTCGTCCCGAAGCCCTCAGGGAAACACAGACTGATCATAGATCTACGGTTTCTCAACCATTACATGTCCAAAAACAGATTCTGAATGAAAACGATAAAATCAGTGAAATCCGTCTTGAAAAGGGGAGACTTTCTGGCATCCTTGGATCTAAAGGATGCTTATTTCCATATTCCAATTTTTCAGGATCACAGGAAGTTCCTGCGCATAGCGGTCCAGGTGGGAAGAGGATATTACATCTTCAGTTCAAAGTTCTCCCCTTCGGGATTTCATCAGCACCATTTGTTTTCACAAAAGTCATAGCTTCGGTGGTAGCGGTCCTCAGGCTGCAGGGCATTACAGTCGTCCCATATCTGGACGATTGGCTGTTGATGACCAAATCCCAAGACCTTCTCAGCCTGAACGTCTCTCAGACTCTGCATCTCCTCTCCGACCTAGGCTGGCTGGTAAATTGGGAGAAATCAGACTTGACTCCCTCTACCCAGAAGACCTACCTGGGGTTTATCATAAACACCCAGGACATGAAATTATTTCTCACTCCAGAGAGGAAAACAAGAATCCTACAAGGATACCGCTTTCTGAGAGCTCCCCGCCAGGTCTCTCTGAGGACCCTGATGAAGTATTTGGGACTTCTAACATCTACAGCGGAGGCTGTACCCTGGGCATTGTTTCATATGAGGGCTCTCCAGACGGAGGTACTACAGCGGTGGAACAGATCAACTATGGACCTAGACAGAAAGATCAGACTCCCTCTGCCTATAAGGCAGTCTCTAAGATGGTGGTCGAATGTAAGAGACGGAGCGGATATAGAAGAACCAGACTGGATAGTCTTGACCACAGACGCATCCGGCCTCGGCTGGGGAGCCCATCTATCTCAGAGGACAGCGCAGGGCAGGTGGTCCTCATTAGAAAGAACCCTCTCTTCCAACGAGCTGGAGTTAAGGGCCATATTCAATGCGCTCAGACATTTCGCACCACAGGGTCAAGCGGTGAAGGTAAGAACAGACAACAGTGCTTCTGTATATTACCTAAGGAAACAAGGTGGCACCTGGTCCAAGCCCCTCCTCCACAAAGTAGGGAAAATCCTACGCTGGGCAGAACAGAATCTTTCCAACATCACGGCAGTCCACATCAGGGGTACTCTGAATGTCCTGGCGGATCGTCTAAGCCGGGATATGACGACTCCGGGGGAATGGTCCCTGAACCGGGTAATTTTCAGCCAGATCACAGCCAGATGGGGCCAACCGGAGATAGATCTCATGGCGACACGCGAGAATGTGAAGCTACCGAGATTTTGCTTGCTCTACCAGGAGGACGACCCGGAGATAGTGGATGCCATGTCCATCACCTGGAATTACAACCTAGCCTACATATTCCCGCCAGTCCCGATCATCGCAATAATTCCATTCTGGCCAAAGAGGTTGTGGTTCTCCCAGCTAATGACCATGAGTCGGGGAGATTATTGGAGGTTGCCACCCTGGCAGAACCTGGTGTCTCAGGGCACGCAGCACTGCCAGAACCTGGGGTCTCTGCATCTAACGGCCTGGAACCTAACCAGTCCCTATTGAAAGCCAAAGGCTTTTCTACCAGGGTCATGGATACACTTTCTCATTCAAGAAGTGAGGCCACTAATAAATCTTATGCCAGAATCAGAAGAATCTTCCACACTTGGTGTTCTTCTCATAAGGTAGACCCCAGTAATCCAGCTGTTCCCCAAATCTTGGAGTTTTTACAAGATGGCTTTGATAAGGGTCTATCACCCAGCACGCTTAGGGCCCTATTCCACCGGACGATTATCGTTTGCATAATCGTTAACGATTAACGATCTAAAACGACCGCTATTGCGAAAGACCTGAAAACGTTCACTCATTTCCATGGAACGATAATCGTTACTTATGATCGTAATTGCGATCGTTTTTTCTTCGCTATTTATTCGCTATTGCGTTCGTATCTATTGCGAACGACGTCTTATTCAATGCGAACGATTTGCGAACGTTTTGCGAACGAGCAACGATAAAAATAGGTCCAGGTCTTATAAAGCGATCAATGATTTCTCGTTCGGTTGTTAATTGTTAACTGCATTTCAACCGAACGATTATCGTTTAGATTCGAACGATTTAACGATAATCTGAACGATAATCGTCCGGTGGAATAGTGCCCTAAAGGTTCAACTAGAAGCCTTATCAGCCTCTCTTCATCAAAGACTTTTTCAGATTCCAGAGATTAAGGACTTCATAAGAGCAGTCTCCAGACTTCGACCTAGGAGATGCCGACCAGCGAGCCCATGGGATCTCTCCTTAGTCTTGAAGTCCTTAAGTTAAGCCCGTATTCCACAGGTCGTTGGAGGAGCAAACGAGCGCTGTCAGCGCTCGTTTGCTCCTCGTTCGCCGCTCGCTGCCGCCGCTATTCAACGCGGCTGCAGCGAGCGGGTGAGTGCGGGAGGGGGCGGCGGGGAGCTGCGGGGGGGCTGCCCGGGGGATCGCTAGATCGTCCGGGCAGCCCATAAGATATAGCAGCGTCTGCTGACGATGCTCCTATTCAACGGAGCGACGGCAGCAGATCGCTGCTATATCAGTCGCTTGTTTTTCAACATGTTGAAAAACAAGCGACTGCAACGATCAGCCGACATGAACGATGTCGGCTGATCGTTGCACTCTATTCCACGGAACGATTATCATCCGTAGCGGTCGATATCGTCCGAAAACGAACAATAATCGTTCCGTGGAATAGGGCCATAAGGAGCCCTTTGAACCAATCTCTGAAATTTCTTTGAAGTTGTTGACGTTAAAAACAACCTTTTTACTGGCCATAACCTCGGCTAAGCGAGTAGGTGAGTTGCAGGCCTTATCATCAAAGGAACCATACACCACCTTTTTACAGGATAAGGTCCTGATGAGATTTCTCCCGATGTTTTCTCCCAAGTGTCCTACGTTTTCCAACCTTAATCAACTAATAACCATTCCAGTTCTCCCCTCAGAACTTACTACAGAAGACCCGGAACTTGGGAGCCTGGATGTGGTAAGATGCCTAAGGACCTATCTCTTGAAAACTCAGGATTTCAGAAAATCAGAGAACCTGTTTGTTTTGTGGGGTTTAAAAGCATCCAAACCCTCAATCTCCAGGTGGATTTCTGAGTGCATCAACTATTGTTACCAACTGGAGGAGAAAGATGCACCCGAGTTCACCAAGGCCCACTCAACTCGAGCAGTGGCAACGTCGTGGGCTGAGAAAGCTCTCATCCTGCTTGAACAGATATGTCAGTCAGCATCTTGGTCCACTCCAAGAACATTTTTTAAACATTACCGAATAGTGGGATCTGCATCCTCCATGAACTTCTCCTCTACGGTTGTTAGCCAGGCCTTTAAATTACCCAACCCTAGGGATTAATGTACTTGCTAAATCCCCAATTGTGCCGCTGTGGACGTAAGGGAAGCTTACATTTGATTGATAATGTGTTTTCCCTTAGTCCAACAGCGGCACAACACTCCCTCCCTTTGTTGTGTATTGATATTTGTTGTCTTTATAATTAACTCACTGGCATTGAGGGTCGGCCTCCTCTTTTACCTAAGGGAGGAGGGGCCAAGTCAGTTTATGTTATTAAAGTTATTTTATTTTTACTATTAAATATTCTTTTGTCCTGCCAAGCTCACAGGGGCAATAAACCCCAATTGTGCCGCTGTTGGACTAAGGGAAAACACATTATCAATCAAATGTAAGCTTCCCCATTTACAAGAGTCATATAACAGTGGCTGATAACAGTGATTTCAATGGCCGCACAATAGGCTGATTACTGATCACAGTAGGCTGATCGCTGATCACTAATCAAATAGGCTGTTCCCTGATCAAAATAGGCTGATCGCAGATCACTAATCAAAATAGGCTGAACACTGATCACAATAGGCTGATCGATGATCGCTGTCCCTTTTTACATCAATTATTTGGACTGTCTGCAGCAGCAGTGGTGATTGTAATACCATATTCATACTTGTGTTGTTTGGGGGCACCCTTCTCCGCCGGTGGTGCTGGCTGGGTTTTGGGGGGGCATTTGGGTTTGGTCCTGTGACATTGGGGTTGCAGGGCCATTCCATGGCCTCCCTTTCCTGCATGTGCACGCTTTGGGTGGTTGGTGGTCGCTGACCGACACAGTGTGGAGTTAGCGTAGGGACCCGGGTGAACCAGGGGACCTGCACGTGGTACACGGGGTAATATGGTTTGATCAAATTATATACCAAGATCCTGCCATTGGTTTTTAAAATAGGCCTAGCGGAATTAGTATCAGCCATAGGTGGGATGTGCAGCCGCTCCTCTCTCTCCATGTCGTAAATTATTTGGACGATAATTGACCCATGAAGACCCATGGAGTAGATAAATAACAGGCCTCCGAGTGATCGGTTAGAAAAACAGCTGAGCAGCTTGCTCTATGCTATTTCTGTACCCTCCATAGAAGTATATGGGAATTACCGCAACAGCCTGGGATGTGTGAGCGCCTCTCCTTCTATCTGGCGATAACAGCTGATGACAGCACAAGGATCCCGCACTATAATCTGACCTTGGAAACATCTGCACGTGTGTGTGTATGGTCTCCTATTCTTTATGACTGAGGTAATATGAGCTCAGAGCATCCGTTCTCTCTGATATGTTGTGAACTCTATTTCTATATTTAGAATGGCAGAAAGGTTTTCTGGTTTAGGCACGAAACTTAGCAGAAAGAACAATGCAGTCAGCAGAGAGAAGTGGCGTAGTGTGAGAAGGGAGGGAAATGATAGGTGTGGTGCAGGGAGGGAGAGTGACGAGCGGCCAAACTGCACTCAACAGATCCGTCATGGTGACGTGATGCTGAGATACAAAGACTGCTGGCAATAAGACAGTAGATGAGGTCATATCAGAAGTGATATATATCCCAGCAACAGGGAACACTCATTGTAAATATTCTGAGACCCTAACGGATCAGAGCCCCCTCCTTACATCTATTCTTTGAAGAAGAAAAAAAGACTAATAAGTTGGGTGGGCTCATGGTATAAAGACCACAATAAAGACACATCACATCATTGCTATGGAGCCTTGCTCTCATACCCAGCCACAACATATGCCTGCAGTCTCCACTAGGGGGCTCACTGCGTACAGCTCTCACTGAATTCAGTACTGGCTGTATGACATGCAGTTCTCTCTCTGTACTGGCTGTAGGACATGCAGTTCTCTCTTAGTACTGGCTGTATGACATGCAGTTCTCTCTCAGTACTGGCTGTATGACATGCAGTTCTCTCTCAGTACTGGCTGTATGACATGCAGTTCTCTCTCAGTACTGGCTATATGACATGCAGTTCTCTCTCAGTACTGGCTGTATGACATGCAGTTCTCTCTCAGTACTGGCTGTATGACATGCAGTTCTCTCTCAGTACTGGCTGTATGACATGCAGTTCTCTCTCAGTACTGGCTGTATGACATGCAGTTCTCTCTCAGTACTGGGGGGTTGCAAACCCTTTAGGATTTTCAAGGGAATGCGTCATATTATGTTAAACATATTTTTAAGAACTTTACTATGTGTATTATAATTATTATTATGTATTGAAATAATTCTAAAATCTTGCAATTTCTATTCTCACCACTAGTCTTAAACCTAAGCTGAGACTTCCTGTTCTGTACAGATCACTTTCCAGCAGTGTCCTCCTTAATAACAGTGAAAGATGATATCCCCATGAAGTCCTGTGGGGAAACAAAAAAAAAGTGTAAATAAATAAAAAAGGTAAGAAAAATTATTAAGAATGAAAAATCATCATAATAATCACCCCCTTTTTCCATTTTTCAAATATAAAAAATTGGGGGAAAAACATTACCAAATTATCCGATCTATGACCATGTGTTTTGTTATTTTACACCCCGAAAAAATGGAATAAAAAGCAATCAGAATGTTCCATCTACACCACAATGGTATCACTGTAATGTTACTGACTTGAAGAATGCAGACAGCATTTTTTGTTTTGCCATATAAGATACAGGTGTTATTACAAAGCACAATTGGTTCTGCAAAAATCAGGTCCACAGAAATTATTATTATATAAAAATGCACATGGAATGAGCTCAAAACGTTCCAGTGTCTGGCCTGTCAGCTTTGCAATTGTAAATGTTCTAAATGCTGCCCTCTAGTGTTCATGTTTCATATATGTCTAGAAATTTGATGATTTCTAGACAAAATCAATATAAAACAATCAATATAAAAAGTACATGGTACTGAACATCAAATATTCGTATCTATAGAATAGTCCAGTAGCTGTCCGATATTGGTAGTGACAGGTGGTCTAAATGTGTGCTTGAATGGTAGCACTGTATGTGTATTAGAACGTTCTTCTTATACTTTGGGGGAGATTTATCAAACATGGTGTAAAGTGAAACTGTCTCAGTTGCCCCTAGCAACCAATCAGATTCCACCTTTCATTTTCCAAAGAGTCTGTGAGGAATGAAAGGTGGAATCTGATTGGTTGCTAGGGGCAACTAAGACAATTCTACTTTACACCAATTGGATAAATCTCCCCCATTGACTATATGAACTGTTCTAATACACATACGGTGCTACCATTCAAGCACACATTTAGACTACCTGTCACTACCAATATCAGACAGCTATTGGACTATTCTATGGATATGAATATTTGATGTTCAGTACCATGTACTTTTTATATTAATTGTTTTATATTGATTTTATGTGATTTTTAAGGGCATGTTCACACAACGTATATTTTCGCAAAAGCACGGCCGTTGTTGCAATTAGCAAAAACGGCCGTACTTTTTACAAAAATATATGTTGTTTTGCCTTCTATGGAATTTCGTATACACTCTGGCCGGGATCTCTTGCGGCACCGTAGAAAACTGACATGTCAGTTTTCTGCGGCCGCAGAAAATCCTGTCAGTGCACACTATGGAGCGAGTGGCTTCGGCCGCACGTTCCATTGTGTGCTGTGGGGAGTTCTGATGCGGGCACGCACGGATGCGCCGGCATTAGAACTCTGCGGCCCTAAAGATCATCCAGCTGGTACTGCAGTATCGGCCAGGATGATCTTTTCTGAGACCGGAACGGCCGGTCTCTTACGTTGTGTGAACATAGCCTAAGAATGCATTAGATACAAATGGTCCCTGTGGTTTAATAGGCAACTCGCTTCACTGCCTTGTTAACATTGAAATTGCCAGTATTAGTTAGATCCTGCATTCCCAGATCATAGGCTTATTATGTGCCATGGAGAGGCCAAAGTACAATGAAGGTTCCATCCCGGAATGAGGCCACCTTATCGTTGGTGGGATGGTTTACACTATTTGCAAATGGTAACCAAGAGCCTCATTATTTTATGGAGATTTGTTAGCAGTTGGGGGGCTGCTTTTAGCAATTTTCATATCTGTATTGGGTCTGTGTCTTGCCATTAGCGGCGAACCACTGCGTTTTTTGTGCAACATGCTCCTGCCTAGTGTGAATGGTCTTTTAGGAGAGCTGGCCAAATCTTTTTGCCTGTGTTCTAGAGCCTGAATAGCCTATACTTTTCCACATAACTTTATTGTGCTCTCATAAAAGAGAAACATTACCCTTTTAGTTGCTCATAACCTATTGCTTGCAATACTGTAAATATCCACATGATGGCAGCATTGCCTTATATAAAGCAGCTGGAAAAAACAAATACACTGGAGGAAGGTTATAACTTATATAAGTAAACATTATAGAACGCAGCACATAAACATTATAATAGCAGACGTTTAGATCTCTGACTGTGACTTGATTTGTGTTATTTTTGATCTATAAAATACATGTTTTGGAGCTCCATCCATAAATATCAATACAATAAACATCTTATACAGTAAATAGCAGACATCAAGGCCATAAGCTCAGACTGCAGGCTTTTTTCTGCACGGTATCCTTGGAAAGTGTACAAATAAATCTACATTGTATAAACGTATAAATTTACATGTGGATTTTAACATGGATTTCTTGTAAGCCGTTAGGAGCACTGGGGGCGTGTGTACCGCCCCTTCGAGCACGGATCCTGCCCCCCAGGCCAGCCCCCTCCATTGATAATCAAAAGAGGTGGGCGGACCAGCCGGGGGCAGTAGCCTTACCCTCGTGTGACAATCTAGCCCCTAATGATTATCAATGAAGGGAGCCGGCTGGTGCTCAAAAGGGTTGAGAGCCCCACCCCCACTGTTCCTAACGGCTTACCGGACACAACTAACAGCATTGGGATTGGTGCTGAGGATAAAGGAAAGGGCCATATCTTCATCCTCAGCGCCCTGTGAATGTGATGTCATGTGATGAATCTAATCTGCTGATAGTTCCCCTTTAAAAAATTGCCAGACTCATTTAAAAATCTCAAGCCTTCCAGTACTTATCAGCTGCTGTATGTCCTGCAGGAAGTGGTGTATTCTTTCCAGTCTGACAGTGCTCTCTGCTGCCACCTCTGTCCATGTCAGGAACTGTCCAGAGCAAGAAAGGTTTTCTATGGATATATTCTACTGCTCCGGACAGTTCCTGACATGGACAGAGGTGGCAGCAGAGAGCACTGTGTCAGACTGGAAAGAACACACCACTTCCTGCAGGACATACAGCAGCTGATAAGTACTGGAAGACTTAAGGTTTATAAGTAGAAGAAATTTACAAGTTATAACTTTCTAGTATCAGTTTATAAAAAAAATGCTGTTGTAACCCTTTAAATATTTTTCCAAATACATTAATTTAGTAAACTTGCCTTCTCCTGATATGTCGCTCCTTCCCTCTCATTGGTGGCAGCTTATTGTTTATACTACTGACCACTGCTCTGCCCCAAAAGCACTGAGAGATAGATATATAGAAAAATAGTGTATGAATACTGTATAATATATAAATACGTATGGCTATCTGTAATTGCCAGACCATAGCTTTTAGAGCAGAGTGGTTGGTCAGCAACCTGTGCCAATCATCACAAATGATCCAGATTGTACAGGTTGTTATGGTTTGGACAACACTAAACTTAAACAATCAAACAAACTGGGGAAGAACCTGGTGTTAGTTTCCCTTAAACAGAAAACTATATTCTTTAAATATGCCCCAACCGCTGGAAATACGATCAGACAGTTTGGGTGTCCTAGAACCTGAGCAGCGCGATATGAGCCTCGGTTACATCATCAGGGATATCCTGAGATGTCAGATATAAATTGTGCTCAGCGCTCACGTGTCATGCGGGATTCATGGGCTGCAGCAGCACACCCTGCTCTGCTCCTGATTAAATCTACACAAACAGGACACGTATACCTATCCCAATGTTGCAATTGCTGGGGACCACTGATGCACATATAGTTTATATAAAGAAGTGACAAAGTAGGTGACACCTGTGCCACAACAGTCTATGTTTGTTATATCATTTCTTTTTTTTTTTTTTTTTTTTGTAGGAATAAGGTTAAAAGGTGTTTACCAGAAAATATATATATTTTTTATCATTATTATTATTATTATTATTATTATTATTACAGAGCCGGTTTAACAGCTGCTGCTGCCCTAGCCACTAAACCTGCAGACGCCCCATCTTCACTCACCAATTAGCATCAGGATTTTCTAGTTTCTGAACATCATATTGATATCTGATCATCTGATTAGGCCGTGTGCACACATTTACTGTACATCACCACATGCAGCAGATGTCAGACCCTCATGTGGTAACCAATAGGCGTATGGCCAATAATCCTGGTAACAGCACATGACTACTGAGGAAGAAATGGGAGAGTGGTTTCGGCCACATGCATTTCTCTTCATGTAGGAACAGTGTCTGAATTGCCACACCAGACCTGAACAATACCGCTATACTGTGACTGAGAGTTGCCTAGTGGTAAATACGGACCTGGGCACAAACCCTACACTTACCTACTTCATCTGCTACAGGTATCATGGGGCTCTCATCCCTTAGTTTGAAGCCAGAAAGTGGTATTGGCTGTTCAGCCAATCAGTGGCTGAGGTGGAACATTGCTGTGGATGCCAATTGGCTCAGTGACCAATACTACATGCTGACTCCAAACCCGGCAGCACTGTGCAGCTCTGTGTGAGTGAGAAAGGTCACCACCATGATAAATAAAATGGTGGTGAGCATATACAGGTTTTTCACTTTTTTTAAATCAGAGACGAGCGAACCAGGTTCGGGTTAGAGTCCATCCGAACCCGAATGTTCGGCATTTGATTAGCGGGGTCTGCTGAACTTTGATAAAGCTCTAAGGTTGTCTGAAAAACATGGATACAGCCAATGACTATATCCATGATTTCCACATAGCCTTAGGGCTTTATCCAGGTTCAGCAGCCACCACTAATCAAATGCCAAAAGTTCGGGTTCGGATGGACTCAAGCATGCTCATGGTTCACTCATCTTTATTTATTATCCCTTTAATTCTATGGAGTTAGTAAAGCGGTTGCCCCTTGTGTCTGCCTAACCTTCAATATCCCCACAAAATAATATTATATTACATATCAATAAAGACAAGTAATATATTCTTTATAAAATGTTTTATTTGATGCAATGCAAACAATTGACAATGTATAATACTCTCTGATGGAATATCAGGGTGTAGAATAGGAATCACTGGCATATTTTACTCTTTGTATCTGCATTATAAACTTGTTAGGTGCAGGTAGCTGATGGTGATCCTTGGAGGTTATCACCAGTACAGGCCACGTGTAGAATGCTAATGAGCATAGTCCTCTACATGTGATGCAATAGACAGTAGAACCACTATTTTTTTTAGAGTCGGAGTTGTCACCCATTTGTCTGCAGACCCCCCTTCGTCTCCATTTATCTCTATAAAAAAAGGAATCTGTCACTAACTTAATGCCGCCTTAAATGAGGGCAGCATAAAATAGTGATATAAATGCTGAACAGATAAGTGAATTACTTAAATCATTTTATTTAGCCATTTTCCTAATATGCAGGAGAATAGGATTCTTGCCACATCCCTCCCTCCTCCAGCTGCTGATTGACAGTTGGCTGCCTATACACAGCATGGATAGATAACTGCCAATCAGCAGCTGATGGGCAGGAGTTTCTGCTTATTATGAATATCAAGGACTACTGGGCTCATGCACATAATGGAAAGGATTACTTAGTTATTAAGGAGGATCTCTCCAAATCAGCTGCAAAGAACAATGTAAGTGATACATCATTCTGTTCAGCTTCTCTGTCTCTACTTTATGCTACCCTTAGATAGTAAAGACATAATTACATCCCCAATTCAGCATTAACAGGACATTGTACAGATGATGTAACCTAGGAAAGGACCATCCACTGGACAGGTTCTCTTTATGATGAGTTGACTAGGATCCCATGCATTTATTTATGGTCTTTTACCTTTTATTTGTGCAGAATTGGAATGTTTGTAGCAGCAGAAGAGGAGTGTGCTGGTCTTGTAGTAGGCAGTGACTTAAGTAAGTGGTATAGCGAGCAATGATACATGGCTTAATATGAGAATGCGTCTACATGATATGAGAATGGAAATGGAGTCATATGAGAACCTAACAGCCTAGAACTTGTATACAAGCAACTGAGGATCCTGTCAAATTCATGTAGCACAATGCACCTAACATAAAATTCATACAGATTTTTTGTCCAAAAGGTAAAATTTCCATTAATATCTGACTGGTTGTTTTGCTTGTACAAAAAGCATCAAAATATTGCATACGAATATCTAGTTGGTCTTAAAGGATTGCTTTGAAAATAGTTGTTTAAGCTGTTGCTCAGTAGTCGCCTCTCTCTGCTGCATCAGTTCCTTGTCTCCTTTGGTCACTCCCCAGGCATCAGGCTTTGCCATAGAAGGACAATAGGGTCTCCCCGATGCTGGTTTCAGCTGCTCCCAATACTCCCGCCTGGCCCTGCCATAGAAGAATAATAGGCGATTGATACATATCACATAATAAATGGTGGACATCATTTTTTATTATTATTAGTATCCTGTATCACACCTGTAAAAAGTTTTGATCGGTTAGAGTCTTGGGGGGAGATTTATAAAACTGGAGAATTGGCTCAGTTGCCCCTAGCAACCAGATTCCACCTTTCATTTTTTAAATAATCTGAGGAATTAAGGTGGAATCTGATTGGTTGCTAGGGGCAACTAAGACAAGTCTACTTTACATCAGTTTGAGGAATCTCCCCCTTTGTGTTAAGACCCCTACATGTTGCTAGATATAGCCAGGAAAAGCAAGCAGCAGTACCCCACTCTCACCAGATCACTGCTTTATCCAAATCATCTCCCTGTGTAATAAAGACAACGATCACAGAAGAAATAAA
Source organism: Dendropsophus ebraccatus (assembly GCF_027789765.1). Lineage (NCBI taxonomy): Eukaryota > Metazoa > Chordata > Amphibia > Anura > Hylidae > Dendropsophus > Dendropsophus ebraccatus. The sequence continues at coordinate 161,749,088 of NC_091456.1, read as the reverse complement.
TTTTATACTTACCTGTCCAGGCTCACCTGTGTCATTCATGCTTTTGCCTGCTCCCTTCAGCCATCATTGTCACTTCTGAGCCAGTCTCCAAAGTTGCAGGCTGCTTGCCTCAGCCAGTGATTGGCTAAGTGGCTTGTCACTTCAGAGTCTGGCTCAGAATTGACAATGATGGCTGCAGGAAGAGGGCAGAAGAACCCTGGGGAGTGTGGACAGGCAAGTATAAAGTTTTTACACATTAAAAGGCAAGATACATACATACAACTTGCTACACAATGATCGAGCCGTGATTGGACTTAGTAAGTGAGTGCTTATCAAGCAGATCAGCACTTGCTTATGGTGTGTTTACACAGAGATTTATCTGACAAATTATTGAAGCCAAAGCCAGGAATGGATTTGAAGAGGAGGAATCTCAGTCTCTTATAACCTGTTCTGTTTATAGTCTGTTTCTGGCTTTGGCTTTAATAATCTGTCATATTAATCACACATATCCCTAATGGCCCTATGTGTAAAAAGACTAGTATGACAGTAATAACAGAACTGAACCAAAAATAAGGAACTAAAAAAAAAAATTCCTTCACTGAAATACAAGATGACAAAATATAATCATAGCTTTATACCTTGCTCGAACCCAGGGCTTAGTATGCATGTCCAGTCCGCTGGCCCAGCTGCCATGTTTCTCGGAACCTGCTGGTAAGAATCCTCTCTCAGGAGCCAGCTCCTCCGCTATAGCTCTGGTATGGTACGGCTCAAACCCACAACAGCCGCCAATGTATCGGACTCCAAGATCGTAGGCTGCTCTGGCATACTTATGGATGTCCCATCTGGTCACAATGCGGGGTTCCAGGGCTGAAATATATATTATAAACTATAACTAATAGAAAACTTTATTCAGCTATTACATTGACTATAACATTGCTCAGTTTTCAGCATTGTACTTTAATGCCGGGTTAAACTTTGTACTCACCAAAAGGGAACTCTGGCAGGTCAATGAAGCCTTGCTTGCCACAGTCAGGGGTGTGATACGCAAGCGGTTGTGTCATGAGATGAGCCTTGACCTTGGCCGCAGCCAGGCCTTCCTTCATCAGTCTCACTGTTTCCACACAGGTCATGGGGTCAAAATGGCAATTGACTCCAACCACAGAGGCCCCTGCAGTGTACATTAGGTAACAGTCCTTAGTACAAGGTAAAGTGGTCACATATTAAACATTACCATTGATAATAGTGTTTGATCAGACACCTGGCTAAAATCCAGTAGGAGTTCTATGACAACCTGACATAGTAATGAAGATTACTTTCCACAGTGTAATATTCAAGGACAAAGACAAGAGTATAAAATCATAATGATATGTGGTCTGAGCTAAATATGAGTGATAGATGGCTACAAGCTTATAGAACCTACTAGATGTCAACTAAAGTACTAAAATATGCGGCTTTCTAGAGGGAAAAAATAAATAAATAAATTATATATATATATATATATATATATATATATATATATATATATATATATATATATATATATATATATAATTTTTTTTTCAAATTAACCGGTAAATTACTTCTATTTAAAAAATGTTATGTCTTCCAGAACTTATCAGCTGTCATACGTCCTGCAGGAAGTAGTGTATTCTTTCCAGTCTAACAGTGCTCTCTGCTGCCACCTCTGTCTGTGTCAGGAACTGTTCAGAGCAGGAGAGGTTTTCTCAGGATTTTTTTTTTTTTTTAATAGCCAAATGGAAATATAGAAACTCAAAAAAATGTTTTAACAAAAACTAGATTTAGGTAATTGTCTGATGACGCATCCCCCTTGATATAAAGGATGCAATATTTTCTATGAGGATATGCTACTACTCTACACAGTTCCTGACATGGACAGAGGTGGCAGCAGAGAGCCCTGTGTCAAACTGGAAAGACCCCTATCAGGCTCCATCACAGTTTACATGAAATTTCTTCTAATCAAATGGGATGAACCATTTGACACGCAGAATCTTTAATAAAAAAACAAAATGTACCAGCTTTCGCCAGCCTGACAGCACACTCTCCAGGGGATACACCATTCAGGTCTCCTTCTGGACCAATGCATAATGTAGCTGCAACTGGCTTCCCGGACTCTTTTAGCACTTCTACTGCCCACACAGCTTCTTCCACATGTTCAAAGTACTGCAAATAGATAAACACAAAAAGGCTAAGACTCTTAATCTTTTTATGCTGCCTATATTAACGTGAAGTCTACCATCTCAAGTAACTTTTCAGGATGGCACTATTTGTAGTCATATGTATTCAGGATTTTCCAGCAGTTCTCTCCAGTCTAGGCTCCAGAGTGGAGACTAAAGATGAGAGAACCTTGAGCATGCTCGGGTTCATACGAATCCGAACACTCAGCATTTAATTACCGGTGTCTGGAGAAGTTGGATGCATCCCTAGGGAGTCCTGGAGAACATGGATACAACCATAGGGCATAGACTAGATCCATGTTGTCCAGGGCTCCATCCAACAGTAATCAAATGTACAGGTTTAGGCTATGTCCACATGGTGTAAGAGACCGGCCGTTTCTTGACCCGGCCGGTCTCTGCAAAGATCATCCCGGCCAGTACCTAAATACCAGCCAGATGATTGATCTTTCCAGCCAGTGTTCTGATGTGGGCGCATCAGCTCGCGTCCGCATCAGAACTCCTCATAGCACACCGGGAGCCGGAGCCGCTCGCTTCATTGTGTGAACTGACATGGGTTTCTACGGCCGCAATTCATTGAATTGCGGGCGCAGAAAACTGATTGTCAGTTCTTTGCGGCACCTCGAGGGATCCCGGCCAGAGCGTATACAATCTGTATACGCTTCGGCCGGGATCCCATAAGAGAACATGCGGCGTGTTCACCGGTACAAAGTACAGCCGTTGTTGCCGATGGCAACAAAGGCCGTACTTTTATGTTGTGTGAACACAGCCTTAGATGAACATGCGCAAGTTTCGCTTATCTCTAGAGGAGAACAGCTACCAGCTGATGTCTCCTGTACACTGCACAAACTGAAGCAGCAGTATGAAGGACGTTATAGAGCCATATTGAGTAGTGTAAGTTATGAATTGAATCCAGCACTGGGGTGAGATATAATATTTACTACAAACTGCTTCAGTTTGAGAGTCTCTGCCTTTTTGTCATTCTGAAGAGTCTTCCTTCTTCCCCCTCCCCTGACCATAGACTTCTGTGAGCAGCTGTAATCTGATCCGTCAGTAAACTGATTTGTCTCCAGATTGATATGAGCAGTAAACATTGCACAGAGAGGCGGAAAGGACCCTGGAATTTTTCTCTAATGCATGTCATATATTTGCCTCATATTTGCCTGTACTATTCATTTATAATTTATTAAAACGGCGAAGCAGTCAGATGATATGACGCTCATGTTACCTCAGCGATGAGAAAGTCCACATTCTTTTTGACGAATACATCCAGCTGTTTGCGAAATATAGCTTTGACCTCAGTCTCACTCTTGCAGCTTAAATATGAAGGGGTTTGGCTGACACCTCCTGCCACCAATGCATCACCTTCATTTGCAACCTCTCTTGCAATGTCACAAGCCGCTTCATTAACTTTCTGGCCCTGAAAATGAGCAAATAATTCACATTAGTTCTGTGAACTGAAAGAACGAGGGCTCCTTTATACCATAAAGTCGGCATAATGTTATGTCAGCTACGTCACATAATCAACTAGCGCCAAGGACGGACTTCCTGAATAGAGATGAGCACACTTCAAGCACGGTCAGGTTCATTTGAAACAGAGTGTGCAGCATTGGATTACTGTGGCTGAAGTTGGATGCAGCCCTAGAGAACCTGAAAAACAAGGAGACATGGCCTATGGTTGTAGGCATGTTTTCCCGACAGACTTAGGGCCCTATTACAAGGAGTGATATCGGCCCATTCGGACGATTATCCCTCTTTGTAATAGAGACAACGATCAGCCGATGACTACGATCATTGGCTAATGGTTGGTTTAAGTTCGGACCTAAAAATCGCTAGCCACCGACCGTACAGCGCTACGTGTAATAGCGATGCGTAGACGACAGCTGACGATTCCCCAAACACCTTATCTCTCCCCGCTCCTGGTCTTCTCTCCTGTGCGCCGGTGGCTGCAGCGTCTGAGCAGCCTGTCAGCTGATAGGCCGCTCAGACAATGCTGCTGCCAGGACTGGGAAGCTGCAGAACACAGGAGAGAAGAAGGGGAAAAGTAAAGTGTCAGGTGTTTAGGACATCACTAACAAGGTCCAGTAAACAAGTGCCGATCTAGTAAATCAGCAATCGTTTACTAAAATGATCGTGTAATGGGACTCTAGGACTGCATCACTGCATCAAATTCAGATGGAGCCAGTCATGCGTGAGGTTTGCTCATCTCTATTCCTGAACAAGTCAACTTCAACTGATGGTTCCCTTGCTGCCCAATATATCCCACCCCCTGAGAGGTAAAATTACAAAAGGTATTATTAATACTATTATTCAAATTATCAATGTCATTGACAGCATGTGTATGGTGGCTTCATATGGGAAACGGAGACAGACAGGGGAAAGTGTAAGGATGGGAACAAGAATGCAAAGTGCTGGAAAATGTCGGGAAAGGAAGACTAAGAGCATATAACCAATGACATCCATCTTGCAAAGTAAAATAACTGTATAGATAAATGACTGTGCTATATAGGCTGAGAGCTTTACAATCTCTTCTATACACTTACTGAGATCTTCTCTGCCACATAGTTCCCTCTGTTCTCCAGTTTATCGTCACTGGCATAGAAGGTGAACGTCTGCATTACATTTGCTCCAGCTCTGAGGAATTCTCTATGTAGCTGACGGACTGTAAAACAGAAAGGTGTGATGCAATGCTGATATAATCCCACTATAGTGAATGGACCAGGAACCAGTGGCCATTGAATACTCAGTGATTCTTAATAATTATTTGCTTCATGTATCTAACATATAACCCCCTCCTGAGCACATGCGTGTAAAGTGCCATCACTCTGCTTAGCTATCCAATGTCACAGCTGGCTGCCAGTTCATAAGGTCAGCTATATGAGGCCAGTAATGAAATGTCTTCACTAAAATAAGCCTGGCTATGAGATTACAGTACAGGGTTACACGCTTTTTAGATCATGCCAAGTCAATGAATGCCATTGTAACATCTATCTTTATAGGACATCCCCAGTCTCATTCATACAAACCCTAGCTGATTACTTGGCATAGACCAATTTCCCTACCTTGACAGTCTTATAGGGAACTTATATTATAGTGGGAACCATCATGTTATAGAGCGAAAGGAGCTGGGAAGATTGATATTTTGGGCTAAGTACTAATGTGGGGCCTGCACAGTGATTGACAGCTCTCTATATGCACACTTATACACAGATAGCCGTCATTCACACAGTAGCACCACCTACTAAGTGAAAATTTATCAAACTATATCAATCTGCTCAGCTCCTCCCACTCTATAACATGACGTCTGCAGACTGAACTGCACATGTGCATAGTGGCATAGCTACCATGGAGGCAGACCATGCAGCTGCTATGGGCCTGGGGGGCCCCCACTGCATGGGCACCATAGCAGCTGCATGGTGTGCCTCCATACTAGCTATGCCACTGCTTTAAAGGGGTTAACAAGAATGAGAAAAATCTGATATTTTCTTGCAAAAACACCAACGCTATCCTCAAGTTGTGTACAATTCGCTCCATTCACTAGACACAACCTGAGGACACGAGTGGTGCTATTTCTGGAAGGAAGCAGACATGTTTTTCTAAGACTGGACAACCCCTTTAAGTTATTTCATATTCTCCATTCATATATAGAGTAATATTTAATATAGCTATATATAATGTTTAATGTTTCTTTTTTTCTTCCTGTTTAAAGGAGTTGTTCACCCCCAAATGTGTTTTTAGATCAACTGGTTCCAGCAAGTGCCAGAGATTTCTTATTAACTTCTATAAAAAAAAAATAAAAAAAAAATATCAAGCCTTCCAGTACTTATCAGCTAATGTATGTCCTGCAAGAAGTAGTGTATTCTTTCCAGTTTGACAGTGCTCTCTGCTGCCACCTCTGTCCTATTTCAGGAACTGTGCAAAGCAGTAGCAAATACCCATAGAAAACCCCTCCTGCTCTCCAGGATAAAAACCAATACGTTTTCCTGCTGGACATACAGCAGCTGATAAGTACTGGAAAACTTGTGAAAGAAAGAAATTACAAATCTCTGGCACCAGTTGATTTAATAGAAAACATTTTTTGGTGAACCCCTGTAAATTAGAAGACAAGCTGACCACGAGCAGACATCTACCTGCCTCCGGGTGTTCCACTGCAGCTTCAGGAGTCCATGGTCCAGCTTTGACGAAACCTCTTTTCTCCAAGGCAAACACAAAGCCCCCATCTCCGATAACAACTTCCCCGGCATCAAGACGCTCCAGAAGTCCCTGAGACGAGATTTAAGGATTAAACCTTGTGTATGCTAAATGTACTCATCCAAGCATATACATGAGGGCTGCACTTCTGTCCTGTGCATGACTCTGAATAGGCCATAGGCAATAGGACAGGGATGGGGAACCTTCGTCCCTCCATCTGTTGCAAAACTACAATTCCCATCATGCCTGGAAAGCTTAAAGGGGTTATCCAGTGCTACAAAAACATGGCCACTTACTTCCAGAGACAGCACCACTCTTGTCTGCAACTTGGGCAGGGGTTTTCTGCTCAGTTCCATTGAAGTGAATGGAGCTTAATCGCAAACCGCACCTGAACTGGAGACAAGAGTTGTGTTGTCTCTGAAAGAAAGTGGCCATGTTTTTGTAGCACTGAGATTCACCGAGCCATAGCCATAGTATTCACAGAATTGCCCTTCACGTAGAGGTCTTATCTAAAACAGACATACAGTACGTTAAATGCAATGGAGATCCATGGACAAAAACAATCTGTATAACATAAATAAAGATATTTAAGAAAATCTAGTAATATATGCAGATTGTAAACATGGCTCTATATACAAACAGGAATATAGTGAGTGTATCTTCACATGGAAAGAATTCCACAAGCATTGCAATGTGGATTTCATAAAAAAATATTGCATTTCATCATTTACACTGTACGGGGGCTAGCCTGCCTATAAGCAGCACTGTACAGGGGCTAGCCTGCCTATAAGCAGCACTGTACAGGGGCTAGCCTGCCTATAAGCAGCACTGTACAGGGGCTAGCCTGCCTATAAGCAGCACTGTACAGGGGCTAGCCTGCCTATAAGCAGCACTGTACAGGGGCTAGCCTGCCTATAAGCAGCACTGTACAGGGGCTAGCCTGCCTATAAGCAGCACTGTACAGGGGCTAGCCTGCCTATAAGCAGCACTGTACAGGGGCTAGCCTGCCTATAAGCAGCACTGTACAGGGGCTAGCCTGCCTATAAGCAGCACTGTACGGGGGCTAGCCTTTCTAAAAAATAAAAACACTTTGGTGTGCAAAGAAATCCAAAAATCCATGCCTAGCAGTTTTGCAGCATATCCAGGTATGTTCACACATTGCAGATTTGCAGACAGTGTCTTTCAGTACCAGCATAATAAAGACCTGCCTGTATTATCTGGTTTTATCTATGGCCTGGGCTGCTGGCTATGAATAGGTATATTAATACATTCTGGTTGTATGCAGGATGGCTGGGTGGCTACCTAAAGGTTACCTACATCTCAACACAAGTCATGTTGCCCAAGTAGTTTCAATGTCCTAGATGCACATGTGCTTCCTGACTAGTGACCCGAGGGTGCCTAAACCCACTGGGTGATGGCACACTGCATGCGTATCACACATTGAAGCCCGCTCGCTTATTAGGCTAGTCACTACAAGGAATTTTTATAATAGCAATCAGATTTCTAGTCAATATACGTGGTTCGCCCTCACCATTCACATTTGTTGGTCACAGGATCTTAGTAGGTGTATGTGCAACCATCAGGTCCCTCTACCTCCTGCAACCATCAACTTCCCATCTGGCAATGCCAACCTCTATGTACAGCTCTTCATAGACAATAAGTTCTCCCTAAGCTTCACTTAAAGGGGTTAACCAGAGCTACAAAAACCATGGCCACTTTTCCCCTTCTCTTGTCTCCAGATTGGGTGGGGTTTGGAACTCAGTTCCATTGAAGTAAATGGAGCTTAATTACAAACCACACCTGAACTGGAGACGAGAGGGGGAAAAGTGGCCATGTTTTTGTAGCTCTGGATAACCCCTTTAAGTGTGGCCATTGATCCCTGACCCTTGCAGGTGCCTTCTGCCACTCAGCATTGGGGAACATTTGTAGGGGCCTCCTCTAATGCTCATTTCAAGTGCATGTACTTAAGCTTTTAAAATAAAAAAAAAAATAAAAAAAAAAGTCTACACCACTTCTACACATACTCCTTTGTGAGTGCTGATGGTCTAACTAACTATTACATCTTATATACAAGTCCTGTTTCCTACAAGTCTAGACTTAATAAATTTGAACATACATAGAATCATTTTGCTTATAACCAAGTAGACATATAAAAAGAAGACAGTTCCAGCTGTCACAACTTCTCCAGGTAAGGAGTTTTTCATCTCTATAACAGCTTGTTATGTGATCTGTACATAACTCAATTCTTATTCCTAGATAATAACCTCTGCAGAGTGTCTAGAATAGCAGAGCTCAACATGTGGCTTACCTTTTTGGCCTGGCCACTCTTAGGTCCGGTTGGTGCCATGCCTGCAGTGGGTGAGTGAGATGATGTTAGTGCCAATTGCCGCTCTATCTTTTATATAAATGTGCTGACGGGTGTGGCTGACTGAGCCTGTTTTCTTCTCTCTGATTTGTGGCCCTATCCCCCCACCTCCTCCCGTTATTCTATCCTCCAGATATTGGCAGACACCACACAGAGACACAGATCAGCTATCTGCAGTGCAAACATATTTGTCCTTTAGTAACTGTTAACCCCTTCCTGCCAACGCAACCCAGTAGAGGACCCTTCTATTCTGCATTGTGCAATGTTACAGAGACAGCAGCACAGTAGATAACCTTTCTATCCTGCATTGTGCAATGTTACAGAGACAGCAAAAAAAAAAAAAAAAAGTTGCAAAACATTCCAGTATAAAAAGTTGAGTTGTTGGATGCATGGATACTGTCAAAGGGTTAAACCGGCTTTAGGTCATCGCCATAAACTTTGTTACCATGGACCGTTCTTTGAAGCTAAATATTTTCTTTGCTGTTGCTGAAGAGTCCACTTCTCAAAGTCCGCAGATGGAGAATAAACAATGTGGGACATGGGAGTCCTGGGCTGGGGATCTGTAGAATGTTTAACAGATCCTGATCATGGCTTGGATTGTTATTTTCCTGCAGGACGGATGAGGGTTGGTGCTGATTTGTGAAGCAGGAGGGCGGATCCTGGCAACTTGTCATCTCACTCACTATTTGTTTTGCTTTTTTTTTTTAATTTTTTTTTTTTTTAGCATCTGGAGTAAGGGAGTAAGAAGGGTGTATGAGGTGTCAGTGCTTCTCCACCTGCCATCAGCACTCTCCGCAAGATGAGGCTCCAGAATGTCAGGCTCCTGCTGCAGACCAGGGATCATGTCCTAGCAGCTAGGGGCAGGGGACAGGCTGTGGTCACTTGTGTGCAAGAGCCCAGGAGGACAATCAGCACAGGTCCTGAGAAAGAGAGGTGGGTGACGCACATATGTATGCAAAGGGGTTCACTATTGGTTCAACATAAGTAAATACTATACAACCACTAATCTAGTTGAATTTCACTATGTACTGGTGTGGTTTGCACCTTGAGGACTCTCTAAGTTAAACTGTTCCTGTTTTTTTGTTCCAGAAACAGTGCCACCCTTATTTATAGGCTGTGTCAGGTATTGCAGCCCAGTCCCAATCTCTTTTCTAAAACCATCCCCCCTCATTACGTTTCCTTGCCTATGTAAAACTAAAGATAACACATTGCAGCTGTGCCAAATTAAAAACTATTATGGCAGCTTTCTTCCAGAAACAGCTCTACCCTTGTCCCTAGGTTGAATCTGGTATAGCAGCTAAGATTCATTCTCTTGAATAAGTGCTTAGCTGTAATACTAGAAACAACCTATACACAAGTGTGGCACTGTATGTGGAAGAAAGTGGATACTTTTTATCCATTGCTGAATAACCCATTTAACTCTATATATCTTCATTTTAATATGTGCAGTAACATGGCCCCAACAATCAATTTATCTGTATTGACAATGTATTGATAATGCATGGTGCCTGACTTTATGTATTGAAAGTGTTAATGCCACCTAGCTGTTGTTTGTTGAGCTGCACACACAGCAGCTATAGATGTATTCTGGGAAGAAAGTAGCCATAGACATGTCCTATGTTTCCACAGGGAGGGGTAGTCTAGTCTAGTGCTAGCTAGCAAGGTGTAAGGGTGGGTTCAGACTATGGAATTCTCGTGGACAATGTCCGCGGAATTCCGCAGTATGTCCGAGCGCACGGATGTGCGCCTTTCTGCCGGCTCCATAGACACCATTCTATGGGCCGGCGTATTTCGCTATCCCCCAAAAGAAGTGACATGTCACTTCTTACGGCGGATAGCGGAATACGCCGGCCCATAGAATGGTGTCTATGGAGTCAGCGGAAAGGCGCACGTCCGCGAGAATTCCGTAGTATGAACCCACCCTTAGTGAGTGAGGGGCAGCCAGGCTTTCTCTTCTCTAGTCTAGGCCTCTAGACAACCCTGGTTATTCTTGGAGCCACAGCCCCTGCAAAGAGTTGTCCAGGCCATTACCCCATGCCAGTAGCTGAAAAGCAGTAGCGGATTACAATAGGTCTGTTTCGGGTGGGAGACCGGGGCCCTGAGCTCCTGGGGGGTTCATGGCCACCCAAACAGACTTTTGTCTCCTGGCTACAATCCTGACATGATTTGCAAAAATATTGCGTTTTTTTTACAGTTATTTTGCACAAATTAGGGTATTATGACATTATCTATCCTGTACTATGGACACTACACTTGTGCCGCCATAGTTACTGTGGGATAGGGGGGCCCAGGCTTGGTGAAAAGCCCGGGGCCTATGGTAAAGTTAATCCGCCCTTGCTGAGGTTATATTTTCAAGCTGCCTAGCAGAAAGAAAAACAAAGGGGAAAAGCATCACAAGTGCCTCAATGCATAGTTGGGCCTACTGGGCTTAAAGGGGTTATCCAGCATTACAAAAACATCCAGAGAGCACTACTCTTGTCTTTAATGTGCAACTTAGTTCTATTAAAGTGAATGGAGCTTAAGAGGTATTCCACTCTAACATAACTTTTTATATGTTGCTGCCCATGGTGAGACTAACAATTCCTTCCATACGTATTATTATCTATTTAGTCTCCTTCTACCAGTTCTGAGCTGCTGCTTTTTGCGGAAAACACAAAAATTTGTGTATGAGCTTCTCTCTCCCACTCCGCCCCCCTTCTGAGACAGCTGATGTAAACAAGTCCCTGACTGGCTTTATCTGCAACTTTGAAGCTTCTTTGTAATGCTAGGTGGTTTATTCTGAGGTCAAGTTGCTCATGAACTCACTGTGGTTAATTCTTCCAGCATTACAAAGAAGCTACAATGTTGCACATAAAACCAGTCAGGGACTTGTTTACATAAGCTGTCTCAGAAGGGGGGGGGGAGGAGAGGGAGACGGAGAGAAAAGCTCATGCACAGTTTTCTGTGTCTTTAGCAGAAAGCAGCAGCTCAGAACTGGGGGAAGGAGACTGAATAGATAATAACAAGTATGGAAAGAACTCTTAATCTCACCATGGGAAGCAACATATCAAAAGTTAAGTTTGAATGGAATAACCCTTTAATTGCGAACCACACCTGAACTGAAGACAAGAGTGATGCTGTCTCTGGGAGAAAGTGGTCATGTTTTTGTAGTGCTGTATAACCCCTTTAAAGCCAGGCCTAGTCATTCCAGTAGCTAAAGGTGACCATACACCTTCAATAACTGATAACCAAACAGACATTCTGCTGTTAGTTATCTCTTCTGTCCGGCCCCCATCCTCTCCATACACAGTAATGTTGGGCACAGCTAAGCATTCCTCTGTTCTCTATGGGGTGGGTTATTTCCCCCAAAAGAAAGGGTTCAGGCAGTGATTTTTCATCATGCCCGACCTCTATCTCCAGCAAAATCATCTGTCAGTGGAGGCTGGGGAGAGCCCCATACACCTTATACTGACACCTGAACCTACCATGTTCGGCAGGTACAACCGACAAAAGTATGAGGTGTATGGGGACATTAAGAGGCTACACCTCAACTGCCTGCACCCACATGTCAGGGCAGAGTGTTAACCAAGTGAAATAATCTCCTTTAGTAAAGCAAAGTGAATGGACTGTGATTGCCTAAATTTGCCAGGGAACAAAGCAAAAGGAAGACAGCGACCCTATCTCAGCTAAAAGGGGCTTCCTTGCTCTAGTCAACAAATTGGAGTCATTTGTTGCCTTAATATAACAAGATTGTGAAATTTGACCACATAGAAGAGACTAGACTGTGTCAGCGTGTTACTATCCCTCATATCTGTCCTTCTCCTTTTGTACGTCACCATTGGGACACCTTCCACCACACCTATACACGGTAATGCCCTCGCTAGCACGTGGTACTAGTGGGTGGTCCAGTGGCAACCATGGATTCCTTATATTACTGTATAGTAGGGTAAAATCTTATGGTTTTATTTCTTGCAAAAACAGTGCCACCCCTGTCCTCTTACAGAATAACCAAAGATGGAATGTATATGGAAAGGTTAAAGGAGAAGTCCGGCCGTAGCCAACTGCTAACAACCGGCAGGGGAAGGGGAGAAAACAACAATCAGACATTGCTTACCTCTCCCCAGGCCCGCAATGTGCTGCTGGATCACCCCCGGGACCCCTGCCGGAAGGCATTTTCCCAGAGTTGAGATGATGCCACGACTCAGGGGAAAATGCCCGTCCAAGTTGATAGACATCTCGCCCTAGTCACTGAGCGGGCTGTGACGTCGGCGGCTCACAATATCCCAGAGCTAGGTAAGGGTCCCGGGGCTGCCATCCATCGCAGCAAAGGCACGGGGAGAGGAGGGTTAACATTGTTTGTTATCTTCCCCCATGCCCTGTCATTTAAAAAAAAAAATGTTGTCGCGGGACTTTCTCTTTAACTGTGCTTGTTTACTTGTTTCTAGACATATTCCAAGGTCTCCATTGTTATCTCACTCCTTATCTTAGTCTAATGTTTATCCTACTGGTCTGTTGGATATTTGTTCACTTGGGGACCAATTGGGAAATGTCTGTTGGATGGTTTACTTCTTCGGACATATACTCTTTGGGGGTTGAGGAGTCACATTTTTTACCAGACCCCATTAAGCTGGTCTGCACCGGCTGAAATCTAAAGGGGGGGGGGGGGGGTGGAGTAAAGTTGTTCGAAGGGGGGGGGGGGATTAAAAATGAAAAATCAAGTGGGGGAGCCTGTTCTGGTAGGTGGACATACTAGTGGCTCTGGAGCTTCATGTGTAACTCAAGTGCAGCCATGTTTGGGGGAAAGTACTCTATGCAATGGAGGCCTGTCCCCTGGGCAGTAGTATTCTGTATTCATAGCTAAGTATATAGTGTTCTAGTTGACTTTTTTTTTCTTTTTTTAAATTCTTGCTTTGTATTTGCCGTTATTAACACAGTCATCAATGTTTTTTCCACTTGGCTATTGATTCCATACCTATTATGATTTTACGGTTAAAATCTTATTATTGGTTGATGTTATCCACTGCTTTATGACTGTATAGTGCTATGTATTCTCCCAATTGTAAACTGTCCATAACATACGTGTAGATTCACCACTGTCCTGTTATCTTTGCTTTTGTATATGTTAGCAATGCAGAAAGCCCATCTTCTATCCTGGGAAAGAGATGGAAGGACACTGCGGAGACTGTTATCATTGGTGGTGGATGCGTAGGGGTGAGTCTGGCATATCACCTTGCCAAGGCTGGCATGAAGGATGTGGTGCTACTGGAGAAATCTGAGCTTACCGCTGGATCTACATGGCACGCAGTAAGTGTTTTCCTGTATATGAGAACCCCATATAAAGAGAATTCGGTTGAGCTGCAATACCATGCACAACCTGTGGACTGGTGTGGCGTTGTTTCTATTAAAAAAAAAAAAAAGCCACCATTGTTTTCTAATCCTGGATAAACGTTTTAACAGACTCTTGTATTCATTTATGTTACATATGTAATGGTACTTATATATGGTAACTAGTACTAATGTAATACTAACTGGAAAACTTTAGCAACCTTATAGCTATATTGTATAGGTTAACACTGATGTGTTCAAGCTATTCACTTACAGGCTGGGCTTACAACATACTTTCATCCTGGGATCAACCTAAAGAAAATCCACTATTACAGCATCAAGCTATATGAAGACTTAGAAGAAGAGACCGGACAGGTAAGATATGCATTTGCATTGCAGTCATATAATAACATCTACTATCTTTATTCCAGGTGTTTATGCTCATATTGGACTGTAAAGTCTGTTCTCCTGTTGCTATGGAAATATTGCATTTTGCAACTTTATTTTAGCATTACAGGTACTTTGAAGGCCCTAGGACTCAGGGCCAGCTACAGTTTTTTGTGGGCTCTTAAACGACAAATATGCAAAGAAGGGGTCCGTGGAGCCTCAGTTACGAGTCTCAAAACATGGGAATAGCCAGATATCCCTCTCTCCAGAGAAGGAAGCCCGTTGCCAAGGGGTGCCTCCTAGTGGGGAGAGCACCAAACCACCCTGATACGTAGTCCCTCAGGTCCTCACTCTGTTGCGAGCTTTGGGACCTAAATAGGGAAACACCAGAGTGGCCCCTGTAAGTCAAAGTCTAACTGTGGCGAGTATAACGACATAAGACAAGGGTTACCAAGGCTAGGCATCCATCCACAGACTGCAGTTTCGGGGTATTTGCCCCTCGTCAGTGTGGAGTAGGATTCTGGCCACTGGGGGCAATGAAAAATAGACCAACAAAACACAACAATCACCGAACTCAGGGAGAACAGTGAAAAATTCCAATGGAGTACTCATTTACGAGTCTCCACTGATTGCCCCCTACAAAATTTGAATATGCAAAGAAGGGGTCCGTGGAGCCTCAGTTACGAGTCTCAAAACACGGGAATAGCCAGATATCCCTCTCTCCAGAGAAGGAAGCCCGTCGCCAAGGGGTGTCTTCTAGTGGGGAGAGCACCAAACCACCCTGATACGTAGTCCCTCAGGTCCTCACTCTGTTGCGAGCTTTGGGATCTAAATAGGGAAACACCAGGGTGGCCCCTGTGAGTCAAAGTCTAACTCTGTGGTGAGTATAAGGACATAAGACAAGGGTTACCAAGGCTAGGCATCCATCCACAGACTGCAGTTTCGGGGTATTTGCCCCTCGTCAGTTTGGAGTAGGATTCTGGTGTTTCCCTATTTAGGTCCCAAAGCTCGCAACAGAGTGAGGACCTGAGGGACTACGTATCAGGGTGGTTTGGTGCTCTCCCCACTAGGAGGCACCCCTTGGCGACGGGCTTCCTTCTCTGGAGAGAGGGATACCTGGCTATTCCCGTGTTTTGAGACTCGTAACTGAGGCTCCACGGACCCCTTCTTTGCATTATGAAATTTTGTAGGGGGCAATCAGTGGAGACTCATAAATGAGTACTCCATTGGACTTTTTCGCTGTTTTTCTTGAGTTCGGTGATTGTTGTGTTTTGTTGCTCTTAAGCGACAAAGCCTCAGCAAGCCCCTGGACTGCGGCACATCCGTCAGGGCCTACTGGAGGATCCTCTGGTTCTCCAGTGGGCCAGTCCAACATCTAGGGGGCATTGTTGGCTGAGTGACCAATAAAAACTGCCCTGTGGGACTGGGCCCCTAAAGGCGCTGTGGGCCCCGGTACTTGGCCAACTTGGGGTTGTCCAGGCTTACAAAAACATAGTTCCTTCCACCTAGAAACAGTGCCACTCTTCTCCCCAGTTTGGGTTGGGGTTTTGCAGCTAAGTAATATTGAAGTAAATGGAGCTGAACTGTAATACCACTCACAACCCGAGGACAGGGGTGGCACTGTTTTTGCAAGAAATTAACTATGGTTTTGTAATTCTGGATAACGCTATTTTCCAGAAGATGGTGTGAGATTGTATTGAAATGGTATCATGACAAATGGCATAGCTTTATGCTCTTTAAGATAGACACATCTGTGCGCTCAACAGAATTTACAGGTAAAAAAAAATGCATTTTATATCTCAAAAAACAGCCTGAAAAACCTGTGTGTATAAGGCTTAGGCTAGAGGTAGAGGTAGTGTTGAAGTGGTTACAGAAAGGGTAAACTATGAGGAAAAGTTTTATTATAGGATCCCATCACTGGCTCTGTTTTAATTTCTGCTCTGAATGGACAGATATGCATTACACACACATCATCATACTCTAGTGGGTCTTTATGATATGATGGGGCGAGAACTATAATTAGCATTAAATACACACATCCAGGTAACATAAGTGCACTTGTAAGTATATAGCTCATATCCTCTTGTGGATTTCAGGAGAATATTCCAATATAATATATTTACAGGCAGTTGGCTTCCACCAACCAGGAAGTATCAGAATTGCTTCAACACCGACTCGTGTGGATGAACTAAAATACCAGATGACCAGGGCCCGATGGCATCCCAATCCTCAGTATTTAATCGGACCAGAAAAAGTCAACGAACTGTTTCCTCTACTGAACATGGAAAAGGTATCAATCAAACCTGTCATTTTTGTCCAAAAATCTGCCAAGTGGGCGTGTTATGGGTGTGTCCTTTAAAACCCACCACATCCAACAAATTTATTAAGCAAACCGTCATTTTTGATGGGTTTTATATTCTACCAGTCACTTCTAGTGTGGCGGGATAGTTGGGTTTTTGTTTTGTCTTGTGAAAAACCTTCCAGATTTACTAAGGGCATGTGCCACGTCAATGAATTTGACACAGAAAAAAAACCCTGAAACAACCCATAATGGCTTAAAATTGAAGGATTGTTAGTAAATGAGGCCTATTGTAGGTCATCTATATTGCA
Source organism: Dendropsophus ebraccatus (assembly GCF_027789765.1). NCBI lineage: Eukaryota > Metazoa > Chordata > Amphibia > Anura > Hylidae > Dendropsophus > Dendropsophus ebraccatus. The sequence continues at coordinate 161,732,060 of NC_091456.1, read as the reverse complement.
TTATCTCTTACACTCTCTTTTAAGGGACTATTGAAGCCAAGAAGGTAGCTTTTAGCCAACATCTGCATTGCACAAATGTTAAGGTCCTATTATACGAAGCGATTATCGTCCGTATTTGGCCGTTACAGTTGATAATCGTTTCGTGTAATAGAAGACAACAATCGGCCGACATGCACGATGTCAGCTGATCGTTGTCTTTCGACGCGTTGAAAAATGAACAATCACGATAGCAGCGATATGCTGCCGTCGCACTGTGGAATAGGAGCAATCTTCTATGGGCTGCCTGGACGTTTTATCGATCACCCAGGCCAAAGAACAGTGACATGGAATCTTGGCCGGAGTTCATACTATGTGTATACGCCCCGGCCGTGATTTAATGCATTCACATACAACTTATGTTTTGTTTACGGCCATGATTTATGCAAAGCATACGTTGTGTGAACAGAGCCTATAGGTGCAAACATTGTCCCTGTTCTGGCATATTTTCTAAAATGTAACCATGTCATTATAGATGGAGTAAAAACACTGAATGTAATGTGTATGCATGGTTAGTATGTACTATTGGCTCCATTTAGGAGCATTAGGTTTTAATCAATATGTTCTCAGGATAAGTCATGGGAACAGCTATGTGCCAGAAATCTGAAGGAGACAGCTGCTTCGATTTCACAGCAGGAAAGTTTCCTGGAATGGAGACCTTCTCCTGCAGCGAGGTAGAAATGACAGCAAGCCAGGGAGCGAATCACTAAGCCCCGCTCTTCTCCCAGATCTATCTAACAATCAGTGGGGGGGTTGAACCCACAGATTCCAACCACTTAAACTTTGATTGTCTCTAGGACATGAAGAGGTATTTTAAAGTGACAGTGCTCATTTAAAGGGGTTGCCTGGTCAATAATTGTAATAATTATTCATGCTGGGGTAGCTGTGGAGAACATAACAAACATGCATACTCAGCATCCTCACCCGACCCTTTTCCGGGTCACCCAGAGTCTGCCGGAACCCTCTCCGTCAGTTGTCAACCGACAATTATGTAGCATGGGAGTATAATGCAGATCTTTAATATGGTTCTTCACCTTGGATCACTTTGCACCTTCTTTTCCATTACTTGGACGTTCATCTATATGCACATGCCATAAGGTCTAGTGGTTCAGAAAATCAATAACGTATCAGATTTTTTTTCTGTATTTGTAATGTTATATATTTTAATCTTTCTTTGATGCAGTCTCTTTCAGCGTGATACATGTCTAGTAACAAAATGTTACGATTTGGACAAACAAAAGGCAGACAAGACGTCTGTTGTTCTGCTAAACATTTCAGGTTTATTATATATTTACCATTTATTTGTTTTACTACAGGTTCTAGCTGGATTGTACAATCCTGGAGATGGTCACATTGACCCTTACTCTCTGACTATGGCCCTTGCGTCAGGGGCCAGGAAATACGGGGCACAGTTATACTTTCCTGCACAAGTCACTGACCTGACACCTCGGTCTGATGGGACCTGGAATGTGGGGACCCCTCATGGGACAATTCATGCAAAAAGGATTGTGAACGCTACAGGTAGTAATTATTATCTTGTCTAAATAATAGGTTCTCCTGTTAACTGTATTTTGTTTTCTTAAACTGGATGTATAGGGAGGTTGTTGTTGTTTTTGGTTTCAACTGGAATGTCAGTGAAGAATTCCTTCTGCTCAGGGGCATAGCTAGGATTCACGGGGCCCCAAAGCAAGAAACTGTACGGTACCCTATGAATCCTGTATGCCCCCATGCACATATTCACATGATCCTACACTCTGCGTCAGTCCATTCCATTTTCCCAGATCCCCGATGCACGAGTGTCCTCACTGGCGTGCAAGGGAGCTAGGAGAATGGAACACCAAGGGACCGCTAGCTGTAAGCCGTAGCTACTATGGAGGCCGGGGGAGGGTGGCGTGGTCTGTGGCCCAGTAGCAGTTGCATGGTCTGCCTCCATGGTAGCTACGCCCCTGTTTCTGTCTAAATAAGCAATAACATTCAGGCACCTGGAAAAGCAGGGTTATACTTTCTATAGGCCTACATTGGATGTACATTGGAGTAAGTGTAAACCAATACTATATAGCAGACATACACGCAAACAAACAAAGGTTTCATATGTCTTAAACGGCTTCCTCCATGCTGGTATTAAAGTAAATGGACCCTAAGCCCCAATCCTGAATTCCCTGAATTAACAATTTATGACTGCAATGTTTCATGGCCCCCCAACTCAAAAGCAAAATGAATAAAACTAAAGAACACAAAATAAAGACACAACACATTGTAATTAGGTGTCAAATTGTCACAATTTTATTTAAAATGATATGGCACTGAAAAAAAACCAGACCCCCGACTTACAAAGAGTCACCCTCCAGCACTCAGGCAAGGAAAAAACCCCTGTGGAGGAAACCTCGAGGGAGCCATGGCTGGAGAACTGCCCCTTCCCTGGGCTTAGAGGGTAATAATAATATAGCATGGTTTAACAATTTGTAAATTTTAGCTGATAAAAAAAATATACTATAAATATACTACATCGGATGTAAGCAAGATCTGGCTGCCATATCTGTCACCTTATCAATAGTTAGGTGGAAGCCCCTTTTCTCCCTTACAGATCCAGGTTCATCTCTCAAGAAGGTGGAGACTCGGTCAAAGGGGTAATCTAAAGCATACAACCTCTTTTTTCCCCTTCTAGAACCTCCAAATCACCTCTAAAGGCTGGAGGAGAGTAAAGTAGTCAAGCTCAAGGTCCTCTGCAGCATTCAAGATGGCACTGATCCAGGCAGCGGGCCTTTCTTTTATGAAACCTTCTTGATGACATAAGCGATTGTCCTCATGGCTCACGGTTGTAATGGTGACTACAGGTTCCCATAGTGACCTAAAGGATTAACCCTTTAATGATTGGTGATGCACAGGTCATTAAACAAGCCAGTGACCAAGCAAGCGGCTTATGGTTAGGACACTAAGAACAATAAATAAAAAGCTTACAGATGACATGTACGGGTAGTTGTAGAAGTAATATGCCTGGCACAAGATTAGCAAGTACCTCACAACTTTTTGAACGGCCAAAGAGGGACACATATAACACTACACTAAGGCTGGGTTCACACTGCGGTTTTGCAATCCGTTTTTTTCATCCGTTTTTTGCAAAAAACGGATGCATTTGTGTGCATCTGTTTTGATCCGTTTTTTCATTGACTTCCATTGTGAAAAAAAAACGGATCAAAACGGATCCGTTTTTTTTTGACGGACACAAAAACGTAGCTGACACTACTTTTGTGTCCGTTAAAAAAAAACGGATCCGTTTTGATCCGTTTTTTTTTTTACAATGGAAGTCAATGAAAAAAAAAACTGATCAGTTTTTGCAAAAAAACGGATAGAAAAAACGGATTGCAAAAACGCAGTGTGAACCCAGCCTAACGCACCCTGCACACGTTCTACAACGGCTCTGTAACTGTCAGTGGCTGTACTACAAACAGCGCTTGGGTTGTCATGGTGATGCTGCCACAACTAAATATGGCTGCTTTGCCAATTTGCAGGACTTTGTGCTATTAGCATTGCCCTTGCATAAGATGGCAGAAGCATGTGGATACATAGATAGACAGTAGGCAATTAGATCGATTAGATAGATGAGAGTTATATAGATTGACGGATACAGGGCTAGCTCCAGGATTCAACAGGCCCTTAGGTGACAGAGCCTCAGTGGGCTCTTCTCAGTGCAGCGCCAATAAAACAGTAGATACTACAGATACCTAATGTAATTGTTGGGCGCCTGCTGTAATCCCACCAGGTCTTCCTCTGCTTTCAGTGGGCAAAAAAAAAAGCCTTGGTCAGCTCTCCTACAACACCATTTACACTACCAGAGGCATGCTTCTATGGCTAAAAATGCAGACACACAAAAATTGCAACAGCTCACTGATAATAGGAAGACATAAACCCAATATAGATATGAAAATCACTAAATGCAGCCCTCCAACTAATGAAGAAAAATCTCCATAAAAATAGCATACCATTTGCAAATAGTGTCTACCATCCCGCCACAGTGATATGGTGTGTCTGCATTTTCAGCCAAAGCAACAGGCCCCTGCCTAGTGTGAATGGTGTTGTAGGAGAGCTGACCAAAGGGTTTTTTTTTGTCTTTTTTTGTATGTGTTCCAAATGGGGGGGGGGGGGGGGAATGGCTGTCTCTATTTGGTTGTGCACTCCACTCATCCCACTCTGGAGGTTATTTGTGCCAGTATCAGTTGGATGCAGCATGCCCAGAGCATAGGGTTATTATTAGCCCTGGAGAGGCCATAGTTAGCATAGGTTCCATCCTGTGTATGAGCCTCATTATTTTATGGAGATTTTCTTTAGCAGTTGGGGGGCTACTTAAAGCGATTTTCATATCTGTATTGGGTTTATGTCTTGCCTTTAACAGTGAGCTGTTGCAATTTTTTGTGTTTTTGTGTGTTTTCAGTGGGCAAAACCTACAATAGCTGGCATGCTAGGGTGAATTGAGGGTTTTAGTTGGTTGGAGCAGTACATTGCTAGTATAGGTTACAGTGGGTTAGTTTCTGGCAAAATCCAGTATACCAAGGCCAGTATTACTGTGGTGTGCACTCGACCGGTCACTTGCTAGATGGTACTGTGTGATGCCACTACTGTGGTGGTTGGTCAGTGGAATATAGCTCAGCCGGATGATTGCTGTGACGCCAGTGCTTACTCAGCACACAGGTATGGAGGCACACCTCCTTTTAGTTTTTGAGGCTGGCTATACCCTTTCCCCAATGGTCGGTAACCTGCCGGGTTGTGATGGGTCCCTTGGGCGCTTATCACGGTGGTCCGGAGTGGAGTTTAACCCACCCAGACTGTCGGTACCGCCACCCACAGAAAATGGGAGATGACCCAAGGACAGTTTAACTGCTGTGTAGGTGCTTGTGCAATAACCACTGAATCTGAAACTTATACATGACTTTATTACCACTTGATTTTAAGTATAGGCTTTTGCGAGGGGTGTTTAAAGTAGCAACACCCGTGGTGGCACACAACATTACCAATAATACCTGTATACAAAGTACAAAAACAGTGCCACATCATGACCACCGCAATTTCCACCATACTGTTACTAAATAAAATACTATACTATGCTACTATCCCCCTATAACAGTGACCATGTATTGGTAGATACCAGCTCTGCCCAGGCTCTGCAGGCAACAGAAATTATTCCTTGCTCCAGCATATATAGTATTAAGTCTCCCCTTTACCCCCATATAGTAGTTATGTCACCTCTGTGCCCCCTCATAGTAGCAAGGCCCTCCTTTGCATCCATAATATAGTTATGTGCCCTCTGTGTACTTGTATCTTAGTTAGGTCCCTCTGTGCCCCATTATAGTAGTAAGGCCCCCCTCTGTGTATCCATATAATAGTTAGGTCCTGTCTAAGCTCCTATATATTAGTTAGGCCCCCTTTGTGTGTTCCCACATGGTAGTTAGGCCCCCAGTAGGTCGTATCCCTTCTGCAGCTATCTCCTCTTTAGCTAACCCCCCCAGGAGGTAGTATCCCCCTGTTAAAATCTTACTGACAGCATGGATATGTGAGTAGCTCTATTATTCATCTATTCCATTGTCTTCTCCCTCAGCAGTCTGGCCGCTGGTACCCTGTGCGACTGCATCTGCTGCATGCAACAAAAGTCACTTTCTGACACTGAGCATTCCATAGACCTTTAGCCTCCAATAGAAATGAATAGGGAAGGTAACTTCCGATCCATGTCAAGTCAAATCAGTAGTCACATGGTGTCAGTTCAGGACCAGAACCGGATCATAAATTACCAGCCTGGCTACTTACATTAGGCACAGTACTAGATGGCAATGAAGAAAGTTGGTAGAGTGCTGCTTTAGGATTTACTGTTTGCATTGTAGATAAATCTGTATCCTGAATTTTGCATAAGATCCGACAATGTGTTGCATGTGCCTATACCTCATATGTAGTTACTAAAGTCCTAGACCCTTGGTTACATATTGCTGCAACAACATCTGCTATTCAAAAGTAAAAATGTTTTGGAGGAACTTTTCTAGCCAAGTAAAACTGCTCTATAATAGGTGGGTGGGCTCCAGAAATCTGCTTACATACCGAGATCACAATTCTAGGAAAGACACTGAGAGACATTCATGATGTCTGTACTGAGCTGAACCCATGGAGCAGGATTAAGTAACATCAGCCACTGGCAGGACATTGGCTTGTATTACTTATTAAGCTACAGTACTGACACGGGTCATTTCACCGAATAACCAACTATTTTATGGAATACTTGTTGCTCTATATGTTATATATGTTAGTGTGCAAAAGTACCACATATTGCACAAACCCTATTTTGCACAAAAATGCAAAAACAATTTAGCTTTAGCTTTGCCTGTCCAGGCATGATGGGAATTGTAGTTTTGCAACAGCTGGAGGGCCGAAGGTTCTCCATCCCTGTACTACAGCATCAGGTATGTATAAACTCCTCTCCCTGACCTCTATATTGGCTTGTCAGTAACCATGAACACATATAGGCTCAGAAAGATGGCTGTCATGTTGCTGTAACATCATGCAGCTATTGGACAAGCATGATTTCGCCCAGCATGCATGGTACATGGTACTAACCTCCTCTCATCTCTATGTGGCGTTGTCACATTTGATATGCAGCATGATATGCAGCTATTCTTCACGTCAAAATGACTGATACCACAACTAAACCTGTCACACCCTGTTATATCAGGCACCAGTGATGTCCATCATTTGAAATATCTGAAATCCTTATGTTCTAATACAAATTGGCTGTGTGAGTCTTAGTCAATAAACTCCAATATAGATGTAAGTGAATTGGGCCATCCTGCAGAACATTGCACAACTCATGGTCAAAATTGCTGCAAAAACTTTAAAGGGGCTGCAAACCAGTGCTGCTACCCTTCATTGTAAAGATCAACAGAATAACCTAAAATGATTGGAAAGGGATAAAATAGTGTTGGAAAGAGCCCTTAGAAAAATATGTATATTACTAACAACAAACCATTGTAAAGAGATTATAACAGAGACAATGGCCGCTTATATCCTGATATCTTGTGTCAAAGGAAATGATTCTAACTCTGTACAAAGTTGTATTTAAGGGTCCTATTAGATGGGCTGATGCTGGCCCGATCACTAATGTAAACGAGCGTCTATTTTTTAGATCAGCGCTCATTTACTGAGCCTATTACACGGCTCGATTATCGTTTGGCAAGGGCTGCACAGACATCGTTAGCGATGTCCGTGCAGCCCTTGCCCTAAACTGTTATACATCACCTCTCCACACTCCTGGTCTTCTCCTGCTGTCTTCTTCCTCCCCGGCGCTGTGGCTGTAGCTTCAGAGCGGCCTGTCTGAGCTGACAGGCCGCATAGCCAATCACTGGCCCCACCGCCGCAGCCAGTGAGGAAGCATCGGGGAGGAAGCAGAGAACAGGAGAAGACTGGGAGCGCGGAGAGGGGATGTATAACAGTTTATTCAATTGTTAACCGATTGCTGCGCATGGCTATTACACATAATGATGCACGGTGGTCGGCCGATGGTTTCAGGTCTGGACCTTATACGGAGTGATAATCGGACAAATGGGCGGGCTTGATTCTCGCTACATGTAATAGAGCCCTAAGGCTACAATCAGAGGACCATATATGATGTCTGCAATCGTCCACAATATTCACCCTCAGTGTGTCCACAATGCAACCAAACTGCATCTGTAATTTGTATTTTTTCTAGATCAGCAAAAAAGGGGAAGGTGATAGTTAAATAAGTCAGAGTAGTTTAATATCATGTCCGTGCAGCCCTTGCTGCATGATTATCGAGCCGAGTAATAGGCTTAGTAATCGAGCGCCGATCTAGCAGATCAGTGCTCGTTTCCTAAAGTGATCAGGCCATGCAATATGCCCCTAAGTTTGTAGCACCACATTTTCCTCTCCTATGTAACCCCTTCACACCCCCTCCCACAAAATCCCAGATTCTAGTCCATAGAAAATCATTGCCAAGTAGAGCTGGCTTCATGTTTCCTCACTTGGAACAGCTAAACTGTTTAGTAACGTATACGACGTGCCAAGTCCCAACAGCAAAACCAGAATAAACCAGATCAGGCTGCTTCCTCGCTGCTCCTCCACGTTTAGGTTGTTTCAGAAAATCCAAATGTACAATTAGTTGCAGACGCAGCTTCATCGTCTCATGGTGGGAGAAATACTATTTGCCTTTGTGGCATTTTATATGCCTGTACCTCTAATCCAGGGACGCTTGTTTACTTCAGTACAGACAGAATATAGTTATATGTGTGTACAGCAGAGGTAGGGAACCTTGGCTCTCCAGCTGTTGCAAAACTATGACTCCCATCATGCCTGGACAGCCAAAGCTTTAGCTGTCTAGGCATGATGGGAGTCGTAGTTTTGCAACAGCTGGAGAGCTAAGGTTCCCTAAACCTGGTATACAGGAATGATCCTGCACAACTGTTCCCCAGTCTACTGCCTACGGCTATCAGGGCATGATGGGAGTCATAGTTTTGTAACAGCTGAAGAGCCATAGATTGGGAATACTGCTGTATACAGTGTATTTCTGCAGAGAAGGATTGGGTATTATCTGTGAGGAAAGAAGCTGTTCCGCACAGACCTGATTCCTCATGCAAGGTAAAAGCAATAGTTTTTCCGCTGCTACTCCGTATATGCTTTACTTGCTGCAATATAGCTGGCTATTCTCTTTCCCGGAATACGAGTGCAGAGGACCTCACCTGTGGGTGATCAGGCGTTGCAACATGGATAAAAGGAAACGTATTCCAGCAGTCCAATAAAATGCGGTATTTATTGTGTTAATTCCATAAAATCGTTACATACAAAAAACGTAGAAAAATGCTAGCAGTTACAGTTACATTCCAGTGGTGTTGGCCTCATTTCCTGAGGTGTCATTGTGGACTTGGTGACCTCCAAGTGGTCGAATAGATGTTCTTCAATAATCAAATACTTGTTCCCATTGACTTTAATGGGATTGAATATTCGATTGAATATTCGAATATCAGGAGATATGTGTACGCATATCGAATATTCTAATATTTCACTATTCGCTCATCACTATTAGCAAGGTTCGTTTCAGGTTCAGTTCGTACGAATCCAAACTTCACGAAAGTTAGCCGGATCGAACCAAACCAAACTTTTCAAAAGTTCGCTCATCCCTAAACATAACGTAACCCTCTAAGTCCTGATCACACTGCATTCTATTTCACTATCCTCCTGTCTGTCAATCTTTATCTGACAATTCATTTATATCCTAGGATTTTGGGCTCGAGAGGTCGGGAAGTTGATCGGACTTGAACATCCTCTTATTCCTGTGCACCATCAGTATGTGGTTACCGGAACTGTTCCTGAAGTGAAAGCCTTGAAGAAGGAGATCCCCGTTCTGAGAGACCTAGAAGGCTCATATTACTTACGCCAAGAACGTGATGGACTTCTATTTGGTCCTTATGAAAGTCAGGAGAAGATGAAACTGCAAGAATCCTGGGTAACAGACGGAGTCCCACCAGGTATCTAATCCAACGTCTCCGCCTCGGTGCATTATTTACAGTCAATGAATGTATATGGGAGTAATTCTTGAGACTATAGATCTGGATTGTTGTTTGAATCTATTGTTCACTATAATTTTTGTAATATTTTCAATGTAATGCAATGTATTAATGTGACATGTATGAAAATTGTTTTAGAATGCTTCCCTGACACAGTCCGTCTTTCCATTTGTACCTGTGATCTGGCATGGAGCTAAGGAGACTTCAAGCTCTTTTATGTTCTTGTAGGTTTTGGAAAGGAATTGTTCGAGTCGGATCTAGACAGAATTATGGAACACGTGGAGGCAGCTATGGACATGGTTCCTGTGCTGAGAAACGCAGATATCATCAACATTGTTTCTGGACCTATAACATACTCTCCAGATATTCTTCCAATGGTTGGTCCTCATCAAGGTGTTCAAAATTACTGGGTGGCCATCGGTTTTGGGTAAGAAAACATTGATTCTAGGATAATCTTCTATCTACCGAAGAACCCTAAACTAAAATCTAAACTTCATCCATCATGATTGGAAATAAATATAGAATACATGCAAGTTATACACACAGTTAATTTAAGTGCAAGCTCTCATCACGACCAGCAAATAGAGCTTAGGGCCCTATTCCATTATCGTTCGCATAATCGTTAACAATTAACAATCTCAAACGACCGCTATTGCGAAAGACCTGAAAACGTTCACTCATTTCCATGGAATGATAATCGTTACTTATGATCGTATTTGCGATCGTTTTTTCTTCGCTATTGCATTCGTATCTACTGCAAACGACCAAACGACGTCTTATTCAATGCGAACGATTTGCGAACGTTTTGCGAACGAGCAACAATAAAAATAGGTCCAGGTCCAGCGATCAACAATTTCTCTTTAGGTCGTTAATCGTTAACGGCATTTCAACCGAACAATTATCGTTTAGATTCGAACGATTTAACGATAATCTGAACGATAATCATCCGGTGAAATAGGGCCCTTAAAGGGAACTTGTCACCATGAAAATGCTACCTAAAGGCCCTATTCCACGGAACGATTATCGGCCGTATTCAGCTGATATCAGCCACTACGGACGATAATCGTCCCGTGGAATAGAGTGCAGCGATCAGCCGACATCGTTCATGTCAGCTGATCGTTGCAGTCGCTTGTTTTTCAACTTGTTGAAAAACAAGCGACTGACACAGCAACGATCTGCTGCCGTCGCTCCGTTGAATAGGATCGGTGGCGGCAGACGCTGCTGTATCCTATGGGCTGCCCGGACGATCAGCGATCACCCGGGCAGCCCCCCGCAGCTCCCTGCCGCCCCTCCCGCACTCACCCGCTCGCTGCAGCCGCGTCGAATAGCGGCGGTAGCAAACGGGGAACGAGGAGCAAACGTCTCCTCTAGACGGCCCGTGGAATAGGGCCATAAGCTATCACCATCATGCTGTAGAGCAGAAGGAGTTGAGTGTGTGTGTGTGTGTGTATATATATATATATATATATATATATATATATATATATATATCTCTTCAAGTTCTTTTAGTCCATATATTTAGCCTAAAAAAATTAAAAAATTTTCTGCCATATGTTTGTCTTTTATTGCATTTTAAAGCTTTTTTAAAATAGTTTTTGTGCCTAAAAATTAGAGTAATTAAATATTACTGAATGGGAAATACCAGCCTTTTTATTTTCAATGCAACACAACTCAATATTAAAAAAAAAAAACTATACTTCTGTTTTCTGGGCTGTGAAATAAAATATACAAATTGTGAATGTAGTCTGTAACTGCAAGAACTGGTAAAACTGATAAAAATCGTTCTCGCTTTGTAACAACCTGTATGTTTATAGATACGGTATCATTCATGCTGGTGGCATCGGAAAGTTCCTGAGTGACTGGATTATTGGCGGAGAGCCTCCTTTTGACCTCATTGAACTGGACCCAAATAGGTATGGAAAATGGACCACTCCAAAATACACAGCACTGAAAGCAAGAGAGTCCTATGGATTCAACAACATCGGTATGAACTTTACCTTAAATGATCACTAGCTTTTTATCAACAAACTTTAAAGGATAAGCTGTTGTGTGTATCCTGTGGGTGAGTTATCCAGGATAAGAAAAATCACAGCTACTTTCTAGCAAAAACAGCGGCACCCCTGTCCTCAGGTTCTGTGTGGTATTTCCATACAGCTCCATTCACTTCAATGAATATGAGCTGCAAAACCACCAAACTGAGGACAGGAGAGGTGCTGTTTCTGGAAGAAAGCAGACACATTTCTTTAAGTCTGGATAACCCATTTAAGGAATTTCATTATTTTTTGGTCATTATATAACTATACAGTATGTAGCTTTTTTTTTTTTTTTTTTTACCAGATTTCAGCTCTGCAGGCTTTAATTTCTAGTTGTTTCTGTGATAGTGGAGGTAGCCTAGCCTTGGTAATGTCTTCAATACATATAGAAAAGGGGATCCTGCTCCCCTCTATCTCTATAGTATACCCTTATAATACTGCAGCATGAAAAACAATTATAGAGCAGTACTAGGCAGTAAAAGCTGTCAAGCTGTTAATTAAGCACTGAATAGAGAGAGAAGACTTGCCAGAGCTTCCCAGCTCTTTCTCTCTTTCTGCCTTAGTTTCACTCTGCATCTAATACATTCCCCATTCCCATTCCATAAACTTCTATTGGCAGCTGTGACAAGATCCTTCAGGAAGCTGATCAACTCAAAGATCTGAGCAGTTTTTCAGTGTAAATGATGGGGAAGTGGGGAGTGGTGGCGGGTAATCTGGAAAATGGATTTTTTTTCTCTGATAAGATATATTATTTTATTTTATTTATTGACACAAAGTTAATGGCCCCCATGCTTAACAAAATCACAGTGGAATTCACAATGCAAGTTCACAGTGAAGTCCTTTATGTGTGAAGCTACCCTTATAGAAGATTATAACTATAAGCCAAAATGTAAAACATAGAAATCTTGTTTCATTACATAGTTGGTCATCCAAAGGAGGAAAGGTTTGCAGGAAGACCAACTGAGAGAGTGAGTGGAGTTTATGAAGAACTGAAGACTGAATGCTCCATGGGCTTTCATGCAGGATGGGAACAACCTCACTGGTTCTACAAGCCAGGAGATGATGCTGGATACAAGTGAGTCCAGGAGGGATATTTATGTTTATTCTGTATGCCTACCGGGGCAGGGTCGGTCACTTTTCTCTCGGTCCCATACCCTGATCTGGGGTACCCTATTGTAAGCCTCGCAGCTTCTGGGCACCAACCCAGTTCACCAGTATGTGGTCCAAGTAAGTGTCTTCACTGTGAGCTAGTCATTTATTGTCATTTTTACATCTGGTATTGGGGCATATGCTGTCTTTGTCAATCCTTAGCAAATACTGCACTTTAATATTTACCTTTAACATGATGAACTGATTAAAAGGCAAAACATGTTGGGGCTATAGTTTATGGGATGTTGAAGGGTGCTGTAGGGGTAGGTCTTTTACAGGGTAACCCTTCGTAGGATAGGTGCTCAGTGTATGAAATAAGATTCTGCAGTACCATGGTGCCAAAAGTACCAGTAGTTTATCATACTGTACCTTACAATATTGTGGATCCGCTACAATTAGGCTGTATTTGTACCTGATCTTTTATTATTAAATTATAAAGTCAATGGACAGTTTTGAGTGCCTTTTTATCATTGTATTGCACTTGTAACAGTGGGGAAAAAAAATTCCCTGTGGGTCTTTATTAAAAATTTAGTTCAGTTTTTCTTTTGCAGCCTGCATGTTTTTACATATACTGTAGGCTTCTTTATACTGTTGAGGATACTGAGAGCAAACTCTTGAGTTGCCTAATGGGGTCTTAAAACCCTTCACCCTCCTCCCCTAAATAATTTGATTTACAACTAGTTCAAGTTTGACTCCAACAACTCCCAATAACATTGCTCCTCCAAACTAATTTTTGGAATCATGCCAACAAAATTAATAATTCTGTTAGCGTCAATGAGCTTTACACCTTGAGGTTTACCAAGTTGTTATAGGAGATTTGCTTTTAATGATATTTTGATTACTTTTATAGACCTAGTTTTCGGAGGACAAACTGGTTTGAGCCAGTGAGGCGAGAATATCACCAGGTGATGGAGAAAGTGGGAGTGATTGACTTAACACCATTTGGAAAGTTTACCGTGAAAGGGAAGGATGCCGTCAAATTGCTGGACCATCTTGTTGCCAATACAATTCCAAAGGTAAGTAAAGAAGTAAGATGCAGAACAAATATATAGTGTAGGTAAATTTATATTGTAATAGTTATTTACAAAGTAGAAATGGGCAAAATATCCTTACAGCTTTATGGCAAGAAAAACATACAGAGCATAAATCAGTACTAGCAGGTAAGATTGGCAATACTAGGAACTCATCAATAGTTGACAGGAACTGTAGATGATGATGATGATGGCCGTCATGAACGAAACAGAAGATGATGAACAGGGACAACTACAAGGAACTAACCCTAACTAGCTATTCCTAATCTTTCCCTAGAGCTTTTCCTAAACTCAAACTCAAGACACTTCAAGGAATAGGAAAAAAGTAGGAGATCGCAGAGGGTCTGACCTTTGTACCCCCTGGCATTCTCCGTATCGGGCCCCGGCCTCTTTGCAATGAACGGCACATGACCTGCGGCTCTATTCATTCCTATAGAGCTGACGGAAAGAGCCAAGTACAGCTCTATAGAAATGAATAGAGCCGCGGTCACGTGCCATACCTGCTGATCTATTCATTACACAGAGGCTGGGGCCCGATATGGAGATCGCCGGTGGATACAGAGGTCGGACCCTACTTTTCCCCCATCCTGTGGATAGGGGAAAAGTTAGTTTTTTCCTGAAAAACCCCTTTAAGCCTCAATGTCCCTGTATATATCCCTATGGCAAGTTCAAATTGAAAATACCAAGACTATCCAAGAAAAAACTAAGAACCATGAGTAACTAGGACTAGACCGAAAAAAAGGCATAAAAACAAAGGGAACATTAAAAACAATATACAGAACATACTCTATACACCACACCGATCTGCAAAAGCCAGGGAAAAAAAGAGAGGTTAAAAAAAAATCAGGAACTCTACTCTAAACAATCCAGGTGGAGCAGTGAAGATCAGGTGATCCAGAGCAATGGATCAGCCACAGTCTTAAAAAAGTTAATATATATGGACAAACTTTGGCAAATAAATATGTGTAGTATTTAAAAAAAAATTCATAAATCCACTCACCCAAGGCCTAAATCCACATCACCCAAGTGATGTTGGAAATTTGTTTGACCATGTTTCCCACTTTTCCTTACACAGGAGGGGTTCACAAATATAAGCCACATGCTGACTCCTAGAGGCCGCGTCTACGCTGAGCTCACAGTATCACACTTGTCTTCTGGAGAATTTCTATTGATTACCGGCTCTGGATCAGAGCTGCATGATCTCAGGTTTGTCCTGTATTTCTATGTATAGTCATAAGGAGACCATTTCAATAGTCTATTGATATCAGCAACATTCAATGTGCAGTAGATGTGGAGGTACTAGGCTATAGGCGGAAAACATTGCTGCTGTCTAAGGGTTCGTTCAGACATCATTTTTTTTCTGAATCCTTATTTACGGACAGAAAGAGGACTCTATTGATTTCTATGGGTTCATCCTCACATCTGTCGCTGATCAAGGCGGCGAGGTGGATCAGTCCAGACCTCAGCTGATACTTAAAACTCCTCTCTTACCTGCCTACTGTTTTTAGGGTCCAGGTCCCATACATTAAACAAGGGTTCAAGGATACAATCCGGGAGACCACTTAGACAATTCCATTAAGAGTGACCCAAAGTCAACCTGGCTAGGTGACAGAGTGGGTCAACACCTGTTTGTCTTAAAGGGGTTAATCACTATTAGAAACAGAAGCCTTCTTGAAAAAAACAGCACCACACCCATCCCCAGGTTGTGTCTGGTATTACAATCCAGCTGAACTGAGTGGTAAAACCACGCCCAAACTGGGCACAGGGGTGGTGCTTTTTTCTAAGCCTAGAAAACCCCTTTAAAGCGGTTATCCAGTGAAAATCCTTTTTTACTAATCAACTTATATGAGAAAGTTATACAGATTTGTAATTTATTTCTATAAGAAAATCCCAAGTCTTCCCATACTTATCAGCTACTGTATGTCCTGACACTCTGACACAGTGCTCTCTGCTGACATCTCTGGCCGAGACAGGAACTCTGTCTCGGATTTCTATGAATCCCCATAGAAAACCTCTCCTGCTCTGGACAGTTCCTGTCTCAGCCAGAGATGTCAGCAGAGAGCAATGTGTTAGACTGAAAATAAAACAGCATTTCCTGCAGGATATACAGCAGCTGATAAGTATAGGAAGACTTGAGATTTTGTAAAAGAAGTAAATTACAAATCTGTATAACTTTCTGATATCAGTTGATTTGAAAGAAAAAGATTTCCACTGGATAACCCCTTTAACTTTCATCGGAGAACTAATGTTAAAATGTGGTCATGTGCTTTAATTTATTACAGGTGGATAGAAGATTTTGCAACACGAGGCAAATATAATGTGGAGATAGTGAATGTGACAGATGAGGTGGGAGTGCTGGGTGTAGCAGGACCACTATCCAGAAAGGTTCTCCAAAAAATAACATCTGAAGACTTGAGTGATTCTGCTTTCAAATTTTTGCACAGTAGAAGAATGAACATTGGTGGTATTCCAGTTACAGCTATCCGAATATCTTATACAGGTAAGGACTCAACATGGACATTTTTGTACATTTGTTAATCCCAGTGCTTAGAGATACGCTTTACAGCAAGCCCAATGTATAAAGGTAACAATACAGAGGAGCTGTCCTATTGACTTGAATGGGAATGGATTCTGGTCGAAATCTGTGACGTTTTCAGAGGTCAATCTGCAGGGTGCAGTGGACCCTCAATTTACAGTATTAATTGGTTCCAGGACAACCATTGTATGTTGAAAATTTTGTATCTTGAGACCAAAACTCTATGGACGATTGGTAATTGGTTTTGAAGTCCTCAAAATAAGAAGAGAAAAAAAGATTTAAGGGTAGCTTCACACCTACCGACTCGCAGCGTAAATCTCACTACGAGTCGGTCAGGTCCTGGCAGATCCCTGTCACTACATACTCGCAGCTGTCTGAACGACCGCTGCGTGTATGTAATTCTGCCGACCCCTTAACCCTTTCGGCTCCCACCCGGCTGTGTCTGTATACATTACCTGTCTCCTGCACGGGGTCCCGGCGTCCTGCTCTCCTGCTCCGGCCAATCAGTGTGTTGCCCAGCAGCAGCCACTGATTGGCTAGGCGGGAGAGCAGGACAGCGGGCCCCCTGTGCCGCTAGGACAGGTAACGTATATATACAGACACAGCGGGGCAGGAGCTGAAGGGGTTAAGGGGGCGGCAATATTACATACACGCAGTGGTCGTTCAGAGTAAGTAGTGACAGGGAACTGCCAGGACCTGCCAGACTCGCAGCGAGAATTACGCTGCGAGTCTGTACGTGTGGACAGACCCTAAAGGAAAATAAGCAGATACCTTTTATTGATAAAGTCCTTACTAGACAGCCAATCACTGCATGCACTTCAGCAGTAATACTGGGGTTTTACCTGTAAAATGGCCACTTTTATTGGTCGATCATTTAGTTATTCAAATGTGCCACAGATCCTGACTGTCTGTAGCATTGTATGTTGAGTCTCGTCTCACAACGATCCAGAAAGGACCATTGTATATTGAAAATATTGTAACCTGAGGCCATTGTAAGCTGAGGGACCATTGTAACACTGTACAGATCACTTTACGACAGCCTCCTTATCATCACAGACAGAACAGGAAGTCAGAGATTAATATTAGGCCTAGTGGTGAGATTGGAAACTGCAAGGGTTCAGGATTATTTAAAAATATAGACTTAATTAAAAAAAAAAAAATCATTTTCTGTTGACACATTCCTCTTAAAGCGACTTTGTACTCACAATCTGTCCCCCCCCGAACCACTTCTACCTTCAGATAGCTGCTTTTTATCCTTAATCCGAGATCTGTCCTGGGGTCTGTTCGGCAGGTGATGCAGTTATTGTCCTAAAAAACAACTTTTAAACGTGCAGCCCTGTGTCAAATTGGCATGGCCTAGAGTGTCTGTGCATAAGGCTTGCACCACCCCTCCGTCCCTCCTCCCCGCCCTCTTCACCAGATTTTCTCCTATTCACATGTGCTGGATAGTTAAGGCACCTGTGCAGTTTTCAGACAAGTGATGAATAGGAGAAATTCTGCCGGGGCCATTCCTAATGGTGAAGAGGGCGGGGAGGAGAGACGGAGAGGTGGTGCAAGATTAGGGCATAGACACCCTAGGCCACGCCAATTTGACACAGGGCTGCAAGTTTAAAAGTTGTTTTTTTTGGGGACAATATCTGCACCACCTGCCGAACGGACCCCAGGACAGATCTTGTAATAGAAGCAGCTATCTGAAGGTACAAGTGGTTTGGGGGGGGGGGGGGGGGCAGATTGTGGGTACAGAGTCGCTTTAAGGACTAATACCTAATATCACTGGGGTTTATAGTGCTTATGGTGATGTGGTGCTTAAGGGTTATATGTTAAGTGCCTGTTTTCCCTGTTCCTTAGGTGAGCTGGGCTGGGAGCTGTACCACAGGAGGCAGGACACCTCGGTGCTGTACAATAGGATCATGCAGGCAGGGGAAGAAGAAGGGATTGATAACTTTGGTTCATACGCCATGAATGCGCTAAGACTGGAAAAAGCCTTCCGTGCCTGGGGATCAGAGGTACAATACCTGCGTACAGTACATGAATCCACACCAGGGTCAAGTCCTTTTACTGTGGAGCTTTCTGCTCCTATAGCAAAATCATTGTACAGTCATTTTAGTCTGCAGCATTCACCAGTGTGGATTCCCAGCAGAAGTTGTATTGAAATGGGTGAAATCATAATTTAAATGGGTTAATTCATATAGAAATCCACATATTACAGAGGTTATCTGTGGACTTTTTTATACTTTTGAAAATAGTATAAGGCTATGTTCTCACAACGTAAAAGTACGGCCGTTGTTGCCATCAGCAACAACGGCCGTACTTTATGCAGTATGGAACATTGCCTACATTTCTATGGGATCCCAGCCAAAGCGTATACACATCGTATACGCTCCGGCCAGGATCCTGTGCGGACCCGCAAATAACTGACATGTCAGTTTTCTGTGGCCGCAATTCAATGAATTGCGGCCATAGGAAACCCTGTCAGATCACACAATGAAGCGTGCGGCTCCGGCCGCTTGCTTCATAGTGTGCTGTGGGAGGTTCTGATGCATCAGAACCCTGTGGCCGGAAAGATCATCCGGCCGGTACTTACTATGGGTTGCTTAAAGGGCCTGAATCCCTTAAAGGGAACCAATCACCGGAAAAACGCATATAGAGCTTTTGAAATGTGCTGTTAGAGCACACAGCACACTTGCCACACGTGTTTCCATAGCCTCCGTGCCTTCCCCCTGTAAGCCGCAGAGTAACTTTATAATACTGGCGCCCTGTATGCTAATTACCTGAGGTAGTCACCTGGGCGGTGTTCGGCTAGCAGGTAGTCACGGTCCCCTGGGCGTTCTTCCGCTGTAATCACGCCCCTCTGGGCGTGATTCAAATGGCCGAGTAGCTGTGACATTCTGATGCCGGGCGCCGCCGCACATGCGCAGTGCCGCCGCTTCCATTCCGGCGGTACTGCGCCTGTGCAGAATAGCCTCGAATAGCCTGTTAGCCGGAGTTCGAGGCTATTCTGCACAGGCGCAGTCCAACCGGAATGGAAGCGGCTGCACTGCGCATGAGCGGCGGCGCCCGGCATCAGTACGTAAGCGCGCCGACGTTGGGCACGGCGCGCTCCCGAGTGACGCCACAGCCACTCTGACATTTGAATCACGCCCAGAGGGGGCGTGATTACAGCGGAAGAACGCCCAGGGGACCGTGACTACCTGCTAGCCGAACACCGCCCAGGTGACTACCTCAGGTAATTAGCATACAGGGCGCCAGTATTATAAAGTTACTTTGCGGCTTACAGGGGGAAGGCACGGAGGCTATGGAAACACGTGTGGCAAGTGTGCTGTGTGCTCTAACGGCACATTTCAAAAGCTCTATATGCTTTTTTACAGTGATTGGTTCCCTTTAAGAGCACATTAAACCCCAAAAATAGGTTAGCTAGATGGTTGTAATAAGAGACTTATTAGGGGTCGTTATTTTGTACTGATGATAAATCCTTTCTATAAAAGTATAAAGAATCGTGATCAGTAAAATATTTTCTAAATTTTGTATTTGTTATTTTAAGATGAACTGTGACACCAACCCCCTGGAGGCCGGACTACAATACTTTATAAAGCTGAACAAGGTAGGTGGGGAAAAGTCCTTTACATACATCCCAACTGTGGTCCCTGTTTCGTAACTGATCAATAGATGTTTTGTGCTAATGCTGGAACCTATTGTATGGTATTCATGGAAAAGTTAATATTTCACAGAATATAGTTTTACCCTTTGTCGGTCATCTGAATTGTTAGGGCGGGAGGCGAAAAGATACTTTTATATTCTGTTCTGGATTCCTAAATATACTGATATATCTGTCCTGGGATAGGCAGATGCAGTGTACAACACTGCCCCCTAGTGTCTGATTTTATAGGACAAGCTTATTGTGTAAATCCTAAAAACAACTCATACATGAAAACCAAAATGTAGGCAGAAAAGAGTGGTGGGTGCTGCAGAAAAAAAAAAAAAAGTCATGTGCACTCACCAAAATGGTAAAACCCCTTAATACGGACCTCCAACTCCGAATTCTGTAGACATAATCAATATCCCATCTGTAAATCATATTCTAAGCTGTTCAATACCACAGACCGTTCACAATGCCTGAGTGACCTTTAGGTGACGCTATGCATGTATGTAAATGCCTCAGTGCCACAGCAGTCATTTATCATCATTAATTTCCTGTGATTTCAGCAAGCTGACTTTATTGGCAAGCGGGCTGTGAAGCAAATACAGGAAAAGGGGCTTCAGAGGAAACTCGTGTATCTCACCTTGGAAACGGATAATGTTGATCCTGAGGGAAATGAAAGCATCTGGCACAGTGGGAAGGTGAGAAGAAATTAATCAGAGCAAGTGAATTGGAAATCTTCTCATAGTCCATTGAAACCAGAGCTGTGTACAGGATGTTGGCTTCATGGCTAGTCCATAATATCAAGCAGCAAAAACATAAAGTAACTATACCACATAGCACATATCCCATAGCAGGTCAAAGAGGCTATAACCGACATTATAACATCTTGGGATTATTTTTTTTTTTGTCTTTTTGTCTATAACACATATGTAGGGGACAAGGGCTAGAAGCTGGGATAAGCACTGTGTATACGGCGTTCAGGAAGGCAGGGATCATGCTGTCAGGACGGGGAGGTAGGGACAAGATATGACAGTGAGCCCTACAGCTGCGCCAACCCACTGTCCCTACCTACTTGAATCAAACCGCGGACAACTACGAAGGCGATCCTTGCTCTTGTGTAAATGAAACACAGAACGAGACGGACAAACACAAAGGAGAGTCAACAAGCCAAGTCAAAACCAAATGGGCAACACAGTACAAAATCAGTAAACAGTCAGATAGTCAAATGTCAGGTGGGAGGTCAGATAACAGGTAAATCGAGCAAGCAGAGGAATTAGGAACTGGGATCACAGGAATAGACAGGGGGAGCTGGGATCAGGGTATGAACCTTAACAGCCAGCACTGAGAGACTGGCTCAGCTTTCTTTTATGAGGATCAAGAGCCCGGTCTGGATCCCCATTGGACCGGTGCTCTGATCCTCAAGGTTCCAGACAGGCAGAGGAAAAAGTCAATCAAAAAGACTTGCTCAGCTGCAGTAATCAAGTCCTGCAGAGCTGAGTAACTCCTGCATTGCTGGATGCTGAGAAACAAGCGGGTGTGTCACACAAAAGCAAAAACCAGGCCCAGTTCACACCAGGCTACTGCTAGTTGTTGCTGACTGCCCCTCCTGTGGTGGCCACCAGGGCCGTTTTAATACATTGGTGGGCCCAGTGCACAGCCCTCAAGAGTGGGCCCCCCCTTACCTTTCTGCACATTGTATAATGTACTGAATTTGCCCCCACACTGTATCAAGAGCCCCAATACATACAGTAGTTACCTTATAACACTATTTCCACCATTCAGTGATTACATATTACATAAAAACTGCACTAAACAAAACAGAAAGATATCACCAATGATACCATTACATAATACCGCCACACCATGACCCCTAACACTACAACCCTATAACAGAGTGCAGTTACATCCAGTGACTCACTGGGGGTGTCTTCTCCGATCAGAGTCTGTCACCTTTTCTTTTTCTCTCCATCCAGCCTGGGCCACCTTGAAGTCTTCTCCTGGCTGTGAATCTTCTCTCCAGAATCTGCCAGACAAATATTTTAGGCTCCAACACATACAGTAGTTAGGTCCCTTGTACCTCTATACAGTAGTTACACCCCTCTGTACCCCTACATAGTTACACCCCTCTGTGCCTCCATAGTTTTAAGGTGTCCCTGTAGTATATAGACCCTCATGTGCTTCTCCAGTTATATACAGCCCTCCTGTGCGCTCCCCCATTAGTATATAGCCCCCCTGGGCACTCTCCCCAGTAGTATATAGCCCCCCTGTGCTCTCCCCCAATAGTATATAGCCCCCCTGTGCTCTCCCACAATAGTATATAGCCCCCCTGTGCTCTCCCACAATAGTATATAGCCCCCCTGTGCTCTCCCACAATAGTATATAGCCCCCCTGTGCTCTCCCACAATAGTATATAGCCCCCCTGTGCTCTCCCACAATAGTATATAGCCCCCTGTGCTCTCCCACAATAGTATATAGCCCCCTGTGCTCTCCCCCAATAGTATATAGCCCCCCTGTGCTCTCCCACAACAGTATATAGCCCCCCTGTGCTCTCCCCCAATAGTATATAGCCCCCCTGTGCTCCCCCTCAATAGTATATAGCCCCCCTGTGCTCTCCCCAATAGTAAATAGCCCCCCTGTGCTCTCCATAATATATAGCCCCCTGTGCTCTCCCCCAGAGTATATAGACCCCTGTGCTCCCCAATAGTATATAGCCCCCTGTGCTCCCCAATAGTATATAGCTGCTATATAACATTGAAAAAAACAAACACTGTTACTCACCTAGGTCCACGCGTTCCTCTTCTCTTCCCTCTTGAGGCCGCACTTCCTGCGGTCACAAGAGGCTGCACTCCCCTTACCCTCGCGCCGACGCTCCAGTGACGTCGGGCGCTAGAGGGAGAGTGCGGCCTCTTGTGACCGCAGGAAGTGCGGCCACAAGAGTGACTGACAGGGAGGGAGCCAATGGCTCTCTCTCTGTCAGTGTCGCTGCTGCTGCAGCGCTGAAGCGCCGCAGCAGCAGCGGACGGGGGCAGCGGCGGACGGGGGCAGCGGCGGACGGGGGGGGCCCTGCAGGGGGCGCCATGGAGGGGTAAGTAGATTACCCATCCATGGCGCTCCCCCCTGACAGGCTGGTGGCTGGAGCCCTGTGCGACCGCATTGGTCGCACATAGCAACGGCCAGCCTGCTCGGGGGGGCCCCTTTAACCAGTGGGCCCGGTGCACGTGCACCATGTGCCCTCTGGTTAAAGCGGCCCTGGTGGCCACTGCAAACTCTACAGGATCTTCTGTAATGTCCTTGTAGAGTTAGGCTCTTATTAGATGGGCCGATGGCGCCAGTTAGGCAGAAAACAGGGAAAATTGGGAGCATGGATAGGAGATGTATAACAGTTTATTCAATCATTAACCATCTGCCGCGCATCGCAATTACGCATAGTGATGTACGGTCGGGTACTGATGATTTTAGGTCCAGACCTAAGGACTTGATCAGCTGATGACACGATCACCGGCTGATCGTTATCTCTATAACACTGATTTGGCCATTTATCACTCTGTGTAATAGGGCGCTAAGGTTACGTTCACAGTTGCATCAGAGCTGCGTTCAGGGCGAGAAAACCAAGACATGAGGTCCGTTGCACACTGGACACAAACAAATGATCTGCAATGTGTGTAGAGGACAGGGAACCTCTGTCTATTACCTGACAACCTGCTTCTGTACAATACTATGCAGCAGAGCTTACACTGTATGCATTTCTACTCACGTCAAGGGGCAAGGTATCCTGGCCTGATCCAGGGAATGTTAGAAGAGCAGCGATGCATACAGTGTATGCCTCTTCATTCACTTAACATTTGCAGAACCGGGTTTGGGGGAGGGGCAATATTTACTCTGGGCCTTGGCAATCCACACTATGCCCCTGGTACTGTTGAAAAAATTACACAGCACACCATGTACCTTGAACACCTACACATTCCTAGTGGTCCTAGGGGTAATAAAGGGGTTATTGTCAGCATCCTTAAGTAGCACTGTACTGTAGCTGTAGGTGCTATATGACAATTTATGCAGAAGGTAATGGAAGCCATTAGAGATGGCAAGCTCGAGTCCGATCATTCGGCATTTGATTACTGGTGGCTAAAGAAGTTGGATGCAGCCCGTGGGAGTTCTGGAAAACATGGATACAGCCTAAGGCTATGTTCACACACAGTATTTTTGCTCAGTGTTTTGCAACCAAAACAAGGAGTGGATTGAAAACACAGAAAGGCACACACTGTTGAAATTTAGTGGATGGCCATCATTTAATGGCAAATAATTGGCGTTATTTTAAAACATCGCCCGCTGTTATGAAATAATGTCCATTATTTGTCATAAAATGACGGCCATCCACTAAATTTCAACATTGTGTTGTTTTTGTTGCAATATGAGGACCAAAATACTGAGCAAAAATACTGTGTGTGAACCCAGCCTACGGGTGGGTTCACACTATGGAATCCACGTGGATAAGTTCCAACAGATTCTGTCGCTCGTTTCCGTTGGCCTCACCACCCGTGCCATAGGCACCATTCTATGCACGGGCGGATTCCGCATTCCACCGAAAGAACTGACATGTCAATTTTGTTTGGCGGACAGCGGAATCGGTCCGGCCATAGAATGGTGTCTATGGAGCCAACAGAGAGGTGCAGGTACGAGCAATGGAATCTGCCGGAACTTATCCACACGGATTCCGCAGTGTCAACCCACCCCATGGCTGTATTCATGTTTTCTGGCAGACCTAAGGCTGCATCCAACTTCTTCAGGCACTGGTAATCAAATGCCGAACGATTGCGCTGTGCTTATCTCTAGAAGGCATGCAATGACTACAGCAAATGTAATTTATTTTATGTAAGTAACTACAGATACTTTTTAATGCTTTTTATTATTTACATTTGAGTTATTTTTATTATCTTTCTCAATTGGACTCCATGTGAAGTAGTATCAGTATCTTTGGCTGGGAGGTCCAGTTCTGTGTACGATATTAAGGATATAGATATGGGATTTGTAGTGCTTCACTATTTCTCGCTCCCTTCAGATCCATGTTGTAACTAAACAACATATTTAACCTCCTAAACATAGTGCAATATGCAAGATAAAGGTTAAGCGGAGATTAAGCCCTGTGCCTATAGTCTAGATGGAGGGCTGTGTAGCAGTAAATGCAACAATGAGACAGCTTAAGATCAATGTGACACATCTACTTAGCTCAGCTAAACGTGGCTCATTTTGTAGGAGCTGCCAGTATAGTGGGATTCATTGGGAAGGTAATTAAACGTGATTTTCTGACTCCTGATGTACAAGTGAGAGCCGGCCGGCAACGTGATGCTCTTCATTCAAGGACCCAGGAAAAAGTTTAAAGTTTCCAAAGTCACCTCACAGTCAGATGCCAGGCGGAATCCAAATCTTCTAAACGGAGAAGGACGAATGTTTATTCCTTTTCTGTTCATTTTCTGTTTATGTTATATAGTTAAGCTGGGGGCAGTAATGGGGGGTCAGTATGTTAATATGTGCTAACATGCAGTCTCGATCTACTCTCAAATTTTATCCAATGTCTATGGCCACTCTTAGGTAAGGCCCTATTACAGGAAGCGATTATCGGTCATACTCGGCAGATAATTGTCTTGTGTAATAGAAGACAATGATAAGCCGACATTCACGATGTTGGCTGATCGTTGTCTTTCAATATGTTGGAACATCAACGATCACGATAGCAGCGATCTGCTGCCGTCGCTCCGTGTAATAAGAGTGGCATCAGCAGACCGCGGCTATCTTCTATGGGCTCCCTGGAACACCTAGCGTTCACCCAGTTTGAATTTTCGCAATAACGATCCCATTTGAGCGATAATCGGCTTGTGTAAAGACAGCGAACAATCAAGCGACGAGCGAGAAACTGTTCATTGTCATCTTTTAACAAATCGTTCTCAAATCGTCGTTGGTTGTTCACTAGAAATTCGCAGATCGCTGTGTGTAAACAGTCAAAGATTCGTTCTATGGGCTTAAGCGATCTTAAAAACAATCGCAATAACGATTTTTCTAACGATTTATTCGTCTAAACAAATCTTTGCTTCAAAATCGTTAAACGATCAATTGGGCGAATTATCGCTCGATGTAAACGTAGCATTACACTTGTCCTTTTTCCTGGTTCTAACAACTCTAACATCAACTTTAAGGGTACGTTTACACTTACCGGATCCGCAGCGAAAATCTGCAGCAGATTTCATTTAAATAACTGAACACAGCATCAAATCTGCACCATCAAATCTGCTGCGGATCCTGTAGGTGTGAACGCACCCTAAAGGGGTTAACCAGGCTTAGAAAAATCCAGAAACAGCCCCACTCTTGTCTCCAGTCTGGATGGGGGTTTGCATCTCCATTCCATTGAAGTGAATGGATCTTAAAGGGCAAATTTTCTTTCAAATCAACTGGTATCAGAAAGTGCCCTGGAGTTGCCCTTTAATTGTAAACCACACCTGAACTGGAGACAAGAGTCATACTGTTTCTGGAAGAAACGAACGTTTTTCTAATCCTGGGTAACCGCTTTAAGAACTGACATTTCACTTGCTTCCTAATATATGCCCTTCTTTGGCACAAAATGCTATTGTTAATAACTAATGTTAAATGTTATTCACTTCCCCTGGTTTTAAGGTCATGAATGATCAATGTATGTGCAGTAGGATCATGCTTAAAGGGGGTTATTCAGGCTTAGAAAAACATGTCCACTTTCTACAGAAACAGCACCTCTCCTGTCCTAAGTTGGTGGTGTGGTTTTGCAGCTCAGTTCCATTGAAGTTAATAGAGTTTGATTGTAATACCACATACAACCAAGAACGTAACTATGTTTTTTCTAATCCTGGATAACCCTTTAACTAAAAATAGTTCTTAAGTATTTATCCAATAGAAAGACATTATCAGTAAAACTAAAGGTATCTTTCCCATGCAGAGTATCTAATGAAATCTTCTTTCTCAGGTTGTTGGCAACACCACATCGGGAACCTTTAGCTACTCCACCAACAAAAGCTTGGCCTTTGCCTATGTGCCTATACAGCTGAGTGCGGCAGGACAAAAAGTGGAGGTGGAACTTCTCGGCAATCAATACCCGGCCACAGTAATACAGGAACCACTGGTGTTCACCGAACC
The DNA here is from genome assembly GCF_027789765.1 of Dendropsophus ebraccatus. Taxonomy (NCBI): domain Eukaryota; kingdom Metazoa; phylum Chordata; class Amphibia; order Anura; family Hylidae; genus Dendropsophus; species Dendropsophus ebraccatus. The sequence goes on along the minus strand of NC_091456.1, from coordinate 161,704,926 downwards.
AACTAGGAACCGGATGCAGAAAAAAGGATAATCTGCCAAACTGGATCTATAACCCACAAACATCACTGAGAAGACCCCATTGTGAGGGTCTAGGGGAATTCTTTTTGCCACTTGCGCCATTTGTTAAAAATCCTTAAAGTGATACTATTGACGTCTGCTAAAGAAATGCAGAAATTATACAAAGGATCAGAGGCAGCAGGAGTTCCACAGGTCATTGCATATTTTCCTTAAAGGGAATATCCAGGTATTAAAAATTGATGGCCTACCCCCAGGATAGGGAATTAATGTTAGATTGGTGGGAATCCAACCCTGGCTGAATGCACTGCTTATGTGCCCCTGCAGTCACCATGTTATTAGTTAGCAGCAGGGCAGGGTAATACAGCAGGCTGTTCAGGCCAGGTACTAGGCATAACACTGTAAATATTGCTTACACCAAATAAATACAACGTTTCTGAGGTGAGATTTATTGAATTTGAATTCCACATTTGTAATTTTAGCATGTTTTGCATTAAAGAGTCACTGTCATTAAAAAAAACTTTGGACATGTCAGCAGGTATGGAGATAGGAAGATCCAACAGCATCCATTGTACAGTCTTTATTTACACCATCGAAAATAGCAGTAATGTAATGTTTCGACCCTCAAGGGGTGTTTTACAAGCATGACCCCTTGGGGTGGAAACATTGCAATACTGCTGTACCTGATGGTGTAAATAAAGACTTTGAGTTAGATTGCACAATGGATGCTGTTGGATTTTCAGTTGCCCCTAGCAACCAATCAGATTCCACCTTTCATTCCTCACAGGCTCTTTGGAAAATGAAAGGTGGAATCTGATTGGTTGCTAGGGGCAACTGAGACAGTTTCACTTTACACCATGTTTAATAAATCTATTCCTATAATTTAAAATATGGGCTCCCCAGTGTGCCTCCTACCTCAACCGTTTGGCCATATTGGACTTCATTCCCTGTTGCTGTCAGACTTTAATCTTGTTTAGTTTTATCGGCATGTAAAAAAAAAAAATCATTGATCACTGCTGAGACCTGATGCTATCTGGAGATAAGGAGAGAGTATGGTGGCCATGCCATCCACATCCTGGCCGCTTGGTGATTCTAACAATTCAACCTTACTATAGTCTATGAAGTTACAGAGTTGGAATTAGTGAGCAGATTGTGCTGCCGCCACACTCTTTCTCAATATATCTCCTGATCACAGCGGGTCTCGGCAAAGAGACCCAGTGTGATCAATAACTTATGTTATGCCTGATGACATGTCAAATGTCATTTTTAATGTCAGGTCCACCTAAAACTAACTTTCCCCCTATCCACAGAAAGGATACAACTAAGAGATCGGAGGGGGGGGGGTCCCAAATTTTGGACCCCCGCCGATCTCAAGATCAGGCCCTGGCTTCTTTGTTATGAAAATAGTCGCTGATACAGCACATGACCCGCGGCTCTATTCATTCCTATGGAGCCGCAGAAATAAAAAATTGACAATTTTATTCCAAACACAGCGCGTTTCAAAGCTGTAGCGACCTGTTTTTCAAGTGTCATATAAGAATAGCAAAACAATAGTACATATATAGGCCAACATATGATCGCATTCAAATATACAAAGATGATGCTGACATATAAGTTTCATGTGTAAATCTTCACCTTTCTTTTTTGCATTAACCTTTCATGGCTGATAAGTATCTATTGCAACCAGCAAACCAGCCATATGAAAGATAGATGTTACTGTAAAACCTGAAGGGTTAAAGAAGTTCTCACCCTGGCCATGTCTTATCTATCTAGGCCACATGTCTTGTAGAGGGGATTGCTTAAATCTACACTGTATTTTTATTCAGAAAAGGGAACATTCAAAACCACACAGATAGTATTTTCCTATATCATAAAGAGATGGCATATTGCTAGGCTGTGCTTTCACTTTATGATCTGTGAGAGTCTGACCTTCATGATGAGAATGAAGGGGGTGCAGTAATGTTTGAGTGTAAGCGAGCACTAATCAATATCACTGACCGCTAGATTACTGAGTAGAGATGAGCGAACCTGGAGCATGCTCAAGTTGATCCGAACCGGAACTTTCGGCATTTGATTAGCGGTGGCTGCTGAAGTTGGATAAAGCCCTAAGGCTGTGTGGAAATCATGGATATAGTCATTGGCTGTATCCATGTTTTCCAGACAACCTTAGAGCTTTATCCAAGTTCAGCAGCCACCCCTAATCAAATGCCGAAAGTTCCGTTGCTGGTATTCTGGCATACTTTATATAAAAAATATACTTACCTGTCCGTGTTCCTCGTGTCCTCTTGCCTTTTCCCTGTTTACCGCAGCGTCTTCTGAACCCATCTCTGCAGTGATAGGCCATTCAACCAATCACTGGCCTAGATGGGACAGCGCCACAGTCAGTGATTGGCTGAGTGGGTTGTAACTGCACAGTAGTGGTAGTGGTGGAGCCTGGAGAGGTAAGTATGAAAACTTTATTATTTTCTATACTTTTTCATCAGTCACCGACTGAGGACCTCCTATTACACGTAGCCATGTGTGTAGATGCGTAGCCTCCTATTACACATAGCCATTGTCGGCCAATGATTTTTACACAAGCTTAAAGACAACAGTCAGCTGATGATCCCCTCCTTGTTGTCTGCCAATCTCCCCATGTAATAGGACCCTTAGTGCTTTCTCTTGATTTTCAGGATCATTGGGGATCCCGAGATTACACCTACACAGATAAGATAGTGATGGCATATCCTAGATGGTAAATCCGCTTATTGGATAGACACCGAATAGTGCAGACAACCCACGGCCATAATGATCTTTTCAATAGATGTATAACAATAATTACGTTGATTGGGGAACGTGTGAAGCCATGTGGGGCAGAAAAATATAAATAAAAAAGTAAAAAGTAAATAAAGTCAAAAAGTCTTCTATAGGAAGTAATGATGTTCTTTGTGCCAAAGTGATATGAAAGGTAATAAAAACACTAAACACTGCCGGTGTGATTAAATGTTATCTGAGATTTCCTGTGCAGCTTGTTCTTACCAAGGTCTCCTTGCCGAGTGATGGCAATAATGTGATATAGCGGGGGGGGGGGGGGGGGGGGGGGTCGGGGGGAGAGAGCACAGGACACAATGAGGAGCTGCAGCGCTGATGGACAGATCTGATAAAACCGAGGAGTTTATGGAAACAAATTCAAGGTGATTTTTACGAGCCGCAAGATCTCCCGTCTTCACAGCATTATGGGCCCCTGGGCAGAGGTGCGAATTGCCCCCCTGCCGCCACTATCAAAACCCCCCCATCTTTGCATATAGTGCCCCACATAGTAGCCAATGCCCATATAGTGCCCCACATAGTAGCCAATGCCCCTATATAGTGCCCCACATAGTAGCTAATGCCCCCATATAGTTCCCCCCATAGTATCCAATGCCCCCATATAGTTCCCCCCATAGTAGCCAATCCCCCCATATAGTGCCCCCATAGTAGCCAGTGCCCCCCATAGTAGCCAATCCCCCCTGCCGAACAGAAAAAAAACAAACCAGTTACTCACCCGTCCGCCGGCCCCAGCAGCTGATGTCTCCCGGCAGCACGCACTCCCGTCATCCTCCGGGCACAGGCAGTGGGGTACAGAGAGACTGCCTGTGCCGGAAGTGTCCTGCAGCCTCTATCATGAATGATAGAGGCTGCACGACACATCCGGGACACAGGCAGCGTCTCTGTACCCCACTGCCTGTGCCCGGAGGATGACAGGAGTGCACGCTGCCGGGAGACATCAGCTGCTGGGGCCGGCGGACGGGTGAGTTCCGGGACCGCCCGCCCAGCCCTTCTATCGGCGCTTAGCTGAGCCGATCAGAAGCCCAGGAAAGTGCTGCTCATTGCACTTTCCTGGGCTTCTGATTGGCTCAGCTGAGCGGCGATAGAAGGGACGGGCTGGGCGGTCAGAGGGGGCCGCTCAGGGCAGCTTACTATGCTTATGCATAGAGAGCGGCAATAGAGGGGGCGAGCGGGACGGCTTCCTTGCGGTGCTCAGCACTGCTTGGGAGCCGTCTTCGCTTTATAGGACGCACTTAGTTTTTCCTCCCAGTTTGAGAGGAAAAAAAGTGCGTCTTATAAAGCGAAAAATACGGGTATGTCACAGCGGGCAGGGGCCCTCTAGGACGCAAGGGCCCCCGGGCAGCCGCCTACCATGCCCAATGGGTAAGACGGCGCTGCCAGGAAGTGAAGCCTTGATGCAGTAGTAAGTGCAGGAAAAAAGCACTTTATGTGCATTTCCTGTAATAAGTGTATATTGGGGATTTGTATAACTTTTATAGGGAAATACAATACTTAAATAAAAATTTTCGCTGGACTTCTCCGTTAAGGTGATGCTGAAGTTTGGACCCATTCAGCAATTTCCTAATATATACAATCACTGAGTTGTTGAAAGCAAATTTTCTAGGTGTGAATTCAATAAAGCCAAAGAATAGGTTTATAGCTGTTAATGTACCTGAATGTAGACTGGCGGAGTCTGCCTACCATACATTATGCCACACCACACCATGCAAGTAGGAAGAGTCTGATGCTGACTGGTGAAGGACTCTGTTGTGGAGGTATTGGGCAGGGGAAGTGGGCCAGCTGTAAACCTGCCCGTGCCAAGGCCTTGCACGGGAGAACAGGCTGAATTAGTGTGGTCAGCATGCCAGGTTGTCATTGGGGGAATCAGCACGGGACCAGAAGTGAGACAGTAGCATATTCATACGCAGAATCAGGGCAGCAGGATTTAGATCCCATCACAGGCAGTGGTCCCATCACAAGTGCACCAAGTCACCTAATTTACATATTAAGCTGAAGGTGTACCATGCCCTATGGAAACATAACACAAGGATACAGACTTTTTCTGTTAGTTTACCATTAAAGGGTTTATCCAACATTAGACATTTTTTCATATAATGCTGCCCTATTAGAAAATATAGCAAGCATCTTATACTTACCTCTCTGCGCTCCTCCAGTGTCCTGCTGCACCATCTCCAGTGTCCCCTGCTGACTGCAGTCACCGCCACGCACTTGTCTCAGGAGTGACAACCCTCTCAGTCAATAACGGGCTGTGGCATTATCCCATCTTGGTCAGTGACTGGCTGAGCATGCTGTCACTCTCTAGATGAGGTTTGTCTCAGAAGCGGCGGTGGCTGCAGTAAGCAGGGGACACCAGAGATGGTGCACTAGGACCCCAGAGGAGCACAGAGAGGTAAGCATAAGATGCCTAGTATGTTTCCTAATAGGGGAGCATTATAGGAAAAATTATGTAACACCAGATAACGCCTTTACTATGTCTACAGATCCTCTGATTTTCATTATATAACAACTTTTCCTTCTTGATACTGAAATTTCAATTCTGAGGTGGGTATAAATGCTTAGCTTTCTGAGAAGAGCCGAGATATATTGAAGGGGCACAGCATTTTAGCGTACGGTGAGAGTTTCAACACCCAAACCCCCAACTATCAAAACTTCGGATCCATCACATGACATGGCCTCCAATCTCAATCTGTCCATCCATCGGGAAGCTCCAGGATGTTGGACTGATAGCTTATACTTAGGATAGGTCCTCAATGAAGTTGGGGGATCAAACCGTAACAATGGGGTCCATCACAAATAAAGTTCATGACAATGGATAATACCCTTTGAAACAATGGTATAAACAAAAAAATAAAAGATTTTTTTTTAAATCCTCTGGATCTCTCATGTCCTTTTCCGGACATTCTTCAAGAGTCACTGTCGTTTTATTTTATTACAGAAATCAATAGTCCAGGCGATTTTAAGAAACTTTTTAATTGGGTTCATTAGGCAAATATGCCATTATCTGCATGCAAAAAGACTTTCCCCAGCCCCCCCCCCCCTCCTCTCCTCTCTCTCATTCACTGCTCATTATCAGGAAATCTCGACTCTTTTACATCATTTAAGCCCTGTCTGTTCTATGGAGAGGGGAAGGGGAGATAAGTCGCCAGCATAGAACAAAAGATTACACAGTGGGAGCTGAACGAAAGCCAGTATTCAGAGGTCAGAGAGGTTAGTGCTGCCTGTCAGAGGAGATAGCCAGTGATGTTGTTGTAAATTAACTCTTTGTTATCCTGTTTTGGTGCCTTATCTCCCTCCACCCTCCCCTCTTCATAGAAAATCATAAAGACAGGGGGGGGGGGGGGGGAGAGTTTCAAACTGCTTTTTCATGATAAAAATTCATTTTTCGGCTAATAAACCCAATTACAAAGTTTCTTAAAATCGCCTGTACTATTGATTTCTGCAAAAAAAATAAATAAATAAATAAATAAAAATTTAAAGGACAGCAACACTTTCAGTTACAAAAGTCCTAGAGAAGGGTAAGGCAAAGCTATAGAGATGGGCCCGGGGTCCCTGTTTCTCTCCAATGGTGGTCTCTTGAGCTGTTGTAAGACTATAACCCCCAGCATGCTGGGATCTGTAGTTTCACAATAGCTGGTGACCACAGGTTGGAGATCACTCACTGCTCTACATGAGTAGACATAAAAGAACATTATAAACCACACACTGTAGATCCTGCACTGGGGCTCAGCAGCTTATAGTCACACATCAGAGCAGACAGACAAACAGACTGCCAGGTGTGAGCAGAGCATGCCGGGAGGCCTCTCCTATAGGTGCCTGGTGCTGGCTCCTGTATACAGGGAGGCCTCTCCTATAGGTGCCTGGTGCTGGCTCCTATATACAGGGAGGCCTCTCCTATAGGTGCCTGGTGCTGGCTCCTGTATACAGGGAGGCCTCTCCTATAGGTGCATGCTGCTGGCTCCTATATAACGGGAGGCCTCTCCTATAGGTGCCTGGTGCTGGCTCCTGTATACAGGGAGGCCTCTCCTATAGGTGCATGCTGCTGGCTCCTGTATACAGGGAGGCCTCTCCTATAGGTGCATGCTGCTGGCTCCCGTATACAGGGAGGCCTCTCCTATAGGTGCCTGGTGCTGGCTCCCGTATACAGGGAGGCCTCTCCTATAGGTGCCTGGTGCTGGCTCCCGTATACAGGGAGGCCTCTCCTATAAGTGCGTGCTGCTGGCTCCCGTATACAGGGAGGCCTCTCCTATAGGTGCATGCTGCTGGCTCCCGTATACAGGGAGGCCTCTCCTATAGGTGCCTGGTGCTGGCTCCTGTATACAGGGAGGCCTCTCCTATAGGTGCCTGGTGCTGGCTCCTGTATACAGGGAGGCCTCTCCTATAGGTGCCTGGTGCTGGCTCCCGTATACAGGGAGGCCTCTCCTATAGGTGCATGCTGCTGGCTCCTATATACAGGGGGACCTGGTGCTGGCTCCTATATACAGGGAGACCTGGTGCTGGCTCCTATATACAGGGGGACCTGGTGCTGGCTCCTATATACAGGGGGACCTGGTGCTGGCTCCTATATACAGGGGGACCTGGTGCTGGCTCCTACATACAGGGGGACCTGGTGCTGGCTCCTATATACAGGGGGACCTGGTGCAGGCTCCTATATACAGGAGGACCTGGTGCAGGCTCCTATATACAGAGGGACCTGGTGCTGGATCCTATATACAGGGGGACCTGGTGGTGGCTCCTATATACAGGGGGACCTGGTGCTGGCTCCTATATACAGGGGGACCTGGTGCAGGCTCCTATATACAGGGGGGCCTGGTGCTGGCTCCTATATACAGGGGGACCTGGTGCTGGCTCCTATATACAGGGGGACCTGGTGCTGGCTCCTATATACAGGGGGACCTGGTGCTGGCTCCTATATACAGGGGGACCTGGTGCAGGCTCCTATATACAGGGGGACCTGGTGCAGGCTCCTATATACAGGGGGACCTGGTGCAGGCTCCTATATACAGGGGGACCTGGTGCTGGCTCCTATATACAGGGGGACCTGGTGCTGGCTCCTATATACAGGGGGACCTGGTGCTGGCTCCTATATACAGGGGGACCTGGTGCTGGCTCCTGTATACAGGGAGGCCTCTCCTATAAGTGCCTGGTGCTGGCTCCTATATACAGGGGGACCTGGTGCTGGCTCCTATATACAGGGGGACCTGGTGCTGGCTCCTATATACAGGGGGACCTGGTGCAGGCTCCTATATACAGGGGGACCTGGTGCAGGCTCCTATATACAGGGGGACCTGGTGCTGACTCCTATATACAGGGGGACCTGGTGCTGGCTCCTATATACAGGGGGGCCTGGTGCTGGCTCCTATATACAGGGGGACCTGGTGCTGGCTCCTATATACAGGGGGACCTGGTGCTGGCTCCTATATACAGGGGGACCTGGTGTTGGCTCCTATATACAGGGGGACCTGGTGTTGGCTCCTATATACAGGGGGACCTGGTGCTGGCTCCTATAAACAGGGGGACCTGGTGCTGGCTCCTATATACAGGGGGACCTGGTGCAGGCTCCTATATACAGGGGGACCTGGTGCAGGCTCCTATATACAGGGGGACCTGGTGCTGGCTCCTATATACAGGGGGACCTGGTGCTGGCTCCTATATACAGGGGGACCTGGTGCAGGCTCCTATATACAGGGGGACCTGGTGCTGGCTCCTATATACAGGGGGACCTGGTGCTGGCTCCTATATACAGGGGGACCTGGTGCTGGCTCCTATATACAGGGGGACCTGGTGCTGGCTCCTATATACAGGGGGACCTGGTGCAGGCTCCTATATACAGGAGGACCTGGTGCAGGCTCCTATATACAGAGGGACCTGGTGCTGGCTCCTATATACAGGGGGACCTGGTGGTGGCTCCTATATACAGGGGGACCTGGTGCTGGCTCCTATATACAGGGGGACCTGGTGCTGGCTCCTATATACAGGGGGACCTGGTGCTGGCTCCTATATACAGGGGGACCTGGTGCTGGCTGCTATATACAGGGGGACCTGGTGCAGGCTCCTATATACAGGGGGGCCTGGTGCAGGCTCCTATATACAGGGGGACCTGGTGCTGGCTCCTATATACAGGGGGACCTGGTGCAGGCTCCTATATACAGCCCTGTCTCTGCCCATCACATACATTACACAGCACATACAACCTAGCAGTCATAAGCCCCGCCCCTCTGAGGGTGTCAGATACCAGGCGGAAGGTGGCAGGGGCGGGCTCAGCTGTCAGTTCCTGCAGGCAGCGGTCACTATGCCAGGGATGGGGATGCCGCTGGGCTGGGTGGCCATGCTCCTCTGCCAGGCTGCCCTCGCTGCCCGCCCCCCACACATAGTCTTTGTCCTGGCTGACGACCTGGGCTGGAATGATGTGGGCTTCCACGGCTCCGAGATCAGGACCCCCAACCTGGACGGGCTGTGTGCGCAGGGCGTGGAGCTGGGGTCCTACTACGTGCAGCCGCTGTGCACCCCGTCCCGCAGCCAGCTGCTCAGCGGCCGCTACCAGGTCAGCACGGGATCTACTTTACACAAGTTCCAGGTCATGTGACTGCTTGTGGTCATGTGACCTCAGGGCTTTCTGAATAGTAGAGGTGTGACGCTGCTTTGCTCTTTGTGTTATGTAGGTGGGAAAGACCTGGTGTATCCAACCTGTATCTAAGCTGGTCTTGGTGTATCCACACTGTATCTAAGCTGGTCTTGGTGTATCCAAACTGTATCTAAGCTGGTCTTGGTGTATCCAAACTGTATCTAAGCTGGTCTTGGTGTATCCAAACTGTATCTAAGCTGGTCATGTAGACTTTCCACCTAGTAATTCAGTTATGAAGCAGATATAACAGAAAGGATAATCTGCTTCCTTACTATTGTAGCTTCTCCCACATGATTTAGCAGGAAGGATGGTGGCTTGGAATGAAGCATGATACAAAAGTGGGGGCAGATGGGTTCTGCTAGATGAGTGGGCCCATGCCTGACACAAGCACTTATTTGCATAGACACTTAAAGGGATTATTCAGAGAAAATCCTTTTTCTTTAAATCAGCTGGTTTCAGAAAGTGATATAGATTTGTAATTTACTTCTATTTACAAATCTCAAGCCTTCCAGTACTTATCAGCTGCTGTATGTCCTGCAGGAAGTGGTGTATACTTTCCAGTCTGTTACAGTGCTCTCTGCTACCACCTCTGCCCAGAGCAGGAGAGGTTTTCTATGGGGATTTGCTACTGCTCTGGACAGTTCTTGTGGCAGACAGCACTGTGTCAGAAGACAATATTTCCTGCAGGACATGCAGCAGCTGATAAGTATGGGAAGACTTGAGATTTTTCAATAGAAGTAAATTACAAATTTATATAACTTTCTGAAACACATTGATTTAAAATAAAAAGATTTTTCGCTGGATAACCCATTTAAAGTCATAGAGACATGTAAAAAGTTTTGATTAGTCTAGGTCTGGGTGCTCAGATCTGTACGGATCATGAGAAGGAGCGGAGGGAAGTCTGCGCTCAGCACAGTCCACTCTCGTCACATGATGAGTTTTTTATAACAACAGTGACACTTTAAGGATACCTTTAATAACTGACAGATGGATCAGCCATGGGCTATCTGTCCTGTCCTCCCCATACAAAGGAACATTCAGTACAGTTAAGAAATCCTTTGTTCTCTGTGGGGACAGCTGCATCCAGAGAGCTCTGACTGCGGCTTATCTCTCTCACAGGGGCCGAGTGATTGTTTGTCCATCATGCCTGACCCTTATCTTCATGGACATCATCTGTCTGTGGTCGTTCAGGAGTGCCCCATACACCTCATACTGACGGCCAAACCTACTGAGAGCAGCGGGTACAGCCAATGAAAGTGTAAGGTGTATGGAGACCTTTAGGGTCCGTTCTCACATTCAGGATCTGCTGAAGAGTTGATGTTGTCGATCTCAATGTAACTAAATAATGGAACACAGCATGAAATCTGCTGCAAATCTGGAGTGTGTGAATGGACCCTAAAGGTGTGTTTACACAGAGAGATTTATCTGACAGATTTTTGAAGCCAAAGCCAGGAATAGATTTGAAAAGAGGAGAAATCTCAGTCTTTCCTTTATGACTTGTTGCCGGTTTATAGTCTGTTCCTGGCTTTGGCTTCAAAAATCTGACAGATAAATCTCTCTGTGAAAAGGCACCACAGCCTTCAGGTATTTATTAGCAATTATTGAAGCCAAATTCAGATTATTAACGGAGCACAGGTTCTAAAGGAAAGACTGAGATTTCTTCTCAAATCCATTAGTGGATTGGTTATCATTAACTGCAATTAAAAAACCTGAACGTGTGAACACACCATTAATAATCCTTTTATGTCCTAAAAAACAACTTTTAAATTTGCAAACTGACATGGCCTAGAGTGTCTGTGCATTAGACCTGCACCGCCCCTCCATCCCTCCTCCTCCCCACCATCCTCATCATTAGATATGCCCCTAGAAGGATTTCTCCTAATCATTACTTGTCTAAGCATTGCACATGTGCTGAATAGTAAGGGGCCTATTCCACGGGGCGATAATTCGTCCCGATTCGGCCGATTATTGCTCCGTGGAATAGAGAGAACGATCAGCCGATGATCGTGTCATCGGCTGATCGTTCATTTAGGTACAAACCTAAAATCATCGGTCGCCACCCGCGCATCGCTACGTGGAATAGCGGGAGCGGCGGGCGACCGACAATTTCAAAACATACATTACAGACAGGCCACTCCGAAGCTGCTGCGGCGCGGGACCAGGAGAAGACCTGCGCCTGGACAGGTAATGTATGAAACAAGGGCTGCAAGGACATCGGTAATGATGTCCCTGCAGCCCTCGCTAAACGATTGTCGGGCCGTGGAATAGGCCTAGTAAACAAGCGCCGATCTAGCAGATTGGCGCTAGTTTACATCGTTGATCGGGCCCTGCTCGGCCTGCGGAATAGGACCCTAAGGCTCATGTGCATAGTTGAGACAAGTGATGAATAGGAGAAATCCTAATGATGAGGATCACGGGGAGGAGGGACGGAGTGGCGTCGCAAGCCTAGGGCAAGGGTACTCTAGGCCATGCCAATATGACACAGGTCTACGAGTATAAAAGTTGTTTTTTAGGACAATAACTGCATCACCTGCCGAACAGACCCCAGGACAGATCATGAATTAAAAGCAGCTATCCGACGGTACAAGTGGTTTGGGAAAGGGGGGGGGGGGTAGCGCTGGATAACTCCTTTAAGCTACCCTCACATCTATGAGTAGTCTGCATTCTAGGTATATGTAGGCTTATCATCAGACCTCTATGCCGATGTGTACCTGTGCCCCGTTTATTGAATTCAGAGGACTGAACATTGTTCACTAGTCACCAGTCTGCCACTTCCCACCCCCCAAAATTTGCATATGCTCGAAGCGGATGTAGTCGCTGCCCATATAGGCTGACAGCTACTCGGGATGTAGGCTACTTTATAGACGTGAATGTAGCACTAGATTGGTTTAGTGATTGTGCCCCGATTATTTCTGATGTGTCCTGGTGAACGTTCCATATGTGTCACCGGGATGATCGGCTGAAACCCTATGAATCATAAGGAAATTTTATCAGATGCTTTTCCACATGTGTTTCAGCTCAGGGACAAGGCAGGAAGCATCTCCTTGAGGAAACTGCTATACTGGCCTATTTCTTACATTTTCCATAGGAAAAAATAGACAAAGTAGCTCCTCATGATTGGCCTTAAAACATGACTGGGGATTATCTGCCAAACACCCAGAACTCTGAAAGGCTCCCTAATAATTATAGTGGGAAACTGTAGTGCTGTATCAGATATATAGTGCTTGTGTAATTGTAATGTGAATACCGTTTGAGGGACATATTTATAATATTTCTGCTGATTTCCCTTTTTTATTTCCCAAAGATTCACACAGGACTGCAGCATGAGATCATCTGGCCTTGTCAGCCCCATTGTCTACCTCTGGATGAAAAGCTGCTGCCCCAGTTACTGAAGGAAGCCGGATATACCACACACATGGTGGGAAAGTGGCACCTGGGGATATATAAGAAGGACTGCCTTCCAACCCGCAGAGGATTCGACTCTTACTTTGGTAACACACAAATTCATAATTTTTTTTGTCCTATAAGGGGGTGTTCCCATCTCAGATTGTTATCCTCTATCCGAAACGCCTAAATACTTGGCTGCCATATAAAGGATGAATGAAACGGTGAGCGCTGCTGTCATTGGGGGGTTGTTTTAGAAAAAAAAAAAATCAAACGTTTGTATTTGCTTCAATGAATGGGAAGAAGCACACAGCTGAGCGCTTCTCTTCCTGCTCTCTGTACTGGTGACACAACACAGTCACATTGTCTTACCTTAGGAGTCTGTCTTTCTCACATGCACAGAGCTGGGAAGAGAACACGCTTATCAGACTAGTGTTAGGCGAACCTGTCAAAATGTTCGGGTTCAGCAACGTTATCCGAACCCGAAGGCTTGCCGCTTGATTCTCCATGCCAGGAAAACATAGATACAGCTTTGTTCTGAACACTCAGATCCCAACTGATGAAACTTTTTCGATATGTCAAAAGTATTTGTTTTTGCACGTGATAATGCTTATTTAATCTTACTCTGTTATGGTGCGTTTACACAGGCAGATTTATCTGACAGATTTTTGAAGCCAAAGCCAGGAACAGATCATAAACAGGGAATGGGTCATAAAGGAAAGACTGAGATTTCTCCTCTTTTCAAATCCATTCCTAGCTTTGGCTTCCAAAATCTGTCAGATAAATCTGCCTGTGTAAACGCACCATTAGGGTCCATTTACACAGAAAGATTATCTGACAGATTATCTGCCAAAGATTTGAAGCCAAAGTCAGAAATGGATTTGAAAATAGGAGAAATCTCAGGCTTTCCTTTATGACCTGATCTCTGTTTATAGTCTGTTTCTGGCTTTGGCTTCAAATCTTTGGCAGATATTCTGACGGATAATCTTTCTGTGTAAATGGACCCTTAGGTGTTAGTGTGTGAAAAAAATCTATTCATCATTGATTGTCATGAGTAGGTAGACACAGGACCAGATTAAAGATACCCATAAACCCTCAATAACTAACGGCCAAATGATGATTCAGCAGTCAGTTATCTATCCCGTGTACCGCCCTTTCTCCCCACACACAGAACATTTGCATTGCCGAACGTTCCTGTATTTTCTGTGGGAAAGGCAGGGGTAAGCTGCAATCAGAGATTTCTGGCTGCTGCTTACCTCTCCCAGAACAAAGGGGTCAGGCTGTGATTTTCCATCACGCAAGACCCCCTATTACCACCAACATCATCATCATCTGTGGGTGGTCGTTCAGGAAAGCCCCTTTATAAAGTATAGCTCCCCTAAAATATTCAAAATCTGATTAAGCAATATGTTCAATAATAGCCTGGAATTGGAAATCAAATAGAAAGTCATTATAAGTTGTAGCATGGCTTTAAAGGGGTATTCCCCCCAAAATTATTTTTGCATTAATACGTTGCCCACCCGTAGCTTTCCATCTTTCCAATATAAAGTTATTAAGGATTCTGCACAGTTTTGCTGTTATCTAGGTGCCCCCACCCCCACGGATTGCATAGAATCATCAGCTCTCAGTCCACACCGACACGCTCCCTGCTCCTGCCCCGACCCTCCGAGACGGCATCACGTGTCCTCCTTCTCTTCAATGGGCCGGGTTAGCGCTTCTATCCCAGCCAATCTGAAGTGAAGGAGGACACTGACGGCGGTGGCTGCTGTTATAGAGGGAGACAGTGATCAATCAGTGCAGCTGTCACTGACTCCTTCTCTAACAGCAGTCACCGGTACCGTGTGCCCCCCCAGCCCCAGAGCTCACCCCCTGACTGTGACCCGTCACCCCTCCCTCTCCCCCTCCGTCAATTGCTCCGAGCCGCGGCGCTTCCCAGCAGCCCCCCCCCCCCCGTCCTTCAATTGCTGAGAGCCGCGGGGCCGCCGGTAAGCGCTCACCGGCGGCCCCGTGGCTCACTGTCCCCCGTCACTGTCCTGTCACTCACTGTCGCCCCTACCCCATCCCCCCCCGTCCATCAATTGCTTGCGGCGCTTCCCGGCAGCACAACCCCCCCCCCCCCCCGTCCGTCCGTCCCTGATTCAATTGCTGAGAGCCGGCGGTCCCGCGGCTCACTGTCCCCCATCACCTGCTGCTGCTGGGCGCTCGCCTGCCCGCACCGTCTCACCATCTCAGCTCTGCTATGCCATCACGATCTCAGCTCTGCTACACCGTCTCACCATCTCAGCTCTGCTTCACCGTCTCACCATCTCAGCTCTGCTATGCCATCTCACCATCTCAGCTCTGCTATGCCATCACCATCTCAGCTCTGCTTCACCGTCTCACCATCTCAGCTCTGCTTCACCGTCTCACCATCTCAGCTCTTCTATGCCATCTCACCATCTCAGCTCTGCTATGCCATCACCATCTCAGCTCTGCTACACCGTCTCACCATCTCAGCTCTGCTTCACCGTCTCACCATCTCAGCTCTGCTATGCCATCTCACCATCTCAGCTCTGCTATGCCATCACCATCTCAGCTCTGCTACACCGTCTCACCATCTCAGCTCTGCTTCACCGTCTCACCATCTCAGCTCTGCTATGCCATCTCACCATCTCAGCTCTGCTATGCCATCACCATCTCAGCTCTGCTATGCCATCTCACCATCTCAGCTCTGCTAGGCCATCACCATTTCAGCTCTGCTACACAGTCTCGCCATCTCACCATCTCCGCTCTGCTACACCGTCTCACCATCTCAGCTCTGCTATGCCATCTCACCATCTCAGCTCTGCTACACCGTATCACCATCTCAGCTCTGCTAGGCCATCACCATTTTAGCTCTGCTACACAGTCTCACCATCTCAGCTCTGCTATGCCATCTCACCATCTCAGCTCTGTTACACCGTCTCACCATCTCAGCTCTGCTATGCCATCTCACCATCTCAGCTCTGCTATGACATCACCATCTCAGCTCTGCTATGCCATCTCACCATCTCAGCTCTGCTACACAGTCTCACTATCTCAGCTCTGCTATGCCATCACCATCTCAGTTCTGCTACGCCGCCATCATCATCTCAGTTCTGCTACTTCATCATCAGACATAAGCATTGCATGATGGGAAATGTAGTTTCCTATCTTGATTATAGACCATGTTTTAGAAAAACTTGTAACTCAGGAACGGCAGCAGCTAGAAAGATGGGAGATGGCTCAAAATACTCGGGGGGACTTGGTGAGTAAGAATAGCTAGGTTTGAGGGCATTACATTTTTTTTTGCTTTTGGGGGGAATACCCCTTTAATGTGTAAAGGGTGTAACCTGGTGCGGCAATCTACTGTACTGTATACATCAAATCCGAAGCCAAAAACGTGACCTCTTTCACACTCATTGTGCAATGTTTATTTATTTATCTAGTTGAACGGCATGAAAAATCCACAAAATAAATCTGCCATGTCTAAAAGGGACCCTACTTCCCTGTATAACTGGGAGTGTTAACATGATATAACTAGGATTTCAGGAACTAGGAGTCCAAAGGTTGTAGTGTTTGTATAGTTTGGTGAATTTACAAGGCATTTGAAGGCTTTGTTCACAGCTGTCAGAACAAATACAGTTCTCAGTACAGATTTGGTGTCAAAAGTCATTTTAAGGCTGGGTTCACACTACGTTTTTCCAATCCGTTTTTTATTTATAATGGAAGTCAATGGAAAAACGGATCAAAACGGATGCACACAGTTGCATGCGTTTTTTTCATCAGATTTTCATCCGTTTTTTTGCAAAAAACGGATTGCAAAAACGTAGTGTGAACTCAGCCTAAGGGGTATTCTAGTGGAATATAATATTTCAAACTCGTCGCAGGATATACAACTTACTAATGTACTGCTATCATAAATTATACTGGCTTCAGCATCTCTTTGTTGGGACTTTTAGATAAGAATGAGCTTCTTTTTCAGAACAATGCCACAGGCAGAGCATCAGACAGGCAGTGAATACAACCTTCTTCTGTGTTATGCAATGTTCTGCAGCACATCTGGGGTGGGACCTGGCAGGAGTGCTGTGGGAGGGGTTGTAGACATGGTGGGAGGGCTGTGATTTGAAATGAGCAAACCTACCTTAATTTTGGCTCAATGCAAAGCTGATCGCTCGGTCATTGAATCCCGCTGCCTGGAAAAGATAGATGCATCTCCAGGGCTGCCTTTGGCCGTATCCATTATTTCCAGGCAGTTCTAGGGTTGCATCCATCTTTTCCAGGCAGTGGGATTCAACAACCAATCGATGAGGTTTGGGTTCGGCCCAACTTACTGTTCCCATGAAAGTCCAGTTGGTGGGGGGGGGGGGGGGGGGGCATTTTTATGTATTTCAAATACTAATCTCTAACTTTTTGTATTGTAGGATATCTTATGGGCGGTGAGGATTATCTTACCCATGAGAGGTGTTATACCATCCAAGGCGTAAACAAAACAGTGTGCGCCCTCGATTTCCGAGACGGTGAGGAAGCAGCCAAGGACTATGATCAGAAATACTCCACCCACCTATTTACAGAGAGAGCCGTGGACCTCATAGCTAACCACAAGCCTGAAACGGTGAGTCTGCAACCGGCACCTGGTAAATGTGGGGTCTCCAGCAGTTCTTGTGTGGGAGCTGCTGCTATTAGCACATAGCATCAATACAACTTATCATGGCTATAGTGTGCACCTTATTGCTATTCAGCGCCCAAACTGCACGGTGAACAGGGCTGGGAGCAGTTTGTCGCCGTTCACCATGTGGTGGTAAGAAAGTGTAATTGCAGTTCAGTTTCTGTTCAAGTGAATGGTAGCTGAGCTGCAGTATCTAGGTCCCCCCTCTACATAATCAGCTGCTTCCAGACCCATTCACTGTGTAGTGCGGGTGTCGAACAGCTGATCGTGGGGGTGTTGGACCCTGCCGATCATTGATTGACCCCTTTAATGGCACATTATAGCAGCAGTGTGTATAGCTGAGTGTGAGTGCAGGCACATTATAGCAGGAATGGAGAGGATGGGAAACACAAGGGCTGACAGAGACTGCAGGAAGGAATGAGCAAAGTATAGGGTGAGCACAGTATAGCAGCACTCTCTGTCTGGGGAGAGATGGGTTACAGCTATGAAGAGATTACCTCCACAGTCCTGTCCCCTGATGCAAGCCCCAGCCTGAAGTGGATCTGCTATGATTTGGAAGGTGAGGGAGACTTCCTGGGTCAGAGCACTGTGCTGTAGTCCCCGCTATGCAGACCATGCCCCTCCTCCACTCGCGCTCCCACCCAGTACAAGGACCTCTTAAACCAAAGCAATGCTCTTAAACCAAGTCACAATTTTGAAAAACTTCTTGCAAAACGCTCTCAATCCAAGTTACTCTTAAACCGAGGTACCACTGTACTTGTAATGGGCTCTGTTCATTGTATATTGGCTGTGTTAATACAGCTCAGCCCCTATTCACTTCAATGGGAGCTCACTTACAGTAACCCAGTATGGTCACTACACAGTCTACAGACCCATCTGCCTACATTCGCTGTACCTCTGTCATATGGCTGAAGCCTAGGCCGTCAATTGGTAAGTCACAGAAAACTCTTTTAAAAGAGAGAGCTGCAAATTATAATAGCGAATTGTCAAAATAATTTATTTCTGATGAGCTATATGCAAGAAGCTCGTAAAGGGTTTGTACGAGACTAGAAAACATGACGGCTTTCTTCCAAAATACCTGCCCTCAGGTTGTGCTTGGCTCCATTTACTTCAATACAGCTGAGCTGCAGTACCAGACACAACCTGTAGGCAGGTGGGGCGCTGTTATTAGAGTGCAACCATGTTATATTAAATGCTGTACAGTAGGGGTGTGTTGCCACATAGAATTTTGATTAACCCAACCAATATGAATGTGCGCTGGGAAAGTATGGAGTGGACCTAGAAACTGAGCCTGCCCCATACCCTGTGGCCTCATCTAGGATGCCAGTCCCTTATGGCCTCTGATCGGCACCTCTGCAACAGAATTGTGGGGAGCTAATAGTTTAAAGGGGTTATCCAGCACTACAAAAACATGGCTACTTTCTTCCAGAGACAGCACCGCTCTTGTCTCTAGTTCCGATGTGGTTTGTAATTAAGCTCCGTTCACTTCAATGGAACTGAGTTGCAAAACCACACCCAAACTGGAGACTGGAATGGTGCTGTCTCTGGAAGAAAGTGGCCATGTTTTTGTAGCATTGAATAACTCCTTTAAAATATAAAAGTTATGGCTCTTAGAAGACAAGGATTTAAAGGGGTTATCCAGCGCTACAAAAACATGGCCACTTTCTTTCAGAGACAGCCTCACTCTTGTCTCCAGCTTGGGCGGGTTTTGCTGCTCAGTTCCATTGAAGTGAATGGAGCTTAGTTGCAAACCTCACCTGAACTGGAGACAAGAGTCGTGTTGTCTCTGAAAGAAAGTGGCCATGTTTTTGTAACACTGGATAAACCCATTAAAAATTAAAACATAAATATGATGGCTGGGGCAGTAAGAGGTTAAAAAGCTATATAAAGATATAAGATGGATACTCTTGCTGAATGCCTGTCTTATCTTGTCCTGCAGCCTCTGTTTCTTTACCTGCCCTATCAGGCCGTCCACGCGCCCCTTCAGGTTCCAGAAAAATATTTAGAACCTTACAGCTTCATCCAGAACCAGAACAGGCGCCATTATGCGGGGATGATGTCCGCTCTGGATGAGGCGGTAGGAAATGTCACTGCTGCTCTGAAGCAATATGGACTCTGGGACAACACCGTTTTCATATTCTCTACAGGTAAATAAGACTTTTATTCACTAACTTGCTGATATCATGAATTACATGATGCACGCCTGTGTAACGAGTCTTTGTTTTAGGCTATTGTTTACACCGGCACTCTCAGGCTTTACAGGCCTCATTGATTTGCTGTAAATAGAGCTGAATTCTAATACCACATACAACCTAAACACAGGGGTGGCGCTGTTTTCCTAAGCCTGGTTTGCACCTGTAAAGATCCTGTTACCCAAGTGTACTTTGTACTGACTGCATGTTATACTTCTTAATAGCCACTAGAGGTCACTAGATCACCATTTTGCCACACTTCTAGTAAAATCTATATTCTTTACCCCAAATGAAATTGTGCACTGGAGACCACTGGAGCCTTGCAACAATGTGAAAACCGGTGGGTTTACCTATGACTGAGCCTTGGTAGCCTGTTTATTCTAGTTGGTGTTTGCACTGCTAGTGGACATATTAATATTTATTCCATATTACAATAATTCTTTTGTAAATGGGAACATTTTCTTGGCAAGTCCTCCCTGGGTTATGCAAACTGAGGACAGTCAGGATTTATAGGATACACATATTAAGGCTTATTTATCCCGCAGTGGTATCTGGCCTCGTTCCAGGGAGTCACCAGTAGCCCGATCACCCGGTGAAGGATTCAAGATGTGCCTGTCTCCCGGACGTGATCCCTGACCCCATCCTCCCTAATCGCCCGTCTCCCCCGGCACACAGCGGGTCATTCACATGCAGCCAGATGGCAGGAATATAATGGTGCGCTCTCATTTTGGCATTTCTCATTGTGCAGCTGGATGTGTGGGTGTTGGGGCTACTTCAGTAGCAGTATAGGGATGGAGACCTAGACAGCAGAGCATCCGCTGTGTACTGCTAACTTGTCTCCCGCAGCATAATGCCATATTGTGGCCAAATTACCATTTACTATGCCCTAGCCTAATGCAATTGGTGCGGAGTCGGGACACGATCTCCTTGCGCTCGAGGGCTGCTATTATTTCTTACAAAGAGGTAATGATCTCTCGGTCATACAGTCAACAGTCCACCACATTTTTGGACAAGAAAAGGCTTTTTCTTGTACTTTTTGGAAGGTTTTGTGGGAGAGCCAGATCACATCCTTTTGGATAGAGTTAACCGGTGTTATTTCAGTCTAAAGAACTTTCTTCTATATTCGTAAAGAAGTCTGGGATATAGCACCCTTAGGACCTTACTGTTTGGGCCATATATACCTGGCAACTCATATTCTTTCTGGCTTTATTCTGGGACTCTCTGATGTTCCTTCTTATTGGAAAAACCCTAAACAGTGTATTAGGCATTATTACTTGTCAGGCAAAACTTATTATTGATCAACAGATGAGAATCAGATCCTGACGTTTAGCTGTTTGCCAGAGTAACATCTACATATACAGAGAGCGGAGCCAGAAGCAGACAGCGCCATACACTGTAGTGGCCATGATGGGTTATTGCAGCTCAGCTTTCAATGAATTGAATGCAGAGTATGGCCAACATGCAATACTCAGTCAGATGTGTATATGTATTGGATCTGATATTGATGACCTATCCTGAGGATAGGTCTTCTATTAATTTTGCTTGGACAGCCACTTTAAGGGGAAACTTTCAATTGAAACTAGCATATTATTGAATAGGAGCGGAACAAATTGATATATAGATATGTGGGAAGGATTCAGGATAAATCATATAAATCACTGCTTATTCTGGGCTTCATTAGTGATTACCAGTGATCCCTCTGCTCAAACTCTTAAAGTTTGTCAACCAGTGATTAGGACCGCCCAGTGGACTCCTAAGCCTGAAATAACCAGGGATTTATATGATTAAAAAAAACAGCTGACCCTGAATCTTTCCGACATATCTATATATTAATTTTCTCTGCTCCTCCTATTCTATAACTTGCTAGCTTAACCTGAAAGGTTAACTTTAAAGTGTCACTGTCTTTTGAAAAAACTTCTGACATGTCATAGAGAAATGTCAAACGTTTTGATCAATCCAGATCTGAGTGTTCATGCCCGTACTGATCGGGAGAAAAAGTGTGGTGAAGACCGTGCATAGCGCAATCCTCTCCTGGCTCTGTCACGTGATGAGTCGGGCTCCTAATGTAAGTCTATAAAGCCTGACTCTTTCACTGACACAAAGCAGGGAGCGGACCACACTACAGCGTGGTCTTCTCCCCGTGCATTGTCACGACTTGTACAGATCTGAATACTCAAAACTGGACCAATCAAAAATTTTGACATATGCTTTTTTCTTTTTTTGGAGTAATGCCTGAATATAGTGACAAAAAATTTTTTAAGGACAGGTACACTTTAAAGTGGTTGTCCATGCAAAATTAATTAATGACTAGAGATCAGCACAACTTCAGCATCTTATTACCAGTGGCTCGAGAAGTTGGATGCTGCCCTAGGGAGAAGGGATTTGCAAGTTCGGAATCACATTGGCTGTTTCTTTGAGGGAAGTTGCTAGAAATAACCGAAATTTCAATTATTCAGTCATGCGTCTTTCTGTATAGATCTGTAATGTTATAATAGGGCACACAAAGCTACCGTATTGGTCTATAACAGTTTATGCTTTCAGGGAAAGTTTTATTATAGAATCCATGTTGAGAATAAATTGGGGCAGATACTGAATTATACAGTGCTTCTAGAGAATTCTACACCATGCACCATGCTGATGACATGACAGATTTCAGGTCTTCCATTAATACACAGGATCTATTTATTATGGCTAGGTAGGAGTACTAGTGGGGAAACGTGACAGTCCTGTCCTCAGCGGTGAAACAGTTAATAGCCCCTGGCCATCTCTGGCAGCCGGTGGAGCCAAACATATCGATCCAATTAGGTAAAAACCGGCTGATGGCAATCCAGTGCACGGCAGTCGTCACTGAATCCGCAGCAGACAGGAAGGTTCAGCTGCTCATGAATAGGTCTTCAGCCGCCTCCACAGTATTGATGTGATGGATATAAGGAGAGTCATGGTTATCTAGCATCAAACATGAGCGTAAAGGTGACCCCATCCACGACTCTTTTTCTATATCCCTTCACAGCAGAGTCTAATGTCTCCACACAGTCCAGCTTGTTTTTAATTGTTTTGTGCAATGTGAAAGGGTAGCGGCTGTAAGTGAATGCTGAGCGTTCTAGTTCCACAACTGCTGGAGACATACAGGTTGTATCCTGCTGATGCATGGGTGGACGTGAGTTGAGGGAATCTTCAGCATCCTTGGGTTCATCCAAAGCTAAGCGTGCAGCATTTGATTACCACTGGCTGACAAAACCTGATGCCCCCAACCTCTGCAGCCAACGGCAATCAAATTCTGCACGCCCGGATTCAGAAGTTCGGTCAACTCCAGTGCATATAGCCAATGCAGGGCCCATGTGTAAGAACATTGTTGTATAGTATATAGGCCCCTTGTTTTTTAAATTAATACTGTAAACCCCCGAGACCCCACTACACAAACACACACACGGGCCTGTGCCCATTCCTGCACCATCATGTTGTTTGCAATAAAAGTTTTTACAAACTCTTTTTTTGGGGGGCGTTTACAGTGTCATGTGCCCTCTGTGCCACCTTGGCCCATCACTGAGAATCATGCAACTCAGACATCGATGGCATCATGCCAATCAGCTGTTTAGAGAGGTTGCGATATTTGTGCCAGCCCCTTCACATGTACTCTCTACCTGTGGTCCATTAAAACAGCTGATCAGTTGGGGTGCCAGGATTTGGACCCTCACCAATCTAATACTGATGGTCCATGCAAATGATAAGCGTGTCTGTAACACTTTTAGAATCATAGTTTACGTTATACATGTTCTGCATTTGTTCACGTCTCAAAAAAGTATACACTTAATTTTCCTTGAAGTACAGGCTATAGGAGAGCAGATACTAGGTACTATCGTGGTACCGTATTATCCATAGGGAGTCCTGAAAAAGATGGATACAGAATATTAACGCAGGCTATTTTATACCATAGTAAGTACAAAGTGTAACCAAGAAAGAAGAGGAAAAAAATGCTTTTCATAGGTGTCTATGGCCAAGAATAGTAACCAAAATAATGTGTGTGAATACAGTCTTACTGCCAAGGGAAGCCGATAAGCAGGATATGTCCACATTGACTGGAGGGGAAATACGGTTTGGCGCCCAATGGGGAATACGTTATAGATAATAACACCAAGTGGTTTAGAGCAAGTAAAAGCGTGTTCCTTCAATTAGTTATCGATAGTCTTTATAGGTGGATCACGCTCTTATTTACGGCTTTCATCTTGGCGAATAGTGTTTTATTTATCCGCTGTTTGGCTCAGAGAACGTTTCCTGATACTGGATTGCTATTGTGACTTGATAATGTGCCAGGACACAGAACACCTGCATGCCGTCTATGAATTGCCGAGTTAGTCGTATTGTGACACGCACCGGGGCTGGAAAGTATTGAGAGTCGGTAGCGCAGCATGTTCCGCTCTGATGTGCTGGTAACAATGATGAGGCAGGTGTTCTCCCCGTCCACATGCTGAGCACACAGAGGAGGCTCATGGCTGGAGCGCGCACAGACGCACCGCAGGCAGCCTGAGGAAATGCAGCTCTGCAGCCTTCACTGTGACAGCAGATGAGTTCTCATTTGGCCACATATGTAAGAGATGATACAAAGAGACTATTGATGGGGCAGGTGGCAGGGAGGTCACGACTGGATGTGCATGTAAATGGGGGCAGTTTATTTGCCGGATGGATAGAGGATAGAGGATACAGCTGATCTGTATACAGAATAAACTTTTTTTTTTCTTTTTAAATATGCGTTTAAAAATTCTGCATGGATGGAGCTGCCAGGGCCGGCGTCAGCACAGGGCTTACCCGGGCAAGTGTCAGGGCCCAGAGAGGGAAAGGGGCCCTGTGTTCCAATGTTCAGCCCCCTCACTGTAGAGCAGTGTGTCAGTCAGTCACTCAGTATCAGTCAGTCAGTAAGTGTCTCTTTTAGTAATGTGGGTTTGGGCATCAAGTTATTGGGGTAGATTTATCAAACATGGTGTAAAGTGAAACTGGCTCAGTTGCCCCTAGCAACCAATCAGATTCCACCTTTCATTCCTCACAGACTCTTTGGAAAATGAAAGGCGGAATCTGATTCGTTGATAGGGGCAACTGAGCCAGTTTCACTTTACTCCAGCCGGGAGCCACGCGGCCGTGGTGGGTTAAGGGGGCTGCCGCTTCCATACTTGCAGTGGGATGACAATTCTTTTGTAATCCTATTGAAACTGTCAGGAGGGGAATCACGGCAGATTTCCCTGCGAACTCGCTGCATGAAATCTGCTGCAATTCTGTTACATATAAAGCGTCACTGTCGTGAAATTTCTTTTTGCAGAAATCAATAGTCCAGGCGATTTTAAGAAACTTTGTAATTGGGTTTATTAGCCGAAAAATGCATTTTTAACATGAAAAAGCAGTTTGAAACTCTCCCCCCTGTCTTCATTGTTCTCCTATGGAGAGAGCTAAATAAAAGACCAAAACAGGACAACAAAGAGTTAATCTACAAATACTTCACCCTTTATCTCCTCTGACAGTCACCACTGACCTCTTTGAGCTCTGATTACAGCGTTCACCCAGCTCTGTGCCTGTAATCCTCTGTTGTTATCTGCTTTCTGCTGTCGGCTAACTCCCTCCTCCCCCCTCCCCTCTCCCTAGAACAGACTGGGTACGTCTGATGCAATAAGTCACAATTTCCTGATTTTTTGCAGTGGATGGAAAAGAGGAGGGAGGTGGGGGGACCTGGGAAAAGGCTTTTTAAATGCAGATAATGGCATATTTGGCTAATAAACCCAATTACAAAGTTTCTTAAAATTGCCTGGACTATTGATTTCTGCAAAAAAAAAAAAAAAAAAATTGACAGTGACTCTTTAAGGAGAACAAATGTGCTGTTTTTAGTGAAGAAGCTGACATCACTGTACCATTTGCATCTGATCACTTCCTGGTTTCCTCTTTAAACTGTCACCCTGTCGTTACCAGGCAACAGTGCAGACACTTTCCCACAATTCCCCCTTGCTGCATGTGATGTGAACACCAACTGCCAGTACTAATGGGACAGATCATGTGACTGGTATTGAACTGAGCATGAGTGATTCAAGAAAGTGGATGCCTGGTGGGCTGCTACCAAGGGCATCAGTTTATGCAACTAAGCAGCAAATAAGGGAATTAGTGACTCTCTCTCTCTCTCTCTCTCTCTCTCTCTCTCTCTCTCAAACAATACATTTTAAGAAAACCTTGTGAATTTGGAATATGTTTCATTTAACATAATATATCAGTATAGACCTAGTTTTTTTTTGTGATGCCACCCCTTTAAGCCTGACCTGCTAAATGCTCCAATACTCAGCAGTATAAAGATGTCTGTGCAGCAGCACTGACAGGGGCAGAGGTGTTACACAGGTTAGCAGTCAGAGAAGTACACAATGGTAGTAAAATGAGAGACTGCAGGGACAGAGCAGAGGAGATGGGAACTGGTTGTTAACCCCTTCCTTTTAATTTGGTATCTGCCTATGCTGTTCACCAACAAGGGTTAAAAATAATTTTATAACTCCATTATAAGGATATAGCCAATACGGTCAATAATCGCTTTGTGTAATTAAAGGCAACCATCAGCTGACATGCACGATGTCGGCTGATCGTTGTTTTAACATGTTAAAAGACGAAAGACAATGATAGTAACGATCTGCTGCCGTAGCTCCGTGTAGTAGGAACGGTGGCAGCAGACCGCCACTATCTCAAATGGGCTGCCCGGACGATCTAAAGATCAGACCCGCAGCTCCCCGCGGCCCTCTCTCCAGGAACAAAATGAGAATATATATATATTGGAGACAGCATATCTATAAGACCATAGCTGTGGGGGAGGGAGGGTCCAGCATTTTCATCAGGGGCCATGAACCTTTAGCCACACCCCCTGGACACCCAAACCTATAACTCCCCCCACATGTCACTTACTAACTCTATCTTGAGATTGCTGGGGGTACAGAGGTTCAACCTCCCCCCGCAATCCTCAATCAACAGGATAGGGGATAAGTAAGTTTGAGGGTACAAACCCACTTGACGTATTTGCTGCCTGAATCAGTCTTAAAAATAAGCAGGCAAAACGCAGGTTGGCTTTATACAATTGTTCTGCGTTAAAATACGCAGTTGCGTATTTTTGAAGCTTGAAGCTACATGCGTTTTTCGCACAGGTTAACAACTGATGCTTTGCTAACAACAAGCTTCACGCTTCAAAAATATGCAATTGCGTATTTTAACGCAGAACAATTGTATAAAGCCAACCTGCGTTTTGCCTGCTTATTTTTAAGACTGATTCACGCAGCAAATACGTCAAGTGGGTTTGTACCCTAAGGTAGAAAACCTCTTTAAGTCTTTCCTATTATGCTTGAAACCCATCCTATTTTATCAATATCTTTTTGTAGGTGAGGTCTCCAGAACTGGACACAGTATTCCAGATGTGATGTCACTAGAGCTCCCTACTGGTTATACCTCTAGCTATACAGCCACGCGGCCCCTCTTTGAAGTGCTAATGAGGACATATGACGTACGGGTACGTCATATGTCCTTAAGAGGTTAAAGTGTCTCTGTCGTTAACAGTCAATAGTCCAGGTGATTTCAGGAAACTTTGTAATTGGGTTTATTAGCCGAAAAATGAATTTGAAGCAGCAGTTTGAAGCTCTCCCCCCCTGTCTTCATGATTTTCCTATGGAGAGAGGGAGATGAGGCACCAAAGCAGGACAACAAAGAGTTAATTTATACCTACATCACCAGGCTCTCCTCCGATGTCACCACCGACCTCTCTGACCTCTTAATAGCACTCTGAATAGCTCCCCCGTAATCCTTTGTTCTCTGCTCTCTGCTGAGACTAATCCCCCTCCTTCCTCCTCCCCTCTCCATAGCACAGACAGGATCCGACTGATTAAAAAACAGTCAAGATTTCCTGATTCTGAGCAGTGGATGACAGAAAGGAGGGGGGGGGGGACCTGGAAAAAGGCTTTTTAAATGCAGATAATGGCATATTTTTCTAATAAACCCAATTACAAAGTTTCTTAAAATCGTCTGGACTATTGATTTCTGCAAAATAAAATTTAACAACAGTGTCACTTTAAGGCCAAAACAGGCTGCGAAGGCAAGGGGTTAAGCTGTTTTCACACTTTTTTTTTTATTTACTTTTTTATACTTGTGTATACTATAAGTCATGTCCATTTATATAGTTGGACCAAGCATAGTTTATTAGCGTTTATCTTTTATCCAAATGTTAACATACAATGTCATTTTGTCAGATTTAAAGGGGTAGTGCGACGCTAAGAAATTACTCAAAGAATAACACACATTACAAAGTTATACAACTTTGTAATGTATGTTATGTCTGTGAATCGCCCCCTTCCCTGTGTCCCCCCACCCCCGCACGTGTACCCAGTGTGGTGCATTATACATACCTGTCACGTGCCGACCCCCTTCCCTGATCTTCTGTGCTACGACGTCATCTTCGTCCGGCCGGCCCGCCGAAGCTCTCCGATTGTCCCGAGTGCCCGCCGCCCTCTGCCGTGTCATCAGATGCTCAGCCGCGATTGGCTGAGTATAACTGTGCTCAGCCAATCGCGGCTGAGCGGCTAATGACGCGGCAGAGGGCGGCCGGCACTCGGGGCGATCGGAGAGCTCCGGCCGGCCGAAGATTACGTCGTGGCACAGAAGAACTTTGTAATGTGTGTTATTCTGTGAATAATTTCTTAGCGCCGCACTACCCCTTTAAGTTTCCCAATCTGCATAGTCCCACATAGCATATACTCAACATATTCCACAGCACTGTACAGTGCAGGGGGTACATATAAAGCAATAACAGGACCTCATCATGTATCTGTTGTGCTTTATTACAGTCTAATTTATATGTTTGCTAGGGCTGCAGTTATACGAGTGGCTTATAAATAGCCATTTTGCTATTATCTCCATTATAGCCTCTAGAGGTTACAGGAATAGTTACTTTCGTGAAATGAAGTGCTCCGATGAGTAAATACTTGTCCGACATTATCATCTGTGTACTAAAACAGTGCCTTAAATTATAAGATATCAGTTTATAGCTATCTGTGTTCAGACATATCACGTTTCCCCGTCTTCATTCACTATATGTGATTTCACAGGGAAGGAATAGCGGAGTAATTCCATTAAACCACATGGACGGGTTTTAGGCCATTTATAACATAAGAATGTAGATGTATAAATATAATTTTTATGTTACTGGTTTGCAGCTCCCTAAGATGCTTAAAGGGGTATTCCAGGGATTTATTTATTGCTTATACATTGTTTAATAGAGACAAGTGAAATTGACCAAAGTTTGGATTCACACAAACCCAATGCATCCACGCTCTCGAGGCAGCAGGATTCAAATGCTGATCGTTTGGGTTTTTGTGATCTCTGTTGATCTCCTAATAAACTGATGTCAGAAAGTTATAAAGATCTGTAAATTACTTCTATATAAAAATTCCCACTCTTCCAGTACTTATCAGCTGCTCTATGTTCTGTAGGAAGTGGTGTATTCTTCCCAGTTTGACACAGTGCTCTGCGCTGCCACCTCTTTCCGTGACAGGAACTGTCCACAGGATTTTCTACTACTCTGGACAGTTCCTATCACAGAAAGAGGTGGCAGCAGAGAGCACTGTGTCAAACTGGAAAGAATACACCACTTCCTACAGAACATAGAGCAGCTGATAAGTACTGGAAGAGTGGGGATTTTTATATAGAAGTAATTTACAAATCTGTATAACTGTCTAGCACCAGTTGATTTAAAAACCTTTATCTCCCCTTTAAGCACCCCTCTGATCTTGCCATGGTCCTCTCTATTCTCTCTGTACATCACTGCTAAAGCATACAGTCTTTATGGCTATATACAAGATCCAAGCATTGCTTCTAGGGGAGATTCTACTTATAATATGGCCCCGTATAGAGTATTACATGGTGGTCAGAGAACGTCCATGGCTCCATAGTACATGATGCCTTCCATCTTGCCGCTCCTCAGGTGCTTGCAGTTGCACATTCCTTGTGAGATACTATCCAGCCATTTTGCACACACACGGCTCACACGCCTTCCTTCTTGCCTCCTGGATTTTACTCACAACCTGATAATTACGGGTTTGCACAACCGGCTCCCTCTTATTTTGCTTGTTAGACAATTTTCTCTCCATATGTTGTACTCTCTCTTTTTAGTCTCCTTCTTCTACCATGTACTTTGCAGCCATAAATTGTCCGCCTCACCCTCTATCCTGCATGTCTGGGAAGTCTCAGCCAATGTGTCTGTCCACAGGGCTGGATGTTCGTGTTCTGCAACCCTGCGGGAAAAGAAGAAATGACCGATAACTACAGCGTGTATTAGTTAACGTCTGTTCTGTAGCTTTCAGCATCTGGTCTCATTTTATTATGGATTATGAATTCTTGAATTTTTTTAACCAATCTTGCAATAATTATTGAATTCCGTAATTTGGGAAATTTATGTTTATTTTCAAATGGAAGCCACCCATATGTCAGGAAAACTACATAATCACTAATCTATATGTTCTGGTACATGAGCTAAGATTGAGGCTGTGTAAACCTTGTAAATCCATTTTCTGTTCTATTGGGGTCATACTATGGATGTCTTTTTACATGCAGCTAAACCAGAGTACCTTCATATTTGGTCACTAAATGGAATTTCACAGAATTGTACACCACATGGCCCCTGGGGCCCCTTTTGAATGTCCTTATAATATATGTCCTCAGTAGGGATGAGCAAACATACAGAAAGTTGCGTTCCCCCAGTGTTCTCCTACAGCATGTAGAGTTCCCAGCTGAGACAATCCCGCCTCCACTTCCTAGATGGACTCGTCTTGGGGTGACAGCCCGCTCAGCCGATCTCTGCCTGAGCAGAACGGTAAGGATAAGGTCACTTAAAGTGAAGGCCTGTAAAGTGATGGGGCTCTCGGCCAGTCACTGGTCGCAGTACTGTCCTGTCTCGGCCAGTGATTGGCTGAGCGGCCTGTCACTTCAGAGACTGCTTGAAAAGTGCCAGCAGCGGCAGTAGTAAGTGAGGAGCGCTCAGAACATGCTGGAGAGGTAAGTATAATGTTTATTATTTTACACCTCCTACTACTTTACACACACAAATATATATATATATATGTATATACACTCACCGGCCACTTTATTAGGTACACCATGCTAGTAACGGGTTGGACCCCCTTTTGCCTCAATTCTTCGTGGCATAGATTCAACAAGGTGCTGGAAGCATTCCTCAGAGATTTTGGTACCAAGGGGCCCAAAGAGTGCCAAGAAAATATTCCCTACACCATGACACCACCACCACCAGCCTGAACCGTTGATACAAGGCAGGATGGATCCATGCTTTCATGTTGTTGACGCCAAATTCTGACCCTACCATCCGAATGTCGCAGCAGAAATCGAGACTCATCAGACCAGGAAACATTTTTCCAATCTTCTACTGTCCAATTTCGATGAGCTTGTGCAAATTGTAGCCTCAGTTTCCTGTTCTTAGCTGAAAGGAGTGGCACCCGGTGTGGTCTTCTGCTGCTGTAGCCCATCTGCCTCAAAGTTCGACGTACTGTGCGTTCAGAGATGCTCTTCTGCCTACCTTGGTTGTAACGGTTGGCTATTTGAGTCACTGTTGCCTTTCTATCAGCTCGAACCAGTCTGCCCATTCTCCTCTGACCTCTGGCATCAACAAGGCATTTCCGCCCACAGAACTGCCGCTCACTGGATGTTTTTTCTTTTTCGGACCATTCTCTGTAAACCCTAGAGATGGTTGTGCGTGAAAATCCCAGTAGATCAGCAGTTTCTGAAATACTCAGACCAGCCCTTCTGGCACCAACAACCATGCCACGTTCAAAGGCACTCAAATCACCTTTCTTCCTCATACTGATGCTCGGTTTGAACTGCAGGAGATTGTCTTGACCATGTCTACATGCCTAAATGCACTGAGTTGCCGCCATGTGATTGGCTGATTAGAAATTAAGTGGTAACGTGCAGTTGGACAGGTGTACCTAATAAAGTGGCCGGTGAGTGTGTATATATATATATATATATATATATATATATATATATATATATATATATACAGCCCTTGCAGCGTGATCATCAACCCGTGTAATAGACTCTGTAAGCGAGCGTAACTAACTGATTGGCATTCGCTTGCACAGTGCATCAGTCCATGTAATACAGCCCTAACACTTTAAAGCGAATGTACCATCAGGTACTTTTGCTCCAAGTACTACCCAAGTATTACCCTCCCCTCTGTGATGTGGCTCCATTATATTCAATAGCGGCGCGGTATCTGTGAATAGAACCAGGAGTGGATTAAAAACACAGAAAGGCTCTGTTCACACAATGGTGAAATTGAGTGGATGGCCGCCATATAACAGTAAATAACTGCCATTATTTTAATATAACAACCGTTGTTTTAAAATAACAGCAAATATTTGCCATTAAATGGCGGCCATCCACTCAATTTCAACATTGTGTGAACAGAGCCTTTCTGTGTTTTTAATCCACTCCTGGTTTTGGTTGCAATATGAGGACCACAAAACTGACTGAAATATACGTAGTGTGAACCCAGCCTTAAAGTTCCATTCAGCAGCCCCATATATGTGAACACTTGGCTGATTGTGCATGCACTCTCAATGGGAGGAAGAGAGAAAGATGAAGGTCTAACCACTGGTGTTAGCTTATCTCTGAAAAAAAGGTTTTTAAAGTCAACATCCTTCTCTAAACTATTTTTCTCTCTCTGTGTAATGGGACCCAAGGCGGACCATGAAACAGAGGACGTATTTGGATTGCGCCAATAAGACAAGTATTTTAATAAAATCCTTATTTTAGCTTTATCATCTAGACTCATAAACACATGATCCAGGTTACGGCGAATGGCTCCTTGCAGTTAGTTCTCCTTTCTTATCACTTTATAGACTGTAATGATTGCATCATGTCTCTTATGAAGGTTCCAAATGATTCATTTTCCGTGACGGCATAGTCAAGTGATGGGATCTGGGAAGTCAGCTGGGCAATGTGTTTTTTTCTATTTTTAAAACGTATGATTTATGTCGTGACCTTTTAAATGATCTGACGATTCATTTAGGTTGATTTGCCAACATTTAATTTACTTTTGTTTTGCCAAAATTGGTGCGTAGACGTCCTGTGTGTCATGTTAGAAGAAGAGCAGAGCAAAAGAATCAAAGCAGATAGAAGGTTGAATACATTTTAGACTTTTCTCCTACTTCCCTTGCCTTGTGTGTAGTTTTACCTGTAAGGCGATTAGTAACCTATATGGTAGCACCACACTTGTCCTTTAGCAAGCTTAAAGAACTTAAATAAAATTGCAAAACTAGAATTAAAGGGAAACTATCAGCAGGTTGGTGCATATATCTCCCTGCAGGCGCATTACAGATGAGATCATGCTTGAGTTCATTCGTTCGGCATTTAAATACTGGTGGCCAAAGTAGTTGAAAAGGGCCCCAGGGAGTCAGGGAAAACGTGGATTCAGCCATAAGCCCTACGCTTAGCATTTTTTGAAATTTATTTATTCATTTTTTTGTGGTCATAAGCTTTGGGTTTCAGGCCTTTCCTAGTGCTTCTATTAACAGGGGTGGCCAAGTCTACATCTTTCTTGTTTATAGAAAAAAGGAAGCATCTAATATTAACTTAGGATAAAGCTCTTTCTGTATCCATGTTTTCCAGGCAGGCTTAGGGCCCTATTACACGGGACGATTATCGTGTAAAAAAAAGTTTTATCGTTTCAATTTAAATGATAATCGTTCTGTGTAATTGCAGGCAACAACTGAAAAATTGCTCGTGTGTAGTTGATCGTTGATTTAGATCTGAACCTAAAATCATTGTTAAAGAAGAAGTCCGGTGAAAATTTTTATTAAAGTATTGCATTGCCCCCCAAAAGTTATCCTCAATATACAATGGTGATGTCACGACCCGACTCCCAGAGCTGTGCGGGCTGTGGCTGCTGGAGAGGATGATGGCAGGGGGACACTGAGGGACACAGGGCACTGGAGGGACACTGAGTATCCCTCTGCCATCATCCTCTCCAGCAGCCACAGCCCGCACAGCTCTGGGAGTCGGGTAGTGACATCACCATGTTATCCAGGAAGTGACATCACCATGTTATCCAGGAAGTGACATCACCATGTTATCCAGGAAGTGAAGCCTTGATGCAGTAGTAAGTGCAGGGAAAAAAGCACTTTATAAGTATTTCCCATAATAAGTGTATATTAGGGATTTGTATAACTTTTGGGGGGCAATACAATACTTTAATAAAAAATTTTGCCGGACTTCTCCTTTAATCGATTGCTAATTGTTCGCTGTAATTCCACATTTGTTCACTCAAGTTTCGCATTTGTTCACTAATTGTTCAGTGTAATTGCACATTGTTCATTGTTTTGTGTAACGCCCGGAGTAGTGGATCCACTGGACCGGCACCAGCGATGGCACAAACCTCACCAGGGAGCGGAGTCTAAGGGGCCGCTGGTTTTCACCAGAGCCCGCCGCAAGGCGGGATGGACTTGCTGCGGCAGGCGACCCCCAGGTCGCTACCCCTGGCTTGGTTGCTGGTGACGGCAGGCGAGGCGTGGCAGGAGCAGTAGGCAGGAGATGGCACTGGCAAAGGTCTGCAGGTGAGAGCGCACGTGACAGGCTGAACGCAGGAACAGATGGAGTGACAGGGAAACAGGAACCAGGAACAGGGACTAGGGACCGGGTAACGGATAGGACTCAGGAACAGGGACTGGGACCAGGTAACAGATAGGACTCAGGAACAGGGAGCTGGGCCAAACGCTATGGGAAGCATGTAGAGGCTCCAACACTAAGGACAGGGCATGCTGGGATTTATAGGGGAGTGATTGGGTGCAACTACCAATTAGGAGCGCACTGCCCCTTTAAATCTGAGACAGCCGGCGCGCGCGCGCCCTAGGAGGCGGGGACGCGCGCGCCGGCCGGCACAGCGGGAGACAGGAGCGTGGAGAGGTGAGGCGCCCCCCGGGGCCGAGGTGACAGCAGCGCCGGGTCCCCGACTATGGACACCGGCTGCTGCATAGGGCAGGTAGCGGTCGCGGCGGCGGCCCGGAACGCGGGACGCCGCCGCGGCCGTAACAGTACCCCCCCCCTTTGGCCTCCCCCTCTTTCTTGCCTGCAAATGGCACAGGAAGCCACAAAGTCTTTGACATCTTGGGATAGGCTGGGCCACCAGTAGTGGCGAGAGATCCGTTGGCCGGTCTTACGGACTCCCGGGTGCCCGGCCTCCAACGAGGAATGTCCCCAGTTCAAAATACCTCTTCGAAGCGCAGGGTGAACATGAGTCTTTCCGGGGGGTACTCTCTGAAGAGTGGAGGTGACGACTGGTACTAGGCGATCAGGCGGTATAACGTGGCAAGGGACCTTCTGTAAGTTCTTCCGGTGGTGAGAGGACACGACCTTAGTCTTGGGTACGGGGAGAGGGTACACCTCGGCAGAGAAGGCATCCGCCGAGTCTTGGTCTTCTGCCGGTAGGCCGGATAGAGGCTTGGCCGGGACAGGAAATGACATAATACACTTGGTCTGAGGTGACTTGAGACACTGGTGGGAACAGTCCTGACCCCAACTGAGAATCTCCCCGGTTCTCCAGTCCAGCTGAGGGGCATGTTCTTGTAGCCACGGGAGTCCCAGGAGGACCGCGGGGGAAGAATGGGGCAGGACGTAGAAGGATATCTCTTCTTGATGTGAAGGACCCACCTGGAGGACTAAAGATGCGGTCTGGTAGTACACACGGTCGGTAAGAATTTCGCCGGTGACCGAGGAGATAGTCAGGGGCCTGGCTAGTCGGGTCACGGGTAGCCGCCATCTTTGGACCAATGTTGCCGCAATAAAACTGCCTGCTGAGCCAGAATCGAGGAAGGCAGTAGTCTGATGATTTTGTCCTGAGGGAGTCCGGATGGAAACAGGCATAGACAGACTTGGAATGGTGGCATTCGCACCTAGGGACACCTGTCCCACCGGACCTAGGTGCGAGCGTCCTCCGGATGTTTGGGGACGTAGGGAACATCCCAGCCGGAAGTGATCGGAACCACCGCAATAGAGACAGAGATTCTGCTCCAGGCGCCGGATTCTTTCATCAGGCGTCAGGTGAGCCCGTTCCACCTGCATAGGAATCTCAGGAGAGGGCTGGGACCTCGAAAGGTCAGGATTCTGGAAAACCGGCGCCAGCTGGGGGTGGCGACGGGAATGGGTTAGTAAATGTTCATGCCGAACCTCCTCCTCCCTCTCCGAAAAACGAGTATCAACTCGGGTGGCCAGTAGAATGAGTTCGTTCAGGGAGGTAGGCAGGTCTCGGGCAGCGAGCACGTCTCTCACTCGACTAGACAGGCCCTTCTTGAAGGTGGCCAACAGGGCGGCCTCGTTCCAGTCCAATTCAGCTGCCAGGGTGCGGAACTGGATGGCGTAGTCACCGACAGAGGAGCTGCCTTGAGAGAGGTTGAGGAGAGCAGTCTCGGCCGAAGAAGCACGGGCAGGTTCCTCAAAGACGGAGCGAAACTCGAATAGGAAGGCCCGGAGATTGGCAGCAACAGGATCATCACGGTCCCACAGTGGCGTGGCCCAGGCCAGGGCTCTACCCTCTAATAGGCTGATGATGAAAGCCACTTTAGAGCGCTCGGTGGAAAACTGACTACTCAAAAGTTCAATGTGCATGGTGCACTGAGTCAGGAATCCTCTGCACAACTTAGAGTCCCCAGAGTACTTGCTTGGGAGAGCCAGTCGGAGTGAAGAAGCAGCGTCAGGAGATGGTGTGCGCTGGGCAGTAGTCTGCTGCTGTAAGGCGGCAGTGAGTTGCTGGATCTGCTGTGACTGTTTCTGGATTTGTTGAGCCTGTTGCGCGACCACTCTGGCGACGTCACGGAGATCTGGCACCTCGCCGGGATCCATGGTTGGAGCCTACTGTAACGCCCGGAGTAGTGGATCCACTGGACCGGCACCAGCGATGGCACAAACCTCACCAGGGAGCGGAGTCTAAGGGGCCGCTGGTTTTCACCAGAGCCCGCCGCAAGGCGGGATGGACTTGCTGCGGCAGGCGACCCCCAGGTCGCTACCCCTGGCTTGGTTGCTGGTGACGGCAGGCGAGGCGTGGCAGGAGCAGTAGGCAGGAGATGGCACTGGCAAAGGTCTGCAGGTGAGAGCGCACGTGACAGGCTGAACGCAGGAACAGATGGAGTGACAGGGAAACAGGAACCAGGAACAGGGACTAGGGACCGGGTAACGGATAGGACTCAGGAACAGGGACTGGGACCAGGTAACAGATAGGACTCAGGAACAGGGAGCTGGGCCAAACGCTATGGGAAGCATGTAGAGGCTCCAACACTAAGGACAGGGCATGCTGGGATTTATAGGGGAGTGATTGGGTGCAACTACCAATTAGGAGCGCACTGCCCCTTTAAATCTGAGACAGCCGGCGCGCGCGCGCCCTAGGAGGCGGGGACGCGCGCGCCGGCCGGCACAGCGGGAGACAGGAGCGTGGAGAGGTGAGGCGCCCCCCGGGGCCGAGGTGACAGCAGCGCCGGGTCCCCGACTATGGACACCGGCTGCTGCATAGGGCAGGTAGCGGTCGCGGCGGCGGCCCGGAACGCGGGACGCCGCCGCGGCCGTAACATTTTGCTGGGATCAGAAGGAGTAAATGATCATAGTAACGGTTGTAACTAACAACTATCGTTCTGTGTAATATGGTGAACGATTTCAGGTTAACAATAAACAATCTTGTTTGCTATCGTTTGTCGTTAAAAGTTAAAAATCGCTTTGTCTAATAGGACCCTTAGGGCTGCATCCAACTTTACCCACCAGTAATCAAATACAGAGAGTTCGGTTTCGGACAAATTATCTCTATTACTGACCAAAAACCTGTACACTGACACAAGGGACAAGGAATAGCAGCACATAATGACTAACACCACCACTTTATTGAATAAAATCTACTAAAGACACAGAGGCCAGTACCCTCCCCAAAATACAGTGACCCTATAATGTTAGATACCAGCTCTACGCAGGCTCTACAGACCACATAGGTGATTACAGTTGACGGCTTCTCTGCTGGGAATCGTTAACTTTTCCCTTGTTTCTCCTTCCAGTCTGGGCCAACTAGAAGACTTCTCCTTGCTTGGATTCTTCCAAACATTTTAGGCTCCTCATTCTAGCATCATCCTGACCTCTAGACAAACTTTCCATCTCTATTGACCTCCTTTTGCCTTCATACAGTAGATGGGCCCACCTCTGAATCCCCATATAGTAGATAAGATCCCTCTCTGTCCCTATTTATTATTAGGCCACTTTTATGCCGGCATATAGCATTAGGCCCCCTATGTGTCCCTTTATAGTAATAGGGCTTCTCTGTGTAGACCCCATAAAAAATTACTTGTGACACCTTGCTCCACCTCTTCTTATTTGTGCACTCTTCTGCCTTCTGGTGAAGACAGCATATAATAGAGATGCTGTGTGCACCGTCATTCACATGTCCGTAGATTTCTGTCCATACACGGACAATGTTCAGCAGACTGGAGCTGGGAGCTCCCAGCATTATGATGTTGGGAGCTCCTAAACAGTTTAAAAATGTGCGCTAGTGTACTGACACAGCCGCTGGGAGCTCCCAGGTCCAGCCCGCAGAACATCGCCCGTGTACGGACAGAAATCTACGTACGCGTGAATGACCCTTTAATAATGTTGACTGGTAAGCTCACCCAGGAGAGCCCTACAGCAGACCTGCACAGTCATCAGGACCCACCAGAAGATCCTCTGGTGAGCCAGTCCTACACTGGTTTTAAACATATGTTTGTATTACCCAACAGTCTCCAAGGAACAGTCTTCTAGCTCCACTTACACGTACCATCTTCCTCATTTGGGTTTTTGATCTGTTGAATTGGATATGGCTCTCATTTAGGTTTAGTTTGAGCTGTTGTAGGTGATGGAGCAGGGGGTTGGGGGGAGAAATTTACCTGTGCTCTGTAATAAGAAAATAAAGAACCAAGGGAGTAGCTAGGGGGGTACATGGGCTGGGGTAGGGGCCTCCAACAAGCCGTGCCTGTATGGTCTGAATATTTGGATACAGAACTAGGACAATAAACAGAGTCATGGCAAAAAAAGAAAGTCAAGATATAACAAAGCAAAAAATAAAGTAAATATATGATTAATTAGAATAGTAATAGTGGGTTACTCCTGCAGCTTTCTCCATATAGCTACGGGGTCATAACTATAAAGCTCAGCTGGTTTCTTTCATTTCAGACCTCTTTAAATACTGGTTTCTTTCCAGTAAAACCTTGAGAGCAGCGTGTATGCCTTAAAGTTACACCTCCGTCTTACGGCTTATGGAAAGAACAGATGGTGCATTCTCCTCATAAATTTAGTTATCAGATGTCAGAACTCCTGGAAGAGATTTTTGTTTTGGCTTGAAAAGAATCCTTCAATCAAATTAAAATCGAAGCTTGCCAAGAATATTAACAAGGAACGATCCTGGAGAGATGGTAGGGTCAGGGTAGATAAAGCGCTTTAGCCTAGAAATCTAGAAATTATCGGGGAGATTTATCAAACTGGTGTAAAGTAGAATTGTCTTAGTTGCCCCTAGCAACCAATCAGATTCCACCTTTCATTTTCTAAACAATCTGTGAGGAATGAAAGGTGGAATCTGATTGGTTGCTAGGGGAAACTAAGACAATTCTACTTTACACCAGTTTGATAAATCTCCCCCAATGTGTTAATTTTAATTTTTTTAAGGTTATTTTCTGGTCTGTGTGTGGGTATTGATTGTTGACCAGATGGAGCTACAAAATAGCAAAAATTCTGATTGTGTCTGGTCCCCACTGTTCACTTCCTAATAAATTCTCAAGACAAAGATGTACCCTCTGAGCGAATCACTGGCTGTTGCAGTGACCCACCCCAGGTAGCGATTGGCTCAGCAGGCACTAAGTCTCAAGAGTACCAAGAAGTGGTAAGCAGCGGGGACTGGGTGCCATCAGGATGGTTGAAACTTTTTTTTTTTTAACAGAAAACCCGATATTAATATACCTTTTGTAGCAGCCGGGGCTTTGTGTTTGAAAGCTTCAAACCCCTATAATAGATATAGGGGGAAATTTATCAAACATGGTGTAAAGTGAAACTGGCTCAGTTGCCCCTAGCAACCAATCAGATTCCACCTTTCATTTTACAAATGAGTCTGTGAGGAATGAAAAGTGGAATCTGGTTGCTAGGGGCAACTGAGCCAGTTTCACTTTACACCATGTTTGATAAATCTCCCCCATAGAGTTGAAGGGGTTTATGGAACTTTTTTTACACTAGCAACCTGTTAATATCCGATTGGTAGGAGCAGCTGATTAAAGTTTACCACAGTGCTTTTACTGCAATACTGGGTACAGCCACTACTGAAAGTACGAAGAGGGTTCTGGTAAGACTGAACAGGCCGCAATTCCCATACAAGCACTGTGGGTCTATTACACAGCTGAAGAGCTGTTGACCCTCAGGGATGAATATTGATGGTCTCTCCTAATGTTATGTTTACACAGGCAGATTTATCTGACAGATTTTTGAAGCCAAATCCAGGAACAGACCATAAACAGGGAACGGGTCATAAAGGAAAGACTGAGATGTCTCCTTTTATCAAATCCATTCCGGGGTTTTGGCTTCCAAAATCTGTCAGATAAATCTGCCTGTGTAAACGCACCATAAGGATTAGCCATCAATATAAAAAATTCTAATTTTCAGTCAGTAACGCAATCACTACTAGAGGAAGGTTAGGAGAGAGTCCAGCTTCCCCCACCCACACAGAATGATTGACTGCTCACCCTCCCTTGATACTAACTCATATTAGAGCAGCTATCATTTACTGTGTGTAGGTGGAGGGAGCAGCTCTCATGGGCTTCTCCTTGGAGTCCTAGCAGCATTTGCACAGTTCTTGACAAGGAAATGCTAAGTCAAATTATAGAAAACTTTCCTGACAGATCACTTTAAGAAATATTGAACATTGTTCATTAATGTGCATCTTTCGGTTAGCTTACACATCACCATTTTTTTGGCCTAAATGAAGCAACCAGATGTTTACTGTGGGAAGATCAGATCCTTGTTCACACAGTGCAGCTTAGGAGGGGCATTGTTTTTGTATTGAAGAGACCAAGGCTTATATTTACACAATGCTCCATGGGAAAAGTATGCAAATTAGCTCTCCTATCAAAGGGAGGGAATGTTATATAGGCCAGACGGGTCTTTCCAATAGACGTTGATACATTAATAAATTTTATAATATAAGTTTACACTGTAAACCTCAGACCCATGGGGAGAGTTGCAGCCAACAAAGAAATATTCAGCACAGAAAAAAGAAACGATGATCTGCATGATGAGCATTTGCTTTCATGTTGGCTAACCGCTGGACCTATTGCACAGGAAGATATCTGCCAGTTCAAACAATCTGCCATGTAATAAGGACAGTTAGACTGTCTAGTCTCATTTTAGACCTACTATTAGTTGGCTTAGAATGAATCTGTAAAATCTTTCACGGCCCACTAATTGTTTAGCAAGGGCTGCACGGACATTGTTAGTGATGTCCATGCAGCCCTTGGCCAAACAGTTTACATCACCTGTCCACATTCCCAGTGTTCTCCTGCGCTCTGCTTCCTCCTCGGCACCGCACACTGCAGCTTCAGAGCGACCTGTCAGAGCTGACAGGCCGCTTAGCCAATCACTTATGCAAGAGCCCTAAAACAGCTGGAGACTGGTTGGGCAAAAGAAGGGTCGCATGTTATATTTTGGTTAGTATTTGGTCCTTTATTTTGGAGCTTATTATATTTAGTATTTTAGCCAAAAGCAGGAGTGGGTCCAAAACGCAGACAACATGAAAATCTTTCCATTTTATATTTTTTTCCAGTGTTGGCTTCACTCCCCATGTAAGGCAGCAAAAACCTAGTAACAGATTCCCTTTAAGATGTGGAGAGCTACTCCCTGCCCCTTTTTTCCCCTTTACATTTTACTATTTTCTTTTATTACAATTTTTCTGCTGAAGACATAGAAAACTGTGTATGAGCTGTTATCTCTGTCTCTTCCCCCTTTCTTTTATTACAATTTTTGGTGTTTTTCTTGTTTGTTTTTTTGTTTTGAGATTTTCAGTATTTCCAACAATGCAGTTATTTCCCCATCAATATATATATATATATATATATATATGTATATAATTTTTTTTCTTGCATTACGTAATTCTCCTAACTAAGGTTAGGTTATAACTTTTTGTGCCAAGGAGGAGTGTGGTCATGTGCTGTCAGCGATTTAGAACTGATGCCTGTGTCATTTTCATTCCATTCTGCTCTTGCTTTTCTTTTGAAGCTCATTGAGAACGGAGACCCCTCTCGTTTTGATTGGCTTTTATGATTGTTATTGGAATGGCTGACAGCTGTCTGCCAAGCTGTCTACACGGCCTTCCTGTGCTCGCTGCCACCAGGCTTCACAGTGCTATTGTTCACATTTAGCCTCCTTTTTTTTTTTACTTAAAATATTTCCCAGCTGTATCCTGATATGGCAACTGGCAGAGTCTTTAAATGAGCTCCAGATTGCTCTGTTTATTTAGTTCACGATAAGCGACAAAAGACCATAGTCTTGCAGCCATGTTGCTCGGAGCAGACGACCCGAGAGGAAGTGAGAGGTGCTGGAAGCAACGAGGATGTAGTATACAGATAAGTTGTATGTTCAATGACAGAATCCGTCACATCAGTGGTCAGTAAATCATCCATTTAAGCCAAAGAGATTCATATATGAAGAAACTGCTATACTACATTTAAAGGCGTTGTTTCTAATTCCATCCCCTCTCTCATATTTCCTATTAGGGAGCCCTGAACAAGGATACAATAATAATAAAATAAATAAATTAAATAAATAAATAAAAAAACTAAAAATAAAAAAACAATATATATATATATATATATATATATATAAAGTCACCCTCACCTTCCAAAATATTAGCAGATCCACTTCAGGCTGGGGCTTGCATCAGGGGACAGAACTGTGGAGGTAATCTCTTCATAGCTGTAACCCTTCTCTCCCCAGACAGAGAGTGCTGCATGCATGTGCCCACATGTGCCCTGCTCATTCCCTCATGCTCCCTGCAGTCTCTGTCAGTCCTTGTCTTTCCCATCCTCTCCATTCCTGCTTTAATGTGCCTGCACTCACACTCAGCTATACACACCTCTGCTGTAATGTGCCTGCACCTACACTCAGCTATACACACTGCTGCTATAATCTGCCTGCTCTTGCACTCAGCTACACACTGCTGCTATAATGTGCCTGCACTTGCGCTCCGCCATTCACACTGCTGTATAGAAAAGTTTCTGTCACTGTCCTCCTGCACATCTCTGTGATTCTCACTTCCTGATTGGTCCATGCTGAACACACACCCCTTCCCCATTGCTGTCATGTGACCACACAGACCTCTGACAGCAGCCCTGCTCCTCTATTCTAGCCTGTTGTACTACTATGTTGCATTATGGGGATCTGCAGTTCCATTCTGTATCTACAAACTGTGTCTGTTTTTTTCAGATTTATGCACTTACTATACATAATACACCACATGCTGATTGCTATACTGTACAGTAACTTATAATATGAGGCTGTTTATCCTTGTTTGTTTGATCTGTTTTACTAGTTGCTCAGAATAAAAAAAAAATCATTATCTTTGGGGGTGTGGAACCAATTGTCTGCATTTCAATGATTTCTTATGGGGAAATTTGCTTTGGTACGAATTATGCTCGTAAGCCAAGGCACCACTGTGTGTGTGTGTGTATATATATATATATATATATATATATATATATATATATATATATATATATATATATACACTCACCGGCCACTTTATTAGGTACACCATGCTAGTAGCGGGTTGGACCCCC
This sequence comes from Dendropsophus ebraccatus, assembly GCF_027789765.1. Classification (NCBI taxonomy): domain Eukaryota; kingdom Metazoa; phylum Chordata; class Amphibia; order Anura; family Hylidae; genus Dendropsophus; species Dendropsophus ebraccatus. Next base: position 161,661,357 of record NC_091456.1, on the reverse strand, counting down.
TTTTGCCTTCAGAACTGCCTCAATTCTTGGTGGCATAGATACAACAAGGTGCTGGAAGCATTCCTCAGAGATTTTGGTCCATATTGACATGATGGCATCACACAGTTGCCGCAGATTTGTCGGCTGCACATCCATGATGCGAATCTCCCGTTCCACCACATCCCAAAGATGCTCTATTGGATTGAGATCTGGTGACTGTGGAGACCATTTGAGTACAGTGAACTCATTGTCATGTTCAAGAAACCAGTCTGAGATGATTGTAGCTTTATGACATGGCGCATTATCCTGCTGAAAGTAGCCATCAGATGTTGGGTACATTGTGGTCATAAAGGGATGGACATGGTCAGCAACAATACTCAGGTAGGCTGTGGCGTTGCAACGATGCTCAATTGGTACCAAGGGGCCCAAAGAGTGCCAAGAAAATATTCCCCACACCATGACACCACCACCACCAGCCTGAACCGTTGATACAAGGCAGGAAGGATCCATGCTTCCATGTTTTTACGCCAAATTCTGACCCTACCATCCGAATGTCGCAGCAGAAATCGAGACTCATCAGACCAGGAAACGTTTTTCCAATCTTCTACTGTCCAATTTCGATGAGCTTGTGCAAATTGTAGCCTCAGTTTCCTGTTCTTAGCTGAAAGGAGTGGCACCGGGTGTGGTCTTCTGCTGCTGTCGCCCATCTGCCTCAAAGTTGGACGTACTGTGCGTTCAGAGATGCTCTGTTGCCTACCTTGGTTGTAACGGTTGGCTATTTGAGTCACTGTTGCCTTTCTATCAGCTCGAACCAGTCTGCCCATTCTCCTCTGACCTCTGGCATCAACAAGGCATTTCCGCCCACAGAACTGCCGCTCACTGGATGTTTTTTCTTTTTCGGACCATTCTCTGTAAACCCTAGAGATGGTTGTGCGTGAAAATCCCAGTAGATCAGCAGTTTCTGAAATACTCAGACCAGCCCTTCTGGCACCAACAACCATGCCACGTTCAAAGGCACTCAAATCATCTTTCTTCCCCATACTGATGCTCGGTTTGAACTGCAGGAGATTGTCTTGACCATGTCTACATGCCTAAATGAGTTGCCGCCATGTGATTGGCTGATTAGAAATTAAGTGGTAACGTGCAGTTGGACAGGTGTACCTAATAAAGTGGCCGGTGAGTGTATATATATATTTATTTTATTATTATTATTATTATTATTATTATTATTATTATTATTATTTATTATATATTTTTTTTATCTATAAATTTCCCTTCTCCCCCAAACTCTTATCCTGCTTTGTTTATTTATTTTTTTACAACTTTTTTGTCTGTGGAGTCCTTTTCACTCAGACTTTAAAGGGGTAGTGCGGCGTTTAAAAATTATTCACTAAATGACACACATTACAAAGTTATACAACTTTGTAATGTGTGTTATGTAAGTGAATGTCCCCTTTCCCCGTGTTCCTCACCCCCGGAAGTGTCGTGCAGAATACTTACCAGATTACTGTCGACCCTGGCCGCCATCATGGGTCGAACGACGTCATCTTCGGGAGGCCGGCTGGACCACTCCAGCCGTCCCTCATGCTGGCCCCCCTCTGCTGCATCACCAGCTGCTCAGCCGCCATTGGCTGGGCATAACTGCCAATCGCGGCTGAACAGCTGATGATGCGGCAGAGGGGGCCGTCATGAGCGGTCCTGCCGGCCTCCCGAAGATGACGACGTTCGAACCAAGATGGCGGCCAGGGTCAACAGTAATCTGGTGAGTCTGCACCACACTTCTGGGGGTGGTGGGACACAGGGAAAGGGGCCATTCACTTACATAACACCCATTACAAAGTTGTATAACTTTGTAATGTGTGTTAATTAGTAAATAATTATAAAACGCCACACTACCCCTTTAAAATGACTATCCTGCCACCATGACACCCTGTAACTGCCTGCTTAATCCAATTGTTATTGAGTACTTTACTGTTTGTATAACCTTGCCATTTATTTCCTCGACCATGCCTACAAAGCGGGCACTAACACCACCCCTGCCACCAGATTTGCCTCCGCTACACTACAGCCCCGACACCCCAATGGACAACATCAGAGACTATAAGGCCGCAGATATACTATAAAGTTTCCATATATAAAATAGCTATAAACTGTCTATTTCTACAGTTTTGGTCTGGAGGAAGATAATAGCATTTGGCTTTTCCAGATATGCTGGTAACACGAGGCATCTAATTAAATATCCCAGCAATAAAATAGGCTATTTGCAGCGCAGTAATAACAGAGTCATAAAACAGTCTCTAATATTCCTCTGTTACATTGATTACAATCTTGGAACAGATACTTCTCCAAGATACTAATTTTGGTACTTGAACGTCTGACGCTCTTGTGTATGTAACACGCAGATACAGTCCTTCTGTAGCCAAAACATTCAGTGACTGGCAACATATCAAAGGACAAGGCCTAGCAGTGACTTTACATGAATTTACCAGGTTACTGGAATAGACATGGAAATCACCAGGCTTTTTTAGGTGCATGCTTTTAAAGAAGGGCCCAATCCTTCCTGTGCCATGGTTCATGCAGTTCTTAAAGGTCATATATGTATAGAATTAGGGGGCAAAAAAAGTTCATTGTACTTTTGCTCCTACTGCCATGCTGCCTCTATTCCTGCTTTGGTCTCTTATTTGGCCCATAGGGTGTGTGCACTCTCTTTCAGCATGTGAACTCCACATATGTCTAATAGCTATTCTCATCCTGCACTACTTATTTAAAGGGGTATTCCACTCGGGTAAAATACATGTTGAATCAGCCCCCTCCAGGAGACTAACAATTTGTTCCATACTAATTATCTTCTAAGTTTTCCTCCCCCGGTTTTGATCTGCTACTTTTAGCTGAAGACACAGAAAACTGTGTTTGAGCTTTTCACTCCATCTCCACTCTAACCCCCTCCCCCATCCTTCTAAGATGGCTCATGTAAACAGTGTTCCTGGCAAGCTGTCTCTACAATCTGTGAGGCCAGAAGGGTTAATCTGAGGTCAAGTTTCTGGTGACCTTACTGTGCAGAGACAGCCGGCCAGGGACACTGTTTACATGAGCCGTCTCGGAAGGGAGGGGGAAGAGGGGGTTCCGAGCGGAGACAGAGATAACAGCTCATACACAGTTTTCTATGTCTTCAGCAGAAAGCAGCAGCTCAGAACTGGAGGATTGTTAGGCTCCAGAAGAGGGGATGATTCATCATGTATTTTATCTAAGTGGAATACCCCTTTAAGACTGCTTCTCTCTCCCATATGTTCCTGAACAACAGTGTGGTTTACCGTACCAAAAGTGTTGAGAAGCTGTTTGACAACTCATGTGTTTGATCACCTGATTCTGTCTGACTCCGGTGTGCTCTCTCGTCCTTTGAATGTTTGTCCCAGATTTCTGACCCTGAACCTGTCTCGTCCACCTGTCAACACTACCTTCCCAGCCGCCCATCACCTGTGCCCAGACCTTGACCTGCTTTATGTCACCCTTTGGTGCCATGTACCAGTATCTCCTGATCCTTTGGGCCAGCTACACAGCTACCCACACTGGGACCAGTGCCAAAATTTTGGTTCATGGGGATGTTGGTGCCGGCTCCAGTGCACGGCACCAGTCTATTCCTGAACCTCAGCTTGGCATGAAGCACTGGGGGCGGGCCCACTGGCTTCCAGTGTGATGAAACTTCTTCCCGTCTATGACGTGGCTCCATTGATTCTAATGGAGCCGCATCACAGAGGGGAGGAGATATTGTCACGCTGGGTCTGCCCTCCGTGCTTCATGCCAAGCTGAGGCTCACGAATAGACTGGCGATGTGCGCTGGAACCTGGCATCAGGACTGTGGCATCGGCAGTCTCAGTAAGTCTCCAGTTCAGGTGTGGTTTGTAGTTAAGCTCCATTCACTTCAGTGGAACTAGAAAACCTGCACCCAAAGAAGAAAACGTCCATGTTTATGTAGTGCTGAATAACCACTTTAAATTTCCCTGCAGCCCACCATAGAGAACAAGTAAGGTCCTCCAGACTGAGAGACGCTCTTTGTAACTGCTTTCCACTCTGGCCTAGCAAGAGGTGAGGATATTGAAGAGAGAATTATTTGATAGTTGGTTTCCTGAAAAGCCCCTTTATTTTCTAGCTGTTAGTAGAGATCCCTATACAATAGCGTCAGGATCAGATAAAGCTGTAATAGAGAGTAAGTTGGCACCAAACTTTTATATTTATAGTATGAAATAGTTTGAGTCCTTTTCAACACTGAGGACGCACATGATGTCTTACTGCGTCCAAGACTGAAATAGAAGTGAATATCTCCCGAGTGACATCACTGGAGAAGCCATTACAAACAGACAAAATGGAGAGAACCGGGTTTATTGTAAATATTAGAGATGGGAAATATTTGGCAATAAATTGCAGCGGAGCACAGCTGAGCTTTGTCACATGTGGATGATGTGGATAATCCAGAGAAAAAAAAGGTTTTAAATCAACTGTCAGAAAATATATGCAGGTTTTTAAATTATTTATTTAAAAAAAACTCAAGTCCAGTGTTTATCAGCTGCTGTATGTCCTGCAGGAAGTGATGTATTCTTTTCAGTCTGACACAGTGCTCTCTGCTGCCACCTCTGTCCATGTCAGGAACTGCCCAGAGTAGTTGAAAATCTACATAGAAAACCACGCCTTCTCTTGACAGTGCACAATGCGTCACACTGGAAAAAATGCACCACTTCCTACAGGACATACAGCAGCTGATAAGTACTGGAAGGCTTGAGATTTTTAATAGAAGTAATTTACAAATCTGTATAACTTTCTGACACCAGTTGAGTTTAAATAATTTTTTTTTGTCCAGAGTACTCCTTTAATTTGTGCTTTTTGTGTTGTGTTTATTTGCGGGGGTCGCAGTTTAAACAATTATGGATTGTAGGGCCTAGAGTGAAAAATCTGGCATTCATCCATTCATTCACTATGGGCGTCGGACTTATCTCAGCAGCGCACACGCCGGGCTTCAGACGGGGATATCTCCGTCCCGGGACCGGCTCGAGGAATGGGACTTGGCGAGATGGGGGTAAGTATCCGTGGCTCTAGCAGGGGGTCGGGCGGCCTTCACCCTGGCAGGTTCCCTTTCAGTATTCACTTTCTGATGCATTATAGGGGTATTCCACTCAAACATAACTTTTGATATGTTACTGCCCATGGTGAGACTTCATTCCATACTTGTTATTACCTATTCAGTCTCCTTCTCCCAGTTCTGAGCTGCTGCTTTCTGATGAAAACATAAAAATCTGTGTGTGAGCTTTTCTCTCCGTCTCTTCACCTCCCCTTCCCTTCTGTGACAGTTGATGTAAACAAGTCCCTGGCAGGTTTTATCTGCAACATTGTATCTTCTTTGTAATGCTGGGAGGGTTAATCACAGTGAGTTAATTAGCAACTTGACCCTCCCTGCATTACAAAGAAGTTACAATGTTGCAGATAAAGCCTGCCAGGGACTTGATTACATCACCTTTCTCAGAAGGGAGGGGAAGACAGAGAGAAAAGCTCGCTCACACACAGATTTTTGTGTCTTCAGCAGCAAGCAGCAGCTGAGAACTGGGGGAAGGAGACTGAATAGATAATAGCAAGTATGGAAAGAATTGTTAGTCTCACCATGGATAGCAACATATCAAAAGTTATGTTTCAGCAGAATACCACAATTCAGTCAGTTAGATAGAATAATATTACGGTTATGGAGAATGCCCATACGCTTATGTCCACATTAGTGCGGGGATGAGAAATTGTGGTTTGTAATGTATCTGCGGCCTATAGTAAGATCATTCATATAAAGCTACGAAGTGACTGGTCGTTCTCCTCTATCTTTCTAGGCAGTAGATTTTTTTTTTTCCTATCGTCTCTTTAGTTTTGAGGAATTCACCCGTCACATGAAAGCCCTAATAACGTGGTATTCCAGCAATGATTAGAGAGAATAGTAACAACCCATTCTCTGTACTTTTACGTATGGATGTGCAATCCTATAATTATCCTCCATGGAAAACTAGAATGTCACTGATCCACATGAATGTCACGGCTCATTGAAAGACATTGTTCTCTACAGAAAACATAAGTGTGCGCTTTTTTTTTTTAAATATAGTTTCCTTTGATAGCGATATTATCTGTATTTACATGTATATTTTACTGTCCTATGAAGGTTTTTACAAATGTATTTGAATCCAAAGTTTCATCTTTTAGTAAATATAAAACACTTAAAAGGAAGTCTCCAAAGGAAAAAAAATATTTTCAAATAAACTGGTGCTGCAGTTATATAGATTTGTATATTATTTCCATGTAAAACAAAATAAATAAAGAAAATCCAATACTTATCAGCTGCTGTATGCCCTGCATGAAGTGGTGTATTCTTTCCAGTCTGACACAGTGCTCTCTGCCGACACATCTGTTTGTGTCAGAAACTGTCCAGAACAGGAGAGGTTTTCTATGGGGATTTGCTACTGCTGCTATTAAAAGCAAGGGTAGAATCTCAGGGAACCTGTTGCATAGATTCATATATAGTTTTGTGGGAAAAGTTCTAGGATAAGTTGTCATTTATTCATGTATTCTCTAAGGGGGGGATTTATGAAGACTGGCATACAAGTATGCCGGTCTTATATTAGGCCCCGCACCCTTTTCCCCGGCAGGATTCACTAAGAGGCGCACGCCTCTTAGTGAATCCGGCAGGCCTGGCGCCCGAACCTGCGCCCGGCGTATGAAATCTACACCTGCTTCCAGCAGGTGTAGATTTGCATCCTGATTTACGCCTGCGAGCTGGCGTAAATCATGATAAATGAGGTGCGGGAGGAGGCCACGCCTCCTCCCCGCCTTGTGACGCCCCCCAAGCTCCCCCAGCCTGCCCATCGGGTGAGCGGGGCATACGGCAGGCGTACGCCAGGGGTAAGGGGCCAGTCTGCACCTTCTCCATGGCGTATGCCTCTGGTGGATCGTTCATAAATGTCCCCCTAAATGTCCAGGGTTAAGTAGTCAAGTGGGTGTCCCTGCTCAGTAATTGACATCTTTGTATGAATGTGTATGTAATGAGCTGTCAGCAGGGGCGTAACTAAAATGTCATGGGCCCTGGTGCGAAAGGTCAACTTGGGGCCCCCTCTTGACCAGTAACACCATACCACTCCAGGAGGTGGGCCCGACAGAGGATGGCACTAGTACACAAACGGCCCACCACACACACCCAGGACTCAGCACACAAGCACCGGCCCACCACACAAACACAGGCTCACCACACACACCCAGGACACAAACACAGGTCCACCACACACACCCAGGACACAAACACAGGCCCACCACACACACCCAGGACACAGCACACAAGCACCGGCCCACCACACAATAACCGGCCCACTACACACACCCAGGACACAGCACACAAGCACCGGCCCACCACACAAATACAGGCTAACTACACACACCCAGGACACAGCACACAAACACAGGTCACAGCACACACACACCCAGGACACAAACACAGGCCCACCACACACACAGGACACAGCACACACACACAGGTTACAGCACACACAGACCCAGGAAACATACACAGGCTGAGGCCCACCACACACACAGACAGAGCAGTGTGATGGAGCAGAACGGTTGGGACACAGGCAATACCTCCACTTGCCTCTGGCACCCAGGATGACTGGCAGCTGAAGAATAGGTGGGGTTCAGGTGGAGAACGGGCAGGATGTAGGTGGGCCCCCACTCACCTCCATCGCTGCGGTGACTGGCCAGAACGGGCGGAACATGGGCGGGATGTGGGCGGGACACGGGCGGAACATGGGCGGGCCCCCACTAGGCTTCAGCTGTGGCCAGGAAACGGGTGGGGCGTGGGCGGAACCCCCACTCGGCTTGCTGTTAAGCAACTGCGTGCATCCATGGGTCTGTGTGGCCCATGAATGCAAGCAGCTTGTTAACGTGGGGGCACATTGAGGTGGCAGGGGGGGCTTGGCCGGGCCCCCCTAGCTGGCGGGTCGGGTCGGGTCGTGACCGCTGCGACCCCTGTAGCTACGCCACTGGCTGTCAGTCACTTTGTAGGACAGCCCACTTGACTACTCAGCCCAGAATGAGCATAGATTTAGATTAAAGGTAATTTATATATTTTTGACCCTTTATAATATATCTGATATGATTGTGTATATGGGATTTGTTATGGGGTCCCTAGAGAGAGGGGGGCGCTCTTTTCCAAGTTGGTTTCATTCCAGTTTTAATGGATGGTGAGACTCTGTGCATGGGTGCGGCAGTGCTAACAAATAAGGGTGTAGGGGCGCCAGGACCTTCTATCACTTTCCATGCCTTACATTCTCTATTACAGGAGGTAAGAGGGTATTGAGTGTATAGAATCTGTAAGGGGGGCTACATTTTATCATTGCTGTGTACCCCCTCCCCCCCCTTTCCTCTCATGTTTTACTATTTATTTTCTGTTACAGATAATGGCGGGCAGACATTGGCTGGTGGTAACAACTGGCCTTTACGTGGAAGAAAATGGACCCTTTGGGAAGGGGGAGTACGGGGAGTTGGCTTTGTCACAAGCCCCTTATTGAAACAGAAGGGGGTCACTAGTAGAGAACTGATTCATATTTCAGACTGGCTGCCGACACTGGTACATCTCTCCGGAGGAACCCTTAATGGTACTAAGCCCTTGGATGGATTCAATGTGTGGGAAACTATCAGGTAATTATTATGTATAGACATAGCAAAAATTATATATACAGTGGTACCTCGGTTCTCAAACTGCTTGCAACTTAAACTGTATTTTCAAGGAAAGTTTACTTTGGTTCTCAAACTCTTGCTCAGTTCTCAAACATTTTTCGGGCCCCCAGTCTTGAAGTACTCGGTAGCTGAACGTTTTTGTGAGCGTAGATAGTGGCTTGTTACTGGTGAGTTTAGCACTGGGGAGGCTTCACATACAGTACAGTACTGTATAAGACTGCTGGAGTGCATATACAGTACAGTAGTAGTACAGGCAGGGCACCACCATCTTCCATCCTGTACTGTATAATACTGCTGGAGTGTATATACAGTACAGTAGTAGTACAGTCAGTGCACCACCATCTCCCATCCTGTACTGTATAAGACTGCTGGAGTGCATATACAGTACAGTAGTAGTACAGGCAGGGCACCACCATCTTCCATCCTGTACTGTATAAGACTGCTGGAGTGCATATACAGTACAGTAGTAGTACAGTCAGTGCACCACTATCTTCATCCTGTACTGTATAATACTGCTGGAGTGCATATACAGTACAGTAGTAGTACAGGCAGGGCACCACCATCTCCCATCCTGTACTGTATAATACTGCTGGAGTGCATATACAGTACAGTAGTAGTACAGGCAGGGCACCACCATCTTCCATCCTGTACTGTATAATACTGCTGGAGTGTATATACAGTACAGTAGTAGTACAGTCAGTGCACCACCATCTCCCATCCTGTACTGTATAAGACTGCTGGAGTGCATATACAGTACAGTAGTAGTACAGTCAGTGCACCACTATCTTCATCCTGTACTGTATAATACTGCTGGAGTGCATATACAGTACAGTAGTAGTACAGGCAGGGCACCACCATCTCCCATCCTGTACTGTATAATACTGCTGGAGTGCATATACAGTACAGTAGTAGTACAGTCAGTGCACCACCATCTCCCATCCTGTACTGTATAAGACTGCTGGAGTGCATATACAGTACAGTAGTAGTACAGTCAGTGCACCACCATCTCCCATCCTATACTGTATAATACTGCTGGAGTGCATATACAGTACAGTAGTAGTACAGTCAGTGCACCACCATCTCCCATCCTGTACAGTACTGTATAAGACTGCTGGAGTGCATATACAGTACAATAGTAGTACAGGCAGTGCACCACCATCTCCCATCCTGTACAGTACTGTATAAGACTGCTGGAGTGCATATACAGTACAGTAGTAGTTCAGGCAGTGCACCACCATCTCCCACCCTGTACTGTATAAGACTGCTGGAGTGCATATACAGTACAGTAGTAGTACAGTGCACCACCATCTCCCATCCTGTACAGTATAAGACTGCTGGAGTGCATATACAGTACAGTAGTAGTACAGTCAGTGCACCACCATCTCCCATCCTGTACTGTATAAGACTGCTGGAGTGCATATACAGTACAGTAGTAGTACAGTGCACCACCATCTCCCATCCTGTACTGCATAAGACTGCTGGAGTGCATATACAGTACAGTAGTAGTACAGTCAGTGCACCACCATCTCCCATCCTGTACAGTACTGTATAAGACTGCTGGAGTGCATATACAGTACAGTAGTAGTTCAGGCAGTGCACCACCATCTCCCACCCTGTACTGTATAAGACTGCTGGAGTGCATATACAGTACAGTAGTAGTACAGTGCACCACCATCTCCCATCCTGTACTGTATAAGACTGCTGGAGTGCATATACAGTACAGTAGTAGTACAGTCAGAACCAATTAAAGGGAACCTGTCACAGGAGAGTCCAGCGCTCCGTCATTCTCTATGAGCGTTGGACTCATCTCTCAGCGTGCGCGCCGGGCTGCAGCGGCTGAGATCTTCATCACCCGACCGGATCCAGAAGCGGGACCCGGCGGGATTAGGTGAGTATAGGGGGCTCTAACGGGGGGTCGGGAGCCTGTCACCCCGGCACGGGGGGTGACAGGTTCCCTTTAAACACAATTACATAATTTCTTATGGGAAGACACTGCACGGTTCTCAGACTGCCTTCCGGAACCAATTAAGTTCCAGAACCGAGGTACCACTGTATATGTAAGTTAAAATAGTATCGTGAAGGGCCAATGCTTTCTGCACAGGTGTACTAAATCATGGTCTAATGTGAATTTTTTTAAAATATTTTACAACATCAGATAAATACTAGCAATCTATATGTGTCTGTGGAGGAAATTACAGTCCTGTGATCACTTCAGCATTGGCGCTGATTTTAACAATATGGTCTGTGTAGAGTGGGAAGTTTGAACGAGACTGAAAATACACCTAGCTCCAGCTCCGACTGTATTGATCCAAAGGAAACCAACCTTAAAGTGACACTGTCGCCCCCTTTTTGCATTCTGACTTCTCTACACAGGTGTAATGGGTACATTTAGCAGTTTTCATACCCTATTTTATATCAAACGTCATGGTGCTTGTTCAAGTAAAAAGTGATCTTTTATCAACTGCAGATTGTGCTAAGTGGGCGGGGCTTCACAGCAACAGTGTCCCTAAGCCCTGACCACAGTGCCACCGTTGGCCTAGACCTTTAGGCCAGCCTGTTCCAATGGTCGGCAAGGTGGGGGGGGCCTATGTGCATATGACGTCATGGAGGGGCGGGTACAATGGTGACGCTGTGGGCGGGGCTAAGTGGCACATTTGCCTTGAAGCCCCATCCCACTTAGCACAATCTGCAGTTGATAAAAGATCACTTTTTACTTGACCAAGCACCATGAGGTATGATATAAAATAAGGAATGAAAACTGCTAAATTTACCCATTACACCTGATTAGAGAAATAAAAAGGGGGTGACAGTGTCACTTTAAAGGGGTATTCCAAGATAAAAATAACACAGGATAAGGGACAAGTAAGAGATTGTGGGGGGTCCGACCTCCATACCCCCTGGTGATCTCCAGATCAGCCCTGGCTCCTTTGTTTTTAATAGAGCCGCATGTACAGCACGTAACCCGCGGCTCTGTTCATTCTCTATGGATCCACCAGAAAGAGGCGAGTTGTGTATTTGACTCTTTTTTCCGCTCCATAGGAATCATTAGAGCTGCGGGTCACGTGCCGTACCTGAGGCTCTATTCAACACAAAGTAGTTGCAGGCTGATATGGAGATCGCCAGGGCGTATTGAGGTCGGACCCCTCACAGTGCCAGCAACAGTGCCTCCATACAAGTGTCAGTCAGCCTTGTCAGTCACAGTGACAGTTTGTTGCCAGCCATAATGCCTCGAAGGGTGCAGACGTATCCACCCCCTCCCCTGACCCTCATTCTACATGTTGAGCGTTTACTGTTAAACTAATAGCAGCATAAACGCACAAGTTAGAAAGTAAAAGAGAATCTTATCTCACAACTCAAATGTCAAGGATATAAATTCCTGAGTTTCTAAAAGGACAACGCGAACTGTCTGAACATGGAGCTTCAGGGCGATATTCGGAAACTTTTTCGTGATTTGTAACTCGTCCATGACCAGAGTCTGTTAGATGACTGAGCTGGCCAGAGTAATTCATTGGTTTAGCTTCAGTTTCAAAAGTACAGTATAAAATAATAACAATTGAAGGGAACCTATCCGAGTTAGTGCATACTGGCCTGATTCACCATGTTGTAGCCCATGTCACCCGGATGCAACCATGTTAGTACACACAATTCATGACCAATTCCCTTTAGAGCTAATGTACCATCTGCCTTTGTTTTACCTTACTGGATCAGCGCCGCTGCAAACGGTGAATCCCTGTACTGGACTGTTTCCCTGCCCAGCATGATGTATCAGTATCATGCTGGGAGGGAGGAAACTGTTTGCAACTCTGTGGTACTGTAGTGACTGAGTTGCACTGCTCTGGCTAAGAGGGCCATCAGTGACCCAGGAGCCAGAGAAGAAGGCAGGAGTGCAGGCAGGTAAGCATTAAAGGAGAAGTTCGGCCAAAAGTATTTTTTTAATATGTAATTACTTTATGCAAAGTTAGACGAATTCCTAATGTACATTAGTTATGAGAAATGCACATATACTGCTATTTCCCTTAATTTAGTAGATCAAGGAGTCTTCAAATTCTCTCAAAAACCGTGACGTCACGAATCGGTTGTAATTCCTATGGAGTGTCCAGCAGGAGGCGCACTATATAAAGAAGTCAAGGAGTACCATTGACTTCTATATATAGTGTGCCCCCTGCTGGAAACTCTATAGATTCTATGGATGTCTATGTCTATGTACAGTATGTATTATTGATTGAATATATGTGTTCAATCAATACATTTGGAGGGCACCAAGCAGGGAGGGAGAGAGTTGCCTGTGCATCTAACTACCTCCCCCTCCCTCCTTTCTCGGTGATGGACACATATACACTGTACTACTCCTCCCATTATCTGCTCATAGTATGAGCAGATGATGGGGGAGTAGTACCAAGGCCACCCCAATCACCAAACAGCCCCCCCGCCACCACATAAACACTGTACTCCTCCCATCATCTGCTCATAGTATGAGTAGATGATGGGGGAGTAGTACCAGGGCTATCCCCATCACCTGCACATCCCTCCCGCCGCCGATGCCACCGCTGACATTGCCGCCACTGATGATGCACTTCAGCTCACATGCCCTCCCGGGGACTGACTGCAGAGCTAACCGCCGCCCCAGCCTCCTGCCGACTTGTTCCCTGATGTCACCCCCGGCAGCTCGGGTGACATAAGGAAGGGGAGGGGGTTGACCTGTTTGGTGATTGGGATGACTCTGGTACTACTCCCCCATCATCTGCTCATACTATGAGTAGATGATGGGAGGAGTAGTACAGTGTATATGTGTCCACCACCGAGCATGGTGGGAGGAGGGAGGTAGTTAGATGCACAGGCATCTCTCTCCCTCCCTGCTCGGTGCCCTCAAAATCTATTGATTGAATACATTTATGGAATACTTTGGGGAGCAAGGACACAAGCTCCCAAAAATATTCCATAAATGTATTCAATCAATAAAACATACTGTACATTACATTACCTTACTTTTTACATAGACATCCATAGAATCCAAAGAGTGTCCAGCAGGGGGTGCACTATATATATAGAATCAATGGTACTAATTAAATTCTATATATATATATAGTGCGCCTCCTGCTGGACACTCCATAGGAATTACAACTGATTTGTGACGTCACAGTTTTTGAGAGAATTTGAAGATCCCTGATCTACTAAATTAAGGGAAATAGCATTATATGTGCATTTCCCAAATTAATGTACATTAGGAATTTGTATAACTTTCCACAAGTAATAACATATTAAAAAATACTTTTGGCCGGAGTTGTCCTTTAACTGTTTAAGGGCCAGCAGCTAATTAGTTAAATGGGCAGTGACTACATTTCACAGTGGAATGAAAATCAGCTCAGAGAATGTAGAGCCATAGGCCATAACAGGACTGTGTTTTGCTGCGAAATTCGCAGCGTGAAATCCGCTGCATACTGTCTGTGTGAATATATATAATTTATTTATTTATTTAATTTGTAGTTAGAGCTGGGAGAAGTGAACATACAAAAAAATTTTGACATGTCTCTAGGACATGTGTAAAGTTCTTTCTTTGTTTTTTGTTAGGTGGCATCATCCGTCGCGGGGCAGATTTGATTTGGGATGCCCCTATGTGCATTAGACAGTAGGCTGGTCCCTCTGATGTCGTCCAGTTCAGTCATTGTCCAAAACCCATGGGGAATCATGTCTGCTTTCCATTATATATGCCCTAATGCATGTATCTCTGTACGTGTATAGGAAATATATTTTCTTCTGCACGGCTATATTCCATATATAGGCCTGGATGTGTATAATGGAGACCAGATGCTGTACCATCCGTTCTGCGGGAGATGCGGCTAAAGGTGAACATCCTCACATACGTACATACACAAATTAACCCTAGTATCGTTCCAGATAGCAGAGGGGTACTGCTACTGGGATCAAATATGTGAGTGCATATAAAGAATACAGACTGTCCCTCCCGATCCAACATTTGGGTGATGATCAGAGTTCGGTTATACACCCAGGTTTACATTTGTGCGGAGAAAGTTTCCAGTGAGTAAAAAAAATGATTGTTTTTCATTAGGACTGGAATGTTTCATTTCCTCAGCCGTTTTGATCTCGCAGCATTACATGTGACTGCTTCCCAATAAGGAATTGTCGCGCTAATTTCTCAGCTCTTCAGATGACAATACTTATAATATGTCATCCCGAATATTTAAATCATATGTGTTTTTTTCTTTTATTTTTTTTTGGGGGGGGGGGGCAAGACTGCGGGGAGAAATCGGATATTTCCATGAGACGCATTAGCGCTCAATATGTTTATTTTTGTAGACATTAACGGTAAATCTAACAGCAGAGTAAAAGTTTTGTTACATGGATAGTCAATGGAAACATTCACGGTGATGTATACATAGAGTATCTTTCAGGAAATGGACAAATGAGTTTTAGAGATCACTGAACACAACACATTCAGTTAGTTTATATATAAAAGGGCTAATAAAAGTCAATGCTGGGTGGGAGGTATTTTTGCATTTGCTATGTTACCTTGGGTTCAGTGGGTTATAAGGCGGAACCAGATCTTGTAAATTCAGGTATGTATAGAGAGTTAAGTGTAACTGTCATTTAAATGTCACTTTGCAGAAATCAATAGTACAAGCTATTTTAAGAAACTCTGTAATAGGTTTTATTAAGTAAAAGAGTTTCCTTCTGTACTCAAAAAGCTGTTTTCTATCTCATTTCAGAAGAAGCAGCTTTTCTGTGTCCATTATGGTCCATGGAGGGGCCATGGGGATGAGTGAGTACGGAAAGGAGAAAAGGCAGCCCTGCACAACACAACATCCTGCAATTTTATCTCACCAAGTTCCCAGACCAACACTGAGCAGTCTGACCTGTGAATCCAACTTTTTATGTGCCCAGACATTCTCCAAACTGCAGGGCTGTTTGTCTCCTCTTCCTGCTCACTCATCCCAATCAGCCCCTCCACCTCTGTAGGTTAGGGGCCTACCGCGCATCGCTACAGGGAATAGCGGTGTGCGGCGAGAGACCGACGATTTAAAAACATCATACTTTACCTATCCAGGCTGCAGGTCTTCTCCTGTGCTCCTTCTCCCGGTCCCGCGCGCAGCAGCAGCTTCGGAGTGGCCTGTCTGACCTGACAGACCGCTCAGCCAATCACTGGCCAGGACCGCCGCAGCCAGTGATTGGCTGAGCGGTCTGTCAGCTCAAACAGGCCGCTCCGAAGCTGCTGCTGCGCGTGGGACTGGGAGAGAAGGAGCACAGGAGAAGACCTGCAGCCTGGATAGGTAAAGTATGATGTTTAAACAAGGGCTGCAAGGACATCGGTAACTATGTCACTGCAGCCCTCGCTAAACAATTATCAGGCCGTTGAATAGGCCCAGTAAACATTTACATTGTTAATCGGGCCCCCATCGGCCCGTGGAATAGGACCCTTACACTTTGCTTCTCTGTGATTAAGTTAGCTTGGGGTGCTGCAAAACAGCTTTTTGAGTACAAAAAGAGGATTTTTTGTGCCTAATAAAACCTATTACAGAGTTTCTTAAAATCGCTTGAACTATTGATTTCTGCAAAATATTTTATATGACTGTTACACTTTAATTCAGTATGGCTTTCCTTTCTCTTATACAACCTCTGCTGTATAATAAAATACTAGGCAGCTTGTTCCTAGGTCACTGTATCGCACCACTCAAAGAACCTGTTGCATCAACAAATCATGACCTGTTGGGGAGATTTGAGAATTTGAAGTTATTAAGAGAACTATAAGCACTAAACTGCTGTTTCTGTGATGAGAGGGAAGCTTTGATTTACCTTTTGGGGCAGTGTGGATCATCTGGAGGAGGCAGATGGGCTCACATATTGCAGATACTGTCCTGGTTCTGGTTCACTCTCCTCAGGTTCTGCACATAACAATAAGCAAAGCCCCATTCCCACTTTCTGTGTTCCATCCTGTTTTGATACTAGAGATGGAGTTCCCCTTACAGCCTGGGGATAGCAGATGCAGAGAAGTGAGACACTTGGCTGCCAAGAAATTAGAGCTTTTTTCTTAGGGTAAATAAAACAACTGATTCACAAAGTGATTCCCAACATATTTGTATCACTTGGGGAGATATGGTTTTGAAATGACAGTATCCATTTAACCACTTAAAGGTATATTCAAGAGACAAAAAATCATTTTCAATACATTGCTTTAAAGCGAATGTACCATCAGTACATTCGCTTTAAGATTTTTACATGGATAGAATGGCGCCGCTGCGTGGAGGCTGGTGCCGCTGTCCTTTTTTTGAACCGCACCAACCAGCTGTCTGAGCCCTGCAGTGCCCGATTTCCCTGCTCTGTTCTAGCACTGCAGAGCCATAGTGCTGTTCATGTACTGTGTATTCTTACATACAGTATTACAATATTCTTATATACAGTACACCGGGGGAAGCTGCCCGGCATGATTGCTGTAACCACCAGCCTCTGCAGAGGCTCTGCTGCCTGCACAGTGAGCGGTGATGATAAAAAAAATAAAGTAACTACATTAAAGGGAACCAATTAGCACATTTGTGCTGATTAGGCTCCCAGAACAGCTGCACGCACCTGGCAGCCGGCTCAGAGATCCGGGCTTCAGTTGCTTCATGTGCGGTAAAATGCATTTTATACCACACACATGGCAGGGGAAGAGCTTTGAACTAGTCATCTAGGCTGTGACTAGTCACGGCTCTCTGTTCTTTCAGTGCGCACTCTGCAGGGTTATAGACAGGCAAGGAGGCTTTATTCCCTGGGTAGTGGTGGCGCCACTGCTGTACTGCAGCCTCAGGTTCTATTGAAGTGAATAGAAGCTGAGGCTGCAGTAAACGGGTGCTGCCGCTACATAGGGAACAGAGTGAACGGCTTCTGTCTCTATTGTCACCATAGTGCGGGTGCTGAACAGCTGATCAGCAGGTTACACAGGGGTTGGATATGAATTGTTTTACTGTTTGAGTAGACAAAATTGAATCTTCAGAAATCCTATCTACTATCTGTATATAATTCTATCTGTATTCTGTTCTATCTGTGTATGTCTTCTGTGGGCAGCTACGTGTCATTTTCTTCAGCTGTGTTAGAAAAAAAAAGTGGCTAATGGTTTACTGTCAGGCCAGTGATTTCCTAAAGTTCTAACAAAGGAAGTATGAAAATAGAAGACGCAATTAGCAGATGTGAGAAGGAGAATAATGTTTGGCTTCTCTTTATTCTGTTTTAGTGAAGGAAGCCCTTCCCCCAGATTGGAGCTGCTACATAACATAGACCCCCTCTTTGAGGATAACTTCCCCTGTAAGTAACTTCTTTCATTTCTTTCAGATCTTTCTGAACTTCATTAAAGGAGTAGAAAAGTTTTGACCTTATTAAAGCATGTATAGTACGAGGAATGGATGACCTAGCCGGGGTTCACTCTTAGCAGCTCACTTAGTATTCTAGAATTGCTCTCCTCTTTTCATTGAAAACACATGCACACTCAGACACATCAAGTGTGCATATGTATGGAGGTTATCAGGAGGAATGACTGGTGGTCATAGAGGCTCATCCATCTGATAGCTGGTAAAGGTATATGGCCTCTTTTTAACATTCTGGTGCTGTTAACTTCATTTAAATATGTTGTTTTATTAAATACATGGTCATACCTTTAGTATAAAAGATATAAAGAGGATGCCTACATTGGGTTTACATAAATAAGTGGACATATTGTTTAACAGTGGTGCATATTGTTTAATCTGTGCATTATCTAGCAAAGTCATCTTCATTACAGAGGAGCAAAGTAAAGACGAGTTTGCTGAGTCCATAGTAACCAATGGAGGGAGGAGAGGCCAAGGGGGATGAGTAAGCAGGAAGGGCAGACAAGCAGCTGTACAGTTAGGAGACTATCTGGGCACATAAAACGCTGGATTTTCAGGTCAGAAAGGTCACTGCTAGTGTGGGAGCTTGGTGAGATAAGATTGCAGGATGTTGTTTTGTACAGCCCTGCTTTTCTCCTCTCCAGCGCCCTCCCTCGCCCCCTCCCCTCTCCATAGAGCATAATGGACACAAAAATTCTGTTTCTTCTGAAGTTAGGGCGGAGGGAGGAAAACAGCTTTTTGCTGTTAATAGACGGAAACTCATTGGCTTAATAAAGCCTATTACAGAGCTTCTTAAAATCACTTGTACTATATATATATTTATTGATTTCTGAAAAATGACAAGTAAATGACAGTTTTGCTTTAAATTCTGAAGTATGAATGAGGGCCTTATTACATTCTCTATAGTATCACGTAGCTCAGCTCCCATTTACAGAGTTTTACATGGCCCATGCACCAGATTAGAAGGGCCACACAAATAACCATTTAATTCCATATCCTCTATTACATTGGTAAGTGAATTAATGGCTGATGACTTTGACATGTTGGAACAAGCCAATGACCTTGTTTCATAGCTATTAGGACCCTATTACACAGGTTTGTTCACACCTTTGTGTGAGAGGGTGTTACAGCTTTCTGCATTTCAGAAAAGCTTATTTGAGTCTTTGCCCTATAGAACGAAAGCATTTTTCTGTGTTCTGGAAGCACAGACAGATATATGAAAGGTACCAAATGACTCAGTGTCAGGAATGTGAACTGTAGTTGACCGATTCTCGCCACCACACACAAGCTTAGATGCTGCACACTGGATATATTCTTTTATAAAACTTGTCTGTGTCTTCTTTCTGCTCTAAAATAACTTAATTTCATCAGTGAACAGTGTCACCTGGGCAGGGCTACATGACAGTTTGGCCCTCTCCCCAGCCAGTAGATTGGGTCCAACTACACTGAAGCCCCGCCCAGCTTACAGTGTCCACTGATGAAATAAAGCGAGAGTAAGGGTCCTATTCCACGGGCTGAGGAGGGCCCGATCAACGATGTAAATGAGCGGCGATCTGCTAGATCGCTGCTCGTTTACTGGGCCTATTCCACGGCCCGATGATCGTCCTTGCAGCATCATACATTACCTGTCCAGGCTTCTTCTCCGCGCTGTCTTCATCCCTGGGTCCCGCGCGCTCTATATTCCCAGACTCAGCCAATCACAGGCCGCGGCGGTCCCGGCCTGTGATTGGCTGAGCGCTCCGTCAGCTGACTGGCCATTCTGAAGATGGAGCGCGCGGGACTCGGGGATGAAGACAGCGCGGAGAAGAAGCCTGGACATGTAATGTATGCTGCTGCTTGTCAAATCGTCGGTCGCCCGCCGCACACCGCTATTCAACCGTAGCGATGCGCGGTGGGGGAACGATGATTTTAGGTCTGGCCCTAAATGGACGATCAGCCGATGACACAATCATCGGCTGATCGTTCTCTCTATTTCACCGAGCGATAATCGGCTGAATTGGGCCAAATGGGGCCGATCCGGCCGATTATCGTTACTGTGGAATAGGGCCCTAAGAGGGGGTGACAGTATCACTTTAATGTTTTTAGTGTTTACTATGGGAGTCTTTTTGGCTACATATGGAGCTGTACACCCATACCATGACATATTTTGGAGCATATGTGAACAGGAACCTGTGCTGTATGAAATCGCCTTTATTATAGAAAAAAATCCAAGAACTAGACGTGGTCCATCTTGAGGTTTGACTACCCTCCATTCCTAATACGTTGATGGATTCTTCTTGTATACTACATTTCTGGAGGTCACCCACAGTGTCATTTACATCTGTGTCACTGTGTATCATTACACACGTCTAAAATATCCAGCGCATGATGGAAAATGCTGTCATGAAATCCCTATTTTTACCAACTGTTAAATAAACTTGTGATCTGGATATGAGAATCCTCGGCTTCCTGTGGGATAGTCCTGTAAGCATAACGTCATCTCTCATTGTTCCTAATTAAGAGGGATAAACACTCTCATCCCGATCTGTGAGAAGGTTGTGGGCTATACGTCTCCATGGTGATGGGTACGGCCTGGTGGTATATGCTGGCACCATATGTGGATTCGCTCCAGTGTGTTTCCTATATGTTAATATCTTGATCTCCTAATTGCCGGCTGGATTTGTCCATACCGGAGTTAATTCCTTGGTTTGGATTATAGCCGCCAATGTTGTCATGGCCGCAATTCCCCGTCCAGGGATTTCCTTGCTCCCAGTGTTTACAATTAACCTGCCTCCCGCTGAGTCTTGTATGTTAAAAGATGTTGACATGGAGCCATACATACAATCAAAGCTCTATGTCGGGGTCATCCCCAAGGGGTTACTTTTTAGGAAAAATGAATGTTATTGAAAACCTAAACCAAAAAGAGAGGGGAAAAAACCTCCCAGGTCTCGGATGGAGCTGTTAATGGGGAAAATGTCAGTGTCACAAAAACTGTAGATTTTTTCTGGCTGCTTGTCTTCTATCTAAACTAAGTAATTTATGCAGAGAAATACAACTTTATAGCAAGCGATTCCTCTCAATGTCAGGCATATTTAAAGTAAGGCAGTTGCTATTGAGTGCAGCGTTTTATATAAAGGGGTTGTCCACAATGGTAAAAAAATTAAATAAATATATATACATATATATATAATTATTATTATTATTATTATTATTATTATTATTATTATTATTATTATATTACATTACATTTTAAAGAGCTATTCCGCTCATGGTGAGACTAACAATTCCTTCCATACTTATTATTTATTCAGTCTCCTTCCCCCAGTTCTGAGCTGCTGCTTTCTGCTGAAGACACAAAAAACAGTGTGTGAGCTTTTCTCTTCGTCTCCACCACCTGCCCTCCTCCTTCCAAGATGATGTAAATAAGCCCCTGGACAGCTGTATCTGCATTTTTGTAGCTTCTTTGTATTTCTGACATGGTTAATCTGAGGTCAGGTTGCTGCTTAACTCACTGTGATTAAACCAAAATCGCAAATAGGGATTTGTTTACATTAGCCATCTCAGAAGGGAAGGGGGAGACGGGGGGGGGGAAGCTAACACACAGTTTTTGTGTCTTCAGCAGAAAGCAACAGTTCAGAACTGGGGGAAGGAGACTGAATAAATAATAACAAGTTTGGAAGGAATTGTTAGTCTCACCGTGAGCGGAATTAAAACTATATATATAAAAATATATTTTTTTTTATTTTGTTCATTGTGGATGACCCCTTTTATATAAAATGCTGCACTCAATAGCAACTGCCTTAAAAGATGCCTGACATTAAGAGGAATCTCTTTCTAGTTGTATTTCTATACATAATTTACTCATTTTAATTAGAAAACAAGCAGCCAGGAAACATCTGGCATTTTCCCCATTAAAAGCTCCATCCGATACTTGGGAGGTTTTTTCCTCCCTTTTTGGTTAGGTTTTCAATTTTTTTTTTTAGGTTTTCCTCCCTTCTGAGACGGCTGATGTAAACAAATCCCTATCTGCAACTTTGAATTAATTACAGTGAGTTAATCAGCAACTTGACTTTAGATTATCCCTCCCAGAAAAACAAAGACGCTACAAGGTTGCAGATACAGCCGGTCAGGGACTTGTGTACATCAGCCGTCTTGGAAGGGAGAGGGAGATGGAGAGAAGAGCTAACACACAGAATTTTGTCTCTTCTGCTAAAAGCAGCAGCTCAGAACTGGAGGAAGGAGACTGAATAGATAAGTATGGAAGGAATTGTTAGTTTCACCATGAGCAGCGACATATGAAAATTTATGTTTCAGCGGAATACCCCTTTAATGTAACACTGTGGGGACCTCCAGTGATCATTTGTATTCTGTATGGGGTATTCTCATCTCAAACAACGTAGCTAAGAGTAAAGGTGCCCATACACATTAACATTGTTCTGAGATGAAAATAATTAATTGGCAGGTTAAACATAACTTTTTTGGTGATTTTTATTTATTTTAATTTCAGATTTTATTATCAATAATAAATAAATCCGAAACCTTGCAATTTTAATTTTGGCCACTAGGCCTAATAATTAGCTGAAACCTCTGTTAAAGATAGTTCGCAGCCGTCTCCTCCTCATTACAGGCAGTATTAATATGAAAAGTGACAGCCATATACAGATAACACAAGATCCACCATTCACAATGAGCAATGGTCACAGCTTCCTTTCTCCTCCCCACACAATGATCACAGAGCAGCCTCAGAATGATCTCCTCTAGAAGTCAATGGGGGTGATTTATCAAACATGGTGTAAAGTGAAACTGGCTCGGTTGCCCCTAGCAACCAATCAGATTCCACTTTTCATTTCCCAATGAGTCCACTCCAGACTATTGTTTTCTATGGGCTACGTGACTGCTGTAAAGCATCTCTCTAAATGCTGCTAACAGACCAGAGCAAAAGCGTACAAGATCCCTGCAGCGCCACCACATGTTGACTATGTGGTGTCTTATAGCTGTGCCCCTATAATCCATTGTCTGCGCTTTTTTTTTCACCTTGAAATATTTCTTTGGTCTTTGATTATTTTTATGTGCCACTTCCTATTTAACTTAAAAAAACTGAAGTAGAACTTCAAAAGTGATATCTGCAGATTTACAGCTGACTTTGCTAAGCGCAGTAACAAAGAGGCCCACACACAGACAGGACTGCTATTATCTTACATCTCCGCTAACTGTTAAGGAAGAAAAGGGATTAAAACATTTCTTGACATAATGTGTTCCGGCTGGACAACATGATCTTTCGTCCATTCACAAAAATTTGTAAAACGTCCAAGGTAGCACTAGTGAGTTTTTATTTTATTTTAATCACATAAAGTGGGCCCCAATAAGGACCAATGAAAAATGTCGACTAAGACTGTCCATGGCAGGAGAATAATCCCATAGAAAAACAACTCTTACTTTGAACGCTTCTTGCCCTGGACATAGGTGGCAGCACTGTTTCAGAATGGAAAGAATACACCACTTCCTGCAAAACATTCAGCAGCTGATAAGTACTGGAAGGCTTCAGTTTTAAATAATTTCTGGCACCAGTTGATAAAAAAAAAGTGTCTCCATATCTCCTCAATAACATCAATTACAGCAGTTTTGTAAACTTCTTGAAGGGAACTCAGATATTTTTTTTTTTTATAGCGCACGAAAGTTGTACAGATTTGTAAATTATTTCTATTAAAGGTTTCCAAGTTGTCCAGTACTTTTCAGCTGCTGTATGTCCTGAAGGAAGTGGTGTATTCTTTTCATTCTTTCTGCTGCCACCTCTGTCCATGTCAGTTACTGTCCAAGTGTCAAAAAGGTATATAGATTTGTAAATTACTTCTATTTGAAGAGAAAAAAAGCACTCTAGCCTTTTAGTACTTATCAGCTGCTATATGTCCTGCAGGAAGTGGTGTATTCTTTCCAGTCTGACACAGTGCTCTCTGCTGCCACCTCTGTCCATAACAGGAACTGTCCAGAGCAGCAGCAAATCCCCATAGAAAGCCTCTCCTGGTTTGGATAGTTCCTGTCATGGACAGAGGTGGCAGCAGAGAGCACTATGCCAGACTTGAAAGAAGACACCACTTCCTGCAGGACATACAGCAGCCAATAAATACTGGAAGACTGGAGATTTTAAAAATGAAGTAATTTACTAATTTGTATAACTTTTGACACCACAGTTTTTTCCCTCCAGAGTACCCCATTAATTTCTTGTAGGTGTATGGGGGGAGGACTGTAACTTAAAACCCACTGTAACTATAATAAAACAAGAAAACATTTGGACAATAGACTTGCATTTCAATCACTTAGCCTTATCCCAACCGTGAAGTATGTTAGTGAAAAACTTGTACTGAAATGGCAAGAAGTGTCATAACATCCCACAGGAGGAGCGTGCTGAACAACCACCACCAGCAACCTGGACTAAATAGGAGAGGATTCATTTTATTGGTGCTGGAACGTGAAGGAATACACACTTGTTAGTCACAGAAAGAATGAGGAGTCTGCAGCTAGAAGGTTACTCTATGCCCAGCAGTGCCATGGAAACTTACAGCAAGTCAATTCTAGAAGTACAATACTTAATTTTCAGTGAAAAATAAAGCACAAATGAAACTTGTATGTTACCTTTACCTTCAAGATGACAAATGCATGTAGAAGTAAGGCTGACGTCCCAAGATCAGGGGTTTGCAGTGTAAATACCATATTATCCGGCGTACAAGACGACTGGGCAAGGCGAGGACCCCTGACTTTCAAAAAGATTCAGGGGGTTCGCCTTACATGCTGGAAAATGTTAACGCTTGCCTGACCGCAGCCCTGCTGCGGTCAGGCAGGGGTTAACTGCAGCTAAATAAAAAAACTCACCTGGGGCCTGTTCCCGGCCTCTGCGCGCCTCCTGTCCCGTTCCCGGCCTTTGCGCGCCTCCTGTCCCGTTCCTGGCCTCTGCGCGCCTCCTGTCCCGTTCCCGGCGCAGGCAGTGTCACGTACACTGACTGTGCTGGGGATCCCCGAAGCTCTCCCGAGCAGCCGAGCGTCTCATCGGAGAGGCTCAGAGATGCCCGGCCGCTGGGACAGCTTCAGAAGAATGACAGAGGCTTCAGGTATTTCCGGGGATGGAGCCATTTTTGAATTCCCCCACCGTATGGGGCGACCATACCCGGCGTTTAAGACAACCCTAGACTTCTAAGAAGTTAAAAAGTCATCCTATACGCCGGAAAATACAGTATATTGTAGGGTGAAGGAGCATGCCTAGGAATGCTCGTTCCCGAAAATTGTAAAAGGGCCAGTGATCAGCCAGTGAATGCTCATTTGTCGGCTGATTGGATCTTATCGTGTAAGAGGTAGAACAGGCACTAAAAACTAAAGCTGTGTCTTTATATATCTGTCTGCCTCGGTCTCTCTCCAGCTACTCCCCTTCCCCCCCTTCTTAGACCTCTAGGGCAACTTAAACCTGATCCCACAGTGAGCCGACGTGTCTCAATGTAACGGAGCCAGCTGGCATCCTGCCATACACCATCAACAGCATCCTGATTCCACTGCTCTTCAACTTGAGCTCGGTCGTGTTCACACCTTCACCGCACTCCCTGCTCATTCCAGGTTTGCCGACATCTTTGTTCCTGGTTGCTTCTGGCCACCGCTGCTTGTCTACAATTCAAAGTGCCAGTGTGCCTCCTTCCAATTTAACGCACCTGTAAAAAGTTCATCCGCCTGTTCCTCCTTGCCCAAGTGTTGTTGGTTCTTGAGTGAAGATGTGTTTCTGTGCCGTTTATTTTATCAGGCCTGTTTTTCAGATCATGCTTTCCTGTGTGACCCATTCTGTACCATACGCCTCTCGAATCTGGACTGTCTACATTTTAATCCCTCTGCCCTGCCCCTGATTGACTATGTTGCTGACTCCCCTTTGGTACCATGCTGATTTTCTCATTGATGGCCCAGCATGCTGACCACACTCATCTTTCCTCTTCTCTGGTGCCTGACTGGTTCTTAGGACCAGCTGCCATCCACAGCAGGACCACCCTTGTGGAGCAACCTGAGGTCCTCTAGCCGCCCCTAGAAGTCCATAGTCCGCATCCTGGAGCAAGATCAAGGGCGAAGACCTAGAGGACACTTGGGCTCTGCTCCCTGTTGTGGCCCAAAGCTAACCAAATTGGAAGCAAATTAGGCACTACATCTTCTGCTTGCTACACTCAAGATGGGATTTTAGAAGTTTTTCATAGTGAATGAGGAATTTAGAAGGAGGAAGGAAATGGAAAAGAGTCCGATAGGTGACTAAAATATAAATTCTATTATAATATATCATCAGGTTTCTTGTATTAATTTTTGGTGGACTACGTATGACTACGTATGGACTACGTAGGCTACGTATGAGAACGGCCAGTCTCTGGCCGGATTATCTCGGCCGGTACTTAAGTACCAGCTGGGTGATCTTTCCGGCCGCGGAGCTCTGATGCGGGCGCATTAGCGTGCGCCCGCATCAGAGCTTCCCATAGCCCACTGAATTCCGGCCACAGAAAACTTGACATGTCAGTTTTTTCCAGCGGTGTATGGGATCCCGGCCGGATCGCATACGATGTGTGTACGCTCCGGCCGGGATCCCATTGCAAATAAGGCATTGTTCCACACCGCAAAACTACGGCCGTAGTTCTGCGGCGAGAACTACGGCCGTAGTTTTACGTTGTGTGAACATAGCCTTATGCTGCATTTACACGGAACGATTATCGTTCGATTTTGAACAATAATCACTCGAATTCGAACAATAATCGTACGTGTAAATGCAGCGAACGATCAAACGACGAGCGAGAAATCGTTCATTTTGATCTTACAACATGTTCTTAAATCGTCGTTCGCAAAAAATTCGCAGATCGTTCCGTGTAAACAGTCGTTCACCTATGTGCGAGATAGGCTTAAGCGATCGCAAAACGATTTTTCTCTACGATATATCGTTCCGTCTAAACGCTGATCGTTATAAAAAAAAAACGTTACTTCGAAATCGTTAATCGTACGATCGGGCGAATTATCGCTCCGTGTAAACGCAGCATAATAGTATAGTATAAGATTCGTTTTGCCAATAACAAAAAATTCACAGCTCAGCTTAAGTTTTTTGGGTTATATTTGCCGGACGCTACCTCCTCAATGCTCACTCTACCCCTGATGCAATGGATGAGCTGTGTGGTCCATACCCATTATTATAATAAGACTAAAACTTAAATTACAACAACACAGTTCTTAACAGTGCGATTAGCGCTGGCAGCAAAATACACTTTAATGTTTTCCCGGTTTTTAATCTCGATAATGTTATGAACATATGCCCAGAAAGTCATTTGGCTTCGGAGAAACTAATCAAGTCTACAGTTCACCTGCTTGAAAAAAAAACCTCACAAAAAAAAAACCTCTTTCCCTCTTATCCTCTCCTGACTGTATGAGAACACTCTATTGGCAGACAATGGGATTTTTGACTTAGAAAACCCACTGTTAAATTCAATGCAACCCATATGGGAAGCATTAGGAAGGAAATGGCCTTTTTTTCTCTCTCTCTCTCCCTCCACTCCTCTGCATTTCTGGAACTTGGAACACTGCCACAAGACTGGAACCTCCAGGAACCAAACCCCCACAATGATGAATCTTCGATGTATTTTCCTTAGAGGTCGTTGGGCTTGTTTTATGATACAACAACTTCTTATGTGGAGGTGTAAACCTTATGACTTCAAAGGGATTCAGGGAGCAACTTGTTTATTTTGGCAAAGAATTGTGAATAATTGTGTTTAACCGGCTCGGGGATTGGAATCGGCAAAAACGGAAAAGAGGGTCCTGTAACTGAGCACTGGAAGTGCGGGTTCACATGGGACATTCGTCACTTGTTCCTTTATAGTCATTTAATACTTTTCAGCAAAAACAAGGAAATTAGTATGTAACCTGATGCTTAGACGTTAACCAAGGTCATCAAGGGGTTAAAGGGATGGCAACATTAGCAAATGGTATCGCTATTACATGTCCAGTAGAACACACCCTCCCCATTTCAAACTCCATTATACTTGGTGAAAACAAGGAGTGGTCAATATTTATGGCTGTGTGGTCAGACGAGTGTTTAGATCAGGCAGCCAGCGTAATGGAGGGAGAAGCCCAGTAGGGATAAATTCAGCCGAATTCTTTTATTAAAAGCAGATCTTGCAGTAAGGAAATGTTGACGTCATCCCCCGTATGTGCCAAACCCTGCAATGTGGTAGAGATCAATGAGGAATACCTTTTTCCGTTCCGTTGCGACTACTGTTACTTTACTTTCTTTCTTTTTTTTTTCTTTCTTTTTTTCCTCTGAAATTCTACAGTTCTCCATTAGTTTTATGTGAATTGTTAATAATGATAAGACACATTGTAATGCTATGTAAAATAATAACATGGCCTTGGCAGTGGAGCCTCCTGCAGTCATCTCACAGAAGTTTGTCAAAGGGTTTGTTACAAAGACCCACTTATAACTCCTATGAGATGAGCCTTTTAAAGGGGAACTCCAGCAATCCCATAAAAAAAATAAAATGCACAAAAAGCCTATAGGTGCACCCGATCCCCCACCGATTGTTTGACACTAGATATGGGAAAGCGGGATTCGTTTCGCTTTGTACAAAGCTAAATGATTGGCATTTGAGCGGGCAGACTGCAGGATTAAAACACTAAGCTAAACGAATTCTGTTTCGCCATCTCTAGTGTCAAACAATCGTTGACATTACATCGGGAAATTACATCTTCCAGCATGCATTGCATCTGAGAACCAGCTGCCACGTACCCGCCCCTGTCTTGTATTATCTTCCCACTACAGGCTTGATTAGCTTCTGCTTTGCACAGTAAACACAGTATCTATCTATCTATTCATCTACATACAGTAGATAGATTAGAAAAAGAGAGAGCTAAAACAACAATGTTTCCTTTCCTCTATACTTCTCAGAAGAGCTGTTCTTAGGGTTTCAGATGAGATGTTACAGCTTGCTTGAAAACGACAGAGATCATGTGATCTCTGTCTCAGAAGGGAGAGGGAGGACAGAGGAGCCGAGACAGAGTGGACCAGTAAGTCAGGATTTTTAGCAGCTTCAGGATGTTAGTCTGTATGTGCTGCAGACAAACTGCCCAATTGATCTAATAGAAACCTATTAGAAACAAGCTTAGATTATTGGTGAGGATTGAACAGATTTCAATCTTTCTTAACTGGAGTTCCCCTTTAAAGCCTCTGCACATATTAGGAAAGAGTCACCTGTACCCAGTTCTTTTGATGGGGGTGGGTAACTAATTTGTATGGGAGCCTTCCAACTCTAAACTGAACAGTCATGTTTAAGAAGAGAACTGTTGATCGTACATGGTGTTTTGGCCCAGTCTTTCTCAAACTGTGAGACGGGCCTCGCCAAGAGACGCCCCCTAGTTGTTGGTTAGGCTCAGCTGGAGAGAGGTAGTACTCACCAAAGAGACTATAAGCTGCACAATCCTTTTATTGGCTGCAACAATCTCTGGTTTAGGAACCTTATGGATTCATTTTGTATTTATTTAATGTTATACAGTGTTATGGAGACTAATGAAGGGTAGACTGAGCAGTAGTAGTTATATTTGCATTGACTTCCACCACAGATGGTGAGGCCCCAGCATCCTCTTGGTCAGTCTGGTGAGGGCCAGACATCATTTTGTCTATTGGGTGAGGCTCCAGTAGAAAAAGTTTGAGAAGAGCTGGTTTAGCCGACAGTTATTGCGCATATGTGCCCAGCTTCTTCACACCCACAGTGGAGAAACTGTCCTGTTCATTTATTGTATGGTTGACCATTGATGGCTGACTAGTGGAGGGAAACTGCATAGCCTAATAAAGCTTCCCCTATCCATTGCTCATACCATACTGTGTATAAATTACAATTTTTGGTGGCAATAATTTGTTGATTCTGAAAAAAAATGGCCTTTTAAATTTTAAATTAAAGTGTGTATTACAAAGGGGAAAAAATCCTTTTAGAATTTAATTTGTGGCCTTTAATCCGGACCACATATATTTGCAATGAGGTCAGCTGTCTAAATCTGACCTGGTAAGTATCACATGAAATTATCTGCGTTGTTCTTGCCCATACAATACTTGGATGCTTCCTATATGTAGACAATATTTGCTTTGTATGTACATTATATAGGTTATGAGAAGAGGCATCTGGTAGAGAAATATGCAGAGATGTAATGTGGCAGAGATGTACGATTGTGCAAATACCACAAGGGATGCATAGAAGACCTTTAATGTGGTTAGGCCGAAAAAACTTAACATTTACATCAAAGTTAGAAAGGGCAAGTACTCTGCTACATTAATCTGCTATCCGAGGGCAATTCATTACTGTGATCTCAGGTGTGTGTTTGAACTTGGTTATTCTGAAAGTCACATTTTATGCGAGACCGAGAAATTATTTCCTCTCATTAAAGAACTATTGTCATCATCATATTAATAACCATCATATCAATAGTCATTTTCTCCTAGGGCAGCTACTATTTATTACTGGCATTCAGTTTTTTTTGTCTTTGGTTCGGTTACAGTCCTTAAAGTGTACCTGTCGTCATAACTTTCAAAATCTAAATCAATAGTAGATGTGATATAAAGCAAGTTTGCAATATACATTCATTATTTTTTTGTTATCATGCTTTAAAACAAAGCTGAACTTACCAGAAATCCAGGTCCAGTCTCCTGAAGGCAGATTTCCTGACAAGCTGGTTGTAAAAAACCAGACTAAACACAAAAATTCCGGCCAGTACAGAGAGTCACGGCTCAATAAGTCCATCAATCACATGACTGCCTTCTCTTTGTGAGCGCTCAGATGGCCTGGGATACACAGGACTTCCTGTTTTCTGGGGAAAAAAAAGTCAGAAAACAGGAAGTGCTGTGTTTTCCATGATAACTAAAAAATAATAATAATAAATGTAAATTGCAAGCTTGTTTTATATCACATCTACTTTTGGTTTAGATTTTGAAAGTTATAATGACAGTGACCCTTTAAAGTGGATGCGATATGGCTTTCAAAATACTATAGACAATGTGGGAGATTTACTGAAATCCTATACAAGTCCTATACACAAGTCAGTGGATGTGTTAGTGTAAGATGTGCCAAATTTATTATAAAAATGAATATTTTTTGTTTTTTTAAATGTTGATAAATTTCTTAGACCAACATTGGTCACGCCTAGAAATGAGCAAACTTACAGTAAGCTTTGGTGTATCCAAACTCAGTGGCTGGAGAACATGTATATAGCCCTAGGGAGTCCTGAAAAATATAGATGCAGCCATAGCCCATATGCATTTTTTCCAGGACTTCCTAGGGCTGAATCCATCTTCTCCAGCCATTGGTAGTCAAATGCTAAGTGTTCAGAATTGAGCATTCAGGGTTACTGCATGTTTGCTCATCTCTAATCAAATCCCTTCCCGCTAAGCCTCACCTATCTTTCATCTTTTTTAAAATTAGCGAAAAGAACAAAAACTCACAAAAATGGTATCCATCCCCAGTCACTGATTGGTTGAGTGGGCAATGACTCAGCTGGAGTTATGGCATTGCAGCTAGCAGAGCTGCAGGACCCCAGCTGCGGCAAACAGGACCCGGTGGCGGCGCTACGAGACACTGGGTGACAGGAGTGGTAACTTACTTGTAATTTTCACACCCACCCCAGCCTGCCTGCAGATTTCATAGTTGGTGGGACTTCTCCTTTAAAAGGGTTATCCAGTGCTACAGAAACATGGCCACTTTCCTGCCTCTCTTGTCTCCAGATTGGGTGAGGTTTCAAACTCAGTTCCATTGAAGTAAATGGAGCTTAATTGCAAACCACACCTGAACTGGAGACAACAATGGGGAAAAAGTGGTCATGTTTTTGTAGCACTGGATAACCCCTTTAACCCTTTCCCGCACGAGGACGTAACTGTACGTTCTCGTGCGGGCGTTCACAGCGGGCCCGCGCGGCGACCCCGCTCTGAACCGCGGCTGTCCCGGGTGCCGCTTGTAGCCCGGGACCGCCGGTATTAGCGGGCATGGTCCGACCGCCGTGCCCGCTAATACAGTAATCAGATGCAGCTGTCAAACATGACAGCTGCATCCGATTACAGGATACAGCCGCTCCCTGGTGTCTAGTGGCAGAGATCGCTCCTCCCAGAGGAGCGATCTCCCTGTCTGATGCCGGCTGGGGACTCGTCCAAGATGGCGCCGTCCCCGACTCGGCACTCGTTTGTATTCGGCTGCAGCAGCCAAAAGCAAACGAGTGCCGATCTCATTGATCTTTGCTGTATATCTATACAGCAAAAATCTCAATGAGAGATCAAAGTGTATATACTAGAAGTCCCCGAGGGGGGCTTCTAGTATATGTGTTAAAAAAAAAAAAGTATTTTTATAAGTAAAAATCCTCCTCCCCTAATAAAAGTCTGAATCACCCCCCTTTTCCCAGGTTATAAATAAAAGTAAACAAATAAATAAATAAACATTGTTTGCTATCGCCGCGTGCGTAATCGCCCGAACTATTAATTAATCCCATTCCTGATCTCGTATGGTAAACGGCGTCAGCGCAAAAAAATCCCAAAGTGCAAAATTGCGCATTTTTGGTTGCATCAAATCCAGAAAAAATTTAATAAAAAGCGATCAAAAAGTCGTATATGCGCAATCAAGGTATCGATAGAAAGTAAACATCATGGCGCAAAAAATGAAACCTCACACAGCCCCATAGACCAAAGGATAAAAGCGCTATAAGTATGGGAATGGAGCGGTTTTAAGGAACGTATATTTGTTAACAATGGTTTGAATTTTTTACAGGCCATCAGATAAAAGAAAAGTTATACATGTTTTATATCGTTTTAATCCTAATGACTTGAGGAACATGCATAACAAGTCAGTTTTACCCCAGGGCGAATGGCGTAAAAACACATTCCCCCAAATAAAGGAAATGCTTTTTTTTTTTTCAATTTCACCACACTTTGAATTTTTTTTCTGGTTTCGTAGTATACTTTATGCAAAAATTCAGCCTGTCATTGCAAAGTACAATTAGTGACGCAAAAAATAAGGGCTCATGTGGGTCTGTAGGTGTAAAAATGCAAGTGCTATGGCCTTTTTTGCGAAAACGCAAAAACGAAAATTAGCCTGGTCCCGAAGGGGTTAAGCAAGTTATTTTCCTCTTGATAGAGACTGCAGTGAAGAAGACTAGCTGGCTGTGTCTCCCCCCCCCCCCCCCCCCCTCACAAAATCTCACTGTCATGAGCCGGCGCTTCGTTTTTAAAAGGTTCTCTGCGATGAGACAGCCCCTCTAGGACTAAACACAAGGACACAAGACCACCAAGGCCAGTGCAATAGTCAGTCATATAATAAAATCGTCTGAGCGTTCGTCACTCAGTGTTCACACTATAGTTTAATTTTTTAACCAACTAATTTAAAACTTAGTTCTCAAACCTCCAGCCTGTAATCTACAAGAATACGATAGAGTCTATATTTACTTCGGCCAGATGAGTTCTCTTTGTAGAAGTAAAGAATCAGCCCTATTACAAGACTGGTAAGAAGGATTTAATGACCTGCAGCTGCCAACGGGCCGGACCCTTTGAAATGAAAAATAGTATTTTATCCACAGGGAACCATCAAAGCCTCTAGGTAATTGTAGTCCACAATTTTCTATACATATTTAATTTAGAAGACACTTTGAAGATGCTGTTTTCATAAGTTGTCTCTCTTTACCATGAAAAGAAAAAATATTTCGGGGTATAATGCCGTTGAGGATTGAGAGCAGGTATGTGCAACATCTAACGGCAATAGTCAAGTCGTGTTCACAGGGGTCCAGGAAGCGGAGATACGTGAAGCTATTTACTGGGATCTGTTTGATCTGTGAGGAACTGTCCCACCTGGGTACTGGAGGATGCTCCAGTGGACATACACATGTTCTTTATACCGTAGAGGAAGGGTGAATTTCAGACTTTAGGGGGGAGATTTATCAAACTGGTGTAAAGTAGAACTGGCTCAGTTGCCCCTAGCAACCAATCAGATTCCACTTTTCTTTCCTCACAGATTCTTTGAAAAATGAAAGGTGGAATCTGATTGGTTGCTAGGGGCAACTAAGACAATTCTACTTTACACCAGTTTGATAAATCTCCCCCTAGGTGTCTTGGGCCCGCCAGAAAAAAAAAAGATTCAGACACTGCATTGCTATAGCAATTGGGTACTATTACATGGAACGATAATCGGCCCAATCGGCCTTATCCGGCCGATTATCGTTCCGTGTAATAAACACATTGATCAGCCGATGATCGTTGTCATCGGCTGATCGTTGATATAGGTTTGGATCTATAATTGTCGGCCACTGACCGCGCACCGCTACGTGTAATAGCGTGCTGGCCGGCGGCTGCCGATTAGCAAAGTAAATACATTACCTATCCATGTTCCAGGGCTCCTCCTGCGCTGTGCTTCTCCCCAGGTCACGCGCTGCAGCTTCAGAGCATCTTGTCTTAGCTGACAGGCCGCTCAGCCAATCACAGACCAGGACCGCCGCGGCCAGTGATTGACTGAGCGGCCTGTCAGTTAAGACAGGACGCTCTGAAGCTGCAGTGCACGAGACCCGGGGAGAAGCGGACCACAAGAGGAGCCCCGGACCATGATAGGTAATATACCCCCTTGTTAAATGATTATCGGGCCGTTAATAGACCCAGTAAACGAGCCCCGATCTAGCAGATCGGCGCTCGTTTACAGTTAATATCGGGCCCCCATCGGCCCATGTAATACTACCCATAACCCTTTTTGTCTCACATGGGCTGCTTCCTTATTCCCCAATTTATCAGCCCTTATCCTCAGGGAAAACTGCATTTAGGCAGGAGTTTTCCTTATAACGGAAACATAGCATTGTATTGGCTTGTAATTTGGCAGCCCCTCCCATTACAAACAGCGCTATGGCGTTTCTGAGAAAGAAACAGGCTATGGCACTGGGTGGGGCGTTTCTTCTGTTTCCATCACTACGACCTAAAGCCCTTATTACACGGAATGTTTATCGCTTGAAAATGTGCTAAAACGATCGAAAATTAGCGATTATCTGGCCGTGTAATAACACCCAACGATCAAATGACGAACGAAAAATAGTTCATTTTTGTCTTTCAACATGTTGAAAAATTATCGTTGGTAGTTCGCAGATCGTTTGCATATTTGTTCATGTAATAAGTCGTTCGTCGATAAAACATGATTTGTGGGTTGTCCTGAGGAGCGATTAACGACCATATATCGTCTTAAAAACGGTCGTTCATAACAGTAATCAGTGAATGTAATAACCTCAGAATCGTTTGTTACAAAATTGCTAGTTATTGCTAGCGATTGATCAGTATAGTGAATATTTGAACGATAATCGCTACGTGTAATACGGCCTTAGGCTAGGTTCACACTACGTATATTTCAGTCAGTATTGTGGTCCTCCTATTGCAACCAAAACCAGGAGTGGATTAAAAACACAGAAAGGCTCTGTTCACACAATGTTGACATGTTTGCTATTGCCGCGTGCGTAATTGCCCGAACTATTAATTAATCACTTTCTTAATCTTGCACGGTAAACGGCCTAAGCGCAAAAAAATCCCAAAGTGCAAAATTGCACATTTTTGGTCGCATCAAATTCAGAAAAAATTTAATAAAAAGCGTTCAAAAGTCGCATATGCGCAATCAAGGTACCGATAGAAAGAACACATCATGGCGCAAAAAATTACACCTCACACAGCCCCATAGATAAAAGCGCTATAAGCCTGGGAATGGATCGATTTTAAAGAGCATATATTTGTTAACAATGGTTTGAATTTTTTACAGTAATCGTAATGACTTGAGGAACATGCATAACAAGTCAGTTTTACCCCAGGGCGAATGGCGTAAAAACAAAAAACCCCTAAATAAAAAAAATGCAGGTTTTTTTGTTCAATTTCACCACACTTTGAATTTTTTGCTGGTTTCGCAGTGTACTTTATGCAAAAATTCAGCCTGTCATTGCAAAGTACAATTATTGACCCAAAAAAAAAGGGCTCATGTGGGTCTCTAGGTGGAAAAATGCAATGCTTTTAAACACAAGGAGGAAAAAACGAAAACGCAAAAACGAAAATTGGCTCTGTCCTTAAGGGGTTAAAAATTGTCAGTTGTGGTTCGCACATCACACATGCCCCATCACACAGAACAGTCAGCAAATCACAGACGAAAACAGTGATTGCTTATACGGCCCTGCCTGCTAAATACTGAGCAGTGTGTAATGGTGGCTTAGGGAACAAGCAACCACTTAGGGAATCGACAAACATATCAGGCAGTAGTAGGGATACATAATACAACCCTGAAGGTTGCTTGATGTGCTTGATAAGGAGTAGAGATGAGCAAACCTCAAGTTCTGGTTCATCCAAACTTTCTGCATTTGATTACCAGTGGCTGAAAATGTTGGATGCAGCTCTAAAGATGATTGATATAACAACAGGCTGTATTCATATTTTCCAGGACACCCCAGGGCTGCATCCAACTTCTTCAGCCACCAGTAATCAAATGCCTAAAGTTCAGACGAACCAGAAGGTACTCAACGTTCCTTCTTCTCTAATGAGGGAGCTTGTTGAGATTTCACGCTATTAATGGCTCAGGTGGTCTAAATCCTTGGAGTAGGTGTAGTCAGGACAAATTGATTTAACCCCTTATGTAGAGGACTGTGTATAAACAGTTGATGTATCATTAGCAATTATAATAAAGCAGTGACATTCATATGCTAGTTTCATAATAGTTTATTATACCTTCACGTACGAGCTGTATATTTGGAGCCAAGGACTGGATTGAAACCTGTCTGGCGACTTTAGGAAACTTTTTGTAAAGCCTTATTGTGAGTAAGCCAACAATTTTATATTCCGGCACTGTCTATAGTGAAGACCCATTTATAAGGAACCACTTTTCTATATACTGTGTATAAATGATCTATATCAGTCAGGTATTGTCTCCCCCGCGCTGCCCCCCAACTACATCTCTGCTCTATGTTGTCACTCCATATATTAAAATAATAGTTTCTTGTTTAAATCTGACAACTTTATTAGGTTAGACAAATAATTGAAGAACAGGGGAGCCGGGCAGCTCTCACCTGATCCCGCTGCGAGGCGTGTTTGTGCAGGATACTTAACATTCCCTCTTCACAGCAGAATACAGCTGACATGATGAGAAATTGTTCATGGGAAATTGCTGATTTCTAACAATGGGCCCTTTATTCTGGTCGGTGAAAGATTATCGAAAATGTTATGTATTAATATACATGTGTTTAAATAGTAAGATGTCACCCTCTGCTTCC
Organism: Dendropsophus ebraccatus; assembly: GCF_027789765.1. NCBI lineage: Eukaryota > Metazoa > Chordata > Amphibia > Anura > Hylidae > Dendropsophus > Dendropsophus ebraccatus. Next base: position 161,624,014 of record NC_091456.1, on the reverse strand, counting down.
AACCTTTCGAAGGTCATTCACTGTGCGGTGGTCTGTACTTGCCATACAAATTTACTTGTACAAATTAGTACGGACATTGACAGATTTATGTTACAATGCTAATATTTGTGGATGGGATGGGGCATGCTCTCCTGGTAGAGAAGGCAGGGTTTTTTTTTGCAGCCCACCATTTTAACAACCTCTAAAACAGGGATGGGCAACCTTTGCCCCCCCCAGCTCTCGCAAAACTACATTTCCCATAATGCCTGGATAGCCAAAGACATCCAGGGATTAGTTTTGTAAAGAGGTGTTTTCCATATACTGTGTTTCTCTCGAAATAAGATCTACCCCAAAATGAGATCCATCTTAATTTTTCAAGCTTTTTGGAATGGGCTTCAAATATAAGCCCTACTCCAAAAATAAGCCCTAGTGACAGTCAGCTGACCAAATCCCTGACACTGGGTGGCTGAACATCAGCCAATCAGTGCCAAACTTGTTATGCTCCGCCCTCACCTGCTCAACACAAGCTGCAGGAGGGGTAAGAAGATGTACAGTAGGGGACACTGAATATGGGGGGGGGGGGGGGTGGAGGGTACGTGGGCCAACTAAAGTATGGGGACTACAGTACCTGCACAGGAGGAGGGAGGTATTCAGTATCGGGGGGCCTTACTGCAGAGGGGGGATGTATATAGTGTGGGAGGAAAACTACAGAGAAAGAAGGGAGGTATAGAGTATGGAGGCCCAACTGCAGAGGAACTTACAGTATAGAAGCCTAACAACAGTGTGACATACAGTATGGCTGCTAACTACCGTATAGAGTGGGGAGACAGTGTAGGGGCAAAAATAAGACCTACCCAGAAAATAATCCCTAGCTCTGAGACCCTGTCTTATTTTCAGAGAAATCCTGTATAAGATGAAGATAAGTTATCTTGTAAAAGGTTCAGCAAACTTACAGTAAGTTTGTCCAAACCCAAACCTGATCTCTCTGCCATTAGGGTCCTATTCCACGGGCTGACCAGGGCCCTATTAAGGATGTAAACGAGCGCCGATCTGCTAGATCAGCGCTTATTTACAGGGCCTATTCCACATCCCGACAATCGTTTAGCGACGGCTGCAGGGACATCGTTACCGATGTCCTTGCAACCCTTGTTTCATACTTAACCTGTCCAGACTGATTGGCTGAGCGATCTGTCAGTTCAAACAGGCTGCTCTGAAGCTGCTGCGGCGCGGGAGTGGGAGAAGGACAAGACCTGCAGCCTGGACAGGTTAAGTGTGATGTTTGTGAAATCGTCCGCCGCGCCTGCTATTCCACGCGATGTGCGGGTGGCGACCGATGATTTTAGCTTTGAACCTAAATGAACGATCAGCCGATGACACGATCATCTGCTGATCGTTCTCTTTATTCCACGGAGCGATAATCGGCCGAATCGGGCCGATTATCGCTCCGTGGAATAGGCCCCTAAGTCTGCAGCCTGGAAAAGTCCAGGATGAAAGTCATAGGTCTCCTAGGACTGTATCCACCTTTTTCAGGCAGTGTTTATCCATGGCCAAGCAATCAGGTTCGTCTGAGCTTTACTGTAAGTTTACTCTTCTCTAATCTATCACATACTACTTTTCCTTCAATGAACTTTTCTATTTGTTTCCAAAAAAACCTACGCTATGGCTTCAGTAAACTACAAGAAGAACATCTGTTCTTCTGGCTACGGATTAACAGTCTTCCAAAAATACAAAAAAATTTAGATTTTTCATGATCGACTCATGATTGTTCCTATAAAAAACAAAGTAGAGCATAAAAAACCCTCCAATACCTCAGCAATGTCAGAAAGCAGCAGCTTCTATACACATAACTACTGGTCCATACAGCATGTGTCAGGCTAACAGCAGTCTGCGTAACTTTCTTTAAAGTTTTCAACTTCAAAGAGAACAATTACAGCTGCATACTGCTACTTTAGCTTGACCACCAAATGAGACCTTTAGCCATAATTGACCGCATTCTGGACCCGCCCTGTCTCGATGACAGAGACGCATGTTGTTATAAAGCAGCTGACAGCATCCATAAGGGAAATTACATACTATGTTTGTACTTTCATTAAAATTTTCAGATCATTTCTTCTAGAACGTAAATCCGCAGAGGCACAAAAGCTTTATGGCGTAATTACTTAGGGTAAAATAGTCTGTTTTCATATATATTTATAATGCGAATCATTTCACCGAGCCCAGAGTAATGGCCGAAGCCTCATCAATCGCTCAAACGCAGGATCCAATTACCTCTTAAAAGATGAAGGTCAGTCCTATTCTTCACTTTTTATTTATTTCAATAAAGTTACAGACAGTCGCAGGGCTCGGCATAAAATTCATTATAACTATAAAGTTTCAAAAGGTCACAAAATGTCTCTTTAGTTAGATGGCGGAAAAGAAAAAAAATATCTCCCGTTTGTTCAATAATTCATAACCAAGTGCGGAGATGTAGATAGTTAGCAGGAGATAACTGTGCGACTGTAGAGAGGCTCCCAAATTATCCCGAAATGGCAACGCAGTGAAAAACAAAAAGGTAACCTTAAAGGAAATGTGTCAGCCGAATGTGACCTATTGTTTTTAATCAAGTTTTTATGTTAAACATATTTTTACAAATTTTTGGTGATTTTTTTTTTTTTCTTTTTAATTTTTCCATGTCACTTTCTATATTTGAAAAAATAAGAAATTTTGCAGTTTTCACGCTGGCCACTTAACTCCGTATTAAGTTGGAACTTCTTGTTCTGTAGATATTGCTTTTCAGAAAACTTCTTATTCCAGGAAAAATAATAATGCTAAGTGCCACCTTAAAGGGGTTGTCCGGCGATAAAAAATTATTCACAGAATAACACACATTACAAAGTTATACAACTTTGTAATGTATGTTATGTCTGTGAATGGCCCCCTTCCCCGTGTTTCCCCCCACCCACGCTAGACCCGGAAGTGTGGTGCATTATACTCACCGCATCTTGTGTCGTCCACGGTCTCCGATCGTCAGCAGTGACGTCTTCTTCGGGAGGCCAGCGGATCTTCCCGAGTGCCGGCCGCCCTCTGCAGCGTCATCCGAAGCTCAGCCGCGATTGGCTGAGCATAACTGTGCTCAGCCAATCGCGGCTGAGCGGCTGATGACGTGGCCACGTCATCAGCTGCTCAGCCGCGATTGGCTGAGCACAGTTATGCTCAGCCAATCGCGGCTGAGCTTCGGATGACGCTGCAGAGGGCGGCCGGCACTCGGGAAGATCCGCTGGCCTCCCGAAGAAGACGTCACTGCTGAGGATCGGAGACCGTGGTCGGCACGTGACAGGTAATGTATAGCGCACCACACTTCCGGGTACACGGGTGGGGGTGGTGGGACACGGGGAAGGGGGCCATTCGCAGATATAACATACATTACAGAGTTGTATAACTTTGTAATGTGTGTTATTCTGTGAATAATTTTTTATCGCCGGACAACCCCTTTAAGTGCCACCTTATGTGTGGTTAATACGGGAGACCTCATTCACAATAGGTGACCTATGCGCAGATCACAGAGCATGCCTAAAACACTCTCCCGTAGAAGGCAGTGATGCACAACAGGTTCCCATAGCCCATGTGGCTGTTGTAAATACTGTAAAAAGCCGCCCAGTAAGATGGCTTTTATGTGTACACAGAAAGTCATGCCCAAAAAAAAAATAAAAACAGAAAAAAAGGTTCTGCTATATTCCTGGAAGTCGTTGAGACATGCAGTACAGCATGCAACTGCTTCCCTAAATGTGCTGGAACAAGTAGTTGGAGAACATGGGGGCCATCTCCTTAACACCTTCCTTTTCTGTGCTGGGAACCAGCTGAAGGTGTAGGTAGGACTATATTTACCCGGTATGCAAAAGAACACTGCAGAGTCACCATCACGTGTCTCGACGTCAGTGAACTAGCCAGACCTTCCTCCGGGAAGGAACAACCAAGCCAAGAAATGTCTCCAATCAAGGAAACCACCCAAGCAAGGTATCCATCCACAGAAAGCTGTTTAGGGGTATTTGCCCCTCATCAGTGTGGAGTAGGTTTCTGGCTAGTGGGAGTAAGTAAGTGCATGCAAAAGGACGCTGGTTGACCTCAGGGAGATCAACCAAAACACCGTAGAGACACCATCACGTGTCTCGACGTCAGGGGGCAATGTTCTAGAATACACTGACGTTGAGACACGTGATGGTGTCTCTGCGGTGTTTTGGTTGATCTCCCTGAGGTCAACCAGCGTCCTTTTGCTTATATTTATCCGATGGCCTGTGCCTAGGGCAGCAGTAATGAGGGGGCAGCACTTAAATCAACGTGCCAACAAAGAGTTATTTTTAACCTCTTAGCTAAGCCTGAAGAGAGAGAGCAGCACAGCCATCCGGGTCCACCAGTCTGCTTTGACTGGGGACATTATAGGACCAGGCCACCTGATGCGACGTGTCCCATAGCAGCTGTTAAAGCAGTAGTTCCACCCATGGACCTCTGGTGCACCCACAAACCCCAGTGTAAATTGTCTGGTCACACTGGGGGTGCATTAAAGAATTCTGACACTAGGAATCATTTAAATGGGGGGGGGGGATTCAGTCCCAGTACCTAGGGCAGCACAAGCTGTAAATACAGCCTGGGTGTAGGGTATTACTTACCTGGTCTATCGCTACTGCAAGATTTCTGCTGAATTTTGGCTAAATATTTGAAAAGCAGGCAGGCACGATGGATGCCCCCAGGGATACTTACATGCTTTAAGACCACAGTTACCATTTTACGATGGTCATTATGGGATGTTTTTCCAAAGAATCACTTTGTTACAGTGTAAACAGTCATAATGCATCCACAGTTAGTGCCTGGTTGTCTAAGACTAACAGACATATGACGCACCTGCAGCAACAATAATAATGCCCTATCTGTCACCAAAACAAAGCATTCATATGCAGGTGCTTACCGTATATACTCCCCCCAGCGTACACCCGATAAAAAGCTGCTCTATGGATATTGTAAAAATGAGGATATTGGCAAACTATTTGATCAGAGTGAACCATGTCACCACGTTAAGGTGTCCTCGAGACATGGTCCCTACTCTAGCATTCTTACCCTAGCAATGGGCTCTCCTGGGCTGAACAAGCCTACAACTGGGCAGATAGGAGCCAAATAATCTCTTTTTATAGCACCCTCAAGACATGGGTGGAGTGCAAGCCAACAGGAGGTAGCGCCCCCCCCCCCCCCCCCCCCGATACACACACACACACACACACACACACATACAACAGAAAGCCAACCCAAGGGTGCTATAAATAGAGATTATTTAGCCCAGGAGAGGCCATTACTACTGTGAGGATGCTAGAGTAGGACCATGTCTTTGAGGACATCTTGACATGGTACACTCTGATCACATAGTTTGCTAAGACCCTCATTTTTTTCAATATCCATAGAGCAGGTTTTTATCATGTGTACACCAAGGAAAGTATATACGGTAGGCACTTGCACCTGTAGGTTTCTGTTTTTTTTGTCTGTACTTAAGCCACATGCAGCATGCAACCTACAGTGTGAACAGAGGCATAGAGGTGCTGCCGGTTTTTCCTTTTTTTCCCATGCAAAGTGGGGCCCTCCCAGTGGGACAACCAGGGCCAAAATTTACCTAACATATTTTCAAATTATATTAGGAACCTTTTAAATCCTGAAGACGAATATTAGAGATGAGTGAATTTACAGTAATAATAAAGCTATGTGCTTCGTTAACGGTTAACATTAAAGGACACCTGTCAGCCCCCGTGCCGGGGTGACAGGCTCCCGACCCCCTGTTAGATCCCCCTATACTTACGTGATCCCGCCGGGTCCCGCTTCCTGATGCGGTCGGGACACAGAGATTTCAGCGCCCGAAGCCCGGCGCGCGCGCTGATAGCAGAGTCAGACGCCCATAGAGAATGAATGGGGAGTCCAATGCTGCGTCATTCTCTTTGGGCATCGGACTCATCTCTCAGCGCGCGCCGGGCTTCGGGCGCTGAAATCTCCGTAACCCGACTGCATCAGGAAGCGGGACCCGGCGGGATCACGTAAGTATAGGGGGATCTAACAGGGGTCGGGAGCCTGTCACCCCGACACAGGGGGTGACAGGTCCTCTTTAACAAACGGTTGGCTTGTCAGCCGACTGCCTTTAAACTCCGTGCCGCTTTTTTCCGGATGCCTGGAAAAGCTTGGTCCAGTCCTGGGAAACTGGGACAGAGTTCAAAGGCTGCCAGTTGACAAGCCGACCATTGAGTTAACGAAGCGCATCGCTTTATTATTACTGTAAATTCATTCATCTTTAGTGAATATCTATCCGGGTTCAACATATAATTCAGTTGGAATGTATTGGATCAACTAGGGTCTTGGCAATAATTTTTTAGTAGCTAGTAACCAGAGATGAGTACCTTGAGATAACATTTGTCCCTTTGTGGGGTCACAAGGTTAGTTTAGAATATAATGGAACTAACAGCTTAAAGGGGTTGCTGGAACTTCTTAGCCCCAGACCTTTTTGATCCAAGACAGAACCCCAGGCCATAAAGGCTGCACTTTAGGTGTGGTATCAACTAAGACCAAAGCTTGATTTTCTCATTGATTCCAGTTATGTCACTGCTCAGAAGCTAATGGTGATGATGATAGAAGGCACTGACCAGCCTATGGATAGTGTCAGGGACTGCAGGGGAGGGAGCTGGAGGAGGAGCTTAGGTTCGATGGGAAGAGGATCCATAAATGATTAGAGGTGAAGACTGATTTAGAGGGGTTAAAAATGTAAGGAGATAGGAAGCCCCTTCTTTACCTATTCTCAATGGTATTAAGCTCCCACTCTTCCTCACTGTTTTTGCTTTGGTTATTGGGTTTTGTTTAGTTTTATGCTGTTCACATTAATGTATTCCTTGGTTCCATGGTTGTAGTGATATTGCAGAAATTACTTTATAATTGTCCACACTGGCGTCTGTAGAACTACTACACATACTTAAATGGACATGTGCATTCTCATATACAGTATATATGCAGCGTCAGCGATAGGCATGAGATCTCAAAGGGTGGAAGTGAAAATGATTGATCCCCAGCAAATGACCTTTATCAATTGTTCAGATCATCGTCATATTATTGTGTATCCTACGACGGTCATACTCTCCTAGATGCAGATCCCGTTTCACATTGCAGAATTGTTACTAATATTAGAAAAGGTGGTTCTGCAGCTCTCGTATGTTAACTATTTAGAGATTACTTCAGGCCTTGATTTGTATACATATATACCCACATCCCAGGGATTTATAAAAGCCAGCAATCTGCTCCCAGCCTTCTGACCACAGAGCAGAGGCATGCAATGCACCCAAAACACTTCTCATTGAGATATCTGATTCTTGTGGTCTTCAAATAACATGTTCATTGAAGGAAACCAGAGTCTTTCAACTTGCACCATAAAAATGGATGAGGAACTCGGACATTCTGTTTATATCCTGAAAAAGAACTGACTGCTATAGAGACTGTGGGTTTATAAGGCTTATCAGAAGGCAGGGGTGTAACCAGGGATGATCAAAGTAGGTTGAGCCCTTGGGCAAAAGATTTTGTGGGGGGTACCATACCACATCTTTGCCACAAAGCCCACCTGACTCAAACACAGCCACATTTTCGAGAAGTAAACATGCATGCATCTACCACTTTTGGGCATTTTTTTTCTCCAAGTTGTGACCATGTCACGACACAGGGGGGGATGCCCGTCCCATCTGATGGACAGTCTGCTCAGCCAATCAGTGACTGGAATGGTGACTGGCTGAGCAGCCAATCCATCAGCCATGTTGTGTTGTGTGCAGTGCTGGAAATCCTGGAGCCCGGCAGGGGTCCCGGAGCGGTGATACAGGTCTGAAGAGGCACGGGGAGAGGTGAGTTAATACCCTTTGTTACTTCCCCCATGTCCCGGCCTTTTTAAAAAAAAAAAAAACGGAGGCCAGACTTCTCCTTTAAAAGGAACTCTCTTTCTGAAAGGTTGAATTTCTACAAGAGAGAGTTGCACAATCATCCCATATACTGAATACAGTGACCTATTTATAATCTATTCATTGATGTAACTATAGCTGGTCAAGCGGTCATACCTGGCCCTAGTACCCAAGGCTTGTAGTTTATCATACTCTGAGGCAGCTGGCACCTATACATAAAAATTTCCATAGTTCCCAAATATAATTGATCAATTTCTTAGTTTTCATCTCTGCATTTAGACGCAAACAGATACAGTATGTGGTTGCAAAGCCAATTCTCTTATAAAAGTGTACAGGGGCATCTAAAGTGCGTTCCCTCTCCTAACAGTGCTGTCAGCCGTACTGATAACATACCCAATAGCCACATGCCCCTCTGAACAATGGCAGAGCATGCATCATATGCCATACATTTAGATGAGACCCATTGTCAGGATATTGTATAATGCGGGTGGAACAAATTTGTCCACCAGTACAGCATATTCCAGATTGGATTAGAAGACGATGTAGCACCTACTATAGATATCTGGCCTATTACAGTTATCTACCTTTTCTCTTATTTTCCATAGAAATTCTCCTGTACTGCATCATCCCTTCTGTCAATAACGGCTTCCTTCCTCCTCTCCAGGGCTTTGGGAATTGTCATTGTAGACCATGACCTTTGGGGTTTATCTCTGCTCCTTATCCGTAGTATGCTTCCTTATTGCTTATTATTGATCTGTTGTGTGTTCTTTGTCCTGTTATAAGAATACTAGAAGCTTTTTCTGTCCGGTCTATGGCTTGGTATTTGATAAACTCTTGATAGACTTCAATGGATTACATCCACCTGTTTCCATTGACATAGCTAGAAAGCATTGGACCTTATGCCAAACTTTTGAAGGGTGCACCTCTTAAAGGGGTATTTCTGTATCCCCAAAACTTCGTAAAATGATTGGCTGTAGAAAAAGTTATGCTTGGTTCCCTCCAGTCCTGCAGTACCTTCTGGTCCCTATTCTACCTGCTTCTGAGACAAGAAGTTGGAGCAGGACCCACCAATTCAGCCAATTACTGGCTTCCAGGGTGTCCCATCTCCTAAATCTTCCCTTAAAGTGGTGATCCAAGAGAAAAAAAGAGTGAAACGCTAAAGCAATAAGAAACCTTCCTACTTGACACCTTTTAGGCAGGGTGTACTCTTTAGTCTTCTAGAGTTGCATACATGTTATGTGAGTGTACACAGAATTTAAGTTACACAGAGTGCCCTCAATCTATCACCTTAATAGTCCCATATAGAAGATGAGAGGCTGAGTAAGAATTAAAGCATGTGTATTGGGTTCTAGTCAAGAACTAACAAACCGATGAAGAAACAACAACTGAACCTCAAATTTATCTAAATGTAACAAAATCTTTAGTTAGTTAAAAAACACATATGACAGAACAGGGACAGGAAAGAAGCAATGGATCGCAACTGGAGAAATATTAAAAACAAAACGACAACGGACAAAACGAAAACGAACATACTGCTTGTATGTTCGTTGTCGTTTTGTTTTTAATATTTCTCCAGTTGCGATCCATTGCTTCTTTCCTGTCCCTGTTCTGTCATATGTGTTTTTTAACTAAATAAAGATTTTGTTACATTTAGATAAATTTGAGGTTCAGTTGTTGTTTCTTCATCGGTTTGTATGTTATGTAAGTGACCTTTGGTAATACAATACCTGTAACTAGTAATAGTAGTATGCCTCCTTGAAGCAGAATAGGTACTAGAATCCGTCATAAAGATGTGTGGAGTCTTAGGACCCTATTACATTGAGCGATAAGCAGCCGAATCGACATGATTCAGACAATTATCTCTCCGTGTAATAGAGACAACGATCAGCCAATAAAACGATAATCGGCTAATTGTTTCTTTAGGTCCAGACCTAAAATCATCAGCTGCCGACTGCGCATTGCTATGTGTGATAGTGATGCACGGCCAATGGCTGACGATTGAACAAACAGTTAAGACAATACCTGTCCCAGCGCCGCGGCTGCAGCTTCCGAGCGGCCTGTCTGAACTGGAAGGCTGCTCAGCCAATCACTGGCCACGGTGGTCTCGACCAGTGATTGGCTGAGCGGTCTGTCAGCTCAGACAGGCTGTTCTGAAGTGGTAGCCGCGGGACAGAGAAGCACGCAGAGGTCAGCAGAAGGCCAGGAGCGTGGACAGGTAATGTATTAACTATTTGGGCAAGGGCTGCACGGACATCGCTAACTATGTCCGTGCAGCCCTTGCAAAGTGATTATCAGGATGTCTAATAGGCTCAGTAAATCTAGTAGATTGGCGCTCGTTTACAATATTGATCAAGCCTTCATTGGTCCATGTGATAGGACCCTTAGAACATTGACTGGGGATATTATGTCAAACCAAACAATCTCTCCAAAAGGAAAGACATCACATCTGCAGACAGCTGTTTCAGGGCTGTTGCTCCTCTTCAGTGCAGAGCAGGGTGTTGGCTGGTTAATGAGAGTTCTTCTTAAAGGGGTTATCCAGACGAGTGGAGACTTATGGGCCATTGCTTCTCCACTGGGAATTCTGGAAAGAAAGTATATGTAAATAGCTCTCGGGCCTCTTACTAGCCAGCCAACACCCTGCTCTGCACTGAAGAGGGGCAACAACTCCGAAACAGCTGACCAAAGATCGTCTTTGCTTTTGGAGAGATTGTTTGGCTTGACATAATATGAATATCATAATATCAACGTTCAGTCAATGTTCTAAGACTCTCTGATAGAGTGAGACTTGACTTCAAGGGACATCTCTTTGCATAAGAGGTGTGAGAGCTATTTTTCATATCCTTTCTTCTCTGAAGCAGAATAGTAAGAACTAAATTTGTTTACAATTAACTTTGCTTTGTCATTTGGTACCATTATTCAGCCTGATAAATGTCACCTGACACAAGGAACCTTACAAATGACATTACTATATACAAGTATTACTGACACAGCAAAGTGATATCTTCTGATATCTGCTGAAGCAGAGGTCTTGTCTCTGTAGCAGTCATTAGTTGCTCTGGGCTTTGAAATGTTTGTAGTTTTTATTCTTTGTTCTCTATTTTTGTGTTTTTGTTTGGTGTATTTAATGCTCAGTTAGAATTTGGTTGGTGCCAATGAATATAAGCAGTTGCGTGAATGGGCAACCGCAAAATAAATTACTTTGATTAACTTTGGAGAAAAGTTTGAGGGCGATTCTAAATATAGGATAATGTTTTGCACTTGATCTCCCCCTTGAAATACTAACCACATCCTCATTATGGTAGCCCTAAAGAAGTATTCACATCAGGGACATTTAGTGGGGTATTCCACTCAAACATAACTTTTCATATGTTGCTGCCCATGGTCAGACTAACAATTCATTCCATACTTGTTATTATCTATTCAGTCTCCTTCCCCCAGTTCTGAGCTGCTGCTTTCTGCTGAAGATACAAAAATCTGTGTGCAAGCTATTCTCTCTGCCTCCCCCCTCCCTTCTGAGATGATGTAAACAAGTCCCTGACTGGCTTTATCTGCAATTTTGTAGCTTCTTTGTAATGCTTGGAGGATTAATCTGAGGTCAAGTGCTGATGAACTCACTGTGATTAGCCCTCCCTGCATTACAAAGAAGCTACAAAATAAGCAGATAAAGCAAGTCAGGGACTTAAATCTACTGTCTCTGAAGGGAGCGGAGACAAGGGGGGAGACAGAGAGAAAAGCTCGATCACAGATGTTTGTGTTTTCAGCAGAAAGCAGCAGCTCAGGACTGGGGGAAAGAGACTAAATAGTTAATAACAAGTATGGAAGGAATTATTAGTCTCACCATTGGAAGCAACATATCAAAAGTTAAGGCAGATTTAGATCCAGACCCCCCCCCCCCCCCCCCCCCCCCCTTCCCCCAGCCCATTTCAACCTGTTTGAGCTAGCCGGAAAGCTAAAAACACAATTTTTGGGTCACTCTCATTGATATTACTAGGATTTGCAGTGTAGTACGATGAGGTTTGCTATCTATTTAGGCTTACAAAAACATGTCCACTGTCATACAGCATCACTCCTATCCTCAGTTTGGGTGTAGGTTTTGCAGTCTGTTCAATTGAAATTGTACGTTAGCCATGGCAACACTGCACAGTGTGAGAAAGTGCTAGTGCTATTTAGATCCTATGTCCACTTATGTAGAAATATACTGTAGTCTGAGAGAGGCCATTGCTAGTATAGGGACCATCTCTCTGGGGTTCACCTTAATGTGGTTAAATGGTACATTCTATTTGATTAAATGCTTTGCTAAGAACCTCATTTAAAAAAAAGATATATATATATATTTTTTTTTTTATTCTCTTTTGCACTGATGCGAGAGATACTCTTTGTAGCCACACTTTGCTTTGGCTAACAGATGAGGGTCCTACATGGCAGCCCACCCTTAGAATTCTCTAACAGTTTATTTCAAAATGGATTTATCTTCAATAGCCCTGAGACAACAGGTTATAATTTTACATAAAACCTTAGAATATCTCTGAAAAAAATATAGTCAAAAACGTTCCAAAAGGCATATGATGTGTACATTGTGCAAACCAGTTTCTTCCGTTACTACTGGTACAAAACCAGCTCTAGGCTGTCAGAACATGCAGTGAGTGGTGGTGTTGCACAGGTTGGAGACGTCTTCTCTATGCTGTATAGTACATATGTGTCACAGGCTGGTGATTGATGTAGCTGTAAAGTGTTAAGGTTACAGGATGTAATTGAATATATATACCACTTTTTTTTTCTCTGCAGGCTCCACAGTTGAGATGAGAAGAACCTTGTCCAAAGGCATTCGTGCTGAAAATTCATTGTTTAATGTATCAGTTCATGGTGCAATTCGACACGGGAAATGGAAACTACTGACTGGAAATCCAGGTACCACTCCTCTATATTATCAAGGAATAAGCACAGCAGACACTATAAATGCTATTAACCCTTACACCAAGAAACTGACGTACCCAAATCACTCAGAATACAGAATAATAATTTTAAACCATCGGCCCTCTTACTTTAGGGATAGGGGCGAGAACTTATTTGACAAAACTTGTGGTGTGATCCATACATTCAGGATAAGTAAGCAATGGCCAATCCAGCCCATGGTCAACTGGTGGTCAACCCAACCAATGCAGTAGCATTAGTACAGCTCTGACCACGGAAATGTGGCCCTTAATAAAAGAGAATTTTTCCACATTATCAAGGCCTGAGGTAGAACGTGCCTGAGAAAACAGTTAGTTTTAATAAACCAATATTACCTGAGCAATATTCCCAATATAGATATAAAATATTTTTTTTGCATCTGCGGCTCCTATGTAGAGCTACACATCTCCTTGGTTAAAGCGAATGTACCACAAGTACATAGTTTTTTTTTTTACATGAATAGACCAGTGCCGGCGCAGGGATGCCGGTGCTGTGGCCATTTTTTTGAACCGCTCCCCGGTTCCCACTCATGGCGCCTGGCCTTGCATAAAGCAGTGGGAGCAGGCACGCTGGCCCACAATGTGACGATTACCCCTCCCCTCTACAACGCGGCTCCTTTGATTCTAATGGAATCACATAGTGGGGGGAAAAGGTGGGGGGCGTCACACTGGGGGGGCGACAGGCCTGCCCCCAGTGCTTAAGTGGTACATTCACTTTAAAACAAATACTGTGTAGTTTGATCCCACAGTAATACTCCCTTATGTTTCTCCAGTTTGTCTTGCTTTCTTATCAAATGTATGGTGGCAAGAAGTCCACCACCAATAGGAAACATTTATGATCTCTGGATCAGACTACCCAAGGGTCTTTTTGTAGTCTGTTACCATGGAAACACAAGTCTGCATAACAACTGTAGAAACAAAACGGTTGGATACTTGGTGGGCTGGATGGGCCAGGTAGTCTTTTTCTGCGGCCAATATTCTGTTTTCATATTTATTTATATATAAAGAGAGAGAGAGACACAGAGAGAGGCTTTCACATGGTTAAGAAGCTTTTAAGTGGTAGAAGAATGTTAACTAGTTGAGTAGTTCTTACACTACAGATGTAAATGTAAACCTGACACCTGGTATTCCAACTACTGTATGTGAGACTGCTCAGCCTCAGCATCCAGATTTCTGTGACTTATAGAGGCCACGGTTTAGGAAGTCAATAGTATTTATTTTACTTCCCTTTTTTTGTGCCATGATGTAAACACTATGAAATGTGCCGTGAAAATCTGGAATAAAAGCCATACAGCACAAGGCATGTTGTTCTGCATTGTCGTCTCCCAGATCGCTGGTCATTATTTATGTAGATTTACATTCCATAATGCTGAAGCAATGTATTCCACAGTAACGTCAGTGTGTGCGCATCAAACACCAACATTTGCTCAGCAAAATGAATTTGCCCTGAAGACTCTTTGTCTAAATTCTAAATATTTAGATTACGGAGAGAGATTTTCGGTTACGTAAATCCATTATTTCTTTCTCTGTGTTTTACGGACACCCAGGCTTTGTCTCCTCTACAGTCATCTTTATAGCTTCCTATATCTAAATACATGGGTCAAAGCCCCAACCAACTCAAAGCCTCAAAATTCTGATTTATTTAATTGAAGAACAAGCTCCTACCTTCAGTTATATAGTTGCCAATATTTAAAAAGTTCCAATTGGGACATTAAAACCCCCAACCCCAAAGACCACGCAGAAGTGCCCTCAAAACAGCCAGGAGAGCAGGTTAGGGTACTATTCCACAAAGCGATTTTTCGAAGATTAACAATCTCAAATGACCGCTATGGTGAATGACCTGAAATCGTTCACCCAATTACACTACACGATTATCGTTCAAATCCGAATGATCATCGTCCTGTGTAATACCACCCTTACGCTCTAGTCATACTGTTTATTGCCAGTGGAAGGATTCTCGAATGGAAGGCTTCAACCTACCATACTGTGTAGGTATTGAGTGTCTTATAGTGTGTACAGTGTCATACAGTACATTACCATAAGATCCCAGTATACTTTACTACGTTTTCACCCCCCCCCCCCCCCCCCCCCCCCCTTCCCCTGCCTGCTGGTGATTTTTTATTTTCTAGCAACTTTGAAGCTGTTTTCAGGGCAAATGAAAGAACTTATAATGCAGATGCTTTAAATGGCCCCCATCCCCTGCAGCTGCTTTTTTGGTTATATACCAAGCCACAAACTCTCCCAGAAGGAAAAGTTACCCATCTGTAGACAGTTGTTTTAGGGTTCTTGCCCTATCAGTACAGCCTATAATCCCCAGTCAAGATTCAAGGCACTTTTAAGGGGTATTCCGGCAAAAATCGTTGTTTTTTTTTTTGTTTTGTTTTTTATATTAACCATTTTCAGAAAGTTATATAGATTTGTAAACTACTTCTATTTAAAAATCTAAAGTCTTCCCATACTTAGCTGCTGTATGTCCTGCAGGAAGTGGTGTATTCAATCTGACACGTTGCTCTCTGCTGACATCTCTGTTCGAGACAGGAACTGTCCACAGCAGTACAGGTTTTCTCAGGGGATTTGCTACTGCTGGGACAGTTCCTGTCTTGGACAGAGGTGGCAGCAGAGAGCACTGTGTCAGCTAGAAAGAATACATCACTTCCTGCAGGACATACAGCAGCTGATAAGTACCAGAAGACTTGAGATTTTTAAATAAAAGTAAATAGCAAATCTATATAACGTTCTGACACCAGTTGATTTTAAAGAAAAAGATTACCCCTTAAGGATTGAACATTGATTAGAGGAGATGCCACCTCCAATAGGCAGCAGTGAGGAGAAAGCTTCTTTTTGGTTTTTTTCCTCCTTGAGGAGAGCTACATTACACCCTGTTTTTCCCCTGGAGCATTGAATGACTTATAAGATGCCGTTTAGTGGTCTTGTATGGAGTCACACTGTCCGCACCCTCTGTACTGTTGAGACACTGTATAATTTCAGTCTATATATAATAAGTATCCTAAATAATGACTCTACACAGTAACTCACTCATCATAATTTGCCATTGCCCCCACTACTACTGAATAGATGGCATATCTGCCTGCCCTGATGTAATAACACCCATGAAATTAAAGTATAATACCTTTAAGTCTTCTTCTTGTACTTTTTGTGCAGGTTGCGATCGCTGGTTTCCTCCACCAAATTCTTCAGACGTTCACAATTTCCCATCGTTTGAGTCTTCGACAAAGAATCTGTGGTTATTTGATATTGTCCATGATCCTGAAGAGAAGCGGGATTTGTCAGACAAATATCCTGGAGTGGTGAAGAAGCTTCTTTCACGTCTGGAATACTACAGCAATCATTCTGTTCCCGTCTATTACCCAGATGATGATCCCAGATGTGACCCTGAGGCTTCCGGTATCTGGGGCCCTTGGGAATAATGTTTTGTATAAAGAGGAGATTCACCTATGATACAATCACCAGGACTTTAATACCCTTTACAAGTACATTCTCTTTTATAAGATGCGACACAGAGGCCATTGCCAACTGAATAAAGTCTATTGTTATAATGTCCCTCATGCCCAACATCCAAAAAATAAGTGAGTGTCCCCAAAACCGAATCAGCCATACTTTGTAATGGCAGGTTATCTACCTCTCCTTATTAGCTAAAATCTTATATAACAAGAAATCTGGGATGGCCCAACCCTGAACATTATGGTCACAGCCTATAGGGATAGGTGGGAGCAGCAGGTGGTATTATTGACTTTCTGTAGATGGTCTCAGTCAAACTTGAAGGAAGTGATTGCAAATAATATTGTGGGTGTTCGATCAGGGACCTACGATTGGGTGGCAATTATTTTGGCCTTGGTATGGGATGTCCTATTGACAATCATTATTTATATAGGTTTTCTACCTGATCATTGTTGTAGCGTACTGTACTCTGAGGGGGGCATTCACACAATCCGTGCATAGTCTGTAAATACTGATGACGTGCTACGGAATGGAGTTCGGAGCTCCCGGCATCATCATTCATAATGATCCCGATAGCTCCGGAACAGTTTAAATCTTCATGCTACTGTACTGACACGCTGTGATAGTACAGAGCTCCTTGCATCACACAGTGTCAGTACAGTAGTGCAAAGCCTTGCGGCACTGGCGATGGTCTATTTATGTAAAAAACTTAAAGGGATGTACCTAATGGTACATTCACTTTAATGCCATGTTCACACATCGTATCTTTTTTATAAATCATGGCCATTGTTGCAATTTGCAACAACAGACGTGATTTATGCAGAAGATAAATTGTATGTGAATGAAGGGAATCCCGTCCGGAGCATATACACATAGTATATGCTCTGAAAAATTGACATGTCAGTTTTGTGCAGCCACTATTCATTGAATAACGGCCACACAGACATGTCAGTTCACACAATGGAGAGTGCGGCTCCAGCTGCACTCTCCATTGTGTGCAGTGGTGAATTGCAGATGCGGCTCAATTCAACAGAAATGAAGATCAACAGGCTGGTACTGCAGGATGCATGATCTTCACTAACACTGGATGTTCTGTGACCAGGCGGGGTCACCGAACGGCCGGTGTCATACGATGTGTGAACCCAGCCTTAGGCTGCAGTCTTTGCTCTGCGGCTTTATTGCCAACCTCACAAGCTTTATTTTGTAAAATTTTTAATCACTGAAAATTATATCATTTCATTTAATGCAATAAATTTGCAGCAAATCAGTATGTCTTATGTGTGGATTTATCCTTAACCCTGAGAGTAAATTTCACTGTTTCCTCAAAAGAATGAGCATGCTCTGGATAAGAAACTTTCCCAAGATCCCAAGAACAGGGAGCTGCTGCAGGTTGCAGGATATAGCACACATATATGTCTGATATTTGTCCATTTATGTACCCCCGGATTTGTAAAGTGCTGCCGAATCTGTTGGCGTTATATAAATAAAAATTATTATTAAGGAGATAACCAACAACCAAAGTGCAAAATAAGGACACCTATAAATAAAACGCAACAATATGTGAAAATGAGGATGAAGATGTCTCAGACAAAAAAAAGACAGCAAGGTAAAGCTCCTAGATACAAAAACTATTTGTCTGGAAAGCTCTATATGCAATCATTAGCCCAAAAAATTAAATGGGTACTCTAGAAAAAAAAATTACCCTATTACATAGAGCGATAATCAGCCGAATCGGCCTGATTTGGACAATTATCGCTCCATGTAATAGGGCCCCAATTGCATTGGACGATCCAATAAATGAAAGCAGGAAGCAGCCCTCCATCTCTTTAAGGAAAATGTGGACGTTTTCTTTGCTCATCAGCAGAAGAAAATGTGGCTGTACACTGATAGGTGAACAGAACTTCCTCGTCCTTTGAAGAGACTGAGTGCTACTTCCTTTTTTCATGTGCAGAAACTCCTAGCAGTCTGTCTGGCTCCCATAAAGCCATAACTACTTCCTGCCAAGTCTTAATGGCAAAGTGTACGTTAAGCACAAAATAGAATAGTTTTCATCCATGAACCTCCCTATTTACATTGGAAATACACATAGACATTAACACACAGGGTCGTTCTTCTCCTCCAATACTATTCCTGGGCTTAGACATTGAGGCTGCAAGCACCAGTATAGAGAGAAAGTAGATGTGGGGCTCTATATCATATGGCAGATGAAGGTACCAAACAGGCCCGGTATCATGAGGTGCACATGATGTGGATTGTACGCCGGCCAAGTATTTCTCTGCAAAGTCTTTGTTATGACATCCAGTCATCTCTGGTAATACAGAACAGCTTTGCCGGCTCTTAGGATTCAATCAGTTTTCTGTTACCTTTAAAAATACTAGTCAGTGATCCAATGTTTTAGGCCTATACATTTCAAGGTACATGTCAATGATATCCTTGTCAGTAGCAAACACTTTATAGAATGGGTAGATCTGAAAACCTTCCCGTAATAATATAAGCACTGTAACTTAATAGATCCTAATGCACAGTCACAAAATAAGACACCGAACTAGCATAACACTGCATAACACTGAATAATCTCAGTCATAGCCAGGCCTTTAAAGGGGTTGTCCAGACTTAGAAAAATATGGCTGCTTTCTTCTACTCTTGTTCTCAGTTTGGGTGTGGGGTTTTGCAGCTTGGTTCCATTGAAGTGAATAGAGCTGAATTGGGATACCACACACATCCAGAGGACAGGGGTGGTGCTGTTTTTGCAAGAAAGTAGCTATGCTTTTTCTAATCCAGGATAACCCCTTTAACATAAATGCAGCTGAAATTATGATCAGAAACAATTAAAGTGTATCTCTCATTACTTTAAACCTTTGACATGTCACAGACATATTTAAAAGTTTTGGTCTCGTTGCTGAGACTCCCACCATTGAGGAGAAGGAGCAGGGAGAAGACTCTACCTTCACACCTGTCAGTCATCCCCCTCCAACGCTCCAGTGGTCTAAAGGTAAATAACTGATGGCCAAACGATCGTTCAGCCGTCTCATCCTCCCCATACGCAGGAATGTTCAGCATGGCCGAGCGTTCCTGTGGTCTTTGTGAGGAGGGGAGGGTGAAACCACAGTCAGTCAGCTGCAGCTGCGGCTTATCTCTCCCAGAACAAAGAAATTGACCTTTGATTTTCCATCACACCCAAACCCTCCATCAACATAATCTGTTGTTGATCAGCTGGAAGAGCCCCATGGCACCTTATATCGGTACTCGCGACAAAAGTATAACATTTATAATGGCGCTGCATCCCTCCCAGTATGTCACCAGTTTATAGCTACTGTCATGGTTCATCCACAAGTTCTGCAGTAAAACGATGTGATATAACCTGTACCTGATGTCACAGAATTTTTAATTGAGTTTTAATTTCTTTGGATTAGCCAGCAAACATATTGCAAGCACTGCAAATTGACATTACCGGTTTGTCGGCCCCTGTAACATGATCAGGAGACAATAGGTATGTTATATTTATTAATAATGGGGGCTATTGTTTGCCTTGTTTTCATAGTGGAATACTTGGGCCAAGAAGAGATGCTGTGTGCCAAACTGTATATAAGATTTCTTTGCTGTATTCTGACATATTAACACTCTCAATACTGCAAGTGTGAAATCTACACTACCAGGCAAAAGTCCTAGGCCAATGTGGAAAACGTTCTACAAAGTGAGACTTTTTAGCATTTGAGGGATATTGGATATCTTTTGCACTTACTTAGATATGTAAATGGTGGAGGGGGGGGGTTGGTGCAGTGGGGGCGGGTCTACCACACTTCACCCCACACCGCCCCTCCTAATTGCGGACATCACTTTGGCACTGCAGAGTGACGGATAAACATTAATTAGCAGGGGCTGGCCAGGGTAGATTGGTGCGCTGGGGGTGGTAGTCCCGCCCTCAGTGCACCAAACAGCCTCATTTACATATCTAATTAACTACAAATTTTCCAAAGATGGCGCTGAGGATGAAGGTAAGAAAATTACCTGCATCCTCATCGACCCATACACTATGGGGGCATAACAGCAGGTTAGATGCTTTAAACCTTCTGGTAGTTTCCATTTAAGATCTATAATCTGCATTAAGAAAAACAATCTATCAAGTAACTCTTTGGGGTAAGAGGCTGAGATGCAACTATGATGCATTTAAAAACCACAGGAATATGCTGTTCAATCCAGTCTATGTAAATCCTTGTTATTCCCAGACAACCTTACATAGATTGACTTCTCAGTTTCATGTTTGCTGACACTTCATTGCTATTGGTAGTTATATTTTTGGTATGTGTATTGTAATAATGAGTGAACAGGAGACTAGTCACTTCAGATCACTAGATGACAGGTCACCTACTCACACATGGGCCAAATCCAGTGCAGGATCCATAGCATTGCATTGAACTTTTTTAGTGTCTCTCTATTGCTGGTCTGTCATTGCTCCCAGTTACTACATCGGTCCATAGACACATTATTAGTCCACAGGAAGTAAGTGATGTCTATAAGAGCATCAATCTTCATCTTGTTTTGCATTGAGCATGTTTGCCAGATATTTTCCAGACAAAACCTCCCAAGAAGATGACCCGGAAAGTAAGTCCAGTGGTCCATTTTAGGGGTTATTCTTCTTGTCTTAGGATGCCTTCACACATACCGGATCCGCAGCAGATTTCACGCTGCAGGTTTGCAGCTAAATCTGCTGTGGATCAATGTAGTGTGAAGGTTATATGGATGGATTTTAATTACACTGCGGATATGTAACCCGGCCCCTTTAACCCCCTGCCGCCCGCAGCCCTGGCCCGGAGCAGACATCACCTGCTTGCTAGGGGCAACCAAGTCAATTGATAAATGTCCCCCAAGATGTCCATCATTCACAATAGTAATAGAACTATGGTTAAGTATCCTTGTTGTATGTGGTATCAGTTTGTTGACGTTCCCCCTCCAAGAGGAGGTACATATGAAGCACCAGACAATCGGTTGCTTCTGGAGAAGACTGCAAGCATGGCAGGTTGAAAAATTTGTTATTTTAAGGGACCCAGATACACAGAGGCAATGTGAGATTCTTGTCTAGAGATGAGCGAACCTTGAGCATGCTCTGCGTGATAGGGACAACGATCAGCTGATGACTGCGATAATCGGCTGATCATGTCTTTTGGTCCTAACCTAAAATCATGGGTCACCAACTGCGCATCACTAATACACATGGCGAATGATGACTTTAGGTCAGGACTAAAAGACACTATCAGGCCGACAGCTGATGACTGTGTAAAGAAAATAATAAAGCATATATACGTACCTGTCCATGCTCCCTGGTGTCTTCCTTGCTTCTCCTCACTCCCCGCAGCTGCCAGTGCAACTGTACAGACATATAGCGATATACATCGATGTACAGCGATATATATTAGATACAGTGGTGCCCTGGATTATGAGCATAATTTGTTCCGGCACCATGCTTGTAATCCAAATCCACTCTTAAACCAAAGCAAATTTTCTCATAAGAAACCATAGAAATGGAGACAATTGGTTCCTCACCCCAAAAATAATGATTAATTATTCTGAATAACGTAAAACAGATGAAACAAACATTCAGAAACAGCAGAATATGTGAGAATATAAGTTACTGTACAATAATGGAGAGGATGAGAAACACAAGGGCGGACAGAGAATGCAGGGAGCATGAAGGAATAAGCAGGACAGATGTGGGGACAGTATAGCAGCACTCTCTGTCCAGGGAGAGAGGGGTTACAACTATGGAGAGATTACCTCCGCAGTCCTGTCCCCTGATGCAAGCCCCAGCCTGAAGTGGATCTGCTATGATGTGGAAGGTGAGGGAGACTTCCTGGGTCAGAGTACAGTGCTGTAGACCCCGCTATGCAGATCATGCCCCTCCTCCACTTGGGCTCCCACCCAGTACAGGGAGCTCTTAAACCAAGTCACAATTTTGGAAAACTGTGAGCTCTAAGACCAAAATGCTCTTAAACCAAGGTACCACTGTATATTTATCCCTTGGTACACAATGGTCAAGCCACTTGTTTACAGTTATGACTGGGCCGTGTAATACTTAGGGCTGCATCCAACTTCTTCAGCCACTGGTTATAAAATTCTGTACTGAGTGTGCTCAAGGTCCGCTCATCTCTACTTGATAACTGTTAGTACTTGGGACAGGATTCCATCCAATGGATTGATCTGGTCTCATAAAGGATGGCAGTAAAGGTACAACTGATTGAGCAAGATCACTGTAATATGGATATATATTGAAGCGGTAAAGTTATATAACACATGTTCTGTTTTCCTGGAAATTTGACCATCTTCCATATACTTTCCATAGAAATTAGTGATCTCCATTTCATGTCTCCCACATAAAAAGCAGAATGGAAAGGAAATCAGCAATAGAAACCCAGTGTGTGAATGGCTTCATGCAGTTATAGTTTCAGCTTTCAGAGAGTTTAACATAATTTCACATCATTACGTCCTTATTCTCGAGTCATTGAGGAAATGAAACGACCATTGACATTGGCACTCATTTCTGCCGAGTTGTTCAAGGATAGTGTTACCCAGGGCTCCTCTGTAATGGCGTCTCAGATTTATGTTATCTTTGTGCCTATAGATGACCTGTAAAGCAATAGTGCAGATAGCATCTAGGCGTCTCCTTTAAGAAAGTGTATTGTATCACCGGTATGGCGCAATGAAAACACCATGCCATCATATGAACTATATTACTAGGAAACTCAATACACTTATCCCCATTCTATGGAACGGCTACTTTTAACTCTTATGTTTGAGATATAAGAAATTGCCTATGACTAGAGAGAAATGTCATATAATGCATATGTACTGTTACTGTGTTAGAACCAGCGCCAGTCACCATAGCAACATGCCTTAGGCCTCCTTGCTTCTACCATTCCTCCAGGCCTAAAGATGGCTATGGCTTTTTAGAGAATGGACCAGAACAAAGGGACAGAAGAGGTTGGCTAAGTGCTTTGTCCCTTTGTTTCTGTTTAGCTTTCTATGGAAAGCGCCAATTGCACAGTATACAGACACCATGACAGTCACAGAGCATTATATAGAGACTGTCATGTGTCTGTACTCCATTCCTGTGCAGAAACAAAGGTACAATCCTTTCAGCCAAGTGCTTCTGTCTCTTTATCATTTACTGATCGGTGGTGGGTAGAGATGAGCGCAACTCCAGCATGCTCCTGTCAGATCTTTCACCATTTGAATACCGGTGGCTGAAGAAGTTGGATGCAGCCCTAGAGAGTCTGGGAAAGTATGGATACAGCCTATGGCCATAGGCTGTATGCATGTTTTCCTGACAGTCCTACGGCTGCATCCAACTTCTTCAGCCACAAGTATTCAAATGGTAAGAGATCGGACAGGATGCTGGAGTTGCGCTCATCTCTAGTGGTGGTGGGGGTCTCAGTAGCCAGACCCCCATTGATCACAACTTGAGGTTGAATAACAGTTTGGGTACAATTTAAAGGGGTCCTGTCACCCCGGCTGCCGGGGTGAAGTCCGCCCAACGCCCCGGTGGAGCCCCTTATACTTACCCATTCCTTGAAGCCCCGGACCCCGCCCCGCTGCTGAGAAATCCCTGTCGGAAGCCATGCGCGCGCTCACCAGAGATAAGTTTGACACCCATAGAGAATGACTGCTCCAGTCATTCTCTATGGACGTCGGACTCATCTCTGGTGATCGCGCTCATGGCTTCTGACGGTAATTTTTCGGGGGCGGGAGGATGACTACGACTTCAAGAGGGGGATAAGTGTAAGGGGCTCCACTGGGGGGTCGGACGGACTTCATCCCGACAGCCGGGGTGACAGGTCCCCTTTATATCCAACATTCTCCATATCCAACCCTTCTTTTCCCCAATATGCTATAGACAGTTAAAAGACATGGGCACCTGAGGGAGGTGGATGGACATGGGCACCTGAGAGAGGTGGATAACATTGAAACCTATCATACAGCGGATTTTTCTTACAGATGACAGAAGGAAATGGCATATAAGTAGACAGACACTTACTCTTACCACAATACCCAGTGGTGCTGCCATGTTGGATTGCTGTTACTGATAATAAGAATGGGAGTCTTCTGAGATGTCAGCCACCAATAGAGGAGTATAGTGACAGCAAGGGAAAGGTGCTGTTGGCCTGTGTACTGGAAGAGTAGACCTGAGGCTCGCATGTAAGGATGCAAGCTTGTCCTTCAGCAGCAGATGTAAAGGTGCGGAAACTACTGAGAAATCCGAGGACTGTAAGTCTTGATATGTGGTGTGGGTCTGAGTAAAGTGGTATAACCACGACTAAGCATCCAGCTTCATTGACTGCCAGTCATGCAAGGATAGGTATGAGTGGGGAAGCAAAGAGGTGCTACAGCCTGCAGCAGGTCAGAGACTTGGTAACTTCTCTTTGACACTTTGCACTGGCATTTTTCTATGTTATGGAAGGGCAAGCACTGTATGAGAGGTACATTTGTCTCCCTGTCCTAATACCTACTGTATATAACAGCTGTATATGTCAGCAGTTTGGTACCTACATTGCAGCTGCACAACACCAGGAATAAATCTACAGTAACTGGACTCTTTTTCCCTTCATAATGACCTGCACAGGTCACAGATCATGCCTACAAACATGTCCCATACAAAGAATAGGGTCTGGAGATGTTCACTGTGTCTATGTTCATGTGGCTTGCCATAAAGCATGTAACTAAAACCTGTTAAAAAACAAATCAGCCAAGATGGCATCCCCATTATAAGAAACAAAAAATATAATTAGTAAATAGAAATATTATTATTATTATTATTATTATTATTGTAGTGAATTTCTTATTGTTTATATTCATTTCCATCTCATCTATCTTTATTACTTATTGATTATGGATTAGATATTGATATGTCCACACCTGGGGGTCCTTACTTTCTATATGACTGTATGAACATGTAGCCTCTTTACATATATTAGTACCTAATTTATTTGCTTTTAATTGTTTTTTTAACCGCCTAAAACAAATATTGGGTTATATATTGATTATTCTGATTGAACTTCAGTCTCCAGTAACAAAAACATTTTCCAGGTGAAAATCTTGAGGAAGAGCTCTCAGTGGTGAGAACAGTAGATGTCTGTCTACTTCACGGTGTCAGAATGTTATTCTTATACATTTATATGGATTACATAATTACTAGGAAATAGAGGATTTCTTATTTTCTCAGAGCCGCCATTTCCAGTCTTTAAATAAATCATTGAAATAGTTTAAAGGTTTACATTTAAACAGAAAAATCAGACGACTAAAACTGAATGGAAATATTATTGTAATGTCTGCCCTGAGCGTGTACCTATCCAAAAACAGCAGTGCAAGAAGATCACTCAAGTCTGTGGAACATTTCACTATTGTTCTGCACTTGTTCTACATTTGTGTTCTTCAAAAGTTCAAAGAGAACTAGAGGAGAAAAAGCAACATCTGCAGAATGTCAGCACCTCCCCCATCTTCAAGTTCACAGACAGTATGGGTGTATATATATATATATATATATATATATATATATATATATATATAACCACACAGTGGTTGGTTTAAGAGTAACTTGGAATAAGAGCATTTTGCAAGAAGAGCTCACAGTTTTCCAGAATTGGTTTAAGAGCATTGCTTTGGTGTAAGAGCTCCCTGTACTGGGTGGGAGGGGGAGTGGAGGAGGGGCATGGTCTGCATAGCGGGGTCTACAGCACTGTACTTTGACCCAGGAACTCTCCCTCACCTTCCAAATCATAGCAGATCCACTTCAGGCTGGGGCTTACATCAGGGGACAGGACTGTGGAGTTAATTTCTCCATAGCTGTAACCCCTCTCTCCCCGGACAGAGAGTTCTGCTATACCGTGCCCACATATGTCCTGCTCAATCCTCCCTGCAGTCTCTGTCAGCCCTCGTTTTTCTTATCCTCTCCATTCCTGCTATAAAATGCCTGCATATAGCTATACACACTGCTGCTATAATGTGCCTGCACTCACACACAGCCAGTCACACTGCTGTGTAG
Source organism: Dendropsophus ebraccatus (assembly GCF_027789765.1). Classification (NCBI taxonomy): domain Eukaryota; kingdom Metazoa; phylum Chordata; class Amphibia; order Anura; family Hylidae; genus Dendropsophus; species Dendropsophus ebraccatus. The sequence goes on along the minus strand of NC_091456.1, from coordinate 161,597,657 downwards.
GAAAGTTTCTGCCACTGTCCTCCTGCACAGCTCTGTGATTCTCACTTCCTTATTGGTTCATGCTGAACCCCCGCCCCCCCCCCCCCCCCCCCCCCCCCATTGTTAGCATTGTCCATGCAGCCCTTGCTTTAAATAAAAACTAATAAAGATTGTACTTACCTGTCCGGACTGCCCCAGTGTCTTACTGCCTTTTCCCCTTTCACCACAACCACTGTTGAAGCCATCTCTAAAATGGTGATTGCCTGACCATGCTGTCAGTTCAGAAGCATCTTCAGAAGCTTCAGCGGCGGCTGCGGTGAACAGAGGAAAAGCAGCAGGGCACCGAGGGGAGCCTGGACAGGTAAGTATAATCTTTATTATTTTCTTAACAGTGTCATCAGCCGTCGGACTCACATCACTATTACAAATACCAATGCACGGCCGGCAGACGATGATTTTAAAAAATGTTGAAAGACAACTTTATTGTCTTTATTACACGCAACGTCCTTATAAACAGTGTTTACTTCACACCGTTGCATGAAGTGTCCCTGACATTTCAAAAAAACCTTTGACTTGTCTCAGAGACGTGTGAAAAGTTTTGATCAGTTGGTTTCTCAAAGCTGAGAACATTACAACAAGTCGGGAGAAGCATCTGCAAGTGTCGACTATAGGTCGTCCTTACGATTGGCCATCAGTATCAATGTCTAAGAGAACCATGTGACACCAACGTACTCCGCTATTATTGCCCATGGTTTATATAGCACTAGCATAGTCTGCAGAGCTGTACCACGCAATGTCACCAGTGGGGCTCAAAGTCTAATTTTCAGGTCCGGTTTTATAGGAAGCCAAACATCATATAGAAACAATTATGCTTTTCAACTGTGGAAGGCCTTGCAGGCATTAACAAGAAGATTTTATGTTACACTTATACCCTCCAATAATCAATTCAATATTAATTTCCAGAGCATAAAGTTAAAAACAAAAAAAAATAATTTATTCCAATATTTCTATAGCCCTTTTCTTGGAAATCCGGCGCCTGAGCTCAAGCCTTGCCTAGCCACATAATGCAGGGGTGTGGGTCTAGGTTTACATACAGGTCAGTGATATTGAGAATAAAATCTTTCTTTCCTCTTTTCATATGTTTGTAATATTCCAGAATGAATATAAGATGAAATATGAAGCCCCAGAGATTAAAACTCACTTCCCATATGTTATATGAGAAAGTGCCATGTTGATTCTGTCCTGACAAGTCTTCTTATTTCCACATTCACGATGGTGTGACATCATGGTTAGCTCATACTGGAATACTGCAGCTGCTGTAACTTGTACAATAAGCCGGAGCCCTATGAAGCCGCTCTCCACACATGTTCTCCATTAGAAGAGTTCCTTCCATGTACAGTAAGTAAGACAAGGAAGGGTCAGTGGGATTTGCGATTCATTATACGGATTTAGTATGAAATGAAATGCTGAGTTTAGTCTAGAAGATCTGTTATAGAGGGACTTGGTTACGGTCAGTCACCAGTCAGTGATAACAGATGAAGGCCTTAAACTAGTTATACTTCACCCAAGTGAATTCCCTTTATAATATTGGCTGATCAGATCAGTATAATATATATATATATATATATATATATATATATATATATATATATATACATAGGCATATCCAACACATTACACAAGGGCGTGCACACAGGAAATTGGATGACGTCGTTTTTCGTAACTCAATTTTTATTGAAACGTGTTAAAGAGACTAACAGAGGTGAAAATTGAAGAAAAATACAACAATGAGGTAGTAACAGTCATGGGTTCCACATATAAATCGCCCATAGAAATCTCATTTTGCCACGCTCCATACAGGTCCAGTACTGGTCACCACTGCTGCTCTGTTTTCTGTGGTAGAGATGCAAAGGCATAGCATGAAGCTCTTGCAAAATCCCAAATCCCACTGTGGTTTTTGGGCCCCATCAGGCACCGGAGCCCTAGTGGGAGTGTTAACACCAACCATTTCCATAGCCAACCCCCTATGGAGCCCTGGTGGGAGGGCTAACACCACTCCTGTCCATAGCCACACCCCTGAGGAGCCCTAGTGGGAGGGCTAACACCACTCCCACCCATAGCCACACCCATGCGGGGCCAGCTTGCATGCCAAGTAGCTTATGTGCAGTGCAATGGAATGATCTCTCAGCCATCACAATGGAGGATGCAATAGGTATTCAATTGAAAAATTCTTTGCGTGGATGGCGGAATCTGCCCAAGCATAGAATGGAGTCTATGAGACCGGGGAGAGTCAAGCGGGAGCACGCACAGAATCCGCGAGGAACTGTCCAGAGCAGTAGCAAATCCACACAGAAAACCTCTCCTGCTATGGACAGTTCCTGACATGGACAGAGGTGGCACCAGAGAGCACTGTGTCAGACTGGAAAGATTACACCACTTCCTGCAAGGCATACAGCAGCTGATAAGTACAGAAAGCTTGGAATTTTTAAGTAGAAGTAAATTACAAATCTATATACCTATATTAATTTGAAAGATTTTTTGCCGGGGTGCCCCTTTAACCTTTGGGTATATCTACTCCTTACATGTTTGCTGTTTGCAGAACTTCATTGTGATCAATAGAACTGATTTTAAGTTGCAAACATTGAAAGAAATCTGGTGTATATATATATATATATATATATATATATATATATATATATATAGCTCAGCTGCAAAAGCTTTAAGTACCTACGTGAATGAGCTGTTCAATCAATATTGAAATCGAATGAGATATCTGCAGATGTCAGCTCTGAAGCACAGCCGGCGCTGCACGGTGATAACGCAGCCAAAATATACTGACAATAAAACATATTGCCATGGAAATTTAATAATGTGATTACCATCTATAGTACCTTTTGTTTTCTTAGAAGTTTAATCTAGTGGAAACGGATATTGCTCTGTTAGTGGAGCCTTAGAAAAGCCATATAGGGAAATATCGGAATTTCCTACAATTTTTATTTTATCTTTCCGTATACTCCACCTTCCTGTTTACCTCTTGTTAATGCAGCTGTGTGTCGGAGATTGCCCTGCTAAGCAGCACCACAGTGATGTATTCTCTGTGCCGTATATTTCTTCCATAGACCCGGCATATGTTTCTTCTTTCATTGTCTTGCTCCCAGACTTGTCATTCTTGTATGTTCTCTTATATCCATTTGCTACTAATCATCCCAGGTATTCTAATGATAGAAGAGCGCTTTCATATCCTTTCCTGAGATTAGGGTGATTTCTGTTTTCTCTGCCGTCTGAATGAATTCCATCTGGAGTATCTGAAGTTACAATCTCTTATTCACATCATCTGTACAAACACAAGAATGGAGGCGCTTTATTATCTTCGTGAAAAAAGCTCCTTTTTATATACAGGTGGCCATACACCTTCAATAACTGTTCGGCCATCAGTTATCTCCCCCGTCTGGCCCCCATCCTCCCCATAAACATTAAGGTTCAATATGGCCAAGTATTCCTTTGTTTTCTATGAGGAGGGAAGGAGTAAGCCGCAGCCAGAGACCTCTAACTGCAGCTTATCTCTCCCAGAACAAAGGGTTTGGCAGTGATTTTCCATTACGACCGTCCCCTATGTCTACCGGCATCTTGTATCGGTGGATGGTCAGGAGAGCCTTATACGAATGGCCAAACCTGCTCTAAGCAGCAGATACAGCCGACAAAAGTGTAAAGTGTATGGAACCTTAAGGCTATGTTCACACAATGTCAAAAATAGAGAAAAGGAGTCCGATTTTTCTATTTAAAATAACGTCCATTTTTGCCGCAATTTAACTGACTGCAATGGCAATGCATTGAAGTCAATGGAAAGACGGACGTCCAATGCACAAAATGTATTAAATAACGGACGTTTGTACCGTGGACGTCAAAATGATGATCAAGATCATTATTTTCGGACGTCTTTTGCAAACAGCGGACGTTTTTTATTAGTTGTTCACACGCAGTGTTTCTTTTCTCATGGTTCTTTCTCCGTTTTTACTATTAAATTCAATGGACTTTTTAATTAAGACCCATCCAAAGGCCAATTAGTAATCTCAAACTAGAATAAGGTGCAAACACCAGTCATTGCACAAGGGTAGGCTAGACAGCTAAATTACGTCCGTTATTTTAGACTCAAAATGACGGACGTAATTTTAAATGGAGCAGAAAATACGTTGTGTGAACATAGCCTTACAGTGTCACTTCTGTAAAGGACTATCAAAAAATTTAAAGGGGATGCCCGGTATAAACTTTGAATCTAGGCTGCTGCCGGGACTACAGGGGACAAAAGTGTCCTGCATACTTACCTGTCCCACTACTTCGCTGCTGCTGGTTCCAGGACTCCTCCTCTCTGCGTTTCCACAACATCCGCTAATGTGCCATTTCCGCCGGAAATGTCTGTACAGCATAGACAGTTTAGAGTCTACTCTGAGCTATAATTTCTGGCGGGAGTGGTAAATCAGCAGATGTTGTGGAAACGCAGAGAGAAGGAGACCTGGGACTGTCAGCAGTGAAGGAGTGGGACAAGTAAGTATACCGGAGCCCAAGAAGCATAACCAATTATATGTTTATCCTGCACAACCCCTTTAATATACCTTTTATAGACTTGTATTTAAGGCGTTTGGCTGACTTGGTGCATAGACACCTTTATATCCGTCTGTGAGGGTACAAACCCACTTGACGTATTTGCTGCGTGAATCAGTCTTAAAAATAAGCAAGCAAAACGCAGGTTGGCTTTATACAATTGTTCTGCGTTAAAATACGCAATTGCGTATTTTTGAAGCATGAAGCTTGTTGTTAGCAAAGCATCAGTTGTTAACAACCTGTGCGAAAAACGCATGTAGCTTCACTCTTCAAAAATACGCAATTGCGTATTTTAACACAGAACAATTGTATAAAGCCAACCTGCGTTTTGCCTGCTTATTTTTAAGACTGATTCACGCAGCAAATATGTCAAGTGGGTTTGTACCCTGAAAGGTTTTACTTTCCTTTTGACTCCATCAATGACTGCAAGGTGTCCAGGCCCTGAGACAGCAAAGCAGCCCCAATCCTTGATGCTTCTTCCATTATGCTTCACAGTTGGGATGAGGTTTTGGTGTAGGTGTAATATACTTTTCCTCTAAACATAGCATTGTGCATTTTGGCTAAAAAGTTCTACTTTGTTTTATTTGTCTATAGAATATTTTTTCAGAAGCATTGTGGAACACCCAGGTGGTCTCGGGCAAATTTGACAGGCCACAATGGTTTCTTTTTGGACAGCAGCTTCCTTTGTGGTTTCCGCCTATGAATGCATTCTTCAGTGTTGCTCTAGTTGTGTACACGTGAACAGAGGCTGTTGCCATTTGCAGAGTCTGCTGTAGGTATCTTCCTGTTACCCCAGGTTTTTCTCACCTTTTTTCAGGATTTCCTATAGGAAAGAGGAAGCCCACTTACAGGGAAAGTGGCAACAGTCATGACTTATTTGTAAACAATTTGTCTGACTGAGCTTTGACGGACACTCAGATTTTTATGGCAATAGCCTTTCTTTCCTATAGTTATGATGTGGCTAAAACCAAAACCACTGAGCAATAACTAAAGCAAAAATAGGCCTGGTCCCTCTGTCTTCCAGCCTCTTCTTTCTCCTTCTGGTCCTTGCTGCAATGGTGCCTCTGGCCACTAGGGTGTGCATGTGGCCAACTGCTCTTAATTTATAGAGGCAGCTTCTCTACCTGCTACTGCCATCTGCGAAGCCAGAGCCTCCTGCACCTATTTAAACTAGCTCCACCTGCCCCTACTTCCCTGAGCGTTGTTGCATTCTAGCATACATAGCAAAGGTGTCTGCTGTTTCTTCGGAATTCCTGTGTATCTTGACCTGTGCCAATTCTTCAGATTACGCTTTCTGCTGGACCCCTGTCTATACCTTGTGCCTCTCCTGCTGCCGACTTGGATTATCTGACCTGCATCTAAGGTCGCCTGCCCTGACCCTCCGCCCATCTGACTACAATACCCGTCTCATCTCTGGTACTTCACTGACTCCACTGCTGACAACCTGACCTGCTGACTACGATTCCTCAGCCTGTTCCCCAGTGCCTAGCACCGATTCTGCTGCTCTTACCAGGACCACACTTGTGGATTGACCTGGTGTCCTCTAGCCGCAGAACTCCAGCTTTCACAACCTGGAGCACGATACATAATGAAGACCGAGAGGGCACATAGACTCTGCTCCCTGGTGTGGCCTAAAGCCATAAAGGGTGGGTAGCACAGCGAGTCCACACTGTCTGCCTGGTTCACTTTACAGTACCCCATGGACATAGGAAAAAATAGACTGTAAGGGATCCTATTGACTTCTATGGGATAGTTTTCTCTCCATGCTCTATATTCTGCTTATTCTATGGTTGCACATGATATTGACTGATAACCCATAGAGATAAGCGAACCTCGAGCATGCTCGAGTCGATCCAAACCCGAACTTTCGGCATTTGATTAGTGGTGGCTGCTGAACTTGGATAAAGCCCTAAGGCTATGTGGAAATTATGGATATAGTCATTGGCTGTATCCATGTTTTCCAGACAACCTTAGAGCTTTATCCAACTTCTGCAGCCACTGCTAATCAAATACCGAACGTTCGAGTTCGGATAGACTCGAACCCGAACCCGGTTCGCTCATCTCTAGATATGAAGCCTGTCTAGTAACTGTCTGTATAAATACCCATGTTTCATGATATTAATAATAAATGGTCCAAAAGAATTTAAAAAGAAAAAAATCTAGAAAGCCAAAGAAAACATTTCCTTCAAGGATGATAACTTGGTTATCATTTGGGTTGGATGAAATGTTGAGGTCACAGAGACACAAAGAGAGATCATAACAAGATTTGCTTGCTGTGATTTCCGTGTAACTACCCTCTATTAACTTCAAACAAACAATGGTAAAAATCTGCTTGATTTTTGCCTAAAAATGCAAAACATTTTAGTTAGTTTTGCTGTACTCTAAGTTATAACTTAGCTATTTCAAGACAATGCACATAAGCAAAATGAATACATAGAGAAAAAAAAATAATAGATGTGACATTGTTCCCCTGTTTTTTTTCTGTCAAATAGAACAAGGCAATGGAAGATCCTTTTGCATCCAAAATGTGGCTTCATTCCTAGGGCTCTAGATTGTAGTATCTTGTGGCAAAAAATGAAAATTAGAGATGCCATACACATAAAGGCTATGCTCACACAATGTAAGTTCAGTAGTAATCACGGCCGTTGTTGTTGATTTTAACAACAGCGGTAATTACTACCGAACCTACATTGTGCTGCAGGCTAAGGGAATCCCGGCCAGAGTGTATACACATAGGGGGACATGCATCATCCGTCGTACTGCTGATTTTCGGCGTAAAGTGCCGATATGCGAATCATTTTATTTGCAAATGGCCGATTTGCGAATAAAATATTCGCATATCGGCACTTCACGCCGAGTACGCCGGGGGTGTGTGGAGGGGGCGTCATTTTTTCAGCGCAAAGATACGCCGAAAACCTACTCCACCTTTCAGGTGGCGTAGGTTTTTGGCTGTGCGCACCGACGCACACTGGATTTATGTAGAGGCAGTCCCCCTCTACATAAATCTCTGTAGTGCCGGAGATGCGGGGACATTTATAAGTCCGGTGTAAAAAACGCCGGACTTAATAAATGTCCCCCATAGTATACACTTCGGCCAGGATTGCTGGCGGCACCGCATAAAACTGACATGTCAGTTTTCTGCGGCTGCTTTTCATTGAATAGCGGCTGCAGAGAACCTGTGAGTGCACACAATGGGGCGTGCGGCTCCGTGTTTATCTGATGGAATTCCCTCAGAAGCCACTATCAGATGAGTACTGGCTTGGTTGTAGATGACCTGTTTTACCGGTCCTCCTCTGTGAATACATACAGTGTGACAGGAGATTTACTTACATCCAGGGCCGTAGCTAGGGGGGGGGCAAGGGGGGACCAGGGGGGGCGCCATCACAGGGAGCAGAGAGAGGATGACAGTGGGAGGCCTCCTGCCCTCTGTCATTGTGGGGAGGCAGGGGGTGATTTTTACTTCATCAAAAGAGGTATTTCCCATATTGTACTGTCTCCTGGCTGCTGTTCAAGCTATAATTTGCGCAAAATCGCTGCCTTTTTTCCCGCAATTTTGCGCAAATTAGGGCTAAACAGCAGCCAGAAAACAGTACAGCAAAGAGATGGTGAAGGACCTTGACATGTGACTGTGATGTCACCGCAGGTCCTGTATGTACACTGCACTATTGAGGAGGAAGAAAAATGATACAGGTGTATGGGAAGGGGAGGACAATCAGGGGTGTACAGTCTGGGGAGGGGAGGGGGACAGGGTGACACTTGTCTGGGATGGGGGGGGCACACAACAGAGTTGGGGTCCAATGTCTATTTAGGGGTCTGGCTGTACATTATTCTATACTTAACCCCTTAATAACTGCCCTATCCAAATGTATCTCACATTTATATAAACCTTACTTACTATCTGCAGGGGTAGGGAACCCTGGCTCTCCAGCTGTTGCAGAACTACAACTCCCATCATGTCTGGACAGCCAGAGTTTTAGCTTTGTCCATGTATGATGGAAATTGTAGTTTTGCAACAGCTTGGTGAGGTTCCCTACACCAATCTATAAAGCACCTGTACCTGTCATTTTTCTAAATTATTTCTATTTTGAATTTGGTGATGGCATACCTTACTGGAGGTATTACTGCTGTTGTCTCCGCTGCTGACTGGAGTTGATGGAACCTCGGGAAATCCTAGGTTCTATAGAACTCGAACATTCATGAACCTGCTGCATTAGATTGCTGATGCCTGCCTGGTCTGTGGGGAAGGAGGAGACAGCCCGGGTACCATCTGGAATTCCGGGATTCAGCCTAGGTAATAGCCGGGCACTGTCCTCCTTCATCACGGACCGGGAAGGCATCAGCAATCTAATGCGGCAGGTTTGTGAATGTTCGAGTTCAATCGAACCTAGGATTTCCCGAGGTTTGATCGACTCTACTGCTGAGCGTATCTGTGCATTAGGAGACGGCACCATAGAATCACATTACACTGGGTGTCACACTGGAGATAGATCAGGAAGCTTTGCCTCCTAATTCACAGGTACAGACAGCAGGGAGCAGAAACAACGGCGCTTCCTCAGGTACAGACAGCAGGGAGCAGAGACAACTGCGCCTCCACAGATACAGACAGCAGGGAGCGGAGACAACTGCGCCTCCACAGATACAGACAGCAGGGAGCGGAGACAACGGTGCCTCCTCAGGTACAGACAGCAGGAAGCGGAGGCAACGGCGCCTCCTCAGGTACAGACAGCAGGGAGCGGAGGCAACGGTGCCTCCTAAATCACAGGTACAGACAGCAGGGAGTGGAGACAATGGCGCCTCCTCAGGTAAAGACAGCAGGGAGCGGAGACAATGGCGCCTCCTCAGGTACAGACAGTAGGGAACGGAGGCAACGGCGCCTCCTCAGGTACAGACAGCAGGGAGCGGAGACAACAGCGCCTCCGTAAATTTGAAATGAGAACATTCCAGGTACACAGTAAATATGACATTATGTATCCCATATTGTGAACACAACACTAGTGCTGCCAGTAGAGATGACCGAATCGCTCATCTAAACTATCGCTCACCTAAACTTCTTAAAAAAAATATATATATTATACATACATACACATGGGCCCTCCTATGCTTACTGTGCATAAAACTGCGCCAAATTGAATCTTCGCCCCGGGTGCAAAAGAGCCTAGCTACACCTCTGCTTACATCTATTAATCTTCATTCAATTACACTAAAATGTGTTCAGCTAATTGATTGCTATTGGCAACAATTAACAAAAGTGTATCCCGCCATATCATTGCCAGTAATACTACAATGTAGCAGTGAGCACAAGGATGACAATCTGAAGATCAGCAAACAAGGGAATTACCAGGGCACTTTGTGGAGGAAAGCCCCAAATGACTGTCTTTATTATATTCCTGACAACCTAGAACACCCCCACGGGCGGCTCAGCAATTATACCATTGCAGCTGCAGACACTATGAATGGTGGACAGTCAGAGCTGCTGAAACCCCCAAGGCTTGTGTTTTATTACCATAGATTTGTAGAACAGAAGCCAAGAAGCTACACCCAGGAGATTTCTTGTGGGACAAATGACGCTTATATAGTATATGGAAATCTTATGTAAACAGACCTACAAGTATTTGCTTCTTATAGTGCGGTAGTCTTCATAGTACCCAACCCAATGGTTGAGATCATGTTTTTCAATGTAAATGTACCTATATACATGGATACTCAACAGAAGAGGAAATTGCTTCAGTCCATGGGCCAGGCTCCTGATTACTAAAGTGAATGGGAATTGGGCTGCAGAAACCTTGCACCACCAAAATACAGTGTATAGAGCTGAGCATTTTGGCTGATGTACATTGCACATGTAAAGTTTTGTACCTTCAACATCAATATAATCTGTGGTGCGTCCGCCATAGAAATTAAACCAGCATAATACCAACAAAAACCCACTAATAATATATAGCCAAACATCATCACTTAAAGGGCCCAGCTCATTCTCCCATCGGGACTGACTAGTAGACCTGTTACCCTGAGATTTGTTTAGAATAATATACCTATAAATAAATGATAAACTTTTTTTTGTGGACCCCATACCTTGTAACATTTGTAATACCTTATCCTTTGTGGGCCTAAAAGAAATCTTTAGTGACAGTGCAGATGGCCATCGTATGATTTTAAAATAATTAATTTGCATTTAATTGCAGGAAATAATGCTGCGTTTACACGGAACGATAATTTCGCCCGATCCTACGATTAACGATTTCGAAGTAACTTTTTTTTTTAATAACGATCAGCGTTTAGACGGAACGATAAATTGTACAGAAAAATCGTTTTGCGATCGTATTGCGACCACAGACCACAGTTAGTAGCACCCTACTACGCCATCATGGATTAAAATCCTGCAGGGCACACAAGGTCCCCCTGCTCATGCCAGCACATGTCCAGGCGCGTTTGAAGTTCACCATGGTCTCTCACAGCTCACCTACAATAAAAATTACAGACCTCTCCATCCTTTGTTGGCGGTAAAACTTGCAAAATCAGCATATGAAGTATTTCTTTTCCCCACTGTACAGTGCTAAGAGGTTCTCTCTAGATATATATTGCATACCTGCATTACTGTTTTGCTGACTGTGTCTACTACTTTGGATGTCCTGCTCCATTTTGTGGTACATAGCGGCACAGTTCATCTTTTCCATACCATGTGCTAATATGGAAATTCTATGTGTCATTTGTAATAATGAATACAAGTTTTGCAGTTGACCCCTCAGACACCTCTCTCAATGAGATCATGGCTTATCTCTATACTATTTTATCACTATTCTATCGTAACACATATGCACTGCTGAGCTCATGTTTTGTTAGTACAGCTGCTCATGACCAACCTAAAACATGTTCTGAATTAGCAGCTGTTGGATTGTGTGAAGTCCTCAGAGAGTCCACCAGAGCTGTAATCCAAACACTTAACTTTTTAAGATTTATCGTCACTAATCTTTATGGAGCATGAGCATATCTCATAGATAAGGTATTATATGCCTCCATTTCCAACCCTTCACCATCATGGTGTTTACAGACCTTCAGAGTACCATTCACAGCTTTTTGTGGGTCGCATCTGGAGGATCTTTGAATTCATAAGATATTGTACATTTTGGATGGTCAAGGAGATATTTTTTATTTTTTACTGATGACATATACCCAGGGTAAGCGATCAATATCTGATTGTGGATGTCTGACACTGGGCACCCTCACCTGTGAACTAGAGTTGAGCGGACTTGCCAAACTGTTTGGGTTCAGCAACGTTCTCAAGGCTTTATATGTTTATATTGTTGATGGCTTATCCTGGAAAACTACTTAAAGGGGTTGGTCACTTTATAGTAAAATAGTTCAGTGTATAATATTAGTAACTGAACTTACTGCACTTACTGACAGCAACTCCCTGTGTACCTCATAGAGCTAAACTCAGACTCCTCCTCCAGGCTTTACTGTCCTGCTCTGTGGTGAGTCTGTCCATAAGATGGCTGACATGGATGAGTATGTGGAAAGGCATAAAAAATGAAAAACTGGGAAGCGATCTATTCTCTAGCAACCAACATTTATCCTTGATATCATTGAAGTTAGTGGGTTACTCACGTCTCAGAGGGGAGATTGAAGTAAGTTTGACCAATTATATCAAGGATAAATGTTGGTTGCTAGAGAATAGATCGCTCCCCAATTTTTCATTTTTTATGCCTTTCCATGTTGGACCAGTGATTTGGATCCTCCAGAGGGTGTTGCGATCCTGATAGAATTGTGTTGTTCTTGGGCGTTGGTCTACAGTGAGTGGTGAAGCTTCACCACTCACCAATTGTGAGTGATTTATTTCCTAGAGTCCCAGCATAGGAACGTTACCGCTCCCAAAGTGCGTTTTTTTTCTTTCTTTTTTTTTTATATATGGATGAGTATGTGAGCATGCCACGCCCCCCCAGTGTCCTCCATAGGCATATACAGGCTCAGTGGTGGACACTGGGGGATGGGGCATGGTCACATGCTCCTCCATGTTGGCCATCTTATGGACCGACTCACCACAGAGCAGGACAGCACAGCCAGGAAGAGGGGAGTCTGATTTTAGCTGTATGAGGTACACAGGGAGCTGCTGTCAGTATATACAGTGAGTACACTTACTAATACTATACACTGAACAATTTTACTATAAAGTGGTCAACCCCTTTAAATTTTTATAACCAGAACTAGGGATGGTGCGAACCGAGTTCGGTTCGGGTTCGTACAAACCAGAACTCTCAGTAATGATTCCCGCTGTCTGCCCGCGGGAGGACCGCCTGGAAAACTGGGATACAGCCATAGCTATAGGCTGTATCCCAGTTTTCCAGGCGGTCCTCCCGCTGTATCCACCCGCTCCACGGAGCGGGCAGACAGCGGGAATCTGATGCCGAGCGTTCGGGTTCATACGAACCCGAACCTCGGAGGGTTCAGACCATCCCTAACCAGAACAACCATCGTATGTGTTTTCATATGTCTAAATCAATTGGTTACTGATGATACCCAAATATCAAAGACTATGGGGGAGATTTATCAAACTGGTGTAAAGTAGAATTTGCTCAGTTGCCCCTAGCAACCAATCAAATTCCACCTTTCATTCCTCACAGGCTCTTTGGAAAATGAAAGGTGGAATCTGATTGGTTGCTAGGGGCAACTGAGCCAATTCTACTTTACACAATGTTTGATAAATCTCCCCCTAAAAAGGAGCAATCCGAAAATTTCTTCAATCAATAAACTTTTGTAGTTCTGAAGCATCACAGTGCAAGTGAGATCACTAATTCATGGTGTCCATCAATACACAGACAAGTAGATTGTAACTTTGTAACTTTGATAATATGCACAGGTCACTACGGCAGCTTAGTCGCGACCTAGTTGCATGATGGGAAAGGAAATGAATTTGCACTTTGCTTTTAAAGTGTCATTGCCTTTTAATCATTGTCTGCCTTGCAGGACGACCTCAGGAAGCCTAGCTCAGGAAACCACATGGTAACAAGAAGCACAGAAATATTATTTTTTATACTTTTTGTCTGAGATGCTAAAGTCACAGGATGCTACACACAGTAACATATGCTCCTCTCCTTTATCACAAAGTACGAGAGTATGACCTGTTCTCATACACGTGGATAGTTCTGAGAAAACTCAGCATGACTATCATGTGGTCAAGTCACTTCTTTCGTAAAGTTTTTCCTGGAGTTAACTCAATAATAATTTTCGAGATTCCCTGTAAGTGTTTTAGCCTAGTCCTAGTAGATTCCTTACATTGTGTGTGTTACAGTGGCAGGGTGGGCAGCTTATGCGGCTCCTTCATTACAGTGCTGCAAAAATTCAAACACTTTCCCCATTCCTGGCATGATATTAATACCTTACGCTGGGCAGGGAAAGACTCCACACAGGGCTTCTCCGTCCGTAGCGCCCATGGAATACAGGACGTCGGAATAAGCCCTTATGCTACATTCACACGTCCAGTAAAATTGTCCGTGGTCGCGAATCCGCGGCCGACGAAAATTTTAAGAACCATTCAATTGAATGCAGCCATTCACACGATCCGTGCTGCGACCCCCACCGCAAAAAATAGGACATGTCCTAGTGCGGGATCACGGTGTCCTCCCCATGCCCCGGAAGCAGAGATGACAGGAGCACAGAAGACAACTACTGGCCTACTCCCCCCTTGCTGGTGAACCCCCTTGCTCCTCATCCGGACATCACAGCGCAGATCGTGGCACGGATCATGTGAATGAGGCCTTAGAGTATTACACAGGGATGTTAATCAACCAAGACAGACAATATTGCCCTGTGTAAATTGGCCAACGATCATCCAAGGAATGAGCACATGCTTGTTTATGGTCATATTGATCCATCATCCACATCTCTCCATATAACAATGGATTTGTGGCCGATGACTGACTGCAGATGGTTCTTGTGGTCCTCCCCACCTGATGCTCAAGCCATGTAAATAAGCACCAATCTACAAGATTGCAATGTCATTTGTATAAAGTTGTGCAGACTTTAGGGGAGGATTTTACTTTTCCTATCAATTTCAATGAGAAAAATATGGGACAAATCACTGGCATTAATCCATAGCGCAGATCAACTTCATTGTGGGCAATTTCCACAGTGTATGGATGAGATAGGAAAAATCTAATTTACTTTAATGGTACTGTAATCCTTGGTAAAAATCTCAAGTCTTCCACTACTTATGAGCTACTAAGTGTCCTGCAGGAAGTGGTGTATTCTTTTCAGTCTGAGGGTATGTGCGGGTTCATTCTTCGGGCGGACAGCGGAATCTGGCAAACTATAGAATGAAGCCTATGGTAGCAGCGGAGATGCGCACGGCTGCCAGAGTCTGTGAGTAAGTGTTCCATCAGGACTCCGTACTGTGCACATACCCTGACACAGTGCTCTCTGCTGTGACCTCTGTCCCTAAGAGGAACTGTCCAAAACAGCAGAGGTTTTCTATGGGAAGTTGCTGCCACTCTAGAAGGAGGGGGGCAGTAGAGAGCACTGTGTCAAATTGCAAAATGGAAAAAACACACCACTTCCTGCAGGACCTACAGCAGCTCAGACTTGTGTTTAAAAAAATAATTTACGTTTTATACTTTTTTGACGCCAGTTAATTTACCCCTGAAGTACCCCTTTAAGAAGACATCTTGTCAATGTCTTCTCTTTCAACCATTAATAGTCATCTTATTGCCCACAGTGCTAATCTGTATTGCTCATTCAAACACATCTTGATGTGAGAATTTCACCTTTGTGATCCAGGGTCAGTGAAATAGTTCTCACCAGCCAGGTCCTTCTACATCTTCATTTCACCCAGTTAAAGGTTGGCGCCCAGTTTCCTCCATTTATAAGTACAGGGTCTAGGCCACATCAAAGGGATTCATTTCCATAGTTTGACAAGAAATATTGTGCCCTTAATCCCATCATTTCTCATTGATTGTTCCGGTAGATACATGATCCCTTTGCTCTTTTCAGGCTGTCCTCTGGTGATTCCTGACACTGTGCAGACATCTCCTGGTTTCACCTTGTGGATCATGAGAGTACGGTTACATTGTGAAATACTACAGTGATTCTTCTGTTGTGAAAGACGAAATGACATCCAACTTCCTTTCATGTGAATCAAATAAACCCTACAATCATGTATATATCCATGTGACTGGAAATTCAGAAGTTCCCCTTAAGATCAGCATTTTTACTACTTTTAAAAAAAAATATACTATATAAAGCAATCAGCAATAACTTTGAAATGGATTGCTTAAAGGGGTTATCCTGGTGTAGAAAAACATGGACACTTTCTATCAGAAACGGCACCACTTGAATGCAACTGAATTATTGCTCTAATTGGCGCTCTTTTTGCAGTAAGGTAACTATGCATTTTCTAATCCAGGATAACCCCTTGAAGCGAATACACAGTAGATTGGATAAAAACAACACAGGCAAGTGACCTCATAGGTAAAGATTAGAAATGAGCGAATCGGGTTTGGGTTCGAGTCCATCCGAACCCGAACGATCGGCATTTGATTAGCTGGGGCTGCTGAACTTGGATAAAGCTCTAAGGTTGTCTGGAAAACATGGATACAGCCAATGACTATATCCATAATTTCCACATAGCCTTAGGGCTTTATCCAAGTTCAGCAGCCACCGCTAATCAAATGCCGAAAGTTCGGGTTCGGATGGACTCGAGCATGCTCCAGGTTCGCTCATCTCTAGTAAAGATTAAAGTGACTCTGTACCCACAATCTGACCCCCCAAAACCACTTGTACCTTCTGATAGTTGCTTAGGTCCATTCAGCAGGTGATGTAGTTATTGTCATAAAAAAAAATTATTTTAAAATTGCAGCCCCGTGCCCTACGGGTGTATCTGTGCCCTAACTTTGCACCACCCCTCCGTCCCTCACCCCCACCCTCTTCATCATTAGGAATGCCACTGGAACATTCTCTCCATGCTGAACATTGCACAGCTCCTTAACGATCCAGCCCATGTGCCGGGCTGACACAGGTGAGGAATAGGAGACAATCTGCCTGGAGCATTCCTAATGATGGAGAGGGTGGGGAGGAGGGACAGAGAGGGTGTGCAAAGTTAGGGCACAGATACGCCCGTAGAGCACGGAGCTGCAATTATAAAAGAAATTTTTTATGACAATAACTGCATCACCTGCCAAATGGACCGCAGGACAGATCTTGGATTAAAAGCAGCTATCAGAAGGTACAAGCGGTTTGGGGGATTGTACCCAGATTGTGGGTACAGAGTCGCTTTAATGTGTCATAATATGTCATAATTCTTAGGTTAGCACAAACTTGAGGCTGTGCATAGGACACAACAGCCAAAGAAGCTTTTAGTGAGTTAAAGAGAATCTGGCAGCTATATATCATGCTCAGGGCTGCAGACATAGACTGATAAAACAAATAATATCTGTCTCTTAGCTGATAGCTGTTTACAAAGTTATAAAATACTGTTTTACATCCAAGCTTAAGTGCTAAAGAGGGTAGTCTGAGCTGCAGCATGCACACCTCCTCCCTCCTCCACCCATTTTTGCCCTGTAAGGTTGATGTATCAAGTTCAGTAGTGGAGCCAAATAGAGAGGGGTGGGGCATGGATGTGCTGTGCATGCTACAGCTCAACACAGCGTCTATCACATTTGAAATGTGATATGATTTTATATGTTTGCAATCAGTCATAAACTAATTTGCAGCTCGAAGCATTATATACAGCTGACCCCTTTAAAGGGGTATTCTGCTCAAACATAACTTTTCATATGTTGCTGCCTATGGTGAGACGATTACTTTTATACTTGTTATTTTCTATTTAGTCTCCTTCTCCCAGTTCTGAGCTGCCGCTTTCTGCTGGAGAAACAAACTGTGTGTGAGTTTTTCTCTCTGTCTTCCCCTCCTCCTCCTCCCTTCCAAGAAGGTTGATGTAAACAAGTCCGTCTGCAACTTTGTAATGCTGAGAGGATTAATCACAGTGATTTCATCAGGAACTTGACCTCATATTAATCCTCCCAGCACTACAAAGAAGCTACAAAGTTGCAGATAAAGCCTGCCAGGGACTTGTTTACATCAGCCATCTCATAAGGGAGGGGGAAGAGGGGGAGACAGTGAAAAGCTCACATACAGATTTTTGTGTCTTCAGCAGAAAGCAGCAGCTCAGAACTGGGAGGAGGAGACTGAATAGATAATCACAAGTATGGAATAAATTGTTAGTCTCAACAGGGACAGCAACATATGAGAAGTTATGTTTAAGTGGAATACCCCTATAAGCCAGTTTTCATTTTTGCGCTTTCGTTTTTTCCTCATGTTTAAAAGGCCACTTCTCTTACATATTTCCCCCTACAGACCCACATGAGCCCTAATTTTTTGCGACACCAATTATACTTTGCAAATACAGACTTAATTTTTCTATAAAATATGCTGCAAAACCAGAAAAAAATTATATGTGCAGTGAAATTTGGAAAAAAAAGGGGCAATTCCTTTTATTTCGAGGGGTTTCGTATTTACGCCATTCGCCCTATGGTAAAACTGACATGTTATCCATGTTCCTCAAGTCAGTACGCTTACAGCGATATGTAATTTATATAACTTTTATATTATTTGACAGCTTTTAAAAAAATTTAAACCTTTAAAAAAAAACAATGTGTTTAAAATCGCTCTCTTAGCATCCTTATAGCGCTTTTATTGTTTGGTCTATGGGGCTGTGTGAGGTGTCATTTTTTGTGCCACGATCTGTTCTTTCTATCGGTACCTTGATTGCGTATATGCAACTTTTTGATCACTTTTTATAACATTTTTTTCTGGATTTAATGTAAACAAAAATGCGCAATTTTTGCACTTTGGTGGGTTTTTGCGCTAATGCAGTTTACCGCGCGAAATCGGGAATGTAATCATTTAATAGTTCGGGTGATTACGCACACGGCGATACCAAATGTGTTTATTTTTTTTTTTATTTCTTTATTTTTATTTATAAAATGGGAAAAGGGGGTTGATTTTGACTTTTATTAGGGGAGGGGGCTTTTTATTAATATTAAAACTTTATGTTATTTCCCCTTACAGTAATTAGAAGCCCCCTGGGGGACTTCAATGTACACAGCACTGATCTCCCATTGAGATCAATGCTGTGTATGTAATAGAGCAATGATCCATCAGATCGGTGCTCTATTATAATGGTCTGCAGCAGACCACATACATGGATTGCCGAGCCGGGATCAGCGTCATTTCAACGCTGAGCCCCGGCCGGCTTAGTACAAGTGATCTCCCCTCCGCGATCGCATCGCGGGGGGGAGATCCCTTACTAGACACCAGGGACAGGGGACGCCACCACTATTCAAATGCAGCTGTCAGCTTTGACAGCTGCATTTGAATAGTTAATTAGCTGGCCGTGGCGATTGGTCCACGCCGGCTAATACCCGCGGTCCCTGGCTACACATAGCAACTGGGGACCGAGGGCTGCAGAGAGGGCTCACGCCGGGAGCCCTCTCTGAACACCACAAACGGCCGCATGACAGGTATAAACGCAATGCGTCGTTAAGGGGTTAAGACTGAGATTAAAGGGATACTCTGGAGACTAAAAATACATTACTAGTACATTGCTTTAAAGGAGAAGTACGGCAACAAAGATTTTTTCAGAAACCGCAGGGGGAACATAACAATGTTAACTCACCTCTCCCTGTGCCTTTGCAGCAATGGATGACACCTCAGGGACCCCCACCCGGCTCAGGGATATCCTCAGCCGCCAACGTCATGACCCGGCTGATAGACTGGCCCCTTAGTCTACCAGTAACTGGGGTGGGACATCGCTCCATTCACTGATTGGCTGAGCAGGATATCTATCAGCCAGGACCAGCTTCCAGCGGGGGTCCTGGAGCTTTTCCAGCAGCGCATCACAGGCACGGGGAGAGATAAGCAATCTCTGATTGTTGTTTTCTCCCCTTCCCCTGCCGGCTGTGAGCAGTTGGCTACTGCCAGACTTCTCAAGGTATATTACTTTGCAATCTGATTTGCAATCAAAATATATAATTTTTTTTATTGCTGACATAAGTAAGGAACGACACAGGAACGGGAACCTGCTCTTTATAGTGCTGTGCTGTGCGGCAGTGCTTCAGCAGAGTAGGGAATTGGGAAATTCAGGGCTTTGATAACCCTGCAGTTCCCAACACAAACATTAGTGGTAGCAGAGAAGGCTGTGTTGCTCCTTACTGCTGCCAGTCAACTGAAGTGAGTATGTGCATAAAAAACTATATATTTATTTTAATAAAGGTATATTACAAAGTAATATGTTTCTTAAAGTAATGTATGTATAATGTAAAAGTGTAAAAAAACATTTTCTGTATCTCTAGCCCCCCCTTTCATCCGGGATTGAAGAAGGACCGCACAACCCTTGGTGACAGTAGTAGATTGCATTTGTACTTAAATTTCAGCTGTTTAGTTGTCGCACAAAAATATAATGTGTTTGTCGCTTAACCCCTTTCCAGCTAAAATAAGACATTGCTTTAATAAAGTTATATCACTTTGTAATATGACTTAATTAATGTAAATATATAACTTTTAATTTATATATCATTTTATGTTGAGGGGCCGCAGTAAGGGGCGACACAGATCTCTCTGCTGCCACCAACAGTCTAATCAGGAAGTGCAGGGCTATCCAAGCCCTGCAGTTCCCAGTCCCTCACTACGCAGTCACACAGTGCTATTGACATCTACTTTTTTTTTAAGTATAAAATGTTATGTCTCTGGAGTACTTTTTTTTAATACCAATAATAACCATAATGTTTCTAGCAGATATATTGACATTTCCTTACACAGATGCTGAAGCTGCAGAACATCAGGTGTCTATACGACATGAAATAACTTCTTGGGTTCTGAGGAATTTAACGTTTTTCACTTGGAAATAACCTGTAAATCTCTTGTACTGTGATCCATGTGCTATACCATGCTCTTCTATAATCTAATGCTGATATCATAGAGGGTTATGGCATTATGCAATAACATAGGGCGTGAATATATTCACTGCAGGGACTGGTACAAATAACCATGGTTATCAGCCTCCTATATAGAGAAGAATATCCTAGAGGTACGGTAATGGGTATAGTGAAAAACATATCTGTTACATAAAAAAAATCATCACCACTGCATATGACATGGGTGCGACTGATTCCCTCAGACCTGCACTCACCATAGATTACACCCCAACACAGTCCACACACTCCTGAAAGGGCTTTTTACACAGTGTACATTGTGCAAAAAATCTTTAAATCGCTCAATTTTTCACGAAAAAACAGCGATCAAATGGCGGACGAGAATTCATTCGAATGTCAATGGCATCGACACCTAGTGGGCCCCCTGAACTGACACGCAAACACTGCTCTCCAGCAGGTAAAGGGTCAACATGCTATGGATTCTTTACCACATAGCTGGAAGAAACCACAGAAAGAGCTAAACATTTACAGCCTCTTTTCCTTTCATGACTGTAGAAAGAAACAATGGATGAACACGTCAGACTCGGATCTCACAGTCCAGAAAGTGATCCCCTTATAAAGCATTACTGCCATTTAAATAAATGTTTGACATGTTATATGGAGAGATCCAGGTGTCAGTGCAGGGTGTCCCCACTTATGTTCACATCGGCCGCACATCACTATTATGCGTAGCATTGTACACCCGGCGGCCTATGATTTTTAGACTCAAATAAGCATCAATGATCATTTCATCAACTGATCGTTTTCTTTTTTACACAAAGCAATATTGTGCCGAATCGGCCTGATGTGGCAGATTATATCACTCCTTAAAATAGGCCTAAGCCTATTACATGCACTCCAGTGACCGGTCACATCCCCCACCTCACCCATTGTTGTCACTTTCCATTGACTTATATTCTAGTGTCAAGAGAATCTACAGAGGCTGATTTGCATCCAGGATCATTAGGAAATGGATATTAATTGTATAATAAAAAGATTTATCATCTTCTGGTTATTGAATGGGAAGCTTCACAGCTTAATTTCAGAGGCATGGCCCTTATTATTATCATCTTATTATTGTTCAATTTAAATATTTTGCAGGGTTTTTTTAATTAGTTTTATTTTTCCTTTGTTAAACCCATTACTTTCATTATCTTATTTTAAGAAAAATTGTATAATAATAGCCACAAATCCTGGATCAATGACTAGAACCAACATCCAGGGCCGTATTACCAGCAGCTGCTGCTCTAGGCACTGAACCTGAAGACGCCCCATCTTCACTCACCAATTAGCATTATGATTTTCTAGTTTCTGAACATCATATTGATATCTGATCAGTCTTAGGCTGTGTTCCCACATTTAGGCCATGTTCACATGACGTAAGACACAGGCCGTTCCCAGGGCCATATTTACCACTAGGCACCCGTGGTCCGGTGCCTAGGGCAGCACCAGGGAGCAGGGGGACAGAAAAAACTATTTTTTTTTTGTTTTATTGTTTTAGTTTCCCTCCTCCCGTTCAGACTTGCAAGTAAATCTGGTGTCTTTTTCAGGGGGGTGGGGGGTATGGTGGTATTGGTCAGGTCTGGTATCGCCAATAGGTGCGTGAAGATGGGGCGTCTTCAGGTTTAGTGCCTAGGGCAGCAGCAGCAGTTCATACAGCCCTGGCTGTTCCGTAGCTATGTCATGGGACGGCCTGTGTCAGAGAAGATCATCCCGGCCGGCAGTAGGGTAGCTAAGATTCAAGGGACCCTATAGCAAAAAAATTTAAAGGACCCCCCCTCCCCTACGCACAACACAAAGCACTGCATATAATTACATATGTATATATATAAATATATATATATATATATATATATATATACACATATAGTGTATGCTCTGTGATGTGGCCAAATAATAAAATCTATTGTGGCAGAATCCTGGCTGCAGCCACAGGAGTGACTGGCAGAGAGACAATGGCTGCTTGCTATGACAGTCCACTGTTTTTACCTATAAGGGCCCATTAGGAGCCCTTGTGGTTAAATACATAGGTGCATGAGCGGACTACCTTCTGCTTAACTCCTTATGTACTGCAGTGTGTAAGTGACCATAAGCTCAGAAGACAATCAGATATCTGCTTTACTGCTCATGCACTGATAACCCCTGACCTCTTCAGGAGCTCCAGAGCTCCGCACATTTTACTACTTGATTGCGAAGCTGGAGAACAGAAGTCAAAGGTTATCAGTGCAGTGAAGCAGAGATCTCTGTCTTCTGCTTGTTAACCCTTTTTTGTGTTGCAGCATGTAAGTAAACATTAGGTCACTAACACACTGCAGTACATAAAGGGTTAAGCAGAAGGACACACACTCTTACCTTCTCCCCCGTGCCCCCCTCCTGCACGGGCCCCATAGCAACTGCCTACCCTGCCTCTATGGTAGCTACGCCACTGCCGGCCTATACTGCAGTACCTGCTGGATGATCTTCACTGCTGCTGAATTTGGATGTGGGCGCATCAGTGTGCGTCCGCATCCGAATTCACCGCTGGGTGGAGGTAGATGCGCTGGTGTCTCTCCCTCCATGCTTGGTGCCCTCCATTTGGGGAGCAAATGTCCTTGCTCCCCAAATTATTCCATAAACGGATTGCATCAATGAAGCATAGTGTACATTACACCACATTACATTGCATTGACTGCCATAGTCAATACAGTGCCACAGACTTAAACGTATAGTGAGCCCCCTGCTGTACACTCTATAGGAATTACACCTGATTCAAAAGTTTTTGAGAGAATTTGAAGCCTCCCTGATCTACTAAATTAAGGGAAATATCACTATATGTGCGACATAGAGAGAAAGGAGCTGCTGCACATCACACCTATGGCTAATACCAATGCCGCTAGGCTATGTTTAAAAACCAACGCCAGGATGTTGGTATATAATTTGATCAAACCATATTGCCCCATGTACCACGTGCCGGTCTCCTGGTTCACACGGGTCCCTACGCTAACTCCACACTGTGTCGGTCAGCGACCGCCAACCCCGCAAAGCGTGCACATGCAGGGAAGGGAGGCCATGAATGGCCCTACAACCCCAATGTCACAGGACCAAACCCAAAGTGCCCCCCCAAAACCCAGCCGGGTTTGGAGTTAGCGTAGGGACCCATGTGAACCAGGAGACTGGCAGGTGGGATGTGCAGCAGCTCCTTTCTCTCCATGTTGCAATTTATTTTTCTCCCTTTTCTGAGCAGCTGGCACTCCCCTTCATAAGACCCACATGACCCAAATTATCAGGATACACCTGTGCTCACATGTCAGTACCTCTTATCTTCCCCATTCTGTGTGCAGCAGTGAAGGTGAGTGCAATACCATATTCATACTTGTGTTGTTTGGGGGCACCCTTCTCCGCCGGTGGTGCCGGCTAGGTTTTGGGGGGGCACTTTGGGGTGTGGTCCTGTGACATTGGGGTTGCAGGGCCATTCCATGGCCTCCCTTCCCTGCACGTACACGCTTAGTGGGGTTGGCGGTCGCTGACCGGCACAGAGTTGAGTTAGCGTAAGGACCCATGTGAACCAGGAGACCGGCACGTGGTATGGTTTGATCAAATTATATACCGACATCCTGGTGTTGGTTTTTAAACATAGCCTAGCGGCATTAGTATCAGCCATAGGTGTGATGTGCAGCAGCTCCTTTCTCTCCATGTCACTATTCATGCATTTCCCATAATTAATGTACATTAGGAATTTGTTTAACTTTCCATAAGTAATAACATATATAAAAAAAAATACTTTTCCTTTAAATAACGTGAAACCAAACAAAACAAGTATCACTATCTTTAAGAGCAAGAAAATAAGCGTCTCTAATTTACGGAACACAATGAGAGTGAGCCGGGAAGAGACAGGCCTGGGTTATTGTAGTCTTCTTGGCAGAGAAGCAGAACGCTCATTAACATGGTGGCATTGTATACTTTATTTCATAATGCCCCGGGGAGCTATTGTTATAATGGGATTTTTACACAGGGCATACACAGACCCATCTATTTTGCAAACACAAAGAAGCAGCCTACTTTTGTGTTAAAAGTAAGCGTCCCTCTCACTGGGGTTTATTGTAGTATCCAGGTCGTATCTCCGCACTTTGGGAAGGTCACTTATTTCCATGGCAGCCAACTCAAAACATTCTCCGCCCATTGAGCAGATATAGCGTCTTTTGTGTGCACCCCAATATTGCCCTTATCCATTAACACCATCTTGGTATGTAATTCTGCCCAGTGAAACTGATACGTGCCCTCGGTTGAGCTGTAACCTATAGGTCAGGGCTTTGATGGGGAATGACAGAGGTCACATTCTCAAGCTGTATGTCAAAAGGCTACACTAGCAATGAGACGGCTCAGAAAGAGCTACCAAGGTCACTGCAAAGTACCTGAACTTGCTCGAAGTACCTCAGAGCATGACTACTTTCTTGCTTTCTTTCATTAAAGGGGCAGCTAAATTGGTGTTCTTGTTGTAGGCATTAAAGGGAACCCATCACATTACAAATGGCTATTAAGATAGGGGAATGTGCTGATAAATAACTCAGCACACTCCCCAAACATTGCCCTATATCGTCCGTCCCTGCAAAGTAAAACTTTTAAACTTACTTTTACAAATTGGCGTGCCATATGTTAAAGGGGTACTCCAGCAAAAAGCTTTTTCCCAGTAATTAAAACACATTACAAAGTTATACCTGCCCCCCCTTCCCTATCTTTTCCTCAGCTCAATCCCCCACCAGGAAGTGAAGTAAACTCATTCTTACCTAATGACAGTTGACCCCAGGCTGCTCTGTGGAAGCCATTTTGTGACAATGACATCATCAAGAGGGAGGCGGGTCTAAGCCCTGTTATGCCAGCCTCTGACACAGGTTGCTCAGCTGATTGGCTGAGCAAGCTGTAAGCCATCCAACAGTTTTACAGAGTCAGTTAGACATCACAGGAGACAAAGTGCATCATGGGAAGCCCCAAACCAGGAAGTGAAGAAAAATGAAGACACCACTAGAGCATCAGGGACAGTGGGAAATTCAAACGGAGACAGACTTAGGAGGAATGGTAAGTTTAAAAATGACCCCTAAGGAAAAGAAAGGCCGTTTGAAGGTAGTCATGTCCCTTGGGCGGTTCGGCGATGTAATCACACCCCTCTGGGCATGAGGGGCGTTATTCAAACTCCAGTGAAGCTGTGACGTCATCCAGAGGCGTGCTGTAGCTCACAGCCGTGTGCCGACGCCACCTACAGCTAAGTACAGGACTCGCAACATGATAAGAACATCAGCGCGTTACTGTGTTCTACGGCAGTCCTCTGGATGGCGTTACGGCTTCACTGGAGTTTGAATAACGCCCCTCATGCCCAGAGGAGCGTGAATACATCGCCGAACCGCCCAGGGGACATGACTACTGTCCTACAGCCCACTGCCCAGATGACTGCTTGGGGGTCATTAACATACGGCGAGCCAATTTGTAAAAATGTATGCATTTTCCTTTGCAGGGACAGAGGATAAAGGGACATGTATGGGGAGTGTGCTGAGTGATGTTTTAGCACATTTCCCTAGTTTAATAGCCATTTTTAACGTGATTGGTTTCCTTTAAAGTGGTTGTCCCACAAAATCAAGCTCAGATCGGAGGCTCCGACCGCTGGGATCTGCCACATGGATTCCGCTACCCAATGTCCTCAGTAGGAAGCCACACTATAGTTTACACAGTAAAGTACAGGGCAAATTTTTGCATTTTGAAATTGAAATTTGACCTGTTATTTCACATGGAATCCATGCAGATTCTGGATTAGGGATTAGATTCAGCTAAACCCACATTGAAAATTCAAGGCGTCCACAATGGAGTTATCGAACTGAAAAGATACCCTTATTTTTATTACTGTGTCCAATAGATGTTTTTTTTATTATTATTAATAATAATAATAATAATAATAGTAGCCATCATAATCATAGTATCATTTTATATTGCTTGTAGTCTAAGTAGTTGTTGCCACAGTGTTTCCATCGTAAGGTGTTTTTACCAATTAACAGGGTTAGGGTATTTTAGTGTGATATCAATCAGGAAAGCACCTGAGCTTTCCTTTTTACTCATCCTTATCAGAAACATCCACTTTCAAAATATCAGATGATCACCCCAAATCCCACTCCTGGCACCTCCAGCACACAGTGGATTTTGCTGAGGGGGAGCTGTGGCCAGCCAGGCATGGGGTTACAGCAGGGGAAATGTATTACATAGAGGCTATACAGATGAATAGGTGTCCATGTAAATACAAGGATGACTCAAGACCATCAGAACGGGAGCTACACACACAGAGACTGACTCATAGCGGGAGATCCTGAGAAGATAACATGAAGCTATAATGTCCATACATCCTAAGAGATTATATGTACAGCCATTGTCTTCATGGTACAGTCCATTTGAAAGGGATACTCCTGAGAATTACTTCTATTTAAAAATCTCAAGTCTTCCAGTACTTATCAGCTACTTTATGCCATGCAGGAAGTGGTGTATTATTTCCAGTCTGACACATTGCTCTCTGCTGCCACCTCAGTCTGCAACAAGAACTGTCCAGAGCAGGAGCAAATCCCCACAGAAAACTTCTGCTTTAAACAGTTCCTGACATGGACAGAGGTGGCAGCAGAGAACATTGTGTCTGACTTGAAAAAAAATACACCACTTCAAAGGGTATTCTCCACTAAAAATCTTGTCATAAAAGACCCTACTACCCTTTTTCCCAGAAAATAAGCCCTAGTAAAGTTTTGCTGAATTGCTAAATATAAGGCCTCCCCCAAATGTAAGACCTAGCAAAGTTTTTGTTTGGAAGCATGCCCACCGAACCGAACACCAAGGCATGCAGCTGGGATTCTTTCTAGCCTGCCCCGTTGTCCCCTATGCTCACTGTCCGTTAAAGAGCAGCTGCATTCAGGACATAAAAAATCACCTTCCACCAATACCGATGTCCCCTTCCGCAGCTGTCACTTGTTAATGTGCAGGCAAGGCATCAAGAGACCTGCTGCCATCCCGATTGTCCCCTACCGCCAGATGTAGAGGTGCACACAGTCTGTGTTATCCCGTCACCTGCCACCATACCATTCACCGTCCCTGCTGTGCTGTACGAGTGTGCTGTTGTGAGCTCCCCCTGGTGGCCGAAAGCTGCAATACCATCCCTGTTGTACAAGTGGTCCAGAAACTGCTGCGGGAGATCATTACAGTCTTCAGACTGTACAATATATAATAAATGGTCTTTTTTTTTTTTTTATTCTTCTTCATGAAAAAATAAGACATCCGCCAAAAATAAGACCTAATGCATCTTTGCAAACAAACAATAATATAAGACACTGTCTTATTTTTGGGTAAACACAGTACAATTTATATTTCTGTTGGATACATCCAGAAAGACTTCACATGCCTCAGTATAAAATCAGATGGAATTACAGCCGTAATACAGCCACGTGCTCAAGGCCTTAGGATATGGTTATGCTTGTGGTTGCAAAACCATCTATGCAGAGACAATCCACAAGTCCTCGCCCATGATACATGTGGGTGTTTTTCTATGATATCACCTTGTAGACATCTGAAAGAGGATAAATGAGTGGGCTAGCACTGCTCCCATCACTTTCCTGTTTTCCTTTCTACATCCTCACAGTACTCTAGGGATTCCCCTATCCAGTTAGTAGCAGTTTAGCAATAAATGTGACCTATAAACAAACATGTGAAAACTAGAACAAGCAGTCACATCCAGAGAAATATGTGAGAAAGGAAGTGAAAACTACTGTATGGCTATGGTATTGTATATATTAGGTGGATCAGAGGCCGGCTCCTTCCCCATGGCGTTATATTGTATTCACACTCTATGATGTAGATGGATTATGGCAGTGGAATTTCTCGAGATACTGTCACGTCTCAGATTCTACCCTACTGAGCAAAGACAGATACACATAGGTGCATAACAGCAGGCGAACCTATCAATCTAGTTATCAACGATGTGGCACTGGTTGGTACCCTACACGTTCTGCTATGCTTCCACGGAGAATAAAGCTGAGATTCCGACTTTTTGACTTTGCTTGTAGTACATTGTAATGATGATAGTCCCAGTAATAATACACCAAAGCTATCCATTATAGCCCCATTGACATGATGGATGCCAAAAGAGTGTCTTTTTGGCATATACCAGGCTGGTTTATGTCAATATACATAGTCAAAGTCAGTACTTGACTTTACAATTTCATATAGAGGCATACAGTAAGGGCCCTATTCCACAGGACGATTATCGTTCGCATAATCGTTAACGATAAACGATCCAAACGACCGCTATTACGATAGACCTTAAATCGTTCACCCATTTACATGGAAAGATTACACTGGTCAACAAATTTTCTAAAGTTGTT
Organism: Dendropsophus ebraccatus; assembly: GCF_027789765.1. Taxonomy (NCBI): domain Eukaryota; kingdom Metazoa; phylum Chordata; class Amphibia; order Anura; family Hylidae; genus Dendropsophus; species Dendropsophus ebraccatus. Next base: position 161,568,742 of record NC_091456.1, on the reverse strand, counting down.
TGGTTCAGAAATAAAATTAGCCATTTCTTAATGATTTTTTGCTGAATTCAAATATCACAAGGAAAAATGTGAATTGGCTCTAGTTTCTATGATATGGAAGAGTTCTCATGTTACTGTTTTGTGAATTGTATAGAATACAGTATAATAGCCGACAGATTTATTACTTCTGCAATCATAAGGAAGCAAGTTTACTGTTCAGAAACTTTTGAAATATATTCATTGGAAACTTAGTTCTATGTGAAATCAACTACAATTTACAGGCATATCTAAGAATTTTTACAAATTAATTATGTTTATTGAACTCTGGAATGTATGGTAGGTCCTTATTCAATGGCTTCTCGGTGCATTTACATGTCTTTTGTATTCATACATGGGATTGTCTCTGATAACTGTCCAACAGTAATCTGCAAGCATTGATGGCTTCCATTTCCCCCGATACCTTAGGCTAGGTTCACACTGCATTTTTGCAATCCATTTTTTTCATCCGTTTTATTGAAAAACGGATGCATTTGTGTGCACCCGTTTTTCCATTGACTTCCATTATAAAAAAAAAAAACGGATCGACACTACTTTTGTGTCCGTTAAAAAAAACGTTTTTTTTTTTAATGGAAGTCAATGGAAAAGCAGATCAAAACGGATGCACCCAAATGCATCTGTTTTTTTTCATCCGGCGAAGCGGGCCCCCGGAGGGGGACCGCGAGTCGTGGGTCCTCCGGATGACCGTTTTTGAACAGCTTCCCGGTACTCCCGTTCTCCTAAGTGGCTTCCACGGGGGGTCTAAATGTCACTTTTTTACCGGGCATATGGTGCGACCTGGCCGGCTACAGCCGGCAGGTTTGTCCCGGTCGGTTCTCATCGTTCTAGGGGCATGACTTTGTCGTGCTGCGGCAGTCGGGCGATAATAGTCAGTTATGCGGCTCTTAGCTGGCCTTGTAGCCAAGAGTCAGAAGTTTAAAATGATCCTAACGGGGAGATTGTAACCCAAGTGAACCCCGAGATATGAACCCCCAAAATAGAAGGATTTTAGTTTCCCATTTTCTCCACAGAGTCGAGTAAGGTTTCTGCCGAGAGTACTTTTGAGCTGGCGCCGTACGTTGCAACTGAGAACCTTTCATCACGCCGTTTCAAAACGGATGAAAAACACAGATAGCAAAAACGCAGTGTGAACCTAGCCTTATACCATAACTATTGGTCATTCTAAGATGATGCAATATACCAGTTGATGATGCAATACTGATGATGCAAACTTTTCCTAGTATTGTATCACAGGCTGTGAGAAGTATAGAAAGTACGTCTATACGCTCAGTATTTTGGTCCTCATGTTGCAACCAAAACCAGGAGTGGATTTAAAACACAGAAAGGCTTTTAAAACATTGTCCGTTGTTATGAAATAACAGCCAATATTTGTCATAAAATGGCAGCCATCCACTAAATTTCAACAGTTTGTAAAGTGAAACTGGCTCAGTTGCCCCTAGCAACCAATCAGATACCACTTTTCATTCCTCACAGACTCCTTGGAAAATGAAAAGTGGAATCTGATTGGTTGCTACCAGTTTCCCTTTACACCATGTTTGAGAAATCTCCCCCAGAGTCTGTGTTTTCAATCCACTCCTGGTTTTGGCTGCAACACAAGGACCAAAATACTAAGCAAAAATACTGTGTGTGAGAACATAGCCTTACTCAATAATGACATGGAGGGGCTCCAGTATATTGGGACTCAATGCTGAGGCTGAAGGAGAAAGCAAAATGTCTCAGTGTGAACAGTAACTCAGAGTGCACTGGTATTGAAGAGGGGAGCGAAGGAGGTAGCTATGACAGGTCTCTGGTGGTTACGCTGGTGTGTGGGGTCATAGCTATACTTTCTCTGTATGACTGCAGCTGCTGGAATAGGCTCTGTAGCTTGAAGAGGTACCTAAGAGAAAAAAATTCAAATCAACTGGCGTTTTACTGGAAAGTTGTACAGATTTGTATATTTCTTCTAGTCAAAAAAAAAAAAAAGGCCACGTCATCCAGTACTTATCAGCTGCTGCATGTCCTGCAAGAAGCTTTGTATTCTTTCTTGTCTGACACAGTGCTCTCTGCTGCCACCTCTGTCCAGAACTGTCCAGAGCAGCAGCAAATCCCCATAGAACACTTCTGCTTTAAACAGTTCCTGACATAGACAGAGGTGGCAGCAGAGAGCATCGTGTCAGACTGGAAAAAATACACCACATTCTGTAGGACATACAGCAGCTGATAAGTACTGGGAGATTTGAGATTTTTAAATATAAGTAATTTACAAATCTAGATAACTTTCAGGATCCGGCTCATTTGTTGGTTGATCTGGATGTAAGTAAGGGGAGATCAATTAACTATGCACCCCAGGGGTACACGGCGGTAAAGGCGCAGATTATGGCCCTCTTCCTGGCATAGGCCTGCTGTAACCTCTTAGTAAATATGCCTCTTAGTAAATCCGGCCAGGAAAAGGGGGCGGGGCTTTATGTAAGACTGCCGTACTTGTGCGCCAGTCTTGATAACTGTCCCCCTTAGGGTTCGTTCACATGTACAGGGTCTGCAGCAGATTTGAAGTTGCATATTCAACCCAAAGTAACTGTGGGCCATCAAATCTGCTGCAGATCTGCAGCAGATTCAAAACTGTGCCATCAAATCTGCTGCATATCCTGTACGTGTGAACGCACCCTTAGGGTGCGTTCACACCTACAGGATGTTCAGCAGATCTGCAGCAGATTTGATGCTGTGTTCAGTTATTTAAATGAAATCTGCTGCAGAAAATCTGCTGCAGATCCTGTAGGTGTGAACGCACCATTAAAGGGAAAATGTCACCCCCCCATGCCGGGGTGACAGGCTCCCGACCCCCCGCTACAGCCCCCTATACTCACCTGATCCAACCGGATCCCGCTTCTAGATCCGGTCGGGTCACGGAGATCTCAGCCGCTGCAGCCCGGCGCGCGCGCTGAGATGAGTCCAACGCTCATAGAGAATGACGGAGAGTCCAGCGCTCCGTCATTCTCTATGAGCGTTGGACTCATCTCTTAGCACGCGCGCCGGGCTGCAGCGGCTGAGATCTCCGTGACCCGATTGGATCAGGTGAGTATAGGGGGCTGTAGTGGGGGGTCGGGAGCCTGTTCCCTTTAATGTGCCACTGCCAGACAGCTCAGAAAATAAAAGGGTAAGACAGTGAAAATCCCTCACGCCCCAGCCGTACCTGCACCAACATCACCTTTCTGTGGAGACTCAGGAGGCCCCCATACAGCAGTGACCGATAAAACAAAGCGGGGGATTGGTGTATTTTAGTCATCTGCCAAGAACAGATAACCCCCTGTTGTCTCCAGTTCAGGTGCGGTTTGCAATTAAGCTCCATTTACTTCAGTGGAACTGAGTTTGAAACCCCACCCAATCTGGAGACAAGAGAGGGGGAAAAGTGGCCATGTTTTTGTAGCGCTGGATAACCCCTTTAAGCCACTGAAATGAATGGCAAATGCTGCAGTACGCCACAGTATATGTCAGTGTTGGCGGTATTCAGGCAGGTATCTGGGAAGTACCATAAACACGAGATCAATTTATCTTAAGAGAAACCAATCACAGCTCAGCTTTCATTGTACCAGAGCTCATTCACACATAAAAGCTGAGCTGTGATTGGTTGCTAGGGGCAGCAAAGAAAAAAAACAATTAGTTTCATCCAGGTGGTCGTGCTCGTCCTCACACTGGGCAGTTACACAGTCACCCTCATTCTATTCTACATCTACAGTACTCGCTCCCGCGCCGCGCGCTCCCCTCGCTCCTTGTCCCCAAACCACCAGGGACTGTCTGACGGCGAGCCTGGAGGAGGCGGGGCCGTGACGTCACGGGGGCGGTGACAACCTGAGGAGGCTGCTGCTGCTGCTGCTGCTGCCGCTGCCTCTCGTGCTGGTGCTGCTCCTCGTAGAGCACGTTCAATGAGAGTGGGGGAGGGAGCCCGGAGCCGCATGCAGGAGCCGGATAACGGGAGTCCTGGACTATTCATCCCGCTCTCCTCAGCCGGGAGCTGCTCTGCCTGGGTGAGTGCAATCCCTCGAAGTCTGTATGAAACTTTATGGTGGGGGTGATGGATGGAAGCGCCCTGTGCTGCTCTGCAATCTCCTGAGAAGCCCCTGCAGTTAACCCTTGCAGTCTCATGGGGTTGCATGCTCTTGCAGTTACTTGGGTGACCACTGAGTTTAGTGCAGGGGCTAGTGACTTTCCCTTTTTATTTAAGAGCTATAGCTGGAGTGTGCTCTCACCCCACATGTCACCTCCTATTAATCGGTGTTTATTACTGATGACCAAAGTATTATTGGTTGGTTGCCATCAGTTGTGAATCAGTGCAAAAGTTTAACTTTCCAAATATTTGGATATGTGTGTATAATAAATATATATATGATGTGGAGAGTGCTGGCTCTGTGCGTGAGATAGAGATATATATATATATATATATATATATATATCTCTATCATGTGGCTCCCTGTGTGGATGGATGGACAGCACTGATGATGTGCCCATTGTGGACTCTGTGCACTGATGGGGGGGGGGCCCATTGTGGACTCTGTGCACTGATGGGGGGGGGGGCCCATTGTGGACTCTGTGCACTGATGGGGGGGGGGGCCCATTGTGGACTCTGTGCACTGATGGGGGGGGGGGGGGCCCATTGTGGACTCTGTGCACTGATGGGGGGGGGCCCATTGTGGACTCTGTGCACTAATGGGGGGGGGCCCATTGTGGACTCTGTGCACTAATGGGGGGGGGGCCCATTGTGGACTCTGTGCACTAATGGGGGGGGGGCCCATTGTGGACTGACTCTGTGCACTGATGGGGGGGGCCCCCATTGTGGACTGACTCTGTGCACTGATGGGGGGGGGGCCCCATTGTGGACTGACTCTGTGCACTGATGGGGGGGGGGCCCCATTGTGGACTGACTCTGTGCACTGATGGGGGGGGGGCCCCATTGTGGACTGACTCTTTGCACTGATGGGGGGGGGGCCCCATTGTGGACTGACTCTGTTCACTGATGGGGGGGGGGGCCATTGTGGACTGACTCTGTGCACTGATGGGGGGGGCCCCCGTTGTGGACTGACTCTGTGCACTGATGGGGGGGGGGCCCCCATTGTGGACTGACTCTGTGCACTGATGGGGGGGGGCCCCCGTTGTGGACTGACTCTGTGCACTGATGGGGGGGGGCCCCATTGTGGACTGACTCTGTGCACTGATGGGGGGGGGCCCCATTGTGGACTGACTCTGTGCACTGATGGGGGGGGGCCCCATTGTGGACTGACTCTGTGCACTGATGGGGGGGGGGCCCCATTGTGGACTGACTCTGTGCACTGGGGGGGGCTCATTGTGGACTGACTCTGTGCACTGGGGGGGGCTCATTGTGGACTGACTCTGTGCACTGGGCTGCTCTCCTTACTTCTAGGAATAGAGGGGATAACAGTGCAGTCTAGGAGTGATTGCCTGTCCCTGCATTTCTCTTTGCAGCCACCAGGGGCAGTAGAGTGACCTCAGATGGTCCTGTGCTGACAGCTGAGGCAGAAGTGCTTCTACTTCCATCAGTGGCTTCCTAAAGCAATCATCCCCAACAGTAGCTTACCAGCTGCTGGAAAACTACAACTCCCAGCAGGTCCTGAGTCACTTCATAAAGAGATGCACAACATGAAGTTTTATAAAAGCTGGAGAGCTGCAACTCCCAGCATGCCATGTCATAATACATAAAGCAGATACCCTTAGTTTGTAGCCCTCTGGCTAATGCAACACTACAACTCCCAGCATGCCCTGTCACACTACCTAAATTACTGACCTGTATTGCACCAGCCGTGGACCTGCCGCACCCAGTGTTCCCCGACATTATTCATAAAGCAGAGATTCTCAATCTGTAGCTCTTCAGCTGCAGACTACAACTCCCAGCATGGCTTGACATGTAGTCTCTAGCATGTAGCTATCGAGCTGGTGCAAAACTTTAAAGCAGCGATCCCCAACTTGTAGCCATCCGGCTGTTGCAAAACTCCTAGCGTCCCCAGACAGACTTCCTAAGGCAAAGATCTCCAACTTATGGCTCCACAGCTGTTGCTTAACTACAACTCCCAGTGAGTTGGGGCATGCTGGGTGTTGTAGTTTTGCACAGGTTAGCGATAATACATGATCCCCACAGCGCTGTATGTTCAGGGGCTATATACAGGGATGTATTCCCCAGAAGGCAGCACTATAATGTTCTACTTGAAACTTCATTATAGCTTGTGGGAAGAGCTCATATTCTTATAGGGTGTGTGACTAACCAGACCACCCAGCCGACCACCCACCCAGGGAGACCAGCAGAGCTGATCAGCTGGGAATTATCCACCCATTGTTCTCCAGTTCTTCTATAGTCCACATTTTTTGATCTGGATGATAAAGTTTTGTAGAGGTCATCTTGGCCATGGATGATCTTGTCTTGTACTATATATAGTTCGATTTTTCTTACGCTCATAAACCCACATTATGCATGAGCTTCAACATTTATCCTCATGGCTGCTGATGGCAACTCTACTATATGTATAAGTGCAAACTAGAGATGAGCGAACCTTGAACACACTCTGGTCCATCCGAGCAAGCGGGCGGATGGAGAAGTTGGATGCAGCCCAAGGGAGTACAGTCTATGGCTATGGTCACACGTAGTATAAGACCGGCCGTTCCGTGACCCGGCCGGTCTCAGAAAAGATCATCCCGGACTGCAGCACCGGCTGGATGATCTTTAGCGTCGCTGGGTACTAATGCGGGCGCATCCGTGTGCGTCCGCATCAGAACTCTCCACTGCACACAATGGAGCGTGCGGCTGGAGCCACTCACGCCATTGTATGACCTGACAGGGTTTTCTGCGGCCGCGATTCACTGAATAGCGGCTGCAGAAAACATGTCTGTTTTCTACGGCGCCGCTAGGGTTCCCAGCCGGAGCATATATTATGTGTATACACTCCAGCCGGGATTCCCTCAGCCTGCAGCACTACGAAAGTACGGCAGAAATCACGGCCATTGTAACAACGTAGTGTGAACATAACCTGTGGCTGTATCCATGTATTCCTGGCAATCTTAGGGCTGCATCCAACCACCGGTAATCAAATACCGCACACTCTGGTTTGGATGGACCCAAGAGTGGTTGGGTTCGCTTATCTCTAGTGGCAGCAAATGTGGATGTGACGAAACAATAGACAGGCCGTTGAACCAATGGCCACCTGTTAAAGTGGCATTGCCATCCTTAAAAAAACTTTTGACATGTCAATAGTTTTCATCGTTGCTGGTGTGAGTGTTCAGACCTGTACCAATCAGAAGAACGAGCAGGGAGAGGACCCTGCTCTGGTTCTCACCCCCCTTTTTCTCCCGATTGGTACAGATCTAAAAAACTCATGCGGACCGATCAAAACTTTTGACATGTCCAAAATATTGTTAAAACTACAGTAAAACTTTAAAAGTTTCCCCCCTATTCACAGAACAGGAGATAATAAAAGCAGTGCACTCTATTCTTAAAGCGTCTTTAACATCGGGTACATTGCTTTAGTTTTTTTATATGAATGGATCGTGCCGGCATGGGGATACCAGTGCTGCCGTTCTTTTTTGAATCTCCACCCAGTTCCCGCACATGGCGCCGGTCTGTTCCCGTACCCTGGCCCAGCATGAAGCACTGGGGGCAGGCAGACAGGCTGGCCAGCCCCCAGTGTGACCAAACCTCCTCCCCTCTGTGGCACAGCTCCATTGATTCTAATGGAACTGTATCACAGTGGGGGGATCGTCACACTGGGGGAGGCGGCGTGCCCACCCCCTGTTTTTCATGCTGGCTCGTTGTCTGGGAACAGACCGATCCATTCATGTAAAGAACATAAAGCGATGTACCTGATGGTACATTCACTTTAAAGTTAACCAGTGCTACAAAAACATGGCCACTTTCTTTCAAAGACAATACGACTCTTGTCTCCAGTTCAGGTACGGTTTGCAGTTAAAGTCACCAGGCCCAGGCTGAAGCACTGGAGGCGGGCCGACCCACCCTTAGTGGGAAGAAACTTCAGCCCCTCCATGACGTGACTCCATTAGAATCAATGGAACCCTATCATAGAGGGGGTAGGGTTTCCTCCCACTAAGGGTGGGTCGTCCCGCCTCCAGTGCTTTAGCCTGGGCCTGGTGGTACAGTCACTTTAAGCTCCAATCACTTCAATGAAACTGAGTAGCAAAACCCACCCAAACTGGAGACAAGAGTGGGGCTGTCTATGGAAGAAAGTGGCAATGTTTTTGTAGCGCTGGATAACCCCTTTAGTCTTATGATTGGTGCGGGGCCCGTTTGTGAAACCCTACTGATCATCCTGCTATCCCCTGTCCTGTAGACGGATGATAACTTTAACATTAGAATTCCCTTTTAGCGTTAACCAGTTAATGTCATGATACAGAGGTGGCCACGGATTGTATCTTCTGTTCCTACTGCTGGAATTCATTAGTTTGGAGTCATGACTAAGTTAATGGACAGTTATTTCATAGTGATGGACAAGCTTTTGGATGACGTGAACCTCTACTGTTTCTCGGGGTACACCCTGGATCTGGAAAAATCCCCTCTACTGTATTGGTATTAGGGTATGTTCACACAGAGCAAATACGGCGGAATTCCGACATGTGATTTCTTTGAGCGGCGGCTGTGGAGGAGCACATGCTCTCCCATAAACGGGCTAAGGCACACTGAGACAGGCGAGATTCCGCAGCAGAAAGTTCTGCCGAGGAATTCCGCCTGTTTTACTCAGTGTGAACGTACCCTTATAGTGAATGGCACAGGAGTCTGCACTGGAAAGACAAGTTTCTGGCTTGTAGCGATCTGTAAAAGGTTAGACATGTTGCACAGACACGTGCTTGCAAGAAGCTCAAATAACAATTTTTTTTACAAGATGTGAACGGAAACTATAATTCCTGCTAATAAATATCATGTCTGTGGGAGATAAGGGATTTTGTATGATCAGCATAAATCCATCCAGTGGGAAGTTTATAGGACTTTTTATAGGTTGATGATGGTTATGGTTTTTTCATGATATGTACATGCAGTCGGCTGCGGTAATAAATGATTATTCATTGCTATGGTATATTGATAAAGTTTCTGTACATGGTGATATTGCATATCCTTATGGTATAGATCGATAATACAGCACCCATAGAACTCGTTGGGCCTGTGCTATATCTCCAATTTTATACGACATACGCAGGGGCGTAGCTAGGATTCAAGGGGCCCGAAAGCAAAAAATTTTAAGGGGGCCCCCCTCCCCTATATACTCTGTGATGTGGCCAAAAAATAAAATCTCTTGTGGCCAGAGGCAGAATCCTGGCTGCAGCCACAAGAATGACTGGCAGAGCAGAGAGCCAATGGCTGCTTCCTATGACAGACCACTGTTTTTACCTATAATGGCCCATTAGGATCCCCTATGGTTAAATACATATATGCAGGAGCCGACTACCTTCTGCTTAACCCCTTATGTACTGTAGTGTGTAAGTGACCCAATGTTCAGAAGAAAAGGAGATCTTTGCTTTATTGCTGATAACCCCTGACCTCTGCACAGAGCTCTGCACATTTTCGTATTTGATTGTGCAGCTGGAGAACAGAGGTCAGTGGTTATCAGTGCAGTGAAGCAGAGATCTGTCTCCTGCTTGTTAACCCTTTTTTGTGTATGTTGCAGCATGTAAGTAAACATTGGGTCACTTACACACTGCATTACATAAGGGGTTAAGCAGAAGGACACAAGCTCTTAGCTTATCCCCCGGGCCCCCCTCCTGCAGGGCCCCATAGCAACTGCCTACCCTGTCTCTACGGTAGCTACGCCACTGGACATACGGTACTCTTTTGCAGGTCATATTGTGGAGGCACCATATGGCAGCACACGTTCGGGCATCTCCTATACATGTATCACCCCCTAGAAGCAATGCTTATAAGGGAGAACACATCTGGAATTCTGATTATTATGAACATTACGGAACACTCTTTTATTCTGAATGATCCTAAAGCAATACATAGGTTTTTGTATTGTTTAACACCACAATCGTGCCATCTCTTTGTATGGATGTGCCTACCATAGCCTACACCCTGAAATACACTGCGATATAAAACAAAAGAAGAAAAAAAAAAAGACAAACCTTTCCGACATCTGCCTAGCATTATGTGGCTCCCAGCTAGCGTTTCCATTTGTAATCACCCAAATCCTTATTGATTTCACAATCTGGCCATTCACCTTCCCCCCCATATAAAATAAATGGCACAATGACGTGGAGTTAGCTAGGTGGTGAGTAATGGAGTGCACTGGGAAAAAGTCACCGCTTAATATGAAACTTCTGCCCGGAGCTGCAGCTTTGTGTTTCAACGAAAGGACAGATATTATTTGTGATGGGAGAGGGAGGCGGACATTGCCAGTATTGTTCTCGCTTCACAGCTGTAGGATCTAGTTATTCTCTATGTGTCGTGTCACTATATAGAACCATACATAAAAGGTATGATGTATGTCCCCCTCATGCTGCCAAAACAGCTGATATGTGGCGGCATGGACCTCTGAAGGTGTCCTCTGGTATCTGCCACCTAGATGTTAGCAGCAGATCCTTTACGTCCTGTTAATTACTGAGGTGTGAAGTATTTGTTTAGCTACGTGGTACGCTGTCTTGTCTCTGTCAGTGATTGGCTACCCAGATGGGTTAGTGTGCAGAAGTGTCGGCAGCGGCTGTGGTCAGCAGGGAATGCAGAGACACAACAGGAGGACACTGGGGGAGCATGGAGGGGTAAGGGCTGTATTAGACTCGCACTGTGAGTTCCGATCAGCTAGATCAGCCTATTACACAGCTCGATAATCCTGCATGAGGGTTCTATAGCAATGTTTGCGAAGCACTTGGTTTTTACATACTTACCCATGCTCCCCCAGTGTCCTGCACCCTTCTCCTTGTGTTCCCTGCTCACCGGAGAAGTGACAGACCAGACATGTCAGCGGTGCCTCTGGTGAGTGGGGGGAGCTCAAAGGACATCGGGAGAGCGTGGACAGGTAAGTATGAACTGTATTATTTTCTTAATACTGCCTTCATGACAATGATCAGCTCTTTGGCTTATCATTGTCTTTATTTCATGGAGCAATACTGCTGGAATCAGCCTGATTCGGCAAATAATCGCTTTGTGTAATGGGGCCCTAAGCATAACATCTTATTTTCTATATACTGAAGGCAGAGTGGCCCTTTAAACTAGGGCTGCAATGCCCGCACGATTATTGAGCAGTGTAATAGGCTTGATAAGCTAGTGCCAATCTAGGAGATCGGTGCTTGATTTCCCTGCAGGTTGGGCCGTATAGACCCTAAGTCTTGGGTTCTCATGCCCCTGTCATTGGTTAACCAGTTGTCCTTCCGTGGTGCATTTTTGGTTGTTGCGAAGTTCAGCATACTGGTAACAACCCACAAGACCCGCCATGATTGCTTGTAACACTGTAATGGTCCTTTTACACGGAACGATCGTTCGTTTTTGCACAATAACGGTCGAATTCGAACGATAAGCGAACGATCAAACAACGAGCAAAAAATCGTTCATTTTGATCTTTCAACATGTTCACAAATCATCGTTGATCGTTGCAAAAAAAACATTGTTCATTCAAAATCGTTAATCGTGCGATCGGCCGAATTATCACACCGTGTAAAAGTACCATAAGTCTCCACGTCCTTCCATGTTATAGATGCAACTCCTTGACACTGAGAGTTGGGAAGCTGCCATATGCTTTAGACCAGGGGTGTCAAACTCAAATACACAGTGGGCCAAAATGAAAAAATTGGACAAAGTCGCGGGCCAACCTTGATAATAATTATTGAAGCGTGAATGCCGCAGTCGTGGCATTGTCAGAGCAGCGCGCGGCACTCCTGCCACAATCAGTGGTGTACGTCTCCCAGCATTGTGCACTATGATAAATGGCATAATAAATTGCTATGCCATGATTAAATCTTATCCCATGTAATAGCTAACCCCCCAATATTACCCCATGTAGTAGCCAACCCAACCAAAATAGCCCCACATATTAGCCAGCCCTTCCAATAATGTCCAAATAGTAGCCAGCCCTCCAAGTGTCCCATACAGTAGCCAGCCCTCCCCAATAGTCTCATATAGTAGCCAGCCCTCCCAATAATGTCCCATATAGTAGCCAGCCCTCCCAATAATGTCCCATATAGTAGCCAGCCCTCCCAATAATGTCCCATATAGTAGCCAGCCCTCCCAATAATGTCCCATATAGTAGCCAGCCCTCCAAGTGTCCCATATAGTAGCCAGCCCTCCAAGTGTCCCATATAGTAGCCAGCCCTCCAAGTGTCCCATATAGTAGCCAGCCCTCCAAGTGTCCCATATAGTAGCCAGCCCTCCAAGTGTCCCATATAGTAGCCAGCCCTCCAAGTGTCCCATATAGTAGCCAGCCCTCCAAGTGTCCCATATAGTAGCCAGCCCTCCAAGTGTCCCATATAGTAGCCAGCCCTCCAAGTGTCCCATATAGTAGCCAGCCCTCCAAGTGTCCCATATAGTAGCCAGCCCTCCAAGTGTCCCATATAGTAGCCAGCCCTCCAAGTGTCCCATATAGTAGCCAGCCCTCCAAGTGTCCCATATAGTAGCCAGCCCTCCAAGTGTCCCATATAGTAGCCAGTCCTCCCCAATAGTCTCATATAGTAGTCAGCCCCCCATAGTCTCTTATAGTAACCAGTCCTCCCCAGTAGTCTTATATAGTAACCAGCCCTCCCCCATAGTCTCTTATACAGTAGCCAGCCCTCCCCAAATAATCCAAATGTCCAAATAATAGCCAGCCACCAAGTGTCCCATATACGAGTCAGCCCTCTCCAATAGTCTCTTATATAGTAATGAGCCACCACCCATAGTCTCTTATATAGTAGGGAGCCCCCCCATAGTCTTATATAGTAACCAGTCCTCCCCAGTAGTCTTATATAGTTGCCAGCCCTTCCAATAGTGTCTTGTATAGTAGCCAGCCCTCCCCAGTAGTCTAATTTAGTAGTCAGCCCTGCCCCATAGTCTCATACAGTAGCCATGACGGGCCAGATGTAATTAAAACTCTGAATTGCCTGGCGGGCCAAAAATAATGGCACCACGGGCCAGATTTTGCCCGCAGGCCAGAGTTTGACATGACTGCTTTAGACAGTCAGCTGAAATCGTTTGTTCGTTGACTTTAGTCTAAGGTGTATGGACATAGTACAGAGCTGTAGAGGACTCTGTTTGCTGCCCACAGCTTCTGTGCCACGCGCATGACTCCCAGCTTTCAGGACCTCAATGGTCTCTTTTTTTATATATTGCTGTTTGAGCCGTCGCCAAGCATTACACTGCTCCTATTGAGGTCAAGGGTTGCTCTTTGTAGCATTGGTGGGTGGTAGAGGATGTCCCGGGTGGGGGATATCACCCTATATATATACATAAGTGCTAATTGACATCCCCGTGTTAAGTTGTCTTCATAATGTTTCTTTAAAAGGTTTCAGCTGCAGCAGCGACCACAGTGAGGATGTGTTCTTCTACTTGGTATATGTAATCTGAAATGTATTTGATGACTTTATGGAAAGTGGGACGGTATGGCCGAGATGATGAAAGGTTTTTTCCAGTTTTGTAATAGAAGCCTCTTTGAAAGCCATTCATCATGAAATTGTGTGGCCATTGATTATTTAGCCTATTAACTCTTCTCTGTCTGTTACTCCGGTGCTCTGGTAGAACGTTCAGTGTGCAGCTTCTGTTTACTCGGTTCCAGTTAAAAGAGAAGGATAAAGTACTTTTTTCTCTGCACTTACTACTGCACCAAGGCTTTACTTCCTGCATAACATGGTGATGTCACTTCCTGGATAAAATGGTGATGCCACGACCCGACTCCCAGAGCTGTGCGGGCTGTGGCTGCTGGAGAGGATGATGGCAGGGGGACACAGGGCACTGGAGGGACACTGAGCATCCCTCTGCCATCATCCTCTCCAGCAGCCACAGCCCGCACAGCTCTGGCAGTCGGGTCGTGACATCACCATTTTATCCAGGAAGTAAAGCCCTGATGCAGTAGTAAGTGCAGGGAAAAAAGCACTTTATAAGCTTTTCTCGCAATAAGTGTCTATTGGTGATTTGTATAACTTTTTGGGGGAAATACAATACTTAAATAAAAATTTTCGCCGTAAAGAAGTCATTGTCCAGCATGTAGAATGGGATCCCCAGCAGAAGAAACTTTTTACAGCCCCCGCAGTCAGGAAAAGTGTTGCAAAGATTCTGTCAGCAGACCGGCATAGAGATGAGCTGCTATTCATGTCTGTATTGACTCAAGGCTAAACATCCCTTGATGAAATTTAAGATGACCATGCACGTAAGACAGCTGTCGGCCGACCTCCTACCTTGTGTGTGTTTATTTAATTGGGAAGGAGGAGAAAATCCAGACACCCCTGGTAATGGGTTAACAAATAAAATGGACATGCTAAAATCCAACATGCTTCTTCTACATCTACTACTAGAGAGCTTCTTTAAGGCTAGGCCACCAGTACTAAAGGAAACCAATCACCTACCTGAGGAAGAGCGGCTTGGCCCCAGTACCCAGCTGCCTGGTACAACTCTTCGGCGCTGTGCCTGGTAGTCTCAGACAGGGGCAGCAATTTAAAAATCTTGATCTTAATCTTGACTAGGCATGAGAATGGCGTGTAGTCACGCTGCCTTCGTCCTCTTCCCAGTCATTCAGACTTGATTGGCAGCCAGTGGGCTGGGCTTTCCATTAAGTTCCCACCGCTCAGGCTGCCAATCAAGCGCAAGTGTCAGGGAAGAGAACGGAGGCAGCGTGACTACATGCCGCTGTGACTCCACCCCAATGACTAGTTACCGGCTGTTGGGACAGATGATAAAAGATCAAGATTTTGAAACTGCCGGGCACATTGTTTAATAGCTGTACCTGGCAGCTGGAAGGTACTGGGGCCATCTTGCTGATTAGTTATTGGTTCCCTTTAAAGTCCCAGAAAACCCCTTTAAGAACAGCACTTGTCACATGTGCAAATAGCATGTTTTCCTGTAAGAATTCACTTATTTTATAACTTGTATCTGTTTTCTTTCTTTATATATATATATATATATATATATATATATATATATATATATATATATATATAATTCTCTCTTTGACTTCTACTCCTTTCCCATGGTTACTTCATATCATCAAAGTCCTCCGTAAATTGTCATTGGTGTGGTCGGCACGATGACAAGCCCCTCTCTAAATTACAAGTATGGCTCCATTGTGTTCTTCTGTTACCCCTAAAATGCCTTAAAACTTCAAGTAATAACCTCTGACCTTTGCTCCTTCAGGTTAATTCATGCATGAAATAAACAAAGTGCTCTAAAGTAGGGGGTCCAAGGTTTTAAGGGTCACATTTGTTTTTAAAAGCCCTTCTTGTCATCCACTAAGACAAGGCTGTAGTCACTCCGGATTAACACCTCACTGAAAACTGGTCAACAGTAAAGTGGAAAATAGTTGTTGATTTATGTAAATGAGAGAGGCATTCAGCACAGTGGGGCTATGGATGAAAACCAGAGGAGGTCACCTCCACTGCCAGTCACTGCATTTGTTCTATACAGGCCAAAGAAATATTTTAAATTATCCGTTTCTCTTTCATTAGGTTACACATTTTATGCTTATTAATTTCTTAATAAACCTTTAAAGTAAACAAAAGGCCATTTTTCTGATACGGACCTAGAAATCCCCTTAAGGGTGCGTTCACACCTACAGGATCCTCACTGCTTACAGAGCTATATAGGCGGTTTTGATCAGTTGGCGTCTGTTTATACCGCCACCGATTGCAAGGATTGGGTGGAGTTGTGCTTGGCTAAGTGCTCATTACTGGCCTGGATAGACTCCATTGTAAGTTTATAGAGCCCGTCTACTGCAACTACAAAGGGAAATGGGAAAGAAGCACTTAACCGAGCGACTCTCCATTCTCATTCTAGTGATCAGTGGAGTTTGATCACCCATATTCCGACCAATCAAAATGTTAACTTCTCTTTGACATGTCAAATGTTTAGGTAACAGGGACCTAACATGTTGGCCACCTGCGACTTTTAAAAGGAGCTTTGGAGCTAACTGCATGCTATATAAAGCAGTGGTTTCATCCTCCACCTGCCACATCTATAATACTGTAGTGTGTAAAGCCCCTATTACATGGGGTGATCTCCGGGAGCAAGCTTGTCAGGTCAGCACTTGCTTGCTCCTCGTTTCGTAATCGCTCGCAGCCCTATTACACATGCCGACAGCGAGCGGGTAAGTGGGGGGGCGGCTCCGTGGCCTGGCTGATAGTCTGGGGAGCCCATAGGAGATAGCAGTGGTCTGGTGCTTCTGCACCTATTATACGGGGCGACGGCAGCAGATCATTGCTATTGTTGTCCTTCATCTTTCAACTTGTTGAAAGACGTTAAAAGATAACGATCAGCCGACATCCTGCATGACGGCTGATTGTTGCCTTTTATTACACAAAGCGGTTAACGGCCGCAGTATCCGATATTGGCCAAATACGGCGGATATTGCTTCTTGTAATAGGGCCTTCACTTGACCCGCAGCACCGTGCCAACTGGTTCTGTGTGCTTTGTGCCACTCAGAGAAGTAAGGGTACTATTACACGGAACGATAAGTTGGCCGAATCGGCCCTATCTGGCCGATTATCGTTCCGTGTAATAAAGACAACGATCAGCCGATGATCGTTGTCATCGGCTGATCGTTGATATAGGTTCTGACCTATAATCGTTGGGCGCCGACCGCTGACGATATGCAAAAAAGAATACATGAGCTTCTCACCATGTCCCGCGCTCCGGCTTCGCAGCGGTCTGTCTCAGCTGGATAGGTATGTATGCAGTTTAAACAAAAGCTGCAAGGACATCGGTAACAATGTCCCTGCAGCCCTTGTTAAACGATTATCGGCCTGTGTAATAGGCCCTAGAGGTATTATTGGGCCACCATCGGCCCGTGTAATACCACCCTAAGGTAAAGCGTGTCTTGTTTGTGGACTACTGGCAAACAGCCCAGCTCTGTTCCTGTTCTCCTAACTTGGAGAGAGTGATAATTCATTACAAACATATGTTAGGAAATTAAGTTACTAAATTACAATCAGTTACAAAAGGCAATGGCCCAAAAGTTATGGTCATTGGTACCAGTTCCTTGACTCATTTCTTCTTTGTTACGTGACCAAACTTGCCTTTTTTTTCCTCCTTTTTCTACTACGCAGTTTCTGAATTCCCCTCTCAAAATTGTGATTGTGGCATGCACTATAACCCCTTTGTACAAACCCCACTCCTCCCTCACTCTTTAGAGGTACTTTTTTTCGTCAGTAGTTTTGCCCTCGTGCTCTCCTGGATTAGAGAACCCCACATGCAGGGATCTATTTATTTGTGAGGCATGCCTGTTGTCCCACGGCTTGTGTTCTTCTCCTCCAGGCAGGGAGACGTGGATTATCCTGTATAAATAAATACGGCTGATGCTGATGTAGCTTTTAATGAGTTTGCAAGGATGTGAAGAGTGATCTTCAGCTTTTCACGTTATGTCAGGATTTTTATGCCTGTGTTTGCTTTTGTTTTTCTAATAGTGACAGTCGTTTCCTTTCCTAGAAAGAGATTTCACCATTTTTTTTTTTTTTTTTTTTTTTTATAAACACAGTTGAAACCACATATGTTTTGATCTGCAAAATGTCCCGGCTTACATGCAATGGGAAGGTTGTACAGTATGGAAGGTGACAGACTGAAGTTCCCATATGGATATGATTGAAAGAGCACACAAATATCTTAGAAGGTTATGTTTCTTCATACAGATGGTGTAGGGTGATGTTCCTTGGAGGCAGGAGCCATGATTTGATCTCGACCATTAAACTGTATTTTTGATCCTTAATAAAAAGTTGCACTTATCTCAGTAGCTCCTTCAGAGGTAGGTTTCGCAGATTCTCTTAGCTTCTTCAGGTGTTAAAGTTTAGAACCCTTAAAGATTGGGTCACAAATTATACCTGTCTCTTTAACCATGACTGTCTTTATGAACTATGAAAGGTGTGCTATAACTGTATAGAGTGCGGCAGACATCCTAGTCCTTGTATATCATCTGTTGTACGGTACATTTTTTGCAAACTTTGGTCTAGAGCCCCACTAGGGCTAAAGGTCAATGTGCATCATTGCTTTCCCTGAAATAAATATGTTGACACCCTGTGTATAACATTGGGTTATGTAAATGAGTATTTTTTGTCTAGTGACGGTACATGTTGCGTGTTGCACCACCCCTATAATAATAAATTTATTTGTATAGCGCCAACAGATTCCGCAGCGCTATATACATAACTACGTAGACTCGTGTTGGACATGGAGAGTTGCATATCTCCATATATTTACTGTAGGCTTCCCATTGCCTTTGCAGCAGCTGTGATGGAAGCCACCTTTCATGTGATGCTTATGTGATGCTTAAGTAGACAATCAACAGGCCGAATCCCCCGCTGACAGGCACATGAGTGATCAGCGTTGTGTTTGCACTTTTTTTCTGGCAGTCTGTAGCGGATAGCCATGGAAAATTCCAGGATCGCCACTCCCTGCACACTGCACTAACAATTATTGTTTATTGATCTCTGTATGGTGCTCAGGGGGCTGTGAACGAAACCACATTCTAAAACTGTTGATAAGATGACTAGTCAACTGGAAATTCTTCAACAATATGGTGTTTAGGACAGGTATCCTTTTTTGTTGTGTGACAGTCTCACTATAAAAAGGGAAGATGGCTACGTTTTTTTAGGGTGCGTTCACACCTACAGGATCTGCAGCAGATTTGATGCTGTGTTCAGTTATTTAAATGAAATCTGCTGCAGAAAATCAGCTGCAGATCCTGTAGGTGTGAACTCACCATAAAAAACCTTTTTAGGGTGTGTTCACACCTACAGGATCTGCAGCTGATTTTCTGCAGCAGATTTCAGTTAAATAACTGAACACAGCATCAAATCTGATGCTGTGTTCAGTTATTTAACTGAAATCTGCTGCAGAAAATCAGCTGCAGATCCTGTAGGTGTGAACGCACCATTAAGGACTAGAAATGGTGCTCATCTGGAGAACTTTCCATCTTCATGGATCCAATGTTACGATCTCAATTGACCATTATGGTGGAAATGCATCCAGTGATTTTTTTTTTTTTTTTTTTTAAAGGTATATTATATACATATATATATACGCAAAAAAGCTTGCATATTATGTAATAAATATAAGAATAAACCCTTTTGTGCCGTCACACAGAGATACGGATAAGCCCACAGCTTAGTATTTGCACCAGATTCTATTAAGGGGCATTAATATGGTTATGGGACCCATAGTTGGCCAAAAAGTGGAAAATGGATCTTAAGGCCCTATTACACGGAACGATTATCAGCCGTATGCGGCCGATATCTGCCGTTACAGCTGATAATGGTCCCATGTAATAGAAGGCAACGATCGGCCAATATGAACGATGTTGGCTGATCGTTTCTGTCATTTGTCTTTCAACATGTTGAAAGACAAACGACTGTGATAGCAGCGATCTGCCGCCGTCTCTCCGTTGAATAGGAGCGGCAGCAGCAGACTGCCGCTATCCTCTATGGGCTAGCGATCACCCAGACAGCTCCGCATGGCGGGTGATGTTGCAGCTCTGATATATGGAGCTGGGATACAGTGCCTATGCCCTGAACAGCATAATGGAGGTGATAGGCCAACCTTGAGTTTCTCATAGCCAGAAAAATGCAGCTTATGTCTGTTATGTATGTCTGTCTTCTACTCCTAGTTAATATAAATACTCAGCGTTCTAATTTAGAATATGTCATTCCAGGCTAAATGAATACATGATTCCAAGCCAGACACTAATTCACTATGAGACTAGCTCTTTCCATAACACATAAACCCATGCCCATTTTAAAGTGCTCTTAAAAACAGCCCTGAGAGGGATCAATAACCCCACGCTGACAATAAAAGTAATCACTAACACTTTGTACATTTGGTTTTGATGACTAGTTTACATTATTGGCTTTTTTTTTGCCATGACTTGTTGGCGTGGGTTCTGGGGTTGACATCTTCTGCTTACTGTACAGATGTGACGAGAGACAAGGGTATATTGCTAGAGAAGAATTGAAGAGAATATGGAAGATTCAGGATGGATTCTTTTTTTATTCTTTTGTGACTGCATGGTGTCGACTACTTGTAAGTCACTCCATACTTTTCAATAAGAAACAGGATCGCACTAGCAGACAGTGTGGATCAGGAATCGCTCTGTAGGCCTAGCCTAATATCCCAGATGCCACTATGGGAAGTGCCTAGACTCTAGAGCCTTCTGCCCAGCTTAGTAAAACTCTACCATCCTATCAGGAGACTGCTAGAGCCCATAGAAGGAGCTGGATAGGAGATTAAAGGGCTTATCCAGCGCTACAAAAACATGGCCACTTTTCCCCCTCTCTTGTCCCCAGATTGGGTGGGGTTTCAAACTCAGTTCCATTGAACCAAATAGAGCTTAATTGCAAACTACACCTGAACTGGAGACGAGAGGGGGAAAAGTGGCCATGTTTTTGTAGCACTGGATAGCCCCTTTAAAGCAGGAATGGGGAATTGGCAAAAGCTGAAGGGCTGAAGGTTCCCCATCCTTGGCTTAAAGGAAACCTGTCACATTGTAGATGAAATCCTATCATATTATAGAGCAGGAGGAGCTGAGCATATTCATATATAGTTTTGTGGAAAAATTCTTTAAAAGTTTGAATTCTTCACTTCCCGCTCATTGTCGGTTTAAGAGACCATATACTTTTTATATACTGTTTTTTTTATACAGCGCTTTGGAATGTGGTAGAGCTATAACTTCACAATACATTTTTGTTCTTCTCTTTTCGAGCATATTTAGTCTATTCTAGCTCGGCCAGAAATATTATAATAGCGTCCTAGAGAGGGCTGTGAACTCCATGCTAGGAATGTCGTTCATACACTTAAAACAGGAAACTGCAGGAATTCCCATTCCTATTGTGCCACGGTGCGGGGGGGGGGGTCTCTCTTTTACGCAACGGCTCAAGATCTACAGGTTGTAGAAAACTGCATTATCAACGTGCAGCATTGCCAATGGAGACTGGTGAATGGGCGAGCATCTATAGGACTATATGAATGTCAGGCAACTTGAGCAGTAGGGATGTGGGTAACCATAGACAATACCTCCTTGGTGATCCTTTTGAATGATTTCTATAGGAGAATGAATTTAGTAACACAGATGGGGCCCAGTCTGCTCAGTCTCCCTTTGAAGGGTTTTTGATCGTATATGGATTTTTTTTTTCATGTTTATTAAGCTTTTGTATTTCTTTTAGTCGTTTGTATTTTTTAAAAAATTTAGTTAGTATATGTATTTCTTCTGAACGTATGTATAGTCAGTTGTAATCTCCATTATATATACAGTAGTGATGATTTTTACTTATAAGCCCCTCTTAAAGGGGTACTCCAGATAGAAATGATTAAAAAAATAGTATATTGCTTGAGTAAAGTTATATTTTAAATTAATTAAAAAAAAGTAGAATTTTTTTTATTTATAAATTAATTTTTTTCGGTAAGGGACAATACGGGCCTCTCAGTTATCACCAGTGTTCGTGTCGGGAACTGCAGGGCTTTGCCATTGGTACAAATTCTTAAAATATAAAATACACACAGGGAAGCTGCCTGTCAGTATCGCTATTTGCATGGAAGCCATGAAAGGGCTTCTCGACTGATCTGCCCTTGATGCTCTTGGACCATGTAATACAACCCTTACCCAACATTAGATGTAGAGGAGAAAGGGAGCATTGTGCATGTTGCATTTTAGATGACTGATCCTTATATTCTCTGGAAGGTAAGTTGCTATTAGAGGTGTCTACTGACTTTCTCCCTATATCCAGGCTTGACTGAAAGCCATTTTATGTGTATGACCACTTTTATATTATGGGTCCCCCAGTCGCAAGCTGATTGTGGGGCTATTCGCTGCAGGATACCCTTCACAGTTAGCTCTTTGCAATCAATGGATATTAGATATTCAGTCTATATTCTCATCCTTGCAGGATACTTACTTTAGACTTACATTTATACTGGTTTTGACTGGAGATGATCGAACATCGAGAAATCTTATCTTCGATCAAACTCGAACCTTCAGCATTTGATTCCCGATGCCTTTCCGTTCTGTGGGGAAGGTGCAGACTGCCCGAGTACCACCTGGAAAACAGGGGTACAGCTTATTACCTAGGCTGTATCCCTGTTTTCCAGGCGGTACTTGGGCAGTCTGCACCTTATCCGCGGAACGGGAAGGCATCGGGAATCAAATGCTGTAGGTTCCAGTTTGATTAAACCTAAGATTTCCCGATGTTTGATCATCTCTAGTCTTGACCTTGGTCAGTAAAGGATGGAATTATCTATTCAATGGCTATACATGGCCTGATTTACCATGTTTATATTGTAAGTTCAGTCGGGGCCAGAACCCATGAGGATTCATTCTCCGTTTTGCTGTATTTGTTTTCTTTTTATTAAAATATTTTGTCTTTTAAATAGTAAGGAATAATTCTATTTCTATTAAAGCATCTTATTGTTTCGGTAGAGAACATTATTAACCATTGCAAGATGGGCCATCTGCTGCTAATAACATATAAAACAATATGCTTTATTATGGCATTTCTTGAAATTGTTCCCTTTTTTTAATTTTTATTTGGGACATTGTTATTTCCATATTGTGTTTTGCCTTGTCTCACTGTTGACGTAGCTGCTGGCCATCTATCATGGCTTTGGGTGGTCTCTGAGGGTGGGATGCGTTGTGTTACCTAAGACCCCAGCTAGTGTGAAGACTGCTAATGGCCAGGCTATATATTTAGAGAAGGTGTAGGTTTGCACCCCCTGCTGTAGCAAAGGGTGGGACTCATCTTTGATTACAGGATGTTGCTTTTGGGCCATAGCGATGGTTTGTTTAAATTTGGATCCTAGACTTTGCTTAATTTCCTTTTAACTCTTCCTGACCTGCAGAGCAGTGGCCCTTCATGTGTATCTGAGCGTCATCATCTTCAGTGAAGGATAAACCCGGAACTAGACAGATCACCAGTGACGACTATTGTCCACATTCCTGCCCTTCATTTATATAGCACCAACTTATTCCACAGCGCTGTACATAGTTTATCATCACTCGTAACGATGTGTTCCATATTTCTAAAGCTTCCATAAGTCCCCCAGTTTGAAAAATTGTAACTTGGTATATGAGCATGATTTTTCAATAAGAACAACCCCATGTCCACATCCTGATACTGGGTAGAAAGCCCTCTCATTTTAACCCACTGCTACCTGGTCAACTCTTCTGACTCTCCCCCGGTGCCCGTCCACATCACCGCTGCTTCTCTCTGACTCCTGAATTAAACCCTTCACCGATAGCTGCTCCAGGCAGCCAGCACTAGTACTAGTAGGTACCAGCACCAGCAGGTTTGCAGCCACCTGGGGAGTTCTGTGTGTGTTGAGAAAGTTATCTGATTAACCCCTTCCTTGCTGATAAAGTGTTCTTTATTGATACAGAACACCTTACCTACCTTATTTGGGTTGTGGAATGGATCATCTGAGTTTCAACTATTTCTTTTGGGAAAATTTGCTCTGATATAAGAATGATTTGGATTGCAAGCATGCTCCCGGAACAAATTATACTAGTAATCCAAGGTTTCACTGTGGGTTCAGACGTAAGTATAAGGTGTATGACGCTCTTATGACGCCCTACTGACAGATTATGTTGGTAGAGAAGTCAGTGCTTCACACTACAGGTTCCTATGGTCGGGGTGGCTGCTGTAAAGAAAATCCCTAATTGGTGTACAAAGCAATATGGCGCCAATATTATTGTTGAGTGTGGAAAATAAAATAATCTGCATTAAAATAAATTGAGAAAAAAAATATGTATCAGTATCTGGTTTTAATTTGTAAAATGTATTAGTCAGGAAAACATTTTTACGGCAATGCTGTCCATTAAAAAAAACAAAACATATCACAATCTAAAAAACCTGATTGGATTGGACAAGTATTTTTGTGGACGGGGAAAAGTCTCCTAGTACCAGTTTAGCTGAATCCTATTTTAGTTTTTCCACTTTCTTGGCACAAGCGACAAAAACAATTGATATGCTGAGCCGAGTGCTTGTTCTGTTTCTGTTGGCTTTTATGTAGTTTCTTTCCTTTTACAGTCAGTGGAAAACATAATAGGGGTGGTTGATGACTGCAATAAACTCTTGCATTGTGCTTTATGGACTCAAGACTTACTGTTGAAATCATAAAATGATATACTGTAGCACATACTTATAATAGCGTGTACATTGGTGAAGGATGGCCTCCATCTTAAAGGGGCATCACGCCTAAAATAGTAAAAATATATAGTTCGTGTCATAATTTCCATACAATTAGGGCCCTATTACACAGAGCGATAATCGGCTGAATTGGGACGACTATCGCTCCTTGTAATAGATCAGCAGCTAGTCGTTGTTTTAGGTTTGATCCTAATATCGTTGAGCCCCAATGTGTAATAGCGATGCACAGCCGACCACCTTACACCTTACCTCTACCTGCTCCCGGTCTTTTCTTCTGTGTTCCACAACTTCCCCATCCCAGCGGCTGCAGTGTCTGAGCGGCCTGTCAGCCGACAGGCTGCTGAGCCAATCACAGGCTGTGGCGGTCCCGGTAAGGTGTCAGGTGTTTGGGCGAGGGCTGCATGGACATCACTAACGATGTCCATGCAGCTCTTACTGCCTGATTATCGGGCCATCCAGTAAACGAGAGCCGATTTTACTAAAAATTTTTACATTTGATACCTTACGTGCAGAGGACTTGGTAAAGCTTGACTCGAATGGGGCTGTATTGCGGTTTCTTGCACAGTAGGTAACCGGGAGAGTCATTGTGCTGAAGAAATGCAGATGACCTCCGACCTTTCATTCTCTAGATCTTTTAGGGGATTACAAAGGTTGGTGCCACAACACTAAATCATGGCAATACCCTTTTAAATAAAATAACCAAATAGTCTAATTGGATAAATTCCCTGGGAGTTAGAGCGATATCCAAGATAAATATCTGTCAGCTTCCCCTTATGAACTGTGAATGTTGGCTAGTGGGCTGATTTTTGTTTTTCAAGGAAGTTGGCAGATTTAAGGCTTTTACGTTATCTGATATTATCTTAAAGAAGTGGGAAGCATATGAATGTATGGCTTGGCACCAGAAAGGAGAATCCCTATGTCCTGTTTTATAGACAGAAAGTCTGTCCAGGTCTTCATGTCTCTTGTTGATGTTTAAATAGTAAAGACAAAAGAGGACGTTGACTCCAGACAGCCTGATGTAAGTGACCCAAGAAAATTTTATAGTGTTCATGGCTAATGGTGGCCACACACCTTCAATTACTGATGTCTGAACGTCATTTATCTCTCCTGTCCATCCCATACACAGGAACGTTTGGCACAGCTGAGTTTTCCTGTGTTCTCTATGGGGAGAGTTATCTCTCCTAGAACAAAAGGGGTAGGCGGTGATTTTCCATCACCGACATCATCTGTTGGTAAATAGGAATGAGGAAAAAGAAAACAGGCAAGAGGCGGCGCCTCGTGTGATACCGTACAGTAAGGAAGAAGGAAGGTGAGGTAAGTAGGAGGCTCGCCTTGTTGCCACTTGGGCTTAATGCATATCACCCCTTAAATGGGGTACCGATGTAGAGTCCGAATGGTCCTGGTGCTGAAGACTGCAAGCTAGTATGGAGTAGCATGCCAGGATGCTCCCTATGTGGGGGCCCGTGTAAAATTGCAGAAAAATTGGCAAACTCCTAGGAAACACCAGCGCTGTCTTCACAAAGTCATAGGACCAAGGTTTTAGGTGAAAGCATCATCTGTTGGTGGACGTTCAGAAGAGCCCAATACTAATGGCCACTGCAAAGTAGATATTACATATGTGCTGCCATATGGTCCTTAAAAAAATCTCTGTATGATATAGGCCTCCTCCCCAAGAAGCATACCCATAGAGCAGCCAATGAAGTGCATTTTTGTATGAAAATGGGTATATTATATTATTACTATGGCCCAATAGACTACCTTGGGTGTTGTAGAGTGAGACTTCCATATGATACTGAAGCCTGCCAGTTTAGATCCTATTGGGACGTTACTGAGTTGCGGTAAAGCAATAGAGTGGAGCCATAACTGTAAGTTGTCGTTCTGAGATTTATTAACGCTAAGTAGATAATGGTGGGTTACATCACTGTACTATGAAGTCGGTCCTCTCGTGCCTCCTCCCTTGGACAGGACGTGTATTTCCACCTCCTGCCGCCTAATTGAGCTGAGTGCTGGTAATCGCTTACCCTGCAGCTCGCACGCTTCCTGCGATTACAAGAAAAGCTCTCATTGAGAAGGGACTAGCTGGGTCATGTTATATATAATGCAATCATATGTTAATGTTGTTCTGTTCACCATTAGGTAAAGATTCTCTTTGCTTTGAACTAGAGTTTTAGTTCTAGAGCATATGTCATTCGAGGGGCTTCATTGAATGCAGACAGTTCTCCGGCACTACTTATACACTACAAGTGAGAAGGTTTAGATCTGTGAGTGATCTAGTATAATCTGTTTAAAAAAAAAAATCATCTGTGCTGGCCCTGTGAGATAAGTGTATGGCGGCCGACTGACTCCAAGATAACTTAAAAGGTCGGGCATGCTGGATTTCGACTACCAGACCATATTGTTCTCTAAGCGAGAAGTTGCCAACAAAGCTGTCCAACTTGGGCTTACCTCTCCTCATTCCCCTGGTGTCCTGCTGCCTTGTCTGGGTTTTACCACAGCCGCCTCCAGCACTTCTAAACCAGTCTCTGGAGTGATATATCGCTCAGCCAAGTGTTGGCTGCGGCACTGTCCTGTCTCGGCCAGGGATTGGCTGAGTGGCCTGTCACTTCAGGGATGGGATCTCTGTGTCTGCTGCAGTGAGCGGGGAATCTTACTGACAAGGCTGGAGGACACCGGGGGAGCGTGGCCAGGTAAGTACGTCTATATTATTTTACACCAAAGCAAGGACTTTGGTATAATAGGCTCTGTAAGTTTGTGCTGATTTACGCATGGCGCATTGGCGCATGCTTACCCAGGATATCTGGCTGTGTAAGATCTTGGGATCCCTGTTCTCAAGGTCACAGAGAGCCCCAATGGTAAGACCCCCTGCAATCTTTTAGTTATGCCTTATCCTGTGGACAAGGTATAACTTGTCGACATGGTAACACCCCTTTAATTAACCTTAATAAGGTTAATAATACACTTTAAGAAGAAGAGGCTTGTCCAATCTCGAAATGCATCGGATGTTAATCTGTATATGGAATAAATCTCGTATATGAGAAAGATATCCAAGCTCAGCGCAGGTATCTAGATTAGTACTGAGCCAGTGATGATAAAACTCCCAATTTTCCCAGTAAATTGAAAGTGGGTGTATGATAAGGTTATCAAAAACTGAGCATCTTCCATTGATGTGAACAGCTTTATTTTAAAGAGATATGTTCCAACGTACCAGGATATCGCTGATGACCAAAAACTTTCTCACTCGAGACTTGACCATGGTATACATGCATGGGCCAATTTGACCTCCTTAGATATACAATCCAAAATGGAAGGCAGCAGAAACAGATTGTAGGGGCAATGGCCATGTGGCTCCAAATGTTCCCATTTTCTCTTTGGAATCTTTCTATGTATATGTATATAATATATATATTATATATAATATATATATATATATATATATATATATATATATATATATATACATATATATATATATATATATATATATATATATATATAGGCAGTTTTGTATATGATAACATAGAGAATTAGGAGGCTGTGGGTTTTTTGTTTGTTTTTTTTCCCACCATTTCAGAGCAAAGTAATTTTTTTTAATCTTTATTCCTGTAATCTATGGGAAATATAAATTGGGATTACCTTACCTTGTATCTGATGTCCGCTGGTCGATTGGCTTAAATCACACATCTCCACTAATCTGTGCATCTTCCTTTTACTACAAAGAGCAACGTAATCTGCCGACTTCAATTTCCTTTCTCATTTAAAAAGCTAAAATTAATTTGAATGAGACAAAAGCAAAGTTCTCAGTCAAAGCAGCAGAAGGGAAAGCCATAGGGTGTGATGTGCTGCAGCCCGGTACAGATGCTTGTGATTACATCCTCCGCAAACCATTGTCGGAAAGCCTCATCCCGTTTCCAATGGCTGTCGAGTAGCAGATGTGGAATTAGGTTTTCAAACACAGTGTATGTATATAATAGTTTACATGTGGGAAGAAACGCGTAACAACAGGCTGGTTGTAAGGGGAAAATGAACAACATAGCCACTTTCTTCCCATTACAAATCAATGGTGAGGCTTACTGCAAGTCTACTTCTGAAAACCCATATGTCATCAATGATTAACATTATATACATTATGCTTTCTGCAAGGCTTTTCTATTTGACGCTGATGTATAGGCATGTCATAAAGAGGCACCAAAGGGTGGAGAGCCTCAAAAAGAGTATCTTTTAATGTGAAGTATTCTCCACGACAGTAGTCACCGTTTGTGGGTGCCATGATGTACTACGTACTGTATCATCGTCACTCCAGAGGTAAAGGCCCTATTACACGAAGCGATTATGGCCGATAATAGTCTTGTGTAGTAGAAGACAACGATTAGCCAACATGCACAATGTTGGCTGATCATTGTCTTTCAACATGTTGAACAATGAACAATCTGCTGCCGTTACCCCGAGCAATAGGAGCGGCGGCAGCAGACTGCCACTATGTTCTATGGCCCGGATGATCTAGCGATCACCCCGACAGCCAACCCCCTTAATCTTCTGCTCATTCAAGGTTGAGGGGGTTATCCAGTAATATAAAAAGATGGCTGTTTTCTCTAGTTTAGGTCTAGTTTGCAAGCAAGCTCCATTGACTTTGGTGGAACTACATTTGCAAAACCCCACCCAAACTGGAGACAAGGCTGTGTCTGGAAAAAAATGGCTTTTTTTTTTTTTTTTTTTTTTTTTTTTTTTTTTTTTATAGCATATGATAACCTCTTTAAGGAGTCCAGTGGGTGGTCCTACAGAATGATTGGCAGTTGTTTTTGTATACACACATAGTAAAGGCTGGTAACAACTGAAAAAGATCACTCACTGGACCCTAAACATTAAGTGAGTAGGATTTTTAAGCAATATGTTGTCATACTATACTTGTTTCCCACAAATATGCTTGTCAATCAGTTCAGCTGCTCCGGCCTTATAACATGATGCGTACAAATTGGGCATAGCCATACACTTAAAATGTTGACTTGAGCAATCTGTTCTTCTCATCTTGTAAATATATTCTTCTACGATTTTAAATGTCTTTGACAGAAGTTTATTCCACCACAGCAGACATCTCTGGTAACAGCTTATCACTAGTGTTGAGCGGAGAGGCCAAACTGTTAGGGTTCAGCAATGTTCTCTGAACCTGAACGCTTCCCGTGGCTGCACCATAGGCTTTATCCATGGTTTCCAGGACTCCCTAGGGCGGCATCCAACCTCTGCAGCCGTGGTGAGTCAAATGGCGAGCGTTCGGGTTCAGATGTTGTTGCTGAACCCCAACCGTTTGCTCATAACTACTCCCATACAAAGCGTCAGGCATGTTGAAACCCTACTTGCCTGATCCCTCCTCTCATTTCATGCTGTTGGGGGGGGGGGGGGGGGGGACCGGATATCACGATACGCGTTAGGTAGTTGGCGGATCCTGCCGTATTCAAACAGCAGATGGTTGGTTAGTATGTATATTATCATGGTGGTAATGAGTTACTTGGGTAATTTTTTTTAAATATATTGAAGGCCTGTATTTATAAAAACTACAGACCTTTTCTTTTTACTTGCCGCTCACATCTTATTTCCGTATGTCTGTTGGTTGTATGATCTAAAAGCCACATGTGTTCTGCATTACTTTGATCCTCTTATAACTTCTTACCACAGTAGTTCTTCTAGCCAATGATATTTAGGAGTAAACTTAAATTGCCACCCCTTGTAACGAGGTTCAGAGTGGTCTCTTGCACTATATATATATATATATATCTGTCTTTTTATGCGCATGCTTTATTACTTGTTTTTTAGGTTGTGTTAGCTGAGAATATAAGCAGTACCTATTGTTTGTTCTGTAGCGTGTAATAAAGTTTTATATTTGGGGACGAGCCGTTGGGTAATGTGTGTTGATCGTGCTGTGCGCCATTAGGCGGAATGTTTTAGCCCTGTTGTTTTCATTGGGCCTTTGTAAACATGGAAAGAATGTTATATGGAAGTGTTTATAGCCTGGTTTATGGTGAGGGACGCTTGACTTTCTGATGTTAAAAGATGGAACATCCCATCTGTGCTTCTTTAAAAGCATGGAATAATAAAACTAAGCCGATGTTCTCAGTTTTAATGGAGTTCTTATGGGATCTGTCAATGTTTGTCTGTGTTGCCGGTGTTGTGTCAGGGCGGTTAAATCTCCATAATGGACCATGCTCCTAATGGAAGTTGTAATTCAGAACCAATCTGCAACATGTCCACCATGTTTGTAGTATTCTGTACTCCAGGGTATTTTTCCAGGTCATCAGGTAGTTTTCAGTCCTCCCAAAGCAGGTACCCCATTACTGCATGCTTCTCCCGTCTCGTTCTCCTGTTTGATGGGGTCTCTGCAGTGAGACCCCCCCAGTCAAAACTTTTGATATGTTCCTGTGACTGTGCCCATTTAATCACTTTATACCATACATTGTTATACTTAAAGAGGATGTACCACCAGGTACATCCTCTTTAAGCTGAACCGACGGATGGAACGGCGCCGTCACGGGGAGCCGGTGCCCGGTTCCTGTGCACGGCGCCCTTCTATGGACCGGAACCGGACGGTGCTCAAGCACTGGAGGTAGGGCGGGCCTGGTGGTACATCCTCTTTAAAGGGGTTGTCCGGCGATAAAAAATTATTCACAGAATAACACACATTACAAAGTTATACAACTTTGTAATGTATGTTATGTCTGTGAATGGCCCCCTTCCCCGTGTCCCACCACCCCCACCCGTGTACCCGGAAGTGTGGTGCGCTATACATTACCTGTCGCGTGCCGACCACGGTCTCCGATCGTCAGCAGTGACGTCTTCTTCGGGAGCTTGGCGGATCTTCCCGAGTGCCGGCCGCCCTCTGCAGCGTCATCCGAAGCTCAGCCGCGATTGGCTGAGCATAACTGTGCTCAGCCAATCGCGGCTGAGCAGCTGATGACGTGGCCGCGTCATCAGCCGCTCAGCCGCGATTGGCTGAGCACAGTTATGCTCAGCCAATCGCGGCTGAGCTTCGGATGACGCTGCAGAGGGTGGCCGGCACTCGGGAAGATCCGCCAAGCTCCCGAAGAAGACGTCACTGCTGACGATCGGAGACCGTGGACGACACGACATGCGGTGAGTATAATGCACCACACTTCCGGGTCTAGCGTGGGTGGGGGGAAACACGGGGAAGGGGGCCATTCACAGACATAACATACATTACAAAGTTGTATAACTTTGTAATGTGTGTTATTCTGTGAATAATTTTTTATCGCCGGACAACCCCTTTAACCCTTTGAGGACCAAGCCCAAAATGACCCAGTGGACCACACCAAATTTTCATTTTTGCATTTTCGTTTTTCCCTCCTCCCCTTCTAAGAGCTCTAGCACTTTATTTTTCTATCTACAGGGCTGTGTAAGGGCTTGTATTTTTCAGGAATAGATGTACTTTGTAATGGCATCTTTCATTCTACCATAACATAACACGTATGAAGAAACCCTAAAATATTATTTATGAAAACATAAATTGGTGAAATTGTAAAAAAGAATGCAATATTGTAACTTTTGGGGGGTTCCTGTGTCTACGTAATGCACTATATGGTAAAAGTGACATGATACCATTATTCTATAGGTCAGTCCGAACACAACCATATGCAGGTTTACACAGATTCTCTTGTGTTTATATCTCTTATTTTATTAAATCCTTTTTTTTTTTTTTAAATTATTAATAAAACGGGCCTATTGTGACTCTTATAACCGTTTTAGTTTTTTCACCTAAGGGGCTGTATGGGGTGTCATTTTTTTGCGCCATGATTTCTTCTTTTTATTTATACCATATTTATGTATATATATATATATATATATATATATATATATATATATATATATATATATATATATATATATATATATATATATATATATATATATATATATAAATACACACAAAATCGTCAATCCTGGCGCTTTTTTCCCTCTTTTCGTTTACGCCGTGCGCAATGGCAATTGTTATGTATTAATAGATCGGACAATTGCGCACGATATATAATGTTTATTTGTTTTATTTTTATATGTTTTATTTACATAATGAGAAAGGGGGTTGATTTTAATCTTTATTGGGGGAGAGGCTTTGGGGTATTTATAAAAACATTTTAACTTTTTTTTTTTAATATTTTAAGTCCCATTGGAAGACTTTTACATGCAGTATTTAGATTGCATACACTGATCATTGCTATGCCCTAGGCATAGCACTGGATCAGTGTAATAGGCGCTCTGCTGATTGAGCCTGTGCCTGTGCCAGACTCAATCAGCAGAGTGCCGATCGGACCGCACGGAGGGACGTAAGAGACAGTGTGGGGGTCCTGATCGGTAAGTGACAGAAGCTGCCCCTGTCACTTACACTTAAAGTGACTGTACCACCAGGCCCAGGCTGAAGCGCTGGAGGCGGGCCGACCCACCCTTAGTGGGAGGAAACCCCCTCCCCCCTATGATAGGGTTCCATTGATTCTAATGGAGTCACGTCACGGAGGGGCTGGAGTTTCTTCCCACTAAGGGTGGGTCGGCTTGCCTCCAGTGCTTCAGCCTGGACCTGGTGGTACAGTCACTTTAAACACCACGATCACTGCAGCCTGTCATTAACGGTGAGGGTCCAGCTGCTCACTGCAGCCAACCCCCACCTGCTAAGAAGTGCGCTTCGCTACTTTCCAATCTGAGACAGTGCTGTTCGCCGCCACTTCTGTCTGTTACAAGGACTGTTCAAAGCAGTAGCAAATTCCTAAACAAAACTTCTCCTGATCTTGACAGTTCATACCATGGACAGAGATGGCAGCAGAGAGCACTTTGTCAGAGTGGAAAAAATACACCACTTCCTGCAGCACATACAGCAGCAGCTGATAAGTGCTTGGGATTATTTTTTAAATAGAAGCACATTACAAATCTATATAACTTTGTCACCAGTGGATTTGATTTTCACCCCTTTTAAGTATTTCGGGTCCTGTCATGTAACTGTTGATCTGTAATTTAATAGCAATAGAATCAGGGCAGCCTTCAAAAGACCCCTGGCTGCTGTGATGACCAATCAGCACCCTGTAATTGCATTGTGACCGGGGGAAGAACAATCAAATTCTAAAAGGGGCCAGTATGTGATTTCAAACCACCTAGATGCCACAGTTACCATTGACCACTGCATCTAAATGGTTTAAAGCGACTCTATACCCACAATCTGACCCCCCCCCCCCCAAACCACTTGTACCTTCAGATAGCTGCTTTTAATCCAAGACCTGTCCTGCGGTCCGTTCGGCAGGTGATGCAGTTATTGTCATAAAAATGTACTTTTAAAATTGCAGCTCCGTGCCCTACGGGCGTATCTGTGCCCTAACTTTGCACCACCCATCCGTCCCTCCTCCCCACCCTCTTCATCATTAGGAATGCCACTGAAACATTTACTTCTGTTTGAACATTGCACAGGTGTCTTAATGATCCAGCCCATGTGCTGTGGTAACATAGGTGGTGAATAATAGGCAATCTGCCTGGAGCATTCCTAATGATGAGGAGGGCGGGGAGGAGGGACAGAGGGGTGGTGCAAAGTTAGGGCACAGATACTCCAAGCCATGGCCGTTGGACACAGGGCTGCAGGTTTAAAGTTGTTTTTTTAGGACAATAACTGCATCACCTGCTGAACGGACCCCAGGACAGATCTTGGATTAAAAGCAGCTATCCGAAGGTACAAGTAGTTTGGGGGGTCAGATTGTGGGTTCAGAGTCGCTTTAATGATGGGCATCAGAGAGTGGGGTAAAATAGATCTATTTGTAATCGTGCAGATCTATATATCATTAATGGTCTAGCTATACAACATTGTGTGTAGGATAGCTCGGACTAGGCTTCAGATTGGTAATATACTGTATAGTTTTTTCATTGTAAGAAAGAAGTAGTTTCCCATGTAAATACATAATGCCTTTCCTATAACCAGGGCCTCTGGCCGGCTCCCAAGTGGTCTTGTCATCTGAGCCCCGTCAGATCTCTCCCGGCTCGCTCCTTCCTCGCACTCTCACTACCTTCAATGCTTAATTGGATTTTAACACTACTTCCGCTACAGTCATCTGGAAGCTATTGAGAAACAAACTTTTTTTTTTTTTTGTATGTAATTGCTAATTGTGGTTTATACAGTCAGTAAGGTTGTTAAATCAATGGGACTTAAGGCGTCTCATTCCATGGTTTGTTTTTACATTGTCGATTGTCTGGATGTGGCTTTTTTTTGACTCTTTAGAACCTGGATAGTTATGACGCTGCATCTTCTTGAGTCCCTGTAAAATTAAGGAAATACCGCAAATAAATCCCAGTGTTTCCCTGTAAAAAAAAAAAAAAAAGCTTTCTTGTTCTTAAAGGGATTATCATCAGATAATTCCCGTTTCCACTTAAAGGGAAACTGATGCCAGGATTTCTCCAGTTCTCTGTGGGACTCTGTGGGATTCTAGGCATCTAGTTTCCCTATCAGTAGATAGTAGACTATTGTTTTATTATTTTGATAACTATAGAATTTCTAATGAAGCTCTGCAGCTGTGGTGTTAATACTGCCACTTATAGGCAGATCTCTGTATTGCAGCTTGCAATCATTGAAATGGGGTTATTACATAGGTTTCATTTGTATTTTAATCAGGGAATGAAAGACCTGATGGTGGTTTGGTGATCTCCCCACTGGGAAGCACCCCCTTTAGAAAAAAAAAACAGCTGCTTTCTTGCACAAACAGCACCACCCTTGTCACCAGTTTGTTGGTGGTATTGCAATTCAGCTGCATTCCCTTTACTGAATCTGAACTGCAAAACCCAACCCAAACTGAGGATAGGAGCCGTTTCTGCAAGAAAGCGGCCATGTTTTTTTTAAGCCTGGATAACCCCTTGAACATCCTTCTCATGTTGTAAGCAGGTTATATATAGTCTGTTTCTTCTGTATTACAAAAACATGACTAATGCTTAAAGGATTTTCAATACATTGTGTTGTGTATTTCCTCAGAAGACATGCCTCGTAGTTCAGGTGTACCGGGTTACTATTTATACTGTTTAACAAGAAACAAAAAGGATAAAAGAAAATTCTAAAGGAAAAACAAGGCTGGGGAGGAAGCTGCCTTTATAAAATCCGTATACAATGATTCAGAGCTGTCATGCCCCAGGAGCAGAAGCCGCATGAGTGAGGTCTATGAAAGATAAAGCTAACAAAACCTCATACATTTCCTGAACCACAAGACGAAACCAACCTCAGCTACAAGTATCATTGGAAATTCAAAAATCCTTGGCCAGTCAACAAAGTATAGGCAAACCTGCATTATAGGATACCCCACTGCTTCTCAGTTCCAGTCCTCATGGCCCACCAACAGGTCAGGTTTCAAGGATTTTCTTAATTATTCACAGGTGATATAATTATACTCGGTGCATCAGATATTCTCACAGGGGATATACTCAGTGCATCAGGTATTATCACAGGGGATATACTCAGTGCATCAGATATTCTCACAGGGGATATACTCAGTGCATCAGGTATTATCACAGGGGATATACTCAGTGCATCAGGTATTATCACAGGGGATATACTCAGTGCATCAGGTATTATCACAGGGGATATACTCAGTGCATCAGGTATTATCACAGGGGATATACTCAGTGCATCAGGTATTATCACAGGGGATATACTCAGTGCATCAGGTATTATCACAGGTGTTCTTTTAGGGTGCGATGTCAATCCCCCTGCGAGTATGTATTCTCATAGGGATGCACTGACACTGGATCCGCAGCGAATTTCGCTGCGAATCCGTAGCGTGAAATCCGCTGTGGATCCGGTGTGTTTGAAGGCATCCCTAATGAAAATTCTTTAACTCCGTAATGGGTGAATGTTAAATTGTGTGAGTGTTAAGTTACCTCAATTTATTGTAACATTAACCTGTCATCAGGTTCATGCTGCGTAAGGCACTTCCCTGAAACAGGGACAGGCTTCACACAATGCATGATTCACTCTGAAACACTGGTATTTGGAATGGGACTCCGAATCATCAGCATGGGCCTTGTGGCTTCAGTACAGTAATGAAATGTATGAATGCAGCAGAGCTGGGATGAAATGGGTGGTAATGCAGGCATAGTGGTGGTGTGCAGTATATGAGAGAAAAAAAATAAATAAATCCAAGAGTTTCCCACAATAGACACTTATTGCCCATTCACAGGGTAGGTGGTAAGTGTTTGATCACTAGCACCTCAGCAGTCACAGAAGGGGGGTACCCTAACCTATCGATAGCTGTCACCCTCAGTCTCACAAGGATTAAAGGGCAACTCCAGCAAAAAAAAGTTTCTTTCAACTGGTCCTAGATTTGTAAGTTATCCCGCAGGAATTTGCATTCTTTCCAGTCTGGAGAGAAGGCGAGGCTTTCTATGGGGATTTGCTCCTGCTCTGGACACTTCCTGTCTTGGACAGAGGTGGCAGCAGAGAGTACTATGTCAGAGTGGAAAGAATACACCACTTCCTGCAGCTGATAAGTACTGGAAGACTTGAGATTTTAATAGAAGTAAATTACAAATCTCGCTTTCTGACACTAGTTGATTTAAAAGGAATTGAAGGCACCCCATCAGTTATCCAATCTGTGGATGGGCAATACCTGTCTATTGTGGGAAACTGCTTTAATTTAAAAAAAAAAAAAATCATAATAGTTGGACCCAATAGTTTTAGTATAAATATAATGATTTTGTTGTTTTTTAGTTGAAACTTGTCACCTTTTCCCTTCCTCAGATGTGCATCTCTGGGCCCTAACAGACCCCAGCTTGATCTGCTGAGAGTTGTAGTACAGCAGGGAAGAGTTAAACTTTTAATTAGCCATTCATGAAAGTTCACGGTTTTGTGAAATGTAATAAACGGAGGTGTTTCCTTACACATTGCTTCTGACATGATGTCAAAAAGGAAATCTCTTTTCCATGCCGCTATGGCTGTGTTCTGTAATACAACCTATTTAATGAGATGTTTGCAAATGCCATAGCCGTCTCTGTAATCCCCTGATTATCTAGGTGGGCTCCAAAGTGATACGTGGCAGAGCTGCCTGTGTAGAATAGGTCATAAGCTAGTGGAGAGGGTGAAATAATTCTGACTTTGGATATATAATGTGTATATAATAATTTGTGTGTATACTATAATACAAGGCATATGGAAGTCTGTGTGTGTATATGGAGAGAACAAAAAGGGTTTTGCTTTGTTTGGAATACCCCTGGTAGGGCTGGGCGATATGGCAAAAAAAATAAAATCTAATTTTTTTGCTAAATAAACTGAAAATTTTTCTCGCGGCATCAGATACTATTTTAATGATGTTTGAGACAACAACTGTATTGCTTCCCAGTGTAACAGTGCTACCCCAGTGACTAGGGCAGACTGGGGGTAACTGAGGGGGACTGGGGCAGGAGTGCACATGCAGGTCCCTGGCCTCTGGAGGAGGCAGCAGGGACTGCAGAATAGGTGATTACTGGAGCTGTACAGCAGGATCCGATCCCGCTGTATAGCTCCAGGAAGTGCAGCAAATCACCCCTGCAGTCCCTGCTGCCTCCTCCAGAGATCGGGGAGCGGGATGCTGTGTGTAAGGGGCGAGGGCAGGCCAGCAGCTCCTGGAGGCCGCCCGCCGCATCTCTCGGGACTGCCCGCCCGCCGGCCGCACCCCGCCCCTCTCCAGACTGTTCGGCCAGCTGACACTGTATCGCGCCGCCCTCCCGCCCCAGACTGTACCACGCCACCCGCCCCAACCGCAATGATTTTTTTGTGAAAATCAAATTTACGATTTTCACAAAAAATCTAATCGATTCAGAAATTCTGGGCGAATTAATCGATTTAATTCAATTAATCGCCCAGCCCTAACCCCTAGAATCTCTTCTCTATGGGATGGGTCAGTCTCTTGTTGCTGTTTAGCTGCAGTAGCAGAC
This sequence comes from Dendropsophus ebraccatus, assembly GCF_027789765.1. Classification (NCBI taxonomy): domain Eukaryota; kingdom Metazoa; phylum Chordata; class Amphibia; order Anura; family Hylidae; genus Dendropsophus; species Dendropsophus ebraccatus. The sequence goes on along the minus strand of NC_091456.1, from coordinate 161,530,510 downwards.
ACAGCCCAATGGTAAGCGTGGCACTGTTTCTGGAAGAAAACACAACCTTTTTTTTTTTCTTTTTTTTTATATTTTCTTAATCTTTTTAATCTTATAGTAGTGCAAGTTGGGCCATCCATTTCAGTATATAATAAGGCCTACTATGTGACACAGAACACCCGTCTTATAGCGGCATTGTTATAGTTCTCATTTTATATTTCAGGAATGATTGATGCTGCATTGCTTTCTCTGACTGGAGCCGTGGACATGTTCTGAGTGATGTAAAAGGTGAGACGTTTTAGATATTTTCCCTAGAACCCTCCAAGGCTTCATTCCGGAGCACAGATATCCTTAGGATATGAGATATAACAGCTGATCAAACCCTTTAAGAGCCTTTCAGGTTAAACCTTGGCCATTGCATCATCTTAATCAACTATAATTAATGGCTCTCTGCCCTTTGCATTTGGGACAGTCACCTTTTAACACTATATTCCCCCTCGACCATTAGATGCAAGAGTAATGAACAGCAAAGAAAAACCTTTAGTACACATTTGATATACCTGTATAAAACCCGTCTGTGTATTCTTTGTGCTCTAAAATCTCTGTTTTAAGGGTGGACAGTGTCATTTGGGCGGGGCTTTACCTCAGTTAGGCCCTCTCCTCATCCAGGAGATAGAGCCTAACTGCCGTGAAGCCCCGCCCAGGTGACATTGTTAACCGTTAAAAAAAACGAGCAAGGGGGGTGATTGTATTACTTAAAAAGAATGGTCCTCAGTGTAAAACATGGATTCTTTATAGGAGAATTATTAACAGGTTAGACAACTCTAACTTGCTCATAGTCCCCTTATTGCACACGGGGTGCCGAGGAGGAAGGTATGTCTCTTAGCTTATACCTCGGCGCTATTCCTGTGCTGTCAGCAGTGTGATCCTCAGTCTGCCCTGCCCCCAGACCGCCGAGCCTGCTCGCTCCTTCTAATGATGATCAGTGGAGTGGGCATATGTTTATGTATCATTCCCACCAGTCACATAAAGCAACAATAACTATGACCTAAAATGTCTGGTAGAGAAATGTATTGTTTTGTTCAAAGCAAAGCAAAAAAAAAAAAAATTCTTTAAAAAAATTTCAAGTCTTCAATTCCTTATTTGCTGCTGTATGTCCTGCAGGAAGTGGTGTATTCGTTCCAGTCTGACACAGTGCTCTCTGCTGCCACCTCTGTCTATGTCAGGAAAGGAAAGGTTTGTCCAGAGTAGGAAAGGTTTTCCATGGTATTTGCTACTTCTGGACAGTTCCTGTCATGGACAGAGGTGGCAGCAGAGAGAACTGTCAGACTGGAAAGAATGCACTGCTTCCTGCAGGACATACAGCAGCTGATAAATACTAGAAGACTTGATGTTTTCAAATAGAAGTAATTTACAAATCTAATAAATTTTCTGGCCCCAGCTTATTTGAAAGGAAATAAATTTCACACAAGTACCCCTTTAAACCCAGTTTATGAGCCACAAATCTGAAATATCTAAAAAAAAAAATCCTGCACCTTTTTTTTTTTGTTTTTGTATTTAACAGAGCAGTCTGTCTGCAGGCTCCCTGCAGAGATCTGTTTTAATCCCTCCTAATAAATCTGTTATTTTCATGGCCCGAGTTATTTAGAGGCCAAGAATCAGCATTAGGGCAACCCGGGAGCACCCTGTGTGATAGACAGTACAAATCATGCATGCATGACACATCAAAGGGAGCGGACTGCTGATGTGGGGTGAAGCTCGCTAGGTGGGGATTAATGTGCGAGCACATTTTTCCTGACCTAATAACCAGCACAAAGCAATACGATAGCCTTGTTTGTCCAGTCTCGGAAATGGAGCCGCTAGTAATGTTCTTTGGCCGCTGCTGTTAAAGGAGATTTTCTCGGGGCGTCCTTTTGTCTTTCAATAACAAGACCCACTTGGTGTTTTTTTCTGCTGCAGGGATTACGTTAGGGATGAGCTGGTACATTATTTTTACTCGTATGGAAATATGTGACGATCGCAAAATTTCTCCCTGCCGCTTTCTTAAACCTATCACAAAAAGTAGATGATCAACGATTTGAAGTGACTCGTATGGATATCCTCTTAAAGGTCACATGAACACTTGGCTGGGCGGAACGTTCATATGTATGGGAAGGTTCGCAGAGAGAGCTGTTGGCTGAATGAACATTAGGCCAATAGTTACTGAAATGGTCATTAGTGTTGAGCGGACTTGCCGTACTATTCGGGCTCTAAGAAACGCTCAGCATTTTACTCCAGGCAGCTGCAGAAGGTGGATGTGCCCTAGGGCTGCCCAGAAAGCATAGATACGGCCTATGGCTGTATCAATGTTTTCCAAAAGTCTATACGGCTGCATCCAACTTCTCCAGTCTCCAGAAGTCAAATGCTGAGTGTTTAGGTTTAAAAAAAGCTGCCAAACCTTAACAGCTCGGCAAGTTTGCTGAACACTAATGGCCATCTCAAAGTTCCATTCATTTCAATGGAGCTGAGCTGCAAAACCACACCCAAACCAAGGACAAGACTGGTGCTATTTCTGGAAGTAAGCAGCCATGTTTTTGTAAACCTGTATAACTCTTAAAGCGACTCTGTACCCACAATCTGCCCCCCAAACCGCTTGTACTGTCGGCTAGCTGTTTTTAATCCAAGAGATCTGTCCTGGGGTCCGTTCGGCAGGTAATGTTGTTATTGTTCCTAAAAAACTACTTTTAAACTTGCAGCCCTGTGTCAAATTGACGTGGCCCAAACTGTCTGTACCCTAGGACTGCACCACCTCTTCGTCACTTCTCCCCGTCGTCTTCATAATTAGCAACGTCCCCATGTAGAATTTCTCCTATTCATCACCTGTCTGGACACTGCACATATGCTGGATCGTTAAGGCACATGTGCAGTGTTCAGACAAGTGATGAATAAAATCCTGCCTGGAGTATTCCTAATAATAAAGAGGGACGGAGAGGCGGTGCAGGCCTAGGGCACAGACACTGTAGACCACGCCAATTTGACAAAGGGCTGCAAGTTTTAAAGTAGTTCTTTAGGACAATAACTGCATCGCCTGCCGAACGGACCCCAGGACAGATCTTGGATTTAAAGCAGCTATCCGAATGTACTAGTGGTTTTGGGGGGGTAGTTTGTGGGTACAGAGTCCCTTTAAGTATTTATGGTTCCAAAACTTGAAACTAGCTGTGCCTATTAACTCAGAGTTAGTCAAAACTGCTATTTTTCACTGTAGTCAGCTGGCAAACCGATGTGTATTTTGGGCCTTTAGCTTCTTCCCAACAGCATATGTTATGGAAGGAAGGATCGGCACTCCTCATGAGTTATATGATAAGCACCGTCTGCCAATGGCTTCCCACTTCCCACTTCCCATTGACATAAACGTGCTGTAGTTTGTGAAGACATGGCGTGCTATGAAAACATAGTGTATGGTGTGAAGCCCTGAGTGTTAGAACGTGAGTATATCCCTTTTTAGTCAGGTCTAAAAGTATATATTTTATGAGCATTTTTAGTTCCACTTTAGCGAGCTCTTAAAATTCAGAAATTTTGAACTTTTTTTTTCCCCCCCCTTTTTTTGGCTTTGCACGGCACAAGTGTTGTGAGTTAAAGTTTCCATTCAGCAATTTTTTTTTTCTCTTCTAAACTGAAATACTCGTGATGTCTGTATACATAGCCAGTAACAAAAAAAAGTGCTGAAATTGCACAGAGTAAAAACCATATGTGCATTGTGACATTGATATAGCAGAGAAGTAAAAAGTAAAATCGGCTATAGAACGTTTTATTTATGACAGAGAAGAGCATTTGCTGTCACTTGGAACACAGGAGTTTTTATACCATGCTAGTTGGAAGGAATGTTGTGTCTTCTTAAAGGATTTTTCCAGAATTAGAAAGCAACACACTTTCTTGCCACACCTTTCCCCAGGTTGTTTGTGTGAGGTATTACAATTCAACTCCATTTATTTAAATGGAACCGAGACAGACTGAGGATAAGAGTGGTGCTGTTTTTGGTAGAAAGCGGCCATGTTTTTCTAAGTTTGGATAACCTCTTAAAATGGGTAATCCAGAGAACAGAAAAGGTCCTACCTCTTCTGCTCTCCGGCGCTCCACTTTCTTTCTCTGACAGTCTCTGGTGATAACGTCAGAGATGGGAGGGGGGCAGGAGCATGTTGTGGCAATGATTATTAGCTGACCAATGTTACAAATGTCGTAGCCCACGCAGTATGCACCTTCTGAGAGTCCATCAGAAGGAAGCTGATAACGGGATTCTACTTGAGACCCTAGGATCATCCTTTATTTGCATAGCAATCTTTTAGAAGGTGTAACATTTACCCCATAGCACCTCCACAGGGCAAATTAAGTGTTACACAGTACCCATTAGGCCGGGTCCTCCAGAAAGAGTGATTCTTTTTGTAGCCGCAACTCAATGATTTCTTGAATGAGAGACCCCACTTTAATTTAGTTGTGCATCCTAGAAATCGGACTCTTTTTGCATTACAGGCTTGGGGTAGTGTCGGCAAGGTTCAGTGTGGGAAACTGATGCAACTTGAGAAATTATAAGCTGTTGAAACCCCCCCCCCCTCCCCCTGCACCCCTGGTGTTTGATGGTTGTCCCATCTGTTTGATGATTTGTAGTAGTCTGTGTTTGTTTGTGTCTTGGAAAGTGTTGCAACGTAAATAATTTAGAACCTCTGTGAATGTGTTTATTAATGGTGGGTTTCATGTCCGTCTGGCATCGCTTCCCTTTTGTTATTTTTATGTTGCGAAAGCCTCATCATATCAGAAGATTACGGTTACTGCTGTTGTTGTCTCTTTTGTTCTTCCCTATCCAAGCAGTCTCTCTGCCCCCGTCCTTCTGATGTTACCGGCACCAGCTGAGCAGATGCTTGGAATTTTATTTTCCAGTCCCTGTAAAGCCTCGTGTCATCTTCATTATACAGAGATTTTTTTTTTTCTCTTGGATTCTAGTGAAATCCCACAAAAAAGCATTTTCTGATCAGATGTGATATTACAGAAGTTTTACAAGAGGTGAGCTCCTTCATCAACCGACGTATGATGCTTCGGTATGTTTATGTGTGCTAAATAGAGGTAGGAGGGGTAAGCCGCAGCCAGACTCATCAGGTAGTGGCTGATCTTACTGAGACCAAAAGATCCAGACAGTTGAAATCCAACATGCCCAACCCTTCTCTCCTCCAACACCATCTGTCGGGGAAGAGCAGGAGACCCCCATCTACAATACATTACGTAGAAATTTGTCTGACTTTTTACTGATGCTTATTGGAACATGAAAGGGGAGATTTATCAAACATGGTGTAAAGTAAAACTGGCTCAGTTGCCCCTAGCAACCAATCAGATTCTTCTTTTCATTCCTCCCAAACTCTTTGGAAAATGAATGGTGGAATCTGATTGGTTGCTAGGGGCAACTGAGCCAGTGTCACTTTACATCATAAAAAAATAAAATAAAGTGAGCACATATATACCTAGATACAGGAGTGCTACATCCAGCGCTTGGAGTGATATTTCCATTGTAAATGTGCTTATAGGTAAATATTGTGCATACAAATATATTAAATCTTGTTTTCACACAGCGATGCCTGGTCTCATCATACACATCAGTAGTAAATCTGCAATAAAATGGCCACTACAGTGCAGATATTGGATAAGGCCTACCTATTATACGCTGTATACATATACTCCTGAGGCAGAGATCATGCTGAAGTTCAGGTTGATAGCTTGTGGCCGCTGCACTTAAGAGTGCAGTCTTCCTGGTGATTTTCCTGCTAGTTTGGTGTTCCGGCCGGTAACACCGTGCACTAGCACAATAGTTCCATAGTGTACTGAAACAGTCCTGAGTGAGGTCACTCTTCCTGGCTGTGGATCCTCTGGAGTCACAAATTCAAATCCTACTAGTTTCAGTGCGAACACCTTCGTCAGGAATAATCCCTGACGAAGGTGTTCACACTGAGGCTGGGTTCACACTACGTATATTTGAGGCTGTATTTTTGAGGCTGTATATCAACCAAAACAAGGAGTGGATTGAAAACACAGAAAGGCTATGTTCACATAATGTTGTAATTGAGTGGATGGCCGTCATTTAATGGCAAATATTTGCTGTTATTTTAAAACAACGGCTGTTATATTGAAATAATGGCAGTTATTTACCGTTATGTGACGGCCATCCACTCAGTTTCAACATTGTGTGAACAGAGCCTTTCTGTGTTTTCAATCCACTCCTGGTTTTGGTTGCTATGAGGACCTGACTTGAGGACCAAATACTGCCTGAAATGTACGTAGTGTGAACATAGTCTGAAACTAATAGGATCCCGAAACTAGTGCCCATCCCGCTGCAGTGGTATGGTGCCATGTTGTAGTTACTGCATTCAGTGGCTGCCCAATTTGGCCTGCCAGAATTCTCTTTTCAAGGCAGAATTATGTCCATGACCAGAGTGTCCATAGAGCGCCCCCCCCCCCCCCCCCTTCCCAACCTAAAACAACAATTTTTATTTTTTTTTTACTAATTACTTTTGTTCCGAATGATGGGTAAATCCTATACCTCACCTAATCTCCGTTCCCTGAATACAGTCAGTTCCACTATTCCCAGCTCTCATCACTCTTTATGCACTTCCAAGGCATTTCTTTTGTTTTCGTACGAGGCTCAGTGCCCAATTAGACACCTTATTAAGTTGAGAACAATTAACATTGCCAGGGATGGAAGTCTTTTAACCTGCGCCAGCTGACACGATCTGCGGAGGTGCCTCTCGCGGTGACTTCACATCCTGCCCTCGAGAGGAGCCCGGCTTTGGCTCTTGGCTAATCGATGAAACGTAGAAATTGTCATCTCTTCTGAACTGCGGAGAAAACCTTTACGGATTAATTTTTCAAATGGATTTCAGATCTAATGAGGGGTGGAAAGTGTTTTTTCTTTGTATGGATCCAGGACATCTGTTGAATTGAGCACGGCTATTATATTGGTGTTAGTAAATGTTTCCATCTCCCCATTCTGAGAAATAGGAGTAGGAGGAGAATGATTTCACATTTCCTTTGCCCAGATCCATAACAGCAATGATGCTGCACCCGGTATATAGAACTGAACAACTTTTACACTGTTCCCTTTTGACAAGAGAAATGTGGTGCTAGGCCTGCCACCTCCTTGACGTCTGTAAAAGTCATGTAAGATGACCCCCCCCCCCCCCCTCTAAGAGCTGCACCCTATTGACAGCTCTTAGAGGGGGAGGGGTTAATCCCTAATATGACACCATAGCTTCATATGGGCCCACCCTGCACCTCCATGTGCTTTTGATGTTATGCAAAGTCACTGCAAGTTTTTATTTCCCAAATCGCGCAATGCCAAGGGTTCTTGTATCATGGCGTCACAAAAAGTGTCAGCTATGGCGGGCCCTACCCACTTGTACAAAGTCTCTACTTTTCTTAATCACTGATGGGCGCTCAAATCCTAAGGTTTAACACAATGATGTAATGTCTCTAAGTAAAAACATCTTAAACTACATGGGCAGCACTGAAACATGCCACAATTTTTTATTTATTTTTGCCTCCAACCCTGGCTTGTAAATGTGATGTACAAGAGGAGGACCTCACATTCACCAGGATTAGAAAAAGCACAACTACTTTCTTGCAAAAACAGCGCCACCCTGTCCTTAGGTTGAGTATGGTATTACAATTCAGCTCTATTCGCTTCAAAGGAACCAAGCTACAAAACCCACACCCAAACTGGGGACAAAAGCGGTGCTGTACTAGAATAAAGTGGCCATGTTTTTCTTATCTAGGACAAACTCTAACCTTTAGGGCGCGTTCACACAGAGGAATCCACGTGAAGACGTCCCCGCAGATTCTGCGGCTCGGCCCCTGCTCACATCTCTGCCTGTCCCATAGACTCAATTCTGTGGTCAGGCAGATTTTACCTTCTGTTCAAAGAATTGACATGTCAATTCTTTGGGTGGACGGCGGAATCTGGCCGAGCATAAAATGGGACATGTCTATGGGACAGGCGGAGATGCGAGCGTCGGAATCCGCAGGGACTTCTCCTTGCGGATTCTGTTGTCTGAACGCGCCCTTACTATGGGACCTTGCTACCTTAATGGCTGTCCCTGCACAATGCCTTTATATCTTTCCAACCCATTGTATGGGAACAATTATGCTGATCGGGCTTAATAAAAATCACATTGTAGCAGCTATTCCCATAGTAATAAGACAGGTCATCAGTTCCGCTCTTGCTTAGTTTGGGTCTAAGTCCTTATTTCCTTGATGACTAAGCTTTTATCACTTGAGTAATAAAAAAAAAACACTAATCTTCCGTCTACACGAAAAACCAAGTATATATAAAAAAATATTGCTGTCTCTCCATTCCTACAAGCCTTCCCTTATCCAAAGCATAAATATTTGAATTGGCGCAAGGATTGTGTTACGGATAAATGGTTATTGTTGCAAGATGGAAATCTCCTGATCCAAAACAATTAAATGTTAGTAAGGAATCAATGTCTGCATTCCAGAGGTGAGGTTATCCCTATTAAGCAGAGAGTTTATTATTACATAGTTAGGTCATATTTCTGTTGCCTCTGGCCGAGTCCGCCATTACTCATCAGTGTATGAATGGGGCTACCGGCCGCAGTATTAATGATGCATCGTGGTGTAACGTTACTGATGAGCTCCCATGGTCATTTTATTACATTATGTTCATTATTCTGGATAAAACTGTCAGCCCTTTCTACCGTTGTGTACATCCTTTATGAATATGCAGATCTGCTCTCCTCAAGGGAGGGGGGGAATGAAAAATTGCTCCTTGCTGCCACCTACTGGAAGTAGCATCCCTTGAAGTGTTACTGTCGTTATAGCTTTCAAAATCTAAATCAACAGTATATGTGATATAAAGCAAGTTTGCAATTTACATTTATTATTATTATTATTATTATTATTATTATTATTATTATTATATTTTTCGTTATTATGGAGAACACTGCACTTCCTGTTTTCTGACACTGTCCTGTTTTTTTGAGAAAGTGTCAGAAAACAGGAAGTCCTGTGTATCCTGTGTCTGTGCGCTCACACAGAGAAGGAAGTCATGTGACTGATGGACACATTGAGCCGTGACTCTCTGTACTGGCCGGAATTCTTGTGTTTTAGTCTTCTTTTTTTTTCTTTTTTTTTTTTTTTTTCAACCAGCACAAGTCAGAAAATCTGCCTACAGGAGACTGGACCTGGATTTCTGGTAGGTACAGCTTTGTTTTACAGCGTAACAAAAAAAATGAATGTATATTGCAAACTTGCTTTATATCACATCGACTGATTTTAGTTTTTGAAAGTTATAATGACAGTGACACTTTAAAGGGTTTCTCTTTGCAGGATGGACTGATGAAATATCCAGCTATGCAGTGAATGAGGCCAGAAGCAGTTGTCTCAGTTTACAGTGTAGTGGCCAGTCCTGGTTACTACAGCTCGGCTCCTGTTCACTCAAACTCGAGCTGAGCTCCTTGTAATAGCTGATGTACGGCTGACAACTCATAAAAGCAAGGGCTGCACAGACTTCGATAATGATGTCTGTGCAGCTCTACCCACAGAGTTATCAAGACTCTAAGCTCTGTAAGGCTGGGTTCACACTATGTTTTTGCAAAAAAAAAAAAAAGATGGAAAAAACTGTTTGTGTTAATCTGTTTTGATTAGTTTTTCCATGGACTTCCATTATAAGAAAAAACTGATCAAAACTAATCCTTTTTTTTTTTCAACTTACACAAAAATAGGGTCAGTTAGGTTTTTGTGTACGTTAAAAAAAAACATATGCTGCATGAACCCAGCTGCATGCTACCAACCCTTACGAATCGTTCACTTTAACACCCCCTTCATTGTTTATTTAGGCATAGCGCTATACATATTATTGTGGCTGTTACGGGTATTGCAGCCTAACCAAGTTTGCAGATGTCCTACATTCACTGATCAGACACTGATGGCATATCTTCTGGACAGCTCATCGATATTACAGTCCTGTAAACCCCCTTTTAAGTGGTTTTTCCGCAACAGTGTTTTATGATCAGTAGATAGAATGGGCTATAAAACATCGCCACCCTGATAGTGATGGTCCTCGTAAATCCAGAGAGCAGGATGGTTTAGAATACTAAAGGATAACGCCCTATTAAATTATCATTGTTTTATGGCCCAACAATAGATAAAAGCAGTGTGATGGGCAATCCTCTTTAATGGGATAGCACACAAATCATTATGCTGTGTACCTGATACGTAAGAAGAATAAAAGAGTAGTTAAAGGGGTTGGCCACTTCATAGTAAAATTGCTCAGTGTACAGTATCAGTAAGTGTACTCACTGTATATACTGACAGCAGCTCCCTGTGTACCACATAGAGCTAAAATCAGACTCCTCTCCTCCAGGCTGGGCTGTGCTGCTATGTGGTGAGGCTATCTCTAAGATGGAAGAGTATTTGACCATGTCCTGCCCATAGTGTCCACCAATGAGCCTGTATATGCCTATTGAGGACACTGGGGGCGGAGCATGGTCACATGCTCTTCCATTTCAGCCGTCTTATGGACAGACTCGCCACAGAGCAGGACAGCACAGCCTAGGGTTATCTATTCGTCATTGACCCCTTTGATCTTGGAACACTCAGAATATTCTTGCCAGAACTTCTAACATTTATACTGATGCATTCGTGATCTAATTGATTTAGTAACAATTTAGTGTAGTCACCATATATGTCAGTGATAAGGGATTGTTTCCTCTATGGTGAGCGGGATGAGAGCATTGATGAGGATCTTGGAGAAGAATCAACTAGCTGACTCATGGATTCTGTTTGCTGTTATTGTGTCTGCTGCTCGGGAAGCCAGAACATTATCTATCTGGATGACATCCCATAGCTGGAAAGGTTATGGCCTTTTAGTATATTTTTCGTGTGGTTATGTTGTATCCTGACTGTGAATGTAAAATGGTTCACTTCTCTTTAACATGTTTTCATGTTTTCCAGATGTTCTAACAGGGATATATATAATATATATATAAAATATTTTCCTGTATATAAGACCAATCTTCACAAAAATCAGGGGTTGTCTTATAGGGCGGGTGCTGAAAAATTTCGGAACCAGACTGGAGAATCGCTGCATGCTGTAGGGGGAGCTCAAAGTGCCCCAACCACTCTGTATACCACAATCGTATAAAGAGCAGAGCAAGCTGCAGGCATCTGGGGGTATGGGAAAAAAGAGATATGGTAGAGTAGCGCGGTGTCCAGAAAAACTTTCACCCGTCTGGCTGCCCTTGTATCCTACCAATATTATATTTCTCTCCCTTTCAGGTCTCGCTGCTGTCTGATGTTTTTATTAATTTTTTTTTGTGGTGTGCATTGTAGGGGTGGTAGTTTTTTATGGCAAGTATATCCCAAACTCGATATACGATATATGGATCCTTTCCTCGATACAAGAAGTTGCAGGTGTAGGAATTGACCCAATTGGTACATTACCTTTTTCCCTTTTTTTTTTTTTTTTTTTTTTTTTTTTTTTTTTTTTCTTTTTATCCATTTGCACTTCATTTGGTAACAGTGTAGAGAGCGTCCATTGACATGTTCCCACCACCTAATAGAGGGATAGCTAGCACCTACCAGGGCACACAAGGGCTACCTCTATGGTGTGTTTATGCTTAATTGGTTCTCTTATAGTTCTCATACATTTCCTTCTGTTCAGCTTCATGTAGGTCTGGTGTAACCATTGAAGGAGCCAACCTTATTTAGCCATCCATTCTGTAGCTTATTCTGCTTGTTTGGGTGCAACATGGCCAGTGATCCAATCTATGTGCTTTAAAGGACAAGTGTGGTCAAAACGATAAATCCAGCGCAGGCAGGAGGTGCGGAAGCATAATAAAGAATGTACACTTAGCCATCCCATGTCCCTTCAGTGATGCTTCACTGCCTCTGGACCCCTGCTTGCTTTCTGCAGCTCCCAGAAATGCCCTCTCGGCCAGTCAGTGACTGAGACGGGACACTGCTACAGTCACTGATTGGCTGAGCGGGCCCTTCCCACCAAGTCGTGGTGATAATAGAACCTGGGAGAAACCCGGCGGTGGTCAGTGAGCTGGGGACATGGGGAGTGGGTAAGTACAGATTCTTTATTATGTTCCTGCAGCCTGCACTGGATTTTGGAAGGAGTTCCCCTTTAAGAACTCTCCCCAGAATGCTTGCTGTCTGGTGCCACCTGTTGGAGGTAGCAAACAAGCTTTGACTCCTTGTATATTTTTTTTCCCCCAAAAGAGCATTACATGGAATGTAAGAGTCCACATGACTTTTTGGCACTCTCCTCAATAAGAAACTTTACCCCTCAGTCCCACAGGATAGGCCTTTCTGCTAGTCAGCCGGTGCCTTGTTATGTACTGATGTGGGGCAGGAACACCAACATCTGCAGATGGGTAATTCTCCCATGTGGAAGAGATTCTGGCTTGGCTAATAATCCCCAGTCATGTTTCAATTCCCATAAACCGGCCAAACGTTGACTTGCAGAGATGATACTTTCAATAGGTGGAACCAGTGAGCAAGCTTTCCTCCCACTGAAGTAGAGCTACTTTGGTTATTTTTTCCCATTGGTTTATTCTATGGCCTATAAGATTAAACACACCATTTGGCACTCACCTCAAGGAGTAACCCCCTCAGTTATGAAACACAATATATTATCAACTATGTTTATAGGGGTTGTCTCACTTGAAAATGGTGGCATATGTGAGATGGTTGTGTTGATGGTAATGTCTCTCAGGTATCATAAATGCTTTTTAAAAATCCTCAACCCTCTATCATTGGTTTGAAGAGCTACGGTATATACACGGACCTTATATTGGCACTTTGATCCGGAGGGCCGTCCTGCCCAGCAGCTGTCCTGAACTTCTCACCACCATTTGTTAGGCTTGTTGAAGGGACAATGTACACAGTTATGCTGCATATGTTCTATATTACAAATGTTGTTACATGATACATGCGTGTGAAGTGTTTTGCCTTGTTTACATAACTTTGGGGATACTCGTCTCTAGGAACTTGATAACTTGGTAACTGCTTAGACTTTTACCCCATGAGACAGTGAATGACACTAAATTACCACACTCTCTGCCATTTCCACACCTGCCAACCTATGTCCAATACTCACCCTTACACATGACGGTATGAAAAACTACTAACGTATAGCGTACTGTGGAGAGCAGTAAATCACTACATGGCTGTAGTAAATTTCATAGTGAAATTCTGTAAATTTTTTTTCATATGTATATTATTATATACAGTTATGGTGATCGTAAATCATAACCTTTCACCCCCTGTTACAGTCTGGCAAGGCTGTCCTTGTTCTCAGTTGTCCTAAACAAGGAAAAGATCCCATAGACTATATCCAAACTCCTCAATTGGCATTGACTGGCAGTATAGTAGCTCATCTGACTTGGTAGTTTAGAGTTATGTATTTGTTTTTTTCTTCTTCTTGTTTTGTACTTGAGGCCCTGTTACACAAAGCGATTATTGTCCGTATTCTGCCGATATCGACCATTACGGGCGATAATCATCTTGTGTAATAGAAGACAATGATCAGTAGACATGCACGATGCACTAAGATCAACGTTCACAATAGCAGCAATATGCTATGCTATGCTATGTATATTACCTACGGACTATGCTATGTGTACCATCTAGGGGCTGCTCGGATCATCAACCGGGCAGCACCAATCTACCCCTGCTGACACCTGTAATAGCGCCGGCAGCGACCGGGGAACGAAGAGCAAACGAGTGCTGACCTGACAGGTCGGCACTCGCTTGCTCCCTCTCGTCGGCCCGTGTAATAGGGGCTTAATGGTACTAGCACAAAAACACTTTCTCCATGGTCTATGTTTAAAAAGAAAAAAAAAACTGTTTTATTGTGTTCAAGAGCTTCTGTTATCCGAGTCCATCAGAAACAATTCTCTGAGGGCTTGTTATCAGCCTTTCTCTTTTCTCTCCTGAGACAACCCTTTTGCACAGAATGACTATAGGCTCCGAGGGTTGCTAGAAATGCTCATTGGGCTGATAATCGGCGCAAGTAAATGTGTCAGCGATCACCCGAGGAGCAGTAAAAAGGGGACCGGTAAGCATATTGCGTTTTTTCAATTTTCCCCTCGCCCCCAGGCCATAGTGGTTTTTAATTCTCAGCCTGACTTCTTCTTTAACATATTTTTTTTAAGGGGTTATCCAGCAACACAAAAACATTCCACCAAACTTGAGACAAAACTGGCCATGTTTTTGTAGCGCTGGATAACCCCTTTAATACAAGCCTATGGAAAAAGTAATTTTAATTTTTAATAGCATAGTAACCACAAAGCAAGAATAAAAAATGCTTTTCAAAGCTGTCAATTAGCATATACCATTGTCGGTTTAATGTGTATGGAGCCACCCAACAGCAGATGTTACGGGAAACAAGAACAGGCATGTTGGATTTCGGCACGGCCTGGTCATTTGTTCCTCTGTCTCTTATGGCGGCTCGTCTCCACCTCCTCTATTGAACTGTTCATGGGAAGGTCAGGGAATAAGTGTTGTGTGAACAAGCATCAGCTAACCACTTAATGTGTATAGCAAGTAAGACGTAAAGTATCATCAAGTAATTTTGCCAGCACACGCTTAACCATGTAGAGTAAGCTAAGGCAATATGGTGGTAATGTGACCCTATCTGTCCAGTCATGCTGCATTGATGTTTGAGTCCACACCGCAAAACAACTTAACTACAGTGCAAAACCACTCTTGTAGGGGATCGGCAATGTTGTGGCTTTGTCGTCTACAAACAAATCCTTACTTTGTTCCATTGTGGCCAGTTGGCGACTAACTTTTGGCTATTATTTGTCTTTTTCGAGAACTTTGTTGATCTCGGCATATTTTACAAAAAAATAACTAAAGGGTTTTGTGACTGCCTAATTGTAGAGTTCCTGTTGAAATAACTCCATTGGCGAGATCACGGTGAATGCACCCGCAGGCTGGTCCCAGCAGTGTTTATTCTGGACATTTGTTAAAAGACAATATAAAATGAAAGCCTCAAATAATACCGCAGTGTACGTTTGTGTTCTTAATAGTGTTGTTTCATTTGACCCTGTGTGAGCAGACCATATTCGTGAAACTTTTCTTTTTCACTGCTTGTTTCTATTGTGTCATGTGTATTATTATCTAACCTAAAGCTGTAATATAGGACATGTTGTTAAAGGGGTTGTCTAGTTTGGAATTACTCTATTAAGGAGGCCATACAGTTTTTGCAATAGTTGGCCAACAGCTGTCTCATGAACGTTTGCCACGGCTGAAGCTCTGAAGGTTGTTTATCTCTAGAAGTATGAAAGAATCCAACATGCCCAGTCTTTTCAACTGGTAGCCCGCCATACACTTTAGACGAAGTCTAAGCTGACTTTTACCTAAAGTTTTTGGGATTTCTGAGATGATAATTTAAGAGGTGTACTGTTGAGAAACCTTTTCTTTGCTAGGGTAGAAAACGCTTTTGGAGACCTTGCATACCATTCCATTACACAAATAACTCGATTTTGCAGTGGGAGCCATGTGATTCTTCATTATCCTTGAGAGATTGCACTTCAATTTTCCAACAGATTACAACTAAATTTCCAGGTTGTGTTAGCAGGACACCATGTGACACTCACATAGAGACAGTAACTTCTGGCCTGTTCAAGTGCGCTGAGCATAAGGGCCCTATTACACGGGGCGATTTATCGTGCGAAAAATCGCTATATCGGTCAAATTTAGACTATAATCGTTCTGTGTAATTGCAGGCATTGATCGAAAAATCGTATGTCGTTGATCGTTGATTTAGATCCGAACCTAAAATTATCGTTAATCGTTCGCTGTAATTCCACGTTCGTTCGCTCAAGTTCCGCATTTTTTTTTTACTAATCATTCAGTGTAATTGCACATTACCCAATGATCGCAATAACGATCGCATCTAACGACCATTGTTCTGTGTAATATGATGAACGATTTCAGGTTAACTATAAACAATCTCGTTTGCGATCGTTTGTCGTTAGTCGTTAATTGTTAAAAATCGCTCCGTGTAATAGGACCCTAAAAAGTGGTCAGAGGTGTGGGACCAGATGATTCCACAGTGGGCCCGGAATGGCTTCTAAGCGGCACCACACTGGGAGGCAGCTATCGGCCCAGGTGAGTAAGTGTGCCACCTTACTCCTGGGCAGCAAATACTAAATGAAAAAATGGAAAAGAGTACTGTTATCTTTTTAGCTTAGGGTATATTTAAAGGAGTTATCCAGGATTAGATAAACATGACTGCTTTCTTCTAGAAACCAGGCAACTCTTTTTGCAATTAGGCTCCATTCACTGGAGACAAGGGGTGGTTTTTCTGGAAGAAAGTGGACATGTTTTTCTAAGCTTGGATAACCCCTTTAACTATTAAAAACATTACTTTATCTATAGAGACAGCAGTTATCTTGCCCAGCTTCTTCTCCAGGGCACTTCTGGTTATTACAGGTAAATAACATACAGTAGCGGAAATCTCATTCTGATACCAAACACTAGAGCCCCTATTACACGGGGTGATTCTGAGGAGCAAAGGAGTGCTAACCTGTCAGGTCAGCGCTCGCTGCTGCTGCTATTACATTTGCCGACAGTGCGCAGGTAAGAGCAGGGGGGTGGCTGCCCGGGTGATCGGTAGATCGTCCGGGCAGCCCATAGAAGATAGCGGTGGTCTGCTGCCATCCCTCCTATTATGCGGAGCGACGGCAGCATATTGCTGCTATCTAGATCGTTGGGCTTAAGAATTTTGTTTTCAAAAGCTGTAAATGATAAATTCTCCTCCAGTGTGAACAGACGGAGACAGAAACGTGACAGGTGCTCTTTAAATATTTTTTCTTTTATGCCAACACATGTGGAAGAACATTTGTCACGATGTAAATTTCTTAGATAAATTGCGGAACCCAAGACGGTATAATTAGCTGCAGCTGTTTCTTGTTTGGTTTTGGAACTTTTGTGAGTCTTTATTGGCCAGACAGAAGAATCACATAATATGTTGGAAAGTGGGAAGAATCTTTCGTCGTAACGAGCAGAGGGTAGGTTTTCTGCTTACAGAATCAAGACCCCGACTCCTATATTTTCATATGCTTCCATAATCTTTGGTAGCGACATCTGCTTGATAAGTGTTTCTCGCTGAAGCCCACAGCTGGGTTCATTTAGGGACGTGGGATGTGTCTGACAGTCACTAATACATTTACTGCACTAAAAATGTGCAGATGTAGAAGCACTGAATTTATTACTTGGCTATTTTTTTAATGTTCCATGATAATTCATTGAGTTAAAGAGGGCCTGTCAACTATCAACATCTTTTTTATTTTTGTTAGGAAAATTAAAAAATGTATACCTTTATGAGATAACAATGCTGGAAAACCAATTTATTAGCTCTGTGTAATTCCTCCTGGAAATGTATGAATAAATTGACCAGTAGGTGTTACCGTCCTGTTTGTCAATGGGGCGTGGCTTTCCACTGTCTTAGGGCATCCACCTCCAATAACTGTTGACAGAACGATTTTCTCTCATCCTCTGCATACACATAAACGTTTTACAAGGCCAAATGTTCCTGTCTTCTCTATAAAGA
The DNA here is from genome assembly GCF_027789765.1 of Dendropsophus ebraccatus. Classification (NCBI taxonomy): domain Eukaryota; kingdom Metazoa; phylum Chordata; class Amphibia; order Anura; family Hylidae; genus Dendropsophus; species Dendropsophus ebraccatus. The sequence goes on along the minus strand of NC_091456.1, from coordinate 161,512,926 downwards.
GGGGTACACTGCAGTCAGACCGTTCTGGTGGAAGCTTATCTCTCCTAGAACATAGGGGTCAGGAAGTTATTTTTACATCACACCCAACCCCTATAACCACCAACATACTTGGTTTTTGGAGAGCCCCATATACTGAAGGCCGCATCTGCCGCCATAGGTATAACGTGTATGAAGATCTTTAGGGCCCTTGACAAAGCCTAAAGTGCTCAGCTTCGCTACAGAACATTTTGTTTTCATTTTTAGTACAATAATACATGCATCGGACACAGACAATTGTAAATGTTTCGACGACTGTTCATTTTATTCAAAAGTAAATTTGCACATGAGAAATGAAGCTTCAAGGGGCTTAAAACCCACTATATGTTGGTAAATGCACGAACCAGCAACCTTGACAACAAACTTTTCTATAGAAGATAGGGGGCAACAAAGCTTCTGTACATAGCAGCAGATGTTCTCACGAGTCATAGTGACTCATCCTAGGAACGAAGACTGTTACACAGGGCAGGACACCAAGGACCTGGTGATTTACCTCCAGTGAAGTTTTAGTATCTGCTTTTGATTTACTGAGTCTCTTTGAAATAGCACACTGCTGGCTCTACTTGTACTCAAAGTCTTTGCGGTAGCATGTGATTTGTCCTGGTGTTCTGCATAGACTGTCAGTATGAGTATTTGTATTTACTGGAATACTTGATGCCTTGGGCTCACAACTGTTAAAGAGGTATACCAAGATTATAGGTAGTCCCCCTATCCAACTAATCAGCTTTAAATATCCTATTCTTTGATCGGCCTTCTTGAATTTTACCTCACTTCTGCTTGAACCCAACATATACCAGAGATGTCTGCTGAACTCGTCCTTCTTCCCTGGTTGCAAATATAGTGGAAGTGTTGTGTTATCACCGTTCACATTAGTTCATTGGCAGATCAGGCTGGGTCTGTTGGGTTTGGACAAGGGCCCTTTTACACAGGCCGATTATCTGCAGCGAGCATTCCTAGAAACTCTTATTCAGACGATAATCTGCCTGTCTAAAAGTGTCAGAGATCAGCTGAGGAGTGGGAAAACATTGGCTTGATGGCTAATCGCATCTTTTGTACAGTGGTAAAATTTATCGTTATTGGCCACACATCTCCCTCTATAAATAGGAGATGTGTGGACGATAACAATGAATGTTAATGATCGTTCTTTTGTGTCCGTACTTGGGCTGATATTCATACCTCCCAACTTTTGTTTGGAGGAAAGAGGGACAGTCACGGCAATGTGCCACGCCCCTATGGCCACGCCCCCCATAGCCACACCCCCATTACCTATTACCATTATATAGGAAACAAATATTACCACCAGATCTTCACCACATAGTGACTTATCCCCCCTTATACTATTACTGCATAACATCCACTATACACAGAGCAGTTCTCTCCCTCAGCACTGACTATATAGCAGTAGATGAGGCTGTACACCTGCAGACCTTATAGGTGAATATAGTGCAGTTATTCAGTGACTCACAGGGGACGTCTTCTCTTGTTGATCACTTTTGTGTTTCTTCGCCATCATGCACGGCCATCTTGAAAACCTCTCTGGCCATCTGCGAGACAAACATTTTAGGCTCCTGTCTCCAGTATCATCCTCATCTGCTTCACAGTAACTCTGTGCCGCCATATGGTACAGACCCCTCTGTGCCCCCATATGGTACCAACCCCTCTGTGCCCCCATATGGCACAGACCCCTCTGTGCCCCCATATGGCACAGACCCCTCTGTGCCCCCATATGGCACAGACCCCTCTGTGCCCCCATATGGCACAGACCCCTCTGTGCCCCCATATGGCACAGACCCCTCTGTGCCCCCATATGGCACAGACCCCTCTGTGCCCCCATATGGCACAGACCCCTCTGTGCCCCCATATGGCACAGACCCCTCTGTGCCCCCATATGGCACAGACCCCTCTGTGCCCCCATATGGCACAGACCCCTCTGTGCCCCCATATGGCACAGACCCCTCTGTGCCCCCATATGGCACAGACCCCTCTGTGCCCCCATATGGCACAGACCCCTCTGTGCCCCCATATGGCACAGACCCCTCTGTGCCCCCATATGGCACAGACCCCTCTGTGCCCCCATATGGCACAGACCCCTCTGTGCCCCTATATGGCACAGACCCCTCTGTGCCCCCATATGGCACAGACCCCTCTGTGCCCCCATATGGCACAGACCCCTCTGTGCCCCCATATGGTACACTATAGTAACCCACCGCCCCCATATGGTACACTATAGTAACCCACCGCCCCCATATGGTACACTATAGTAACCCACCTCCCCCTAGGACACACTATAGTAACCCACCTCCCCAGTTAATCCCACCAGAGCTGAAAGCTGAGCTGTGATTGGCTGCTGTGGGCAGTTTACACCAGGTGTATATTTACACCCTTTCATAAATCTCCCCCATATTGTTTGAGGGGTAATATTCGCCCTTGAGGAGAGATGGGTAATCTTTCTATCTGGAGAGTTTTATGGTTTGGCATATATCCCCAGTCACGTTCGAAGACTCTTGAGGTAGTTTTCTCTTCAGGTCAAAGATGTGTGTGAGAGCAGCTTTGCATATCCTCCTTCTCATAATTGCCAGTAGAAGATAAATGGCCTGTAAGTCATCACATGTCCTTCCTCATTATTATTATTATTATTAATTTATTTATTTTTATTATTTATATTTTTATTTTGCAAAAAAACGGATGAAGAAAACTGATTACAAAAACGCAATGTGAACCCAGCCTAAACTACTTTGGAGCCCCTATAATTTGTGTACCTCAAAAGAACATTGATCTCTGTGCCATCAACTAAAGCCTGTACAATAGCTGCCCATACGTTATGCCTTTTAGTAACTCATAAAGACCTCAATGAAGATTTCTGATCAGTTTGTATATTTTTCCTGTTTCCATGTTCTGCCAAAGTCATCATATTACATCACTAAAGAAGACCTCATTGTATTAAGCCGTATGAGTTGCAGTCATCGGTCTGCGTCTTCTTATCGGAGAGACTGAGAGATGTCTGCAGTTTGTGTTAGCCGTGCACTGTGAGTCATGGTTGCCCCCTGAGGATTTGGTGGAGTAAATCATCCAGCTTGTTTGACTGATCATTTCCCCACAGGCGTACAGTCCGGCTATGACTTTATTGCTCAGTGATTGTTAGTCTTCAGTGAGAGACTATGATTCAGCGAGGAAGAAAAATATCAGTTTCCAGCAGGAATTTCTCCAGTTCACATTGTCATCTTTTTACAGCTATGTCACCATGTCATTCATAGTGGATCTGCATGCGACATGGTGGATTTTAATGACGCATCAGAGGTTAGTTACTAAACATGTTTTTCCTCCTGTATGCGTTTTACATTTAACAGAAGGCCCCTAGCATTAAGGTACAGAACTTTATTCCACCAGTCATGTCCATGACCCTGTACAATAAAAACAGTGTGGAGGAAAAACAAGACTACATACTCTTTTCCCTCCACACGACTTCCATTCTGTCTGCGCCTGGTCCCTGCTTTATCCACAGTGCAATTTTTCCAAATCACCAATGCCGGCTCCCTGTTCATGAATATTAATGCAAGACTATCATCAGGTTAGAAGGATCTGACCTGCTGATTGGTCCCTATAGCTCAGCATCCTCCGGTTCTGAGGATGAAGGAAAGTTTCTTACCTTCATCCTCTGTGATATTTTTGTGTACTTTGTAGTTTAATCCATATGCTTAATGAGGTGGTTTGGTGCATTGGGGGGGGGATTACCACTTTTGCACTGATCTGTGCACTGAGGCCGGTATTCCTGCTATTCTAACCTGCTGTTCGTTTTCCTTTTAAGGCCCAGTTCACAATGAGCAAAAACGTCGGAATTCCGCAGCGAAGCTCCTGCAGTGTCTAAATGGGAGGGCGTGCGTGCGCCTCCGCTTCCACCCCTCTCCGCTCAAAGAATTGACTTGTCAATTCTTTGAGCGGAGGCGGGCACGCCCTCCCATTCAGACACTTCAGGGCACTGAGCACGGCGGAAGCTCCGACGTGGAGTTCCGCTGTTTCTACTCGGTGTGCACTGGGCCTAAGGCAGCAATCTGCAGTGACATCATTCCGGCACTTATCACTGCAGAGCACTGTAAGTTTATTCACAAGTAGAAGCAGGTGGCTGGATCGATGCATTAGGTGGCTGTAGTACCGCCCCCAGTGTACACAAGCGCCTAAATAGCATATTAATGAAAAAAAAAAAACCATAATTGGCACTGTGAAGATAAAAGATGCTTTCTTTTTCAATGTCCCGTACCCTAACCTGCTGATAGTTTTCCTTTAAAGGATCAGCACTTTCAGTCCTAATCTTTGTACATTAATATGGAACATTTTGTTTTTTTGTTTTTGTTTTTTTAATCTAATTAAACTTTTTAGTTTTTTTTCTGTTTTTGTAGCTCAAATATATTGTTTGTTTTTCCTCCCACATTTTTACCTGGGACCTTGTTTTCCATTAACTCTGTTCCACTTCAGTGAAAACCTTAAACCTTCATGAGGTTTCCCATGTAAACATAGTAAAAAAAAAAAAATGGCCTCAGGGTGGGACAAAATTGGCACCTATAGTTTGTACAAACATTCCTTGGTAAACTCAGTCTTGCCAATTTTTAACCAGTGCCACTTCTACCTTACCACCTACTAAATTTTTCACTTAGTTAAATCATTTATTCTTGTTTAGTTAGATGTTTTGTGGTACCTGCCATCAGCAAGAGCTTGGAGGATGGAAACATGGCTCTTATCTATCTCCCCTCCACCTTAAATAAAGCATAGTAGTAAATGTTTGATGCAGCTAAAACTCTATAGACATACAAAATACCATTCCAGGTCAAATTCTTGCAGGGCCCCAAGATGCAGACCTATGCTTTAAGTGGGTGCGTGTTCAAAGACCTTCCATTAATAAGAGAAGATTTTGACTTTGAAATGTACCCATGACAATAAGTTTGAGGATTAAGGAGGTTAAAGAGTAACCATTAATGAGTCGTAGTTTATGAAGGGTAGACAGAAAAAAGGGCTCCATTCATGCCAGGTCCTGACCTCCTGAAGGTTCGCAGGTTAGTTTTCAGGGTTTTCCAAGCCTGTGAATTCCTGAACCGTTACACCAGCCCCATCCCTCATCGAGCCAAAGCATTTTACAGCTACTCACAAAGTTTTCGAGACGGACATAAATTTAAGTCTGGGCATTTCCTAAAGAGAATTCACTTATGAAATGAAACTGAGTAAAATTCTTGCGGTGGAAGGTAATTTCTTGAGAATATCTTCTAGAATTTCAGAAGTGGAAAAAAGTTTAGGTTTTTGGTTATTTTTCTTGGCGACTGCCTTTTTTTTGTAAATGAATTGGCATTTGGTATTATTTAATAGGATTACATTTTCTTTATAATCATAGTTTATTACATTACTATTACATCACCGTTGGATGAGGTTACATTTCAACATACATTGTCGCAATCCGTATACAAATAAACTAGCTAATAGCAAGGAGCTAGGTTAATTTTTTTGATAGATTATGTGGACAAACATGGACAACCGACCAGCTATAGATTCATTAAAGGATATTTAATCATTCAACAAATAGGTTACTATGGAGAACCTTTGGCTCTCCAGTTGCTGCAAAACTAGAATTCCCATCATGCCTGGACATCCGAAGTTTTAGCTTTGGTAGTCCAGGCATGATGGAAATTGTAATTTTGCAACAGCTGGAGTGCCCAAGGTTCCCCATCCCTGCCTTAGACAGTGTTGTCCACCTTTGTCATTTTAACTCTGTTCCTTTCCAAAACTTCCATTTTGTGTTGGTCATGGGTACTTACTACATGGGCAATGTTATGTGAACCAGAACGCTCGGCACTTGATTCCCCGCAGCTGCAGAAGTTGGATGTTTTCCTGGCAGCCTTAGAACAGCATCCAACTTCTGCAACCACAGGGAATGAAACGCTTAGGGTTCGAATAACGTTTGCGAACCCCAACATTTTACCAAATCCGTTCAATAGTCACAGGTGTAACATGGAACCATAGAGTTCCATAGAACAACATTAAACGGGCCAATGAACGATCAGTGACATACTACGTTAGAAAATAGATTCTGGATATTATGGACTCTCCTGACCCATATCCTGTCCTACAATTATATATCTTTCTCTCTCTCATCATTACCTAAACCTATCATTTACTATCTCACCTGTCAGGCTCTCTTTCTCTTTCCCGACTTCTTATCGCTATACGCCCCCATATGAGCAGTAGGTAATAGAGATTTTCAGCTGAATCATGTATTTGGAATGTGAGTCCAGGTCAGTACTCTGTGCCTCCACCCTGTGCTGTATATGCTGACAGTGGGAAATGCTCCTGATTTATTATGTATAGACATTTGGCAGAACATAGTTCATTTGCTGGCAAGAAGGTCATGATATAAAGCAGTTTTTATTATTAGGTGTATTACATTATTGAGTAGCTCTTTCCGAATGAAGCTGTGCTAATAAAGTTTGTGCTGTATAAAGATTTTTTATTTTTTTTTATTCTAAACTTTTTTTTACCTTATTTATATGGGTGCAGAATTTTTTTTGTACAATAACTGAAGTTATTTTGGGTAACCTGAATATATTGGCACAAGGCAGTCTGTGTTCCTGAATGACTTAGTCAAGTTCCCCCTGTGCAAGTTTTTTTTTTACCCTTTCCATCAATTTCATTTTTATTATGCATGGTAGCAGGCCACAAACAAATCCTCTCCGATTCTGCAAGTAAAACCCCCCATACACTTAAGAGAAAAGTTTTTGGACTGTGTATGGGGGGACCATTGACTCTGCCTGAAGTTGGATAAGAAAAAAGTCAGGTCTAGCAGCTCCACCCCCAATTTCACAAGCTTTGCGAAAGGTTTTCCTCATCTCAATCCCATCCCTTGCCCTAATATTACAAATATTACAAAGGGGAAAAGCAGCTGCCATGCAGCTATACCAAGTTTTTCTAAGGCCATTGGGATACATCATTGTATTGTTAGGAAGATGAATGTTGACATTGATCAAATTACTTTAGAAATAGGATTCCCAGCTATACTTGCCTAGATGTATCGGGCTACTTGGGATATAAAGGTTGCTTTGTATGTCACTGATATAAGGACGTCCTGTATCTCTAGTGGTTAATCTGATGAGGTTGGTTTTTGTACACAAAAAGGGATATGAACTCTGAAATATAAGTAACCAAAGACTCCTGTATTAAAGATCAATATAAACTTTTGAGAAAAAGTCTGCCAAACCTGCCACCTTTGCTAACTATCTTTTAGGGGCTTCCTGACTCTCCCTGAACATATGTTCAGGTATGTTGAATTTCAACACCCAATGCCTTTTCCTCTGGAGATTTAGGCCGACTGTCCAAGGTGTATGCCAGCCTGGCAACCTTCCATTGATAGATGTCATTGGTGAAAAGAGTAGGGCAAGTTTTTTGATTTTCAAGACTCGATCTTATTCTGGGAGGAATTATATCTTACCCATCCTCTCCCTGTAAAGAATACATGAATGTTTACATGTTTGGGGAGGACAGCAGACTGGCATGGTGAGGAAATACAGCTGTTAAATGCATATGGCTATCTTGAGGACTTAAAGAAGTTGTCCATGGAAAACAAACTTGCCCCCTCTCCACAGGAGAGGGGACAAATATGAGATTGCGGAGAGTGCGCCCTCCATACCCCTGGCCGATCTCCATATCGGCCCCCGGCTCCTTTCTTACAAATACAGACGTGGGTACGGCACTTGACCCACGTCTCTATTCATGGAGTTGCCAGAAAGAGCCAAGTGCTGTACTCTGCTCTCTCCAGCGGCTCCATTCATTCTCTATGGAACCACCGGAGAGAGCAGAGTACAGCTCTCTGCTCTTTCCTGCGGCTCTAAAGGAATGAATAGAGACACGAGTCATATTCCATACCCGCAGCTGTATACATAACAAAGGAGCCAGGGCCAGCTCGGACCCCCACAATCTCTTAAAAGTTAGTTTTTCCTTTTTATACTTTCTTAGTGTATGGTCTTGCAGCAGGTTCAGCCATCAGTAAAAGGTGTATGGGCTCGCCCAACCACCGACAGATAAGCGTGAGGGAAAAATACCACCCAACCCCTTTTGTTCTGGGAGAGATAATCCACAGTGAGAGCAGTCTGGTTTTGCTTAACCCTTCCCTCCCCATAGAGAACACAGGAACGGTCCGCCGTGTCAAACATTCCTGGTTTTAAAACACATGGTTTTCTTAGTTATTTTGGTACAGATCAATCGATCACCTGAACAGGTGTCCCGGAGAGGTACAATTAGGGGGGGGGGGGGATCTCTATTGTATCAGAGAAGTATGGGTTTGTCTTTTTTCTGACCGGTTACTTATAGATCCCACAGAAATGAAATCATGGCATGGTCCAATGGGCTCCATAGGTAAGAAGATTTTCTCCTATGGAAGGTTTGCTTAGCGGGATAGATGTCTGCAGGCCGGTGCTCGTTGTTTCATTTATTACTTTTTAAGCATATATTCTAGCTGAATGAAGAAGTACTTGTGCTTTGTAATGTCTTTTATCTTATGCTCTGCCTATAAGTGAGCAGGAATTGTTTTGCTCAGAAAGGCCATTGTTTTGGTAATCCACCTTCCTCTTGGTCTACTTCGCTTGTGTCGGATGGAGACGTGTATGAAGAGGTAATTACAGAAGCTCTCTTCTGTCTAGGAACGCATCCATTATAGCTGCTCCTTTGTTATAGAGACAAGAGCGGCTCTCATGTTTTGTGTATACAACACCAGTTCTCTCTGAGGTAGAGTGAAGCGTATATACGACTCAAAGGAACACTGAACCAAGAATAAAGCCTCAACTAAATAAAGATGTATAAGCTTTTTACTGTCCTTTCTGCTTGTATTTGCTCATACTAAGCTGCTGCGTCAACTATAATTATTGGAAGCCTGGGATGAGTCGATGCAACACAGTCGATAAATACTTTGTTCACGTGGTAGCTTGGAGACTTACAGGAGATGTTTTTGGAGGGCTGCCATGTGGACAACCTTTGGTCTTATAAGTGTAAAGTATAAAGGTATTGATTTTCCAAAGAGCATCATAAATATATCAGGTATACTGAGATAATGCACTGAAAATACATGATGAGGTTTAGGTTTCTTTTATATCAATATCTTTTGGTTTATATGCCAGAAAGTATCTTTAGGCTTTGTTCCCACTTTGAGAGAGTATTCGAAGGAAGGTGGCCATGTCATTAAATAGACCCGCCAATAAAGAACATGGAGTGAGATTTATCAAACATGGTGTAAAGTGAAACTGGTGCAGTTGCCCCCGGCAACCAATCAGATTCCACCTTACATATTACAAAGAGTCTGTGAGGAATGAAAGGTGGAATCTGATTGGTTACTAGTGACAACTGAGCCAGTTTCATTTTACACCATGTTTGATAAATCTCCCCCATGGTCTTCATTATTGGCCATCTATTTAACAAGATGGCCACCTTCCACTGATATATTCAAGCAGTTATTAATTTTTTGGACTGGCCACAGGTCCTTTATGTTGCAGGGTCAAGACGTCCAGTGCTGCGAGTTATTCTTTCCATAAGTCATACTTGTGGTTAATAGACAGATAAACATCCCAGTGATAAATATTGGGACATAAGTTTAATAATGAGAAAATAATTGAGTCTGCCATATACTCACTTTTCTCAATTCCTCAAATACTTTCAGGACTATTAGGGAAGTAATTTCAGCACTGTGTGAGGTATTCAGAATCAATGACTACTTGTATTACCATCTTTCGTGGTTCGTGATGTGAAAGGATCCTGTCTTAAGACATCACATTATTTCCTAGAAACCTGAGCGACTTTGACATGTGTGTAATATACCGCTGCTCCCATACTGAGCTGAAGCAGACGCTCTTCAGTCCTCGGCTCCCAGCAGTCCTGCTCTCCGTCAGTAGGATTGTGTGGTTTCTCCAAGTGTCAGAGACTGGTTTCCTTTTCAGCACGTCCTGAGGTTGCCACAGATATTTGTTCCATCGGGGGAGTGGGGCTCTTATTCATGGAAGCCTGTGCTATTCTGCTTCTTTATTATGAAATAAATCCTGGAATATTGCTTAATGCCCAGTGACCATTCCCACCCTGGGAAAACAGTAACAGTAGCTTACTGTGGTTTCTGGAAGAATTTTACAATGTTGTACAACGCGGCTAAAAAAACATCAGAAATATGTTTAGTCATTGCTTAGCGGAGATGATGGGGGCTGCGTTACCCTCCTGTTGGATAGGAAGTCTTGGAGTGGTATCGGGGTCAAGGTGTGAACATAGTAACCTATCCTTGTATCATGTTTGCAGCTTTCCACAGAAATTTTCTATACTTTTCGGGCAGTCTCTCTCTCTCTAAAGCTTGAAGAATTTATTTTTTACATGACCTATAGAAAGTGACCTTTTTTTGGGCCTGAGGGGCCCAAAAGGTTATCTTCCCCCTGTGAGGGGACCAGTATTTAAAATTACGTGAGATTGCTGGGCCTTGTTACATTGTACATTAGCTGTGCATGGTGGTGTAGCATGCCGTGGGTGTAGTTGCCCTTGGATCGAAATGTTAGTGGGCCATACATCTTTGTAATGTAAAACCACATCCAGACTAAGGACAAAAGTGATCCGAATTCCCATTTGTGGCAGGTTCAGGCCATTGGTTTAAGGTGTATGGGGCTCTCCTGACCAACCACCGACAGTTGGTGGAGATATTCTGGGAGGGATAAGCCACAGTCAGGGCTCTCTGGCTGCAGCTTAGGGCCCTATTCCACCAGACTATTATCATTCAGATTATCGTTAAATCGTTCGAATCTAAACGATAATCGTTCGGTTGAAATGCAGTTAACGATCAACGATTTCTCGTTTGGTCGTTAATCGCTTTATAAGACCTGGACCTATTTTTATCGTTGCTCGTTCGCAAATCGTTCGCATTGAATAAGATGTCGTTCGGTCATTCGCAGTAGATGCGAACGCAATAGCGAAGAAAAAACTATCGCAAATGCAATCATAAGTAACAATTATCGTTCCATGGAAATCAGTGAACGTTTTCAGGTCTTTCGCATTAGCGGTCGTTTAAGATCATTAATCGTTAACAATTATGTGAACGATAATCGTCCGGTGGAATAGGGTCCTTAGCCCTCCCTTCCGCATAGAGAACACAGGTTCGTTTGGCCTTGCCAAACAGTCCTGTGTATATGGGGGATGGGAGAGGTAACTGATGGATGAACGATGGTTCGGCTGTCAGTTATTGAAGGTGTATGGGGACCTTTAGACTGAAGTGAATGACTTTCTAAGGTATGGTAACCTCCCAACTCTCTACTGATGATATCTGGGTTTGTTGGATTTCCAGCCAACCCTTTTTGTTCTGGAAGAGATAAGCTAGGGAAGTTTGAGACTTACCCCTCCCATAAAGAACACATGAACATTGGGCTGTGCTTAACACCCATGTTCATAGGGAGGTTAGGAAAGATGTATGGACACCATTAAGGGGGTGCAATATCTAACTGTCCGATTTTGTGCCCTAAGGGTATAAAGCGAGTGATGCCCACAGTGTATGCATCTTTGCTCACCACCATACACTCTACAATCCCTCCTAGCCTGGCAAATGTAAAGTAGGCGATGATACTTACAGGGTATGAAGTTCCACTCACTACTTTGCTCAGTACTTAAGAGGAGCAGAGAGTCCGGCCAATAACATAGCGTGCCACTAGACTGGCCGCTCCATTACTATACTGAACAGAGATGCATACACACTATATATTGCTACTAACTTCAGGAGACAAGGCATGCATTGCATGCCCTAAGAGAGTCCGGTGAATGCAAACTCTATACTGTACGCCATTCATTTGCCTTGTTAGGGATGGCAATTCTTTCCTTTCCCCTAGCACTGACAGCTCACGCTATACCGCTGCCTTTAGGTACAGTATCCATTCTTTGGCTAATTTTACCGATTAATCTAAACGCGTTACAGATGAGCTAATACTCTGCATTAGTTTATATAAACCAGCCGTCGTCGGTTTACTTCCCATATAATTATTGTGACCCCCGGGCTCTTACTAACAAGCCATCATACTGTTTATTTATGCTGTGCTGCGTAATATAAACCCTGGGCATTGTGACCTAGTCCTGAGTTCATCCTTTTCATGTCTGTTGTGTCAGGGCGATAGGCATGGATCTAGCATGTTGTTATGTTTACGTCATCTGCAGTGTGAACAGAGACGTTTGGCATTGCTGACTTATCAGAAGATTCCCACCCGGAAAAGTAAACAGAAACTTTGTTCTTGTGCCTGTGTTACTGTAACTTATCTGCTTTTATCTCTTCTCCTTTTAGTGAGACTGATACGTACCTAGCTCTGTTAGTCGTCAACTTTTTACAACAGAGTTTTTCTGCTTTGTCCCTTTTAACATAATGCTTTCTGGATGTCTGAGCACAAAGACATAGCTCTGGTCCTTGGCGTGTGCGCTGGTGTGAGGGGCTTTTATGTGGAAAAAAAGAACGTCTGTGTTTGTTCCAAGCTTTATGTTTGAGAACCTCATTTATAAAAGGAAGTAAACAGTAAACTTTTTAAAAAGTTTTTTGAAAACATAAATATAAACAATACAACTTTTTACTGAACCACATGTAAACCATGTTTAAAAAAAAAACTGTTAGAATGTCTGACAACACTTGGGTATGGATATGGAAATTGAAACCTAAATTTTCTATTGGAGGAAGGCTGCACAGGTGTTCGCTAGATCATCCGGGTAGCCCATAAAAGATAGCGGCGGTATGCTGACTCCACTCCGATTACACAGAGCAATGGTAGACATATCACTGCTATCCTGATCGTTGTTTTTAACATGGTGAAAGACAATGATCAGCCCACATCGTGCATGCCAGCTGATCGTCGCGTTCTCTTACACGAGACTATTATCACCGGATACGGGCAATAATCGTTTTATGTGATAGGGCCTTTACTAGCAGATGCGGAAGAGACTTCCACTAAACAAGTCACACAAGATGTCTAACCCGATGTGTTCTGCAAAAATTTCTAAAACCTATCATGGACTTATGAGACATGAACCCCAAAAAGTGTGTTCAAGGGGTCAACTATTTTTTTTTTTTTTCAAGACAAAGCCAACATCTTCCCAACCTATGAAAACACACTCCCACGTGTCCATATATATGTGCAATTTGATCCTTTTCTCTATGATCTTTCTCTGTTAGTCTTCTCATCGTCACTAGGCAAACAGGGTGGTTCCATTGCTCAGCACCCCTGACCTCTGCTTCACACTGGAAAACTACATTACCCAGAAGCCCTCAGTTCCCGGCTGCAGCCGGAAACTTAGCTGGATGGGCTGTAAGTGCAAGTGCCATGTGTTCTTCCCACCGGATCTCAAACTATGAGTTATTTGGGTAGTTGGAGATTGCGCTGCCTAGGGGCCTTTGTGTTCATCTAAATTTACAAATCCTTGCTACAGAGGGAAATCCTTTGTATTTGCATATGTCTATAGACCTATGCTTGTGTTGTGTGTAGCCTTAGGCATGGATATTCTAAGTTTAATGCATGCGGGATTATCTTCTTTAGAAAACCCATACTCCTACTCTGTAGCATTCAGCAAGCAGCCACAATGAAGGGTAGATCTTTTTTGGTGGACCTTTACCGATCATGGATTACAAAGAATGTATGCTGGATTTTCCCACTGTTGGGAATTTGTATACATATTGCCAGGCTCCCTCCACCAGTTGGCTGCCGATCCCTGGGGGTAGAAATGAGCGAACCTCGAGCATGCTTGAGTCCATCTGAACCCGAACTTTTGGCATTTGATTAGCGGTGGCTGCTGAACTTGGATAAAGCCCTAAGGCTATGTGGAAAACATGGATATAGTCATTGGCTGCATCCATGTTTTCCAGACAACCTTAGAGCTTTATCCAAGTTCAGCAGCCCCCGCTAATCAAACACCGATCATTCGGGTTCAGATGGACCCGAACCCGGTTCGCTCATCTCTACCTGGGGGTTAAGAAAGTTCTGCGTCCTTAGACCTAATGGTTTTGATGGGCCTTACTACAAATTGGGATCAACCAAAGCCAACAAAGTTTTTTTAACCCTAGATTTCAGAAAGTATACAACATTGCATCAAGACTCCTGAGAAAGATATTCCATAAGATTTCTGCAGACGGGTTTCACCGGTGAAGCGCCCATAATTGTCAGTGGGGTGCAGGCAAATTTGACAGATGTAATCATGTGCTTTTAGGTTTTGTTTTTGGTTTAGGTACGTGATGATTTTATTTTATTTTTTACCTATTTTAACATGAAGGGATTTGAGATGCAACCACTGATGAGGCCCAGGCATGTATATGTTAGTAGGCAAGAGCTTGAAAACTCCTGATATGGAGTGTCCTAAAGTTGACATGGGATGAAGCCCCACTATGTAAACAACCAAATACAGGCAAAGACTGATCACATGTATTTGTTGGTATCTCTGCAACACTCGATAAAGCCATAGTTTGCATTCTCCTTGTCAATTATAGTAATAGCACCCTGGTGAGTTTTGTAGCACCCATCTGTTGTTGTATAGTATGGCCTATAGAGCCGTCATGTACAGGGCTAGTGATATGTACTTGGCCGGGTTTAGTGTATTATTCACACTCCGGTGCTGAAGACCAGGAAGAAGTGTGATCTAAGTGTGTGTCATTGATCTGATCCAAGAAAATAGCAAGCCACGTAGGTCACAGTGTACCCTCACATCAGCCATTACTCGTGTTGTTCTGCGTGTTGCTCTGGAGACAGTGAGTAGCGAGGGAAAGTAATATGTAATAAATGTCTGTTTAGATCACCAGTAAATGTAAGGGCTTGAGTCATCCTCTTCTGTCGAGCTGAAACAAATTGAGCAGCTATTTCATGTAGTTTATCAAGTTCTTATTTAGTTTATAAGTCTGCACATAGTATGATTTTAGCAAAGTAAGGGTAGCTTCACACACACTGTATCGAAGCGGACTTTCTGCTGCGGATCCGCGGCAGATCTGCAGCTGATTTGATCTAAATAATTGAACACACCATCAAATCTGCTGCGGATCCGGTGTGTTAAGGCACCCGAAAATCTGCATATAGTACGACTTTTACTTCGGTATTTAGATTGGGCATGTTGAATTTCAATGCTCAATCCTTTTGAGAGTGGTGTCTGGCATGAGTATGAGCCGATCGATTGTTTAGCTGGCAGCTATTGAAGGTGTGGGCTCCTTTACACTGAATCGGTGGTGTGAACTGATCCTTATTGGGCATTCTGGTTCCTTCTGAGGATATCAAGTAAGTTTGTAGGCATGGCACAACCATCCAGCCAACTCAGACATGCGTAATAGCGGTCCTACATTCACTGATCATGTATAAAGTTCTGCAATTAGCAATAAAGCACACTAATGCCGTTGCATATTTTCCTATTGCATATTTAGTATTTTTAGCAATAGTTTGAATGATGATTGCTTATATGGTAAAGCTTAAAGGGGTTATCCATTATATAAAAAAAAAAACACACACCCAGATACCCACTTACCAGGACTGAGCTTGCCCAGTGGACACTTGCATCTCATTACAATACATATTGCATAAGTGGAAAAATTATTCGTAATTCGAGATGAGCACAACTGGAGCATGCTCGAGTCCGATCTTTCTGCATTTGATTAACGGTGGCTGAAGACGTTGGATGCAGCCCTAAAGCTGCGTGGGACGCCCTAGGGCTGCATCCAACTTCTTCAGCCCCCGGTATTCAAGGGCAGGACTACCCGACTCCCAACTTACCACTGTATTTAGCTGAGGCAAAGAACATATTCCTTTATAGACGCCCACTTAAGGGAGTCTGTGAAGAAATATTGGACACCCTGTATACTAACACAGTGTAAGTTCCAGAAGCTTATCAGGAAAATACGTCTACTAGCAAGAAATTGACTCAGTTTCCTGTAAGACGCTGACGGACCTTGTTCCCAGTATAAGTCTTAGGTCTTATAAGTTGTTTGTATTCTCAGTGAGTAATGCTTTCTTTATCTACTTTCACTCTTATTAACTTTTTTTGACTGTACATATAAAGTCTAGGTTTGGCGGAGAAGTCTCTGTTGTTGACAGATTTGTGGCAGTGATTACATAGGCGACCATGTCATCAATCTTATCTGTATCTCTGTCTCCCTTTCTGGTAGATCTGTGATGTCACCACTGAGGGCCGGGCCTGGGAGCTCCCTTGGAACATTGAAGCATCGTGTTTCACTATGAATAGTAGAAGAGAAGAATTGTGCAGCACAGGACGGATGAGGAGCCAGCTGCTTCATTGATTACAGAACCACTGGATTACAAAGACTCAAAGAGCCGGATTTCTTCTCTTCTTTTTTTAGTTTATTTTTTTTACCCAGGATTTACATTTTTTTCCCTTTTTGTTATAATCTGGTTTAGCCCTGGTAGTGGGCAATAGATGGTCTACACCATGTGTCATGTCATAGTAACATGTCGTTCTATGCTGTGGACCATCCTGAGTATTGTCGTTGCCTTTGGAGAACTTATAGCTTTTATGAGCGAGGACTGGCTGGTTGGCAAAGCAAAAAGCACAGATATCGATAACAGGACTGGCGGCCACCATGAGCCGTATCGGCCAACGCTGGGCATCTATGGACGTTGCATCAAAGTGCCTAAAGTCCAGTACTTCAGAAGGGACGCTCTCTGTGGTCCTTACGCAGAGCATTTCAGTGAGATAGCGAGTGGTTTCTGGCAGGCTACCGCTATCTTCCTGGCCGTGGGGATATCCATCCTCTGTATTGTAGCTTTTGTCTCAGTCTTTACAATGTGCGTGCAAAGTGTTATGAAAAAAAGTATATTCAACGTATGTGGGCTGCTACAAGGAATTGCAGGTACGTAGACGATGCATTTTACTTTGTGACTGTGATAATCTTTCTGTTCAGCTCTCACTGGTTTACAGCTGTGACCACACTACAACTCCCAGCATACTCTGACAGCTTAAAGTTTTTATTGCATGCCAGGAGGTGAATGCCTTATGTGATCTTTGTACATTTAGTCATTGCTATCTGGGTAGAGAGGGAAGGTTACTTTCTACGAGATGGATTATTACCTGCTGCACCTCTAAGGTCACCTTGGTTATTGCTTAGATACGGTCGCTGCATGTCAGGAACTTGTCAATATTTGCAGGCGGTAATCTCCTGTCTTCCTCCACAATCACTGTCACTAGATGAATCACTGCACTGTACACTGTGATTCTGCAGCTATTGCAAAACTACAGCGCTCATCATGTAGCCATGGCCATTGTCAGAGCATGTTGGTGGTTGTAGTTCTATAATTATGCTCTTATTCTCATCTCTTTATATCATTCTCACTTACATCCTATATATTGATCTGACATCCAGTCAGTCTCATACCTATACGTGATATCTAGGTCTAGTGTTGCTCGTGTAGTGTGTATATGGCGGATGCCTCCTCTTATGTTTTACCTGTGGCTTGTACTGATACTCCTGAGTGATCACAGCAGCACAGAGTATTACTATGAGGAAAAGTCTCTATTCCAGGGTTCATCTTATTATATCTCTACATCCAAGATATATGTACGGTATGTGGTGGACCGATTGTCACTTTTAAAGACTTTTGACACCTGTCAAGGAATCCTCAATCAAGGTACTACGTAGGGGCCACTATGTCTCTAGCCTTATCCTTAAATTCCATCCCCATGTACCATGTACCCCCAACACGCTTCTGTGGTTGCTTGCATACACTACATGGTGGACCTGCACCATGGTATAAAGCTTCTGGGATTCCATATTGGCAATGCTCTCCTCCCTGCCTTAAAAGACCCTTCCCAAATGACCCTCAGCACTCCTACTGGGAGACATGTTTCCCTCCACCAACTTTAATCAACGTAAGCGACTCCAATATATAGTGGAGTTTATGGTGAATGATTTCAGGTCATTCCCTAAAAAGCTTGTTTGCAATCGTTTATCGGTGGAAACAAAAATTGCTTTGTCTAATAGAACCCTTAACTTAATAATATTGTTAGAAAAGATTGAAGCTACCTGTATGGACAACAGAAGAAACACCGAAGTTTAGCAGCCGTGGGCTAAATTATGATTCCTCCCTGATTCTTAGGGCCCTATTACACGGCCCAATATTAAGAAGCAAGCGAGCGCCGACCTGTCAGATCAGCGCTCGCTTGCTCTTCGCTTCCTGCTTTCTGTCAGTGATAATACTCGCACTGACAACAAGGAGGGGAGTTGGGTTGCGGGGGGCCAATAGAAGATAAGAAGATCCATCCTTCTCCTAACTAAAGAGACTCTCATTTCCTGAAAATGTATTTTTTTTTATTTAATTTGATTTTTATGCAGGTCTGCCGAGTCCCTTGGGCTAAGCTGAATGTGCTCGGCTCGGCTGTGTCACCCTCTTGAAGCCAATTGAAGCCCTGGAGACACATATGATGTCAAAGGGAGACATAGAATAAGTGAAAACGTACTTTCCAGGTCCTGACCACGAGTCCCTTCATTGGTCGTCCACCACTCTTATAGCTGACAGCAGTGGTCGGGATTCGATGCAACCGCTGTCAACATAACAGCAAGACAGAGGGGCCAAACTTCTAAAGAAAACAATTTTGCTAATGCTATGCATTTGCAAAATTACTTTCTTTTGCATTTCCCATCACCTGACAAAGGTTTAGGTGATAGGAATACTCCCATTTTTAAAAGGTTTTTCCTGTTCCTAAAAAAAAAATAAAAAAAAAAATTGGCAAAAAGATTCAACTGCTATAATATAAAACTACTGATCTCCTTAATCCAGTGCATATACAGCGGAGGTTGCCGGATGGTCTTTGTTTCTACTCCATTGCCATTGATGATGTTTCATGGTTGCATGTGAGCTATATAAATGGTGGCCTCAGTGGTCACATGCCAGTACGTAGAGCACATGACCACTGGGGCCAGTGTTTAGGACCGGACAGCCTCTGTACTATTGCTCCCTATGATCTCTTCTTGTGAAGTGTAAAGACAAACATGGCCGGTGCTGTAGTCTGTTTGATCTGCAGACAGGTGCCACCGGGGCTGAAGGAAGCCAGAGGACCAGGAGGAAATGAGATTTGGTGTGGGCCCGAGCTGTTGACAGACGTGTTTAGACGATAGCAGTTTAGTTCTATTTTCGCTGCATGCCTATGGAAATTCATATCAGGGGCAGGAGGTTTACACAGCTTTTACCGCATGGCACGGCCTAATAAGATTAGGTCCACAGAAGAGCAGGAGCTGACATTATCTAGCTGCCAGGAGACATATGACAGGCAGCCTCTTCGTCTCCAAACTCATTTTCTCCTTCTAGTAACAGAATTGGAGAGACCTCTGTGGTTTTACGCTCCTCACGTGTTATGTCTTGTAAATTCCTGAAATTAGATCATAGACCATTTTCCTTCATGTTAGGTCGATAGCATTTGAGTTTTACACAGAAATCAATAGGTTGTGTGTGCGGCGTTTTTTTTTTGTTTTTTTGTTTTTTTTTTTATAGTTTTTTTGGTGCATGCTTTAAGGTTGGGGCATAATAAAAATGGGCCTCCACCCCCTGCCGATGGACCCTTGATCAGATGGTTTGTTACAGTAACCTATACAATGAAGTTTACTGATTATTGTCTGCTGCTTCTTTATTTTATACCTTGCAGACTTGTTAGTAGATATTGGGGAATTAATAATTCTGCACATATTGCAGATAAACCTACACCAACCTTCTTATACCGACGATGAAGTGTGGTTGTTCGGCAGGTGGTCGCTGGCCCTTTTACATGGGCTGATTTGTTGGGACGAGCGTTCTTAAGAAATTTCATATGCCTAATGACTGACTTTAAAGGGGAACTCCTGCTTTTTTTTTTCAACTGGTGCCAGAAAGTCATATAGATTTGTAAATTATTCTATTAAAATATCTACAGTCTTCCAGTACTTATCAACTGCTGTGTGTCCTGCAGAAAGTGGTGTCTTTTTTTTTTTTTTTTTTTTTTGTTTTCCAGTCTGACACAGTGCTCTCTGCTGCCATCTCTGTCCATGTCAGGAACTGCCCAGAGCAGTAACAACAAACTCTTCTGCTCTGGACCAGGAGTGTCAAACTCAAATACACGGTGGGCCAAAATTAAAAAATTTGACAAAGTCGCGGGCCGACCTTGATATTTATTGAAGAGGGCATGCGGCACTCCTGGCACTGTCAGATTAACGTGCTGTGTTCCTGGCACTGTCAGTGGTGTGCATCCCCCAGCACTGTGCACTATGATAAATAAGATAAATTGCTATGATATGGTATCATAATAGTATCTTATATAGAAGCCAGCCCTCCCCAATAGTGTCTTTTTTTTTATAGAGGCCAGCTCTCCCGAATAGTCTTATATAGAAGCCAGTCCTCTCTAATAGCCTCTTATATAGTAGCCAGCCCTCCCTCATAGCCTCTTATATAGTAGCCAGCCCTCCCCCATAGCCTCTTATATAGTAGCCAGCCCTCCCCCATAGCCTCTTATATAGTAGCCAGCCCTCCCCCATAGCCTCTTATATAGTAGCCAGCCCTCCCCCATAGCCTCTTATATAGTAGCCAGCCCTCCCCCATAGTCTCATATAGTAGCCAGCCCTCCCCAATAGTCTCATATAGTAGCCAGCCCTCCCCAATAGTCTCATATAGTAGCCAGCCCTCCCCAATAGTCTCATATAGTAGCCAGCCCTCCCCCATAGTCTGTTATGGAATAGCCAGCCCTCCCCCATAGTCTGTTATGGAGTAGCCAGCCCTTCCCCATAGTCTCTTGTATAGTAACCAGTCCTCCCCCATAGTCTCTTGTATAGTAGCCAGACCTCCCCCATAGTCTCTTATATAGTAGCCAGCCCTCCCATAGTCTTATATAGTAGCCAACCCTCCCCATAGTCTCTTATATAGTAGCCAGCCCTCCCCATAGTCTCTTATATAGTAGCCAGCCCTCCCCCATAGTCTCTTATATAGTAGCCAGCCCTCCCCAAGTCTCGTTTATAGTAGCCAGCCCTCCCCAATAGCCTCTTATGGAGCAGCCTGCCCTCCCCCATAGACTCACCCTTCCTGCGACCCCAGCTGGTGTGGGACGTGCCGGACACGCACGACGACGTCCTCGCGTTTCTGGTGACAGACGCGCGCTACGTCATCCCGTTTCCGCTTCTTACATACTGCGGCCTACAAGATTATAACATGGGAGGTCTGATCGGCCGTTCAGACCTCCCATATTATAATCTGTGATGTCGGTGGGCCAGAATTAATAAAAGAGTAAAATAGTGTGGCGGGCCAAAAATAATGACACCAGAGTTTGACATGTCTGCTCTGGACAGTTCCTGACATGGAATGTTTGGTTATCCAACACTAGTTGTGCCCATTTCTTGATCCTGTAAAGAACCTGGCTAATACAACAGTAGTTCTGCCTCGCCATTTTGTATAAGAGTACGGCTGTAAATCTAATTGAATGCTTTGTGTTGGTAGGTTTGTCTTGGCTAAAATTACTCAACCCCTGTAATAAAGTTGACTGTATAAGTATAATAAACTATATATATTGTGGGTCTATGCAGATTTAGATAAAAAAAAAATCAATATTGACGCACGACCGCCGTCAAATTACCATGAAAATTCTTGTAAAAACTGACGGGGGCAATAAGTGAAGTAAATGAGCTTTTATTGGAGCGATCCCGGGGCCACTCATTTGTAACCCGATCACACAATTCCACTGTCAGGATCCTGGCAGCCGCCATCCCATTTATCTAGGTTTCTCTCGCTGAGTAAACACAGCTGAGTGGTGAGATCTCCCATGTGCCAAGCACACAAGTGTTTCCCTCCAGACCATTGTGAGACTCCTTTGTAGGATTTTCTAAGCATTTCACATTCAGGTCTCCAGTCATATATTTTTTTTTTGTCCACTTCACTTTATGGAAACAGTTTGTTCTTTGTATTCCTATGGTCCAACTAGAATCACAGTGTGGAAAGTTTTTCATTTGACTGATTTATGTAATTTTACCAAATTAAATTTTTTTAGATACATGTAAAAAATGAAACCTCTGCCTGTGTAGATAGCCATGTGTTCCTCATATAAGTAAGCCTTGCCAAAGGAGCTCCTGTTGTATCGACCAGTTAGTTTCCCATGCGTTTCATTGAATTTGTCTATGAATTCTGTCTTCCCTTTGCCCCTAACATCACCGGCAGCCATTGTCGTGAAGATCATAGGGGTCACATTTTGCCCATTTATACCACCTGCTTGGGAAAAAAGTCTTAGTAAAGAGAACCTATCATGTTGTACATGCAGTCCTATCGGTGGGCAGTCTATTATAAGGCCTGAGCAGCTGAGTAGATTGATATAGTATATAGTATACAGTATAGCATATTGTTTTGTGGGTTAAGGCTTTGAAGTCCAGAGGACCATCCTGATCAGTTTCTGAAATTTAAATTTGTATAAGCACTTATAGGGAAATCTGCCAATCGCTTATAAGGCCGCCTACTTGTCTCCTAAGCCTAGAGTGAGCAGGAATGAAAATGGTAAAGTATACAGTTGGGATGGGGAACCTATAGCTTTATGGGAGTTGTAGTTTTGCAACAGCTGGGGGGCAGAAGGTTCCCCATCCCTGGTATATAAGATCTTTCCTAACAAAACTATATATCAGCTCCTCCTGCTCTATAATATGGTGTCCACAGTCTGGACTGCATTTTCATCCTGACTCTCAATCTGATCTTAACTACACCTTTGTGCATAATCTGTTGGGGCATATAGATGGGGTTCCTGCCTTAAGGCCCCTATTATACAAAGCGATTATTGGTGATACTTGGCCGTGTAATAGATGCTTTGTGTAATAGAAGGCAACGATCGGCCGACATGCCGGCTGATCGTTTTCTGTTGTTGTCTTTCAACATGTGGAAAGACAAACAACTAAGATAGCAATGATCTGCTGCCGTTGCTCTGTGCAACAGGAGCGGTGGTAGCAGACCGCCGCTATCTCCCTGCGACTCCCCCCTGCGCTGTCGGCAGCAAACTGGGAACAAGGAGCAAGCGAGCGCTGACCTGACAGGTTGGCGCTCGCTTGCTCCCGGAGATCTCCCTGTGTAATGGGGCTTTAGTGAACATAGGCCTGATGATAGCGAGCAGTCAACAGCAACCACCACCTCTGGAACTAAACCCATGGTGACCAGCTGACCCCTCTCCAGGGCAAACAATGGATCATGTTGAAGTGCGGCTTGTGTGCTGTAGTATCTGTCGCTATCTGACAGATGTGCCAAGATCAGCAGGTTCAGCCATTGTTAATGTGTACGTCCAGCTTAACTTACTGGCAGTGAAATGTAATCCCAACAGAGAAACAGAGGCCGAGTCTTCTGACTTCTATCCTATTCTTTTGCTGATTGTTTGCTGATTTTATCATCACTGAAAGCCAAACAAGTGCATTGTGTAGTGTAGGACGGTGTTCCACAATAATGTGTACAATGCCAGTAATTGGGATTGTGTTTTACCAACACTGCAGCGTGTAAGCGCTCCTGTGCAACAACTGGTGAGGAAAGTCCACAGTGGATAGAGGCCATAAATAAGTACTCCGGCAATTTGTTTTTTAAAGGGAACCAATCAGCCCAATTGGGCTGATATGGTTGCCAGGAGCGCTGTATAAAGCTCCTGCAGCAGCCGCAGCACGTACCAGCCACGGCTGCAGCAGGAGCTTTATACCGGAGAAAGTTTTATTCTCCACCCCCTACCCCCCATATCTAGTCACCGCTCTGCCTGTCAGTGCGCTCGGAGGGGATGATTGACAGGCATATAGGTCCATTACTGGCCTCTCTGCCTGTCAATCATTCCATCCGAGTGCACTGACTGGCAGAGAGCGGTGACAGACAGGGGTGGAAAAGTAGTTATCTGGGGGAGCCGCCCAGATGACTACACATGCTCGGCTGCTGCAGGAGCTTTATACAGCGCTCCTAGGAACCATATCAGCCCAAATGGGCTAATTGGTTCCCTTTTAAGCTTAATTAACACACATTACAAAGTTATATAACTTTGTAATCTGTTTTAATAAGCTGTCTGGCCCCATCAACCCCCCCCCCCCCCCCCCCCCCCCCTCACACACACACACTTTTTATTTTTGTGCGACTCCTCCTTCTTTAACACGTCAATTGGAGGGAAGGATCAGGCAGGATGGATGTCAATTGCCTCATCCTTTGGGTTCTTGGTGAGATAACACACATGAACCCAAGGATTGATCATCTGCCAAGTTAGCAGGTGGCTGCGGTGAGTGGGGAATTCCACAGTCAAGGCTGGAGGACATTGGGGGACCCCCAGCTTACCCTGGTTATTGGGCCATGTAATACGACCCAAAGGCCACCATATACTTTGGCCAACCAGCCAATTTCGTCAGGACCACCTATCTATTTCGTCAGGACCACCTATCTATTGTTTATAAAAGTCAATGGCTAGTCTTTTGGCGGAGGTCTACAATGTCCACGTGGCTGTTGTACACAAATTTCTGCATTGCCGTTCACAGCTTGGATGCGAGGGACACTAAATAAAGAATAGCGTATAGCATATAGTATACAGAATTTAATATTAATAAAAAGTAATACATCCTACCATGCGGATTGCACGTCATTGTATGCTAACATTACTTTGGCGTGCAGACTTTTTGCCCTGACCACAATCCTGGCGCTCTTTCTTTCGGAAAGAATATAGTTAGTGATCCATCAGGTATGACGCGGGATAATTTCCTAATGCTGGGAACAATCTCTTGCCTTCCCAGATTTTGAAGAACTATAGTGAAATATCTGACCTCTGGGCACAGAAGATGCGGGGAATTGTCAGATACAGGATCTAACTTGCACACTGACACATTTCTATAAAGCCCTTACAGATGGATCGGTGACGTATGTACAGAATAAACCAAATAATTGTGAAAGAGCCAACATTCTTCCTTGTCTACGTTGATGTGGTTAAGGAGAAGAATTCAGGTTGCCAGCAACATAATCAGGTTGTCATTTTCTATGTATTCGTTCCAAGTCATATATGCGGTGAATGATCCCGCTTCAATAGGAATAGAAATACTGGCAGGTTGATTTATGGAGGGGCCTTATTGAAATAGAAAAGACCTAAAATGAGGATTCTGATCATTTCATTAAGAGGAATGAGCTAATTCCTACATTTACGCTGCTGCTTGGCTGTAACCTAATAGAACAGCGCCCCTAGTGGCCCTCACAGATTGTTAAAATGCATAAGAGAAGTGCACAACTGTATTCCTCACTCCCCAGCTCGCGGTCATCTCCTTCCAGTGTCACTAACTGGGCTCCATAGACTTATAATGGAACTGGGTGTAGATTATAGTGAGCTTGGACATGAAGCTCAAAGCTGTGCACTTCTCCCAGCTGATTCGTTGTATTGTTAAATAATGGTGGCACTTCAATCCCAGGGTGTTTCCTTTGCTAGGACTCTGGTAATCTACAGAGAAACACCGTAACATTGGTTGTTCTGCAACGCCACCACCACAAGGAAATTTAAAGGGGTACTCTGGAGGACAACAAACAGTTATCAGCTGGTGTCAGCAAGTTATACAGATTTGTAAATGAATTGCATATAAACAAAAAAAATCAAGTCTTCCAGTATTTATCAGTTGCTGAATGTCCTGCAGGAAGTGGTGTACTCTTTTCAGTTTGACATGTGCTCTCTGCTGCCACCTCTGTCCATGTCAGGAACTGTGCAGAGCAGTAGCAAATCTCCCTTGGTCAGAATCAGGTGCTAAGGTATCTGTGCATGGACTAGCACCACTTAAGGCCCTATTACACGGAACGATTACCGAAAGCAATGATCATGTCGGCTGATCGTTGCAGTCGTTTGTCTTTCAACATGCTGAAAAACAAACTGCGGTAGCAACGATCTGCTGCCGTCGCTCCGTGGAATAGGAGTAGCGGCAGCAGACTGCTGCTATCTGCTATGGGCTGCCCGGGCGATCTACCCATTACCCGGGCAGCCCCCACAGCTCCGCACGGCCCCTTCTGCACTTACCCACCGTAATTAGCGGCGGCAGTGAGCAGGGAACGAGGAGCAAACGAGCGCTAACCGCAATTGACTTGTATATTCGGGCCATAGGAGTAAATGGGATCTATGTACAGAGATGTTGCCAGTGAGGCACCCGGTTCTGATGTATCCGTGCATCGGACGGCAGAATCGGGGTGTGACTGTACCCTAACAGCAGGTATTTAGTATAATGTCAATAGTAAGTCTGCCATGCTTTATATTGGCCGTTGCAATGGAGCAGTAAGGCAAGTGTTACTCATTCTGAGTCAGCTGTAACACTGGGGGTCTGCATATACTCATGGTAACTTCATTTGTTACAGGACAAACCACATGAAGGCGGCCGGTTCACATAGCTTGTGGTTCCTCTGTTATCGCTCCTCGAGTATTTTTACAAGGGCTCTTAGTGTAAACCTTCCTTTTACTTTGACGGTCCTGTTGTTCGGGGTTTTATTTTAGCTCGCAGCGCTTTGTTGCGTGTTGAGAGCTTGCTCAATGTAAATGTGACTGGAAAGTATAACGCCGGCTATGGTCGTCTTACTTTCCCGGACAAACATCCATTCATGTTCCTCCGAAGGTCTGACAGTCGGTGATGAGCACGGGGCTTCTGGGATGGAGGAATGTGAACTATCACAAGTTACAAACTCCATTTTCTCCTTCACCTTTTGACCTCCTAAAGGGCTTCTATACTTTTTTTTATTAACTATGAACAGATCTGTTACCCCAAAGTCATTGAGGTATTATTTACGTACGCTTACGTTGATCCACGTTGGCTTTCTGTATGGACACAATATGTTCCTCATTTTCTATGCGCAAATAATAATCTACAGGGGTGAACACATTACTCTAGACATCAAAGTGGTTGTTTCATCAAAATAACCCTTTCCATATGCCCTGTTGGTTTTATAGATATTATAGAGGGGCTTACTGCCTCGGGACCCCCTCTCTTGGTGAGAGTAGTGAGAAACAAACAAAGAGCAGCTTCCACTTTCGTGTGCCCAAATGCTCATGTATTACATGGACGTCAGTCTGAAAAGAACACGTCTTAATCCAAGAGCATGTCTGAAATAAGGCATGTCAGGACCGCCATCGGCAACTTCCAGCAACAATCCAGATGGGCCAGTGTTTCTGAAGAACAAACTCATCACCTAGTCACCTACCGAATTGATGTGGTTCTGATGGCCAAAGGTGGTCCAACACACTATAGATGAGGGGCTGTAATAAAGTAGCCATTTTGTGTATATGCCAGGAGCAGTGACATAGCATGGGTTGCCGGAACTCTGGGCAGATCATCTGATCATCTGGGCAGCCCATAGGAGACGACGGCGGTCTGCTGCTGCCGCTCCTATTACACAGAGTACTGGCAGCAGATCGTTAACAGGCTGATCGTTGCCTGTGCATGTCAGCTGATCGTTGTCTTCTATTACACGAAACAATTATCAGAGGATATCAGACGAATACGGCTGATAATCACTTGGTGTAATAGGGCCTTTTAGTTTGGTGCTCATTTACAGAGTCTGATGGCCCAGCTCAATAATTGTGTAACTAGGGCTGCACGACCAATCACTGGATCGTCCACGCTCATGTTAATCAGCCATCGGTCGCACATCCCCCTAATACACAGCAAGATGTGCAGCCAATGGCAGATTATTTTGTGTGTGTGTGTGTGTGTGGCCCATGTAATTCTGGCTTATTCCACTGTTCGGATGCCTGTTAGACCCATACAGCAAACGTTGTGCCTTCCTTTGTGTGCGATCAGTTTACACAGATCTGTATGATTTCGCCTCGCTGTGTTACTTTATTAATGCCACATGAGTAATGCAATTATCTGCTGTTTGTCTAGGTGTATTTTTATGGTGTTAGCTGATGTAAACCACGGCCACCCACCAGCGCAGTCAGGTTTCCCAAGCTATAAGGTTTTTGGCTTTACATGACTTAATCTCTGTTTGTTTTGCAACATGTCCGTGCTGAGCCGCGTTATAACATTGGGGAGGATCTCTATGGAAAATGCTCAGCTTTTTAATTTTGGGGTGTTTGGGACATGTAATTTCATTAGATTAGGGAATGATTGCTATACATCTTTCCTGGCTCCATATTATATCCTATTGTATGCAGTTATCCAGGCCGCGCAGACACTTACTGGGTGACCCGGTATTGTTTGGAATATAAAGCTATGTCCATACCTAGGAGGATAACAAACTTTTTTGCCAATTTTTTTTTTTAACCCTGTGCATTCTATCTATCCAAACCGCTGTGGCCTCCCCTTCCCATACAGGAAACAGGGACATTTGCCCTTGACAAGCGTCCATGTGTATATGGAGATCGGGAGAGATATTGGTCGGCTAAACTGAGGTTTGGTCAACAATTATCAAGAGTGTGGCTTCCACCTTAAACCCATGCAGAATGCTACAGGTTATAGCCTACATATTGTATACATTTTAAAATCCCATTAGGCATTGTTAAGTTGTTTTGAAGCGATGGGGAAATCTCTTAATAAGACTGAGCCTGTATCCTTATATTTGCTGCATCTGCACTAAAGATGCTATAAAGAAATGTGCTGACTAGCAAAGTGCAGCTGGGATTAGAGCGGAGAAAACAGGAAGGATGCTGGGTAGTGTGTATACTCCAGGGCTGCCTAATGTTTACACTCTGTAATAATGACCTATTAACTTTTTTGATAGGATATGGATATGTAATGGTTAGAGATAAGCACTTAAGCATTCGACATTTGAATACCTGTGGCGGGAGAAGTTGAATGCAGCCCTAGGGATCCTGGGAAAACAAGGATACAGATTGTTTCCATGTTTTCCCCGACTTCATAGGGATGCATTCAACTTCTTCAGCCACCGGTATTCAAATGCCGAACAATCGGACTTATGTGTATGCGCATCTCCTAGTAATGATCATTTATTAGAGATATGGGTCAAAGAATAAACATGAGGCATAGTATAGTAGTGCTGCCTATATACTATACTGGGCTAGTTGCCATTGGAGTAGCCACATACTATGCGTGACCATTCATGGGCTAGTATTCTTTAATGGCATTTATAATGATGTTGCTAAATGTGAGATCTGCTGGTCAGTGGAGGCCTCACCTTGTGTGTCCTGTCCACATACATATATGTCAGACCCAGATCCCTGAAAGTGACTCTGTACCCACAATCTGACCCCCCCCCCCCCCCCAAAGCCTCTTGTACCTTCAGATAACTGCTTTTAATCCAAGATTTATCCCCGGGTCCGTTTGGCAGGTGATGCAGTTATTGTCCTAAAAAACAACTTTTAAACTGGCAGCCCTGTGCCCATCGGGAGTGGCCTAGATTGTGTATGTATTAGGCTGGCACACAACCTCTCTGTCCCTCCTCCCCAACCTCTTCATCATTAGGAATGCTCCAGGCAGATTGTCTCCTATTCCTCACCTGTGTAAGCCCGGCACATG
Organism: Dendropsophus ebraccatus; assembly: GCF_027789765.1. Taxonomy (NCBI): domain Eukaryota; kingdom Metazoa; phylum Chordata; class Amphibia; order Anura; family Hylidae; genus Dendropsophus; species Dendropsophus ebraccatus. The sequence goes on along the minus strand of NC_091456.1, from coordinate 161,483,456 downwards.
GGCTGGATTGTTAAAACACCTGTGCAAATGTTCATCATGGAGAAAATGTTCTAGGTGCATTCCTAATGATGAGGAGGGTGGAGAGGAGGGACAGAGGGGTGGTGCAAAGTTAGAGCACAGATACTGTAAGCCACGGCCGTTTGACACAGGACTGCAAGTTTAAAAGTTGTTTTTTAGGACAAAAACTGCATCACCTGCCGAACGGACCGAAGGTGCAAGTGGTTTGGGGGGACAGATTGTGGGTACAGAGTCGCTTTAATTCTTTTGTAATCCTAAAATGTGGTTGTCTATTCTCTTGGCTGGTGGTCCCCGTGTCACTGCTATAATATATCATACATCATATTATAAATCCATGCGCTTTTATGCTTCTGACTGCACTGACATTTTAGCTTTACAGGAGCCATGACTGATTTATTCTGCAGCAGATTCTGATGGATCCCGTTGACTTATAATGGATCCATCAGGTTTCCATTATTTTTACTGGACAGCATACTCTGGTATATTATTCTATTCTGGCTGCCAGAGAACTACTTCCTCTATCCAGATCACAAGACAAAAGTAATCGAGAACTTCTTACTACTTCTCTGTATTCTCTGATATCGCCCCCCACAAATGGCACATAGAGGGGGGTAACTCGAGCCGCCCCATTGTTCAGTGTTTTTTTGTAGGTCACATTTCGGCAGAGATTATTCATTACTGGAAGTGTTCCCAATGACATCTGGTCTTGTGGAGAGAATTACATAGGGATCTGTGACTAATAAACCTCACTGACAGTGTAACAAAAGACGATTTTCACAGTTTCACTTCCATTCTGCAGCCCTGGTAAATGGCCAGCCTGATTCTTCTAGGGAGCAAACCATGCTCGAGCCCTGGCACGTGTACAAGTGGGATTTGGGGGGTGGGGGTCAACAATTATCAAGAGTGTGACCCCCCCCCCCCCTTAAATCATGCAGAATGCTGGCAGGGGTGTATTAGCCATATGTATTAATCTTAAAATGTTGGCCAATCCTTTTATTTTCAGGGGGTTGGCCCCGCAATCAAAATACTAGGCCAGTGATGGCTAACCTTGACACTCCAGCTGTTGTAAAACTACAATACCCATGATACCGGAGCAGCCAAAGCCATATCTTTGGTCGTTCAGGCATGATGGGAATTGTAGTTTTGCAACAGCTGGAGTGTCAAGGTTAGCCATCACTGTACTAGGCGGTCTCCTGACTCTCCTCCGACAGATGAGGGGGGGAGAAGAATCGGGCATGTTAGGTTTCCTTTTGTCCACATAGAGAGGTGCCCCCATTAGGGATTTCTGGCAGAAGCTTACCTCTTCTTCTCTTCCCTGAGAGCGCATGAATTTTGGCCAAGCCGAATGTTAATGTGAATGAAAGAATTGGGAGGGAGCTGTCAGTCAAAGGAACATTCGGCAGACAGCCATTGTATGGACACTTTAAAGGGGAACTCTATCCAGAATGAAAAATTAGCTGCAGGCAGGAGGGTGCAGGAACATTAAGGGCCCCATTCCACGGGACGATTATCGTTCACATAATCGTTAAATCCTTCGGATCGAATCGACAATCGCTCAGTTGAATAGCATTTAACGATTAAACGGCGAACGAGAAATCGTTGATCGCTTAATAAGACCTGGACCTATTTTTATCGTTTGTTCACAAATCGTTTGCATGGAATAAGATGACGTTCGCAATAGCGACGACAAGACGACCGCAAGAACGATCATAAGTAATAATCATCGTTCCGTGTAAATGGGTGATCGATTTCAGGTGTTTCGCAATAGCGGTTGTTTGAGATAGTTTATTGTTAACGATAATGCGAACAATAATCGTCCTGTGGAATAGGGCCCTGATAAAGAAGCTTTACTTGGCCGCCCCCACAGCGGTGTGTAACAGGCTCCATGACCGCTAACTGGCTCCAGTTTCTTCCTTGTTCCAGGGTCGTAATGACCTAGCTGAAAGGGTCCGCTCAGCAAGTCGGTGACTGAAGGTGTCCCGTCCCAGTAACTGACTGCCTGAGGGGGCATTCCTAAGCCCGGTTTGTGATGTTGCTGGAGATCCAGGTGGTCCCAGCTGATAGATTCTCTCCCGACTTTTTTAGAACTTATATTTAATGTTTTTGAGCATTGCGGGTGATATGTACAATTATTTGTATCTTCAGTGAAGTTTTATAGTCCGAAAAGAATTCTGTGTAACAGCGGAGTAGAAATCCATGGCGCTCCAATAGGGATTAAAAAAACAAGCGGAACTGTTATTGTAGTGTCTCGGACATCATATTGATATCTAAGCGAAAACAATAAAAATGTCTGCGTACACTTGATCTGCTGTGGATTTCTATTGTGTATAGTACTGTGGACTTTGATATCCTTCCAGAGACCCCCACTGTAGTGCTGGACTTATTGTTTCTGACCATAGCAGAGCAGCAGCTCAGCTAAATTTGGCACCAGAAACAATTGTTTTTGCTATTTAGTCTGAATAGTTGTCTAGGCTTATATATGCAGCTGTACTGTAAAGATATTACAGACAAGTAATCTAGGGCTGTGTTGCAAAATATTACCATCTGTACGCACATTGGGTTTCCTAAGCTGCGGAACCATGTCTATGAAATCGCTTTCCATCACATATGTATACCCTGCTTCAAGGCTGATTTTACAGTATGACTGGAGACAATGCAATCGCTGTGTACATTGGATTGGAAGAAAGCCAACTATGTGTCATTGGGACTGTTGGGTGTTTCTTTGTTCCGCTCAACAAGCTTAATGTGTCTATGAACCAAGAGGTGAGGGAGTAAAGCAGTGGTCCCAGCAGTCTTTTCCAGATTGTCCAGATTTTCCAGATTGGCCCATTGTCTTCCTAGTGGCCAAGGTTAAAGGGGTTATCCAGCGCTACAAAAACATGGCCACTTTTCCCCATCTCTTGTCTCCAGTTCAGGTGTGGTTTGCAATAAAGCTCAATTAACTTCAATGGAACTGAGTTTGAAACCCCACCCAATCTGGAGACAAGAGAGGGGGAAAAGTGGCCATGTATTTGTAGTGCTGGATAACCCCTTTAAACGTGTCCACTTTCTTTCAGAGACAACATGACTCTTGTCTTCAGTTTAGGTGAGGTTTGCAATTAAGCTTCATTCACTTCAATGGAACGAAGCAGCAAAACCCCGCCCAAGCTGGAAACAAGAATGGGACTGTTTTTGGAAGAAAGTGTCTATGTTTTTGCAGCGCTGGATAACCCCTTTAACTTTCTTCCTGGGATATGTTCTGCATAGGAACGTCTTTAGCTGCTTTAGAAACCTACTAGAGATGAGCACAACTTGAGCATCCTCAAGTCCGATTGTTCGGCATTTGAATACCAGTGGCTAAAGAAGTAGGATGCAACCGTAGGGAGTCTATGGCCTATGACTGTATCCATGTTTTCCAGAACTACCTCGGGTGTATCCAACTTCTTTAGCTACCGACCGGACTCAAACATTTTAAAATTGTGCTCATCTCTAAAACCTACCCATAATGCAGAAGTGTTTTACTATGTAGTAGATAGCAGAATAAAGTGTTTGTAAACTCTAAAAATGTTCTGATTAAGGGACTGAAAATTTATGGCATTGTCAAAGTTTTTCTCCAATATTAATAGTTTTCTTCTCTTGTTTTCCAGGTCTTTTTCTTATACTCGGCCTCATCATCTACCCTGCTGGATGGGGATCTCAGAAGGTGATCACTTACTGTGGACATTATGCCTCTGCCTACAAACTTGGGGAGTGCTCATTGGGGTGGGCTTTCTACACGGCCATCGGAGGCACAGTGCTTACTTTCATCTGCGCCGTCTTCTCTGCACAGGCCGAAATCGCAACCTCTAGTGACAAAGTTCAAGAAGAAATAGAAGAGGGAAAGAACCTGATATGTTTGCTTTGATGGCCATTCAGTTATCATCAAACACTTTAGAGACTTCACAAAGGGATCACCATGTTTACACAGCCCACTTCTCGCATGAATGGATGGTATACCTTCACGTATCTTCATGCTCCGACTTCTTCTTCTTTGTCCATCAAGTGGAAAGGGGTCCTAAACCAGGAGATGGGACCACACATGTGATTGTAGTGCCCTCCCGGCACATGGAAATGAAGCGCAAAGATTTGTGTACAGTACTTGCCAATGTTCTGATCCTTCAGCTTCTGAAAAGTCACTTTAGAACTGTATTTTTTCCTTTGCATATTGAAAAGCTAACCGTGTATTTTTGGACATTGTAGGATTTTTTTTTTTAAATAATTTCCAGTTCTCCTAATTTTGAAGCCACTGCTTGTTACGTGTGCCACTAATCTTGGTGATTGTAAACTGGAAAACTTGTAACTTTCTCATGTGGTTCTTTATGTGGTGCAAACGAATGTTTAGATACATATAGGATTAATATTTTTTTAGGTATGGAGAGAACCACTGCGTTACCAATGGGAATTCTTTGGATAGAGCCATTTGTAAATGACTTTCAAAGGGATCTTGAGTATTTGGGTAGTAACACCCTAATCCCTAAACGTTTTGTGAGGGCTGAGCCACCTCAGTGTGTATCACTCTATCAATTGGTGCATATTAAGGTATTGATAGATCTTTCCTGTTCCTATGAGACAGGATAGGCCAGGTTTTCGTAATATGATATCTTTGTGGTCAAGTGTTCGGTTCTGCATTCATTGAAGATTCTATCACATGCCGTCAAAATGATGGAAGTTTTGATAGAGCCCTGACGGACCCCTACAGTGGGGTCTATAAGCCACTTATAAGATCCTTCGTATAATGTCACACCCATAGCCTTAGGGAATTAGCCATAAAATGCTGCAGGGAACTCGCACAGGTTCTGCTCTGTAGCTTCAGCCTTACATAATAACACTTTGACCCTATTGAATGTACTAACATTACCTGTGCTCACAAGTGACGCTATAGAAACAGCACAGAAAATCGGCCCATGGTGACAATAATGGACTTGTACCTATAACCACTGTAGAGTTATGTGGTTCATACCTTTAGACATCGTAAAAGCACACTTCATACGTTTAAGGGGGGCCAAATACTTGGTGATCTATATTTTTTATACCTGCCCGTTGCTTAAACCAGATTTTTCTTATAAATGGGGCCTTCTTGTTAGAAAATCAGTGATTTAAGGTTGTGATGCCAGTAAGTAGCCCTCCAGCTGTTGCAAAGCTACAATTCCTATCGGGCATGATGGGAGTTGCAGCTTTGCAACAGCTGGAGGGCCAAAGGCTCATAGTGATATATCATAAGGCATATAGGTTCACAATAATCTCAAATATTGACCATGACTGTACATTCAGATAAAATGGGAATTGTTTGTGGTGCTTTTTAGAAAATAACACATCTACCTTCTTGAAAAAAAAACCACCACCCTTGTCCGTGGGTTGTGTGTGGTATTACAACTATGCTCCATTCACTACAATGGAACTGAGCTGCAAAACCTACACCCAAACTGGAAAGAAGAGGGGTGATGTTTCTGGTAGGAAGCAGCTAGAAGGCCTGGATAACCCAGTTAAGTGATATTATTACATACTAGTATTTGGGAAAAAAGCATCATGCAAAAAGTAGGGAGCAGAGGTGAGCGAATCTAAAAACCTGACTTAGCCATCCATTCCTTTAGTCTTGTAAATATCATTCCGCTTTCCAAATGCTCTGATTCCATGGAGGATTCTGGAATGAGGATTTTCCTATTGTAGAACAGTTCTAGGAGTCTGAACAATTTTTTAAAGATTTGATTCAGCAGCCAATTCCATAGGTTTTGAGTTTGGCCAATCTTCCTGTAGATTCTTTAAACTCCATGAGGGAGGGCAAGAAGTGATAGTTTGGGTTTCGTCCATAATTTTTCTTATTCATAGGCATGTCTGCTTATTGTCATTCAAAGATAAACATTCCCTGTGAGAATTAATTGGAAGTATATTGTTGCCTTCTCAGAGATCTCTTGACATTTTGGGGGCGGACAACCCAGAAGAATAAACTCTACAATGTAACTACGAGTGTAATGTTAATAGAAAAAATAGACCAATTCATTAAAAAAAAAAGAGCCACCGATATCTTATGTAGGAAGATACATTTCAAGAAAGCTGTCCACAAGGTGGATTATTTAGGCACATCCATCCTAGCAATTTTTCCAATGTGTCCAGATTGAAGAATAGGCCGGAGAACTTGGTAACATCAACAGTCTTGTAGTATATAGGGCAATAACACCATAGAGAAGTGTTCACACACAACGAATTTGCAGCGGATTTCATTCTGTAAGTTTTGCAGCAAATCCGCTGCGATACTCTGTATCATTATAGCCTATGGCCCTGCATTCATGCAGTGGACTTTCAGTCTGCTGCGAGAGTGTAGTGACAGCCATGTTTAAAGGGGTTATCCAGTGCTACAAAAACATGGCCACTTGTCCCCCTCTCTTGTCTCCAGTTCAGGTGTGGTTTGCAATTAAGCTCCATATACTTCAATGAAATTGAGTTTAAAACCCCAACCAATCTGGAGAAAAGAGGGGGAAAGTGGCCATGTTTTTGTAGCGCTGGGTAACCCCTTTAACTATTTAGCTGCTGGGCCAGTAAAAATAATAAACAGCAAATGCTTACCCACTCGTGCTCCCTCATTGTGCTCCTGCTTCAGTCTCTGGGCCCCTGCTCACTGACAGCCTGCTCAGCCAATCACTGAGCTGCCCCGCCACAGCCGGAGATTGGCTGAGCGGGCTGTCAGTGAGCAGGAGCGCAGGCAGGTAACCCTGGGCTGTTTATTATTTTTGACCATAAAGTGTCAACACCTCCCATGTAGCATTCTACATATCATCCTAAGATCCTACTATCCCCCCATGCATTGCCCCATCTGGAAGAGTACGATGCGAGAAATCAAACAGAACAATGCCTTGTTTTTATATTGTGAAATTTTATCAGAATGCCTGTGGTAAATCTGTGCACACAAGCCATATTGTATTGTCTCGTGCCATAAGGTTTCTAGTTGGTTTTAATCTGTAGAATATTTTAAAAGACAAAAAAACACACACACACACACAAAGTTTCGATCTGTGTAAAAAGAAAAAACAAATGTGCAATACAATATGAAGTTGTTAGTATTATGAAGTGGTGGGCTTTAACGTTCACCTGTGGCCAAGGTACGGTAGAGGCCTCCGTATAGTGTGGTGAAGTAATGCACATGGCTACAGCCTGGGTTATGATACTTTATTATATTGATAGAATATCCTGATGAATATCGGTGCACACCGCACCCGTGCCGCCTTCCCCGCGCCTCGGCCACAGGTTTCCTAACACTCTGAGGAAGCTCCATACAAACTTTTGTACATACTCTGTAAAATGTTATGAAAATGCCACAACCAAAATGTTATGCTTTTGATACTGTGAGTTTGGGGTCCTTGGAAATAAACAAAATGAGACTCTTACAATAGAAAATAATAAAAAAAAATTGTCTAATAGATCCGGTGTTAAATGTGTTTGAATTACTGGTTGATGAATCACTATGGGTGTAGTTCCATTCGTGGTGCATAGCTATTTCCTATTCTTTATTTCAGGGGGCAGGATAAGAACTAGGCTGTTTGCATGCAGTACACACTTGGACTTTCTTTCTCTTACTTCTCTGACCAATTGCAGGGCACCACCTGCTTCGTTCTGCTATGCACAGTACCTGAGAGAGTACACTGTGCCGAACAGGCCGACACTGTGCTGGGAGCTGTAATATAGATGGCATTTCGAAGGAGAAGGGTGTTATTGACTCACTGGGTTTGCAAGGTGCCATCTAAGAAAAAATTAAAAATTGCAGCAGGAAGACTATAAGAAATGGGTAAACAATTAACTGCTCCAAATAATGATAAGGGCGAGAGGGGATGACATTCAGGAGGCAGCACAGTGTACATATAAAAAAACACAAGTATTTACACAAGGGACAGCTGCAAAGATCTGTATGTATGGTAAGAGATGAGAAAGAATCCTTGATTTACCTTTCAGGCACGGCATGGACCCTGTGGAGAAAGCAGAAGGGTTATTAAAGGAGAAGTTTTGTTCTTTTTTTTAAGGGTGGGGGAGGGGGAGAAATAACACCCCAGCCTTTACTTACCTTTCCTTGCGCCTGTCATCCACCACATGGCCAGCCCTAGGACTCCCACCAGAAGCCTTTATCCTCCAAAGTTGTGTTGACGTCATTCCCCTAAGTTGTGATGACGGAGAAAATGCCCCTCCTGGCTGATGGACTGGCTGCTCAGCCAATCAGTGACTGTAGTGACTTACAACCTACAAGGATTCAGATTACTTTCACAGTCTCCTCCCCCCTTCCCACACCATAGCACTAAGCCCACTTTCCACTTCCTGTATTCTGTCTTGGTCCCTCAGGTGCTGGATACAGAGTTCCAAGGTTTGGGACTTATTTTTAGAGTAAAGAATCAATTTACAATTATGTAAAAAATCACCTAAGAGACACTGCATCTAAACACACTTACATTGGGCTGGTATACGTCATGCAACCCAAATATATATCCAAAAGAAACCAATAGTAAATGTGGTTTTTAATGGCAGAGGCGTGTACTTGTCATACCGTTACATGTTTCTAGCCTTCCTTTTCGGAATGAATGAATGTTGTATGGTGTTATTAGTGTTTACGTTTTTATTATGAATGGTGGGGGTTTTCTTTGGTTTGTTTTTTTAATAATTTAATGAATAGGAAATCCTACAGATTTCTAATAATGTCACATCCTTAAAAGCGTGACTTCCTACCATCACATCCCTACTATCACATTTGTTCTAATGAAGAAGAAAAAACAAACTTTCCCCTAATGTTCTGTGAGTCTGTGGTTAACCAGTCTGCCTCGAATTCTTTCCCCAGTCTCTCACCGACGCGTCCAGCTGTGGCCTTAAACCGAGAAATTATTTTTACAGCTCAAGCACTGAGAATGGAAAGTGTGATGATTTCTTTCATAGTCTAGGAAATGGTTCGCTAGTAACGCACCGATATCATGTGCCTCGTGTCTGATGGATCTCATCCACATTTGTTTGTTTTTTTTGTTAGAGCAAACATTTAATTCTAGGAGAAAATAAAGTAAATGTAAGTGCAGAACGACTCAACGCTCTGGTCCAGTTTTCAGCGGATTGAAGAGTAACGGGATAGAGTTTCCCTTTGGGGTAAAGGTCTGTGAGAAGTGCTTGTCATCCATATACAATGTGGCAGTGATTTATAACAGACGGTGCATATATTAATACTTTCCACCAGTTTCCAAGTAGTAAAATAGAAAAAAACCCTGTAGCTTTGTGTTTCCTGTGGGGCTCCGATGCGCTGTGGTGGTGGAGGTCTTTGTGCGGACCATTGGAGGTGGTGGGATAAGAATAGCTGAGCAATGAGCTGGAAAGAGAGATCCTGGCAGGAATGTGGAAATTGGGAGGTCAGAAGTATCTGTCTAATCCTCCAGGAAACTCATCAATGTGCCATGTATAGAACATTTGCTCATATACTTAATAGGAACAAGTGGGGCCTGTCAGATACTCAATGTGATATGTGGTTTATGGGAAATCAATATCATGTAATGGTATAGGGATCACAAGATGTTATGTCTACTGCATTATCTGCACAGCTGATGCAAATAGCAAGTGGCACCGGATTTCAGCAGCGCTAAGTATATGTCAGGTTTAGGAAAGTGCTTGTCAATTGTCAAGTCCGCACAACCTTTGGCCTGCCAAACCAAGACCTCATGCATTTCAGGCATCTCCCTCTGTTATGGAGGTATATGACAGCTGGTAATTTCATCTAATAATGGCAATACACATGCATGTCCTATATATATATATATATATATATATATATATATATATATATATATATATATATATATATACACACACACACACACACTGCTCAAAAAAGTAAAGGGAACACTCAGATAACACATCCTAGATGTGAGTGAATGAGATATTCTCATTGAGTACTTTGTTCTGTACAAGGTTGAATCACACAAAAATCATCAATGGAAATAAAATGACATTGGTGGATAGAGTGAGACATGATGTCCCAGATGTGCTCAACTGGATTCAGGTCTGCGGGACGGGCCGGCCAGTCCATAGCTTCAATGCCTTCATCTTGTAGGAACTGCTGACACACTCCAGCCACATGAGGTCAAGCATTGTCCTACATTAGGAGGAACTCACCCAGGGCCAACCACACCAGAATATGGACTCACAAGGTCTCATCTCGGTACCTAATGGCAGTCAGACTACCTCTGGCGAGCACATGGAGGGCTGTGCAGCTCTCCAAAGAAATGGCACCCCACATTATTACTGACCTACTGCCAAACCGCTCATGCTGAAGGATGCAAGGCAGCAGATCGCTCTCCACTTCGTCTCCAGACTCTGTCATGTCTGTCACGTGCTCAGTGTGAACCTGCTTTCATCTGTGAAGAGCACAGGGCACCAGTGGCGAATTTGCCAATCCTGTTGTTCACTAGCAAATGCCAAGCGTCCTGCAAGGTGTTGGGCTTTAAGCACAACCCCCATTTGTGGATGTCAGGCCCTCGTACCATCCTCATGGAGTCTGTTTCTAACCGTTTGTGCAAGCACATGCACATTTGTGGCCTGCTGGAGGTCATTTTGCAGGGATCTGACAGTGGTCCTCCTGTTCCTCCTTGCTGCTGGGTTGTTGCCCTCCTATGCCTTCCTCCATGTCTCCTGGTGTACTGGCCTGTCTCCTGGTAGCACCTCCAGCCTCTGGACACTACGCTGACAGGCGCAGAAAACCTTCTATTCACAGCTCGCATTGATGTGCCATCCTGGATGAGCTGCACTACCTGAGCCACCTGTGTGGGTTGTATAGTCCGTCTCATGCTACCACGAGTGTGCAAGCACCACCAACATTCAAAAGTGACCAAAACATGAGCTAGAATGCATAAGTACTGAGATGGTCCCCATGTGCAGAACCAGTCCTTTATTGAGTGTGTCTTGCTATTTGCCAATAATTTCCACCTGTTGTCTATTCTATTTGCACAACAGCATGTCAAGTTGATTGTCAATCAGTAAATCAGTATTGCTTCCTTACGCTGCGTTTACACGAAACGATAATTGGCCCGATCGTACGACTAACGATGTCGGAGTAACGATTTTTTTTCATAACGATCAGCGTTTAGACGGTACGATATATCGTACAGAAAATACGTTTTGCGATCGCTTAGGCCTATCTCGCACATTGGAAAAATCGGTGAACGACTGTTTACACGGAACGATCTGCGAATTTTTTGCGAACGACGATTTTAGAACATGTTGTAAGATCAAAATGAACGATTTCTAGATCGTCGTTTGATCGTTCGCAGGGTTTACACGTATGATTATCGGTCGAATTAGATTGTTATCGTGCGTATTTGCACGATTATCGTTCCGTGTAAACGCAGCATTAGTGGACAGTTTGATTTCACAGAAGATTGATTTACTTGGAGTTATGTTGTGTTGTTTTATGGTGCATTTACACAGAGAGATTTATCTAACAGATTTTTGAAGCCAAAGCCAGGAATGGATTTGAAAAAAGGAGAAATCTCAGGTTTTCCTTTATGACCTGTTCTCTGTTTAAAATCTGTTCCTGGCTTTGGCTTCAAAGATCTGTCAGATAAAGTGTTCAGTTTATTTTTTGAGATTTTATATATATATATATATATATATATATATAAAATGTGTGTGTGTAGAAATGTCTCATTAATAATAATTGTCTTGTTGGCATCTACTGATTATTATGGGTTTTTGTCTTTTTGTGACATCACCAGTTTTTTTTTTATACTATGGGACTTTCCAACAAAGACTTATTTGTATCACAATGTTTGGCGTTCTTGTAAGTCTTAGTAAGACGTCTTTGTAGGGTGTATAATTAGATCTTTCTTGTAATCCTTCTTCTGTTCTTTCATATTGTTTAATGGGCTTAGATTTAAATTTTTTGGCTTATGGTGGAAGCAACAATTATACAGTCAAAAGTTCACTATGGTTCCAGCACATTGACGCTTCCAGCAGTAACTGGCATTTGTGCTATAAAGCCAGTGAATGCACCTTTGTTGTCCTGGGAAGAATGTTCTGCATTGTCACCATAAAAGGTGAAGGAGCTGTGGACCCCTTGTACCCTTCCTATGTAGTGGTGACCCATGGGGAGCTGCAAATTGCGGGGGATGGGATCCCATATATCGACCACACTGCGCTAACTGGTATTTTTGGCCTAAATCTGAGAAATTATTTAGTTTTGCATTGTTATTTAAAAGGTTGTTTAATGGATACTGTTTTGGGGGAACATGAACAATAAAAAAGGTAAAAATTGTATACCCCAATAGCCCCACCACTACCACTGTACTACTGGATGCTGCTCTCTGTTCGTCACCGCTTTTCCTGTGATGTGTTGTTCCTGCTGCATCGCTCAGCCGATCCCAGGCCACAACTCTGTCACCATGTCACAGTGGGCAGCATTGACAAAATGACAGAATGGCAGCTGAGGGGAATTAGGTGGGTGAGTATTTTTATGCTGATGACCCCTCCCATGGAAATATAAAAAAATTCCCCACCCAACCAATATTAATAAATGTACAGAACCCAAGCTCCAGGGGGTGGGATTACAATGTCACTACCCACAGTTTACTCCTTGGTGATTAGAAGGCAGGACAGTCACACGGTGCAGGGCTGTTGCCTATCCTACCACAGGACATCATGGGATTCTGTGCATTGGTAACATTAGGATTATCATGTTTTTTTTTTCTTTTTTTTTGTTGGGGGGGGGGGGGGGGGTACTTCATTCCATATACCTGATGTATACCTATGACAGATGTCAAACCCCAATGGCTACCACCTGCACATTTTGGGTATTTTGGATCCGTGGATACCTCTAAAGGGAAACTCACTTAAAGGGACTTTCAACTGTAATTCACATTCCAAACTGCTGAGACTGTTAGATAGCTATGAGATCAAGGAGACACACAGTACCTTTCATATATCCAGCTGTGCTTCCAGAACATAGAAAATAAGTCAAAAAGGCTTTCCCGAGCTCCTAATTAGAGATAATCGAACATCGGAAAATCGTAGGTTCAATCGAACTCGAACATTCTCCAACCTGCCGCATTTGATTGCTGATGCCTTCCTGGTCTGTGGGGAAGGAGGAGAGTGCCCGGGGACCGCCTGGAATTCCGAGATACAGCCTATTACCTAGGCTGAATATGCAAAAAAGGGGTCCGTGGAGCCTCAGTTACGAGTCTCAAAACACGGGAATAGCCAGATATCCCTCTCTCCAGAGAAGGAAGCCCATTGCCAAGGGCTGCCTCCTAGTGGGGAGAGCACCAAACCACCCTGATACGTAGTCCCTCAGGTCCTCACTCTGTTGCGAGCTTTGGGACCTAAATAGGGAAACACCAGAGTGGCCCCTGTAAGTCAAAGTCTAACTCTGTGGCGAGTATAACGACATAAGACAAGGGTTACCAAGGCTAGGCATCCATCCACAGACTGCAGTTTCGGGGTATTTGCCCCTCGTCAGTGTGGAGCAGGATTCTGGCTACTGGGGGCAATGATAAATAGACCAACAAAACACAACAATCACTGAACTCTGGGAGAAAAGTGAAAAATTCCAATGGAGTACTCATTTACGAGTCTCCATTGATTGTCCCATACAAAATTTAAATATGCAAAAAAGGGGTCCGTGGAGCCTCAGTTACGAGTCTCAAAACACGGGAATAGCCAGATATCCCTCTCTTTTTTCACTTTTCTCCCTGAGTTCAGTGATTGTTGTGTTTTGTTTACCTAGGCTGAATCCCGGAATTCCAGGTGGTACCCGGGCAGTCTCCTCCTTCCCCACGGACCAGGAAGGCATCAGCTATCTAATGCGGCAGGTTGGAGAATGTTCGAGTTCGATCGTTCGATCATCTCTACTCCTAATATGCAGCAAGCTGGAATGTTTCCTCTCTCTTCCCCCTCCCTGCTTGCTGACAGATTCCCTTTAATAATTGCATATGGAACCACTGATACGGTAATACAGCTCTGTATGCAATAAGACTATAGGTACCTTATAGGTATTGAGCGTCTCTGATCAGCATCCTGGATAAAACTGCTTGTATTTGCCAGTCAGAAGAGTCATAGAGGTGTGGCCAAGGACTAAAGTGCCCCAGGCTGTAACACTTCTACCGCGCTCTATCCCTATGATAGACAACGAGTGGCGTGCATCCCTAATGTGGTGCACATGATCTGCAATGAGGATGCACAGGGCTCATAGAGGACAGGGCAAGCGGGTGGGTAGAGATATTGTAGTCTGGGGCACTGTAGTCCCTCTCAGCCACGCCTCTTTGACCATTCCACCCATCAACTATACAAAGCAGTTTTTTTCATGGATACTGCAACGGGGAAGTTAAATAGAGTTACCCATAGTTGTATGGCCAACAGACCTGGATCACCATATCAGTAGTTACATGTGGGATTTCTAAGTAATATTTATGCGCTGTAATGTATGTACATTGTTAGACATTATTTTTTGTTTCCACTTTGTTGACTTTTTAAAAGCTTTTGTATTGTTATAGGAACACACAACAGCTGAGCTTGCTGAAGAGATACCACTTATGACCACCAGATATCTTACATGTTACAGTAGTTGTATTTCACTAGTATGGGGGTATATAAATAATGTGTTCTTATATAGGCAGCTTTCAGCATAGGGCACCGTCCAGCATAGGGCACCGTCCATTTATCCTTTACCCTCCCCCCTTCTCTTTATGGACTATAATTTATTACATATGCAGTCACCAAATGCATAGTGAGTGCAACACGCTCATATTAGAAAGCTTAGCACTGTACCAGCATAGAGAATAGGCGACAAAATGTGAACTATCACTCATTGCGGTGAAGTGGGTGATACCTGCTGCATGTGAATGGGGTTTTGCACTGTTACATGTTTCTGGTTAAACAGAAGAGGGCAATTTTATATAAACCATAAGGAGCAACAACTAATGCATGACACTGCCACCTATAGGCCATCTCTGGGTATAACACCCTATGCTTGAGCTCCTTGTACAGTCCACTGTAGTAACATCTGATCAAATGCTTCTTGCCACTGTAAGGGAATGTTCTTAATTTTCATATATTCCAACACTTATTCCACATCAAAATTGGCATGTTAAACGTATTGTAGAAATACACTGCAAGATGTGCTCACTAAATACATGCAGCATTATGCAAAACTACAATTCCCATCATCCCTGGGGAATTGTAGTTCTGCAACAGCTGGATTGCTGAATGTCACCTGCCCTAAGGTAATGTCCCCCAACCTGTGGCTCTCCAGTTACTACAATTCCCATCATGCCCTGATATCCTTTGCATGTCGGGTAACACTAGGATGATGGAAGCTCATGACATTGCGCTGCCTTCGAGTTGTGCTCTGAAGTCCAGCTGTCTAGAAACACAGTCATGTGATCAACACAGATCATGGGGAAAATGGGGCTATTTCTGAAAGAAAAAATAGATATAGATTTTTTTTGCACCTGGACATTGCCTGTTATAGAGATGGGTTATGAGTCCAGCAGAGGAAAAATACTGATGTTATTGCCCAGAAGTGATTGGGACCAATTTAGTTGGGTTATAGATGAATTGGATCATATGTCCTTGGCGAGAAACTGCGATGCGAGATGTCCACAGATAGACTATAGGGGAAGCTATACAGCTGCTGCTGGTACTGGTAGGTACTACTCAGCTCCTTGCATAAGCTCCATGGAAATGAAGGGAGAAAGCTGTGTCCATGTGGGCCTGCATCCCCACTGATCTTCCACCTGGATGCAGGAAGTAAGGAGGGGGGGGGGGTCAGGGAACCCACATCACATACTAATGTTATATCATGTCGATATGCGATAAATGTCTGAAATGGGACCCCGGGATAAGTTAGAGTATGTGCGCACTACGAAATTCCGACTGAAAATTTGTCATGGATTCCGCAGCTCGGACCCGCTCACAGACTCTGTCGGCCGTACGTGTTTCCACCTTTGCCATAGACTCCATTCTCTGCATGGGGGATTCCACTGTTCATCCAAAAAATGAACCTGGTGAATGAAAATGTGCACAGCCACCAGAGTCTGCGAGCTGCGGCATCTGTGCCTGGTTTTCCATTGCTATTCCGTAGTGTGCACATACCCTTAGAGAGTAATGCCATCTCCATCCCTATCTGGCCTTCTAGCTTAGTTAAAGGGGTTATTCTGGCTTAGAAAATACATAGTTGCTTTTTTGTTGAAACATCCCCACACCTGTCCTTTAGCTTTAAGGGGTTATCCAGCATTAGAAAAACATAGCCACTTTCTTCCAGAGACAGCACCACTCTTGTCTCCAGGTCAGGTGTGGTTTGCACTTAAAGTGACTGTACCACCAGGCCCAGGCTGAAGCACTGGAGGCGGGCCGACCTACCCTTAGTGCATAGCTCCCAACTGTCCCGGATTTCGCGGACAGTCCCGTTTTCGGGGTGCTGTCCCGCAGTCCCGGAACAACTCCCAGTGTCCCGCATTATATGTGGCCCCACGGAAAAAAAAAACAATAAACCAGTAACTCACCTGTCTGCCAGTCCCAGCAGCTCCTCTCCCGGCAGAGCGCGCACACCCGTCATCCTCCGGGGCGGGCAGCAAGGTATACAGACACTGACTGTACCAGAACTGACCTGCAGCCTCTATCATGAATTACTTCCGGTGACTCTGTACCCCGATGCCCGCCCCGGAGGATGACCGGAGTGCGCGCTCTGCCGGGAGAGGAGCTGCTGGGACCGGCGGACAGGTGAGTTACTGGTTTATTGTTTTTCTGGTCGGGCCACACAAATGGGGGGATTGGCTACTATGTGGGGCGCTATGTGGGGGCACTGGCTACTATGTGGGGCACTATATGGGGGATTGGCTACTATGTAGGGCACTATATGGGGGCATTGGCTACTATGTGGGCACTATATGGGGGCATTGGCTACTATGTGGGCACTATATGGGGGCATTGACTACTATGTGGGGCACTATATGGGGGCATTGGCTACTATGTGGGGCACTATATGGGGGCATTGGCTACTATGTGGGGCATATATGGGGATTGGCTACTATGTGGGGCACTATATGGCGGCATTGGCTACTATGTGGGGCACTATATGGGGGCATTGGCTACTATGCGGGGCACTATATGGGGGGATTGGCTACTATGCGGGGCACTATATGGGGGGATTGGCTACTATGCGGGGCACTATATGGGGCATTGGCTACTATGTGGGGCATATATGGGGGCATTGGCTACTATGTGGGCACTATATGGGGCATTGGCTACTATGTGGGGCACTATATGGGGGCATTGGATACTATGTGGGGCACTATGTGGGGAATTGGATACTATGTGGGGCACTATAATGGGGGATTGGATACTATATAGGGCATTTTTGGGGGGATTGGATACTGTATAGGGCACTATTCTGTCAGCAGCATGTAGTGACTGTAGGGGAGTGGCTATGGAGGATCGCTATGGGGGTATGGCTATGGAGGGTTGCTATGGGGGCGTGGCTATGGAGGCTCGCTATGAGGGCGTGGCTATGGGGACCGCGGCGCACATGTCCCTCTTTGCTCTTTGCAAAAGTTGGGAGGTATGTTAGTGGGAAGAAACTCCAGCCCTTCCATGATGTGACTCCATTAGAATCAATGGAACCCTATCATAGAGGGGCTGGGGTTTCTTCCCACTAAGGGTGGGTCGGCCGCCTCCAGTGCTTCAGCCTGGGCCTGGTGGTACAGTCACTTTAAGCTCCATTCACTTCAATGAAACTGGGTTGCGAAACCTGCACCCAGACTGGAGACAAGAGCAGTGCTGTCTCTGGAAGAAAGCGGTCATGTTTTTGTAATGCTGGATAACCCCTTAAACTGAATTGGTTGTTGTACCATACACAACCTGAGGACAGGTGTGGTGCTGTTTATGGAAGAAAGCAGCTGTTTTTCTGATCCTGAATAACTCCTCTAATTCTTGGCACTACACAGTCCTGACCAGGTTCCCTATGTACCAGGGCACTAAGGTCACTTCTTATTCAGTGACCAAGGAACAGTACAGGGGGAGGCGCTCTTCAGCATCTTGGCAGCAATGGGGATGAATTTCAGACTGCTGTATACAGCAAGTTACAATGACTCCATTCACACATATGTAGTAAAATGCCAGAGGGGAGCTAGATGCCAGAACCAGAATCTCATTGTTCTCAGTGGGTGGTTTCTGGCATCCAGTTTTTCAGTGGAAAGGCTGGGCCATAGAAGAACCCGTCCTGCACTGTTTTCCTATCTGACATGACTAGAGATGAGCGAACCGGCTGAGGTTGGGGTTCGTATGAACCTGAACTCTCGGCGTCTGATTCACGCTGTCTGGCCGCTCCGTGGAGAGGGTGGATACAGCCTAAGGACCGCCTGGAAAACTGGGATATAGCCATAACCATAGGCTCATCCGAACCTCAGCCGGTTCGCTCATCTCTAGACATGACTCTTTTGTATTAGGAATTCAGTACTGATCATGAAACCCATAACAGTCAGCAGGTATATGGTAGCAGTTTCATATAATACTGGTCTAAAGATGGCCGTACAATTTTAATAACCGACAGCTGAATAATCGTTCAGTGTCAGTTATCTCTCCCGTCCTCCCCATACTCAGCACAGATGTGTTCTCTATGAAGAGGAGTTAGCCCTAGCCAAAGAGCTTTGGCTGCAGCTTACTGCTGCCAGAACAAAGGGGTCTGGCTTTGATTTTCCACCACACTGAACCCCCTACCTGCAGCAGGTACAGCTAACTAAGGAATAAGGTGTAGGGGGACCTTAAAGGGGAACTCCACATAAGGAAAATTTGTTTTCTATTAAAAGTACATTAAAGGTTAAATATATGTGTCTATACAATGTATTACCGTATCTGTACGGTTCTGCCACACTGGTAGCTGATAGAAATCCAGGAAGTAAAGAAAAATGGCCCCTGTGCCAATCCACATTGTCTCCTGCTCCCACTGCTCTCCCAGCTTAGGAGACAAATCTTCCATGCCTCTGTCTCACATTGTGTTTGCTGAGATCAGGCTGATGATGCAGACAGGGGGCAGGGCGTGATGTCACAGGAGGCGTGGCTGGATCCTCCAATCCCCTGAGTGATTCACCATCTCTGACCGGTCAGAAGCAGGTGCAGCAAGGACTGTGGACTGTGATGAACAGCTGAGGGAAAGCATTGCATTCTGGGAACTGCTCAACAGGAAGTAAAGAAACACAGTACAGAACCCCCCCCCCCCCCCCCCCCCCAAAAAAAAAATGGATTTTTGGTCGTTTCAAAACTGGGAAAGATAGGCAAGTAATGCTATTTGCTTCTGCAGAAGTTTAATTTTTTTTTTACCTGGAGTATTCCTTTAACAGCATCATACATTTAACGATACACCAATATTCCACTCATGTGAACGCGGACTGACCCTAACTGACCCTAAATACTATATGAGTGATTCCGTGTTTGCACATAAAGGTTAAGCGTATGAAACGGAAGCTGTAAAACCCTGATGACATGTATGAGGACAGCACAGATCTCTCTGTCAGGTAGCCGGAGGAAGAACAGATTAATCCACAATAGATAGGACTGAGGTAAATCCCGGAATACAAACAACATCCCTGAGTGCAGAGAGATGTGAAAATCCCCAAATAATCTCACTGCGGGTGTGAAGTGTCCTCAGGATGACTGTATCCCCGGCAGTGAGCGGCTGCCTTCTCATAGGCTGCTTGTTGTTACTACCAGATCTTGGCCCTACAGGTGACATGTACAGGAAAGCACCATAAACAGAAAAAATTAACTTCTTAATAACAAGGCTTTAAATTACCACACAATGTACAATGTAACTAGGGGAGGGGAAAAAAAAAATTGCAAAAATAATTTTCACTTTATTATATTACAATACAATTTGCATGACCAAAGTATCAATTTACCAGGGACATGTGCTCTCTAGTGGCCTCTAGTGGGTGTCAGCGAATATGCACAAGGGATTCATATATTATACATAGGGTATGGTTGTTTTCCTGTAAGTGCCCTCACTGCAACATGTCAGACTAATCTCATTGCCTTTTCTGTGTTGGATGAAGATGGTGCCATGGATGTCATTTATCTAGACTTCAGCAAAGAATTTGATATAGTTCTTCATAAACAGCTGATAGAGAAGTTAGTGAAAATTGGACTTAAAGTGACTGTACCCACAATCTGACTTTTTTTTGTGGGGGGGGGGGGGTCAGATTGTGGGTACATAATCGCTTTAACAGAGTTGTCTGGCCAGAACCCCTTTTAGCCCTATGCCTGGAGACCATCCTCTTGGCTCCCACCTGTACTCCGCTACTCCAGTCCCTGATGTGCAACCACTTCTGAGATGTGATAGAGTCAGTGAGAGCATAGCAGGATCTCGTTCCCCATGTACTGTATACAGTATCCAGGGAAAAGGAGGTGGGGGGGCGGCTGCCTGACACAAATCGAAGCAGTTACAGCAATCACCACTCACTATACAGAGGATGCCTGACACCCTCCACTATTTTTGTAGCACGTCATTGGACTCGTTCTATTTTATCAATATCCTTTTTGTAGGTGAGGTCTCCAGAACTGGACACAGTATTCCAGATGTGGTCTCAGTAGAGCTCTATACAGCTGGATCACAATCTCCCTCTTTCTACTGGTTATATCTCTAGCTATACAGCATATAATTTGCTTTCCCTACCGCCTGGTTGCACTGGTGACTCAGTTTAAAGGACAACTCCGGCGAAAAAATGTTTGGGCTTATTTAACACACATTACAAAGTTATATAACTTTGTAATGTGGTTAAATACCCGGTCTGGCCCCCTTCCCCACTTTCCGACCCCCGACCCCCCACCCCGGAAGTTAAAGAATATATACATTACCTATTACGGTCGTCACGGTCCTCTTCTCTGGTGTCGGGTGATGTCAGAGCTGGGGGCGGTCCGGGTCTTCTTCCTCCTCGGCGTCTTCATTGAGAGTGAATGGGAGAGAAAAGGCTGCTGGTGCACATGCGCACCAGCAGCCTTTTCATTGGCTGGAGCGCATCACATGGCTTCCAGCTTGCTCAGCCCTGATTGGCTAAGCTTGCTGGAAGCCATGTGATGCGCTCCAGCCAATGAAAAGGCTGCCGGTGCGCAAGCGCACTGGCAGCCTTTGCTCTCTCATGGACCCGGAAGCAAGAGACATCGCTGGACGGCGGAGGCAGGTGACGGTGAGGCGGACGGCGGGCGAATGGAGTGGCGATCGTCACCAGAGGGATGGTGAGTATGGTGTCTGTGTGTGTCTGTGTTTTTTTTTTTTTGGGGGGGTCCCGCCGGAGTTGTCCTTTAAGGCTGTGTTCTTACACTGTAAAATAATGGTCATTGAAAATCATTGTGTGAATATAGCTTAAGGGTACAAACACACACACCGTATACGCAGCAGATTTGGTGGTGCAGATTAGGTGCAGTGTTCAGTTATTTAGATCTAATCTGCTGCGTATCGCAGCAGTAAATACGCTGCGTATACGGTGTGTTTGTACCCTAAGGCTGCATTTACATGTTCAGTGTTCTGTTTCTGTGAAACATTGACAGTAAATGCCTGTCCTGGACTGTTTCCCTAGACAGCTTGTTGTATCAACATCATGCCGTGAGCAAAAAAACAGTTTAAATCGTGGCGGCTTTCATTAGAGCCGTAACAAACCAAACTTTTCCCCCACTCCCGCCATGATATTGGCACATCACGCTGTTCAGGGAAACAGTCCAGGACAGGCATTTACTGTCCGTGTTTTCCCAGAAACAGAACATGTGAATGCAGCCTATGGCCATGTTCACATGGCGTAAGCCTCCGACCCTTCTGTGACTCGGCAGGTGTCAGATAAGATCGTACCGGCTGGATGATCTTCATTTCTGCTGAATTTGGATGCAGCGGCACAAGGGCATTGAACTGCAGCTTCCATTGTTTTGACCACCTATCTAGTAAAGAGTCACTGTCGTATTTTTTTTTTTTGCAGAAATCAATAGTCCAGGCGATTTTAAGAAACTTTGTAATTGGGTTTATTAGCCAAATCTGCCATTATCTGCATGTAAAAAGCCTTTTCCCAGGTCCCCCCCTCCTTCCTCTTTTTCATCCACTCTGAAAAATGTGAAAATTGTGACTTGTTGCAGGAGACGTCCCCTGTCTGCTCTAGGGAGAGGGGAGGGGGGAGGAGGAAGGAGGGAGTTAGCCGGCAGCAGAAAGCAGATAACAGAGGATTACAGGCACGGAGCTGGGTGACAGCTGTAATCTGAGCTCAGACAGGTCAGTGGTGACTGTCACAGGAGATATCCCGTGAGGGATTTGTAGATTAACTCTTTGTTGTCCTGTTTTGGTCTTTTCTTTAGCTCTCTCCATAGGAGAACAATGAAGACAGGGGGGAGAGCTTCAAACTGATTTTTCATGATAAAAATGCATTTTTCGGATAATAAACCCAATTACAAAGTTTCTTAAAATCGCCTGGACTATTGATTTCTGCAAAAAAAAATTTCAGGACAGTGACACTTTAATCATTTTTTCCCCCACACAGTTTGTTTTAAAAGGGGTTATCCAGCGCTACAAAAACTTGGCCACTTTTCCCCCATTGTTGTCTCCAGTTTGGGTGGGGTTTTGAAATTCAGTTCCATTGAAGTAAATGGAGCTTAATTGCAAACTGCACCTGAACTGGAGACAACAGTAGGGGGAAAAGTGTCCATGTTTTTGTAGCGCTGGATAACCCCTTTAATTTAAAGGAAGCCTATTACCTGTTTCATGCAGCATGAACCACAGACAGTAAGAAGCACGATAAGCTCCCTCTGTACAGTAATATACATATGATTCACTCGGAAACACTTTAGCGGCGGTAGTGCAGAGTCCCTGATGACTTCTCACCCCGCTATACCCAAACCTAGAGAGACTAATCTATCACGCTTAAGAACAGACTGCTCTAGTGTTGTTTCATAGAAAATACACTGATTAATACAGAAACATCAGGAATGGTGACAGGTCCGTTTGAAAGAACAAAAGAAGTGCAGCTGCTGGGCAAGACTGCGGATGGCGCTCTGGCTCCCCTGTATTCACACCATGACACGTGTTGGTAAATATTCATTTTATTCTATGACACTCTGTGTTAATACAATAAATATACAAAACATCTGAACTACTCAGACATGCAACACAGAGTGGGAGAGCGTAGGTTTGTACAGGGCGATGGTTTATTTAACTGTGATGGGAGAGCAATATTAGTCATTTACAAAATATACAAACATCCTTCAGATAAATAAAATCCAAGCTTTACAATAGGGAGATATTGTAGAGAGCGGACATTCCAGTGTTTACAGTTGATCTTATCATTGTCGATAAAACGAGACCCGTCATGGGGCCGCACGGAAACAGAAGCCTCTTTGTCTACTTAACCAATGCCTCAAAGTCACGTGACCCTACCGTATTGATTGTTGGCGGCTCAAAGATATTGGTTCATTTACAAAACGGCTCCCACCGCTGCGTGCGACCAACGGGCCCATACTGAGAATAAAACATTTAGTGCAGAAAACCAGATAATGTAACACAGAGTCAATCAGTCTGTCAGTAGTGGATTGCAGAAGGTGGGCTTAGGTGGAGAGGTCTCTTGGTTGTCATTTTGCCTTAGATTTTCATGCATTATGGCAGGAGCACCGACTCCAAAGCAGATGACCCAAACTTCATGGATCAGCCATTATCTGTTTAGGTAACGTTATCCTGATGTATAAAACATCGTAGGTGACGCTTAATCTCTTCCCAAGTGAGTCCACAAGGCAACGTGCATTGGCTGCATTACAGGGGATGTCCCATAGTTATCAGTGATGACATGTCTGACGTGTCACAGGGGGTAGCTATGGGAGAGGTCATTAAAGGGAAATTGTCAGTCTATCATCTTTATAAAAACTTCATAAACAATCGGCCTACAAGGAGGAGGTAAATAAGGTATAAAGTACAACCTGTCCTTCATACACAACAGTGGACCAATATATTGCCTGGGATTTCTCTGGTATCTATTGTATTACACAGGGCAATGTCGCTGAAGAGCAGAATACTACAATATAGATGATAAAAAGTGCACACACAGCAGGACTATACTGTAAAAAAAAGTCCCTCCATGCACATGCATGGCATCAGCTTATGTTTCTTGGGGGAAAAAAAAAAAGAAAAACATGCAGTATATGAGGAATCACCCCCATACACACGCTGACTGCTCCTACCAAAACTGGCTATGATCTAGTGTCAAATTGGTGAATACCACATGCTGGTTGCATACACAGGGACTTTGATTTAAAGGAGTTATCCAGGATTAGAAAAAAAGCACAGCTACTTATGTGGAAAAACAGCACCACCCACCTCTTTTTTCAGGCAGTATATGGTATTACAGTGCAACTCCACCCACTTCAATGGAACTCAGCTTCAAAACCCACACGGTTTTTAAAAGAAAGCGGCCATGCTTTTCTAAGCTTGGATAACCACTTCAAAAGGAGGGGACAGTAATGGAATGTTACCATTGGCCCAGAAATCCCCTTTAACAGCATTTAGAGAGATGCTTTCCTGCATGCTTCATAGACACAGACACAAAAGACTTGAAGGGACCCTATAGGCTTCTATAGGAAAGTTTTCTAGTCATGCTCTGTGACCTGTGTGGTCAATGACATCAGCTATTGTTAATTATCTTATCTACCTACCTACCTATCTATCTTATCTTACCTTTAATACTGGTGTCACCTTTACAGTAATGAGCATTTAAAACAGGAAGTGTCAAATTACTAGGCTCAGTGACTAGAATGGAAACTGCAAGATTTCAGGATTGCTTTATGTTGGGGAAAAGAAAAAAGTAATCACCAAAAATTCTTATAATATACATTTTACATAAAAACCTTGTAGATTTAAGCCATACATCATTTTCTGACGACAAGTTCCCTTTAATGATTCTATGGGTTCTCACAACGCTTGTGATACAGCTAAATGCCATCCATGTTACCCATAATACTTATGCTGAGACAACACTGAAGGGGGGGCTCATTTTAAGTTGGGGGAATAAACCTAATGAGGTTCAAGCAGATAATGGAGAGCATGCGACTGCACCGGAGTTATTACAGAGTGCAAAGTTTACCCTATACTGTTACGCATACTTTGCATAGTTGTTTAATGGATTTGCAATGAGCAAGGGAAAAAAAAATCTTATGAATATGTCTGCATGGCGGATACCAAACTGAAAACAATTGTCATAATAACATTTCATGCATTCATCATCACAGGGTCTGCCCTGAATACAGTGTGTGTGCCCTACCTCTTATGGGGGGTGTTATAATGCATTCCTCCTGCTGTACAGCACAAAGAACGGACATTAGAAAGGAGCTCGGCTTTAGTGTTTTCTTATTCACGTAGAAATGACTACAATCATATCACATCCTATAATCCTGTGCATGTCAGGCATTGGCCCCTGACAATACACAGGACGCTCTAAATACACACAATACAGAAATACCAAGGTGCAGCTCAATAGAGCAATAACCCATCACTTCTAATGGCCGTCACCAGAACCATCCAGTATCGTTCTACTTGTATAGTCTCCACCTTGCTTCCTGGCACTGCTTGTATATAATACAGATGGCCAGACTAAGCAAGCAGTAAGAATACTAAACCACCTATATTATGATATCCAATTCATATAGCAACACATGGAGAATTTAGCTTATAGCTATGGGGTCTATACATATCGATGTATATGTAAAATTTAGGGAAAACATAAGTTTACAATCTGTGTTCCTGGCGGACTTTCACTGTATTAAATAGCCCACCTGTATGGTTTCGGACAACTAGATCAGGCAAATGGCCAGCGCTGGGTATAAATTATATGTATTTCAAAGTGGGTTTTCAGAAAAATACACATGCTAATACCTACATTAGTGAGGACGGCAAGTACCAGCGCCATATTGAGGATAATGTCCCAGATTCAGTTTCCTTTGAAGCAGATGTACTTGTAGTGTAAATCTATGGTCACCTGTCAGCTAAGACAGGTGTCACTGTCACCTGTCGGCTAAGAAAGGGTCACTGTCACAATAAAAAATTGGGTTGCCGAAGTACAAGGGATATAAATTAGAAAAGGGTTCATGAATGGAACTTGCCAGATACGAGACGAACAATGCAAAGCATGAGCAATATCATCATGACAGTGACCCTTTAAGCCCCTCGATATTGAAATGTCATTCAATAGAAAATCCTTTTAAGCAGAATACAATCATCAGGATGGCCATACACAGCTTTTTTTTCCTGCCCCACTTCTCCAAAATATACCTGGATGCTTGGCATGGCCAAGCTAGAGTGTTCTGAAGGGGGAGATGGGGGAAACGGCTGCAGACTTCTCTGGTGTTGGCTTGGTATGCTGAAATTGCCCAATCCCTCTCTATTGTCATGGACAACCCCATACACATTATAAAGTTTGATAACAGGGTAGTTCACACTGCAACTACATTATATTACACAATCAGAAACAGTCCTCTCTACCGACTGGTTCAATGTATAAAGGAGAAAAAAAACAACAAAGTACTTCCACTAGAAGTTACTTAAAAAAAAATCCAAGCAAAAGAACAATGCACTGCATTAAATAACAAAACAGCAAAATAGAAGTGTTTAAGGAGACGTCAGAAACACACAAAAACACAAAGGAAGAAATCCAGCACAAACACTGATACAGCTTCCCTTTCTTCTCGCAGCCCTAATGGACCTTACAGTAACCGCTGAGACAATGGAAAGTACGCACCAATCCTGCGGAGGTACTCTGACAACACACAATCCCAGGAATAAAGAGTTAAAACAGCCACTTAGCTCAACATCTATGGACTATATCAGATTAAAGTACCATTTGTGCTTTATCCTTAAAAATGCACGTAAGAATCAGACACCGACTACTTACTAGGTGCAGGTATGGATAGTGGTCACCGGCTTTTCTAAGAACCGCATGAATACTTCTCCAGACTTGAGAATGTGTTACTTAAAAGAGACTAAGTACCAACAAAAAAAAAGTGTATCGTAAAATACTTAAAAATGTGCACTTTGAGCATTAAGAGTTAGCAAATACTTTCTGCGTCTAGAACCTGGAGACTGTTCCGCTCTAGTTACGCCATATTCACACTATAGTTACCCACCAGGTATTTAGACAGGACTTGGGTTGGAGCCTTCTGAGCTCAAGGTTGGGAAGGGCTGGGGTGAAGGGACAGAAGTGTACAAGAGATCCAGTAACAGCATCATTATTTTCACCATGCACAACCAATAGGCCCATAATGTGCCAGGGGAGCCTTTTTTCAAAAATCCTGGCACAGGATGGGCTGAATGTAACAGATACACATGGCAAGTGCAATTTAAAGTCTTTTATGGGTGTTGCAAACACGGCTGGAGATGTAGAGCGTGACTGAAGAGAGATGAAACTGGTAATGGTAGCCTTCAGCGGGAGCCTTTACATCTGGTTACCCTTGAAAGCGTTCTGGGCAGCGCTGCTGGCAGCTGTAGAGGCCGCATTGGCTGCAGCAGTCTGCACTGTTTTGTTGGACATCACGCCTGTAGCAAACTCTTGCTGGGCCTTCTCAAAGCTAGCACCTGTTGTCCGATACAGTCCATGCACCTGTAAGAAACAGAGCAATAAGCCTCAATATAAGTCGTTCGTTTTAAACCTTCAACATGTTAAGGGCTAATGCACACATCTGGAAAAATTTGCACACCCATAAAATAGGTCTGGAATTCCGGCACAGAGGACCCCATAGAAGCCTATGGGAGCATTCAGAATTTTTGACCGCTCTGGTTGGCATTCGGAAAAGGTCTACAATTCTGGATGTGTTGCTAGGTACCCCAGGACAGCGTCAGAAACTGGGAAACTAATGTTGGCTGCCGCACCTGGCCCTTTAACTGTACTGTGCACCTAAAAAGGAGCACATACAGTTAAATGTTGCTCTGTGTTTGACAGGGCGAGGAGCCACTGGCCTGCCACCCTGTCAATCACTCCTGTGGTTCGAGACAGCATATACCTCTGGCCACAAGAGCTGCAGCACACGAGCAGAGCAAGAAAGGTGCAAAGACTAGGCATGCAACCTAATCCTGTACTGGCAGCCTCCAGTTATTGGACGTTCTTGTCTTCCACCAAAGGTTTCATATGATATATGGTGTATTGTATATAATATGACTGAGGTGTCAAACTCGCATCCCTCCAGCTGCTACAAAACTACAATACCCATCATTTCTGGACAGCTAAAGCTATGGTTGTCCAGGTATGATGGGAACTAATTTTGCAACAGCTTGAGAGACGCATGTTTGACGTCCCTGTTCTAAAACATACAGATGCTATTAGTATTAGTAAAGTAAACCTGGTAGTTACATAAAAAAGGCACTTACCTTTTTAAACATAGCTAGTGATACTACTGCAGAAGCTGTAAAGAGGGCAGCAATTAGGATCATCATAATGCCCACAGGAATATTCTTATTGAGAGCAGTCAGTGCAGAAATCCAACCGCTGCAAAACACAAACACCCATTATAATGTTAGCCGCAGCATGAAATCTACCACGTCAGCGGTCTACTCACTTCACTGATCTGTTTGCTAACCATAGTATATCAGGTTCATAAGGAAGTAAACCGGCATATTAGTACCGTCATTCTTCAAACTACATTAATGGTGCGTTCACACCTCCAGGATCTGCAGCTGATTTTCTGCAGCAGATTTCATTTAAATAACTGAACACAGCATCAAATCTGCTGCAGATCCTGTAGGTGTGAACGCACCCTTAAGGGGGAATCTGGCACTCCTAAACTGTGATTCTGGCACTCCTAAATGTTGCCCATATATAAAACATATAAACACCTTACCCTTACCTCTCCACACTCCCCAGTGTCTTCCTGCAGTGTTTTCAGCAGACCTCAGCCATTGCCACCGAACTCTTCTCTGCAGTGACAGCGCGCTCAGCCAATCAATGACTGACGTGGGATAGCACAACGGGCAGCAATTTTCTGACCAGGAGTTCACTCCTGAGAGATGTTTGTGGCTGCTTTGTAGAAACTACAGCAGGACACTGGCAGAGCCGAGTGGCTGTGTCACTACAGGAGCAGTAAGATTTGATAAGCTTCAGAGCCCTCAATATTATAATGAGATCCCGATGCCGACCTGTAGCTTCACGCTCCGTAGTATCAGTGAATGTGCAACATAAAAATTTTAATGTCCCATATAACCCCTTTAACCCTAAACTATGCCATAAAACCTGTCTACTATAGATAAGCAAATGCTCAGCTTTGTCTGAACCCAAACGCTCTGCATTTGATTATCAGTGGCTGAAGTTGGATGCAGCCCCAAGAAAACATGGATACAGCCTTAGGCCTCATTCACATCTTCTTCTGAGACTTTTCAGCATTAATGGTGCGTTCACACCTACAGGATCTGCAGCTGATTTTCTGCAGCAGATTTCATTTAAATAACTGAACACAGCATCAAATCTGCTGCAGATCCTGTAGGTGTGAACGCACCCTTAAGGAGTGTCAGATAAGGCAATTTAGGTGTTGATTATGCAAGTTTAGTAACATCCATCACTAGTGTGTACCTACCAGTTACCCCAGCCTTTAAACCCGGCCGCCTGTAGGACGTGCACCGCAAACTGACAGATGTACACAAAGAAGAAGACAAAGAACCTGAAGGAGCTGTCACTCCTGTGGAGACAAAGACATCAATATATAATCAGATAAAAGCAAAAAACAAACAAATTGCTGCACAAAAAGTAAAAAAGGATGATTCTTAAAGGAACATTACATTTTTTAAAAATACATATATAAAAATCTCCTCTATAGATATGCATGCAGTGATATTGGATAGAGGGAATAATCAGCACATAACTAGACATGTCTGCCATTCAGCAATCTAGGAAAATTGGGAGAATTTCCCAGTACACTGTGTACTCTCTTCTGTCCTGATGCTTTGTGGTATTGGGACAATGTAACGCTTCTCCTGACCTTAACCCTTAGACGACCCAGGGCGTATAGTTACGCCATGGAAGTCTGTCCCCAGACGACCTAGGGCGTAACTGTACGCCCTGGGTGTTTCTCACGCTATGAAGCGTGCTCCGGAGCGGAGCGCGCTTCATAGCAGGTGGGGGCCGGCTGCAATCAGCAGCCGGGACCTCACCGGCAATGACACGCTGCAGCGATCGCGCTGCCGCGTGTCATTAACTCCTTAAAGTGTGACTGCGGGGGTCCCGATCGGTAAAACGGGCCGCTGGAGGTCTCTCACCTGCCTCCGTGCGGTCCGATCGGCGCTCTGCTACACTGAGCCTGCACAGGCAGGCTCAATGAGCAGATCGCCGATAACACTGATCAATGCTATGCCTATGGCATAGCAATCATCAGTGTAGAAATCAAAGTACTGGATGTAAAAGTCCCCCAAAGGGACTTCAAATGTGTAAAAAAAAAAAAAGTTAAAAACCCTAACACACTACCCCAAAACCCTCCCCCAATAAAAGTCTAAATCACCCCCCTTTCCCATTATATAAATAAAACATATAAAAATAAATAAACAAATAAACATATAATATACCGTAGCGTGCGTAATTGTCCGATCTATTAAAATATAACAAGCGTCATTGCGAAAGGTAAACGGCGTACACGAAAAGAGGGAAAAAAGTGCGCGGATTACCGATTTTATGTTACATTATATATATAAAAAAATTAATAAAAAGTGATCAAAACGTCCGATCTTCACAAATATGGTATTAATAAAAACTAGAGATCATGGCGGAAAAAATTACACCCCATACAGCCCCATAGGTGAAAAAATAAAACCGTTATAAGCGTCACAATAGTCCCATTTTATTTATAATTAATTGCCAAAAAAAAGGATTTCATTTAAAGAAAATATATAACATTAGAGAATCTGCGTAAACCTGCATATGGTTGTGTTCGTACTGACCTATAGAATAATAGTATCATGTCGCTTTTACCATATAGTGCATTACGTAGACACAGGAACCCCCCAAACGTTACCATATTGCATTCTTTTTTGCGATTTCACCAATTTATATCTTCATAAATAATATATTTGGAATTCCATCATACGTGTTATGGTAAAATGAATGACGCCATTACAAAGTACAACTATTCCTGTAACAAATAAGCCCTTACATGGCCTGTAGATAAAAAACTGAAAGTGCTGGAGCTCTTAGAAGGGGAGGAGGGAAAAACGGAAACACTAAGATCAAAATTTGCGCGGTCCACTGGGTCATTTTGGGCCTGGTCCTCAAAGGGTTAAAGAGTCACTGTCGTATTTATTTATTTATTTTTTTATTTATTTATTTTTTTTGCAGAAATCAATAGTCCAGGCGATTTTAAGAAACTTTGTAATTGGGTTTATTAGCCAAATATGCCATTATCTGCATTTAAAAAGCCTTTTCCCAGCCCCCCCCCCTCCCTCCCTCCTTTCCATCCACTGCAAAAAATCAGGAAATTGTGACTTGTTGCATCAGACGTACCCAGTCTGGTCTATAGAGAGGGGAGGAGGGAGTTAGCCGACAGCAGAAAGCAGATAACAGAGGATTACAGGCACGCGCTGGGTGACAGCTGTGATCAGAGGTCAGTGGTGACTGTCAGAGGAGATAGAGGGTGAGGTATTTGTAGATTAACTCTTTTGTTGTCCTGTTTTGGTCTTTTATTTAGCTCTCTCCATAGGAGAACAATGAAGACAGGGGGGAGAACTGCTTTTTCATGATAAAAATGCATTTTTGGCTAATAAACCTAATTACAAAGTTTCTTAAAATTGCCTGTACTATTGATGTCTGCAAAAAAAAAATTCACGACAGTGACACTTTACAGCGACTCTGTACCCACAATCTGACCCGCCCAAACCACTTGTACCTTCGGATAGCTGCTTTTAATCCAAAATCTGTCCTGGGGTCCGTTCGGCAGGTGATGCAGTTATTGTCCTAAAAAACAACTTTTAAACTGGCAGCCCCGTGCCCAACGGGTGTTGCCTAGATTGTATATGCATTAGGCTGGCACAACCCCTCTGTCCCTCCTCCCCGCCCTCTTCATCATTAGGAATTGCCCCAGGCAGATTGTCTCCTATTTCTCAACTGTTTAGCCCGGCACATGGGCTGGATCGTTAAGGCACCTGTGCAATGTTCAGACAGGAGAAAATGTTCCCGTGGCATTCCTAATGATGAAGAGGGTGGGGAGGAGGGACGGAGGGGTGGTGCAAAGTTAGGGCACAGATACTCTAAGCCCGGGCCGTTGGGCTCAGGGCTGCAAGTTTAAAAGTTGTTTTTTAGGACAATAACTGCATCACCTGCCGAACGGACCCCAGGACAGATCTTGGATTAAAAGCAGCTATGCGAAGGTACAAGTGGTTTGGTGGGGTCAGATTGTGGGTACAGAGTCGCTTTAAAGGATGAATTCGTAAGATTGATTCTTTCAAAATATGCAGCCTTACCTCAGCCTCTCCACCTAAACTTCCAGCCTCATGTGGACTAGGATTATAAAGGGGAAGAATCCATGGCTGCCTACGCGCACACTGCTTTTCTACTTTTATGTTTTGTAATTGTGATATCAGACAGAGGAGAAGTAAGAAAAAGAACACAGATACGATCTATGGATTTTATGATTGGTGGTTGTTCTTGCTTGCCCTGTCTGTGCACTCTCCCTTGATACGGGCGTGTACAATGATAACAGTGCGATAAACCTTCTAGCTCTGGCCCGATGGAGAGAAAGATCCCAACAGGCAGCCAAGCAAAATACGAAGCACTTAGAGAGCTGGATGCACATCTGAATATAATCTGGGTTCATAAACAATTGAGCTCAATGGTTACTATGGTGAGTACTACATTGTTCGGAGAAGGGGGCTATGGGGTGAGAGGGTACCAATGCAGCATGCCATACATGGGGCAATGGTGTATCTACTATATTCCTACCTAATTATCTGCCTATAATAAACCAGACAAGCCCTTTAAGCTCTACATGGCATGCAATGAACAGCTTTGGAGTAACTATATATGCACAATGTGTTAAACACTTTATATACATGGACTCGTGCCATATAATAAAGAAAGAAAATATATATGTAGTGTTAGTGCCAAGAATAAAATGTGTTTTCAGTTTCTAGGAAGCGTGCCGTCTGTGTGCCGTATATACCGAGCGGGAAATCTACTGATGCCGAGCACAAATGATACACAAGGGAAGCAACTGATTTACAGAGAGCAGCTTGCAGAAGGCGCACAGGCCTCTCCTGGCAGTGTCTGCACATTCACATGGAAAGGCACATCTTATACAGGTTTTACTTTTTCAATACCAACATGCACATAAAATATAAAGCACCATGACCATGGTCTTACCTAAAGGCTCCGTACAGTGGTCTGTACCAGCATACGAAGGAGCACGGTGTGAAGAGCAAAAACCACAGGATAGCCAATCCAAAGTCAACGCCTCGACTTGTATCGACGCAAAACCACGCCAGACAGCCAAAGATATTTACAAACAAGGTGACTGTATGGACTGTGGAAAAGAAGAACAGTGTCACTAGAGGGATTCCATAAGTTAAGAAATAATTTAAGAGGAAATCCTGTGACAGCTGGTAGTATAGTACGAGGACCTAATAAAGAATACTTACCCATCGCTGGCTTAAAACAAAGCTATACTTACCTGAAATCCAGGTCCAATGTCTTGAAGGCGGCTTTTTAGTCTTGAGCTTGTTGAAAAAGACAAAACACATGAAGCCCCAGCCAGTAGAGAGAGCCACAGCTCAGTGTGTGCATCAATATAATGGCTGAGTTCCTGCGTTTAGTCTCTTTTTCAACCAGCACAAGACTTCTTATGCCAGAAGGGGCAAATGTTAACTCTGGATTTTTACCCACAAAACTATAAATCTACTAGGTTCTTCCGAGGCATCAATTTGGAACCCTGTGAAAATGGGGTGTCGACACATCTTTGCATGGACTGGCACTGGTCCCAAACGTAGTCAGCTACTAAGGGTCATTTTACCCACACAAGTTTCTACTAGAGCTCAAAGCGTTCAAGCCATAGAAGTAAATGGGGTTCGACTTTGTGCAGAGATATTTCTGTGCCTGTTTTTGACATATCTGTACCAAGGAAGCCACAAATGTCATGTGAACCCTCCCTAACATGACAGAACCCTGAACATGACAGATTGCATTTTTAACGTGATAGGTTTCTCTTAAAGGAGAAGTCCGGCCAAAATTAATTTTTGATATGTTGTTACTTATGAAAAGTTATACAAATTTCTAATGTACATTAATTATGGGAAATGCACATATAGAGCTATTTCCCTTAATTTAGTAGATCAGGAAGTGTTAGAAATATCTCTGAAGAAGTGACGTCACGACCCAGGGTGTAATTCCTATGGAGTGTCCAGCAGGGGGCACTCTCTATATAGAAGTCTATGGGACTTTATTGTTTCTATGGGTTTCTATGTAATGTAATGTAATGTAATGTAGTGTACAGTGCTTTATTGAATGAATACATCTATGGAATACTTTGGGGAGCAAGTGTCCTTGCTCCCCAAAGTATTGCATAAATGTATTCATTCAATACATTCAATACACAGTAAGCCCGCCGATCCGCCGCATTTCCGCCGAATTTCCGCCGCATTCCCGCCGATCCGCCACACGCTGATCCGCCGCATTCCCGCCGATCCGGACCATATACATTGAACTACAGCTCCCATCATCTGCTTCTAGTATGAACAGGTGATGGGAGCTGTAGTTGGGTAAGGGATATCACATGCCGCCGGGCACAGGGGGGAGCCGCTCAGTACACAGCAGCTCTCCCCTCCTCCTCCTCCTTCCGTGATAACTTCCGCCTATACCAATGCTGACTCCCTGCCTGGCCGCCGCTCTCCGCTCTCCCCCCCATACATACCGGCTCCCGATGCATCCTGGTGTCCGCGCTGATGCCGGGAGCCAGTATATGTGAGCGGAGAGCGGCGGCCAGGCAGGGACTCAGCATTGGTATAGGCGGAAGTTATCACGGAAGGAGGAGGAGGAGGGGGGAGAGCTGCTGTGTACTGAGCGGCTCCCCCCTGCGCCCGGCGGCATGTCATATCCCTTACCCAACTACAGCTCCCATCACCTGTTCATACTAGAAGCAGATGATGGGAGCTGTAGTTCAATGTATATGGTCCGGATCGGCGGGAATGCGGCGGATCAGCGTGTGGCGGATCGGCGGGAATGCGGCGGAAATTCGGCGGATCGGCGGGCTTACTGTGTATTGAATGAATACATTTATGCAATACTTTGGGGAGCAAGGACACTTGCTCCCCAAAGTATTCCATAGATGTATTCATTCAATAAAGCACTGTACACTACATTACATTACATTACATAGAAACCCATAGAAACAATAAAGTCCCATAGACTTCTATATAGAGAGCGCCCCCTGCTGGACACTCCATAGGAATTACACACTGGGTCGTGACGTCACTTCTTCAGAGATATTTCTAACACTTCCTGATCTACTAAATTAAGGGAAATAGCTCTATATGTGCATTTCCCATAATTAATGTACATTAGAAATTTGTATAACTTTTCATAAGTAACAACATATCAAAAATTAATTTTGGCCGGACTTCTCCTTTAATCTTCTCTGAATGGATATACCTGAATGATCTGTGCAAAAATCACTTAAAAAAAACACTAAGCCATAAAATACAAGGAAAGGGTGGTGTTCCACCAAAACCTGCATATACCCCACTTCAATATAACATTTGCATGAATAGCAAGAGCAGCAATGGCGGCCACTAGAAGAATCTGTGAGTGAGCTTAGAGAACACTAGGGTTTAGATTAAAAACTAACACATAATAACATGGAGTTATCTATTACCTGGGCTATACTAACAAATGCTCATTCCTTGCAGCACAGAATGGAAATGGTGTGTGGGGTAACATACATCTGACACCCTGCTACTATGACAAGGATAGAGCTAGATGCAATCCCTGCAGCTTAACCCCTTCAATCAGGTGTGTGAAACTTGTGGCCCTTTAGCTGTTGCAGAACTACAAATCCCATCATGCCTGGACAGCCAAAGCTTTGGCCATTTATATAAAAGAAAGTAACCACTGAAGACTCCTGTAACAATGAGCACGTCAATACTATATGATATTCCCCTTGGTGTGCTGCTCTATTTTCAGATCTCCTACTACAAACAAAAGTGATTCAGCTTATAACTATACAATGGGGAGCTGTGTAAAATCCCGGAAACCAACCATCAAAACATATTGTGTATTGTTTGTAAGAGGTATGCTGACAGGTTTCCGTATCATGTGAACAGAGCACTTACACATCCATAGATAGTACATAATCTTTACAGTTTTCTGAAATTCCACAGGAATGTCCACTGAGAAATCTTGGTAAAAACATGGACCAACAGGAAAGTTTGCCGGTAGGGGAGGCCAATTGTTTCTTCTCCCTGGAGCATTAAAAGAAAAAGAAAACACAGACGTTATCTGATGTTAATGGGATCATAACATGAAGCATTAAAAGCACATCTAGGGACTTTTATCTGACACACTACTGTCTATGGGCCGTGTATTGCTCCTATTCTTCTCTCCCATGAGTGGGACCAAGCTGCAATGCAGCCCACACACCATAGACAACAGTAGTCATGTTTCTTTTGTAAAACTATAATTCCCCTCATGCCTGGACAGCCACAGCTTTAATAGATAAATCAAACTGAGGAAAAACTGCTATTGCAAGTGCACTAGAATTCTGGAGCAAAATTTACCAAAAATCAGGCGCACAAGATTTGTACTACATCTGCTTTGTTTTAGATGGTTTTAAAACTCCTTAATCAATAGCAGGTCAAGGCTTATTGTAAGGAAGGAGAACCTGTGGCCTTCTAGCTGTTGCGATTTTCCAGCTTTCCAGGCATAATGGAAATTCTAGTTCTGAAAAAGCTTCCCTTTTCCTGGCAATCCAGATTGTGGCACGCAGATTTGGTGTAAAGAAAGCCTACTAATAGGTGATCTCAACTGAGACTTGACAAACTAAAGATGAGCTAAATTTATCAAAAACTAATAAATCTGCCGCAATTTTAGATCTAGTCTGAGGCTGGGTTCACACTACGTTTTTGCAATCAATTTTTTTTTCATCTTTTTTTTTTTTATTTTTAAACGGATGCATTTGTGTGCATCCGTCTTTCCATCGACTTCCATTGTAAAAAAAAAACAAACAAACAAACAAAAAAAGGATCAGTTTTTTTTAACGGACACAAAAGTAGGGCCAGCTACGTTTTTGTGTACGTTAAATAAAAAAAAAAAAACGGATCTGTTTTGACCCGTTTTTTATAATCGAAGTCAATGGAAAAACGGACACACAAATCCATCAATTTTTTGCAAAAACGTAGTGTGAGCCCAGATTACACTGCCAATTAGATAG
Source organism: Dendropsophus ebraccatus (assembly GCF_027789765.1). NCBI lineage: Eukaryota > Metazoa > Chordata > Amphibia > Anura > Hylidae > Dendropsophus > Dendropsophus ebraccatus. The sequence continues at coordinate 161,446,028 of NC_091456.1, read as the reverse complement.
TAAATCTGCATGTTTATTCATTGCCAGTAGCGTAACAGAACTGTTACTGAAGTGGTTATAACCTACAGCAATACTCCAATTCCTATAAAGGAGTCATACTTGCCTCCCGGCTGGTTCAGGCTTTGGATCTCCCGTTCCCTGCGGTCTAATTCTGCAGCTTTTCTTTCCAGTTCTTCCTGACGTTTCAGCAGCTCAGCCTGGGCTATAGCGTGTTCCTAGAGAGAAACAAAGTCCATCAATTACATTAGCCCAAATGCAAACAGTTTTTAAAGGGGTTATCCAGTGCTACAAAAACATGGCCACTTTCTTTCAAAGACAACACAACACGCAGTTCAGGTGGGGTTTGCAATTAAGCTCCATTGACTTCGGGTGCGCAAAAGTGGTAATAGTCAGGAAATGGCTGGAACCCACCCCTCCAGGTAGAGCTGAATGGGAAGAGATTATTAATAATTTTAGAATATATGAGGAAATCGTAGCAAAATAATCAAAGAAATCCCTCGCATGACATCACAGGATCTGGAAAAGGTGCAATTGTTAAAGGCTTTTTTTTTTTTTACCACTGCTCTCTACAGGGGGAGGGAGGGTTGGGGGGAATGGCATATGTACTTGTATTATATATTTCATATTTTCTTATGATCTGTAATGAAAGAAAATGGAAAAAATAAAGTAAAATAAAAAAAAAGCTCCATTCACTTCAATGGAACTGATCAGCAAAACCCTGCCCAAGCTGGAGACAAGAGTAGGGCTGTCTCTGGAAGAAAGTGGCCATGTTTTTGTAGTGCTTAAAGGAGTTATTCAGCGCTACAAAAGCATGGCCACTTTTCCCCCTCTCTTGTCTCCAATTCAGGTGTGGTTTGAAAAAAAGCTCAATTTACTTTAATGGAACTGAGTCCCAAACCCCACCCAATCTGGAGACAAGAGAGGGGGAAAAGTGGCCATGTTTTTGTAGCGCTGGATAACCCCTTTAATACAGGGGTAATTCATATTTTACTAAATAAGACTAAGGGTGCTTTTAGACACTTGTATTTCTTGGCACTTGTTTGCCGTGACTTTACATGGCACAAGAAATCTAGAGCCAAGGCTGCACAAATGATTCATGTATTGTTCTTGCAGCCATAGAAACTGACAGCACAAATATACATATTTTCATGCTGTCAGTTTCCATATCACAACCAAATAATGATCTGTGTACATGTCTAAGATATCCAGCTAATTCAGGGCGTACAGCCAATATCCATAATCCTCATCTGTATGTCCATTGCATATTCTTTGTCTGCTGCATCAAAACTTTTCTTGCTTCTGTGTTCACCATCATGGCATCTATTGACTTCAGTGTATGCACTTCATGCTATTTCCCAGGTGTTGTTCTCCTTTACTGTACTGACTAATGAAATATGGATCATCATCTCCCAGAGGTCACAATACCGCCTCCACATGCGTCACTGACGTCTAAAGTCTCCTGCATGCATATTCATACACAAGACTGAAGTCGCTTCAGTCAGAGGGATTATGCTTACTGCTTAGTATGAGGTAAAACAAGTAAATTATATGAGTCTTAAAATCTTCATTCTTGGCCACGAGTGCAGGAGTGCTGAGCTGCTCCTAGAGACGTCAGGCAACATCCCATTCAGTCTAAGGCTTTGTGTGCCCCCAGGTGAGGTGTATGGAGTTTACACAAGCACACAACCCTCCTCAAGTATAAAACATTGTCCTCTAGAACTTTTGATGAAAATTTGAGTTGTAGTGTGTGTGTGTGTGTGTGTCCCCTATGGCATCTGTCCTTCATCTAAAGGGATAATAAACTATTACATCAAGCGTAAACATGGACATGTCTACAGCGGATAGGGCATAGCTACATTACATATATCCTGTTAGATTTTGGTGTCCCATGTGAAGTACTATGGTGTTATTTATATATTCCTCTCCTGGACTATGTCAGACACCTGTGTACATATCACGTAGCATTTTCCATATATAAAAGCATTTGCGTCTCAAGGGCTATCAGCAAGTACATGTGCTGACATTACTGATTTACAAAAAAGGGAATAGAAAGTGCTGATAATTCTTCTCTGCTGACCTCCTACTTATAGAGACGCTATACCTTTGTGATCTGCGTGTATGCAGGAGGTTCTTCTGTCGGCTTCATTATCGCCGGCTGTGTGTTGGGTGCTGAGGTCGGCATTTTCACTTTTGCTGGCTGTGCCTGAGAGAAGAAAACAAAATGTGGAAATAAATAAATCAAAAGAATTTACTATGTGCCCCAAACTCTGAATTATCCCAGCTAACATGTCCCTCACATCCAGCACATTCTGACATTAGGTCACAGATTTGATCTTATACTTTTCTTTCACAAATGCAATGGCTAAACTGATTGCAAGTAATATTCTGCCATTGGGAGGGTGCACTGCCCTTAAGGCCCTATTCCACGGAATGAATGTCGTTCGTATTTGGCCGATATCGGCCGCTACGAACTATAATCGTTCCGTGGAATAGAGTGCAACGATCAGCCGACATTGTTCATGTCGGCTGATCGTTGCAGTCGCTTGTTTTTCAACATGTTGAAAAACAAGCGACTGATACAGCAACGATCTGCTGCCGTCGCTCCGTTGAATAGGAGCATTGGCAGCAGATGCTGCTGTATCCTATGGGCTGCCCAGATGGGCAGGCAGCGAGCAGGGAACGAGGAGCAAACGAGCGCTGAGAGTGCTCGTTTGCTCCTCTTAACGACCGGTGGAATAGGGGCATTAGGCCTCTACTTACAGACAAAGATTGTTTTCCAGTCTTCTCTTAAGCCCCTATTCCACCGGTCGTTAAGAGGAGCAAACGAGCGCTCTCAGCGCTCGTTTGCTCCTCGTTCCCCGCTCGCTGCCGCCGCCGCTATTCAGCGTGGCTGCAGCAAGCGGGTAAGTGCGGGAGGGGCGGCGGGGAGCTGCGGGGGGGGGGGGGGGGGGGGGGTTGGGCTGCTCGGAGGATCGCTGATCGTCCGGGCAGCACCTAGGATACAGCACCATCTGCTGCTGATGCTCCTATTCAACAGAGCGACGGCAGCAGATCAACATGTTGAAAAACAAGCGACTGCAACGATCAGCCGACATGAACGATGTTGGCTGATCGTTGCATTCCACGGGCCGAATACGAACGACATTCATTCCGTGGAATAGGGCCTTTATGATCATTTACTTTGGAGTCCTAGTATGCAGAGCAGGTTACAGTCAGGATAAACCAGGTATCTGGGAGCTGTGATATCCTGGTGGATGTATACACACAAACACCACCACATCTGTCTACAGGCTGCATGTTGTAGCTTAGCTCAATTTACTTCAGTTGAGCTGCAACACAACACATAACCCGGACACTGGTGTGGTGCTGTTTTTAGAAGACAGCAGCCATGTTTTTTTTTTTACATGTTAAAACATAAAGTTATAGATCATGGTATGGGGAGCTTAAAGCAAAAGTCCAGCAAACAGCACCATTCCCATGCTGTTAGTTGAGCCCAGTCAACCAATAGGAGCACATGGGATGTGGCTACCACGTGTCACGTGAGCACTGATCCAGCCGGCCCCCTCCATTGATAATCATTAGAGGGGGCATAATGGGGCGATCTGCCCCCAAATGATTATCAATGGAAGGTCGAGCTGGGTACGGATCGCTGTGCGAGGGCAGGGCTACGGACAATTTTTGCCTAACACAGTTCGGCTAAAAAAAACAAAAAAACAACAAACAAAACACTAGGCTAGGATGGAGTACTTTTGCACAACTATTAAAAAGCACATGATAAAAGGTAACAAGAAGAGTAGCTAATACATGACCACATCATCTTCAAAAGGAAAAAATGAAAAAAGCCGCAGGCAGTGAAAACTGAGGAAAAACAGCGCAAAGCCCTTGGTAAATCTTTTTAAGATCTTTGGTAAAGATTTTTTTTTATTACGCGTGAAAAGTCTTATGATTAGCAAAAAAAAAAAAAAAAGTTTGTGCAACGCAATGTGAATGTGCCCCAATGAGTCTTCCGACCTAGAAAACCCCTTTCCATGCCCTAATAACAGAAGGACATTACTTACTGTTTTGGAGTCTGAGAAGGGATTATATTCTTCTAGCCCGGGTGGGACATTTCTGGTCACCTGTGTGACTGATGGATCCTGTAGGAAATAATAGAAAAACACTTTGTTACAGCGAATGTAGGTCTTGGCAGATCAGTACACTGCGGTGATGAGAAGTGCTGCCACTACAGGCCTAGACTGGGTTACTGAGCTGACACATCACATAAAGCATCCAGAACATAACCCGATTCTCACACAGTAGCGCGGCTGGCATCTTCTGCCAAGACTTCTAGGGCATCAGAAAAATGCACAGTCAAGAATTTCTTTGCTTAACAAAAAAAATAAAATCCTCAAGTTCCAGTGCAGTTATAGGAGAAGTGAGGATTTTCTTAAAGGGGTAATCTCTCTTTCAGCTCTGCTCCACTAGACCCTCTTTTACTTCCAGGGGGAAGAATTACAGGATGCAGCAGTATTTAGCTCGATGGTCTCTACATCACTGTCTCCCCCAATGAGATTACATAAGCCTCCTGCGACTATCCACAAGCCCTGGAGACGTGTGTGATCTCAAACGTGTACTAGGGCCCTCAGAGGTAAAGATTATTTCACATTAGTGATGGAAAATATAGTTCATTTTAAGTCTTAGGTCGCAGACTTTGTAATGTGTGTTATTTAGGTGAATTCCCAGCTTTCCCACATTTCCCCACACCCACGCGATTGGCTGAGCAGCTGATGACGCGCTGGAGGGCTGGAGCGGTCCGGCTGGCCTCCTGAAGATGATGTCATTGTCCCAACATGGCGGCTGGGGTCAACAGCTGTTCTGTAAGTATAATTCACCATACTTCTGGGTAGGGCTGGGCGATTAATCGAATTAATTCGATTAATTCGCCCAGAATTTGAGAATCGATTTGACTTTTTTGGAAAATCGAAAATCGATTTTCCCAAAAAATCATTGGATTTGGGCGCGCGGGCGGGCTGCTCGCATCCTCCAGCTACTGAAACAGCGTGAGGAGCGAAAGTGCCCAGCAGCGTCCTATGTCCCCGCCTCTGACCCGCCCCCATAGCCGGACGTGTACGCGCGCTTCCTCCCGGCCGCACATGGAGGTCCCCGGAGGAGGCTGCAGATACTGAAGCATCGGGTGATCGCTGCGGGTGCTGGAGCTGTACAGCAGCGACACTATCACCCGATGCTTCAGTATCTGTAGCCTCCTCCGGGGACCTCCATGTGCGGCCGGGAGGAAGCGCGCGTACACGTCCGGCTATGGGGGAGGGTCCGCTGCGGGGAGTAGTGCGGGCGGGAGGAGAGCGCAAGTGCCGGTGGTGTGCGCCCGCGCAGAGCGGGTACACCAGGTATGTTCCCTCCTGCCCCGGTCTGCTCCATGCCCCTGCCGATCTGCCCTATTCTCCCCCCGATCTGCCCCATGCTCCCCCCAGTGTGCCCCATGCATGTCCCCCAGTGTACCCCATGCCTTGCTCCCCCCCAAGTCTGCCCCTTGCTCCCCCCAGTGTGCCCCATACTTGCCCCCCCCAGTGTACCCCATGCTCTCCAGCCCAGTGTACCCCATGCCCTTCCCCCCCAGTCTGCCCCATGCTCTCAGCTATGTCCCTGACCCTCATCTTTACCTGTACTACTACTACACCCCTCATCTGTACCTGTACTACTACTACACCCCTCATCTGTACCTGTACTACTACTGCACCCCTCATCTGTACCTGTACTACTACTGCACTCCTCATCTGTACCTGTACTGCTACTACTACTACACCAGGCTCATCTATACCTGTACTACTACTACACCCCTCATCTATACCTGTACTACTACTACACCCCTCATCTATACCTGTACTACTACTACACCCCTCATCTATACCTGTACTACTACTACACCCCTCATCTGTACCTGTACTACTACTACTACTACTACTACTACACCCCTCATCTGTACCTGTACTACTACTACACTCCTCATCTATACCTGTACTACTACTACTACACCCCTCATCTGTACCTGTACTACTACTACACCAGGCTCATCTATACCTGTACTACTACTACACTCCTCATCTGTACCTGTACTACTACTACACCCCTCATCTGTACCTGTACTACTACTACTACTACACCAGGCTCATCTATACCTGTACTACTACTACACTCCTCATCTGTACCTGTACTACTACTACTACACCAGGCTCATCTATACCTGTACTACTACTACTACTACTACACTCCTCATCTGTACCTGTACTACTACTACTACTACTACACTCCTCATCTGTACCTCTACTACTACTACTACTACTACACTGCTCATCTGTACCTCTACTACTACTACTACTACACTCCTCATCTGTACCTCTACTACTACTACACTCCTCATCTGTACTACTACTACTACTACTACTACTACACTCCTCATCTGTACTACTACTACTACTACACTCCTCATCTGTACTACTACTACTACTACTACTACTACACTCCTCATCTGTACTACTACTACTACTACACTCCTCATCTGTACCTCTACTACTACACTCCTCATCTGTACCTCTACTACTACACTCCTCATCTGTACCTCTACTACTACTACACTCCTCATCTGTACTACTACTACTACTACTACACTCCTCATCTGTACCTCTACTACTACTACACCAGGCTCATCTATACCTGTACTACTACTACTACTACTACTACACTCCTCATCTGTACCTCTACTACTACTACTACACTCCTCATCTGTACCTCTACTACTACTACTACACTCCTCATCTGTACCTCTACTACTACTACTACACTCCTCATCTGTACCTCTACTACTACTACACTCCTCATCTGTACCTCTACTACTACTACACTCCTCATCTGTACCTCTACTACTACTACACTCCTCATCTGTACCTCTACTACTACTACACTCCTCATCTGTACCTCTACTACTACTACACTCCTCATCTGTACCTCTACTACTACTACACTCCTCATCTGTACCTCTACTACTACTACACTCCTCTCATCTGTACTACTACTACTACTACTACACTCCTCATCTGTACCTGTACTACTACTACTACTCTCCTCATCTGTACCTGTACTACTACTACTACTCTCCTCATCTGTACCTGTACTACTACTACTACACCCCTCATCTGTACCTGTACTACTGCTACTACTACTACTACTACTACTACTACTACTACTACTACTACTACTACTACTACTACTACTACTACTACTACTACTACTACTACTACTACTACACCCCTCACCTGTACTACTACTACTACTACACTCCTCATCTGTACCTGTACTACTACTACTACACCCCTCATCTGTACCTGTACTACTACTACACCCCTCATCTGTACCTGTACTACTACTACACCAGGCTCATCTATACCTGTACTACTACTACACTCCTCATCTGTACCTGTACTACTACTACACCAGGCTCATCTATACCTGTACTACTACTACTACTACTACACTCCTCATCTGTACCTGTACTACTACTACTACTACTACACTCCTCATCTGTACCTCTACTACTACTACTACACTGCTCATCTGTACCTCTACTACTACTACTACTACACTCCTCATCTGTACCTCTACTACTACTACACTCCTCATCTGTACTACTACTACTACTACTACTACTACACTCCTCATCTGTACTACTACTACTACTACACTCCTCATCTGTACCTCTACTACTACACTCCTCATCTGTACCTCTACTACTACACTCCTCATCTGTACCTCTACTACTACACTCCTCATCTGTACCTCTACTACTACTACACTCCTCATCTGTACCTCTACTACTACTACTACTACACTCCTCATCTGTACCTCTACTACTACTACACCAGGCTCATCTATACCTGTACTACTACTACTACTACTACTACACTCCTCATCTGTACCTCTACTACTACTACTACACTCCTCATCTGTACCTCTACTACTACTACTACACTCCTCATCTGTACCTCTACTACTACTACACTCCTCATCTGTACCTCTACTACTACTACACTCCTCATCTGTACCTCTACTACTACTACACTCCTCATCTGTACTACTACTACTACTACTACACTCCTCTCATCTGTACTACTACTACTACTCTCCTCATCTGTACCTGTACTACTACTACTACTCTCCTCATCTGTACCTGTACTACTACTACTACTCTCCTCATCTGTACCTGTACTACTACTACTACACCCCTCATCTGTACCTGTACTACTACTACTGCTGCTGCTGCTGCTGCTACTACTACTACTACTACTACTACTACTACACCCCTCACCTGTACTACTACTACTACTACACTCCTCATCTGTACCTGTACTACTACTACTACACCCCTCATCTGTACCTGTACTACTACTACACCCCTCATCTGTACCTGTACTACTACTACTACTACTACTACTACTACTACTACACCCCTCATCTGTATCTGTACTACTACTACTACTACACTCCTCATCTTTACCTGTACTACTACTACACTCCTCATCTTTACCTGTACTACTACTACACCCCTCATCTTTACCTGTACTACTACTACACCCCTCATCTTTACCTGTACTACTACTACTACACCCCTCATCTTTACCTGTACTACTACTACTACACCCCTCATCTTTACCTGTACTACTACTACTACTACTACACCCCTCATCTTTACCTGTACTACTACTACACTCCTCATCTATACCTGTACTACTACTACTACTACTACACTCCTCATCTGTAACTGTACTACTACTACACCCCTCATCTTTACCTGCACTACTACTACTGCACCCCTCATCTGTTCCTGTACTACTACACCCCTCATCTTTACCTGTACTGCTAATCCCCTCATCTGTACTACTACTAATACACTAGTACATAGGGCACATATTTGGGAAAACTACTTATATGGGGCACACAATGGGCTTGTCTACTACATAGGGGCACGGGAGGAGCACTGTTACACTGGGAAGCAATATGGTTGTTGTCTCAAACGTCTATAAAATAGTTTCTGATGCTGCAGGGAGAAAAATGTCCTGTTTGTTTAGTAAAAAGAGAAAAAAAAAAAAAAAAAAAAAAAAAATCGAGCTTTAAATCGAGAATCGTGATTTTATTTTTTGGCCATATCGCCCAGCCCTACTTCTGGGTCTAGCGTGCGTGAGGGGGAAGCAGCAGCTTCGGAGCGGCCTGTCTGAGCTGACGGCGCTGCGGTCCTGGCCAGTAATTGCCTGAGCGGTCTGTCAACTAAGACAGGCCGCACCGAAGCTTCTGCTGCGTGTGGGATGGGGAGGAAGAAGGAGCGCAGGAAAAGACCTGCAACATGCTTGGGTAAAGCATGATGCTTGTGAAATTGTCGGTCGCCCCCCGCCGCGCATCGCTATTCCATGCTGCGTGGTCGGTGCCTGATGGTTTTAGCTTTGAACCACTCCCCCCCCCCCCCCCCATCTGTGTTCCAGATGGGGGGGGGGGAATGGCTGCCTCTACTTAGTCATGCACTCCACCTATCCCACCCAGGTGGTGCAATTATTTTTGCAGGTATAAGATGGATCCTGCATGCCCAGAGCATAGGCGTATTATATGCCATGGAGAGGCCATAGTACAGTGTAGGGTCTGCCCCGAGTTGAGGCTACCTTATCATGGTGGGGCTGCTTTTAACTATTTTGATGTCTGTAGTGGGTCTGTATCTTGCCATTGCGGTGAGCTGTTGCATTTTTCGGTGTTTTTGTAAATAAACCATCAGCCGACGACACGGTCATAAGCTGATCGTTGACTCTATTCCACAGAGCGATAATGGCCAATTATAACTCCGTGGAATAGGACCCTAACAAGATAGAGGAGGAGGGTGGGGGTGGTTAGACCATTTGTATTATTAGAAGAAGCATTACAGTGCTTTCTGGGCTTTAGGCAAATGCACAAACCATGGAATCCACAGTCATGTGCACTAAACCATAAACTAGAATCGGTCCAATACTATCTGCAATTGTGGATAGTACGTGGACAGAAATGTGCTAGGGGCCTTAAAGTTATTCCCTAACCACAGGATAGGGGATATCTCACTGATCTCTGAGGGTTTAACCATTGGGACCCCACTGCTCACAAGTATAAAGGTCCCATGTGGGTGACTAGATGGAAGAGTCTACCTGGAAATCCTCAAGCTATCACCTCCTCATTCGGGCTTACAGGGTATCATCACTGACCCCTTGATCTGGATTGTCCATTTTTTTGTTGAGTTATAAAACAATGTTAACTTTAGCATAAGATTATTCTGACTCCACTATCCGTATTACAGCAACACTGCCTCAAGAACAAGTCGCTTCATTGGCAAAGTGCCAATTTCCACATACGTTCCCTGACCTTCTCATGTCTCACCTGGATAGCGACACAAGTTCATGTTTCCATGCAGGCTTCCAAAAAGTGCTGCGCCTGGCATCTATAGGAACAGCAGTGTATACAGGCTTTTTTAGACTATTCACATACAATGGAAATATCCTACCTGCAGGTAACTTCATACAAGTCCAGCATAAGAAAAACCCTGAATGGAATGTAAGTGACCGTCAGCTAAAGGAGAAAAGCTTTACCATGACATATAGCCAGATATCTGAACACTGTGGGGTTGCTGGGGTATAGCAGATGTCCGATATGATGGATTCTTCATACGCATCAACACCACGCACACAATATAAGACATTCACATATGTCCAACCATGACAAAGCATCCACATGTGGACAAAGACAGACAGTAATGGTGATTTAACTGAAAATTATCATCCAGATTATTTATGAACAGTTCAGGTATACCCCAGAGAAGGGTCCAACAGTCACCTAGATCCCACTCATGTTTCTAGAGATGTTAAACCTATGTATCTTACCGAGGCATCCAGCACCAGAGAGCCACGGGTCCCGTCACTTTCCTGGCCATCCCCCCTGACATCGGCTGAGACGTTTGCACCACCATTGTCCTGTACGTTGGTGCTCTGCAGGTGCCATGAGACACGCTCTGCTCCCTGCTGCCTCTGCCAGTACTGTGCACACAAGTTACAGTATGAGCTCCCAGCACTCCACTGGCTACAGCAGAGAGACAGCTCAGTCGCACCCCCCCCCCCCCCCTCAAGGGCGATTGCTGCGAATCACAGTGATAGTTACGCCATAACTGTTGTAATACCCAATATTTAAAGGGAACCAGCAGCAGTACCCCCCCCCAAAAAAAAAAAACACTATTAAGGAACACATTCCCTCTTTTTTTTTAAATTGTAATATTTATTAAGTTTGTAATAAAAGACAACAAAAAAAAAAGAAACTGATAAGAGTATGAAACTTCACAAGTGTTTTAATAAGTCGCCAAACTAAGGTGACCATACAAAACAAGAAACTAACGCCTCTGCCATATCAGATATATTGAAACTTACACAACTACATTCAACACAGACAAGGGAACAGAAGAGAAGAAAAGGGAGAAGAGCTGGAGCAATGAAAAATAGTCAAACATAACCATTCCGTCCCATGGTGCCCATACAACAGAACAAATTTTCTTATATCTCTATCTTTTTCTAGAAATATATGGCTTAAAGAAAAACTAACAGGTTAGACAGATCTAAGTGCCGATAGCTCCCTATAGTGCACGGGGTGCCGAGAAGGTAGGTATGCGTCTTACCTTCCTCCTCATCGCTGTTCCCGTGCTGTTCATTGTTGACTCCATGGCCTGGAGCAATGCTACCCATCGCACTGAGCCAGATTGGCGCGATGGGGGTGTGGCAGTGTTCCTAATGGTGCTCCGGGCCGTGGATTCAACTATTAACAGTACGGGGACGGTGCCATGGAGGAAGGTAAGAGACAAACCTACCTTCGCTGCGTCCCGTACACAATAGGGGGCTATCAGCAGGTTACATTTGTCTAACCTGCTGATACTTCCCCTTTAATGGAAAACTGGGTGTTATGAGTTTAGGGGAGGGGGGGGGGTCAGTATGTCCAATCACAGCCGACTGTCCCAGACACATGCCCAGCTGGTAATGCCTAGTTGGCCATCTAGTCCGTTTCTACAAACAGAGAAACAGCACAACACAGAGCTATAAGAATTGTTATTTCATGAATAATATTCTCACTGGGGGTCATCGATAGAATTGACAATAGTGCTGAACAGTTCCTTACACTTCATCAGTGTTTTGTTCAGAAAAATTCCCTTTAACTCCACTGCAATATCTACATATAATGAATGCATGTTTGGCCAAAAGATGACTTGCTGCCATTTGACACTTCTTTTCACCATGTTTACATGGGTGCTCCATTCCCAATATGTATCAGACTGCAAAATATATTATAAAAGCAGTGTCCTGCCCGTGGTACAGATACAGAACAAACAGAGCTGTGAAGAACAACCTGTCGGGCCATCGCCTGAAAGCTGCTTAGTATTAGATTACTAATAACCTATTACTGACTATTCTCCCCTTACCACTGCAACACACTACTATTGCCCACACTGCAGCTTGCTGGGTCTTGTAGTAACTAGACGTCAGTCAGCCCCTTATGCTGCAAGTTGCGGTCTCTTCGCTCATACACTGCAGCACCTCTCACCTTACAGTACAGGAGACGCAGCTACTTCCAGGGATATCTGCTATATCTATCGTTACAAGGATGAAGAGAAGCTGTACATACGGGATGATGTAGCATGGTGGCACCTCTGACAGTATCGCCATCTCCCAGAGGGATGGACGGAGGATCCAGGGTCTCCAGCGTTTCTTGTATGTTCTCCACTCACTTCACCAGGGTGGACGCTGCCAGCTAACCTCCTTTACATGTGTTAAGAATGCCAGATGACACAGAATAATCCTGGCATCACGTGGTACAGATACTGAGCACAACAAAGAGCTGTGTATAAGCAGGTCCCCAGCCCTGACCTGAGAGCAGACACACCACAGGAACAGAATGAATGGCTGCACCTCATCACTAAGGGTTTAGTAAGGGACATGAGTAGGTTTTAGAGACTTAACAGTTCACTAGTAGTACTAGAAGTCTATAGGCATGTGACAGTGTACAGTGAAATGCTGTTTGCAGTACTCCAACATATACCAGTGACAGAGATCCAAAACGTGGTGTGTGAGTGTTAAATAGTCAATGTAATTTCAACAAACTTTACACAAGGAAATATGAGAAACTGGTGTGATATCTTATATCCCATTAACAATCATCTTTCCCACACTTAAAGCCTTATAACAACAATTATCGGCCGATAATCACTTGGTGTAATAGCTAGTGTTAAAAGGCAACAATCAGCCGACATTATGTAGTCATAGTTTTTTTGGACATGTTGAAAGACAACAAGAATGACGGTCAGCTGGCCGTGGCTCCGTGTAAAGATTGCCTGCAGCTCCCCGCTCTTAACTGCTTGCTGTCGTGGGTGTAATTGTGCCGGCAGCAAGAAGGGAACCAGGAGCAAACACAAGCTGATCTGACAGGTTGGCACTTACTTACTCCTAAAGATCCTATTCTACGGGCCGACTAAGAGGAACAAACTGCTGCCGCTATTACACGCGTCGGCCGCGAGCGGTTGAGTGCAGGAGGGGCCCCAGGGAGTTGTGGGGGGGCTGCCCGGTTGATCACTATATTGTCCGGGCAGCCCATAGAGGATAGTAGCGGTCTGCTGCCGCTGCTCCTATACCACAGAGCGATGGCAGGAGATCACTGCTATCACAGCTGTTTGTCTTTCAACAAGGTTGAAAGACAAACAATAGCAGCGATCAGCCGACATGAACAATGCTGGCTGATCGTTGCCTTCTCAGGACGATAATCATTCCGTGAAATGGAGCCTTTAGGCTAGGTAGATTAGAAGGGTGTCTCGAGTGGCAGGTTATCTATAAAGCTCACACATCAATAATGAAAGATCAGCCTGGTTAATGCATTATTGGGGCAATCTCCAAATGCATAAAAAAAAAATGATGATGATGATGATGATGATGTGCGAATGGAAAACTCTCATTCTCACGCACTACTAACATCTGGTCGCTGCACTTTAAACTCATAAAAAATGTATAAAGAAGCAAGGTGAATGTAATGCCCCCATGGTGAGGTCACCCTGCCAGGCACGGATGCTCAGGTTAGCCATGCAGATCACTTGTGTGCAAAAAGCAATCTGCATTACATGAAGGCCGGCTGTGCTGAAGAGAAGGAAGTCATCTCACAGAGGAGGAAGAGCATCAAGAGATAGAAAATCAAACTGCACTTTTATCTGTTATCAAAGAGCCGTGTACACACAGCCAAACGCTGAGATCACAGGAACAGAACAAGTCTGGGGATTATGGAGGCTTAACGTTACACTACAGTAAGCTGGTAGTTGTCACATGACGTGTGACCATCGCAACTAGATGGTCACATGACAAGGAGAGCGACTGCACTGCACGCTGGCATAACCATGTGTAGTGATCACCTGGTATACTATGTAGTGCCACCATGTGTGATCCCACTGGTCCAGATTATACAACAGTGCTGCCTGGTAAAGCTGATGGTATGCTTATATATCATTCCCCAATATGCTGTATACAGCATACTGGCATCACTCCCTGTATAAGTGGCACCAATCCAACCCTTAGGGATAGAGCTGCCAAATGATGTGTCAGCCATAGTGAGTTGCAGGCTGCAATATGACACATTCACCATCAGGAGCTGCGATCTAGCAGCATGTCACTGAAATCTTAGCCGAAGGGCTCCAAAGACTCACATTATGAGCCTGACTCTTTTCTATCGCAGGAGTGGAGCGCACTGCAGTGTGGTCCTCTCCCAATCGGCACAGGTCTGACAGACTGATCAAAACTTTTGACATGTCAAAAGTTTTCCCAAATGACACTAAGATATGGAATCACTTTATAAAATGGGTGATCCTTGAAATGAAGAGGGCCATGCTGCTGTTCTGGGTGGCTGAGAGGGAAAACGACATGGCATGGCACCTTTGCTGTCACTAATGGCTGTGTTGGAAACTGCACAGTCCGGAGACAGCACATCCATACTGTGTCTCTATAGTTACAACTATTGAACAAGGTTTCAGCACAGAAGGCTCATAGACCTAGATGCGATGAACAACTACAGAGCCTATTCTTTGTATAGGACACATTTGTAAGCACGCCATGTGATCTATGTGACCTGTGCAAACACTATTCTACAGGGGAGAAGCAGAGAGATAAACCATTTAGACACAATGAGGTGATTTCATATGACAAGAACATAGTACAGGTACCTCAGTCTAGAATATTCCCAACTCCTGGTGACTCATTATGGACATTCAGAAGCCATGTGTCTGATGCTGGAGGGTCCGTACAGGAAATCTGCCACTTATACTGTCCATAAATGTGGTCAAGTTCTGGTGGAGTGCACCACATTTATATAGAAAACCTAAGTGATCACATATGTAGTCCCTAAACCAACACCATAACTTTATACAAGATGGTGACAGGTGTGTAGAGGTCCCTCCCTAAAATGTCTATTTCAAAGAAAAAAATAAAAATAAAGCATGCACGACCTGTGAATAGTCACATGGGCAGTCCTGGTCTTTGTAGTTGGCACATCATCCAGTGTGAGCCAGCTCCACTGGCATAAGAGTGCACAGTGAAGTGTGTTCTGGCTTCGTCTTCATATATCTATGAACCAGAGGCCACTGGACCTCCATAGAGATGCACGGGAGAGCGTGACTTCTGGCCTTCAATAGACATGGAGACAGAAGAGCGGTGACATCACCACGAGCGGGATTTGAACAGTGCTGCGGGACTGGAAGGAAGTTGTGCCGTGGGACACCGATAATCGATGGCCAGTATATGCGCCAGCATGCAGCAGGACAAAAGCTCTTATAAAGCTCCTCCCAGGTACACAGATACTAAGGGTACTATTACATCAAGTGATTTTTTGACAACTACAGCAAATGACCCGAAACTGTTCACCCAATTACTCAAAAAGATGATCGTTATTTGTACTCATTCTTGCGGTCGTTTAGTAGTCGCTATTGCGTACGTTTCGGCTATGACTTCTTATTTCACCGAACAATGTGCGAATGGTAAAAATAGGTCCAGATCCTATTAAATGATCGACAATTTCTCGTTGGTCGTTTAATCGTTGCCCGCTATTACACGAAACGATTTATCGTTCAAATACAAGCGATCAAACTATTTTTTAAACTATAATTGTCCCGTGGAATAGGGCCCTTAGTTTGCCTCATGAGAATGATGAGGACCCATCTTCAGAATGTCCTCCTGCACTCAAAGGGACTGTCCCGTATTCAGCATTTTTTAATACATTACTGCTGGAACAGAATACAACACATCTGACACTCACCTTCCAGTGCATCCAAATGAGGGGGAAGAGGAAAAAGCAGATTTGCATTTGTAAGTGATTGCCAATCCAGGAGCAGCTAAACACAACCACCTGTAAGGCCCATAAAGCCCCATGAAGTTACACATCAGCAGGAACTATTTGGTCATCCTCTGATAGAAACAAGACAGACAAGTCCTGCGGAGTCCGGGAAAGGAAAATTACACCATGTACAGGGTTACCCACCCAACCAGATAGAGGCCAAATCTGTGTTCATGGAGGTAACGTAACATTAGGTCACATAAAGGTAGATTGCAGGTATGTCATGTGCAACACCATAGTAACTGGTGCACAGAATGACTGTTGTGTGTATTCAGCTGGTCCCATGCTATGTAAATATATAGTGCACATAATACAGCCAGGTGCCATAGCCCAGAGGTGCCACTATGCCAATCACTGCAGTGCTAACAAGAAGCTCTATGTCTGGAGGAGTTTCTATTCAGAGCTGCCAAACCTACATTACGGGTACAAACACACACACCGTATACGCAGCGTATTTACTGCTGCGATACGCAGCAGATTAGATCTAAATAACTGAAAACAGCATCAAACCTGCACCACCAAATCTGCTGCGTATACGGTGTGTGTGTTTGTACCCTACATCATATAAAAGGAGAAAAAAGGCAACATATAACAAGTCAGTGGAATCCTTGAGGTGTCAGGAGTATCCATCATACCCCAGATCTAGTAGTGCTGTGTCTATACAAGTGTGGGCCCCGACATTCAAAATGACAGAACTCATAGACCACCGATGGATGACCCGGAGGGCGATCAATGCCCAGAATGGAGACTGATCAGCAGGTGCTGCAGTGCTCTATACCTTGTGAGAACGGCCAGCTGTAATATGTATACTTGTGTCTGTAATACTGAGCGGCTATATAACTTCTGAGAACGGCCAACTGTAATATGTATACCTGTGTCTGTAATACTAAGCGGCTATATACCTTCTGAAACGGCCAGCTGTAATATGCATACCTGTGTCTGTAATACTGTGTGGTTATATAACTTCCGAGAACGTCCAGCTGTAATATGTATACTTGTGTCTGTAATACTGAGCGGCTATATACCTTCTGAGAACGGCCAGCTTTAATATGTATACCTGTGTCAGTAAAACTGTGCGGCTATATACCTTCTGAGAACGGCCAGCTGTAATATGTATACCTGTGTCTGTAATACTGTGTGGTTATATAACTTCCGAGAACGGCCAGCTGTAATATGTATACCCGTGTCTGTAAAACTGTGCGGCTATATAACTTCTGAGAGCGGCCAACTGTAATATGTATACCTGTGTCTGTAAAACTGAGCGGCTATATTTACACCCACACGTCGGTACATGACACCTAACATAGTATCAGCAGCCAATATTACACATGCCCTCTATGACAGTGAGGGGCAGACGGTGTCAATCTGCACAGATCACCCACACGGAGGAGCAAAGGTGGGTTTAATCCTATGAAGAGGGAAAAGGGGGGCACAGGACTGAAGATGCCTACTGGAGCCCCTCACAACCAACACAGGAGCAACTTCACTGTGAGGACAGGACGGATGAATAAAGAGTGAACACACAACCTGCCGCACCTCACAGCTCATAAATAATGGGCCACACCGGCCCGGCGTGTAACCCAATATCACAGCCGTGTACAGCGGGCACCACCTCAAATCGCTCTACACCAGGGCGCCTCGCATTACACAGCTACACTAATGTCTGTACAGATTACACAAGTCTCCCCATACAGTATAGCACATGTTATACGGTTTTATTTCCTCCTTCTGGCTCATACACTGTAGTGGTGGCCAGGTTATGGCCCTGAACAGGACGTGCAGCCCTCCCACCCCCTGTAATATACTAATACAGAGGGGCGGCTCACACTATATCCCAGCACTGCAGTAACCTGGCACCAGCACCACACATTCATTGTGCCAAAGCTGCAGACATCAGTGTAAGAGGCACGGAAAATCAATTTCAGCCAGCTGCACCCACAGGCGGACAGGAGGGAACTCCCAACATCTGATGGAAGTAGTCAGGAGAGAGAAGGTTCGAAACACGGAAATTCATCATGGCCAACACTTTACTACCCACTTCTACCTACAGGTGGTGACAAGGCGAGATCTACCTTTTTATCTGCCTTTTTCCCAAGTGACTATTCCTGTCCAAATTAAATAAGCTGAGTGCCAGCGATGAGGAGATAACACCAGACACCAGTAGTTGGTATTGCCTTCTCTCTCAGCCAAGATAGAAGTATATACTCTCTCTATTTAATTTCACATTGATTATATAAAACTTTCTTCACAGGCGGAGTTTCTAGCCACAAAGTGTATACATATAATACTGTGATTGGTTATTCCATAAATGGTTATCAATTTCCTGTTATGCGCAGTGAGCTGGTTAGTAGTTATGCATCTATGTTATAGGTTAGCAATTAGACATCATGTCCTTTTCTCATGGATTCAAGGTGGTATTCTCTTGGGAGTATTGCCAGCATTCTGGTCTGTTGTAGGCCTGTTTTGTCTTGATAGAAGAAGTTCCAGGGCTGGAGACATTTTAAGGATTACAATGTTTTACTCAAAGAAATAACCCCTTCATGGTCACCTTCACAGTGGCACTAGAGGGGCAGTGTGAGAGACGACAGCCACGCCGGGCAGCACACAGCCGGCGCCGACAGCCACGCCGGGCAGCACACAGCCGGCGCCGACAGCCACGCCGGGCAGCACACAGCCGTCGCCGACAGCCACGCCGGGCAGCACACAGCCGGCGCCGACAGCCACGCCGGGCAGCACACAGCCGGTGCCGACAGCCACCATGAGATACTTCTATCATCCCAATGATGTCAGCCGCAGTCTTCCCTACAGGCCTCACTCTACTACAGAGCTGCAGGTTCCCTTATAATAAGACCAACCAATAGACTACTGATAACTTAGTAACAATGTAAAGGTGGAGCTCCCCTTTAAGGTTTTCGTCCTGCTCTGCACCATACATCTGATCGTGCAGCTGAATCCATGGAGACAGCATCACATCTCTATGGAGAGTCACACAGAAGACGGCCACAACTAGCACCAAGGACCGCAGCCGCCCCGCCACCTCCTCATCCACCAGCACAGGAACATGCCATTCATACACGGGGGGAGACAGGAGAGGGGAGCACATACAGCCTGCCTGTCACTACACACCTGCCAATGGATGAGGCAGACCCGCCCCCTCACTGCCCCATCACACCCTGCTCACCTTAAATGGATTGTTGAGGTCCGGGTCCGCAAACGGATTGCTATCGAAGTCGGACATGGCGGTGGCGGGTCACGGGCAGCTCCCGGAGCACGGACCCGCACGAACCGTTATCCTAAGCAGCAAAATGGCCGCTCCGGATATGACGTCACTAGCTCATACACGTAACCGAGGTAGTTCGCCTCAGCGAGGGGTGTTTGACGGCTCCGCCCCCTCTGCGTCACGTGGTATGATCAGCTGATAGAGTTGCAGCTGCTTGTCATAAGAAAAGACAATAGCCAAAGCATCATAAGGATCTGGTCATGCGCACTGACCAAAGTGACGTCATCCTGATATAATAGGGGGGGATAAAAACTTCCTAACTTTTTTTTTTATTATCAATTTATTTCACGTTTTTATAATTGTGACATACACCTAATAAACTTTAGGGGGGATGTATTAAAAGCATTTATACAAAAAAATCTGTTGTCCATAGCAACCAATCAGAGTTCAGCTTTCATTTCTTAACCTGCTCTGTTAATGTAATAATAATAATAATAATAATAACAACATAATAAGTGGAGAAAACGAGTCACTAAGGGACGTCACTCAGTTATGTTCCATGAAGAGGTTTCAGATCTATAAGAAGAGAGAACTATGGTGTATATACCCACAGGAAAAAAGTGGAAGGCGTATTACGTATAGATTTCAGGCCTGTTCTGAAGAGAAATTGGTGTAAATAATGTGTAGTGTGTGAACAGGGCCTTTGGGGTGTGGGACCTTGCACAGGGCCCATTACTCCCGGCCAGCTGGGGGGGGGCGATTAGGCAGGGCGCTCCCCTAACTGTCTGTCCGGCGCCCTCCTCCTGTGGTGACTCCGCTCCCCATAAGCGTACTGTCCTATGAGTCTTGTGACAACAAGCTTAAGTCACAAGATTGGTAGGACAGTACGCTTACGGCCGATGCACGCTCCCTGGGGATTCCCCAGCAGAGCACGCACCAGTGACCTCGCATGACCCGGCACCCCTGTACTTCCAGCACAGGGAGCTCTTGAGACGCTCTCTATGCCGGAAGTACCGGCCCCGGCGCACACTGAGCTCGTTGGTGTGTGCGGTGCCGGGCTCATCCCCAGGGAGGGAGGATCGAGGTGTTAGGCGAGTTCTGTGGGGTTTTTTTTGTTTTTTTATCTGGGCAACTGTAAGGTGGGCCATCTATAAGGGGCAGCATAAGGGGGGCAATATAAGGGGCAGCATAAGGGGGACAATCTATAAGGAAGCTGCATAACGGGGACAATATAAGGGGCAGCATAAGGGGGACAATCTATGAGGGGCAGCATAAGGGGGACAATCTATAAGAGGCAGCATTATGGGGACAATCTATAAGAAGCAGTGTAAGGGGGACAATCTATAAGAGGCAGCATAAGGGGGACAATCTATAAGGAGGTTGCCTGGTTGCATAAGGGGGACATAAATGAGGGGGCAATCTATAAGGAGGGCAATCTATAAGGAGGCAACATAAGGGGGGGATCTATACAGGGGATGGACAAGACAGGGGGCCATGTATAAGGGGGATAAACAACATGGGGAGGGGCATTTATAAGGGGGTGGACAACACGGGGGTCATTTATAAGGGGGACAACACAGGGGGCCATCTATAAGGGTGGGCTACAAAGAGGGGGCCATATACTATAGGGGGACTACACAGAGGGGGGCTCTTTAGAAGATGCACATGGGGCCATCTATATGGAAGACTTAACAAGGGGCCATCTAAGGGATTGCCACATAGAGGGGGGGGGCATATACTATAGCGGATACACAGAGGGGGACCATCTCTAAGGATGCTACACAGAGGGGCCAATAAACTATAAGGGGGATCACATAGAGTCAGCCTACCCACTAAATAAGGGTGTAAAGGGGCCAATACAGATGTGCAGTTTGTAGAGAGATGACGATGGTGACAGAGTGAGGAGCCTAATATGTCTGTCTGGCAGATTCTGTGGATTCGTGGCTCGGAGAAGTTCTCATAACGGCCCAGGGCAGATGGAGAAGAAGATGAAAACAGCTCTGATCAGAGAAGACGTCCCCTGTGAGTCACCTGATATAACTGCACTGTAGTAGTAGTTGTGTGAATGGCTGAAGGAGGTAGCGTAGTAGCTGTGTGTATGGCTGGGGGAGGTATTGTAGTAGTTGTGTGTATGGCTGGGGGAGGTATTGTAGTAGTTGTGTGTATGGCTGGGGGAGGTATTGTAGTAGTTTTGTGTATGGCTGGAGGGGGTAGGAGTAGTAGTTGTGTGTATGGCTGGGAGGGTCGGGTGATTGGTGGTTAGGGGGGGGGGGGCGCCGAAAAAAGTTTTGCACAGGGCACCATCTACCTTAAGGCCGGCCCTGAGTGTGAACATTGCCTAATTCTCCATGTGCTGCATAAAGTAAAAAACGCCCAGCCCTGTATCACACGGACTGTATAGTGAACCTGTCGTGAAGGGCAGACCCTGCTGTCAGTCTCCTTGTATCCACAGCGGATTTCAAACTGCAAGTTTACAGCTAAATCCACTGCGGATCCCTTCCCTGCCACTTACCAGGGGAGATGCCTACATGGGGTTGAGAGGGGCTAACTAACAGGGGAGATGTCTAAAAGGGGCAGCGGGCTAATACCAGGGGGACTGCCTACCATAGGGATGCTATCTATTGGGGGGCTAACAGATAACTACGTACAGTGGGATGCCTCAAAATTGGGGATTACCATATACTGGGGGGGGGTTGTTTAACTACCACGGGAGATTACTTATAGGGGGTTCGGCTAAATAAGGGGGTGGGGGCTGACTAATGGGGGATTACCTACAGACGGAATACTACATACTGGTGGGCTTACTATTGGGGGAGAGGGGGTCTCTACATGCTGTAGAGACTACCTACAGAGGGATTGGCTACATTGGGGACACTTTCTGTTGGGGGGGGGGTGTTAACCTGCACAGGGAGGCCTAACTTCTATACAGATGCGCACATGGGGGCCTGACTACTAAATGGGGGCACAAAAGGGCCTAACTACTATATGGAAACAAAGGTACTTAACTACTATATGAGGGCAGATATTGGGGCCTTTCTACTATGAGGGGGCATAGAGGGGGCCTGATTACTGTTTGAGGATCCAAATAGGGCCTAAATACTACATGGCACAAAGTGAGTGCTGTTACAGTGCGGATCAATACAGATGGGCACTTCAATGAGATGACATACTCGCAGTGGGATTTTCATGTAAATGCAGGCCCCCTTAACTCGCCACCGCCTGGTCCGCACTCCGGCTCCATCTGAGGCTCCCTACTCCCGTAGGTCACTGATTGGCTGGGGCGGGACCTCCGGGAGTCGGGAGCCTCAGATGCAGCCGGAGAGTGGAGCAGGTAATGTATGCTCCAAGTGGCGGAGGGTTAAGGCGGCCGGCATTTACATACCCGCAGCGGGATGACAATCCTGCTATGAGTATGTCATTTCATTAAAAGGGATCCTCAGCGGATTTCCCTGCAAATTCGTAGGGTTAAATTCACTGCGGATATGGTATGTGTGAACCAACCCCAAAGGGAAACTATCAGCAGGTTACAGACATCTGATGTGTCCCTATAGCGCACTGGGTGCTGAGGATAAAAATAATTTTCTTACCTTGGTCCAATTGGTGCAATTTTTGGAAATTTAGTAGTTTATGAGATATGTAAATGAGGTTGTTTTGTGTAGATTGGTTCTCTTTTAATATGGTTCCTATAGCTTTTTATAGCCTCCACTGTTGACTAAGGGACGCTGTGTGTACTTTAGTGTTGTTCTATGTTTGGATTTATAGAGCACTCACAACCAATGAAGAAAAAGATAGAAAGACACCAAAGGAAGATGGTCAAGGATCTAATGAAAGTCATGAGCATATGGAGGGACAAGTTGATAGCCTAAACAGCTGGAATAACCCATACCTCCCAACTGTCCTGGATCCGGTGGGACAGTCCTGATTCTGGGGGGATTTCCCGCCGTCCCAGGATGGCCCCTTTTATCCCACTCCGGTATCTCAACCGCCCCCCACATTGGCCCCAGGAGCGGTACTAACACATTGGCTTACCGCTCTGGCCAATTACTCTTGTGGCTGGAGGCAGCTCTGTCCTCCCAGAGCTCCGGCGCACGAGTGACGTCACTTGTGCCCTCGCACTCGGAGCGGGGAGAGAAGACACGGGACTTGTGCTGTGCTGCATTTGTTGTTTTACACATAAATCCAACAAAGGTTGGAGGGGGTCAAAACAATAGGGGCGATGCCTACATGAGGGGCAGGGGTTACTACTAGAGGAGATGCCTACATGGGAAGAAGGGAATCTAAATATTAGGGAAGATGTCTGCATAATATGTGGAGGGTTTACTACCAGGGTAGTTGCCTACATGGGGGCAATCTAAATACCAGGGGAGATGGCTACATGAGAGGGGGTAACTTCTGGGGGTGGGGGGTGACTAAATGAGTTGGGGGTAACTACCAAGGGAGATGCCTACGGGGGGTGCCTACATGGGGAGGGCTACTGCTAAGTTACAAGAGGATGCTTACATGAATTAAAGCTAAGTAACAATGGGATCACTTCAAGGGGGGGGGGGTGCAGCTAACTAACAGGGAGATGACTACATGGGTCGGGTTGTCTTGGTTTACTCAATTTAGTCAGTAACAGTGTGAAGGTATGGTATGAATCCACTTCTGGCTCCTGCAGCATATGGCGCTACCCTATGATTGTGTTAGTAGCAGTGGGAAAAGTGTGTGGGTGTAACCATGGGTGTGGTTATGGGGGAGTGGCATATTGCCTTGAATATCCCTCTTTGCGCTCAGCAAATGTTGGCAGGAATGATAACCACTCCTTGGCACTGTGTCAGTCAACTGGAAGTATAGTTAATCAACTGTTAGCAAACGCTGCTGTTATGGCCCCTCTGGACAATCTTCAAGAAGCTGCCCCAACCCTCAAGGGCCACGGTGACTGAAGGCCAAGCAGCTGGGGCTCCTTCTTCTACTGAAATGACTATAGTAAATAGGGTATTGTTAATTGGTTTAACATAAAGAGAGAGCTTCATTAAAGGAGAAAATTTTTGCATCAAGGCTTCACTTCCTGGATAAAATGGTGATGTCACTTCCTGGATAACATGGTGATGTCACTTCCTGAATAAAATGGTGATGTCACTTCCTGGATAAAATGGTGATGTCACGCCCCGACTCCCAGAGCTGTGCGGGCTGTGACTGCTGTAGAGGATGATGGCAGAGGGATGCTCAGTGCCCTGTGTCCCTCAGTGTCCCCCTGCCATCATCCTCTCCAGCAGCCACAGCCCGCACAGCTCTGGGAGTCGGGGCGTGACATCACCATGTTATCCAGGAAGTGACATCACCATTTTATCCAGGAAGTGAAGCCTTGATGCAGTAGTAAGTGCAGGGAACAAAGTCCTTCATAAGCATTTCCTGTAATAAGTGTATATTGGCAATTTGTATACATTTTGGGGGGCAATACGATACTTTAATAAAAATTTTCGCTGGGCTTCTCCTTTAACCATAATGCCACCATGTTTGTGCAATACATATATATGAAGAAATAACCTCTCAATGTTTAGGCACAGCGTGAACACCGGTGGTCAGGGCGATGTTTTCCAGACCCGAGCAACGCCCTAAATGCTCTTAAAGGGGTTGTCCGGCGCTAAAAAATTATTCACAGAATAACACTCATTACAAAGTTATACAACTTTGTAATGTATGTTATGTCTGTGAATGGCCCCCTTCCCCGTGTCCCACCACCCCCACCCGTGTACCCGGAAGTGTGGTGCGCTATACATACCTGTCACGTGCCGACCACGGTCTCCGATCCTCAGCAGTGACGTCTTCTTCGGGAGGCCGGCGGATCTTCCCGAGTGCCGGCCGCCCTCTGCAGCGTCATCCGAAGCTCAGCCGCGATTGGCTGAGCATAACTGTCCTCAGCCAATCGCAGCTGAGCAGCTGATGACGTGGCCGCCGGCCTCCCGAAGAAGACGTCACTGCTGAGGATCGGAGACCGTGGTCGGCACGTGACGGGTATGTATAGCGCACCACACTTCCGGGTACACGGGTGGGGGTGGTGGGACACGGGGAAGGGGGCCATTCACAGACATAACATACATTACAAAGTTGTATAACTTTGTAATGTGTGTTATTCTGTGAATAATTTTTTAGCGCCGGACAACCCCTTTAAGCAAGTAATTTGCATAAGAGCATTTAGCGATTTTACAAACAATGCGGGTGAGGAGAGGGGTGAAACTAACTGCCATATACTACTGAGGGACACAGCTACTGCAGCATATCATCAGGTTTTCTGGGAAGAACCTGCTGAGAGTGCCGCTTGAAAGGGCTGTGAGCATTCAGGCCTTGTACCAGAAGCCATATGTACTGCTGCATATAACACTCCTGTAGAATTGTGTGCATAGTGGGTCTAGGTTACAACCTGGTAAATGCTGTTTATATGTATGACACCTATCTCTGAACTATTTGATAGATTCGGTGGAGCCAAGGTCTTCTCTAAGTTGGACCTTCATGGAGATCATCCTCATCTGAGTAGGCAAGGAGTGAAGATGGCCTTCAGCACTCAAGGTGGCCATTATGAATATCGTGTTGTTCCCTTGGGCTTGATGGATCACAGTCTCCATGGGCATGATGGATCACTGGCCCCTGATCCATCAAGCCTGAGGGAACAACATGATATTCATAATGGTGCTGAAGGCCATCTTCACTCCTTGCCTACTCAGATGATGAGCTTTGTGAAGGTTCAACTTAGAGAAGACCTTGGCTCCTCGGATTCTATCAGATATGTGGTGGTTTATCTGGACAACGTCTCTTTACGGCATCTGACCTGCACACCTGCACAGAATGAGCCTTGCATCAACAGCATAGAATTACTTGGTAACTGCTATGCGGTGCTACTCCTATTAACTACAATAGCAATCTGATTGGTTAGTGTGGTGCCAACTCCGCATTCTGTGTCCTTCAAGTATTAAAATCCTAGTATTGAGCTAACCTGTCACAGGCTGTATCCATGATATCCATGGGACACTTTCAGCAGCTCGATGAGGTAAAGGAGTGAATATGTATGGCTATGGCAGCCGAAGGCCTAACAATGGCCTCCAGGTCCGCCATGTATGCAATCCTATTAGGTTTTTTAGTTGCTAGAGAAAATTCTTGCTGCTCTTTGGTCACCTTGCTTTAAAAGGGTTGTCTGGGATATAATGATATTACACTATGTATATGTCAGTGTACTTACCTGTCCCGGCTCACCTGTTCTCTGCTGCTGTCAGCGATTTCACAACATCCGGTGAAGCGCTGTTCCTGCCTGTAATGAAAGCTTACCATAGCCAGCATAGCGTCTATACTCAGCTTCCATGTTTTGAAATTGCTGACAATGGTGGAGAGCAGGCAGCCTGGGACGCAGCAGGGGAACAGGTAAGTATATGTCACTGACATGTCCCCTGCAGCATAGTTAAATATCAATATGAAGGGGTTATCTAGTATTTGAAAAAAAAAAAAATAGTTGCTTTTTTTCCAGACAGAGCACCAATCTTGTCTTCAGGATGTGTGTGGCATTACAACTCAGCACCATTTACTTCAATGGAACGGAACTGCAATACTACACATAAACTGGGGACAAGAGTGGCACTGTTTCTGGTAGGGGGCAGCTGTGTTTTTCTAAACTGGGAAAATCCCTTTAAAATGGACGGAAAAGTGATTAAAAAGTCATGTTTTCCCTGCGTTTTTGTGAGTATTTCAGTTTCCTACTACAATCTAAAAACATACAGTTATATAAATGTGGAATATAGATCTGGGGCCCTATAGGGACAGGGATAGAAGCAATGACAAGCTATGTAAGGGGCTGCAAGGATCTGCTAGTTATGTTCTATCCTGAGAAAAGGGTATAAGGCTGCATCATGGAATGTCCCTTTAAGGATTTTAATGCCGGTCATCCTTTGGTTATTGGGGCATGATGGGAGTTGTAGTTTAGCCACAGGTTGGAGAACACTGAACTACATAGCCCTTAGCGCAAGACTTGACAACTACAACTTGGCAGACACCACGTGATGCAAACTAAAACTTTTTAGGACACGCCCACTACGGAATACCGGACTGTGATTGGCTGAGCACCCATTACTCTCTGGTACACCCGGAATTCTCAGTTCATTGGCCGTCCTGCGCCGTGTCACCCTCCTGTCACGTGACCGCAGGCTGCCTTCCCCGCCGGCTTCCGTAGTGCCAGCAGCAGACGGTCCCCGTTTTTCAGAGTTGTCCCCCCCATTCACATACACACTCCACGAGATGAGCGGAAACGCGTCCACGTCCAGCACCAGCCTGACGTACAACAACAATGACTACAGCACCGGAGGAGGAGGCGGCGGTGAGGGGGCAGAGCTGGCACAGGAGGCCACCCCGGGCGGCAGCTCTACCCCGGCCGGCTTCGCCCTGTTCAGCAGCGACAAGAAGTAAGAGGGGAGGGAGTGTCACAACTTCTGGGACTAGTAGTTCTGCAGCAGGTTGCATATTGTGTGTGTGCATTGCATGGAGTGAAGTTCCCAAACTTGCGCTTCTCTTACTGTTGCAAAACTACAACTCCCATCATGCCTGGAGAGCCATTGATAAAGCTTCAGCTGCCCAGGCATGATGGGAGTTGTAGTTTTGCAACAGCTGGGCCACCAGTTTGACACCCATGTATTAGAGTGATGTTTCCCTTCTTGCGTCCCTCCAGCTGTTGCAGAACTACAACTCCCATCATGCCCGGACAGTATACTGCAGTCTTCTCAATGTGCGGCGAACCAGTTGCTGCAAAAGTACAACTCCCATCATGCCTTGATTGCTGTCATTTGGCACCAGCTGGGGAGCCACACTTTGGGAACACTGCAGAACACTGGGCATGATGGGAGTTGTAGTTTTACAGCAGTCAGAGAGTCGCTGCAGTATTTTGACTGTGTAGACCAGAGGTAGGGAACCTTAGCCCTCCAGCTGTTGCAAAACTACAACTCCCATCATGTCTGGACAGCCAAAGCTTTCTTCTGGGACTAGTAGTTCTACAGCAGGCTGCACGTTGTGTGTGCATTGCATGGAGTGAAGTTCCCAAACTTGTGCTTCTCCAGCTGTTGCAATACTACAACTCCCATCATGCCTGGACAGCCAAAGCTAAAGCTTTGGCTGTCCAGGCATGATAGGAGTTGTAGTTTTGCAACAGCTGGAGAGACAAGGTTCCCTACCCCTGATGCAGACACTAATGGGGTAACCCTGTCCATTGACTTCTATGAGTTGCTATTTTTTTTTTTTTTTTTTTCTCTTTCTGGGCTCCAATCCTTGTTGGAGACAGTATAAAGTTACAGATGTAGAAGTTGCCGCCAGGTCATGTGACTGCGTTATGTCGCACCAAAAGCCCCGGAGGCATGTCACCCGCCTGTCATCCCTCACCTGAAGGGGTGGGCGTTAGGATGTGCAGAGTTATAGTGTTAGGTTGTGTGTGGTGTGACGCTGTACTCGTGCTGCAGGTGTATGGCACGTCCTCAGAAAAGTGCTTCAAGGAATTTTCCGGAACGTTGGTCTAACAGTAGGAAATGTTTAAAGATTAATAAAAAAAAGGATCAGTATTAACCTGTTAACCCCTGCTGCCTCTCCTGTCCCCGCTTCATGGGTCCAATGGTTTTTGTTTACTTTGCTGTAGCAGTAATGTGCGGTACGTCCACCTGACTACTGCAGGGCTCCATACATACCAGCATCGCAACAGCGGCCATGGCTGCAGCAGTCACTTGGATGGAAATGCAGTTTGCAAAGTAAAGGGGTACTCCGGTGAAGTCTTTTTCTTTCAAATCAACTGGTTTCAGAAAGTTACATAGATTTGTAATTTACTTGTATTCAAAACTATTCAGTCTTCCAGTATCAGCTGCTGTATGTCCTGCAGGAAGTGGTGTATTCTTCTCAGTCTGACACAGTGCTCTCTGCGGCCACCTCTGTCCAAGACTGGAACTGTCCAGAGCAGGAGAGGTTTTCTATGGGGATTTGCTATTGCTCTGGACAGTTTCTGTCTTGGACAGAGGTGGCAGCAGAGAGCACTGTGTCAGACTGAAAAGAATACACCACTTCCTGCAGGACATACAGCAGGTGATAAGTATTGGAAGACTTTAGATTTTTAAATGCAATTAAATTACAAATTTATGACTTTCTGAAACCAACTGATTTGAAAGAAAAAGTTTTTTCACCAGAGTACCCCTTTAAATGGTGAGTTTAGTTTCCTACCATTACACACATTTTTGGAGATCCTGGGTGACCCCTTTAAAGGGAACCAATCAGCCCAATCGGGCTGATATGGTTCCCTGAACTGCTGTATACAGCTCCTACAGCAGCCGTGGTGCGTACGTGCTGATTGGTTCCCTTTAAAGCCTTTTGTTGCAAACTCCATCATTACATGCCTGATGCAAAAATAAAAAAATAAAAAAATAAATTGTCCTTGTCCTAAGTTCTTATTGGTTTGGGTCTGGCTGTTTACAATCCCGTCAATGATTAGATAAAGCCGGGGGACAGTGCCCATTAAAAGCCTCTGATGCTGGTCTCCTAGTAGGGAAGGACGCTCCCCAATCTTGGAGATGCTAGCTTTACAGAAATGCCAAGGGTGGCCTCAGAATTGCACAGGTATATTACTAGCAGTCATGGGTGCCATTTATTTCCATCTATTTGGGCTAATCGGCAGCCAGTGATGGCAGGAATTCAAGGGATATTCCTGATGGTCTTGTAAAGGATTTTCCATGAAGCCTCCTACAGTAGACAGGGGAGTCCATTGATCTGTCTCAGACACTTGGTAAGCTGCTGTCTGCAATCTGGCGCCACTAAGAGTCGTGTAATTCCCTGTATGCAGAGCAAGGAAAATAGCGGCGCTTTGTTCTTCCCATCTTGCTTTCACTCGTTCCGTGCATGGTCTGTATATATGGGCGATGTGCAATGGAATCGACTCCTGTCATCATCATTCATTTTGATGCCACAAGCTCCAAAACTGTTTAAATATTCATGCTACTGTACTGACACAGCGGTGCGGCTGTGTCAGTACAGTAGCGCTAAGATTTAAGCAGTTTTGGAGCTCCTGCCATAATCATATATTACGGACATGTGAATAGGCTTTGAGTGTTGCCCATTGGTTAGCGCACTTTATATGAGACCATGTGTCCCTCATAGGATATGAAAAAATAGTTTAGTTTTTTTTAGGTTGTCATAAAACACTAATCATACAGCAGCATTAACATACACGACAGCTTTATAGCTGATCCATGTGATAAGTTCCCCAGGTATCAGACTGAAAAAATGGCTTGGGTGCTATTGGCTTTTAAAGGGAACCTGTCACCAAGACAATGCTATATATTCTATTGCCATCATGTAATAGAGCAGGGAGACCTGAGCAGACTGATATATATCTCTGTGGGAAAAGATTTATGTATTTGTAACATGTAAATTACTTCTATTTAATAATATCAAGTCTTCCAGTACTTATCAGCTGCTGTATGTCCTGCAGGAATTGGTGTATTCTTTCCAGTCTGACACAGTGCTCACTGCTGCCATCTCTGTCCATGACAGGAACTGTGCAGAGCAGGAGAGGTTTTCTATGGGGATTTGTCTCCAATCTTTCCAGCTGATGCCATTCCTGAGTTTTTCTAACAGCTGGTCTATATCCAAGATGGCACAGGCCAGGAAACAACATTTCCCAGCATGCAATGCTTCTCCTTGGTTGGTCCTTTTGCTTACCCACCTCCTTAGCTTTCTTTCCTGCCCATTACACAGTAAACACAGGACTTATCTTCACTGATGTGCTTTACATCACCCCAGTATGTACTCCATTATGTGTAGGCACCCCTCCCCCCCCCATGACGCGGCGGAGCTGATGCCCCCATGACGCGTCTGTGCTGTGGATGATGTGCTGCCAGGTCTCCCTATGTGTATGCTGGCTCCATTGGGGAATGCGCTGGCAGCAGCTGACAGGGTGGTAGGCAAGGGCCATCAGCTCTGCTACATCAGTGGGTATCACAGGGGTAAGGGGGGGTGGTGACAGGAGAGGAAGGCTTAGGCACGGCCCACGGATCAGCAGGTCATGTGTCCTCATTCTTAGCCCAGCCCATCGAGTATGGGGAGGACACGTGATCCCTGTCTCAGAAGGTGGGGGTCAGGAGGAAGGAGGCAGATGGGGAGGACTTGGCTGCTTTTTTTGGTGTATAAAGATCATTGTGAAATGGAGGGATTGAATGTGGTTGGATCCTATGGACGACTTCCTCTGTTCCTTCAGGGCGAGTTCACATTGACACGCAGCAGACTTGTCGCAGAGATTTCAGTGACAGATCAGCTGCGTGTGACTTTGTCTCTTCCTTCTTGTTAGTAAATGTCTGTGGAGGAGATATGTCTGGTTATTTTCCTACCTGAATGACGCTCTTGTTGTAGCCACGTGACAGTAATGAGAGCCATGCGGCTGGAGTCAGGCGGGAGCAGCTTAGTCACCTGACCTCCAGTCACATGCTATAGAAGAAGGGGCCTACGATCCCTCGGGAAGAATCCTTCTCAGACTGGATGTAGATGGCTGATCTCCAACCTGTGGCTCTTCAGCTGTTGCACAACTACAACTCCCAGCATGTCCTGACAAAGCAGTCACATGCATCTGTGTTCCAGTCACTGAGGGAATAGTAAAGCAGGCAGCCCCCACCTCCACCTGGCTGGGTCATTATACTTTTAGTGGACCTGTCGCTTTATGATACAATGTACTTTGAATTGCAGCTCTGTAAGCTTTTGGTTCTGTTCACACATGTCACATCTGTCACAAAAACCCACATCAGTAACAGTCTGCATCCTGTGGATGTGGCACGTACAAATTCCGCAAACTTGTTTATACAGGCAACAGGAAGCTTCTGCATGGATTTTTTAAGCCACTATTCTAAGAAGAAGTGACATACTAATTTTGTAATTTTTCCTTGTGTAAATCCATTTCTGCATCAGAAGTCCCTTAACCCCTTAAGGACCAGGCTAATTGTCACTTTTGCCTTTTTGTTTTTTCCTCCTCGCCTTCTAAGACCCATAACTCTCTTATTTTCCAGCTACAGGGCCATGTGAGGGCTTGTTTTTTTCAGGAACAGGTCTACTTCCTAATAGCATCTTTCAATCTGCCATAAAATGAATGACGGAACCCCCCAAATATCATTTATGGGCTGAATTTGAGTCCAAAATTTTTGGTGGGGTTCCGTGTTTATGTATGGGGCATCATTTTTTGCACCATAATCTCTAGTTTTTATTAGTAAAATTTTTTTCTAGATCAGACGTATTGATCCCTTTTTATTAATTTTTGTGTACATAAAGTGTAATTTTAAAAAAAGCAATCTCGGCACTTTTTTACAGCTTTTTGTTTACACCGTTCACCGTGCGGGAACAATATTGTTTTATTTTAATAGATCGGACTATTACGCACGCTACGGTAAATTATATGTTAATTAGCTTTATTATTTCTATGTGTTTTATGTATAAAATGGGAACGGGGTTATTTTCACTTTTTAAAACTTTTTTTTTTTTTTCCACGCATTTTTAGTCCCCTTAGGGGACTTTCACATTAATGCATAACATTACATACACTGATCACTGCTATGCCATAGCATAGCAGGGATCAGTGTTATCTGTGATCTTCTGATTGAAGATCAGACTGCACGGAGGTAAGCTGTATACCTCTGGCAGTCGGGCAGTGTGATTGGGACCGATCGAGATCGGTAAGTGACCGGAGATGCTCCGGTCGCTTACACTTAAACGCCGCGGTGTTTAAGGGGTTAATAATGGAGGCTGCGCAATCGCGTCAGCCCGCCATTTAGGGTTAGGGTAAGGGCCTGGCTGCAGATAGCAGCTGGTCCTCACCCACTGTGGGGCAAGCTCACTCCGTGAGCCTGCTCCATAGCCCGGTTTGAGTGGAATACCCCTTTAAATTTAGAGCATTTAGCTAGATGAGGAAGTGTACAACAAAAATGTCCCATTACCCCATGTATCTCCAAGTCTGGGAACTTAATGTAAACTTTTAAAGCAAACCAATTAACCAGATTTTCTGGGTAACGCTAGCAGCGCCCATAAGATCTGCTGAAAAGCTGCTTCACCATGTGTCCTGTGTCTTCTGGAGAAGCTTCAGCTGCTCAAACAAAGTCTTTTATTTGCGGCGCTATATGTATTGCGCTGTGGAATAAAATTCTTTTTTTTGAGGAGCTAAAACTTCTCCAGAAGACACAGGACACATAGTGACAGTCAGGGACCAACAAAACTGACAGCTGCATTTAAATGTCCTTAAAAACAGTCATTGGTGGTAGAGTGGCTGTGATCAGGCTTCCCCGAATGCGATCAGGGAAGCCTGATCTTAGTTACCTTTCTGGCGGGGACTTGACGTCTCAATGACACTGAGCCTGACTCACAGATCAAATTGTAAGGGCTGCAGCAGCTCTTACAATAGATCTGCAGAAAAATGGATTGTATATACAGTGGTACCTTGGTTTAAGTGTAACTTGGATCTAGAGCGTTTTCCAAGAAGAGCTCACAGTTTTCCAAAATTGTAACTTGGTGTAAGAGCATTGCTTTGGTTTAAGAGCTCCCTGTACTGGGTGGGAGGGCGAGTGGGGGAGATGCATGGTCTACAGCCCTGTACTCTGACCCAGGAAGTCTTCCCCACCTTCCAAATCATGGCAAATCCACTTCAGGCTTTCATCAGGGGACAGGAGGTAATCTCTCCATAGCTGTAACCCTGCTGTGTACCCTCATTCCTTCATGCTCCCTGCAGTGTCTGTCAGCCATTGTGTTTCCAATCCTTTCCATTCCTGCTATAATGTGCCTGCACTTACACTCAGCTATACACACTGCTGCTATAATGTGCCTGCACTCACACTCTGCTATACACACTGCTGCTATAATGTGCCTGCACTCACACTCTGCTATACACACTGCTGTTATAATGTGCCTGCACTCACACTCAGCTATACACACTGCTGCTATAATGTGCCTGCACTTACACTTGGCTATACACACTGCTGCTTTACTGTGCCTGCACTTATACTCAGCCATTCACACTGCTGTATAGAAAAGTTTCTGTCTCTGTCCTCCTGCACAGCTCTGTGATTCTCACTTCCTGATTGGCCCATGCTGAACACCCCCCCTTCCCCATTGCTGTCATGTGACCACATAGACCTCTGACAGCAGCCCTTCTTCTCTATTCTAGCCTGTTGTACTACACTACTGCATTATGGGGATCTGCAGGCCCATCCTGTATCTACAAATTGCTGCAGTGTTATCAGGTTTATGCCCTTACTATACATTATACTCCACATTCTGATTGCTATACTGTACAGTAACCTTATAATATCACATATTCAGCTGTTTGTGAATGCTAGTTTAATTTATTTTACATGTTGTTCAGAATAAAAAAAATATTATTTTTGGGGTGTGGAACCAATTTTCTGCATTGTCTGCAATTGTCAGAATGAATTATGCTCGGAATCCAAGGCACCACTGTACATGGATAATCTATATACAGTACATGAGGAATCAGTGTAGGGTATAATGTTGCCCCCTAGTGAAGCAAAAAGTGTAATGCAGTTAAAAAAAAAAGTCTTTTTAATAATCGCCCCCTTTTTCCCATTTTATCAATAAAAAGAAATAAGCACATTTGGTATCACCGTGTGAGTAATCGCCCGAAAAATTAAATGATCGTATTCCTGATCTCGCACAGTAAACAGTGTGAGTGCATAAAAATTCCAAAGTGCTGATTTTTGTTGTCACATAAAATCCAGAAAAGTTGTAATAAAGAGTGATCAAAAAGTTGCATATATGCAAATAAGGTACCTATGGAAAGTACAGATCATGGTGCAAAAAATGACACCTGAGCCCCACAGATCAAAGGATAAAAGCGCTATAAGGATGGGAATAGAGCGATTTTGTAATCATATCAACTTGAGTAACATATATAAAATGTTTTTTTTCCCTTCAATTTCACTGTACAAATATTTATTTTCTGGTTTCACAGCAGTCTGTTATTGCAAAGTACAATTGGTGTCGCAAAAAATAAGGGCCCATGTGGGTCTGTAAGTGAAAAAATGCAAGTGCTGTGGCCTTTTAAACAAGAAGAGGAAAAAATGAAATTGCAAAAATGAAAATTAGCCTGGTCCTGAGGGCGTCTGATGAAATTTTCTTTTCTTTCAAATCGACTGGTGTCAGCTGATGTATGTCCTGCAGGAAGTGGTGTATTCTTGCCGGTCTAAGACCACCCTTATTTATATATTAATATTTATCAAAGCTGCAGTGCACAGATAAAAGTACAGGTAGCCTCCCTGTCCCCTGCCCTATTGAAATCTATCAGCAGGTTGGATTTGTAAAACCCACTGCTAGATTCCCTTTAAGAGTCCATTCACACATACAGTGTCTTAGGCTGCAAGGTGATTTATTAGCATAGTGCAAAAGTCTGTACAACAGACAGACAGGGCGCGTTTCAGCACATGGCCAACTAGGCAAGTTGAGAAAGGCCACGTGCCGAAACGCATCCTATCTGTGTCTGTTGTTTGTACTTTTGCACTTTATTCTAATAGATCACCTTGCGGAAGCTGGGTGAGTGCCGGGAACAACTTCTATTGTCTATTGTGCCTATTCCCAGGCACCGCCACTTGTCGGAGTGCCGACCATTACCTATTACACGTATATATTAACAGACATAACACAATTGATGCCACTCCATTTTAAAAGGAATTTGACATTTAAAAAGTGATAAGTGATGTATGCAAAAATAGTATCAATAAAAACTACAGATCATGGTGCAGGAAATGAGCCTCCCAAACAGCCATGAAAAGAAAACAATAAAGTTATAGGTTTCAGAATAGGGCAGTTCATGCATCATTTATATATATACACTACCGTTCAAAAGTATGGGGTCACATTGAAATGTCCTTATTTTTGAAGGAAAAGCACTGTACTTTTCAATGAAGATAACTTTAAACTAGTCCTAACTTTAAACTAATACACTCTATACATTGCTAATGTGGTAAATGACTATTCTAGCTGCAAATGTCTGGTTTTTGGTGCAATATCTACATAGGTGTATAGAGGCCCATTTCCAGCAACTATCACTCCAGTGTTCTAATGGTACAATGTGTTTGCTTATTGGCTCAGAAGGCTAATTGATGATTAGAAAACCCTTGTGCAATCATGTTCACACATCTGAAAACAGTCTAGCTCGTTACAGAAGCTACAAAACTGACCTTCCTTTGAGCAGATTGTGTTTCTCGAGCATCACATTTGTGGGGTCAATTAAACGCTCAAAACGAACAGAAAAAGAGAACTTTCATCTGAAACTCGACAGTCTATTCTTGTTCTTAGAAATGAAGGCTATTCCATGCGAGAAATTGCTAAGAAATTGAAGATTTCCTACAACGGTGTGTACTACTCCCTTTAGAGGACAGCACAAACAGGCTCTAACCAGAGTAGAAAAGGTGGGAGGCCGCGTTGCACAACTAAGCAAGAAGATAAGCACATTAGAGTCTCTAGTTTGAGAAACAGACGCCTCACAGGTCCCCAACTGGCATCTTATGCCATCTGGCATTAAATAGTACCCGCAAAACACCAGTGTCAACATCTACAGTGAAGAGGCGGCTGCGGGATTTTGGGCTTCAGGGCAGAGTGGCAAAGAAAAAGCCATATCTGAGACTGGCCAATAAAAGAAAAAGATTAAGATGGGCAAAAGAACACAGACATTGGACAGAGGAAGACTGGAAAAAAGTGTTGTGGACGGATGAATCCAAGTTTGAGGTGTTAGGATCACAAAGAAGAACGTTTGTGAGACGTAGAACAAATGAAAAGATGCTGGAAGAATGCCTGACGCCATCTGTTAAGCATGGTGGAGGTAATGTGAGGGTCTGGGGTTGCTTTGGTGCTGGTAAGGTGGGAGATTTGTACAGGGTAAAAGGGATTCTGAATAAGGAAGGCTATCACTCTGCAGCGCCATGCCATACCCAGTGGACAGCGCTTGGTTGGAGCCAATTTCATCCTACAACAGGACAATGACCCTAAACACACCTCCAAATTGTGCAAGAACTATTTATAGCAGAAGCAGCAGCTGGTATTCTATCGGTAATGGAGTGGCTGGCGCAGTCACCAGATCTGAACCCCATTGAGCTGTTGTGGGAGCAGCTTGACCGTATGGTACGCCAGAAGTGCCCATCCAACCAATCTAACTTGTGGGAGCTGCTTCTAGAAGCGTGGGGTGAAATTTCTCCAGCTTACCTCAACAGATTAATAGCTAGAATGCCAAAGGTGTGCAATGCTGGAATTGCTGCAAAAGGAGGATTCTTTGACAAAAGCAAAGTGTGATGTAAAAACAATGTTATTTCAAATACAAATCATTATTTCTAACCTTGTCATGTCTTGACTCTATTTTCTATTCATTTCACAAGGTATGGTGGTGAAGAAGTGTGACTCTTCATGGAAAACACAAAATTGTTTGGGTGACCCCAAACTTTTGAACGATAGTGTGTGTGTATATATGTATGTGTGTGTGTGTAATATATATATATATTATTATGTATAACATAACAAAAACTATATAAATCAGGTATTGCTATAACCCTACTGACCTAGCTAGGTATGATAATTCAACATAAAACAGCGTATAAACGAAACCAGCCCAAATTTTTTTTCCCCACCAATTTTGTATTTCACAAATTATTTTCATTGTTTCTACGTATTGTTCAGTCAAGTGACAGGGGTCATTACAAAGTGTAATTTTTTCCTGCAAAAAAAAAAGACCTCATATGGCTGCAGATGGGGAAAATTACTTGTAATTCTTATAAGGCTAGAAGTTAAAAATCAAAATGCATAAATGAAAAGTTTTCTTGGTCACTAAGGAGTTCAAATATTGTTTAAATGAAATTTAATCTATTAACAGAATATTGTAAGGAATGGTAAATAAAAGTGCAACAGTAAGTTGTGTCCACTAGATGGCAGCAGAACAATTTCAATGACAAGTCATCAGGCCTCTTGTCTGATATTTCTTTTACTACTAAACTTGATAGACATTTACGGATCTCACAGATTCCAATAGGATCCGCAGATTTTTTTTTTTTGATTATTTTTTATTTTAAGCAAAGGTGTTTGGATATCTGTCAGGGCAGCTGCCTGTTCTCTCTGTACTGAGATTCTATGAATATTAGTAGTAGTAGTAGTAGTAGTAGTAGTGTGGAGTGTTTGGCCATGCAGTGTGTCTATGACTACCTTTTGAAGGGTTTTTCCTATCATAACTATTTATAACCTGGTGCTCAGTGCAGAGGTGGCCATGCTTCTTGCACATTTACCCTCCAAAAAAAACTACATGAAGTGGCGATTACCTTTTTTACTTTAATATATAGCTTTTTAGTTATCCGTGAATGTTTCCAAGATCTCTGCTTGTTGTTCTGTGGCTTTTACTGTTTCCTAGATTGGATGGAAATTGGTCCTGATTTTGTGATGGACATAGAGGGAGATGTTTGGTGCTATAGACCCAGCTC
The DNA here is from genome assembly GCF_027789765.1 of Dendropsophus ebraccatus. Taxonomy (NCBI): domain Eukaryota; kingdom Metazoa; phylum Chordata; class Amphibia; order Anura; family Hylidae; genus Dendropsophus; species Dendropsophus ebraccatus. Next base: position 161,406,863 of record NC_091456.1, on the reverse strand, counting down.
TATCCTTTTCTGCTGGAAAAGCCTGTATTCTAAAGGGAAGGGGAGGGAAAGATTACATTCAGGAGGCAGCACTGTTTATGGTCTGGTTGGTCTGAACCTGGAAGTGGAAGGTCCCCAGAGAAGTTGGATGCAGCCCTAGGGAGTCTTGGAAAACATGGCTATGGCCTATGAGTGTATACATTTTTTCCAGGACTCCTTAGGGCTGCATCCAACTTTTTCAGACACTGGTAATGAAATGCAGAGACTTCAGGGTTTGGATGACCATAGCTTGCTCGAGTGGCTCACAGACTCTTTGGAAAATGAAAGATGGAATCTGATTGGTTGCTAGGGGCAACTGAGCCAGTTTCACTTTACACCATGTTTGATGAATCTCCATCTGTGTATACGCTCTGACCGTGATTCCATAGACTGCAGCATATTAATCAAATTGTCAACAATGGCTGTGATTAATATGAAATGTACGTAATATGAACATAGCCTTAAAGTCTACTTGTCACTAAAAAATAAACCTGTCAGGGTCAGACCTCCACCAATCGCTAGTAAGAGCTGGAACTAATACTTCTCTCACTGTTGCCTGCAGGAGATGGATTCTATAGAAAGTCTGGGCAGCCCATCTCCTGAAGTGAGGAAAGAGATGTGAGAGAAGAGCTTAGCTGAGCGCTTCTTCCCATGCAATCTGTTGGAGGCTCTCAGTATGTGACTGAAAATCTGATTTTAACAAATATATGTAAGGGTATAAACCCACACACCGTATACGCAGCGTATTTACTGCTGCGATACGCAGCAAATACGCAGCAGATTAGATCTAAATAACTGAACACAGCATCGCATCTGACGAAGCGCGCATGCGCGCGAAATGGCCGTCATGAGAAAGTTGTTTGTGTAGAAGATAGCATCTGCCGTCCTGCAGGACTAATTGTCCATGTTTTAACCCACCACGAAATAAAGATATCTTGCATCAGAGCGGTGAGTGCTTTCTACTTTTTTCTACTATGCTTGCTATTGCTATACCTATATTTTTGAAATGCACCCCGACGCGAGGATTTGGCTATAAGTCCTAGATCATTGATTCAAGGTCCAGACCTGGCTTGGAGTAGTGCCGGTGACCTTTCTTACATTTGCCGTCATTCCTGAACACAGCATCAAATCTGCACCACCAAATCTGCTGCGTATTTGTTGCGTATCTGCTGCGTATACGGTGTGTGGGTTTGTACCCTTAGGCTATATCCTTCTGTAACCTTTCTATGGCAGTGTACCTGTAGATGGGGGCCATTTCACCAGGGTTATGTTTTGCTTGTTGTTTTTGGAGATTACTTCATGTCTGCTTATATTGTGTTGCGCAAAAAAAAAAAAAAAAAGCAAACTTTTTCTTGGTTTTGGCTTGTGTGACTCATAACATAATGATCCATTGTTTCCATTGCTTTCCTTTATGGCTTTATGATGAGCGTTCTCTACTTTATTGCCTCTTTTACACCTATTCCCTCACGTCTCACTATTTGTGCTTCTTTCTAGTGATCTATGTGCTGTATGTGACCCGCATGGTCGCCCGGCACAGCCCCAAACCACAGGTCACATTGGGACCATGTGCTTATTTGTCAGCTCCCTTTTGTGTTACAGTTCTGTGACCATTCCAGGGAACATCCTGACATCTTTTTGTTGTTTGCTTGCATGTTGTGTATTAGTCATGTGTTGTGTCCCTCATACAGGGTGATGTAAAGCTATCACAGCCACTGACCTGTGTTATACAAATGAATTCTGCTGGATTTGGTGTGAATATGGCCTTTAGAGATGACGCTAGGTTAAAGATAACTCTAGGTTGGACATCACAACCATATTGAGCATTAGTAGTATTAGATGCTTTATTAAAGGGGTATTTCTGCATTATTCTGTATCCATACTCGGAGATATCCTAAGAGGTGTGCCAGGAATTTATATGAAAACTTTACCCCCAGTTTGTGTCCCGTCTGGTGCAGGGAGACACACCTGACGCTGAGCGGTCTGACACCCAACAACTTCTGTGCACCAGCCCTGGTCTGGTAGTCATTGTGGAATAACTTCAGTAGTGCTGAACTGTACCAGACAGAACCTGCAGACAGGGGTGGCGCTGTGTAGAGGGGGAAAAAAAAGCAGCTGTAGTTTTCTAATCCTTAAAAAAAAAATCCTAGTAGTAAACTGTTTCATTGGGTTTTCTTCACCAATTTTCATACGATGACCAAAATCTCCCTGTAAATATTTGTTTAGCATTTGTTTTGCAGAAGATCATAACCAGGAGAGGATAGAAAGAATATGCTGACATGAGATGAGGCTTATAAAACCAATATACTGAGCCAGCATTAAAGGGGTTATCCAGCGCTACAAAAACATGGCCACTTTCCCCCTACTGTTGTCTTAAGTTTGGATGGGGTTTTGAAAGTCGGTTCCATTGAAGTAAATGGAGCTTAATTGCAAACCACACCTGAACTAGAGACAACAGTAGGGGAAAAGTGGCCATGTTTTTGTAGCGCTGGATAACCCCTTTAAGCCAGAAGCAGACGTAGCTCAGTCTGAACCATGTAGCCCTGTCCTTCTGTTTGTATTTACTATAGTGACTTTCAAGAGGCCGAAGCCTTTTTTATTAAAGTTTTTTTAAATATTCTAAAAGCATAAAAAATGAAACTGTGCTGTAGGCATTGGTAAAATGTTCTTTGTCTGCAGCTCCTGTACAGACCTATATGTCACCATGGTAACAGACAGCAAACAACCCCTGTGTAGTCTGATCCTGCAGTCATTCTGCTAAATGTATATTACCCTAAATAGGAGCAGTATGAGTAGCAGCCATTATTGTTACCAGTCATACAAACATAAGGGATGTGTCACAGCATAACTAGGCAGGCTTTCTAATCCGGGAAAGTGATAGCTCCCTTTCAGAACAGTTTTTACAGGCATATTGATTGCTTTACAATGTACCGTAATGATAAAGAGGGTTCTCTCATAAGAAAAAACCCTTTTCAGAGTGAATTCAGCTGAGCGATCAGCTGATCACTGCAGATCCAGGTACAGGGCTATAGTTGTCACCGAGGGAGGCTGCTTTGGTAGTGACCACCCTAGAAGGAGGAATATGTGTCCATCACAGTGAGAGCTAATATAAAACAGTGACTAATAGAGAAGGGCAGGAAGCCGTGTATATGACATCCATATGGCATAATAAGTCACTTAATGAGGAGGGGATTTCTTTGAGACAACTTCTTTAAAAAATAGACTTTTAAAGTTGATAGTCTGGTGCAAGACTGCAGCATTGCCCTGATCACATGAATGGGACAAGCCACAGTACATTGCATTGCTGTTCCTGGTGGTGGCAGCAGGAGTCTGTCTGCCATGTCTCTTCAGGGTACATTCAAAGCAGCCAGTGACTGCAGAGGTGTCCTGCCTCAGTTACTGATTGGCTGAGCGGGCATTTTAGAGCCAGGTCATGATGTCAGAGCACCAGGAGATACAGGAGACCGGTGGAGGACCATGAACAATGTGAAAGGAGAGGTGTAACAACCTCTCTGTATTCCCACAACCCCCTGCTTACTTTGTTCTTTTACATTTGGGTAAAGTACCCCTTTAAAGGTTAATAACTATTTCAGAACACCTTTGACATGTTGAAGTGACATCAGAAGTTTGGATGGGTGGCAGTCTGGGTGCAGAGCTCCGAACCATTGATAACATAAAGGAATAGAAGCATTTGGCTGAACACCTTCAGTAGATCTTAGAGAAGGGATAGGGAACCTTCGGCTCTCCAGCTGTTGCAAAACTACAACTCCCATTATGCCTGGACAGCCAAAGCTTAACACTTTGGCTGTCAAGGCATGATCGGAGTTGTAGTTTTGCAACAGCTGGAGGGCCGAAGGTTCCCTATCCCTGTCTTAGGGCTCATGCACACTGAGCAAAAGACGAGGAATTGAAGAGGAAAGATTTCTGCTTGAAATTCCTCTTCTATTCTTCTCTGGCGGACTAGGAGAGGAATTTGAGCGGAATTCAAGCAGAATTCAAGCCCCTTGACTTCCATAGTATTCCTCTAGCGGAATCCGCCCAAAAAAGTAACATGTCACTTCTTTGGGCGGAAAGCGGATCAGCGACAGAAATTTACGGACGGAAATTCCGCTGTGTAAAAAGCCCAACGCAAAGCCTATTGAGAACAATGGAAAAGTGCTTTGCTCAATTTTAACGGGCGGATTTCCGAGCGGAATTCCGCTTGAAAATTTGCCTCTTTTGTTCAGTGTGCTTGAGCCCTTAGAGAGTACAGAAAGCAGTGTATAGACTGTAAACCACAGGTGTCAAACTTACTGCTCTCCAGCTGTTATAAAACCACAATTCCTATCACTCCTGGACAGCCAAAGCTTTGGCCGTCCAGGCATGCTGGGAATTGTAGTTTTGCAACAGCTTAAAGGGCCATGGTTTGACTCCTCTGCTATAGACTTTCTGTAAGCCCGTACCTCGCTTACTCACCTGTCCTAAAAGTTTTATGTAACTAATTCTTTTACATGACCGCAGCTCTTCCTCTCCCATCAGTTAATCGGTTAGGATCCCATATGTCTCAGAGGTTGATGTATAGGCTTAGCCCCTTTAAATCCTTAAATGCTGGATTGTAATGTAGGAGGGGACTTGCTCTTTACCTTTAATCGTCTGACCCAGCCGAACCCATTAAGATCTTTATGAGGCTGTGAATGGTCCCGTGCAGCAGCAGACACACCTTTATGGGAAGGTGCACACTCCCTCAGTCCTGTAGAGCAGCATTTCTTAGTAGTCGAGGGTGTCTATAGCCGGCTACTGTGCATTCCTTCTATGGGACATGTGAGCTGATGGGTTTTACTTCACTTTTTTGCTTGCACCATGTGAGCGTGAAATGTGGACTCGTGTCATAGATTCTCCCATGAGCAAAGAAGAAAAAAGGAACTTTCTCAATCTTCCCTTTCTTGCCGGGACACTTCGATAATAAGCATGAGACGCACGGTCCTCGGGCCGCCCCTCGGCCTTGGCTTGTAGCTCGGATGACTATGTCACTGTGCGCTGTGGCTGCCGGCAGGGCTTGTTTTTTAAGGGAAATGAGCTTTGGAACTTGTAAGACGTTTTCTCTGCGTTAGAGGGGGTTTATATCCTGTCCCTGGGAGTTCTCCGAAGATCAAGGCTGGAACATTACAACACTTGGCTCCTTTGGAGGTGTTAGTGACCATGGAACAGCATATAGCCTTAATAAAGAAAGTGAGCTCTACCACCGCTGTCAAGTCTGTGCTGGATGTGGCTGATAACCTGCAGCTTAGTCTGGGCCCTGAGCCCACTGCTGAGGAGATAGGACTGAGCAGTGGTGAGCAGCAGTCCTCCGCGCCAATCCTGGGGTATGTAGTGCCATTCATCTATTCTCCATCACATGTACAGTGTGCTTCCTCTTCTGTCCTGGAAAGTTATTATACTGATGCTTCTTAGATGATAATATAGGCTATCATTATAGCTGCATCACTGTGGGATACTAAGAGGTGGGTAATACGCTTCTAACGGGCTTCTTTGCCTGTCAATCATCTCTGCAGAGCGCGCTGACGGGCAGGGAGCTATGACTAGTGACGCCCTCTCTCTCTGCAGCGCCCCCCCGGAGTGAAAGTGTTTTTTGGATATACCCCCTAGGAGAACAGCACACCAAGTATTGTATGACAACTCTTTAGCAGCTCTAATAGCGTTATATTCATTATAATAGTGATTGGTTCTCTTTAAAGAGGTACTCTGGCGAAATTAGCTTTTTCAAATCAACTGGTGTCAGAAAGTTAATTTAACATTTACTTGTATAAAAAAATCTCAAGTCTTCCAGTACTTATCAGCTACTGTATGCCTTGCATGAAGTGGTGTATTCTTTACAGTATGACACAGCGCTCTCTGCTGCCACCTCTGTCAGTGACAGGAACTGTTCAGAGCAGAAGCAAATCTCCATAGAAATCCTCTCCTGCTCTGGACAGTTCCTGTCTCGGACAGAGGTGGCAGCAGAGAGCACGGTGTCAGACTGGAAACAATACACCACTTCCTGCAGGACATACAGCAGCTGAAAAATGTTGGAAGGCTTGGGATTTTTTAAATAGCAGTACATTACAAATCTTTATAACTTTTTGTCACCAGTTAAATTTAGGGTCCTGTCCTGTAACTGTTGTTCTGTAATGTAATAGCAATAGAATCATGGCATGCACTGCAGCCTTCAGAAGACCCCTGGCTGCCATGAATACACTACTTCATTCAGGACATACAGCAGCTGATAAGTACTGGAAGACATAAGATTTTTAAATAAAAGTAAATTAACAAATCTCTATAACTTTCTGACACCAGTAGATTTAAGAAAAAAAAAAAAAAAAAACTTCTCCGGAGTGCCCCTTTTTACAAAAAAAATGGACTATACCCTATAATTTAAGCTGTCAGAATCAATGACAATAGAGGAACCACTCCAGCTAAAATGTAGAATTACGTGGCAGCTTTTCATATGAGTTACCTTCCATATTATACAAGGATGAATCCACCAGAATGGGAGCAGTGTATAAAGAGGCAATCCATTCTGGATCTAGAGGAAGGGTCCCAAGCATACAACGAGGGGTTGTCCTCATGAGAACCCCCTTTTACATTTCACAAGGATCTACTAGATCCCATAGTAGAGGTGCTGAAACTTATGGGCGGCGGTGATCACTGTTCTTCTGAGGTGTTTCCTGTGGAATGTGGTATATATTCAGACTAACAGGTATACGGCACCGATACTACAACCTTCACCTACCGGAATTTCTCCCTTTATCCCATGACTATACACCCAAGTGAATGGCATTTTATGTACTAATCCTCCTTTCTCAAACAATTACGTTAAATGCCTCAGATCCTGGGCCGAGTACTCAGTAACTAAAGGTCTTAGATCCCTAAACTTGTCTTACGGCTTGTAGTTTATAAAAGGGGAAGAGAAAAAGCAAATCTGCTGATTCAGCATTTCCGGGCTAAATAAAGGCCACATACCTGAAACCATAAGTCCCTTCATTGCTATATCTGTGCTATGCTAACCTATATGGACAGTCGTGTTTACACACATATCCAATGTAAGATTTAATGATGGAGCAGAATGGTATGTCAGTCAGGGTCTCTGGACATCAGTGTGACCCCCATCAGTGTTGGCTTTATTTGTTTCATTATAACTGCATCAGACAAGCCTTCCTCCATCATCTCCTTGGCCAGTGCAGATTGGTGATTGATCAGAGTATCACTTTCATCTATTTCTCCACAGTCACCACTCTTCTCTTTATCCCGATTGAACCTTGTTTTCTTCTGTTTAGATTGTTGGTTTTGTGTCCTTTTTCCTTCTCTTTTGAAGACGCCTTGCTTTGGTTTTCATTGTGCTACCAGTATGTTTTCCTTTTGATAACTTTAGATTTCCACCCAATTTTACCCACAGCAGACTGGGAACAACCAACATCCTTTTTTTTTTTTTTTTTTTTTTTTTTTTTTTTGTCGCACTTTATGTTGGATTTACGTCTTATAGGAGCTTTATTATTATTTTTGTTTTGTATACAATAGACAACTTTTTTTGCATTAGAGTAGTCTGCAGCTCAGTAAAATCTTTACGCTCTTTCCCCTTTGACGTGAAGACTATTCTGCATTGTAGAGGTTTGTTTAAGAAATTATCCTGTTACTCTGTTTGTCTTAGGCTGCATTCACACGTTCAGTGATTTTCCCGGTCCGTGATTGTGGTCCGGCAGCTACCTCCGTGATCCGTGCAAAACAGTCCGTTTTGCATCCGTTTTGTATCAGTGTCCGTTTTTTTTCACGGATCTGTCTTACAGAATTTTAAATGACATTGATTACATCACATCCGTGTTTTTCACAGATGAACACGGATGATTTCCGTGCATCCGTTCCGAGTAATGACATGTCCTATTTTTTAACGGAACGGATCACGGATCTGTGAAATCACGCAACATCTGAATAGCCCCATAGAAAGCAATGGGCTGTAAAATTGTCCGTGCGCACGGATCCGTGAGCACGGACAACTTCCCGGAACGTGTGAATGCAGCCTTAGTCTTTGGAAGCTGTGCGCGTACTCCCTGTATGATGGATGTGTCTCTTGTCATATCTCCCCTGTATATCCTTTGTATTGTTGCTATTTACTATTGTGTCTTTTTTGACATTGTATTGTTAATTTTTCTTTTGTGAAAACCAAATAAAAATATTGGTTTAAAAAAAAAAAAAAAAAATTAGATGATTTCCTCTACTTGATGTGAAAACATGTTTCATTGAAGGGGTTATCGTGGATTAGAAAAATCACAGCTACTTTCTTGCAAAAACAGCACCAGCCCTGTCCCCAGGTTGTGTGTGGTATTACAATTCATCTCCATTTAATTAATCTAGGCTGCAAAACCCACACCCATACGGAGAACAGGAGAGGTGCTGTTTGTGGAAGAAAGAGGCATTGTTTTTCTAAGCCTGGATAACCCCTATAAGGTGTGTTCACACATTACAGTTTATTATAATGCATCACTGCATCATTTCAGTAATGTCACTGCAGTATGGCAACAATACTGCAATTAAACTGCAACGTGTGTGAATACAGCCTAAAATTAAAGGGGTGCTCTGAAAAAAAAAATTGTTTTAAACTCAACTAATTTCAGAAAGTTATACAGATTTGTAAATGACTTCAATTTAAAAATCTCAAATATTCCATTACTTATCAGCTGCTGTATGTCCTGTACAAAGTGATGTATTATTTCCAGTCTGACACAGTGCTCTCTGCTACCACATCTGGCAGGAAAGGGTTTTTTTATGAGGATTTACTACTGCTCTGGACAGTTCCTGTCACTGACAGAGGTGGCAGCAGAGAGCACTGTGTCAGACTGAGAAGAAAACACTATTTCCTGTAAGGCCCCGTTCCCACTGAGCAAAACTAGCGGATTTCTGCGGCGGAATTGTCCGCCGTGGAATGCCGTTAGCCTCCCGCTCATAATGGGAGTCTATGGGAGGCGCGCGCTCCTGCCCTGTCCGCGCTGAAGAATGAACATGTTCATTCTTCAGCGCGGACAGGGCAGGAGCGCGCGCCTCCCATAGACTCCCATTATGAGCGGGAGGCTAACGGCATTCCGCGGCGGTGGAATTCCGCAATTTTTTTTTTTTAATAGAAATATTTGACAAATCTGTATAACTTTTGACACCCAGTTTAATTTTTTTCTTCTGGTGTGCACCTATAGCTTCCTTTTATGCGTTTCTGGTATTTTCTGCTGTATGCCATTGTTTAGTGTCACATGGTTGATCTATATGGTTGCTAGAAAGCATAAGGCAGGGTGACATTGATGGGGATGGGGGTGGGGATGTGTAGTACATGCTTCTTATATGCAGGCCTTGGTGTGCTCTGTTTGTGGCAGTGTTGGGCAGATGGTACCTGCATATTAACCTTCTCTTTGCCTTTGATCATGGTGGTTGCTGCCCTCCATTACAGAGCTGTGTGTCACCCTCCTATACATGCTCGTGGCTACAGTCACACAACTATTTTTTATAGCTATGCAGTTGTTCCAGTTTCAGGAACTTTTATGTTCGTTTTTGCTGTATGTCTGAAATAAAGCTATGTATGTATATTCTCCAGTGGGCTTCCTAATAATAGACTATAGTCCATTTTAAGGGTCCATTTACACAGAAAGATTATTATCTGACAGATTATCTGCCAAAGATTTAAAGCCAAAGCCAGGAATGGATTTGAAAAGAGGAAACATCTCAGGCTTTCCTTTATGACCTGATCTCTGTTTATAGTCTGTTCCTGACTTTGGCTCTGTCTGTCAGATAATCTTTCTGTGTAAATGGACCCCCAGTTGTGCAGGCACATAGTCCTAAGGGTCCTATTATACTAAGCGATTTTTAACGATTAACGACTAACGATAAACGATCGCAAACAAGATTGTTTATCGTTAACCTGAAATCGTTCCCCATATTACACAGAACGATAATTGTTAGTTACGATTGTTACTATGATCGCTATTGCAATCATTACTCTGATTGTTTACTCCATCTGATCCCAGAAAAACAATGAACAATGTGCAATTACACTGAACGATTAGTGAAAAAATGCGGAACTTGAGTGAACGAACATGGAATTACAGCGAACCATTAACGATAATTTTAGGTTCAGGTCTAAATAAATGATCAACAACTTATGAACGATTTTTCGATCGTTGCCTGCAATTGCACAGAACGATTTATGGTTTAAATTTGAACAATTTAACGATTTTTGGCACGATAATCGTCCCGTGTAATAGGGCCCTAAGTGTCAGGGTCTCCACAGTACATCCTATGGGTATAGAGCAGCGATGGGGAACCTTCGGCCCTCCAGCTGTTGCAAAACTACATTTTCCATCATGCCTGGACAGCTGATGGGCATTTTAGTTTTGCAACAGCTGGAGGGCTGAAGGTTCCCCATGCCTGGTATAGATTGATGACCACTGGGAGGTCATGACATGCACACAAATTTTATATTTTGTGATAACTTGTGTATTCTCTTTCTCTAGGAATGAAGACTTAAAGCAAATGTTGGAAAGTAACAAGGACTCTGCCAAGCTGGATGCAATGAAAAGGATTGTTGGGGTGAGGCTCCTTATATTCTGTCGTGGTCTGATAGAGGGTGCACCCCCCTTCATATACATATAAAAGCACAGGGTTGGCTGTGATTGTTTTATACAGTCATCATCACATTTTTTTTTTTCACTAAAGGCTAGTGTGGGCTATAAGAAGAGAAATTTCAGCTCTAGTGGCATTTGTATAATATACATTCTACATTATTATTTTTTTATTTAAATAGTTTTAATTTAATATACAATACATTCCCTCGTTCAAAGATTAGGGGAAGCAAATAACACATAAAATGTAAAAAATTTCCCTCTTTACCGCACATAATAGCAGCATAGCTCCAGCCCAATTAGGCCACAGCTACCACCTACTCTATACATCAATCAACTATACTAATCCCCCATATTGATCAGTTCTTAAGTTCCACCGACTCACGTGAAGATCCCGTCCATACAGAAAAAGGCAGAATAACACACATCAGTTGACCAGTGTTCCTATTGTTGCAAATGGGAATACCAGGCCAAACCATTGTTCCACCCTCCCATTCCCCCCCATCCCCCCTCGAGAGCAGCAGGTAAAGGTGAGAGATAAAGAATAATAAAGGATAGCAGGAGCAATTGAAGTAATATACAATTCTTATCTGATTTTCTAATCAAGCCATGTACCCCAAACCGCCTTAAATTTTGCTTCACCTTTCTTCTTACGAGCAAACCATACCCGTTTATATTTACAGAATACATTCTACATTATTGGAACGGTAGCCAAGGCTGCCACTGTATCGGTCTACTTGTGTGCAACTCAAGGAAAGCTACACACATAAAGATTAATGTATGCTGCCTATCCTTGCATCCTGCACTGTGAGGTCTTTGCTTGGTCACACAGTTAAGAGGGAACCTGACAGCTGTAGACCATGTACAATGCCTAATGGTCTGGGAGGCAATGTTGAGCCTCAGCATGCATGCCTCCTCCTTTCTCCATTGACTGACTGAAAGGCATGCTATCTATGTCAATCAGCCCATGCAGTAAGGGGTGGGGGTAGGAGGAGAGGACAGAGGAGTGGAGACAGAGGGGACCAGGAAGTGAGGATTTTCTGCAGCTTCAGGGTGTAAGTCAGGATGTGCCGCAGACAAATGGCTCGATTTATGTAATAGAAACCTATTACAAACATACTGAGATTGTGGGTGGGGATTGGTTCAAATAAAAAAAATAAATAAATATATATATACAGTGATACCTTGGTATAAGAGTAACTTGGTTAAAGAGCGTTTAGGTTTAAGAGCTCACAGTTTTTCAGAATTGTAACTTGGTTTAAGAGCATCGCTTTGGTTTAAGAGCTCCCTGAATTGGGTGGGAGGGGGAGTGGAGGAGGGGCATGGTCTGCATAGCGGGGTCTACAGCTCTGTACTCTGACCCATGAGGTCTCCCTCACCTTCCAAATCATAGCAGATCTAAATCATAGCTGTAACCCCTCTCTCCCCGGACAGAGAGGGCTGCATGTATGTGCCCACATCTGTTCTGCTCATTCGTTCATGCTCCCTGCAGTCTCTGTCCGCCCTTGTGTTTCCCATCCTCTCCATTACTGTACAGTAACTTATAATGTCACATATTCAACTGTTTCTGAATGTTTGTTTAATCTGCTTTACATGTTACTCAGAATAATAAATCATTATTTTTGGGGTGCAGAACCAATTGTCTGCATTTCTATGATTTCTTATAGGAAAATTTGCTTTGGTTTAAGAGTGGATTTGGATTACAAACACGGCCCAGGAACGAATTATGCTCGTAATCCAAGGCACCACTATATATATATATATATATATATATATATATATATATATATATATATATATATTACACACACACACACACACACACACACACACACATACTCTGCTCTACCTGTTGCCACAGATGCTGTAGTAGTAAATGTCCCCATATGACACATCGCAGGGACTGGTGGCTGTCAGACATCTACAGAACTTGGAGGGGCCTTGGTAAACTTTTGCAGACAGACAGGATAACACAAGATTGATCAACCATGCCCAAGCTAGACCGCCATGAGATGTTTTTAATCATCTGTCAGTCTTTCTAACCTGTTTTTATTCTCTTTCCTTTTAGATGATTTCAGCTGGAAAAAACGCCTCTGAGTTATTTCCCGCCGTTGTGAAGAATGTCGCCAGCAAAAATCTGGAGGTAAGATGTATTTATAATGGGCCTGTTTATTCTGGCAGTGCTGTGCGCTACTAGTATTTTGTTTTGTTGAGGTTTAGGCTGGCAGGTTCCAGACTGAAACAATGGCATATTGGGAAAAACATATACATAGGATACAGCGACTAGGATATAGACTGATATGCTATTACTTACTGCTCCTTACAGCTTGGTTTATAGCAGTAAAAACACTTTTGTATGGCCAATTTATCAAACGCAAACGAGCGTTTCCCGATAATCTACGCAGTTTTGCTCAGGTTTTGTGATCTGAAGCCCAAACCAGGTGTAAATCATAATATAATATAAAAATAAAATAATATAAAATAAAGAACAGATGATACTACTACGGCTTATGGTGCTTAATGGATTTAAAGCATCCATTCACATATACAGGATGTGCAGCAGATTTGATGCTGCAGATGTCTGTGGAACTAAATGACTGAACACAGCATCCAATCTGCTGCAGATACCGTACATGTGAGTGGACCCAAAAGGAATAAAACAAGAGTTGAAGCAGCATCTTTTCTTAACTGGTTTATTAGAATGCACACCTGGTTTTAGCTTCTAAGGGGCAGCACGGGGGATCAGAAGGCTTTAGGAATCTTCTTTTCCCTGGACAAACCTTTTAATTAGATTTATGATCCGTCAAGGTTCAGTTTCCAGCTGACTGTCAATTTAATAGGGATGGGAGTGGGAGCAAGGAGGTGTCACAACTTGAAGCACTTACAAACGCCTTTTTGACACTTTGGAGGATAAAATAATAATAAAGCATTTTCTACGTTCTGGAAGCACATATGGCTATATAAAAGGTACCATGTGTCTCCCTGACCTAACAGCATCTAACAGTGTCAGCAGTTTGAGCCCTGAGTTGTAGCTGACTGCTTCACATTAAAGGGAAACTATCAGTAGGTTAGATGAATCTAACCTGTTGATAGCTCCCTATTGCACACGGGGCACTGAGGATGAAGGTATATCTCATATCTCCTTCCTCGGTGCTGTTCCCCTGCAGTTTGTAGTGTAATCCTGCATTTGGTAAGGCCATTTGGACCTCTGTTTGGGGCTTCTAGTGATTACAAGTGTAGCGGGCCGGATCGATGCTCTGGGGGCAGAGAATGTACAGGAATGGCGCCAAGGGTGAAGATAAGAGACTTGGCATTATTCTCAGCGCCCCGTGTACAATAGGGAGCTTTTCGTTTCCCTTAATGCTTAGTGCCCACAATGGAAATGGGGTACTAAAATAGTAAAATAGAAAATAAAATATACACATCTAGAAATCCTTAAAAATGGTTAATATCAAACTCAATTGAAACAATAGTTAGTTTTCTGATAACGCCTTCCCTATAAAGCTTTGTTTATATATGCTTGTCCATCGTTCTGTGTGATTACTACTTGTACGTTGTTATTGGGTATGTTAGGAGGGTCGGGTCTCACGGCGGCTGAGATGGACCTGCTGTTGTGGGCAGTTTTCTATTGATTGCTAATGGCTGCATGGCTTTGCAAGCTTGTACATGTATTAGTGACTAGACCCTATGGCTGCAATAGAGAAGGTTGTGGAGCGGCATCTGCAGCGTCTGTCCTGTGAGGCCCTATGTGTAGTATCTTCAGGTGTTGACCACATACGCTCCTCATCTCTACGCTTTTCAGAGCCTTAATGTCTGCTCATACTGGCCGATCACTGTCCTTACATTTTACAGGAAATTTGTCCGCATCACATGGCAGAAACACAAATTCATAGCTAAAATCCTTCTAACACATTCCATCTCCTAAATGATTCGAGGCGCCGCTTCCAAAACGCCGTCCTGTGAATTTTTTTCTTCTTTTTAGCAAACCCAAGCTGCCATAGGCTTTGTTGGGCTCCGTACCAGATGTTAGCAGATGACAAAGGATGCAGCGTGTGACCCTGTACCGCGCTGGAGGTACAGACCAAAATCAAAGGTTTAGTCAATATGTCATGAAGTTTGATGTTCTAGCATTGATAAACTAATTAAACGGACCTTCCTGTGTTCCCCGAGACTAATGTGGCCCCGTCGAAATTAGTTTCACAGTCAGGCATGTAGTAACAGTGAATGGCAGTAAGTGCGGAGAGAGCGGTGTAGTCACGCATCTCTAAGCGTTCCCTTATCTGGGCACAGAGTGGTTTCAAGGAAAGGAGCCATTCTCAGCAACCTGCTGCCGCTCAGTGCACAGGCCTCTTGTGGTCAGTATTGATTTGCTCTAATCTAAAGCAGAACAAGGACAAGTGTTGTATTTTGCAACCTTCTGTGATTTAATATTGTTATGTCTTTTGCCCCAGCAGCCACAAAAGTGCCTCTCTGGAGATTGAGAGTATATAATTTTATTTTGTTAAGCCAAAAGTTTGGAAATGTACCGCGTTGACACGTCGAACACACAGAGTATTAAGAAGCCCCTCTTAAGTGCGGCTGGATCTCGTCTGTTTTCCTTTTTGCACCATTCAACAAATCAACTTTCTTTTTTTTTTTTTTTTTCCTTACATGTTGTGAGGCTCTCCAGTATGTCTCTTCATTCTTTCCCCCCGTTTCGTTTTAATTTAATATTCCTCCTATGTTTTCTAGATAAAAAAGCTGGTGTACGTCTATCTGGTACGATATGCAGAGGAACAGCAAGACTTGGCGCTCTTATCCATCGCCACATTTCAGCGTGGTTTGAAGGTAAGTTTTGCTCTCTGCAGGAAATGGAAAAGTTTAAATGAAAGAAAATAATCGTAAATATGGTGTAAACCGGGATGGAAGTGCATGCGGGAGGACTCCATCAGCCCCCGGTACCTGTTGGTAAGCTTGGTCTTCTGCAGATACTGTGAAATAAAATTGTTCTATGTTTTTGATTGGGGGTATGTTTGATTTATGATTCTTAAAGGATTTGTCTCCTGTAGACCATCCTTGTGCCTCATGAGGCATATGGACATCATAGAGACAGGGGTGGCGTGGGTTCCTGTTCCTTTTCTGGCAGGCTCAAGATGTCATTGTATTATATAGGCGATCATTAGAGATGAGCCAATCTCGAGCACGCTCTGGTTCTGCTGAACCCAGACACTCTGAAGAAGTTGGATATGGGCCTAGGGAGTCCTGGAAAACATAAACAAAGCATATGTCCACATTCACACACTGTATTTTAGCATTAAACAACGGCCATTCTTTAAAGTGACTCTATACCCACAATCTGACACCCCCCCAAACCACTTGTACCTTCAGATAGCTGCTTTTAATCCAAGATCTGTCCTGGGGTCCGTTCGGCAGGTGATGCAGTTATTGTCCTAAAAAACAACTTTTAAACTTGCAGCCCTGTGCCCAACGGTCGGGGCTTAGATTGTGTATGCATTAGGCTTGCACAACCTCTCTGTCCCTCGTCCCCGCCCTCCTCATCATTAAAGGGAACCATTCACCCCGTGGCCCCCGGCAGAAACTGACATACAGTGACATAAAGGTCAATATACTTACCACATCGCTCCCGGTCCCGTCCCGGATCTTGTTGTTGACACGGAGAAATCGCCGATTCTTCTTCTCCCGCCCATTATGGTAATGAGCTGAGATGAGTCCAACGTCCATAGGAAACGACGGACGAGTCCAACTTATTCATGAGGTCCTCTTCTCGTCGCCGCCCATCCACGCCTCCTGGAACTTGATTGACGTCTTCAGTCTTCTGCCGAATTCCCGCGCAGGCGCCGCTGTGATGGTCTCGTCACCTCTTCTGCGCCTGCGCGGTAAACAGGATACGGTGCTCGAGCAAATCGGCGCACGCGCAGTAAACAGTGAAGCTGCGGAGCGGCTTCAATTGTGAACTGCGCATGTGCCGAAAACGACTGTCACGGCGCCTGCGCGGGATCCGGCGAGAAGAAAGAAGACAAAGAGGAAGAGGACCTGGCGTCAATCAAGTGTCGGAGGCGGGGAGAAGGCTGGAATTCGGACCCGGCGGCGCTCATTACCATAATGGGCGCGAGAAGAAGAATCGTCGATTTCTCCGTGTCAACAACGGGCTTCGGGACGGGACCGGGAGCGATGTGGTAAGTATATTGACCTTTATGTCACTGTATGTCAGTTTCTGCCGGGGGCCACGGGGTGAATGGTGCCCTTTAAGAATGCCCTAGGCAGATTGTCTCCTATTCCTCAGCTGTGTTCGCTAGACACATTGTCTAGGCACCTGTGCAGTGTTCAGACAGGAAAAAATGTTCTATTAACATTCCTAAGGATGAAGAGGGCAGGGAGGAGGGGCAGAGGTTGTGCCAGCCTAATGCATACACAACCTAGGCCACGGCCGTTGGGCCCAGGGCTGCAAGTTTAAAAGTTGTTTTTTTTAGGACAATAACTGCATCACCTGCCGAATGGACCTCAGGACAGATCTTGGATTAAAAGCAGCTAGCCGAAGGTCGCTTTAATGACAGCGATCAATAGCATTGAAGTGTGTGGAACAACAGCCATAGTGTATACACAATGTATACACACCCTTTCTGAGCATGCTCTGTGACCTTTGAAGAGGTCATTCCAAAGGGAGCTGCTATTTTCTCTATCTACTGGTGTCACATGAGGCTGTAATGCTGCACGGATCACTTTACAGCAGCCTCCTCTTATCACCACAGACAGGACAGGAAGTCTCAGCTTAGTTTTAGGCCTAGTGGTGAGAATGATTTTAAAATCTAAAGCGTAAAATAGAAAATTAGCAAAAGTGTCACCAAAAATTCATAAAAAATATGTTTAATGTAAGTACATTGTGGGAGATATATCAAACATGGTGTAAAGTGAAACTGGCTCAGTTGCCCCTAGTAACCAATCAGATTCCATCTTTCATTTCTCACAGACTCTTTGGAAAATGAAAGGTGGAATCTGATTTTAATAATGAGTCTGAACAATCAGACCGAGACTAATCAAAAAGTTTGACTTGTCTGTATGACAAAAGTTTTCCCAAACAGTGACACTTTAAGGTCCCCATACACCTTGGACCTTCAATGACAGATTCAATTTAAAGGCCCTATTACACGTAGTGATTATCGTGTAAAGATTTGCTATAACAATTAATTGCTAGCGAAAACTAGTGGTTTAGTAGTGAATGATTCTAAGGTTATTACATTCACCAATTGCTGTTATCAACTATATAAACAATCATTTTTACGGCCGCTAATCGTTCCTCAAGAGTACCCACACAGCACGTTTTATCTGTGAACGACTTATTACACAAACAGTAATGCGAATGATCGGCGAACTACCAACGATAATTTTTCAACATGTTGAAAGACAAAGATTAATGACTTTTCGTTTGTCGTTTAATCGTTGGGTGTTATTACACTGGCAGGTAATCGCTCATTTTTGGTCATTATAGCGAACTTTTAAACGATAATCGCTGCGTGTAATAGGGCCTCAAGGTGTATGGGGCAGTTCCAGGCAACCACCAACAGATTATGTTGGTGGTCATAGGGGTTGACCGGAGCGAGGTGCGGCTCAGCCCTCCCCTCCTTATAGAGAACACAGGAATGCTCAGCCATGCCGAACGTCCCTGTGTATGGGGAGGGCAGGAGAGAATAATCGTTCGGCCGTCAGTTATTGGACGTATATGGGAACCTTTAGTGTGTATGTGCCCCTGAGGACACATGGTAAATCTCTGCACTGCACCATGGTATGTCTCCTGGCTATAGAATCTATTACATAAATCTCTGCTTTTGCCAGTGACCTCCCAGGTGGCAACATTTCTTAGAAGTGTATAAGTCTATAGAAGTGTAACCTGTGCTATGGCAGCTGTGCCTCGTATAACGTCCATGCTAAAATGTATCATCTTGTTTCAGGATCCTAATCAACTTATACGTGCAAGTGCATTGCGGGTTTTATCCAGTATCCGTGTGCCGATTATTGTCCCTATAATGATGCTGGCTATAAAAGAAGCTGCAGCAGACTTGTCTCCCTATGTGCGGAAGACGGCAGCGCACGCCATCCAGAAGCTTTATAGGTAAGATGGCTCCAATATATGACTCAGTGTGACATGTGGCCACTTTAGCCTACCATCACATCAGCTACACAGCTTTGTCCTTATTGAGTCGTGTTCCTTTTGCTATCATACTTGTGTATATAATTTATTTTTTTCTTACCAGGATTGTAAGGGGCACTTTATTTAAAAAAAATAATAAATAAATATATATATCTCAAAAAAGATCACCGTGGCACTCAAAATTAAGTGAAAAATACGCTACGGTTTGGGCAAATAAACCACTGTTTATTGTTCACTTAATTTTGAGTGCCATTGTGATCTTTTTTTTGCTGTATAATGCATCACTTATGGTCACAGGGGTGCAAACTGGTTGGCACTACAAGATTTTGGATTAAAGAGTGCTGCACTACATACTACTTATAGTAATATATATACACACAGTGGCGCCTTGGATTACGAGCATAATTCGTTCCGGGCCCTTTCTTGTTATCCAAATCCACTCCTAAACCAACGCAAATTTTACCATAAGAATTCACTGAAAGGCAGACGATTGGTTCCACACCCCAAAAATAATGATTTATTATTCTGAATAACATGTAAAACAGATGAAACAAACATTCAGAAACAGCAGAATATGTGATATTATAAGTTACTGTACAGGAATGGAGAGGATGGGAAACACAAGGGCTGACAGAGACTGCAGGGGGCATGAAGGAATGAGCAGGGCAGATGTGGGCACATACATGCAGCACTCTCTGTCCAGGGAGAGAGGGGTTACAGCTATGGAGAGATTACCTCCACAGTCCTGTCCCCTTATGCAAGCCCCAGTCTGAAGTGGATCTGCTATGATTTGGAAGGTGAGGGAGACTTCCTGGGTCAGTGTACAGTGCTGTAGACCCCGCTATCCAGACCATGCCCCTTTCCCCACTCGCGCTCCCACCCAGTACAGGGAGCTCTTAAACCAAAGCAATGCTCTTATACCAAGTCACAATTTTGAAAAACTGTGATCTCTTAAACCAAAACACTCTTAAACCAAGGTACCACTGTATATACTATCTATCTATCTATCTATCTATCTATCTATCTATCTATCTATCTATCTATCATGTCAGAGAGCTCCTTCAAGCTTACATCAGTACTCCTCAAACACTCCAATTGATGCATAGTAAAAGAACTCTATAGAGATTGACAGGATTGAGGAGTTATGAAGTCCTTAGGCTGCCCATGGCAGAGTGCTTTATGAGCATGTGATCTCTGCTGCCAGTCACTTTGGCAATTACATGCCGTACCTCTTGGCATCACCAGTCAGTAACATACTATATATCATAGTGTTGGACCCCTATCATGTGCGTCTGGCCCTTCTGTGCCAGTGTTTAGTATTTTTTTTTTAACGCAAATTAGCATTTATTTAGGAATATTAGTCAAATGTTTTTTGTAGCTAGAGAATTGATCTGGAAATATCACTTTATTGTTAAATGACTGATTCTTTTTTCCACCTTTAATAGCCTTGATCCAGAGCAGAAGGACATGCTTATTGAAATCATAGAAAAACTTCTTAAAGATAAAAGCACGGTAAGAACACACATGCTGTGCTGCATTGTCTAATTCTCCTACTACATTGTAGGGTCCTATTAGACGAAACGTTTTTTAACAATAAACAATCGCAATTGAGAGCTACCTGAAATCATTCACCATATTACACAGAACGGTAGTCGTGGTTATGATTGTTGGTATGATTGTTTTCTCCATCTGATCCCAGCAAATGCAGGAACAATGTGAAATTACACTGAATGATTAGTGAACGATTGTGGAATTACAGCAAGCGATTAACAATGATTTTAGGTTCAGCTTTAAATGCACGATCAACGACAGCGAAAAGATTTTTCAATCATTGCCTGCAATTACACGAAACAACACGTTAAGGTGTGTGTGTGTGTGTGTGGGTGGGGGGGGAGCGCCCTCTTGTGGCTGGAGGTATAATGCTGCCCCTGGCCACGAGAGTGATTGACAGGGCAGGGAGCCAGTGGTTCCTCGCCCTGTCAAACACATTGCTGCATTTAGCTGTATGCGCTCTTGATAAGAAGTACATATAGTTAAAAGGCCAGTCACAGTACCCGGGCTATACTTGCCCGGGTACTGCCGCTAGCGGGGCATCTGGCAATCCACACAGTTTCCAGATGCACATGCAGAGCTGTCTGGAATTCTTTATTGCCCATAGGCATCTGTGGCGGAATTCCCTCTCAAAATAGGGCCTGCTCTATGATTTACGGGCTTATTTTTCTGAATGGAAAGTCTTCACGAAAAAAAAGGGGGTTTCTGTGCCCAATATAACCCTATGGGTCAGGAGATTTATCTGGAATTCCCAATAAGAAATCTTAAATAAAAGTTACTGGCGTGTGCATGGGGCCTCAATCTGTGAAACACTGTCCATGTGCTGGAATCATTTCATAGACTAACAACCCCCCCCCCCCCTCTGTAAATGAGACCGCCCCTGCGAGGGGGCGCCGCAGTGGTTTAGGCCTTAAGTTAACATTGGCTCAAATGTCAGCAAGTCTAAAGTCCACAAAGTCTACCCTCTTTGTATAACTTTGCTTTGGTTTTTGCATCTGTTATTGGAACCATGAATGAGTAGGCTAACTTCTGCTGGTGGGTTTTGTCAGTTGTCAGTCTCTCTATGGCTTATTTACCTATGAAATATGTTCTTAGGACATGCATGGTGTGGGTAAGCCCGCAGCTGAAGAATACGCCTAATTCTCACTTTACAGCCCTTGCTTCACACTAAAGAAAAAAAAACTGGAAAAACTACAAGTTAGTCACTTATTATTATGGGCAGTATAGTACTCATTGACTTCAATGGACCCTTTTACAAATCGGTAATTTTTTGCATCTGGAAAAGGGCCACGATCCGGAAAAATACCGCCAAGCCATTATATGGCCCGTGTTTGGGATCACTTATCGACTGTAAATGGGTCCATACAATTGCAGCTCTACAATTACAGCTATACTCTACATTGTCAGCTCTAAGGGTGTGTACTTGTGGCCTTAAACAAAACAAATAGTAACAAAAAACCCCATATATAATACATAAATATCATTGATATATTTGTAGCAGCCGTCAGGCAGGTGGAGGGGTCAGGTGCATGTTTGTTTGACATTGCCACGTTTAAGCAAGTGTAAATGCTAGGCATGAGGCAAATCTAGTGCCAGGCGTGAGGCGAGGGTAGAGTCCAGGCAAGTATAGGTGCAAGGTGTGAGACAAGTGTAGTGACCAGGTGTGAGGCTAGGGTAGGGTCCGGGCAAGTATAGGTGCTAGACGGGAGACAAGTGTAGTGACCTGGTGTGTGGCTAGGGGCTGAGCATGGGGCAAGTGTAGTGGCCAGGTGTGAGGCTAGAGTAGGGGCTGGGCATGGGACAAGTGTAGATGCCAGGCATGAGGCTAGGGTAGGGTCCAGGCAAGTATAGGTGCTAGTCGTAGGACAAGTGTAGTGGCCAGATGTGAGGCTAGAGTCTGGGCATGGGGCAGCTGTAGTGGCTGGGTGTAAGGCTAGGGTAGGGTCTAGTCAAGTATAGATGGCAGACATGAGACAAGTGTAGTGACCAGTTGTGAGGCTAGGGTAGGATCTGGGCATTGGCCAAGTGTAGTGGACAGGTGTAAGGCTAGGGTAGGGTCCGGGCAAGTGTAGGTGCTAGATGTGGGACAAGTGTAGTGGTCAGTGTGAGGTTAGGGTAGGGGCTGGGCAAGCGTAGGGGCAAAGTTAATTTTAGTTTGAGTTTTCAAGTTTAGCAAGTATATTGGCCAAGTGCAGAACAAGGCCTCATTCACACTTTTAGTAGTTTTTCAGTATACTATGCCCGCAATTGTTATCTGCACTCTGCAAAAAATGTGGCCGTAGTGCACTCGTAAGGTGTATTTTTTGTAGACTTTACGGAAGTCTCTTCTGTCAAAATTACGGATCCACCAAAATTACAGAGACTTCTATAGACTTCTGTGTGGGAATCTGTCCTGTAATTACAGCCTGTCCTAGGACATGTCCGTTTTTTTTGGCAACACGGATTGTGGATTTGCATAACTACAGTTCAATAGAAATCAATGTGGGTTAAATTGTGGATGCGCAATTACAGATAAATATACGGAACTTATAAATAAGGCCTAAGTGTAGTATTCGGGTGGCCTAGACTGGATCATACTGGTGGTATGATGTACGCACATTTTAGTAGAACCTTGCATCATTCGACTTTCTATTAAGTAAGTTCCATAAACTCTGCACCCTGCTCCCTCATTTTATGCGTTTGGTTGGTGCCGTTACGTTTTTCAGCAGTGCCACTTTTTGCCCATACCGCCATCTTGTGCTGGCTTATGTGAAAGCTCTATTTCCGGCCAATATTTACTCCCCAAATGTAAACCCCATGGACAGAACGGCTTCCTATGGCTGTTTTATCCTCTCCCAGCGATCATCATGGCTGCCACGTCTGCTCTTGAGATATTTAATAAGAGATCACGTTGTCAGCCGAGGGAACATAGGTAAACTGCTGTTTTCATAAGTTATTGATTTAAGGGCGGCAAGAGCTTCAGTGTTATGAAAAAAGAAGTGTTTGTGCAGATGTTTTATTGTGATAGATCTATTATACTGCTATTAGAAGATTAATGACTGATCTTTTTCATCTTCCATGTCTGGGGGAAATTGAAATAAGAAGGGGAATATCATTTGGGCCCTATGATTAGGGCAGGTAGGAGGGCCATTAATTTAAGAGAAGTGAATCTCGGCAGCATAGGCCACCTCGCAGCACATTATTAATCTTCTTCCCATGCACTTCTTGTGATGACCCAGCACTCTGCAATTTTTTTTATTTTTTATTTATTTTTTTTCCCTTCTCTTTCACCCTCCGTTAATTAGAATTCATGACAAAATAGATGCAAGGAAACGTTTTGTACCCCTCATATTTTTACAGAGAATTTATTGTTATTAGAGGATCCATTTGCTTAGTGTGATTTTTTTCATTACCGGCTTGTCAACCACCATAGATAATCTGGAGGAAATATGAACTCCTTAGATTGAGTGTCACTTTTGTTGATGGTTCATGTAGTTTACCTTGGAGCACGGCTAATGGCTCAAGTTCATAGCAACAGCACAGAAACGCGTGGCAACTGCTGCAAGACAAATGAACCGTGTTTATTGCTTTAATATAAAAAATACATAAATGGAAGACTGCATTTGAATCTGATGAGCTCATTGCTAGTTTCGCCGGAGTGATTTATTTATTTATTTTTTTATATCTCCTCCTCGCGCGGCCGAACGCTGCTATTGACAACAGGAGATAGAAATGAACGGTGGGATTTTTAGAAAGCAATATTTTATACCTCTAAGTTACCGCTGAATCATTTTGTTTTAATGCAAAGGGATTTTATGCAATACTGAACATATAATAGGACGTAATGATCATCGGTGTCTACATTGGAGAAATGGACATTTTTATTTTGTTTCTGGAGAGCCAGGAGATGTCCTAGTTACTTAGTTATCATTGATAGCGTTGTCTTAGATGACCCTATTATAAGTAATATTAGTATTATATGGTATAGATTGTGTTTGTGATATTATTTGTGTGTAGTCTGTATTGGTGTGTATGTGTATATATATAATATATATTATATTATGCACAATGAGGAGATTTGTTGAACCTTGTGTGTGTAAGGAACAGTGGAGCAGTTGCTCATGCCAACCAATCAAATTCCATTTCACTCAAAGGGGGAATCTTTGCAATCTGCTGTTGAATTACACAAGGTTTAAAGGGATTATCCAGCGCTTCAAAAACATGGCCACTTTCTTCCAGAGACAGCACACTCTTGTCTCCAGCTTGGGCGGGGTTTTGCTGCTCAGCTCCATTAAAGTGAATGGAGCTTAATTGCAAACCGCACCTGACCTGGAGACAATAGTCGTGTTGTCTCTGAAAGAAAGTGGCCATGTTTTTGGATAATCCCTTTAATAAATCTTCCCCAATGTATATATAGGTGTGGGGCTGTGTATAGAGAGATTATATTAGTGTGTGTGTGTGTGTGTATAAATTTTACAAACTTAAAAAAAATATATATATCTATCTATCTATATCTATCTATCTATCTATATATATATATATATATATATATATATATATATATATATATATATATATATATATTATCTATATCTGCACCTTGAAGTGCAAAATGTGATTTATTTCATCCAATTATATAATATATATATAATATAGTATATGTAGGAGGCATACATAAGGTGTAATCTGGCCCTCATTGACTCAGTTGAATGTATTTATTTATATTTATGTATTTTCTGTAGTGGTATGTGTAGCTATATAAACACTTGCATTATACATTTCCTTTGTTTCTTTTTAGCTTAAAGGGGTTATCTGTGATTAAAAAAAACACAGCTACTTTCTTGCAGGAAACAGCACCACCCCTGTCCTCAGTTTGTGTGCAGTATTAACATTGAGCTCCATTAACTTCAACTGAAGTGAGACCCAAAACCCTAACAGAGGACAGGAGAGGTGCTGTTTTTGCAAAAAGTGGCCATTTTAATTTGCGGTATTGTAGTGTTCAGTGTTGTATTTTAATTTTTTTTTATGTACATCTGAATGTTCATCAGGTATCATGTATACACCTATATATGTGTGTCATTGAGGTCAGACTCAATGAATCTTATTCTATCTATCTATCTATCTATCTATTTTCTGTAGCATATTATACCTGTGTAGTTCTGCCGGGTCTGTGCTCGTATTCGGCGAGGAGCGGAGCAGCATGCCAGCGGGAATAGATTTGTTTGATTGAGAAATACTAATGCGAAATAGATTTTTGTTTGTGCAAATTGCATCACTAGGAAGTAGCTGAGTACTTTATTATATCCAAAATGAAAGAAATTAGACGTCAGAAAGTAAATTTGTTGGATGAGCACTGAATTGTTTTTTCCACTTACCGAGACAAGAAAGGAATTTACATTCTAATCTAGAACCAGACGTTCGCTGATAGAAATAGCTCTTTTGGCTTGCTCATGACTTTTTGTCGCTGCTCTTTCAGGTTCTTTACTGTTATACGTTGGAGGCTTTGTATATTATAGCAGCAGTTTGCAGCCTACCCCTGTGTGGGCCGTGTATGTGAATACATAGGGGGTTCTCAGACTGCGTTCACATGTTCCAGTTGGTGGGTTCGGAGATTTGTGGACAGATGAAGGTGTTAGTGCCGGAGATGGCAGCTCTTAATGCTGTGATTAATTATTGTGGCTCTTGGCTTGCCTCACCATGATTTCCAGCTGCCGAATGGCTTTCTCCTGAGTGAAAGACAGGGCTGGAAACATGATCCATCTTGGGGACCTTGAATGTGACATTTTGTGTAGATGTTTTTCACATGAAGTAGATTGTTGCCTGCATTGCCATTTTGTAAAAAAAAAATAAAAAAATCAGGGTAGAAGTTATTGCGTAAAGGCTTTTTCCTGCGATAAAACTAAAAGAAATTTGTATTTCCACCCAAAATGCTAAAATAATAGGCTTCTTACTGTGGACGTTTCAGTTCCCGATGACCTGTCCTGTGAGCGTGTACCAGGCAAAAATTGCCACTGTAATGGCGGCACTATGGTTGACACCTGACTGCAGCGGCTTGTGAATGGCCGTCACATGCAGGAATATAAGCAAGGACTTAAACAGCTTCATGGATGCATTTTAAGCTTTGTTTATACTGGTTTTGCAGTGTTGGTCAGTTGCCTACATCAGGAAATATATGCGATCATTGCAGCCCTATAGATACCTTAGATACAATTGCCGAAAAGCAGCAGAAATGTTAGCGTCTTCAATTAGACTCAAATGGAAAAGTAATAATCTGTGCTTTTTTTCTATTAGGCCTTATTCACACGTCCGCAATTACGGACAGAAAATAGGGTCAGTGTATTTCAATGGCCCTATTCACACTTCCGTAGGTGTGTACCGTGCCTCAAAAAAAAAAAAAAAAAAGAGGACAGGCCCTTCTGCGCACTGAGATTCCTCCACTGGCACAACAATAGAACCCTATGTGATCCCTATTTTCACAAAAAATTTTGACCCGCAAATAGTGACTAGTTTATCTTTAAAGAGAACCTGTCCCCGGCACGGGGGTGACAGCCGTCATTCTCTATAGGCGTCAGACTCATCTCCGATGAGCACGCGCGTGGCTCTGGGCTGTAAGTATATGGGTCTGCACCGGGGGGTGACAGGTTCCCTTTAAGTACACTTTTTCATTTTTGCGGATCAGCGAAAAATATGGATGCAAAACTAATGTAATTTTGCGGAATGGGGATGAAAAATGGCAGACTCAAATTTGCAGAGTGAAAAATATACTTTGGTGTGAATAGACCCTTCCTCTCTATCAGTTGTGTTGGACCGCCAGAACCGCAGCTGCTCATTGTAGAATCAACTTATGGTGCGTTTACACGGAGCGATAATTCGCCCAATCGAACGATTAACGATTTTGAAGTAACAATGTGTTTTTTATAACGATCAGTGTTTAGATGAAATAATATATTGTTTTAAAAAATCGTTATTGTGATAGTTTTAAGATCGCTTAAGCCTATCTCACACATAGGGTTAATCGGTGAAAGACTCTCTTTAGACGATGCGATCTGCAAATTTTCAGTGAATGCCCAACGATGATTTGAGAACTTGTTGAAAGATCAGGATAAATGATTTATCGCTCGTCGCTTGATCATTCGCTGTGTTTACACAAGCCGATTATCATTCAAATGCGATTGTTATTGCGATAATTCGAACGATAATCATTCTGTGTAAACGCACCATAAGTGATCACTTCTCACATTTGATTAGATGGGGCTCTGAAAAGCCTGTTTAAACGTTCAACCTTGCCCTAAAGATCTCTATAGGATTAAGATCTGGGGACTGTGAACGCTCTACTGTATGTTGAGGACAGGTGGAGGGTCCCAGACAATCTGGAACCACCTTTGTGTGCTTGATGGATCTGAGCAATCTCCTTTAGTGAATGTGTTTCTCGCACCATCACACCATTCCCTGTATACTATCCACACCCATTACACAAGAAATCCCTACAATGTAGGCAGTTTTATAATCCTGGCCCCAGCTAGTCTAGCCCTAATAATCAGGCCTCATTCTAAGTCGTTAAGCTCAGGATACTTGACTTTATACTGCACTCCACCTGGGTTATAGGTCTAATCTCCATACAGTAAAGGCCCTGTTACACGGAACGATTATCGGCCGATAATAGTCCTGTGTAATAGAAGGAAACTATCAGCCAACAAGAACTATGTCAGCTGATCATTGCTGTCGTTTGTCTTTCAACATGTTGAAAGACAAATGACAATGATAGCAGCGATATACTGCCATCACCCTGTGGAATAGGAGCGGCAGACTGGGCGATCTAGCAACTACCTGGGCGCCCCCCTCCCCCGGCTCTCACCCGACGAGCGTAATAGCGGCGGCAGCGGGCGGGGAACGAGGAGCAAACGATTGCTGACATCGCTCATTTGCTTCTCACAGTTGCCCCGTGTAATAGGGGCTTAAAGCTCCTCACATGAAAGGCAGGTGTCTCTAATACAGTGTTGGTGTATTATCTACTTTGTTCCATTGCTGCTACATCTCCTGCCGCTCCTCTTGCACCTGTCTGAACATAGATCTGTTGTGTATGTGACAACATGTTAAATAAATATGGTGGCCAATAACCACAGTGGACATCATGTTAGTGCACATGGCAGGGGATGCAAGAGACCAAGTTTTTTGCAAAATGTGTATTTGGGCTGATAAAAGAGCTGAGATGTTCATGGATAATCCCATGTAACTATTCCAATCTAGAATGGGCGGACTGCTCACAACTAAGGGCCGTATTACACGGGATGATTATCGTTCGAAAAACCGTTAGATTGTTCGGATTAAACGATAATCGTTTCGTGTAAAAGCAGACAACAATTAAACGACCAACGAGAAATTGTTGGTTGTTTGATAGAATTCGGACCTATTTTTATCGTTTGCAAATCTTTTGGTGTAATAAGTCATAGCTGAAACGTACGCAAAAGCGACGACAGAACCGCAAGAACGATCATAAGTAACCATCATCGTTCCGTGTAATTGGGCGAACGATTTCGGGTTGTTTCGCGGTCCTTTGAGATTGTTTATCGTTAGTCGTCAAAAAATCGCTTGGTGAAATAGTACCCTTAGGCCTGTTTTAAAATCTTTATCATCAGAAGCCAAAGTACAAAGCATGGTTAGAAAGGCCGACGTGCTTCCTCCACAATGTCTTTTGACCTGAATACAGAGAACACAAATCGTAATCGCTCTCTTATTGGAATGTGTACACAATGATGGCAATCTCCGCTAAAGGGCAATCCCGTCTGGTTTTATCTCACACTGCTCATTCATTTCGGTTTGACCAAGGTGTGGTATCTTACCAGTGCAAATCAAACCTTCCACATATGTATACAGCGGCATGCTGTACACTGTTTTATTGTGTCAGATTACGACTGACAAGATGGCCGTCATCCTGCCTCCCCCTAATGATAAACCCGCTGCGACCTTTGATGTCAGTTTACCTCTATGAAGGGGCAGAATGTGGAGTGCTCGGGTGTGGTATCGAGCCTTGTTGTCCTTTTAGTGTTTGTACATGGGAGCTGATGAGGGTAGTTGTGTCCTCTGATTGTTTACGTCTAGTTAGAGCGCCCTTCCGCCGCTCCAGTAATGATCGCCCACACTCTATCACTTACATAACATTGTCGCTAATTACACTCTTGGCATGGACCGCTAGCCGAGGAGGTTGTAGATGGCTTTTATGTTCTTTTGCGCCCGTAGCTAACTTTATCTTTTGGCCTTTTTTCATTCTATGAATGACAGGGAAAGCAAATTATCCTAAGATGCCTGATGTATTTGATTTAGTCCTTCCAAATAATCAGCTGCTTGGTTTGTGGATTGAGTTGTGTTCATGCTGGTACCAGCAGGCTCCAGTATATGTGGACGGGGCTGGAGGCAATAAATGCAACTTCACGCTTTATACTGATTGGTAATTCATAAAATCCCCCAAGGACTTCCAGCTTGCTTAGCATAATAACAAGTATATATTCTGCTCTGTTTTCTTCTGATTGTTATGTTGGGTGCATATTAATATACAGAATGTTGGCCAAATACTACAGGAGGGAAAAAAATGGGGAAATATTAATATTAGGACAAATAACATTTTTTTTTCTCCCGAAGACTTTCATCAAATTGTGTTTTCATTCAATTACAATATAAAGTCATTTGGGAAATTGCTGCCACTTACATGTAACCCTGTTTGGTTTCTTTGAATGAAATCTTTATGTTTTGCCTGGGGGGGTTGTTTCGCTCTTTTATCTTTGCTGTATATGTTGCTTTTGTTTGCTCGTTGTATTTATAGCATGGCCTTGTGATGGTTTGGTATGTGTAGAAAATGACCTTTTCATTATGCATGCTTTACGGATTGCTTACATGAAATGGAAGCCCTTTTATACTTCTGTGTGGGAGAAACAGATACCATATATGTTACTCCGGTATCCATATCAAGAAAGCTGAGGTATAGGCAGTAGCTTAGCCATGTCTGTCTGTGACTTAGGACATATCAACAATTTCGATCACCGATGAGACCCCCACCGATCAGGAAAACAAGGCAGAAGAAGTGCGCGCTAGTCCTTCGAACTCCCTGGCTCGCGGTGATCTCTGTCCATGTGGCCGTATAAGTCTCTGGGACCACCTGGACTGAGATGTTTGACAGCTGGGAAGTTATGTGCGCTACCACTAGCCACTCTCTGCCCGCTCTTCTGATTGGTGGAGATCTCAACAGTAAGACCCCGATTGAGCAAAACTTTTTACATATCCCTGTGACTTGTAAGAAAAGTAAAAGGGTACTCCGACCAAAATTGTTTTTTTCTTTCAGATCAACTGCCCTTAGAAAGTTATACAGATTTGTCATTTACTTCTATTTCCAAATCTCAAGTCTTCCAGTACTTATCAGCTGCTGTATGTCCTGCAGGAAGTGGTGTATTCTTTCAAGTCTGACACAGTGCTCTCTGCTGCCACCTCTGTCCATGGCAGGAACTGTCTAGAGCAGTAGCAAATCCCCATAGAAAACCTTTCAAGGTCTGAACAATTCACAACACCACAGAGAGCACTGTGTCAGACTGGAAAGAACATACCACTTCCTACAGGACATACAGCAGCTGATAAGAACTGGAAGGCTTGAGATTTTTAAAGGGGTTATCCAGCGCTACAAAAACATGGCCACTTTCCTCCTACTGTTGTCTCCAGTTTGGGAGGGGTTTTGAAACTCAGTTCCATTGAAGTAAATGGAGCTTAATTGCAAACTGCACCTGAACTGGAGACAACAGTAGGGGGGAAAGTGGCCATGTTTTTGTAGAGCTGGATAACCCCTTTAAATAGAAGTAATAAACAAATCTATATAACTTTATGACACCAGTTGATTTAAAAGATTTTTTTGACTACCCCTTTTACAACCATCTTTTCGAGTAGCTCTTTAAGACCTTCCTGTCATTGCGCCTTTACATTTATATTGTCTTATCTGTTCTATCTTAATATATATAATTTTTATTGTTTTTTAAATTAATTTTTAACTCTTTCCCTCCTTTATTGTTCAGCTTGTTGCAGGTAGTGTTGTGATGGCCTTTGAAGAGGTTTGTCCAGACCGCATTGACTTAATTCACAAAAATTATCGTAAGCTATGTAACCTTCTGGTGGATGTGGAGGAGTGGGGCCAAGTGGTGATAATTCACATGCTGACTCGATACGCCCGTACTCAGTTTGTCAGCCCGTGGTCACAGGTGAGTGTATAGAGATTCCGGAAAATACTGCTTTATACTCCTGCATTGCCCCTTTAAATGGTTGCCTAGGTCTAATTTTTAGACAGTGCACACTAACACTGTTGAAAATCTGGTGGCAAAGACTGCCTGTCTATCAGGGTGATTGGTAAATCTGGCATATCTGCACTCTAGGCCAAGTTAACATCATTTAAAAGCCTATGCTTGGTTTATGTAATATGCTAGGGTGCAGATTCCTATTAGATAATCCTGTCCACTGAGTGTAGGGAAAGCTGTGACACACCTGAATAGGTATGAGATGCTGTGTCCAGCCATTGCACATCTACTCTCAGGCACTTTGACCCCAAGTGGACTAGGCATCATTATAGCCTTTTGGATTTGACATCTCACAGGATGCATAGTCCCCTGAAGATACTTCGCAGTTGAAACACGTTGGGACAGACAGGTACCATATTGTTATCTACAAACCTTTCTTATCTGGTATAGTGATTTTATGACATACAAATAACAAATACTAAATCACCCCCCATAAAGCCTTTGTTTTGTATTCTTATGACTTCTGGGACACTTTTAGAGTAATATGTGTTGTCTTCATAGTTAGCTTTGCCCAGTTCTCAGGATAGTACTTAAAGTGACACTGTCACCCCCTTTTTGCATTCTGACATCTGTACACAGGTGTAAGGGTAAATATACCTTATTTTATATCATATGTCATGGTGCTTGTTCAAGTAAAAAGTGATCTTTTATCAACTGCAGATTGTGCTAGGTGTGCGGGGCCTCGCGGCATTTGCACCACTTAGCCCTGCCCACCACGTCACCGTTGGCCCCGCCCCCTCGCTGGCCATTGGAGCGGGCTGGCCTAAAGGTCTAGGCCCCACCCCCTCTTGGTCGGCCCACCAATGGGCGCCAAGGGGGCGGAACCAACGGTTGTGCAGTGGGCGGGGCTAAGTGGCGCAAATGCTGCAAGGCCCCGCACACCTAGCACAATCTGCAGTTGATAAAAGATGACTTTTTACTTGAACGAACACCATGATGTATGATATAACATAAGGTATGAAAACTGCTAAATTTACCCTTTACACCTGTGTAGAGAAGTCAGAATACAAAAAGGGGGTGACAGTGTCACTTTAACAGCTAGGGTTATTCCCTTGAATGAATATGGTCATTTTCAGTGTAAGATATGGTTGAAAGGCCTTCTTGGGCAGGGTATACACTTCCATTAGCATTAGGGATTGCTACAGTATATTCCCCTAGGCCCAAGTTTTTATTCTTTCCAAGAGTTTTAGTTTTGTTAGGGAGTCAGACCAAGCATTATGGTAATAATTGGTGATTTATTTATTGGTTCTGTTTTTAGGTTCTGCTCTTTCTCTGTATTATGTATGAGATGCAGTACCAGACACGGCCATGGTTGGCGCTGTTCCTGGAAGGGAAACAATTTGTAATCCTTGACAGCTTTGTAAATTTTATGCATTTCTCTTCTTTCCACAGTCACCGCTGAAGATCAGTATTTGTAGTTTTTCCTATCCCCCCCCCTCTCCATTGTATTCATAGAACAAGATTTCTTGAGATGCCCAAGAGATTTTTAATTTAGTTTATTTGTATCATTATGGATCAGAATTTAGGCTGTTTATATGTAAATGTAAGATTTAAGGAACAATTAAGTGTTGACAAAGTAGATTGCAGCCCTAGCGATTGCGGTGCATTTTCCGTAATTTTTCTAACTGACATATTTCATGATAAATAGCGGATGCCAAGTCAAAGCAGATTATACAGTGCACTAGCAATTCATAGCGCTGTCAGGGAGAAGACCGATTGACTTTACATTTACATATTAATGAGAAGATTTGTTAAGAGGGTGCTTGACTATGGAAAATAACCGCGTATTTATAGGGCACAACATTTCATAAATAGAGCTGATGCAGGAAAATGGAAATTAAACCTTTTTAGGTTAATGAATTCCAGAGATTAGTCAAATGAACGTTAGCAGATTTAGTTGTATCAGAATATACCTTGCCCATGGCGCACTCCTCCTTTGTGTCAAGTCTCACAACAGTCTCTCTCAGACTAATGACTTCCCATCCCATGTGATTTCTGTTTTCTCAGTGAATTGATATTGATGGTATGTTGATTCCTGAATAACTTGGATGGAGGGGGGGGATGACAAAAGAACAACGCCATGCATATCAATGGGGAAGCTGCCAATCACCCCATTCTTTTGGCGCGCTGTTTGAAGTCTCCAATGGATATGTAGTTTGGGAAGGGATGATTCATTGCCACCAGTGAATCCGTATAAGCAGACAAGACACAGTTCGTAAGCAATAAACACGTAAATGATTTGGCCGGGGTGAAACGTCAGAGCTAGTAATAGGTGTATGTTAAAGGGGTCGTCCAGCGAAAATCTTTTTCTTTCAAATTCAAAAAGTTATATAGATTTGTAATTTAATTCTGTTAAAAAAAAATCTCAAGTCTTCACATACTTATCAGCTACTAGATGTCATGCAGGAAATTTTGTTTTATTTTTCTAGTCTGACACAGTGCTCTCTGCTGACCTCTCTGGCCGAGACAGGAACTCTGTCTCGGTTTTCTATGAATCCCCATAGAAAACCTCTCCTGCTCTGGACAGTTCCTGTCTCGGCCAGAGATGTCAGCAGAGAGCAGTGTGTCAGACTGAAAGAAAAACATTCCCTGCATGAGCTAATCATCAGCTAATAAGCATGGGAAGACTTGACTTGAGATTTTTGAATGAAAAAAAAACATTACAAGTCTATATAGCTTTCTTACACCAGTTGATTTGAAAGGAAAAAAAATTAGCTGGATAACCCCTTTAAAAATAACCCAACGCAGACTGTGAGTCACCAGTTCAGTATAGGGGCATATGGACACTGTGTTGGTCAGCAGCTGTGGAGTAGTTGGGTAGAGTCCAGCACCAAGAATAAATTTACAAAAAATTTATATTAGCCCATGGATGATTTTTAGTTTTGTTGCTGGATTCTCCGTATCTAATAAGTGAATATTGTAAGATTGGTTGGAAAATTCAGCAGATATGCATAAAGGGGTATTCTTATCAGACCGCCATTGCTGCACCCCCTCTTCTTGGTTTGGTGTAGGGAGCGAGGATGGGATGCAGCCTTGCCGTGCTGAATCAGCTCTGCATCTCTGTCTTCCATTGAGATTACATACACATATTTCTTGGCACAATCCACAAGGCCTGGAGACGTGTTTGTCATCTCAGAGTCGGGAATGCTGCATACTTACCGCTCCCAACCAACCAAATGACGTCACAGCTGCCCACCCCTCACATATTTGAGATCAGTGGTTGGGAACCTAGGTAACAAGCTGTCAACTATTGGCAGAGAGAAAGGGGCCTAAAAGTAACCCTAAACTATTTTAACATTTAAGGTGATTTGTGATAATTGGCCGATTTTCCTTCTTGTATTATGTGTGTAGAATACAGCTCCTTTAAAGGGGAACTCTGGATAAGAAAAACTTGTTTTCTATTTAAAGTTAAATATATGTGTCTATACAAGGTATTACTGTATCTGTGCGGTTCTGCCACACTGGTAGCTGATAGAAATCCAGGAAGTGAAAAAAAAATGGCCCCTGTGCCAATCCACATTGTCTCCTGCTTCCTCTGCTCTCCCCCCTTAGGAGACAAATCTTCCATTCCTCTGTCTCACATTGTGTGTGTTTACTGAGATCAGGCTGATGATGCAGACAGGGGGCACGGTGTGATGTCACAGGAGGCTTGGCTGGATCCCCCAATCCCCTGAGTGATCCACTATCTCTGACCAGCCAGAAGCAGGTGCTGCACAAATTTTACTGATTGTGTGGGTGGGGGCTGTGATGATCACATGAGGGAAAGCATTGCATTCTGGGAAATGCCAAACCAGGAAGAACAAAAACACAAAACAGAGCAAATACACCCCAAACAAATGGATTTTTAGTAGTTTCAAAACTGGGATAGTAATTCTATATGCTTCTGCAGAAGTTTCATTTTTTTTAACCTCTACCTGGAGTTCCCCTTTAAGCATTGGCTGATCTTGCCAATTACTTGTTCTTTGGAATGGTGGTGTTCTTGGACAATCCTCTGTTGCCCCTGTCCCCTCGATCTTTCCACTATCTTTGGTAGAAAGGAAAAGAGACGGATTTAAGAAATATGGTAGGCCTGCCTAACAAGGCGTGTCTTTAATTACCATCAGCCATCCTTTCTAGCATGTCCTAAACTTACTGCCTGGGGTAATGCATTCCAAAAAACTGGTCCAGCATAAGGGAAGATTTCTTCTTTAACGCTTATATGTCAGCATTTGATTCTAAAAATACCAGATCCAACCTGATTTTGTATTTCCCCACTTTTGTAAGTTCATCTCCAGTGCCATGTTTTTCATTACACCAGGAAACTGGCTAAATGCATTGATAAATCTTGCACAATGTTTGCTGAGATTTTCCAATGTCCGATGGAGACAGACAGCCCCCTGTACAGCATGTAATTGTAGTAATCTCAGCATTGACTATAAGTGGTCAGTCCACTTTAAGGGGAAGTGATAGCGAATCTTTGAATTGTCACTAATTTGTCGAATTGTGATCCGGCAGAGACATTATATGGCATTATACCGGCTGATAAACAAGATATATCAATTATCGTTCTGTCTTTCTTGGAGCCTCTAAACTCTGTTAGAAGAAGCTTGTGTGTTGTGTTTTTTTTTTTTTTTTACTTATTATTAATGAAATACTTAATTTGCATACTGCCAATGAAGACAGCGGCTCGTGACCCATAACACTGACAGAGCGCAGTAAGCAAAAGCGTGATGTGTTTCATTAGAGTAATTGCATTACAAATCAACGCTGGTGGATTTTGTTAATGGAATTTTTCTACTGTTAAAATAAGGATCAGAGGAACAAATCAGCTCGGGCCGCACTCACCGCTTATTTCCATCACCGCGGCATCGGGCGCTGCAGACACGGAAGTTTTTAATGTCCATTTGCATTTATTGGATAATGTTGGGTAAAATGGGGTTTATTTACAAGAATGTTAGGCAGTCGGCAAGTCGCTTATGTCGCCATTTGGTACTTGTCTGCGTGGATTCTGGGAAAATTCTCTACCCATCAGAAACTTTTTTTTTTTTTTGCTAGTTAATATTTGTTACAGGGAAAGCTGGGCGACAGACAGTAAGAACACCATTCATATTGGTGTAGTATAGAACCACTTTCTGCATCCACATTACAGGTGCAAATCCAGGACGGAACTTGCAACCATATTAATCGGGGACTGCGGATATACTGCGTATACAGATCTCTAAGTTCTAGTTAAAAAAAACTTATCAGCTGCTGTATGTCCTGCAGGAAGTGGTGTATTCTTTCCAGTCTGACACAGTGCTCTCTGCTGCCACCTCTATCCATGTGAGGAACTGTTCAGAGCAGTAATAAATACCCATAAAAAGCCTGTTCTGGACAGTTCCTGACCTGGACAGAGGTGGCAGCAGAGAGCACTGTGTCAAACAGGTAACATTACACCACTTCCTTTAGACTTTTAGAGGGAGATTTATCAAACATGGTGTAAAGGGAAACTGGCTCAGTTGCCCCTAGCAACCAATCCGATTCCACATTACATTTTCCAAAGAGTCTGTGAGAAATACGTGGAATCTGATTGGTTGCTAGGGGCAACTGAGCCAGTTTCCCTTTACACCATGTTTGATAAATCTCCTGCCTAGTTTTTACTTTGGTTGTCACTTAGTTTGCCTCCTCTGTGTTTATTGTTTCTGATGCTATATTTGACTTAGCTTTTGATAACTGTGTGTGGCTATGTTAATATCAGACCTATAAGGCAAACTGATCAGATTGGTGCCCATACACATGAGCAAAATGTTGTTGGAATCCATAAATTTTTGCAGGATGGGCCAACTCTCTCTTTTTTTTTTTTCAAACCTGCAGCCCTCCAGCTGTTGCAAAACTACAATTCCCATCATGCGTGGACAGCCAAAACTTCAGGCATGATGGGAATTATAATTTTGCTGGAGGGCTGTAGGTTTGACCTATTGTCTAGTAGGTATGGAGAGGAAATGGAGGGGTCACTAAAATCTTCTCAGGTTTCAGCATGTTTAATTTCAGCAAACATATTCCTCTTAGCTCATTGGAAATAGGCTGCTGCTAGAGGGGTCTGAGAGAAAGAAATAAAGAAAGAGGCATTTTTCTCTGATAAGATACATTGCAAATGTTTCTCATATTCACAGTTTGCAATAAGAGTGACAGTTTTAATCCCCTTTGTTTTATAGTCTCTATTATACGTAGTCACTGCCCTAGTCTATTCTGCCTAAATAACACAGAAAAAACTCCATGTTCCATTATTTCCTACATGACTATAACCCTGCCGCTCTGTACTGTGCCACATTCTCACCTTTCGCTGACTGGATCTGATGATCTTCTACAGGATGGAACTGAAGATGCCACGGCGAACAACTTTTACGAATCAGATGAAGAAAATGAGAAGCCTGCCGACCAAAAGAAGCCATACATGATGGATCCAGACCACAGGCTACTGTTAAAAAACACCAAACCTTTGCTGCAGAGCAGGAACGCTGCGGTACAGCTCTGCAATTATTATTATTATTATTATTATTATTATTATTATTATTATTATTGAGTAGTTTTTTATTGTTAGACAACTGTTCTGTTGCATCTTAAAGGGCAGGAAGATAAAGTAATGAAAATGTTTCAGAACCATAGAAATGTGAGATACAACAGTGATCATGAAGGCTCGATTTACGGCCTGTTTGCATCATGCATATTGACATGTACACAACGTACTTGCAGCTGGCCCGTTGAGTTTAATGGACCAAATACAGTACATACATTTAGTACATTTCCCTTATGTACAGTATGCTGTGTCTGTGTGGGACTTAAGCAGAAGATATTTCGGATATGGTCTGAATGCAGTCACTAGTAGTTTGCATTGTGTTGATAAAACCTAATGGGCCTGCAGCAGTATCAATGTGAGGATACTAGAGATAAGCCAACTTGACGAAGTTTTGGTTTGCACAAATCTGAACTATCAGCATTTGAATTCTACTGCCTGGAGAAAGTGGATGCAGCCTGAGGACTGCCTAGGAACCAGCCTATGGCTATATACATGTTTTCCAGGCAGTCCTCGGGCCGCATCCAACTTCTTCAGGCAGCGGAATTTAAATACTGATTGTTCGGGTTTGTGCGATCCCAACTTTTTGACGAGTTTGCTCATCTCTAGTAGAGACTACAAAGATAAGGCCAGAACATGATGTGTACGGGGCCTTAACTTTAGGATAAGGCTGGGTTCACACTATGTTTTTGCAATCCATTTTTTTTTTTTTGCGAAAAATGGATGCATGTGTGTGCATCCATTTTGATCCGTTTTTCCATTAAATTCCATTATTTAAAAAATACGTTTTTTTTTACGTACACAAAAACATAGTCCACCTCATTTTGTGTCAGTTAAAAAAACTGATCTGTTTTGATCCTTTTTTTAAAAAAATTTTTTTTAATAGAATTCAATGGAAAAACGGATCAAAATGGATGCACACACATGCATCCGTTTTTTTGCAAAAAATGGATGAAAAAAATGGATTGCAAAAACGTAGTGTGGACCCAGCCTAAACTGATACAACACATTGCACTACACATTACATGGTTTATCTTTTACACATAGAGTATTCCTTTAAGTTCACCATACATATGAGATATCTGCTAGTCGAATGTTATAATAGTCAGCAGCTATCAGTCTTGTAATCATCTATTACCGAATGTTATGAGCAATTCCCTCCCAAGGGACCTAAGAGTTGTCATGTTGATATCAATCATATCCATCCCTGTGATGGTAGATGTCAGGGGACACACATATACTCTCCTCTCATACAGGAACTATGTGAGATTTTTGGTACCCATTGGGGATCTCTTTGGGACCCCTTTTAGCTTAAGAAAGGGTGAGAATCCTTGAAAAAAAGCCTTATGATATTGAACAAAAACTAGGAATAACCATGTAAACTAGCGAGTAATAAAAGCCTAGGATTGTGGTTGTAATTGAACATATTTTGTCAGGTGGTTATGGCAGTGGCACAGCTGTATTGGCACTTGGCACCAAAATCT
This sequence comes from Dendropsophus ebraccatus, assembly GCF_027789765.1. NCBI lineage: Eukaryota > Metazoa > Chordata > Amphibia > Anura > Hylidae > Dendropsophus > Dendropsophus ebraccatus. Next base: position 161,367,216 of record NC_091456.1, on the reverse strand, counting down.
GAAGTCATTACAATTGCTAAATCCCTGGTCCGTCTACTCCGCAGTCATAGGTATGCCGGCATGCTTATTGTGTTTCTTTCTTGATATCTTTCTTCACTTTTGTACTTAGGTGAAAGACAGTAACTGCGATGAAATATACCTGCTTATGGTTTGAGACATTAATATTTTCATGTTCTTAAAATGTACCTGTCATTATAAAAAAACTTTTGTCATGTCAAAAGTTTTAATTGCCAATGGCCAGAGTGTTCAGACCCTGACTGATGAGTAGAACGAGCAAGGGGATGACTGTGCTGCCGCTCATGCCTCTCCCTGCTCTGTGTATGGGATTTAGATGGACCCCATAGACTCACAGTCCATCTAGTTATGTGACAGGGAGCTGGGTGTGAGCGTTGCCCACCGACTTTTTCCAGCTTGTTCTTCTAAACGGTTGTGGTCTGAACACTGAGACCCCGACCAATCATGTCAGAAGTTCTTTTTTAATGGCAATGCCCATTTAAAGGAAGACAAAAAGAATTTGAAACTTTGTATTCAGGTCAGGGCAGAGCCTGAAGGGGGTAGCACATGACTTTTGTACAAGTTTGTCCCTGGATTGTTCCTTTAAGAGTCTAGTTGTGATCTCATATTTTTCTCAAATAACTTATACTAATATTATACTGAACCTATTTATTCCAAGTATACTCAGTGTAATCCCATTTTGTTCTCTCTTTATATTTAGAGAGGTGCAATATATTGTTCTTCAGAACATTGCTACGATGTCCATACAGAGGAAGGTAAGGCAGATTCTGATGGTGGCACGGGGGACATCCTCTCATATGAACCTCAGTTTTTAATGTATCATTTTCATATGTCTTTTTTTCATAGGGTTTGTTTGAGCCATTTCTGAAGAGTTTCTATGTTCGATCAACTGACCCAACTATGATAAAAACCCTGAAGGTAAGAGCAAGAGCTGCCAGTGAGCCTCCATAGCAGCCATTGCAGTCATGTGCGGGCCATTGCAAGATATCATTTTGGAGCCTGGCACTTTACTGATGGTTTCCAGCTATATTTGGCACCCTTTAATCTGTCACTTTATTGATGGTTTTCATACACAGTATCCTTCTAGTGTTTTTTATGTTTATACATCCCTATTAAAGCACAACTCTGGGCAGGGGCGTAACTAGAAATGGCTGGGCCCCATAGTAGACTTTTAATTGGGCCCCCCCCCCTCAACCGACCACTACGC